>NW_028258138.1:2502500-5002500 GCF_053883595.1 Heterocephalus glaber
GTTGATATTAAGGTTGGTTGAGTTGCTAGAATTAGTAAAATGAAAGAAAGAAAGATATAATATTTCATGACTGATGGTGTCTAGGTGTGGTATTATAGTACTCTCTAGTGGCTGGATTAGAGAGAAAGATGCTTTCAGAGTACATTTAGGACTTTTTAGAAAGGGAAAGAGGGCAATGAACAAAGTATTTAAGATATTATTCTTCTATAAATATTTTGTGCAAAATGTGCTAAATAATTTCAAAATTCAAGAACTTCTCAGGTAACTAGCTATTGTATGAGTGAATCAGGCAACATCGGAATGCTTAATGCTCTTGTATATTTTGTCATAAAAAGTCACTACTGGTTTGACTTCAGCTAGCCTTCTGACTTTATCCATACTTTTATTACCTGTATGACAGTTATAAATTTAGTAGGAAACTTCTTCAAAATTAATCCTTTAGTGGAATTCCAAAGATATAAAAGCTGTGAGAGTATTTTTATTTCTTGTGTGCTTTTACTTCTCATTGCCAGCATTTAATATTTACAGAAATTAAATTCCTTTTGATTAAAAGCCATTTTCCAGACATGGCGTGGAAGAAATATGGTGATCTTTAAATAACCATCACAAAGATTTTGCAAAGAAATGGTTAATTTATGAGTACAACAGAAAATCCACTAGAACTATTTCAGAAGCGTGACCACAAGCTAACCATTTTTTGGATGGAATATAATAATCAGAGTTCAGCGTTTGATGAAGACAAGAAAAGTAGAGATCCTAAGAGCCGTGAATGTGTCCATGTTGTACAATAAATAACTCAAAATCTATCTTCTTGTTGTGGAGTGAAATGAAACCTTAATACTCATCCAGATAGTTCTGGTAATGGTCTAGGGATGCAAGACATTTAACACAGCTTTAGTTTGGCACATGATTATTGGTGTGCTTAGTTGGTGTCAGTCTCGAGAAAGAAGGCTTTTGGAAGTAGAGTCCCTGGTAAAGGCGTTAAGTGCTCTGAGGTAATGGCCATGGAGCTTCCCAATCACAGAAGTTGGAAATCTGTGTTAATGTCTATCATCAGGTCTGCTCCTAAGAAAAATGCCTGTGCACTCTCGTGATTGCCAGCAGTGACTGCAGAAGGTGGAGCTCCCATTGCTCAGCCTGGTGCCTACAGTTACCCAGTGAGGTGGTCGCTCTTGCAAGACTCCATCCCAGGTCCTCTGCATCCCTCCTCGAGGGCTGCTCAGTCTAAGACCCAACTGGAGAGGGAGCTCCCTGGGGGTAGGCACATTAGTACTGCAGGGAGCCAGTGAGCAGTAAAGAGCTTTCCTCTTTCAGGACCCCTGATGTCCACGGTGCTGGGGAGGAGACTTTAATGTGGTCACCTCTGATGCTGGCAAACGCTCTAGCTGAGAAGATAGAAAAGTAAGGCTGTCCAGATGACTCAGTGAAATTCTTCGTACTGTCCTGACGGTACCTAAGGCAAATCCCTGTGAAAAATGCTCACGCTTTAACCAACCAGGCAGTTTTTATTGGAGCTCTCAGGTGAACGTGTTAACCCTAACTATGACATATGTAAATTCAGTTCCTACAAGTTACAGCTAGGTGTAGAAGAGTTTTGCAAGACTCCAGGAAAGGTATTTAACTGAGGCATGGGTGATGGCCACAAGAGTGTAGGCTTATCTTCAAGGAAGGCAAGCCTTCTTTTGGGGAAAGGAAAAAGTAAGAATGTGTTAGCAAATGATACAGACAAATGAGAGTTTTTGAAAACATGGAATGAATTATTCCAGAATAAATTTAAAAAGCATTGCAAATATGAAACTAGGATTACTGCTGAAATGAAAGGGCAGCTGAGGTGTGGGCAAACTCCTTGTGCCAGGATGAGAAAATGATCACTGAATTTAAAGCTGTTAATGAAATATGGAAAATTGTACAGAATGGAATGAATGGAATAAAATGAGCTTAACAGTTTCCCGAAAATAAAAGCTGAACATTGATATGAAAAAAGAAAATCTGAGAACTAGACATTAATATCCAATTTACTTTTGCCAGAAGTTTTCATAACTGAGAACACAAATAGAGAAACAGTCAAAGAAAATGGTAAAAAAAAAATTATTCAGGAGTTTGTAAAATCCTGTATTCTCAGATAGAAAGAGCTGACAGTATCAGATAATTTTGTTGAAAAGAGAACAATTCTTAAATATAAATAGAAGACATTATAAAAAGAAGAGTTGAGAAAGTCTTCTAGTTTTCAGGCTACCTCTAAATGGATTAAGGTTGGTTTCTACGTCTAAGAGAAGCTTCTACACCCAGCCACCTTCTCATTCATATCTGAGAGTAAGGTAAGAGATACATTGACATTCATGTCTCACCGGTGTTGTCATCCACATATCCTGGGAAAATTCCTCAAATGCATATTCCAGCCTCTCTGAGATGAGAGCAGGAATTCAAGAATGTTTCTCATGGTGCATAGCAAACTCAGATAAATATAATCGTCAAAATATGTGTCACTGATATGCTCATAAAACTTAATCAATCCTATCACCTGCAGCATTGGCGGTGCATAAATTCTACACTATCACTACTGGAACAACAAACTGACTAGAAGAGAATTTTTAAAAACATGCTTAATTACTCACCATGTACCAAAGAAACATGCACATGTTTTTTCTACTTTTCTACTCTTTTAGAACTGGAAAATTATGTTTGATATATAGATACATGAATTTGATTACCAGGTATCAGAATAAATACTCAGTATGCACCTTTCAAATCTTTAGAGGAAAAATGGTTATGGACTATTGTCACATAGAAAAAGTTAGGAAAAAAGGACATATCCAGAAAAATCAAAATAGAATTATAAAAATATTAAGCACAAAATAAAATAATGAAGCCAACTGTAATGACTTTGAAGCTCAACAAAACTCATATTTTCAAGACTTCTGAATAATTTGATGAAATAATCACAATGCAGCAACTGATGCAATAAGGAGGGTAAGAAATCACATACGCGTCATGCTAGTTCTCATTATAAACGAGCCTGGGACAGGACAGACAGGAGCAAGCTCACGAATACAGCCCCAAAGTGGCTCCAGGCGTGATTCGGGGCTCTGTAAGTTTGTTCACCCTTATTCATCGTAAGACTTGCTTCACTTGCTAAAATGAGAACATACGACATTTATAATCAAGAAAATCAGCTTTTGTAAAAACCTGAAAGGTGGAAGCACTTGAAATCCTGAGAAGCGAAAACATGAAGCTGAACTTCACAGGGCGAGGAGGAGGAGAGGGAACCAGGGCCGTGGAGGACAGCGGGGAGCACTCGGTCACATGCCACCACACAGACAGGACTAGGCTGTCCCGAAGTCTCTGCGTCCACCCCTAGCGCTCAGGGTCGCAGGAGGCTGCGCTTTGGGGAGCGGGTCCTGGCAGAATCGTCAGGTGAGGGACCTCCCGTGAGGTGACAGCTGGACGGGCTAAGAAGGCCCGCAGTGACCAGCAGCCCCGGAAGGCTTCCTCGGAGCCGGAGAAGAGCCTGCCTTGGACGCCGCGACTGGTCCCTGTCCCCGAACAGGCGAGAAACTGGATTTCTAGTCTGTCCCGAAAGCTGCCAACAATCGGACACTGGTCGTCCTGGCCCCGCACTCTCACTTTGTTCTGACTCTTGGAGCATTTATCCTGCGAGGGACACGGGCAGGGGCCTGGAGCCTGACTACAGGGGTCTCCAGCACCCTTCCCCCAAAGCCTCACGGCAGGGTCTGCACCTCCAGCACCTCCCGTGTGACTTGATTTCAGAACCAGTCCTCTACAGATGTCGCGAGGATTGAGTGAAGTCATGGGGTCCGTGCCAGTCCGTGTGGCTGACATCCTCGGGGGAAAGAGAAGCAGACAGAAGCGCACAGGAAAATGGAGGTGGGCCAGGAGCAGAGGGTGCTGGGACAGGGCCGTGACCCACGTCCGGGGAGTTTGGCCAGCGCTGGACAGGGCCGCTCGGAACCAGGTGCCGGTCCGTAGTCCTCAGGTCCCGTCTGGGTGCTCCTCACTGGATGTTTATGCTGCCATCCTGTCCTTATCTCAGGAGTAGCACAAAGAGCAGGCGTCAGCACAGTGTGCACACCGCGGGGGAATAACCCCGAGCTGCGGAACGGGCGCCTGTTAGCCGCAGTGGCTGTGCGCGTCACACCAGGGCCCGGCATGAGCAGCTTCCGGTCGGGAGGGCCAGGGCTCCTGGAGCAAATTCCTGTGCTGACTGAGGGATCTCGCCATCACCGGAAACTCCTCCATTCACCCTGGACAGGATTTCAGCAGTCTGTTCCAGAACTTGGTGCCAGCCAGGGCCTCACCAGGGCCCCCCCCCCCCCGCCACCTGCGAAGATGACACCACAGGCTTGGGCTGTGTAAAGGACCAGGGATCGAGGGCAGCGTCCTGGACGCAATCTCCTCCATCTAAGCACCCAGGACAAGCCCAACGCAGGCAAAGCTCAGCCTCCTCACAAGCACCTAAGGCGCAAGGCATGTCCTGCTGCCTCGCACACCCATCAGCACGCACCGAGGCAGAGGAGCCTGGAGCCCGTTCTCTGGACCAGCCCAGCCCAAGGAGGAGGCGCTGCTGGGCTCTTCGCCAGGGGGCCCCTGGGACACCGGGTCCAGAGGCACCGCTTGTAAGTGGCCACAATACTGCCTCTCCAAGCCATCAATGCGGTAGTGTAAATTACATTTTGTAAAAGATACTTTGCAAAAATTTGCCAGTAGACACTTCTGTTTGCAATAACACAATTCTCTTCTGGTCCTTCATGTAACATCTGAATTCTGGATGTGACTTAAACTCCAGGAAAGCAGATTTTGTCTTCTGGCCGGTTTACCTCTCCAGTCCACTTAACATTAAGATCCCTTTGCATGAGTTTCTTGGTGGTTTAATTAGCTTACAGTCAAATCACAGCACTGTTCTGTGTTTCGTTAAACTCTAAAGGATGTGTTCATTACGAATTTCAGAGTTCCTAATCTGTCTTTAGTGTGTATGCACACACATGCTTAGGGATACATAAACACGTGTGCACAAACATGCATTCGAAATGTATGCATTGTGTGTTTGTATATATGTGCACACATATAAACTGAGTGCTGCACATGTATTACACACATACGTGAACACACACACACACACACGCACGCACTTTGGGCAAAGCCGACAACATGGGAGCCAAATTTTTCAAATCCATGCATGCAGTCTACCCTTTAGGGCAGGGTGACTTCTTTCACCCTGATGTACAATGCCATTTCCACAGTACGGCCAGAAGGCCAGGCCTGTGCAAGTACAGGGAAGGAAGAGCAACAGGAACCTTCGATTGTGCCATGGACGCACTGAGGCGGAGGTGGCGAACCTGTGGCACGCGTGCCGCAGCAAGCTGTTTGCTACCATTGAAAGCTCTGAAAGGTTCGTCGTGCCTGCCCTAAAGGCTGCTGCACCTCTAGCCACCCTGCGAGTGTGATGCCTCGGTCAGGCGCAAGAGGGCGGTGAGCCCAGGGGCTGGGTCACTGCCAGCTTCCCCAGCTGCGGAGAGGGTGCGGCTTTCACTGCACACCGGAATAAGGCGAGGTCGAGTTCCTGAGAGGCAAACCAAGAGCCCCGAGGGAGGGCTGGCCACGCAAGGGGGAGCGGGAGGGAGCTCGGGCTGCCAGCTCTCTGCTCTCCGGGGAATCGCCTCACTTCCGGCCACCAGGGCGGAGACGCTCCAGGCCGCGGTGCTTCCGTCTGGGGAGAGTCGGGGCCTCCCACCCTTCACGGGCTTGTCGCCTGCAGGACGAAGTCCCTGTGGTGCTTGTCCTCTGAGGTCACCCGCATGGACGAAGTCGCCCAGGTGGGCGGCACCCGGGCGGAGCCCGGCCTCCCCATGTCCCAGGAGGCTGGCGCGGGCCGGTCGGGGTGACCGCCTGTGAAGGGCGCAGAGGGGACCCCGGGTGGGCGTCCGAGCCACCCCTCTTCCTGCCTGGGAGCCCCGTGTCCAGGCTGCGGTCTTGGTCCCGAGCCTCCGGAGCTGCTGCCACCCGTGGACCCCACTTCCGCCCGAGGCCGGTTTGCCTAAGGCTCTCAAATCCCACCAGGACTGCGTAATGTAGTTCGGATTATGCATTAACTCAGCGATACAGTTTACAGCTCCATACGTGAGTCTGTGACCCGTTCCCAGTGAGTTTTTATATAAGATATGAGGTCTCGGTCAACTTCAGTTGGTTTTGCTTCTGGATAGTCAATCGCTCCCATATCCTTTGTGGAAACAAAACCATCTTTCCTGCATGGAATTGCTTTTGAGCCTCTGTCAAAAATCACCTAGGAACGTCTATGTGGGCCCTTTTCTGGGTGATCTAGTCTGTTCCAGTGATCTTTGCATTAATCCCTCAGCGAACTGCAGAATTTCTGATGCAGTTTTGTGCAAATTCCATCTCAGCACTCGGAAGGCTGAGGCAGGAGGATCTCTGCAAGTTCAAGGACAGCGTGGGCTACATAGTGAGTTCAAGCCAACCTGAACTATACAGGGAGACCCTGTCTCAAGTAATAATAATAATAATAAACAATCAAAATGCTTCTGTATCAATTACAGCGATGCATTTCTTCATCTAAACCTAGGCTTATGACTCAGAAATTTACATAAAGATTACTTGGGGGAGTCCCCCTTGCAGTGCTGTTTACACAGATTTCAGTGGTCACCGTTAGCCACTGGAGGGGCTCCAGAGCCGCTGCAGGAGCCATACTCCATACACTCCCTAGAGTAAACAGAGTAAACGGCGCAGTGTTTCCTTCCGCCTGGAGCGCGTCCGCTCTTCTAAATCCCCTTTAGATTAACCAGGACACGGAACAAGACGCAGTGCTGCCTAAACAGACACACCACACTGCTCCGGGAACAGCAGCCAAGAACAGGGGCGCCCGCTCCTCACAGGTGCAATCGTTGTTCCACACACCTTCACTGAACTCGTTGAGCCTGCAGATTGAGTCCCAGGAGGGGGAGGCAGCATGCGTGGATCGCACGGGCTGGGTCACCTGCACCCCATTTCCGGGGAGGGAGCCTAGGACTCTGGTCGGCAGAACGACAGGGCGGAGCCAACTGCATGGACGGGGGTGGGGGTGTGCACCCGTTTAGATGAGGAAATGGGGTACCTGCTGTTAGCACCCAGGGGCCCCTGGCCCTGGCTCGAAGGTGGCCACAGGACACCTGCTCTGTCGGCGTGACAGGGTGTCAGGGGCAGCTCTAGAACTTCCGGGACCCAGCGCCAGCAGAAACGTGGCCCCGACGGAAAGACGATGAGAGATTCCAAGACAGCAACAGCAGAGCTGAGCATGGAGCTAAGGGCTGGGTCCACAGCCAGCGCCGCCTGTGTGACCGTAGGACTGGACAGACAACAGACGACAGACGGGCTCTTCCAAGGGGTCCCAAGTGAGGGTCAACTTTGATTTTCCAGGGAGGCTGCACTGTGCAAATGGCATCAGCTGCACACGCGTGTGCACATGCTGGGGGGGGCACTGTGGGAAGCGGTGTGCTACGCTGGTGGAGATCTGCCTCACACTCTGGTAAACTATAACGGGAGCAGATTCCACTTGGCTGAAAAGACTAGAGTTTGTGTTCAGCATTCCTGAAAAGGATCAAAACCAGGACTGCGGAAAAACAGCTCGCTGAACGTGCCCTTGGGAAGCGGCACGAAGCCCGCACACCTCTTGCCCGGTCGCGCCCGGCCTGCCACACATCCCGCGGGGTGAGCTCAGGGGCGGAAGGCAGCCCAATTCCACGCCTAAGAGAGGGGCCGCGGTTGCAGCCCTGGTGCCTGGCGCGTGAGCTCCAACTCCACCCACGGCAGGGTCCAGACAGCACCCTGCCCCACACTGACCCTCAGGCTGTCCCCGGGCCCCTCTCCCCAGGTGACACCAGCACAGATTACAATGGCATCTTCCCAAGAGGCCCAGGAGGCCCAGGAGCCCGGGACCCTCGGTCCAGTCTGCCCTGCCCGGACCGACCCTGTGACCTTGGGAAGCCACTGGTTACTGAGCTGAAAATGAGCAGGGAGAAGTAATATCTGAGGCCCTTTCAAGGCCGCGGCTCTGTAGTCTCATGTAATAATAAAATGTAAATTAAATTACAGCTTGTGAATCTACAAGCAAAGTACTCCAGAATATAAATGAGCCGAAGGCCAAGATCCTGCCTGGCTTCTCTGCACCCTAAGGTCCCATACAGCGCTGGTGGAGGCCGGCTAAGCATGCACTGCGTTACGGAGGGAGGGAGGGAGGGAGAAGTAGGTCGCCAGTGATGGAGTAAATGCAGGGCTGCAGTAACCCCACTCGGGCACAGGGATGCTGTACAGTTTTGCAAGCCTCACAATCAGGGCCCGGAAGATCGCATTGCAATTCTAACATAGCCTTGCCCAGGGTCAGCGTCAAGACCCGGAGCGGCATTTACCGTGCAGGGCGCCGGGCAGTGCCCAGATGGATGCCCTCGTGCGGCTGGGGGCAGCATGCACCTGGCCCCCTTTGCTGCCCACTGAGTTGGTGCCTGCTTGCTCTCAGCGGGCTGGCGTCTTCCCAGTGCTCCTCACACCACCAGGCCTCGCCTCAGTGAGCTCCACAGCTCACACAGTAGGAGCCCGTCCTGCACTCGGACTTAGACTCCACACAGGGTCTGCAGATTCCTGTATTTTTGTGCCATTATCTTCTGGAAGAGGGCAGTGGAGTGGCACTACTGAATAAAGTCAGTGCACTTCAAGCTGGTGGTGCACACTGTGACCCCAGCACTCTAAGGAGGCTGAAGCAGGAGGATCATAGGTTCAAGCCCAGCCTGGGCAACTTAGCAACTTAGTGAGACCCTGTCTCAAAAAAAATAAGAATTACATTAAAAAGACTTTAATAAAGGGAGCTGGAGCGAAAGCTCAGTGCAAAGGCCCTGGGTTCATTCGCCAGGAGGTAAAAATTGGATACTTCTTTCATTGGCCCACAGTGGTCACATGCTGTAGAACAGGGTGGCGAACCTATGGCACAGGAGCTGCCCAGGCTGTTTATATCACCGAGAGCCCTAAGAGTTCACCATCACGGCTCTAGATCAGTCCTGCTTCCCGCTGGATTCCCTGTGTGTATTCTGGCAAATCACTGAGCCGCTCTGGGCCTCCGGTCACTCACATCCACACAGGGATCTTGATGTCACCCGCGAGTCACAGAGCACGGTGGGCACGGAGTGAGAAGAGAGACACGGAGCAGCTGCGCTAGGACCGACGAATACCAATGCTCAACAAGTAGCTGTGAGTGGCTGCACCCCACATGCACAAGTGGACAGAATCAGAATTTAGGGGATCACTTTTTGTTTTTAAAGATCCCTGTGTGAAAATCCCGCTCACCCCAGAACAAGGCTGGTCGGACTGCTGAGCACTGGGACAGGCAGGGTGGAGTCAGGTGGGGAAGCCCGGTGGCAAGGGGAGGGTTCAAGTGAGGGGTGGCCCGGGCGTGGCACTGACTGCAAGCACTTCGGTGTGTGATCGGCGAGCTGGCTGCACACCGGGTGCGGAGTAGACACCGCTGTGTCCCGTCAGCCACACCACCAGCTGCCACGAGACAGCATTTGGGGGGCTGATACCGAAGATCTCCGTCTTGGAGCCTGCGACTCTCCACTCAGCTCGATGACAGTCCTCAAGGGAGGCAGTGGGGACAGGGTTAGCAGCAAATGCTAACGCCTCTCACGTCCAAGAGGCTGGGCAGCACTGGGCCACTTACTTAACCTCTCTGAGCCTGGTGCTCGCCCACATGACAGCAGCTGTCACACGGGGTGGCTGAGAAGGGGAACGAGCTGGCGGGTGCAGATTCCGTGTTAGTCCCGCCCGCTGATGACAGAGCTACGGCTAACATTCCGAGGCTAACCCGGAGCCTGCAGGACATTGCTCCGGGACCGCAGGGAGGCAGGGAGCCAGCCCGGCCTCCCTCCGCTCCACCCTGCGGTTCCCCAGCCTGGTGCCGACAGACCGTCCCCGAGGTGGGCGAAACCATTCCCAGCCCAGCCCCTTGCTCCTCCCACCCTCGCTCCCCCTAGGCAGGGGTGGCGAGCCTGGGGCACGCGTGCCATGCCATGCCGCCCGCAGCAGGCTGTCTGCATCTCTGCCAGCTCACCAAAGCTTCGCCATCAGCATCCTAGGCTTCCTTCTCCCAAAGTCACCGCTGAGCCTCCTGCGCCAGACACGGGCCTCTCCCTACCCACACCTAGAATTTACCAATGAGTTCGGGACAAAATTTGACCTGGCCCCCAAGTCCTGTATGACCCACTGGTCTTTTCCTCCCTGCCAGGCTCTCTGGCTTCTCCTTAGCTCGCTGGGCTCATTCACACACACCTCTCCCCTACACCCAGAATCACACCTGTGCTCCCCCTTCTACACGTGCCTTCTGCCTGCACACGCCTTCTCCTACCTGAACGTGCCTTCTCCTACCTCAGCGCGCCTTCTCCTACCTGAACGCATCTTGCCGCACCCATATGCAGTTCCTCTTCCTCGCCTGCTGTCTCCCTGTTCAGACCCTTGCTCCCTTGCTCCTGAGGTCCCCCTGACCTGACTCTTCTTGAGTTCTCCGACAGCCACCTCTAGTTTCTGTCCCCCGCGCCTGCCCACCCCGCCACTGCATCACAGCCTTTCTTACAGTGTGCGACTATGCACTGGTTAATTGTGCTGTGTGCAACAACCAGTGTGAAACTGGTTAGTTGTTCACTAACCCTCCACTTCTCCAGACAGGAGTTCAGGAGCACAGAGCTAGTGGACACAGCCGAGTGAGCCCACCTTGATCGGGGAGAGGACACCAGGGGGACTGAGAAGTATTTGGTGAATGAGCTGCTATAACAAATACATTTGTTCATGCAGAAAACGATGCGTAATACACCGGTGAGTAAAACCTGCATTTTGAGATGTTAGGTGCCGTGTGGCTGCTGTAAAAGTCATGTATGAAAGTAACTCCAACCTGAACTTATGCATCTTCTTGTACAAGTATGTGTGGACACCGTGTGGTGCGGAGATCAAAGGGCCGCAGTGCCTCCCTTAGGTGGTGGGTGCGGTTTTGTTTGGAAGGTTACTGGCCCATAGCTGCCAGTTCTTCAGAAACAGGCACCTGCTCCCCATGCTTTCAGTACTGGATGACATGAGTAATGTACAGTGGGGCGCCCCCTTCCCAAGTCCCTGTGTGTGTGAGCATGTACAAGTGTGCACACGCCCAACACACGACACACGGCGTAGCTGGAAACTACCAGGAGGCAGGAAATGCTGAGGAGGGAAAGCAGCAGGCCGACTCTCCAGGCTGCTTCATTTGTGACGCCGATTTGGGTGGAGATGATCCCCACGGTGACACCAAGGAGGGGGACTGCAATGCTCACACCACAACCCGGCAGGAATCCGGGGCTGGCTATTTCTTCCGGCTTGGTGGGTGTCCAACCTTTGCAGGGTGGTGACAGGTGACAGGAACAGGAGCTATTTTAATTATTCTACCAGATTACAGGAGCTGTATTTCTGTTCATTCTGCAAAGCTGACAAATAGTCACCTGGCAAGTCACCTGCTCTCCAACTCAAAAGCTGGCCCATGGGCAGGTGTCCTGACAACGGGCTGGGCCCTTATAGGACAGGTGCAGCCTATTTGCCCCCCTTTGGGGCCAGGCCTACATGCTCCTGCGTGTTCTCCACACAGAGCGCTGGAGGTGGGTACAGGGAGGCTGAGATGCGTGACCAGTCATCTCTGGGCATTCAGCCTCTGCATCCAAAGACGTGGCCTGCTGGAATCCAGGTCTCCTGTTGACGGCCGGGGTTAAACAGTTCAGACTCCAAAGAGGCCTGATGTGAAAAAGGGCCAGGCGTGGGCTTTGCAAGAGAAAGCAGACAGGATCCTGATGAAAGATGAAAGGAGAGCGTGCACTGCTGAGTCCAGCTCCCCAGGACAGTGTCTCCTGGCTTAGACCCCTTTCTCTCTGAGAGAAGTATAAATCTTTATGAAAAGATTAGTGGGGATGCTTTTATGGTATATGAAAGATAGCAGAGGAATTTCCACATCAAATACAAGAGATAATTGAGTGTTTCCTCTCTGTGCGGCACATTCTTAAGGATCATGCGGAAATGCCCTTGTGCAGCTTGCATTGCTTCAGCTCTGTACCTGGTATGCACGGTTGTCAGAGTAAATTAAATTAAAATGGCGTTCTCAGTTGCATCAAACACCAGTGTGGCAAAACTCAATAATGTTGGTAATTTAGTCACAACTGTTCCTGCGTGAGCATGTATGAAGAAATCAAATCCCTGTGGAGAGAATTTCAGTGGCTGTCCAACGTGCGCGTACCAGAAACTGGCCCAGTTGTCAATGTGAAGGCAGCGGTTAACAAGAAATCAGGTGCTCACATGGAAGTCAATGTCCATGAAGAGAGGTCAGTTAATTACCTCCCCGAGATCAGAAGTCCTGGTAGGGCCCTCGACCAGGAGAACTTCAGAAATAAAAATTTATTCTTTGTCTACCATGCATATGCAAAAATCAAGATGATTAAAAATATGGAACATGGCACCGCTCCTGCCTGGCAAGTGCAAGGTCCTGAGTTCGATCCCCGGTGCCGCAAAAAGAAATACGGAACAAAGCACATACCATGACAGATATATGGACAGAGCAGTAAGTCTGAGTACCCAGGAGAGGGGTGTGTGGGCAGTGTACTGACAGTGCATCATCCTGATTACGAAACAAAAGTCCAGTGCTCAGAACTGAATTCTGAACACTTGTGTTCTTCCACAAGCTGGTTCGGGGGAAGTGTGCACACAGGCTTCGGGAGTTTAAGCTGTTCACTGAGGGGCCAATAGTAAATAGTGCTGTCATGTGCGACCAGTGTTTCACCCTGAAACACTTCTGTACTGAAAAATTCGCTCTGATAGTTATTCTGACCTCTCAGTATTAGCAAATTATGATGTATGAAATGTTTCTCATACATCAGTATTAACTGACTACTGATAGGAAGTTTTATGCTTTTTCTACACATAATCCAACATTTGTGCTGTACTGAGGGGGTGTTGGCGAGAACAAGGGGACCATGTGTGTGACCAACCTCTACCGCATGAAAAGAGAAAACCAGAACCTTTTCTTTTCTTTTCTTTTTTTGATGCATGATGCAAACAATTCTCTATCAAAGCTAACAACATTTGGTCATAGAGCTGCAAAGAATGTCTGATTTAGCAGGTGTGCCAAATGTTCTGTTCTATACTGCAAAGCAGGAAAAATCTGTAAAATTCTGGCTAGGGTTGAAATGACTAGCTAATGTCTTAGTTGAACTAGATATAATTAGATGATTCCGTGTTAAACTTAAATGATATTTAAAATGAGCTCTGGTATTTCCAATAGAGAAAAACATGGCTGACTCACTGGTTTCTGAACACTAGTGGCAGTGTGTGTGTGTGTATGTGTGTGTGTGTGTGTGTGGTCGTGCAGGCTATACACGCTCATACCTAACATCACACACCAGTATATCATTTGGTACAATCAACCTTAATGCTGAAACTTGGGTTTCTGAGCTCAGGGAACTAATGGGATCACCTGCTCCCCCACTCCTCCCCTCCCCAGAACACATCTGTTAAGAAGATGAGGGTTGGGGTCCCAGCGGGAAGCAGCGTGCAGCCCTGTCACATTGTCTTGGTGTGACAGCCCCCCCCCCCCCCCGCACGCCTCTGGAGGAGAGGTTACGCTGACAAGCTGAAGCCTGCGGCTCTGACAGATTCTGCACAGTGACTGGCAAATGACTTCACGTCGTTTGTACAAAGTCCTTGCAATGGCAAAATGTGCATTCTCCTTTGTATTTTCAAAAGCACTTCAGCAGGCTTCAATTTCCCAGCCGTGCTTAGACCACTGCTCACATCCTAACCCAGAGTCTTAGGCTGAGAACTTTACAGTCTTTCTGAGCACTGGTTAGTACTAATTCCCCAAAATATTTCTGTTGCTGCTTGTGACACATAAATGAATGCAGAACATCAAACCTGTGCGACTCTTTAAGTTCAGTCAACACCAAGAAGCATTTATCGAGGAACAGAGACCGCCCTATCAAGGGGCGTGTCCGCAGCAGCTGCAAATGCTGACCGTGTGATGCCCACACAGCCCTCGCCTCTTGTAAAATTATCCTGACTGAGAAGACCAGAGACAAACTGATCACTCACTAATAAGACTGAAAAACTAGCAGGGTCTTGGTCCTTAGATGAGCCGACGAAGTCAGCAAGTGCAAATGCAGTAGAAGGAGGGACATGTCCTCCTCTGGGTTTGTTCCTGTGACATGAAGGCCTTCTGCTCTACAGAATGGGGGAGCGAGGTCCACATGTACACCCTGAATCCCTGCCCACTTAGGAGAAAGAGGGCTGATTACCAGCGAGCAGGCTCAGAGACTGAAATGGAAAGATATATACGAGCCAATAAGACCGTCTGTCACCATGGCCAAGTTTGCTCATGATAAATAAGGGCAATTCTCTATTTTCTCCATTTCAAATGTCAAGCTCACACCACAGTCAGGAGCTGTTTTCCTGGTTTCAGGTTCCGGTCCCAGTGATGAAAGCTGGTAGAAAGAAATAATGAGGGGCATCAGAAACCCGGCTCAGTCCTGAATTAGCGTGTAACGCGGGTGGAGAGCCGTGATCTAGAAGAATTCCTTTGTCCTTCTGCGAACCAAGGATAGCAGTGCCCACTGCGAAAGACTGTCAGAGGACGAACTGGGAGAGGCGCCTGTGGGAGTCTTCTGTCAAGACCACTCAGAAGCACTCAAGTTTCAATTACCCTACTTTCCCACCTTTAAGCCTGTGAAGAAAACAATGAGCCCAGAGCACTTCGGCGAGCAGACAGTCACTACCAGATGGAGCACCCAGGAGACAGCCGGGCCGGCCCGGCCCTTCCCGGGGAGAAGCTTTGCAGACGCAGGGCTTCACCGGCACTCTCAGGCACGTGCCTTTCATCTCTCCAGCCATCTCAGACATTTCTACGCGCTCCACTCATCTTCCAGAGTGGGGAGAGCCCATGGCCAGTGTGCGTGGCAAGCACAGGAAGCTGTTGGCCACAGATCAGCAGAGCCAGCAGAGCCTCTGTCAAAGCCGGGGAACCGAGCGGGAGAAGCCACTTCCGCCCAGTCCCGGTCTCCAGAGTTTGTCTGGCATCACGGGGCAGGGGGCGAGGCAGCATGGGAAAACTCTATCTTGACTTCCACAGAAATCTGGTAGGGAAGCAGCACTCACATGGATGAGCAACCCGGGACCCGAGGACCCCTGTGAGCACAGGAGAAACAAAGACAAAACAACTCACAGAAATAGGACCCTGCCCCAGAAGGCTCTGTGCTACCAGCTGGGAATAATGCCTGCTAATCTGAGTTTGCCTTCTCCCAAAATAAGCTTCGTGCAAGTGTCTGAGAAAAGTCTTCCATCGAAAGGCAAGAAACAAAAAGCTCCCAGCATGGATTTATAGAACTATAATACAAAAGGAGGTTAGAAAAAATACTGGGCCCTACTCCACCATCCAGAAATGGAACCCACTGAGCCAGCAAATAACCGGAACAACATGTGTACATATGAGTAAAAATAATTTAATGACATAAAAACCTGAAAGGAGAAATTAAAAGACAAGCGCAGAAAAGGAGATAAAATATGTTCTGTGAGAGCATAGAAAAGAAGAGAAATTAAAGAAAACATCGAACTGATTGCCATGAAATCAAAGAAAGTAGGCAGCTCTCTAGAAAAGGAAGAACTGCATTCAAAAAATAAACAAAATAACTAGAAAGACATATGATAGCTAAATGACAGAAAGCCTTATGACAGGTGACAGACAGATGATAGGTGTGTTGTTTGATGAAGAAGACAGACAGACAGACACCCAAACAGACAACAGGACAAAGGGAGCATGGGAAGAAGACAAAGAAAGTCAAAATCTGCTTAAATGGTGTGCCTTCAAAAGAGAAGCATATAAAACAACCAAGAAAGATTATTTTAAAGTAATACAGAAGTATCAGTAGTTAAGTACAAGATAATTGAATATGTAGATGAAAATGATCTCAATATCTTAAGAATATCGAAGTCAAGCATCAAAAACCTAATCTATATTAGGATTTATTTTACTGTGCTTTGGAAGATAAAGAAGTATTTTATGATAAGGCAAGAAAATTAAAAGTCAAGTCACTTAAAAGAAAGCAATTAAAATGATATTGATGTCAGACACTTTGCACAGTGACATTCTGCAGATGAAGATAGTGAGACACTATAAAATATGCGTGTGAGTAAGATGTTTTACTCAGCCAAAATAGCATGAAATATAAGACAGCAGAACACATTTTTCAACTGAAAATTAGTCAGGAATTAATATCCATGAAATCTTCCAGAAAATTAGAAAAATATGTACTAGCTAATCAAATGAAGACCACTAATACTGAACTTTAGTTAATGATAGGTATATATAAGAGTCTGGGGTAAATTCTACTGACAGATGCAGTGATTTTAGAATGTAGCAAAAAATAAGGTGGACTGATGAGTAGATAGGAGGATCAGTAACAGGGTGGCTGGTTGATAAACCAAATATAGCAAACGATGACTACAGAATCTAGGATATGGTTACTGGGAGTTCACCATGCATTTATTTTCATTTTTTATATGTTTAAAATTTTTCATAATAAAATGATGAGAAAGAATTTTTTAAGTTATATCAAAAGGATCAGTTCTTTCCATTTATTCTATGTAATCATAGGTTAGAAATAAGACAACTGTGGGAACAGAAATCAATTATTATAAATCACCGTAATGTTATAACCAAAAAATTCACAGGAGAGTAAAGCAAGGGAGTAAGAGGTGTTTATAATTAGAGATCAAATACAGATCCTTTAATGGTGATCAAGCAATCCATTGAGTCATAAATATTAGAAAAACTAATAAAAACATAACCAAAGGGGAAAAACGCCAATCCTGAAGATATGTTAGGTCAGAGAGAAACGTCCATTACATTTCTGTGAGTAGAAATGGTACGGAAGAAAATATTCTCTGAACAGAATAAAACAAAACTACAATTTACCAGGATTTTCCACCTGGAATTTAATCCTGAGTCACAAAGGAAAATAAAATAGAGATTTGCGAACATCTGGAAAATCATATTAATGAGTACAGTTGATATCAGAACTTATGTAATATGCCAACTACAATTCTCAGAGAAAATTCGTACTCTTGTACACTTATGTAAATAATAAAAATGAAAATAAATCACTTAAGCATCCAGTGGGAAGAGTTAGAAAATAGATCGATACAAGTTACACAGCAAAGCAAAGGAACAAATTAATAAAAATAAATGCAAGAATCAATGCACTAGAAAACAGACCAACATTAGAGCTAGTAAAACAATCCACAGCAAAAAGGAATTAATGAAAAAGACAAACACAAGAATTAATAGACTAAAAAGACTCATATTAGAAATATTACAAATTTAGAGTTTAAAAATAATGAACAAAGTAGACAGATTGTTGGTTAAACTAACCAAGAAAAGGAGAACAAAACACACAAAATTAGAAGTGAGAATGGGAAATGAATGATAAATAGCAATGAAATTTAATGCTGTAACACACAACTTGATAAGAGAAGAAAATTAGAACTATGCATATTAAAAAGGAAGAGGAAAATTATCATTCTTTGCATACAATATAATTGCATAGATGAAAGATTCATGAGCATCAATTGAAATAACTCACAAACAGTGAAGATAATTCAGTGCAGTGCCTGAACAAAAAGTCAAAGGTAAAAGGGGCCCAAATGTATCCAAAGCATCGAGGCTTCATCCCCAATGAGGACAAGATGAATACGTGCAAGAAAGCTGTGCGCACATGCTAAAATGCACCTCTGCTCCACAAAAGACACTTAAACAAGTAGAACTGTCAACCCAATTTAAGACCAACACTTAGAATCCCAAGGAGGGCAATTTCTAAATTAACCTCTTCATTTCCGACCACGTGAACAATACTAAGCACATTCTTCTCCAGCAAAGCAATCTGATGTTAAACTTGCAAGACACAACCAGAAAAAAAAACATCTGCAAAAGGTGATGAAGTAAGGCAGAAATAGATCTATCAGACATTTAAATATATTTTAAGGATGTACAGGTATATAAAAAGACAGAAGAACTGGATAAAAAAAGAAAGACAAGGAAATATAAATTCTTCAAGGATGACAAAGGCTGTCCTGAGTATCAGCAGAAGGACAATCATTCAATAACTGGTGTTGAGGCAGCTGAGACTCACAGGGAAAATGAAATTGCATCTCCACCTAACTCATCAAGTAGAAACAAGTCCCAGAGACTTAGACAACAACAACAAAAAGTAATTATCAGAGAAATTTTGTATTGTGTAGCTGGAAGACAATAATAGCATTTTAAAGTATGATCCAAGAGCTGGGGATTTAGCTCAGTGGTTCCGGTGCCTGCCTCGAAAGCACAAGGACCCGACTTCGATCCCCAGTACCAAAAAAAAATAATAAATTTTAAAAAATAAAGTATGATCTGAAACTGATTCCATAAATAATTTAGAAATTCAAACCACATAAAAATGGAATATTTCTGTAAGGCAAAATCAAAAACCAAACAAAGTGAAGACATTTTTGAAATTCATGTAACAGAAAAGAGATCTTTCCTTAAACTGTGATTAAATCCTACTAATTCATCATTAAGGACAAACAAATAACCACCGGAAAGAAAGGTGAATGAAGGACTTAGGAGGATAATTGAAAAGGAAGTATGTTTGCTAAGGAATGTGTGAAAATATGCTTGATTCACTCATAAAAAAGAGATCCTATAGGGCCAGGAATTTAGCTCAGTGGTTCCTCCGCCTGCCTCGCAAGCACAAGGACCTGAGTTCAATCCCCGGTACCAAAAAAAGAGAAAAGAAATCCTATGAAAATATGAAACGCTGTTTTCCTCTATTAAATGGCAGAAATGATGTGAGATCGCATGCATCAGCCCAGGGTGCACGGACACCCACTTTCACATGGGACTGATGGAGACAAAAATGGACAAAAGATACACAGGGATGCATGTGGTGATTATCATCAAATCATAAACTGCCTATGGCCTTTGATTCAGAAGTTTCCCTTCCAGGTGGCGAAGCCCAACCGACCTCCATTGCTGCTTGACAAAGTTCCAGCTGGGGGAAAGAAAGGGTGGAACACATCGTACCCTCATGTTTTATTTTTTCTTGCCATAATGTTTATAATTGTTCCTCTGGTCACAGGAGTCATTGTGTTTGTGACTAACAACAAACTCTCCATGAGGCAAATTGGCAATGATGTATTGAAATCTGATCTGGCTCACAAGTTCCAAATTCCAGTTTCTCTTAGTTCTTTTGCCACATCCACTTCTAAAGAAACTTCTCCTAAAACCCCCTCTGTTTCCCCCACTACTATGACTCCCCCTCTTATTGTTGACATTCTATTTACTAAAGGGGTCTTACGAAGAGATTGGAAGGACAGACTTTGGATGTAAGAAATAGTGGAAAATGGGAAATAGAAAGAACGTTAAGACAGGTAAATGCATTAAGGAGACAAGTTACTCAATATTTCTCAAAGTGCTGTAAATATCTCCTGCTCATGGACTATGAACCCAAATGACATTTAGTTAAGATGAATAGAGGTAAAGAAAAATAGAGAGCTAATAGCAAACTATATTAACCATTGTGCAGTTTCTCAAGGGCCAGCTGGTGACCATAAATTTGACACTTAGTTGATTAAATCTTGCTTGTACCCCCACTGATATAAAGATTTTGATTAAGTTACTTTCTGTTCTGTTTAGGTGAGGGTAAATAAGGGGACAATTGTAATTTTTAAATATGTATTCGTGATGTTCAATGAAATGAAACAGCTTAGAGGAGTTGTATTTGGTTTAGCAAAAAATAACCTTTACTTCAATAGAAATTGCCAAGGCAACTTAAAATGTAAACAGGTTCCACCCAATGCCTCCCAGCTATTGCTTAAAGATATAAAAATAAATCAGACCCTGAGACTTCTCAGAGGGAACCTGAACATTGCTTGTGAAGGTTCTTTTCTCATCACCGTCCCAAGACATCTCCCCTTCCTACCCTACATCGACTGCAGCTGGTCTGCGGCATCCAGGAATTTATATAACAAATCCACAGGCTTGTGGACAAATTTATTGATTTGTAAGACCACTAATTACAGCCCTGTTCATAATTGCAAAGGAACTAAACACCAATCATCAACCAAAGACTGAGTGAACTGCATTACATTCATAACACTAGAATACGCAGCTATTTAAAAGAGGAACCAAACGTAAAGCAAAGTGTTATTTAGGAAGGTTTAAGTTCTACCACTTGTGCATATGCATTTTATATGCATATTGCTTATAAATATATGTAATATAATATGTAATATTATAAAATATGTAAAAATATCATAAAAATATGTAAAATGCATATGTATGCATTTGTTCATGCACAAAACATCTCCGAAAGGAAACCCCAGAAACTGCCAGTAGTGTTTGCCTGTGAAGTGAGGGACTAGGTGGCCACAGGCAGGGAAGTGTAGCTCTTCACACAATTGCAGATGACTAAAATTCTATCAATGACAATAACTAAGATTTTCTGAAGTCCCTTTGACAAGACCTGGGTTATATATGCTACTAACCACACACATACGGAATCCTGTCTTAGCCCTGTGAGACAGGGAGGCATCCTGATCCCCACTGTCCAGCAGTGTAGAGAAGGTGAACGACTCACCTCAGGGACCCAGCTCTAAGGGGCAGAGCTGGTCTCACACCCAAGCATTCTGCCTCCGGAATCCGGGGTCCAGAAGGCGGGTGTGATAGGCAGAATAATGCTCCCCACCCCAAACATGTTCCCACTCCAATCCCCAGAACCAGTGATACCTTAGGTTTCATGGCAAAGGGAATGAAGGTCGATACTCAGCTGACCTTACAGTCGGGGGATTACCCTACATGATCCGCATGGGTCCAGGGGCATTCCAAGGCCTTAAAAGTGGGAGCAAGAGTGCAGATCAGAGGGACTTGACCTGAGAAAGACTTGATCTTGGTGGCCTGTTGCTGGCATTGAAATGAGAAAGGGACCATGAGCCAAGAAACATGGGCACTTAGTCCAAGGAAGATGGAAAGCGTGAGGCAAAACGCCCAGCAAATCCCTATCCCTCCGCCTAGTTGATGAGCATGGTAGCAACTTCCTCAGGATCCCGCATTACCTACATCAGTCCTGAAGCTCATTACTGTACACTCATTTAGGGAGGGTTTGCAAGCAAGGAGTTACCCGGGAATTGCCAAATGTAAATCTCCAAAGAACGCCAGCCCAGCCTGGGGTGCACGCCTGTAACCCAGCACTCTTGGGGGCCATGGCAGGAGGATCCCAAGTTCTACCCCGGCCTGGGCAAGTTGCTGACATAGCAAGGCCCTGTCTCAAAATAGAAAATAAAGTGTCTGGGGTTGTAGGTCAGTGCAGAGAGCCTGGGTTCAATCCTCAGGGAAAAAAGGGAAAACGCCAGGTTCCCAGTGTGTATGGACCGTGTGTGGTCACAGGATTCCTCTTCTCTCCTGGTCCGCAAAGGCAGTAGGAGAAGCCGGGGGAATTTCCTATGTAAGCACCCCCTTTCTGGAAACGTGCTCAGTCTCAGCTCCCATGCCAGCCCCATGCCTTCTCTCCTGCCCCTGCTTCACTGCCCCACACTTCCTGTGACCACTCCCTGGGGGCTTTCTGGATTTCCTGTCTCCTTTGTCCCGAGGTGACCTCAGCAATTCCCAGGCCTTTTCCATAGGTAAGTGGGTTTCCTCTCATGGCTACTGCAAACTCTCTTCTTCCATCTTAGTCACTTTCCCCTTGCTTGTCAGAGACAAAGCACCTGACACGTGCTACTAACAGAGGGAGAGGTTCATGTTGGTGCATGTTTCAGAGGTCTCAGTCCAAGCATGGTTGGGCAGATCCAAGGTGGAAACAGCAAGGCAGAAGGGCCTGGCGGAGGAGAGCTGCTCACAGCATGGCGGCCAGGAAGCAGAGAGAGAGGGCAGCAGCCAAGGAGGGAGACACACACTTCCGGGCCACGCTCCAGCAGCACACTCAGCTGCCTCACCCACCAGTGAGAGAGCCCCATGGTCCTAGCGCTTGCACAGACACAAGAGTTTTGGAGAACATTCTGGTTCCAACCAGAACACCTGTGAGCTCCAAAGCCCCCAGTCCAGCTGCTTCCCTGTCCTCTCCATCAGGGCTCTGCCGATGCCCCCTGACTACACGGACCATGCTGTCAGGGGGAGATGGAGGCGAACAGGAAATGGTACCCAAGCTCCGTACACAAGCAGCCACGAACGTGATGAGTCTGTGGCAGGGTTTCTTGACCTTGATCCATGACTGCCTCACTCCATCCCCAGGACACACACAGGTAGCGCTTTTCCGGTCTCCCCGCAGGTCCTGAGCAGGCTCAGGGAGCAGGAAGGAGCCGCCCAGGACTCTTCTCACCAGTTCAAACCCACCCTCTTCTCTATCCCACTTCCAAAACGCATCCTCTGCATTTTCAAAGGCAGTGGCTGGGTTCCAGCCCCAGTTCTCCTGGATGCCCCGATTCCCTCCCTGCTCTTTCTCCAGTTCATTCCCCACCCAGTCACCATCTTCTAGACATGGGAATAACAGCAAGCTTCTCTCAGGTGTGTTCAAGACCTTCACACTCGCTCACACCGACTTCCCATTCCCAGCCTGGCTCCGGATGTGTTGACCTTCTGTGCCTTTCAGGACTTGGCTTCTGTAAGTTAGCAAGCCCATCCTGGACAATGGGCAAATCACACCAAAAGTCATCTTCAGCATCAGCTGGCCATCGGGTGCATCAAAACCCTGCTAACATGCATGCAGATGTGCCCCATTAAAAGTACTGTGAAGAATTCACCTCTTCCGGTCCCCCCTAGAGCAGCAATGGCAAACCTTTTGCAGACTGAGCCCAAACTGCCACCATAAACCCACTCCTGTATCCAAGTGCCAACACTGCGATTAACCCTGAATGCTTGGCTGCTGGGCCGTGCTGGGGCGAAATGGCTCACTTGGGGTGCTTGGCCGTGTGCTGAGAGGGCTGCGCGTGCCCACTGTGGCGCTTGTGCCATGGGTTTGCCACCACTGTCCTAGCCAATGGTCACGTGCTTTGGACAAGCGCCATGCAGCGAACTCTTAGACAGTTAGGGAAGGAGCGATGACCGGCACCTCTGACAACTTGTTTGATTATAAACACGCCTGGCAAAAAATATTTTCAGCAGGATTGTCATGTTGTAAGCCCTGTTTGTTTTTCTCAAGCACATAAATAAAAGAGGAGCAAATCCTTGCTGTTCTCAAAAAAAAACCCCAAAAATCCTTGCTGTTTTCGGTGACAGAATCATGCCTGCGAGAATCTGAAGAAGTCTGCGAAGCCCAAAGAGGTGGCCACAAGAGGTGCGGTATAAATGGAACTGCTGCTCCCAAGGAAATGCCAGCATCCCACAGACATATGCAAGGCCCATCTGCGTGTCCAAGTCTACAGCTCACCCAGGGCTCGGGCATCGCGGGAGCAAGAGAGGTCCACGTCTCGGCTTGCAGAGGTGGCGCTGAGATGTGTGCAGCCGCAGGCCACCCCACCACCTGCCGCCAGCTCTCCTGGGGATGCCGCTCCGCACTCCCGAAACCTTTGCCCCGGAACAGGCGCCCATGACCCTGGGCCCTGCAGCCCTGGGCCTGGAAAGGGCCTTGCTGTCTCCTGAGGCCCAGACTGGACTTGGAGCCTGCATCCCCTCCAGGTCAGGAGCGGAGGGTGGGTTTCTGTCCTTTGCTGCAATGCTCACACCGGGGGGAACTCACCACGTCACGGCCGCCCCTTCCATCTTCTGAAATACTAGTTTTAACAACAGCTCCTTTCTTTTTGCCCAGCTTCTCTTTCTGCTCTTACTGACAGGCCGGGAGTGTAAGCCTATGGAAGACGATGCTCTGGACTCGGATTCACATGCCCATGCCTCATCCAGCCCAAGTGGGATCCACTTCCGTGGAATCATCTCATTGGGACAGCAGGGTCCCGACCGGGAGACCCTCTGCGGCCTCATACCGAGGCCTGGGCTCTGTTGGCTTCGGGGATTCTTAGGCCGTGGCTGAGCCCCACTGCTGGCACCTCCAAAATTCATTTTTTTCCCCAATCATGTAATTACATTTTAAAGATTTTCCTGTTTCGGTAACTTTGTTCATGCGTTTATTTTTAAGTCTAAATCTTCAAGAACTTTAGAATAACTAGATCCAAGACTCTAGAATTAAAGCCCAAAGTGAAATCTATTTGTCTCTATCTAAAAGTATTTTGGTCACCAGAGGGCTCCATATTCTGGCCATTAGTTCCTTATCTGTATTTAAGCAATCAAGAAGATAAAGCGAATTTAGAGGAAGGACAGTCAGATTTGAAAGTGAGCTGTTTCTGACACAAACATATATCAGGAAAAAATTTTAAAACAATTATATTTGTCTGTGTTATAATTCCAGCACATTATCTTCTTAAATATACGCCACACATGTACACATACTGATTTAATCTACAAAATACTTAGGTATTGAATTGATCTTTATCTGTAAATGAAGTTTTTATTATTTACTTATATGTATCTTCAGAAATTGTCAGATGATTATGTGAGTCAATGCTTTATTTTCAGAAACACATAGCTTGCTGACGGATATATTTAGAAGCATGAATAACATAAAATTAATTTTGCTATCAAATTGAAAATGATAAAAAAGGAGATAATGTTTGATGTTGGGAAGGGAAAAAGAAGAATCAACACTTTTACACATACTTGTTAGATATTAAATTGGATGATCTCATATATTTTGGGGGGCAATTTGCTTAATTAGGGCACACTGTAAAACAGGGGAATTTTTAATAAGCTGTAATCATCTAGGAATTTGTTCAAGAGAAATCACAAATGTTGGAGTTTTTGTAAGCAGCATTTCTAATAGAGAAAATGGAGAGGGGCGCTCACATTTCATCAGTAAGAAACCAGTTAGACAATGAAGTTCCTTGTCTGGAAAAGGAATGGAAGGGGAGGGGAGGAAAACATCGTCTTAGAGACTGGTGGTTTTCCAACGCGACCTAAAAATCCGCACGGACTTCAGTCTGGCTCTCTGCAGTCAGGAAGCAAAGGAGAGAGAGGCCCTCCGGCGTCCACACACGGGCCGGGAGGGGCTTCCCAAGGACAGCCTTCTCGTGTTCCCTGGAAGGACTCAGGACCTGGAGATGACACAGGGACATCTGGGCGGGGTCGGGGGCAGGAGGGACAGCCTGAGATCCGGGTCCTCGCGTGTGCACAAAAGACAGAGCCCTCTGCATGCCGCCCTGGGTTCTTTCCTTGGCTAAGCTGGAGCATGGCTTGGGACGCCTCACGCACAGTGGGGACAAGCTCTACGCGCTGGTGCACAGAGGTGAAGGGGAAGACATCTCCCAGAATGCCCAAAAGGAGACAACTGGGACAATAAGAAAGAAAGATTTGTGAAATGGTTATTATTTAGGGTTGTTAATTTTAAAAGTTATGATCACAGCCCCACAGGGAGAAAGCGACCTGCCCGTGTGTCTTGCGAGAATAAGTCGCAGACGAAGATCAGGTGTCGGAATGGCAGCAGCCCTGGGAGCTGAAGGTCGCTCAGGAAATTATTTGACTTTTTAAAAAATGTCTGAGAGAAAAAATTATTTTCAAAAGTATATATTTTGCACACATGAGTTCTTAAACATGCACTTCTCACATACCCTTTCTCAGAAATGACGAGTTAAAGGGTTGGCCCAATGGAAACAGAAGAGAGACAGTGGGAGGACAGGGCTGGGAGGCCGAGGGGCGGGGGTCACAGTGGAGCCCAGCACAGGGGCAACGATCAAGTCTCTGGCAAACCTCACCTGGTAGCAAACAGGCCTGTGCCTCGCAGTGCGGAAGCCTCAGTTGTCTAAAGCAAAGGGGAAGAATGGAATCACAGTGCACGGCAAGATACTCGCATGCTTACGATCGATTTGACTACGCTTGAAAACTTCTGGGAGGATGAGGATGGGGGCTGAAGGACCTGACGCGGCTCTGTCATCAGGTGAAGTCTGAGAGGCACGGACGGGATTTAGCAAAGTCAGTCAACTAAGAGGAGGAATGGAAAGTGCACAAGCGACCGACCGCCAAGTAGCCAGGTGAAAGCAGCCCCACCAGCTTGACATGCTCCTCTCCGGATCATGGCACCGGTTGCTTTGGAATGATCGCCCTGTTGTCCTAATAGTTTACAGTGCATCCGTCTTGTTTTCTAACCTGAGAAACTTACAATGAAATAATGAGTATACAGTGATAATTATTATAAAATAATTCAATCCATGCATCTCGGTGATTTCAGGTTGGGATGCCAAAGAAAGAAAGTGTCATCACATAGTAAATTACAGAGGGCTTCTCCACCAGTGAGGTTCAAGTACCTGTGACCAGAACCCACAGCTGTCACAGCCGTCGACTTCATGTCTGTCCCGGAGGGAGGGGGAGCCACGGTTGGGGAGCCATGGGGGGGACCCCGGGAGCCCTGAACTAGAGGCCAGGAGAGTGTGGCGGCACGGCCGGCACACCGGCTGTGAGCTTGGGGTCTCCTCACCCACTCTGCTGCTGTCAGTCACAGGGAAGCCACAGGGCTCGGCGCCCCACCGCCTGCCTCCAACCCACTCCCTTAGCACGAGGCCACCCTCAGTCAGGCAGCTTCTAGCATTTCGTTTTTTAGCTAAGTTTACTCATTAAAGCTAACACATAAGTCATCACCTTACACCGGCCGTCTAGGGACGCTGCATCTACACGAAAACCATTCTGCATTATTTTTGTTTTGTTCAGTATCTTTATTTTCTCGTGGTCTTCCCTCCCCAGACCCCGGCTGTCAGAGTCAATGTCATGGAGCCCTTTCTTCAGTGTTTTCTCCCTTTTGTGTGAAAACAGTGAACACAGCTTTCTGAGAGGGTCAGCATAACCGACAGTGCTCTTGGCGGCAAGCAGCTCAGGGGCCTACGATGCGGACTGCTTGCTTCTGAAGATCGGAGCAGACATGCAGAAAAGCAGCCTGTTCCTATGGCCCTCTGGGAAGTCACATTCCCACAGCAAGCAAGGACAGCTGATTTTCCAAGGCCCAGGTCCCCCAGGCCACGCCTCCTGCCACCAGCGAGACAGTGGCACAGCAGGCCGGGACGCTCAGGTGCAGTGAGTTTTAAGTGAGTGCTTTTAAAACAACAGCAACGAACCATGCAAGGGCTGGGATGAGGGCTCTGATTCTGGGCTGAGTGCCTGGCAGATGTTAAATAATTTGATCCTCTGTGACAATCTCATTAGCTGGGTGCTCTTGTTTGCTTTACTGATGGGAAAACTGAGGCAGGAAGTATAAGCCACCTGCCCAAGGGCGCACCACTGGGAGGTTCTGGGCCAGCACCCAGTCCCAGGGAGCCATGCACCCCAACCCCACAGCGCTGCATGGGAGCCTGTGACTCGGGGAGGAGCAACATGCTCACCCCTCCCAGCGGGGCAGCTCGGGCAGCAGGTCCTTTCTAGACACCCCTCAGTACTGGTACTGAGCTCAGCTTTCAGACCTGCATCTCACTGACCACTTTTGGTTCTGCCATGACATCTGCACGTTTGTCTGCACAAAGATGGGCAAAGTGGACACTTCGTCCTTCAAGTCTTAAATTTAGAACACAAGATTACATCACATTTCCAAACATATGTTCCTGAGAAGACGGGTGTGAACTTCTTTTCTATTCAATCATATTTAAATTCACTAAGAGCTATTTAAAGCAGTCCTAAGGCAAAATTTTTTTTAATCCAAAGAAAAACTTTTGGGAAATGATCATCTTTTAATCTACTATCATCTTTTAATCTAATTTTCATAAATTTATTTACCTGGAGATACACATCCAACTTTGCTTATTGTATATATTTCCCCCAAAATATAAATATGATGAAACTTCATTTTGAAGTAATTTTATCTTAGATTTTTAGTTATCACAATCACCCTGGAGAGGCTAAGAAATGCAAGGTGATACTGTAGCTAGTTCCAAATCAAACACGGGGAAGGCCGATTTGGTTTGCTTCATGGTGGGTGTATTTAAAGGGGGCCATTTATTTAAAATTTTTGTGTGTTTAAGTGTATTTTGGTTCAACTGAAAAAAGCCACCAGTGTGCATTTCTCGGCACAGTTATCTGCTGTGTCTCCCATTCTGTCCCCTGGTGGAATAACTCCGCCACTATGGCACGCGACAGTCCGTGGGGAGCACTAGTTTATTCCGGCTAAGTGGCACCTGGGGGAACAAAGGACAGCTCAGGACACCAGCAGAGGCTGCAGGAACCCGGTTTATGGGCCGGCAAGAGCTGCCAGCCTCGCCTCACGGATCATTGTGACACACAGGCCACCGGAAAGTTAAGTAGAGTGAGCTCTGTGTGGAGAAGAGCATGCGTTCTTTTTGGAGCGAGAGGTGGGGAAGGTTTTGTCAAGCATACACTGTGAATGCGTAAGATGAAAACTGCAAACCCCTGGGAGGCTTAGTGAGGATGGATCGCAGAGATGGCACGGGCTCTATGGAGCAGGAGGAGGGACAGGCCGTCCCGACCAGGACATGGGCCGACCCGCAGCAGCCACGAGTTCCACACGCTGAGGACAGACGTCACCTCCGTGTAAACACCACTGCAAGGCAGAGCTCTGGAAGAGGTGTGGGCGTCATGCGTCCTCTACAACGCAGACTTCGCACACACCACACCTTAATCAGGTTATGCACTGAGTTGTGTCCTCCAAAGTTCCTGCCCTGCAGTCCTGACTGCAGCTCAGGGTCCAACTGCATTTGGGGCAGGGTCTTCAAGGGGGAGCTGGGGTAGACTAAGGAACAGAGGTGGCCCCGGTCCTTTCAGAGAGGGAGGTGAGGACACAGCCACGAGCAAGATGGCCACTTGAAGCAGTGGGGAAGACACCACCGCTGCAGCTTGGGTGTAGTTTGTGCCCCAAAGCCCATGTGTTCGAAGCCTGGTTCCCCACATGGCCATGTGCAGGGGGTGGCACCGTGCACACAGGGGGCACTGCGGGGGTCCCTGGCGTTTGTGGTGCGCCTTGGAGCAGTGAAGGCAGCTCTTGAGGGGACTGTCATGAGCGCTTGTGCAGCACCGAGCCCACCTCTCCCACCTCCTGTCCAGCCTGGGGTCTCATGCCCCTGTCCAGGCTCCGTCACTGGCCTCACCGTGACACGATGCAGCTGGGAGAACTTCACCAGGCTGAGCTGACCCAGCGGCTGGCCGGCCCCCAAATCTCCAAACTGTGAGCTAGACGGCCTTCCTTCCTCACAAGCAGCCTGCCTCTGGCGCTTTGTGACAGCAGTGAGAGGCTAATCCAGCATCCACAAACCAAGAAGGGAGGCCAGAGAGGAAGCCTCCCGCCCACAGCCTGCCCTCACCCCTGCAGCCTCTGGGTAGGAGAGTGTGGATTCCGGCCCCTCGGCCACCTGGCTGCGTGCTGTGTCTGGCTCCCGGCAAACTAGCCCAGATGACCATGCCGCAGTGCTTGCCTCAGTCCTCTGCACAGAAAAACCCACAATACACGAAAACACAATGGCACATGCATGCCTAGAAAATGCCAGGAGGCAGTCCCTGAGCCTCCCAGTGCACTCCTTTGCCGCACGCAATGTCCTATTGTTTTCTAGCTTGCTTTTTTATAGACAACGCTTGCTTGTCTTCAGTCAGAATCCTAGCAGGAATTATAAACAAATCAACCCGGAAAAGGAACTAAACCCGGAGCTCAGTGGTGGGAGCTGCCAGCTCCTCCCTCCCTGAGCTGGTGCAGCCCCTGGGGCTCGCAGAGCAGAGTCTGAAAAATGCCGCTTCCATCCTGGAGCCTCCGGGAGATGTAATACGTCAGCGAGTTACCGGGGGTTTGCACATTATCATTCATCATGGGCTCGCGGGACGGCAGCCTCCCCGAGACATGATAAATAATGATGACCTCCAGGCCCCGTGCTAGCCGGATGTGCGCGCGTGCAGCGCAGGGCAGGGGGCCGCAGCCCTCGGAGACCGTGGGGACAGTCGCTCTTGCTGTGGCCTCTGAGCTCCTGCAAAGAGGCCAACAGCAAGCAGGCCTGGCTCCTTCAGATGCCCTCGCAGGTGCACCCACGGGACCTGGGTACCAGGCCCAGTGACCTTCAGAGGAGCACTGCAGGCCCGGAGGGTGCTGGGAGGCAGAGAGCACCCTTCGTGTCAATGGGAAGGGGAAGGAGAAGTAAAAATGACCAAGATGCAATAACTGCATGGCAGTGCCCTGAGCTGATTACAATTATGTATCAATACCACGAGAAACAATGCAAGGCTGTCTGAAGATTCATCTCCCCATGGAGAAGAACTTCCAGCACCTCAGACAGAGGGTGCCTCCAGTCCCTCTCCTAACCTGGATTCTGGAGAGGCCGAGGCTTCCAGAGGTTTTTCCAGCAGGAGGAGGCTCCGCCTTTCTGCCTCCAGCCCTGTACCGCGCTGGTGCATCCGCACTTCCGCCAGCTCTGCCCTGTGAGTCCCGCTGGGCTTCTCCTCCTGCACTGGGCCTCCGTCCCTCCCTCCCTCCCTGCGCTCGGTGTGGCCCTGCGTCAGGGCTCTGTCCTCTGCATCCCAGCCTCAATACCACTTCACTCCCCGTTCCCTTCGCCGTGTGATCAGTGCGTTCATTCTGAAAACGCTGACCTTGGCCCACAGGCAGCCCGCTCCAATCGTAATTTCAGGGTTCCTGAGTATCTTGGTTGTTCTTGGGTTCCATTCTTGAGCTTGTAGGACGTGCAGACTCTTCCTGTTATTGGCTATGCCACGCTACCGGCGACCTTATCCCATACGTGCTCGTCCACGGGTGACTACGTCTCCCTGGCCAGATGGACTCAGCCCCCTGGGAGAAGAGACACACCCGAAACCTTGTTGCATTTTCTGCGGTGTGTCCCCATCTGAGCGGCCTTGGTAAAGGACACAATCTGGGGAATGGCACTCAACTCTGCATTTGAACTCGAACTCAGCCATTCACTGGGAAATGTGAATTTGAGCCACTTTTTAACTTTCCTAACTTGTATAATCTCAGTCTCAGCCTATACTCCGAGCTGTGACCAGACTCAGCCAGCTCCCACCAATCTTTATATCCCACGAGCAAAATACACAGCTAGGCACCCAGCACGTGGTCATTTATAATGGTATCCCTGACAGTGGCCGTGATCATTGCCAATATTTAATAAGAGGTAAAATCAAAACAGTTTGCTCATGATGTTGCCAGCTAAGACGTCTGTGTGTTGACCGAGCAAAAAGCTTTTAAGTGTGTTTATGTCACACAATGTGGCCAAAGCAACCGTGACCTGATGGCAAACTCGAGGGGAAGATTTGCTCCCTTACTTCAGTCTGGCGACCCCAGTTTTGCAAACCAAGACCTGATGGAAATGGTATTTATCTTTTTTCCATTTTGACAATGTTTTAAATTTTAAGTTTCACAAACATATTTTTTAATTTTTTTTTTATTAGTACAGGCATGGAATACATGAAGTCTACATTCATCTCAGGTAGGAGCTACATCTAACTAGCACACCTTGGTTCTTTTTTATTCCATTTAAAATACACAGTAACACATTTGCATGTGTAAAGCTGGGATATTTGGAAGAGACCAGAGAGGACAAAAAATTCGAGAGCTTTTAGAAAAATGAATGAAGATTGAAGCTAGGCTTTAGGTTCTCGATGTGGAAAGGCAACAAAAGTGCTTTAATTTATAAGAAAATTCTCAAAATATATCTATTCAAACTTCATTCACATGATACAAACTAAGAGGAATATGAAAATCATCGCGGTTAACTGAAGAGTCTAGAAAAATAAAGTCAGTTCTCTGTCATCCATTGAAAAATGAAACTTGATATAATAAAATGAGAGACAAGAAAATGGGGAAAATAGAGATGCCAATTTTACAAGGACACAAAGGGAAAAGTAAAATATTATAATAGCTAAAATATTATTTAAAGTTTAGTCTTTTATAACCTAGCTTTATAATTTCTCTGATGGCAAGAGTTAAATTTTTTAAAAAAGGTTTAATTTCCCCTGATGCTCATGAGTCTCCACCCACATGGAAATCTTAGTCTTTCCACCAGATCCAACCAGTAGAAAGAGCTCTCAAAACTGAACAAGTTTCACTCTTTTATGTCTTGGAAGGACCCCCAGAACCCACACTGCTTGAGGTAAGCAATTACCTGTGGCACCCACCAACACAGACTTACGCATTTCATCTGAGGGCAAATACACAATTACTTTAGGATACCATCAAAACTATATACTTATATACATTTCCATTTAAATTGTTTAAAAGTTTATTCAATATTTTAAAAGGCAAAAGTGATATATTTTCTGTATCAACATTTTTTCTGTCTTCCTTTTGAAAATAACTTGTCAGCCAGGGACATGATACCAGGAAAAGGGTACATTTCAGTTGAATTCTTAGCACTGACCCCACCCTCGGACTCAATATTTAGGTCAGGAAACAAACTGTGAACACGGCTGAACCCCGTCCCAGACGTGTTTCTTTGTAGCGATTCTTCATTCTTCATCCTCCAAAACAAGCCACGCCCCTGAGTCCTAACTGCGTAGGCTGTCTTAGTTGTGAGCTAACTTCACGCATGCTGATGTGCAGCTGGCGGCTGTTCTTACTTCCTCATAGTAGCACTGTGGGAACTTAATTCATCTGCCGGTTCGTCCTGCATGGGGTACTGTGGTAGGAGAAGCGCTGCGGGAACAGGCTAGCCCCTGCGTCTACCTGCGCACCAGTGCTGCGGTCCCTGGCCAAATGCCTCCACTGGGGTCCGTGGTTCATCTGAGTCCGTGTCCCCCAAGGGCCAGTGTAAGGTTGTCCCTGCCCCGCGCTACTGGGGGTGGAGAGTGGAGACCGCTTTGGGCGGGGCTTCAGTGGGAGATGCTCAGGCCGAGGCCTTAAGGACGGTGAGACTCACCGTCCTCCTTTCGTCCTGTCTCCTGGCTCTCCATCTAAGCACTTTGTTCTGCTACCTCTCCCCATCACCGCCATCTGGCAGCCCCGCCGGAAGCCCGTAGCTGGCACGGGAACCTTCAAAACCATGAGAGCTATTTTGTAGTTAATTGCCAGAGGTTTTCATTACAGGGCTGGACGCCCGAACGGCACAGTGACATATCAGGAACGAGAAGACTTTGTCATCCACAGGAGTTCGACCGTCTTCATAAGGGAGTGACAGTTTTCCAAATGGCCACATTTGCTTCAATTTGCAATCCTCCGAATAAATCAACACATTATTAGGATCTTACATTATGCCAAAATTATAGCCACTTTATCGCATATAATTTTCAAAATATATGGAACACCCATCAAATATCAGTTCTGGGCCAACAGGGAAGATCTGCAATCCTGAGTGGTAAGCTCGTATTTTGAACAAAGAATTGCAAGTTTAACAACAGCGATTACGACTCACAATACTGTTAACACAACCACAAATTCTTACAACAACAGCAACACGACACAGAAAGCTGGATACCCATGCCGTGCGGCTCTGCGCTGTTTCCCCACAGAGGCGCAGGCTCCCCTGGCCCTGGGCTCCTGTGGACTCGCTCATCCCCTCCCCGGGGACGGAAGCCAGGGCCCCGTGCAGTGTGGACTCTGAGCAAGGCCACGGCTGCCCCCAGTCTGCTGGCTTCCAAGCCCAGCCTCACCACCTCCCCACGCGGCCCAGGAAGCCCCAGACGACTGTCCCCGACACGGGGGCGGGGCACAGCTGCTCCTGGTGCTCTCAGCTGGGGCTAATGCCTCAGTCTTTTCAGGAACATCTCACATGGGATTCTCCACTGGGCTGTCATTTTTGTGTGTTTTCTCTCTTTTGCTGTAAAAACCTATATTCTAGCAGTGAAGAGACAGAAGCTGCAAATATTTTAGATCTTATTTTCACATGCACCTATGCGTGTGTGCGCGCACACACACATCCCTAAGAGTCTCCTGTACCTGGGAAAGAGGTAGAATCCCCTAGGCAGGGGGCCCTGCCTGGAAGCTGCGGAGCTCACCAGAGTCTTCCCCTGAGGCGCACTCCACAGCCCACACGGGACACCTGACGGCCGGGGAGCTCTGCAGAGCTGCCCAGCATGGACATCCTCTTCTGTGCCCTGAGTGTGCACAGGGCACACCCACGGAGAGTCATGACCACACACAACTATGCCGCCCTCACTGCCACTGACTCGGCATCCGTGATCAAGTGGGTCTCCCACGTGGGCCGTGTTCCTCGGAGCGTGAACCGAGCAAGCCCGGGGCTCCAGGCAGCATGGCCACGGCCACCCTGTGCAGGGACCATGGGCAGAGCACCGCCCTCCTGGAGCCAGGCTCGAGTTCACTCCCGCATGGCACCAGAGCGCGTGGCCTTCCTGTGGACGTCCTTGCGCGGAAATGAAGCTCATCCACGTGGGGCAATTGCTTCCCAACAGGACAAGATGTGATCGACGTTCCAGTTCCCAGGATGGACGTGTTACTGTGCCTCGAGAACACACGCCGGTAAACACAAAGCCCCAGCCTGGCCACACTTGGCGCAGCTCCGGAGCACATCTGTGCTGCCGGAAGCACGCTTTCCAGGAGGTATTTAACTGCACCTCAGGGCTACGCTCAGCACTCAAAGTTAGGAACTAAGGCTGAGGCGGGAGAGTAGGGCCTGGAGAAGAGAATGGGCAAGTGAGCGTGAACTGTCAGTCACAGAGACCCAGGACCCGTGGCAGTGCAGCTTCCAAGCCCCAGAACCAATCAGAGAACATGTTCTTCAATTCGTCTGGCACAAGATCAAGTGGGTTTCTGATAGGATGGCCTAGATCTGATGTCAGGATGGGGCATAAAAAAGACAACAGCCATTAACCTCAGCTACTGCTTGCTTGCATGCTTTCTCTGCAAAGCTTCTTCTCCTACCATTAATATCTTTAATAAATGTAAAAGTCTCACCACCTTTTGCATATTTTCTTGTCTAATTCTTTGTTCAGGACAACACAAACCTAGAAAGGCCCAGACCCTAGCAACAAGGTTGCTTTGGCCCCAGGCAGGCATTTCATGCTAGACTCCTGTGTCACCCTGTCCAGGTCATTTAATACAAAGAATTTCTTAGAATTTTTACTCACTACCACAAAGTATCATTTGAAACCATTTTGTCCTTTTGAAATTGGACTAGATGAAAGCTACTGGTTTTTGAGAGTTGAGACCTACAAAATCCTCACATTTTCACACTCTGGAGCCATTTCAGAAAGAATTAGAGCAAAAGGGAACATGTATTCCCAGGGCTGGGGCTGGGCCCGGGGGGCCAGTAATTGCTTTGATTCTAGAATTTTTGATTCCTTTTGTTCCTATTACATGCGAGGCTCCTATGTTCTTCCCAAAGACTTTCAGCAAGACAATTTATACCTCTTAGCGCTCTGCCTCCACACTGCTGGAGTGTAAAATGCAGGCGATGTGAAGGAGGTGGCAGTAGCTTCCTCCCAACAGATGCCTGCTTGAAAATGAGGTGACAATCCTGAGAATGCTATCAGGCAGGCTAATGACACGCAGCCCGCCTAACTGAGAAAATGTAATTAAGGCAGAGTGCTGTGCTGCAGAGATAATTATTTCTAAAAGTATATCTGACTTGCTTTTTTAGAGAAATATATTGATCGACTGTGTCAGTGAAAGACATACCACAAAATTTAAAACAAATTAGGAGTAATCTTTTAAAAATCACACGTGCTTCTTCTTAATTTTTAGAGGATCAGAACACACTGTGGAAAGCCATTTTGTGGAAAAGTAGAGACACATGTGCATACACAGATGAGCACAAATTCTTGACGACTCTTTGTTAGTTACAAATTAGCAAATATCCATTGAAAGATTTCCAAAAGTCTTGCTTCATTCTGAAATCTTATTTTAATTTCAGTAATTTTGAAATGCCTATCAGGTTTTTTTTATTTTAAGAGAGAATCAAGCTAAATGGGCCACATATCTTCTAAGAGGTAAATTGCTATTTTACTGAACAATGGCCCCAATGGCATAAAGAAGTAATACTGACCACTTGGATTTGGCAGAGCAGGGTAAGGTGCCGCCTTTCAGTGCAAAGGTAAAAGCTCTCAATAGGGAAGAAAAAAAAGGACTATACGCCCAGGATGCTAAAATTTGCAGTACAGTAAAAGAAAGAGAGAGACAAAGAGAAAGAGAGAGAGAGAGACAGAGAGAGAGACAGAGAGAACATTCACATAACTTTATTTCAGACCACTGTTATAAGCATCCTATTTTATTGGTCATTATTGTTCATCTCTTACATCGGTAGTTGTGCTTCATTGATAGTTTAAATGTTCTCATAGGTACATATGCACAGGAACAAGCAATTCCCTCCAAAGGAGCCGGAACCACAGAGGTCTGGCCCAGAGCCCTGCAGGTTAGAGGAACCACTATGCTAACCCTATGCCATAGTAATGAATGAGCCTGGCTCTGGTTCTTGTTTTCAAAAATGTCTCAATACTGTCCCAAGTCTTCTAAGCATCACCCATTTCTCTTCCTATAAACAAAGACCCAATCCAGATACTATGAGTTATGGTTAAGCCCAGAGGCTTCCCTGATACTTCACCATCTCAAATGGTGCTGCCGAGTGCTGAGGAAAACTAAAATGGGCAAGACTTGACCGACTGAGTGGTGCCCTGCTCAGCTCGCCCACCCTAAGTATGCCTCTGCCTTGTACAGTGATGCCTCGGTTGCCCAGCGGCTCCAAGCTCAAACTCTCCACTATTTGAACAGCAAACTTCAGAAAAGTCTGCTTGGTGTTTGTAAGTTTGCTCAATAGTCAAAGTGAAAATCCAACCTGAAAAAAACCTGTACAGCTGAGAGGAGTCACATGTTACGTCTCATCGGGGACAAAAAGGGTGACTCTTTGCCCTAAGGCTGCTCTCACCCTGACAGCATACAGTGCTCGTGTTAGTGCACTAAAACATTCCTCACTTTGCTTTATTTGCATAAAATATCATAACCAAAGAAAGTTGGTGACACAGGTAGGAAAGCTGAGAGGAAAACTGAGAACCACGACAGTTAAGACAAGAAATCATTGTGAAATTTGTTAATGACCTGGAAAAACAAATTTATATATTGGGGCCTCAGAACCAGTTAGTTGGTTTTCCATTATTTCTTATGGAAAATATAGGTTCAGTTCTTGAACTTTTCGGTGTTCGAACATGAATTTGGAACGAATTAAGTTCGACAACCGAGGTATCACTGTTTGACCAGGCTCCCTGTATTGCCATATGGACAGATAACAGGAAACTTACAGCAATGCGAGGGCTTTTCCCCCAGAGAAACGAAAAGAGCCCTGCTCTGGGACTGCAGAGCTGCCCTGTCCAGGGAGAAGCCTGCTCTCCGTGGTCCCCAGCTGGTCCAGTTGCAAGGTCTCCACACGACAGGCAGCATCAGTGAGTCCCCATTAGTCGGCCAGGTAAAGAGCGTCTTTGGCTAATGTTCTTTCCTTTTGTATCTGGGTGCGAGCTGTGATTTCCTCCTTAGGAAATACCTGTGATAAGGAACGTCTGTGCCAGCCTTGGCTCATCCCTCCTGCTGTCCCCTCAAGCAGCAGCGTGAAAGGCCTTCCTTCCTTCGTGCCCTGGCTTTATTCGAGGGACACAGGAGGAGGAAAATTCCTGCACGGCACTAAACTGAAAAACCCTAAAAGCAAGCAGTAGACCTCACCATCCAGAAATGTGCGTCTGCCCCGCTATAGAGACTGAAAGGCATATAAATTTAAGTTATCTTCTTGAATAAGTAATGTACTTATGGCTTTTGATTTTTTATTTATACTTATATCCTTAAAAAGTTTCAAGCATGTATATAGTTGAATTTCATTGCGTACAGGAAATGTAAATGTATTTATTGTACACTATACATTACTATATATGAATGTTAGTCTATGTATAGACAGACATGTATCACTCGTCCCCCTTCACACATCACATATCCATGCAGCTGTAAATCCGCCCTGGAGCACGAACACTACCGCTGCACTGCTGCCATGCTGAAGTAATTTTAAATAGTAGCCTCCTTGAGGTCACTGCATTTCCTTTTACCTTGCTGTGTACAAAATTCTCTGAGATGGCTCAGAAGCATGCATACAACAAAATCACAGGAGCAACAATAAAATAAGCCCTGAGACGTGGTCAGTGTCCACGTGGACCATAGAACGCTAGCCCAGAGGGCTGGCTCAGATGGCCAGAGGTCACCAGACACCGCGGGGACCCCTGGAGTCCACAGCGATGGTGGGGCCTGGCTCACAGCCTGCTCCTCCCTGACCGTCTGCCTGTGGCTTTGTCCCCACTGCTCCCGGCACCCGCAGACTCAGGATCACTGACAACGCAAAGCCCAGGGCAGCGATTACTCACTGACATGCGGTAGGCAAAGGAGGACAGGACTAGGGAGGGAGGGAGGTAGACACGGGTGGTGGCCGAAGGGGCCGGCTGTGTAGGATGCCGCGTCTTCATGCCCCAGCCTGGAAATGCACGCCGGTCTCGCCGTCGGACCCACAGTACAGCAGAGTGTCTGCATTAGGATACGGCTCTGGGAGGCCCGGACTGTGCACCCCCATGCCCTGCCCTCTGCAGCTCAGCCCACAGCCACCTCAATCAGAGCTTGTGATCCAAGTGGACCTCTGTAGGGCAGCCGCCCGCAGCCAGGCCCTGCCCAGCTCTCTGGGCCTCCCCAGAGTCCTGCTCCCTCCCGGCCCGGCCCCCGCTCCAGCACCAGCCTCTGCCTTTAGCGCCCCTGCTTGCCCTGCTCGGGTCCTAGCAGACCAGAGTCCCCAGGGTGGAGAGGAAGCACCGCCTGCTGCCACCTAGGAGAGAGGCCTGGGCCGGAGGCTGCCTACAGAGCGAGAGCCTTGGAAAAACGCTCTCTCTTTCCCATTTGGACTCCCTGGGCCTTTTCTGTACCTCCCAAGGGATCTGCCGTTGGGTAGCTGGAGCACCTCTCCACCCCCAGCTCTCCCCGTGTGCACATGTGCGCGTCCGCGGGCAGGGGCTAAGGGGACAGCTGGAAGAATGGAAGTCCTGGTGGGGTGCACTGCCCAGATGCCTGCCCAGCTCGGGCTGCAGGAGGAGCGGGGAAGCCATGAAGCACAGGTCTCAGAGGGATCGGGTGAGCAGCTTTGGATGTGAGCAAAACCGGTCTGCCAGCGGGGTGGGAGCCCCGGCTCCGGAGGCCTGGATACCGGTGAAAGGAGGAGGCCGGAGAGGCGGAGGTGGGAGCCCGCAGTTCTGCCTGGAGGGCGGGGGGTCCTCGCTCCCAGTGACGCAGCCCAGACACTCGCAGATGGCTCTGCTAGTCAGCAAGGTGAGGACGGAGAGGCATCGCCAGGTCCTCCGTGTCACAGCCCTCACACACTCTGCATGCGGCTTCTCCGGCCGTTGCATGAGGTTCAGTCAAATCCCACCGACAGCCTGTGATGGGGCCCAGAAGGCCTGAGGCCTTCCAGAGGGGTCACCACGCTAACAGATGATGCTGGTGCCACAGGTTGTTCCTGCATGAATGGAGAGCTCTCCAGCTGGTGCTGTCCTCCCGGAATGGCCTTCACCAGCTCCACAAAGTGGGATCCTCTCTCTCCTAGAGCCAGACAGCAGCCGCTGGCCCATGGCTCTGCTGAGCACTCAAGCAAGGCCCTGCCTCACTACTCTCCTGGTCCCACAATGAGGGATGCTCCTTGTGATGTCTCCATGGAAACCACAGCCCCTCCCCCCACCCAGTACCAGAGGGGATACTTCCAGCCCTGGCAGCCCCCCTGTGAATTCACGTCCAGGTTCTCTTTCAGCATCAAAGCGTCCGAGAAACCACTCAGCTCTGAAGTTTGACACTGCTGCATTTGAGGGGTAGAAACAGTTCTTTTTCCCTTTTCTAACTCTCTGGGCACAGAATAGCACATGCATGGGGAAAATGAGGAGAAAGGCACTAGCCCACAATGGAAGAGTAGAAATCGAATTATTTGATCATCAGGGAAATGCAGTTAAAACCACCATGAGGTACTACCTCACTCCACGTTGGGGTTTGTCCCGATGTCCCCTTAAAACATCATGCCTCTTTCATCAGTGGGGCTTTTGGGAGGTGACTGGATCATGAGGGCTCATAGCTGCTTGCTGTTGGAGATGGTGTCCGGCTGGAAGAAGCAGCTACCGGGGGTGTGACCTGGAGGGTTCATCCCTCCCCGGCACCTCCCTTCTGTCTCTGCTTCCTATTTCCCATGAGGTAAGCAGCTCTCCTCCATCAGGCCCCTCTGCCATGCCACCAACCATGCAAGGACTGAAACTTCAAAAACATGAGTCAAAACCTTTCCTCCTTCAAGTTGCAGGTATCAGGTATTTTGTCCCAAGGATAAGGAAAGTAAACAAGGCACTCCAGGAAGGATGGCTGCTGTCAAAAAGACCAAAGTTAGCCGGTGCTGGTGAGGGTGTGGAGAGGTGAGAGCCCTTGCTGCTGTTGGTGGTGATGTAAACTAGTGCGGCCATTATGGAAAACAGCAAGGAGGTTCCTCAAAAAGTGACCATGGAAAATAAAACCAGAACTGCCATTTGAGCCAGCAGTCCCACTACTGGGTCTCACTCCGAAGGAAAAGTCTCTGTGGGAGAGATGTCTGCACTCCCAAGCTCATCGCACCGCCGTTCACAGTAGCCAAGAAATGGATGCAACCTAAGTGTCCATCAACTGAGGAACGGATAAGAAAATGCAGTACATATACCCAGTGGAATACTATTCAACCCTAAAAAGATGAAATCCAGTCACCTGCCACAGTAAGGATGGAGCCAGCGATCATTATGTTAAGTGAAAGAAGCCAGGTGCAGCCCAGCAGGTCGCACATGGTCTCCCTCCTGCGTGGAGTGGAAGAGTCAGTCGCGTAGAAGGTGAGAGCAGAAGGGCAGCTCCCAGAGGCTGGGGAGAGGCAGGGCAAGCGGGGAAGCTCAGTGGGTGGGTGTCAGTGCAGCCAGACGGGGTAGGAAGCTCTGCTGAGGTGCTGCACAGAAGAGTAGGATGCTGGTAGATCATGACAATGCACTCTACATTTAGAAAGCGAGAAGGAAGTATGCTGGGGATTTTTAACATGGAGAAATGGCGAGTGAGAGGATATACCGACCCTGATTTAAACACTACCCAATGTTGGCATGTACCAAAACATCACGCGGTGCCCTTAGATACACACAGATTCTGTTTTTGCATATCAGCTAAAAATAAATTTAATTGAGAATTTCAGACTCTCACTGAAGACATGATGGATGAGAGTTCCCCCTTGGGGTTACAGCTGGAAACTCCGTGACCAGAACAGAGGCCGCAGCTTCGGCAGTGATGAGGAAACCATGGCTTCCCCACTGTGGGCTCTGCCTCTTGCCCACACCCCAAGACCGACAGAATGGACTGCCTTCCTGTGGTCTGACTTCTAGAATCATCTTCACAAGACATCACGTAAATTCTAGTATTAAGTGGTAAGTAGTAGTGCTCTCTCCACCACGAAGCAACCACAAGAATTCAGACCCAGCCGCTGTGAATAGGAAATGTAACAGGAGATGCTTCGGCACTGTTCGATACTAATGGATAACTGGAGGTCAAAAATCATAGAAATCTGTTTTCTAGATCTGTGGTTTAAAAAACAACAAACAAGAAAGTAATGCCATAAATTGGCATCCACAGGAAACCTTGATACGGTAATTTTATGTATCAACTTGACAGGGCCACAGGATGCCCTGCCTTTTAGTCTAGCATTATTCCAGCATTTCTGTGGGGTGACTCTGGGTGAAATCCACATGAAGTCAGCGAACTGTGAGGTAGGTAGATTCCCTCCTCTCTGTGGTTGGCTGCCGGCCTGGGTAAAACAAAAGGCCCAGCCCCGGAGAGACAGGTCCCCCAAGTCAGACCCCCATCCATCCAGAAGGAAACCCACCCCCAAGCTGACCCGCTATCCACACCCACAGGAGCACAGAGAGAACAGAAAGCCAGCACCCGCCCTGCTGCTCTCAGCACTGTTTATCAGCCAGCCCCAGGCCCATCACCATGGGACTCTAAAATTTTCCACCCTCTCAACCAGTGCCCCTCCCCTACCTACACTCCCCTATATCAACCATGAGCTCGCTCCTCTCAGTGCCAAAGGCCTTCTTGCCCTTGGCCCATCTGCACCCAGGTGGGAATAAACTCATCGCATGTTGCTTAGACTTGGCCTGCCTCAGTGGTCTCAGTCGTGCCTCGCTCTGACCTTACACTGAACAGAAAGGATTCTCTCCTACAGTGACTTCTGAATGGGACACTGGCTCTTTTCTGGGTTTCCAGAAGAATGAGGGCTTGAACTGAAAAATCAGCAGTTCTCTGCATCTCCAACTTTCCAGACCAGCACACAGATTCTGGACTGGGCAGCTTCCATAACTGCATTAGATAACTCTAAAATAAATATTTGCCACATATAAACACATGCTATTGGTTCTGTTTCTCCAGAGAATGCTGACTAATGTATCATTCCCTAAACTTTGGAAACAGAAATAATGATGAAAGATTTATTATTTCACCAGAATGCAATGCAAGATTTTGTAGGTCTGTTTGATTTGCTAAGGGCATTATTGCCCATGATGAGTGTAGCTCGCTAAAAACAAAACAACAAAAATAAAGCTATGATTAGAGTCCAGATGTGTGTGTGTGTGTGTGTGTGTGTGTGTGTGTGTGTGTATAGAGAGAGAGAATTTTCAATACATAGATTTACACTGAAATTTTGATTTTTTATTATAATTTAGATTTTAGATTGTAATTTAGATTTTCATATGTAATTTTGATTACCCGGATTTTTAAAGTACAACTCTCCCTTATTGTGACCCAGTGGTCATGCCCCTTCCCTTTCCTGGCAGAAGGAAGCCAGTGAACAGGGGAAGAAAGAAGGTCAGGGAGGTAAGACTTGGCAGCCTCCTTCTTTTTCTGTGTGTTTTTTCCACCTCATTCCTGAAAAAAAAATTTCTGAATCCTGACTGATTCATCACAACCAAAACAGAACATGCAATGCGAGCAAAATGTAAGGTGAATGTTTAAGTTTGAAAATTTTTATTATAGTAAAGACACACTGCTTTGAATCCCCCTCAAGCACTTTGAACATATTCATCATCATTCTGGCCACTTTCTGCAGCAGCTCTGGAGTCCTCTTCCCTGAGGGTCTTTACAAGGTGTGATTAAAATACAGTGAGTGCTGCTGCTGAGCTCCATCCAACAGAGAGGCAGCTCACAAAACCATTATTATTATGGTGCATCCTCATCCACCTTAGTCACCAGATCTGGCACTGTGTGGCTTCCGCCTCTTCCCCAAAGTTAAAATGACCATGAAGGGAAACGTTCTGAATCCATTCAGGGCATGGAGGCAGCCAGGACAGGGCAATTAAGACACTCAGGAGAGAGGGCTCCAGAGCTGCTGCTGGAAGTGCCAAGGATGATGGGATAAATGTGTCTGAAGCGAGCAGGAGGATTCTGAGAGGGATTCATGGCAATGTGTCTTCACTGTAATTATTTTTAAGTTTAAACATTCATTGTTTTTTCTATCACACCTCATATATCTCACATTAAGAAAAGCTGTACAGAAAATTTAACTACTACAGGTGCAAATTTCTTCCCAGTCAGCAGCAGAACAAGGGTCAGTGTTAATTTTCAGTCTTTCCTTCGTTCTTATCCCCATGCTTTCTGCTGTTGCCCTGGAAGGAAACCCAAGGTCTGCTGGGATACACAGGGATGCTTTGTGTGAACAGAAGGACCTTAAGTAACTAGAAAAGTTTCCTTTCACTAGTGCTAAAATTCTTCTTCAAATTTCTCTAAAATTACCGACTCTAGCCAAAAAATCCTAACAACTAATTTACAAAGTTGAGGTCACTTTTAAAACTACCTGTGACACATACTGAGTTCATTTTCCCTCTTTGTGACTTAGTGATGTGAAGGAGTGAGTTACTCTTCCAAGATTACCAGTTTATAACATCTGTGAGGCTCCCAGGCATGGTGGCTCCTGCCCAGAATCCCAGCACTGAGGGAGGCTGAGGTGGGAGGGTTTCAATTTCAAGACCTGCATGGACAATTTAGTAACTTGGCCAAATCCTGACTCAAAAAAAGAGTGCGTAGATGAATAAGTAACCAACTAACTTACTAAGTAAACAGAGCTGAGATGTAGTTCGGAACAGAGGCCCTAGGTTCAATCCCCATTACTGCCCTCTCCAAATCTGTAAGTATTTTCCCCTCTTGTTTGGGTGACTACGAAATCCCTAAGTATTTTGTCTTATAGCACAATAAAAAAGGACAACTTTAAAGTATAAAATCAATCTAATTAGGCAAACTGCAACTGTAATTCTCTTTTGAAGATAAATATTTTTTATTTTTAAAAAATCTACTTTTCTGACAATTAATGATCCAAAATACTAAGGAGTCTGTTCATTGCATCTTTCTCATGTGTCACACAGATGTCATCAGCAAATCCTGTTCCTACCTGCAATAGGACCAGAAAGTGGTCACTTCCGCCCTGTCCACAACTGCCACCCTCATCCCGTCCACTATGCCTCACCCTGTCCCATCCTGTCCATCCGTCCACCACGCTGGCCTCCTGCAAGCAGCTGCTCCTGGGTCTTCCCGTTTCTAACCCTGGCCCACCCATCCTCCTGGCCTTAACTCAGCACCACTGCAGTTCTGAAAGCGGAGTCCAGAGCTCTGCTCACCTCTGCAATGGCACCTCATGCCGCACAAGGGTGCCCAGGTGAGCCTCTCCCTGCTCCCTCTGCAGCCTACCACACTCCTGCGCCCTCTGTCACTCCACCGTGACACTGGCCTTCGCTCCTGCTCTGCTGCAGGCAGTCGTGTTCCTGCCCTGACTTCCATCTCCTTGCAAAGCTCTTCCCCTGCCCACATCTTCCTCGAAGCATTTCTTGGTTGGCCATTTCTCAGTGAACCTTGGCAAGAGCGATGTGGGCCTAAGTGATCGCTGCTCTACATGCTGGCTCCCAACCCTCTTTCCATGCTGTCCTCTTTCTGCCATCCATGGTACCCACCACCTTCCAGCCGTATCATGTACAGGTTCATTCCACTTCCTGCAGTAACTCTTTTCCCAAGAGAAACCCATGAGGGAAGAGTACTGTCTATTTTGTTCACTAAATTATCTTGGACACTCAGAACAGTCACCTGACTATAATAAACACTCAAGCCTGGGGTGCTGGAGCACTTCTGTAACGCCAGCCACTCGGGAGGGTGAGGAAGGATGACTGCCAAGTTTAAGTCCAGCCTGTCTTGCAATAAAAAAACATTTTAAAAAGCTGAAGATGTAGCTTGGTGGCTCAGCATGTGCAAGGCCCTCTCTCTGTTCCTGGCTCAAAATGTACCCACTTGCTGTGACACCTGCCCCGTCAGTGCCACCCATGCCCCCATCAGAGGCCCTAGTCCATGAGGCCACTCACTGAGCCTCCAAAATTGTGAGCTTTTGACGTTAGTAGCCCCAGATATTTGCTTGTGGTAACACAAAGCTGAATAACACACCTTGTAGTTGAATAAAGGTCAGCAAAGGCCAATGATACAAAAATAAGAAAAAGGAAGTGTTGAGCAAAAAGCTCACATCCCACCCCCCTCTTTCCATGGCTTCTGACCCCTGACTTTGATGGTGTGTCTCTTAGTGGCAGGATGTGGCTTTCTCTCACATATGGCCATGGGAGACCAAGAAAGGCCCCATCACCACAATGTAGGATAGGAAACCCCAAACCTACACAGTACGGGATTCTCAAGTCACTTGGTTTCAGGGTGTTGATCCGAGATTTCTCAAATCCACAAAGAAAAGAACAGCAAACATAAATGAGAGGGCTGCAGCCATATCTAGACTATGAGGCATCTGCTTGCCAGAAGAAAGTGGAGTCTGAATTAGACAGCAGCCATTGCTTCACACGGAAGCATGCTAGCAGTGAGTTAACTCATGCACTCTCAAAGGGTCATTCTCCAGTAGGCATTTAACTAACTTACCGTCTATGATGGAATCAACATAATAGATCACACTTTATAAAAGTTTGCTAAAATTGGCATTTGTTATCAATGTCACTCATTCTTTTGCAACAAAATCAATGTTGGGATGTAATAAAAGTGTAGATTATTTGTATGAAATCAAATTCACGTGGTTATCAGTTTAAAGTAGCTTATTACCATGTGTTAGTCAACTTTCGCATTGCTGAGACACTTAAAGGAGAACTGGTTTAATTTGGCTCACAATTTCAGGGGATTCAGTCCAGGGTTAGCTGACTCAAAGGAAGGAACATCATGGTGGAAAGGTGCTGTGGACCAAAGCTGCTTAGTCATGACCATCAGGAAGCAGAGCAGGAGAACAGTCCCAGAGAGGAAGGGGCCATGGACCACAGACCCCAAGGCCACACTTCTATGACCAGCCAGACAGACACAAAAGTGTGCTTTCCCAGTTCCCTAGGACGATCTCAGAGCTGATCAAGTTGAGGACCACATACAACTGTAAATCTTATGTAAACCTTGTGCTAATTAAAAAGCAAAAATCTGTGTCGATACATGAAGATGAAAAGTAAGGAATGAAAGAATGTCACTAACAAAACCACCTAACTTCAGAGGAAGACAGCAAGTGAGGAAGGAATAAGGATCTACAGAACACCAGAAAATAAGAAGTAGGGTGGCAGTGACAAGTTCTTACCTACCCATAATTCCCTCGAATGTAAACAGATAAAATTCTGTTGTCAAAGGACAAAGTGGCTGGACTGATCTTTTAAAAAAGAATCAACTGGAGGCCTGTGGGACAAGATGGAGCTGGTACAGGTCTTGAAGCGCTGGCTCCAGCAGGTCACTGGCCACGGCGGCCTCTGTGCCTGCTGTGAGTTTTCTTTAGAGCCAGTGATGTGAGACTGGTACACTGGGGGGAGAAGACAAATACAGCAACAAATACTATGAGGACAACAAGCAGTGTTTTGGCCGTCACCGATGGGTTATGTACACCACCGAAATGAATGGCACTGAAATGAATGGCAAAAACACTTTCTGGGATCTGGACAGAAGCTTGGTGCCTCCCGAGTGGCATCACTGGCTTCACAGTATGACTGATGACCCTCCAACAACTCACCCTCTGACGGATCATAAATTCATCTGGAGAAACCATGAGCTCAATGTGACCGGCACTCCGGAACAGTATGTGCCTTACTCCACCACTAGAAAGAAGATTTGGGAATGGGTCCCACCTTCCACACCGCACAAATAAAGGCGATGAGAACCAGCTGCAACATGTAAAATATGGGCTTTACATGGAACTGCACTTTTACTGTCTACTGTTAACTTGATTAAAATTGTTTCACCAGGAAAAAAAAAAAAAAGAATCAACTGTATGCTGACCACAAGACATTAATCCCATGCCCAAAGAACACACATAGGCTGAAAGTAAAGAGAAGGAAGATCTTTTACAAAAATAAAAACCCAAAGAGACCAGGAGTCAGTTATTTATAATCAGATAAAAGCGACTTTAGGTAAAAGATTATAAAAAGAGATCAAGAAGGTGATTATATAAAAATAATCACAGGTCAATTCATTAAGAGAATATAAAAATTGTGCATAAAAATGTACCGAGGGGCCGGGGATTTAGCTCAGTGGTGCCACTGCCTGCCTCGCAAGTGCAAGGTCCCGAGTTCGATCCCCAGTACCCCCCCCAAAACGCATAAAAATGTACCCAGCATTAGAGGATCGAAATATAGAAAGCAAATATTAACAGATCTGAAGTGGAGGAAAGACAGTAATACAATAATAGTGGAGGTTTCCACACCCTACTTTCAGCATTGGTCGATCATTCAGACAGAAGACCAGTAAGGAGCCATGAACTTAAGTCACCCTTTAGACTAAATGGACCTAATACACAAACATTCTGCCCAATAGCAGGGCACACAACTGTGTGCACACAGGATATTCTCCTTGGAAGATCATATTGCAGGTCACAAAACAAATCTTAAAAAATTTAGGAAGGTTTAAGTTATATCAAGTACATCTTCTAACCACCATGATATAAAACTAGAAATCAATAGCAGGAGGAATTTTGGAAGAACCATACATATGTGAAAAGAAAGCAACACACTCCTAACAATCAATAGGTCGAAAAAGAAATTAAAAGACACAAATATCTTCAAACAAACAAAAGTGAACACACAATGTACTAAAACTTCTGAAATACAACAAAAGTAGATCTAAATAGTAAACTTTTAGTAATAAACTTATATTAAAGAAAAAAACTAACACAATCCCAAATAAATAATGTAACATTATACCTTGAGGAACTAGAAAGAGTAAAGCAAATTAAGCCTAAAGTTACCAGAAGAAAAAAAGTAATGCAAGTCAAAACAAAAATAAATAAAATGGAGACTAGAAAAACAATTGACAAGATCAACAACAAAAAGAGGTGGGTTTTTGAAAAGATAAACAAAACTGACAAACCTTGAACGACATTAAAGGGAAAAAAAATCTCAAAAATAGAAAAGGACATTAAAATACAGTCAGAGAAATCAAAGGATCATAAGAAATTATGAACAATTACACACCAGCAAACTGGATAACCTAGTAGAGATATAAATTGCTAGATACATACAACCTATTAGAACTGAATTCTGAAGAACCAGAAAATTTAAACACATCAATGATAAGTAAAGTAGTAAAAAGTTTCCCATCCAGGAAAACGTCCAGCACTGATAAATGTTTGAGGAGATACACATGTTGCACGAGATTTCAATATTACACAATTTATACATGTATAAAACAGTGCCTCATAAATATGTGCAACTTTATGCTTTTATGTACCAGTTGGAATTTTAATTTGAATTTAAAACAAAAAGACAAAAATTTAGAATTTATGGCATCAATGCTGAATTATAGCAAAGATTAGAGGGAAGAACTAGCATCAATCTTTCTCAAACTCTTCCCACACCCCAAAAAGAAGGAAAAGGGGGGAAAACTCCCAAATTCACTTTATAAGGCCAGCATTTCCCTGATACCAAAGCCAGACAAGAGCTTTGCAAAGAAATAAAGTTACAGGCCAACACACTGTGTTTGAAGAACACAGACACAAAAGTCCTCAACAAAACACAAGGAAGTAGCATTGGACCACACATTAAAAAGAGTTTATAGGATCACAGGGGGTCCATCCCTGGGGCAGGATGGAAAACACCACATTAACAAAATTAGCACAATAGAAGAGAAAGCCCATATGATCACCAGGGTAGATGCAGAAAAGATTTTTGATAGAATTAACCTCTCAAAATAAAAACTCTCAACAACTTCTGCACAGAGGGAAGTGTCTCAACATGGCGAAGCTCATGTACAACAAGCCCACAGCCAACAACATACTCAGTGGTGAAAGCCTGAAAACTTGCTGTCTAATGTCAGAATGAAGACAAGGATGCCTGATCCTACTACTTCTATTCTGGAGTCCTAGCCAAAACAAGTGGAAGAAGAAAGAAAGAAATGGCATCTAAATTGGAAAGGAAGAGGTTATCTCTTTTTACAGATGGTATTATCTCATAATAATATATAGGAAATTCTACGAAAAAAGTTGGAACTCATAAATAAATTCAGTGAAATTGCAGAATAAGAAGTAAATGCATAAAATCCACACCATCACTATGTACTAACAATGAACCACATAAAAATGAAATCAAAAAAATAATCCATTTACAACAGCTACAAAAATGACACTACCTAAGAATAAGTTTAACTGAGGTGAAAGACTTATATGTTGAAAACTATAAAACATTAATAAAATATATTGAAGAAGATGCAAATAAATGGGAAGATACCTTTTGTTCGTCAATTGGAACAATTAATATTGGCAAAATATCCATACTTGTCCAAGTGATCCACAGATCAAATGCAATTCTTATCAAAACAATATTTTTCACATAAATAGAAAAATTTCTAAAACCCATATGAAATCACAAAAGACCCTGAAGAGTCAAAGCAATCTCAAGCAAAAAAGAACAAATCTAGGTACATCACACAACCTGCCTTCAAAATATACCACAAAGCTACAGTGATCAAAGCAGTGTGGTACTGGCACAAAAATAGACACAACCAGTGGAAGAGAAGAGAGAGACCCCACATTAAGGCACACATTGATAGGCAACTGGTGATTTTATACAAATCTCCAAGAGTCCAAGAACACACATAGAGGAAATGATAGTCCATTCAATAAGCAGCACTGGGGAAACAGAACAGCCATATGCAGAAAAATGAAACTAGATCCTAATCTCATGCCATATACAAAAATCAACTCCAAGTTGGTTACAGACTCAAATGTAAGACTTGACAATATACAACCACTGGAGAAAACTAGAAAGAGCCAAGTTTCATGTCATGGGCTTGGGCAGTGATTTTTTGAGTATGGTCCTAAAAGCACAGGTACCAAAATAAAAAACAGACAAGAGGGATTGCATCAAGCTAAAAAGCTTTTCACAGTGAAAGGAAACAAGGGAGTCCAGAGACACAACTTAGGAACAAGAGAAGAGAGCATATCTAGAGACCGTACCCCTGATGATGGGTTACTACTCAAAAAAGTCCCCACCTCGCTAATCATCAGGGAAGCACAATAAAAACCACAATGAGCTACCACCTCACACCTGTCAGGAAATATCTTGTCTAAAGAATGACAGGCACATGCTGGTAAATATGGGAGACCAGGGAAGCCTAGCAGACTGTAGGTGAGAATGAAAATTAGTGCAGCCACTGTGGAACACAGGGTTGCTTTATGATACACACAGAGACACGACGGTCCTGTCCCAGTGTCTGTGGGAGATTCATGCTAGGGCACCTACAATCACCAAGATCCCCAGATGCGTCACTTATAGAAAATGGCAAAATTTGCCATAACCCATGCATGTCCTCATATATGTAGACGCTCCTCTAAGGACCAAGTTACGTTCCCGGGAGCAGGTCATTCAATGAATTGGTCGCTAATGAGGATTTGTATATAGGATGTCCATTACAATACTCAGAACAAAGACATGGTCTAAGGAAACTCCGACTTGATGACTTTGCTTTTATGTGCATGACTCTTACATGCAGTACTGTGATGCATGGCAGAACATAAACTACAACACTGCACTGTATGGTACAAGCAACAAAATTTACAGTGCTGTACTGCAGAAGAAGCCACCATAAGCTGCACTGCCACTCACAGTCCTGCATTGTGAGTCCAAATGTGGGTCCAAAGTCCGAACAGAACAACTGTTAAACAGGTAGGTCGTTAACGAAGGAACTACTGCACTTCAGGTTGTCTCTAGCTTCCTTGTAATACCTAACTCAATCTATAACGCTATGGAAGTGTAGTTAAGCTGCATTGTTAAGAGCAGAATGACAAGAGAAAGTGTCTACATGTACAGTGTAGATGCAGTTCCTTCCCAAGCATTTTCAACGTGTGGTTGGTCAAATCTGCGGATTCAGGATGTGTGGGTGTGTACAGAGCAACAACTTTCTTTCTCTATCTCTCCCTGTGCTTGTTTTCCCAAGTCTACTTCTTTATTTTCTTTAGCCAACTGATTCCCCTATTTCTCTGAATTCTCTGAGGATCCTCTCGGGAGTAGATAGCATTTATAAGGTTCACTGAGCCATGTCAAGACCTCTTGGTTTGAACGGCGCATCCAGCAAGGCTAACGTGGCCATTTCCTTTCCAAATCTTACTTTTTTCTCTTTCCAATCTGTTCATGGGGCAGACTGTACCCTGGGCCTTGGATATCTGCCTCCTGCCTTCAACTCTACTGTTGTTCCAGCAGGGAGGAGATGACTGTGCAAGCCTGGTCATTTGAGGAGAGTAAAGGAGGAGTCACAGAGCCAGTGTGCAAAGCAGTCACCTCAACCAGGCCTGGAGGGCTGATGGGAGAGGCAGTTTCCAAGGAACTTGACAGAACAAGCAGTGAAATCAGAGCAACCCTGACCACAGTCCTCTCCTGCTCCCAGTCTCCTGCTGACACCTCCAGTGGCTGCTCCCAGGGGATGCCAGCCCAAGGGGCATGTGGGTGGGGTGCAGCAGCTCCCAGGTTCTGGAGGAGGACACAGACAGAGACGGCCCAAAGAAGCCGGGGCAGATGTGAGGCCCAGGCTGCTCTTTGTATGCTCAGCAAGTCAAAGAGGACATTCTTGGGGTAGCCTGTACCCTGGACCTTGGATGTCTATCTATTTTTGCTACTGCAACTACGACTCACTTTTATGGCCCAAGACAATTCATCAGTAGTGACTTTTTGCAGGATTATCAGATTTAGCTAATAAACTACAAGACAGCAATTAAATTTGAATTTCAGATAGCATATAATTTTTAGTATAAGTGTGCCTGACCAAATATTTGGGATATATATACTCATACTAAATATTATGTGCTGTTCATCAGGAATTTATATCTAACTGGATGTGCTGTATTTTATCTGACAACCTCACCTCTTTGTATAGTTATTATTTCTGTCCCAGAGGATAAGGGAAAACAATGAGTTTCTACCAAATAAATGTGTTGCCTATTTTAGAATTAGTCCTATGAGTTTCATATTTTTGCTTCCCTTTCCAATTAATTGCTGGGCCCTCCCTTTAAAAAATACTGTTATTCATCACAATGTATACTTTGCTTCCATTGAGAATAACTGGCTTAAATCTCATGGAGGTCACCCACAAATTGTCTCTTTTCTCATGAGGACACATTCTTCTGAGAGGCATTGGGCCTGGTGCTCCGTTGCAAGAATGAAGTTCCTGTATGTAACCTCTGTGTGCAAATGGAACATGTGGATTTTTGGAAATGAACCCTGATTTAGGAAGCTTCAGGATATTCCTAAAGATGAGGCACTTGGGAATCCATGGAAACCAACAGACGAGCAAGCCAGACGTTGGGTCCCAGCATTCCCAGGACTCTGGCTTTCATCAGGGCCAGGCTGCCTACACAGCTCCTTGCCTGGAACTCTGCTGTCATGGGCCCACACCGGCTTGGCTTCCCACAGGGGGAGATGCTCAGGTGGAGGGGACCCTGTGGCCTGGGCTGGATGGAGAAAGGGGAAGGGATGGGATGGAAAGGCTCGGAGAGATGTCTGCTCTTCCTTCCCCTGTGTCTTCTTGTAGCTCAGCTGACTCCCAGCTCACTCAGAAAAAGCCCACATCCTGCTGGTTCAGCCCAAGGCTGGCCCCCTTGCCAGCTCCTCTGCCTGCCTCCCGACTCTGCTTCCACCCTGGCCTCCCCACCGTCCTCAGCTCTCTGGGCAGCCAGGCCCATGCCTGCCCCTCGCTCCCCCTCCCCACATGCTCATGCCCCCACCCCCTGCTTGCTGGTCTTCTCTGACCAGCTCCTTCCGAACAGCTCCGCAGGAGTCTTTCCCTAACCTGCTCGTCTGGGCACTGATCCCTGCCTCCTCAATGCACAATTACTTGCCTTCTCCCATGTTCTAGAAAACAAGCTCCACGAGACTAGTGACTTTTGGCTTTTTCTTGTTGTCTACTTCTGTATGGCTAATTTTTACAGTCCAGACCCCAGCAGCTGGCGGGCACCCCGCAATGAGGTGCTGAGCACCCATCCTATGATTTCACACCATGCATGGATCTTAAGGCTATGTGCACTGCATCTACCAGCCAGCTCGACATGGGCCATTACTTGAGGGGTTCACACTGTTATGAAGAGAACTTTCTCCCCTCCCTTCCTCTCCAGCCCCCAAGCCTCGATGCTAACATCGAACTGTGTCCATGTTGGGTGCTGTCGCCAGCAAGACCTAGTATCTAGCCATGGTGACGGAAAATCAATCCACCCAGTCCTTTCAGTCTTTGGTTTTACCTTTAGCACATCACATTTTGGAGTCCCACGATGCTCCTGCCAGCACAAACGCGCTACACGGCTTCATGATGACTGCTCTCACCTCCGTCTATGCCCATCAGTGCTTGTAGGTCCCTTTGAAAATGCACTAAAATTTTCAAATGCCCACATAGCACTTTAGAACTCCTAAAGATAACTGGTATTATTATCTTATTTAGCCTTCATGGTTCGCCCACAACAAACTCTGCTTCCCCAGCTGCACACATGCAGGAACTTGCCAGGCGGACAGGGTCCACTCAAGGCCCACGGCTCTGCCTGCCTCTAGGGGGAGCTATTCCTGCCACCATGCAGGGCCCCACACGATGGCCCTGGATTTAATGGACTTGGTCACATATTAGTTTTGTGGAGAAAGTAATGGTATAGGACACAGAATCTAATAAGAGGAATTATTTCCAATTGTCCTCAGTTCTTACACACAAAATGAAAGGACCACTCAACAATTTCCCGTGGCCAGAATTCGCTACTATGGAGTTTCCCAGGGAACACACACCTCTCCTGACACACAGGTTGCTTCACACAGCCCACAAAATAGTCCCAATGACGGTCTTAATACCAGGTTAACTTATTCTGGAAGGTGCCCTGGAAGTGTGCGGCCCTGAGGACAAAGCTATGGGGTGGGCCCAAGTCATTTCAGCCACTTCGGGGGCCCCAGGATCCCAGATGAGGGGGCTGGAGGGACCACACCACATGGTCCAGTGGCTCTCAGAGGGTCCCCCTCTCCCTCTCATGCCTGGGAGGATGCAAGAGAGACCAGATCCAAGGTAAGGCAGCAATAGGTTACTGTCAAGGTTCCACTCAAGGAACCTATTAGTGATTTCAAGGATTGTTTTATATTAAACCAAACAGGTGCAAATTGAAAATACGATATCAACACGAATGCTTGAAACTTCACTCAAGTTTCACAGAAGGTTTAGGCCGGCAGTAGGTCACTTCGGGGAAATTCCAAATCCTATGGGGTTTTAGGTTGCCCTTATGGGCAGGTAAGTAGGGCGACTCAAGCCAAACTCCGTCTCTTCCATTAGAGGTGAAGTACATTTCAGGTGTAGAGAAGTGAAGTGACTTCTAAAGATGTTAGAATTAGCTGTAGCACTAGGTGCATGATTTATCCGCTTTTTTAAACATTTCATTTTCATATTCTTTATTTCTGGTAGCTCTTTAGTTTGTAGCAACAAAACTCCAGGTTTTACATAGCTCTCTCTCTCTCTCCCCCCCCCCGTCCTTCCCTCTCTCTTTCTTAATCTCTCCCTTTGTGTGCACAAATTTCCTTTTTTAAAAGGTATCCATCAGAATGGATTAGAGTTTATCTTTTTTCCAGGATGTCCTCGTTTTAATTAATTATGCGGGCCACAACCCTATTTACAAAGAAGGTCACCCTTCTGAGGGACTGGATACTAGGTCTTGGACATGTATACATCTCGGCAGGAAAACATTCAACCTAGACCCAAGTCAAGTCCAGGTGGCCCAACTCCAACAAACCAGGCGGCTCTGAGAAACGGTGGCCTCATCCAAAGGCCAGCGTGGACCTCTCTGGGCCCATTTCTTAGCCTCTAAAGTGCAGAATTAGCAACATTCAGCATCCATCTCAAAAGCTGATTGCAACCCCACATCTAAGATGTTCAGTGTGTTATCTGGGCATCCTCAGAGGGCTACAGCTGTGGGGATTTTGCCATTCCTAGGGTCAGTTAAGCAGGAAGGGAAGGGTGGAGGTTGCTTTCAGCAGGCCCTGAATGAGCAGAAGTCTAGGCCTTGCTGTGTGCCCTGAGCATGAGGTGGAGCAAGAGGCCGGACTTCCGTGTGGCTCTTGGGCTCCTGTGGCTCTCGTCTGAGGGCTCAGCCACTGAGCTGCTCCCCTTGCTGTGCACCCCTGCCCTCCACACCCGTGTCCCGGGGACGCACAGAACTGGACCTGCAGCCTGGGCTGGAGGGGCAGCGAGGCCGTGCCCCCCGCCAGCTTCGTGTCAGTCTCTGTCATGCTACAGGTGCACAGGCCACCTGGGCCCTCCTGCCTGCGTCGCTGCCTCCCAGCACCAGTGAGGGGTTCCTCTAAGGGTCAGGACCCCTGAGCCTCTCACAGGCCCTCTGCCTTTTAGGGAAAGAAGTTTACAGTGAGCAAACGCTTGGAAATACAATTTCCTCTTCCATGCTCTATTCACACTCCCCCCAGAATCATCATGCCAGCCAGAAATAAGAGCTGTAGCTTATTCCAAAAGCAATGACTTGTGCCAATTAGACTTTAACTCTGTTATTATATGGCTATAGTTCTGGGCCAGGAGACTTTGAAAAATCATCCTTAAAACACATTTTTATGTCACACTGGAGTATTTCAATGAATAAGATTCAACAATGATTCATTATTCAGGGGGAAAAAAATGATTCTTTGACTCAGTAAAGCTGCGATATTCACAGACAGACACTCAAATGTCACCTACGTGGAGACCAGCCTGGGGGACTAGAGGAGGAACTGGACAGCAGCAGGCTGACCACTATCCCCAGAGGGCTGGCCGAGGCAGGAGGGTCCCTGTCTGGTCCCACCCTATACACGGATCACGCCCCAGGTGGAAGCTAACTCAGAACTCCCAAGTCCCAGTTCAGGAAAGTAGGAGCATATAAAACTTTTTTAAAAAAGTAATAACATGCATTTGTTCTCAGATTAAGTAGTTTTTCAAAAAGATTTATGCTAAGGATATATACATACTTGTTTCACCTCTTAACTTTTATGGTGGCTTAATATCAAACAAAAACACCAGAATGTGGCAACATAGAAAGTCACCTCCAGTTAATATTCTGTTTCAGAAAGTGAGATGGAACACTGCCTACCTCTTGGCCTTCAGTCTTGGGGGAGTTTCTCAAGGTCTTTTTCTGTTGGAAAAGGGGTTTCTGCAGGCTGAGGTGGTGCTGGGCAGTGGGTTTCTGCCCTGCCTCTCCTCCTCCTTTTCTGCATCTCACCCAAGAACCCAGGCCTCCGTCCGTGGCCCGTGGACCCTCCAGGTGGAAAATTTAGGAAGGAATTCAGGAAGGTCTGAGGGGCTGGGTGTGGGGAAAATACTTCCTGATTTTCGCTAACCTCCAGCTGAGACTGAGCATTGCTTTAGTTTCTAACACAGCAAGACATCACAGTGGGGTCAGCACCTGTGACTTTATCACCAATAATAATTTCTGATATTTTTGTATCAAATTTCAGATAAAGCAGCTCTCTCCCTTTCATCACGTCTTTAAATTTGCTAGAGGTTGATATAGCCTAGCTTTTATTTAATATATTAATCCAAAAGAATAGATCCTGTATCATAGATTTTATGCTTGCTTTATACTAATTTTATAACTATATTCATTTCCTATTGCTAACAAATTACCATAAACTTAGTGGCTTAAAAGAACACAAATTGACCATCTTACAGTTCTGGAGGCCATAAATCCAAAATGGGTCTTCCTAGCTAACATCAAGGCTTGGGCAGGAACATCTTCCTTCAAGAGGCCCCAGGCCCTTGGCGTTTGGAGCTTCTGGAAGCTTTCCACACTCCCTGGCTCTCAGCCCTTCTGTCTTCATGGCCAGCGAGAGCAGGTGGGGTCTGTCTCCCATGGCAGCACTCTGCTACTCCTTCTCCTGTCTCCCCTTTTCCTTCTGTGGGCCCCTCATGATGACGGGGGCCACCCACAGAGACCCCAGTGATCTTCCCGTGTTCGGGACAGCTGGTCGGAAACCTGATCCTTACCCATCCTAAGTCCCCAACATATTCACAGTTCAGGGAAGTAGCACATGGACATCTCTGGAGCTTCGTCATTCTGCTGGATGGATGCATAAAAGGGAGGAAGGAAGGAAGGGAGGGAGGGAGGGAGGAAGGGAGGAAGGAAGGAAGGAAGGGAGGGAGGGAGGGAGGGAGGGAGGGAGGGAGGGAGGAAGGGAGGAAGGAAGGAAGGAAGGAAGGGAGGGAGGGAGGGAGGGAGGAAGGAAGGAAGGAAGGATAGAAAGGAAAAGTTGGATGAATGGTCCCCTCCATAACACTATGAACAATGCACATTTTGTGCCTTTAGAAGCACTATCCTGACAGAGGCTCCACGGGCCTCTGAAGACCAACACAACAGGTTAACAGCTGCTAGTCCAAGATGGCAACAACAACAACAACCACTGCTCCCTTGAAGGAAGTCACTGCCATTGGGGATCTTGCGCATTTTCCCTTCTATTCCTCTTCCCAAAGATCCTGGGCTGTAAGGCTTGCTGCCATCTTTCTCTGGATGAAGAAACCAGGTTTTGGAGCGTGATGACCACAGGGCCATGATGAATAGGATCATTATGTATTGCGAACATGAACTAACAAAAATTAAAATAAACTATCCAAAGAAAAAAATCAGTGAAAAACATTCCCGTGGAAGTGACGGTGCTGTGCTGACCTCCTCCGGGTCGGTGGGGCAGAGGCCCCCAGCTGGGAGGTCAGACCTGGAGATCTGGCCTTGTGCTTGCTGCTGCATCTCTCTGCACCACACCTAGAGCACAGGCCGTTGGACATAGTGGGAGAGCTTTGAGGCAGCTGGAAAAGAGAGAGCTGCAGGGGCACAGAGATGCACCCGTCCTGCAACTGCACACAGTGCAGACACAGACCCATGGCACTGCAGGCAGCAGGGTCCAAAACGCATCAGGAACTCAGCACATGTTTACAGTGACATTTGCTATTAACTCTGCAAACAAAATAGAGGGGAACAGAACGGTTCCCATGTAGGGAAGCATCCTTACATGTTAAAAACTTACTTCCAGTTATTTCTTAACTGGTTTATTTCATAAGAACAGGAAAAGTGGAGAGATGTTTCTAACTTATTTGTGGCATCTTAAGAAAAAAATAGTCTGGTAAATTCTAGAACACAATTCTACTTACGTCTCAGAGCCTTCTCAGTCCCTCTCTGAAAGCCTGCTGCTCCTTGCACTCCTTGGATTTCAGAGCACACATCCCGAAGGCCAGTGCGGGGCTGAGTCTCCCGCTTGTGAACCCTTGGAGCCTCTTAATTTCCCCACCTATTTACAAGCTCTCACGTTGCCAAGAGCTCGGCTGTTGCTAGGCTGTGGGGCAGTCTTCAGAAGCTTCCAGCTGCACATATTCCAATTAAGTCGCTCTTTGGGTATCTCAGCTCATTACACAAATCACTTGGGGGGCCGCTTCAGGACGGCGCTGTGAGCGCTCCTTGTTTCTGCCAGGCCCCCTGCGCGTGCTGAGGATGGCATCTTGACTTCTAACCCTTCACCGATAACTCTGCTAATCAAAGGATGCGTCCGTGAGAAATGAGCAAAGCAGCTGCATTTGGCTCATCTTCACTCAGGAAGATATTCAAAACTGTGCAAAGCACAAAAATAAGACTGACAAGATAACAGGCTGCTGTTGGCAAAGTGAAGCTTGCCAGTGATACCCCCAGCAAATGGCACCTCTCCGGTGATTCTCGAAGGTTTGCCAGAGTGGCTGTGTAACCATGCACTGTGTGCGTGAGTCCCAATGGTAAGCAGCTGCTGCATCAGCCTCTGTGACACCCAGACACGAGCACAGGAAGCCGTCCCTCCCCACTGGTCTCAAGCACCAAGCTTTTGTGCACCACCAGGGTTACAGCAACAATGCTCTTCCCGTCTGGTTTAGAGACAAGCAAGAAGGAATGGGTGTTCAGCAGCTTCAGCCCTCAGCTCGAAGGTCTGATGCCATTTCCCGGAACCTGCTACTGCTTAGGACTTGCTTGATCGACACAAAGGCCACCAGTGGTAGCTGCTGGCTTCACAGAGAAAGCAAGAAGTGTCCAGGGTTGTTTGGGCCACCCTTTTCTCCTTCTTGATGAACTTTAGAAATTCAGTGGCTCAGGCAGTTTGCTGCCTTCAGATTTCACGTGGCAAATGGTGTGTGAGGATCCTGATCCTAAGCAACAGGTTAGGAGGGGCGGTAGGCTTCCTGTTCCCAACGTGCTTTGTCTGCTCACAGAAAGTCCAATCTGTGCCCTCGGCCCAGGGAAACATGGATTTAAGACAAAGACTATGTGTTTCAAGAACTCACAAAGAGTAGTATCAGCTGAGTTCTAGCAACAAAATTCTAGAATCACTATATATATCCAGGGAGAAGAGTTTTAAAAAATGTTCCATGGGAAATACTGGATCAGTACTTATCTGGGAGGAAAGTATAGATAGATAGATGGCAAAATATTTTTCTGTTATTGTGCTGCTGAATATATATACAATATAAATTTAATATACAAAAAATATAAGTATATATAAACACATAAATGTACTTTCCTTGTTGTGTTACTAAAATACGAACTCCAAATACGATATAGCGCAGTACCGGTGTGCTGTTAATCCAAGGAAGGAAAAAAGTATTTGTCCTACTGTTTCTAAATCCTTAACCACAAATACAAAGCAGATTATCAGAGGAGTTACACTCTGATTTGAAAACAGATATCCCATGTTCAAATAACAATAGCAGCTACTACTAAACACTAGACTCTGATTTCAGAAAATATTTGCACTTCTCCACATCATGCTGCTTTTCTACCTGACTTGGGCACTCCAGTCACAGCAACTGCATTCACGTCTGCCTGCTGGCTTCATAGCAGCCAAAGCACATCCTCCGGGTAATGGACCTGGCTCCCGGAGGAGGTCGGGGCGCCTGGACCCACTGCTGCTTGATCACTCACTCTGGCCGGCCCCTCCCATCCTCCCTCCGCATCTGCCCCTTCCCTGAACTGCTCTCCAGAAGTCTCCATCCCTGGACTTTCATACCCAAAGCTGGAGATATTAGCTAAATGTTCTTGTGGGAAAAGGGGCTGAGTTGAGCTTTGTTTTATTATTGTTGCTTTTTTTCCTAAAGTAGAAAAACCCCAAATTGAAACAGGGGATGTAGCCTGGCAGTAGGGAAATGGAAAGGATAGGACCTGGTGGGGAAGCTTATGAACTCGGATGTTTATTGTGCTGAACTGTTCTCCTGTGACAGCAAACTACCTCTGCTTTGGAAGAAAAAAAGGTCAGTGAAATTACTAGAATGCAGCATGCTGAGCCCCACACCATCCTCATACGTGGAATAGAAGGTAACACACTACGTATAATCCACAAAGACGAGGTGAAAGATCACAAAGCCCTACAGTTTGTGATTGGAATACCCAGGTATAAGTTTCAAATGCAAAACAGGTAGGTTAATTCACATCAAATTAAAATACGCTAAGTAGTTTGGCATTTAAATATACAGAAAAGTAACATTTTGATAGAAAAGATAAGCACAAAATGCTGCGTTTCTCAGGTATAGCTTTGGTTACTATTAAGAAATTAGTAAAAAGCCTGCATGTGGCTTGGCTGCCTGAGGTCTGAGGCACAAGATTGTCACATTGCTTCTTCGTAAGAAGCTGCAATGTGTCATCACTGAAAAGAGGATTCTCCCCTGGAATTCTGTTTATTTTTGGAAGTCAATGTTCATCCAATGAGTATAGCATGTTACCTAGGAAACCAAAGGATGCTCCTAAATCCTGGATTTCCAGCAGCACAGCCATCAGCAGTCACAGATTCTGGCCATGGCGGTGCACTTCCCTAAATCCAGCACTCGGGGAAGTGGAGGCAGAAGAATTACAGATTCAAGTTCAGCCTGAGCAACTCAGCGACGTGAGGCCTTGCTTCAAAACTAAAATACAACAGAGCTGGGGATGTAGCTCAGTTCAAGGCTCTGAGTTCAGTTCCCAGCACCGTGAAAAGAAAAAAGCAAAGAAAGCACCAATCAGACCCAACAGGAGCTCAGACAGAGCCCTACTCCGGGGAGACACTGCCAGCCTCCCCTTCGCGCTGCGGTGAGGCAAACCCTTCACGCAGCCTGCGGAGCCCCGGTCTCTTTCTCTTCATGCTCACAGCCGGGCCTGGCCCCGGTTCCCGCAAGGCCCTGTGTGTTCACCCCAGTGGTCAACACCAGGCCACAAGGGCTCGGGCTGAGGGCCAGGGAGCTCGGACACCCATGATCCAGATGCAGCAGCAGCTGGGGACCGTCCCGGAAGAGCTCACAGGATCACAGCGACCACGGAAGAGGACCTGGGCCCCCTGGCTGCGCTCTTGGGAATTTACTTAAATTTTACTTGAGTATTGTGGAGCAAAGCAAAACTAAAACTAATCGAATTGCGCAAGAAATGGTTTGGAAAAAACCAATTATTTTTCCTGAAGGAACCCAAAACTGTCTCAGATATTCTAAAATAAATAACAAAAACTGCTGTGAAATCACCGATGAGTATGGCCGAGTGCAATATCAAAATAAACTCTTTGGAATATACTTCCATTAAAGGCAGTCACGTGGAAGGGAGGATGTACTAATTCCAACAGAATTCATATTTGTACAATATTCCAGCTGCATAGTTAAATGTGTACAGTTGTTTCCTTGTAATAAATAAATTCCCCTTTTTAGGCATTAATACATATCTTCATTTACAAGTAATAAGTTGCTCAAGATGTTAGTACTGGGCTTATTTATCACTAAAATAAAAACAGTAAAGTCATACTTGAGATAATCATGTCATATCCATTCTTTCAAAAAATTCATCAAATCCCTATTGTTTAAAAAATGTATCAAATTTGCATTGTACACATATGTGTTAATAATAAATGTTAGATTTAGAGGAAGACTAACATTCTATAAACTTGTGCAATTCTGCTTGTGGTATATTGCTTTATGGTACATGAAGTGCTTTTATATATTCTCGGTTATTCCTGAGAAAGGGTTTAAGAGTGGAACACACATTAGACCATCCCTAATTGGTAAGGAAACAGAAATTTCCTACCAGCTCCCACGATACTAAAAATACACTCACATACAGGTACATTTAAAAATGCAAGGAATTCGGCTCAGTGTAAGTAAACCCATTCATTCCTTGATTAAAATAACATTAAAGCAACAGAAACTCGGGGTATGTTACTTAATAACAAGAATACTCCAAACAAACTTGATTCCAGCTTACCACTTCTCCAGAGAAAGGGTTCCCTCATCTAGAAACAAGGAAAAGACCGGACCAGGAGCGTATCCTTTGCAATTCTCATGTCCCATGGGCCTTTGAACTTTATACTTTTTCACTTAATAAAGTCACAGCGCTGCACCCGTGCGTGTACAGAAGCCATGTGCAGAGCGGTGGGACTGAAGCCGCTCCCGGGGGGGAGATCTAACCGCAGAAGGAACTGTAAAACAAGCCCCGAGGGCAGGCCGGGCTGAGTCTGAAGCGAGATGCCCCAGCCGGGACCAGGGCCTGCGGGACGCAAGGAGGCTTTGGCCACTCTGCGGGGAACTCGCCCTGCGCTTCCGCATGAGCAGAACTGACTGGGCCCCGCGTTCCACACGCGTCACCCAGCAACCCTGCTCCCTGGCCCCCGGCCCAGCCCTGCACTCGCTCCCCAGAGAGCCCTCATCTCCTACTTGACACAGGTAAGCGCTGACTGCCGCTTGTCGAGCTGTACTTCTGCAATCTCTCAGTCTCGATGCACATTTCCTCTCTTCCTAGTGAGCTCACACCCTGTTGCAGGGATGGCTTCACGAAGCCATCGCGCTGTACCTGCTGTTCCTTGAACACGGCCTCCTCTCAGGCCCATTACCGCACGACTGCGCCCCCGGTGGCCACTCCTGGAACTGCAGGGGCCTGTTCTCCAAGGCGAGCTCAGGGCCTCACTGGGCTGCGCATGCGCCTTTCTCTCTGGGCCTGGCCTCCTGGCTTCTGTCTCCGCCCTCCGCTAGCCTATCCATGCACACCTAGGGTTATGTTTAATTTATAAACTAGGCACAGTAAGCGATTAGGAATAACGAATTAAAACAATTAAGGAATCACCTGGAATAACAGTGACGCGCATGTGGCCTCTGCTTATTTCCGGAATTTGCATCTACGCTTTCCTGGTGTGGCTGACCCTGGGTAATCCCAACTGTGCTTAGAAGAGCGGTGGGCAGGGGGGTTCAGTACCGGGCCCAGCCCAGGCCCTGTGCAGAGGGGCGGCTCAGGAGCAGGAGGCAGGGTCCCCCCAGGCCACGGGTCATCTCCAAGGGGTCATCTCCAGGGACAGCGGGGTGCTTCGGGTGTCTGCAGTCAAAACAGGAGGGAAACAGCGACCCAAACCGGATGTGCACAGTGTTTCTATCAGCCTGCCCGAACCTGGGTGGTTTCCAATAGAAAGTCCATCTGGGGACCAAACAAAAATCTAAGAAAACTCTGCGTATGCGTATTGAATAGATGCAGAGAATCAGAGAAAAGTAACATATTTAGAGGTAGAATTTAGAAATCAGAAACTGCATATAACAGTGAAGGAAGCACAGGCATAGCCAAGAATAATCCAAACATCCTCCAGGAACGGACCACCTATCGGAACAGAAATGCAAAGGCCGTTCTCACCGCGTCTCAAGGCCGTGGTCTCAGGGCTGCGAGGCCCACAGTGCATGAGAAGCCGCATGGGGAACCTGGATGGAAGGACTGTGGGATACAAGAAAACGCCCAGCTCCAACTCAACACATCAGGAAATAAGAGCTTGTCTCCCTATTCCAAATAAGCTGTGCCATCTCTCCATCTTTGTTTTCTGTTTTGATGCTGTATGAAACTGATAAGAGCTTCCAATAAACAGCAGTCGGGCAATCCAGGCTGCACTAGTGCAGTCCCAGTTTCCGGGCAGAATCCAGGGCTGCAGATAAGACAAGAAGCACTGTCACTTAGTTAAACATAAACTATGTTACTATTTTTTTCCTTTGCAGGCATCGCAATAATATTATCCACAAGTGGACGCTGCAAAGCAATTTCCTTTCTTTCCTCGTTTTCTCTCTTGCACTAATATGTGATGCAAATACAGAATGGGTGTCAGATGCCGTGACCAGGAGCGCATCCCTGACGCAGGCTCAGTGGCAGGGTGCACCAAGCCCCCTTCCCTCTGCAACTGGCCCGGCAAGGAGCCTGGAGCTCGGGGCAGAAGATGCAGGGCCGCAGCCGACACCTGGGTCTCAAAACAGTGGCGAAGGTGTGCTCTGGCTAGCAGGTGGGTAAGACAGTGCTGTCAAGAAAGGGGCTGTGTGCAGAAGTTATTTTTATTTTTCCTTGAAGGACTTTTTGATTTTCATCAAAATCTAGAATTTCAAGACCTATACCTGAATATGTCTCTTTCTCAAAATTAAGTAAAAATGACTGCTATCTGAAACATGAAGTCTACTTTTCACCTGAGCCACATTTCCTTTAAAGTAGCACCAAAACAAAGCAATGTCTTTTTAACTTCACTAAAAATTTGAAAATTGTCATTTTGCCAAAATCCGTATGCTGCTTTAACTACCAACTGATTATTTTGAAAAAAATCCAGGGCCGGGGATTTAGCTCAGTGGTTCCGGCACCTGCCTCACACGAGCCAGATCCCGAGTTCAATCCCCAGTACCAAAAAAAAAAAAATCATTGAAAAAAATCCAAATGAAGGAACGGTTACGGGAACTGCACAGTGACCTGCAGCACAACAATCTCCATCTCTCCGGGCCTTTCCTTTTTTCTTGTCTAATAAAAACAATAATTATCGCCACTATTGTTGCTGCTGCTGAACAATTTGAGAGTAAGCTATATATCTGATGCTTCTCTCCCCCTAAATATTTCAACATCATTTTCTAAGAACAAAGACAATCTTTTATAGAACCATCTGCAAAGGAAAATTTTTCTGTGCTTATCTTTAGTTTTAAGAACTTAGACATGGTAGTGTTGTAAAACTCCGGTTGAAGGTAAAAATCCTTTTTCTTCGTCACAAAGAGTCTTTTTAGCTCCTTGTTCCAAGGAACAGAACAGAGTAAACGTCTTCTGAAGGTGGAGGTTTGTCTGGATTTCAGGAGTTCCCTGTGCTGAGCACACACCCAGTGTCTGCAATTCCAAAATTCTCCTTTGAGAATGACCTCAGCACCTCTCATGTGTGGTGTAACATTGTGATTCCAGCTACTGTCATCCGTCCTCAAGGTCCACGCCGAGACTCCCGTGTTTGGGAACAGGATGTAGTTTTAAAGAAGTACACGGAACATTTTCTTCCAACGTGAGTCTAAATCTTGACTTATTTTTGAATACGCTTGGCATTTGTGTCAGTGCTTTGGATTTCAGCACCCAGAGGCAGATGCAGCAAGAAAAGTCAGTGACATTTTAGATTGATTAAAGAACCCTTTAATGATATCACCCTTATATCCCAAGCCCCCCACCCCCCAAAAAAACGTTCCAAAGAAAGCCAAGGCTCTGCAAACAGACTTCTATTAAAATTAATTTTTTAATAACTGCTTGGTGTTATCACTACTTCCCCAAATGCTAATTAATTCTAACTCTAAACTATGTAATTATAATACTTCTGCTGAAATACAAATTATCTGGTGCCCCTGGGGTGAAGGAGTTAGAATGTATTTCATGTTCGTTCAGCAGCGAGACGCCAGCTCTGCCACCATGGAAACAATGTAGCCGGGCTGGCTCCCCTCCCCCAGCCTCGCTGCCCTTCCTCTTCCTGGGAGACCGGATTGGGGACAGTTGGCGTCCCCTGGTTTAATGCCTCTCTCCGAGGTCCTGGGGGGGAACCGCGGCTCGCCAAGTTATTTCTGGCCAGGCGCTGCGGCACACGTGGTGGCTTCATTTAGTCAGCGGCCTAAGTGGCAGCCCAGGTAACTGCAGGATGGGAATTGCCGTTGCCATGGCAATGGAACAACTCTTCCTGGTTCTGTCAAAACCCATTTCTCTCTGCGACTAGGCAGGGGTCAGGGAGGAAAGACACGCCCGTGCCAGGAGAAAATGTGAGGAAGGAGGGACTCTGCAGCACCCACCCGGGGTGTGGGAGAGAAATTCCACAGCCTTTCCTGCAAAGATTTGTGCACACTGTGATGTTTCCAACCCAAGTCCTTTTATTTTTTTCTCTCATTGGAAGCAGAAAATATAAGTTTTTTTTTTTTCTCCTGAAACCTCAAAACAGCTATCACAGCACTGCCTGGTCCCATTTTCCAGTTGTCCATTTTTTCTGCTGCCTCCGAGGGATCCCATGGTGCTGGCTGACACCCTCTCCCGGCCCCGCCAGCCCTGGGGATGAACAAGCCCAGGACCTGGACATGCCACACAAGAGCCTCACCACCGAGCTATACCCCAAACTCCCAGCACTCTGCTTTCAGACCTAATATACATTCGCCCATTCTACCCTGAACCCAAAGATGTCAGGCTGGGACTGGGCTCATGGGAAGACGTGAAGTAGGCAGGTAGACCAGAACTCTCCTCTCTGCCTCTTTGGGATGCAGTTTGGGAGACTCAGGGTGCTGAGTGCAGAGGGGCTGGGCTCCGGTCCCTGGTCTGGGGCATTTGTCACTGCCGCCTGTCCCTGGCTTGGCCTTGGTTTGACCCCCAGTTTCCCCTTGCACTGGCCGGTTGGCCTGGTGCATGGCTCTGAGCGGTAGCTTTGGCTCGCAGTGCCCACCGCCCTGCTGCCCAGTGTCCCTGGGCTCACAGAGACCTGAGGACTTAGAGCAGAGGAAGGGGGTGCCCAGGCTCAGGCACTCGGCTCTAAGGGGAGGACACAGCACCTGACAGTGACCATTCCTGAGTTCAGCACCGACAGCCGACACCCTCCCTAGGGACCTCCGTTGCAGGTTCGTGAGTCCCCTCAGCACCCACAATGCTGTGGGCAATTTTGTCCATGTGGCTGCGACTTCTAAGTGACCGTGGGATGGAGGGTTCCCGGGTAATACAGGCTGACCTCTGGCCAGAGTCAAAGGGCACGCTCTTCCTTCCTCTCTTTTCTTCTTCTTGTTCTCCTCCTCCTCCTCCTCCTCCTCCTCCTTCCCTCTCTCTCTCTCTCTCTCTCTCTCTCTCTCTCTCTCTCTGACAGGATCTAAGTTGCCCACCTGGGCTCCAACTTGAGACCCTCCTGCTTCAGCTTCCCAGAGTGCTAGCATTCCAGGATCCATCACCGAGCCTGGTGATGTTCCAAATGTTTATCCTCCCGGAGTTCACTGTTCAAACCTTTGATCTGGATGGTGGTATTAAAAGGTGGGGCTTTCAGGAGCCTTCATGAAGTGTTGTGCCCTCACAGGACAAGCCTGAAGGAGACCCCCTGCCCCTCGAGCCCCCTGAAGATGAAGTGAGGTACTGCCCGTGAGCCAGGAAGTGGGGTCTCATTGGACCCCAAATCTGCTAGTGGCTGCATCTAGGACTTCCCAGCCTGCAGGATAATGACAAACATAATTCTCCTGTTTCTACTCTTCCCAGCTTATGGCGCTAAATTTTATCCAAGCAGCAAAACCGACTAAGATGCCCGAGAGGAGGAAGTTCTGACTCTGACCCCGAAATCCCGCCTGAGCTTCCAGCCTCCTGGTTACCTCTGCAGACCGCAAGGCCCACAGATGGGCAGACCAATCCATGGAAGCCAATGCCTCCCTCTCTCCTCCTCCCTGTGTACAAGTGTGTGTGTAAAGGGGTGTGTGGGGGGTATATGGTATGTATGGGTATATTTATTCTGTTGGCTCTCAGTAACTTGAATAACTGGGTAACTCATTTTTAGCTTAGTAAATTTATTTTGAAATTGTTATTTACCTATATAATTTCGATCCTATTATTGAGAATATTTTATGTATTATTACATGTTACTGTACATAATGACTACTTTCATTGTGAGTATCTGGTACAGGTACATGACACATCTTAATTCCATTTTTCTATATTCCTTTCCCTTCCCCCTTTCCTCTTCTTTCATCTCCTGGTCCTGTTCCCGTTTGCAGCAGATCTATTACCCAGTTTCCTTTTATCTGTCTTTTATTTTACTCTTTTATTTATACCTTGGATTTCTCATACAAGAGATACCATATGGTATGTAAGCTCATGCATCTGATTTATTTCACTTAACATTATGTTTTCAAGGTGTATCTATTATCCTATAAAAGGGTCAAATTTATCCTTTTTTACAGCAGCATAGTTCTCCATTGCGTATAAATACCACGTTTCTGTTGATGGACATGTAGGCCACTTCCAAGATTTGGCTATTATGAGTTGTGCTGCTATAAACATGGTATGCATGTCTCACTGTATACGGTGTCTTTAATTCTTTGGGAAAGATGCCTCATAGGAGAACAGCTGGGTCAAATGGACTTTCTGTTTTTAGTCTTTTGACTCTCCATACTGATTTCCGTGGTGGTTGCAGTAGTTCATATTCCCACCGCCTCACCAGCATTTGTTAGCATTTGATTTCTTGATGTTGGCCACCACCAGCACCATTTCTCCTTGACGTACAGTGAAATTTCAGTGTTGTTTTCATTTGCATTTCGCTAATGGCCAGTCATGCTGAACATGTTTTCATATATTTGTGAATTATTTATATTTCTTCTTCTTAGAAATGTGTATTCATTTCAGTTGTCCATTTTTGACTGGGACTTGTATTTTGAGGGCCTAATTTTTGAATTCTTTATATATGGCAAATATTAGTCCTCTGTCCAAGGTGCAGCTGGCCAAATGTTTTTCCCATTCTGTAGGTTGTCTCTTCACTCTGCTGGTTGTTTCCTTTGCTATGCGGAAGTTAATTTGATATGGTCCCATGTGTTAACTTTTGATGTTATTTCTTGTATAATTAGGGTTCTGTTCAAAAAGTCCATGCCTAATACTATGACTTCAGGATTCTTACCTACCTTATCTTCCAGTAGGTTGTGTTTCTCTTTCAACGTTTAGATATTTGATCTACTTTGGTTCTAACTTAGTAATAGACAGACATATGGATCTCGCTTCACTCTTCTGCACACTGATGGCCAGTTTCCCCAGCACTGTTTGTGAGGCTATCCCCAGCACATGGTTGCCCCGTTTGCAAAGGTCAGTAGCTGAATGTGGCTGCAGCTGTTTCTGCATCCGCCATTCTGTCCCATTGATCCACATGTCTGCTTCTGTACCAGCACATGCTGTTTTCATCACTGGAGCTTAGTAATATAACTTGAAATCTGAGGTTGTGGTGTCTCCTGCTTTGTTCTTGTTACCCAGGATCGCTTTTGCTCTTCTGGGTCTCTTCTGGTTCCTTATTTATTTTAGGACTATGTTCTCTAGCTCTGTGAGGAATCCTATTGGCATTTTGATTGGGGTCCCTTAAATCTGTGCAACAGTTTGTGCCATATGGCCATTCTGCCTATCCAAGAACAGGGGGTGTCTTTCTATTTCTTACGGTCTGTTCAATCTCTCTTTAGAGTTCTATAGCTTTGGACGTAGAGGTCTTTCACTTCCTTGGATAGGCTGATTCCTAGGTATTTAATCTCTGGGTAATTTAAACTAGATCACAAAGCACAGGAATTGCCCTCTGCGTCATTCTAGAGCTCCTAATGCAAGTGATGCTCATGTCACTGAGATCTTGCAGGGATGAGAAGGTGTGGGGCTGCTCCAGACCAGCTGGCTCCTCACTGCCCTCACTGGCCTGCTCTAAATCACGTGTGAAGCACAGCACGCACCTTGCACTGCAGGGACGCATTTCCCATGGAATAATTTCTGGGAGCCAAAGTGGATAAATGACAAACTCCAGGTTGAATTTCAGCGGTATACTTACATGTCCACACTTGAGAGGCGCAGAGCAGCCTCCTTCCAGGGAAAGTGGTTCTCCGCTGGCCGTAGTTACAGCCAGGCAGGTAGGAGGGCAGGAATACACGCAATGCCTGTCCTAGGCTGTACGGTTGCTGTGTAAGCATTGCACAACCAAAGACTGCTATCAACAACTTAAAGGCATTAATACATGCATTCTTTCACAGGTTCTCAAGGAGGAAACAAGAGACCAATACTAACTTGAAAATGGAGAAAAATGTAGAAACACAGGCTACTGTTGTGCTGAGTCAGCACAGGAGAACTGAACATGGAGGGCTTTGCTCCTGACAGAAGGCTGTGGTTTCTAACAAGCTTGAGTCACTTCCTCGCTCTCTGGTTGTATAGTAAGCATGCAAACCCCACTCTTTGTCATTCCCAACTGGCGAGGCGATCTGATAATGTGAGGAGACATTTTCGGTTGCCACGGGGGGTGGGGGGCGGCGGGAGAGTAGGCGATGCTGACATCTACAGAGAAAGACGCTGCCAGACGCCTTTACACCACAGACGCCCTGCCCCCCGGCTGATGTCCAGGCCCCAGAGGTCCATGGGCAGAGGCCGCAAGCCCTTCTCCAGGACAACTAGGCATGAGGGAGGCACCTCCCATCTCTCCCATGGGTGTCTGCTGTTTTAAACCGGAGAGGAAGACTGACCTGGAGACTGAAGGAAGGCAACCCCAGGTCGGGAGCGGACAGGAAGCTGGCACGGACCCACAGCCCTCCAGCCCTGGGCAGGAGCAGCGCTGACCTCACAGCCCCGTTTCAGCCACTGTCCAATCAAAAGGAAGGGACCATACAATGCAATCTGCTGCACCTGACCATACAATGCAATCTGCTGCGCTCCACAGGGAAGGCAGACTCAACGTTCACGATCACCCAGCACCAATCCTGCAAAACATGTCTAATAAGGACGTGATGTATTTCTAATGCCTTCCTTAATTTCATTTCCCCCCTTTAAAACAATAAATATTGATAACTAACTCTAAGTTGTGTCATTTCTTTGGGCTTCAGTTGCTCAGATTGAAAAGCAGAGTCCTCCTCTGTGAGGCTGTTTCAAAGTGGAGTTTGTGAGCCCCGGGGAAGGTGTGCCACACGCTTCCCATCCAAAGAACAAGCAAACAAGCCAACAGGCCAGCTGACGTCTCTCCCTGGAAGTTATCAGTCTCTCTCTCAAAGGGTCCCGTTGTCAGGTGCTGGGTAGAAGATGACCTCCCTGCCTCTCCCTACCGGTCTCTGCTCCACTGCTGCCCCTCTGCCATCTTAGCCTACAGTGTCCGGGAGGGTCTGGCACTTGGGTAGGAGGGAGAAGCCAGGTGGAACCATCCTGTCACCCGGAAGCCAGGGACCGAGACATAACATTCAGCCACCAAGGGCCACCGTGGGAGCCAACTGAGGTGCTGGCTTTACGGGGAGCTATGTGTGGTGAGCTCTCTACCTAGACTGACTTGATGAAAAGAATCTGGTGTATAACAAAAAGAGAAATAGACACCGTTATAAAAACCTGTGGGAGGCACTGTGGGTTCTAAAAATATTTAGGTTGTATAAGACTGACGCCAGAATTTTCATCATCAGACGTTTCACAAGGGTTATTTTTATCGGTAATTTTCCCATGTAATTCCAAATAAAAATCTAAAATTTGGAAAAGTAACAAAGCGATATCTTCACAACTTTTACGGTGAGTTGACAGGAGAATGCCACAGGAAGGTTCTCTCTTTACCTCTCCTTGTCTATGATTTTAGTTTTCAAATTTTCCACCAAAGCACAGGTGTGTAATGCGCAGAAGTGTCACGCATGTTTGGCAAGTGACAAGGTCGTTCTCCTTTCTGGTGCAGCTTAAATACATGGAATTCTTATGCTGATTGTATCACTTGAGCTAAGATGTCAAAATCAACAATATTTTTAAAACTCCGGGATTGTGCTAGCTGCCCCCTTGGCACACACTTCTCAGGGGTGACGCTCGCGGCCTCTGAGCCAGGCTGGGTCACCCCGTCCTCCCCAGCAGGCGGCTGTGGGCTCTGTCCCGTGTGCCCTCACCCTGTCCCTGGCTGTCCCATCACACGCTTGCATGCGCGGCCCTTCTTTCCGAAATGTCTCCAGCCACATTTGCCTCCCAACACAAACCTCCCTGTGTGCGGTGGACAGCGAGCGTGGCCCTATCCTTCGTGTCTCCTGGGCTCCACGCCCTCACTGAGGCCCTCCAGCCCCTCCTGCCTCAAGCCGAGCTGGGAGCTTTCTGCACTGCACCTCCCGTGGCCCTCAGACACCTGCCGGGCACCATGTGAGGACCCCAAGCCAGCTTCGGGACACCTGGGCACAGCCAGGCGGCTCCCCACTCGGCAGCACACAGCAGGCCCACCCAGCAGCACGGCCACCTCACTGGCAGGTTGCCGAGCTCTGTGGAGCCCAGTCTGAGTGCTGCCCACAGAAGGCTGAGCAGTGCACTGCTCTGAGCCGCACCTTAGGGACTGGTTTGTTAGGCAGCAGTGAATACTGATGCTCCCTGGGATAAGCCCAGGGTGAGTGTCTCGGAAAGCCTGTTTCTGCCACCATGGATACCAGGGCAAAGGACACAGGAAGCCACCCTGAAGTGTAAATCTCACGTGGCTCTCCTTTCTTCCCCGAGGCCTGCAGTGGAGATAGAGCTCACTCCGCCCATCCGTCCTGGGCATGGCACAAGCTGACAGCCGCTCTCTGCCTTGGTGTCCCAAAACGCCACTGCCCCTTTGCAAAACTCAAAGCCAGAAGCAATCATCCTGCCCTGGGATCCTCCGTGCTGTGCTGCGGACCACAGGATCTCTGCAGATCCTTGGTGGCCACTGGATAAATAAATCACCATGATTTAATCATGCTAGGATCTCCAAGACCTGAGTAGAGCTGCAGCCTCAGTCCTGGGCCACATGAAATGGTTAAATTCAAGAAGCGGTGTGTGCTAGGGTTCTCCTCTTTCCTGGGTGTGGCTCAAGTAAGACAGGAGAAAGAGAAACAAAGCCCCATGCCATTAATTTCAGGAGTAAAGCAGAACAGAGCTTCTAGCGTGGGATCCACTGGTTGCATTACTCCTCGGTCTGTCTCTTTATTGCACTTATTTGGGAAATGCAGAGTATCTGTGGGTAGACTTCACACGGCCACCGCCCATATTTTCTGGCGCAGTGCTGATTTAAGCAGTCTTTCCCAGTGGACACTGGGCAGTGCTCTTCCTTGAACAAAGAGAAAGAATCGCGCCTGTGAGCTCTTCCTGTGTATGATGCTGCTGACAAACACTGCCCCGCCTCTGGCGGGTGGTTTTTGCACACCGGCGCCTCCTCCGGCTGAGGAAACGGTGGGCTCCCTGCGGTCGGTCGCAAGGCGGGGACCTCTCCGACACTCCTCCTGGGCTGCATGCGCGCTCTGTGCTCTCCCTGCGATGCGAGTGCCACGTGCTGGACGACGGGGTCAGTGGCCACCGGCCCACGGGGTAAGCAGCAGCCGGGAAGCCCCAGCCTCAGGCCTAGGACGTCCTTTCTCCTCGTTAGTGTCCGGGCTTCCATCTTCATCCCATCCCCTTGCTCAAAGCATTGGCGACCTGGGAGGGGGAGGGGTGCAGGAAGCAAGCGGCAAGGGCACGCCTGTCACTAGTGTCTCGTGCTCCGGCTACAGAACCCAGGGGGGCGCTGGGGGCTGTCAAGAGCTGTGCCTTTCTATGGGAAGTGCACTTGCTCTGACATCAGCTGCTGTTGCCTGGGAGCAAGCTGACCAACCACGCAGTCTCGGGCCAGCTCAGCGCCTTTTGTAGCCGGGTCTCCTCAGTGCTCTGCTCTGCGCCCCAGTCCCCAGGTGCTCACCACTCGCACAGAGACCCCAGCCTGGCAGGACAAGTCATGTTCTCCGCGAACCTCTCAGGGCTTTGTCTTTCTGCCCTTCAATTTAAAAGAGCTATGAGAATACTGCAGACATGACTTGGGGTTCAAGAACACATTTGGAAGCACCCTGAGAGGCCCTGTTTCTTAGAGAAAATCTTTCTTTCATTATAAAATACTAGAAGTTTCAGATAACTCCCGGAGATCTCCCCGTTTCCCCTCTTTCCCCTCTTTCTGCAGGAAAAAATAAACAGCGTGGCTTGGCTGACCCGGCAAACACTCAGGAGAGCCTGCAGGGCTGCGGGCTGGCGGCCGCTTCTCCTCTCCTGGCGCCTCCCGCAATCCTCACGGAAGAACGTCTCACTGCACACTGCTGCCTGACTCTGAAGGAGGTGCCGCGGGGCCTCCAGGTCTGCCTTTACTGAGGGGAAATCGTAAGAACCAAGCGTCCTCACCATGCCCATGCCGGGCCACTGCTCCGTGGGGCTGGTGCAGCCCCCACACGCTGTGCCCTAAGCACTCAGGGGAGCCAGGCGCGGCAGGACGCGGCCGCTGTGATGCAGAGCCAGCAAAGCCAGCCCGACGGACGGCGGTGCCCGGCCACGCCTCACCTGCTGCCCTTTCTACTACTGGTCCACGCTCGCAGCACAAGGCGTTATGTCCTCCTGCGGACTTGGTGTGTGGACTTAACACACCTTAACTCATCTTAATTCTTCCCTTCCTCTTCCGGCGCTTCCCTCGCCCTCCATCGCTTGATCTTCTTCCCATTTGCAAAAGTCCTATCTCCCTGTTTCCCGTTGCCTGTCTTTTATTTTGCTCTTTAACGTACTTATACTTTGAGTTTCTCATATAAGGGAAATCGTGTGATATTTAAACATTTGTGTCTGGTTTATCTCACTTAACATTGCAGTCTCAAGGGGCATCCATTTTCCTACAAATGACTCAAGTGTATCCTTTATGGCAGAGTAGTGCTCCACGGTGTGTAAATACCACATTCTCTTTATCTGCTCGGTCATCTGCCGGTGGACGCGTGGGCACTTCCAAGCCTCAGCTCCTGTGGCTGTGCTGCTGGAAACGTGGCGTGCACGGGTCACTGTCGCGTGCTGTCTTTAGGTCCTCTGGGAAGATCCCCGGGAGAGGGATGGCTGGGTCTGACGGCGTTTCCGGTTTCAGTTTTTGAGGACTCTCACCTGGTTTCCGTGTGCTAGTTTACCCTCTCACCCACAGTGCTGCCTTTTCCAAACAGTTTTTCCTATGCTGGAACAGAAGTCTTTGTCCCTGCGGTCCCGTACCTACTGCCCAAGCTCTGTCCTCTCCCTCGGCCCTTGGCTGGCTCCTAAGGGGTGAGGAAGAACACACTGGGCATCAGGGAGGGTCCCCACCCTCTGGCTGGTGCTGTGCACAGGTTGCCCACGGGGAGCTGTTCCAGGGACCCTCTATCGCTTTCACCCCGAAACACTCCTCTGACCTCCTGGGTCAGGGTAAGCGTGTGCCGAGTCGCCCACGCCCACCCTGTGGGGATCCGGCACCCGACACTGCAAACCGCCAATAACTAACGGGAGATCACTGCTGCTTGAACTGGAAGGCTCCAGGAGAACACGGTCCTCCCGCACGAGGAGACCAGCTGCTCAGAGGGAAATCACGGAGGCTCGAACAAAGCCCAGGCCCCTCCCACCTCGGGGTCTCTGTCTCTCGCTCACCAGCACCCTCGGTGTCCCCGAGCTCTCTGGTGTCCCCTCGGCTGCTGCCCCTGCTCAGGCGGCTCTGAGCCCCCTGTCAGAGCCCGAGGTCACTGACCCTGCTGCAGGTCCACCCGCTCCCACCTCAGCCACAGCGCGGCAGAACAAGAGCACATCACACATTGGGCTGCAGCGTCTCCCCGTGACCAGAGTCTTGGCCCAGGCGCAGCTGCAGCACATCCCAAGCTGGCACGTGCAAGGGCCTGTGGTTTCTGTTCTGCTTCGAAGGCCCCAGCTTCTCTGAGCCTGCTACGGCTTTAAGCAAAGTTTGGATCAATGGATCAATCGAGTAGTTCCAAAGCACCTCTGCTACTTTATATAAAAGAGCTGGTTTTAAATATTTCACATTGGGAAGTTTCTTTAAGATGTACACCGGTGGAAAATAAAACAAAAATGAACTGTGAGGCTGAAATACTAATAAGTATCCGATCAGTTGGCTGATGATTTCAAGTTAAAAAAATAAACAGGAAAGGAAAACATCAGTCTTACCCCACCTTCCAAGCCAAGTTCTCTGAACTATGTTGTGAGAGAAGTCGCTCCGGCCCCCACTCCAGGTTTCCGAAGCCCTGCTCTGGAGCCGACAGTGCTTGGGCCTGGATGAGGGTGAGACAGCCCAGGACACACAGGTGTGAGTGCAGGGCGCCACGGCAGGCGTGTGTGTGTGGGTGTGTGTGTGTGCACACGCGCGCACCAACAGGAAGAACATCACCGAAAGCTCAGCAGCACAGGTGAGTGGAGAAACCTCTCACTCACAGATGGTGGGCAAGAATGGGGGAGCTGAGTGGGAGGGGGCATTGGGGATCCTGCCCTGGTCGCAGGTCATTGGGGAAATAACCGGTGGGCCCTCATTACGTTGGCTCAATAAGGATCCAGACTCCCTTCCCCTGCCTGAGTGTGTGGCTGGGTCTGTGCATTTGTAAATGCATGCAAATGAATTTCTTTGTATTGTGAGACAGAGAGGTGGATGGATAGACAGATGGAGATAGATAGATGTAAACAATATTTCACATGTTCCAAAACCTGTTTAAAAATTGGTTCTTTCTCTAGTTTCCTAAATATCTGAAGCACAAAACATCCAAATGTATAAGCACTGTTGAAAGAAATCCACCTATGTGTCCATTTCTCCAATCACCCATCTGTCCACCCACCCACCCATCCATCCGTCTATCCATCCCTCCCTCTTTCCTTCTTCCCAGGTTTGAAACTGAAACCCTAAGACCTATGTGGGTGACCAGAGCTCTCCAAGTTCCACTATTCCAGCTGCTCAGAAGTCAGCTTCTTGAGCAAAGTCCTGTGAAATGAATCCTTTTAATTTTTCCATAAATGTTCTGTTACTGGTGCTTGATGCATTACAAATACAATCCTATTTTAAAGTGTTGTGCAATATTTAAAATTTGCTTGGTGAATAGACATCTACTTCATTTCTCCAAAAGATCAGGAGTTTATAAAATAGAAGATAAAAGCTCAATACCAATGATCTGTATTTAAAATCAAAACTTGGAGAGCAAATGTATATTTTTATCCATGGAAATGATGATATTCCCAAGTTACAGTATGTGAAAAATTTTCATGAAAATTGACTTTTACGACTAGAATAGAAAACTTGACCCCAGGTGGCAAAGTCAATTCAGATTCCTTTTGACATTTTCTAACCTTGGAATTTCTCTAGGAGCAAGTCGCTGTATCAAGATGATATTCTTGGATATTAATTATTTCAAGTACTTTCCACCGGGGGAAAAAGTAAATGTCACTGTGACAGTTCAGAAGAAAGTCGAGGTTTCTCCTCCTCTCGTATGTGCGAAAAGGAAAACCAGGAAGATCAACCAGGAAACGCACACGTCGCTAACGTCGCCGAAGGCCCGAAGCCAGCTGCACAGGGACGTGAGGGTGACCCCTGGCCCACCGCGGGCGCCTCCCTGGCTTCCTGGCCTCGCATTCGGTTTCCTTGCAGGAGCACAAGGCCTGAGCGGGTGCCCCAGTGTTCTCTATGTGAGAAGCGCATTTATATCACTCGTCCTCCGGGACGATGATCTATACTAGGAGTGGTAGGGAAATCTTTAAATGTGCCCGTCGTGTCCGTACTGCTACAAAAGGTGATTAACCCAGATCGCTTTCTGGATCACTTACCTTCACTGGATCTATTATTATTCTCCCGTGATTTAAAAGACAGAGTATGGTGTGACAGCGGGTCATGGCTGGCGACTGTGCTCTCCCCCAGCATCACCTCTGGACCCATTGTAACCTCTTCACCTGGGCTCTGAGCCCCGGGGGAGTTGTGTAACAGGATGCAGCAAAGTGACTGCTGCGGCTCGGAGTAGGGAGACGTGTCGGCCTGGCTCAGTTCCCCAAAGCCAGCTGGTGCTGGCTCAGGGTGAGGCCTGCGAGTCCCACAAACGCTGCCCACTGGTCGGCAGGCCACGCCCAACGGTCCGCATTCACGCAGATGGGGCCAGCACACGCCTGTCCCGAGGCTTGGGGAGCATGAGGTGGGATGATACCCGTGTAAAGGGTCAAACCTGCTTAGGCAGAGGAAGTGCTAAAAATAAAAGATTTGTTTCTTCCAAATGATAACAGGCATGACCTTGAGCAAAGGACTTCCCTAGGCTTATGGCCTCATGCATAAAATCAGGCACAAAACAAAGAGAGTTAGGGTACAGTTTAAATGTGACAACACATGTTGCGTTCTTGGCAAATCTTTGCTCTATTGCACCCCAAAAAGCATTCGTTTCCTTCAGACCTTCAATCTCTGTGTCTACTGAGTCTGGATGTGAGGTTTGTGGTGTCCAATGGAGTGAAAAGTGAATTATCAACAGCATGGAGACCATGGGTCACAATTAACTCTCAAAGTAAGAATAATGTATTTTTCTTTTCTTTCTTTCTTTTTTTTTTTTGTACCAGGAATTGAACACACGGCCTCAAGCTTGCCAGGCAGGCGCTGTGCTGCTGAGCTACTGCACTGGCCCTTAATGTATTTTTCTTAAAGGTATTCAACTCCTTTCCTGGTTTTTATTTTTTCATTTTTTGAGACGGGATCTTCCTATGTAGTCCACACTGTGCTTGAACCCATTATGTGGCCCAGGCTGGCTTCGAACTCACAAAGATCCTCCTGCCTCAGCCCTGAGTGCTGGAATGACAGGCATGTGCTACCAAGCCTGGATTTCGTTCCACTTCTTAACATACATTCGTCAAGCACCTCACAGGTACCAAGGCACCATGCTCGGTGCAGGGGACACATGTAGAGACAGGAGCCAGCCCGGCCTCGAGGTCAGGGTCTAGTATGAAGGACTGACAGGATACAGTACGCCAAGGAGCAGGCATCACCCAGGAGAGGTCACCCAGCGGGCATGACCCAGGGTCCTGTGGCTGTGGGATGACAGCTCCTTGGGCCTGAGCGGGGAGGTAAGCCTTCTGAGGCAGTGGCCGGCAGAGGGGACAAGACCCAGAGCAGCCTGCTCCTCCGCACTGCGGACACGTGCCAGGGTGACTGGAGAGGTGTTTACAGCAGGAAGTAGAGGACAGGGGCAGCCCCCCCCACTCCCACCCGCTGGCCAGGGCAGTGCGGGCCACAGGTGCACAACCACCGTCCCTCAGGTCAGAGCCAGGTGAGGGGACACTGGGAGGAGAGCGGGGATTAGGAGCAGAGGCCCGGCCCCCACTGTTGGGGCAGAGCTAGCTGTGCCGCCCCGCACCCCACACGAGGTCCTGACCCCCAGGCCCTCGGACGCAACCTGACTAGCATCGGGTCAGCTCAGAGGCCGGGGCAAACCCTGAGCCAAAGGTTTCCAGTAACAGAAGGGCAGACTTTCAAACTCAGAGCGGATCACCAAAGTCCAGCTTAATTCAAAGTCTAAGTACAGACTCGATCTCAGCAACTTATTAATCCCTTTTTCCAAGGTTTAACTTTCTCAAGTTTCAGCTACCTGGGGTTAACCACGGTCTGCAAATATCAGATACAAAATTCCAGAAATACTCTCACATTCACGTAATTTCTAGTACATACATCGTTATAATTCTGTGCTTTATCTTTAGTTGCAGTTGCTCATCTCTAACTGCACCTACCTGATACACTGTGGTACTGTCTATAACACACATGGCGGTTCGGTACAATCCTCATTCCCGGCACCCACCTGAGGTCTCGGAAAGTATCCCACGCATAAGCAGTGACTGGCGTGTTGTAACGACTGACACAAAAATACAGCCTCCAGCTGAGTAAGGAAGGATGATTTCAGCCATCATTTCCGATCTTGATTTAAAATGCATAAGACCTTTCAAGAAGAAGAGTCTGGCAGTGACGGTGCTGGGGGCCAGAGGTCCTCGGAAAGGACCTTGCTCCCCTGGGGAAGGTCAGGCCCGCTGGTCGGCCTGCTGGATCACGGTGGGGTGGGCCTCGTCTGGTCTGTGATTAGCCCGGGGTCTCACAGCTGAGTGCTGAGGAGGAGGTGGTCCCTGGCTCTGGAGGGCACCTCTCCTTGCTGCTCTCTGAGCTCCGCTTCCTGGCCGCCATGAGGTGAGAGCCGTCCTCCCTACGCGGGGTCGCCAGGATGCTCCTGCCTTGGAGTCAGCCAACTGAAATCATCGAAGCCTTGAGCAAGCAGAATCCTATTCTCCTTTAAGTTGCTGATGTCAGTTACCTGGTCCCAGCAATGCAACCCTGACTGATGACTCTCTAATTCATGCTCACAGAATTTCAAAGCATTCAGTTCACTCTAAACATTCGGATGAGAATCCCATGTTGCTGCTCCTATGTGAGGTTTCATCTCTAGCCTGTGGTTTGAGAGGCAGCTGTTGCTGTCCAGTTTCCTAGAGCGACATTCCCTTGGGCACTGTGGGCCCACAGAAATCTCTCAGCATGGAACACTGAACAAACTTATCATTTAACAACTTGCCCAACAACAAAGCCCTCGGGGATTCACTGAAACCTCGTATCTACTCAACATGAGTCAGTTAGCATTGAGAAAGGAAGGTAGGTTAAGAGTAAGAGGCAGAGAGAGACAAGAGACAGAGAGAGAGACGAGAGAACAGACTCGATGAAAACATGAACTATTATTTCTGTTTCCTCTTCTCTTGCAAACATACTCTTTCATTAGTGACACCCAATGCCGCCAGGTGAAATTAATGGCCAAGAATGCTCCCGTTCATGGTAGAACCCTGTCTCTTCCTCCTGCCACAGCTGCACCTGTCCATGGTCTCAGCCCCAGGACCTCGGTTCTTATTTGGAAACAGGGTCATCACAAATAGAATCAGAGTAAATGAAGTCATCCTGGGGAAGGATGGACCTGCTAATCCAGCACAACCATCAGCCTTATGAAAGGAGGCTATGGACAGAAACAGACACACACACGGGAAAACACCATGGGGCCACGGTGGAGACTGAGCCATTTTTCTAGAAATCAATGGGCAGCAAAGACAGCCGGCAAACCTCAGAAGTCAGGGGCCAGGAGCAGCATCTGCCCAACTCCTCCAAGGAAACCAGACCTGCCCACGCTTGGATCTCGGACTTCTGCCCTCTAAAACCGAGGCAGCAGACTGCGGCTGAAGCCACTGGCTTCGCTGTGCCCTGTTACCGCAGCCCACACAATGACACTGCACCCAGCACCTCCTACGTCATGGGAAGTCATCTTCTTTCTCCCCATGGCTTTATGGGCTCTGGAACTAGGGCCCCAGTCCCCGGGTCTCATCTTTCCTACACAAGCCCACGACACAGCAAAGATGAAGGTAACAGCAGGGTGCACTGATTCATAAACCGGAGAGCAGAAGAGAAATCCAGACACAGACTCTTAGAGGCCAGGGTTTGGGACTAGGAAGGAGTTTCCCAATCAGAGCCCTGTGACCCGAAGGCCCAGTGTTCCGAGAGCCTCAGGGGTCTCATGGGAAGGGCAAGTGGCCAGGGAGGACAAGGCTGCTGGACTCTTGGAATCCACATGGGTTAGCTGGGGCATCTCTGACATTTTCTGTTAGAATATTGGGGTTTCACATGAACTTTATTGTTTAAAAGGATTTTATTTCTCAGCAACACGTTTGAAAGCCTACAGCCATTGGAAAATAAAACAGAATCAGTGAGATGGTGTAGGGCTAAGCCCATCTGTAATTGGTGACCTGCTTCCCTGCCTGCTCATCCCTGCTTCTCACGAGGTGAGAAAGGGTGTTGTAATGTGTCGATTGGAAAAAAATCAATCCATGAGATTTTTCAGAAGGGAAACAATGGCCTACGAATCTATTTAGAAGAAGGCACAGTCTCCATGTGTAGACGTATTCCAGAGCATTCCTGGGGTGTCTCTTTTGACCTAAGAGTTTTACTTGTAAAAGAATCATTTTTTCCACTTATTCACAACTTCAGATGTTCCCATTTGCTCCTAGGTCCTATGGAAAGTGGGGAGGGAAGAGACCCTGCCCTGGGGGCCTAGCACGGGTCCCTGGCCTAGACAGCTTCCTTCAGGTGGTCTACGTGGCCTTGCATTTGTGCTCACCTGCGACCCATCTCGGGGTGCTTACTCCAACCTGTGAATTCTTAATAATATCGGCTCACTGTCAGGTGTCAGACCTATGGGCTGCTGGTCCTTCTGCGATTGGTCTGCTCCTCTCCCTCACGTGCTCTGCTGAGGATCGAGATGCGAGCAACTGCTGCTCAGGAATCCCTGCACTAAGCATTCACAGAGGACTGTCTGATTCTCAGGTGCAGATTTCAGGTGAGTCCTCAAGGAGCCACCATGGATCTTCCAGGTGGGACAGGCCTCCCTCTCTCACCCACTCCTGCAGGGCTCAGAGACCTCATTTCCACACACAGCAATCGCCCTCATCTGGCTCCCTGCCCTGCCCTTGCTGACCTGAGCTTCCGAAGCAGGAGAACCGAGTTTTCTTTCCTTTGTGTGTTCTCTTGTCTCTAAATATGACCTTGATTCTTCCATATTACATGATGCTTGACAAAGAAGCCAGAAAATAAAACTGTCTAGGATACGAGAGCTCTGAAATGGAACTGGGAAAATCGATGGGTAATAAACAGACATTTACAAGAGCCCTGCCCTGCACTCCCCTGCCTGTGTGCAGGAAAGTCCACAAAGGGCCGTCCACCCCTCCACACCCATCCTGCTGCGGGTCTAGCTGATCCGTCTTCAGCTCCATCACTCCACCAGCAAACCCCGAGCCAAAAAAGTAACCACAGAGATAAAATACGCTGTTAAAGGAAATCACATTACTATTAAAAAACTGTGTTATAAATGAAATGATTAAAGTTCTAGAAGAAAATCCAGTTGCATAGCCATAGAAGGTTGATATAAAAGAGGACTTTTCTACATCAGAATACTAGTAAATATTGATATTTTTATAGGACGTTGTGTTGTTAGTTTGTCTTCCACATCTTACAGAAAGAACATGTAAACATTTTCAATAAGGAAAACCAAGTCACAATGTTATAATAGAAATAGCCTAGAAATTTCTTCAATGTTCCCTGTTTTAGTATTTACCTTTCGTCAGCAGACCACATTTAAACATTTAAAATATGATAAATGTGGAAGGTAAGTTTACCAATGAAAATAAAGCACATGCTAGTAAGCATCAAATATCCTAAAGGCACAAAATAAATGGCAGGGCTTAAATAGAAGCATTCCAAGGGTGGAATTCTAACCTCGCTTCCTTCACCAACTCCCGACTGCATCATTTCTCTGGGCTTAGTCCATTTCATAAATTGAAAATTACTTTCTCACTAATCAGAGACATTTTTCCAAAGGTGAAATATTTAAAATGCTTAATTCTTTGTACATGTACATGTGCATACACAAAATTAAAGATACATACAGAAATCTATAAAGCCTAAAGCTAACTTTTTGAAAGTTGTGATGGTATCCAATGAATTAACTTGGAAATTATTCATTGAACCAGCATGATTATCATGAAGGAAAAATCCTTTTCTCAGTGTGTTGATACCCAGAACCCCAACTCAGCAACGTTTACTGCTCTGAAAGTAACAGAAAGTTGTCATTTGGAGCAACTTTAAGTCCTATTTGTTTTGGATGTGGCTGATGTCACACCGGACAGCCTGGCTCTGGGTGAGTGGTCGAAGGCCGCCTCTGCCTAAGGGACCCTTTGGGACGGACTGAGGCTGAAAAGGCATCGCCTGTGAGCGGGCACACAAAGGAAAACAGGCAGAGACGGGGCTGCCCAAGTTCGAAAAGGCAAGAGCCGCCTGCCAGGCGTCTACAGCGCTCCCTTTCATGGCAACCGAGTGGCCTCTAGAAGGGTGAACACCAAAGAGGGTACTCGTCACTCCAAATGCGCAGCATATTTCAAACACTAAGAATTTAATTTCAAAAAAGCAAAGTTAAATGTTCTTCACAGCCATGGTTAGAAATGGCCCACCTGACATGAATTTGAAGCTATAAGAGAGATGGTGGTCAGGAGAACATATTTGAGGCCCGCGTCTTCCCCTACACAGCCCTCGGTGGTGTTCAAACCATGCTCAGGGCTGAAGTTTTCCACCCCACCGGAGGGAGGTCATCAGTTGGAATCCTAACTCGACATGTCGGCATCCTGAGCCGGAGCCCGGGGGGCACTGGGTAAGGAAGGCAGAGCCTGGAGCGTGGGTCAGAAGACTTCCCGAGCCTCAGTTTCCACTCGAGAAAAATGTGAGCCAGAGCAGTGCAAGAACGGGTCTTCCCTCCCTACCACACCCAGCTGCCTGTAAGCCTCTCCGTACAGAAACCCACGGGTCGGTCCATTTCCTGAAGGTCTGCGAGCAGGACTCCTGCTCTTGGGTTTGTGACTCAGCTACTATTTCTTGGGATGGAGGCGCTGCTGGCCTCACCCACGCCCACAAAGGATAGAGAATCCAGGTTCAACCGAGAGGAGGCCCCCTCGGACCTGCCCCCTTCACCTCTGGGAGGCTCCAGGAGGAGGCAGCTCTGCTCTGCTCTGCTCCGAAGTTGGCCTGGGGAGGCCTGGGAGGCGCCCTATGCAAGCCCATCGGTCCTCTGGGGAGCAGGCAGCTGGGAGCATTTTTTTCTTGAAATCTAGGTCAGCCCCATCCAAACCTCCCCACAACATCAAGCAAAACAAGCCAGGTGGAGCCCGCCCTTGGGCAAGCGGGATTGCCCGAGTCCTCTGTCTGCCTCTGGCCCTGCTCACCCCACAGAGGACAACCCAGAGGTGAGGCCACCCCGCCCTGGGTCCTGGCCCGGCCACAGCAGCAGGGCAGTGGCCTCCTGTTCCTTCTTGGGTGGCCCCTGGTGGGCGGGTGCTGGTCCGGCTGCCAGAGGGGAGCGGGCACAGGGGGTCCCAGCAGCCCCCTGCACCCCCTCCTGCCTCCCAGAGATACTAGGAGCTCATTCCTCAAAAGTGGAGGCTGCCCTGCTTCAGGAGCACTGGGATTGAGCTGTCAGGCCCATGAAAACTGTTCTCCTCACACCTAAAACTTTAATGCACTGTTTACCACCAGAAGCAAAACGGTTTGCATAATTAATAGAGCACAGAAAACCGAGAGACAGAGCACAAAGTACCTTTTAAAGGAAAAAATGAAAGGCTCGAAGGAGGAGGCACCCTCAGAGGTATCCTGCACAGATTCCTCTCCGCACCCCACCCTGCCAGGGGCGCAGCACATTCTGGGCTCGGCTTCCAGAGCAATGTCCTTTAAGTGTGCCTGGCACTGCCCAAGCAAGCTGCCACATTCCCCAGGACAACAGGGTGTCCCTGCGGGGAGGGAGGGGAGTCAGGGGCCTGCATGGCCTCCTCCTGGGTGGCAGACACTGCAGCCGCCTGCAGGAATTCCTCGGTGTGTCCTCGGCCAGGGCGCTCGCCAGGCAGGAGCAGCCTGGCATCTGTGTGCCTGGTGTCTGCATGACAAGCAAAAGATAGCAGAGCTGTGCAGGCGGTGAGCCCGGCTGGCTGGTCCCTGCTGCCTGCATCCTCGGGTAGAATCACACTGCTTCATGCAGATGAGTTCATAACACTTTCTTCAATTTGGTTTTTATAGAACAAAGTGCCAGCTCCGCACGCTTGTGTCAACAGCTACCCGAGGGCCTGCACTTTACAGCGCCTGTGTATTACTATTTAAAGACAAGCTTTTAGCTGAACATCAGTGCTGCCTTCAGAGTTTAATTATCGCCCTCCCCACGGGGCCCAATGAGCCATGGATTTCTCCCAAGGGGCCTCTGCTGGGGATGATCTTTAAGTAAGTAAATGCTAACCAGTGCCTCTTAAAGCGCCCGCCTCTGATTTCCTGCTCTGACATACACTGCAGCGGACCGAGGTGGACACGCGGGTGGGCATCGCGGTGGCTCATCTCGTTGTCCACTTGCCTGGACGGAGGAGGAGGAAGAGCGGCCCAGAGAGCTGACACAGCACCTTTCTCTCTTGCAGTTCTGGGCACTGCACCCAAGGCCTTTGCACTGAGCTGCATCCCCAGCCCCACTTTTAAATTCTGAGACAGGGTCGGACCAAGGTGACAAGCTGCACGGGCTGGGCTTGGACTTTGATCCTCCTGCCCCAGCCTCCCAGAGTGCTGAGGTTATAGGCCTGCACCCAGGCTCAGTCTCCTTCTCAGGGTTCCTGTCCGGGTGTTTCCAGGGAAGTCGCCTGGCCTGCGGGAGCCTGTCCAGCGGCTCGGGCAGGGAAGCGCTCTCTAGCTGGTGACCCCCTTCCTGGCTGCCACTGTTGCTGCTGCCCTTGCACACCCACACCCCCCCACACACACACACACACAGGAGAAGGTGCACCACGTCCAGTTGGCTTCTCTGGCTTCTCCAGCTTCTCTGGCCTGCATGTGGACGGCCATCCTGGGATCTGAAGCCAATCCAGTAGGCACCCCCTCCACTTCTGTACATTCTCTTGGCTGTGAGCCCCAGGGGCCCCTGACTGGTACAGCACTCACCCAGGGTCCCCACTTCCCAGAGAGGGGGCTTCCGGAGGAGCCTCAGCTCTGGACAGCAGGCTCTGTCATCCCCAGCTCTGGGGATGAAAGTGTCAGCTGTGAGCAGGAGGCTCCCTGCCTTGTACACGAAGCCTCGGCCCAGGCCCAAAGGCCGAGCCGCGTCATCATCATCCTAAGGAGCCACTGTCCACAAGGAAAGCACCTGGGGAAGGAGATTCAGAAAGGACAGAGTCTTTCTCCCCCAAGGGAGTGGGGTGAGGCTGCCCTGAGCTCCCGTGGCCCCCAGTGTCGGGCAGGACAGAGGACGTTCCCCTTGTCTTCCCCGAGAGAGCTTCCTGTTAAGTGCTGTCAGCCCGACACAGGGATGGCAGGGTGAGGGGACCCTGGGAGACAGGGCTGGGTTCCCAGAACCTAGAGCAGGCCGGAAAGAATCTCAGAACTGGAGTTGAGTCAGTTTCTCATTGCTTGGGCAAAATACCCGGGACTCCACCTCAAAGCGAGGGGTTTACAGCATTTGGCTGAGGGTCACAGTCCGAGGTCAGCAGGCTCTAAAGCAGAAGCAGGGTGTGGGCAGGGGAGAGCTGCTCATGTCCTGGGGGAGAGAGAAGGAGGAGCTGGGGAGGGACACAGACCCTTCCGCCTCTCCAAGCAGGCCCGTCTACCTGGCCACCCATTCACCTTTCACACTCAGTCTTGGGGGAACACTGCCCATCCGGACCCTAACATCAGGGCTCTGGCTCGGGGAAGGCTCTGCTGGCAGATGATCCGGCCTCAGGAGCTCGTCCCGGCCTGGGAAGAGGCTTCTGTTGGCCAGCACCCCATCTCCAAGAAGGTGTGCGGGGGCCGCTTGGGGATGCTCGGAATCAGTGACTCTGTGAACTGAAACCTGATGGGGCTCCAGGAGGTAACCACCCCGAAGGGTAGGAGACTCTGTGCATGTGGGCTTCCTCCAGGAAGAGCGAGGTGACAGCTCTAGAGCCCTCTGGCTCCAGAGTCTGTGGCCCCGTTCCGGTCGTGGAATAAACAGAAACAGTGTCTTGGTGGGAATCAAGGTGCCTGCTCCAGCACCCTGCTGAAACTCAGTGCCTGATGCAGCAGGATGAGGAGGCGTGGCTGCGAGTGGTAATGCATTCACAGGGACCCCACCCAAGAGGGGGTCAGCAACCTTGTCGGAGGACCTGAGGTCGAAAGGCTCTCTCTTGCCCTTCTGTCCCTCAATATGAAGGAAGAAGGTGCCGTGGTGGAAGCAGACCCCAGCCCTCAACAACACCAGACCTGCAGCGCCTTGGTCTGGGGCTTTTCGGCCTCCAGAACCATGAGAAACACTTTCCTGTTGTTTATAAACTCCCCAGACTTGGGTATTTTCTTATAGCAGCACAAATGGACTAAACAAGTAACACTGATGCTCCAGGAATGAGCCAAATGGGAAGAGAAAGAGCCAAGAGCACATGGATGCTCCAAAGAGACACGGCCAGGAGAATCACAGCCCGCAATGCCCCTGAAGCCCATCCAAGGACAGACAGCCCTGCGGACCCATCCCGGAACCAGGATGTGAGAACACGGCACGCCTCAGCTTTGATTCCCTAGGAAAATCTACCTCCTGCCGGCCCAGTCTGCCCCTGACACACTGGGCCTGCCAGACCTCGAGCTACATCTCCATCTAATCCAGCTGACCCGGTCTGGCGGAAGACCCTCTTCCTTTCCGTACCTAGAGAAACTGGCACTTACAAAATCTTTGTGCCTTTTCACCTTTTTACCCATGTTTACGAACAAATTCCACCACAGATGATGCCACATAAATAGTTCTGAGATTATTACTCTATGCAGTGCCCTCTAAAAGCCTTCTCTTCACACACAGCGTGGTGGGCATTCTTCACTCTGCATGAGGACGAGGTGGCAGTAACTGTACTGAAAGGTTACAGATCCTCTGGAAAGGGCTTTCTCATTTTTTTAGCAGAAGATTAGGATGCAAATCCAACCCGGAAACTGGACCATCACTAAACATCTTTGTTTATCTGGTTAGGGCTCCAAACCATCTGCACTGAACTGCAAGACGATTAATCATTTAACAATCAGCTAGGATTAAAGGACAAAGCCTCTTAGGAGTCATTTCCCAGTGGATTTAAAAGCTCACTCCACCTTTGTCCCCAGGTCTCTGAAAGCCGCCCAGGGTTTTGGTTGATGCGTCCGTCAGCCCGTCTGTGGTGCTGGAAGGAGTGTGCTGGGGTTCCTGTCCATGGGCTGTGCCCCGGCAGGGAGGGTCCCCCATCTGAGAAGGCCCAGGACCCCCCCAGGGTCCAGGTGCCTCAGGGCTGCTCGCTACAGTCGGCATTTCTCAGATGTTAGGATGACAGAGTAGAGATCTACCAGGAGGCTTCTGATGCAGGACCTCAGGGCGGCAAAGACACATCCTGAGCCTGCACGGTGGCCCAAAAGCCTGTAATCCCAGCACTCTGGGAGGTTGAGGCAGGAGGCTTGCAACTTTGAGCCCCGCTGGGGCAACTGAATGACTCAGCCAGACTTTGACTCAAAATAAAAGAAAAAAAGGACAGGGGCTGTAGCTCAATTCGAAGGCCCTGAATTCAGCCCTTCAACCATAAGTAACACACATACACACATGCAAACACGCGCACATACGCCTGCGCACACACACCACATCCTATGGCCCGGGAGACACTTCTCGACTCTTTCCAACCAAATGAGGTTTTGTAGGTATTCATTATTAAATCAAACACTTACTTAACTCTCTTCTAACCAGTCCATCTTCCGTCCGAGAAGGGTGGGCTATCTCCGTGTGCTTCCCACTCTAGCTCCCCAGGTGACGAGCCAGTCCATGCCTCTCGGGCTGCCAGCCACGCCCAGGCTGCAGCATGGGGTTCAGTCAGTGTGCAGGTCCCACCGCCCAGGGTTTGTCCCTCACAGTGACCTGTCTCTCTCTCCTAAGGCAGAGTCAAATGAAACTTAGACAAGTCTGCTAAGAGCAAGGGCGCCTGAGAAACAGAGCACAGTTTTCTCACTCACTGTGTAAGACTGAGCCCCAGCAGGTTTTCTGATTTGTCCCCGACATTTACCTGACTTTGCTGCTGGAGCAAGCAGCAGAGCCAAGCAGGGTGCCGGGAGGGACACTAGGGAGAGCCTGGCTGCTGAGGAAGGGGCGACCGCCATTGCTGTGGCCCCCGGCTATGTGCATGTTCAGTTGTTTTTAAAAATAATACCACGGCTTGTTCCCTTGAGCCAGTTAGAGACACTGCTGACCAAACTGAGCAAACTGGGATGTTTTCTGGAGAAGTCTTAGTCACTGTCGTACAATCCTGGCCAAAGGGTGGCGATCATCCTCACAGAAATGAAAAGACAGGTTAATGCCCCGCACTGACCCTGGGAATCGTTGCCTGGCCCCTCCTGGGGGTTGTTCTGCTGGAATCCAACCCTTCCAGGCTTCCTGAAGTCTTTCACCTGTGGGCAATTCTGGGGAAATAGGGCTGATTTCTGCAACCAGACGTCAACAGCAGAGGAAATTCTTAGTGTGCTGAACATGGCATGGAGGAAGCACAGGCCTGGCAGTGTGATCCTCCACCAAACACACACTCACGCACACGCTCTCCTCTAGGCTGAAGCCCATGAAGTGTTTCTAAAGATATACAAGTTATGTCCATTTTTAGATGTTCTTAGGACATGGCAGACAAACTATAGAATGTGCTTTGCAGCCTTCCACAGGACACGAATCGTAGGCTGGCTGCTCCCACGCTGTGGCTTGGCTTCTCCGTGGAGACCACTCACACGGGGCTCTGGACTGAACCCTCACACACCACACCGGGAGCGCGTATTCATCTGCTGGTTACCCCACTGCACTGCGAGCTCCTTCCTGGCAATGTCTTGTTCAATTTCAGTACCGGCCCTAGGCCCAGCACTTAGCACACAGAAAGCATTCGTAAACGATTAATAAAGCTGTAAGTTAATGAGTCGGGGTGAGGAAAACGAGAGCTGCCTGCTCAGAGGCTTTACAGCCCACACACTGTCCACAGGTGGACTTGAAACTTCGGCAGACAGGCGCTGCCAGCGAGGCGCCGTCACCAGCCCCGTCCTGTGCAGGGTTCTGGGCCCGCCACGCCAATGGGCCCGCACAGGCTTCCAACACACCCTGGAGTGTGCGCCTGCAGACCGCGTGCTGTCGCCAAGCAGAGCCATAAGCGCTCTTCGTTATGAGCCCTGGGCAGCCACTGCCCTCCAGCTAGATGTTGTTGCATTAGTTTCACACAACAAGGTCAAGAATCCCACGAGTTTCATGTTTACTTTGTCCTTCTTTTTAAATGTTACAATAAAAATAAATTTTAAAAAGCAGGTTTTGCTGCTTCTCGATGTTGCCTGTACTGGGTGTCACTTATGTGGCCCAAGCTCCTCCTCACTCAACCTGGCCTCAGCGAGCCAAAAGCCGAAAGGTCGGGCGTCCCCGCGTCTTCTGACCTGGGCTTCCTTTCGCACACATGCTCTGGGCACGAAGACCGGGTACATCTGCACAAGCACCGAAGTCCATCTGACGCCGAGAACGGAGAGTCCCTCGGTGAGCGAAAGCCCCCGCTCCTTCACTCAGAGACACTCTCCAGCTCGCTATTAATATCGCCGATAAAAACCTGCTGGCCTTTGATGTCCCTTCCTCAGTCGACAGCAAAGTGAACTGTTAATCCTCCTTCTCCTGTCTCGTAGGGAGGTCCCCGTCCAGGCTGGACAGCGGGGTGTGTCCACAAGCAGAGGAACCTTCTGCAAGCGGGCAGTGGAGTGGTCTGGGGCCCCCATGACCGGCCTCATTTGTGGCAGGACAGAAATGTTGGTGACGCTCTTCGCAGCACCACGGGACACAGTGGAACATCACTTCTTCACATTTAATTTTTCGAAGAGACTGTGCCATTTCTCTTTCCAAACTGTGAGTCTTCTAAATGTAATTTTCCCAAGTTTCCGTTGCTTTTCACAAAGCATCCTGGTGATTTTATCACCGCTGGAAGTCATTTTAAACCTTGATTGCTTCTGACAGCACATGGAGCGATGCCCTTCACTAGGACCCCAGGAAGGGTGGGTTATGAGCCTATGTGTGGATCTGATAAGCAGGCAGAAATCATTTTCTCTGTGTACATAAAACAGGGCCCGATTCAAGGACAGCCACCTTCTCCCCAGAAAAATCAGCTGCCCACTCAGGAGTAGGCTTTCTCTCGAAAGGTAACCTCATGACAAAACTTCAAGTTGACATTGGAAACTCTTAAAATGCAGAGGTAGGCGATTGAATTAAACAAGCAGAGAGAGAGAGAAGCAGTAGCCCCACAAAACTATAATGAGCATATCTGGGAAAATAAATGGTAGCCAAACACGATTTAAGTGGAAACGAATGGTCACAAGCAGGACAGGTGAAGGGAGACCCCTGTGGGACGTCACAGCACCCCGGGCCTCCCTGCTACCTTCCCAGGGAAAAGACCCTCAGTCTGCCTAGCGTCCAAAGCCAGGTTTACATCTGGCATTCATCGCAATACAAATACATATTTTATAATTATAAAAAACAGCTCCATAAGTGAAGCAACATTGTACTCTGTCTGGGCAGTGTCCCTCTCAGTAACATCTGTGCAGGAGAAGAAAGAGCCAGTATCCTGCTGTGTCTCCCTTTTGACAGAGAAGGAGAAAGTTATTTTAAGACCCACAACTAATGATCTAAGACAAAAAAAAAAAAAAGCACTGGCCGGAGGTGACCACTGCTGAAGAAGGTGAGCGGGGAGAGGCAATGTCCTCGGGGTGACAGCATGCTGCTGGGGGTTTATAAGTGCTCATGGACAGGAGAGGCGCTTTACAAATATCTCACTGTCCATCTGTTACAAACCCAGACATCTTTAAAAAGGGGGGTGAAAATAATCCAAGTATGTTATATACATGTGCAGATCTGCCAAAATGAAACACGTTATTCTGCATAACTAATAAAAAACTTTGAAGAACCTGCATGTGTGTGTGTGCAGATATCACACGTGTGTGTGCATTTTAAATGGTCAGTGAGAAGACATAATACCTGAGAACGAAATCAAGGCCTGGTGAACAGAAATGACCAAGAACAGGGTGTAGCTGCATGTTCCTGCCCTTTCCTCAGACTTTCCGATCCTGGGTGTGTGTGCTTGAGTGTGCAGTGTGCATGTGTGTTGGGAGGAGGGACGACACAGCTGGCTGATCTGAGCTGCTATGAGAGGTGAGGTTTTAATGACATCCAAGAACCTGCCTTTGCTGAGAGCTAGGCAGGGGCTCCTCCACTATGGGCAGGAGACTGGATTCTGCCTGCACGGCCTGCTCTCTGCCACTCCCCACAGAGGGACGGTGCCCCACATCCACGTCTCGGGTGGGCGATTCGGGCAGGGCAGGGCCACAGGTGCACTGGCCAGGGCCGGGGCGCTGTGACCTGGTGGGCTGGGCTCCTCGGTGTCCTCCCCAGCGTCCCTGCAACGCGGCCTGCATCCCTGAGCCCCTTTGTCCCCACCTTCCTGCCGTCCCTGTGGGGGTGCTGGTGCTGGTGCTGTCCATCTCTGAGTCCTCACTTCCGGGGCAGGCTTCTCCTGGGGGCACTGTGCACCCAGTTTCTCAGGGGTTCTGCTTGGCTTCCTTCTCTTGTGGATTAAAGCAGCCCGATACCAGAACGGGCAGCATCTCCTTTGCCTGGTGCTTAGTAAAGGCAACACCTGCTATGTGCCACACTCTCCTGCCTCAAACACAAGCCCACGGTCAAGAGAAATATCTGTCTTCCATGCACTCCGCTAACAAAACAAAACTGGAATTCCTTCAACTAAGAATGTTTGGAAATTACACTGAATGATGTTTTTCATTATTGTTCTTTTCAAAGTTATCTTAGGTCCATTAACAAAGTGATCCATTGTTAACAGAAGAAAAAAAACATGAGTTCATCATTGGAACTCCTTTCCATTTTGCTCGGAATCACAGATGATCTTGCAAGTCTGTGTCCTTCTCTCTACTGAGTATGAGTAGGAACCACAGTAGAGAAGGAAGCCTCCAGGCCAAGGTGGGTGTAGAACAGAGCCTACTAGAGTTCATGTGTTGCTTGCGGGGACTGATCTCATTACCACAGAGGCAGAAGTTTTCAGACAGAAAACATCAATGATTCAGGACCTGTGAGCATCCAAAAGCCACCTCACTGCAGTATGTACTGCAAAGGAGCAGGGTGCAAATCCACCCCTTTGCTGACGCCCTCTAATGGCTGTTTGTGCCTCTACTTTTATTTTTTTTTTACTTAAACTTGTGCACAATTTCTCATCCATTGCTCTTAGAACACCAAGCTAATTCTTGGGGCAGCCACACATGTGGCCCCAATCCAAGGACAGCCCTTCCGTGGCTCCCTGGGGTGAGCTACCTGGGCAACCCGCAAAGCAGGCAATGCTGACAGCGCTGGGGACAGCCCGCAGCCAGGTGGGGTAGCTCTCGGGGACTCCAGGTTGGGTGGGAGCTGCAGAAGAGGACTGCGAAACTCCTGGCCCGTTCAGCTTCTCAGTCCCCTTTCCTGCTGCTGACGCCTGCCCTGTACAGCGGCAGGGGCGCAGGGGCCTTCTGTCTGCCTGCTGCCACTACAGAGGGGGCTGCACTGTGGATACAAGGCATGGCCACGTCCAGGCCATCGACAGGGATGACACAAAGGATCAACAACACAGTGAAAGCTACTTTGGGAGAAAGAAAATCAGGAATGGCCAAAGGTGCTGGACTCACCAGCGTTAAACTGAAGAGTATGTGGTAACCATCGACTGGTTTGGATGGAGAAGCCAGGCTCCATTCCCATACCTGGGCAATCCCACACCGATGAACGCCAGCCCTCAAGGAAACCAGCGCTGACACGAAGCAGGAGAGCTCAGGTGCCCGGGTGGCAGTGCACCCTGCTCCCGGAGGGCTTCTCGGGGCTCAACAGCCGCATGGCCATCGTGTTCGGGTTCCCACAGGCAGGAAGCTCCTCGCCGGGACCTAGGTCCAACTGATCTCATCTGTGAGTTTCCACTACCTGTGTTTCCAGTTTCCCGCCTCCATTTAAGACCCTCACCTGGTCCCCTCCAGCTTCTGCTCAGTGAAATGACACCTTCTTTCCTCCAGTCACACCTGGATTTTCTTTAATTGGTTTCGGTCTTAATAAAATGCAGAGATGATGAAGTTCCGCAGCCTGTTTCCGTCGAGTCCAGGCCCCAGATTTCCCCGTGACCCATTTCCTGAGCAGCAGACCAGGTGGCCAGTGCCTCTTTCAGAGACAGAAGAGTGGAGTAAGGAGTCCCTGACATTGCGGAAGGGAAAACAGAGCGAGGAGCAAAAATACTAATGTGAGGATCTCTTGTGTTGATTCAATTTTTTCATGACCTCCAGGCATACTCCACTTTTCACAGCCTTCGCTGCTTGAGACTTTTTCAGTGCTACAAGGACTTCCACACCCCCTCGGAGCCTGCGTGGACAGCCCTGTCCACTCCCCCGGCAGCCCACGGTGGCCCCTCACCCTGAGACACAGGGTTTGATGCCCACGTCCTCTGCACTTCGGGCCACCCGCCCTCCCAGACCCACACTGCACCAAGAGGGCTCAGCGCTGTGTTTCCGTCTCACTCCTCTCCTCCCTTGGCTGTTTCTTTCCCGTACATCATTGCCGCTTCCTGAACTGATTTCTCTGCCACCTCTGAAAATAACAACTCATTAGAAAGTGATCAGAGACCGAGGGAGCAATCGAAGATAATTGCTCAAAATTGCACCGATCTTCACCCCAGCCCTCCGCTCTGTGCAGGAGCTGAGGAAACCCAAGACCTGCACTGCACTGTGTGCTCTGCCGTGGTCCAAGGGAAAGGGGGCGAACCCTGTTTGCTGCACACACTGCTGACTTTCTCCAGAGAAAGGACGGACGGGGCCAGCGAGTGAGGGCCTCAGTCACCACCCTGCAAGGATGGCAGAGGAGAGAGGAACGCTACATGTGCGTGTCATGGAACTGACATGAGGAGAGCAGCCAGAGGGTGCTGGGGGGCGGGTTATGTCCCCTGAAAGCTTGCAGATGGGGCAGGGAGGCCACCATCAGGAGGGACACCGAGTCTCGAAGGAACAGCCCTGCCAGTGTTCTTGAAGCTGAAGCCACTGCAGGGGGACCAGCCGGGCCTACTTGCTCAGGGGCTTCTGATGTTTCTCACCTCCCACAGGCAGGCAACTGGGCCAGCGTGCATCCCTGCTAAACCAGGACGCCTGGGCCTCAGCTCACAGCCACCTGAGATGGTGAGATCCGCTCCCACATGACACAAAAACACTGGAAAATCAATCCTGAGGCCCGCAGCGTTCTAACAGGTCCAGGATGCTAGGGCCAACTCTCCCTTCCCCGACCAAGTATCTGCGATTCAGATGCTTTCAGTACACGATGAGGGGTCTTGGGGTTGTGACCCACGTCCAAACAAAAACACACACCTTACATACTAAAGCCTGAGGGCAACTTTACACAAGATTCTTAATAATTCTGTGCACAAAACAGAGTTTCACAGTATGGAGTTTTCCACTTGAAGTTTCACGATTTTTGGAAATTTTGGACTTTGGAGTATCTCAGACTGCAGATTTCTGGGTGAGGGATGCTCAGCCTGTGTTACCTGGATGACAACTTCTTAGTGCACAGAAACTGCAGCTGATTTGGAAACCTGTGGGATTCAGAACTATGAAAACAGAACAAAACAAAAAGAGGTTTCTACGAAAAAGGCATTTCCATGGAGACGGCGAGGGGGTGTAGCGGGGACACAGGTGCAGCCCGGGCCTGGTCCTCAGCTGTTGCGCCTGGCGAGGGGCCTCCCACTCTGCGCCCCTAATATTTCAGTGTCATTTCGCAATTACCACAATCAGTGTGCTCGGTCAGGCTGCCCAAGCGTGGAGAAGAAATCACCCGGAAGCCTCTGGCGCTTTCCACCCTGGGAACCTAAGTCAGAGGGTCGGGGGCCGCGGTCACCCCTGGACACGAGGTGCAGGGAGCTCCTTGCAATGGGGCCGTCCACAGGGAGGGGACAGGCAGAAAGCAGGGCTCCGCCATGAGGGACAGCAGTGAAGATGGAGCCACGCCCACCTCTCCACAGGTGTGGCAGGTACTGAGCCTGCGGAGTTAGTGTGGGGGCTCTGCTGATTCGGGGCCCCCGGGTGCTCGGCCTCCCTCCTCCTCTGTTGCTGCTTCTGACTCTCCTCTGTCTCTGAGGTGCAGACCTGGGGCAGAGGACTGCACCAGCACCTCGCCTGCACCTCCCCAGACCCGGCTGCTGGAGGAGGAGGGGGCCCTCCGGTCACTCTTTCCTTCTTTCTTTCTTTCTTTTATTCAGTGCTCAGGTGGCACCCTCCCATTGACCTACATCCCCACTTGGTCCGTTTTTGTTTTTGTTTTGGAGAAGGACTCTCTAAGTTGCCCAGTCTGCCTTGACCTTGTGACTCTCCTGCCTCAGCCTCCCGAGTAGCATGTACCACCACGCCCAGCCTACTTTGCTCTTCTTTCTGGTCTGGTTTGTTATGGTACTGCCGCCGTGAATAAATGGAATGACCATGTAAGAGGTGGGCATGGTGTTTGGCACATGGCAAAGCAATAAATACCTCTGTGCAGCTTCCATAGGAGCGACTTTAAGGGGTGGCACCAACCTGGGGCTGGGTGTTCGAGAAGCCTCCAGAGCTTGGCACTGGTGGGGCCACAGGGGAAGGGAAGCAGGGATTGCAGGCGTCCTCCATGAGCGCGACACGTCCGCCTGGCGAATCACCAGGCCAGGCTTCACAGCCTGCTACAATCCTACTGTGCATCCGCGCAGATGAGAAACCTGCCAGCCATGATCAGAAGCTAACAGTTAACTCTACTTAGCTCAGAGCATGAGTATGTTGAACCTAGTTCTAACTTAACCTGAAGTTTTCAATATGTGGATCTTACGTAAACTGCATTTCAACCATAGTTAGGGTGAACAATTAATACTGGCTCCACAGGATGCTGGTGATGCCGACTCGATACGCCATGCTCATTCACCACGGTACCCGGGAGCTGGAGGGGAGGGAGCCGAGGATGGGCACGTGGTGACCTTACACATTTCTGGCGCAAAGGGTCACCTCACAATGTCCCTCGGCAGTGGGAAGCTGGGTTTCACTGTTGGAAAGCACTGGTGTCTCGCTTTGCGATCATCAGAGTCCTCTTCATAGGACACGGTGCCCTGCACGAAGGAGAAAGGAGACCTCCGAGAGGCTCCCGCCCGGGGAGCGGGGCAGATGCGGGTCCACGCCTGGTGCCACTGCTCAAGGCCTCCTGCCACTTCTCTAAACTCCCAGCCAGCCGGAAGTGCTTCCGGGTCCCCAGGGCGCACAAAGCTGTGTGGCTCCCATGGTTTATTTGAGGGAGAGACCTGCGGTGTGTGGCACAGAAAGGGCACCAGCAGACTGTGCGGCAGGAGCCCTGAGCCAGGAGGGAGAGTCTCCCTGGCAGGAGGAGGGAAGGGCAGAGGTGTGGGGAGGCTGGGGCACTCGGGGCTCCTTCTGCTCCGGGACAGGGCTGGGAACCTGCCAGGGACCGAGCCCCGGGTGTCCAGTCACAGGAATCAAGCATCTTGCAGGTTTGCGCTTTGTCCTAAAAAATGCCTGAAACTTGAGGCAGGAGAACTGCAAGTTCGAGCCCAGCCTGGGTAACTTAGTGACTTAGCAAGACCCCATCTCAATATAAACAAAAATTTAAAAGGGCTTGGAGTGAAAGCCCTGGGTTCAATCCTCAGTACTAAAAAAAAAAAAAGGCATTGAAGCACACCATCTCCGTCTTGATGGGTAATTAGGTGAGACCTGACCGGGTAGCACAGAAAGTCTGCGGGCCAGGAAGGCTGCCATCCTGGTCCAGCGCCTCCCGTGCATCCAGGGAGGCAGGGACGGGGGAGAACGCTGCTCCTGGCAGGCTCAGGGCCCTGACTCTGCCTTCTCAACAGCGCATCCAGGCCAAACGTTGTTCAGACAACACGGTAGGGACATGGATGGCCAAGGATGAGTCTTGCCTCGGGAGTGCACCCTCTGGACACTCAGCACTGGGCGTGAGGCCTGCTACCGCCAGGGCACCTGGAGGAGGGGACGCCAGAACTCAGAGGACAAGAGGACACTCGCGCTTCCAGAGTGCAGAGGCCTTTGTGGCTCAGGGCTCACCCAGGGCGGGCGGGGAAGTCGATCTCAGGAGTCTGCGGCCTGCAGAGCAGCCAGGGTTTCCAGGGGGCCGATCCCAACCAAAGAGCAGGAGCTGTTCGGAGAGGCCTCCCGCCCTGCACAGAGTCCAGCCACTCAGGGAGAACTCTCCAGCAGAGGTGACACGCCACTTTGAACCTGGGGTGCACTTCCAAGAAGCCGGCTGCTGCCCGCACTGTGGAAACGCCTTTGAGATTAGCGCCTCAAAGTCCCCAGGAGAAGGGGGAGCCCTCTGCCCTGCCCACAGCCTGCAGCTCCGCGCCAGCCCCCGCCACCCAGGGAAGGGGGAAGAAGAAGAGAAGAAATCCTGCACCGGCACCCAGGGAACCCCGCGCACCCCTCTCCTCCTCCCCGAGACGCGGCTCACCTCTGACCTCCCTCGCTCTCTGCACTGCGCACATGCAATCTGATTCTCCACCCATCGCAGTTAGCGAATTCGCCTTTAACTGCGTCTGAGTGACTTCTAATGCTTCCTTTAGTTCAAAGCAGAATGTGTTAGGGGCCCAGAATATTTTGAAGAAAAAATTCTTCACCGTCTGGAACATCCAGTGGGTTGATGCTGGATTGCTTTGGGGGGAAAATTCTCCCAGGAAGACAGGGAAATAACATGGGGCTGATGACGGTGCTGGCCTTGAGAGTTGCGTCCGCTCACACATTCGCGTACATACACACTCTGCACTCGGGAACAGGTGAGCTCTGGCCCACCAATGCTGTGTGTTGTGCACGGTGCAGCCTGGGCTCCTCGTCTCTCGGGCCCACAAGGGGTGGGCGGCCGGGGAGCAGATGCCCCATCCATCCGTTCAGCCAGGGCCTTTGCGTCTGGGTCTACCGTCGCCGCCTGAGAATAAAATTCGCTCTGGGAGACAACAGGCAGGCGGGGAGCCCGTGGAGCCCAGCCCCCCCGCCAGGTGCTCCACCAAGCTGGCCATGACCACGTGCTCCGACCCCACTGCCGGCGAGGACGGGGTCTCCACAGGACCTTGGCATCCACCACAGCTGTCCTCGTGCCAGGCTCCCTTCTCCCTCCCCGCTTCTCGCCTGTAAAATGCCCCCTTGACAACTTAGTTTTTCTGTCCCTCGCCTGCCTCCCCCACGGGAACGGAAGGTCCCCAGGGGCGCAGCTGCGGGTTTTGCTTGCTACTGTGTTATTATTCCCAGGCTTTGGCTAACAGGAAGCGGGACATAAACTCTCAGTGTGAGCTGTTAAACCGAACAAATTTTAAAATTATCAGATTAACTTGAAAAGCATTAAAATTCAGGCTTGAGGGTGTTTTGCTCCTTCCTAGGAGCTCATTCTCTGCACACACAGTGCTTGCTCGACTCTACTGACAATGTAGACTCAGGCTTTCCTCAGTCTCTTCCTTTTCCCATTTCTGATATGTGAACTAGTTTTGACTGACTTGTTCACAATGAATCCAAAATACATGTGCACCACCCTTTCTTTCCCATGAAATTCTTTTGTAGATGCTCAAATTATTGACTGGTTGCTTGATTACTGATTACAGTTCAGGGCCTTCACACTGAGCTACATCCCCAGTCCTTTTTATTTGTTTATTTTTAATGTTGAGACTGGGTCTTGCTAAGTCCTAAGGTGCTCAGGCTGGGATCAAACGTGCCATTGTCCTGCCTCAGCCTCCCGGAGGCCTAGGATTCCAGGCATGTCCTATCATCCCAGCTCAGAGCTTCTTATCTGAATTTCCTACCAATGTGACAGCTTCCCATGAAGCAGTGGTAGCGAACCTACAGCATGCTGTGGCTATATGTTATCACTGAAAGCTCTAAAAGGTTTGGCATCACTGCCATAAAGCAAGGAGAAGGAAGGGTATTAGCAAATGCAGTGGGCTCCTTGGTAAAGAACATGGTGTTTTGGGATATGTACAAAGATATTTTTTCTTGGGCCGGGGATTTAGCTCAGTGGTTTCGCCGGCTGCCGCGCAAGCACAAGGACCCGAGTTCAATCCCCAGTACAAAAAAAAAAAAAAAAAGCCATTTTTTCTTTAAGATTGGTCAGTCTAGTCAGAAGAAAGACAATGAGTTTGAATTGAGCAGGGACATCCTAAAGGACAGAAGCCTCATGTGCCCCAAGCCTGGCCAGGGCTCAGGGAGCCCTTTGTCCCAGCCGGGCATCCAGACTCACGAGAAATGCAGTTTCCTTTCTCATCATTTTTACTTAAAATGTTAGTAGTTGTACTGCTTTCTAAACCTATGGAATATTCACTAAGGAAACTAATTACTGTAAAAATACACCAAGTAAATCTCTCATTCTCCAGTATAGACAGGTGATTCTCCCTTAGCTAACATGGCCCAGCAGTGTTTTTATTTAGGTTCTCTTTCAGATTGTGAAATCTCTGCATACCCATCCCGAGCCATCTTGCCATGGGACTCAAGTCTGCCCCAAGATGCACATGTTTTTCACGCATGCCTTGTCCACAGCCTGCAGGTAGAAAGCACCCAGTCCGGGGAGTCCGGGTATGCAATTTTCCCCTCCTGGGCAGGTGTCAGTACTGTTTTGCATCTTGAAGCATTTCAGGTTTCAGATTTGGGGGTTATGAATCCTTGACCTGTATTCACGTTGTAAAAAGCTCAGCAAATACAGATGGGCAGGAAAACAAAATAAAAAGGAACCGTGGCCCTAGGCCGTGAGGAAACTGGGGCACCTTCTGCTACTGTTGCTGTGGAGCCTGCGGACTGTTCCGGAGCAACGGGGAGTGACCCTGAGCGGCCGAGCTCACTCGGGCAGCCTGGAGGACACCGAGGGGGCGGGGCCCTTTCTGCAGGCGCTGGGGGCTACAACTGACGGGCTCCTCCCTAGACTCCACCAGCCACAACTGACGCCGGAGCGGGTGTGTGGGAGACCGTGGGCTGGAACCTCCTGTTTTCCTGCCCACATTTATTTTCTTCCTGACAGTGCATTCCTCAGAATGTACCCTTCCCCTTGCGGAGTGTGCCTGTCTTCACACCGACCGGTTTTCCGTGTCAGCTGAGCCAGGCCACTACTCAGTCAAGCACCAGTCCAGGAATTTCCGTGCTCGTGCATTCTGTGAGCGGCAGAGACGGGTCCGCAGTTCACGTAAGGAGTAGAGAGGGGCTGGAGAAACTGAGCGGACCACATCCCCACTGTGGAAGACCTGAAGGGGAAGCTGAGGTTTCCAGGGAGGAGAAACTGCGCGAGGACTTGGCCCAGCCACCCTTTCCTCCAGCCCCAGGGACCTCCCACTCTGTCTGTGTCTCTAAACACACACGGCCTTGAGCGTGCAGCTCTGCATCCACACGTGGACCTCTGACCGGCACACCCGCCCTGCACTGAGCCTGCAGGCCTGCATGAGCTCACACTTCTGGAAATGAGCCACGGCTCTTTCAGTAAGCTTTACGAAGCTTGGGGTGGTTTTGCCCTACGTATTTTCTTTGTTTTGTCTTTTTTCGGGGTGGGGGGGTTGTTTTGTTGAGACAAGATCACACTATGTAACCCAAACTGGCCCTGAACTGGCAACAGTCCTCTTGCCTCGGCCTCCTGAGTGCTGGGATTAACAGGCACCGCTATGATGGGCAAGCATTTTTGCTTGAATTAGATTTACTAGAAGAACAGAGCAAGACATCATCGGTTTATGGTATAAAAATAACACAGAACACACACAAAATGCAAGAGGCAATTTATGGGAGGAGGTTAAGGCTGCACAGAGAAGTTTAGCAAACAAAACAAAGACCAACACCTGAGAGTAGGGCAGGAAAACGGAGCTGGGTCTGGCAGGTCCCAGACAGGCCCAGGGCACTGCAGGAGCCAAGAGGCAGACAGACCCCAGGGTGGAGCTCAGAGACAGGTCAGAGAGTGGGAGAGAGGTCCCCAGAGCCCAGCGGGTGGCAGGCGGCTGCAGAGCAGGAAGAGGTCGCCTGGTGGGGAAGCCGGAGGTCGGTCCATCCTGAGCCCGCTGCAGGCCACAGCTCATCCCCAGCATGCGAAGCACCACTCTGCACAGGAATCCAGGGCCGCCCCAGTACATGTGAAGTTGCAGGGGCCCTGCACCCTGGGAGGGGCTCGTCCTTGGAAGGTAACAGTCCTCACTTCAATCTTAGCACAGTGTTGAGCATCAGGCAAAAAAGGCACATGATACATGAGGAAATGAGAAAATATGGGCCATGCTTAAAGGAGGAAACAGTCAATACGAACAATACGGAGCATCCCTGTTGTAGAGAGGAGCTCTGGTGACCACTCAGGGCCGAAGGGAGCTGTGCTGCAGAAGCCACAGCAAGGCGTGGAAGACGGGTGAACAGATGAAGAGTGGTGCCATAGAATGGGGACAGGAGGAGCAAACATCGAATGGAGAGATTCGAGTGCATTACGGGGTGCCAGAGGGGAAGAATTCACCGCGGATCTCAGGAACCCAGGACAGGCCCAGGGTGCCACCAAGCAGAAGCAGAGGGATGAGGCAGAGCCTCAAGACCTGCGGGCTAGCAGCAAGCTCGGGTGCTGGCCTGGGAAGCCAGGGAACCTCAGCAGTGCACTGCTCAGCTCCCAGGAAGCCCGCAGGCGAAGCCAGGGCCTCACCTCCTGTTCCAGGCTGCCTTCTCCACTCCTCGATGCAACATTCAGATTCCTCCTGCTCGCTGAATTGTTAATCGCCTGTGCCGAATCTAAACACTTTAGTTCCTGATCTACCAATTTTCTATGCTTAGCATGCCTGACTGTGTACACAGTTTAAAAACCAAAAAGTCCTTCTGTGGCCTCCATCTTTGTTTATCAAAACCCAAGAAGCCCCAAATCTCCACTGTTTGCAGCTGTAGCACTAAAATTAGAAAGCTAAAATGTAATAGCCTGGGAAGAGGGAGAAAAGAAAGATACACAAAATACATTTTCAGAGAAAATAGCAAACAAAACTTTGTGAAATAGGTTAACATACATATCCAAGAAACTCAACAAACCACAAACATGCTGATTTTAAAAAAATAATTTAAAAGTGACTCTTAGGTACACTGCATGCAAGGTGCCAAAAACTGAAAATTGAAAGAAAAATTTTTTAAATGGCCAGAAAAAAAGCCTAAATTTTACGCAAGGGAGGTATGAAAAGAATTATCAACAAATTTCTCACAGTAGAATAAAATTTTCAAAATCCCGAAGGAAAAAGAAAAGTTGTCAATATATAATTCCATATCAAACCAAAATATAAGTATGTATCAAAAATGAAAGCTAAATAGAAACATTTTCAGGCAGAGAAAAACTCAAGAGTTTTTCTAGATAGCAAAACATATGCTACAAGGAATGCTTAAGGGTCTTAAGAAAGGTTATGGCTCCTGATAGAAGCTTGAGTCCGCAGGGAAGATAAAAGCTATGGAATTCAGGCACAAACAGAAGACCTGGCTGTGAACACACACAAATGCTGGAGCTACACCACATGCAAAGCATGCAACCAGCAATGCACCGTGAGCTCTCGACCTCAGAAGTCTGGCAGCAAAAGGGTGAGAGAAGAAATTACACAATCGTGATATCCTCACATTTTTAAGAGTTTAATATAATTAAAAATTAGACTATGATAAGTTACCCATGCACACTGTAATTTCTAGCAGCCCCTAAGAACACACAAAGTGGTATATCAGAAAATAACAACTTAATCATGCAAATAAGATAGGAAATATGAAAGAAAAACACATACTGAGATGAAAGGCAAACAATTGTGCTGATAATTACATCAAATTTAAATGGACAAAACACCACTTATATGCCAGATAGAGTGAGATCCCAATAGATGCCTTTTTTCAAGCAACACACAACATAGAGAAATCAGTGGCTGAACATAAAAGGTTGAAAAATGCCATCCTATCCTTCCACTATGCATCATGAATCTGAATGGCTATGTTAGTATCAGACCAAATATAATTAAATACAAATGGTACATGAAGATATAAAGAGGTCTGTCATAATATTAGGGACCACTGCATCAGGACTAAATAATGATGCTAAATTTGTACACATCTAGCAAAAGACACACAGCACAGGGTCCAAACTTAATAGAACTAAAGGAAGAGGTTCTTATTAAAGGCTCACATTCATTCCAGAAGACTTTAACACGTCTCTCTTTATAACCGGTAAAACAGGAGGATTAAAATACCCCAAAGAATACAGAAGGGTTGAATAACACAAACAACAAAACTAAGCTAACGACACTGAGAGAACAATCCACTCCACTCCACCACTTACAGTACAGACTCGGTTAAGGATACATGAAACACTTGCCCAGACAAGCCGCATGCCGGAACATTAAACAAAACAAATCCTAGGCCTGGTGTGCAGCTCAGTGGCAGAGCACATGCTTGGTATATGCGAGGTCCGGGGTTCAGTCCCTACCCCAACAACAACAATGACAACAAAATCTTAATATATCATAATAAGTATAATGAATATTAAAACCATTAATGATATATCATAATAATATAAATCAAAATTCATATAAAGTACATTTCTGACAACAATAATATTAAAACAAATAATAATGACATGGACTTTAAAAGGACAAAATTAGGAAATTAACACATAAATGCTGGCCTACAGAAAAACCACAAGAAAACAGGAAATATCTGGGGTTGAATAAGAATGGAAACACCGCATATCAAAATGTAATGTATTGAAAACAGGGCTTGAAGAAGGTTTATAGCTTTAACTTCCTATTCAAATTGAAAAAAATAACTGTAACATAAAATCTAAGCCTTTAGCTTAACAAGCTAGAAAAAGGACAAACTAAAATAAATAGAATGAAGCAAATAAGAGAGGGTAGAAGTACTAATAGTAGAAAAATAAAGAGAAGCATTGTGAGAAGTTGGCTTTCTGAAAAGAACAAAATTAATATATTTCTAGCAAAGATGTGCCAGTAAAAATGAAAGCAATGCACACTGTCCATATCAGGATAAAATAAGGAGACAGCCACTCCCCATATTTTACAGGTATTAAAAAGATAGTAAGACTATATTATAAAGCAACTTTATGCCAACAGATATGATCATTTTATATGAAATAAATTTTCGAAAACCACATCTTAGCCAAAGTGATAAAAAAGAAAAACATAGACTCTAAGTAGGCTAATACATGATAAAGAAAGGGAATTTGTCATCAGAAGCCTTCTTATAAAATCAAAATACAGATTTTAAAAACTCCAGATAGATTTACAGAGAAGTAATGACTATCCTTCACAATTATTTAAAGAAAAACATGTCAGAGGGAACGCTTCCCAAATAATTTTCTCAAGCTGCATAACCCTAATAACAAAACCTGCCAAAGACAACTTAAAACCAAAACACAGAGAATAATATTCCTCAGTGATCATATATGCGAACCTCGGTTAAAATATCAACAACTAGATTCTATGAACATAAAAAGGATAACACATCATGATTAGTCAAGTTTACCTTAGAAGATATAATTGATTTAACAGTTTTTCAAAAATTATTCAAAAAATTCATTACTTTAATGGATAAAAGAAAAATTCATGTGATGCTCTCGGTCCACAAGGAGAAAGCATTTGACAACATTCACAGCTCTGTTTATGATGAAACCCTCAGAAAACTAAGACTAGAAAAGGGGGATCTGATGAAAGGCATCTACGTGAAATACACAAATAATATTATGTGTGTGCTGAAACGCTGAACACTTTGGCTGTAGGATGAAGGACAAGGAAAAGCTGTGTGCTTGTCACTTGATCCACTTCCAGTAAACATCCAGCACTGTGCCTGCCGGAAGTCGGGTGGAGCAGCACAGCAGGACAGTGAAATAGAAAAGCCAAACAAGCACTGCACTTCCTGTATCTGGATTTTATGATAGCAATAAAACCTTAATGGTCAAGATAACACGTGCAAATATCATCTCAAAAAATTTCACGGTTTGATTTTTTAAACCAACCACCTGTAATTAAAACAATGTAGCACTGGCACTGGACTAATAAACAGATCTGGAAACAGGATGGAGAAAGATCCATGGGGATATGCTATATGCTTAACTTTTTAAACCAAAGTGCAAAGTCAGTTAAATAAGGAGAGATGGAAGTCTTTTAGGAATAACACTGTAAGAATCAAATAAATAGAGGAAAGTGAACATTAATTATTGCCTTACTCTTTACATAAGAATTAATTGAGACTGTTCTTAACTCCTTTCTGTAAAACCACACATTTTTAAAAAGAAAACCTAGAAGAATATCTTTCAGACCTCCCTGGAGGCAAAGATTTTGCAGACAGACAAAAGACACTAATGATAAAAAAGAATTTAACTTGATAAAAATATCACCTAATTAAAAGCACTAATAAAATAAGCAGGCAGGCTGCAAATTAGAAACAAAATAGTATACCTGGCATATGATTCATATCCAAAATACATACATAATTCAATTCAGATGTATAAAGAATTAAGATATGTAATGTATACATAACAACTTCCCACCAATATATTGCAAACATGTACTAATAAAAGTAAATTAAAGGGGAAAAAGGCAACAAGAAGATAAACAACCCATAAAAACCTAGGGAAATGACTTGAATAGTTTCTGCATGGAAAATGTACCCTGATCAAGCAGTGTATGAAACAAGCACCATTAGTAACTAGATGAATGCAGACTGAAACCATAATACCATTTCACCCACACTAGGGTGGCTAAAATTAAAATTATTATTAATACTAAAAGTTGGAGATAATACAGAGCAATAAGAACCATCATGCATTTCTGAGAGGAGTTTAAATGATACTTGTTTGATGTTTCTTACAAAGTTAAACATGCACTCTCACCCGAGTATTTATCTAAAAGAAATACTAACATATTTTCACAAAAAGACTTCTGGAAAAATATTCCTACCAACCTTTCTCATAGTCCAACACTGGAAACAGCCCAAAAGTCTGGCAACAGGAGACTGAGAAAGGAGATTGTAAAATAAAGGAACAAACTTCTGAAACCAGCAACATGGGTAATTTCAGAAGTATCATATGGAAGAAAAGAAGCCAGGTGCCAAAGAATGCATATAGCTTGACTCTATTCATATGACACCTAGGGACAGGTCACATTAGTCTGGATTAATAAAAACCAGAAAGTGACTACATGTTGAAGGGTAGAGGGGAGACACTGACTGGGAACAGGAACAAGGGAACCTTCTTTGTTGATAGTTAAATGAAATGTTCTACTCTGGTTTAGGGTGGTGTTAACACAAGTTTATTCAAATACACAGTAAGCTGAAATTCATCCATTTATTTTACTTTAAATAAATTATAACAAAAAAATAAGAAAAACTATGAGTTTCTGTTTACTAGAGGAGATCGTGGACAAAGCTAACAGTGTAACAGCATGGGAAGACAGATCTGAAATTTCTAAAATTATCAAAACTTAATACCTGAAATATACATATGACTCCTGAAAGCTAAAAGGAAAAAGACAGAGATTTCACTAGAAAGAGACAAAGCATATAACAGGCAATTTTTAGAAAGGGTAAACCTACAGACTGAAATGAATATAAAGAAATCCCCAACCTGACTAGTAATCAGAATGAATTAAAGTAATGAGAAATCATTTACTGATATTCACTCATCAGACAGAAACCCAGGTATCTGCAAGAGCTGGAGGGGATGCAGGCATAGAGGAACCCTCGGCTACCAAGAAACAAGAGGACAGTTAATTGCCACCATGCACATCAAACCTTCTGTGTACACATCCCAAGGAAGCTGTGACACAGGTCTAGAGAAGGGTAAATACAAGGAGCTCACTGTAGCAAGATGTGTGTGCTACAGCCTCAAAGATAACCTCTATGTCTGTCCTTGGGAAGAGGATAAGTAATGTTTGCTGGATTCAGACCATGTGGTACAATGCAGGTATTAGGTACAAGGAATTAAACTTATACATAGCATGGCGGAAGAGTTCCAAAAACACAGTGCTGATGGAAATTAAAAGACGTGTAACATTATTTGGATACATAAATTAAAATCAACATTCATACAAAACAGTACACACTGAACAAAAATACACGCAGAAAAATGCAAAGTAGCACCTATGAAATGGGAGGGTGGTGGCAGAAGGAACAACAGATATGAGGAAACAAATGTAATGAAAGAGGAGAACTTCTCACATATACCAGGGACCACAGTGGACTACAGAAAGGAAGGAGAGTACCTGAATCTCCCCATACCAGGTACAAAAGAAACTAAACTAAACTGCAGACTCACTTGACACCAAGAAAAAGAAATAGTGCAGAAAGGTGTTCATTTGACAAAACTCCCCGAAGTGTAACACAGAGACAATACAAAAAAGAAGTTCAAAGCCACAGAGAGAAAACTTATCCATTCCAATGCATTCTAATTGGAAATCTGGAAGAAGACAATGGGAGAGACAACACCTAAAAGAGATAAAACCTGGAGGAAGTTCCAGGTGTGACAAATAATCTGAATCCTCGGGTTGTGGAAATATTATAAAACCAGCAGAATTTTTAAAAATCCACATCTTAACTTTATGAAACCACAGACTCTCACAAATCCAGAAAGAAATATTAAAGTCTATCAGAAAAAAAGAGCAAGATTCCTATCAAAGCCAGGGTAACTGCAACAAAAACTCTTGTAGAAAATAAATATCAATATAGTTTTATACCCAGCTATACAGTATCATCAGTTAAAAACAAAGCAAAACAAAGATACTTTCATCATACAAAGAATGGGAGAACTTACCATTCTCAAGTCCTCAGTGAGCAAAGTAAGGAGAAAATGAGTCTTGCTGTAAGGTAGCTATCGGAATCCCTCATAGAAGAGGAGCATGGTATGTGGGATGACACACGTGCCAGCATGTGTACAAGCCAGACACCACCAGGCACACTCAGCCGGGGACCCCTGGGGGCCACGTTTTTGTTCCTGCTGGTTAGGGACCAGGCACACCAGACCTTAGCTCCCAGATCACCGCAGCAGAGGAAATGGTGAACAGGGAGCTTGAACACATTGGAACCCTAATCTTATCAACTTCAAGGAGCTTTTTAGAAGACTAACGAAGGTCACATTTTTATTATGATAATTTTAATTGCACATATTTATGGGGTACCAGGTGCCAATTTGATACATCCATAGAATGTGTAATGACCAAATAAGGGTAGTTAGCATTTCCATCTCCTTAAATATTTTTTAAATTTCTGATTAACACATTAGAGAAGGAAAAATTTAAATTCTAGTAAGAACAACATGCAAAGGCAAAGAAAGATTTCAGAATTTTAGAAATCCCCAGTTCTTAAGCTGATTAAGTTGTGCGGGCTGAGTATACACGTCAAAGTCTTCAGGTAAGAAGAAGTAATATGAATAGAATTTATAACTTCCACACAGTATAAGAAATAAAAAGAATTCCAGCAATTATTAAATGGCAGCAGGACAGCAGAGCAGGGTTGGCGAAGACTCAGAGTGTGATAAATGGAAATTACCAACTTCATCTGAAATCCACAAAAGTATAAATGTCCTACACGACCTACAAAAGACAAACAAGAAGATATTTTTAAGAGTATCTCATGGTGTGTAGCCACAGTGTTAATTAGAAAGAAAGTTACAGATTGAGATGCATCATGTTTTTAAAGAGAGATTGAAAAATAAGTTGCTTAATATTAAATTCAATAAGCCAGAAGTATGAAGTAAATGCAAAGGAATTATAAGTAAGATAGTAACATCCACAACAGGGTAACGGGGGCTGAATATACAGAACAAGATCTCAACGAGGGATAAGAGATCAACGAAAATGAAGAAGACACGACAGAGAGATTCCATTCCAGGAAGAAAGAAGCATTTGGGATCCTTTTGCTCCTACAGCCCAGGTGGAGCAGGAGTCGTTTTCAGTCCTGACCTCCACAGGCCACCTTCCACCTGTCCCTGAGGGCCGCTCGGCCTGCAAGCTTCTAGGAGCTTAGTGTCAAGCTGAGGGGCAAAAACACTCAGGGCCTTTCAGAATCTTTCCTGTACCCTCAGAAAGCCAAACACTCTCATCTCTCCAAAGGAGGAAGCGGAGGCCCAGGGCCAGACAGCAAGCGGAGCTCACTCGGCGAGGCGAAGCTAGGTCTGCAACCCAGCCAGTCTTCTTGCAAACTCACACTCTGGTGCTCTACTGCATCGCCCCCAGGTGTGACACGGGGAGCAGGCAGGCAGAGGGCACGCGGGAGGCCAGGCTTGACATTCTCCCTCTCTCCTTCCAAAGTGTGACCGCCTTGCACCTGACTGTTTCTGCCACACAGGCACACACAGCACCCGAGCTTTCCAGGATACAGCAGGCTTAGTCTGGAAATGGATGAAACGCCATTCAGGGTGGTGACTCACAGCGAACACTAATTCATTCTTAATCTCCGAAAACTATACTTCAATATACTCATATTGACATAATTCATTTCTTTCAATTTTTCCCTTTTAAAAAGACAAACAAGTAGCTCAAACAGGTTCTCACTTCTAGAGTCAAACATTATTCTCTAAGAATACTGGAAAATGTAATTTATTTCATCTGCTTCTTATTTTTAATTCCCTCATCCCATATGCTGCTGAGATTAGCAAACCCTACTGAAGTATGGCTGAATCACAAGGTAATTACTTTAGAGAAACACTGGGCTGTGGTTTAGGGTTAAGGTCCCAGAGCCCAGTACTTAACAGTACTGGATTAAGCACTACTGCACTGGCTGTGTAGTCCTGGGGACTTTGTAGAATGAAAGCCCACCACCTAGCTCATTCATAAATCAGTTCTTCTATGCATAGTCCATTGGCCAATGTCATGTCTGAATCTAAATCTCCTTTCAGACATCAGCAAAGAAGAAACAGATGAACTATTACAACCATGTTCAAGTAATGAGAATGGTTACTTTTTTTAAAAACGTGGATCCCAAATCACCTGTATCAAATGCTTTCCCCTGCCTTCCAGTTTGCAGGCTTTTAATTGTCTCTTAGTGCCAAAGTGGGGCAAAGTGCACAAAGCAGCAAACACAAGCAGGCACAATCCAGATTCAGAAACCATAGCAACAGGTGCAGCCAAAAGGCACAAGAAACACACATGCAGTAAACACAGAGCCTTTCTAATGATTCCCAGAAAATCCTTTGGAAATGCAACCTCAAGCACAGGAGCGGAGGTAGCGATATAGAGAAGTGGCCACAGACATCCGCAATCCATATTTCAGGTGTTTCCAGTCACTGGGGTCCTGTGTGCACACCTTGCCCATGACAAGAAGGTGTAGGGAAGAAGGACTCAGGTCAAACAGCACACGGTCTTGCTCACCAGCCCTGGAAGTGGGGACAAGGTCCTGAACATTACCTGTCAGAATCTAGGACAGCGTGCTCTCTATTTGGAAAGGTCAACTGGGCAGAACACACCCCCTGGCCGGATGATGTAACAGATAGAACATCCTGTGATGCTGCTTAAGTAGTCAAAGCACTTCTCCTCATGTGGGCTGTGTACTGGCGTCTGAGCAATGGAAAAGCCATCCAGCATTGAGGACAAATTACTGAAGGCATGAGGAGGGGAGAGCGCGGAATTAAACATACCACACACTTTTAGAAACCACGAGGGAAGATTATAAATAATTCACACACAAGTTCAAGGACGGCAGACTACATGTGCTGTTGAAGGAAGACAGGCCCAGAAATCACACAGGTACAAAATGGAACCATCAAAGGGTGTGCATAAAACCAGTGCTGAACTTGAAAGAGGCCCGTTTCCTAAATGGAAAGCTAAGAGAAGCAAAAGCAGAGGGATGCGATGGACCACCCTGCCTCGACTGTCCCCACCTGTCCCTTCTCACCATCCTCCCAATGCCAAGGGGCCACAGACCAATAGGGGGAATGGGCAGGAGGAAGCAAAAAAGGGCACAGGCAGGAGAGGGAACGTCCTAGTCATTAAAAACTTGAATTTCCTTTTGGCTGGCAAATTGGCTCCACAGAAAATCCCAAGCCTTTCCAAAGCTCCAGTGAAACTCACATAACAACCTGAAAAGAATGTCAAGACCTGTGTTCCTGAGCAGGGTAAAGCGTGAGCCTCGCTGCCGGGGACACAGTATTCCCCCATGCCTCTTTCCATTGCAGGGACGCAATTAAATTCCTGAGATACTGGCCCTACTCTCTTTGCTCGGGATATTGTTATATAACCCACTTGCACATTCAGTGGTGGGGCCAAAGCCCCCTTTTCTACAAACGGGATCACCCCACTTCTGAAGGGAAATACTGCTCTGCAGTAACCCCCAGCACTCTCGCTTCCCCGGACCTCTCCTGACCTGGCACCAACGGCACAGGTGGAATGAGGCGCTGTCTGGGACTCATGGTGACCAGGCCAGGACGTCAGCTGTGTGGGTGCCAGGCCCCTCAGAGGCTGAGCCTCAGACACGACGCTAAGGTGGAGAAAGAAACAACAGCAACACCAGGAAAAGACAGGGAGGATGAGTGGACACAGTGATGAAGTGAGAGAGCCAATGTGAAAAGACTGTGTACCCTAACAGTCTGACCACATGACTCTCTGGAAAGGGCAAGCCCGTGAAGACAGTGAGGAGGCCACGGGAGACAGAGGGGCCGGAAGGTGCACGGCAGAGTGCAGAAGGTTCCTCGGGCAGAGCGTTGTCAGCTCTCCGGTGCTGTGACAAAATACCTGAGGAGGGTGTGCATAGCAGCAAGAGGTTGACTGATCTTGCACTGGAGGCTGAACACCCAAGCAGCATGGAACAGACCCGCGAGGGCCTCGTGGCGGACAGCACCACTCGAGCCTCGAGCGTGTGTGAGCAGGAAAGACCCCGGAGGGAGACGGTGGCTCCCTCAGAACAGCGCAGCACCTCACGCAGCTACCCCAGCCCTTGCAGTGACCGCGTCGCTCTGCTGTGGGTCTACCTCTCCAAAGCTCCGCCATTTCCCAACTGTGAAGCTGCTGGACACAGCACACTCAAACCACACCCACGCCACGGCGAGGTGCAGTGATGGTGGACGCATGTCATTACACACGTGTGTCCAAACCCACTGCACGAACAACACCAACCTGGACTCTGTGGCGCATGATGCTGGGCGTGTTCACCGGCCGGCGTAGGCCCAGGGGCTGAAAACAGACCAAAAAGGGTCTGAGTGAATACAATTCAATAGTGGGGCTCTTCGGTATTTTGTGACGCGAGATCACTATGAGTTAAGGAAGGAGGCAAAAGAAAACTGAAGAAGACAGCTCGGCATGGTATCAGCAGAGGATCTGTCCCTGGGTCCCCACTCACCACATGTGCCATGGAAACATCTGCAAGGAAAGCAGCACACAGATCTGATGCCCGCCATGGCCTCCCTCTGGCATTTGGGTTTCTCCCCCATGAGATGCAGGACCTGGGCGGAGCTCACCTGAGGCACGGAACCCCAGTTTCAAAGTCCCAGTTACCTGCCAGGGGTGGTCATCGGTTCCCAGGCTCAGGACTAGACGCGTGACACGTAGTTTTCAATTCTGTCTGCCAGTCAGATGAAGGGGCCCCGGGAGTGAGCTGGAGGGCCGTCGGGGTGACCAAGACTGCAGTCAGCTTCCATCTCCAAGTGTCAGCAGCCTCAGGGAGGGAGGCGCCAGGAAAGCAAGGACGTAAGGAGTCAGAAAGGCCGCAGGGCAGAAGGGTCAGGGGAGAGGCCATGCGCCAGGGGTGGGCAGGAGCTCCGGAGGTGCTGTGTGTCCACCAAGGCCACTGCTTCTCCTTCCTGTCCCACCCCTCAAATGTGCAGGGGTGCTGCGAAGCCAGCCCGATGGCCCGGAGCACGGCAGATCCCAGACACTCCCCAGGAGCACCTCCCATCCCCAGGCCCGGGGACCCCCGCAGGTAGAACCTGTGACCCTGCAAACCTGGCCTTGGTGATTCTTGGTGATTCCGATGCCCCACACAGAACCTTAGAGACAACCCTGGACCCATAGGCACATTCTATTAAACATTACAGAAAAATGCTTAGCAGGACACAGATTCAAAATTGCACAGGTAGCAATAAATAGATCTACAGGTTTTTCATTGTTGCTCCAAGTGCATCCATACGAGAGCGAGGCACGGGGACAGATTCAGAGAGGATTTATTTCTCCTTGTTTAAGGTTAAAAGGAAAATAATCCCATGCCTCTTGGCAGCAGTAATGAATGAAATGAGAGGGTCTCGCTGATTGTTCAGTGACCCAGAAACGGAGCTGATTAAGAATGACAGCATCAGAGGAGGGAGCATGGGCAATGCCAGCCCACTGTCAGCAGGAAGGGAGACATCTCAGCCACGCATGCCTCAGACTTCAAGTGCATGAGAAGCACTTGTTAAACTGAAACAAAGTTTTCCTAAATGGGCCTCCGTACCTGAGCAATAGACTATGGCTCAAAGTGACCTCTGTGAATGGTGAGCTGCAACCTAGCTTGCTGCACCGTGCTTACAAGCTATAACCTGACGGCCAAGCAACTGAGACTCCCATTCTTGGGCTAAAGCTTTCCAAATTATACTCAAACCAGGCACCCTGGAAGTGCCCAATCAGCCAACCACTTGGGCCATCTCCTGTTTTCTGGTGACAGATATGTTTCTCAGGGGCATTCTAAAGCATCTCTGGTCTGGGATAAAGCCTGGTCCTAGAACTTTTTTTTTTTTTTGGAGTAAACTTTGTTAAATTTAACTGTCTCAATTTTCCTTTTAATGTGGAAGGATTTCACAGGCAACTCTGAGCTCTAGAGGTCCGGGCAGGACCTCAGAGTCTGCATTTATGAGCACTTCCCAGTGACGCGGACAGCCAGACACCCTTGGGTGACTGTGTTTCTGGCAGAAGCTTTGAACGTGGACCCTGGCTCTGAAACCCACATTTCCTAAGAAATCTAATGAGCACTTCCTGCCTTGTCAGAACATGTGCAACACTCAGTTTCTGAAGCAAATTTCTGTACCTAACAATTCCATTTAACAACCATAAAATTGCAAATTAGACTACAAAGGAGGGTTAGACGCTAAGTGGTAGCAAAAAGATGTTGGCATTTGGCACAACATGACTTAGGTGGTGTCTGAAAAGGAAAGCAAGGCACGAATTCCATTTTAGAAAACTGAAAAAGAGGCAGGTAAGTGATTGAAAGGGTCCATTAGATGATAAAACCTATTCCAAAATTTAAAAATATCTAGTAAAATCATTGACTTAAAAAGGAAACTAGCAACAGCAACATATACACAGCAAACTCCAGGACAGAAGGAACAAACCCTGTAAGAGCCCAATGAGTGAGATAAAAGCCCACTGGACCATATGTGCGAAGGCCACAGACCAGAGACACTGCTAGGCTCAGGACTAAAATGCCCTCCAGAGCCTCAGCTGTTCAGAGGTGGCCCTTTCAGATGGCGACCGGACCATGAGGGCCCTGGAATCGAGGAGGAATCTATTCATGCTTCACTGGAGTGGGACTTGGTGACACCACTGGGAAGTTCCAGAAACAGGAAGTGGACCTAGGTGAAGAGAATGAATCACGGAAGGGTGAACAGTGCAGTATTTCTGCTTCCCTGACTCCTTCTTCTCCAGTTTTCCCTTCTCTCTGCTTCCCGGCAGCTATGAGGAGCAGAACTGCTCTACCTCACTCTTCTATCTCTCCACAGGGCAAGGAACCTACCAGCCACGAACTGAAACGTCAGAGACCCTTAGCCTCAACAAACCTTCCCTTCTGTAAGTTGTTCTCAAAGATCCAGCAACAGGAAGCTGACACAGATGTTTAACTAGAAATTACCTCGAAATCACCTACTTTGTGTCCACTCATCTTCTGACTAGAAAACTAGGGCTGTGTCTGAGCCCAAAGCACATGATTTTCATAAGAAAATATGGGTTACAACTCATGTGATTGCATACTTGCCCATTTCAAATGCTGATCTGCACGTTAATGTTTGAATGAAGCATTCACATTCACAAGTTAATTAAAGCACACTTTCATGATAGAAAATGCCTTCTATGTATTGAGTTTTATACAATATTTTATTAGTATCAGTCAATTAAAGAAAAAATTATGTAGCTCATCACTGATTGCAATGCTGAAAGTGAATGTAATCTTTTTAAGTATGAAGATTAAACATTTAACAAATTCCTCTCTTCTCCAATTCTAATAAAATCTCCAAATAATACTGTCTTTATTTCACATGCATCTGTCCGTGAAATCTTATTAAAAGAATAGTCAGCTACATCTTTTTTAAATTTTAAAAACTTTCTAAGGGTGCTGCAGTCCCAGTTTCAGCATAGTCATAGTGAATATTTTGTAAAAATTACTGTTTTCCAACTTATAACTTCCAATTGTTCTTCTCGTGCACTTGCAGAGCCTGGACGCATCAGCTGCAGTTGAAAGTTAAACATCTACCGAATTTGCATTTGGTTTAGGAAGCCCTCATCACCTTCCCGGGACATTCGGCTGTGCCATGAATTGGGCTGAGATGAGAGCCCGATCCCTGCCACAGCCAATCGTTTGATTCTCAAGAACAAAGACCCGCCCCTGACCCGACACTGCCCACATGGTTACAGCTTCCTATGGTCCTGGTTTTGACCTCTTCCGTTCAACCCAATGTACAGGTCCTAAAGACTGCACAGACCTATAACCCTGATACAGGGAGAGTCTAAAGTGCAGGTGTGTACTAAGGGTTCGGGGACAGAAGGCACGGGTGAAAGTCTTCCTGCACGGTGACAGTGTGACAGCCCCCAGGTGTAGCCTCCAGCTGTTAGGCAGGGGCTTGCAGCCTGCCTGACCACGCAGTTCAGGTTGAATTCAGGGAACCTGTCAGGCCCCTGGCCGCTCCTGGAGGAGCCAGCCTCACCCCATGCCAAGTTTGCCGTCCTACACCTGCAGCACATAACCTCAGGGCATCGGAGGCCGTCACATGTTCAGGAAAGACGATAGTATGCATGGGCAGTTTTCTTGGTGCTGGGATAAAATCACTGACACCTACAATTTAAGGGAGGAGAGGTTTATTTTAGCTCGCAGTTTAGGAGACTCCATGCGGTGTTGGCTGGCTCCGTGGTGGAAGAGCGCGGTGAAGCAACACGGCTCACGTCATGACGGTCAGGAGGCAGAGCACAAGGGAAGAGCCCGGGAAAGCCACGCCCTCCACGGCCGGGCTGCCAGGGGCCCTCGACCCCCACTGTACCCTCCCGACAGCACCTTCTGCTAGGAGCCCCCGGGATGCACCTCAGAGGAGCTCAGCACCTCCACGGTCAGGTCTCCTCTCCAAAGTCTCTTCTCCCAGCCAAGATGACAACGGAGAGTCACTGGGCAGCACAGGCAATGTCGGCATCTTAGAATCTCAGGCAGTGTCTGCAAGCGGGGGGAGCGCCCTCACTCACGGGGACTGCGATGGGAGCTGCTGACAAGCTTCCAGGGACCGGTCAAGTTCAGACTTTCCTTTGTTAAAGTCATGAAGACTGTATTTGTTTTTCTTTGTTTTACTATAGATTCACAACAGGCACTGGATAAAAATAATTACTTTGCAAACTAGATAAATAATTTAGCAAAAGAAATAGTGATAATCGAATATCAATAATCATAGCATGGAAAGGTCATGAAGATTCTAGCTTTTCATTTTCCCATGAGCTATTAAAAAAGGAAAAAATACAGGATTTTTTTCTAGGTATATAATTCAATTTGTGCTAATCTACATGTGGGAAAGTAACAAGAAAGCTGAATAAGAACAAAGGAAATTATATTGACTGATAAAGAAGAAGAAAAATTTATTCTACAGTGTAAATGAGGATCAAAATGTATCATAAATATTGTGAAATAGGAAGAAAATGTTCAAATAGGTAGGGGAACTAGAGAGGAGGCAGGAAAGGAAGGAAGGGAAAGGAAAAAATGAGAAAAGAAGGAAAAGTGGAAATAAAGCTTTTGTAAATAAGGAGGGGATGAGGAGTTGAAGGGTGGGTGGGGAATGGGAAAAAATAAGAACCAAGATATATCATGTACGGGTACATTCATCCCTATGATGAATGCGACCATTATGTATGCCTAAACTGTACCAACCAAGTTAATAAAATAAAATGGGAAGGTGGGCCTGAAAAAAAAATAAAAGAAAATGAAACCATTTATGTGAAGAAAAATAAATCACAATTGATTGCCATTATCCCATAGTTTTATTTTCAGGAGCTGGATTTCCAACTTCTAATTAAAAACTCAGAACGTGTTTCTGAGGCTAAGAGAAGACCGGGCCAAGTTATTCCCTGGGGCACATCACAGATCTGCTAGAGGACTCGTCTCCACCTTGCCACACTGTTCACAAGTGGCGAAAGTCACTCTCATTCCAAGTGGAACTGTAGTCTCTCAACCAGTCTCTCTCCCCATGGGACGGCCAATGGCGAAGCAGTCATTTCCCCGGTAACCCTTACCACCAAAATACAATTTCTGTATTTATTTTAGCGGCCAATATGGTACAATTAATGTTTAATTCATGCTTTCTCCCTAAAGAAAATGGAAGGAAAAACCCACTAAACTACAGCCAACCATGATACAAGGTATCACAGCCAAGGAAAGTGAAACCACAAGGTGAGCAATTTTGAAATCATCGGCAGCAATGAACATAACCCGTCCAATGTGCGTAAAGAGTGAGGAATAATGCTTGTAAGCTCATGCCTATAATGGTTACAAAACCATTCTCATTACCAAACTTCCAACGCTGGGTCAAAATACCCGACACTCGCAACTTAAAGGAGGAGAGGCTCATTCAGCGCACAGTTGGGGAAGTTTCAGTCTGCGGCTGTCAGAATCAAATGCAGAAAGGGCGCCGTGGGAGAGCCTGACACAGGAGGGGAGCGGCTCGGGCCACAGCGCCCAGGAAGCAGGAGACGGAGACAGAGCCAGGGAGGCAGATACGCCCCTCCAGGTCATGCCTCAGGGACCCCGCTCCGGCAGGGACCCCCATCCGCCAGGGGTCATCCAGGCTCCAATCCCCCACGCGGATGGCACCCCACCGTCCAGTCACTTCCACAAGCCCCCGCTCTGAGCACCTAAGGCTTTGGGGGGCTCTCCCAGCTCCAAACCAGCACGCAAACAATTTGAAACGCTGTTGCTTCCATTGTTTCATCCCCTTGTAGCCTGTGTCTGGATAAAGCATCCAAAACATCTCCACGAATCACTTGGCTCTACTTTTTAAATCCACCATTCCTAATTAACAAAGTTCTTCCGCAACCCACTAACTTCATTAAAGATACAAAGTCTAAAACTTTAATTCCTCTTCCCCGGAATTTAACTGGACAAAGCTGTGAGGCAGGTGTGAGGGAGCCTCAGGCCCAATAGGTCACTTCAGGATGTCTAGGAAATACAGTCCAAGTGAAACAGGCTTCTCACTCCAAGGGAAGACCGAGCCAGAGGTCAAAGACCTGAATTCACAGACTGCATCTGCGGGTTGCACAAATGTATATAAACACAGAGCACTAATAAAAAGTGGACCATGGCACTTTGGAAAATCAGTTTCAAATGTCCCCATTGGGCGCCCCCAGTCCCCGAGGACCGTTCCTTCAGGGAGGCCGGACGGGGCTGGGCTGAGTGCAGACCGAGGTCAGAGCTTAACTGCCATCTGTTCACTCGGTGAACACGGGAAATTAATCAAACGCCCTCGTGCCATGTTCCTGACACCCACCCTGGGGAGCAGAGCAGCTCTGACTCTACCCAGACCCCGGGAGGAGGGTGAGATGACCACATACACGAGAAAGGCCCATCTCAGGCTGGTACAGTCATCTGCCCACAGTGCTACAGCTCCTCGGGGCAAAGGTGGTGCTGCCCAGCACTGCTCAGCAGAGTACACCTCAAACACCAAATACAGAAAACTAAGGAGAGACCGTGCTGGGAATTTTCCCTTCTTGGATTAACATGTTGGACCGGCTCTCTCCCTTCAGAAGGACTTGTACTGATCTCCTGGCCCATTCTGGGCCGAGAGCATCGCAGCGGAGTCTGCCTGCCCAGTCACCTGCTTACTCCAGGCCACCACCTCTGCCTCTGAGAGGCGTTCTGTCCATGTCGGGTGCTGAACCAAAGCGCCGTGTCTGGGTGGCCGAAGAGGGGAGGGTATTTATTCTTCCCAGCTCTCGAGACTATGAGACCGAGATGAAGGCTCTGGTAGCAAATGTGGTGTCCGTGGGGGCTCGTTCCTCTCAGTGCCTTGCACTGTGCCCTCGGAGTGGGGTCAGGGAGCCCCTGGCCTCCTTAACAAGGGCACCACCTGCTTATAAGTGCTCTGCCCTCATGATGCGCCCAGCTCCCCGGGGCTCTACCTGCTAGGACCATCACCTGGGGATCTGCATTTCAGCACATGGGTCTGGGAGAGGCAGACACTCAGACCACAGTGACAACGAACAGCAGAAGCCGTAATGGACACAAACCAGGCCACCACCTGTTCAGGCATCTCACGTCACCTGAGTACCTCCCATGCCCAAGCACTGATCTAGGTGCCAGGGCACTGCACTGCAGTGAGCTCAGGAGAGTAAACACCCTCCTGGAGGACGTCAGGGACAAGAACACGGGGTGTGCAAGGCCAGGCGGCAGCCCCTCTTCAGAAAGGCGGGGTGAGCGGTGAGGGCAGCCAGAGAGCACACCTCCCTGAGAAGGATGTGCATGGGTAAAGACAGCTTTGAAAAGTGCAGTGGAAAAGCCTGGGGCGCTGCTTTTAGCTCTTAAAGAATGGAGACCAAGCACTTTTGGCTTTTCCGCTTCCCAGACACTCTCCTCCGTCTCAGAAGTGCGAGGCTGGTGAACGGCAGGCAGGGGTTTGACAAGGGGCAGAAGCATCTGGAAGAGGAACCCTGCAATCTTCCCGACTGTGACCCCGAGACCACACCCTGAGGGGGCACAGTGACTGCTGACCCTGCTGGGCCGGAAGGGACCACGACTTCAGCTCTAGGACTTCTGATGCATGTGCAGCTGGCTCTCTCTCCTGCCCATTGAAAGTTAAGGCTTCCTCCCGACCCGAGCCACACGTGGGTGAGCACAGAAGCTGTTTGTGCAAAAAAAGAAAGGGAACTTTAGAGTTTTAAAGAAAGCACATATGGTCAGGGTTCTGGTGGATTCAATGAACATGCAAAAAGCTTCTTGAGGTTTTCTAACCAACTTTAATAAACTATCTAACATTTTTCATTACTTAGACCTGATAAAGGGTGACAAGAAGAGAAAATCACCAATCTGCCTTCCTAGGAAGAGGTTTAAGGTAAAGTGCAGTAAAATCTGTACCTGTGGTGCTAGTGCAGAGTCAGCCACCACAAACACTGTTGCGAGCACGGAACCACCGAGCACGCCTGGTACTGTTCACAGCGTGTCACCATTCGTGCCAGCCTCCTGACCATGTGCGTGAGCAGACTCAGCGTGAGTGCAGCTGGAAAATATCACTGCACTTGGTTTCATCACCATACTCTAAGTTAGAAAGGGAGGGAGGACAGCACTTGGGACTGTAAGTTACACTGCAAGGAAAAGAAAGCACCCTCTCAGGTTAATTCTGTTCAACACTGTTTTGAAAGAAGCAAGTGAGCTACTAGGGTACAAATGTGCACAGGGCCTAGAGTCACCCTGAGAAGGTGTCCATAGCTGTTCTGGGGACATGCTGGATTCTAACTTAGTAATTCCCACTGCAGTCCCTTAACTGTATGGCAGATGTGTGCTGACAACATGGGAAGCCAGGATGTTTGGAGAAAAGCTTCGGGTTTATGAACGCTCACCAGCATGACCCTTCTCAGCTTGTTGGATCCACTGCTCACCCCTTCCCCAAGAGGGGACAGGGCCTCACTCAGACCCTACTGAGCCAGAAATCCCCTTCAGGGCCCAGTCTCCTGGTGGCAGTCAAAACCATGACATCTGTCACGTTTAAGAAGAAGGTCTACACACCCAGCGAGGCATAAATATCCAAATAAAGTTTTAGAAGTAAGTACAACTCTGACTTTTTTGGTAATCAGACTTTCATATACATAAAATACTGTATTTTTCAGTGAGGAATTACCCTTAAAATGCAAGTGTTCCTGAAGGAATTCCAATGGTTCTTCTAGGCCAAGCTGCTGGGTGAGACCACTGCCCACAGAGGCTAACAAACAAGATCCACCAGCTGAGTGCCTGACAAACATCACGCGGGCTTGTGCATATTAATAATCTTTTTAATCTGCAGAAGAGACTCAAGCTGGTAGCAAAAGGTCAAGGTGGTTTTGGACAATGGCTTCCTGCTGTGATTGAAGTAAAATGCAAAGGCCAATGAGGCTTAGCTTGATTCAGCCCTGCCTGTGGGACCCACTTCTCCAGAAACCACCGCTCCTCCTGTCAGACCAGCCACTCTGCCTCTTTCCAAGGAGCGGGACTCCTGGTCTCGGCATTTGCTGGCCTGCCTCCTCTTGTCTGCTTCTTCCCTCTGACTGGGTCCTGGCTGAAATGTCGTTTTCCCAGGGGTGTCTGCGAGTCTTTCCTGATAGCCTCACCTGCCACCTGCCCAGGGCTGGCCCCTCCACCATGCCTGTCACTGTCACCTTTGAGCAGGTATTTACTGTCTTTGCCCCTCTCAGTGTGTAAGCATCTCCTAGTTTTTCCAGTGTCCTGCTCTTAAAGGAACTCATGAGAATGTAGCACAGGTTCTCCATAAATACTTGTTGAAGGAATGAGCTACCATATTGTGCGGGTTACTCAACTGAAACAATGTTTAGAAATATGCAGAGCAAAGCACCTTTTACTGATTTAGATACCTGAAGAATCAAACTAGCTCCTAAATTAAAGCTCAGAGTTAAATTTAAAAGTATTTTCTGCCCCAAACTGAAGTTTGATATGGCTTGAAATACCTGCTAACTTAAACCACGCTGAATATTCATGAGTTGTGCTGTATGTCTTGTATGTCGGGGAACTACAAGGGATTTTGTCATTTTACTTTGTTAAGCTTCGCTGTTAAGAATCCTTGGAGTCACTCCTGCCCACAGCTCCCTCTTCATTCCAGCTAAGGCACCATAATACTGAAAATCATTTTCTTCTGAAAGGCTATGGGAAGACAGCCCTGCCCTCCAAAATGACTGGAATAAGGGCAAGAAAGGGTCACCCTCCAAGAGGTAAAACTGGGAAAATATTCACCGATACTAGATTTGGAGTGAGTCTGGACACGTCTGCAGCCCCAGTGGCCCTGGAGGGGACCGCCATGCTGCTGTACCGCGTGACGCAGACTGGCATCGGGATGATTACGGTCAGCTCACTTGGGTCGGGACTTTGGCCCAACAAGAGTTTGACCATGGGCAAGGTGCTTAAACTATGGTTTCTGGGTCTCACTTTATCACATGAGAAATAACACTTGCGACCCTCCTGTAAGACCGTTGTGAGTATTAAACTAACACCTGTACGGCCATCACAGCGGGCAATGTGCAGTGTAGGTGGGGGCATACACAGTAACTACCCTGACGGCTCTGCCTGGTACCGAGGGGATGCGGGGGCAGCGAGCCATGTTATCATCCTCTTGTTCTAACAATGGGGCTCTGCAACCAAAGACGTGGCCTCTCAGTGGTGGACAGAGATGGAAGCAAAGACACAAGAACGAATTATCCTGAGAGCAGACTGTGGCCATGAAGCAGCCTCAGTCCTCATAGAGGTGCCCTGAGTGCTGAAGGGGCACTGCCCGAGAGGGCCTTGTGCTCTGGGCCCCGACTGCACTTCCTGATGGGCGGACAGGTGGAAACAGGGCGACCTATGCCACTTGTATTTACTGCATCCTCTCCCTCGCCCCTCCTGAAATCTCTCCAGCTTTGGTGGCACTGTGTGCTTTTGAGCCCATCTTTTTTACCCACCTCTATTCACTTCTTCCCATACCCACCCATCCATCTGTCTTCCTGGTAGCGGCATGGACCAGGTGCTGCTTCTTTTCCACACAGTCTGAAACTGCCCTGCGGCAGGGTGGATGAACAGAAGAATGAACATGAACACGTACATCTGCAAAGACTCAGAGCTGAGGCCTCCTACCGGGCCTGTGGCTGAAGGCTCTGCTGCCCAGGCTGGGGTCCCAGCTCAGGATCCGGGACCCGTCCTTAGCTGAACATATCTGAGCTCCTCCAAACCTCCCCAAAGGTTTTATTTATTCCTCTTGATAACTCGTTTTTACCCTAAATAACTAGAGTCACTTCTCCTTTCTTTCTTTTCTCTTGGAATTTAGCAGAGCTTTTTGGGGGGGATATTGGACTATGTTAATGAAACTATGTATGAACTTCTCTCCTGGCTCTTAGACCTGACTAAGTACTATTTTGATATTGCAGCACTGCGACAGCCCTAGAACTGGGTGTCACTAATGATAATTTCTCTAAGCAAAGCAAAACTGGTGGAGGGATGGGCTGGAGTTCCCAGCACTGAAGGCCACCCCTGCTGCTAGTGGGTTATGTGGTCCACAATACCACGGCCTCTTGGGCTTGCCTGTGCATGTGGGTGTGTGCCCTCTTAGTTCCCAGCTGCCCTCAGGTTCTCCTCTGCACAGAGACCACACCAGGCAGGGGGAGGGGTGCACCTCATTTCCCTGCCCTGGCTGGCTGAGCCCATGCGCTAGGGCAGGTCTCAAAATGGTGCATCCTCATGTCAGCATCAGCGTGTGGTTGTGTGGATGCCTCACTCAGAACAAGGTAGAGCCCCTAGGTAAAAAAGTGGCTCAAAAGACTGGCCCGGATAATTCTACACCCACAAGACTGGAAACACCATCAAAACCACTGGATACTTTGAAACACAGGGCTGCTCGCCTGAACACAGCCTGTTAAGGAGGCACCCACTGCAAAGCCTGCTGGAGCTGATGCTGCATCACTGACAGGTGGCAGCTGATGGGTCTGAGGCTGCCTGCAGGCCCTGGGCCCCCACCATTTGTCACCGTTTATTGCCTTGTGTGGCTCTGAGGCTGTTCCATGGAGACAGGAAGAAGAGGGCCCTCGGCTGGCCTGAGTCCGGCAGCCCGGGGAACCGGAAGCTCAGGGCTGGGGAGGCTGTGGGAGGAAGCAGCCTGCCTGTCCTGGAGTTTAAAACTGAACAGAACACAGAACTGCGAAGACTCTTCACAGTGAGGAAACACCTTGAACATTAGCCAGCCAGGGCACTCTGAGTCGTGATAAATATGCGCATTAAGAAAAACTGTTGAACTCTACTTCAATAATATTTTAAGGCAAATAGAATGCTTTTCTGAGATTTAAAGCCTGGCTCACATAACAGTTTCATAGATAAAAATCACTCTTGAGGAAAAACAGAAGAGCTCATGGGAGCCTCGTTTTTGGACAATGCCATAAATATGCTTGGGCCTCGCCTTCCACCATAGGTAAGTGAACGGGACAGTGCACCCGGGGCAGAACCAACAGCATCGTCTTCTGCCCTTGTTCTCGCCCTGAACAAAGCACTTTATCAATCCATTTTTAATTAAGAGTCCAGATTTTTAAGAAACAGTTTCTGCTAATTAGTTGATTTTATCAGTCTAATTAGGACATTTTCAGAAGGCCCAATCACATACCACGGTGCCTACTTAATAAGCTGTAAGCACTCGCAGCCTATTTCTGCTTCCCTCTCTAAGCCTGTTTGGCAATTCCTGGCTGAAACTGGCTTCTGCCTGATTAGATTGTCACCACCGTGCCCAAGGGGAAATGGTCGATGGGGCAGCCAAAATAACCTACTTTCCCCGTGTCACCATGACTACGCTACATTTACATTTGGATTCTTAGAAAAATGTCATCTTTAAACTACTGAAACCTCTCCACTACTGGTTTCATTATAGAAATGGGGAACCATGAATGCCTTCCTTAGAATTTTAGGACAGAATGGTTCATGGCTTTAGAAATTGGGATTAGCAACGATTTTAAACACATTTTATATGAATAGAACATGTTTTAGAACAGTTGTAGATATAATACAAACATGAAGGCAAGGCATTCCCAAGTGTCCTCCCACCCTTCACAGTTTCCTCTCTTATTAAGATGCTGTCAGTGCTGTAAAACCTTCTGCAGTAAGGACACCATATATACACAGCAGCATTATCTAAAGTCCACCTTTACATTGGGCTGCACCGTGTATCAACGGGTTGTGAGCCAGCAGAATGCCATGTACGGATCATCATAGCATCAGACAGGACTGCACAGTACTAAAAAGCCCCTGCTTTTCTCCTTGCCCTAAACCCCTAAAGCCTTAGCAGCCACTGATCTTTTTACTTTATAATTTTGTCTCTTTCAGAGGCAAGAAGAGAGAAGAGGTCTGTAACTGGAGACCTGAGGAACACAATAAACAAGAACCTTGAGCCAGTAATCCCAGCACTGAGGGAAGCCAAGACAGGAGAATCACAAGTCTGTGTCCCACCTGAACAACTCAATTACAGATAGAAAAGAGAAGCATCGGGCCACACCTAGCAAGCAGGTGAAAGTCCTTAGAGGCAGAAACCTCAGGGATAAGCTGTCAAGCACAGAGCTCTTCCTGGACCTCAAGTGACTACAGCAGGCAGTCAGCAGAAGATACTGATAGACAGAAAAAAAATCATTAAAACTCAATTAACAAGAATATTGCTAACAATGCAAATGCAATTCAAATACAAACTTAGTCATGGGGATTCCTGCATAACTGTGATTAAAGTGACCATTTCTGTATAATATATAAATGAGGTAGAAGAGCTTTAGCCAAGCATGAGTGCATAAGAGAAAATAGGAGACTCAGAAGGACCCAAATAGGAAGAATTCACTTGGTAATACATAACTAAGGCTCTTATCAAATACTAATGAGGAAAACCTGAGAATTAATGCCAGAATCCTATATTATTTTTCAACTGAACTAGTTATTAGTCACCCATTTGAACAAGTCCCTTAAAGAAGCAAGCATTAAAATAATGATGTATGTTAAAAAAAAAATTTTGTCTCTTTCAGAATGTCAAAGAGCTGGAATCACACCATGTGTTTCTCATTGGCCAATGAGCATTTGCTTCCTCTCTGTCCTCTGGAAGCTTTCTCTCACCACACAGTATTACATCCTATGGAGGTCCACACTCTGCTCATCCAGCCCCTTCCTCAAGGATATCTTGGTTGTTCAGTTGGGGCAATTATGAGTAAAGATTTTATAAATGCTCACGTTCAGGTTACTGTGTGAACATAAGTTTTCGACTCACGTGACTACAAAGCCCCAGAATGCAATAACTAAATCTTGTGCCTAAGGTATGGTCAGTACGAAAGGCAAGACCTGCAGCGGCTCTGCTATTCTGCCCTTCCACTCTCGGTGAAGAAAAGCTTCCCGTTGCTCCACTGCCTCATCAGCACTTGGTACCATCCACACTGTGGATTCTGAGTGTTGTCATAGATATGAAATAGCATCGTTCTTATTGGGATTTGCATTTGCTGAATTACAAATGATACTGAGATCCTTGCAAGGGCTTCCTTGCCATCTCGGTACCTTCTCTGGTGAAGTGTTCAGATCTCTTGTCCCTTTTTATATTGGGTCATTTGTGTACCTACTGTTGAGTTTTAAGAGTACTTTGTGTGTTTTGTGTACAGGTATTTCTTCCAGTGTGTTTTTATTGAAGATCTCCTAGTCTGTGGCCTGAGACAATGTCTTTCCTAAGGCACAAGCTTTAGTTCAAACGAACTCCAGCAGTCTTATCTGTTTGGGTTGTTATAAGAAAATGACACACCGGGTAGCTTTTAAGCAATGGAATTTTATTTCTCACATTTCTGGAGGGTGAGAAGTAAAGGATTCCAGCACTGGCAAATTTAGTGTCGGCTGAGGGGCGGGTTTCTATTCTCAGATCACGCCTTCTTGCTGTGCCTCACGTGGTGGACAGGACAAGACAACTCCACGGGCCTCTTTCCTGAAGGCATTAATCCTACTGATGAGGGCTCTGTTTCCAGAGGCCTGGATTCTAATACCACCGGATTGTTGACTGCACCCCAATGTAAGGACTGTGGGGAGACACAGGAATCCAGGCCACCGCAGCAACTCATTAATACTCCCCTTGTGGGTATCTAAAATGCAACTGCCAAATCCACGGTCACTTAGGTTTTCTCCAACACTATCTTCTTGAAGTTGGATAGTTTTTGCCCTTCACAGGCAGCTCTGTAATCAATTTAGGGTTAATTTTGTGGATGGATATTCTACAAAATTTTTGTTAAAATTTTTGTTTAGATTCTTTATTTTTTTTTGGTATGGATGTCCAGTTGCTGCAGCACCATTTGTTGAGAAAACTGTCCTTTTCCTCTTGAACTGCCTTCACTCCTTTGTGAAAATACCAGCTAAACAGACCCGGATCTGTTTCTCAGCACCTTACTCTGCTTTCTTGGCCTATCTGTCTGGTCCTTCATCAATCTCATATGATCGTGTCACTGAGGGTCTTAAAGTCAGGTGGTGCCAGACCTCTGACCATCTTCTCTAAGGTTACACTCATAACTCTGCATCTTCTGATTTCCCATGTAAACTGCAGAACCAGTCTGGTGATGTACAAGAATGAACATGCTAAGATTGTGATCAAGATGGATTGTTAGGAAGAAATGGCATCCTAAACTGGTGAGTCTTTTCTATTGACGAATATAGGACATCTCTCCATTTATGTAGATCTTTGCTTTGTTTCATCAGAGTACTGTAATGTTCCTCATATAGATCCTACACTTATGTTAGATTCATAGCTAACTGTTTTGTGTGTTTGGTATAAATGGAAATGGTATTGCGTTTTGAATTTCAAGCTGCTGTTTTTATTTCCAGTAAACAGTGAAGTAACTGGATTTTGTGCATTAACTTTGTATCCTGTAATCTGCTTTGCTTATTAATGAGTTCCAGGAAGTATTTTGTTAATTATTTCAGTTTTCCTACATCAGTGATCATGTCTCCTATGCACAAAGATAGTTTCACTTCTTCCTTCTCAATCTGTACAGCTTTCATTTTGTTATCTTACTGTGTTAGCTAGGATTTCTGCTAGGATTATGAGTAGAAGTGGTGAGAGGGAACATGTTTGTCTTGTTTCTGATCTCACAGGAAGACACTTTAATTTGTTTAAACCACTAAGTATAGTGTGTGCCGTAAGCTTTTGGCAAATGCTCTTTATCAAGATGAGGAAGCTACCTCTATTCGTAATATGCTGCAAATTTTTTCACTAAATGTTTCTCCACATCCATTATTGTGGTCATTTGACTTTTTCTTCAGCCTGTTAATGTGATAACTTACAGGTCCTGGCTTTCAAATGCTGGAACAGCTTTCCATACCTGGAATAAACACAACTTAATGGTGTTGTATAATTCTTTGTATACATTGTTGCAATGTATCCTGTTAGGATGTAGTTGAGGGAGTTTGCATCTCTGTTCATAAAAGAGATTACTATATAGTTTTGCTTTCCTATGATGTCTTACCTAGTTTTAGTTTTAGGGTCTCACAGAATGAATTAAGACATATTTTCCCTCTGCTTCTGTTTTTAGGAAGAGATTACATAAGGCTAGTGTAATCTTTTTTTCCTTAAATAGATGGTAAAATTCAATGAACACATCTGGGCCTGATGCTGTCTCTTTTGGAAGGTTTTAATTACTGACTCAGTTGCTTTAACAGACACAGGCCTATTCAGATTACCCGATTCTTCCTCTGTGAATGCAGTAGTTTGTGAAATTGGTTGATTTCATCTCACTGGTGCATGTGTGATCCTTTTCATTTATGGTCCGTGAGGTCACTGGTGACCACCAGTCTGTCTTCTTTCTTTGGACCTGCTTGGAGGACGCCATGATTAATTTTGGGTGTCAGTTTGACCAGACTGAGGGAACTGTATAATAATACGGAAAGAACAGATCTGGGGACACCAGCACAGAGAAGACTGGCACATGGGTCAGCCAGCCGCACGGGAAGATGCGCTTCTAATATGAGTATAACCATACCACAGGCTGGTGGCCCCGATGGGACAAAAATAGTGAAAGAAGAGTGAATTTCACTCTTTCCTTTGCATTCACAAGCAGGTTCCGTGTTTTTGCTGAGCTGCTCATGGGCAACAGGTTATTCAGCCTCTGACCATGGACTCCCACAGGAGGCCGGAAGGGGGTGCTCCAGGGCCTTTGGCCTTGGGTTGGGGCTGCAAATTGGTCTCATTATGAAGCTCCTGGCTTTGTGGACAGAGCAATCACTGGTTTCCAGGGCCCTCCAGCCTGTGCAGTGTCACGCTTACCTCTGTGGGCCAATCTGAAGACCCCTCGGAGAAGTCCATGGTTCTGTCTCACTACAGAATGCAAAGGCAGAGAGACTCACCAACTTCATGATCTTCTCAAAGAATCAGATTTTAGTTTTGTTGAGTTCCTCCTGTCAATTTATTTGATTTCTGCTTTGTCATTAATTTTCTTCCACTTGCGTTAGGCTTACCTTGCACTTCCTACGCTAGTTTCCCAAAGTGGAAGCTTAGATGAACCGAGTTTTGATCTTTCTTCCCCTTCTTTGACGTTTGCATTCAATGCTCCCTGCTTCTGTTGGAGCTGAGCTTTCACTGCACCCCACATATTTTGATAAGTGGTGCCTTCATTTTCACTTAATTCAAAATACTTCTAAATTTTTTCTTGAGATTTCTCTTCTGATGCACATGTTATTGGAAGTGTATTTATTTACCAAGTACAGATATTCTAGTTATGTTCCTATGACTTAATTTAATTCCATAAGTGCAGAGACCGTATTTTATATAATTTCTGTAATTTTAACTGTGTTGAGGTGTTTTTTAAGGCCCAGAGTATAAGATTAGTGAACATCCCATGCAAATAAGAATTGTCATTCTGCTCGTGTGGAGAGGCATCTAGAAATGTCCCTAGACTCAGCTGCTTAGTTGTAACCTTGAGGCAACTATTCTGGCTGATTTTCTTCCTTCCTGCTGGCTCTGTCAGTCACTGAGAGCTGCTGAACTCTCTGATAAGGGTACTTCTGTCTCTTTCCCTTCCATATTTTACTTTACTATTATTTCACTTCTTCTATGATACTCCTACTTAATGTACATCTGCTTTTCAGACATAGCATGCTCCTTCTTTTTAAATTAAGACATCTTTTTAGTATGTTTGATTATTTTAGTGCTGAAAAGGAACCCAGGGCCTCATGCGTGCAGGCAAGTGCTCTACCACTGAGTCACATCCCTACCCCATTTCTTACAAGGCAGATTTCCTGTTGACAAATTCCCTCAATTTTTGTTTATTTGAGAAAAATCTGTTTCTCCTTTATTTTTGATGAGTGTGGAATTCCATTTTAGAAGTTTATTTTGTTCTTTCAACATTTTACACCTTTCACTCTACTCTTCTTTCTGTGGTTGATATTAAAAGTCCGGTGATTCTTATCCTTGTTCTTCTACAGTAAGTGTTTTTTCCTCTGGCTTATTTCAGACTTTTCTCCTTGTCTTTGTCTTTCCGCAGTACGAATATGATTTGCCTTGCAGTTTTGGTGTCTGTCATAAATTTTGGAAAATTCTCAGCTATTGCTACTTCAAACATTTCTTATTTTCTCCTTCTTCTTCTGGTTATGACATAACATAGATGTCTTGTAATTGTCCCACAGTTAATTAGATCTGTGTTTTTTCCACCTTTGTGTTGCAGTCTGAGAAATTTCTGTTATGAAATCTTCATGCTCGCTGATTCTTCCTTGGCTGCGTCCAATCTACTAATGAGCCCTTCAGAAGCATTCTGCATTTCTGTTACATTACTTTTTACTTTTAACATTTCCTTTGAACTCTTCTTTAGATGTCACAAATTCACTCCTATTGCACCTCTTTTCGGTCAGAGTCCTTAGCCTACTAAACATGGTTAACTGAAGTCCTCTATCAACTCCAAAAGCCCTGCCATATCTGACTTTGGTTGTGTGTTTTCTTCTGCTTTTCATGTCTTATGTGTTCTTATTGAGCTCCATACATGACATACTGGACACTAGGACACGGTACAGTTAGACTCTGTGCATGTAGCTGGCCAGGCCCTGGGCTGTGTTTAATGTTTGGTGTACTGTCACTATAGGTGCCAGAGGTGCCAATTTCTTTTTTACTTTTGATGGAAATTTAGGTGCCATAATCATTGAATGCTTCTGAAATATTATGAGAAACCAGCCGCATGTGTGAACATGAGTAGAAACCGGTATTTTCTCAGGGCTGAAGACACCAGGGGTGAGGGAACATCAGGACGGGAGCCACCAGCTTCACAGTTATCCAAGAGGAGCTGAGAAATCCAGATTTTGTGATACTTTTACAAATTTAAATGCTAGCAATGACTCCAAATGCACCTTTAAATACCACACAAGTCAACCGTCTGAAGGCCAGACATGGGTATCTGAGCTGGCTGACCTGGATCCTGGCTCGACCCTGCTCTACACTAGTGGAATCTGCCTCCAACACAAGTCAGGTCCAAGTTCAACCAAAGGAGCACTGGCGTTGGAGCCCTTTCCCGGGGCACAGAGCCAAGGGACAGCAGGCGGAGTGGGTGCCATGGGTGCTGAGGAGGCCCCCTTTGTAGGCCACTGAAGGCCTGGGACAGGTCCACCCCGTGCTTCTGAGGACCCAGCGGCCCCACCCCTGGGCTTCTCTTTCCATGGGTCATGTTAACACCCCGTGATTACCATCTCAAGTAGCTTTCTCAAATCAACTAACTTCATCATTTTTTTCAAAAAGCACAATTATATTTCACTTAATCAGCGAGGAACTAATAAAACAATCACAATTATGCTTGTGCTGTGAAATCACAGCAAGATAAATGGTTTCAATCAGTCACAGGAAGTCTACAAAGAACACAGCATTTAAAAATGTGTTTCAAGCTATTCAGACCCAACTTCCCCGTGCCTTAGGATCTCCTTTAGTTATGAAATGTCCTAGAGAATATTTTTTTCATCTTTCCTGGGACTCCAGCTTTCTAGAAACAATCTGAAGTCTTTTAGGGGCAACATGAAAACAAGGGAATGGGGAGACCCTCACCCTGGCCAGTGCTACTCCACAAAGGGTGTCTGGGAGGGAGAAGGCGGTGACAGAGCAGCCGGGGTCCCCGGAGCATTCAGATTTTCAAATCAGTGGTATTTTTTCCCAGTTGGGCATAGAAAGAGTTAAATTATGCGCATCATGTGGAATTCTCAATGCCAGGAGAAACAATTAAAGTTGTTGTCATAAAATTTACACCTAAGCAAGACAGAACACCTGGTTCCTTAACGAGTGCCTTTGTTTCACATCCGACCTGGTTGGCTTTCTCCTACAGCACCGTGAAACCTGGGCTAGCGTTGTGTATGATTCACAGCAAGGATGGCCCGAAGATCCGCGTCGGGGAGACAGGGCGTGGACTCAGCAGGAAGGGCTCTGGAGAGGAGCGTACAGGGCAGAGAGGGTGGACGGGGATTCTGCGTTCGGGAGCCGGGCTCAGGGCTCACGGCGAGCAGAGGCCACTGTGCACGTGGGTGCATGTGTAAGAGCTGCGATCCCGGCTTGGGGATAGGGGCTCCTTCCCAAGGTGACTCAGTGAGGGCCAGGCATCTTGGAAACCAAAGCGGGCTCGGGATGCAGCACTCTGTGCCGAGCAATGGGACATTGAACCCTGGTCTGTCCCAGCCTGGAGGAAATTCAAAATGCCCAGCGAGAAAACAGCCATAGTTCCACAGGGAGGAAGAAAATGCCCTGCCTTCCAGGCCTGGACAAAAGCCCCTCGCTGGCTGCCCTAGCCTGGGCCCGGAGGCTCCAACCCCTCCCGGCAGGAACAAGAGTGTTTCCCACCCTGCACCTCCCAGGTCCCAGCTCCCCCAGAGCATGCGCTGTCACAGCCTCCCCCACATCTTCACGGCGAGACTCGGCACGGTGGGACCATGTCCACGGCATCGGGGTCCATGATCTGGTCGGGGTCCCGGGACCCTGACCACAGTCCCTGTTTCTCGGTGCTGAATGAATGAATGTACTGCACAGGACATGGGAAGAGAGGATTCCCTGGGTGGTCACATCAGCTTCACAAACCCCTGGCTTAAAGCGAACAGCTGTTTTGCTGCAAGACTTCTCAGGGCCTTCGATATGTTCACTGCCAATCTTCAGAAGAGGAGTGAGGCTGCAGTATTTCCACAAGCACACTCTACCTGAGAACTTCCGCTCAGAGCAGCCGTGTCTGACGGAAGCGTAACATGAGCCACATATGTGGTGTTAAATTTTCCAAAGTCTCCTTAGAAATGGAGAGCAAGACAGGTGAGATTAATTTTAATAACATAATTCATCAGCCTGCTATATCGAGACTATTATCATTCCAGCAGGCAACCTCCGTGAAATAGGCAGGCGATGATTCACAGTCACGGCGGGCTCTGTCTTTGAAATTGGTGTGTTACTTACTTTCCCAATGCTTGAGGGGGGTCAAAATAACCCAAACACCCAGGACTGAAAGGAAGGAAGGTGTGTTTTGGCTCATGGTTTCCCCCCACGGTTGGCCAGCTCCAAGGGAGAAACAGGGAGAGGCCTGGCGCTGCTCACTCTGCCGTGGCCAGAAAGCAGAGAAGGGAGGAGCAGGAACAAGAACACACTGCTCCAGGCCACGTCCCCAGTGACCGCTCCGGTCAGACCCACCCACAGTCAGCAGTCGGCCTCCAACTCATCGATGGACAAATCTTCAAGAGTACAGCACCCTGCGATCCAATCACCTCCCTCACACGAGACTTGGGGGCCATGCCAGATCTGAACAGCAACAGCAGGATATGCATTTTACCCTCACAGCCGTCTCAGTTTGGACCGGTCCTGCTCTGCGTGTTCAGCAGGCAATTCCTCTGGAACTTGAATCTCACCTTACTGACCTGCTGGGCCCCAGAACTTTACTGGATGCGAGGTCTGGGACTGCTAAGGTCAGATGAGAAGCAGACTCGCAGTCCAACACCCTCCACGCGGAGCCCTGCAGCACGCAGATGTCTCACTACAGCGGGGAACCACACCGGAGTCGCCACTTCAGCTGAAGTGCAGCGAAGGACAACAAGGCAAGGAAGACACTGTGGAAAATGGTTCTGGGCTGGACCGTGGCAGAGGGAAGCAGCTGCAGGCAAGGAATGTGGAGGACAGGGAAGAAACCCACTGTCTGATGGCAGCTGGAGGTCTGGCCACATCAGGCTCTTCACTTTGTTTTCTCATCACGTTACACAATAAGACGAGGATCCTTACTTCTTTCCTTCGCCACTTTGCTCACGCTCTCGGATTGCAGAGGGTCTGTGGCCACTTGGCCAGGACATGAGCATGAGGGTGTGAGAGGCTGCAGTGCATGAGGATGAAAGCCTGGTCATTCCATCCTCAGAGAGAATATTGGGTTTATTTGAAAAACTGCCCTTCATGGTTCAGAAACTTATGAAATACCAAAGGAAATTTAGGGAAAAAATTCAAAGGGTGTTCTCACTTTCTTGTAGCAAATCAAAAGCCAGCCCTTAAGAACTAAGATGTACTTGCTTCCTACTCTGCTTTCCACCACCATGCCACGAGCCACTTTTCTTCTGCCATCCTTCCTGCTTTGGAGCCAACAGATTATAGTCTTGAACCTCTGCAGACTGCAAGCCAAAATAAACCTTTCCTCTGATCTGCTGGTGTTGGGTATCATGTCCCGGCAACAAGGAAATTAAGACACATACCAACTCTCCTACTGTTAGCTGTAAACTGAACAAAATACATTTTAAGAAAAAAAATTGTAGAGGCACTGGAGAGCAACTACAGGCAGGGGTGGAAGGAAGCTGACACTCAAAGAAACAGCACTGGGGCAAATGTCTCATTTTTAACAATCGACAGGATAAAAGCCAAGTTTCATTGATTAAGGAACTGGACGACAGAGTTTGGAGCAACCATAAAATCTGCAATATGAAGGAGAAAAATCTAAGGATGGAGACACAGAACAGAGCCCCCACCCCATTTCTGCAAATATTCTGCCCAGTCTTGGGGAAGACTTCAGGGAGCACAAATAAAGCTAAAAAAAAAAAAAAGGAAAGAAATTTCAGCTGTGAAAAAAAAAAAAAGAATTAAGATGCACTTAAGTAGGAACACTAATGGTGTAAGGGTTACAGGGAGAGGGCTCCCAACAACTGGCATTCCACGAAGTACACCCGGCTAGGGTCTGTCAGGGAAGGTGCTGGTCCGGAGAGCCTGCTCCCTGGGCGAGGACTGGAAGGTGCAGCTCCCTCCCCACTCCTCCCTTCCTCCGGGCTCCAGGCCAGCAGCATCCTCCACCTCACTCTGCCCTGGAGCCTGTCCACCATACACTGAAGCCACAAGACAGAGCAAACCTCTCCTCTTTTAAGCCCTGGGTGTCCGATACAGCACTGGGTCCACTGAGAAGAAAGTGGCTCAGACAAAGCCACCGTCTAGCGCCATGTTGGGAACAGATGCACCAGAACTGTGTGCAGCGGGGTTTTGTCCCAGTCTCTCTGGGTGTCACATTCCTAATTCTTAAAGACGCTCTTAACTGTGACATCAAGCAAGCAAGTCTTTCAGAGGCCTCCAAACAGCCTTGTGCACCCATGAAGGCCATGGTTTCTAACGCATCACCAGTGTGGTACAGATGAATTGCAATCACGTTCTGAAAGAAGGGCGGAAGAGCGATGGCAGTGACACTGGCGCCCCCTTTCCCACTTCACATTCGGGGAATCAATCGGGAGCTAGTATTTCTTCCTTCAGAGTAAAACTGGATGCACCTGGGCATGTTCCTGGCTGCTCACCGTAGGGGACCTCGTGCTGATGGCTGTAATTTAGCATAGGAGGGAAACCAGGCAAGCCAATTAAAGCGAAGTGCATCACTGGGTGCCCATGTGCTGATTGTTTGTCAGAATTTATTATCTCCTATTTAACAAATACCAGGCAATTAGGGTAGGGCGAGAGCAAGATCATCAAGATCTGAGGAAATTATTTCCCCCGCACATAAAGCACCAGTCCCTCCACATCCTCAAAGTCAGTTCTGCCCAAGGAGAAGCTCTCTCGTGAGTCCCTCTGAGAGTCTCAGAGGTGACAGGAGCCCTGTCGCGAGACGCCACCTCAGCCAGGGCAGCCAGCAGCTCAGCCCAGGCCCTCAGTCCTGGCCGCAGGCTGGTGGCTGCAAAGTGGCCCAGGGCCTGGGCGGGTCTCAGCTCTGCTCTTGGGGGTCTGGGAGATGCAGCTCCGGAACATCACAGCGGTTTATGTAGGGTCAAGTACAGTTTTGTTTTCCTCCTATGTCATCTGGTGAGTGTGAACCGGCTGTCAGCTGGCTTGAAAAGAAATTCAGAAGAAGCCAATGAATTCTTGCTTAGAAGTTTTCTACACCGGTCAGAATTATTTTAATTGTAATAAACTGTTCACAAAGACCAAAGTTGTGATTTTTAAAACTGTAATATTGTGAAGATGGGTGGTAAGGAATGGGTCCCATGTGAAGTCATGACTGTAGGGGACACCACACCATAGGTGGGAGAGTAGTGTGCGTCACATCTGACATTTGGCATTGCCGGGCACTGCTGCACAGCCCAAAACCGTGGTGTTTTATACGCACGCCTCAACAGCAGACGTGATGCTGGGCACTGGAATGCTCACAGCAAGTTTCTCTAAGTAACGGGACTACGGACAATTTTGACTATGTTGGCTCCTATCTTACTGTGTTTTTACATTTCCAACAACCTGAAAACAAAGCAAACAGCATACTTGGAGAGCAGGCTCCTTGCTGGAGTATCCAACCACCCTGAAGGGGAGAGAACTCAGCAAAATGCACCCCAGCAGAGGCGGAGCATGTTACCCCCAACCCCTACAGGCCTTTGTTTAGTGCCAGTAATGTTGCTTCCACGAGATTCGATGTGGCTTCTCCAGTGAGCAAGAGGTGTTTTCCCCCTAAGACCACGGCGATGCGGCCCCCTGGGGCGTGAGGCCCTGAGGACGGGGGCGCCCAAGTCACCTGGCTGAGAGCTATCTACCAGCAGAGGTCTAGGACAGGATGGGTCAGGAGATCTAAAAAAGGAAAGAAAGTCTTCTGAACACAGATTTCTAAAAGCCACAGGAGAGGAATATGATCCCCCATCACTTCTCGTGGGTCACGCATGGTCTCCAATGGCAGCTTCAGAAAGCACGCTTTACTAAGGAAGTGATGCAAAATGATGGTTTGAAATCACACACACACACACGCACAAGCACGCACATGCACTACGGCACACAAAGATGGTCTTGGTGTTTCTGAATTACCCTGCGTGAGCCAGTTCCCAGCCCCTGGTTGCCAGCAGTAACAGCTAATTTGTCCGACTGAAGCGAAACAGTTCATGTAGAAAGGCTGCTGGGGTGTGCGGGGGGAGAGAGGGTCCTGCCGACTGCAGTGGGCAAGAGCAGAAGGAGTCCCTGCCTGCCTGACCTGACCAGCTCCTGGGAGCTACAGACACTGGGTGTGCCAAGCTCTTAATGCACAAACTGCTATACACCCCGGGCCTAGGACACACAGCACACGCAGATTTATGCTGCCTGCACCAACAGCGTGACTTCCAGTGGTACCAGACTTCCCACTGGCCGTGGGGGCCTACAAGAACAGCCCTCCTGAGAGCCCTGGATGGTGACACCCACAACACCCCTGACCTGCGACTCTGGCACAGCGCACTGGTGGAGGGCAGCCCGTCCTGGGCCACTCCTCTGGAGCTCTTTGGAAGCTAAGGCTGCCATGGCTCCTCCAGACACTGAATGGCCCCAAATTCTCTTCTACTGCCACAAACCATGTGGGCCCATGAGCCATTCCAGGGTTAGAGAGCATGGGGCAGTCATGGGACGCCAGAAATGGCTTCAAGGGACAGACAGAAGTCAAGACCAGGACAGGGGAGGTCAGGTGTTCTGTTTCAGCACCAGAAAGGGGTCGAACCACCAGACCAGGGTGTGTAAATATATTTTCACCATTACCCAATGAGATCCTGAGTCTCTGTCCTTGGAATTTCCACTGGCAGGCGGGTGGGAGGAACAAGGAGGATCCCCTTCCTCTCCGATGACCTCTGCAGGAGAAGGCAATCTGAGGGGAGCTACAAATTCACAGCGCAGACTTCGACTTCGGCGTTTCTCCTGCCTAGAACTTTTCTGCACAGCCATGCTTTGCTGATCCAATTTGCCTCTTGATCTAACACATTCTTGGATTCAAAATCTGAATATGATCAGTGGCTAAAATATATCCAGTGAAGAAAATCTCTCCATCTTGACAGACTCAAAAAAAATTGCTATTTGAGGGTAATCATTGTTTAACAAAACATACTTTAGTCTAGCTATTTTTATATGATCCATATGGCTCCATTTTTCACAAATACAAAGTCAAATATTATATCTTATAAATTATTCTAATAGGGGCCAGGGATTTAGCTCAGTGGTTTCATGGCCTGCTGTGCAAGCGCAAGGACCCGAGTTCGATCCCCGGTACCGAAAAAAAAAAGAAATTATTCTAATAGACAATGAAATTAATTCTTTGAAAAGAAAGAAAATTGGATCCTTTGGCATAAATTATTTTTAGTGAACCCAGTGTGTCTTGGTTAATTAGGACTTCATTTAATATCTTCTTGTAACAAGTCTACAAAATCATCTATTGTAGAAGTTTCTCATTACGTTTACAGGTATTATAAACGTATACTTTCCAGACCTAATAGATTGTTCTTTGTTTTAAGATAAAATTTGAATTGAAAACTATTTTTAAAAAGGAGCACGTGTGAATAACTATACAGCAAATAATGCTGTAAGTAGAAGAAATAGGCAATTTTGGACTCATACACCTTATCAAGGTCGACCCACTAAGAAACAGAAAACCTCAGACAAATAATGAATGACAAGACAGAGTCAGGAATAAATATCTCCTAACAAGGAAGAGCCCAAGAACACACGGCTTCACTGCTGGATGCTAGCACACATTTAAAAGGGCAAACATCAATTCTTTAAAAATTATTCCAAAAAGTTGAAGATAAGGAAATTCTAGGCACATTCTGGGGGGACAGCATTTGCCTCAATACCAAAACCGGACAAGAACATAACAATTAGACACCTGCAGGCCACTCTCCTTGATGAACATAAATACAAGAGTCTTCACCAAAATCCTAGCCAACCAAATACAGCAGAAAGTTTGAAAGGTGACTTGCCACGGTCAGCTGGCAGTAAAGATGATTCAACAACAAACGTAAGCAAATCAGGAAAGGCGACTGATACTGCACGCCCACACCACAGAACCAAGGACAGAGGCCATGCAGGGGTCTCAACTGATGAAGAGAAGGCGTTTGATAAAGCTCAGATTCTTCTTGATAGAAACTTGGAGCAAAGTAGCTATGTAAGGAATGCAACTCAACACAACTAAGGCCATACGCAATAAGCCAACAGCCAACGTCATACTGAACGCAGAGTGTTAAAGCTTTCTAAGATGTGGAACAAGAGAAAAATGTCCACTTTTACTACAGAAGAAGAATGAAAGGAAGAAATAGAATGAAAAAATTTCTCAGTGTTGGTGAGCATACTGGAGCAATTGCAGCTCTCACACATTGCGGGCTGAAATTCAAAATGGAATTGTTTAGCAATCTGGAAAATAATTTGGCATTTTTCACAAAGTTAAACATGTACTCATGATACAACTCTGAAATAATACTCTGTGTTCACATAAAAGCCTGTGACTGAAGGTTCACCATGGCTGCATTAATAATCTCTTAACTAAAAACTAACCCAGCAACTTTGCCTGGCACAAGTGAGAAAGCACCGTGGAGTCCATCTCCACACTGGAGTACTGTGCATCTGGTGTGGACACACACGGCAGTGGGTGCCAGTCTCACATATGTATCACATGGGAGAGGAGCCAACTCCAACTCGTTGCATTTCCATGATGACTTATTCCTGTGACTCAATGGAAAAGGGACAACGCTGGCCTCCCAGGGTTGGGGACTGCCACAGAGGGGCACCAGGGAAACCTGGGGTCTGATGGAAGCCTTCTCTATCTGATGGCAGTAGTGTTTATACAACTCTGTTCATTTGTCCAAACTTACAGAAATACAGGGCTGATAAAAAGATTTGATGTGTTTAAGTAAAAATATTATTACAGTAAAAGACACGTTTTCATGAAGCCTCTGAATCCTCCCCCTCACGTTGAACACACTCATCCCATCATTCTTGCCACTCTCTGAAGCAGCTCTGGTGTCCTCTTTCATGTCTTGACAAAGTGTGATAAAAGAAAAATCCAGTGAGTGCTGCAGCCTAGTGCCACCCAACAGAAAGGCAGCCCATAAAAACAGGACGCTGTGTCCTCATCCACCTTATTCACCAGATCTGGCACTGTGTGACTTCCAGATCTTCTCAAGGCCAAAATGACCAAGAAAGGGAAACGTTTTGAATCCATTCAGCCAGGACAGCACAGCTAAAGACACTCAGGAAAGAGGACTCCACAGCTGCTGCAGGAAATGGTAAGAACAATGGGATAAGAGCATTGGTGGTGAGGGAAAGGAGTTTGAGGGGGATTCATGGCAATGTTGTCTTTTTCTGTTATAAAATGCTTTTAATTTTTAAACATTCACTGTATTACTTGATCACACTATATACATTCAAATGAATTTACATTTAAAAGAGTAAGTTTTATTACTCTTGTAATTATGTTAATCATGATTTAAAAAAACAAAAACAAAAAACTCAGCACCGTGGCATAAAATAGAGCCAGGGATTTCACGGTGAGCTCCCCAGCTGCGGTTGAGGTGCTCTGCTGGTAACAGGCTTCCTGCTGATATTCTCATCAGCATTTTTGCCATCTGTGGTTCCAAACCATCACCCTCTGGGGTGACATCTCATTCCAGTGTCTGCGAACTCCAGCAAGTGAATGAACGTTCTACCAATATATCAGATTCCCAGGGCCTGACCTGGGAGAGGCCCAAGATCACTCATGGTTTGTCAGTGTCCAAAGCCACGTTCACCAGAATCCCTTCCTATCCAGTGTCACCAGAGACTGCCGAGTGCTATCTGTGTTCTGCTTGTTTCTCTTCCTTTTCAGGACAGGCTGTCCCCTATGAGTATCCATCTATCCCCTCTTGATTTTTTCCATGAAGAACATTTTGGCAAATTTATTTGGAAGCCATATTAGTCAGCTTTCTTGTTGTTGGGACCAAATACCTGGCACCCACAACTTCAAGGCTCATGGTGTCAGGGGGCTCAGTCCACGGTCATTGGTTCAAAGGCAGGAGCATCATGGGGAAGGAGCACCATAGGGAAGGAACATAGTAGAGCACAGCTGACCACCGAATGGCAGCTAGGAAGCAGAGCAGAGGACAGCACCAGAAAGGAAGGGGCCGGGGACCAGATGTGGGACCTAAGGCCACACCTCCATGACTCACTCAACACACCCACAAGTGTGTGTGTGCTTTTCTGAACCCCTAGTCTGCTCCAAGCCAACCACATCAACAATTAAGCCTAACCAGCACAGAGGTCATGCAACAGATGACTCTACTTTCAACTCCAACAGAGCAGAGAATCCCATGGACAAAAGGATGGGTCAGGGTAGAAGTGAAGATGAATACTGCATGATGTCACTCCAAGGACAGAGAAAGTAAGCCAAGAGGAAGATGGAAGGGAATCCCCTTACATCAGCTACCACCATGATGGAAGAATCTCTCAGAATGGCAAAAGACTTCTAAGTGTTCAAGCAGTTATTGCTTATTGTAGGCTGTATTTCCTTTATATAGACCTGAAACACTACAAGGAGCACACAATTATCATCGTCCTCTTCTTGCTCCTGAGCTCCAGTTGAGCCCTGGAATCAGAGTATTCTAACTTTAAAGCCCAAAGGAAAAGGATTTATATATCAATCACACTGTTCAAGGAATATAAAATAAGTGTGCTTCAGTGAAAATTCTGCAACGTCCAGAGGCAACCAGATCCTAAGATTTTATAGTCTTTGAGCTGCTTTACATTTTGGTAGGTTGCTAGATAACTGATATACACGCACAGATTCAGCCAATCTGATAGTGTTGAGTTCCTGCCCGAACTGTCTATCAACATGGAAGAACCAATTTTGCCTCCGTTTGCTTATTTATTTCAATATTACTGATGAATAAATGCTTCTATTTGAATTCTCTTTTAAACTGGTTATAACATCTTCCTAGCTCCCTCACTAAATGAGTTTAATTCAATCTTTAATATATGTTCATTTCTATATCTGCATGAGATGTCCCTCAGAGAAAGGTAGGAGGGGGACACACCCTACACTAGCCCGGCGCACCATTCTGCAGATTGGCTTCAGCAGGTGCCTGGTGCAGTCTGCTCCCGGCTAAAGTGAGGGACCTTTAGGCTTCGGGACAGACCTGGACTGAACCTGGCAGTCTTTGTGGTAGGGATTTCCACGGGGCTGGGTGCGTAAGCTGGCTCTCAGGAAGTATTTGTTTAGAATTGAAAGCACATAACTGATTTATATGTAGCCAGTACAAAGAAAATAATCAACAGTAAATGTTATACAGTGCTTACTCCTTGCCATATAATCGAACCTAATAAACATCACTTTAGTTACCGAAGTATATTTCAACTTACCTCTGAGTTAATGGCTCTTCTGCCATACATCAAATATTGCCAACACTTGTGGAAGGTGGTGTCATCCACAAATCTACCTAATTAAGTGACTGATTAAGGTGAGATGTGTCCGCTAGAGGGACCCAGCCCTTTGCCAGGACACAGGGTGTCAGAGGACGGGGCAGAAGGTGGCCCAGGCAGATCACATGAAATATTTTGAAGCTGTTCTGAGCGAATGCGTCAAAAACAACTTTTGCAATGCAGGTTAAGTGGCAGAAATTTTTATAGAGCGGAGTCCCTTTGTTCTGTGGGCCGGCCGTTTCCTGAGTGCAGTGAACTTACCCAGACCTTTGATGTGGTGGAAACTGTGATGTGCATATGTACAAGCGACGGAACACGGCAAAAAGCAGCTAGGAAAATCAATAAAGCGGCGTTTTAACAAATGCATTCCGTACTGGATCAAAAAGGCAGCCTGGCAGCTATGCGCTGCAGATCTAACACGCGTCGCGTGTGCATTTCAAGGAGACAGCCTTTGCGGTGGCAGTGCAGCCTGTCTGTAATGAACTCCTTCAGCTCAGACCCGGACTCAATAAACACAGGGCTGCAGGAGAGCCCGGCAGGAAGGTGTGAGGCCCACCTCCAGAGGAAGGCCAAGCTTCAGAGGGGCTTCTCCTCAGTCCTCCCCTCCTCCCTTCAGGGCACAGGCTTTCATATGTAAATATGTGGTCTGGAGCATGCTTGCCTAGGGGTAGTGGGCACTCTTTGGTTTTTGTTTTTGTTTAAGAATTGCAGTCAAACACTAGAAACAGATGCTAATAAAAGCTCACCTCCTCCTGGTTTGACAGGGGGCTCCCAGCTGATCCCACAGCCCAGGCACGGTCTGAACTTTGCCAAGCACAGGGTTTTAAAATGGATTTCCTTGGAAGTTCTGCCTCTCTCCCAGGATTCAGGCGGGGATAGGCGGGGCGACACCCTGGATCCCTCAGTTCTGAGCTCACGCATCCACTCCAGGTCCACTCACCCAGGGTTCAGCCAGCAACATCCAGCCCCGCAGGGCAGCTACTGAGCGGCTCCTTCCCTTCGGCAGAGCACTGGCCCTCACCTCGATGGGCCTCCTCTGCCCGTTTCCCTGCTGCAGAAACTCAGGACTCAGATTAGCCCCTGCCCATCCATGCAATGTGGACAGGAAACAGAAGGGGCTCAGAGAGGGGAACGTTTCCAGATCTGTCTGACCCAAACATCTGCCGGCATAGGGTGTTGCCAGCCTTGCTGTAAGATAACCAGACTGGAAGCAAGGGAGGTTTCTCGTTTATGTTGCCAGGCCTTAGCAATGCAGGCAGGACGTGGAGAAAGCAGGAAACAAGAGCCGCAGGCCCCACTGGGCTGGGAGAGGGGCGCTGGGCAGCTTGCCCCCCCTGGAGCACCCAGCGCCTCCAAAGCAAAGAAGGGAGCCCCTGGAAGAGGAGGCCCCCAGCCTCCTGCTCCTCTAAGCCCACGGGAAGAGCTAGGGTGGCTATTATGTTCCATACTGAAGAAACTTCTACTGTGTTTCTATTGACCTAGAAACCATTTGCTTTCAAAAAATTTTTTTTCATTGGTTTCCAACAGGCTGCTGTGGATAATGGCTTCTATAATGAAGCAGCATATTCACCATCTCACATAGTGATCTGCTTACTTAACAAAAATCCCTCATACAGTATAATCTTATACGCTGTGATCCTCATGCTGCACTTTAGACGTGGACATGGTTCTCCTGTAGCCCTGCTGTGGGTTACCCTTTGGTTGCATCCCCCATCCCTGCCCCTCCACCCGGGTAACCACTGCTTTATTCTCTGACTCTGTGCGTTCAAACTCTTTTTTATTCAGATTCCATGATAAATGAGGCCAAGCCGTATTTTACTTTCTGTGTCTGGCTTGTTTCACTCAGTGGACTGTCTCTTAGGTTCATCCATGTGGCCACAGGAGAGGATTTCTCCTTCCCTGTGGGTGTGGACGAGCATCCCACTGTGCACATAGAACACGTTGTCTCTATCCACTTATCCACCAGCAGATGGTGAGGATGCTCCCATCACTTGGTCACTGTGGGTAACACTGCAACACACATGGGAGTGCTGATGTATTTGTGCTGGTGGTTTCATCTCCTTTGTGTTTATACTGGCGTGAGTGTGTGTGATGTGTATTTTCTTATTGACCCTAATGGGTAGCAATGTATTACAAAGAAGTATCATAGCAGGAGAAGAAACCTTTGTGCGCGCACGCACACACACACACACACACACACACACACACTTACACGCTCATGTCTGCCAACCCTCCAAGCAATTGGAAACTCAGAAATATCTCAAACATACTTTGAAAGAGGTGAGAAATATTTTAAATAGCTTCTTCATATGAGCTATTTCTTTAGCAACATAAAAACAAATTTTGGTTACAGAAATTAAAGTGAGCTTTTATAACTGAAGAGCATATTTATTATGCTAGTTACTGCTTTGCTATGAATAGTATATACATTCTCATCCTAAACAATAACACACACACACACACACACACACACACACATATGTTTGTTTTGAAGTTAAGGACATTTTTATTTGAAATCTTTATTACTTAGGTACCAAGTTTGAAAACATGGACCTTTGCACAATTTCTGAAAGAAGAGTGAGCAGCATGGAATGGTGAGAGATGTTTATGAATTCAATGCAGGCAAAATCCAAAATAAAATTAATAAAGGGTAAAAAAACCCCAGAGAGCCACGAGACAGTGCCTCTGTCCACATTTTCCTAAGGAAAACTAAAGCACTTGGGGAGCAGCAGAAAACATCAGCAAAGCTGCACCGTGATGTGCAAGACAGCAGCGCTCAGGCCCTCCAGGAAGTACTTCTGGGCGCCCCTGCCTCGGGCCCCAAGGTCCACCGTACCCTTCCCTACCCGCTGAGCCATGACTCCCAGCTTCTCATTCCTGCCTCCCCTCTATGCGCCCTTCAGGGCCTTCTCTGCCCTTTCCTGGAGCAGGGGACTTTGTTAACCCTTCAGCCTGGACTTCGGGGACCCAAAGGCAGCACCTAAGCAAGGCCAAAGTCCCTGGGGTCCACTGAGGGACCTCCCTGCTGCCTTCCCTCCTCTCCTGTGTCTGCACCTCAGATCTACGGGTCACTGAGTCATAGCACTCGGTGGACAGACATGCAGAGCTCTCTCTCATCTTTACCAAAATGATAAATAAATAAATAAATAATAACAATAAAAGAACAGCAACAATAAAACCGAATTTCCTGTAGTGCTGCTGCATTTTTCTCGTAGTTTTTCCCATAAAAACCTCCCTCACATCAGCTTCAACTTGAGAAGTGAGACGCTCTGCTTCCCAACCCTGGGCCGTTCTCGACTTGATCACCTGTATTATGAGCCTCCCAGGGAACTCAGAATAAAATAGAAATGGCCTCCAGCGCCTGCCAGCCTCTGGGAGATCCAGACCACGCCTCTGTGGCCTTGTCTTCCCTTTAATCTCACTTGGGGCTCAGCACTGACTGCATCCATCCCTGATGCCCCTTTACGCTTCTTGTGTGGCTGCTTCCTTCTCTCTCCGTGGGACACGAGGCAGCTTCCTGCTTCTCTACCCCAACAGGGAACATAAGCTGCTTGAAGACAGCCATTCATGGCTATGAAATTCGCTGCGGCGTCTCCGAGCGACCACCCATCCCACGGGTGATGTTGAATAAATATTTGTTGCAGGAATGATGAAGGGTGGGGTGAGGAAAAGCTCTCCGTGAGGTCAAAGCGGACAACACAAAGCCCATGCTCTAAAACTGCAAAAGTTTACTTGTTTGAAATCTTAGGTCCTTTCTTTACACACCAGGAAAACAGTAAATAAAATTAATCAAACATTTTGTTCTCAACTCTCAGGGAAGAAGAAAGGGAGGAAGAGCTCTAATGACCACCAGCTAATCACCATTCTAACTGGGTAGAGAGATTTCATTATTTCACTCCATTTGCTTCCCCAGCATCTGGTACATTGCCTGACCATCACAGACAACCCCATATTTGTTGAGTGGATGGACAAGCAAATGGACACTAATGACCTGTGGAAAACAGGGTAATTACAAAGGACTGGGGAAAGACTCAAGAATCGGTGACATTGTAGCTGGGGAGAGCAGAATGATAAGCAAGGGAGCAGAACTGTGGAAATTATGGAGCACGGGGACAAAAGGAATAAATAGCCAAGGAGAGCTGTCCACCCACAGCTCCTTGAGCTCAATGGGCCCTTCCACCACGGCTCCAGGAGAGACATGGAGAAGAGCCACAACTGAGACCAAGGGGTACCACAGTGAGCATTTAACCAACTGGTCCTGTTTTGGACAAGGAGAGGCTGTTAACAGCCACAGAGCCTGGCCTATCCTGGCTGATACGAAACCCACTAAGCATCTGCCCTTCATCCTCAGGGTGTAAACTGGAGGTAAGGAGCCAATTGTACATATTTACTGTTAGGAACCTACACCTCCTACGGAACCTGGCACATGAAGAGTGATGAATAAAAGAAGAAATGACTTCACAACACGTGACCAGTTAACAACTGACAACAGACTACACTGAGATTTTACAGCTACTGTGCTGTGTGATCTTCAGGGCTTCCGTTCCTGGCAGAGGATCAGGGAGAGGTGGCCAGGGCAGGAGATGGGACAAGAAAGAAAGACCGATTGGCAGCAGAGATGCACAGATGTGCACAGAAGCTCGTGAAAAGATGTGTCCAACAGAAGCAGAAGCAGGCAGGTCCCAGGTGGGTGGAGTGAGAATGAAATCTGACCCGCAATGTAGCCAGGTTGAATGAAACCACAATGCACAGACGTCTGCATTGTCTAGTGGAAAAAGTCTTGTATGTGTTCAGAGTGACCTGTCGTCCACTGTATCTGGAGCAGTTGCTACTGTCTGCGCTCCGCCCAGCTGGTCACCAGGAGCCTGGGGAGAAGACGAAACAGCACCACTGATGGGTTCTCAATGGTGCACCGGGGTGCACAGGTGGGACGCGCGCCTGGCTCTCCCCTGCCCAGCTCAGGTACCTGGGTGGCCCCAGCACCCTGCCCAGCCTCCTTCCTGCTCTTTCGCCTGGCTCCGTGCCGCACTACCATGGGACAGGGAAGGAACTGAGCCTGGTCTCTGTCATCATGCAAGAGCATCGCACTGTTCACGCGAGTATGTTTGGGCAATCTCCATGGTTACCAAAATGGACCTGGATGATGAACTCTCAGCTGGGAGGTCAAAGGGCATCATCAATTTTATCTCTGTCCTTAAGACTTTAGCCAGTAACAGCCTGTGAGCCCAGTACCCCAGGTTCCAGGAAGCTCTGTCCATGTACATAGACACTGAAGATTAAAGGACACACTAATATTAAAGAGTTGTTCGATTTTTACTTATTTATGTTTGTTTGTGCAGTTCTGGGGATCAAAATCAGGAAAGCTCTACTACTGAACTGCATCCCCAGTCCTTTAAAATCATTATCGCTCTTTTATTTTAAATTTTGATACAAGGGCTCACTATGTTGCCCAGCCTGGCCTTGACCTCGGTATATTCCTGTCTCAGCCTCCCGAGAAAGGAAGCATCATGCCAGCTAAAGTGTTGCACACATAATAAAGCATCATTTTAAACACATGTGCACACACACATTAAAGAAGAAAAACATAACTGTGGTCACTGCCACAGGCTGGAATGAGGTTTGCACCCCACAAATGCTATGTATTACAGCTGTCCTTAGTTGATCAAACAGGGAGTCCAAAATGCAGAAACTCATTGTAGCTGTTAGGAAGACAAAATCACACATTAGCACGAAGCCAGTTGTTGGAGCACAGGACTCTGGCTGGCTCTCATTCCTATACTGTGGTTTGTATCCCGTGTTGTTTTATGCAGTGCTTTTAGACAGGAGCCACGGGATTGTAGGTCAACCAGAAGCTGGAAGAGAGGCTGTGACCCCCTGAATGTGAGGGGGGCTATGACTCTCCCATCCAAGCCAGAGGGGCCCCTTCACTCCCTGTGACCCTGCGAGTATGCCAGCTACAAGGTTTTTATCTATACCACATATGCATTCCTTCTATTCTTCCTAAGGGAACCAATTCTCTTGAGTTTTATAAAGTAGCTCAGAGGGGAGTTAATTGCCCATTTCCTGGCCATTGCCTGCATTAGTCCTTCAGATTGATTTGGTATTTGCACCCCCTTTAGGGTGTTCATTGATATCTCCCCCGACCCTGGTTCTCCCCCATTTAATCCATCACCACCACAGAGTACAATAAACAGTGCGAGAGCCAAGTTAATTGCCTGCTATTCTGAATGTGATACTCAGGTTTAGAAAGTGGGCAGTGGTGGTGCAAAGCACTGTTTCCTGTAGAGTCTGCCTCGGGTCAGGGAGGACCACACACGCCAGCTCATTCACCCGAAAGCCAAGTTCAGACACAAGACTGTGTGGCCCTTCTTGAGGTGCAGCCCCCAGGCTCAGGAGCAGCAGGACAGTGAAACTTCATGCCTGCCACCCGACTGCTCCCTCCAAGGATGTGCTGGGAACTCTTGTTCTAATGAGTAGCATGACTGAAGCCAGGAAACAATCGGTAAAATAAAACCCTATATACAAACCTAAGAATACATAGTATTTGGGGGAGAATTCCATGTTGAACAGAGATGCTGATTTGAATGTAACGGCTGAGTCTGAGAATGCAGAGCTACATCCCTGGTGTGTACTCAGTTCTGTGTGGGTAACTAACCAAGGGAGAGGAAAAGTGCAGGTTTGCTGGAAACAGAGGCATCAGTTAGGGTGGAGGTCAAGACCAGCTGACTGATGGGGACAGAGTAACCACACACGGGCCCTGCAGAGACCTCCAGAGAGGAAGCAGAAGCTTGCTGTCCCCAAAAGGGAGGACACAGTGGAGTTTCTAATTCCTTTCCTGGACCCCAACACAGAATAATTAAAAAGAAAAAGAACACCTGGGAACCATGATATGATTTAGGCTCGAAGACATGAAACATAAGCATCCCTCTTTGAAGACTTCCTGGTGAGTGGTTAACAGAGGAATAAAACCAAAAGGAATGAACTTAAGAACTTTCAAAATGCAGGTGCTTTGCAAACATGAGAGAAAGGGTGCTTGAGGCCCAGGACCCAGACCCGCACTGCAGCCTTTCTCCTTGGTATGTCTGCACCTCGTCTTGTCACAGGTTGGTGGCACAGGGAGCTGCTGCCAGGCCCTCTCCATGCACAGGGTGTTGCACAGCTGTATCTCTAGGTCTACAGCTCCTGCTTTCAAAGTGGAATACAGCAATCCCATCATCTGCTGCCTCCCTGTCTCGGGTTTCATTTACCCATGTCAGCCATGCTCCAAAAACTTAAGTGGAAAATTCCAGAAATCAAAATCAATAAGTTTTCAATCATAGTCCCTTCTGCATGGTGTAATGGAATCTCTCACTTCTCACTCTACCTTGCCCATGTCAGGAATCATCTGTGTCCAGAGTTTCCACCCTGTATATGTTACCTGCCTGGGAGTCATGGAACAGCTGTCTCAGTTATGAGATCAACTGTTTCAGCAACACAGTGCCTGTGTTCAATAAACGTTATTTTAACAATGGTTCCAAAATACAAGCCTTGATGATGGCCAGTTGGATATGCCATCAAAAAGTTGTAAAGTGTTTGCTTCAAGAGAAAAGACAAAACTTCTGGACTTCATAAAGAAAGAAAAAAATCATTATCTCAAGTTGCTAAGATCTACTGCAAGAATGAATCTTTTTTTTTTGCAAAAATTTTCTCTATTATTTTATGAAACTTTTCTGTATTATTTTTAGTTACTGTTGCTAGTTCCAGTGCCAAATTAATAAGTTTTTAATGAGTTAAACTTTATCACGAGTTTGTATATATAAGAAATACATGGTGCCTGTAGTGTTTAGTACTATTCAGAATTCTAGGCAACAGACATGGGGATCAAATCTCAGATATGGAGAGAATAACTATGTGCTAATTTTCTATTTTAGAATTAATGTTCTGTCTGTTTACAGAATCCTTGTGCAAATATTCTCCCATCTTCTCCTCCCATCTCATTCCCAGCTTTGCTCAGACATCGCCTGTGGGAGCGGCCCTCTTGGGCCTTCCTGTTTGGAGTCTTCAATAGCCTGGACCGCCCTGTCCCTTCCTGAATTAATTTTTTGGTCACAATCATGGCCAGATAGCCTACTGAACCAATTTTCATAGGTGTCTGCCTTCTCCCAGTGATTGTGCAAAGCTCCACAAAGACTGAAAATTGTCCTTTTCAGGTTTGTTTTCTAGTGTCTTCCCAGGGCCTGAGCCAGTAACTGGACCCCTGTAGTGTCTTAGTGCGAATTTGTTGCATGAAAGAATAAATGCACCTGGGAGCAGCTTGTATCAAGGAGACAATTCATTTTAGTCACATTTAGAGAATAGCTATTATTGAAGAAAACTCACACTTACAGAATACTTATTATTGAGCAAGGTACAATACTTTCATTTTTGTGTAACTTTTTTGGTTTATTTTTTTAAATTTTCATTCACTAGTACATGTGTCTAATAGAAGTTTATATTCGTTGTGTGGAGTTGGCCTGTGCACATAACACATCTAATTTCCTTTTTGTTCCTTATCCCGCCCTTCCTCCCTGTCTCTGGATCCCCTTCCCCTTTGAGAATGATCTAGCTCCCTATTTCTTGTTATCTTTTGTAGACGAGACTATTTAAAAGATGAGCAGAGAAAGAGGAGAGCCAGGACAGAAGGATGGGGGAATCCCAGAGACTGGAAAGAAGGGGAAAGTGGAAAGCAAGGAAGAGAAAGCCAGGAGAGCCAGGGCGTCAGGTTACAGAGGGCACATGAGGCCTCCTACTAAGCGCCAGCACAATCCAAGGGTGGTTGATGAACTTCCAGGAAGAGCTGCAGCAGAAGAGTGCAGACTGCAAACGGCAACCGAGTCAAAGACAGATTTGGAAATGGAGTTAGGGAAAATAACCTGATTCAGACAGAAAGCAGGAGGGATGCAGGCAGTCGTAGCAGCAGCACAGAGCTGGAAAGAAGGTGCAGTACTCACCGTCTAGGTCAGGAGGTGTGCGTGTGCGAGCGCGTGTGTGGGTGTGTGCGGGCGTCTGCACGTCTCTGCTGGCTGACAGAGTGGTGGACAGGACCCAGAAGTGCCTGTGTACAAACAACTCACTTCACGTTCTCTTTTACAAGCCAAGGGGGGAAATAAACATCGAATTAAAATGCACCACGAGTTCTGGTTTCCTATTTCAATTCTAGCAGATACCACAATTTCCACAACTGAAATTTATTAAGGACCTTTGTAGATAAAAAATTAATGTGGCTCAGCACTCAGCCTCCGAGTCAGAAGCACTGGGCTAAGCACATACCGTGGATGTGACAGAGGACAGGGGAGACTGCGGGAAAAGACCCTGCACCCCAAAGTAAGTAAGAAAGAAGACTGAAAAGCCCTACTGGGCCCAGAGACACAAGCTAAATGAATTCTCTGAAGAGCAAAACAGATTTTCCACTAATATTCTCTTAATGGATTTCTTAAAACATGGTAAGAAGGCTGAAAGAAGCCTGGTGAGTCTACACAGATTATGTAAATTCTCATTTCATTTTTCTGCTTTAGGGTGAGGTTTCGGCACCGTGTCCAAGCTGTAAACCCCACCATTCCCTATCTCGGAGCCCCAGCTGGCGAGCACAGCAGAAGGATTAAGCGGACACACGTGATCCGACAGCAGGGATGGCTGCCGGGCTCAAAGGAACCAGAGACGTGTGCTCTCCAGCTTAGAAAGAAGATTTTTAAAATATAGTTCCACGATTTGCCTCAGCTTATCTCAGCCAAGAGGTTAAATATTCTCTGTATCAGAGAGAGAGAGAGAGAGAGACAGACAGACAGACAGAGACACAGAGAGACAGACAGAGACACAGAGAGACAGAGAGAAAGCAGGAGGAGGAGGAGGAGGAAGGAAGGCAGGCTGGCTCATGGCCTCTGCTAAGAAAGGAAATGACTGATTCTTAGGCTATCCAATAATCACAGTGCCTCTCTTCAGTTCCCTTTTGAAAATGTTAAGTTTACACCGAAGTTTACCATAGCCATTTTTTCTTTTCAGATTAATATTCCTAACACAGAAAACCATGTTGCCATCATTTACACTGAAGAACCCGATATACTGCATTTTCATTACCACTTCCTCTACATACATAGCTCAGAGGACTCCCCTTGCTGGGAAACAAAACTGCTCTTGCCTGGAGGATTCGGATTTTTATGGCTTCTGGGACCAACATCTCATTCAACAAACACCCCAGAGCTTGCGCTTGTGCCCCTCAAAGTGAACGGACACGCTGTGCACGTTCCCAGGCCACAGGCAGCTGTAAATTCAGGAATCATTAGTGCCGAGTCAAGCTGTCTTTGTCCCTCAAATATCTTTGTCTGGCAGGAGTTTTAGCTTCCTGTTTAGATCAAAGAGGGAGCCAAGCAGAATTAACCCAGAAAGATTTACTCTTGCCAGGACCCTCATAAGCAAAGGTGTCCATTGTCTTCGTTTTCCCAACAGAAAAATAATAGACTGCTGTCTGTCTTCAGTGAATGTCAGCGACAAACAACACCAGAATAAATAAACCACTCCCTATTTGCCTGGATGCTCTGATTTGTAATAAATGGTTCAGTTTTCCCCCTTTTCCCCACTATGTGATCTGGTGCACAATCCCGAACTTTTCAAAGAAACGACCCTGATTAGAGAGTTAACAAATCCATCAGCAGACTCAGTCCGACGAGCAAAGTCTAACTTGGACAAGAGCAATTCAAGGAGTGGGGGTCTGCTCCTGTTACCTCTCCCCATCCTGACCTTTCGAGCTCACACTGCAAACGGATTCAACACGATTAGCCTACATGTGACAGGCATCGTGGTTTAATATTTGGGTGGCAGGGGAACTCAGACTGGGTAAAATTCAAACTGCACAGTCTGGACTCGGCTCATTCCTGGTGGCGGCAGGCCCTGATTTCCACACAGCGGAGCTGGAGCTGGGGCACTAATGAGGGGATGGGCAGCCACCCTGCCCACCAGTGTGTGCAAGCCTTAAACTAATAACTCAGCAATTACAAGAAAAATGAGCAGTAATTACACCCATTTCACTCCCGGCTAGACAGATGGGACATTTTCTCCTCGTTATTGGCAAACTGTCACTGCATTTATTTCATTTTTACTGTTTACTATTTGCTGTTCTTTGACGAAGAGTAATTATAGGCTGGGAAAATATGAAAAACATGAATGTTGGCTATTTTTTTAAAAAACAGCAGCCCCTTTCCCCATTCTAGATTGATAGAATCCTCATTTTGGAACTCACTGAAAGGGTATCAGCATTCCCAGGATCTCCAAGGCAGTCTTCACTTCCCTGGGGGATTTCTGTGTTTGGTAATTATTTGGATCACTGTAGACCCATCAGTATCTATCCTTCCTTCCTCCCTTCCCCCTTGCTTCCTCCCTTCCTCTCTTCCTCTTCCTTCCCTCTCCATGGGAGCCTCTATATTGCTCACACTCTTCCGTTTGTGTCCAGGACTGAAGCAAAGAAAAAATGCACCTTTGCCGGAAATAAACGAAAGAATGCACAATATGCCTTTGCTGTTGCTCTCATGGCTTTGGCTTCAGGAACAGACATCTGTTCCCTTTTGCCACCTCTGTAAAACAGTGTCAGATAAGCAGTCTGGTAGAACAGTGATCTTGAGGGTTTGTTCCTACAGGTTCCCTCGGAAGAACATCATTATAACAGAGAACACACGATGTTTACGTTCCACTTATGACAAACCACCAGCCATGTTGATAACACCGGTGGAGAAAACAGACTGGAATTCATTTTTAGCAATCATGTTTCTAGCTGGTGTTAATAATTAATTGATGGGGGCTAGAAATGTTTGCACTTTCAAAAGAAATATGAATGACAAAGGAGACACACAGGATTATCACACGACAAGCATATGTTTCAGCTCATATTAAAGTGTTACCAACTGCAGAGGAAGCCCTGTGTGTAAAATAACATGCTCTGGGTGTGTGCGTGTGTGTGCATGTGCACGAGGAGGGGCTGGGTGTGAGTGTAAATGTGAACTCGTGCAGATACAAAGCCAGGAGAATAACAGCCAGGATGGCCCACGTGGACCCACAGCAGATCTGCAAACACAACCACTCTCCCCCTAAGGCATCCCTGCAAGCGTCTGAAAAGCTGATTTGGGCATGGTTTTTTAATGAGATAAAAATTTAAAAAAAGGAAAACACCAGAAACCAAAAAAAGCCCAGCCTTGTTCTACAGGGCTCCATATTGATTCAGGGACGAGCTCCGAGGAGCAGGCCGGCAGGACTGACCGGACCTGGAGCCCTTGGTCGGTGCTCCAAGGGACAGGACAGGACCGGCCCAGGGGACAGGGATGGCGCGGGCTGCGGGAGCTGGGGGTGGGCGGGAGCTCGCGGGGGCTTTCCCGGCTGTCTAACCCCCAGAGGAGGGCACCCAGTGTCCCCTGCAGCCCACGAGCCTCCCTCCCTGCCTCTGCCACCCTGGCCCTGCTGCCCTCTGCCCACTGCCCTCCCGGGCACGTGGGCCCAGGCATGAGGGAGGCCTGAGCCTGGGAGGGAGTGGGCAGAGGGGAGGTGGGTGTGAGTGGGAGGAATCCAACCGGCAACCTGGCTCTGCACTGCTGAGCACACACACATGGCACAAATACCACATACACGCACGCCACACATGCATGCTGCACACAGACACATATACACATGCCACACACGCATAATGCACACCACACACAAATATACCCCATACCACACACATCAGACATGGCCCACACATGTGCAGCACACACCACACAAGCCTACCGTGTACCTCCTCTCACACACACACCATACACAAATCACAGCACGACACACACCAGACATGTTTACTACATGCCACGTTTACCTCAGCCACACACCACAACACACCACACACCAGACTGTACACATACACACAGCACACATAAATACTGCATACATGCACACACACCATGCATGTGACACACACCACAGGAACGTGCACAAACATGCCCGAGCACGCATGAGCATCTCACGGCACACACGGCAACCCACGCCCAGGGTGAGCCACGCTTCTGGGCCAGGGACCCTCAGGCTGGGTAGGAGACAGGGAGGGAAGAGCCCGATGGCCCTGGCTGAGCGACAGGCATGTGGGCCCAGCCCCAGCCCTGCTCTCAGGATGCTCAGCTCTAGGGGCTCTGTGGCCATCAGAAGGCACCCAGCGCCCTCTGATTCAGCCAGGCAGACGCTCCTCTGCCTGAAAAGGACCAATGCACCTTGTCTGGCTTGGTGCTCTCATTTGGTAATTGGAGGTCTGAGTTTCCCAGGAAGGTCTGCCTTAGTTTACTGCCTTTAAAAGGGTAGCCTAAGAGGTTTAGGCCGATGCAGAGCACCTGTAAGGAATACCTTAATCTGGAGGCTTCCGACCTCTGTAACAATCTATCTGGCTCCAATTCAGTGGATTTGTTGGCTCCAAAAGTAAGATCCTTACAGACTGATAAAAGCCAGGTTAATATATGTTTCAAAGCTGTGCGGCCGCAAAAAAATATTGTTTTAGTTAAATCGGTGCTTTGGCCCTTCAGGATTCTAAGCAATAGCATCAGGTTTTCAAAGCATTCCGATGCATTATAAGGCATCCCATGAGGAGGACACAGTGTGAAGAAACTGGGACGGTGAGCTCAGCCTTGGGAACCGGGTTCCAGGGCCAGTGGTGCCGGTCACAGCCCCTTCCTAGGCGGGTCCATCACACCTGACTGCACAGGCGCCGGGCCCCGAGCACTTCCCCCAGAAAACACACGGGGAGTTCAAAGTTCCTCTTTTAAGTGAACCTATGATTCACAGGGGGAAGGGTCAATATTGGCACAAGTGAAGGAATCTCAGGGCAGGGGAGCAGCGCAGGTGGGAGGTGGACAGAGCAGAACACCCCAAAACTGAGCACTGGAAGAGGGAGGAGCCGAGGGGTCACAGCGGAGAGCACCCCGGGGCAGTGAAAACTGACTGGTTCCAGGACCCTGCACCCCCATGGGGAGAGCTTCCAAATGGACAGCCCGCTCCCCTAGGTCCCCAGCATGCAATGGCAATGGGGACAAGGCCAGGGGCCCAGGAGAGCCCTGGGGTGCAGAGGGAGGAGGCACTGTGGGGTGTGGGGGAGTGTCCCCAAAGGGTCCCTTGGAATCAGAGGCCTGGTCCCCAGGGTGGTAGCACTGGGAAGTGCTTAGCGCTCTCAAGAGGTGGGGCTGGGGCTAGCACCCCTTGAGTGCTCCCGAGGGTGTTACAAAAGGAGTAGGCTGGCCCCTTCCCGTGTCCTGGCTCCAGATGTGACCACTTCCTCCTGGTCACTGCCATGGCCATCTGCCATGCCCCCCACAGAACTGAGCAGAGGAAGGCACTGTGCCTGTGAGCCTCCCAAACCGTGAGCCAAATACACCTCTTTTGCTTCATAAGCTGCATTCATCAGGCATTTTGCCACAGTGAGGAAGAGCTGACTAATCAGGGGGTCTGTCCTGTGTCCCTAGCAATGAGGACAGGACTTGGAGTGGATGGACAGTGGATGTGGGGAGAGTGGAGGGACCGTAATGAGCAGAATCCTGAGCCCTGTTGGATCCGCACGTGGGCACCACCCACAAACAGGTAGGAACGCTTTTCTTTACCATCTGGACCCCAGGAAGACACGTTGGTAGCCTCACCTCTAGCTCACACTGGCCGGCCTTCAGGAAGGGGCCTGGCTTCTCCTTGCTTTTTCTCTGACTTGGAGAGAAAATGCATTGTACAAGGGAACGACTCGTTAGCAACGGGACGTTGCCAGCATCAGAGCATCTTGGTCCAGCAAGTGCAAAAAGCCTGGGCTAAGGTCAGCTGCGCCAGCCCGGGCAGGAGGAGCTCAGAACCTCGGCCATGCGTCATGCAGGCACCAAAACATGCTCCAGACGCCTGCCAGCCTCAGCCCCAGCCTTCGGTGACTGTAGTCAGCTCCTCTCACTGCTCAGTCAGCACTGGGCACTTCCACGGTGTCCCCACCCATAAAATTCCGACGTTGAAGTCCTAGCCCCAACAGGACGGCATTTGGAGACCACGTCTTAACAACTCACTTAAAATCAAGGTGTGAGGCAGGCCTCAACTCAATCTGATAGGTGCTTAATGAGTATGAACACAGGCACAGGGCTGCAGGCACAGATAAAGACCTTAAAAGGACATGACATTGCCACCTAAAGTCAAGAAGATGGACCTCAGGAGAGCCCAAAGCAGCTGACACCTTGATCTGGGACTTTTAGCCTCCAGAACAGGAGAAGAAAATGTTGTGTATGTTACCTAGTCCTTGGTGTTTGTTATGGCAGCCTGGGTAAGCAACATGCTCCCTTTCATCTACCACCACTCAGCAGACACCCAGGCTCTGAGTACAAGAATCGTGGTGGGTGTGTCACACTCCTGACTTCCCACACTCTAGCCTGAATCAGAACTGATCTTCACTTGGAGAGAGACATTGACTCCACAATTTGGGAGCATGAGAAATGCCTGCAGTTAGTAGATACTCAATACATGCTTTCTGGATGGATGGATGAATGGATGGACAGGTGGATGCGTGGGTGGATGGATGGGTGGGTGGGTGGGTGGATGGGTGGATGGGTGGATGGGTGGGTGGGTGGCTGGATGGGTGGATGGGTGGGTGGGTGGGTGAATGGATGATGGATGATGGATGGGTGGGTGGATGGGTGGATGGTTGGGTGGATGGATGGGTGGGTGGATGGGTAGGTGGATGGATGGATGGGTGGGTGGGTGGATGGGTGGATGGATCAATGGATAGATTTTCTTAATAAGAGTATAAAGCCAAACTAAGATGATTTTATGATATTTCTCACTTCACCAAGTAGCGTTAAGGAGAAGATTCAAGCAATTTATCTGCAATTAGGATCCTCATTAGCAGATGCACATATGTGGAAAGCAGAACTGAAAATGAGACAGAATTTAAATCCAAGGAGATATATAATAGTTCTGTTTTTAAAAATATATTTTAAAATGAAACTGCAAGATTTTTTGAACTTATTTTTTAAGCTAGGCACTCATATACTTTTATTAAACTGTACAAGTAAGGGTTACATGGGAGGAAAAAAAAGCTTCATTTTGTTCCAGTTTTGGGTTTGGCAACAGAAGCATATTCTGGGAGCTGTCAAATCAAAGACATTTTCCCAGTGTAACAGGATAATGGACTCTTGCATGAAGAATTCATGTACTTTCTCCCTGCATCTTTTCTCACTAATACTTCTTTCTCTTTCCTTCTGTGGTGGTTGCTTGATTCTTGAAAGCTGTGGCAATTAAAGAAAATGTACTCGGCACAGCAATAACAACTGGCACCATCTCGCGTGATTTTGATGGTTTAATATGCTACACAGACATTCAAAACCACCAAAAAGCAATAACAGTATATAAAGGAACTGATACAGAGCAATGTAAATCATGAGGAAAGACCAAAAGATTTTACTGGAGATGATGATACACAGATGGAATCTGTCCCGAGTGCAGGTTGTTAACTGAATTACAGTCAAGCACAGAAACCAGACCCTGGTCCAGAGGTGTGGAATCCCATGCTGCTTCAGTAATGCTATGCCTGTTGAGGCCCTGCTATTTGGCAGAGGCATGCATACAGCAATGAGAAACAGGTGACAGGAAATCCAGCATCTTGTGCTTAAGCATCGGGAACTCGAGGCACCTCCTTCCTGCCTCATGTTATAAATGCACAGCTGCCTATCTGTCACTCCCATAATGTGTAAAACACTAGCACATTTGCTGGTATTTGCTCATGGGCCTAAAAATCATGTGGTTATCACACCACTGTTTTATCCCATTCATTTCTAAATCCATCTCAATTTACCAAAGGGGAAGATCTAGTTTGGCCTCAGGATGATTCCAAAGCAAGGAATCTCAACGGTCTTGTGATGCTTCAGTGGTTCTCCTTGTAAGGAATTCTGGTATGGAGTGTCCAGAAATGTGTAGTGAAAATGACCCGGTAGTACGATATCCTGTAGGTGTCGCCTGACATCAACTGCGGGAACTGAAGGGCGTCCTCGCTGGGAGGGACAGGGATGACAGCCACCTGCCACAGGAGCCAGTGAAGGAGGAGGCTGCAAAACCACAGCTGAGGAGAAAACCCAAGGGCAGAGCAGCGGCCTGGGACCTAGACGTAAAGCAGTGGCCACCTGCTGATGTCCCGAGTGTGGATTTCTTTATCCACACACAAGGGGACCCCAAAGCACGAGTCAGTCTCCCAGTGCTGCCTAGGAACTTCCTTCAAACTCACTGGCTGTTCTCTTGGCTCTTTTCAGCTCTGCTTCCTGGCGTGACACGTTCAAGGATGACCAAAACAGTGACCTCAAACGCACAGGAAAGAGAACGTGGCTCAGCATCGACTAAGGAGGAAGAGTGGGCTGGGCCGCAGAGGGACGGACTCCTGGCTCTCATCTAGGGACACAGCAGGCTTCATTCTTTCCGCTCCCTTCCTCGCCCTCTGGATGAACCGACCTGGCTGGGAACCCCTAGACCCAGCAGCCTGAGTGCCAGGACATGCTCGCAGGGTGCTAGGGACCTGTGCATCACTAAGTTCTCTTCCCCTATTTCCCTCCAGTTTCTCCTCCTTCTATGGCTCTACGCCATCTTGTCAAGAACATATCACGTCATAAAGATGAACTGGTCCACACTTTGCTCTGTGGTCTTAAAGAATGAAAAGCTCAAACCCTGAATATTTGTGGGGCTCTGCCAATTATCATCGCGAGAATAAAATTCTTGATCCTATTTTCACAACTTTATTGACATCTGCTTTGGAATAGTTGTAAAAATTCAGAATATACTATGTGCACATTTGTTTGCTAAGTGCATCTCTATCCTTATTTCTGCAGTGTCGTGGAATCTTCTGTGATGTTTCCCCATCAGATATATTTGAGAAAGTAACTATGAAGCCTATTGAATGTTATAAGCCTAACAGTTCCAAAAGAGCTGATTAAACATCAGAGTTAGATTACTGATACAGGGTAAAACATTATGTGTAATGGCTGATTTTATGCACTTTTTTACTATTATTAAATCAATTTGACAGCTCTCTCAGAAATTATATTAAACAAACCATAGTCCAAAGTCTGGTTCCTCTGTCTCAAATGGCAAACTTTCAAGTATAGGACAAAGACTGCATAGTGCTAGGAGAGTTATAAGACATGACCTTTGATACAGTTAAAATAAGAACTGTAGATTATTTAAGAAATGTCCATTCAATGTATTTACCTTCAAACCCCATCAGAAAATAGTACTTGGAAGTAGTTTTCATTTCATAACTCAGAAGCTCTAGGACTTTTCAACATTAACAAAAACATGGCTGATTTTCATGACACCACAACTGTGTGAGAAGCAGGACACTCAGCGCCCTCCAGATGTCTCCAAGTATCCAGGTGCCCTGGAACAATCACCCTGTGTCTGGCACATTGAACGTTTCAGGATGGCAAAGGTGCGGTACGGTTCATATTCTTACAATTACAAAAAATGAGTTTTAAAAAGCAAAGTAAAAAAAAATGAGTAACTGCTGCTGTGTCCATATTCCCAGGGTTGATATTAAAATAATTCAACAACCTGTACAAATACCTAAATCAGTCATTAAAATTTCTTCTCCAACTACATATATATGCGCAAACACATGGTAATACGGATTGTATCTAGACATGCCCCCCAAAGCCTGATGCACTCAGAGCTGGGGCTTTTCAGAGGTGGTAGGATCTAGGGTGGATGAATGTGGGTTAAAGGTGTGATTACTAAATTAGTCCACTGATTGGTTAGCATTGTTCTGGGTCTGGATAACAGAAAGGCCTATCTTGGGTGTGGAAGGCACCAACCAATAGGCTATAGCCTAGATAGAATAAAAAGAAGGAAGGTGGGCTCACTGCTTGCTGCTTCCTGCCTACCCCACCATGGAATGTTTGTCCTCAGCCATGCTCCTGTGTCAGGCTGCCCTGCCTTGCAGCCAGCTGAATATAAACAGGAACCTTTACAAACTGTGAGCCCAAATAAACCTTTCCTCCTTTAACTTGTAGATGTTGGGTATTTTGCCCTAGCAATGAGAAAAGTAACTAAGACATATGCATATGCAGAAAATAAAACTGCTTAGCAAGTTCCCGATGCTCAATCACCTACTGATCACCAGAGCATCCCTGTATTTCTGATTTTAGAAAGTGCTAGTATAATATTGCATGTGGTGCCAATGTCCCAAAATGAATGGTGTCCTCAGTTAAGCCAGGATTTGCCCTCATGCACTTTATGACCTCTTCTGCACAGGCAAGTAGGGAAGGGAGTGTTTGAAGAGAGCCAGGCAGGGGCTTGGTGTGGAAGCAGAGGGTGCCTGAGGGTTGCCCAGCTGTCCAGCTCAGGAGCTGAAGAACCACCCACACCTGGAGGAACAGCCCCGGCTTGGCCTGCAACATCAGGACTCGGGGGCTGGGCAGCCTCAGGGATGCTCAAGCTAAAGTGTCTGCAGCTAGCTAGCTAGTGCCCTGGCACACACCACTTCCAGACCCTGGCTCTGAGGCAGAAAAGCATCCCTCCTGGGGACAGCCTTGGCCAGTGTTTGGCTTTGGATCACAACGTTTAAGGCTGCAAGGGATAAAGGAAGGTCTTTCCCCAAATGGTACAATTATGAAGGCAGAAGCTAATGAAACTGTCAAAAATAGTTGCAGAAGTTTGTCACACATTTATATTTCTTGTGAGCCTCTCATTTCATGGCAAAGCTAGCACAGTCTCACACCATCTCCTACAGGCTTGGCCTGCCTTCAAGAACTGCAGTAAGGGCTCACAAGTCTTTTCTACAACTTGGAAAACATATATATTCTGAATAATTGCCCATATCCTGTCTGTATTGTCATCCCAACAATAATTTCTGTCCCTCTGATTTGCACCTATAAAATTAATTCCCTTGCTTCCTCTAACCTGAAAAGTGCTTCAGTCTCTGGCCATGGAGACTCAATCACCCAAAGACTCAGATTCTCTTCTCTGTTAGAAACTCACTTCCACTGCAGCTTAACAAGGGTTCCAGTATTTTATATTCCATATGTATATGACAGCATGTGCTGTTGACTGATTATTCAAGAAATATGTTGGCTTTGTTTTAATGGAAATATACTCAGTTTTAGGGGATAATTTAAACATGAAGTCCCCCAAAAAACTCCTGTATTTGGGGCTTCTGCCCCAATGCAGTGATGTTCAGAAGTGAGGCTTGGAGAGGTGACTGAGTCATGAGGATACTAACCTCATCAGGAGGTCAGTCCACCTATGAGATCACAGCTGAGTGGTTGATCAGGAGGTGGGGCCCAACTGGAAGAAGTAGGTCCCTGGGGTGTACCTTTGGAGGGTGTATCCTATCCCCAGCCCCTTCCTTTCTCTCTGGCTCTTTCCTTAGGATTCTGCTTCCTGGCCTCCATGAGGTGATTAACTTTGCTCCATCACATCCTTCTGCCATGATGTTCTCCTTAACTGAGGCCCACAGCAAAGGAATCCGTCCACCATTGACTGAATCCTCTAAAACCATAACCCAACATAAATATCTCCTCCTTTGAGTATTCTCAAGTGTGCTTTCACAGCCACAGAAAGGTGACCGACACAACTCTGTGTGGTTTAAGTCAAGCACACCAAAACCAATCCTTCTGCTGGTGATTACCCTATAGATGGTGTGGGACCCCATAAGGGTCAATGAGCTGAAAGGAAGCTATGCTGGGGCTGTGGAAAAGGTGTCTCCTTCATGAAGGCCAGGCCAAAAGGTGTGAGTCTCTATGCTGCTGGTCCCCAACTGCTGATCTGCCAGCTGTCCCCTAGACCCTACAGCCTCAAAATTGGTGCCATTCTTTCCTCAGGAGAAAAGGTACAGCAGACAAAGAAGGCACGAGACAGTCAGATTACTGCACTTTTATTTATAAGAATTTGACTTTGAGGTTTAAAAGCCTATTTCTGTCCTTCTCAACATCTGGTTGGTGACTTGAACAACAGACAGATGATATGATTGTTCAGAACCAGTTTTTCCACCACTGATGGAATGAGAAGCAGAGGGGCTTTCCATGACCTTGAGGAGAAAGAGTCACTATCACAGGGGCCTCATCTGATGAGAAGAGACACAACACCAACCACACTGGTGCATGCGCTTGGCTGAGCTGGGACATCCATGCCTGTGCGTGGTCAAGGCCTAACCCAGACATCTTGTGGTGTCCACACCCCTGATATTCTAAGGAAGGAACCCACCCTCAACAGACCCATCAGTCTTTGGAACCTCCTAATGAAAATCTTTCTGTCCTTGAGACAAGGACCTCTGCCAGGTAGTTTATCCTGATAACAAAATTCAGCTGTTCATCTTGGACCCTGGACTGTGCTGTACTAGGTTGACCGCCGAGAATGGAGGACTGAGTAGTGCATGAAGGTCATGGTGAGCACTCCACATCGATGTGATGTGACCAACCCCCAACGAGGACAATAGACACCAAGGCTTGGATGAGGATCTCTGGCTGACAGCAGAGTTGTGTGCTGGATAATGACACCAGTCAACAACATGGCTGCATAAAGGATGGCAGGTCCGTAAGATTACTTCACCTGGTGATGCTGTACTCATAGTTTCTAGAAGGACACTCTATTGTGTTTTCACAATGACAAAGACCCCACCCACACACTTCTTGGAACACATCCCACTGCCGTGGGTGCACAGCTGCAGACCCCTGCCCCATAACTCCACAGCAGAGGGCATAGGAAGCCTGTGCCTCTTCTGTGCGGGTTTCCTCCCTGTATACCTTCCCATCTGCTCATTCTTATCTGTATCCTTCCACTGAAACAAATGACAGCAATAAAACAATGGGCTTTTAGAGGCCATGAGTCCTTCCAGTGACCCATCAAGCTTGGGGTGATGTTGCCAATCCCCAATTTTCTTCCATGGGTTCCTGCTCTAGCGTGGATTTTAAACGTCCCTCAAAGGCGATGTGTTAGAACTCTGCACCCTGGCTGTTTCCAGGGAGGCTGGGAAGCTTTCAGGAGGCGGAGCTAAGTGGGAGCCCTTGGGGGTCCACATTTGAAGGGGATGGGGGATCCTGTTCCTCACCACTTTCTCCCTTTCACTTCCAAGCATGGTGTGGGCAGTTTAACCACACTGCAAGCTCCCACAAAGACATTCTGTGCTGCCATGGCCCCTAAAGCAATGGGCCCACCTGATGCAAAGTACAAAGTGAAACAAGCCTCTTCCCTGTGAATGCTGACCTCCTCGGCATCTGTTCCAGTGATGCAAGGCCAAGGGTGCTCCCGGCAGCATAGCCTGGGAGCAGAAGAGGGGATGGCTGGCTGCAGTGTCCGGGAGAAAGTCTTTCCCCACAACCGTGACTGCAAGACGCCAAAGGCAACCTGGCCAGACTGTTAGCAAAGCGGCTCTGAGGACCCGGATGCTGATGGTTTGACCATGAGCCCTCTGCCTGGTCTCTCTGACACCTCAGCCCCCATCAGCCCCAGATACAGGGCGAGGAGACCCTGAATCACAGAGCAACCCCTGCGCTGACTTGAGCACCATGAACCAGTGACGTTAAGATTCCACGACCTGGTGCAATGAGGTGGATATACAAAAAAAATGCCACTGCTAACACACACTGTGCTTGTAGCTTAAGATTCGTATCTGTTGCACACACGAGAAAGTGTTACCACTTTTACCCCATGCCCTGCGCAGTGTAACTAAGTCCAGTACATTTCTTTTTTTCTTTTCGTCACAAATCATACTGACCAATACGGGAACGAACCAGGAAGATGTTCGGAGCCTAACAGAGCTGGCTCTCTGGGTTGAATCGGGGACGCTCACCCCAGGCGCCAGTGTAGGTACAAGCTGGACAGCCAGCTATGTTTCCTGGGTGCCACCTGAACCGCAGTACAGGTGACAGGCTATACGAAGCAAGACACCTGCTCCATTTCACCGGCTCACTGTATTCATTTCTTTTTGCAGCTGTAAAACATTACCACCCATTTGGTGGCTTCAAACAACACAAATGTATCATTGTGTGGATTTAGAGATCAGTATCCTAACTGGGTCTCCGTGAACTACCACCAAGGTGCAAGAGGGCTGCGTGCCTCCGGGCCCCAGAGGACAGCCTCTCTTACCTCGGCAGCCTCTGGAGGTGGGCCCAGCCCTGGCTCATAGCTGCTTGCCTCCATCCTCCAAGGCAGCGGCAGCTCCCGGGCCCACTGAGATGTCCGCACAGCCCGGCAGGCTGACCATCTCCGGCCTCCGACTTCACTCCCAAGGCCCACTCAGATGCCCAGGATGGCCGCCCTATCTTGGGATCCTGAATCCCATCTACAGAACAGATCCCAGTTCCAGAGACTAGGACCTGGACATTCAGGGGCCCCGTTCTGCTCTCCACACAGGACAGCAGCCTCTCTGCCTCCCCAGACCTGGAGAGAGGCAGGGACACGCTGATCAGAGGAGGGGCTCCCTGGAGCACCGGAGCTCTGGGCTCCCTCTCGCTCCTGCTGCTCAGGGTCCTCGCAAACCGAGCTCACCCTTCGCACCCTCATCTGGGCAGACACTGACCCTTGTAGGATGATACCTCGCTCTCCTTCATCTCCTAAGGACCCTAAACTGTCACGTTTTTGTGGGTCTATTTCTGCCTTCACTAAACACTTCAGGCTGAGTAATTTATAAATAATGGAAATTGTTTCCCACAGTTCTGAAGGCTGGGGAGTCTGAGGCCCAGGCCCTGGCAGATTCGGGGTCTGTCTGGGTCCCTCTCTCTGCTCCAAGCCGGAGCTCTGTCACTGCACCCCCTGGCTGCTCCCCGCATGCTCCCTTCTGCAGGAGGCCTGGTGCACGCATGGCCAATCCCTGCCCCGGATGGCCCACCTCTGTGTCATCACACTGGGTGTCGGGCCAGCGGGCGCACACGTCAGACCACGGCAAATCCCATTTCCTGTTGGCCTTCCTGCCTCTTAGAGGCCACATTTCACCCCGTTCAGACTTTCTATTTTATTTTCATGTGCAAATGCTAACAGTCCCAGATTCCCCCCAGTCCCTCAGAACCCTGACGGGAAACCCAGACACGTGTCTCTCTGGCACACCTGGTGGCCGTGCCCCAGTCTGTGAGTGAGACCCAGGTCACTTGCTCCATCAACAGCTGCTCCGTGAGGGATCTGGGTGTGACTTCCCACCCAGCCTCAGGTCCGCAAGTGAGATGCGCGTGGTGGGAGGCACCCAGGAGCGCTCTGGTTCTCCCTCCCTCAGCAGGCGGATTCTGTGCCATGGCACCTCACAGCTTCCGGGTGACCGGGTGGTGGCTCCTTTCTTCCTGCTGTCTGTGAGGCTGGCGACTTACAGGCTGCTGTGTGATCACCAAAGACACACAGGCAAAGGCGGCCACGTCTACTCCTTTCCAGCCCGTGTCAAGGAGAGCAAGAAGTATAAACCAACAGGCTCGCATCAGCTCAGTTTATGGAGGGGTGTGATGGACCAACGTGCCTTATGTCATCTTGGTTTACTTGCATCCTTTCTGAGCTCTGAATTGTGAATGATTGCCTCTTTACAAAAGTCAGTGAGATAAAAACCAGGCGGCAGCAATCCCCATGTTGTGAGTTAGGTGGCATGCTCTTTGGGCATCCTTCATGCAACGTGGGCTGTAACACGCAAAGGCTAACATCTGCGTGCCAGGCGCGGGAGTCTGGGAAGGGCTGCAGAGAGAGGTGACCCAGAGGCTGGCACCAAGGAAGCTTCCACCGGGAAGGAGACCCCTTGGGCTGGAGAGGGGTCCACTTGTTTGGGGACTGTGTCGGGATGAAGCCACTCACAGTGGAAGACAACAACAAAGACGACTGCACAAAGTCACTTTCTGTCCGATCTACAAACTTAACATTTGATTTCTGAAGCTCAGGTCTGTGAAGACACTGACCTTCTCAGTTTTTGTCAAGCCCTCTTGGCTCATGCGCCCTCGGACCGCTCCGGCCATGGCTTGAAAACAAACTAACACATGGTTCACACTGCAGAGGAGGAAATAGCATGCGGAGCTCGTGTGGTACCGACACCCTCCTGGGTCACCCCACCCCGAGCGGAATCCTTCCCCAGTCCTTACCACCACAGGGCATCCTGGGAATTTTACAGGCATCTTCATATTCATCAAGCTTAATGATAGCAAAATTGCCAATCTGTAAAAGACAGCTGCATTTGAATCCTTCTTTCCAGTCTGAAACACGGACACAGGCACAGTGGTCCTCTCGAGATGTTCACGGTTGTCTCAGGGAGGGAAAGAAGGAGAATGAGGCCACCTGAGAGGGGCTTTATTTACCCAGGAAAATGCCGTGCCACTCAGACAGAGGTTCTTATTATGCACTTGCAATCAACCATGGCCTTCAAGTTGGTTAAAAAGGAATCGAATAAAGTCACAAACTAAGAAGTACTCCTAAAGAGGGTACAGATTTTAGCTGCTAAGAAGCGTGCACAGGTTCCTGGTACCCCTGGCTGCCCCAGACAGCCAAACCAGGCTCTGTCTAGGGCCCTGTGATTAGCAGCCTGGACAGCAGCGCAGCAGCTGGGAGGAACTGGGGTCCATGTTATTGCCTTAGCAATGCAGGAACAAGCAAGCATTAGGCTCCGTGGACATGCCCTGGGATCCAAACCACATGCGGGTTTCTAACTGTCTGGTGAAAACTGAGGCAAATGAGACCTGGCGTGGCTACGGTTTCCTAGCTAAGAATAAGCTCAGCCCCGTGCGTCCTTTTTTCCCCTTCCAGAAGATTCTCTGTGCGCACTTCCTGTCTGCAGCCACTTCCTGTCTCCTGCTCCGGTGAAGCCACGGCCCCATTGGGCCTCTCTCTCTTTGTCCAATCTCCACAGGCTGCAACTGTGGCCGCGGCCTTGTGTCCCTCACATGGTCACCTGTGGCCGTGAGCAACGGGCCCTCAAGCAGCACAGAAAGCTACAGCTGGTAAAGGGCTTGTTGGCATCTCCAGATGGGTCCTGCTGCATAGCTTACAGGTAGGCGGGAACACATGCAGCTTTTAATTTAAAAAGTTAGATGTGTGCAGATTCAGTGCTTAAAAGTCAGTGGCTGATGCCACGTGACAAGAGCAGTTGTCACTCACTGAGCGCCAGTTACCTGCTGAGCCTGTCACAGCACCCTACCCTACCAGGCAACGCGGTTATCACAGGAGCTGAAGCCCTAAAGTCACGGGCATCAAAGGTCACTCAGTCAAAGAGCAGCAAAAAGGGAAACTAGCCACAGTCCTGTTTAACTGGAAAACTGAGTCCGTGAAGACCACACAGAGCTGTCTGTCTCCAGACCCTAAAGAGATGACCTAGAGGGAAGGGAGGGCAGGGGAGGGAGAGGGCCTGCAGGCAGGAGTAAGGGAGGAGCCCGGTTCAGGGCTGAACACAGGGGAGGAAGCCACGGCCCGGCCTGCGAGCATATGGATTGAACTACAGCAACCACAATAACACACGTCTTCAACCCCTTGTCTGCAATTCCAAACTCCAAAGATGCACCCGAAATGAAGACTTGCTATCAAGACTCCCCGGCTGGGAGGTCCTGATCCAGAGTACCAAGAGGCTAAGCCCAAGTTCCACTGCAGACACACTGCAGCATCACTGTCCGTGCGGCACGTCCCACAGGAGGGCAAGGAAAACACAGAGATCTGCAGACACAGGTCTGACCAGACCCGGAAGCAATCCTGCCATGCAGGTGGACCCAACAGTGTGATACAGGCTGAGGTCACACAGTGCCCACTGACAGAGCCCTGGGTCACTAAATGGCTCTGAACCAGAGCAACTGGAAACAACAGAGCCAAGCAACAATAGCAGCAACTTAAGGAGAAATAAACCCGCATTTCAATAGCCATGGCCTGTACTGCCATGGAGAACTGAAGGCAACGTCATCACACTGGGCTCTGCGATGTCTGCTCTGCCCTTCAGCCTACATGCTTAACTCGGATTGGGCTGAGCTCAAGCCGGGACACCTGGGCCTCTGATTCCAGCTGGACCCGCAGGCCCCAGAAGCACTGGACTCGGGGTTTCCGGAAGTGGGCATCATGTACTGCTTCCATGGGAAGGCAGGACAGGGGTGATGAAATGACCAGTGTGACCCCTAAAGGGACTCTATCCTAGCACAGAAAATATCATTTCTGTACATCATTAAAAGGCACCAAGCGACAGCTTCTATGGCTTACAGATTCATACATACGTTGTGAAGACATCAAAATAAGCATAGAGATGGGGGATTTCAGTTCCAGTTAACAATATTATTTACGAAAAGGGAATTGATGAAATGTGGCAAGCTATAAACATCAGTCTCTGTGTTGGGTTTAAGCACCTGTTTTACTATTTTCTGCCCTTCTCTGTTTGTCTGAAATGCACTCATTCAACAACAAACATATCCCTCCCTGAGTGCATTTGTTCAGACAAACAAGAGGAACAATAAAGAGACAACATCTCTATTGAAAAGATCCCATAAATAAAATTAAAAACGTAAGGTCAGGGGTCTGCAGATGAAAAAAACCTCATTCCGTCATCTGGCTAATCCTGACTAGGAGGGGTGAAACACCAACTTTACTAGAGAGATGAATCCCCTGGTGAGCACGGACAGGGATAGACAAAGAGAAAAACAGATTTGAAAGGCACCAGATGGCCTTGGAACTTGCACCAAGAGGCCAGAAAGAGAGCTGACAGGCGGACAGAGAGGGAAAGCCAGGGGCACAAGTGATAAAGCCCCCCCAGGAAAATACAAGAGAACTGGGGGGTGGACTGACTCCAAGGCGTGTGTGCTCTCACACCTGAGCCCTAAGGGACACACATATAGACACGTGTACTCGCTCTAGTCACTGTGTGATTCACTCTAGGGTCCTCACAGGAACAACAGGCATCCACACGGCCCTTCTATCCCTAAGCTAATGACGCAAAGGGTCCCCCCCCCCCCCGCCAACACGCTGCCCACCCCAAAGATAAGGCCTTAAAAGGTAGGTCAAGGACAAGCAAACAGGCACAAGGAAGCTGAGAAATGAGGGAAGCAGAGGTGCCTGCACCCAGGCCAGGAGTGGCAAGTTCCGGGTGGGAGTGGGGGGCTTTGACCCCCATAAAACAGCGGGGAACAAAGGGCCCCGGGGCCTCCATCTCTCTGGAGCCGCCACCCTGCCTCTCTCTTATGAGGGTAGCTGTCTATCCTCTGCTTCCTCCCCTTTCCTTTCCTCTTTACAGTCCTCCTTTCCTTAAACTTTGTCCCCTAATTTTCGCTGGGGCTGAGTTACGATCCCGCTGGGCTGCTTGGACAGCAACGCTCATTCCCCAGATGCGACACCTTTGGTTCCCTGACCAGCCGCCAGTCGTGACAAAACCATTTATTGATTTTCTGTGCCTTCTTAGGACTAGAAAACAGACTGGGCTTTCCTTGCAGAGATGACAATTGTGTGGCTTCGCTCCTTTGCTGGTGGTGTTTAAAATGACAATAGTGAACTTACCCTAACAAAATGGACATGTTCTCAAATGCTACAAAATCAGCAATGTGTTTTCAGCCAGGGAGGTGGGGTCTGGGGAAAGGCTCCTGCTGAGGTCTCCCCGGAAGCAGGGGGTATTTAATTCCAGGGGCCCAAACTGGGTCTGTTTCTTTAAGCAAAATCCACTACTCCACTCCGTCATAACTTGGGTAAATTTGGATCATTTGAAGGAAAATGGGTGCACCTTGAGACCATAATGCTCAGTGAAATAAATCAGATGCACAGCTAAAATATCACAGGGTTTCTCTGAGACGAGAAACCCAAAGTAGAAGTAAGTGAAAAACCAAAACATGACAGATAATAGGAAACAGGAGACCGGAGGCAGAAAGAAGAGGGAAAAAGCCGAGGCAGGATGTGCAGGCGTGGACCTCCCACAACGTGTGCAACCGCCATGTACTGCAAGCATGGGCTCACAAAAATAAAAATTTTAAATTTCACAACAGATCTGTCGACCTCAGTGCATGTGTTTAGAAGCATAGCGAGTCCCAGCTTACTCATGACCGTGCTCCCCTCTACTTGGTGGGCAGAGGTCAGCGTGGCGGACCCCATGTCCAGACCACAGGGTAGCTCCCTCCATGTGCGCCACGGAAGAGGGGAGACCAGACGCGCTCCTCTCAAATGTTCGCTTCACCCCAAACAGGCCAGGAGGGTTAGTTCAGCTCTGCTGGGACTCCGGACCGAAAGCTGTGTCTCCCGAATTCACACCCTGCACCTCTCTTCCCTGCAGATGGCATGGGAAATGGGGTGCACGGGTGGAAGTGAGGTGCCTCCTTCCCACATGGGCTCTGCAACCCAGAAGAGGCCTCTCCACAGTGTGACCCTGCTGCCCTGACCTGGAGCTTCCCACCCGTGCCAGTGTGTGTGCCAGGGGGATGCGGGTTTGCAGCCTGGAGGACAGCTCCCAACACAGCTGCTGAGAGGCGGGCAGCAAACAGGAGAGGGAGTCCGGGCCTCTGGCGCCCACCGCAGGGTCCTTCTCTGCTTGTCAGTGTGTGCGCATACGTGCTGTGCATGGTGTGTGTGTGTGTGCATGTCTTCATGAATATGCGTGCGGCAAGCGTGCAGTGTGTTTCTGGTGTGTGTGAGTGCCAGCGTGTGTGCCCTCCTGGAGGGAGTGCCAGGGCCAGGCTGCTCACCACCCGGACAGGCGCGGGCCAGCCTGCACTATGCGGCACCAGCACCCTGGTGCCCTCCTCCTGCCTGGTAACAGCCGTTTAGCTACTGCTTATCACTTGCAACCAAGGGTCCTGGCTGATACGTGGTGCCAGTTCCAAACGCCCTTCATCGCTGCAAACTAAATAAAACGCAATGCCCGTGAACTGTAAGTCTCTAATGAGCTTGTGTTTACGCACCCGCACCCGTGCGTGTCTCTGTCACCAGTGCCACTGCTGGAGCCCCAGTCAGCCCAGGTACCAAAGTCAGCCTCAGTCTCACCCTCTGCACTGGCTGCCAACTCGACTCCAACATGAGTTCTGGTGGAGACACTCCCACCACAGCAGCAGCGAAGCAGGCTCCTCTCCCACACTCCACCCCAGGCCTCCTCCTGCTTCTGCAGAGCTGATCGCCACCCCTGCACTGTCATCAAGCCTTGCTGGACTTAGCTTCCTGCATCATTAGAAACTCAGGAAAGGGCCCACCCCTGCGCTGCTTCCCAGGGACACAGATGGCGGGAATTCCCAGCTTAGCCGGAACGACAGCGATCTCACTGGTTGGGTGCTGGTCCTGGGTTCAACTCATGTGGAAAGCTTTTCAAAATGTGCACCTGAGGATGCCAAACCAGACCGATTCAGGCCAACTTCCAGGCTTGGGCACGCGTGGAATCCACCCACAGCCACGCTTTCAGCATCCACGGCCCTGTGCCACCTGCTCTGCAGGACTCTGGGGAGCGCGTTAGAGATGCTGAGTCTCAGGCCCAGGCCCAAGCTGCTGGCTCAGAATCTCAAGTGATTCAGGACACATGGGTTTCAGGAGCCCTGCTGCACAAGATTAGAAGGTAATCGAGCCAGCCAGTAGATTGCACGAAGTAAGCTCACACTGCATCATTTTCAAAATGAATGACAATAACAGCTCACCCTGCAAAACACAGATGGGGCCAGCCCACCCAGAGACGCAGAAGGACCCCGTTCCTTTCCCCAGACCAAACCCACCAAAACACAGTAACGGGGAAGAAATAACGTGCAAAAACTGGGGCTTCAGTGAGTCCGTGTGGCGAAAGCAGACAGGGAGAAGCCACTGACTCCGGCCTGCACCAGTGAGAGCAGCAAGGCCAGGGCGCCCTTGGATGCAGAGAACACACCTCTCTCGCTCACAGCTGTGTTCACAAAGCCAAACGGAAAGCATCCCATCACTCTGGGAGGCTGAGACAGGAGGAATGCAAGTCTGAACCCAGCCTGGGCAACAGAACAACTTAGCAAGGCCCTGTATCCAAAAAAATGTCTGGAGATGTAACTCAGTGCCAAGCCCTGGGGTCACTCCCTAGTATCAAAAATCAATCAATCAATTAATTAAAATAAAATAAAACAAAGCCAAGCACAAAGTCTGCACACAGCGGGGTTCACTGATAGTCGCTGCATGACTCAGGGCCCTGGACTGGGGACAGTTCTGTCACTCATGTGTCTGGAGACCCTGGACAAACCCCTCTACCCTCTGTCGTCCCTTCTCATCTCTGCCTTCTGCTTACTCGATGAACTCTGATGGAAAGCTCTCAATTCTTATGAAGACTGTTGAGGATGTTGCGATGCTACCATTCAAGTCTATTGAAGATAATCTGTCTAGATCTTTAGCAACAGAATCGGGTTCCTCATGAAATAATTATTTAAGGAGAAAGATGCAAGAATTTTTAAAAAATTCAGCCACAGTAAAAGAAACACAGTAGGAAACTTTCAGCTTTCACCACTCCTGGCGTGCGGACCGGAAGTGTTACCCGTGTTCCTGTGTCAGGAAGCCATTCCCTGCAGCCGCCTTCAGAAACTTCACCTTGCAAAACGGAAACTACAGACTCTTGAACAACTCCCCTTCCCTCTTTCCCCAGACCCTGGAAAACCACTTCCACTGTCTGTCTCTCCAAATGTGATAAGGGTCACCCACGCCGAAGCAGGCAGCAGCAGCGTGTCAGTCATGTCCCACCGGCGTCTGGGCTACATTCCCCGTGTTCACGTATCTGGGCAGGGATATCTGGGCTGTTTCCACCTTTTCACCTCTGTCAATAAACCTGCTATGAACATGGGTGTGCAAATATCTCCTTAAGAATTTATTTTACACATTAGTTCCCCGTTGTTTCTGCACAGGGTGACTCGGGACTCCTACTTAAAGCCTGGTCAGCTGGAACAAACAGGAAGTGGGTTGAGTGTAAAATTCCTTTTCCTGTAATTTGTACAAGAGAAGAAACCTGAGGCGGCATGGGCAGTACTGCTACTGCCGTAGGAGACAATGCTTTCCAATCCGCAGGCCAGCACTGAGAAGGGTTAGAAATGGCGTGTGCTCACGGAAGCGGAAGCGGAAGTGGAAGCCAGCCAGAAAGCCCAGGACTCACATCCGCGCCCTCATTAGCAACAAGAGCTCGGAAACTTTCCCCAAACAGACCCAGCTCTTGTCTTTGACCCTGGTTGCTTTCCTGAGAAGATTTAAAAGTTCACTTTTCTCACCACATAATTTTGGAAGAAAATTTATTCTCTGCCCTAATGGAAGAATATTGGGAGACAGATCAAAAGGAGCAAAGGAAAAGATTCAAAGTTTGAGAACTGTATAACTTGGAGGAGATTTAGAGAATTTCTTCTAAAGAAGAAAAAGTTGAAGTACTGCCCTGAAAAAAACCCAACTTTTCATACCATGAGATGAACAAAGTCGGGGTGACCACGGGCTAAACAGAGAAACGGCTTAAATGTAGAAAGATGAATCACACTACTTGAAAGTGCCTCAGAAACTGAGCACTGACCGGAAGGAGAACAGAAGACAGGGACTCTCAGAAACCGTGTCAGATCCAAGAGCACAGGAAGGCTGTTGGTCACCCGGGCCTCAGGAAGTCACCTTCTCACCACTCGGAAGCCCAGGCTCAAGCCTCCAGCCAGTGTGGCTTCCGCCGAGGGCTTGGACTTGCGGTCGGCTGCCTCTGCCTCCTCGTGTGGCAGAGAGGCAGCTCTGTCAGGTCTCTTCCTGTTCCCAGAAGGACACCAGTCCTGCTGGACTGGGGTTCACCTGTACCTTCCTTCATTTTGAAAGGCTGAATGAAGTGGAACCAGGGATGAGGCACAGGAAGAGTAAGACAAAGCCCCGTGTGAAAGCAAAACCAGAAAATCGCATGAATGAAGACAGGAGGCCGTGAAAACACTCCCAGGGGTTCCCTCCATGGAAGAGTGAGACCACGGAGGGCGGACTACTGGGAGCTCAGCTCCCTTGCCATCTCCCTTGCTTCACAGCCGGCAGGCAGGCAGCCAGTGCACCGCGGGCCCCACGCACCTCCAGGCCCGGCCTCCTTCTCTCTGCCCTGCCTCCTGCCTCCTCACCAGGCACCCCACGGCCCATGTTCTCCTGCTCCCCACTTCTCCACACTGTACCACCGTCAGTGGGCCCCAGCCCAGACCCCGCAGTCGGCCATGGTCAGTACAAACACTGCACGCTCCAGGACCGGGGAAGGGAGGTCCTTCCTACGAGGGCAGACACTGCTCTTCCAGGCTGGCCCCACGGGGAGGGCTGGTGCCCACCTCGGTTACTCTCTGCCAAGGACTCACTCGTGACTGGTTCCCTCTGTGCACCATCTCTGCCGTCCACTGCACACCTGGGCCATCCCAGAGGTGGCCGCGATGGGGTTTTGTTTCATCATAATAGGGATAAAAATGGCAACCAAAAAGGTACAAAGTAGAATTAGAAGCCAGTAAAACCCCAGGGCATCCACAGATTAGAGTCTATAAAAATAAGATTTTTAGATTCATTCTACCTGTACAGTGTTTTGCCATATAAAACATTTAATCTGTATTTAGCCCTTAACCACTGAGTCCAAGGCTCAAAAGAAGCCCAGTTTTCTATAACTCAGCTCTAGAGCCCTTACATTTGAAAGCAGTGTTTTTCAGATGATATTCTGAGGAATACCAAAGTAATCTAGGAAGATAAAATGCAAAGTAAAATTCATTAAAAAATAAAAACTGCTATCATCACCAGGATTCCTGACACACGGGACTGTGTTACTACTGTTTGATAGTCATCTCCTAAATATTTTGAGCCTAGAATCCATGTAACCATTTGTCTATCTTCTTAATCCTCTTGGACTCAGCTTGGGAAAGGCTGGTCAGAGTTTTCTGACCTAATGAAGTGAGGAGACACACTCCCTGGGGAAAAGCATCGCTGATTTAAAGGAGTGTTTGCTTTATGGTTCTGCCTGTCCCGGAATTTCAGAGCCCATAACCAAGCAGGCAAACAACACTTCTGCTGAATGGGTCATTAATTTTAAAAATATGATGTCCATGATCTTCCTGGGCCGATGGCTCGAGTTCAACTGTATTCTGGAGCCTCACATGAATATTGTGATCTGTTACACAGGTGTCTCCCCGTTTTTTCATTATGGACTATTTCAGACACACACAAAGGATTAAAAAGGAGTAAAATGAATCTCTGAGACCCATTACCCAATCCACAGTTACCAACCTACTCTGAACTCTTGCCCTCAACACAATTATCAGAGAATCCTCAAAATTATAAAGATATTTTCAAAAAAGTAAAGATTGGCTAATATTTGATACTAAAGGCAAAAAGGCCCATAACTGCCACCCCCCATTTATATGTGCATATACTCATACACACGTGTGCACGCGCGAACGCAATGAGCCTTTCTTAATTACTTCCTGGCAGTGGCCCCACACCGGAAGTGCGTGGACAGTGCTCCTCCTGGGCTCATCACCGTGGATACGGACTCAGTATAACGCACGTGTTCCAGACCCCAGGGACTGACACGGCAGCAGGCTCTCATCTGTCAGGTCAGCTTCATCCACACCAACCTGTCAACAAAAGCAGGTCAGCGGCTGGAGCACAGAAGAGGAAAAAAATCAATAAATCTTTGAATTGATCATGCAGCCGTCAGGGAGAATGATAGGCACACAAATGAAATGGCTCTGCAGCCTCACCCTCCCTAGCCCCGCCTCCTCACTCCTCCTGCTGCTGCTCAAGGACACCCACTCCACTAACCTCACTCCCAGGACGGAGTCAGATCGCATCACGGTCCTGCTCCGAGGTCCTGCCTCACCTGGTTCTGCTAGGAATGACTCGCATTCCTATCACAGGAAAGTTTCATTCCAACTGCTTTTTCCCTCAGTGTTTAAATTCTGGTCACACCATAGTAATATGCTAAACCTTACCACAAAACAGGATTTCACATACTGCGTAACAACCTGATATACACAAAAAATTTCACTGAACTTCTGCCTAGGATGGGGCTCTCACCACCTTGACTATCCACCTCTGCTGCTCTACAAGGGTTACAAATGTTTGGCACATGTGTGTGCTTCCTCCTCAACTGAAAGGACCCTTGAAAAAAGAAATATCCTAAATCCCACCTCTGTATTCCAGCACAAGTGGCTCACATATAAAAGACCTATAAATCTATAGCCACCAATGGTAGAAGGCAGCATCATCTGAGAGCGCAATTCTGAACCGAAGTTACTATGGATGCATTTTTACCCAATGACGGCAAACACATGTAAAATCTACGGTTAATCAACAATGCTACAGGGGCCGGGGATTTAGCCCAGTGGTTTCACTGCCTGCCTTGCAAGAGCAAGGTCCCGAGTTTGATCCCTGGTACCAAAAACAGAACAATACAATGCAATAAAAGTATAATTTAAATCCATGAAATCAGCTCTCCTGCTTTGTCACTGTCCTTGAAAAGATAATACCCATATTTTTATTATTTATATATATTTTTAAATCTCAGCATAAAGTTAAAGATACTTAAAGGAGATACTTTAATAATTTTGACAAAGCATGAGATAAATGTACACACATTCAAAGGGCAAGGGATCCGGGGAAATAAATCTGTATTCACATGCTCAGGACCATGCAGAAAGCAGGTAAGGGGCCCAGGGAAAATCACTTGTCAGGCCGCGGAGAAACCACAGGTCCCGCGTGGCAGCCACCTGAAACGGAACTCGGGGTTTCAAGCCATTTGCTAGAACCTTCGCAGTGCACCTGCCGGGGTTTTCTTTGCTTCTGAGGGTTGATGGGAAGGAAATGAAGGTGATGAGACCAGCCTCTTCCTTGTCACTGAGCAGCATGGGGCAGAGTGGAATTCAGCAGAAGAGTGAGCAGGTCACGGACACGGACACACACACACACACACACATACACACACACAAGACACACCCTGGGGATGACTAAGGATTATCTGCAGGACCACGGTATACTTTTCCCCAGTACTCACTATTCACAGTGAGATCTCGGTCACACAGACGCTCTTGCATTTTAGAATAAATGACCACGTGGAGATCGAGCTGCAGGAATGCGTTGCATGCACCTGCACGGCAGGGCCTGTGGCTCCGAACCTCGGACCCGGCCTGGCTTTGTCCCTTTCGGAAACGGCCCTCCCCCTGCAGCTTGAGCTTGCTGGGCTTTTTCAAGGACAGGGTTTCCAAGCAAAGGGACACAGATGCCAAGACCAGAACCTTTACCATCTAATGAAGGGGGGCGAGCGGCCTCGTGGTGGCCTGTCTTCCCCAGTCCCATCTGTCACTGAGGAGGACTCGGGGAGCCTCTTCATAAAAGCCCTCCCTTCTCCCAGTGAAAGGACAACTGGGGTAAAGACAGTGGCACAATGCGGCAGACAGAGAACGGCAAAAACAATGACGCCTAAGAAGGGAGCAAGGGAGGCGAGGCCAGGCGGGAGACCAGGAAGAAAGAGAGGCTGAGGATTCCCACACTCATGTCAGCTCACAACAAGGCCCCAAGTCCCCGGTGACCCGCGTGATGGAACGGGGCGGGAGGTTGTGGATGGCAGCAAAGTGCATGAATTCATGCGCACGAAAGCAAGGCCCAGAGTTCATGCAGCGTCAAGACACTGCGTGTTCCTCTGGACTCCACTGTTGCATGGCTTTCGTTACCTGCACACACCCTGGATCCAAAACACAGACCAAGAAACCGCCATGCAGAGAGATGGGAAGATGCCATCCAGAACAGGGACGACACCACATCCACCAGGACCCTGGCTCCTAGGGGCCCAGCCTCCAGAGTGTGACACACACACCACTGTCGCCTGTGAGTTACCAGTCACTGGGAATGTGCACAGCAGGCCAAACAGACTCAGACTATGCACATGCACGCGCGCAAGCACACACGCACACACACACACGGGCACACATTTTTTTTCTTAGAAACTACTAGCAAGCATTCCCAGGAAAACATCTTACTTGCATCAAACTGTATGTCCTGAAGTAAAACCCCAAGTTGTAAGTCTATTTCAGACGAGCCACTGCAGAGGTGAAGGTTTCAGGGCAGTACAGGACTCTTCCAGACCAGCAAAGCACTCAGTCTTTGCAGTTCCTCCTCCCTTCCGTACCTGGAGCTGTTGTGTGCCCTTTGGTTCTGCGGTTCTGGGGTTGAACCTCACGCGTGCCAGCTGTACTCTAGCACCAAGCTATGCCCAGGCCTCCGACTTTTAGTTGTGAGGCAGAGTCTCACTATCTTCCCAGGCTGGCCTTGAACTTGGGATCCTCCTCCCTCAGCCTCCCCAGCGTCGGAGATGACAAGTGTGCAGTGCGCCTCCAGGCCTGGCCTAGCTTCTATGTGAGTTACACTGCTATGTCCCTGTCTTACCTGTCCCCTTTCTAAGCAGGTCATGTCGCTCCTTAAAATGGCAACTTTGAAAGCCATGCTTTATCCGCGTTAAACACTTGAATAACAACAGAAAAGAAGAAATTTCAAGGGAAAAGCAGTGACTCTTGCAGAAGCAACCGCAGGCCCCAGGCTGAGCTCCCAGACACCAGCACGTCAGGTAGACGTTACCTTCTGGGTTGTTTCTGCTGGCATAGAAGGGAGTGCTGTGAGGGAGATGGGCTGGCTGTGCTCCAGGGGACGCTGGCCTCGAGGCGGGATCGGCCCTCCTGCTGTCCCCAGTCCCAGGTCACGGTCCCAAGCCTTCCTCACCAGGTCAGAAAGCCCTTTCCCTCTTCCATACAGGAACCCTGCAGCATTTCGCTCCACCACCAGCCCCTGAGGGACACACCACAAACCCCATGCAGAGCTGTGCATGTAGAGCCATCCCTGGGGAACCATGTGCAGAGACAAGGGAAACATGGGACCCCTGGCTGGCTGTAGGCCCGGGGAATCCAGAAAGGGCCTGACTTATCTCTGAGGGTGTCGGCCTTCACGGATCCCGGGGCCTGTGCTGTCCTGGTATGCAGCGCTCTTAACAAATGCTGCCATGTGCATCTGTCAGGAGGTTACAGTGGGAAAGCGTCTCCAGACCACAGAGGGACACAGCTTTTGCTCTGGGAATAACAAGTAGTGGAGATGTGGTATTTCTGCTTCCTCTAAGACAGCATGGGCCAGAAGTCAGCTGTGAAGGCCCAGGAAGCCGCTGGTTTGGCAACTTCACTCTGCACTGGGAGAAGAGACAGGCAGCTGTGCCGTGTGGAACAGTAGAAACATATGCTCTTCCCAGAGCATTAAGAACAGTCTCAAAGGAAATCACACCCCATGGCCATGCTGAAGGGACAAGGTGCTCATTCAAGATTCCCTCAATACATATTCATTCAGCTTCTGCTCTGTGTCTGTCGTGGTAACAAGATTATCCCCGGGGCTGATAAGAAGGAATAATTTTAAATAAAGCTGAAGTGAAGACACTATCTTTGTCCCAGACAATTTCAACCGTTTTGATTTTTCTCTATTTATATAAGTTTTCTAAAACATTAATCACACTGCCCCGAAACTACAATGAAATGCCCTAAATATGTCCAATATCCAGAAGGACAAATTGAGCTTGTATTCTATATTTCACAAGATTTTTTTGCTTAAATAAGTCACTACTTTTAAGAGTTTTGGATATTGTAAGTGGCATATCATTCAGCTGACAGTATCTGTTGTTCTTATGCCCTTGTGCAGCATGGGAAACTAAAGTTTTTACTCAAAAAAAAAAAAAGGTACAACGTCTGTCTTCCAGAGAGAAGGATTTGCAAGATTTGCGTCAGTTCCTAGGGCTCTGTGCCTCAGCTTCCTCAACTGTAGAGGGGATGGTGACTTCCTGCTTGTGGAGTTGCAGTGAAGTTATTCCTCATAACCCATCCAATGTACCCTACATGACCTCTAGCTGTTGAATAACCAAATGTGTTACCTATATTTGGTGTAGTGCAAAACTTTCCTGCTAGTATGTGCTCTGTTTACCCAGCACAGTGAAGGCAAAAAATAAGAACCTTTTGTTTCACTTTATCTCATCCAATTTCCGTGTGAGTAAAGATTTTAATAAAGATCTGCTGTTCATTGTAGTGAGAACCTACAGACTGTCAGTTTAACAGCATACCAATGCTTTCCTGGTGAAATTTCAGGACTCGGGCCACTCACCTGCAACTTCTTCAGCACATTTTGTGTTTTAGCAGTTCTTCCCCAACGGAATTGTGTTTGCTTTTACCCCAGACAAGTACCTCGAAAGTACTGTCCATGGGTTTTGAAAGCATGGTGTCCTGGGATCCCGGTTTCTGTGCGAGCTCCTTATATGAACTCATGTAATTCTTGTGAAAATTCTCTGATTTAATAACTACTGTTATTATTGTGCCACCTTTGCAGTAGTGAAAATGGAGGCACAGGAGGCTCATGTGACCCCCAGGTCATGTGACTCGGGCAGTGTTGATCTTGACTGTGGACGGCGACACTGGCGCCCCTGGGTCCGCAGGCTCCACCGAGGCAGGCAGAGCACAGACCTGAAACCACGGGCTTCAAATCCTATCCTCAGCCTTTGGCAAAATGGAAGGCCCGCAGAGGGCTGAAACCGTCTGCAGCAGCCTGTGTGACCCAATGAGGAGATTTTTAAAGTGGCACAGGCAACGTGTTTGCTTGCTAGCAAGCTGGTTTATCAGCTCCTCCGCTGGACGCTCTGCCCACGCACTGCTGCAGAGCGGGCATCTTCTCGCACAGGGCCGGCCCTCAGCCTAACCCCTCCCTCTGCATGGGCTGCACAGACTCGGCTGTCCGCAGGCTCCTCCCTGCGGCCCCTAGGTGCACCCTGGGCGGTCAAGGCCACTTCCCAGACAGGACGTAGTTGCAGGAATTCAACCCCAAGTGGCTCTTCCATAAAAGCGCAGCAAACCTGCAACTGATTTTTGAGAATAAAATTTGATGACATATACCTTCAGACCACTCATCGCCTGAGAAGGTGATTACTCGCTTTTTTTCTATTAACAATCTCTGGAGGAGGAGAGCCCAGGACTGACACGAGCAGCCCCCGGGCCTGCATGTGGTGACCTTGACAGGCACACGAGCTGGTGGCCCAGGAGCTGCTCCACAACATCATGCGCTGGGGATGCTCATGTGGAGGGCATCTGTGGGACACACGCCCTCCGGAAGGTCCAGAATTCAGGTTCAGAAAGCATGCGTCCATGAGTATGACCTGACAATGCAGGCCCAGCTGGCAGCCCGGTCCCTGTCCCCATGCTGACCCGCAGCCCAGTTTGACACACAGATGGGTACACACAGCCGAGAGGAGGACAGCTGATGATGCGGCTCCAACTGGAGTTCCACCAGGTAGAGACAAGGCTGAGGGACCCCGCGGGGACCTGAGTGTGGATCCTTCTCGCTACTTTTGTGTCCTTCCTTTTAACAATTATTTTTATTCAAGGCTCACCTTTAATAATAGGCCCTTATTGGCCGTCCGCTGTGCGTCATTCGGGAGATGTGCTGATACCTGATGGAAGGAGAGGACCCTAAGCACGGGGAGGCTTTGTCCCTGCGGTGGGTTGGACAGCACCCCTCCCTCTAGCCACGTCCACCTCGCACCTAGAACGTGGCCGTCCCTGGACTCAGAGAAGCTGCAGGTGTCACGAGTTAAGAGGAGGTCACTTCAGCAGCATCTCTGGGAACCAAGGGGTGCCGGGATGCAGGCCACCCCAGCTGCGACAGAACATTTCTATGGCTTCCAGATGGAAATGATGTGGGGCCCTTGGGGTCACAGCAGTCCTAGGAAATGGATACAGGCAGCCTCTGAAGAATAAGGCTAATGCGTGGGGAGGTTCTCGTGGGTCCGTCCTGGGCACGTCCTGTGGGTGGCAGCAGCGGTGGGTGCGAGCACCCAGGACAGAAGTCACAGCACACAGGGAGGGGTGAGCTGGAAGGAGACAGAGCAACTGACAGCGATGGCTGGGCCGGGGCCGGGCCAGCAGGGAGAAAAGGGTAAACTTGAGGACAGAGACACCGTGGGAAACGCAGACAGAAGGCTGATGGGGCCATGTGACTTCACAGACACCACACGGAAGCGGCCGCGGGCTGACCGCTGTGCTGTGTCCAAGTCCTGACCGCCAGTGGACAGTTCACACTCAGGGGCAGCTGAGGTTCAGGAAGTCACGAAGACGGGCCCTAACCTGACAGCGTCTGTGTCCTCCTGAGCAGAGCCAGGAGAGGCTGAGCCACGGAAGTCAGAGTCAGAAGAGAAGCGGCCTCTGCAAGCCAGCCAGGAAGGGCCTGGCCGGAGCCTGGCCACACTGGCACGCTGACCTCGCTCTTTCTCCAGGGTGGCGATGGGAAGATTCCGAAAGTGACAGTGGAATGCACGGGAAAAAACGAAGCTGCCATCCTGGAAGCCGCACAGTGCACAGAAAAGGGTTTGCACAGCCGCTCTGAGCTGCTGTCCCCACAAAAGCCCTGGGCAGGTCCCGCCACCGGTGCTGGGGAGAGCGAGCCCAGTCTCGGGGCACCACCAGCCCTCTGGAATCTGGCAGTTGCGAAAAGGTTTCCATGTGTAACTCTCTCCTGGGACCTCCCTGCTGGCCCAGGCACCCATTCAGGTACTGCACATTCTGCCCAGACGCTCGGACCCTGCTGGTGACGGCACAGCAGCTGGCCCTGGGGCCCTGGCAGGGGCCGCTTCTTACAGCCGGATGCCCAGACCCACAGCCGGCAGACACCCAAACACCAGGCCCGGTGCTGCTGGCAGAGGTGAGGTGTACGTTCTCTGATACTCAGTGTGGGCAGAAAACTGTCCTATTTTACCCAAAACACAGACGACAACCGTGCCTGGACTTGAACTCAGTGATCCTAGGAGACAGACTCTCCAGTGTGATGGCTAACAGAGGTGCTCAGAGAGGAAATATTGAAACGGAAAACAGCTACTGCTGGGGAGGGAGGTGGTTTCTCTGGGAACAGTAAAATGTTGGCTTTTTCCATTTTTCAAATCCGGTTACCCTTGGGCTGTGTCTTTGATGTTAATGTAGCTAAACCCCCAGTGAGAGGCTCACAATTTTATCAGGAGAAGCAGAGATGAACGCTGGGCTCTCTCGCTACCACTTCCTTAATCTGGAAGCAACTTCCTCAGGCGCCATGGAACCCAAACAGGGGTGCAGTCATTTTCTCCTCCGACCTCTCACATCGGCAGCATCTCCCATGCTCATGGCCAAATAAACTACAGTATTTTCACCAGGCCACTCAGACATTCTGATATTGAAGACACTGTCGCTCTTGCCGGGGGAAGAAAGGACAAAGACACCAGGAAGTCCGATGTTCCCCACTCCTGCCGGTTTGGCAAGAAGCCAGTGAGTCACTGAAAACTCCGAGCCACATGCTATGCCAGTCCCTATGTGCCCGGGAGCCCTGCTCTCTGCTGCCCCAAGGCTGGAGAGTGCAGGTGCGGGTGTGGCCCCACCACCCAGGGCAGGAGCCCAGCGGGCAGCATCAGACAGCTCCTTCCTTTGGGGAACGACAGGATTCCTACCATTACGCTTTGGACTTCTCTTTCCAAAGACAACACAAAATGAATGAATTCATTTACGACCTTGATATTGGGAATCTGGTGACCTACACAGGGAAGAGGTTTAGTTTGATCCCAGGAAGGACACCAGGCTGATGCAGGCCTCCCCTGGAGGGAAATCAGCTCAGACCCAGGGTGCCACAAGCACAAGGCATTGCCCAGGGTCACGGCCAGGAGGGCCCGGGGCTTTGCATTCATCCTCAGCCAAGCTGAGGAGCAACAGCAGGAAGTCATGCAGGTAAACACCATTTTGTTCCTTTTTGTACGAAGACACCAACATTTTACATTTTTATTTCCACTCAAAAAGAATTTAGAGAAGGTAAATACCCATTTAGTTTGGCCAAGATTTCCCAGGAGCCTCTGGGCTAGGGATGTGCATATCCCAGTGCTTACCCGCTCTGAGGGCCCCAGACCCCGTGGGCCGACTGCTCCGGCAGCTCCAGGGAGCAAAGGCTGTCATGTGGAGCCCAGCAAGAGTCGTGCCCATAGCCGGCCAGTGTCCTTCAGGGCCCCGTCCTGATGGCTAGCAGCCCCCTGCTTTCTGAGGTCGGCTAATCCCACTCCCTGCAGCAAGAAGCTGGTACAAGCTGATTTAGTTCATCGATTTTCTCCACCAGGAGAAGCAGTGGCTACAGGGAGAGAGCTGCTCCCAGGAGCAAGGTTTCCTGGGACAATTCCCCAGCCAGCCTCACTGCGTCCCGGGTGTCTGGATAATCCAGCAGGAGGGAGCAAGCACTCCAAGGGGCACTGCTGAACCGGTCCACAGGAATTGTAGGGGAGACATCGGCTTATTGGCAAGACAGAGGCAAATTCACTTGTGCAGAGCATCTGCCCTCCGGCTATCTCTCCTGGAGCTCAGTGTTGGTTCAAAACAAAGGTCTGCTCTGGGCCGGCTGTGCGAGGTCATCCCTGCACTCCGAGGCCCACAGCGTGGCCTCTCCCAACTCGGTAGAGGGAGGTCCCCGCTTCCTCCTCATGTTCCCCCCGGCTCTGCCGTCAGAGAAAACAGACCCCTCCTCCTCCCAAACATCTGAAGCTGGCTTGTGTGTTAGGGTTGCTGCATGACGCATGGTGGTCTCCATCCCCGGGCCTTTTTGATAGGAGCCAGTCAGGTCCTGGGAAAGCAACTGCACCTCGATTTCCACCTTCCCCTTAGAGATCCTAACCCAGCTTTGGGGTCCTGTTGTCACCCACAAGGTCACTTTTAAGTACAGGCCTATTAGGCTCGGCTACCTGAGTCCGTCTGTCTGTCTCTCTTCATGGCTACATACAGATGAACCAAGGAGCCAATGGGCGGATTCCCCCTGAAGACAAAACACCTGTGCAGCCACCAGTTGTAGATCCCACTGGGAAGTGAGGAAAGCTGAGCGCTAGTGCGTGCAGTCTGCTGTTGCAAAGCCACAGCGCGCGACGGAGGAGACCAGAGGACGGGTGCCCGTCAGCAAGACAGAGCTCCTCACTGCTCACCAGCACTCACCTCGCTGTGCGTGTGTGAACACCCTAGGCCGTTCAGCCAGTTTCACAGTGGAAGGAAAATCAGCCTATTCTCATAGACTGCAGAAAAAGTGAGACCTTACGCTAATTAAAGATGTCTAGGAAACTCAGCGTCCGCACCACATCCTGGAGAGGACTCTGGAAAGCCTCCCGGTGGACGTTTCTCTTTCTCACCAGATTTCTAGTTTTTCGTCTCTGCATGCAGGCACGTAGCCCACTCAAGGCTGCCGTGGCTGTGTGACTTGCCTCAGTGAATTATAGCTTCGCCTCGGTTCACGAACATAATTCCCTCCGCCATTCTGGCTGCACACCGAATTGGACGAGAACTGAATCAAATTCCCCCAAAAGCTCAACGTTGAATCTAACCACTGAATTTGATTTGGTTCTTGTCGAACTCGGTTTGCGACCAGAATCATGGGAAGAATGAAGTTCATGAGCTGAGGTGCCAGTGTGATACTAATACAGAGCATGCCTCCACAGGCAGTTCCCCTCCCGCACGCTTCCTCTGAAACCAGGAACTGGACATGGGCTTGGAGCAGCCACCAGGTGAGGCCCCGGGGTGTGGGGACTGCAAGGCCAGCCCTGCCCTCCCTCCCGGGTCCTCCCGCCTCACCGTGCTGATGTGACAGTCCTTCCCCTCTAACCCTGACTCAGCCACGCCACTGCCACCGAATGTCTCTATCTCCCATCAAGAAAACTGAAACCACCCCTAAGAAGAGGAAAGTAAGACCTGAAACCATGCAAATTACACAGGAATCTGTGCTGACTACTGCACGCATATTTTAGTTCTCAAACTTTGCATTTTTCAGTACAAATTTAACAAATAATGCAGATGAGTCAACGTAAGGGCAAGAATCTGTTGTCCCCTGAGGTGTGAGGCATTTTGCATTCACTGTAAAGACAATATTAAGACAAACGAAACACTTCCATTATATCCCACATTCTCGCAATGTGCTATGAGGGTGATACGTTTCCATGTGGACTTGGATCTTTTGAGTGCCTTTTTGATGCAAAGTAACTATACTCTCTAGCTAATCGGTAAGCTGAAAACAAAAACAGTGTGTCTCTGGGAGGCCCTGAGTTCCAGTTTCTCTCTTTATACTGATAAAATGTTGGCATTAGTCAGGAATCGTGTTAAAGTGCGTGTGTGCGCGCACACCCATGTCTGAGTGCATAAAGACACAAACAAATGCAATGGCTTAGGCGCCTTAGAACAGAGTGTGTCCACCATGAATCTTTTCCAAATATGCCAAGAGCATTCCCCATGGAGATGCGAAACAGGAAGACCGAGCATTGCCTCTCCCATGTGGCCTTTCCAGGAAAAGGCACGGAGCAAGAAATCAACTTCCACCCTGTCAGCAATGGCAAAGACAGCATCTCAGAAGCCTCAGTTCTGTTGCTTCATTTTTACCCACCGAATATATGGCAAGAAAGCATTCATACGCAAATATACATTTCCGGTCTAAATCTATGTTCTTGAAAGAAGGCTCCAGTCTACCGTCAGAGAGGAAACTTTTAACACATTTGAGAGACCCACAAGCCCATGAAGGCAAGGCCTGCCCTTCTCAGATGCTGCTTCAGAACAGCAGCCACACATGAAGACGGAGGGTCTCACAGATGCAACCTTGTTACGTGTCCCTTTGAGAATGCAGAAATGAAGCCATATTTTCTCATGAAAGTTAACACTGATACTTGTAGCACAAGTGACTACTTTCTGTCCATCATGGACCCACCACGGACTGCGGCCGCAGTAACCAGCAGAGAGCACTTACACCAGTCGGACGGACAGATGGACGGGCGGACAGCAGGCATCGGCCTCAGCACACTCACGCGTGATTCCACTACACACACGCACAGCCTGCCCGGCTGGGCTGAGCTTGGCCTGCCCCTGCGCCTGCCCCTGCGCCTGCCCCTGCCCCTGCCCGCGGGCACGCATAGCCTACCTGAGACAAGTGAGACAGTGTCTTTCTCCCATGAGATGACAGTGACGTACGCCTCCACCAAGGGGGGGATAATGCACTTGAAGACCGCGACATTGCCTCTCATGGTCTTCTGGTCCTCCACACGGACTGTATAGGGCTCCCGTAAAACTGCAGGGCAGGGAGAGAATGGTCAGCCGAGCCCGTCATCAGCCCGATAGCATCACACTGCCCCTACCCTAGAGGATGAGCCCATCAGGCTGTCGGGCAGGGAAGGAGCTCCTGGACGGACAGCGGCTGCCCAGTTACGCTGACGGGAAATCGCCCTTGGTCCTCTGAGGCCCAGGGAAGAATTTTCTGACTGTTAAAGACAAAGTCAAAAAAGATAACCTTTCTTGGAATCCTTCAATACAGTTAAAATAATCCTTCCTAGCTGGGTGTGCTGGTGCATGCCTGCAATCCCAGCACTCTCGGAGCCTGAGGCACGAAGGTACAAGTGCAGCCTGAGCAACACAAGGACCTGGGGAGACCCTGTCTCAAAATAAACAGGAAGGAACAAAAAGGGGCTGGGGTGTAACTCAGTGTGAAAGCCCTGGGTTCGAGCCCCAGGTTCCGCAAAAGAAATTCTCATTGGTGACATGTTTATGAGCGTTGAAAAACAGTTTGGGAAATTTTAAGAATTTAGCTTCCCGTTCCTTGGAGAAGGCTGCGAACTAGGGCATAAGGACAAACACTCCCACCAGTAGGAGCATCCTACAAGGAGTTCCAGGGACCCTTGCAATGTCTGAGCTCAGAGGCAGAGGGTGCTGGTGCTCAGTCCTCCACCAGGGCCTGGGTTCAAATTCACCCACTCACTCCTGGCAGGGCTGCGTTTCGGCAGAAGAGCCTGTCGCTGACTGAGCCTGCCCCTCCGCCCCTCTCATTGGCATCAGTTCTCAGTGTCTCCCACTAGGGAGAACGTCTTCATTCCTGCAGAGGAACAGAGACCCCACTCGTGAGCTCCCACTGCTGGGCTCAGGGCACGCAGGAGTGAGTCTCAGCAATCCATCCCACACCTGCTGCAGCAGGGAGTCCAGCTTCAGGAGCAGCCTCGAGCACAGGGGAGGAAGGCAGGGCCTGCACAGCGACACCTGCACACGCAGCCTCAAGAAGAGCTGCAGGAGGTCTGGAGACAGGTGAGGAGGGACCCGAACACAGTGCTGTTTAGGAAAATGACTGCAGTAAAGGCGACACTGCCACAAGTCCCCCTCACAGCAAACACCCTCCTCCCGTTGTCCTTGCCACTTCCTGCAGCAGCTCTGAAGCCCTCTCTCCTGAGTGTCTTTAGTTGCAATGCTCTGGCTGCCTTGATGTCCTGAATGGATTCAGAACATTTCCCTTTAGTGGTCATTATGTATTTGGGAAGAGCTGGAAGTCACATGGTAGCAGATCTGGTGACTAAGGTGGATGAGGACACAGCATCAAGTTTTTACAAGCTGCCTTTCCATAGGATGGCGCTGGGCAGCAGTCACCATATTTCTGACCACACTTCATAAAGATGCTCAGGAAAGAGGACCCCAGAGCTGCTGCAGAAGTGGCCAGGACGATGGGATGAGTGTGTTCAAAGTGAAGGGAAGGACTTTGAATGGGGATTCATGGCAATGTGGCTTTTACTGTATTACATTTAAAGGTTAAACATTCATGCATATTGTAACCATACATCATAGGCTGGAAAGAGATGTAAACTAATGCATTTGTTCAAAAGAGAAAGAGAAAGAGGGGCTGAGCAAGAGAGACACAGGCACGACAGGCAACAGACAGACAGGCAACAGACAGACAGACAGGCAGGCAAGGGGGCCGAGCAGGTGTGAGTCCAGCTTCAGCTCACACGACTGCTTCTTGTTTCTTTCTAAGCTATAAAGTCTCCCGTCTCCCCAGTCTTCCGCAGACTGCTGCTCACATGCAGGGAAGTTTAATAAGCACCAGGGAAAGACCAAGCTCTCAGTCTCAGACAGGAAGCGCAGAGAGAAAACATTCACCGGAGACACAGTCAGCAGCATCCCGCCAGGGGCCACGGGTGAGGCCTGGCACCACTGCCGGAAAAGCACCAGGAGAGCAGCCGCCCTTTCCTGGGGTCGGGAGCCCCTGGCCACCTTCCCAGGGCGGCCTGCACTTCCTCCACCTGCAGCCGCTCCCAGTGCAGGAGTCATGGCTTCCATACCCCCGGAGCCGGGCTGTCCTGGAGCAGGGTGTTGCCTCCGCCCTGCACTGCCCGCAGGTGTTCAGAGAGAAGGAGAGGGGAAGGGGCCTCTCTTGCCAGCCCTCACCGCATGGAGGCGTTTTCTCTGCACAGTCCTGCGTCCAGCCAGGGATTTACCTTAGCTCACCTAAGGGGGCGTGGGGTAGGACAGGGGCTCCGTGAACACAGGTACCCTGGTATCTGCAAACTGGATTGGCTCTAGGACCCCTCAGGGATTAAACCTGCAGATGCTGGGGTCCCTGAGATAAAGGCTGGCCACTGTGGTATGCACCTGGAATTCCAGCTCTTCAGGAGGCTGAGGCAGGATTGCTTGCTTGAATACAGAAGTTCAAGAGTAGCCAGGCAAAACAGTGAGGTGTGCATTGAACTTATTATTTTTCTTTTTCTCGTCATATTGCTCTGGCTACAATTCCCAGTGCAAGGCAGAGCACACGTACTGCAGTGGCAGCACACACCGGTGTTGTTCTCCATCTTAGGAAGGGAACATTTAATCTTGCACCATTTTAGAAAATGTTGGCTATATTAGGGTTCTTATTCTTGCTTTTTATCACTGAGCAAGTTCCCTCGTGTTACTAGTTTCCTAAAAGTACTTTTTATCATAAGTGGATATTGGATTTGTCAATGCTTTCTCATCTGTTGAAGTAGTCACATGGTTTTTACTTTAAATATCTTAATATGGTGAATTACATTGATTTACAAATTTGAAGTCTACCTTGCATTCTGGAGATAACCCCTCCATGATCATAACATACCATGTTTCTTCTTTTTATATATTATTCAATTTGTTAATGCTTTTAGAATTTTAACATCTATATTCATAACAAATACTTATTTGTAGTTTTCTGGTAATGACTTTGTTTTGAGTATCAGGGTAATATAAATAAACATAATAAAATGATTTGGGGAAATATTCCTTCTTCCTCAATTTTCTGGAAGAACTTTTTAGAATTTTTATTATTTTTCCTTAAATATTTAGCAGAATTCAAAGTGAAGCTATTTCAGCCTGGAATTTCATTATAGGAAAATTGTTTCTATAAATGTGATTCTTTAATGATATAGGGCTACTCGGTTTAATTCTTCTTCAGTGAGCTTTGGTATTCTGTGATTTTTAATGGATTTTTTTCATTTAAGTTATTGAATTTATTGCTATATACTTGTTCTTAATATTCTCTTAGTATTTTTATAATAACTGTAGAATGTCTAGAGATGTCACCTCCTCCTCAATGTTGGTCATCTGCCTTCTCTCTTATTTTCTTCATTCTGACCAGCAGTGCATAAATTTTAGCAATTATTTTCAAGGAAACAGTGTCATAGACTTCCCATACTGTTCCTGTTTTAAAATTGATTGATTTCCATTCTGAGTTTTATTATTTTCTGCTTATATTTTTAATTTTCTCTCTTTTAGTGTTAAAGTGGAAAATGAGAACATTATTTGAATCCTTTTCTTTCATTTCTAATACATATAAGCTTTTAGGGCTATAAATTTCTCCTCCAAATATTGCTTTAATGATATCTTCTTTTCTTCCTTTCTTTTTTTATGGCTGAGGATTGATCCAAAATTCTTATATATTTTTTGTGTTCATTTTCTTTCAGTTCAAAAAGCTTCCTAATTTCTTTTCACTAATTTTCTCCTAATTTTTCTTCTGTCTTTTGGACACATAATAATTTAGAAGTGTGTTAGTTTCCAAATATCCGATGATTTCCTGGAGATTTTATTATTAGTAATTCTTAATTTAACTCCATTGTGATGAAAGAACATACTTCATCTGACTTGAATTTCAGTAGTTCATCTGAAGTTTGTTTTGTTGACCAGAATATGGTATATGTTAGTAAATGCCCACGTGTACCAGAAAAGAACACAGACTGTTCTTTATTTTAATGTTAATTGGGCCAAGTTAACTGATACGGTAATTCTAAGATTCTTTATTCTTATTGATTTTCTGTCTATCAATTACTTAAAGAGGGGCATTGGAATGTCCAACTATAATTTTGACTTGTCTCCCACTGCAGTTTTCTCAGTTTTTATACTATGTATTTTGAAGTTTATTAGGTGCACAAACATTTAGTGTGATCATGCCCTCCTAATTAATTGATGTCTTTTACACTATGCCATGAGCTCTTTAGCTCTAGTATACTCTTTGACACACAGTATATTTTGTTTGATAATAATTCAGCTCTGTGACAGTGTTTCTTCATGATTAGGCTGATGTGACTCCATGAACATGGTATATCTTTCCCCATCTTTTATTTGAACCTATTTACTGTGGTTTAGGTCTGAGTATGGCCCACAAAGGCCCGTACACTGGAAGCTCTGTCTCCCATGTGGGATTCGTGACATGGCAGAGCCTTTGAAAGGGAGCCAGGGGCAGCTGGCTGGGTCACTGGGGTGCTGCCCTCAGAATGGACTGATGTAGTTCTTTGAGCCCAGTTAGTTCTCGGGGGGTTGGGTTTCTCTAAGAACAGGAGGCCTGGTCCAGAATCTCTCCAGCTCCTGTCACAGCATGAGTCCTGCATGTGGCTCTTTACTCTCCATTTCTCAGCCGTGTTGTGACTCTGCTAAAGACACTCTCAGCAGAGACTAAACAAAGAAAGTTCCAAACATGTGAGTTCAACAAATGTCTTTTTAAAAGATGAAGTATAGGGCCGGGGATTTAGCTCAGTGGTTCTGGCACCTGCCCTGCAAGTACAAGGACCCGAGTTCGATCCCCGGTACCAAAAACAAACAAACAAAAGTATACAGCCCCAGGTACTTTGATACAGCAACAGAAAACTAACTAACACCCTACTGTACCATTAGATTTAAATTATTTCTTTAAGCAGTGTTGAATCCAATCTGACAATCTCTGCCTTGTAATTTAGATGGATTGAACATTTACAATGTAACATAAATAACGGACATCCTTGGGTCTAATTCTGTCATTTCACTATTTGATTTTTATCATTATCACTAGTATTTGTTTCATTTTTCTTTATTTTCTTCTTGATTTTAGATTATCTTTTAGGGATTATTTTTTATCTTTTGTTGGCTTATTAGCTATGTCTTTGGCCAATTTTTTAAATAATTGCCTTAGGCTTTTTGGTATCCACCTGTAACTCATCTACATTTACATTCAGGTTTTGATACACAACTTCACATATACTAAAAAAATCATATGATATTATATTCCTATGTCTTTATGCCAGGCTTTATTGATACTGCTATCATCCATTTATTTCTATGTTTGTCACAAACACCATAAGATTTTCTTTTTAATGGTCCTTTTTAAAAAAAATTTTAGAAATAATTCCTTTATTTGCTCGTTACTTGTATTCCAGTAAAGACTTATTCTTTAAGAATAAAAAGGGTCGGGAATTTAGCTCAGTGGTTCCGGCGCCTGCCTCGTAAGTGCCAGGTCCCGAGTTCAATCCCCAGTACCAAAAAAAGAATAAAAATTATTTTTAAAGTAAATCTAAAGTCTTTGCTGCTTTTTTCTTTATCTCTCTCTTTATTTTTATTAGTTCATGCATGCAGTACATTTCTGCATTCCCTGTAGGGGCCTGCACAGAACACAGCTTCGCCCCCTTTCATCCTTTCCCTCCCCATTCACCTCCCTTCATCTCCTGGTCCCTTCCCACTTGAGAAAGATCTATCTCCCCTTCCTATTATCTATCTTTCATTTTGCTCTTTAGACTTTGGGTGTCTCGTATAAGAGAAACTATGCAATATTTAAGTTTGTGTGTCTGATTTATTTCACTTAACATTAGGGTCTCATGGTGCATTCATTTCCCTACAAATGACACAAATTTCTATTAAAGGATAGAAATTTGGTAAAAGACATCAAGGGTAGAGGGATTCCTCCCACACTGGCCTACAGGATTCTGGCCAAAGGGATGCCTAAAATCTACACAGTAGATTTTAGGGGGTTGAGGAACTTACTTAAATATCTGGGTTGAGGGATGACATCAGAATTCTTGCTGAAAATGGGCATTGAGAGAACACGGACATGGAAGGGGAAAGTTGAGGCCATGTTTAGTAGAGTCTCAGAGGAGCCTAACTAAAGTTAAGTCAGAGAGAGAGTGTCTTCATCATGCATCCCCATATTGAACCTCATTTTATCGCTCCTGTGGTGCATTTAGGAATGAACCTGCTCTACAAATCCGTATGCAGATGAATTTCATCTTCCAGAAATGTGCAGGGCTGACTTTGCCATTTCCAGCTTCCTGATGATCACTTTCGTTCATGCCTGAGGCCTGGGCTCTGTCGCTTCATGCACTTTGTCCTTTCGGATTATTTTTCTTCATTTGGCTTTGGGTTGGTTCAGATACAAGGCTCCTACTTCTCCATCAGGCCACAGTAAGAAGTCTCAGTCACATGTCGCTCACCACCATTTCTTAAAGAGGAAGCCCTCCCTGGACACACCCATTCTGCCTTGCCCCAGGTCACATGGCACATTGCTGCTTGGCACCTACAGCATGGGCCGGGACATCCTGGGTCATGTGGCCCATGGCACCCCAGCCTTTGGAACCCAAAGGGCAAGGAAGGATTTAAATGAGAACTAGGACTGATGAGTAAGAAGACACGATGATCAAACCCCCATCTGTTGCTGGCACCCAGACCTAGGTCAAAAATAGCAAAAATTGATGAGAAAAGGAATTCTGTATCTCCCAAGGAGAGGCTATGATGCACTGCATTACTCCAGGACAACCCTTCCCCCACCTAGCAGGACAGCTGGGATCTGATCCTCAAAAGTGAACCCCATAACCACGGGCTCACTCAGCTCAAACCTGCACTTAACTGTCAGTGTCAACATGTACAGCCTGCCTGTCCTTTGGAAGGACTGCTCCATTCTGCACTGGGTCCACATCTACACACACAGGGGAACCGGGTTTTCAAGCATTTTATAAGTAATGCAAAAGATTAGTGTAAGGCTAGGAGTGTATCTCAGTGGCAGATCATGTGCTTAGAATCCACAATGCCCTGGGCTCAATCCACAGAACCAAATACATACATACAAGATTACTGTGTCCATAATGTGTCCAGAATAGGAAGCAAAATTAGATAAGAAAAGAAATTTCATTTGGGCAATAGGGATGCCCATCTTATACGATCACACCGACAGCAGCGGGGTGTGTGTGTGTGTGTGTGTGTGTGTGTGTGTGTGTGTATGTGTGCTAGCCTCATATGCTGTAGGGCCTCAGCATGTAAACAGCAGTGGCACAACTGTGCAGAAGGGGCGGGTGGTATTGATGCCAGTCATGCTGATGCAGCCCCCATCCCTCCAAAACTTTCAATGTCATGCCAAAACCATCAGTTCTGTGACAAACACAGGAAACATCAGTTAAAGGAGTGAGTATTGGATTCCTTTATCTGACAGGAAACCCTAGACAGAAATAATGGATTAATACACAGGTAGAGCTGTTTGAAATTTCAGGTTTCTCTATGAATGGTGCTTTGAAGACTATAAATATGTTCTTACAATACATCATTAAAATGCTCAGTCTGCCAAGTCAAAAGCAGTCACTATATCTCTGTCAGGATTAGAGGCCTCTATACAAATTTCATTTGCTTTATTTTAATGATTTGACACATTAAAGTTTCATATCTCTTGATTAAAGCCAATTTTTGTGCCTTTCTTTTACACACATTCTTGTGCGTGTTGAGGAATTCATGAGCATGTCACGGAGATCTACCAGAGTTGGGAAAGTGACGAGCTGGTGGAATGAGTCACAGTCTCATGTTTGATCACTTCTATAGGAAGTGATCAAACTTCCTATAGTTCCTATAGCGGGGAGGGAGGGTCTCAGATTTTCCCCGCATCATAATCTCTTCCCCTAGCCCTTCTGCAGCGGCTGCAGCGCTCAATCCAGAACTCCCAACTAGCGGGTGTCTGAGACAACAAAGTCACACTCTCTCTGCCCTGCGTGTGTCAGCCTGCCCAAGTATTTCAAGCAAGGCTTAAAAAACTTAAAATGCTGTTTGCTAACAGAAGCCCAGCTGTGAATTTGTTTTGCAGGGCCCTGCCACATCCCTAGAAGGACACAATATGTCCTATACATAAGGCCTTTGATGTCTGTGTATCTTAGGCTGCCTTTCTGCGATGACTCGTAGCAATGATGACTTTAAAAAGTCACAATATGTTGTTAAAAGGAACATATTTCAGCAATATGTGATACAGTCAAAAGTAGCCTTTTTATTTTACAAGGACATTTGATTGGTTTTGTTTCCGTTATGCATCTATGCTATGTTTTGGTTCCAGCTCAAACGCCTGTCTTTGTTTCTCCTCTCTCCTCCCCGAGGATAGGTCCGGGAAGGTGGGGGGCAGGGAGATGACACTGTGGAGGCAAACACCCCAGAGCGGGCCCCAGAGTGCTGGAGTCCACAATTCCATTAATGTGAGCAGAATGAGCTGGGATGCGGTTCAGAACCATCTACTGGATCATCACTAAGCCTCGAAAGGCTTTCCAACACCGCAAGACACCTGGAACTCAGCACAGGGATGGTGACACCAAACAGAGGGCATAAGCAGTGCCAAGGGGATGGAGGTGGGTTTCCCTTGCCCCTTCCCTGGCACGGCACTTTTACTGTCATCTCTCCCCCCATCCCAAAAAGACATGGAGGGAAGCGCTCACCAGCCTTGATGTGGACATCCTGACTTCTAATTTTCCCTGAAGGATTTTCCGCTGTGCAATAGTAAGTATTATCATGGATTAAGGTGCTGAAGCTGGAGGGGGGGAAGGGGAAGATCTGGAGAGTGCCGTTGGGGTGGACGTGGCGGATCCCGGGGACATCGTAGATCTCTTCGCCTGTCGCTAGGTACCATCTGAGAGTCACAGGAGGGATGCCTGCAGCCGGGCAGGGCACCAGCGTCCCCGAGGTACTCGCGAACACTACCTCTTGCAGAGATGCATTGACGAAGTAGAGGCTGGAGTGTGGTTCTTCACTGAAAACTGTAGGAAGACAACACAAGAGCTGGTGAGGGAAACTTGTCTCCGCAGGGGTGGCCACGTCTGCCTGGCCTGGGTGGGGGGCATCCTGGGAAATACCCAGGGGGGACCACTACCATGAACAGATTCCAAGTTGCTCCAAATACTATGGACAGAGAGCCTGGGATAAGTCCTCTTCCATCCCCTGATAATAACTTTAGCCACATGACTCATACCTTATTCTGTCCCCCTGGAACTGACCACAGTTGGACTTTATGTTCTGTATTTCTGACTCACTGACTGTCTCTCTTCTCCACCAGCACACACACCTCATGGCAAGTGTGATCTGATGCCACCCTCTTAGCTGGAGCACAGAGCCTAACGTCCAATGGACCCTGACAGAGAGGCTCTGGGGAGCCAATGAACATAGCCACTGGTTACGTCCCAGTGCTCTGGTTATAGGTGCATTCAGACCTCAACTTGAAGGAAATTAACCACAATTTTTTAAAATACTAAAAATAAAGATCATATTTTAAAGGAACAATTGGTTGTCAGAAAATGGAATGTCAATCAAAAACACAGTTTTTGTTGGGAATTCATAAAAACATAAAGAGAACTTTGACCTTGGCATCACCCAGTTATTCCACCCTACAGTTTCTGGGTCTTTTTGGGTTTTTTTTACTGTTTTCCTTCTGTTTCACCTGCCTATAATGCCTTATCTATGTAATTATTCTATGTCAAATGTCCACAATAAAATATGCCATTGTTATAGATTCTGTCTCATTCCTGTAATGTTATATCCCACATATAATTCCTTGTTTCTATAGAGACTTCAATATGCACATTTGATACAATATGACTGTCTAAATTATTTCCCAGACCTTTTTATCTAAATTGTTCCTGTTGTAACTCGTACAAATAAAATGTGCACAAATGCATTTGGCTTTTCAATCCTTTACTGAGTGTCTTGGTGCACTCAGCAGACAGCTCTGAAGGACTATGTGTGAACAAATGAAACTCAACTGCCAGAATCCAAAATTATACAAACTATGTATAAATACCACGAAGGCCTACTTCTCAGCCATCTGTGCTTCTGTGTGACTTTCAAAAGGCCTATGTTCCTCAGAGCGCAAAGGATCGCCAGACATTGGGAGTAGACCTAGCTGTTCAGTGGTGAAAATAACCTTACTGTGTGCCTCTTCCAAGGGGTGACTTCACTTATTCCTGTGGGCAGCAACTCTGCTGCACAACTGCAGGCACTCTGCAGGAGGCCACATGAGGATTCAGGGGCTGTCACCTGACCAAGGATGTAGGGTGGGAACGGGCAGGAAAAGGACTCCCTCTTCCCCAGCAAGGTCTTTGTGATTTGTGTTTTCTCCCCTAGAGCTGCAGATAGCAGAGCAGCCTCCCTCACCTGGGTGGGGCAGAGCAGGCTTCCCCACCCAGGCCTCTCAGTGTGCTCTGGGAGGGCCCCGCGCAGGATGCAGTGGGTCACTGGAGGCTTGTGTGATAAAGTGCATCTGCGCATCCACTTGCACAAGCCCGGGTTACAGGATTTGGTAAGAAAGGTGAAGAGACTGTGTGCACAGACTGGTTCTGGAGCACCCATTCTGAACCTGTCCTTGAATGTGTGGGTAGAGCAGGACCCACCTCAGAGCCTGGACCGGCCCCAGGGCACTGGAGTGGGCGGAGAGCCTGGAGCAGCACTACACAGAGCGAGACGGGAGAGGCGCCCTCTTGGCTGAGAGATGTCTTCCCTATTACCACCAGATTCCCTCCGTAGGGCCACAGGCCCTGCACACCCCCAGCAGCAGAGGTCTCTTCAGCTGAGCATCGCATGCCATCAGGCCCAGTCACAGGGAGCGGCCTTGTCCAAGGACTCACTGGTCAGAAGTGGCCCCAGAGGCCCCAGGTTAATATGAGCAACTCTGACGGGGTCCTGCATGGAGGCTTTGTTGCTAATGCTTTGCAAACAGGGTTCTCCCTCTGCCCATCTGCCTTCCTCCATCCATCCCCAGAACATCTCCTGAAAGTACACCCTGTCAGGCTTTGGCATGGGGCTCCCCCGATCTGAGCGTCTCTTTGCAAGGAACTCAAGGGAGGACCCCAACTGAGAGGAGTGGGCCACTCTCTGTACATTCCTAAAGCTAGGCACAATATTGGAAGACAGCCGCCCAGGACTCCAGGTAAGTCTACCAGAGCACAAGAAATTTTTTTTAAATGAAGATAGAGAAAATGAATGAAAGCCTTAAATCTGGAAAAGCACTGGATATGGAAAACCTCGTAAGCAGCAGCTAAGACTCTTGGGCTCTTCTTTCCTGGGGGCCCACTGAGTATGAATGGTGATGCTATGTGATTTATTTCATGGATAAACATTTCCATACAAGAAGTGAGCATTTATACATCGTCGTGGATGTCACATGAGGATGTGCAGAGTTACGTGCAGTACATAATACTTGACAATGGCAATAGCCACTGTAGTACTGTCTTATGTATTTACACTTTTAATCACTACTTTAGGGCGTAGCCCTTCTACTCATGCTTTTTAAAAGGACTGTGAGCACTATGAGCCACACAGCACAGATGTCACCTGAGGAGCAAAGCCTCTCAAGAGGACCTGCTTCTCCCTCGGTTGGAGAATCATCAGTGGACACAGCTCATGAAGCATCCTGCTGACCACGAGTGGTGACTGTGAAGGTCACACACCCGCAGGCCAGCACCTCCCGAGAGGACACTGGCGGGGGTCTCCACCCGATGGGCCCACAATAGAGGGGCCAGTGTCATTCCAGCTGCTGGGCCACTAATGGCTCCAGGGGTGCCCTACAGGATGGAAAAGTGACCTGTGTAAGTTCATCGGGACACAAAGTGAGAACGACACAGAACCCCATGGGTAAGATATCTTGGGGAACTCGCTCTGCCTGTATGGGTTGTCGACTGCTATTCCGGAAAACCACAAGGCCGACCTCTAGCATCACCAAAGAGAGTCAAAAGGACTGCTTGCTCCCCTCCCAGAGCCGACTGCACGTTTCACAGCTTCATTCTTTGCCTAACTTCAGTAAACACATTCCAAAGCACACTACTGTGAGAATGCGGGAGGAAGGTGATGAGATCCCTGGCTTGCTGCCATGGCAGAGAGGGAGCCCCATCAGGGAGAAGTGCTCAGAGCCCTCGGAGTGGCATGTGTGCTGTCCAGGGACACGGTGGAATGGGTCCACACAGCCCAGAACTGCGTCTTGATCAGCGAGGGGTCATGGGACTGTTGTTTAAACACTAAGCGCCAGTTTCAGGTGCTAATAAAAGAAGAGCAGGAGGGGGAGGCAGAAGGCCTGTGACCAAAGACTCAACGGCCTTCTTTGGCACTCCCACTCTATGACGTCTGACAAGCCCTATAGTTGCATTCTGCACAGACGCTCTGAACAGGGACCGCCTTTTCCCATCACTGTAAAGCTGTGCAGTGCCGTCATGGACTTTCTGCTAGAAAGCCACACCATGGCCAGGCACGTGCACCAGGCTTAGCCCCCTGCACACTCATCTTCCTTCTCTTGGTCTCACTTTCAGCACAACCAGTGTGACAGCCAGGGCCAGGGCGGGCCACGGCGCACCTAGGAAACAAAGTGAACGCCATGCATCAAAACACGGTCTAAAAATACATTTCCTAAAAGGGATGGTTCTTCTCCAGTGAGATGAGCCACAAGGGTGTGCATCAGGTCGTGGCTGCTTTGCAGTTTTCTTTCCCAAACATAACTAAGGTCATCAGTGAAACTTCATAAATCAGAATATCAAAATTACTGCTAGCTGAGAAATCAGTTCAGATCAGAACAGAGTTAATAGTTCAATATTACAGTTCTCAACTCAAACAAAAATGCTGATAGTAGCACTATAATTTTACATTTGAACTTTCTAAGAGACTGACATTACCCCAAACATATTGTTAGGAATGAGGTAACTGTCATTCTTCAAGGTTAATTAATTCCACCCGGAGTTCTACCTTTTTTCCTGTATTACTCTTTGTCAACTCAACTGTGGGTGATGTGAACTACGTAAAACTTGGTCACATTTGAATCCAGCCTCCTCTCTCCTAAAAGTAGTCTTGTCAAGAAGAGCAAAGTCTAAATGTAGAGTTTGTTATTGAAAACCTCATTCCAAGAGCCAGATTGCTAAATTATTTAAGTGAGGCAGGAAGAAAGACAAATAAATATGTAATCCTAATAAAGGAACAAGCAATCTATGGGGCATTCCTGCCACTTCTCTTTATATTTTCAAGGCATTTACACTCATCTTTTGACTTCACACCACTGGGTTTAATAGTGTAACATAAACTCATTCTTTTAAGATACACATCGTATGGCCACAGGCAAAAGAAAACCCTAATTATATTCCAACAGCTCTTGCTTCTTGCATCTATGGGACGATCCATCTGCCTAAATAATACTTGGCTTTAGGTCATGCTTCATGGTCCACATACAGTAATGTCTGCTCCTTCCAGCGAGGGCACCAGTGATCTCAATGTGAATTATGTGCCTGAGCAAAAGTCCACTGGAAATAACAAACCTTTAACGACAGAAAGCAAAGAGAAACATCTGGCCCAGTTTTGTGAAATCTGGGGGATAAAATCTTGGGGATCCCATGCTATGGGAGCTGGAGGAAAGGCCTTGGAGTGCTGCTCCTTCAGTTAAAGATTCCACGATGTTTTATAGCATTGTAACAGATGTTATAACCAAGGCTCCCGTGACAAGCATAAAGCATGCTATGCAAAAAAGAGAAGTTGGTATTTTACCTTTCCTTACAATTCAAACAGGGCAGGGTGAAAAGATGTGAGAGAAGTCATCCAGTAGGCAGTGACAGAATCATAACCTCACGGACTATTTCTGGAGTGCCTACAGTGTGTGGAGCTGGGGTAAGATGCTGGTAATGCACCTTGGAAGGACTCCTGGTACTGCTCTCAACAAAATTTTAATGGGAGGTGATGGTGCAACAGTCATGTTAAGAGATCAATTCTAATTGCATGACCTGAGCAGCATGACAGAATTACTTACCAACTGCTACGTGCACATGACAGAGACAGTGACCCAACCCAGGGAGCATGTGGGTGCGGGGGTACTTTCAAGAGGAGCAAAGAAAATACATCTTAGGCAGAAGGCATAAAAAATGTTAGAACACTGAGTTATCGAAATCAGGACAGTGAGAAGGTGCTGATAACGGCAACTTCCGAGAACAACTGGCAGTATAAACAGTCTTGGAGAGGGAGCTTTAGGTCTTATATTCATTTCCTGTAAATATTTATTCAGCACCTAAAAAGTACCTGACACTATGCTAAGACTCAGGCACATATTAATAATCAAGGCTTGGAGGGTCACTGACCTCTGAGAGCTTACATTTCAGTGCTCTACTATAAAGTCTGGATGGAAGAGATGTCAGACGCCAAGCTAGAAAGTACTAATTCATCCTGTAGGCATTGGGAAGGTTCATCCTATGCATATACCCAGAAAAATTAAAATATAGGCCCACACACAAACCTGTGTGCAAAATGTGCCACTATGTACCCAGCAGAACAACTAAAATGTAAAACATAAACTATATTTTGTCTCAAGCAACAGGATCACCTGTGCTAAAGTTGGGAAGATAAACTGATAAAAAAAATCTTAGTGGAAATTTGTCACCCATATCTTCCAAAGCAAGACACATGTACATGGTTCAACAAGTCAGCTCCTAAATACATCCCAAAATAAACATAAACATGTTTGCCAGAAAACATGCACTGGACTAGCTACAGCAGCAACCATTTTTAAGTCACAAACCACTCAGATACTGATCAATAGTAAAATTGGTAAATATCATGTCTCAGCTTTATCATCCCTGGTACACAACACCAGATACCAACTTAAAGGAGGAGAGGCTTAATTTGGCACATGGTTTCAGGGGATTCAGTCCATGACAGATGGCTCCAAGGAAGAAACATCATGGCAGAGCAGAGCAAAGATGCTTAGTTCATGACAACCAGGAAGCAAAGTATGGCAACAGGACTAGGGACAAAATGGTGAGGGACTATATTTGGGACCCACTGTCACAACCCCATGACCCACTCAGACACACCCGGAGGTGTGCTTTACTGATCCAGAGTGTATTTCTTATTCCAGTCAAGTTGACAAATCATGGTGTAGGGTCACAATCCATCCCTTGTCAACAACCTGACAAGCCAACAATCTGCTTAAGTCCTACTTTATCTCCAAATACCACCTTATTTCCAAATACCATGTTCATAATTCTGCCTAACATAATTATCCTGCCCAAAAGTGGAAATGCAATAATTCCCTCCTGAAAGTTTCAACAGTCTCAGCATTTTTCAAAAGTCCAAGTCAAAGTCTCTTCTGAGACTCAAGGTAACCTCTTAAATTCATGGCAGGCAGAAGCCAGCAAAAGCAAGCAAGTGACCAACTACAAGTAACTAGCAGCAAGCCTCTTTCTGTCCCTTATATTATATCCAGGCTACCTGCCCTTGGGGCAGGTAGCACTCACACCCTTAATCCTTAATTCTAGCATTGCATCATGAATCAATCAGGCACTCTAGATCCAGCCACGTCTGAAAAAGCCCCAGCTATGACCACATGAGGCATTAGGGGGACATCTAGGCACAAGCCATAACCTCTGTTGTGGACCTCTGTAAAAATGATAAACAAGTTATATAATTCAAAGGTATAATGGCACAGGTAAATATTCCCATTCCAAATGTGAGGAATAGAGGGATAAAAATAGAGTAGGGCTGGGTGTGGTGGTACACACCTATAATCCCAGCACTTGGGAGCTGAGGCAGGAGAACTACCATGAGTTTGAGGCCAGTGTGGGCTACACAGTGAGTTCAAGACCAGCCTGAACTACATAGTGAGACCCTGTCACACACACACACACAAAAAACAAAAGAAAACAACAAATAAAAAAAAGAGTAGGACCAAAATCCAGTAAGGCAAAAATTAAATCCTATAACTCCATGTGCAGCATCTGGGCACATGATGGTGAGATACAATTTTCAAAGAGCCTGGGAGGCCCCACCCTTATGGCCTTGCTGGTTGCAGCCCATATGGCCTCTCTCGAGGTCTGGCTCTGCTTTTGGCCAGGTTTACAGCTTTCCTCAGCAAATGTTCCACAATCCTGGCATCTTGTACTTGCTGGGTTCTCCACTGCACCTTTGGCTTCATTCCCACAGCTTCACTTCTCTTCTGGGCTCCTGTCCTGGTCCCATAGCCTTTCCTCTAAAGTGTGGGTGGAAGTGTCCATGATCCCGTAACTATTGCAATCCACATGACTACAAAACCAGCATCACATGGAAAATGCCCAGGTCTCCCTCCCACTAGGTCAAATAGTGGCAAAGCCCCACTGGACAATGACTGCAGTGGTCACTGAGTGCCTGGGTGGCTGAATATGATGAAATGAATCCTAGTGAACCAATTCCATAGGCAGCCCTTCTACAGTAGGAGTTTCAGGAACTTTCTTCTCAAATAAAAGATTTATAATTTTGTATCCTTGAGCTTGTGATTTATGGGGTCTTGCTTATTTCTTAGATTCCCTCAAAGCATCTTTATTCTCGACCCTGTACACAGTACTTTATTTCTTTCTAACAGTGCTAATCTCTTCAGCAAGCATACCTTCTTTGGCCCCAACTTTACATGTGGTTCCTTTTGGAGCCCAAATTTAATTTTTTTCTGTTCTGCTTTTTTGCCAATTTCAACTATAAATTTGGCTAAAACAGTCAACAGTATCTATGCCACAGTCTGAACACTGGGCTTCCTTGCAGTCTCCTCCACCAGTCAGTTAGTCACCACCCTTACTCTCAGTCTCCTGCAGTCTCGGGACATGGATAAAATGTAGACTAATTTTTGCCAGGATGTAACAACTATGGCCTGTAGTCCAATTCACAACAGAATTCTAATCCACCTTATAAGCCTGGCCTTTACTGACTCCATTCCTAGCAGCATTCTGGTCTTCTGAGTTTTGACCAACACCACCCATAAGAATCTGCTCATAGCATAGTAGGATTTCTCTAGCCTCTGTATCCAATCATTTTCAAACTGCTTCTGCAAACCAGTTCCAAATGCTTTTTAACCACCTGGTCAGGTAAAGGCATGGCAATGACCCCACTCTCAGCACCAATTTTCTGTATTAGTCAGCTTTCCCACTGCTGGGATGCAATACCTGGCACCCACAACTTAAAGGAAGAAATGGTTTGTTTCTCTCATAGTTTCAGGGGGTTCAGTTTATGGTATCAGCTGGCACAAAGGCAGAAAAATCATGGAGGAAGGCCTGGACCGAGAAAAGATGCTAGGTTCATGGCAGCTGTGAAGGAAAACTAGGTAAAGGCATGAGAGAGGAAGGGGCTAGGGACCAAATATAGAATGCAAATTAACCCCTCCAAGACCCAACACAGAAGTGTGCTTTACCAATTCCCTGGGTGATTCTTAATCCAGACAAGTTTCTGGATCATGATTAATGGTCATATGTAGTGTGACACATTTGTACATTTAACTGCTATACCACAATAAGAATGAACAATCTAAAACTAGAAACAAAACTACTACCAATCACTCACCATTTTTGTTTGTTTGTTTGCTGGTGCTAGAGATGGAAGCCAAGGCCTCTTGAATGGTAGGCAAGTGTTGGATCACTGAGCTATGCAGCTCCCTGCACCATAATGTTGAAAGGAAAGCAAACACACACACATGAGAGTCCACACTGTGCTATTAGATTTATCAAATATAAAAACAGGAAAAATTTACCTATGATGCTAAGAGTCAAACTAATGTTTACCCCCATGGTGGCCAAGTTGCTATCTTTATACTTGATCTGGATGTTAGGCACACTGAGCTACACTCTGTAATATGCACACTGTGATCCGTATGTACAGTATTTTACATTTCAATTAAAAAGTTATAGGAAGGGGCCGGGAATTTAGCTCAGCGGTGCTGCGCCTGCCTCGCAAGCGCAAGTTCCTGAGTTCAATGCCAGTACCTGAGGCAAAAAACCCCCAAAAGTTAAAGGAGTTTAAAAGAACAGGAAAATAGCCAACCAGGAGATAAGGAGGAAGCTATAAGATCTTCAAACCAAATCCTAAAGAGAAAGATGTCTTGGAAACAAAAGGACAGCACTATGGGAAGCCAATGAAAGTCTTTCAATAATGTTAATTGCTTCAAAAACATCGAGAAACATGAGAACTGAGACAGGCCGTTGAATTTACAAGCTGTGTACATTCATTTTGAATGGAAATGCCATTTGAGTCCAAAATGATTTTGCTGATTTTATAAGAAACATGACTGGATATGCTCACTAAAATGAGCTGCTTCTACAAAGGTCTTCCAAAATGAAAAGGAATATAACTTTGCCTTAGGTAAATATATCATGAAAGCATAACCTTTAGCTGATTCTGAGACTCTAAAACGTTTTGTATTTGAATAAATGCTTAGAAACTCCGTGTCCCCGGGATCAGACCATTGAAATCAAATAGTGGTCTCATAATGACTTGGAAAGCACCTGAGCTTCTGTAAATTTATTCCAAGGCAGATCATAAAAATATGCTCATACATGATAGCAGCTGTGCGTTTAACTCTGGTGTACTTCAGTCCTTCTCTCTAGTCACCAGCACTGACACAATGGTGCTACTGTCCTCGTGAAATAAGACCCAGGTAAAACTTCACAGAAACACAGAATTTAGGAACGGGACATTGTGTCTCTGTCCTTGATAAAGCAACCACTACAACCACAACAACCAACAAATAAAATCAGAAAATTGATTTTCCCTCCCGCCTTAAGCAATCATTCATTCAAGCCATAGAGGTCAGGAAATAAGGAAACGAGGGGGCACTAGAGGTGCCCCCACTTTCTTCCTGAGAGTGTTTCCAATATCATCTCAAGTGGGAAAAGTCAATACAAGTGGAGAGGAATTCCTCGGTTAAAGAGACAAAAGGTAAGACCTAGAGATGCCATGGTTGCTGGAATTACATAGCAGGGAGAAGGCAGCTGTAAAGAGGGAGCTCCAGAGAGCTGGCCAAGGCTCCTTTGATGTGTAACGCGCACACGTGAGCAACCTGCTAACAGTGGGTAAAGAACTCCAGAAGGAGCAGGTGGAAATCGCTGAGGCTCACATGGGAGAGGCGAGAGTTCACGTCCCACCCAGCCACAGTGAAAAGAAGACTTGACATACAGAGCATCAGACAGGGCACTCAGAAGTGTCAGTCCCCAGCACTGGCATAGCAGTCATCTCGGCAAACTTGAAAACCAGGCTAGGAGGGGCCAAGTTGACCCCAAGTAACTGAACTGCAGAGCAAACACTTTCACTAGCCAATGGGACAAAACAAGATCCAACAATCAGCAATGGAAAATTTTACAATGATGGGCACCCAGTAAAATACTGGACCTAAATAAGTAAATATGATCTATTGTTAGGGGCAAACTCATTCAATGAAGACAGGCACAGAAATGAGCAGTGATAGAATTAGCAGGCATAGACATTAAAATAGCTATATAAATATTTTCCCACCAGGACTGGGGATTTACCATGCCTGCCTGGCAAGCTCAAGGCCCTGAGTTCAATTCCTGGTACCAGAAAAAAAAAGTTTTCCCACTATGTTTAAGACAGGAGAGAAAAGAAACATATTGATGATACATGCGGGGGAATATATAAATAGCCAAAATGGAACTTCAAGAGATTAAGCATATAATATATGAAATGAAAATCAGAAATATATGATTGATAGAAGATTTAACTCCACAGAAGAAATGTTCAGTGAGCCAGAAAACAGAGCAATAAAACCACAAATTGAAAAAGAAAAAGTGCTTAAAAGCAATAAATACAAACTAGTGAGATGTGGGATAATAACATTTGACCCACTATAACTGCATTTCCACAAAGAAGATAAGGTATAGAAAAAAACTGAGGAAGCCTCTACAAAATTTTCAAAATGTTTAAATACTAGACACTGAAATATCCTGTAAGTTAAATAAACACAAGAAAACAAACAAAAGAAATAGAGAAAACGACAATATGATTCATCACAATTAAACTAGTCAAATCTACTGACAAAGAAAAGTCATGAAGGCAGCCAGATTTTGTTAGAAGTACATGTTGGATACAGGGGAACAAAGATAAGAGTTACAGAAGATTTTTAATAGAAATGATGCAAGCCAGAAGAAAATAGAAACATAAAGCATTGTTTTTAAAAGGAAAGAAAATAATTTGTCAATTTAAAACTCTATATACAGCAAAAAAATCTTACAAAAGAAGGCAAAAGAATATCTTTAACACATTTAAAAGATGAAAGTTCATTGTCAATAAGTAGACCAGCAACCCAAGAAATATTAAAGGAAGCTTTTTGGCAGGGTAAAAACGTATCAGATGGAAATTTAAGATATCATAAAACAAATGAAGAGTGTCAAAAACTGGTAAAGGTATGGGTGAATAAAAAGCCTACATTTTCATTTTTAAACAATCAACAAAGGGAAAATTCTTTATAATGCAAAAAGAATACTGTGTGATTTATAAAATATAGTGGCAATAAAGCAAATAATATTAGCTCAAGACAGGAGGAAGGTGAGAGATAAAAACTAGTACTGTAAGTTTCATCTACTATAATTGGTTTAATACTTATTACTTAAAAGTAGCCCATGTTAAAGAGGTGAGGTATACCATAAACCTGAGAGCAAAACAAAAACTCATGTAAGGCTCTTACTGTGGATAAAACTGACCATTTAAAAATATTTCATTAATCCAAAGGAAGAGAAGAAAGGGAAATTAAGAAAACAGGATATGGGACAAATACCGAAGAATAACAAGACGGTGGGTTTCAATCTCACTAAACTGAAGATCACATTAAATGTAAATGACCTAAACACATCATTAAAATGGCAGAAATTGCCAGACTGCCTGAAAAATCATGTCCTCATTACATACTATTTATGAAAAGGCCATTTTAAGTACAAAGAAACCAGTAGATTCAAAATTAAAAGCTAGAAAAATATACCAAACTAACACTTCTTAAAATAAAGCTGGCACGATTTGATTAACATCAAAGTAGATTTTAGGAAAAGGAATATTACTAGAGGTCGATGACAGATCTCTAATGATAAAGTGGTCAATTCATCAAGACCACACAGCATCGTAAATGTCTATGCAGAAACAAAAGAGTGTCCTGTACATGAAGAAAATCTGTCAGAATTAAAGCGAGACACCCCAAATGCCAAAGGGGAACTGAGAGGGGGTCTCCCATGTCAGGGCTTGCTGTCATCAGGGTGGCCTAACGGTGATTCTGCTAAGGTGAAAGCTGCCTTCATGTAGCTTGGTGGTGAGCAGCTCTGCAGAGAAGTCCACTCTGCCTCGTGTGCACGGGTCTCCTCGGAGTGCTGGGTGTTTTCAGAGGCATGAGGAAGTCTGGAATTCTCACCAGTCTGGGACCAGTGATGTCCAGCTCCTTGTTTTGGGGGTTTTTTTTGGTACCAGGGATCGAACTCAGGTCCTTACGCTTGCAAGGCAGGTGGCGGAACCACTGAGCTACATCCCTGGCCCCCAGCTCCTTGTTTGATTCTCAGCGTAGACATCATTTCCCTAGGAAGTGAATCCTGGTCTTTCACCTCCCACACTGGAGTCCTCCCCCACCTCTCCACGTCCCACGTGACCCTCCCGGCCCCTGTCATGGCTCTGCAGTGCTCGCACTCCACTCTGCTGCCTGCACAGAGCGACCGGCACAGGAGGCTCTGCAGCCTTCTCCCAGAACTCAACGCACTGACTGATGCATGACGCAAGTCCTCAGACTTCTGTTGAGTGAATAACTATTTAAAAGAAAATTCCCTCTAAGGAAATTCCCTTAAGGAATAACACTTGATCTACCGTCACATACAGCATCCATGACAAACTAAATTCTGTTATACAGATGTCAAGGAGCTCAAGGGTGAGTAGCTGAGGAGAATTTCTGAGGTTTTATAAGAACACATTTCTGAGATTTTAGCTATTTCATGTTCTTTTTACCCAATATTTGCACTGATTTTACAACAAGAGGAAAAATGCTCAATTTTTGCTATGTGTTTTACAAATCTCTGGAGAAAAAAATGTTAGTGGTTTACCCAGAAAATGGCTATGTACTGGTTGCAACATCCCACTAGAGAATTACTTCCATACATGCACAGGGAATTCAGTTCAGGTCATCTCCTGCTCCCTTTCAATGGATGCAAGGCACCCTAGGTAAGGTCACCGGGGATCAAGCGTACGTTCTCAGAGAAGAATACAGACCCTGCAGTGAATAACATGCATGTAGTCCGCTCTGGCCCACCACTTACATTTGAACCTCACAGGTTTCAAAAGGCATGAAAGTGGCTAGCAATTTGGAAGCAGCAGAAAACTCAGTGGGAATTATGGCCACCAGCAGCGAAGCACACACCAGCAGGATGAGACCGGTCCTGCTGTGGATGGATGGGGTCAGAGTCTGTCCCGAGAGGTCCTCTGCTGGGAGCTGTGGTGATGTGTGGAGAGGTGGCAATGCAGAGGAGGTGAGCCTCAAGAAATGGGGCCAGCGGAGGTCATGGGGCCATAGCCCTGAGAAGGGACTGACGATGCTCTCAAGGGAACTTGGTTGGTTCTCAAGAGAGAGGCCGTTATAACAGTGTCCTTCACTGTCTGGCTTCCTGCCTGTCCATGTGACCTCTCCCTCTCACATGTATTTGTACTGTGATGCTGTCTGCTACCATGGAATACAGGAATGGGAGCTCTGCGGAGAGCTAGCATGATGCTACTCAGACATCCAGCGTCCAAACCTGAGTGAAGAGAGCCACTTTCCTTAGGTAATTCTGTCATAAGAGTGGAGGACACTCTTGCTACCTTTGGTGCCTTGTGTGTGCCACGTTGTTTCTGTTCTGTGTTGCTTGTTTGCCATCCCAGCCTCAGAGCCAGCCCTTTCTGGACTGAAGCCTCTACGAGCGGATCTGAACCCATGATGCTTGGTTCACCCACATCTCCAAAGCCAGGCATGAATGCCCAGTTTTTACCTGGATTCCTAATGGGCAATTTGCCAGCTCCAGTGACTCTACAACCTCGCTCAGTTAGTGTCTCTTCAGTGGGAGTGATGAAAATGAGCTCACCTTTACTTGCTGGTGGATCACCACCACAACCAGTCATACTGGCTCACAAAGATAAAAGTGGAGCTCCACCCGTTAGAAGTATATGTGATGACATTTCCAGCCCAGGCCTTGGATCTACACCTTTAACTTCAAGAAGACAGACAAACATTTCAGTAATACAGAGGCCTCTTGTTGGAGTTACAACTACTACTCCTGGATCAGGGCAGAGTGTGTTCAGTTCAGCAAATATTGGTCAACCAAGAAAGATGATACTGTCTCCTGCCCAATTGGATCCTTTCTATACTCAAGGAGATTCTCTGACTTCAGAAGATCACTTCGATGACACGTGGGTGACTGTGTTTGGGTTTCCTCAAGCATCTGCTTCCTATATATGATTACAGTTTGCAAAATATGGAAATATCTTAAAACACGTGATGTCTAACACAGGAAATTGGATGCACATTCGTTATCAGTTCAAACTGCAGGCCCGGAAAGCCTTAAGCAAAGACGGGGGAATATTTGGAGAATCCATCATGATTGGTGTAAAACCATGTACAGACAAAAGTGTTATGGAAAATAGTGACAGAGGAGGTTTGTCATCATCATCTCTAGCCTTTACACCACCAATCAAAGCCTTAGGTACACCAACGCAACCTGGAAGTACTCCTAGGATTTCTACCACGAGACCTTCGCTACAGCATACAAAGCTTCTACTAGTGACTACCAGGTTATTTCTGACAAACACCAAAAAAAGATGAAAGTCTTGTATTCAAAGCAATGGAATACATGTTCGGCTGGTAGTATAATGGGAACTGAGAACGCTGCTACACTAAAAGCAGCTCCCTGAGCACTGCCAGTTTCCTCTGGTTAGTTGTATAACCACTCAGGGCAGTTCTGGCTAGCCCTCTCAATACTTCTTCTAGAAGCCTTTTTCTTTAAGGATACAGGCTGTTACTAACTCGCATTTTAAAAGATGCTTGAGACACATTTTGAAGAAAACTAAAAATCCCTGTAGACTGGATTTTGTGCTTTCTGTGATGGTGCATGCTGACACACAAAAACCACCATAGATTTCGGTAAATTAAATGACTGAACCTGCGGCGAAGCTCCAGGGTCTTTGTGAGAAGGTGGGTGAATTTCATGAAGTTGCTTGTATCCAGGCATGTGACTATAATTAGTAGTTTGAATTATGGTCTTTTAGATAGTATTTAATATTTTAATGCTCTTTGTATATGTCCTGTCTTGAATTATCGTCCTTTAGTGTTCTAAAACCCAGTCTTTTAAAAATCCTACCAATAAAACTTCTTGATACAAAAAAAAGAATGGAAGACAACCTCATAAAGATTTCGTGGCATTTAGAAGCATAAACATTTGGGAACAAAAGTACAGCAAGATAATGAAGGAGGGAGAATGAGTGAAGATCCATGTAAGGAATTATAAATGGGGAAAAATCAGGAGAAATAAGACAGTGGGAAATAAAGCTAACATTAGAATAATGTTAACAAAGTTGCTTCCTGCAGATTAAAAGGAAATACTCTGGAGAGAGGGAAAACATCTTGCAAAAAGAGATGTCCCCAAACATGCCAATATGAACCAGCACCAAGCAAAACAGCAACGCAAAACCAGAGTAAGAGCATCAAAGGGCGCGGGAAGGTGACACTGATGGAAGCTAAGTGAATCATCCATCCCGTAACTGGGGAAGAGAACGGGTCACAAGCAGAGACCACCGTGGCAGCGACATCCACACCCTAACTGCACTAAAGCTTCAACTTCAGGGTTAAATGAAAGCCGGAAGTGGAATGACAGAAAATCTCACATTCCTAATTGATCTCACTGAGCAAGACAGTGTCCAGCGCGGTTTTCTTTCTGCCACATCTTCACTGAGCTCGGGTCACTCCATCTTCCATCCTGCTCTACCCTAAGGGTTTGCAGAAAATCTAACTTTTAAAGTGACTCCTTTCTTTCAGGTAACTCACATGTTTTGTGTTTCAGAAATAAAATCAATGGCCAGTCTCAAGCCCTAAGTCATAAGTGACGATTTTGAGTCAAGACGCTTGGAGGACTGAGGGTGGTCTCACCCCGTCCCCCGAGTCCCAGCCTCTCCAGGCTTGGTGCCAGGCACAGACATGCTCTCTGACCCTCCCGCATGGTCTCCTCTTGCCTGACCCCTGGTCATCCTGCCGGATCCCAGGGCCGCCACACGTTCTCGCTCTTCCTCTCCGTCCTGCTCAGAGGTCTGAGTGAACTCAGTTGCTGTCATTTTAATCGTGTTTCAATGGCCGGGAGAGGAAGCACCGAACACACCCAATTTCCTTGTTTTACCAGCGATGCCCACTGTCTCCAAGCAGGGCCCAGGCTCTTCCATCTTCCCACAAACACGGGGTCCCCGGTCACTTGTTACCTCACCTGCCTGCTGCCGTCTGCACCTTCACCCCATCTGACCAGTCCTGATCTCGTCTCCCTCATGCGGAACGCATCGGGTAGGGTTCAGCGTGTGACCGTTGTGCCTGGGATGTTGCACACCATCTGCGTGCACAGCACTGAGCACACAGATGATGCCACGGACACCTGAGTGTGCCTGGTACACCAGGCCTCTGTGGGGCAGCCAGGGCATTTCTCTGGGAGGAAGGGCACCGTCGCTCCGCAGTCCTCTGAGGTTGAGATTTGCTGTCTGGTTCTGAGCTAGGAAGCATGGGGGGGTGAGGCCTACTTTTCCCCAAGCTGGGCCTTCAAGTGAACACTGCTAGGAAAGGCATGGGGCAGACCTCGACCTCCACACCCCAAGTATCATGCAAAGAAATGAAGACATTCTCAGATGTACAAAGCCCACAACGTCACTACTTGTATATCCTGTGTAAAAAGCCACCAGGAGCTGAGTAAAAAGGCAGATGGCGTGCAGGCCACAGGCTCAGCATGAGAGAGGAACAGAGAATTCCTGGAGGGACCCAGAGACCAGGACAACTGCACAGTGGACAGCAGCCCGGCCTGGACCAGAAGAAGGCTCCGGCGAGAGGTGTCCCCGGGAAGGACAACCCGGGAAGACGCTGAGGAATCTGGAGGTTTAGATGCACATTTTGTCCCCTGGCAGAATCCTATCCGAGGCAGTGAAAACCAAGTAAACAAAAAAGCGATGATTAATCCTATGGAAATCACAATGCTATAACAGAATGTAAAACCGCTCGTAATATACTGTGTGTATGTATCGACAGTAGCTAATATTTACACAGACATAATAATGTAAACCTTAAATGTTTAGCACCAGAGATATTAATCTTATCATACAGGAAAAAGACGATAAGAAGACGCTCACAGCCCACAAAATTAAATCTGTATCTAAACCTGAATGATTATTTCAATGTAAATAGACAGTATAAGAATACGGATCTGAATACCAGAAGACACGGCTGTGAAAGGTAAAGAAGCGGCTCACAGAAAGCCTGGTCTAGGAGGGGGTTCTGCAGTCGCTGCTTCCTTCCCACCACTTCACCAGCACCCTCGGCGCCTGTGATGTCCACGCCACCCTGAGGACAGACCGCAGGTGCTGCATCTCCCCTGCCTGGAGGACAGAGGGAGGATGCGGCCCCCACACAGACAGGCTTATTCGGGGTCTCCTGTTGCCTCCATTCCCTGACCCACTTAGTCGGCCCTGGTCCATGAGCCAGCATATTATAATACCACATCCAAGAAGGCCTCTGGCTCTTCCGCTCTTGAATGCGATTCTTTCCGCCCATTTGTGGGCAGATCAGGAAGAGGTAAATCAGAACCACCCAAGACCTGTGCAAGAATATCGCGTTCATAAAATGCCAGACTTTTAATTAAAAAGTTCAAGGACGCTCATTCTTAATAATTGCTCAAAACGAGCATCAGGCTCCTCCAGAGGCCTCTTCCTCCTATCTGAAATACAGTGCATCTGGAAGTCCCTGGCTGCACCTTTAAACACACCCAGAATCTGCACCTGCCTCCTCCCTGGTCCCGGCCACCGTGACCTCATCCCGGCCTGCCACCCAACGCCACCCAGCCAGTGCCCCAGGGGTCTCCCTGCTTTGCCTTTCTCCCCAAACCACACACCCGCTCCATCAGCCAGAACGATGCAGGCACACAGCTGAGCGCTCCTCTCGCCTCCGCTGCCCGCCTGCCCCGACTGCTCTTCTCAGATGTCACCTCCTCCGCCCCCTTCCTTCTCCGGCTTTGTAGCACTGTGTCATCCCCTTACCCGTTGCACCTGTTTGGACCGCCTGACTCTACACTTCCCCTAAAACTTCAGTTCCTAGACAGTGGGTATTTGGGGTGGTTTCAGCCCCTGCTGCATCCCCCAGCCTCCAGAGTAGTTTCTGCCACGGAGTAGGATCTTAACAAATACTTCTTCCATACACGACTCTTGGACTAAATTCAAATAAAACTAAATAAATGCCAGTGGCACACAATGCTTTCAAATCCATCTTTCATTCTCCTTGATTCATTATGCCACCTGTACACTTAAAAATCATCACAACCTGTTATGCTCTGGGTCTAGACGCCCCCCCAAAGCCTCATGCAGTCACAGGTGGCTTTTTCAGAGGAGGCTGGATCTAGAGTGTGTGAAGCTGAGGTTAAGGCCATGTGATTATGAAATCAGCACATGGATTGGCTCGGCGCCGCCCTAATCCCCATGGTCTGGATAAGACAAAAGGGGCAGAAAGACTCTGTTCAGACCTCTTGTTGCTTTGTTATCCTTGATACACCTGGAACTGTTGCCCCTCTGCCACGCCACCCTGCCTTGTAGCCTGCCAATTGTGGACTGAAGCCTCTACAAACTGAGCTAAATAAACCTTTCCCCTTTAACTTTTGGGTGTCAGGTATGAGAAAAGTAACTAGGACAGAAGCCTTCCTGTCATTTCACCATGCGAATGCTCATTGTAATGGACCTCGGTGGGGGAGGACTCAGGGCCCTAGGCAAGGAAAGAGATGCAGTTATTCAAGACCCTACGCTGTGCAGTCCTGCAGTCCAGACAAGGGAGCCACCCGGGACAAGAGACGAGCATCTGTACATGACATTTCAGTCTCCACTTACACCATGTACAAGTCTCATTTCCACTGAAAAGTATCACCAAGTGCATTATTAAACCTAAAAGACTTTGGAATGAGCTCCAAGAAAAAAAAGAAAGAAAAAAGAAATACACAGCTCACCCAGCCAAGCACATCTTCTAATGAGAATCTTAAATCATTATTCTGCCATGGTGCTTAAAAATGTTGGGTACGTGTACAAATTCCCCATGATAAATGTGATCATTATATACTGCAAACATGTACTATTAAAAAAAGCACTGATAAAGAAAAAAATTTCGGTTGAAGCAGTTCCTATTGCCTCTGTGGTGGTGTGCGCTCCCAGAGATCCCCAGCATTTAGGGTCATAGGTCCAGACTGTGCGAATACTTGACAATGAAACTCATCTTAATCCTCCAGATGACCGTAGGGGGAGCTTGCGCTGCTCTCTGGATGTCTGAGATAGGAAACTGCGCAAACACTGAGGTCTGACTTCGGAACAGGGCTGGGATGAGGCAGTCACTAAAGGGTACAGTATGTGAGCTCAGCCCACGTGCGAATAAGAAAATCAGGGCCTTCTCCTCACAAGGGAAGGCAGAGGCACAGACAAGGGCGCATCCAAGTCCTTAAACGCCAAAACCCCCAGCTTACACAGATCTAGACCCTGCTGCAGGACAACAGGTTGGGTTTTTGTCAGATTGTACTTGGCTAACTACACCACGCGCTCACTTCCAAGCTTTGTGTACTGAGCCTTATTCACACTTACGATCTCACACATTCACACAGACTGGGGCTCAGCTGCAGTACCTCATGGCTACAGCTGTACAGAAGCAAAAAAAAAAAAACACTCTGCTTTTGGTTACAGCGTTTACGTCCTCTCCTCCTGTCGCTGTCCTTCAAAATCCTAACTTAGACTGTGAATTAAAACTACGATCAAGGATGGAAACAACCAAACCAGAAAATACGATTTTCAGAGTGGTTTCCTCTAAAGACACCCTCTAGGCTTGGCTCCGTGGTGAAAGTGTTCACATACATCACAGCATTAATGCTAATTTACAACTGTGCTGGGTTTCCCCTTGGGGGACCAATCTCAGTTGGAATTCATTAATTTTGACAGTTTGCCTATCACATGAGAATGGATCTGCTGAGTCACAGAAACTGCTAAAGAGAGAAGACCCACATCCTCCTTGTGCTAAGCATGTGTAACACAATGGATTTTGAACATTCTCCCGGCAACTAGGCACATGGCTGAGAGCCCTGGGATCCGTGACATGCGGCTCAGGCTTTGACAAGCAGAGACCCCCGGCGTCCTAGCCCCTCTCCTGAATACCTAAGGCACCCAGCCGGCAGCATGAGGAGCCCACGCAGCTTGTGGGGCACAGGCAAAGGCCACGTGGGAACAAGACTCGATGCAAACGCGACACCTCCCTTGCAGGACGCCCAGAGCCACCTCTCCTAGGTTAGTGTTGGGCTCGCTGCTGCCACCAAGCAAATTCCATAGAACATCTTTAAACCTAAAGGAGGAAGACTTTAAAAGTATTTCTCTTATGATACCTTTTAGAAAGCAATTGGAGTTTAATCCCCACATTATTACTGAACGGTCCAAATTAAACCAACCGGGGATCACCCATTTCCAAAGGGACTGTGAGTGCCAGTTACAGCATGTGCCAGTGTCTGAGGAAAACTGCATCTGATCTGGAAAGTGAAACCTAGTTCTCAGCCGATACGGCACTGTGAGGAGAAAATCAGGTCTGTACCGTCTATAAAAGGAGCCCAGGTTCACCAGCCCCACTCAGCGCGGTCCAGCCCAGGATGGCTTTCCCCGAGGGAAGATGACATGGAGTGACAGCCTGTGGAACTGCTGCCAAGGCAACTGAAGGTGCAGGAGAATAGGGTCGGAGCCACAGCCAACTTGCTGTACTCCGGACTCAGAGACAGTAGGATCATCTCTTTCTACTCGGGCTGGCTGTGTCCCTATTACCAACACAGGGCAGGTGCGTGCCGACCTGGATGCTATGTGGGGGGAGACAGAAAGGGATCCCCTATCTGCAGCACATTTTAGCCAATACAAGCAAACACACCGCCCAAGTCAGTATCACAAGAGCTATTTTCATGTTCACATGGATGGACCCACTGTGCATTTAAAAACAATTTATATAGCTTTGAATTATTTCTTTACAACATGAGGCTCATATCCTACAAGTCTGTCAGTGGCAAAAACGTAAATTTCAATAGGAACATGTGGAAATGGCAACATGAACCCTAAGTCTAAACGTTCTGAGGAAGTTCTCAGGAAAGGGTCAAAGTGAACCTTAGATAAATTCTGAACAAAACATGAAATTAGACTGGCCCTGACCACTGGATCTGACATTCCCATCACCACTTAAACAAGGGAAAGAGAAACGACAGGAATGAGCAGGAGACTAACGTTTCCCTGACTCCGCAGCACACTCTGCTCTGTTGGCTGCGACCCCCTCAGCCCAGTGAGCCAGCGCCTCTGCTCACTGTACTGAAGAGGAAGCCAGGGCTGCATGCTGCAGCCCTGGGGCCCAGGGTACAAGGTTTGCTCTGTCCACCACCGACTTAGTGGGCTGAACAACGCCCGTGCATCTGCTCACGGCGCTGGAGTTGCCTTCCAGGTCAGGCGTGGCCAGCCCCATTTTCAGATATCGGGCATCAACATGTGAGTTTGCCAGGGACCCATTTCAGCACGTGGCAGAGTGAAAAAAGTCAGCAGGGGCCCAGAAGAGTCCAGGACAATTCTGATGGAAGAATTCTAGGATTCTGCAGCGACTGCCCTGGGCAGGCAGGCTCAATCCTCTATTAAGTTTAGGACCCTTAAGAAGAAAGTTAAAGGAAGCCTAGCTCTGCCCCCGGCCAGGGCAGAGCACCCTCACAACCTCACAACCTCAGAGGGTGCCGCTGGGGTGTTTCGGAGGGGAAGAGAGGGGAAGACATACTGATACGGCCAAGGGCCTTGACGTTAACTTGCCAGCGTCTGGGTTCTTTCGTCTTCCTTTTGGGAAGCCCGAAACAATGAGGGTGCCTCTCCACAGCTATATAGATTCCATAACTTCCTCTCCTGGAAGGCTCCTTTTCTGGCTGATGTGAACCAGGGTCCTGTAATTAATTATGTGTTAGTGCTAATTCCTCAAATAACTTACACAATTACTGAGACAATTTCAAGTGAACACACTTTACAAAATAAGTTACGTTATGCCCCTAAAAAGCCTTAATTAGCTACATGTATCATAAAACTGGAAGATTATAGCTTGGATCCAAGATAAAAGCATACAAGCGATGAATAAAATACACATTTTGAGAGGAATGGAAATGTGTAGAAGGCAATAGATGTGGTTATGATCACGATTTAATGATACTTCCTGCCAGTCCTGGGCCGGGCGCCAGCATTGCGGATGTGATGATCATTCTTTATTCTCCTCATCATCTCTGAGTTTTGGCTGTTGGTGCTGCATAAAAGTCAGGGATGGGCGGGTCAGATGAAAGCATAGCATGACTTGGGGATCGCAGGGACAGCTCAATACTCCTATGGAAAAACAGGAGCACCTGTTTCCTTCTTGCGTCTGAGAAATGCTCTCTGCCACACACACAAGAGGCCCATATGAGCCTCCGGAGGACTGCAGATGGCCTTGCAAGCATGAAGGAACCGGGAGCCCCAAAGCCACTGCCGTCATATGCAGGGCACTGGGGGCAGCACAAGAGAGGGCAGGGAGGCAGGAGGGGTGGGGTTGGCGGGGAGTAGGGGCACAGGCTCTTGGCATCAAGGGGATGCTGCGCACGGTGCATGCCCACTCCCTACTCCGCCTCTGTTCTCTGTGGAGCCCTTATGCTAAGAAACCATTCTCCACAGGGGGCAGTTTCACCCCCTGAACACACCTGGCAATGTCTGACAATCCCAGGACTTCGAGGTGCTGGGCATCCTGCCCGCACAAGGCAGCCCCTCACCGTGGCTACAGTGCCAGCAGAAAGCCTTGCCTTGGGGTGGGGCCCTCATGAATCTTCGTCCTTCCTTCCCCTTAGAGCCCCGAGCGCTTTATCAGGGAGAAGGGAGTAGCAGGTCCCCCCTCTTCCTCCCTTCTGCTGACCCTGCTGGCTGCAGGGAGCCCTCCCCTGCCCTGCTGTCATCCATGAGGTACACTGAGCTGTCTGAGGATGGGGAGTGGGCTGGGGTTCCCTCGAGGCCCATTCTGGGGTGCAGGGGAGGGTGACCGCTGTCGCCTGTGGGCATCCCCTTCCACACTGAGACTGTCATGAGGAGAGAACCCTGGGACCCCACTGACGGTGCCTCTGCTGGGGGATCCATGTGGACAAGGGACCCAGCGCCCCGCTGGCTAGATGACTGCCCTTGACCCTCCAAGAGTCCCCCTTCAACCATGAGCAGGTTTGGCTCCGTGCGGGATCACCTGAGGTCACCTCAAGACCCAAATCATCCCTAGGAACTCTGAACGTGGCCTGGAGATGACATGGATCATCTGCAATGCAAGAAAACTGATTTGGAAGCTCCTGACCTTTAACAGCTTCTAGAGGAATCGGGATACAGGACTACTCTAGAAAGGCCTTGGGAAATGTGTTTGAAATCACCAGTAACCACCTCAAAAGGGTTCTAAGACCTGACGGGAGAAGCCCAGAGCAAAGGCCCACCAAGGCAGGCAGCGGACCGCGCATCTTCAGGAAACCCCGCTCCTCCTCTGGGGCCAGCTGCTCTGAATGCCCAGGTCTGTGGATAATATACACCTCAGCTTCCTCCCCAAATCTCAACTGAGCCCCTATCAAACCCATCCAGAGATTCAGGGTGCGTGGTTCCCGCCTGACTCGCCACATCTCCTTTCTGTTGCTCTCTTCTCTCCCTATGAGGACCAGGACTGTCTGAGCACGCCAACTACGGAGGGCATGGTGTGCCACCTCCTTTCTCTGTGCAGTCTGACCCTCCTTCTGACTCTGACAACTTCACCATCTTGAGTCCCAAAGGGCCTCCAGGGTTTATGCAGAAAACTGTGAATGTGATCCTGGTGTGGTGGTCCACACCTGCAACCCCAGCTCTTAGGGAGGCTAAAGCAGGAGGATCACAAGTTTGAGTCCTGCCTGGGCAACTTAATGAGACCCTTCTCCAATAAAATTAAAAAACAACTTTAAAAAGGGCTATGGACATTGCTCAGTAGTAGAGCACCACTGAGTGTGGTTCTCAGCATCCTCCCACCAAAGGAAAAACAATGTGGATGCTTTTGGAAGAGAAGCAAGTAGATAAAGTCAGGTAATCTGGGATGCAGACTCCTCCTTCCACTGCATTCATGCATGCCAGAAAGCAGAAATGGTCCTCGGCTGGAAGTTTAAACTTTCACCTCTTCACAGATCAGTTTTTAAAATCACCAAGACCAGAGGTACGCCCGACTCAGCTGTCGGCCGTTTGAAGGTCACCGAGTCTGGGGCTCCACACTCACTGCCACCCTCTGGACACAAGTCCCAGCCCCCCAGGGACCAAGGACACCCACCCTGCGGCCCTAACCCTCGCACACATCCAGTACACCAGGTTCTGCAATCCAATGGAAGGGAGGTGAGCGGACAAGACTCAGAGGAAGTGACCTAGCAAGGGAGCACACACTCGTGCAGGGGAACGCCACAAAGTGCCTGGCGCCTGTGTGTCTCTGAATTGAAAGGGGATGCGCATTTCAGGCACCTGGGTGCTGAGAACACTGTGACCTCTCACCCAGCACTCCCGCTAGGTCCCCCTGGCAGAGCCTGGCCACATCCACACCCTCTGCCGCTTCCAAAGGTCTGAGACTCTTACATGGTCCTCAGTTCTACCCCGTGGCAGAATGAGGACAGGAGTTTCTAGACAGCAAGCAAAGCGCCGACGACCAGGAAAGCCGCATCTGCTGAGTGGCAAAGTTATGATCCAAACCCAAATCTGTCAGATTTGAAGCTATTTTTATTTGCAACATTCTGACTCCGAATGCAAGACGTTTGTTTTTTCTCACCCCAACCCACCCTCCAACCTCGCCTGCCTGGAGTCCTATGGTTCGCTTCAGAGCTGCCGTCCCTGCCTCGAGTTAGCTCCCACTCGGGTTTGAGCTCAGCCTCAAGTGCCCCTCATTTCTGCCCCGGTCCTAAGTCTAGGCCACCTGACTGTGTGCACCTTGGCCACAGAGTAGAGGCTGTTTCCCCACTCCACCCTCTCAGGGCTGATCATTTGCTACAATGGCTCCAAAGGCCCCAGAAGACTTGTTACGTTGCTGGTTAACGGGAAAGACGGCCTCTCAGAAGCCACACCAGGTCCCACCACTCTCCGGGCCTGTCATCCACCCCTGCCAAACGTGTCGCCCACGTCCTCCTGAGGGGTCTGCATGGTGCTCCACTCCCCAGCCACGGCCACGCCTGGACTTGCCTGAAGGCATCCCAGAGCCTCCTTTGCAAAGAAGAGGCCCCTATCACCCATGAGTCAGGAAGGAAAGGGTTCTTGGAGGTCCGCCCAGGGGCAGAGAGCAGGTACTTCCTATGCAGCCCCAAGCCCAGACGTCTCTGATCTATAATTCATTTGGACCTTACCATCCTATAGGCTACAGGTGTTTTCTGCACCAAGTTATTATTTCAATATCACCTAAAGCCCTAAGGAGCTGCACGTTATCTAAATAATCCATAAATGGGCCAGGGACTTAGCTCAGTGGTGCCGCCGCCTGCCTCGAAAGTGCAAGGTCCGGAGTTTGATCCCCAGTACCAAAAAAATAAATAAATAATCCATAATAAAATGATATGTCATGGTGCATTAGTTTAGTGGAATATTATAAGTAAAAAATTACATTTCAAAGACTGAGACATCATCGAAAATTGACAAGAGTTAAGAAGAAAGAAACTTACATCTGACTTCAATCAGAAAACACTTCAAGGAGGCTCCCATCAGTGGGAATCAGAACTACAGAAGATATTTTTACTTATTCTACTTATTTTTCCCAGTAAATCCACCTGCTTCTCTGGTAGCTCTACAGGAGCCCAGGCCAGCATTCAACAAAGGCTCTGGTTCAGGTCATGGGTTCAGGACTCCCCAGGGGCCAGGCTGCAGCAGGGGGAGGAACTGCGTCATCCGCTGCCGCCACAGGCGCCACCTCGCGGGCAGGCGGAGTCCCGGGAGCCCCAGCCCAGCTCCTGCTGGGTCGGAGAGAACTGTCCTCCTGGCCAGACCTGCAGGGGCCTCTTCCTGTCACAGACCCCTCCCTTGGTCGCCTTTCTAGCTCAGCAAAGGTGACCTGAAGGGGCCACCAACCCCCGACAGCTGTGGCCAAAGATGGAAGTAGGGTACACGGAGAGGGCAGGTGAGGAGCTGCTGAGGACCCAAAAGAAACCCGCCCGGGGCGGAGGGAGGGGTGACCAAGCTGTGCTGCACCGGATGGGTGACGACCCTTCCATCCTCTCGGGAGCCATGGCAGTGCCACAAAGGCGGCTTCAGCCACAGGATCCGCCGGACATGCGATCAGAGTCCTCCGGACGCGAGAGAGATCAGCCCACTGCTCTTCCAGGACCTCTGGTTCCCAGAGGGCGCCTCCTTGGGGAGGCTGCCCACGGCTGAACTGTGGACTGTCCACCAGAGACTGTGCTTTCAGGCAACCCCAGGGCTGTGCTCAAAGCTCCTAGAACAGCGCTTTGCAAATTCTGATGTAAATGAAATTTCAAGTCTTCTGCGGAAAAACTAAATTGAACCTGCCTTCTAAATTGAGGCCTTCTTCCAGCTGAGACGCGGAGTTCACAGTGTCCACAGGTAGGGCTGAGCCAAGCCTGCCCCGCAGGGCCTCTGCAGAGCTGGCCAGGGCGGCAGGGCGCCCCAGAACCCCGCAGCTGTGTCCCGAGTCTGCAAATTGCCCTGGGCGTCTGTGGCCCCAGGTGTCCCTCCCTGCATGTGTTTCCCCCACGGTGCAGCCTTTGGGAACCAGCAGGCTCCTCTTTAAAATTCAAGACTAGCAGAGCCGGAGCCTCATTTACATCTGAATGCCAACTACTTTAATGGTATAATTGTTCGCATTTGTTGAGTGTGGCTGTGTGTTTCCAGAATGGACAATTTCAGTTTGGATGAAGCAGAAGGGAGAGGCGTTCTGGATCCATCCAGATGGGCACAGCTCTTTGATCCAAGGGAGACAGGCTTGGGATGATGGACGTTAGGTGTGAGGGACCCTGGGTGACAGAAGGACTCAGTCCGCCAGGGAAGACAAGCACGGGTCCCTACTTTTAGTCCTTCAGTGCAGGCTCCCTATCCATGGGACCAGCCAACTGTGGAGTGCAAATATTGGGGAAAAATCTTTCATCTACACAGAGCACACAGAATTTTTCTCATTATTCTCTAAACACAGAGTGTGGCGGCTATTTGCATAGCAGGCAGAGATGACCGGAAGTCTATCCGGGAAGGACTGTCGTTGTAGGCTCTACTCAAATAGTCACTGAGTTTCTGTGTCTCCCTGGGGATACCGAGGGAAGACAGTTCAGGGCCGGAAATGGTGCAGGAAGGGTTCCCCACAATACCGCCCTGAAAATGTCTCCCCTGCTTAACACGGGTCCACGCAGTCTCAGAAGTTTACAATGATGCTCAGGAAACCTGGAGTGACCTCAAGCCCCAGGTCTAGCTGGTCCTCCTGGCAGCCTCTCAAGGTGACCCAAGGTATCTTAGCTAAGCAACTACCATGCCAGGAAGGCCCAGGCTGCTCTGCACACACAGACTTCTGTGGGGAGGAAGAGAATGGGCTCTGAGGGTGGCCCCAGTCACAGCAGAACAGTGGTCAGAAGAGAAGACAGGAAATGCTGAGCATGACTTCTCTCTGCTGAGGCCGAAGACCCACTGAGAAGAGCTGCATGGCTTGGGGAGCATGAGATTCCCTCCCTGGCTTCTAGTCTGTCAGCTAAAAAAACCTGAAGATGAAAAATGCCTAGGTGGAAGGCTGCTGGGCAGAGGTAGAGCTGGGTGTGGCACACTTCTGTCATCCCAGCACTCTAGGAGGCTGAGGCAGGAGGACTGCAAGTTTGAGCCCAGCCTGGACAACTCAGTGACTTAGTAAGACTGTCTCAAAATTTAAAAGGGCCAAGGATGGAGCTCAGTGTGCAGGCCCTGGGTTCAATCCGCAGTACCCCCCCCCCCCCACACACATACACAGTTTTCCAGAATGACTCCACTGACCATTCAGCCCCTGAGTACAGAGAGACCTTTTCTTCCTCTAGTGAATCCCAGAGTGGTGGTTCTCAAAGCACTGGGCCCAGGTCACCAGCACCTCCTCACCTCGGAGTCAGCTGGAAATGAAGCCAACGGCACATCCCTGGCCATGGGCTCAGAAAGCCACCTCATCTTCCAGGTCTGCACAGCACGTGCGCCTGGGGTTCTCACCCAGACGGGCCAGCTCACCATGTCAGTCCCCAGGGGCCAGGCTCGGAATGCTTATTTTAATCTCCCCACGGATCCCACTGTGCAGCCCCGGCTGAGACCTACGGTGTGGCTCCACACTTGGTGTCTCTGTCGTGAATATACATACATTCCTCCCTTTGTCTCTATAAACAAGAACACATACTCTACACCAGGTACCTCGGTAGTGCTAGGAATAGAACATAGGTATGGCCCGCATTTCTAGCACTGCAAATTGGTAGACATCAGAAGAACCTTACCACTTACCATTACAGTTACGCTCATCACACACTGCACAAATCCATTTGGTGTCCTTCGCAGCTCCACAGACAACCTGTATAGTCACAGCATCCGAGGCTGCAGTGCAGGCTTGAGCTATCACGGTTATGACTTCCAAGAAGCTGTGTCTTCTACACCTGACACTGCCAACGTCCTCACGGGAAGTCCCAGCAGCATCAAGGACAGCGGACAGACTGCCTATCACTTCATTAGGCATGCCTGCCTTTTTATTGATTTTTAAATTAGTGATGGCCATTATTTGGAACACGACCTTGTGGAATGCTTTTACTGTTTCTGTAATGCATTGTCCCTGGTATAAAGCGTCTGCATATTAACACAGCCACACTTACCTCGTAGACACCCGTATTGGGTGAATGAGTGAATGAAGCAATGGATGTCAAACAGCAGGAGAAAACATAGCCTACCTGCCTCTCGGCCTAGGTGGCCTACAGCTGAGTCTATACAGCTGCGCCTCTGGTCTGCAGCAGGAGGCAGAGCTGGGGAAAACAAGCTGCCTCGTGTGCTGTGTGTGAGCCCAGGCACCTCTGTGGACTCTACCTAGTCTGCCGCCTGCTGCTCTGGAGGGTCTGCAGACTCAGGCTCCAGAGACTGGTCCTGTCCTTCGGACCCCCTGCCCCGGAAAACAGCCTCCACATGGCACATCAGGCTGTGTGTGGCCCACCCAGGGTGGTGACACTAAATAGGAACCCTCACAACTGCAGAAGGGGCCACAAGGTCTTAGTGGAGGTTGTGCCACTTAAACAGTCATGAACCCATTTAGCCAGCGCAAATACAAACAAAGCAGCAGTGTTCCGTGTGGGAGAAGGCAGTGAGTCGCTGAACCCACAGAGGGAGAGACATCTGTCTCTACAAAGCCACACACCTTCAGAACTGTACTGCACTAAGAGTAAACCGTGCCCATGAGTCAAAAGAGAGACTGATCCATTCACTAATGGGTTGCTTGTCAGGGGCACATTACCATCAGAGCAGCCTGTGGTAGCTCTGCCAACTAATGTTAGCAATTGCTTTGAAACAACCTGAAGATGAGGCCGGGTCATCCTAAATGTCCCGTTTGCTACTGTGGAAATGCTGCTCTAGATCGGCCCAACGGAGGACGCACACCTCATATGCATACAGGGGACGAACCGGACAGGCAGGAAGCAAAGGGCAAGAAACAAGGCTTCACAGGATGAGAGCGAAGACAGACGGCCCTGAACTGTGCTTGGCTCCGAATCTGAACCTGTCCGCGGCCCGCGGCCGGTGGCTCAGTGGCGCCTGGCCGCGAGCTGGCTGTTCACCTCTCCGCCTCCGGCTTTTCCGCTGGGCAGTCAAGGAGGCTGGGCAGGAGGGGGCGACCTCGCGCTGTGTGAGCACCAATCCTGTGAACAGATGTGGCAGGGACGGAATGGAGAGGAAGAGCTGCACAGTCTTCGCCTCGGTGGTGGGACGACCCTCTTTCCACGCATGCGCACCGCAGTGAGGCCCGCCCCTCCCTTCTGCGGCCCTCCTCCGTCCGGACACACAGGAGCCCCAGGAGCCTGACGGCCGCCTCCCTTCTAGGCCACACTCTGCTAGCAGCTGTTTCCCTGAAGTACGTGTGTCTTAGCTGTCCCATCGCTGGGATACAATACCTACAGCCTAAACGAGGAGAGGCTTAATTTGGCTTATGTTTTAAGGGGGTTCAAGCCATGGTTGGTCAGCTCCAAGGCAGGAACATCAGGCGGAAGGCTGTGGTGGAGCAAAGATCTCATTTCATGATGACAGGGAACCGCACCGCAGAGGAAGGGGACCAGACCTGGAGCCAAGGCCACGCCTCCACGGTCCCCCAGAAACACCAGAAGTGCGCTCCACCAATGCCTGGGGACTTGCAAAGATAGTCAGGCTGGCCCTCCACCCTAAACATCAGGACACGCTAGGGGAGCAGTAACTTTGATGTGTCAAAACTATCTACCTCTGGATTCTCTCAGAAGTGACTCTGAAACGGGATTCCAGTGCAAGTAGTTTACCTGCTGGGTGATTTCAAAATATACGTGCAGGAGCAGAGGCAAGAAAAGAGGAAAAGGAAGACGGCCAATGAAGGATGCATCACAGAACAGCTCACCATGGCGAGCGCCCGTGGCATCATCCCTCGAGAACACCGCGGACCACCGACCCCATCCGAGGCCCTGGGCAACGTGGGTGAAAGTCGCCAGCTCCCGGGGGGGACTCAGCACTGCGGGCTGCTCACAGGGTCGGTCCTGGGACTCCCACTGCCACAGTCTCAGCCACGGCTTTGCGACGTGGCAGCGGGAGGCCAGCCCACACGCTGATGGTGTGAACACATCAGGTTGAGCGGGCGCCAGCAGCGCTGCTGCCGGCCCATGCCTTGGACATCCTGACTGTCCTGCATCCTCTGCCACCGACTGCATAGCAGCTACTGCCCTGGAGAAGACACAGGCCCTCAAGGGTCATGGTGGCACAGCTCTGTGCTTCTGATCATCCTTCTTGAGTCTGGACTAAAGTTTGATTTGAAAGCAGTTGTATGGCTCAATGGAGGCGGGAAAGGTTTTCTAAATTCCCCGATCCTCCTCTGTACCAAGGGCCAGCAAGGACTGGAGAGCTGAGGATGGAGTCCAGGCCACAAGACGCATCGGAAGAGGACAGAGCTTCTGCCTGGGGAGCAGCAGTGGGGACGGCACCAACAGCATGGACAGCTGTGATACGGAGGGACTGAGACCAACATGGTCCTGGGCTTTGGAGTGGCTCTTAGCTTTCGGGGGGCAGTGTTTTGAGATGAATCTCTGCAAAGATGAAGGGGAAGCCCAGGAGCCGGAAGGGAGAGGTGGTGGGCAGGGCTGGTGGCCGGGTAGTGGATAAAGGAGCCCGTGTTCCCACAGGACTCCCCCATGCCACTCTGCACATTCACTGGCAGGGGCATTTAAGAGCAAAATGAGCTACTCATGAAAACAGCTAACATTTATTTAGCAGTTTCTGTATGCAAGTCACTGCACTGAACAACTGCACAGTCTAACTCCAGCAATCTTAGCACTCAGCCTAGGAGGGAGGTGCAAATGAGGAAGCGGAGACAAAGTTTGACCACGGGTCATCCGGTTCATGTGCCTTGGAGCTGCAGTTCTCGGGCAGTGCATTTAATCCCTAGGCTTTTCCACTGCCCAGTCGGTAGGGAGCGGGACCAGAGCAGTAATGAGTGCTCATTTCTCTTTCACATTTGTGGAGATGCTGTCGCTCGCTTCCATGGAGATGACTCAGAAGGAACGACCAAGAGCAGTCCTGTACAGTGGGGCTTTGCCCTCATAGCCACCTGGTGAAGAAGTGAGTCAGTTTCTCCTCTCATCACATTTGAGCTTGGCCACGTGGCTGGTTCAGCCACAGGATATCAGCAGGCAGAGGCCGGAGAGGGCATGATCGCTGGGGTGCTGGGGTGGGGGCCACACCATGGCATAGCCGGGCAGCCTGGACACAGGAGACGGGAGCAGGGAGACACAAGGAGGAAGCAGCACACAGTCCGAGGCCCAGACACGCGAGGCAGTCCAGCCTGCCAACACTGCCGGCCATGCTAGAAGAACTGCCGGGCCGAGCCACGGGTCCCAAGAAGCACAAACATCTACAGGCCACGCGGGTTTGGTGCAGTTCGCTCTGAGACCATAAATATCTGACACATCTCTCAGGAACCCAGCAGTGAGCTGGCCTGGGGGTGCAGAGGCTCTCTGTCAGCCTCACCTCTCCAGCCTGGTCTCCCTGCCGCCCTCCTGCATCCACCCCTTCAACACAGCTCTGTGGCCGCTTCCCAGATACGCCCTGTGTTTCCGGATCGCAGCATCGGGGGCAGAGCTGTGGCCCTCAAAACCCAGGGTCGATGCCTAATCTCCAGTCCCTGGGCCCGTGTACCCAGTAGGCAGTAAGGTTTGGGGTTGTTATCAAATGAAGGGGAAGTCACAGTGGGCTGCCATAGGCCCCAATTCTCGTCCCCTTAGAAGAGGACAATTCCCACAGAGACAGAGACAGGGAGAGAGACACCCAGGGAGAGCACCCTGTGACGACAGAGGCAGAGCCTGGAGTGATGCGGCCACAAGCCAAGGAGCACCGAGGTGCCCAGCAGCCACCAGATGCTGCGGAGACCCGGGACAGGCTGTCCCTCAGAGGCTTCATGAGACACCAGCCCCACCAACACTTTGATTCTGGAGTTTTGGCCTCCAGAACTATGTCACTTTGTTACCACTGCACCGAGGACTCACTCGAGTGCTCCCTCCAGAGACTCCAACCGCTCACTGCAAGTTTTGATCACACCTGCTATGTCTGCATACAGGGAGAACGCAGTGTGAAGACAATGACCGCCATTGAGGAGCCAAGGACAGAGGCATGGGCCCAAGCCTTTCCCTGCAGCGCTCACAGTAACAATTCTAGGACACGGTGACCGTGGGCCTCCGGGCCCAGAGCCAGGAGACACCCTGAATTCCTCTGGGATGAGCCACCTCATTTGTAGCACTTTGTCAGAATAGCCACAGCAGAGTAACGCAGACAGGAAAGCCCGTAACTGGACAGTGCTCTGGTGCATTGAAAGTAAGATTGTTGCATTAAAAAAACAGCAAAATCTCTGTGCACTGAACTATAACTGCTGGTTTGGAGGGGCAGAGGCACTGCCTGGGGGTGCGTTGTGGCCTTTCCCCATGCCTGGAGGTCAAGCGAAGAACAGAGCGCATACCCCTCCTGGGGGGTGGGCGCCAGCTGAAGAAGAGGCCCTGAGCGCCCCACTGCTCCCTGCTGATCCCCACAGAGTTAGGCTGGAGGTAAAAATAAACCACACAACAAGAACCAAAATACCCTACTCGGCCCCCCAGGAAAGACATCTGAGGGGTCAGGTCAGTGGTGGGGAGGACTCGGGGGCAGCACAGGAGCCAGGATGAAACCATCCTCAAAACCTTACGGAGCTCCTAGAACACATGAGTCCTGGGACATTTTCCTAGAAATCAGGCAATGATCCGCTGGAGGCCACCCATAAAATAAATGTCTGTTTTAATTTCCACGCCCGAGCCAGCCCTGGAGGGGCCCGGCCAGGGCCACTTACTGAAGGCGGCCTCGCTCTGGCCCCGATGGATGCCGGGCACACCTGGCCTCTCCCGCAACGCCGACTGCAGGGAAAGGGTGCACTCACCCCATCCCCAGCAGCCTGCTGTCTTCACCCAGCCGCCTGCACCTACCCCGCTCTCTCCGCCCACACAAGAAGGCACCTCGGATGCGGATGCGGATGGACGATGCGCTGCGCCGTGTCAGCTGGCAAGCCAGCCTCTGGGAATAAAACATTTTAGCACTTCATAAATTTCTAACAAGGTTTCAAATTGCCGCCGTTTCGCTCCTCTCGGCTCCATCAACTAACAAAGCAGGGAGGGGGGGAGAAAGACGAATTAAATCTGCCCTGCTGGTAGCATGGCAACTTATTAAAAATAATGAACCAGGAGGTCAGAACTGCAAAGTAAGTCAGATCCATCCATATATAAAAATACAAAATATAGTCTAATTTTATGTGCATTTGGTATATAACTTAGAGATGTCAAAGAGCTAAACTCATAACAGAATCTGATCTTCGACCTTTGTAAAGCCTACCAGGAGACACATAATAAGCTAACATGTGGGGAGGCTCCATGACCTTGAGTATTAACAGGGAGGCTTGGTACTGCTTATATTGTAGGTCATCTCAAATTCTTTTCCTATGTGATTTTGACCGTGAGACATTGATTACTGGTAGGTGGGACATCAGTGAGAAACGCAGCCTCCAAACCTCACTGAAATGACAGTTTCCAAGGTCTGGTCTCCACTGATAATTTAAAGAAATAGAACAACCGCAGAAACAAAAAGCCCTACACTTCTGTGGCTCGTGGCTGCACCAGGAAAGATGCTCAGCTGGGCAGGGAGCACTGGAGAGAGACAGGAAGGAACCTGCGAGGACAGCTCCCTGTCAACCAAGCCCCGCCAGCAACACCGCAGGAGGGTTGCAGGCAGAAAAATAAGAGATAAAATTTTAAATAGTTTTCCTCTGAGAAAAGTGTTGTTCCATTTTCTACCCTGAATGGAACAGGGCAGAACTAGGGCACGGAGGGTCGTGGGGTCACCTTGGGCTGAGATCCCTTGGAGCCCAGCGCGGACCTGCGGGACAGACCTGCATCTTCCCCAGCTCCTCTCTTCCTCTCAGCCTGGGAAGCCGGCTGGCCCTTCTGGTGACACAGACGCAGGCTTCTGCAGTGGGAACCGGAGCTGGGGCACACGAGGTGTGTGCTCCATTTAGGACCTGGAATAAGTGTCTAAAAGAATCGGCCTGGCCTGCGTGGAGAACACAGCCTTGGTACAGCAGCGCCTCACAGCGGCACCCGGATGACAGGGGAGTCATCCGTTGGTATTAACTGCAGCCTGGCCAATACCTAGTCCTGGGCATCACAGATGATGGACAGGCCAGACTGCCGTCCTGCTGATGGTGTCCCCGGTGACATCCAAGCCTTTGAGAGCCAGAAGCCTCAGTGACTTGACATGGCCAGTTTTGCCAATAATGACCCTCAGTCCATAGCTCACCATTCTGTGGGTATGTGTGTGTGTGCATGCACATGTGTACACACACACGGGTGTGCTCACTAAAGGCTATAAAATATTTTATTTTTCTTACGTATCAGAGGCTTGGTGACAGAACCAAAAATGTCAAAAAATAACAAAGAATGTGACTGGAAAAGTACATACTTATAAACACTTTGATGTTGATAAATATAAGCAAACAGTGTAAAAGCACATTTCAGAAAACTATTCAGCCTTTAACACAACATAGGCTGTGACCTCACTCAAGGAAACGAGGTCAACCCGGGCTTACACCGCACCCCACGGCTCTGAGCCATTGCCAGGCCTGCCCACCCAGCTGTCCCATGATCTGCTTTGGGGCCATGGTGTGGAAAACAGCACCATAAGTGGACATCTGTCCTGCATTTTTATGACAATTTCTAAGTGATGTATGCACACTGTCTCTGGGAAAAGCTGGCCCCATTATGCTTGTATCTAGATGTCCCCCCAAATCCTCATGTGGTGATAGGTGGGGAGTTTTGAAGATGGCTAGATTAGGGTGTGTGATGGAGGGTTTAAGAGTGTGACGCCAGGATTCAGTGTGATGCTGGGATTAAGGGTGCCCCACCCTGGATGTGGGTGGCACCATCCAAAAGACAGGTATCCTGGATGGAATATAAAGGGACAGAAAGAAGCTGCTCTGCTGCTTGCTGCTTGCTGCCTTCTGCCTGCCCTGCCAGGCCATGAACTGTTTCTCCGCTGCAATGCCCCTCTGCCCTGCCACCCTGCCTTAGAGCCAACTGATTATGGAATGAAACCTCTGCAAACTGTGAGCCAAAACATGTCTTTCCTCCTTTAACTGAGGGTGTCAAGTATTTTGTTTCTGCAATGAGAAAGGTAATTAAGGCACTAGGGGTGCAGTGATTACGGTTGGTGACTGTAGGAAGAAAAGCCAGAAGTCATTGGAACAAAGGCTGAGCACTAAATGATGGCTGGCCTTTGGCACAGAGGATGCAGGAGGAGAGGAAATCACTGCATCCCTGCAAAGGAGAATGGAGATGCATTTGAGAGATAGCTGGAGTTCAGCGCAACTTGGAGGGGAGCCCTGGAAGGAAAGGTGTTAAAGGCAGCAGTTAAAGACCTCCTTTGATGTCCAGGTGAAGTTGTTTAGGACCAGAAAATACCACCACCACCACCTCCCTGGAGAGATATGGGATATCCGCTCCAGAGAACTCCTGCACCCTGACCTCGGAGGTGCCCTGGGGCCCCTGCCCTGCTGCCACTCTCACTTACAAGTCTCCAAGTAGCCTTGATTGGTGCACCATCCCTGGGACAGCATGACATTCCCATCTGTCTTGGCTACTTTTTTCTCATTGCTGAGACAAAATACTCAACACTCAAAGTTAGAGGAGGAATTGTTTCTTATAGCTCACAGTTTGCAGAGGTTTCAATCCGTAATCTGCTGGCTCCAAGGCAGGGTGGCAGAGGAGCATTGCAGAGGAGAAACTGTTCATGGCAGGCAGAAGGCAGCAAAGCAGTGAAGGAGAAAAAAATCAAGAGGCAAGCAGCAGCCTCCTTTCTGTCCATTACATTTTATCCAGGCTATCCACCCTTAAGACAGGCAGCACTCACACCCTGGGAGGGCCTTCCCATTACCCACACCCAGAACTATGCCAAACCAATCAGTGGTCTGATTTAGTAATCACATGCCCTTGATCCCAGCGTCACACACTGTAGATCCAACCATCTCTGAAAAACCCTGCCTATGACTTCATGAGGCTTTGGGGGGACACCTAGACACAGGCATAACACCATCTCTATGATAAAGTGCTTGTTCCTCCACCAAGTCTCCCCAATAGTTTGAATTTTCTGTGCTATAATAGAAAAGTGGATGTGACATGGGGTGTGCTCTTAGAGTATGGGGGCAGGGCATGGTGGCTGTACTACATTTAAGGGGCAGAAAGCAGTGAGTCCTTTGCTCTCTGGGGCACACAGGTGAGAGTGTGAACAGCATCCCAAGGCCATCACAGTGAGGATCATGAATGCTGAGCCACCTCTGATCATCGCAGAGAGATGCTGCTCCCAGCAAGTGTCTCTTCCTCCAGCACTGATCAGGGTGCTCTGATTCTCTCCTCAACTAGACCCCAATAGTGGGGCTTCCACATTCATCTCTGTATTACCAAAATTTAGCAGCAATCCTGTGTATTAACCAGCTTTCCTGTCACTGGATACACTACCCAACACCTACAATTCAAAGAAGGAAAGGTTTTTAATTTGGCTCACAGTTTCAGGGGATTCAGTCCATGGACAGCTGACTCCAAGGGAGAAACATCATGGCAGAAAGGTATGGGGGAGCAGAAATGGCTAGTGCCTATGGCTGGGAAGCAGAGCAGGGGAACAGCACTAGCTAAGAAATGGGCCAGGGGCCAATATATAATACTCAGTCATGCTACCACAACCCACCCAGAAACACCCAGAAATGTTCTCTACCAATCCCCAAGAAAGATCCCAAAGCCAGTCAGTTTGACACTACATCCTAAGCACCACATTCTGCAAAGTCAGCTTAACCACCCTCAATACCTGATCAGGCGTCTGAGCAGTTCTTCAGCCCAACCACCTCAGGGGATGCCCTGCCTTCAGCAAGAATCCTCTTGGGTCAATTTAACCAGAATCCCCCCACCCTAGTGGTTTCCTGTTAGTAATTTTCCATGCACTGACCCCACCTTGCTCCTTGCTGTAAATCCCCACTTGTTCGAACTGAATCCAGGCCCTGTCCCCTGCTGAAACCCCCACCATGGGTCCTACACTATCACAATGGTCCCAAGTCAAGTTTGCCTTGCCAACGTCACTGAGTCCTTTTCTCTTCAACAATCACACTTAGACCTTCTTCGAGGAAAGCCAAGGAGTAGCCTCTAAATAACATCCTTTATCTTCCTAAAAATACAAGGGACCAGTTGTAACAAAACTGGTCTTCACTTCTTCCCCAGGCAAAACAGGAAGTCGCCTTTAACATTTCTTCAAAGGCTAGTTTCCATTTTTTTCAGCTTATTTTTATTGAAATATGAAAGCCAAATTTAGAATCCGCTCACAAACTCTTCTTAATGCTTTTCCCCCTTTATCGGCTTATGAAGACCACAGTATCAATTGGTAGCACAGACCTTAAAATTCATTTTTGTTTTTTTGTTTTTTGGGGTTTTTTGGTATTGTACCGGGGATGGAACTCAGGACCTTGCCCTTGCAAGGCAGGCATGGTGCCCCTGAGCTAAATCCCTGGCCCTAAACTTGGTTTTCATATTGCAACTCCAAGGCCCAGGAAGCTGGTCAATGTGGTCACACATCCTCTGTCCATGTCTGAGGTTGTAGGGCGCAGGCTCCGCCCTGTGCGGCCCTGGAAGCTCATCAAGTCCTGACCTTTACCTGAGTTTCCTCCCTGAAATCAGGGTCAATACTGCCCAAGCTGCTTGTTAAGCCAGCTCAGGGCCTGCAGCCTATTGCATCTTTCAAGCGTAGCTGAAGATACAGAAGAAGGAATAGCAGGTAACATCCAGCTGCTGAGACCCTCCAGACGCTGCCCTGAGCCTTCTACTGCACAGATTCGCTGCTCATAGCCCTGTGTGAGGTGGTGACAGTGGTGCCCTCACCTTCCAGGGGAAAAGACCACAGCACAGCTGCTAAGAAGAGTAACAGAGCTTCAATCCAGAGTCATCTACACCTCACTGGGAAAGCATTTTAGCAGTTAAAGCATGAAATGAAGTAAAAAGACAAAAGGAGCAGATGTAGGCGAAAAGGGAGGCTTTGGGCCTTGCTCCCGGGAACACCCAGAGATAAGGAAGGGGGCCGCCAGGCAGCTGGGGGTGGTGGGGGTGGTGAGGCCTGCAGCTTGCTTGCAGCTCCAGGCTGCAGACTGCAGAGGGCACCTACAGGGCAGCTGGAGATGTAACTGCTCCCCAGGGTTCTGTGCAGCAGGATAGAAAGGCGTCGCTGGGTGCCAGGTAACCGGCCGCCTGGCGAAGTGTCAGAGAGGTGGAGGGTCCTTTAGCCGGGCTTTTCACTGAGCAGGAGGGGTGGTGGCCAGGAAGGAAGGGCCACCTCCATCACCATGGGCTACTGTCACATGCAGCTGTGAGCTGTGATGGAGCGAGGCAGACAGAGGGCAGCACCGGGAAGGACCAAAAGCGAAGGTGTCCCATGCGAGAGTGCGTCTCCAGCGTGCCCTGAACTGGCCTGCTGAGAGCAGGACCTCATGACACTGCTGCTCCCGGGGACGGCGGGCAAGGCCTCCTCTCTGCACCCAAGCCGAGCAGCAGGGCAGCTTCTGATCGCATCTCCGGAAGGAGGAGCCCTTGCCACAGTTACGGCAGGGGCACACAGGACCTGCCTGGCCGCTTTCTGCATCCCTAGTCTCCGAGTGACTCAGGCACTGAGGCTGAGAGAGCAGAAGGGTATGGGGACTTCCACATCCATCCTTCCTTCCACTACTTTAGGTGAAACTCTGAAGCCAGTCTGTTTGAGTTGATGCTATTGTTACAGCCCCCAAATCTGTTTTTGACTGGGAAAGGCGTTCCGCGTGGGTAGACTGGGAACTCAGCCTAAAGTAGCTGGTTAATTTAATTTTACACGCATGTTTTATTTCCAGCAAAAATGCATGTGTCGCTCACAATGGAGACTGGAATTTGTGGTGTTAGCTTTATGTGGAAATTTTTATTATATCATAAAATGGGACTGTGCTAAGGGGAAAGAGCCTCTGAAAGATATTCCCTTTTGTTGCATGTGCTGATAATTTCAAAATAAGACGGCTAAGACCTGACGAAGAATGCTCATCAAAGATTGATAAAGGACCTGCTGTATCAACACAAATTAAATTCTTAGTTTGCTTTTAAATGTTTTGATAGGAACGGATAAAAAGAATAAGTGATTCCGCGGTTGTTACCCATCTTCCCTCTCGGTTACAGGCGTTTCAGCCCCGTGTTCCCATTCACAGATCTGGGCAGTGCTGTCCCATTTGGGGAACTTGCTGGGTCCCCCCACCACCACAGGGGCTTTTGCCCAGCTCTGCCTGTAGATGATCATCTACAGCCAAATCCCTGCCCCTCCCGCTGTCCAGACACCTAGGAGAACACCGAGCCTCTGGGAGTTGTGCGATGGTGTCCTTTGTGGGTGTCACTCATACCCAGATGTCATCTTGTGAATGCCACCCATCATGCGCCCCGGCCTGTAACAGCATCCACGGCCCCACAGGAATGATGAGGAGCCATCAACATGGCAGAGACAGTGGCAGCCAGCATGGAACTCCTTCACCAGGGCATGTGCCCACCCCTAGCTACTAGGTGTGCCAGGGGCTCTCAGCTGCACCTCCCTCAGAGACTGTCTTCTGGCAAATGAGAACCAGCTCACACTGGAGGATGGCCCTCACTCCACCCTGCAGCCCGCAGTCAGCAACAGGCTGTCTCCACTGCTACAAGCTGGAGTGAATCCTGCAGGAAACCCACGCTTGCAAGGTCGCCCAGGAGGTCATACTGAGACCATGCCCCTTGCTGAAGCAACTCCCTGTGCTGTTCGCATGCACAGGAGTCCCCTTCTGGGGCTCTGCCTTTGTGGAACTCTGCGGCATTGTTCCCTGGGACTGTCTTAACAAATTACCATAAACTCGTGGCTTAAAACAGCTGGGGTTTATCCAAAGATGAGATGTAGGCAGCATGACCCCCTTCTGGTGGCTCTGAAGGAGAAACCATTCCATGTATCTCACAGCTTCTAGCACTTGTCAGCAGCCCTCAGGGTGATAGTTAATCTTGACTGTCAATGTGCTTGCCTTAAGATTCGTCTAGGAGATTAGTGAAGCGCACTTCTGGATGTGTCTGGCGAGTCATGGGGGTGACCTCGGGCATGACCTCAGTGCCTGGCCTCTCCCTCTTAACCTCTTCCCCTGCTCTCTTTTCAGATGTAATGAGCTGAGCAGCTTTCCTCCACAGTGCCCTTCCACCATGCCATGTATGCCTCAGAGCCTGCTGACCATAGACTGACACCTCTAAAACCGTGAGCAAGATAAACCTCTTCTCCTTTAAGTTTTAGGTGTCAGGTATTTTGTCCCAGCAACAGGAAAGCTGACAAATACACTTGGCATAGCTTAGCTTATAGATGGATCACTCTAATTTCTGCCTCCATCTTCATGTGTCTTCTTTCTATGTCTATGTTTAAGTCTCCTTCTTCTTTCTCAATAGGAATATCAGACTTAGGGCTTGTCCTAAAACCAGGGTAATTTCATCTCTAGATTCTTAATTATATCTACAAAGACTATTTCCAAATAAGCTGACATTCTGAAGGGTCAGTTGAACAGGAATGTTTGGGAAGATACTTTTCAACCCACTCACCAGCCCACTCACTTTACCAAGATATCTATGAGCCATGGTTGCCAAGACAGTGCTCAGGCCCATGCTTTTCCCTCTGATCCTACAGAAAGGCACTTTGGATGGAGATTGTGGATGCCTAGTGTGGTAGGCAGACGGTGTGCCTGTAGATTCTAGTGAATGGCCTCTCCACTAACTGCTCTCCTTCCTTACAAGACAAGCAGTCTCGTAAGCAAGGGAATAGTTAGGGTCTGGGGCACACAGTGCAAGAGAGGTCACCTGCCAGCTGTCTGCAGCAGTTGTTTAGGGTGGCCAGAAGCCCCACAGTTACAGCCTTGGGGACCCAGCAGGAGCTGAGCATCCTGCCCACTGGGAAAGAAGCTGGGACCCCTGGGAAACTGAAACTGGGTTGACCCCACCTCCTGGGAATAAGCAAAGTGTGCCGGCTGTGACACTGCTTGTCGGTCAGCAGAGCCCTGGGGATAATTCTGCCCCGCACACCACAACACAGGGCAGTCAGCCTGCCTGGGTCACCACAAGAGCTTTGCCACAAGACCATCTTTTCATTTCTTTCTGTGATTTTAATGACACAGACTTAAAGGGCATCGGCACGATAAGGGAAGAAACAAGTACACTTCAGAGTAGAAAGTGATGTGGGAGACACAGCCAGGAGCTGCACTGCAAAGAACTGAGAAGCTAACATGGGCCTCAGAGTAAAGAGCCCTGCACTGCACGAGAAGGGCGAACAAGACGGCATGCTCTCCAGGACTGGTTGCACCCCCATGGCCCCCATTTCCAGTTAGCAAAAGATGGGCAGCAGGACAAGTGGCCACACTGCAGAGGAGTCTAGTGCCCCCAGCCCAAATGTGTCCTTCACAATGAACACTCATTTGCAGTGACATGAGGCTGCCTTGTTTAACTCTCTAAAGTGAGCCACTTTAACATTCCATCCATTTATGAAGATGAAATCAGTCTGAATATATAAAACCACATTTTAAAAATTAAGGTTGCATACAAATGTGAATCGCTGACATAAAATAACTTTAACTGGAAGCCACATACATCATTGCTTAGTCTTATTTACACTTCAAATGAGTCTTAAACTCAGTTTATTTAAACATTTTGCCATGATTACTATGAAGGTTCAACTCAGATCTCCTGAGAATCCTCCAGAAACAAGCTGAGATAGACCACCCAGGCCCCTGGGTGCTACCTTTTCTCTTGCACCTGTGTATTCATTCACTCAAGAAAAGACCACAGAATAAACTGGTGAGCAAGACCATGGATAGTAACCACCATGAGAACATTGATAGTCCCATGATCACAGACAAAAACCTAAAACTCCCATCTCTGGGAAGTACTGCAAGGGAGATATACAATGCAACAAGGCCATGTCAGAAGGTGATTTGAGCTCTCCTGGGGTTAGAGTTGTGGACTAAAGGTTGAGAAGGCCAGGGGAAGAGTAGACCCTTTCACACAGAAAGAATCAATGTGATGTGTGCAAATCCCTGAGACAGAAGTGATCATGTTGCACTAAGGGAAGAAATCAACAGCGAGAGCAAAGTGGTGTATGATTCAAGGTAAGGTTGAAAATTCATCTAGGGAGAAAGTTATTCATAACCCTGGAAACCAAGGTCGGAATCCTAGTCTTTGTTCTGTAAGTAATGGGCAACAATTAGCACATTTTAAGAAAGAGACCAATTTGATGAGACTATTTTTAAAAAATAATATGAGGCTTTTAATTCAAGAAGGCAGCATGTGCCTACCTCTCTCCTACCAAAGCGTTTGTAAAATAAAAATACAAAATGACTAAGAAATGGGGGACCATTACAGAAAAAAGAAAGAAAAGGAGCCATTAACCATGAAAAGAATTCAACAGACATTGAAACGCAGCTCCCTCTCACCATGGCTTAATTCACTCTGGCTGCTCTAACAAATTCCAGAAAAGGTGGCTTGTAAATAACATTTTAGCTCACAGTTCTACAGAGAGAGGAGTGTAATATCAAAGGAGTGACAGGTTTAGGGTCTGGGGAGAGCCCACTCCTCATAGATGCCCCTTCTTGTCTTGTTCTCCTACAGTACAAGAAGCCAAAGAGCCAAGAGCCACTGAGCCTTTGGAAAAAGAGCCAGAAACCATTCAGGAAGGCACCACACTTAGGATCTAATTAACTTTCAAAGGGCCACTTTTTAATACCAAGACACTGGGAATCAAATTTCAACATGTGAATTTAAGAAGATACAAACTAATTCAGACCATTTCATACCATAAAGAAATGATGATTATTTCAGAAACCTCAACTAATTACATAACATGCTTGTTTTCTCTTCCAGTTCTCTCAATCTTAAACATGAAGAGACAACCAGTAGCCATCAGGTATTCAAGGAAAACTAACAATATGTAAAGGGGAGATAAAATTAAACAAATACAAAAACCCAAACCACAGATAAAAAATAATTCAGCTAAAAACCTAGAAATTCTTCATCATCATCATCATCATCATCATCAAGAATTTTAGAAGATAATTTATTTGTAGAACAATAATAGAATAGTGATAGAAAATTAGAAGACCTTAATAGACATGAAAGTTAGGATGAGAGGACCAAACATACATCCAGCTGAAATTTCAAAAACATAAATGAGTAAAAAATAATTTTTTAAAAAAATAGTAATATTTCCAGTGTCAGAAAAAATGTAGACTAAAGCTCCATAAAGCACAATATAAATAAAAGTAAGACATATTAAACTATGCCTAACTACACTTGATAAAATTACAGAACATCAAAAACAAAGAGAAGATCTTAAATGAAGCCAGAGGGGAGAAAAAATATCACATAAAAGAAATGAACAATTTAAATGACAGCAGACTTTCCTTCAGTACCAGTGGAAGACAGAAGGCGATGATACATCACCCTTAGAAATGAAGGGAAAATATCAATCAGTGTAGAGCTAGGTGCACTCCAAATATTCTTTCACAAAAAGAATAGAACAAGGGCATTTAAAGATTACAAAAACTACAAATGTATACCACAAAGGAAAGTTTAAAGGAGGTACTTCAAGTAACATGACTCCTAGATGACCTGAGCTCAAAGTAGAAGTGAACAAGTGAGATTATAAAACTATAAATAAATCCAAACAAATAACATCTGAATGAGGTCATGACAAAATTATGCCTAATAGACAGGTTAAGAAAATAAAACACAGAAAAATACAGAAGAATACAAAACTGCACGCAGTAGTAGGTTTTGAGGTGGGCAGTGACAATCACAGTGCTCCAAAGCCCTGTTCAAATGGTGAGCATGCTCTTGGGGCTGAGTCGCCATCCCTCAGCCCCCAGGTGTCTCCACATGTGCAAAGCTGACAGGAATGGAGCCCTCCACCTGGCTCCTCTGGTGGGGGAAGGACACAAAGCTGCAAGAGCGGAACAGGCCAAGGGGCGCGCTGGTGAGCATCAGCCTGTGTCCTGGTCACCTGTTCTTTTCCTCTATGGATCAAGCTTGTGTTTCTGTTTGACCTTTCCTTTTGATAATTTCAAAGTGTTATGTTTAGATTTAGTCTTTCCAGTGGTTATGTTTTCACTGTAATAATATTAAGCTGCCACGGCTTTGTTTAGTAAGTCCAAGCAATGTCTGCCAGCGCTTAGCTTTCTACTATCCCTTATCCTTCCTCATTCCCAGTTTAGTATCTATCATTCCATTCCATGTTTTCATAATATTTATATTTTATATCCATAATACCACAGTTGTGTCACCATCAGAGCTCATCAGCCTTTGCTCACCACTGCTTTTTCATGCCTGGGATCTTTTCGATTACACAGCATGTTGACTGACTTCATGACAGCATCCCTTAAGGGGTGGACTGTAGCCTGCAGAATCCAGTGTTGAGGTCCTAATCCTGGTACCTCAGAATGTGACTGTACCTGAGGATAAGGCCTTAAAAATTAATTAAAGAACCCAGGCTGGGCAACTTAGCAAGACCCTATCTCAAAAATAAAAAATAAAAAGGGCTTGGGATATAGCTCAGTGTGAGTCGCTGAGTACCACAACCCTCAGTCTCCAGTACCAGAATCTTACCACCACAAAGGTGATTAAGGTGAAAGTCACGGGGTGGCCCTCCAACAATATGACTTCTGTCTTTATAAAAAGGCAGATGCCCACGGGCCAAGGCCACCATGTAAGGACACAGTAAAGACTGCATCTGCAAGAGGAAACCTCAGGAAAACAAATCTGTTGACATTCTGACCTTGGACCTCTGGCCTCCAGAAAGGTGAGAAAATGAACTCCTGATTTTTAAAGCCCTGGTCTGTGATACTTTGCTATGACCACCAAGAAACTAATGCCAAGCCCCATGGGATACTGGAAAATACTTACTATGAGAAAGCACTCGTTGTTTATCTGAAATGCAAGTCTACCTGGGCTTTATCTGTAATTTCATTTGCTCTGTTTGGCATCCCTGCCCCACATCAGGCTGCTGCTCGTTAAATTTGGCAGAGTAGAAAGAGTTCCTTTAAGATACATTTCCCATTCACTCTTCTGCTCCTACCGCTTGGGGCAGGGGCGAAAGCTGGGTTTGGGGTCACTTCCTGAGGGAGCCTGGCCCTCATCATCCCGAGATGACCCGCATTTCGGGAACCCTGCCATGATACCAGGCACAGATGCCCAACTATGACCAAGAAGCGGCCCCTCACCAGGCACTTCTGGGACCTTGATCTTGGACGTCCAGCTTTCAGAACTCTGAGAACAAAAGTGCTTGTCTTTAAACCCACTCAGGCTCTGCTCTTCTGTAATAGCAGGCGGAATGGACTAAGACAATATTCGTTCTGGACCAAGCCACAGCAGGGCATGTTGCATAGCTCTGCTGCCCCTCATGTCCATTTACAGCATGCCCGAGACTTACTCAGTCTCTGAGTTGGTAAAGTTTAAATGCCCTGAAAGATAGTTTCCAAATACATTAAATGGTTCTGTGCTAAAAGTTGTTCACAAGTGAAGGTGAATATAATTAAAGTGCCAATAAGTTTACATGGGGACAAAGCAACTTGCTTGGAGCCACAGTTAGACACCACGTGTGGTGGGGTTCTGAGTGGTGTACGGGAAGAAGTGTACAAGTGTGCAAGACAGCTCACATAAGCACCGCTCAGTGCACATCTGCTGTCCTCCACCAGGGTCACAGGTACACTAACAGGAAGCCTCTCTCTCCTCCTCCCCACACCTCTCTCTTGCCATACGAGGAACGGAGCCAGGGACACTCTCCCCATTGAACTACATCCCCAGCCTTTTTAAATTTTTCAGACAGGGTCTCACATGTAGTCTGATTTGGCCTTGAGCTCCTCTTGCAGCCTAGGCTGGGTCAGAACTCATGATCCTCCTGCCTCATCCTCGGAGTGCTGGGCTTCTAGGCATGCACCACCACGCCCAGCTGAAGCCTCTCTCTCTTACAGAGGACCTGAGGGCCTGGGTGGGAAGTTACTGTGTCCAACCATGCACCCTTTGGGAGCTCATGGGGAATTATTTGCATGAAAAACCTGCTTCTGCTGTCTCACTTCATTCCTGGACTAACAAAATTCAGGGCGAGAACAGTTCTGGGGCAGCCCTCTCACCAGAAGAAAATTAGTAAAGGTTTTCAAATGGCAGCAAATACTGCTAGGAAATGACATATACAAACAATGCTTTTGTATGCTACTGAAATCCCACTCACTTATATATCTCAGTTATAGGTTGAGCATTTAATTCAAATATCCAAAAATAATGCTTCATAATCTGAAATTTTTTAAATGCTGTGTGACACTGCAAATGGAAAACTCCACACCTGATTTACTGTGAAGGTTCAAAGTCAAAACAAGGTATACTAAAAATATGGCACAAGCCAGGGATTTAGCTCAATGGTGCTGCTCCTGCCTGGCAAGTGCGGAGGCCTGAGTTCAATTCCCAGTGCCAGAAAAAAATATGGCACAAAATTACCTCCTGGCTATGTGCATAAGGTATAGATGAAACATAAATAAATGCCATGCTTTGGTTTAGGATTCATCCCCAACATACCTCATTGTATATGTATAAGTATTCTAAAATGTGAGAAAATCCCCAATACTCCTAGTCCCAAGCATTCTGGATAAGGGATATCCAGCTTGGACTATCAGCTGCCTTTCCTCTAATCTCTGGGGTGTGGCATCTAGTGAAACTGCTAGGACACAAAGACTTGGAGTGCATTCATTCATTCATTCCTTCACTCATTCACTCAGTGAGTCGGTCAGCCAGTCACTAAATATGTACTGATCTGCATGTGAGATACCACAAGAATCCTTGGGCATTGTGGATACAAAGTGAGAAGGCCAGGAGTTCCCCTCGCGGAGCCCGCAGTCCAGCAGGATGGAGAGAGCTGTACCATCAAAGAGCCGAAGACTGGTGGACCGGCCTTTCTTTCCTCTCCCCATCTTCCTTCTGTTGTCTTCCGCTGTGGCGCCATTTTGTCCCTCTGGCTGATACATGATAATTTCCTCTGAAACAATCGCTCGCATACACATTTCAGGCATGCAGCTGCCATGCACATGTGTGCCAACTCCTTAGCTGGGCCTACAATGAGGTCCACAGGCACGGAGCCCCTTAGGAACAGCCCTGAGGCCAGCCTGGACCTACGAGACGAGACTGTACCTTTTCACGTACCCTCAGGAGCTCTGTAAGTTTGCTAAGTTTTAAGAAGTGCTGCCCTCAAAGAGAGTTCCAGGGAACACTGCCTGCCTCAGATGCTAAGGAAAACCTGAACTCTTTGTAAGTCAAACAGCATGAAGAACCACTATTGAAAGAAAATTACCAATGTCTCCACCATGGGGTTGCTCAGAGTCCTTGGTGTGCATTTTAACTCCCAAGAGGAAGAAATACGAATGACAATAAGATAGTAATAAACAATGCTGTAGCTTACTTACTGTTGGCTATTGACTAACAAAGCTATAGATAGGAGAATACACATGGAATTGAACTTAATCCTCAGTCAAGCCCCAAAGTTAGGTATTATTATTCCCAGTTTTAAAATTAAGAATCTGAAACTCAGAAAGCTAAACAAATTTCCCAAGATGACACAATTAGCAAGTTATCAACTGGTATTAGATTCAAAGCCCAGGACAGATCCATTTGAAATTCACAGCAATTTTCTAAATAAATTTGAACAAATCTTCCCGACAGGGGCACAGCTTCTGTCTAATTTTTGAAGATCACAAAAGTCTAGTGCATGATATATACTCTGGGAAGGTCTTTTGCAGAAACACAAAATCTCAAGGAAGAAGAAAACCATTTGTGCAAAAACACAAAATTTTCTGAAGAACATCAGGCCCTCACACAGGGACAGAAAACCCTCAAATGTGATGTTAATTTTAAAGGTGTGGCTTGCACAGAGGGAGGCTCAAAAACCACCTACGCTATTCCTCCAGAGCTGGGGCAAATAACCCGTCTTTACTGTATTTATGTAATTTCTTCCGCTATCTCTAGCAGACGTGCCACTCGCTTTGATCAGGTTTGTGACTTACAACCCACACCACTTCTCAGCTAAATATTCACCTTCCTCAAAATGTCAGTACTCTTGGGTTATCCTGTATTAAATATTGAACAGTTGCTCATCTTAGCATCCACTCCGTCCTGGTTCAGTCCAGATTCACTCATTTTCATTAATCTATTCCACATATTTTTATTGGGTTCCATGCGAGCCCCTTCACACGCATGATCACAAAGTTTGCAGTCATAGGCTCAGGATGAACAGGAATCCAATGTATGAGTTACTTTTCTGTCACTGGCAGCAATACCTGACATAAACAACTTAAAGGAGCAAAGATTAATTTTACCTCTTGATTTCAAAGGGTTCAGTCCATGGTCAACTGGGTCCAAGGCAGAAACATCATGGTAGAATGGTGTGGTGGAGAATAGCTGCTTGCCTCAATGCAGTCAGGAGGCAGAGGCAGGAAGAGAGCCAGAAAGGAAGGGCTGGAGACAATACGGAGCCTCAGAGGCATGGCCACAATGACCTACTAACACCTAAGAGGCCCCAGCCCTCACAGCACATTCAGCAATGATGAGCTCAACCATGGATTGATCTATTAGTGCCCTGGTGACCCAATACCTCGCTAGTCCTCACCTCTGAACACTGCTCCACTGGGATCAAGCCCTCAACAGACCATAACATCTAGCAGCAGCAGCAGCAGCTACAGCCAGTATGTTCTCTCCAGAAATAGACATTAGGAGTGTGAGTTTCAGAATTGGTCAGACCCAGAAGTCATGGGGGAAAATTAGACTATAACATTAGTCTTCACTCCTCCCCCAAATTTAGACTGAGGAAATCAACTTAAAGTGATCATTAGCAGCAAACCTGAAATAGGAAAAGAAGCTGCAGAAAAACAGAGATCACGGCGCTTCAGGAGGAGTAAGGCACAGCCGCTGGCGGCCGACACTGGCCCCACATTAGGGTTTGTTTGCTCCAGAAAAAGCTCTTGTATCTGTGTAACACCCAAGCGAATTAACACCAGAATCAAAGGTGGCTTCCACCCCTCTCACCGCTCTACCAAGAACTCCTTAAATATGCACAATTAACTAAATGTGCTTAGTTGTGAAATGAATACATGCTTCTCACTGAGAAAACATAACAAGTAGAGAGATTTGGATTTTTTTCTAAAACTGGATTCCTGTGTTCTGAATAAAGATGAATGTTTAGCCAGCACATATTTATTTTTCATCCCAAGGGACATCATGAAAATTCGGGGAAACAGGGACATGATCCTGTCTGTCCTCATTGATTTCATTTGTAAGTAAGTCTGGCTCCCCTTTGGGTAAGAGTGTGATTTTGGTTGCTGAAACAAAGGATTTTCATTTTAGAGCTTCACTAGAGGAAATCATTCTCAGAGTTGCAGGCAAAAGGAAAACACACCCAAAGACTTGTTGAAACCCTGCCTGTGTAGGTTCATGTATTTCACTTGTTTTTATTTGGAATCAATGGTTCGTGTCTCAAGCTTCCATGACCTAGTGCTATAAGGTTAGGTGACTTCTGGAGATCGCTATTTTTAACCATTTTCTCTAGTTCCAGTGTCCTATAAAATTCAGCAATTAGGGTGCACAATATGTCTAACACCTACAAAATATCATGGGTAAACTTAAAATAAAATAACCATCCCTTTGCTGTAAAATCATATGGGAGGGATTCTATGACTGTTTAAGTGCAAAGCCACAATCCAACTCGCAATTTAAGCCACATTATTACAAGGACCTGCAGTGGTCCCAAAGATCTATTTAGCAACTCTTATGGTTTGGGTCCAGATTCCCCGCCAAAGCCTCATGTGCTCGTGGGAGAGCTTTGGGGAGTGAGCAGATCATGGGTGTGAAGGCTGGAATGGTCACTGATGGGTTTATAGCTGGGTGTGAGAATGGGAGGTGGGGCCTGGGGAGGAGGGGAATCACAGGGTGTGGCCCAGAATGGCAGTAAGTCCCAGACTTATGAATGAGTCCATTCCAGGAGAATGTTCCTAAATTGGATTAATTCCGAGCCCCAAAAATGAGTCTTATACAGCACACCTGGGAAAGTTCACAACTGGAAGGTCTGTAAGTTGGGGACTTGCTGTATACATATCCCTACTCCTCTCTCGATCCTGCCCTGTTTCTCGCTGCCACGCCATGAGCTCTTTCTTGTTTGTGATGCCCATGCACCATGCTACCCTGCCCCCTGCCATGGAGCCAGCTGACTATGGACTGAGACCACTACAAATGGCGAACCAAAATACCTTTTCTCTTCTAACTTCTGCGTGCCAGGATTTTGTCCCAGGAGAAAGAAAGGCAGCAACCAACCTTTTTTATACTGTTTTTGGATTGCTGGATTCCTGCCATCTTACAGTGCCACAGGTTCAGAGGTAACCTTGAAGGGAATTGCTTTCTACTTGGCCATCAGAATCAAGTCTAGACTTTCCACTAGAAAACACGTCAAAGTTTTTGTCATTACCTGACATGAAGTTGGTGCTCACAAAGCCTGAAACAATAATAAACTATTACCACGGAGCCACAGCAGCTCTGGACGTAACCCTTGAGGATAGAGATTACTGCACACCCATCTATTGAAAGGTATACACAGAGCCAGTAACATAGCAAAGAAGACAATAAAGCGAGAGGCATCCAGACAAACAACAGAGTGAAGAAAAAGGACTGAAGAAGACAACTGAGAGTAAAACAAACCTCACTTTTAGAGAAGAAGTCAAATTTCCATCCTTCGACACTGAAGCGAAAGTGACAGATCTGGGCATTACCTGCATTGGCCCATAGATGAGGCTGAGTGCCTGCTCTGGACACGGAGCGTGCCAGATGTGCTGAGGAGACATCTACATAGCTGTGCAGCTTTGTAGATAATTAGGACAACATTCTGTAATCATAGCAGCTGCCTCATTACGGCCGATACGCTGCCCAGGTAATTAAAATGTCACACACAGTGGAAGGAGTAGCTAATTTTTCTGCTCTATTTCTTGGTGCTAGATGTTCATTTGTGGCCTCAGTGCCAGGACCCTGTCCCCTGTCCCCACAGCTCTGAGTGTGGCATGGCCAATCCGGCATCTGCAGCTCTGGTGCAGGTCTCCTGACTATGCTGAGCTTTGCTTTGAAGGCTCGGTGCAGGAAGCCTGGCTCTCTTCCCTTCCCAGACTCATACACACCTCTCTGCCCAGAACTCCGAAGAGCCTCAGATCTTCAGCCAGGCAGGGTGTGACAGAGCCTTGTCAAGGTTCCTCCTGAGTCTGACTGAAGTCCGCTTGATCTCATAATTAAGGGAATCCACACTGGACTGGCCAACTTGTTTTGCAAACTGCCTTCGGAATTCCTCATCCTTCGTGTGCTTCAAGTCTAAAGGGCATTAGACAGGGCAGAGTGGTGCACGTGGCTGCGATGGAGGGGTCTGCAGCCAAATTCCCATCTTCCTGCTACTGCGGGGCTCACCTGAACCAGCAATTCGGGTGGGGGCGATGCCTGGAGGGTGACTCTGTGTGTGTGTGTATGTGTGTGTGTGTGTCTCACTTGTGAGATGCAAAAGGCATCAAAGACATCTACATGCTGTAGGAATGAGCACAACAAATAAACAATAATTTATAAAATTTCCTAGGCGCCCCATGATAAATAAACGGTAACTCTTCCACTCATACTGATGATTCACCAGCAGGTGCCCCTGAAGGTTTGGGCTCGCTGAGGAAGCACAGGCACGAGGGTGGGGGGGGACACATTAATGTCATCTTCCAACAGCAAAGCAGGAAAGAGATGATGTGCAACAGCATGACAACATGCTCTTAAATAGTCGTGGTATTGTTGTTTGTGTAATAAACGGAATCATGAAATATCAGAATGTGTCATTTTGCTCCTGGGAGTCAGGACTCAGAGAAATGATTTCTCGTGTTCTGAAGAGGCTGCATTGTTGCCAAAGCTACAGATCAACATCACTCTGCTCACACGGTCCTGAGCCCAGACTCTGGGACCTGCAGGCGTCTCCAAAGCCCACGAGTGTGGGGCCCCCGGAGGACGACACCCACCCACGATGTGAGAGAAGAGGTGGAGTCAGTCTGCTCAGGTCACCAGAACAGAAGACATCAGAGTGGCTGGTGAAGGACAGCAGGGCTTCTTGCAGGGCCCTAGGCCAAGGTGCGCTGGATTTCACTCGTTTTCTGGTTGTTGGCAGGTGGGTGACAAGCATTCTTGTGGTCATCGGGTGGGTGGCAGGGGCCTGGATCTAAGCACATCCTTCCTGTTTTCAGATGGATATTTAGGTACAAAAGGTAAACTATGTTTTAATACTGGCTTCCAGGTTGTATCCATGAGTGGGTGACAGGGTTCTACTCCAATGTACGAAACAGAAAGAACTGATGACTGCAGCCTGGACTGAAACATGTGGTGACAGACATCCACATCGCGTTACCTAATCAGAAAAGCTGTTCCAATGCCAAATAAGATGCTACTGCTAGCATCTGGACCTTGGGCGTCCCTGAAAGGCCACGTGTTGAAGGATGGGCACTGGCTCGGCTGTTCCTGGGAGGCCTAGCGGAAGGAAGTAGGGTCACTGGGTGTGTATCCTTGAAGTGGACAGCGGGACCCAGCCCCTCCTCTCTCTCTTTTGCCTCCTGACTATGCATGAGAAAAACATTTTCTTCTACCCCACGCTTCCTCCGTAATGTGCTAATCACACCCCAAAGCAACAGGGCCAAGTGACCACGAGCTGAAACTGTGAGCCTAAAGAAACCGTCCCTCCCTTTAAGTGGTTTAGCTCAGGTATTTCGTCACAGCAACAGAAAGCTGGCAAATGCATTTACCGAACTCTTAGGTCCTCAGGTCCTGGGGCAGACAGCAGATAGGATTCCTGTCACCTGCGTATTCTGATCATTAGCAGCACCTGCCTGGAGCCCTAAGGTAAGGACTCAGAGGTCCAGGCTGGACGCAAAGAAGGCCACACGGGCACCCAGGAGCCCTGTCTACAAGGCAGGACAGGGAGCGAGGGTCTCGCAGCCCCAACGTGGACACAGAGGAACCCAGTCAACCCTCATGGTATTTCGGGCTTGGATAAGGTGCAGTCCAGCTTCTGACAAGAGGAGTGTCTCGCTTTGGAGGTAAACAGATGGAAATGGCTGTTTTTGTAATAGGATGACAAACTAAAAGAGAAAATGAAACATTTCCTTGGGCACAGAAAAACATTAAGATTGGGTGAAATACACACAGCACATCCACTGTATGAATGTCATATGAAATTCAGCAACACAAACGCTTATTAGTATTGTTGCATTTGGGTTGATGGTTAGTATTTTGTGGTTTTATTTTTTTTCAAATTGTCTCTATAATAAGCATATTGATTTTTCCTCTTAAAATAAGTGATATTCTGTGGGGGAAAGGCCAGCCTTTCTTGGCACTACCTCTTTTTTCTGGAGATTATTAATTTCTTTTTAATAGAGCTCATACTGCAAAATCAAATTTTTATATCACAAAGGGATTTACATTTATCTTGAGCTGCACACTCTTTGTCGTCTATCAAACTGAGTTTAAATTTCTAATTGAAATAATTTTTCAAGTGCTGAGCAATAAAGAGGCAATAAGTGATATATTTAAATTATTTATTCATCTTATTTATAATTAATTTGGGTTTTTCCCTGCTGCACAGTGAGGCTACCGGACGTGTGTGATTTTCAAGTCCTTTCTATCATTAGGCAGCAATGCAAGGGCTGCTTTCACCACCTCACTGTCTCACTGGTCCCTGGGGACTCAGGCAACACTGGCTTAAATCACAGTCAAATTTAACACATCGGCTCTGTTTTGCAACACTCAGCTCCAAAAGCAACAGTGTTGTGAAGAGAGGCGCCTATTCTTAGTTTAAATAGAAAAGTAAAATAAAATGCACACCTGGTAAGATGAACCATGGCATTGCGAAGCCTGCAACTCGCAGCATGCGGCGTCAGTGGCCCCTGATCCGTGCCTTGCTTTCTACAGTGAGACTGGCGAACCCCCAGCATGCATTGTGCAGTGGACCCGCAACTCCGTGATCTGCAGAGCTGGTCCACAGGTGCTCTGGGGCCCGTTTTCAATATCCAGGTCTCAATGTCCGATCTTCGACACAAGTCCCTGCCCCTAATTGAACACATTCCTCCTCCCTCGCCTACACTGCATGCTCTCCCACAACTTCTCTGGTCTTGGCAGTTCTGCAGCCATCAGTTATGCTCCTCTCCCACAAACAGGGATCTCCATGCACCATTCACCCACCGGGCTCTGGCTTGCATCCCTATAACGGCTTACTCCACCCAAGGACCTGGTGCTAGCTGTTCGTACGACCTACACTCCTCCAAATTTTCCCCCAAAGCCTGGGTCATGTACCTGACCTGCTCACAAGCCTGTAAGGATTTCCTGAGCATGGTCAAGACTCCCAGATTCCCCCTCCTTGATGCAGGCCACACCCTACACTGGCACCCTTGCCCACCACTCCGTGGCAGTTAGTAATGCTAACTCCTGGGTAACACACACACAAGGCTTCATTCGACCATAACCACACATCAAGGTAGGTGTGCTCCCGGTTCAACAGCTAGTACACACTAGACACTCATTAATGTCAGCAGAATAAATGATCAAGGCACAGGCCATACAATACAGAGCATACACACATCACGCGCTCTGAAACTCAAGCCAAAACCTCAGAAGTACAGTGACCAGGAAGATGGAGACACCATCACTAATTACTGGGCTGTCACTTGTTGTGCGGCAGTCTGGACAGCTAGAACTGCAGGGGGCATCTCGCTGACTGAATGACCTTGCGTGATCCAGCTGTGTGGCCTGGGCAGGCCTCAGCATGTTTCATGTATCGAAAAGCAGGATGGAGTACTACTCTGCTAAAAAAGGCTAAACTTGAGTCTCGAATATGAGAAACCTAAAGTATTTTTTTAAAGCTCAAATAAAAGATGGGTAATGGGGAACAGGGAGACAGATCTTTTGCAAAAGGGAAGGGGAACAAGAGAGGCATGGAGAGGGTGGAGAGGGGACATGAAAAGAATTTGGACGGGTCATGCAGTGCACTGACTCCCTGTGATGAATGTAATCACTCTGTACTGCAAACACGGACTAATATAAATTAAAACAAAGGAAAAACAGGACTCGGAATTTTCCTCAACCTCAAAAGTGCAGAAACTGCAATGAGAATCTGGGTGAGTTAGAAAAACAAGAGCAGACAGGACGACGACAGACATGTATTTGCTGAGCATGCCCTTTGTGTCAGGCACCAAGCACCACCATTTCCACTCCCTCGGGCCTCAAACCAGTCCTGGGAATAGAGGAGCCTGCAGTTGCCAAGCCCGGTGGACAGCATTTCGCGGCCCAGCACTTCACTCTCGCTCCTGTAGGGGGCGGTCACGGCACCTGCTGTGAATGGAGAGGCTACCCCTGGCCTGGCTGCCAGCAAGCTGGGCTCTGTGTACACAAGTCTGAACAGAAGTTTTAAGAGCCACTGAGGGGCCCCACAAAGTTGGGGGGTGGCAGAAAAACTGCCTTCAGTGTGGGGCTCAGAATAGCAGAGCCGAGGCCAACACTCGGTCCAATTATAACGTGAGTACAGACCAAACCTTTGCTGCCATCGACCCCAGACTCATCCAGGATGGCTGGTGCTGTGCCATGCTTAGTAACAGCAGAGGCAGGACTCACAGCCCCAGACTACGCTGTCATCAGTTACACTCCTCTCCTCCTGAAGCTCACGCCCTTTTATTACAAGAGGTGCCGAGTCTCCTTGGGGCAAGCTCTACTCACCCCATGAGCTGGATCTACTCCAAGAGTGGTCAATGGCCCAGAACCACCACCAGCATCATGTGGCAGCTGGTTAGAAATGCAAAAAGCTCAGCCCTACCAGAGAATCTGAACTTTATGTAAATCTCTGGGATGCATGTCCACACCAAAGTGTGGTAAGTGCTGATGTGCACATTTGCTTGGATGTGTGCTGCACGAACAAGACCAAGAATTGGAAAGAGCATCCATTCCCAATTCCAATTTCCAGATTGCAAAGGTGAGGTCATACACTTATTCTTCTCATCTCTTAGAGATCCCAAAGTAGGAACCATATATTATAAGCACCATGTTGATTTAAAACATTCGAGTACTTGCTAAAACCACAAAATAATGCCTTCAAAAGGGTAGCTCCCATCTTCCCTCTGGCTACACTAACCTCCTGTCCACAACCCAGTGACTGGATTACTGAACAAAAAAGGCCTAGTGCTCCCCATTAGGGCTGTTGGTATGTGAAAAGAATAGTAATTCAGTGTGCTTATTTTACTTTCCTATTCCAAGATGCCGTTATTGGTTTTTCACTCTCTTGATGAGTGACACTGACCATTAACTATGGCAGTAAACCCCAGGTGCAAGTCATCATCATCATTAAGGAAGGAATGTAGCACTTAAAGAGGTGCTGCATAGCCAGGAACTAAGTATCCTGGTCTCTTTTTCCCACAGTCTTACAACCCAGTGGCAGGAAGCCACCACGTGCAACACGTAATGGAGTAAAGGTCTGTCAAGATGGTGGCCAATGCAGGTAGAACAACACCCTGTGCCTCTGAGGGACGTTCTCCCCAGTGAATGCTGAGGTTCCTGACAGGCTGGTTTATGAATAAATTCATGACACAAGGCATTTCCAAAATGTCTGTTAAAAACCACTTCAAAATGAAGTCATCAAAATTACTGCAAAATGTATACTTTAAATGCAAACAGCCAGGGGAAAGAGTGTGCTTGTTATGTAGAATTCATTATCAGAATTTTACTGTGCAGCCACTACAAGCATTTGTTTGGGATTGCTTTCATGCAATTGTTTGGAACAGAAGCAGAGAAAGAGCTGAATGAGGAAATTCCAGAAGCCCAAAGCTCAAGCAACTTTGGCTTTCTGCTATCTTGTTAGAAAGAATCTTTTTCTCCTTCAAATTTTAATATAAGTGAAAGGATCTGATTTTTTTCCTCCTCTATTTTATCAGCTCAAGTTGTTACTCATGTGGATATTACTACAAAATGGAAAACAGAAGCTATGTATTAAGGCTTTCACCTTTATCATCTGTGGCAAAAACAAAACAAAAAAATCCTTCACTAGATGTAAATTATTTTTTAGGTGTTTAGCTCACAATGTAAGTGTGTGTTCACTTATAGATGCATATAATATTATCCACGTATGCATGTTTGAACTTAGCCAAGAGCTTCTTTTTTTGTTTGGTTTGGTTTGGTTTGGTTTGGTACCGGGGATAGAACTCGAGTTCTTGCACTTTCAGGGCAGGTGGTGGAACCACTGAGCTAAATCCCCAGCCCCATCCAGGAGCTTCTTAAAGGGAACGCTCCATAGTAAACTATCAAGTTTGCCAATAGGAACTGTAGGGTAAAAGAGGGAATTGAGTTATTCTTAACATAGAGTGAATTAAGTGGGGCTAAGGATTAGAAGCAACACTGCACCATCCTGGAGAAGGAAACTTAAATATGATATAAAATGAGAAGACAGTTAAGATCTGGCGGTCCATCAAGACAGAAGAAAATCAACCTATAAAGAATAAAAAATAAACATCACCACAGGCACACCAAATACTTTAGGTTACATAAAGTTTAATTATTTTTATATCAAAATATTCACCAAAAACAAAATTAGAACCCTTCAAATAATGCATATATCTGCTAAAATTAATGACTATATCATGCTAAAGAAGAAAATGAAGGCAAAAATGAAATCTTGTAAACTTATCTTTCAAATAACACACCAAAAAAAAGAAGGAAAAAGAAATGGGAAAAGCACATGGATAGGCAATAAACTTCCATGAACAATGTGCCTGTATAATGGAAGAGCAGCTAAGCAAGCAGTAGGAAACCAGATACAACAACGTAGAATAAACCACCAGCAATGACTGCAGAAGAGCACATACTAATGTGGGGAAAATGTCCACGAAACAGGTAAAAAGCCAAGCAAGCACAAATTATAAATATCTGGCAGAAGACATACCAAAGGCATACCAAAATGTTGACTATTTCTCTACACTGCGGAACCACAAGTGTTCTCTTATTTTTATATCACATGCGTTTCAAGTGTTTTACACACTTCACATATTCAGTATACAGTGTTTTGAAATAAAAATAAACTTCATAAAAATTTTGAAAGATTTAAAACTGAAATGACTTAAATCAAAGAATTCAGCATAAATAAAGGAGAAAATTCCATTCCTGATCCTACGAAACCATAGCCTAAGCCACTGAAATTCTTAATTTTTAAGAATAAGCTGGTAGGGCCAGGGATTTAGCTCAGTGGTTCTGCCACCTGCCTCACAAGTGCAAGGACCCGAGTTCGATCACTGGTACCAAAAAAAAAAAAGAGAGAGAGAGAATAAGGTGGTATTCTTTGGACAAATTGCCCCATACTGACATTTTCAGATATCAGCAGACATGTCTGTAGCCAAGTGATATTATTAAGGTATGTATGTAAGGAGAAACCTGGGCCAAAAGAAACATTCCACTTCCTTAGTTTTGGAGCTTGTATTTGTGATGTCCGTGACCCCCTTGAATTCTGTGTGAGCTGGTCACAAAGACACACTGGCAGGGCTTTGGGCTGGCAGTTCCTCCTCACCAACCGAATCTGCACTGCCAATGGCTGGGTGGAGCCAACAAGCATCCAGTTTACGGCTTGTACCACTCTCAAATGCAGGACAATCGATAATATAAACTCACCAGAACTGATCAGTCACAAGAAAAATAACCCAAAGTCAACTGCCCTACAGTACTTGTTTCTTTTTGGTGCTTTGAGCAATTTGGTGGCTTTAAACAATAGAGATTTATTCTGTTACAGTCCCGGAGGCTGGAAGTCCGAGTTTAGCTGCACTGGGCCAAAGTCAAGATGCCCGCACGGCTCTGCTCCCCCTGGGGGTTACGGGAAATCTGTGTCCTGGCCTTTTCCAGCTTCTGCAGTCCTGGGGTCACGCTGCCCAGCTCGGATCCCACCTCACTCCACCAATGTCCCTCTGACCTCTGGCCTTCATAAGCATCTCTGCGGTCACACGGAGCCCAAAGAACACCACCGAAGAACCTCGTCTCAAGAGCCTGAACTCGAACACATCTGTAAACTGCCTTTGCCACACAAGGCGAGAAGCCCAGGCTCTGGGGAAGGGCCTGGACACCCCAGGGACGTGGCGGTTTCACTCAGCTCCCTGACCCAACAGCCACTGCAGCAGCGGGGCACAACGTACCGAATTCTTCTCACAGTAGCAACTGGGGCCGTTCTGCTCTTTTTGTTGTTGTTGCTATTTTACGGTGATGACTGACTGCGATTTTCTTCAGAAGTACTAAATTAAAGGTGAGTCAGATCAATCGGTTTCCCAGAGGAAAAGGAATACTCAGCCTTAAATTTCTTGCTTTCTCCACAACCCCAACAAGTGCCGCACAGCTGAGGACTTGTAAGTCTCTAAAGGCGATTATGCAGCATCTGCCATATGGCAGGCCCAGATGTGATGGCTGGCTTTCGCTTTCCAAATGCAGATGCTGCCTGTGGAAGGCAGTGAAAGGACCACACTGCTCTATCACAAGAGCACAGGCCACCCTGACGGCTCAGCCCCAGCCTGAGAAGACCCCAGGAAAGGAGTTCTGAAGGTGGAGACAAGGTGACTTAGCTACACAGTCAAAAACACAAAACACAAAAAGGCCACAATTCAGGGTCTTCTCTCCACCGCAAATCCCCAGTGCCACTCCCCTCTTCCCTCTCTCAAGGGTTCGTCACCTACAAACATGACAGACCTATGCGCCTGCAGTAACTAGACCCTGGAGCAGTTTGCTGAGTGAGTTACAGAATAAATACAGGCCAGAATATACAGACACTCGCATATGCAATGCATATATAATGAGCTCCAACCGGGGTAGGAAAGGAAGGAGGAGGGAAGGAGAGAGGGAGGGAGGGACCACAGAAAGCTTCCTTTAGACCGACACCTGGGCTGCTGAGCCTGCTGCTGGAGAGAAGCACTCATCTGAGAAGATGTGTGTCACCGTGAAATCTGTCACTCACACACACGGGCCTCTGTGTCTCCAAGGAGAGTTTCCTGTGCTGCTCCCACAATCACTCCTCTGACCTCCTCTGCCCCTTCACCCCTGGCTCTTGCCCTACTGGGTGTCTTCAGCTTGTTTCCATCATGTCCAGGTCTCTCCTCCTCCCAGGCCCTGGGAACCAGTTCCTAACCTCCCGCCCTAAGGATGGCGACATGTCTGCCGTTGCAGAACCAGCCGCTGCTCCGCCCTTCATGTTGTGCTGCCAGCCAGCCCGGACCCCATCCACCGTCCCCGTAGGACATGCTCCGGAGGGACAGTGCTCCCTACCTCAGTGCTCTGGGCTTTCTTCCCCATGGCGCTCATCGGTGTGAGCTGACCCCAGCACCCCAGGAGCCTGGCATGCCATAGATGCTCATTTCTCCACGTTTACCTGCAGATGTCTGACGACATTTCTAAAGTTAGGGCTTTGGATGACCTTGGGCAAAAAAGCAATATAATTTATTTCCAAATCCTGGAGGTATTCAAAATCTATCCTTCATTTTGACAGGCATGAGCTCTAAAGCATTGATGAACAGGATGATACGTACAAAGACATTCAAGGGCGACATTTCCACTGGTTTCATCATCATAGGAAATTAGTCTAACATAGCAGACCCTAGGTAGCATGTAATAAAAAGCATTATGAATATGTGATTAGTGGTTTGTTATTTTTGAATTCTGTTACTAGCTGACAACCTAGGCATATGGTGTCCAAATTTCTTCCCCATAAAAAAAGATCTGCATCCTTAAAGCTAAACGTGCCTGCTTCCTTCCAGGTCAGCCTCTTGGGCCCCTAGATGGCCACCAAGAAACCAGTCCCGCCCGTGGCCTTTTATTACCCTTTAACTACCTCTGATCAAATGCAGCGTCATGGACAGCCCACCCTCCTACCCATCTGGGAGAGCACAGTCCTCCTGTCCAAGGTCCTGGAAACCTTCAGTCCATGCATGTATAGAACCTGAGGACATAAAACCAAAGGTAACAACAAAGTCAATGGCGCCATCTTGTAAGTGGAATAGGAAATGCCAATGAGGCTAGAATCAGACACTGCCTCTAGCAGGGCCAGAAGGAGAGACGAAGCCAACAAGATGGGGGAGGGTTCGAGAATGCTCAGGAGGGACACAGCCTGAATTCCTGTCTACCTTCTCCCGTTAGCCTCCCAAAGGGCATTTTACTTATTACAACATGTTACCATCAGGCAGTTCAGCTGCTGAGCTACAAATGGCCTCTGGCCACGTGTTCGAATGTGCCAGGGTCTGACTTCCTTCTCTGCAGCGGATGCTGAGGTCCATGCCCAGACTCCTTCCTCGGCACTCGGCTTCTCTCCCTCATCGACTAGGTGTGTTGCTCTCTTCAAATTCCCAGCTGGGTCTCTGCTGGGAACTGACCTTGACCAAGGAAGCCTGCTCTCCTGAGCCATCAGCCTCCCAGGACCGCTGAGAGGGGCCTCAGGACCACACTGGCTGCAGAGGCCTCACCGGGTCCACAGTGGCTCTGGAGGGCTTCACCTCAGCACGGCTTCTCCTCAGCTCCCATCCTTGCTTCATTTCTGCCCAAGTACTGCCTCTCAGAATGTCCTCCCACAACCCTCCTGCCTAAAGCTGTCAGGTCTCTTCCTTGAGTGACCCAAGACAGCAGCCTTTCCTTTTGAAGACACAGAAACAGGCTTTGCTATCCCCCATCAGCCACCATCTCTCCCGGCCAGGCCTTGCTCGGGGGATTAACAGGCCCAAAAATGGCCTCTAAGGGTTCCCTTTGACCTTGAGACTCTGTGCAGTCCTGGCCTCTACACAACTACTGTAATTACCTTAAGTTGACAAAGACCTTAGAGGTCACATGTTGCCCTGCTAGTCAGGGTGGGTTGGCACCACCCCTGGTACCCTAGCCACCCACAGCCCACTGCCACTGTCCACCTGGCACCCTGGCCTGACCTCCTGGGCCTCACATCCAGCCTCTTCATCCTGGTCTGCCCTCCACTCTCCCCACTGACACACTCAGAGCATCTCCAATCGTTCTTGGATCCTGACTGCTCTTGAACAGTGTTCAATGCCACTTCCTTGTGGGATGAGACCCTTGCACCCTTCAGTCATTCTGCAGCCACCCCACCCTGGACCTGGGTGCTGGGACCCAGAAGAGGGCATCCAGGGTGTCTCCGGACAGCAGGGCCACCATCCCCAAGGGAAACAAGAGTAAGCAGTTGCTGAACTAGTTTCCAAATTAAAACCACCATGAGATACAACTTCATACTCGCTGAAATGATTACAGTAAATCTCATAAGCAATGCAAGTGCTAATGGAAAGTGAAGAAATTAGAACCCTCAAAGTGGGAGTGTATAACCATGCACTCATTTTGGAAAATAGTTTCTTAAAAAGCTAAACACAAGCTTCTTATAGGACCCAGCAAGTTTCCTCCCAGGTGTATCCTGGAGAGAAATGATAACATGTGTCCCCACAAAAACATAGGCATGTATTTTGAGAGCAATATTATTCATAGTAGCCAAAAATTAGGTAAAAACGCAAATGTCCATCAACGGCAGAATGAATAACCAAAGCGGGGTACAACCAGGTGCTAAAGTGATACTTGATAATACAAAGGAATTAAACATCCTCCAACGTGGGTGAACCTGAAGTCAGTATGGTACTTGAAAGAGCCCAGGCACAACAGACCCCACGGTGTACGACTGCACTTATGTGAAATACAGGAAAGTGGTCACTCTACACAGCAGGGCAGGGTCAGTGACCAGAAGGACTGGGAGCAGGGATGGGAAACTACGGACCGCCAAGAGGGACATTACAGGGGATTCCAGCAGTGCACTGTGGCAACAGTCAGCGAACTCCGTAAACCTACTAACAGCCAGGGAGCTGCACCCTTGAAACAGGTCGATCTACTCCTCATGGGTGCTCCAAAGATATGGAAATTAGTACAGACAGAAGGTAGCCCAGCGGCTGACCGGCTGAGCTTTGTGAGTCCGACGGGGAGCCTTCTCTGGCTCGGACAGGAAGTGCTCCGTGTGTGACCGGAGTGCCCTCTGGGACTTCCTGCTCTCGGTCAAGTGCCATGTGTCTCTGTGTTATGGCCACAGCAGAGTCCCCTGTCTATGGTGATCACTCACTAGTTACTTACTGAACTGAACCCTAGGGGAGGGAAAAAGTGTTTTTCCGAACCAACTTAATGCTTTGATTTAACAAAACCCGGTGGGTGTGGAGACAGGACACTCAGTCTAGGGCTGGTGGGTCAGGCTGAGGAAGCATGTCAGCAGGGCGCGGCACGAGGTGCTGCCACCTACTCCAGGCCAGGTGACAGTGTGGCCCACGGGCTACACTCCAAGACCAGAGCACAGGCTCCTCTGAAACTGTCCAGCTAGAGTCCACAAGGTGGAGCTTGTGACAGAGGAGGCAGCGGGCGGTTTGCACTTTAGTCTAAGAGTCACTGGGTATCTCCTTGTGGAACACACTGCCCAGTGCAGCCTGCAGCCTGCAGCCTGCAAAAGCCCTGCTGTTGGCCCTGTTGGGACCCTGAGCAGCTGACACTGCACCAAGGACTGCAGAGTCAGGACAGTGCCACCGTCTTCAGGACTGAAAATCTTTTTTTTTTCCCAGTACCAGGCATCGAACTCAGGACCTTGCACTTGCCAAGCAGGCACAGCACCACTGAGCTGCATCCCCAGCCCAGGACTGAAAATCCTTTTCTCCAGAGGTTTGCTGGAGAGGGCCACTCACTGAGTTACCAGAAAGGGGCAAACTCATTGCGTGGCCTCCCGGCTCTGGAGACCCCCAGTCCATTCCCAGTGGGTACTGAGCCAGGAATTCTGGGAGTTGAGCAGAGCATTCAGACTTCAGCATCAGAGAGATCTGGGTTTGGATCCTGGTTCCAGCAGCGGTGAATTGGTGCTGTTCTAACCTCGCTGGACCTCGCTCAGTGTCCTCACTTCTAACCAGGGCAGTGGCAGAATCCACTGGGGCTGATGGTAGGTTTGAGAGGTGGGGGAGGCATCTCATTAAGTTCACAGAGGCCTGGCATGGCACATGTGGTGGGGAGGCTGTCGGTGTCCGGGGCAGGGGCTCTGAAGCCCACCCCAGCAGGCACTTGCCAGGGTTGTCATGGGAGGCCGCACACAGAGCCAGAGAAAGCCCCATGACAGGATGAGCGCAGCTGACCCGAGGGTGTGAGGTCTGAGCTAGAAGACGGAGCTCCTGGGTGTCCTTGGGCCAGCAGACGGAACTGGGCTGACCGACGGGTGTGGAGGGAATGAAGGCCAAGGGCCTGGAGGACGTGTGCTTCTACCGCTCCAGGGGGAAATTTGGTTGTGAAGGGTGAGCAGAGAGAGAGGATAGGAGAGAGTGAGGAGCCTGCTGGCGTGAACTGTCACGAACACTGAACTGAACCTGTGACCTGGAGCAAAAGAGCCCAGAGACCAAACGTGCAGGCGTGAACTGAGCCACTGCAGGACCCAGACCAGGAGAGGGGGCCAGCCCGGGTCCCTGGACCCTGGCCATTTTTCAGACATCCCTTTCACTCACTGCTGCAGCCAGGCAGGCACGTAATACCCAAGAGGAAGCCAACAGCCGAGGAAGGAACAGAAGCAGATGTGGTCACAGTGCAGCTGGAGCTCTATTTACGGGCCCCACGAGGGGCTGTGTACACCCCCAGGAACCTTCCAGAGGACGTTTTCAACATTCAACCGCAAGCTAAAATTTCGAGGGACTGATCGCATTGTCCCTGAAACCTTACGGGCAGTCTACGTGAGACCTCAACCCTTAGCGTGCCAGAGAAAGACCCAAAGTGAATGGTGCTGAGATCTCTCCAGAAAAGCCATGCTGTGCAAAAAGAAATACTGCTTCCTCCCAGTAGTATCTACCCTCAAAAGCTCCCAGGAAGGAAGATGTGTATGGATGAGGATGGGTGCTGTCTCCCTCTTTTGTGTTGGAGCTAAAGGCTTAGCAGCAACATTGACAAATAAATGGGTTATTGATGTCGAGAGGTTAGTTAATCTTGGGGAAGACAGGGAAGGGAACATAAGGAGAAAGTAAGGTGAGATGCTGACGTGTAGATGCGCTTGAGTTGGAATCACAGCCTGGCAATCATACAGGCAGAAATGAAAGCCCCTGGACTAGGGACCAGAAACAACTGGGTGGTCCACACCCCCGGGGGGATCAGATCACTGGGACGGCGTGACCTTCACATCCTGACCTTCACTTATCCAGTGGAAAGGGCAGATGCAAGGCAAGCCTGTTGAGCTCATACCCTAATTCATAAAGAACAGCAACTTGAGAGGCAAGAGCAATGTCTGAAGCTGTGATGCTAATTCACCAGTCCAAAATAAATACAGATGAACACTGTCGCTTGACAGGGTCCAGGTCGCCAATCTTGTAAGCGAGGTTAGATCTGCGTCTGAAGGAAAATACTCACAGGCTGCAGCCTTGAGATGGACCAGGCAGGTAGTGTTGAGGGTCTGAGGCCCAGTGGAGCGGAGAGACCCTTCCCCACCAACCTCCACCCGCGGGGGTTGCCATTTGGCTTATTTCCGGTTGCCAAGAAAACAAGCACCCTCACAGTAGCTGTGATCTCACCTCCAGGAGGGCCTGCGGCGCTCAGGAGGAATAGGAATGGACAGTTCCCCGCAAGGTAAGGCTGCTTCCCCCCAAAAAGCCCCTCTGTTTGAGCCAGTCTCCTCTCTGGAGCTCGCAACCTGGGCAGGCCCAGATCCTGCCGGCCAGCCATCTGTGCCACCACAAGGACACTAGACCCTCTCAAGGGCGGGAGCTTGTGTGGGTTTCTCCATCTCTCAGGACAAAGCTGGCATCACCTTCGACTGGAAAATTAAAAGACAACATTTTCCAACACTAACCAAATCTCTTCCGTGTAAGAGCACCAGTGTCTGAGAGGGCAGCTGCAATCATGTCTGTTTACCAAAGAAAATGGCAAGACAGTGACCATAGGGACAGTGTGACAGACACCCAGCGTGGGTTCCGCTTCCAAGGTATCTTCACTTGCGTGGCGGCCATCTGACTTGATGCTGACGAGAGCTCTGCAGGGCAGACATAAAGGGGGACACAGCAGGGATCCAGGCTAGGGACACTCCCTGCAGCCAGAGGACTTGGGCTCAACTGAACGTCCACCTTGAATGACCTTGAGCAATGTTTTTCACCCTTCCCGAGACTCAGTCTACAACGGCAGAGAGGACTGGCAGAAGAAATAAATGTGGCAATCAAAGGTCTCAGTACGGGGCCCAGCACTCAGAAAGGAAAGTATCCCTCGGAGTGCGGCTGTCCTTGCGTCTGCTGCCATCATCACGACCCGGAGGCGGCAGCCAGGCTGGGGTCCCAGGAGACCCCAAGTCAGAGACGCAGCCAGAAATAGAAGCCACTGCTCCTGATCCCAGTCTACCACTCCTTCCACTCTGCCATGGAAACGGTGTCAAAACAGAGAGAAGAAAAGGCCTAATGAAAGGGCGGGGATCTTGCGCTAAAGGAGTTTTCTTAAGTAAATGAAAACTAAAGTGTTGTGGAAAGGAAAGTAGGGTGCTTTGAAACCTGGGCAAAGGTTGGAAAGAAAAACAGTTTGACCTTAGTTCCGTCGTCAACCGTGTGATAAATAATTAGAGGCTTCAAGATGCTGGAAGCCCCTTCTGGCACTAAATGAATAAGAGGGTGGAGTCCAACCAGCTCCATGAAAGTTCAGCAACAGCAGGAGAGAAGCACGTGGCGGCATCTGCACGCGGGATGGGACCCTCGCACGCTCCTCGGAAGGGAAGGCCCACCCCACAGAGTGCCGTTCCACCACTCCGAACACAACGCTGCACGGCTGTCTTCAGAACAAATCTACTTCCCTCTAAGCCTCAAGCACATACGCCCATGTGTGTTCTTCAGATGCCCCAAAACTATTTCTGAAAGTTCGGACACTCAACAGTTTTCGTGGGATATAACTAGAATACACCCAGGAAAGGAAAATCAGAAACCAAACTCCATTTAACTTCCCACTCCCCTCCGTTCCTGCTTTCCTCTATCTGATGCCAAACCTTGGAGGTGAATTCCCTAGCCTTTAAAAATCACTACATTCACCTATTCAATAGTTAAGGACTGAAATCTCAGGTGGCCAAATAATGGGTTATCCTTATTTAAAGGTATGCAGTATATTAGATTTTTTTTCTGATACCAACAATTAGGAATGCATACTTCCTGTTTCTAAGCCATTTCAGGTTTAATTAGGATTCTCTAAGCCCCATTTGTCTTAACAATTTGACAGCTCTGGCTTCCCCTTCTACACCCACACCTCTCCTTTTCTTACACTCCTCCCGGCTGCAGTGTTGTATTCCATCTGAATACCAGGAGGGAAGGGAGCAGCCTCAGCTCTCTTCAGCTCGGTCGGTTCTCCTCTGGAACAAGCCACGTTCAGAGCACCAATGCTAAAAGGTTATTTCTCTGTGACTGACAATTATCCCTAAGCTAATCATTAAAGTGATCCCGGGGCTTCCAGGGAGGCGGCCACAGGGCCCCTGCGTGGGGAAGATGTCATCACAGGACTACTGTGCAGGAGCAAGCCCTGTTTGTCCATTTAAGTCAGTTTCATCATCCATAACAAGTGTGTAAGGAGCAGAAAGCAAGCACAATGCATAATGCATTGTGTCATGATGCATAATAATTAGGCCTGCTCCAGGCCACCCTGCCTCCCAAGACTTCAAAATCTCTTCGAGTAAGCGTTTTGTTCTAAAGGCTTTGACAAAAATGCCATTTAGGGACTTTCAAATTTACAGCGAAGCAATTTGTCATCGTTTGTAGGAGAGGGAAGAAGGTAAAAGGAACGGGGCCACCCGGTTCCTCACTCCGTGAACCTCCCGGAAGACAGAGGCGACAGCTCGGGCCAGGCCTGGCGGGGGACAGGACAGTGCCTTCCTGAGGGGGTGCGGGGGTACAGGTCCCTCCCGACGTGGTTTCTTCCAGAAATGTGACAAAGTCACACAAGACGTTTTATCTGAGGCTTGAACAGGAGCAGAACTATTTGCCCTTGGAGTTGCCACATTATTGAAGGCTTAGAAATAAATCCTCAATTTCCTGTATGTTTCCTCTTTCCTCATCAGGCGTGGGCCAAAGGTGAGGGCACCGAACACAACCCTCTTCCTAAACAGCGTCTTTAGAAGGTGGGGCAACATCTGGGCTAAGAGGAAACTGACAGAACGACGAAAAGACAAATGAACCTGACAGGAAAGAGGTGTTCTTCGAGTGCAGTGCTGTTCGGTAGTGACCACATCCTTATTCCGTGGCAAACAGGGTTTTCTAGAGTGAAAGTGAGGTTCAGTCCGGATGGTAGAGAACGCACTCCCTGCTGAAGACCCTGCGCCTGTCCCATCCATGCCCGGTGGGTGCTGGCTTCCCCGCCACGACCCAGTCCTCTTGCTCCAGAAAAACTAGTAAGGAATGGGTGGGACAGAGATCAGAGTGTTCAGGACAGTTCGGGAGGGGTTAACCCACATGATTTAATGACTGCATGATGAATGAAGTCCAAAAGGCAAAATCAAGTGACCGGAAAAACTCTCTCTCAGCTAATTTAACATTTTGCCATAATTGAACACAAATTGCCTCAAACCTCAGCGTGGCTGGCTATACCCAGGGAGGGACACTGCCCTCTGTGAACATCTCCCCCAACAAAAGGCACGGGCCTGTCCCTGGAGCATCTCCCCAGCTGTGCCTTGAAAGACACCCAGCCCCCAGGGGAAAGTCAAAGGGACAGATGTGTTAAGAGCAGCACGCAGGTTTCCGGCCAAAGCATTTAGTGTTCAGTAAGCCATGAATTAAGAGCACAGAGCTAACACCCCATAATTAAAAATCTTCACAAGCTTCTCCTATAAAGAAACCACTCTGGTGCCTAATTCCTCCTAACCCTGTCCTGTTCAGATGCTCAGTGTGCTGGAAGTCACCCAGCCCGGAAGAAGGCAGCGAGGTCTGGGGTCCAGCTCTGCTGAAATGCTGTGGGCCTGGTAAGTGACCTCTGAGACTCCTACTTCCCTCCTGTCTGCCTCACAAGAGTCTGACAGATGGTTCCCCAAGTCCCGAATCTCCAGCTGTCCATGGTTCCAGACAGGAGGATGTCACCATGGGCAGCGGGGGAGGTGCCAGTTTGAGGGAAAATGAGGACATTAAGAAAGTCCCCTTGGGATTCCACACTCCCAGGGCAGAGAAGGTGACCCAGTCCCAGCACCCGGAAGGAGGGTCCCCCTTCACCATTCTATACTCCTAGGGCAGAGAAGGTGAGCCGAGCAGGTGCCAGAAGCACCACCCCCCCTGGAAATGAGAAGACACGTAAACAAGCCTTAAAAACAGACTTCCAGATCACCTACAACAACCCCAAAGAGAAACGAGATGGAACAATCTGATACTCAACCACCTGGACTCTCTGAACTGGCAACAAAAGAGGATCTGGGAAAAATGAAAACAGAAATAATTTCCCAGATAACAGCAAAGATTGCACTCATAGTGCAAGACATAGTGAAATAAATCTAGAGAGGACACAGATGAAAAAATAGAGGATCTGAGGAATATGATGGAATCCCAACACAGGAAACAAATGGAATCCATAAAACGGATGCAAACAGATTTCCAGGAGATTAAAAACTCCATCAAAAGTCTGCACAGCAGAATGAACCAATGTGAGGACAGAATTTCAGAAGATAAGATTGCAATTAGTGACCAGGAAAAGAAAAATTGCTTTAAAATTGTAAGGGAACATGAGCAATCAATCCAGCAGCTGCTAGACGATGCAAAGAAGAATAACATAAGATTGATTGGAGTCAATGAAGAAACAGGAGAGAGTGCAGATGACATAAAAAGACTGTTCACAGAAGTGATGGCAGAAAACTTCCCAAGCAGGGGAAAAACAATTTGACATACAGATAAGTGAGGCATATAGGACTCCAGCTAGCCTTGATCAAAAAATAAAATCTACACATAGGGATATAATAGTTAGGATTCCAGAAATCCAACAGAAGAACAAAATTCTACAAGCAGTGAAAGAAACAAATCACATACAAAGGAAAGCCCATCAGAATCACAGCAGACTTCTCAACACAAACCCTCAAGACAAGAATAGCTTGGAGTGATGTATTTCAAGCCCTAAAGGAAAACAGCCTCCAATCCAGATTCATGTACCCTGCAAAACTATCTTTCAAAATTGATGGAGAAATAAGATACTTTCGCGATAAGGAGCACCTCAGGAACTTCATGAATACCAAATCAGCACTCCAAAAAATTTTAGACAATATCCTAGGAAAAGACAATTGAGGATCATAACCCCAGGAAGCCCTGCAGAATGAATCCATTGGGCGTGACAAATTAAACGCAAAGGGGGAGAATCCAACAAAAAGAAAAAGTCATGACAAGGCTTTTAAAACTTTTAACTTCATCTCCCTAATGAGTATATAATTCAATCTTGTTATTGTACTGATTAGTATTTTTCTGATTCTAGAGTTGCACACCTTTCTTTGTGCTGTACTGGCTATTTATCTTCTTATGTCTACTTTTTAACTGGGTTGTCTATTAATGAGCTGTAAGAGTTCTTTATATATTGTGGTCATAGGTCATATGCATTGTAAATATGGTCTGTTTAAGGACTACTTTTCATTTTAATGATGTCATTTAAAGTTCTAAATTTTGATGGAATCTCATTTATCAATTTTGTTCTTTTATACATCATGTTTTTTTGTATCTTAGGTAGCTCTTGCCTACCCTAAATTCATAAACATTTTCTCATATAATTTCTTCTTAGTTTTATACTTTTAGGCTTTCATATTTAGGTTCATAGACCCCTTCAAGTTATTTTTATGAATGGAAATAAAGGGTTGAGGTTACTTTTTTATATTCGGATACCAGGTGTTCTACTGCCGTTTGCTGAAAACACTATCTTTTCCTTGGCTCTTGAATTGAGTTTATATTCTATAAAATGTTAATGTTAAATAATCTTTCAAAACTCAGTGGACCATATATGTGTGGTTCTATTTCTAGATTCTCTGTTTTATTCCAATGATCTGTATGTCTTTCCTTACACCAACACTGCCTTGATTACTGTAGCTTTAGAAGAAGTCTTAAAATTAGGTACTAAACATCTTCCAACACTTTTTTTTTCTTTTTACTTTTCTAGGTCCTTTGTACTCCCACATAACTTTTAAATTTCAACATCCAGTTCTTCATTTATAGCAGTATACACAGACCTGAATTTTTATATGTACCTTGTGTTTTCTAATCCTGCTAAATGCAAATACAAGTTCTAGGGGCTCCTAGAGATTTCTTAGTATTTTCTCTGTAGATGATCATTTCATCTACATATAAAGATTTTGCTTCTACCTTGCCAATCCTATCCTAATTGTGTCATTTTATTGCCAGACTATTTTGGTTTGGGCCTAGGTTTCAAAGTTTAATGGACAGATAAAGAGTAAACATATCTGCCCTTGTTCCCCACCTTAAGGAGAAAGCATTGTATCTTCTCCATTCGTATAAGGTGTTCTCGCTGGAAGTATGGAGTACATGTCTTTAATCTGCTGAGAAGGTTCTGTTCTACTTCTAGTCTCCTGATAGCTTTTACCATGAAGAGCTGTAGAATTTAGTCCAATACTTTTTCTCCAACTAGTGACAGGATCATATGGCTTTTTCCTTTCCTCTGTTAAAATGATGACTTTTAGGGGTGGATCGTTCAATGCTGAACCAACAATGCCATCCCTATAACAAAACCACTTTCTACACACTGCCAGGTCTGACTTCTAATAGTTTGTTTTGTTAAACAAATTCCTATCTATGTTCATACTTTTTTCTTCTATTATCTTTATCCAATTTTAGGATTAGCACAATGTTGATTTCCAAAAATGACAGAAGTGTTCCTTTTTTTTCTCCTTTAAATGTTTGATATAATTTATCAGTTAAAATGTATATGAGCCTGTTGTTGTCATATAGGTAGGTTTTCGAGCTAGGAATATACTTTCTTTAGTAGGTGCTATTCAAATTTTATATTTCCTCCAGAGTTAGTTTCATTAATTTGTCTTCCAAGGTACTTCTTAGAAGTTGTCAAATTTATTTCAAAACAAATTTTGAAATATGCTCTCTATATCCTTTTAAATTCTGTAAAATCTGTGGTAATGTCTCCTAGGTCTTGTCATTTTGATTTTAAACATGTATAATTGATATTGTGTAATAGGAAGTAATGGTCTAAGGAGCAGGGGAAGTGGGAGGGGTAGGAGAAGGGAAAGAAAGGAAAAGAAAAAAATATGAGAAAAGGAAAAAAATGGAAACAAAATCTTTGCAAATAGGGAAGGGTGGAGGGGGTGAAGGGAGGGCAGGGGAAGGGGAAAAAAATAAGAACCAAAATATTCATGTAATAGTGCAAGATACCAATGATGAATGTAACTGTATTTTATACCTAAAATGGGCCAATAAAGTTAATGGGGGGGGGGGGAAGAAAGTCCCCTTGGACTTGACCAGCAGACTAAAAGGCATTTGAGTTAAAGATGGGAGCCATAACTGGATATTAAGAGAAAATGGAGACATTATTTTATCAGTGAGCTCCACAGCTATAAGAAATGACAAGGACAGGAAAAGCCATAAGTAGGACTTGGGAAGAGGCAGCAGCAGAGCCCTGCACTCTTTTGGGCCACCTCCCAGGAGAGAATCGATAGCTGCATTTCATTACACCTCTGACATCCTATCCAATCTCGATCTCGGGGCGAGCACTCCAGCTCCAACATGTAAGCACCCCGACCCCAATTCTCCAATCACTGTCATTGTTTTGGTTTTGTCAACTTGTCTTTTTTCACCTTTCACAGCCTGAAGAGTCAGGGCATTTTCAGTCTTTTCCTTTTAATTCTATTGCAAAAGCTTTGCTCTGAGGTCTGTGACAGCGTCTCACCTCGATCTGGACTCTGCCCTCAGCCACGCACCACCGCTGCCAGCCTCAGCCCCAAGGACTCCCCTCCAGGAAGCCTTCCTGACTGTGGCTCACAGGGCCCCTCCACTCTTACTAAACTCACCTCTCTTCGGAACCATCAGCAGCTTACAATTTAGTCTAAATTAGATTGTGTTGTTTGTGTCCCTGTTTTGTTAAGTTTATGACACCTTTGTTTTAAAAAGATCTCAGAACCTCACAGTCTCCTATGTCAAGTTCCCAATGAAACCACCAACTCAGAAAACATATTTAGTTGGGTTTGGTGTACACACTTGTAATCCCAGCACTCGGGAGGCTGAGGCAAGAGGATCACTGTGAGTTGAGGGCAACCTGAGTGAGTTCAAGACCAGCCTGAACTACATAGCGGGACCCTGTCTCAAAAGCAAAATTAGATTTATGCTCATCTTCTTCAATATTCCCAGTGAGTACAAAAACACATGCTGGATATATGCAGATCAATTCAGAAATACAATCCTTCTAGGAAAGCCATTTGGCAAGTCTGTTCTGGTTTCATGGACAATTGTGACCTCACTGTGAACAGGAGTCTTAGACAAAGCCACGGCCACTATGTCACACTGGGTGGCTGGCTGGGGTGTGATGCACACCCTCACTTTTCATCCTACTTCCACTTCTGAAACCCCAGTAACCACAAAAGTGAAGATTGTTAAATAAAATCCTAAGAAACAATGCTAAATCTAAGGACACATAACACGTATGTGTGCGTGCACATGCACAAGCACGGGAAGGAAACAAACTTTCTCTGTGTTCAGACCCTCTGCACAGAGCCCTTCCTCAGGAAGATGGTGAGCTTTCCCCTGCACCAAGCCTGCTGCTGCAGACCCCAGCCAGCAGCGCCTCCCCCTCCCAACCAACTTCTGACACCCAACCCAGATTGGCCTCAGCTCCCACAGGCTGGGGGCATCCACTTCTGATGCCAACCACAGGGGAAGGTGTGCTTGGAGCTTCGAACTAATGGGCCACAAGCCAGTTTCTGAAGCTCTCCTGGGGTTTAGTCACAGCACTCAGGAGACAAGGGCACTGCGCAGCTGACCATAAAGGATGTGACCAATGACCCATGAATGGGAAGAGAAAGAAATAGGTAGATGAGGCACAGCAGGTGGAGCATCCACACCCAGTGCCACCCCAGGCTGCTGGGTCTGTGGAAACTTCGTTAGGGATGGCAGATCACATCCTTGACCCTGGGTGATCAACTCAATCTTCAGCCCTCTCTCCTCTTCCGACAGCGAGGAGTAGGACAGAAAGTCCCAAACTAATCAGGTCATCAGCCTCATCTGGAAGTCACCTAGAGACCTCAACCACCAGTTACATCACTAAAATACAAGAGATCTCACTCACCCTGGAGACCCAAGGTTCAGGGAATCACATGCTGGAGGCAGACACTAAATATACATTCCTTCTTCCCTCACAGCACCCCAGTGTGAGGAAGTGTGGTCATAGCTGTGTCTCCACATCCCCTCAAAGCCTCCTGTGGCCATGGGGGGCGCTTTTCAGAGGTGACCGGATCTAGAGTGTATGGTGCTGAGATCAGGGTGTGTGATTACTAAATCAGTCCGCTGACTGGTCTGGCATAATTCTGGCTAGGATTTAGGGTGTGAGTGACACACCCACCCTAAAGTGGGTAACTTGCATAAAATATGAGGGACAGAAAGAGGGCTAATATGCTCTCGCCTGTCTGCCTGCCATGGACTGTTTCTCCGTGACACCCCTCTGCCAAGCCACCCTGCCTTGGAGCAGCTGACTACGGACTGAAACCTCTACAAACTGTGAATCAAATAAACCTTTCCTCCTTTAACTCTGGGGGATGAGTATCTTGCTCAGCAATGAGAAAAGTAACTAAAACAAGTGTGAGGTCTGAAGAACGAAGAAGAGAGTCGAAAAGGCCAGGAAGGAAGAGGTAAGCCATAAAAGAAACCCAATAAATTGTGCAACAAAAATGAGGCCATAGTATGAAAAATTAATCTGATTTGTAAGTTATTTTGAGGTTAGTTATGCAATGCTGAATTCTGCTAATCAGAATTTCAACCTAAGAACTGACAGATATTGGAATTCACCATATGAAATACATTTTTAACTCACAATATCTAATCCTATCGTTGATTTCTACTTAGCACAGTGCAGAAATAGCCTTGCACCACAGCCAGGAGGTACCGGAGGCCACAGGGGCCCACCCAATCATAGCCTCCAAACTGTGAGTGAAACAAATCTTTTCCTTATAAAGTAACCACCCCCAGGTATTTTGCTACAGTAACAGAAAACAGACCAAGATAGTGGAAGGATTTATGCCTATGTCTGACCCTCTCTTCTCTAGTGACTATAGAACCAAACAGGTTCACACTCAAGAGAACTAACATTTAGCTCAATTATCTATAAAATAAGACAGAGTGATTGCTACCATGAAACCCAACCCATGTCTTTGGTCAATTTTACAGTTTTATATGCTTGGCTTTCAAGAAAAACACAAAAACCAGAAGAAATCTAAGTGTCTGGTCATGAATTGGTCAGCATGGACGGCTCGAGCAGGCATGTACAACCCCAGGCCCCGCCGGCTCGAGTCTCTCTCAGATATGCAGTGACAACCACATGTGTGACAGCTCTCATCAGGCACCACATGACCCCTGCTCGGTGCTCCCCAGGCACAGTGGACAGCAAGGCGAATTTCCTGAAGCTGCAAGTTTAAAAGAACTGAACAGACCCAGGTGAATGGAAACAGTGCTGTCAAACACAGCAGGCTGCAGACCTACATGTGCCTTCAGTAGAGGGGCTCCCGTGGGGTGTCCAGGGGGACTCTGCTGGCCCAGAGCTCATCCTCCCTGCCCTCTCCCTCCCAGCCTCCCCTGCAGTCACATTCCCCTCCCATGCATGGGCCTGGCTCTGGCTGGACCCCCTTCCACTCACTGTCTCCTGATGGCTCGAAGGTTGATCATGATTTCAGGAATAAGCTTTTCATTCAAATTTGATTTGAGTTTGAATTCAGATCCCTCCACAGTCAGCTCCCAACTCTATGTTTGGCGGCATCTTCCATCTCTCTCGGCTTGGCATAGAAGCTCAGTGGAGCAGCACACCCTCCCTCCCACATCTGGGAGGTTCCCTCCTTTTGGTCTTTCCTCCTGCCCATCTTCTCACCACTCCCTTTCCCGAGTGAAGGTGTACACACCCTCACCAGCCTGGTTCTGAGACTGCACCTCCCAGAAGCACTGGAACAGGCCCATCAGAAGTCCTTCTGCTCCCATCAATGCTGCAGAGCCTGGCCCCGCCCAGCACGGCTTCATGACCACACCCCCTACTCCTAAGGTACCTGTCTTCCTTGCAATTCTGCTATCATCTATAAAAGGCAGGCAGGCTTGGGTTTTCTTTTTTTCCCTATCCTCGGTATAGTGGTTTTTACTTATTTATTCATTCAACAAACATTTACTGAACAACCCATGTGTCAAGCTTTGTTCTAGAAATTGGAGATTCTAAGATGAACAAAATAAAATCCCCACTTTCTTGGCTCTGACAGCCTAGAGCACATAATAGGTGCTTAATAAACACATGCTGGAAAATTTTTGAACCAAGTATCTTTGTACTTCCCAAAGTATGAGTCACATTTTTTAAACTATCTAGATGGTCAACAAATACCTTTAAAACTAAGGTCTTTTTATTGTTACCTCTCTGTTGAGGGTCCGAGTTGAAAATTCTCAGGTATAATGCTTCTTGACTTTTTAGTAAATACACCTGTGCAGATCTTCCATGTGAAGAAACTGTCCTCACATCAGAAAAAAAAAGTAAAATGAAGTAGAATTGAAGAGAGCAATGGCCCTGGGTTGCTAAGATCCACCCCTCTTTTAATAGTTCAGTCAGCAAGGGCTTCCTCAGGCCTGCGACCTTCAAGCTGCTCTGCTAGGCAACCGGAATACAGAGGAAAACACAATAGACGAGGTCCAGGCTTCGCAGGCCGAGGAGACAGAAGACAAACAACCAACTTCCCATGCCAAGAGCTCACGGCAGCTGCAGAGAACCAGCCCCATGGCTAGGAGGGGCAGAGGGACCGGGGTCCCACCCTTTAGACCCGTCCTCAGGGAGCCTCTGGAGGTGGCTGGGGCTTGGGAGGGGCCACCCAGGGACCCCGAGATGGGAGGAGTGGCCGTGACAGCTGAAGGGAGGGAGGAGTGAGGTCAGATCACATCCAGCCCTCACTGATGCACCAGGCGTGGCCTCTGATTCTGCACAAGGGACCCCATCTATATTTGGGGATGAGGGGACACCTGCAGGCTCTGACCACAGGACTGGTGTGGCCTGCTTCCCATTTCAGGCACTTGCTCTGGCTGCAGGTACGGCCAGGGTCCAGCAGAGTGGAATGGCAGGCCGTGGGCAGAAGAAATGGTCAGACCCTCAGCAGGACATGCTGGCATGTGAAAGGCAGAGAGGGACAAAGGAGGGGGCTAAGTGTAAGTATGGGTGTCAAGGTCTCGAGTCAGAAGCAGGTGAGCGGAGAAACGCAGCATCCTGATCTGGAGAGGGGTGGACGCTCTGTGAGATTCCCACGGGAGATAGCGACTCTACAGGAGGACTGAGGGAGAGCTGCGGCCAGGCTTCGAACGGGGAAGCATCATCTGCATGTGGTCGGCTTTAAGGCCTTGGGGAGAACTAAACCCTACGGAGAGCGAGTGTGGACCCAAAGGGAGGCAAGGGCTGAGGCCTGGGCTCCTGGGGTGCAGTGTGAGAGGTCAGACGGGAGGGAGAAGGGAGCCAAAGACAGCAGCGTCCACTGCTGCAGAAGAGAAACTGAGCCCTCGGTGCCCAGGGTCCCCGAGAAGGCATCAGGTAGGGACAGGGACCTGCAGAGAGGAGGCACAAGATGAAGATGGGAGCTGGGAGCTCGCCCGTGACATCCCAGGCGGTCTCCGTGGGGAGTGGGGACAACACGGACACGTGTGCTCAGGAGGGACCACAAGTGCGCACATACCAGCTGGTGGCTTCTTGTCTCCAGTGAATCAGTCACCGAGCTGCAGCCTCAGTGTTGGAGGCCCGAGCTTTGCAGGGGCAGGCCCAGGGCAGGACCTCTGTCTGCCCAGCCAGGAGGAGACAAAGCAAAGCGGTCCCTCCCCTCGGCGGTATGAGAGGCGCTGGCTCTGGGTCGCTGTCCTGTGGCTTGCTGTAGCACGCCAGAGAAAGGATGGCAGCAAGGAAGAGGGGACCCAGGCGGGTCTGTCCGCAGTGAGTTTCTCCACAGGAACGTGGGAGAGTGGGCGGAGAGGTGACAGGTGTGGGCGCACCCAGCCCGCGGAGAGGCAGCTGGAGGCCGAGCTCTGTCCTGGGGCAGAGTCCGCAGTGGGGAGACGGTGGATTCTGGGCGCAGTGGAGGTTTCAGCCTCCGCTGGGGGTAAGGCCTGTGTCCCACAGTCCCGGGAGGTTCGCGGCGTGTGGGGACCCTGCGGGCAGGCCTGGATTTAAGGTTCCACCGGAAACACCGCCCCAGTCAGCAAGCTCAGAAGGGCCTCTGACGGCAAGACAACCCTCCATGGGACCTGCGCACGCATGGCCTCCTCTCCCGGCCAAGGGGGCTTCCATCTGTTCCCAGGCAGCCTGCGGGGTCCCCCAGACAGCTCAGCACTCGCTCCCTAGGGAACTGGGGGGTCAGTGCTCCCTGCTGCTACAATGCTGTCCCAGGGTCCCATTCTTCACTCTGTTCCATGCGTGGCCCCATGAGGTCCCCCATGGTGCAGGTGTCCTCCTCCTGGGCTGTGAGCCTCAGAGACAGAAGCCCCGCCGTGAGCTGTCTAGCGCCCCTCCCAGGTGTCCAGCCAGCCCTGCAGCTGAATCCCTCCACCCATGGGGTAAAAAGAGCCAAGGAGAACAGGGACAGAAGCTTACAGAGCGAGGGTCTGCAGGCGCACAGTGCTGGGTCCCGGCCCAGGAGTTCTTGGTTCTTCTGAATTCTCGGTAATGAACTGAGGTCCTGGATTGAGTCTGGACGGGGCAGGGGAGTCGAGGTTTGGGGGCATCATGCACACAGGTAGCAGCTGGGGCAGCAAAGAGGGACCAAGGGCCGAGCTCGGGAGCATGGGAGCTTTGGGGTCCTGGTTGTGTGGTCCCCACTGGAAAGGCAACGTGGACCATTCCTCCTGCAAGCTCAGCTGCTCCCGGACAGCGGCACCCAGGCCTCGGGTTCACCTCTGAGACCTGAGAATTCAGGGTTCTCTGGGAAAGCAAGCTGTCGAGAAGGCAAGTGACAAGGCCAGCGGATCACTGACGACATCCTACACAAGGTGTGGAGACGGAGCTCAAAGGCCAAGGGCACCTAGCATCGCCAACTGGAATGCGCAGGGTTCAATTTCCAATGTAAATGGGAGGCTGTTGGGGCCGCATGTGAGCGTGGGTGGGTGGGGCGACCAGGTGCTCAGGGACAAATGGAAGTGTTCCGGCGCCTGGTCACCCACTCAGCAGAGATTCCAAACAGGCTGTGGCCAAAACCAACCCCAGGACTTCCAAACACAGTCACATTTGCCTAGCATCTCCTTCAGGGAAACTTCAGAAACAGCCCTCGCCATCCACCCATCCCGACTCCCGGCATAACTGGCGTCCACAGCACTTCAGGTAAGCACTGGCACTAAAGTCCTACGGTGCTCAGGATCCAGGGTAAGTATCAGGAGCTCACCAATTGATGGGATGCCCTGGAAGTCAAGTGCAAGATCAAACTACGTTCTGGACTGAGGCAGGTTCAGATCCTGGTTCTGTCAATGGCTGAATACGTCACTTCCCCTTGGTCAGCCCTGACTCTTCCCTGAGAAAAAAAACTGAACAGTGATAGTAAGCATGTCAGGGACTCATCTGATGACTAAATGGGATGATAAAATAAAGCACTTATCATCGTTTCTAGAACAAATAAGAGCTCGACAATGATTATCAATTATAATAAACAGGTTCGATCAACACTGCATAAAAAGTGTCTATAGCTGCCACCACAGCGGTACACCTCAGGCTGCCTGCCCAGGAGCAAGGAAGCCACCTGTATGTCCGGGCTGAAGCCTCCATGGGACTGTGGCTTGGTGGACAGGGAAGGTGTCTCCTTCACCATGGGGTCCACACAGTGGTGCAGGCCACGGCTCCAGGGAGACAGCTCCCCAGCCAACACGGTGTCTGCCATGCAAAGAGGTCACGCAAACAGTAGACTAACCTCCCAACCACTGGCCCGAGCCAGTCCACACTGTCCAAACGCCAATTAGAAATTTACAAAATATTTTTATCCTAACATTTTGGCGCTGAGAAAACTGATGGCCAGTTTAGAATGAATGAAGCATAAGAAGCTTAAAGACAGATACAAAATTTAAACTTCAGAGTTGAGGAAAGAGCGGATCGTGGCAGGGGAATGTGATATAAATGCCATCCCTCCTCCAGTTTCGGCCTGAACAACAAGATACAACACCATGAAATCATTCCACAACTGAAACGGATAAAAGTTAATTAACTTGTCCCTCGATTACCTAACAGAGTAAGTGAACAGGTTGGCAAGGAAAGATAAACAAATTTTCCATACATGCACACTGGCTGTTAAAATTGGACATCTCACCTGCCCTTACGACTATTGCTCAACTTTAAAGAAAATTTAAAGTAATCATTTTCAGTTTAAGAACTAGAATGAAGAAGTGTGTCTTTCTGTGGAAGATCTGATATGAAGATAATTTGGCAAAGGACCCTGGGTTATCTAGGCTCAAAATACCACCTGACCGGAGGCTGGAACTCAGAATCCCCAAATGTGATTTCATTGTCTGTGAAGCCAAGATTTAAACCTATTTGACTACTTGAGGGTGAAGGGAAGTGTAGGCTTCATTCTGCTATTTGACAATTGTGTGACCACTAGCACAGTGTTTAATCACCTTCCTTGTGATTTGCTAATATTAATATGCACCTCCCAGCTCTGAGTGGTACAGGAAATGCTCTGCACACCACACTGAAAGTATACCCCACTGCAGGTGACAAATAACAAATGCCAGCTGTCACTGTTCTCAATGTCACTATGACTGGACCAAGCTCCTGAGCATCATGTGGTAACTCAAGCCTCCGCCTAGGTTAGGGGCTCAAAGAATGGGAGTTTTTCTTCCACTCTTATCCTTTCTAATGGAAATAATATATGTGAGATTTCCTTCTTCAGAGACAGCCAAGAGATTTTAATTTCTATGAGTCAGATCACACGATTTTCAGAGGAGGGACAGAAAAATCTATGCATATTTGTATTTCCTGAGTTGTCAGCTCTCCTGTGGCCCAGCAGTTCTTAGACAGTGAACCTGCTCTTCAATGAAGGTGACAGAGAGTCCAGCCAGATCAAAGGACTTTCCTGGAAAAACGACCTCCTTATGTTCGGGCATAGATAACAAGGTGCAAAGAAAAATCCAATGCTGGCTCAGCCCCTCAGGCTGCACTATAAGCCACAGCACCCTCTGGGCTTAGAGTGGAAAAACAGCACAACAACATCAGCATCGCTCTCTCTCATTCACCCTGCCCTGTGCACACGAACATCTTCCATCAGAAAGCACAGGTGCATTTTCATTTAACAAACTTCCACGTCGCCTGGAATACAGTGCGTGGCCTGCAAAAGCACTGAGACACAGCAATCATAGGAGGACCAGCACTGCAGACCACGTTCTTAAAAACTAAAATAATGCAGTCCTTTTCCAGGGAAATGCGAGCTTGCAAGAGTCACCAAGAAACCGCTCCCGGGGCTCCGTACACACAGAGGCTTCTACAAGGCAACGCCCAGGAGGAAAGGAAAGGCAGAACAGGGCCCCGGAAAATGCCTTCCCAACCTGGGACACTCACTCTGCATGCATACGCACCGTCTTCAAGCGCTTTCCACATGGAACATCTCCAAATAAAGTAGTTTCCATGTTTCCCATGGCTCCAGCCTTCACCTGAGACAGCAGATCCCAGACCTGTCCCCTGTCCCCCTGCCAGGCCGGAGAGAGACTGGGTAGCACTGGGAGCGAGAACCCACAGCCACAGGAAGGACAGGCTCCCCACAGCCCATGGCACAGGGCACTTCAGGCCAGAGAAAATGCTTTCAGAGTGATTGATGGGTGCCCAGGATTCATCCCACTGCGATGTAAGCGTCTAACCAAACTCAGCAGCACGATCACTGGAGGGGCAATGGCTGGAGGGACACAGGAGCACCTCCAGCATCCATGTGCCTACGACAAACCCAGGAACACAGATGGAGTTTCTTTCATTAATCCAAAAAGAAAAGGACATAATAAATGAGAGTCCTCTACGACACTCACCTTGTAGCTGAAGAAATGGTAACCAAGGCTCCCTGCGGAATTCCCTCCATCTTTCACCAGGATTGCTCCAGAACTCATGCTTAAAGCACAAGCAGGTTCTACTGGAGCAACTAGACCCTAACCTGGTTAGCTCAGGCCTCAAAACCTCGGCACTACTAACCAGTTGTCCTGGGTGATCCTTTGTCGTGGAAGCGTGCTGAGCAGCAGTGGCCCCAGCCTCGTCCACTAGGTGCCAGCAGCAACCCCAATGTGGGGCTGTGACAGTGACCTTGTCTCCAGACACTGGCCCATACTCTCGGGGTCACAAAACTGTCCTCTGCTAGAATCACTGATTTGACCATGGGAAGTATTTTGTTAGGAGCATGCTCCTCTTAAAAATAATCAAGTCATAAAAATGATGGGTAGCTCTGTTTAAATTGCCACCTACGAAAAACAATGAGCCCCAAATAGTAGTTGCTTAGTTCCATGGAGTTTACGCTAGGCTGCATCTCAGCTCTTTCTGGGGTGTCAGAATAACCCTGGGATAACCCCCGGGTCTGAGACGTGGTCCCGAAGAGAGAGTTAAATACTGGCCTGGCCCCACGCGGGGCCGGATAACATACAGGGGCAGCCCAGAGTGGGACCCCGTGCTCTGCTGGACTGTGATGCTTCCCAAGCAGACGAGGGGTGATGGCCAGGTCCCTGCTTGCAAACTACCCCAGATTCAGAAAGCATGCAACTCCGCTTTTTTGTTGACTCCCCAGTTCAAGAATCTTTTAAAATTGGGTAGCGATCTGGTTCACTTGGACTCTAGTAACTTGCAGATTTTCAAAGAGGTTACGCTTATCATTTTTCCTCAAGATAGTCATTGTTTTAAGCATATATGGCTGAGCATTCTAAGACATTCCTAAGGCCATAAATGAGTCTCAGGTTTTGACGGTTCCGTGCTATAAAAGCTTTCCCTGCACTTGCGACATAAACACGAATGGCTGACGCAGCCACTTCCTTTGGTCCTTATTACATTTTTACTCTGTTCTTTGTAAACAGATTGCACAATAAATGTGCCTTTAAATTTTCTTTTTTTAAAAAGCCCTCCCAACCTCAGGGAAATGTGGCTTTCCTGCACTCTGGCTGTGTGCGAGTAAATTCTGCTGTTTTCTCCCCGTTTCCAAGGAGAAAGGATGCAGAGAGATGCTGCAGATGCCTCCACATCCACACGCAGCCCCCACCCCAGGAGGCCCAGCACACCCCACTCCTGAGCCTAGAAGAGCTGTCCCCCAGAGGTGACGGAGACCCTAGGGGAAGGCACTGGACACGAAAATATGGAATACGTATCTTCTCTGGGTTGAGCCGATTTGTTCTAATAAGAAATCTGAGTCACACAACCTCTCATTTTGATTTTTTATCAGGAAGGTCATTCACTATTTACAATTACTCATGGGTCTCGGGCAGGTTATTAAATCTGGTGAAGGGAGCATGCACTGCCCTTCTTCCTGCCGAAGGGGACCTGAGGAAGGCTGAGTCCTCTAGACGGGATGTGAAAAGGACAGGCCGAGCCAGACTGTCGGCTTCGGAGCTCCCGTCATGAGAGAGAACCCAGAGCTATTTTAAACCCGCGTCTTCTTCCGCACGCTCCATTGGCGCTTACGGCTCTCCACACAGGGCTCTCCCTTTTAAGATCTTTTTGAAGGATCCTAAGTGGAGGGACCCATTCTTGCAAAGAGGAGGAGGTTTACCTCACTGTGGTGATGAGTCAGCGGGAGCTGTGGGCCATCACCCACCACGGCCTTTACCCGGTTCTTCCAAAGCGGAGACTCTGCAGCCGAGGTGCGGGGTCATCTCTGTAGTGAATCCCAGTGAAATCACCAACGGATTAGAACATCAAACTTGCTTAAGATGCTAGGTGGGAAAGGTTATTTTTAATATTATCTAAAATAAGATCTCAGGACACAAAAAGATATTTTTAAGGTTCTGAATTCAGGCCTCTCTCCAGCACATATCCGAGTCTATTTTAGTTCAAACATCAAGGACACACTGTTTTGAAAGATTATTCCATTCCAACATTAATAACTGCCCTCAATTTTAATATATATGTGGCAAGGTCTACAAGGCAGATAAAGCCATATACACCGTCTTCTCTTTCACTGGCGACTTAGCCTAAGGTCACACACTCTGTATGAGAAATACAGTCAACTTGGGATCATTTGCTTAATAGAAGGGAGCAGAGGATAAGAAAATCCAACAGAGCAAAAGATCCTGTGGCCCTCGCCACAGGGCTTTAGGATGAGCCTGGGCACTGACGAAGGTGCATGAAGTGCTCCTGAGGTGGAATCAAAGCCAAACCTCAGCTACTCAAGGATCCGCTCTCCTGACCGTCCCATCCTGTTTTGTTCTGAGACAGTGTCCCATGAGTCACCAGGTCCCCCAAGGTGGGCTCGAACTTGCTGTCTTCCTGCCTCAGCCTCCTAGAATTGCCGAGATGAGGGTGAGCACCTCCATCTCTTAAGTGTGTTCAATGCAGGACCCAAATGGGCTTTCACTGTCCTGCTTGGAGCCACCTGGCTGCCTTTGGGCTTCAAAGGGCTTCTCTGCTAGGGTGCCAGCAGCCAGTGGAGAGGGGTCAGTATGTTTCCACTGCAGTCAAGCCCATAACCAAAGCAGCTGCTGTTAATACCCAGAAGGTTAAATATGCTCAAAGCAGAAGAAAGAACGAGGGAGGTAGGGAGGTAGGGAGGTAGGGAGGTAGGCAGATGACAGATATCCATACACAGAGGCGCTCTCCAACAGTGCACTGCAGTGTGCTCGACACCATGGGACCAACTCTCCCTCTCCCTCTCCCTCTCCCTCAACCCCGAGCTGGGCAGGCCCTCCCCTCCTGGCTGAGTGTGTGTTTCTGCAAAGATGGAACGCAGGCCACGTGGGCCAGAAGAGCCTCGGCCATGTGTCAATACTGAGGTTCCCCAGCCATGCGCACCCCAGAATACAGAGCCAGCATCCGGAGATCAGAGCAGGAAAGAGTGTGACTTGTAACTCAAGGGACCCCAGGGGTGGTGGGGAAGGTGACAAAGGCACAATGGGAGACAGCTGGGGAACACTGAAAACCACAGCCCTTCCCCGGGTGCACCAGAGTTTCTCACCGAGGCTCAGGACCGGAAAAGCACAACACATCCTCCTCCCCTTTCTCTCCAGTTCCGATTCTCACTGGGTGGGAGGGAGTCCAGACAGGGGGACATTACCTAGAACCCAGCTCAAAGTTTCAACAGACCAGAGCCTCCTTCCTCACTCAATGGCCTCTTATGCGACCAGGGGTCAGAAGGGAATAGCGGCTCCACCCCTTCCTCTATAGTCCTGTTCTTCCTGTCCAACTTTGCTTCCATTGTCTCCGAAGCCTTCAGGATATTCTAAAGCTCCCAGACTCGGCCATGATGTGACCACAGTGGATGGGGGTATGGTTTGAATCTAGAATGTCCCGCCAAATCTCACGGGTTCAGGGGTGGGGCTGTTGGAAGGTGATTAGATCTCAGGGGTGTTCTTCTCATCAGTGGGCTGGTCCACCGATGAGTTCACACCTAAATGTGCTGCTGGGAGGTGCGCCCTGGCTGGAAGAGGTGTGTCCCAGGTTGTACCTCCATCCTCTGCAGGGTGTATCTCCATCACTCCCTCCTCCCTTTCTCTACCTCCTGGCTGTCACGAAGTGAGCAGCTCTCTCCACCACACCCCTCTGCCATGATGTCTCTGCCTTGGGGGTCAGCCAGCCATGAAGTGAATCTCCAGAGCCATGAGCCAAATTAAACCTCTCCTCCTGAATTGTGGGTGTTGGGTGTTTTATCCCACTGACAGGAAAATAATGCACAGGGCCTCTTGTGACTATGAATAACAAGGGCTCTGGCTGTGACGGGAAATCCTTCAAGATAAGTGAACCAACCAGTGGTCAAAGTGAAATATCTACACAAACACCAAGATTACGTCTAGGTCAACATTTTTTTCTATCTAAAATTTCTCTACGAACATACAATCCAAACTACTGTAAAACATTAGCCATGAAAGGGTTAAGAGCTTTTGGTTTTGGTGAGCCATTGGACATTCACATGCACACACTCGGAGCAATTAGCAACACAGCAACACTCCTCAGTCTCTGCTGTCGCCCCAAGTCCCAGAAACCCCTAGCTAGGGTTGCCAACTTAAATAAGTCATGAGAGGACGTCTCTGGCCCCTAGAGAGCATTTCATATTTCTTATGCACTTCCTTTTCCCCAGCCAGAGAAGCAGGCAAACGATTACCCTTTACAGGAAGTGCTGACCTCAAGAAGTGGCAGGGAGCACAGGGTCGGGGTGGTGCCCTCGCCTCGCTCCGTGGTGCTGAGTGGCCCCTCACAGGGTGCAGTCTGTCCCTGTCAGGTGCCTTCAGCTCGTCCCTGAAGTCTCACAAGTAATATCACAAAGCACTGTTATTTCTCCCTGGCAGCTATACATCACTTATTAAAAATGCTCCACAGCTGATATTAAGAAATAAACACTGTAATTAGGCAGAGTGGGATTTGGGGTTTTCAGTGTCCTGTGGGAACTCAAGAGCAAATCACAGCACAGCAGGGCTGCTACGGAGAGCAGAAATAAATCTCCAGTTTCTCTCATGAGAAAAGATGTTTACGCAAAATAAGAAGTTTCGACAATAGGTCAGTTCCTCCACAGAGAAAGAAGAATACATTTTAAATGCACACAAAATTCCAGTGTGGCTCTCGGCATCTTCATATTCGTCTGTCTCATGAAAAAATCATGGGAGTTTCCCCATCGCCTTGCGGTCCAGGCATGAGTGAAAAGCAGGAAACAGTCATGCCTGACTCAAGGTGAAGAGGGAACCAAAGAGTCTCAGCCACAATCCGCATTGCAAACAGCCTGCTCTTCTGTCTCTCCAGTGACCGGGCACCCTGATCCCAGCCCCAGCTGGGACTGGGCCAGTGTGAGGACCCCATGGAGATGCAGAAGCCACTTGGGGACCCAGAGGCCATCCCCGGGGGTGATATCAACATACTGTTATTTTGCAAAAGCAACAACAGTGAAATAATTCCAGTATCTAGAAAGGACTAGAAACTGACTTTCACTGTATTATTCACAGTGAGAACGAATCATTTATATTCCGTGTAGAACAGGCTTCAAGCAAGCTCTTTTCTATTTCTTTATCTTAATATTAATAGAATCGAGTCTCATATGAGTCAAAATCAGGAATAAAATAGTGCAGATGTTTTCCCACCAGTTCTTCAATATGCCCAAGCATAGCATGGGGAGAAGGGCTACAAAACGGTCTGTGTTATGGACGGTTTTTTCTTAAAATAAAAGGCAAAGGCTTTCCACAGCATCAGACTGTGGGCTAGTCCAGACATGATCTGGATCCCAATTTCCAACCTGTAAACCAGCAGAATATCCCTACACATTCGTAGATTCTACTATGAATAGAAAATAAGGGCCACTGGGAATAGCAAAACTAAACTGTGATTAGGAATACATGCAGTCCTAGGAAGGAGGATTCTTTCATTCCTTTCTTTAAAATGTCTTAAATTGTGTATATTTAAGGAATCTGGAGGACATTATAAGTGAAATAAACCAGGCACAGAGAGAAAAGTAAATACCCCTGATCTCACTAACATGGGCAATATGAAATCAAACACTATTTCTCCTCTAAGAGAAGGGATGCTCTTTCTCACTTGTCCAGTAGCATTTATGTCAATCAGGCAGTCAGGGGTAGTCTCACCAGGCCCATCGGGGCTGGACAACTAGAAGTGCGTGTAACACAGTTTAAATCTCCAGAATTTAATCACTGGTGAACTTGGAAGGGCAATTACAAGATCCTAAATTTAAGCCCCTTTTCAGCAATTGCTGTCCTCCAACCCCGCATGCTGACGTCTTCCTGCTACTATCCTGCTCCTGAATGCCCTCCGGGTACACAGGCTGAGCTCACAGTCTGTGGCAGGGCTGTAGCCCCCATGCGCTCCCCTCGCCCTGGCCTTCGGTCTGACCCCCATCTTCCCGAGTCTTACAGGGATCTGGAGGGCACCCGGGGCCTCTTCCCAGTGTATCCACCAGGCGGGACACCTGGTTCTCCCTCCTTGCTTCTGTTGTGGCCTGGAAGTGGGCACAGCCAGCACTGAGTGTTGCCTTTCAACTCTTTCTTTCGGTGTCTTTGCTGCTGCATTTAAAAACGGCTTTCCATAAATAGGACTGCTTGCTCACTCTTAAGTCTGCTCACTGTTTTCTGAGTAAAAACAACTTAGGCAGGGGCATGGGCCCGACGCATCAGTCGCTGTCAGTCCGCCTCTGCTTCTGGAATCCTCTTCTCACCCTCCCACCTGTCTTTCTGATCTGACTCCTCCCCGTCCGCTAAAACCCTAACATGCATTTACATAATCCAGGGGACTTTCGAAAAAGCAAGACTTAATCCAATCAGATGGGCTTTAGAACAAAATCACCAGTGTTTACCAATATACAACCACAGCAAAAAAATTGCCAAAAAAAGAAAATAAATATTGTAAGCTGTACGACATTTGATTTGATTCTATTTGAATAAAAACTGAAGTTTTAACAACGAATAAAACATATTCCTTCCGTGTTACTTTGATGAGGTACTACTTTTATATCCAGTTCTGCTGCAAAATAAGATAATGATGAAAACCCCACAAATCCACCGCATGGTAAGAAAACTGTAGCGTGGCCTTTAAAGATGATTAAGGCCTAAGAAACTGAGCTTTATTTTGATGTCCTGGGTGACTCTTTGATGAAGAAATGAATTCCCAGGAGCCACTGGGGAAACTTAAATGTCTGTTTGATGTTTCTGCTGGCCTTCAGAATGCCACAGTGTAATAAACACTGTGCAGGAATTTTCAATCACGTTACTCAAGAACAAAGGGTCCAGCACACTGATGAGATGATCATGGGAGACATCTGACCTGCCCCGCATCATGTGCAGCACCTGAAGCCATTCTGTCAGCCTGTGTGACCCAGATGAAATCCCCTTCCCTAGTCCAATGTGAATCCCTTTGGGAAAAGAGAAGAAAATGCCCTGAGAACCTTGGTAGAAAATAAATGCTTCTATAGACCAGAGTCAGCATGGCAGAACAGGGGGCAGTAGTAAGGGAAGGCACAAGGCGCGCGCGCGCACACACACACACACACACACGTCTCACAAACAGCTCAGCCATTACAATCAGAGATCCAGGCAAGAAAGGCAACCCGGCGAGAATAAAGAAGGCGGAAACAGGAGGGAAACTGGGAAGAGACAGAGGAGAGGAACAGCAGAGGGCAAGGGAGGATGGCAGGAAGGCTCTGTCTCCTGTCTCCTGTCTGTCTCCCTCCACCCACGCTCACAGCTCCGCTCTGTGCTGAGGATACAGCAGGGCATCGCCACAACCCTGTCTAGAGCAGCTGCGCCAGTCCACACGGAGCCCCAGGCTGCAGTGAGCCCCATCCAGGGAATGACCCAGGTCTGGGGCCAGGGACAATCCAGTTTCCTGGAGCAGGTCTCTGAGTCAGGGCCCTGAACCGGGTCCTGGGTTCTCAGCTGCCCCTGGGCGATGCCCTCCTGCCCCCCAGGTGGGTGTGGGGGATTCACCCCAGAACTGAGAACCTTCCACGCCCTGTGCCTTAGCTTAACCTGTGCCTTCAGCATTTTCAAACCTAGGAAGAAAAGGGCATCGATCTAGTTAGGGTGGAGGAGGAGTGCAGGAGGCGTCCGCTGAGGATTTCGGCACTGGGCTCCTCACACTGCCAAAAGCTAAGGCAAGGTCCCCAGACACAGGTGCTGCCCAATTCTCTGGGGGACGGGGAAGGCTCTGTCCCCCGCCGGGCTGCAGCCTCAGATCTGGAGGGACTGCAGAGGAGCGCGTCACCGCAGCCCCTGTCACCATCAGCAGGGGAGAAGCTGGCTCCTGGAATGACACTGGAAGGTCAGCCAATCAGGCGCGGAGCTGCCACCTGCAAGCACACACGCCACTGCCGCGCGGAGGAAGGAGGTGAGCAAACGCACCCCCTGCGGACCCCACGCCGCTGCACCTGCACCGACACCTCTTCCCCTTTCTATGCACCATCCAGGCTTGAAAATGCCCCTGTGCACACAGTGCCCCTCATTACACGGGAAACAAAGACTGCCGGACCCGTCCCGGCCTGCTGGCAGCCTGGGCCGGAGCTCCAGTGAGCTGTACCCTGGGACGCAGAGTCTGGGCTCGGGAACTGGGAGGAGCAGGGAGGCCTGGAACTGACATCCATCTGTGCACAGCCGTCCTCCCTCCCCCGCTCCACTGAGCCCGCCGGAGTCTGGTGAGGTCTGCTGCCCACTAGTGTCCGTGGCGGGGACACAATTGACATGCAGGTAGCAGCACCTCCTGTCTCTTCCAAGGCCCAGCGCACGCTTCAGCGTGGCTGCCAGGAGGACAGACAAGCCCTGCGATGCTCCCTGAGCCCCTGCCCGTGTGGGCAAGGCAGGCCAGGACAGCAAAGCCTGGGACACGCCTGCCCATCCTGAAAATGCCCCGAAGGCTCTGCCTAACGCCAAGTGTATTCCTTTTCACCACCTATTAATTATGCATGAGCCACATCCATAATCTCATCCATTCAGTTTAGCTAATTTTACGAAATCTAGATGTCACAGATTGTGTAAATGCGTGCTTCATGCTTCACGCGTCACGCGCTTGAGAAATACACCGTTTCAGACATGAATTCCCAGCCTCCTACACTGCCCATGGCTCTTCACAAAAGGAGAGCCCCATCCCTACATCAAGTCTCCATGCACATCCACCTGAGTTTCCTTCCAGCATGGCCAGTGCACCTTATTCACCTCACACACGTCAGAGATAAACTGCTTGGCCAGCGACAGGAGGGCCAGGCTTTAGGGGTTTAAATTGGTAATTTGGGAAGTCAAAATTATTTGCCCTGCCACTGTGCTGCTCTGCACCAATTCTGCCCCAGGCTTAGTGGTCCCCGAGGCAGCAGGGACCAAGGACACACCCAAGTGGGAAAGGAGAGAAAGGGTAGAGGCAGATTGGCTGGCATTTATTAAAGGTCCGCCTGGCATTTCGTTCTGCTACAGAGGGCATCTCGTGGGGGCAGGCAGCTTCAGTTAAAAGGCCTGGAAAGTGCAGATGAACCCCAAAATTCCAAGCTTGGAACTGCAGTCTGCTTCATCAGGATGGGGGAGAGATGCCCTTTTCTGCTTGCATAGGCTGATGGGAATCACATAAAAAATCACCTTCAAGGCCCTCGGGGCCACTGGCACTCGGAAAGGCCTGCTTCTGCAGTTAGATAAAGCACCAAGTACGTGGCCGGTAATTCCCTGTCCAGTGAACAGACAACACCCACAAAAGGCCCCACCTGGGCTTCCATGAGCTGCCCCCCATTGCTGCCACCCCCGCCTTCTGGGTCCCCCGAGAACAGGATGCAGTAACGCTCAAACCCCACAGCCCTAGAAAACACAATGCCCATCAAAACAGAGACATCCAGAGGTGGCACAAGCAGGCTCCGTGGAACCCGTCTGATTATGCCCCCTCGGCTGATCTTGAGCCACCTCGGCTTTGCTCAGGAACTGCAGATCAGCCTGTGCTTGCTGGGGTTAAAATCGAGAGGAACTGGAAGGGATGGGGTTCGTAGGATGTGCGTGCTGAGCAGACATGGAGGGACGTGTGCATGTGTGTGCACATACGTGTGCCCTATTCCTGCCACGACCCCAGAGCTCTCCCGTGAGTGTCTTCAGAGCACTGCAGGGCAAGTCGCTGCTCTGAAACATGGTCTCTGCACCTCACCAGGTGAGGTCATTTGTAAGCCTTTAACCCATGAAGGAGCTGGCCTCTCAGTTCTCACTTCTGTCCAAAATACTCTCTGTAGCCTTCCAGCAGCCAGGCTTTTATTAAGATATAAATATACATCCCACTCCATCAGCAATAAAAGTGCTGCTATCTACTGTTAAAATGCACACATACTGGGGGCTTATGCGATGAGCTTCCCAAAATATCAATGTGCATAATCTTTTGCAAATGAGAAACATGTGTTATCATACCAGGCGTTTTTGGTGTTTGAGGCCCAGCTATCACACATATTCGGATGTTTTCTAAAATTAAATTGGGCCAAAATATGACAGTTGTTGACCAAAAAATTTTTTTTCATTTTTTAAAACTCTTCTTCAGGTAGGTAAGAATCATTTGCTTTCAGATTTCTTAAATATAGTCTTGAAACAGGCAGTATTCAAAACTAGACTGATTTCATTTCAACATGATTGTATATCTTATGATCCTTTACACAGTATGTCTTGAATGCCATTCTTTAAAGACCTCTACAACTGCAAAATGAACGAGCCCAAATCTCTACAGTCAGGCTTTTAAAATTTTCTCACTGTTTGATCATAAGAAGAGAGAGCCACTTTTATATAAGGCAGCACCACAGCTCCCTGGTAGACAGGATCAGAACACATACCACAACAATGTAAAATATTCATTTGCATGTGCCTCTTATGTCTTATCTTGTGTAGTATACCTATATTCATTACAGTGACCATAATTAATTAGCAAGTGATAGCAAAGTCTTGAAGACAATGCTTGCAGGACACAATATATGTGCAATAGGTGATCTTTGCATATATTTCCATATTATAGATGCCTGCTTGAAGTTTCATACAATCCTATGACCACGTAGGATTCTAAGACTTTTTCAGATGTGAAATACTGTCTCAAAACAGTCACCCACATTTAGGAATCTATGTGCCAGAGACTGTCATTAATCCTTCCCTACATTTTGGTCACATTTAACTTGATCAGAAAAATAGATGCTAGCTGGCTGACCCCTCTCAGAATCCCTCTCACTCTGAAACACACATTCTCCGTAAGACAGGCACCTCTTTCATCCTACAACCCCGGCCCTTACAGGTCCAGAGCTGTCAACCTGGGTCAGCAAGGCTTGGTGGCCCTGGGACGTCTCAGAGCGTTTGTGCCTTTCCCATGACTTGCCATGTGCGGAGCAGCGAAAAGGGCTGCCTCCTCTCAAACAACCGCAGCCAGCTCCCTAAAGCACATGCACCCGCAAGGTAAATTCCCCCAGGAGGAGCAGGACAGGTGCGGTGCCTGCTGGGAACAAAGGTGTCTTGTCAGAACTCATAGCCATTTTTTCCTGCCAGGAATTCTCAAAATGAAAGTTTCAAACACTCTGCTTGAGGTTATATTCAAGAGCAAAGTAGCATTTTCATGTGAATTTTGGAGGTTCCTTCTTCATTCAGCTCTATCTGTTCTTCATCATCATTTTTTAATTGGACAACATTCATGCATTTCCTTTGACCTGCTGGGTGCTGATTCTTAAGTCCTGCCTAGGTAGGCAGAGAAAATGCTGGGGGGCCCTCCCTGTGGCCCTTCAGGAAAATCTTAGAGCCTCCCTTTTCCTTCTGGTGCTTTCTTACAAGGGCCCGATCTCCCTCCCTCCCTCCCTCTCTCTCTCTCTCCCTCTTTCTCTCCCCCCACACCCCCCCCCACCTCCCGCTCCTTAGTGGTTTAATTTTAACTGGCAGCAGCAGGTTATACATTATATACAGATGTGTGTTCCAAAATTCGAGATGGGAATTGAAGCCTTGTACTGCCTCCCAGGCCATGTCAGAGGACGCCAGTCCCCTCCCGCTCCCGCTCGCGGGAAGCCATTCATACACGCAGGATCGTATTCAGGCGGTGACAAGCCAGCCACGGTACGGTCACACTTACTGAGTGGCTGGGACCCGTCATGAGCAATTGCCTTCTACGTGCCCGGGAAGAAAGCCTCCCCAGATGGACGGGCGTGAGGCAAGACACTGTGTTAACAATATTCACAGGTCTCATTCTTAGGGCCACACAGGTGTTTCTTTAAAATTTATCCACCTCTCAGATGATGTAATGTTTACCAATGCATATTTTTGCATAAACTGCTGGGAGGAATAAGATGTAGTACGAGGGTGGGGGAGGCGCTTGGGCCGAGCTTTCTGAAGCCTGCACTGCTGCTGGGTGCATCTGGCAGGACCGAGGCGCAGGCTTGGGGCTGGGAGGGCTCTGCCTCTGGGGAGACCCCTTCAGCGTCCCCTCGGGCGCCGCACCGGGAACTGAGCCCCTCTCGGCGCGGTCTTCTCGGCGCGGTCTTCCCGGCGCGGCCTCGCCTCCCTCCGCCTGCAAACCTGGCTTGTTCTGCGCGAGCCGGCTCTGGGCCCGAGTTCGCGGCCAGAGCCCGCACTGGCTAGGTCAGCTCCTCGCAGCGACTGCGGAGCAGTTCCTCCCAGTCCGGCACATTTGTTCTCTCGTAAACAGACAAACACGGGGGTGTGGACGCCGACGCCAGGGAGAGGGAGACTCACCACTCGCGAAGCTCTGGAACAAGGAGAGGGCCAGTATCCACATGCCCCTGCCGCGGCTCGGCCTCCCGCGCGCCGGCGAGCGAGCCTCGCGCCGGCCTCGCCCCCCGCGCTCCGCCCGGCCCGGCGCCGCTCGCCGCTCGCCCCGCGCCTGCCGCCCGCTGCCTCTGCCGGGGTCGCGCCGCCGCCTCCGCCGGGGCCCCGCCGCCCGGGCACGCGGCGCGCTCGGCTCCGGCCGGGGCTGGGGCTCGGGGCTCGCGCTGCACTCTCCGCGCGCCGGCTGCGCCCGCGTGCCCCCGCGGGCGTCCGTGCCGCGCCCAGGTGCGCCGAGCGCTCAGCGGGCCGCGGGCGGCTGGGCGGGTGCGCGGGGCCGCAGGCGCGGGCGTGGGCTCATCGCGGGCGGGCGGCGGCCTCGGGTGCGCCCGCCTCAGCCTCCGCAGCCAGGCAGCAGGCGGGCGGGCGGGCTCATCTTCCCTCTGCTCTCCCGCGGCCGGTCACATGGATCCCGCGAGCCGCTGCCCAGGCCGGCCGCGGACGCACGGACGCACGGACGGACGGGCGGACGCGGCACGGCCCCTCCCGCCCGCCGCGGGCTCTGCAGTCTGAGAGCCGCAGCGAGCGGCGCAGCCCGTCTGGAGGCTGGACGCACCGAGCGAGCGCAGCCCCGCGCGCTCACGCACCGTCAGCGCCGTGCGTTTCGGGCGCTGCGGTCGCCCCGCGCGAGGCCCCCTGGCTTTCAGCCGTTTCCCGGCCGGGGGTGACCACGCGGAGGGTGCTGGCGGAGCCGGGGGCCCTGCAATAAATGCTCGCGGTTCTGCTAGCGTGGGCAGCTATCCGGTTCCAGAGGCACAGACTCCGAGAATAAATAAAGTCCAGTTCATTTGCCTGGTGGGAACGCTGCTCCCAGTCCCCGCGGCTACTGCAAAGGATGCCTGTGACTGCGGGGGCTGATTTTTAATTCCCTGAGATACATGGTAGGAGACAAACACAAGCAGCTCTAACGTTGCCCTCTGAATGGTGCATATTTAAAAACTGATTAAGATTGCTGAGCGTGTGTGTAATCCCAAACCTGGAACCGACCCCTGCCACATGTTTGGGCGAAGCCAGGACAGCTCGTTGCTGATGTTCTCTGTGAGGTTCTTGAAGTCATAATAATATTCAAATAAGGTTCGTGGCTTTGCGGAAATCATGACTTGCAGGGCTGGAAAGCACCCCGATTTCAGATCAAGACAGGATGCTCAGAGGGGCGTGCTGAGTACAAGGAGGCATTTGGGGGCAGGGACGGGCGGTCTCCTGGGAGGTGAGTGGACCGGTGCGCTGGGGTCTGCGGCCGGGCTGCACGGCCCTCCGCCTCAGACACCCTCACAGACCTCGCAAAATAACAGGAAAAGCAAGTGGCGAGGCAGGAACAAAATGGTGCTTTACCAGGGCCCGGCACAAGATGGCCAGGCCCCGAGTAGAGGAGGGTCAGCTGAGCCGAGCGCGCTGGCTGCCGGCCTCTGCAGCTGCAGGTGGTCACGTGGCGCTGCCCACTCAGGCTGGCCTCGCGCTGTGCCGCTCTGGAACCCAGTGTACCCTGGCTTTGCCTGCACCGGGGTTCCCCTCCTGGGTCCTTCCCCAGTGCAGTCCAGGAAGGCAGGCAATGGGCCTGCTTTCTGTTCCTGCCCTGAGTCGGAACCCCCATTCGCATTGTACGAGCTTTTCACTGCACACCTGCAGTCTGAGTAGTTAGGGGTCTGACACATGCCAGGGTGGGCCAGGGCTCTCGAGTGTTACACGAGCCTCCTGCAGAATGCAAATGATCAGAGCTCCTACTCTGAAGCTGTAAAGCTCTGGTGCCACATGCCCATGCCCAGCGCGTGGCATTGTGGCCAGGAACGGCTAGGGTCTCACTGAGTTTGGGTGTGGGGCCGGCTTCCACATTTGGGGGAGCCCAGTGTAACATGAAAACAGAGGGTTCCTGTTTCAAAAAAAGAAATAAAGCTTCATTCAAGTCCAAATGTGGAAAACTCTGTCGTTTTGGTGAATCATGTGTCTTTTACCTGCTGCTTTGTGCCTCCTCCCACCGGGCACTGGAATGGTCTGGGGAGATGAGCCCTCCATGATGCCAGGGCTCCTCTGGAGAGTCAAGGCAGCACCAGCGGCCCACACCTGTCCCGGTTGCTTTGCTGCCCTCTGCACACACGTCCCATGCCCTGGGACCAGCCGAGCTTGGAGAGACAGGGAAGCAGTCCTGTACTGGGACCAGAGAGGGGTCGGGGGCCCATTGGCTTGGGCAGCATGCTAGGACAGTGCCAGCTTGGGGCAGGGACATCAGCTGCCAAGCTCCTCCCTGACACACAGCAAACACCTGACCACAATGCTCCAGATCCCCATGGCAGGGGCGCAGCTGAGGGCCCTCCCGAGGGGGCGGTGCTGGCAGGATGGAGCAGGCAGCAAGGCTCCATCACCCAACAGGTGTAGAAAACATAAACCCAAAGATACTACTATTAGAAATTCCAAGATGGCAGCTGCAGAGCATGCCGCCCTGTGCAAGCCCATTGGAGCTCGGGGCCTAATGGGACCCTCAGAAGGGTCCTGGTGCTACCCCAGGAAGCCAGCAGGATATGTCATATTCTCTTTGCTGGGTCAAAATACCAACACTTCAGTTTGAAGAAGGAGAGCCTTACTTTGGCTCACAGTGTCAGTGGGTTCAGTCCATGGGACCCACCCCCAACCGGGCCCCGCCTCCTGACAGCTTGTTCAACCATGGGTACAAATTTCCTTCCCAAGGCTCCACCTCTGAACACATGGGACTTCCGGGGGACATCTGAAATCCAAACCCTAACCAGCCCTCCGGTTCACCATCGAATGGTTGTGTGAGAGCTCTAGAGTGGGCCTTACTTGTGCCCCAAACTCCCACCTCAGCATCTTTATGTAACGTCCTTCGCTGGGAAACGGTAGGGAAGTAGCCATGGGTTGGACTCTCCCTGCCGATCGGTGAGCATCCCCACGGCCTGGCGTGGGCAGCACCCGGTAGACTGGAGTAGAGATCCCTGCTGCAGGTAGAAAGCAGAGCCGGCCCTAGCCTGTGTGCAGCACAGAGAGCTGTGGAGACTCAGGTAGACATGGGAGGTTTTCCTGAGACACGGGTGGTAGGGACACCTCAGGCTCGGATTCAGGCCAGCCAGCAGCTGCACACAGACATCAGGGAGCAGGTGAAGCCTCCTGCCCGAAGCAGGGGCTCAGACGTCAGCCTGGGTCTCAGTTTCCCCTTAGGGAGAATGGATCCATAACACTTGCCCTTCTGAGCCCACAGATCAGCGAGACAATGTGACAAGACACGGGGAAGGGCTCAGAGAACTACACGGGGTGTCACTGCTGTCTACAATGGACCTAGGGGGACACGGAGTGAGGACGGGACCTGACAGTGACTCCTCCAACTGAAGGGTGTTTGGATTTCGGGAACCCAGGCATGATCACCCCTGCAGTTGAAAATGCAGAGGTCGGAGATGACCAAGGATGCTGGCAGTGACTGTCCCGTTCCGTCCTCCTGGGGACGTGGGCGGCCCTGCTGTCCGCAGGTCCTGCAGCAGTTCCTGGGCTGAGAAGATGGACAGGAGGCAGGGAAGGGCACGGAGCTCCAGCTGCCTGACCCGCGAGGACGTTCAGGCCACGGGTGCCGTCCCTGCTGCCACTCACCGTGCTGCACGTGTGAGCACAGTGCACTCTCCAGGCTTTGCCTTTACTGCGTGTAAAGACGGCCAAAGGCGACAAGACACAGTCCGTACGAGTCTCACGGTTCACTGGAGGATCAAGTGAGAGTGCAGTAACTGAATGAGCTAAGCTGCATGATCCAAGACTGCACATTTAATTCAGCTGGTTGGTGCAAGGGTGTGACCCTTGTGCTTGTGTGTGCAGGTTGCTTGTGTGCAGGGCTTGCATGTGTTTATATTTGCATGTTTGTGCGTAGAGCCTTGTGCGAGAGCGCTGAGTATACTCCTCTGTGTGTTTCTGTGTGGCGTATTTGTGCCATGTGTTTGGGAACATGTATAAGTTGTATATGTGTTTGTGTGTGGCATCTGAAAGCACTGTGAAGTGTTATTTGTGTTTCTGTGGTGTGTGTTTACTTTTGTGTGTATGGCCTTGTGCATGTGGTGGGTTTGTGTTTGCCTTTCGGATTTCACGCGTGTGTCCGTGTGTTGTGTCTGCCTGTGGGAGGTGTATTTGGAGCCTGTGTCTGCACGTGTGCATATGTGTGTGCATGTCCATGCATGCATGCACCTGTGTGCATGTGTGTGCGTGTGCAGCCACACAGACAGGGAAGGTGTCCTTGGGTGCCGGGCAGACTGCTGGCTGCAGACCCCAGATGCAGGCGCAGCAGCCTTGGGCACAGAGCTGCCCGTGGAGAGGCTCGGTGTGACCGGAATGGGCCGGAAGTGGGAGGACCCAAGCAAGGGCCACTCGGGCTTCACGCTGGTGGTGGCAGACATGGTGACCAGTGATCAGCAGACAGGGCACGGCCGGGGTTGCTCCTTCTAGGGGCCCTTGGGGATGAGGAGCAGGGGAGGCCTCTGGAAAACTAGCCAGGTCCAGTGGGAAGGACGGAGCCCTGACAAGCGGTGGAGTTGGGGTGGACACACTTGTCTCTTCCTTTCTTTATAGTACTGGGGATTGAACCTGGGGCCTTCACACCAAGATACATGCCCAACCTTTTATTTGTACTTTTTTATTTTGGGACAGGGTCTCCTTAAGTCCCTAAGTGGCCCAACCTTGGTTCAAACTTAGAGTCCTCCCGCCTCAGCCTCCCAGAGTACTAGAATTGCAGGCATGTGCCACCCCATCCAGCCCACCTCCGTCCTCTAGCATTGGAAGACTCTTGCAAGGGCTTCGAGATACTTTACTACCCCCATAGTTGCATCCCTCTCAGCACAGTGGTTGTAGCTGCCCAAGGTTCAAAGGTCCTGCTGCTGAGGGCGCTGCTGTTTCTCTCCCTGGAGTCAGCTCTCCCCATGAGGAGACCCTAGGATGATCCTCTGGCCTCGGACGGGGCAACTCCACCCAGAGAGCTCCAGAGCCACGAGGACAGCACCCAGCCAGGTAGGGCCAGAGCTTGGCCTGAACCCAAGCACACTACTTCCAGGCCCAGGGAGGACGGGTCCCTGCTTGAGCAGGAGGAAGCACGGAGGGTGCCAAGGTGAGCCCAAGGGTCCCCGGTTGGCACCTGTGAGGACAGCAGCCTCCAGCAAGGACCGAGGAACCATCAGCTCCTGGAGGCTACATCATCCCACACCCACCCAGCCTCCCCCAGTCTCATCCAGCAGGGGCAAAGCTATGGCGCGTGCGCCACGGTGGGCTGTTTGTATCCCTGAAAGCTCTACAAGGTTCGACATCATTGGTCTCATCTCTACAGAGCAGCCATTGTGACCCCCTAGTACTTGTGCACACACATCTGCACACTGGATGTAGCAGTCAACTTTCCCACCGCTGAGGCACAGTACCCAACACTCGCAGCTTATAGGAAGAGAGGTTCCGTTTGCCTTGTGGTTTCGGAGGTTCAGCCCATGGTCAGAAGACTTTAGAGCAGGACCATCATGACGGAAGGGCACGGTGGAACGAAGCTGCTCAGCTCATGACACCGCACAGGGGAGCAGTGCTGGAGATGGATGGGCGAGTCCACACACTGTGCCCAAGATCACCCACCCTCCTTGACCCACCCAGACACACTCAAGTGTGCTCTGTGTGCTCCACCAATCTCCGGGGTGGATCCCAAAGCCGGTCAAGTTGACACCGCCCTAAGCACCGCATGGGATCACAGCAAGCCCTGTTCTAGCTCCCATTTCCTTCCAGTCACGTGTGGGCTGAGATCCAGCGTCCTCACCACGGGCTGTCTTCCCACGACCCCTTCCAGGCCAAGGAACCCCGCCTTCCTGCTTACACATCAGGCAGGCACAGGCTCCGCGCATTTTCCTCACACATGCCTGGGACACTCTCTCACCCTTCCCTCAGCATCCCAAGCCTAACACCTCCTCTTCAGAGAGCCCTGAGCCAACACCGGCACCATTAGCGTCCTCCACCATGCCTACCTCCAGCAAGCCTTGTCTCCCTGCAGTGAGCGACAGATCCCAGCCTTTCTCCATGGCCTGGTCCACCTGCATGGCAGCTGGGGCTCTGTCTCTCCATTCCCTTGGCATCCAGCACACCGAGGAGAGTGCTCAGCATGTACTAAGTGCTCAATGGAGAATCAGGCTAGGTTTTCAAGAGAAATTTCACACGAGGCAAGAAACGGGGACCCTCAGTGACATCCCCTCCCATCGTTGTCCTGGAACACCAAATGGGGATAGTGAAAAGGGGTTCCCAGATGGGAGGACAAGAAAGAGAGAGAGAGAGAGAGAGAGAGACAAACTTGTTAGATGTCAAACTAACTTGCATAAACACTTCATCAAAATAAATATTTCTCTACTCAGCACTGGGAAGATAGCTGGCTGATAGGCAGTTTTACAAGTTATTTTTTAAATGAAGACAGGCAACGAGTCTAGGGATTTGAACTGTGAGGAGAGGTCGAGGCGGGTTCGAATCAGATGTGTCTTAGAAGCAGAGAACACTTCAAAGGGAAGCGCAGCCTGTGTGCAGCACGCATCTCCCTCTGCAGCCCGCTGGGGTTTCACGTGGGGAAGGAGGATGGGGAGGGAGGGGCTGGGAGACAGCAGAGCTGCGGTGCTCCTGGCATTGAGTCCTGGCTCCTCCATCCCTGCCTGGGCCTCAGACCACAGGGCTGCAGCCAGTGGTAAAAGAATAGCAGGCACGAAATCCCCGGAGCCCCGTGCAGGGCCATCTGGTGGGGGGCTTCCTCACTGCAGCAGACAGCCAGGTCTCCACATGGAGACAGGGTCGTGGTTTTAGCACAGACTCTGGAATCTGGGGACAGAGGGTAATGTGGGCTCGAAGACAGCAAAATAGGAATGCAGCCCCCTGGGTCACGGAGTGGCCCCTCTGTCCGCAGCCTCGAAGCGGCTCTGTAGCTTCCAGGTCAGCAGAGGTGGCTTTAATGGGACGCCCACAGAGTCTCCTTCACCCATCACCCTGGGGAAGCCCTGGACATGGAGAAACATGAGACCCCAAACACCAAGTGTAGAGAGACAGGGGGCCTGGTGTCTCCCACAGGCAAGGCGTGGGACAGCACCAGACCCTGACACGCACTGCGGCTGGCCAAGGTTCTTGGTCTCTCACTTCCAAAGGCTGTGCCCAGGGCTGCTGTGTCAATGAGTTAGAAGCCACCTACACCAATGCGGGCCATGAGAGTAGAAGACACAGCAGGTAGAAGCCTTGTTTGTTTGTTTGTTTGTTTGCGGTACTGGGGATTGAACCCAGGGCCTTGGGACTGAGCTGCATCCCTAACTGCTTTTTGCTTGTTTATCTGTTTGCTTGTTTGGGTTTGGTTTGGTGTTTTTTGAGACGGGGTCCTGCAAAATCACTAAATTGCCCAGGCTGGGCTTCACCTCGAAATCCTCCTGCTTCAATCAGCTGCATCTGAAAAGGGGAAACAAAACTAGGGCACAGGAGGGATGAGAATTTCAGGACCTAGTTGATTCTATCACACTTTCCCCACTAATTTCACTGTACTTCACTTTTCCAGGTGAAAGTCATTTGTGTTGGGAGCTACCAGTGAGCGGTCGTGCACAGTGTCCCACACTGCCATTATGCGAGCCACCTGCCACGTGCTGGAATTTAAATTTGAAGTCGAATTTATTGAAACAAAATTTAAAAGTTAGTTCTTCAATCACGCTACCTATACTTCAAGTGCTCAACCGCCCACATGCCCTATGGAGTTTTCCGTCCTTGCAGACGGGGCAGTGGGGTAGGTGCCTAGGAAGCCCCAAAGACACGATCCTGAATGTCGAAAGATCAAAATCCCCAAAACCTAACATCCCCAAAATCATAATCCTGAAAGATTAAAATCCTGAATCCCAAAATAGCAATTCCAATGAAAGCAAAACACACAGGATGACACTCAAAGACACAGAGCTCTGCAGAAAGGACTCACCTCCCTATGCAGCGTGCACAGAGACATCAGCACGACGCCTGTGACTCATGGGCTGCGCCATTTCTTCCAGCTGAGGAAACTGTGGGAGCCACAAATGAATTAAAGCCTCCCTGTCAGAAAACCAAGAAGTTATCCACTGGTTCAACAATAGTTAGACACCCGAGAGAGAGAATAAGAAAACACACCAAGAGTGGTGTGGCCCCTCCATCCCCAGAGTCAGTCCCACACTTATGGGTGGTATGTGTGTAAGGGTGCAAGGGCTTTCCAAGGACACCAGGCAGTGAGCAAGTGTGGCACAGGCCCTGGGATCATTTAGTACAGAGGCTGAGGCAGGAGGATCATAAGTTTGAGCCCAGCCTGGGCAACTTAGCAAGACACTGTCTCATTATAAAAAGTAAAAAAGAGGGAATGGGATGTAGCTCAGTGCAAAGTCCCTGGTTTGATACCCAGTACTACAAAAAGGCAAGAGGAACAACAATGCCCATGTCCATGCATATCGAGGCCTAGAAGAATTTCAGAAAGAGCAGCAGCACATAGCAGATAATGTGAGTATTATTTGAGGAGCACCATGCCCTAAAACAAACCCCCAAAAAAGCTATTCATTGTGATGCAAGATGTCACACTATCGTTGATGATGGATACAGTTGGCCAGCTCTCATGCACAACCTGCCTGATTGCTGCAGATCAATTCCTGCTACTGCTTGTGTCCAGATGTCCCCCCAAAGCTTCATGTGGTCAGAGGTGGCTGAATCTAGAGTATGTGGTGCTGGGATTAAGGCCGTGTGATTACTAAACCGCCTAGGTGATTGGTGTGGCATCACCCTAATCCCGGTAGTCTGGGTGGGATAAAAGGGCAGGAAGATGCTGTTAAGGTCCCTTGTTGCTTTTAGTGCCTTCTTCCACCATGAACTGTTGCCCCTCTGCCACCCTGCCTTGGAGCCAGCCGATTATGGACTGAAACTTCTAGGAACTGTGAGCCAAATAACTTTAACTTTGTTGGGTATTTTGTCTCAACAACAAGAGAAAAGTAACTAAGACAATTCCCATCATACAATTTACATACACTGAATTTTCTTTTGAATTTCTTTTCTTTTTAACATTTTCTTCCGTATTTTAATTTGCAGAACTATCTTGCTATGCTGTCTTCATCTTCACATCCTTCCAATACTAGAGGTACAACTTGGGTACAGACTTCTGGAGATTTCTAGTTTGCAAACGTGGTTCCACATGTACATGCGCAAACGCCAACACTTCCCCCATCACTGAAGGGATGTCCTGTGGGTGCAAGGTTCATGAAAGATAAAATTTCCCAAGAGCTGGTTCTTCAGCAATCACATGGGCAGTGGTGACCCATCCTGGTGGGTGATGGGTCTTGGCAAAGACATAGGTTGCCAATCACATCCTTTCCAATGATGACGGTTTTAAAGCTGGGGGCACACAATTGCCAACCACAGCTGCATGCATTTATAGATTTTGCTTTGTGACCTATTTCTTTACACTGGCTTCTAGTGGTTATGCACCAGTGGCTGTCACTACTACACCTAGGAGTTTATGCTTGTAGAAATATGTCTTAATTTCCTGTTTTATTATGCAAAGTGACCCTATGAGGTGTTTGGTTGTATTTTTATTTTTCTCCCATAAATACCCTTTAGAAAATGTAATCATATGTCTTTTGAGAAATTTTAAATTATGTCCTCCTACATTATGTTTTCAGGGTTTTGATCTTTTGGGATTTTAGGCCTTAGAGATTTTCCACTTTAAGATCTTTCATCTTTTGGGATTTCAACATTGAGAATTACAGCAGTTGGAATTGTATCTCTTGGGATCAGGGCCCAGACTTGTGCTGAATACTCTTCAGAACCTAGACCCAGACAATTATTCATGAAATGCCGAAGACCTTTGTTCTTCATATTACAGTTGACACGAAAGAAAAATACCCAGTAGATTTTTCCACTGTAGAACGAGACAGGCATTTCCTTACAATGATCACACATCTGTCCCTGTCCCCCTTCATGCGGCAGGAAAGTTAGAATCTCACTCCTTCCATCTTGCATGGTGTTACAACTCCGGGCTCTATGACTCTCTGCATTTATCTTAAGTATTGCAATTTTGGATACTTTTTCCCTGGGGCACATTAATTAGTCAACATTTATTGAATGCTACTTGGAAGCATAAAGTAATAAAAACAAGTACAAACCAAAAATAATACGAATTTTTATTTTGTATAAATATGAGTACCTCTTCGGTTTTTTTAGATCTTTCATATTTTAATTTCTTCAGGCTTTTGGGTGTCTTCCAACTCCAAGAAACTCAAGTGGAGTCCTAGCTGAAACAACCTTTGAGTAACCATGGATGCTTTAGGTTTGTTGTCAACACCCTTGGCTCAGTATGACAAAAACAACCAACGAGTCATTTAGAAGTCGCCTACCCATTTCTACTCTGAAAATGTCATTTGTGTTTCCCAATCAGTGTAGTATGAATTTAAATTTTCTCTGGTGCTCACACTGAAGTCTCGATCAGTCAAATGCCAAGAAAGTTACCTCTAAGAATCAGAAGTCATCCTATTCCTATTCTTGAGACATCGGGGCAGATTACCTCTGATCTGCCACACAGAATGACAGTGGCTGATTTTGAAATTCTCCCCACCTCACACCATACTCATCCCATTTAATAGAATACCAGGACATCATCTGAATGGTGAACTGCCCTGGCTAGATGTCTCCATGGAGGACGTGTGCATTTCATTCGTTACTAATAGCATCTTCCACAAAGCCAGTACCCAGCCATCTGCTAGGCTGGGGATGTTTCATAATCAACCAGCAGAAGAGGAAGCTGGCATGAATGCAAAACACTTCCATTCTGTGTCTCTTTCACTGTTTGGACTTCCTACAGGCACCTGTGGGGACCTATCATAGAGGACTGAGTGTAGAACCTTCGGAGGAAGCTCAGAGCTGCACCCTTATCTGCAGGCGGGCACTCAGAATGACCTTCTCACTACCAGGAGAGGAGTACAAATTTCCTGAAGCCACAGCTCTCTTTTTTTCTTATTTAGAACTTTCATAGATTATAACAGCAATCTGGCCTGAACTCACCATGCAGGACAGGGAAGCAAAAATAGAGCCTGGCTCAGCCCACAAAGAACATCCTGTCAAGCATTTCACAAAGACAGCCTTGAGTCAGACCAAGAAGGGGAACTATGATCAAACAGCACATTTCTGTAATTTACTGTGGGTCAGATTGGGGAATCCCAGCCAACACAACGCATAACAGATCTGCTTCTATTCAGAAGATGGAAGCAGTGAACCACAACACAATTAGCTTCATTTTTATCTTTATCCACCAAAGACGACTGGACAAAAATTGAATTTCTATTGAACATTTTCATTTATAAATAATTATTCAATCCATTCTCATGGATAATTCTTAAATTGATATAGCAATAGTTCATTAATATGATTTTGATAAATAATGATGTGCTCTTGATAAATGAATTTTCCCAGATTTATCTTGTATAGTAACAAAAATCACTTTTGGAAATAAAGATTGCCATTATCACACTTAGGCAGCTATTCTCAGAGAGAAAAGAAATAGACGATGCATCTCTAACAACAGGAACGTGTTCTTTTTTTGAAAGAAACATTCAGTGATCAAATATAAAGTTCCTAGAAGTAAAAAACATGATAGCAGAATTGAAAAATCCAATGGAAGGGCTGGAAGACATTGTATAGGAAGTAAAGGAAAAAATATAAAAGAAGAAAATTGGAGAGCTATTTTACACACTACAGGGCCAGTATCGGAGCTTCATATTTGAATTAGAGGACTTTACAGAAGGAGAAAAGATCTCATGGCGGGAAGAGAGTCATTGAAGGAATAATTCAAGAAACTTTCTCAGGTCCAAAGGACAAGATTTTCTGGACTGAAGGATCCCACCAAATAGCCAGCAGAAAGCAAACCTACACACAAACATGCTTACGCTAAATTTTAGAATATCGCAGCAGAGATACTACAAACTTAGTGGAAAAATAGGCTTAATACAAAGGATTCTATATCAGCCTAGTGTTGGATTGCTTAAAAATGGTATAAAATTTAGAAGACAGAAGAGCAAATCATTGGTAAAATTATTCCCTACCTAAAATTTCATACCCAAACTAACTGCTAATAATTATAATAAATCTGTTTCCAAAGTACAAGGTGCCTTTTGAGGATAAGCATCAAAGGAGGTAGTCTGCAATGGTAACAGCCTGCACTAAACTGGTTTGGCCAGGTCCCCAAGCGGGAAAAAAGGCAAATGATATGAACAAGTCGCAGGGCGGTAGATCAGTACCCAGAATTGCTACAGTAGAATAGCTTGAAAGTCTATGTATCAGAAAAGACTGCATACACATGTATGATTCAAAGACATGCAATAATGAGGTGCACAGGGACAAAGAAACAGGCAACAAAAGGTGCCCTTGAGAAATCCAGATTTTGTGCTTAGGGGTAAGACTTCAAATTCATAAATATATTCAGAGAGCTAAAGAAATTACTTGCACCAGTTATATCTTTTTATTTTATTGACTGATTGATTGATTGATTGATTTTTGGTACCGGGGATCAAACTCAGGACATTACACTTGCGAGGCTGATGTAGTGCCACTGAGCTAAATCCCCAGCCCTGCACCAGTTATATCTTGAATGTCAACTGGGCTGAAGCACCCTGGACTGGCAATTAGATGATGAGGGAATGTACTGGTGAGCTCACAGCTGCGTGGGCTCGTGGGAAGTGGAGACCCTCATTGTGGAAGGGAGCCGGTTCTTAGCACCACCCTGGGGACTGTGTCTGGTCCCTGGCTTCTTCCTCTCAGGCTCTTCCCCTGAGACCTGGATCCAGCTGTCAGGAAGTGAGCCACACTGCTCCACTGTGCTCTTCCCTGCCAGGCCCGGCCACCATGATGTTTCTGCTTTGGAACTGGCCAACCTGGGCTAACTCCCCTGAAGTTGAGCGAAATCGAACCACCTTTAAAACTGCAGGTTTTGAGTATTTCACCCCAGCAATGGGAAGGTTGACCAAGACATTGTGCTTAAAAAATTAAAGGGTATAATTTTTCACAAAGTTATTCCAAGCAGGATATCAACACAAAAGTAGGAACTATAAAAGCCAATGGAGGAAAATTCCTGAAGTGGAAAAGTATACTGATCAAAATGAAAAATTCACAGGAAGGCCTCAGCTATCAATATGAGCTAACAGAAGAAAGAATCAATGACCTGGAAGACAGGCTGTAAAGATGATACAATCTTTTTTTTTTTTTTTTTTGGTACCGGGGATCGAACTCAGGACCTTGAGCTTGCAAGACAGGCACAGTGCCACTGAGCTAAATCCCTGGCCCAAGATGACATAATCTTGTGTTATTATGTCTGTTTCTTTGTTGTAAGAATATTTTTGCTCTGTGTCTTATATGCTGAGTTTTGAAGATAATGATACACAGTGTATTAATTATTATTCCCTTACTATTCTGTTATGAATTTTTTATAAAATAAAAAAGAAAGTAAAAGATTATGCCATCTGAGGAACAGAGGGAAAAAAGAATGAAGAGAAATGAACAGTCCTAGTGAATGTAGAGAATCACTGAGCACAGCAACCAACAAAGTGTAAGAAGCATTTCAGAGTATCAGGGTCAAAGTCTTCAATAGTTACACCTGAGAAGTTCATTGTGCTCCATATGAGGTTCCAAACTAGATGTATTGTAGACTAAACATTGAATGTGAAAAACAAAGAAAAACTCTTGAAATTCACAAGACAAAAAAATACAAAAACAAAAACCAGACTCATCCCATACAAGGGAATCAGAATAATATGAGTCCATCACTTTTCATCAGAAACAGTGGAGTCCAAAGCAGTGGGTGACATTCAATACGATTTTTATAAAATGCATCTCACATCTTGCATGCACGAATTGTATATCTTTCCTGAAAAGCAAAAAAAAAGAAAGAAAAACAAAAAGAAAAATCACTTGCTAACAGAGGAGTCATGCTAGAAATACTAGAGGAGTTTCTCTTCTCTCAGTGCAAGTGACACCAGACAGTAATTCAAAGTTGTATAAAGAAACAAAAACGTCATTATAAAATTACCAAAGCAAAGGGACAGTTTGAGCAATGTTGTAGGCTACTAAATCAATATACAAAACTAAACTGTATTCAAGGAGTAATTTGAAAGTGAAATCAAGAAAACAATTCTATTGATAATATCATCAAAAAGAACAATCTCTTTGGGAATATTTAACAGAAGAAATGCAAAATGTGTACTCTTAAAACTAAAACTGTGAAGAGGCCCCCTAAATAAATGGAGAAATAGCCTGTGTGCATAGATTAGAGGACGATGCTATCAAGATGGCGTGTGATGGTGGACATCAGGTATCCACATGGCCACACCGAGGCTGCCAAGGCAGCTGGGGAAACTGTCCCAGGGCGTGCCCTCGAGGTGCTTCCAGGAAGGGCTGATGTGTGACTCTACAAATGACTTCGAGGCCCCTCTATGTGGGCTCCATCCTCCAACTGGCTGGAAGCCAGACAGACCTGGAAAGGGAAAGGCTGGGGAAGTTCTCTCTCTGTTTTTCTCTTCTAGAGAGAGCTGCATTTCTGCTGCTGGCCCTGAATGTCAAACTCCAGATTCTTTGGTCTTTGTACTCTGCCACTTAATCCCGAAGCTCTCCAGCCATACCTGGGCTTTTGGCTTCAACCGGTGGCTACACTGTGGGCCCCTCTGGTTCCTAGATGTCTAGACTTGGACTGGGTCACACTGCGGGTTTCTCCGGCTCTCCCAACCATCTCTGGGCAGCCTGCACAGCACTGTCAACCTTCCGATCCCAGGAGCCAATTCCCCTAGTTCACCCCTCTTGTATATCCTATTGGCTCCCAGGGAGAACCTGGACTGAGGTAAGGCAATAGTCCCCCAAACTGATCTACAGATTCATTGCGATCACTTTCAAAATATTAGCTGGATTTTGTTTTTGTTTTTTACAGAAATTGACAAGTTGATCCTAAAATTCATGTGGAAGCACAAAAGACCAGAATAGTCAAAGCAATTTCGAAAAGGAATAACAAAGGTCTCCCAAGTTTCTAAACTTACTACACAGCTATAGCAATTGAGATAAGGTGGTATAGGCATAAGGGAAGACTCACAGATCAATGGAAAGGAATCGGGAGTCCCTAAATAAACCGCTCCCATTATAGACAGTTTGTTTTCAAAAGAGACGCTGAGACAGTAGAAGGGGGAAAGAATCAGCTTTTCCATCAGTGGGTGGAGACCACAGAATGGCCACATGCCAAAGAATGGAGTCGGCCCCTTTTCTTATGCCATCCACAAGAATTAACTTAGGAAGACTTAGATGGAAAAGCTAAAATTCTAAAACCCTTAGAAGAAAATGCAAGAGTAAATCATTGTGGCTTCGCATCGGGCAAGGTCTTCTTAGATACCACTAAAAGCACAAGTAACAAAACAAAACATCATCAATTCTACTTCAACACAAGTTAGAGCTTTTGTATCACAAAAGTTGCCATCAAAAGATGAAAATCCTGTGGCTCACCCTGTCCTCTCAGCACTCTGGGAGGCTGAGGGAGGAGGATCACAAATTCAAGCCCAGCCTGGCCAGCTGAATACGTGTGTTCCCTCAAATTCATACACTGAAGTCCCACCCCTAATGTCACAGTACGAGCAGGTCGGGCTCTGGTGGGGTGACCAGGTCACCAGGGTAGAGCACTGGCGGTGAGATTCGTACTTTATCAGAGAGACCCTAGGAGGTCCTGTGGTCCTCTCGTCTGCCCTGTGACACCCCCAGCACAGGCAGAACTGGATGTGGGTAAGGCCAGCCCGCCGCCGATGCTACTTTTCTATGGCATCCCACTGACTCTCGAGGGTTTGGCCATAGCAGTGGGGCAAGGAGAGAGGTCACCCTCTGCGCCACGTCTCAGCAGTCGAGTCCCCACACCCAGGCCTCCAATCCCCTCTCCACGACTCCCCAGAGATCCCAGGGCTCACGGGGAGGGGACAGTGCAACTTGTAATTCTTTTCACTCCAAGAGTGCCAGCTTAAAATAGTAGTTAAAGGGCCGGGGGTTTAGCTCAGTGGTTCTGCCGCCTGCCTCACAAGCACAAGGACCCGAGTTCAATCCCTGATACCAAAAAAAAAAAAACAAAAATAGCAGTTAAAACATATTTAAGGAAACCAAGAGCATGACGTCGGGTGGAGATGGGTGGTGGATTTGTGCGCGGCTAACGCGTGGCCCTGCTGAGCTGGCCTGACCAGGGCATCGGGCTCGGGCCGCCCAGGCTGGTGTGCACACAGGCTTTCCTGCAGCGGCAGTGGCTGGGGAGGGCACGGTCGCCTGCCTCCCGTGCGTAGGAACACGGTGGCCACTCCTGGATTCTCCTGCCTCAGCACCTCTGATGGGAAGCAGCCTGGAGGGTCCTGCCTGCAGGGGACGCCTCGCCATCTCCCCACTGCCTGAATGGGGTCTGCAGCCGCCTCCCCTCCTTGTGTCTCCTTTCTCTCCAAGCCTTTCCGTCCCCTGGGCACAGACTCAGACCTCAGTATCACCCACATGTCTCTGGATTTTCTGGAATCACATTTCATTGCGAGCACATCACAGCAGAAATACTGGTTTTCGATTGAAACTATTCATGGCACCTATATTATTCAAAAAACACTCAAGGAACAAACTGTCATACGCAGGAGCAATAGCTAAGCGTCTGAGGTAAAGAATCAGCGAACTGACTCGGCCTCACCACTGATCTCCCAGTGCAAGGGCGAAGTAAAATAGGGTCTCCGAGGTGCTGCCTTCCACAAGTCCTTCCTGGTTTCCTTTCCTTCCTTCCTTCCTCTAGCTTTCAGCTAAACGTTCTTAAAGAGTTTAACAATGTTTCTTCAGGAGCCCTTGGTGAGTTGTCTGATGCCTGTGTGTGTCTGTCTGTGTGTCTGGTGTATGTGCGTGAGTGCACGTGTGAGTGTGCGTGTGTGAGTGACCATTTAATGCCTGACATAGTTTTCCTTAGAGGACAAAGTCTTCTTGTCACAACTTACATTCACCCGCTCCTTCAGTGCAGTTCCAGAAGTGGCGTCATTGTCCCTACGGAGCGGCTGCAGCCTCCAGGGCAGAGCGGAAGTCCTGTTTCTCCCCCGCCCTCCGATGCCTCAGCCCGCAGGTCCTCCCCTCCTCTACCTTCTAGTCTCAGATCTGGGGATGTGGGTGGACTCTGCAGCCGCACCCGGGCCTCCCCGCCTTCCTGGGCCACAGACAGCGAGGCCATGGCCTTGTCCCTGTGCGCGCTGTGTCCCTCTGTCATCTGGGCCCTTCTGCTGTGACGCCGCCAAGCAGTGACAGACAGAGTAACCACTCGGGTCCCCCAGCGCTCTGGACTGAGCCCTTCCCCCTTTCCGTCCAGTCCTTCCGTGTGGGGACTCAGTAGCACCACGAATCCTTGCTTCGTCGCTGGTAAAAATCAGTATTTTGGACCCAGGCTGGTGTCTTTCCTCTCATGGGATATCTTGTCATTTATTTAATCTTCTTTAATTTCTTTTGCTGATGTTTTATAATTTCATCGTGGAAGTTTCTATTTCTTGGTTTATATTTATTCCTGTTGGGTCCTTTTCCCCCTCTTATTTGCTAACAGATGAACGGGTTTCATTTTGGCAACTTCAGACATACACAGTGCATACTCTGGACACTTTTGCGTGGCTCTGGGCCACTCCTCTCACTGTCGAGACCTGGTTCTATGTGACGCGTGAAATACGCTTCAGCATCGCAGTTCTTAAGTCCTGCAGGTGGGAGGAGGGGAGGCTCTGGGGACGCAGGACTCCGTGGGGCCCTGGAGGCCGGGAGGACTGGGCTCCTGATGTCCCTGCCCCTTCTCTGCAGCCTGGACAGTGGGCCTCCCGGGAGGGGACCTCGCCTGCATCCTCGTCACAGGAGGCCCATGCCGCACACCCAGCCCGGCATCAGGAGGGCAGCACTGAGTGTCTCCACCTCTCCCATGAGATCTCTGTCACGTTATCAGCCTCTCTCTGCCTCAGTTTCTCCTCTGCCAAGTAGTGAAACCATGCCACCTGCCTCACAGGGGAGCTTTTCATAATAAAGGACTCCAGGACCAAGCACGACGAACCTCGATGGCTTCGGTGAGGATGATTTCATTTGTGTCTCGATCGGCATTGTCACCAAACTCTAACTTTGTGACTCAGAAAACTGTTTTGTGAGCGGCACTAACAAAAGATCCACATCCTGATGTCCACTGTCTCTGCGTGGAGACCGGTGGGTGCCCCGTGTGTCAGGAGCTCTGAGGGGACGTCCCCTGGGCCTGCTGCCTGTCGCCCGTCACAGATGCTGCCGGGGACCAGAACCAAGCGAGCTTGGGTCCAGGTGGACTCTCCTGACCACGCAGGCCACCACCACGGTGCTGGACCTGCTCCTTAAAACTGTGTTCACTGCGGTGGAAGACAATCCACTGAGAATGTCACGGTAGCGAATGGAAAGGACTTCAATTTCGTTTTTATTAGCATGCAGCAACTGTCATACGGATGGCATGCAGCGTGACGGCTCAATGCACGCACACCCAGAGTCGAGAGTGTCTCTCCATCCCCTTGGCGCTTCCTTGTGTTTGGGGCCTTTGAGCTCCTCTCTTCCAGGTCTTCATGTAATATTTGCTCATTCGTGGTGAACTGTGGTCTCCTCACTGAGCTACAGAACCTAGACTCCATTCCTCCCACCCAGATGTGTTTAGGCACCTGTAATCCCCTTTCCTTTATATCCCCGCCCAGCACCCTTACTACCCGCTAGTAATCACTATCCTGTGTTCAGATAGACTTTTTCTTTAGTGTCCACATACATGAGAGAAGGTGTAGTGTTTCTGTATCTGGCTTATTTCACTAACACAATGTCCTCCAGCTCATTTTGCTGCAAAGGACTGGATTTCCTTCTTTATGGCTGAATAGTATTCCATTGTGTGCATGTACCGCATTTCCATTACCTATCCTTTAATGAGCACTAGGCTGATTACATACTTATCCACAGGTATTGGTCATTTTTATTCTATCTTTTGAGAGATCTCTACCATTTATCCAGTTTTGATTACCTTTAGGTGTGGTTTCTTCTTGCTTTCTAAAGTCCTTAAGGTCCAGTGTTATTTTATGAAATCTTTCGATTTTAAATAGATGCTCATTGCTACAATGTTTTCTTGTGCTGGTTTTGCTGTCTCCCATAAGTTTTGTTTTGTTGTATTTCTACTTTCTTTTGTTTCAAGAAATTTTTAAAATTTCCCTTTTGATTTCTTTAGGACCCAGTGTTCATTCAAAAGCATAGAGTTAAGACTCCATGCATTTATAAAATTCATTTGTGAAAAATCTTTTTGTTGTTGTTGAATGCTAGTTTTGTCCCACGGTATCAGAAGAGACACATGACGGGATGTTGATGTTTCAATCTCTGAAGTCACATTCTGTGGCCCGATATGTGTCCTGTTCTAGACAGTACTCCAAGTGCCTACACACAGAGCCCTCGGTCCTCATCAGCGCTGTGTGAACTGCTCTGTGAAGGCCCGAGAGGCACACCTGGTCCTGAGCGCAACTGCGCGTTCCTCTGCAGATGCTGCGTGGGGCTGACCTGCCCACCAGATAGGGGTGTGGAGCCCCTGTTCAATCCTGTCCTCTTGGATTTTATAGCACTCCTTTCCTAGCATCAGCCGCTCTGGCAATAGAAGCATATACACTTACAATCGTTACATCTTCTTGTCGGATTGATCCTTGATCGCTATATTCTGACTTCCTTTGTCTGTTTTCACAATTTTTGTCTTAAAGCCTATTTTGCCTGATGTAAGTAGAGCTATTCTTGCTCACTTCGGTTTCCATTTACGCGGAATATCTTTTCCTTCCTTTCCCTTCCGGTCTGTATGTCTTCGCCGGTGGTGTAAATTTCTTATGTACAATTACATTGTTGATTCTTGTAATTTTAGCCACTTGGGAAGTCTGCATCTTTTAACTGGAGAGTCCAGTCCACTTCCATTCAAAGTTATTGACAGAGACTTGCTCCTGTCATTGTGTTGATTTTCTTCTATTGTTTTGAATATCCTGTGCTCTTTTCTGCCCATCTCCGTGTTCTGATGAGTTACTGCATTGCTCACATTTGATTATTTCCTCCTTCCCTCTGTGTCCCTGCTACCCTGGCCGGTTTATACTTCCGTGTGTTTTCATGGTGCTAGGCACCCTTCTCTCACTTCTGGATGCAGGACTGCCTTAAGCCTCTTGTAAAGTTGGTCTGATGGTGGTCAATTCCCTCAGTTTTTGCTTGTCTTGGAAAGTCTATTTCTCTGTCATTTTGAAGAATAGTTTATCTGCATATAATATTCCTGTTATCAGTATTTTACCTTCAGGTCTGGGAATATGTCATTCTAATCCCCCCGCCCCCTGCAATCCTTTAAGGTTTCTGCTGAGAAACCTGCTGGTGGCTTAAAGGGAGTCTCCCGAAATGTGAGCTGATGCTTGCATCTCACTATTGCTAGAATTCTCTCTCTGCCTTGTACTTTGACATTTGACTATAATATGCCACGGCAAGGGTTTTTCTAGTGTTGTCTGTCTAGGGCCTGTGCAGCCCCTTGGTCTGGATGTCCATAGCTTTTTAGAAATTCAGAGAAATTTTTGCTTCTTATTTCATTGAGTAGGTTATTCTTATAACTTCCTCTAGTTGTTGACTCTAAATACCCCTCAAATTCAAATATCTGTTTGTTTAATGAGTTTCCAAAGGTCTCTGAGGTTGTCTTCTTCATTTTTTATTTTGATTTTTTGTTTGAATGAAATACTTCAAAAGACCTCTCTTCAAGTGTGAATATTCTTTCTTCTGCTTGATCTGATCTATTGTTAGGGCTTTCAACTGTATTTTTATTTGGCTTACTGAATTCAGAGCCAAGATATCTGTTTTATTCTTTTTTATGATTTCTATTTCTTTGCTGAGTTTGTGATTTCTATCATGTTTTCCTAATTTCATTGAATTGTTGGCATTCTACACTGTGGAGAATTTCTTTATAACCATTCTTTCAAATCCCGTACCAGGCCTTTTGTGGATATCTTTTCTTTTTCTTGTGTTCTGTTGCTAGAATTCTTGTGTTTCCTTGGGGATGTCATGTTCCCCATGTTACCTTGTTTCCTCATATTTCCTGTGATCCTGTGTTGAGATTCCTGCGTGCGCTGGATCAGTTTTCCCTAACACGTTTATAAAGTGGATTTAGTAGTGCAGGGCTTTCTCCTGAAGATGCATCTAGGAATGTTAGTTGGTTGGCTGTGTTTGCTTTGTCCCTTGGGGTGCCTAGGAGAGTTCCAGTAGCTTCTTCAGCTGTAATTGGCAAGTTGGGTGTGGGGTCTGTGGTGACGGGCTGGACAGCACACTCTCTCCAGGGACCACACGGTCTGGAAGCACTCTTGTACCCAGGTGGGCGTGGCACACCAGGTGTGAAATATGTGGTGAATGATTAAAAATATTTATGACAGCAAAAGACTCATCACCATGAAATGTCCCTCAAAATCCTCCCCTCTCCTAGAGCACACTCACCCCATCATACTTGCCATTTCTGAAGCAGCTCTGGCGTCCTCCTTCCTGATTGTCTTCACTCTATGTGATAAAAACTGTGGTGAGCACTGCTGCCCAGCACCATCCAGCAGAAAGGCAGTTCATAAAAGCACGATGCTGGGTCCTCATCCACCTGAGTCACCGGATCTGGCACCATGTGACTTCCAGCTCTTCCTCAAAGTCAAAATGGCCATGAAAGGGAAACATTTTGAATCAATTCAAGGCACTGAGGCCGCCAGGACAACACAACTAAAGACTCTCAAGAAAGAGGACCCCAGAGCTGCTGTAGGAAGGGGCAAGGACCCGGGGTGTGTGCAAAGCCAAGGGGATATTCTGAGGGAGATTCATGGCAGTGTGTCCTTTACTGTAATAAATTTTAAAAATATAAACACTCATTGTATTTTTGGGTCATACCACATACACAACAGAAGACCTGGGGCACCCACCATTGGGCCCCTCCAGGTGGGAGAGGTAACACCAGAAACGTGCGGCATGACAGACACTTCTGAAGCAGTGGCAGTGTGCCCTTGGGTGCAACCACAGCGTGGGTGACGAGAGCTGTGTGTGCACTGGTGGCAAGGGTTGTGTAGCACGGAATGTGTGCCTGGACCCTGCGGTGCAGGCAACTACGGGCTGTCTGAGTTTGGCTGCAAGAGGTGAGCAGCTCAGATACCATGTGGCTCAAAGCAGCGGCAGCTGGGTGGAGTGAGGGCTCAGGCCAATTACAGATGGAGAGGATTTTGAATGCGCCCAGCACAAAGAGACGTCACTATTTCCCTGTTGTGACAGACACACCACGTTCCCCGTCTGATCATTCCACATTTGTGCACATGTTGAAATGCAGCCCTATACTCCATGCTGACGTACAATTACTATGCATCAATTATAAAACATATTAATACACAAAAAATGAATTAAACAAAATATAGAGATTCAATTGGCCATTTGCATTTGTGGACTCCACATCTACAGATTCAACCAACCTTAGGAAATATTTGAAAAATGAAGACATTTTTCTTGTCATTATTCCTGAAGCAATACAGCACAACTATTTACATTGCGTATATGTGACAACAGGTGTGATTAGTAATGTGGAGATGTTTTAAAGTATAAGAGAGGATGTGGGCAGGTTCTGTGGAAATGCCATGTCACATGAAGACCCTGAGCATACGCAAACTTTGGTATTTGCAGATGGTCCTAGAGCCACCTCGTGATGATGCCGAAGGATGGCTGCAGCCCCTCTCAAACCAAGAGTAAATGATCCCAGACACCTGGAAATTCTATAGAGTCCAGAAGCCACTGAGATCTGACCCTCATTGATTGAACCCTTTCCTGTAACCCCACAGCAAGCCTGTGTAGAAACTCTGACCTTACCCCTGGAGCTCAAGGTCACAGGGCGAGTGCCTGGGGGAGCAAGGACTTAAACTCAGTCCCCAACTCCACCAAAGTCTGCAGGCAACGGAGTGAAGAAGCCGAGAGCATCATTGTCAGTTGACTGGATTTCAAATTCCACCTCTGCAACTGACCAGCTAACCTCTCTCCCGAGTGTCTTTAGCTGTGCTGTCCTGGCTGCCTCGATGTTCTGAGTGGATTCAAGACATGGACCTTCGTGGTCATTTTGACTCTGGGGAAGAGCCGGAAGCCACACGGTGCCAGATCAGGTGACTAAGGTGGAGGAGGACACAGCATCATGTGTTTACGAGCTGCCTTTCCACCAGATGGCGCTCAGTGGCCGCAGTCACTGTATTTCGGATCCCAGCTCACAGAGACACTCAGGAAAGAGGGATCCAGAGCTGCTGCAGAAAGTGGCGAGGACGATGGGACAATGTGGAGTGAGGGGGAGGACTTTGGGGGACATTAGTGGCAATGCGTCTTTTACTGTAATAATTTTTTAAAAATTTAAACAGTCGGGGCCGGGGATTTAGCTCTGTGGTTCCACCACCTGCCTCAAAAGCTCAAGGTCCTGAGTTCAATCTCTGGTACCCCAAAAAACAAACAAACAAAAATGTAAGCAGTCACCAGATAATTTATCATAACTTGTGCGTAGTCCTGCACCACATAGGGAAGTTTTCGTTAAAAGTGGCCACATATCCAGGGATGGTCCAGTCAGGCTATCTGTGTCACAGCGATGGGGTGGCCTCTCAGTCTGTGTAAATGCATGCTGTGACATTCACACAATGATCAAATCACCCACGGTGTATTTCTTACAATCCGTCACCATCATTAAGTGAGGGGTGACCATAATGTGGTTTGTACTGTGATATTTTAGATGGCTACCAAGTGACTAATGGTCCTGTAACACCCACAGCGTGGACTGCAGGACAGAGGAGGACCCGTGCTCCGGCACAGATGGGGCAGGACTGCACACAGCTTCATCACTGCTCAGAATGGCGCCTGAATTCACACTGAGGAGCTGCTTGCTTCTGGAATTTGTATTTGATACTTTTGGACTGTTCGGTAAGTGAAGCACAGACAGAGATGTCACGGATTTGGAGGCCTGAGGTACACGATGCTGCTGTCACCCAGCGCCACCTCGAGAATGAGCCAGCACCACCACCCCAACAAACCTTTATCTGCAGACACAAAATAAAGGCCACATGATTCCCAGGTGGCACAAAGTACTGTTCTTCTTGCTCCATTTTCCAGTCATTTAAAAATGTTCAAGCCACTCTGACGCTGGTAGCATTTGACCCATTCCATTTGGCCACAAGTACAAAGCACTCAAAGTTGGCATGGGCCACCGGGCAGACAGGCTGGGTCACTTACTGAGGGACAAGGACTAACTGGCTCCGGAATTTGTGGGCAGAGACCCAGACCCATCCAAGAGGCTGCTTCAGGGAGGCAACAAAGGTGAAAAGGTGAAAAGACTTAGCCTGGTGCCTGGCTCTTCAGTCGTGCGGACTTTTCCAGACACCTTATCCTGGTAGGGTACTAAGAGGACAGGGCTACTTAGGGTGACTAAGTTTTGCACGAAGGCGACCATACTAACTTACCATATGTGGAAACCCCCTAAAGAGATTCGGTGTTGAGGGTCCCATCATGTGTCAGGACCTTCCAGCCCGAGACAGCAGCCTCAGGGAGACAAAATCATATCCCTGTCCCTCTGCCCCCAGAGCTTTTGTAGCAACCACTGATGCCTGGAATTTCTTAATTAGTACCTCATTTCTGCAGCGTGAACTTCCTCTTGCTGGTAGATTGAGATTATACCTGGAAGAGATCGCACACTATGCTTCCACCAGCCCAGGCGTTGGTTGATAGAAAAGTAGGTCTTTTCTGGGAAAGAAGAAGAAATTTCAGTTCTGGGTAAAGAATAAAAGAAGGAAACACCATCCAGACAAGAGGTTCAGGGTCAGGTTTGGGGTCCTAAAATTAAAGCTGACAAGGTCACCAGTTTATTCAGCTCCCTCATCATTATTCTGGGCCTCAATTTTCATGGTAGAGGAAATTTTTTAGAGGTGAATAGTGAGTTATAGGTGAGAGAATACTACATAGTAGATTTGTTATGTTTAAAACACAGTCATGCTTTATAAAACCAGGGTTGAAGGCTGATAAAACACAAATCAAACCCCTTGTCCTAGTTATTTTAGTTGATCAATTCATTACTTATGATTTTCACACATGAAATATTTAGACCACAGTACTCATATTTGGACATGCAATTGAGATCACTTGATTTGAAATGATATAATAAAATATTTTAGCTCCCTCATTATGAAATATTAACACCAAAGATTTGCACCCAGTCTTGATCTAAATTGATCGTGAAAATCATTCTCTAACTCATCATACAACTTCCTTGAAATTTCGTTCGTTTCAGGACAGCAGCCCCCTCACCTTTAAGAATTCATCTCCATAATAGAAGAGAGGGGCTGCAGGAAGAATCAAAAAGCAGCCTCTGTTTGACTCAGAATCAAAATGCTCTAGAAGCCACAGGTCACCAAATCACTGTCCCAGCAGACGGCAGAGGAAGTGGGGCTCACACTGTCCAGGTCCAGCCCTTCTGTGCTTCTCGCAGCAATATCATGGTTGCGCTGAAGTACACCATGTGCACTCTGGCATCTCTACAAATCTTCATGCTTCCCTTTGAAAATCATGCCCATGCCGCCATTCTTGCTTGGAATTTTGTGTCTACAGGTAAAGTAAGTTGAGTCAGACTTTCATCTTCTGCTGTCCTAACTCTCTGGAACTTGCAGGATCTATGAAAGGCAAAGCTACATCCGGGACTCACATGAAACTAGTGTGCTCTCCACACACCCTGGTGCTACGGGCTACAGCCCAACAAGGCACATTTTTGGCATGGCTTTGGAATTTTGTTTAGGGACTGGAGTTCAAAATTAAGAATTCTGCCATTCATATCTGTATACTTTCATTTTAGTGATAATTTAAAAAATTTACCACAAATTCGATAGTCCTCCCTAAAGAATGTTTATTTTATTTTATAGGCACATAAACTCAAATATATGAGGTTGACTAAAAATGGGGTAGCAGATGATATCTTGAAGATAATATTCGGTTTCTGCTAGTCCATCCTATTCCTTGTACTTTCCTTTGCATTGAAGTTAGTATTCAGTTTTCTTCCATACTATCTCACACAATGTTCATTTTTAATGTTCTAATCCATGCTATGTTATATTATGCTATATCATATTCACTTATACATTTAATTTCTAAGCTTTTAAAGGATTTGTGCATGGTTGCTATCCTTAGAGCTCGTAGGCATTTTCTATGGAACACACATGACTTCCAGCATTGTTTTAACTGGATTATAAGGAAGTGCAAATGTTCCTGCAGGAGGACTGGGGTGGCACATAATGAAGAGGACCACGGCAGTGGTAGAGGTAGTGGCGATGTTGACAACAATGATACATTTTAAGGGCAAGTAGATATGCAAATGAGCAGGAGCCTGAACACAAGGAAATCAGCCAGGTGTTGCAGGCGTAGCACTTTGGGCTGGGAAAACATGAGCACCGCGGCCTGCTCCCCGGTCCAGGACAGTCTGGCGCTTGTGCACCTCCAGATGCTCTCGGCCAATGGGGTGCTTGGCTTTTAGGAAGGGCACAGACTCTGCTGTACCTCCTGTCTCAGAGTCCAGGCGTCAGAGGGCCAGGGTCTGACCCACCACCATCCCAGGTGGAACTGCATCTGGGACAATTGCCTCCCACTTCTACTGTTTGAAAACTTTCTTTTTCCCAAGCGATGGTTAGCCTCCGGAGAACCGTGGATTTCCCAGTTGGTGGCTTCGGTGTGTCCTGCTCCTGTCACGGGAGGAAGCGCCACCTCCGTCCCCATCTGAGTGGATCAGTGTCAGCTTCAAGCCTCAGTGGTGCCTTAGTGGTGCCTCAGCCATGAGCACTTTACCAGCTGCACAGTTAGTGGCTGCTTCCCTGGAATACCAATGGTTCATTAACTGTACACCAGTCTCTAACCAAGGGCTGATACAGTCTCGCCGTAAGCATTTATTACAGCACTATGGCCAAGCGTCCACAGTCCAGACAGGTACAAACCTCTCAGGGGAAATGAGAAGGCAAAAACAGACCCCGGCCTTCCTAACCCACCTGCAGTCTTCCCCCAGTGTGATGTGCTGGTCTGGTTTGGTGTTGAGTTTTGTGACCTCAAATCCAGCAAGTTGGTTAATTGTCTAAGCCTCCGTTCTCTTTTCTATCATCTGGGAGACATTCTATCCCCTCAGAGCACATTGAGAAAATCAAGGATGATGATATTTACAGAAGACACCGAACCGAGGAGGGTGTAATTAGGGAACAGGTGTACTTTTATCTTGCCATGATATTAAAATTCACCCTCATTTCTCTATGCCCCCACAGTCCAAAACTATCTCAAGGAAGCTACTTTTGCTCATTAGTTTTGAGTACTTATAAAGTCACATTTTGGGATATTTTTTAAAAATCAGAACTGGGTATGGTGGTGCATAGCTCAGCACTCAGGAGGCTGAGGCAGAAGGGTTGTGAGTTCACAGCCAACCTGGTCTACATAGTGAGTTTGAGGACAGCCTGAACTACATAGTGAGACCCTGTCTCAAAAAAAATCAGTCCAGTTTAGCTCCCAGATTTCAATGTTTTGTGTAAGAAGTATGATAAAAAAATATGGCGAATGCTTACTTTTTAAAAAAATTCTTATAGTAAAAGACACATTGCAATGGATTCTTTTGAAATATTCCTGCTAACTTCAAACACACTTACCCTATCATCCTTGCTTTTCTGAAGCAGTTCTGGAGTCCTCTTTCTTTAGTGTCTTTAGTCATGCTAAACATCAAATGTCCTGATGTCCTGAATCGATTCAGTGTTTCCCTGACGTGGTCATTTTGACTTTGGGGAAGAGCCAGAAGTCCCACGGTGCCAGATCTGGTGACTAAGGAGGATGAGGACACAGCGTCAGGTTTTTACCAGCCCGCTTTCCCGTTGTCTGAGATTCCACAGCAGCATTCACTGTATTTTATATTGCAACTTCTAAAGAAACTTCTGAAAGAGGATTTCCCGAACTGCAATGTCTTTTACTGTAAATGTTTTTAATTGAATCATTTACCTTACATTTGATCATGCCTTGTGCTCTCCTGCAATTCAGTCGTGATTTGGTTTTAATATTATGTGAGAGAGACAGCAGGTGTGTCTCTTCATCCTCCTATGGAGGACCCAGTGGGAAGGAAGCACTAGGCAGGGAGAAGCAAACATCCCCTGACCCTGGGTGCTGTCCATGGTCCTTCAGAGCCTGGTTTCTTCTCTCATGGGGCTCTTTTGCCAGTTTCAGGAACATGCTCCGTGCCCTCCACCAGGCCTCGTGATGCAGGAACACTGGGGTGGCCTTCAGCATCTTTCTGCTGGGGAACACACTTTCTTGACAACCCTAGCTCAGCACCTATGGACCCCTCCCTGAGGGAGTAATGCCCCGTCCTCCTCCTGCTGCTGAAGAGGCTGCCCAAGCTCCCACATGACCACGCTGGGGCATCTTCCCTCACCTCTACGATGGGACAACAACAGTACCTCCCTTTGCTGTCTGCCTCATGGGCTGCCTCGAGGGGTGAAGGATTCCAACACAGCACCCGTGCCCACTAGAAAGCTAGCATGGCCCGAGTGGTCAGAAACCTGGACTGCCGCGCCAACCACCTGGGCCTGGATTCCAAATCTGCCACCCACTAGAGGTAAGACCTTGGACAGTCATGTTATGTGGCCTCTCTGTGCCTCAATTTCCTCTCTGTCCAGAGCAGATAACGACAGCACCACCGGGCTCTGGACGCCGTGCGTTACACTCAGCCTTGTGGTCGCTCCCACAGCCTTCCTTGGGTTGCGAGAGCAGAGTCCCCCCTGTCTCTTCTCTGCTGGTCTCCTGGTAGCTTCTGCCTACAGGAGGCTGTCACAGCCGAGGGGGTGGCCCGCATGTGGAAAGCAGCTGTCTGGGTGGATGTGGAGTTTGCCAAGGGTTTCTGTGCCTTCTCCTGGGAGCTACGCCCTTGGGAGCTGGTGGCTCTGGAAGTTCTCTGCTGTCCTGACCGAGCCCTAACACCTGGCTCTGTGGCCCCGCTGAAAGGGAAGTGAGTCTGTACTCGGGGAGTGTGCAGAACGGCTGCGGCCTGTGGGAGGGGCCCATGTATGTGACCTAGCGCTGTGTGGTGTTGAGTCCTTAGCAGCGCTGGTCCAAGGGCACATCCACTCAGCAACGCTTCCCAGGCCCGGAAGAGGCTGCTGGCGTCCTTCCTGTGGAACACGGGGCACACGGTGAGCAGCTGCCCAGAGGGGCATCTTAGAGACACGGCAGGAATATAAAGGTAATGGCATCACAGCCGCAGAAAGTCAGAGGTGTGCCTGGTTGGTCTTCCACTTCTGCTGCTCCAGAGCGAAGTTCGCAAAGGGCTCATCACAAAGATGCCTCCTACTCGGTGTCCAAATGGGTGCACAGGTGAAAGGCAAGCACAGCAGCTCGGCATGCCGCCAGCCACTGTCTAGATTTAACCAGAAGTCACCTGCTATGGGGAACCCTGCAGCAGAGCAGAGGCAGAGCAGAGCCCAGCAAGGAGAGCCGCTGCCACCCCAGCCCCCACTAACTGGTGCAGCTGCACCTGGATGTGTAGCCCACAGCCCACTTCCAAGCCAGCTGTGCCAGTGTCTTCGTCATTTTGCCATCTCTGGGACACAACACCCGACACCCACAACGTGTGGAAGGGGAGGTTTGTCGAGCTCATGTCAGTAGCCTCAGTCCCTGCATGGTTGGCTGGCTTCACACAGAAGCAGGAAGGCTCTGGCGGAGGACAGCTGCGCCGGTCATGGTCCCCAATGTGTGAAACCATGAGGTCTTAGCTCTCTTCTGAATTCTTTCAGAAACACTTGGGGGCCCCAACCAGCTAGTCCTTCTTCCACCAGTGTGCATGGAGTCTCTGCTAGAGCTCAGAAGGCAGCAGTAAGCAAGAAGACTGTGGTTTCTGCCTTTTATGTCTCTTATCTGCTATTGAAGAAGTCAAAATGACACAGACAGACACATGTGACTCGGAGTACATTAGCGATACAGCCCCTGAGGAAGGCTCCAGGCTGCAGTGAGAGCCCGTCATCAGCGGGAGCCCGTTTATACCAGGTGGGGGCCTCACCATTGGAAGGGTGTCACAGAAGATGCTGCAGGACGATGCAGATGATGTGAAGCCCTAACCTGACCCAGTACGACTCGAAGAGATTTCCAGCCATGCTAGCCAAACTCCCAAGAGTGCCAGCAGCTGCACCTGCTACATATTTATCTGTGATATTCCTGCTCTTTCCACTTAGTCTTTGGAAATCATCGTGACTCCACAGCAGCCCACAAGATCTGGTGCACTGGGTCCGATTGCCCTGCCAGAGAATGGCTCTCCTCTTGGATGAAGACCATAGTGCTCTTTGGTGTTTCTCAAATACCTGTTTGTTCACAGAGCTTTCATCACCAAGATCAGCGATGGGTTTCCAGCGAGTGCTTCTGAGACGGTGAAGGGAAGAGTCAGAGAGGACCCGGGCCTCGCCCTCCTGGGACACGGCTTGGTGATCTCCCACCGCTGATGGGGACAGGCTCAGTCTTGCCATGCCACATGGCATTGCCAGGATCAGTAGCAGCAGACCATTCGCTGTTAAGCAAGTCTGAAAAGCAAGGAAGCAAAGGACTCAGCCCCCAGAATCGTGTATGGTGCAATACAGAGACACAGGAATTGTGACATTTGTGGATGGGGATTAGGGGCATCTCGGGTGAGATTCCAAACTGTGCCCCTTGGCCCAGCCTGGCAGTACCGTGTCCCAGCACTCTGATGTATGTATGGAACAAGACAGAAAATGTGTACTGCGAACACAGGCACGGCAGTGCGGCAGGGACCGACAGGGACAGGTGTCCGCGTGTCACTGGGATATTTGTGCTCCACTTGGCTTCTGGCTCATTTCTCGCCATTGTCCTTCCAGTGCCTGGTGTCCTCCCACTGCAGCCGCTGCTCTGTCCTTGGCATCTCTCTATGCTTCCCTTTGTGGCAGGATGGCACAGTGCCACCCGACAGGGCTCAGCCTCCAGCCTGGACTCCGTGTTTTCCTTCTCTTCTCTACAGGAAAACAGAATTTGCTTTTTCCTGGAGCAGAGCTGGCAACCTCATAAATGTCACTGGCAGGTGTGTGACAGTCCCAGCTGAGCAGGGACTGGGGGTGGCATTCAGAGGGCGAGGGGGGGAGGCCCTCTGGGAGGTGACAGCAGCTGTCTTCAGTCTTCCTACTCAGCGCTTTCTTTAAAAATCAGGCCTACAACCTGGCTGTGGAGGCACACGTCTGTCATCCCAGTACTCTGGGAGGCTGAAGCAGAAGGATCGCAAGTTCAAGCCCAGCCTGGAAAATTTCGGAAGACCCTAGAAAGAAGAGAGAGAGAGAGAGGACAAACAGCTCCAGATGTAGCTCAGCACAAAGGCCCTGGATTCAATCCCCAGTACTGCAGAAATAAACAAATAAATAAATAAAATAAAAGCAAATCCTCCCTCTGAAGCTCAGTCTGGACTCTGCCTCACAGTGTAGACCTTGCCACGTTCATCCCTCTCCTCCTCCCACTGCCCCCCAATATCTTCCTGTCCCCCAGGCCCGGCCACTGAGCCCTCAGGGTCACCACCTCATGGTCTGATGGCCCCTGTGCAGACTTGGGGGTCCCTACAGACCGCGGGGTGGACCCAGCCTGGATCTCCAGCCAGGCTTGCATGGCGGACACTTGCCAGCACCTCCCAGAGTGACCACAGTGACTGCCCTGGCTTCCCAGGGACTCTGTCCAGGGCAGAAACACAGCCAAGAGGACGGTGCTAGCTAGCTTGGAAGAACTGCATCTGCTCTGTTTAAAAAAAAAAAGGTCCCCTGTTGGGCCGGACCTGCGCCCTCTCTGCAGGCCCCTGACAGACACCAGGGAACTTCAGTGTCCAGCCCCACACTCCTGGGACACTCTGAAGGGCGCAGTGGTGTTTCCATTCAGGGTGTAGTGGCAGACACACCCACTGGAAGGGAAGGAATGCCAGTCAGCCTGCGCGATGATTCTACCTCAGGTGTGACTGTGTGGTTGGCAAATTCCACTACCCATACAGCTCTGCTCAGGGTAATCCAGGAAACTCTGAAGGACTAAGTCCGAGGTCAATGAACACCGCTGAGCAGAATCTGCGAATTGCAAATCTCGCAGATAGGGTGCCAGCGGGTTACATTATTTCTCCAAGTAACTTCCGACATCCAGACACGAGGCTGACGTCACAGATGGGAGAAACCACATTATTAATGAGAGGTGTCTCCGTGGTTACCAAAGCTTTGAGCTTTAGTCCACGCTTCCTCAGACCCAAAACTCTAAGACTCAAGAGGTTCTCTTTGTCCTTGATGTTTTTAGACCCGAGTAACTTTGAGTGTGCTAGACATCTCTCCGTGCTACGGAATCTCCTTCATTCACGCAGTAGGCATGGATCGCTCCCTGCCTTCTGTGTCCGGATTACTCTCAAAGAGTCTATTCGAATTAAGGAGCTAGGTGAAGAGAAAAATAAATTCCCAAGAAAATACACTTGATATGTTCAGGTAAAATTGTCCTTTGAATCATTTCTGGAAGGAGAGTAGAGAGCAATAATTGTGCCTCCGCCAGGCCTATAGCTTTGCGAATTAGTTGACATCTATTGATTCCTTGCACGCTGATCTTATGAGGTCTCCAACCCATTTCAGAGATGAGAGAAGAAAGGCAGAAAGAGGCATTGTGCCGAGAGCACTCGTGACTTCGGATCACAGATATGAGCGGTTCTCGGACAGGGTGCTCTCGCTTGATCCCATTTCAGTTAAGGGTGGAACTGAAGAGGTTGCGCCCTGGCCCTCTGCTTCCAGAGAGCACTGGACCACCTGAAGCTCCACGAAATGAGTGTGAGGAGAGAGAGTGAGGATGGGGCAGCCAGGGGCGTGGGCTGAGGGGGCAGCAAGGCCTGTCCTGGCAGTGTCCCGGGAAAGCAGCCTGAAGAGGCCCTGCCACTGCAGGCATTTCCGGTGTGCACACCTGGGGGAGTCCCCTCCGCCTAAGTGAGGAGCTGTCTCCTCGTCAGCTTCCCACTAGTGCTGGAGATTTAACCTCAGAAAGCTTAAGAAGAAACAAAAGAGCTCTTAGGGCCACTGCTCTGCTGGGAGAAGCACAGGGCATGGCTGTCGCCCCGCCTTGGGTGACCAAGTTACAAGGGCTCAGTGTCTCATCTGAAATGTGGCTGAGGAAAGGTGCTCAGTGGGTGTCCTGAGGGTGCACAGAGTTGAGGAGGCCACCCCCTGCCTGCCAGCCGCTGTCCAAGTCAGTTCCCTGCAATCGTGGAAGAGGGGGGTTGCGGGACCCTCCAGGCCGTGAAGGGTTGAGAGGGGACACAGGGCAAGTTTCGCACGGTGCTGCCTAGGAAGGACTGGCTCGAGTTTCCGAGGACTCAGAAGAGCACCTCACACAGGATGGCTGGATGTGTGACTGAGAAACTTCGGGGCCACCTAAGGGTCTGCTGGGCAGCTCGGGAGTCTCCTGAGGTGCCAGGATGGAAGGACGGGCAGGCATGAGGTGCACCACGGCCAGGACATTGGAGGCCAGGCTGGGCGTGGGCAGCCGTGGAAGAGGAGGAGGACGCTGCAGCTCCGGCTGTGTAGCTGGGCGGGCAGGAAGGCAAGGAAGCCGCAGATGGCACAAGCCGCATGTAGGAGGTCTGCAGGTGTGTTTAGGGACAGACGGCTGATTCCCAGCTGGCAAGTCCTGTCTAGGCAGCTCCTCTCCCTCCCTCTCTCTCTCTCTCTCTCTCTCTCTCTCTCTGTCTCTCTCTGTCTCTGTCTCTCTCTCTGTCTCTGTCTCTCTGTCTCTGTCTCTCTGTCTCTGTCTGTCTCTCTGTCTCTCTCTCTGTCTCTCTGTCTCTCTCTCTCTCTCCCTTTCTGTCTCTCTCTGTCTCTCTGTCTCTGTCTCTCTCCCTCTCTGTCTCTCTCCCTCTCTGTCTCTCTGTCTCTGTCTCTCTGTCTCTCTGTCTCTGTCTCTCTCCCTCTCTGTCTCTCTCTCTGTCTCTCTCTGTCTCTCTGTCTCTGTCTGTCTCTCTGTCTCTCTCTGTCTCTCTGTCTCTTTCTCTCTGTCTCTCTCTCTGTCTCTCTCTCTCTCTCTGTGTGTCTCTCTCTCCGTCCCTCCCTCCCTCCCTCCCTCATTTGTTTAGATCTGATCTGTTAGGCCAGGGGATCTGTGAGTGCTCCTGTCCGGATCAAGATCACAGGGACACGGAGGCTGGAGTTCAGCAAGTCCTCTACACAGACTTCCCGCATTGTGTAGGCACCGTGGAGAAGGAAGAGGAGACCTCAGAGCCGTGAGGGGACCTGTGGTGGATGCCTGTGGCCAGAGGGCTGCTCCCAACTGCTTTGAGGTCACTGGGCTCTGCACTGGCACGGGAAGGACTGTGATCTTGACTCTCGGCGTCCACACGCATGAATCACATGTGACTTCCGGGCCAGGTGCGGGCTCAGCCCCATTCTCACGGTGCGAGCTGGTGCCAGCAGACACTACACTGGGGTGAAGCGTGCTTCCAACACTGTCACGGGTACCGGGGCCGCTGGTGAAGGTGCAGGCTTCTGGGGTGGGTGGCAGCCACAGTGGCCCAAGGACCTGGAGGCGCTTGAGGCCATTTTCACCGGATATCATGGGTCTTTCACACAGTGCAAAAACGCAAACACAATAAGCACAGCTGCGGGTAAGAGAAATCGGTTTCTCTAGTAAGTGATCTTCAGAGGAGGAGCTGGGAGCCCAAGTGCAGCATCTCCTAACTCCTGTGACATGTCTGGGGGACCGGCTTTCAGTGCGCACCGATGGATTCCAAAACAGGAACACACACAAGCACGCTCAGTGGAACCCTGGTCCATGTTCAGGCTGGCTTTTATACACGTGTTGTGTGAAGTTCAGGGACGGCAGCTCGTGAAACGGGAACATCTAATGACTGCGAAGTATGCAGACTCAAATGAAAACCCTGTACTAAAATAATGATGGCTGAACAACTCATTGCCAAAAAAGTAACAAAGAAATTATACTAACAAGGCACATGGGCCCAGTATAACTTTGACCACCTATTTGAATATTATGAATAAGTTTTATTTCATATTATAATCCATGTAATTTACTTTTTAAAGTTCATGATGTATTTCAGATAAACGCACTAATGTACCCGTTCTACCACTGTGAAAAAAGGCCATGTTATTTGAACTATTAATATAAATAAGGAGAATAAAATTAAGGATTAGATTAAACAAATGACTAAAAACTGATATTCGTTTGATGGCCTGAATATCAGACCTCAGTATTTTAAAATAATATCCATTTTGCTATTAGCCTATACAAAAAAATTAGAAAATTTTACTGAAGAACTCAAGAAAAAGTCATCAAAAGAAAGAATTGCTGAGCGGGAAGCATAGATACAGTTGGAAATGCACCCTAGAGCCGAGGACCCTGCATGGACCCCAGTTTTCAGCATGCATTAGCTGAGTGGTCGTCTGACCTTCACCCCCGAACTTCTCCTCTGCAGCTCAGCTCCGTATCCACTCCGGAGAGCAGGCAGGGCACTGTGCAAAGGCTACTGTGCTTCTGGCTCTGTGGCTGGTCCACAACACATACAAAGCATTAGCTCTTCATGTCAGAAGGCTGTCCCCGCCAGGACTACAGGAGGAAATGACTTCATCTCCTCCTGTACCTCCTGGCAGACGCCATGTACGCCACCCACGGGATGCTGCGCGCCATCAAAGACCTGGCGGGAATTAGACAGCACCTGCAAGTCGTTATTTTCAGAGTTCAGTGAATGGACCATTTCCTGAAAGCAGGTAGGCGAGAAAGGTGTTGCCAGGGACAAAGGCAGGAGTATTACTGCCCTCCTTTCTCTCCTCATTCATCCTCCGCCCCTGCCTCCCGCTGGGAAAGCCCATGGGAGTCAGCAAAGGGCCCTTCCGAGACCGTCCCCAGGTGTAGAACACCCTCCTGCCCTGGCTCACTAGCACGTGACCAGCTCAACAGGCACGCGGATCTCTCTTACTCCCCTCAACAAGCCTCAATCGAAGCGGCAACTCGCACACCTGAGTTTCCAACAACAGCTTTCTTCTTCCTTCTTCATTAAGTGGTCAGGAGGCAAAGTATTTCAGGAAATAAAAGCTACCTGTGTTACCAAACGAAACAGTGTTTCGTTCCAGTCATTTAACACTGATGGGGCCAAAGGTGAAAGTAAGACTAACAGGATAAAGGATAAAGAAAAGGACCGAGCTTCAGTAGTTGGGAAGAAACAAACATGAGCTCTTGGCATTGGCAATAAACTTGGCTTTGGAAGATTCTCACAGTGAGCGTCCCAATGCTGAGCGCGGAGCTCCAGCTCCACTCACCTGTAGGGGGCGCCCTGCTTCCCACCATCACAGCCCCCTTCCTTTTAGCGACAAAGCCTTGTCACTATAATCCTGAATTAATGGACCAGTGGGCCAGTGCATTGCCACTTTTTCAATAAAGGTCCAGCAGAGAGGCTACTGATTTGTGGGCTTTGGGTAGGCTCATTATCTTTGCTCAAACTCCACCCACTGCGTTGAAGAAAGTTGCTGGTTTCTTGCTGGAACTGGCAATTCCTCGACATCTGACTTGTCCTCAGACCCCACACACTTCGAGGAAGGCCTCATCTTAGTCACAGGGGTCCGAGTCCTGCCCTGGGGTCTCCTGGAGCCTGTCCCTGCTGCTCCCAGCCAAGGGCACCTCTCAGCTCCCCGTCACTTTCTCCTCCCCTCCCTGCAGTGGGGAAAGCTCATCCCCGTACCCCACGCAGACACCACCCCAGGCACTGTGTATGGTCAGTGCAATTTCTGTTCCATAAAGACCACCACACACTCAGAGTGAGGCTGCTGTGGACTTCTTCCTCTCTTCTTTCTCCCCCATGCAGTTGAGGGTCACTGCCTCTCAGTTGGTGGCTGTCTAGTGTCTGGACTTGGCAGGAATTCTTTGCATCTCCTCTCCCTGTATTCCTCAATTTTCCTCTCCCTGAGAGAACTCCTCAGCCTGAAGGAGGACAGGTTTAATTTGGCTCATGGTTTCAGCACATTTAGTCCATGGTCATCTGGCTCCCAGGCAGAAACATCATGGCGGAAGGGCATGGTCAAGCTAAGATGTGTAGAGAGGAAGGAGCCAGGTCCAGTACGGGTGCCAAAGTCACACCTTCACGACCACCCAGACACCAGGAAGTGTGCTTTCATCTCCTGCGCAGCCCCCAAGCCAGCCCAGCTAGCACAGTGAGGTGAACTCTCTCCCACCAGGCTGGCAGCACCAAGGGTGGAAACCGTTCTCAACTGTGTGCAGGTCCCAGCAGCTGTGCGTCGCTGCAGAGTTGCCTAACCTGTGACGTCCGTGACACCAAGATGAACAGTGGCATCGCACACAGCATGGCGCATGTCAGAGCCACAGCCCTCTCCTGACCAGAAGCTCTTGCCACCCCAGGAAGTGCTGACACCCCATCGGCAAAACTTCTGCTCAATGCACTCCCAGGAGGGGACAAGGGTGTCTCAAAGGGGATTTATGTTTCGAGTGTAAAAAGCAAACAGTAATCAATACACATTCCTGGGTCAAGAATACAACAGATGTGCAGGATTACCATCCACAGCAAGCGACAGAAAGTGGAAACCTATCAACTGACAAAAGCGCCAGCAGAGACGAACCCAGAAGGGAGCGGGCCCGGGTGGATAAGGAACCAGGGAACCAGGGTGAGGTCCGAGCTCAGTGGTGGCATCTGAGAGTCAGGCTCCAGGTGAAGGTCAGTGCCACCGAGAGTGGGTGTGGTGGTGCACACTGTCAGCCCAGCACTCAGGAGGATGAGTGCGAATTCAGGCCAGCCCGGGGCCACATAGAGACCCTGTCTCAAAAAATAACAAACAACAAAAGCAAGGAGAGCTCAGGCTGTAAGGAAGCACCCCGAGAACAGCTGAGGTGGGTCGGGCTGGCCCATCTGAAGCCAGGGAGGGGCCGCGCTGGCTCCCAGCACGTGTTCTCCTCCTCTCAGCTGAAGCTGCCCCACAGCTGCGGCCACAGCTCAGCACAGGCCGGGCAGAGCAGGGGCTCAGGCAGCTGCAGAAAGGATGATCTAGCAGGCCTGCCTACTGCCCAGCTGGCCCTGGGGCGCAGAAGGATGTCCCCGTTGTGCCAGGCAGGTGGCAAGGATTGTCTGGTGTCCGCGGACCCAGAAGAGAAAGCAAGGAAATGCTTAGGGTCTCCATCTGGGAGGCTCTTTGGCTGGAGGTGGCTTTTCAAGGCTTTGAGCCCTGGCTCGCCTTGGGCTTCTCCTGCCGACCCTGCTCTGGCCTGTGTTCCTCCCTTGGTCACTCGTGTTCTCGAGATTGCCTGTGGTCCTCTCCGGTAATGGGGTGCAGGACAACGCCGCCTTCCTCCCAGCCCCCTCTTTCTCAGCCTGGCCCCTCCTTGCCCCAGGACCCCACCATCACCCCTGAAGAGGCCAGACAGGCGTCTACGTGGACAGACGGCACGGTAGGAGGGCCACCTGGAGCTGAGAGTCTGCCTCCCTGGGCCCCTTGGCTGTGAGAGTGGGCATGCACTGCTCGGCTCCCCTTCCAGGTCAGCCCGCGCCGGGGCATGGCTGGCACACAGCACCTGGCTGCTGCGTCTGCTTCCCGGGGACTCAGAGGCAGCCGTGGGGCACGGGAGCCAAGCTATGTGCACTCTGTGAGGCCACGTCGAAGGCCACCTCTGCCCAGGCTCCTCTGCCTGGCTGGGACTTTCTGGGCGCTGCATGCAGCTGGGGCTCTCCACCCGATCCCACCTCCTTCTTCCCTTCCAGGTCACATTCCCAGACGCTCCTCGGCCACTTGCACTTCCTCTTTTGTGTCCCACCCAACACCGCTCCCCGGTTGGTCTCCAGTCTCGTGCACACGGAAGCCTGGGGGACACAGCTTCCCTGAGGATCCCAAGCCACAGGGCCCATGGAGGACAGGTCGGGTCGAGGGCCCAGCAGCCGGGACCCCTGCTCTGCCTGTCCCAGGCAGTGTTTGGGCTGAGAGCCTCTTCCTTCCCGGCTGATGCCCCTGTCCCTTTCTCATGAAGACTCTCTCTCTTCAGGGGCATCCGTGCACTCACGGGAGCCACAGCCACTTCATAACTGCACCAGCGTCTGCGTGTATCTGAACAGCAGCATGAAGACAGCCAGCTCTGTCCTCGGCTCAGAGGCCAGCAGGGACCCACAACACTGAGGATGCTGTCGAGAGCAGCTGCCTGGTGCTTCACACCCCGTGCACCAAAAGTGCGTGGCTCACTGTGCTGCTCAGGGTCCTCGTTAGGAACGATTGGCCCAGATCCAATTAGAGACGGGCCCGGGACATGCAAACCAAGGAGCAGAGGCGGAAATCACAGAGCAAGCCACAGATGCGGTCTGGCTGGGCAGGATGGAAGTCAAGGCCTCCCTTGGCTGGGAGACTTGATGCTCATCCTCGTGAGTCTGCTGACTGGTGGCGGGGACCCTTGGGACATTCACCTTCAGCATGGGGTGGGCAATGGAAGTGCAGCTTCCTGGACTGTTGATTGCGAATGATGTTGCTCTTGACAGTACTGTTATGGGCAAGGATGGAAAATCATGCTCAGATCCACATGCACCAGTGTCAGAGAGACAACAGTTCTCAGAGTCACCTAGGTGGGCAGTCACAGGAGCTGGGACATCAGCTGGGAGACAGCAAGGATGAGGTACCAGAACGCCACTAGAACCCCAGGTTAAAGATATTTAATGACATGGGAACAGGCAATCTATGAATTATGCAATCTTTTATGAAGTAGACTATAAGCTAAGCTGGAATCTATATCATGATCCAGAATTTTCCTGGAGGGAGCAAGAGAGAGAGAGAAGGAAGAAGAAGAAGGAGGACAGGGTGGGGGGAGGAGGAGGAGAGGGGATGCACGTGATTTTTACTTTGTGCCCACACAGTATTGAAGAGCACAGACTGAAGGCAACATTCAGTTTAAATCTCTTCTGCCCGCCTGTCCTCCTGACAGCCATCAGACCACAGCCAATCATGTAAGCGGCCGGGGATGTAGCTCAGTGGCATCGTGCCTGCTTTGCAAGTGCAAGGTCCTGAGTTCGATCTCCAGTACCAAAAAAAAATCATGTAACCTCCGTGCCTCAGTTTGTTCATAGGTAAACTGAAGATTAGAACAATGCCTACCTTTACAGGTGTTTGGAAGAGTGGTAGTGCAGGGTAAGCATTGCACACATTTATCACGTAACATTTAGAAATTGAGTTTCTACAGTTTTTTAAAAAATGTCTGCAAAATCCTCGCATTACTGCCATAGTTAAAATAAAAATACTTACAGTGGACCCTTGACTAACGAACTCAATTTGTCTGCAAGGGATGATTCTAATTCACGTTTGTCAATTGAAGGCTCAGGCTCCTCTACACAGCATTCAAAGTCTCTCTCTTGCACACAGGCGGATCTCAGTGTCCTTAGAGAGACCCTGGCCCAGGATTTCTCAGTTAACCCCACACAGGAAAGGATGCTGTCATGTGGCTTCCAGAGCTCTTTGAGGGTTAAATCTGTATCTGAGACCATCTGGAAGCACAAGTGGTTGGCATTTGGGTTGTAACTCAAGACTTTGATCATAAGTTAAAACTAAAATTCTGGTCATAATCCAAGTTGTTTGTATGTCAAGCTGGTAGTAACTCAAGGGTCCAGTCTATTTAAATAAGTGCAGAGGATGACCCAGAATCCTCTTGGAAAATGTCTCCTACTCTAAACTAGGTCGAGTTAGTTTTCTGTCTCTTCAACCAGACAAATCTTGAATAGCACATCCCAGGCCCTACTTGGTGGTTGTACTGTGAAAGCTGTCCACTGTACAGCTCTGTTCTGGAAACCCAGACCCCAGAAGCAATGTCGTTGTCCCCTCTAGCAGGGCTGTGAGGCCAGGGCCAGTGAGTCTTCCACACCCTTAGAGCCCTGCAGTTTTGTAACATCATGCATTGATGGGCAGGATAGACTGGTCCTCAGAAGTACGCATCATATAACACCAAAATATAATCGCCGTTCATTAATGGAGCATGAGGGAAGTCTTTGGGTACTGGAAAATGTCAAGCTCAAATTTTGGGGGGAAATCTGACTTTCATCTAAAAGATTAAATTTCATCATTGGAAACAAAAGATGCTGGTTGTTTTCACTGGAAAGCAGCTCAGCGTGTTTGCTCTCACGACACTTCCAGCAGCCCCCCAAGTCCTGGAAACTATGGCCCTGTTCCTTGGGAAGGTGGTGTCCCAGGAAGACACAAGTGCGGCCAGTTCAGCTCGCAGCTCAAAGCATTGCGTGAGCAGTTGTTCTGGCAACAGCTGTGTCACCTCAGCACACTCCAGAGTGCCTTGTGTGTTCCGTTTCCTCCTGGTGCCTTGAAAGACACAAGTGCAGGGGCTGTTGTGTTCCGTTTTGGGTTTTAGCCCATGTCTGTAGTGCATGACGACTGCACGCCTCGCGGGAGTTGGAACCCAGATACCGTACGGCCTCCTCGTCGTCCACCTCTTCCTTTCCCTCCCTCTTCTTCCTCTCTCTCGCAGTTTAATAAAATTAGTTACATGGCATAATTTCAGATATGCTTAAGTGAAACTGGCTTGCTTTCATTCTTCTTTCTTTCTTTCTTTTTTTTGCTGCAGGTCCACAGTGGTGAAGAATTCAACACGAGCCAGTTCTTTAAAATAATCTCCTATCTACCATCTATCATAAATCTGTTCTACCTGTCTGTGTGGCTCTATCCCCCCTTCCAGTTGGTTCTGTCCCCCTAAGAACATTAAGGGCCCCACCATCCCTTTCTCTACCAATGATACAATGTCTACATAATGAGAAAAAGGCCAGCGACATCTTAGCATCCCGTTCAGCACATCTCTTTGGAGGACAGCATATTCTGAAAGCGCTTCTGACCTCATGCTCCACAAAGGGTCTGGAAGGCCCCAGTCAAACTCCCTCCTCCCCCTGACGTCTTTGCAGTCTTAATCCCTCAGGACCAGGCAGGTGAGGGGAATCTAGCAAACCTGGTGTGAGAGGAGAAGATGCCAGGTGGTCATCTCATTCTCCAGTCCCTGGGGAGGCAGTTTCCGGGTCCCGCCTTGCAGCAGGGCTACCACTTCCTTCCTGGAATGGTCTCCCCAGGTGCCCATGGTCTAGAAGCTTTTCTGATGGTTCTCTTTGCTGACAAAATCCTCGCTCCTGTTCTGCAGGAATGGCGGCATTGCATATTTTATTCCTATGAATCAGATGGAACTGAGCCATCGCCGCAGGGGAACAAAGCAGGACACCTTCTTCCTGCCCTTTCTGTGCCCTTCAGACTCGGCACCGGTGGTGTGGGCGTGGAGCCGGGTAGACGCTGAGCACGAGCCTCCTCCCCTTGGCTGAGAGCTCAGAAGCCCTGGACCAGAGCCACACCACCTCAGGAGAAAGGAGAAAGGGGAGAAGCTCCACAGTTGGTGGTAAAACTGTCTCTTCGCCCCGGGGAACGTCAGCAGTCAAGTTATTAAATGAAGCAGCCCATCTGGCGGTTGGCTATGAGAAGCAATTCATAGCATTGTAAATGGATTAGTGAGATGTAATTCCATTCCCATTTCAGTTTCAATTATTCCAAATGGGTGCACGATTTTTAATGTTCAGGAATTGTTTCAAATGACTCTAGAAATGCAAAAAGTAAGTATGTTTCCTGCCTGGGAGGCCCAAGAAGGGTTTCCTGTCTTTGGTCTGCCTCCGGGCACCTTTTCATGCCAGGTTGACTAGTTGTCTTGTTTGGGTGTGGAGAAGGAAATTCCTTTAAATTCACTGGGAAGTAGATCCTGGAATCCAAGGAAGACCAAGGGCGTCCATTGCAGTTCTTCTCTCAGCTGTTACATCTGGACACTGCTTGGAGCTCAGGTGCTCACCCTGGCCCCCACTCTGTGGGATTCACAGAAAGGAAGGATAATTAACATGCAAAGCAGTGACAGCTGCGAAGGTGTTTGCATCTCAGGGAATTCGGCCAGGAAGTGGCACAGCATGACAAGGAGTCCAAGGAGCAGCTGTTGGGATGGTCAGGAACTCGGGGAGCCCCTGAGCATGGTGGGGTCATTGCAGGATGGCGCTGCCCCACAGAGGCACAAGGGCCCCTAGGCTTGGTGAGTGAGCAGAGTATCCGCATTGCTGTCCTGTCTCAGAGGACGCTCCGAACCCAAGCAGATGACTGTAAAAGTCAAGTCCAAATGCAGACATTCTGGGGATTGTACCCAGGGGACAAAGCTCCCTTTCTGATGTGGTGTTAGAGGGACAGGGAGGAATCCCATTTCCCCTGGGAAACCCAGCCCTGCCAAGGTCATTCACAGCGGTGGGAGGAAATGGAAAAGCCGGGCCCAGAGGGAGAAAGGAAGGCACGGCCTAGACCCAGAGGATGGGCAGGCCTGAGGGGGAGGGCCAGTCCGGGACACACAGGGTGCACATGGGACCCAGTGCTGCTGGCGCAGACGAAGTGGCAGGCACCTCCCTGGGTGTGCGGCCCTCGCCCGATTCTCTGCTCACCTCCCTGTGTTTATTCTTATCGAGTTTGAGTCCCTCCAACCCCTGTAAGTCTAAAATGCCCAATTTAAATCAGCATCTCCGAGATGCCACCGACTGCCAGGAGCTGCACTGAACCCAGAGCCGAAATCTCTCCAGCACCTCAAAGAGATGCCGGCCGCGGGCTTCCCTTTCACTACTGAAAATCCCAGAGGTCGGCGTATGCTGCAGGGAGGAGCCCAGTGTGCCTCTGCCGTGTGTCCTCTCTGCACTGGTCTTCAGTGGATTTTGTTCTTATAATCAGTCAAAAAGCCCTCCACTTCACCTCTGCCCTCAGAATTTTAAAAGTCCCTCTTAAGTCTGTTAAAAAAAACTTTTCTGCAGTCCTAGGGTCACACAGAGCTACATGCCCAACCCTTTTTATTTTTTAATTTTAAGACAAGTTCTCCAGAAGTCACTAAACTGCCCAGGCTGGGCTAAAATTTGGGATCCTCCTGCCTCAGCCTCCCAGAGTGCTAGGATTGCAGGCGGGCACCACCACCCAGCTCCTCTTACTCTTTCTCTGGCTCCAGGGCAAGGGACGGAATGGAAAGGGAACTTTGTGTCCTATTCGATGCTGGCTGGTAAGGAGGCTCTGGAGCCGCTGCCCTGTCGGCCATAGCACTGACCTGCTCTGGACTCCAGGCCTCCTGCACAGCAGCTCTGGCCAGGCTGCTTCTTTCTACTCTACCTCGGGGTGAGACCGGGGCCCACGGGTGGGAGAAGCAGAGAAGCACCTGCCTGACTCAGCTGTCCAGTGTCCAGGAGCCGGGTGCCCTTCGAGAGGGCACTGCACGGAGGACCAAGCTGGAGCCGTCGCCTTGAGTCTGCGGCAGCCCTCTGGATTCCACTGGTGATGCCAAAGGTGAGTGTGAAGGGAAGGCCGAGGCAGACTCTCGCTGGGGCAGGGGATGCGGGACGGGGCCTCCTCGGGAGAGTTCATCTGCTGTCACTTTTCTTGCCTGGCCACGGCTGTCCGTGGGGCTCATGTAAAGTCTACCTCTGTCTCCAAGAATGGAGCCTGCCAGGATCCCCCACAATCATAATTATAAAGGGCTTCTGTGGGGGTAGAAAGGACCCGGTTAGGGGGTGCACATGGGCATCTCAACTGCACAGATCGCCTCCTTTGCCTCTTGCTACTCAGTAAGCCACAGGCATGAGTGCTGTGTGCATGCTCCCTGTGTGTACCCCATATTTGCACACCTGTTTGTTCTGTGTCAGCATGTGTGTGCTGTCTGAATGTGTGTTTCTCAGCAGTAATCCTTTCCCCAAAGTTTGCACTGGAACTAAAATCAGTGAGTGCTTCAAGGAGAAAATTCAGGGGCTCTAGGGATTTTTACAAGTTCTCATGGCATTATAAAATACAAATATTCCTCAAAAGTGAAAGAAGAATCCGCGCTAATCCCTGCGGACGTGGCGGGAGAGGGGATCCGTGTACTCAGATTCCAGGATCAGGGCTGAGAGGCCAGGTCTGTGCCTGGCCCAGACCTCTAGCATTTCTGCTGCTCCAGGGTGGGAGCCGCGGCCTGCTGTGGCCCCTGCTGGGCTCGGGCCACTAGAGAGATAAAGCCTATGCATGGAAGAGCAGGAGAAACCCAGCACAGACCCACTGGCCTGCAGAGGGCTGGGACAGCAGACACAGTCGGAGCAGTGTTTGTCCCGCAACTGCTGTGTCCCCCTCGGGCCAGGCCCTGGGAAGCAGACAGGGGACAAGGCGCAGTGCAGATGAGCAAACAGCTGCTTCTTCGGCCTGAGGAGCAACGGGAAGAGCCTGGGGCAGAGACCCGCCGGGGGCAGGCTCCTGCGCTCGGTGTCCCCCTCAGTGCCTTCTGTGCCCTTGAATTGGGTCACTCTGGGCCCCACAAGTGTGGGGGACACCCCTCAACTTCTCTGTTTTTGGCACCGGGGATCGAACTCAGGACCTTGTGCTTGCGAGGCAGGCGGCAGAACCACTGAGCTAAATCCCCCAAACCTTTTGAATTATTTCAGGAAAGAGCCAAGAGGATTTGAGGATACCAGGTAACGGATTCCACTGTGAACACTCCTGATCATGAGGTAACAACCAAGAATTCGACTTTTATAACTTCCCAACCATCAAATTATGTTTATTCCTAAATTACCAAACAAGGTAAGTCAAATACACCCTCCCATGGGTCTATTGACTATTTTTTTCTAGGTTATGCATCCTCAGTTTCCACAGAAATTTCTAAATAATTTGCCATGCATTTTATTCCAATCTTTTAAAAATATTTTGTAAGTTGACAGAACTGTGTATTTTCTCTCACACAACATGATGCTCTGAAGCATAAATACACCAGAGGTTAGATCTCCCTCTTGAACCAACGCAGTGCCTCCCAGATACTGAGTTTATAGGGAGAGCTCTTGACAGCACTCCCTTTGCATTTTCTCAAGACTAAGATCCGTTGTCACCAAGGAGAGTCACGTCACTGCACGGCCGAGTTCTCCTCCCTCACAGGAGCCATGTGTTGTCTGACCAGCACTTCGCCATCTGGGCTCCGTCCCCGACACCCCAGAGCTCTGAAGAAAAAGCCAGCCAGGCAGACTGTGTGGTGGTCCACCCTCCACATAAAGCATTTGATCGATGTTAAGCTTCAGATTCTGTTCATCACTTTGTATAATTCAGCCACCCCCATGGTGCCACTGAGCAAACCCCCTAGGCTGTGCTGTCAATTCCTAATGTACATCTTCTCATCCCTACTTCTTTTCTTTTACTTCTCTTCTTTGTCTCCTTTCTTGAATTGAATGTTTAAATAATTTGTTGGTCATTAATATATTTTATAACATTTATTAGTTAAATTAGACAAAATATATTGACCTCATTAAATATTTTTCAAGTATCGATGTATACCTAGATACTGCCTCAGCTGCACCTCGCAAATATTGCAAAGCATATTCCACTGTGGTTCTAACTACTTCCAAATTATTTTGCCATTTTCCCACTACCCAAAGAGGTGTTTAGGAAAAGCATAATGCTATATTGTCTGAAAATGTTTCATTCTACTATAAAGAGAAAGAAAAGGATGGAAAAAACCCGTACAAAGAGTTAAGCATGGATCTTAGGGAAGCTAGTAGTTTATGAATCTAACGAAACATAGGCTGGGGTAAAGGTAGCAGCTTGTGAAAGAGGCAGAATTGAAAAGATGTGTCAAATCTAGAAAATAAGTTGCAACCTGTAATACACGTCCAAGCTAGGGAGAAGACTTTCTTCAAGGGTGATGCTGTAAGACTGCAGCTGGAAAGGGGTGGAGAGCAATTCACGCCGGGCACCGGCTGTGTCCCCACACTGCTGTTCAGAGGGGGGTCCTCTTAGGGTTGCCCCACAGCCCAGGGCTCTGCCCAGAGACACAAACCCACAGCTCCAGGGGACTAGCGAGTGACCACCCTGCTCCAGGTCTGCCAGCCCCTGGTGCCCACTAGCACAGGGGTGAGCCAGGGAGCCCAGGGAGTCTTCCCTCTCTGTAGGCCCTGCCCAGGCCTCAGTGCTGATCTCTCACCCCAGCATCCCCGGGAGGCTGGTGAGGCCGGAGAGAGCCAGCCGGCCCTGCCTTCGATACTCAGACTCAGGGGGCTGGCCTTGTCCTTCATGGAAAGTTTGGGTGTCTTTGCACCCCATCATTAGCTGAGTGTATCCATATCTCTGTCATCATCTGTGCCCTGATTACCTTATTTATTTTCTTGTCCTTGCTCAGAGTTTGAGATTTCAGTTCCTAGCTGGCTGGCTTCCAGGCTGGGTGGCATGGCAGAGGAGAAAGAGCTCTCAGCATAGTGGACAGGAAGCAGCTGCTGAAGGGAGGAGCCTGGAGGGAGATGGACCCTTCCAGGCCATGCCCCCAGGACCCCCACTTGTGACCAGGTTGCACTTCTGAACCTCACACGCAGTGCATCAGTGCGACCCAGTCAGGAGTACCTCACACCTCCCACTCATTGGCCATCTGAAAGACCCCGGGAGCCCTGGAGGCTTTGGGGCACAGCTAGATACAAACCAAAGCGCCATTACTGTCCTTGCATTTCAGTCCTTCCTTCCCAGTTCAGTTTTGGTTTTGCCAGAATATATCTCTTTAGTTTACCTTTCAGCCAGAACTTGTGAGGGGGGTGCACAACTTTTCTTCCACAGAGAAAAGGCTGGGAAATGCAGCCGTCCTTCAGAGTGAGGCAGTGCTAGCTTGAAACCAGGGTCCCATCTCCCCATCATCCCAGGCGGACGCGAGGGTGGCGGTGGGTAAACAACTGCTGTCAGGGCCTCCACCCTGGGCCGTGTGCACATCTTGGCTCTGTAAGGGGAAGGTTGATAAGGAAAAGCTCATGCTTGAAAGAGAAATCAACAACGAGAAGATTTTTTTTTTGCTGTTTTTATTTTTTTAACAAATAAGGAAGAAAGCCTAAAAGAGCTGTTATTTAGAGGGAAGCACCAAAAATGTGGGTGTGTGGATCACAGGATAAACTCATTTGGCAGCCAAAAAAATTAGTAGGTATCCCAAGTAGCAGCCGCTCCTTTTGTCCGGGTCGTGGACTCAGTGTCCCTGTTCCTCCGCCCAAATTCCTACACTGAAGCTCTGACCTCCATGTGGAGACCTGGCCCCTGAGGAAGTTACTGAGGTTGAATGAGGTCACAAGGATGGGGCCCTCACCTGACAGTTAGTGTCCTTGTCAGAGTCACCAGAGCTTGGTGTGCATACACACGGCAGAAAGAGGCAACCTCACACAGGAAGAGAACTCTGTCCAGACACCGGTCTGCTGGAGCCCTGATCTTGGTGTTCAGCCTCCAGGACTGTGAGAAGCGGAGTGTCTGTCAAGCCCCTCAGGACGTGCTGTTTAGCTATGGCCACCCGAGCTGAGCAGCCTTAGATGGAGGAACAGGCCACTGCATCTTTGACAACATGTCTTCCCACGAGTGTTGGGGGAACTGGGGCTCCACAAAGCCAGTGGGGAAGAAGTGGGAGCGCTGAGCCTGGGAACTCACTGGGAAGCTCATCCTCATGCACCCAGAATGGGGACAGGCAGCAAGGACCCAGGCACAACACAACAGCGTGTGAATGATGACAGAGCACCGCGTGGGATCAGACTTCCTCACCAGGCTGGGAACGGAAACCATCATCGGCCCCGGCCACCATGCTGTGTCTCAGTCTCCCTGGCCGAGCCCAGTCACCTAGGAGGAGCTGTCTGATGCTTCCTCACGGCTCTGGGCTGGCTAGAGAGAGTGAGGAGGCTGGGCCGGGACTGCCAGGGTCCTTTTCAGTGTTCTATGACTGGCCTCACCTCTCCTAAAATGGGAATCAGAGCGTCTCTCTGGGATGTGCTTCGAGCAGCGGCTGCTGCCCGCTGAGCCCTCTGTAGATGGCCACGTCCATGCCGAGCCCACAGGGCTTTGATGTTAAGGAGGACACGTTTTCTGTCACTGATGTAAATTACATCTTCTTGGCTTGAGAAACAAAGCATTGTTTGAACTGCCAGTGCTGCCCTGTCCATTTGGGATCTGACGGGTACTTGAAATGCTCCCATCATTAGGAAATTGCCTCACCTCTCAGATTGCTCGCAGCGGGGTCTGCCCCCACCTCGGGCTCGGTGCTGGGTGGGAGCGCGGACGCCTGGGTTTGACACCGATGAAAAGAACTGGAGGGTGGAGAGGAATCAGAGGGAGGCTGCAGAGGCGAGCGGGGCTTCTTGGGGAACAGAGCAGCACTGGAAGCAGGCATGTGTGCCTGTAAACTACCAGCATGCTCAAAGGGGCTGGGCCGAGGGAGAGCTTTTAAAGATGCACTGGGGGGGACGGCGCCCAACATTTTGAAACAATGATCCTTGGCTGTGAGGATCAGTGACAGGGTGGCCTCGGTCCAAGACAGAACAGACAGTTGCTGGACGGATGTCCTCGCAGAGGCACTTTCTGTGCAAAGCTGTGGTGGCTCCTGTGGCAGCTGAGGCTCTGGCGGTCTTGCGTGACGGTTCTCATTATCAGGCGCGAATGCATAAGTTCCCCGTCTCCGGTCTCCTCTGCTTTATTCACTTCTCTGTGGATCTGTTCCTTGCTTAGGCCTTGCCAAAGGTGGCCACACTGTGATTCTGATGACCTTCGTGTGGCTGTGGAAAGAGAATCACGCATGCAGGTTTCCACTTGTGCTCTCTTGATTCTTCATTGGCCAGAGATGAGTAGACATCGGCCGGGTGAAGAGGAGGCCCAGGAGTTTTCTGTCGCGGGACAGAAGCAGCAGAGCACGCCCTGCAGGGTGGCCAGGAGTGCCAGGCGGTGGTCCGGGTGCTGGGGGCACACGGGGGCTTGGGAAGCTCTGAGCAGCAGAGTCCCATGGCCAGGTTCATGTTCATGAAATGTTACCTTGGCTGCTGGATTCAGGGTCCAAGAACCACTTAGGAGACCACTGCAGCAACCCTGAGAGGGGGACCCAAGGGTGCTGCAGGATGAGAAGCAGGCATTGAGGATGTCTTCCAAGCTCTGGTTTGTGGCTGGGACATGAAGGAACTCGTTCATCGCCATGGAGAGGCAAGGATGGGAGTGGCCGGGAGGTTTCTCTCTTCCTCCCTCTCCCCCAGCACCCCTGACAGTAGTTCACTGGGACAGGAAGCCAGGTGTGCAGGCTACAGGCCTGCTGTGTTAAGCAACAGGTCACAGAAGGGACTGGGCAGGGAGCTGAGAGCAGACAAGTTTCCAACACACATCACAAGGGCCGAGACCTCTCCGGCCAAAGATGCTTGAAGGTGCTATGCTGCCATGGCCGGAAGGGCCAGAGAGTGAGGAGGAGGCTACTGGCTCCAGCTCCTGGACACACTGGATGACAGGGAATTTGTGAGGTCCTGCGGGAGGCTGGATAATACCTCCAGCTCCCTAGTGCCCATGTCAATCCCTGGGGCCTGTGGAGGTACTGCCTTAAGTGGTGGAAAGGGACTTCGGCTGAAGCTAAGTGACGACCTTGTGATGGGAAGATGCTCCAGGTGGGCCTAATGTTGTCACCGGGTTGCATTAGTCAGCTTTCTCACTGCTGGGACAAAATACCCAAGACTCGCAACTTACAGGAGGAGAGATTTATTTGGCCCATGGTTTCAGAGGTTCAGTCCATGGTCAGCTGGGTCCAAGGCTGGAACAGCAAGGCAGAAGGGCTGGGCAGGCCAAAGCTGCTTAGTTCATGGCGCCCAGGAAACTAGCATAGTGGGTTGGAAAGAGTGACCCAGATGACAGTACTAGGAGTTAGTCCCAAAGGTCATATCCCCATGACAAGACACACACCAGAGGTGTGCTTTACTAAACTGCTAGGCAACTCTTCATCCAGACAGGTTTGCAATCACGATTGACGCTCACACAGGGTCTTATAAAACAGATACAGGAGATTAGCAGGAGAAGTGGCAGCAAAAGCAAAGGTCAGTGAAGCCAGGACAAGGCCACAAGCCAAGAAACACAGACAGCAGAGCCCCAGAAGCCAAAAGGATGAGAGAGCAGAATCTACAAGGAACAGTCCTAGGACTGGCTGACTTCAGACCTTCAACCTCCTGAGAGAATAAAGTCATGCTGTTTTGAGCCACAGAGTCAGGTTAATTTGTTACAGGGGTAACAAGAAACTGGTACAGACCCATGATGAGCAGGGACTGGACTCAGAGACACCAAGGGCCACTGAGGTTCAGCAGGAGCCACGGCCCATGGTCCCAGAGGACACGCTGGGGGCCAGGGTGGGAGGAAAGAAGAAAGGAAGTGGGGACCAAGGGGTGGAGGGATGGGGCGGGACCTGGGGAGGGTTGAGATGTGCTGTGTGCATCCACCAGCCCCGCGACAAACGAGATCCGCGTGTACTGCAAGCGGGGACTGAAAAAAATTGAAATTAAAAAACAAGAAGAACTAAACCCAATGAAAAAGAAAAAAAAGCCAGAAAGGGACCAGGCAGGAAAGAAAAAGAGACTTGCGTGCAGGTGAGATGCACAATGGGAGGTGTAACAAGGGTTGGGCAGTGGGCGGAAAGAGAATCAGGTCAGCCGGGGGCTGGGCCTGACCTGACACCCAGGGAGTGAGGGCTTCCATGGTTGTCAGGGGAAAAAGCAGCGAACTCTTGGGTGGGACTTGCTGTGAACTCTCAGGCCGGGCGGACCATAGTTGTGCCAGCCAGCTCCTGTGTAGACACCTCAGGGATGCCAGGATGTGGAATTAGGCTGAACTGCTCAGGTAAAATGACTTTATGTTTTTTGTTTTATTTCCACTTGACCTGTAGTGGCCAACACTTGCTTTGATTTCCCTAAAGACCTAATGTGAATTTAGGTGGTTTTTTTTCAAAGGTAATGGTCATTCCAGTCAAAAACTACTAAACTCCTGGAAAAGTTCTAGGCATGGCCCATATCCTTTGATGTCCTTTGGACATGAAAGTCATTTCTTAATGTTCTGAGCTGGTCCCCTCGGAGGTCATTCTTCCACCGTGACATTGGCAGCCAGCACACAATTCCATGACTTTGGTTTGTGTTGTTTAATTTTCTAAAACTCCCGATGGGAACTTGCCTGAAACTAACCTTATTATGTCTAAAATTATAGTTAAAGTCACCTAATCAACATGGGTTTGATAAAACCGTTGTCTCTGATTTCTTTTATTTTTTTTAAATGCATTTGCTCTATTTTGAAAGCACAAACCTAACCAAATATTTCTCTAAGGGTTCAATTTGGAATCAGGGCTGAAGGAGCAACTGAAGGATAATTTTCACATCACTACCTTCCTGGTCCCGGGAACACACAATGTCACTATTGTTCGTGTTAACTGGCACACTGGTGATGGACGACAGGTTGGTTCATTATCGCAAACAGGTCCCAATTGGTTTGCTGACTACATTGTTGCTACTGTATATAATTTTTTTAATGTCTCTCTCTAACCACTCATTTCATCCTTTCAAAACTTAAAAGATTTTATAACAGGTTCCCAAGGTCATTGAGAGGCACAATGTGCCTAAGTTTTCTATTCCTCTTTTTAAATTTTCCTTGTCACATTTAGCCACTTTAAAAATCTACTGGCATTGAAATTGGGCAGCAAGTTAAAACTTTTCATATGTGAAATCAGCTTGACCCCTTATGATTACAACTATTAACTTTATTCAGAAAAGTAGAAGTGAACTCAGATTTTAACAAAATGCCTCGGAGTGAATTGAAAACTAAATGAGATTGTCAGCTGAGACTGGAGAGAACGAACGAGCCCTGAAATGTGGAGGAAATGTGGTCAAAGTGTGCTCAGCGCACCAGCCCAGGCAAATGGGCACATGCAGGAGTGCAAAACACAGGCGCCGAATGAAGGAATGGATGAGTGAATGAGTGAGGGAATGGATGAATGAGTGAACGAGGGAAGGAATGGATGAATGAACGGGTACAGGCTGAACTGAAACTGCGATGTGGAGGGAATCATTCATCCACAGGATGAAATTGTAATTCATGTTCTTCTTTGCAATACTTGTTTTTATGGAGTCGAGTAAAATCCAATAAGGGCTCTTCTAAAGTGTGTCAAGCCCATGCCAGAGCCAGGTTCTTCTTGTGCTCAGCTTGAAGGGATAGCTGCAGTTCAGCTGTCGCTCTCTGAGAGGTACCAGTCAAGCCCCGGCCCCGAGGACAGGCAGATGCTGTCTGAGACGTGGGAACCAGATTTACTGACAGAGCTTCCAAAAGAGAATCCGAGACTCTGAACCTGGGTGTTCCTCTGACGATATGGAGGAAAATCTTAGAAAATATAGAAAATCCAGCCAGGTGTAGTGCCACAGGCCTGTAATCCTAGTACTCTGGAAGGCCAAGGCAGGTGGATCACAAGTTTGAGCCCAGCTTGGGCAAATTAGTAAGCCCCTATTTCAAAAAATAACTGAAAAAGGGCTAGAGATGTAGCTCCGTGCAAAGGCCTTGAGTTCAATCCCCATCACTGCAGGAAACAAAACAAAACAAAACAAAAAAGAAGAAAATAAAAGACAGAAAATATACCTAAATAGAAGCTATTATATTATATTATATATATTGTACTGTATATTATATATATGCAGCATGGCAAAAAGTGTGGCGACGTAGAGATAGATAAGCCAGCACTGACATCAGATTGTCGTACCAGAATACTCAGGTACTGGACTATAGCTTTTGACTCCTTTTAACCTTTTTCCTTGTGTATTTTGAAGGGGAAATACAAACAAATGACAGAAGGTTTTTACTCTGCCCTGCTGAGAGAGATGGCTGTTTTAGGTCTGCTTCCAAACTGACCAAAAAGGTTCTCCGAAAGCCAAGCTCTCCACTGGCGCTGAAAGACCATCTCTCTCTAGTGACAACATCTCACGCCTCACCCAGACAATTACTGAAATGCAACTGGAACCTTTAAGGAAGTCTTTCGAAATCGCCAGGGGGTCACCCGTTCACGACATACAGTATCCAGCCATGCTTCCTGCAATGCCCCTTTCCCTAAGCCTGGCTCGCACCCCAGACTGCTCTCGGTCCCTGCTCCAACACCTCAAAGCTCAACTTGCTGGCCAAGTTAAAACCTTTTGGATTTTCAACAGACTCAATGAATGGTCAGCGCAAAATTTAAAAAGTCATACACAGTTCTCGGCAGTTTACTCACTGGCGCATCACCAATGCCCCACTCAATATTGTGCCCTGCCCTGCCCCGCTGACTCTCCCGGGGTGTCCCGCTTGCTCCTGGGGGCCTCTTCCTCTGCGGGTGGACTGAATCCAGCTCTCCCAGGCTCACCGTTCTGCACAGAGATCCGGAAATGTGGGCTCTACGGCCCTGTCTCCTAAGGTGACAAAGGGCAGCAGTCCGCTCCCTTCATTCAGCAGCTGTTCCCAGCTGTGAGCCTTGGGGACCCGGGACAGGACCCCACACGCAGTGGCTTGCCCCTCTCTGACAGTGGAGTGGGGAGAGTGAGGAACAGTGTCGCCTGAGTCCCCACCAGTGTCCCGAGCTCTGGGTCCCTTGCCTGCTGCTTCTGCAGCAGAACCTTGTGCCCCCCCAAGGTTGTGCTTGGGCCTGTCCCCACCTCCTCTGTCCCTGCCCAGCTTCAGCACAGCAGTGTCACTTCTCACCTGAGGACTGGGCACGGCCGCATCCCAGACCCGCTGGGGGATTGCACCTCGAGGGACTGTAGAGGTGAGGGTGCAGTCCTGCTCTTGGCAGGCTTCTCCTTGGTCAGTGTCACTCGCTGCCCAACAGACTGCCACATACTGAGTAGCTTAGCACCAGGCACATTCTCCCTTTCAGCTTCTGTGGCTCAGGGTCCCAGCCAGGCACAGCTGGAGTCTGACCAGGGTTCCAGGGCCAGAGCACTATATCGCCCAGGCCAAGGTGTCCTCGAGACTCCAGCCTCCACGAGGTGTAGGGACCAGTGAGCTTCGGTCCCCGTGGTTGTGGGTCTGAGGCCCCCATTTCCTCACTGGCTGTGAGCAAACTCTGCTCCCAGCCCCAAGGACCCCCGCTCCCCAGTTCCGGCTCTGGCACAGCAGACTGACACCAGGACAGTGCACTTGTGCAGGACATGTCCTCCCAGGACAGGAATCTTGGGGGGCATCTTAGAAGTCTACCACATCATCACCCACCCAAGAGAAAATGTAAATTTCAATTCCTTAAGGAAAAAAAAATCAAGTAGTGAGGAATAAGATTTGCTGGGTAGTGTTGAGTTTTAGAGTCCATGAACTATTGTCATATCTAAGAGTTTTGCTCCCTGCAACTAATTCTCACCCCTTTGGAGGCAACATCACCTCCCTTTGGCGAGCATGCCAATGTGGGTGCCAGCACAGGGCACTGGTTATGACACATGGCCCCCAGCACGATGCATGAGGGTGGGCAGATTGGAGGCCCGGGTCTGCAAGCACAGGACACCAAGGACTGCCTGGGACCCTGAGACACTTGGGGAGAGCGCTGGAGCCCCATCCCAACACCTTGGTTTCACACTTCTGCCCTCCCGACCAGTGACACAATTTCTGGTCACCTGGTTCATGGTAAGACCCTACAGCAGTCCCAGGAGCCAGACACAGTGAGCACCGCAGTTTGCAGGCACATCTTCAAGGGCTTGGTAAATGTTGGCTGCAGTCCTCCTGCTTTCACCCGACTGGGGTGTTGCCAACTCTCTTCAGGCTCCTCAGGCTCCAGCCTCCTCCATCCGACCACCCAGGAAGCCACCTTCCCAGTCTGATGGCCTCTTCCCAAGAGTCAGACATTTTCCTCCTCTTCTACTCCTTTCCTGGCAAAGGAGCCATCTGCCGTGAAGAGAGAGGTTCCGTAGCCTGATAGATGTGTAACTGCCCCTCCAAGTCAGTCCCGAGAACATCCACAGCGGTTCCCGTGCTGGCCAGGGCCTGCTCACTGCCTACCCACCTGACCCCAGTCCAGTGAACTTCCTGCTTTCAGATGTCATCCCGGAGGAGGCCAAGCCTCCACCACGCTCTGCAGGCTCCATTCTCCGCCCAGAGGCCCCAGTGCTAATTCCTCAGGAAATCGGTGTCCACGGAGCCTAGGTTAATGGCAAGCTCCAGCACCTCTGCCGTAAGGAAGGGCAGCCGCCTCCGTACGAGGAATGCACATGTGTGGCACTTTTGCTTCCCTGAGAGCTGCACACCCGAGCTGCCTGTCTCTGAGCATTGTCTTGCTTGGCTCAGGTCATTTTCATGGTTTTCTGCCAGCTTGGCCTCCAAGGCCCACAGGGGTCACCCTATGCTCTGTTACTGTCCCCTGCATGGTCACACTGCCTCCAGGCTGATGGTAACTCTGTTGACAGCGGGGCAGGGGTGCACCTGAAGTCAGAATCACGGGAGAGGCCCTGTGATGTAGGCCATATCGATGTGACTATTTCACCCCTCACCTTAGGACAACATGACACTGGAGACACACTGTGGGCTCTCTTCCGTGAGGTGTCAAATGCCAAGTGCTCAGGTCAGCCCAGGCTTAGATTAGGAACTTCAGAAACGTGCACTGAAGGGATGTGAACTGTTGACTACGGTGGAATGTGTCCCCCAGGGCAGCAGTGGTGGGATGGGGGACTCATGGGCAGCACTTAGGCCACGGCGGCTCCGCCCCATAAGTGGATTCATGTTCATCATAAAAGGGCTGCGGACACGGGTTCGTGTCTTTCTCTCTTCGCCCTTTCATCATCTGAAGTAGCAGGACAGCCCTCCCAAAAACCAGCACCGGATAGCAAATGTCTCAGATTGCAGAAGCATGAAAAATAAACTTCTATTATTTATAAATGAGTGTCAGTGGTATTCTGTAACAGCACAAAGTAGACTATGACAATGCTGAAAAGAAAAACATTTCCTAACATCTCTTGGAAGGGCTGGCAGCTCTTTACCAGCTGTTATTTCTTCTTTCCCTCTCACCCCCTTGTCCCCACTGCCCACCTGGGGCCACTCTTAGCCTATACAGGATCAGCTTGATTTCAGGGCTGCTATAATAATTTGCCACAAACTGAGTAACACAGGACAAGAGATGTGGATTGTCTCCCGGCTCCGGAGGCCAGGAGTCTGAGATCAAGGTACAGGCAGGGCTGGCTCCTTCTGGCGACTCTGAGGGAGAATGTGGTCCAGGCCTCTGTCTTAGCTTCTGTTGCTATTGGCAACCCTTCATGTTCCTGGGTTTGCAGATGCCTCCCTCTAATCTCTGCCTCCATCTTCACATCATTGCTCCTGTCTGCTTACTCACCTTTCCTGTTCTCTTACAAAAACACTTACTCATTCATTAAGGATCTGCCTTAAGCAAGGGTATTACCTCCTGAGGTCTTTAACCTTCCTTTGCCTGCAAAAACCCTTTTCCTAAATAAGATCACATGATGTTTGGGCACCACCGTTTGACCCGATACTTGGTATCTATCACATGCATAGCAGTATAAATCCCAAGCCTCCTCTGTAAATGCCCCCAAATTCCTTCTAGTATCACCCACACCAACTCTTTTCTTTTCTTCCTTCCCCTCCTCTCTAACTCTACGTTCTCTCTGATGTGAATTGATTCACAGCATTCGGACTCCTAGCGATTGAAACTCTTCCTCCACAGGCTTAAAATGAAATCTCCTTAACAGCAGGGGGAGGAAAGGCTAAAACCTTTCCCATTTTTCTGAAAACCCATTTTTCTCTGTCAGTGGCATATTTTGCACATACACCAATAAATAAGCAATTCAGAAGAACAGTTTTTCTCATACTGATGAGAAGAAAAATCCACCTTCTAGCCTAATTCACCCAACACTTTGCGTAGTCATCTATCACAATAGCCGGAAACCTCCCACGACCTTGAACATCACTATCTCTTGCCTGAAGACCTTTGGGATTGTTCTAGCACAGCAATATAAAGGCCCTTGCAGATTCTTGGAATGCAGTGATAAATGTTCAATTTGAGTTTACCTCTTAGAGAAGAAATGATGGAGTTTCCCTGTTATTTTCTTACCAAGTGCAGACTGCAGACCGAATGCAAAGGGAAATAACAAACTCAAACATCTGGAGATTATGTGTGTATGCATGTCTGCACATGGAGGGATAAGTGCAAACATGCACGCACGCACACACACACACACACACACACACAAATTTGCCTCTAGTCTGTCAGGGTCCCGATAGTTACTTTTTCATTTTTCTTAATTTGGCTTCTATTTAATAATCCTCCAATTATTTTTTTCTCCAGTTTTTCTCATTTTCAAAGAAATTCTAATTAAGGATCAAAGTGAGAAAGTTAGACTCGTCAATATATTGTTTGTAATAATGATGTTCATTTACTTCTGTATGGACTCATTCACATTGCTCTGTTAATTTGCTTGCCTTACTGTGATGTCCTCTTTTAAGTGTAGGTCACTTCCTTCATCATGGCAATATGCTTCCTTGGTTGACTTTGCGTCTTATTTTGACAAGCTGTGTTTAATAAGTGACTCAGTTGCCCGTGGCTTCAAATTTCTTGCCATCTATTTAAGGAACGACCACGAACAGATCTATTTTGAGTCTATGTAATTTATATACAGGATATTTTACCATTTATTGTCAGCCAGTGATTCTCCAAGTGGGGTCGTGAATGATACTTCGCAATATTCTTACTGAAATATGAAGCGGTCTACAGTTATGGAAAACAAAGGACAAATGAAGATGAGGTCAGGGTTGGTGGTTGCAGTGACATGGAGATTCCATGGACAGGGAAGCACCCAGAGAACATTCCCTCCCTCCCTCCCTGTTATTTTCCCAAAGTCAGGATTCCAGAGATCAGATCTGCTTACAGCAAATGAACACCTATGTTCTCATTCTACTGTTTGATTTACAGACTGAAATATTAGCAAAGAAAAGATGGTATTCTAAACAGCAATCTAGTGGTGATGGTTTCAGTGACAACGGCACCTTAGAAGGAGGGATGTGAATGAATTCCCACCATAGTCCTGGTGGCCTGCATGGTTCTGCAGACTTTTCTATCAGCAAAAGCACATCTAGTTTGTACTGGAGAACCCTGCAGTTAGGTTCCAGTACCCTGCTCAGTGTGCGACGCAGGCCTGAGAAATAAATACACTAAGAGACAGAACCAAGAGAGAGAAAGCGGGGTGCCAGGATGACCAATGTTGGTGCAACCAACAGAGGCCCTGGCCAGTCCCGGACACTGACTTTTATTGGCAATCAGTTGGGGTAAAGGCGACGGGCAGTTTCTATGGAAATGAATGTAAACAAGGCTCATAAGGACAAGACAAAGCATTCTCAAATTAGGAACAGAGTAGACAAAATATATGATTGTAATTAGAACATTGTCCTTCTAGTCTGAAAGTTTAGTTGTGGGAACAGGATTTGGGTGTGAGTTACTCTGACCTCAGCACGGAGACTTCAGCCAGACTCTCTTCTATAAACAAGCTGACTGTGGGGTTAGTGCCTCACAGCCTGCCTTGGGCATCATCAATATTATGGTCCCCTGCAAGTTTGCAGTAATGTGCAAATTCCCTGGCCATGATTCTAGACCAAAATTCTAGACCAAAAAGGACTGAAAGTGACAAAATGATAGGAGAATTCGCAGATTCCCAAAATTCTATTGTTAGGAGGCAGGTGGATAAAAGTGTTTAGCTGAAGAAAATGCTCTCTTTCATAGAAAAGCAAAAGTGATGACACCAGAGGGACCCAGGGGACCCAGTAAGAGCCCTGACCACTGTCCCCAGCCTGCAGATCTAGCAGTTTGCCTAGCTGGATCCCAAAACTGCTTTGGATTGGTGACTTTACTTTTCGTTTCGTGCCGTTTTGACTGGTAACATAGCTGCTCACATGGGTCTGCCCCACCACTGTACACGGGGACTGATAACTTGTATCTTTGATGTCACAGTCCAGGGTGGGGAATAATCATGGCTAAGAGCTATACTTCTTGGATTCCTCATAGCATCACCTGATTTGGATGATGAAATTTGGTACTTTTGAGCCAATGAGATTTGGACTTTGAGTTGGTCCTGAAATAGGATGAGACTTTTGAGGACTTTAGGAAGCATGAAGAGTAGGCAAGTGAAGACCAGAGGGCAGAATCTGAGCCTCTGTTATTTTGATGCCTGGTGTTATGCCAGTAATGATTCAGTTGATGTCCAAGAGGCTTTGCAGACGTCATAAGGGCTGCTAACAAAATGACCGTAAAGGGAAGGGTTATAGTGGATCATCCTGGTGAACCCAATATATTCAGAAGCAGATGAGGAAGGCAGAGAGATGTGAGGCATAAGAGCTGCTCCTCAGGCTGTTGCTACCTTTGAAGATAGAGCCAGCTATAGCCAAGAGCAGGAGGTCTCTGGAAACCAAGAATTTAACTCCTATGGAGTCAAATTTTTCCAATACCTGAGTAAGCCCGGCCAAGGATTTTTCCCTGTGGTCCCCACACAAGAGCCCAAGCTGACCAGTACCCTGACTTCAGCCTTGTGGTGCTCCACTTCTGATCTGCAGAACTATGAAGTAAAGAATTTGCACAGCAAGTCACTACGGTCAGAGTAATCTTTCACAGTAGCTGAAAAACCCTAACATGCCTCCTCAGCCAATGTGAAGGAAGAGACCCATCTTCTCACTGGCCAAGCCAAGCCCAGGCTCTCTGGACATTCCCAACCCATGGACAGAAGGTGGGGCGGCTTGGAAATCAAGGCACATTTGCTTAGGTCTCAACTTGCGCAGCACAATGTGACTCCACTTCCTTTGTTTAAAGTATGTGCACTTCCAGTGGCACTTTAGTTCACTCCAGACATTTCCCCTCCAGCACTCAATGTTGGGGAACAAATTTTACAGGAAATTAGAAGAAGGCTCCCATTTCTATTCAAATTTTTCCCCCAAGCAAACTGTAAGCCTGGGGCTTTCACCCGGGCTGGTTCTACATGGCTCAGTGGGAACTGGGTGGAGGAAAAGGAAAGCTGCTGGATTAGCATCAGGGGGAGACTGGGGGGTCGGATGGGATGAAATGACTGGCCCAGGTGACACCAGGCCATGCAGCTGGACGTCTGTCCCCACATAGACGGTATGCAGCCTTACTGCATGGCTTTCAATAGTTTTGTTGCAACCCTATTACCTAGCCCCTCGCTCTTTGATCTCTGCTCTATTTTTCCTTATAGAACTAACTAGTTTCTAATTCTTCAGAGCAAAAACTCCGCAAAGGAGGGATTTGTGACTATTTCGACTGAGCGTCTCATAATGAGGCCCTGGAGTAGCTCTCATTGGAGACTGCCAATAAAATATCCAATGAAGGACAAGAGAGATGGGTGATTACATTTGAATTTCAAAAAACTGGGAGCAGGCCAGAGGAGATAGGAGGAGGGTGGTAGAGAACTCACTTGCGAGAGATGACTGGACGAGGGTAGCAGCACTTGCTGTGGGAGGGTTTGGGCATGGTTGAGAGGCGTAAGGCAGAGCACCACCGGGCCAGTGACTGAGGAAGCCTGGTGCGGAGAGGTAAACGTTTACCGACCAACACTCAGAAACGAAAGCCTGTGTGCAACACGAGTGTAGAAACTTGATTCTGAGTTTTATCCCCATAAAGAACTGTAGAACCAACTTACAAATAGCAACACACACAGTATTCTTTATTGTAAATCCCACATGGCAAATCTGCTCTCACAGTGTCTTCCTTCTTTCTGGCAGGATTTCTATGCCCTCCAAGAACCTGCCTTCCAACTGCTGGGAGAGTTGAATTCTGACGAGAGTACGGCTTGATGTTTTTGTTTACATTAACGGGAGAGACCAAAGCGCAATTTTGGGGGGCTGGGGATTTAGCTCAGTGGCACTGCACGTGCCTCTCAAGTGCAAGGTCCTGAGTTCGATCCCCAGTACAAAAAAAAGCACAATTTTGCAGGTGCATGTCAGAACTTCCCTCATTAGCCAGAGAGATGCCCGATTTGTTTGCTGAATAGCTTACCAGGTTTTAAACACTAGAAGTCTATTTCCTCATACAACCAAACAACATGTTGTACACTTTACAAATGTACAATAAAAATTAAAGTAACATTTATAAAGAACGAGTTTATATAGGAAAACTGTTAAGTAAGAAAGTGAAGTTATAATCCTGGTGTATATTTACTTAGGAAAAGACCCGAGAGCACTGATTTAAAATGATTGTAACAATAGCAGAATTCTTACAGATGCACTCTGAAATATTATTTTTAAAAGAATTCAGCTTAACAAGAAATGCATAGGAGCTGTGTGAAAACAAATCGTAAAATGCTGTAGAGGTGAAAAAGAATTTGAACAATGAAAGGCTGAGAATGTCTTTGGATAAAAAGACTTAACCTTATAGTCACAATTTTAAAAATTCAGCAGGAAAGTTTTGCTAATTAAACTACATACTTCAAAAGTTCATGTAGAAAAAGAAATAAGGAAGAATAAACAGTGAAATTTTGAAAGTGAAGGTATGTTATGAGAACCTATATTTCTAGATAAAATTAAAAGAAAATTTAAATCCTCATCAGTTAAAACTGCATGACACAGACACATAAGGAGACAAGGGAATAAGGATCCTAAAACAGACCCCAATGTATGAGGAACATGATTATATATCTGTAGTAACATTTTATAACATAAGAGAAACTTGTTGGCCATACAGAAAGAAATATGAATCTACATTTAAAATCATAAATCAAAACAATTTCCAGAAAAGTTTCTCAAGTGTTTTTTTAAAAATAGCAATTATGGCCAGCACCCGGAAGGAAGCTCCCCTACTGCCATCCCAAGCTCCTAGGCCAGAGAAGGTGAGCCGCCAGAAGCACCCCCCCACTGTGGAAATGAGAAGACATGTAAACAAGCCTCAAAAACAGACTTCTGGATCATCTACAGCAACCCCAAAGGGAAACGAGATGGAACAATCTGATACTCAACTACCTGGACTCTCTGAGCTGGCAACAAAAGAGGATCTGGGAAAAATGATATCAGAAATAATTACTCAGATAACAGCAAAGATTTTGCTCATGGTGCAAGACATGATTAATAAATCTAGAGAGGACACAGATTAAAAAAAAATAGAGGATCTGAGGAACATGATGGAATCCCAACACAGGAAACAAATGGAATCCATAAAACGGATGCAAACAGATTTCCAGGAGATTAAAAACTCCATGGAAAGTCTGCACAGCAGAATGAACCAATGTGAGGATAGAATTTCAGATATAGAAGAAAAGATCGCAATTAGTGACCAGGAAAAGAAAAATTGTTTTAAAATTGTAAAGGAACACAAGAAATCAATCCAGCAGCTGCTAGACGATGCAAAGAAGAATAACATAAGACTGATTGGAGTCAATGAAGAAACAGGAGAGAGTGTAGATGACATAAAAAAACTGTTCCCAGAAGTGATGGCAGAACATTTCCCAAGGAGGGGAAAAGAACTTGATATACAGATAAGTGAGGCATATAGGACTCCAAATAGCCTTGATCAAAAAAAATCTACACATAGGCATATAATAGTTAGGATTCCAGAAATCCAACAGAAGAACAAAATTCTACAAGCAGTGAGAGAAAAGAAACAAATCACATACAAAGGAAAGCCCATCAGAATCACAGCAGACTTCTCAACACAAACCATCAAGGCAAGAAGAGCTTGGAGTGATGTATTTCAAGCCCTAAAGGAAAACAGCTTCCAACCCAGATTGATGTACCCTGCAAAACTATCTTTAAAAATTGATGGAGATATAAGATACTTTCATGATAAAGAGCACCTCAGGAACTTCATGAATATCAAACCAGCACTCCAAAAAATTTTAGACAACACCCTAGGAAAAAACAATGAGGATCACAACCCCAGGAAACCCAGCAGAATGAATCCATTGGGCGTGACAAATTAAAACGCAAAGGGGGAGAATCCAACAAAAAGAAAAAGTCATGACAAGGCTTTTAAAACTTTTAACTTCATCTCCCTAATAAGTGTATAATTCAATCTTGTTATTGTACTGATTAGTATTTTTCTGATTCTAGAGTTGCACACCTTTCCTTGTGCTATACTGGCTATTTACCATCTTCTTATGTCTACTTTTTAATTGGGTTGTCTATTAATGAGCTCTAAGAATTCTTTATATATTCTGCTCATAGGTTATATGCATTGTAAATATGGTCTGTTTAAGGACTACTTTTCATTTTAATGATGTTATTTAAAGTTCTAAATTTTGATGGAATCTCATTTATCAAATTTTTTCTTCTATACATCATGTCTTTTGTATCCTAGGTAGTTCTTGCCTACCCTGAATTCATAAATATTTTCCCTTATAATTTCTTCTTTAAAGTTTTATACTTTTAGGCTTTCACATTTAGGTTCATAGATCCCTTCAAGTTATTTTCACGTATGGAAATAAAGGGTTGAGGTTAATTTTTTATATACAGATACCAGGTGTTCTAGTGCTGTTTGCTGAAAACACTATCTCTTCCTTGGCTCTTGAATTGAGTTTATATTTTATAAAATGCTAATGTTAAATAATCTTTCAAAACTCAGTGGACCATATATGTGTGGTTCTATTTCTAGATTCTCTGTTTTATTCCAATGATCTATATGTCTTTCCTTACACCAACACTGCCTTGATTACTGTAGCTTTAGAAGAAGTCTTAAAATTAGGTACTAAACATCTTCCAACACTGTTTTTGTTTTTGTTTTTAACTTTTCTAGGTCCTTTGTACTCCTACATAACTTTTAAATTTCAACATCCAATTCTTCATTTATAGCAAGTACACAGACCTGAATTTTTATATATAGCTTGTGTTTTGTAATCCTGCTAAATTCAAATACAAGTTCTAGGGGCTCCTAGAGATTTCTTAGTATTTTCTCTGTAGATGATCATTTCATCTACATATAAAGATTTTGCTTCTACCTTGCCAATCCTATCCTAATTGTGTCATTTTATTGCCAGACTATTTTGGTGGGGCCTAGGTTTTATAGTTTAATGGACAGATAAAGAGTAAGCATATCTGCCCTTGTTCCCCACCCTAAGGAGAAAGCATTGTATCTTCTCCATACATATAAGGTGTTCTCGCTGGAAGTATGGAGTACATGTCTTTAATCTGTTGAGAAGGTCCTGATACCTTTTACCATGAACAGCTGTAGAATTTAGTCCAATACTTTTTCTCCAACTAGTGACAGGATCATATGGCTTTTTCCTTTCCTCTGTTAAAATGATGACTTTTAGGGGTGGATCTTCCAATGCTGAACCAACCCTGCCATCCCTATAACAAAACCACTTTCTACATCCTGCCAGATCTGACTTCCAATAGTTTGTTTTGTTAAACAAATTTCTATCTATGTTCATACTTTTTTCTTCTATTATCTTTATCCAGTTTTAGGATTAGCACAATGTTGAGTTCCTAAAATGAGGGGAGAAGTATTCCTTCTTTTTTCTGCTTTAATTGTTTGATATAATTTATCAGTCAAAATGTTTATGAGCCTGCTGTTGTCATATAGGTAGGTTTTCAAGCTAGGAATATACTTTCTTTAATAGGTGCTATTCAAATTTTATATTTCCTCCAGAGTTAGTTTCATTAATTTGTCTTCCAAGGTACTTCTTAGAAGTTGTCAAATTTATTTCAAAACAGATTTTTGAAATATGCTTTCTATATCCTTTTAAATTCTGTAAAATCTGTGGTAATGTCTCCTAGATCTTGATATTGTAATTTTAAAAATGTATAATTGATATTGTGTAACAGGAAGAAAAGGTCTAAAGGAGCAGGGGAAGTGGGAGGGGTAGGGGAAAGGAAAAAAGGGAAAAGAAAAAATATGAGAAAAGGAAAAAAATGGAAACAAAGTCTTTCCAAATAGGGAAGGGTGGAGGGGGTGAGGGAGGGCAGGGGAAGGGGAAAAAAATAAGAACCAAGATACTCATGTAAAGGTACAAGATCCCAATGATGAGTGTAACTGTATTTTATACCTAAAATGTGCCAATAAACTTAATGGGGGAAAAAAATTAAAATTAAATTTTTTTAAAAAAGCAATTGTGAAAGTCCAAACAATCTTGGATACACTGTTTTTAATTATCTTGAAGTTCAGAGGACTTGTAAGTGTAACACAAACTTAAAAGCCATAAAGAAATGATGGATAAATTTGACTATATAGAGAAAAAAAATTTAAACTTCATAGCACAACATCGTAATCAAAGTAAACGAAATTGATAACTCTAAGAAAAAAAGCACAACTCAAATCAGTCAAAAGGATAACTTCCCAAAAACAGAAAAAGAAAGTATGAAACCACATAAAATTCAACAAGTCAGTAACAGAATAGGCAAAGGGGGTAACAGTTCTCAGAAAAGAAAACCCAGATGGCTAAGTGGCAGTCGTTATCACATTTTATAAGAAAAATGTGCAAAAGATAATTATACTGAGGTACTGCTTTCACCGTCAGATAAAAAAGTTTGTTGTACATTAAATTTGACAATATGCAGAAAATAGTATTTTTACGTGTTGGCTGTTACAGTGTAACTGACAGGGCTGTGTGAACACCACAAGCAAACTCACCGTCTGAACTCATAGTTACACCTCTCGGAATCTGTCCTTTAAGATGTACCATGGAAACTGGGGTGAGTTTTACCATTGATGTTCTGACATGTTTTAATCAGAGGCTCTTTTTTTCTTTTTTGGTGGTACATAAAATAATAGTGTATCTTGAGGAATTTAGGACTACATGGTATCAGTCGGGAGAAGTTTCTCACTACAGTGGCATACAGGAATGAACATGAGTCAAAGCATGAAGCATGTGTAAAGTTGCTGCGATTCATACAAAAATGTTTAATCTATGTTCATAATTTATATTATAGGTCCACATTCTTCTACATCAATGGATGCATGCACGGTATGTCTGTACATACACTCACACACACGCACACACCTTTCAGCTTTCATATGTGCACAGTAGCTCTGCAGAATTCTGGCAACCTCAATTCTGGCTCGAAGGGAGCAAGGAGCTGTGGCTGGAGAAGCGAGTGCATTGAAAAGTTTTACATCCCATGCGGATTTCGTACACATTAGGCCTTGTGATTATATCATCTAAAAACAAAGAGAATCAAATATTCTCCCCCAAATCCACTGCCGGCACTGTAGACCCCTGCTTTATGTAGGCTTTGTAGTCACATTTCCCTCTGGATAGAATACACATACAAATTTTAGCCACTGGGCCGGGGGTATAAGAGGGAAAGGACAATAGCCCACAGCATTTTTCCTTATTCTCTGTCTTGATATGGAAGGAGAGCCCCCACTCAATGGTGAAATGTCTCTGCCATACTTTCTATAATTAAAATTATAAAAACACTTTTAAAAATTGCAGTTAGAAGCAACTAAACTAATGCTTTTTAGAAGTGAACCCAATTCTAACAAAGTTTAAAAAATCTTTATCCTCTGATTATGAGGGAGAGGGAGAAAGGAAAGAAGGGAAAAGGGGGTTTTAAAAGAGAAAGAATTCAAGGAAAAAATGAAAACAGAGCTTTTGTAAATCGAGAGGGAAAGAGGATTGAAGGGAGGGGAGGGAATCAGGAAAAACGAATTATGATATATTAGGTACATGTGCAAATTCCCTATAATGAATGCTATCATTATGTATGCCAAACATGTAATAATAAAAGAAATAAATAAAATTTTTAGAAAATCAATACATGTTCAGGAGGGAAAAAAGAAGCATAGAAATTGCTACAATGGAAAATGGAAATACCTTCAGCAAAGGTGAGGTGGAGGTGGTCAATGCAGGGGACTGCACGATTGTGCCCAAAGCAGGCTGTAGGCATTGGAGACTGGAAAGAGCTAATCCCATGATTGGCTTCTTTTTTTTTTTTTTTTTTTTTATGATTGGCTTCTTTATAGAAGTGAGTCTGGCCAAAGCCTACACACCGAGGTCAGAGGAACTTGCATCCAAATTCCATTCCCACAATTAAAACTTTCTTAACTAGAAGGACAATGTTCTAATTACAACCATACATTTTGTCTATTCTGTTCCTAATTGGAGAATGCTTTGTCTTGTCCTTCATGAGCCTTGTTTACATTCATTTCCATAGAAACCACAAGACTGTGGATCCTCACACATAGTTCCACCCTTGCATGTGGCTTGCCTGTACCCCAGTTGATTACCAATAAAAATCAGTGGCTTGGACTGGCCAGAACCTTTGTCCATTATACAGGCATTAGTTGTCCTGGTGCCCCAGCTTCTTTCTTAGTTCTGTCTCTTAGTTTGATTTCTCAGGCCTGCATCATACACTGGGCAGGAGACTGGAGCCTACTGCAGAGGTTTCCAGTAACGTTTCAGGGGTCTCCAGTAGGTCAAGACTGCTTAGAGGTCAGGAATTTTACCTGCTGACAGGGTCATCTTGACCAAGCTAATGTCAAACAACGTCTCAAATGTCTGCAAATCAAACAGCTGTGTTGAATGGCCCTGTGTCCCATGCCCATGGTTGCCAAGCCTGGGGTTTCACAGAGACGCAGGTCCATGCCAACTCCTGAGGCCATCTTGGCCTCCAATTTTCCAGGCTTCTGCGTGATCAGGGAGCTGGCCCCACCTCAGCCTCCAAGCCCACAGCCTGCAAGGGGCAGGTGTTGAGTGAGTCACCTGACACCTCAACAGAAGGGCCACAATAACACTCAGATGCTGTGAACACAGAATTGTTTAAAAATCTAAGGCATTAGAAAAACCCAAATCTGATAGATGATGGCAAATGGAGAGGGAGAGGCTTTTAGGGTTTACACAAAGACATTTAATATTTCATCTGTACATTTAAAACATTAATTTGCTTATGTTATGTATATTTCATTACATTTTTTTAAAAAATCATAAAACCTCTTAGTAATAGATGGTCTTAAGCCATGTGTTCTTTCCGGGGTCCCACCCGTGGCCCTTAGGGCAGCACTTCATAAAACATTTCTGACTACAGTCCATGGAAAAACATCCATCTTTCTTCACAACTAAGTACACACGTGTGTATGTATGTGTGTTTACTGACATGTGTATTAGTCACTTTCCCATTGCTGAGACACAATACCCAACGCCCCAACTTAAAGGAGGAGAAGTTTAATTTGGCTCATGGTTTCAGGAGATTCAGTCCATGGTCAGCTGGCTCCAAGGCAGGAGCATCAAGGCAGAAGTGCATGGTGGGGCCAAGATGCTGAGTTCACAGCAAATGGGAAGCTGAGCAGGAGTACAGTGCCACAGAGGAAGCCGGGATAAAATATATAACAGCCAAGGGCATGCCTCTGTGACTCACCCAGACACAAAGAGGAAGTGAAAACCAGATTGCATGGCAGAGAAGACTGATCACTTACAGATCCCAGAGAGGTGAGGGCCACCGACAGAGGCAGCAGGGAATTCAGCTCGTGGGTGCAGACAGAAGGGAGGAAGAGTGAGGAGATGGGAGAAGAGTTGGGGAGGGAAGCGGGGAGGGAAGGAGGGAGCACACGGAGGGGAAGTGAAGGGCATGCCTTTATTACGGTGCATGGTGTTATACTTGCATTCCTTAAGCTTGCATGAGGGGGTTGTGAATTACTTAATTAAAAATAGCCAAAAAGAAAGGCCATATTTACATGACTGAGGCCCTGACCATTAGTTTTAATTGTGAAAAGCAGCTGCATGATGTATCGGGTTTTGGGTCAGCAAGATGAGCAAAAATGTAGGGTACGTTACAAGCCACACACAAGGAAGGGAAGGGTTAATGAGGGCACAGTGACTGGGACACTAAGATGGGGTTTCAAACGCACACAAGGCCTGAAGAGATATGCTGGGCAGCAACTCCTTGAAACAAATTTAAGACGTCCCAGCTACAGTGGAAGGGTTGATCTCTTTCTTCTTATTTTCCCCAAAAGGTGTGCCTTGATCCATGTCAACCTGATAAGTGAACACCAATATCATGACAAAGGTTAGATGTGTAAGAATCTTGATTTGAGTGAGGAGGGACATTTTTGTGTGTGTCTGGTGGAAGTTATTTGTATCTGTATTTGAAGGAATGGTGGAAACTATCAGTACGTATGTTGTACTGGTCAGCTTTCCTACTGCTGGGACAAAATACCTGACAGCCAAAACTTAAAGGAGAGGTTTAATTTGGTTCATAGTTTCAGAGGTTTCAGTCCACCCTCGGCTGGCTCCAAGGTAGAAACATCATGGTGGAAGGGCCTGGGGGAGGACAGCTGCTCACCTCATGTATCCAGGAAGCAGGCAGCAAAGGAAAAGCCAGCGAGGAAGAGTCCAGTGGCCAGATACAGTGCTCAAGGTCAAGCCTCACGACCTACCTCCTTCAACTAGACCCTACCTCCTAATAGCGCATTCAGCTATAAACTCATCAGTGGGTTAACTCACTGATCAGATTAATGCCCTCACAAGCCAATTACCTCTCCAGAACTCTCCCAATTCTATCAAATTGACAATGAAGATTAACCAGAACTCTGTTTATTCACTTTTATTATATGTTCTCATGTGTTAGGAAAAATAACCCTATTGATCATGAAAAATTAGAAAAAATTTTGTCAGGTTAGCATGTCTTTTGAATTTACTTGTGATGAATTTCCCCCACTTTAGAACTTTATATAGTCACTTTATATTTATAGAACTTTATATAGAACTTTATTTAGAACTTTATATACTTCTTGGGTAATAATTAGAGGAATTCCTCATTCCTGTTTTCTTTTAATGTTTTTTGTTTGTTTGTTTTATTTCCTTTTAATATGTTTGTATTTTGAGCAACTGAAAATTTTTTCTACAATTTATTTTTTCCAAATATTGCCCGGTTATCTCCACATTCATTATTTTATAATTAATGTTTTCCTCTTTAATGTTTTCCTCTCTAATTTAAAGTAATATTTTAAAATTCCATTATCCAATTGTGTCTATTTATGAGTCTATTTATCTGTCTTTTCTAATGCCAATATCACATTGATTTAATTATTGTAATTTTATGTAAATATTCTTTCTCGGGAAGCTTGTTTATTCTTCTCTTGAAAATAATTTCTATTAGATCTTTATTGAGATGATATTCAACGTGTGAATTAACCAAGGGAGAAATGACAATTTTATAAAGCTGAATTTTCTTGTCCAAGCAGAGACTGATTTACCAAGGATCCAGTCTGCATTTTTGTGTTCCACAGTGTGTTGTTCTTCTTCATTGTGAGCTCCAGCACTGCTGAGTTTAGCCCACATGTGTTGTGTTTTCTTGGAATCACAAATGAGTCTTCTCTTTCTTGGTTCCCGCCCACTGCGGGGCTGTGGGACCCTGTGCTGCTGAGGTGCTGGGCAGTGCTGGTCTGAATCTTTCTGGATCCTCTCACCACACTGCTGTTCAGGGTTTCCTTGTGGATTTTCACTTTGCTCCATAAGAAGCAAATATTTATCCACTTCCTCCTTCTCCCTTCTGACAGTTAGCTCCAGATCAAGATGAATAAGCATTTGATGTTCTTCTGAGCAGTTACTTTGGAGAGATGCATCCAGTCTTCCCATAGGAAACATTGGTGTGACTTTCATATTGAGATGGACGTTTAAAAAGATTTTATCATGAACATCTTAAAGCATTCAGAATGTGTATGTTCATGTTTAAACTCTAAACTCATTAAATGGTTTAAAATAAATCACAGAAATCATAGTATAGAAAAACAAAAATGTTCTTGTACATATGGACAAAATATTTATCACACATGAATAATTATTGATACCCAACCCACTTGAAATTGTGTCCAAATTAACTTTAAAATAACTCATTTTTTTTGAAGCAGGCCACAATCAGAGGTCACAGGTTGCTTTAGTTATTTAATGTTAAGTGGATATATTGATTCTTTTAAATAATTTAGATGTTGAATTTATCAATTCTTCAGCATTGAGGTTATAATTTTTTCTTTTTTCCTCTATTAATGTGGTAACTTTTTGTGAAAGATTTCCTAAAATTGAAGTGACTGCATCCTGGAAATAAAATTCTTGATATTTTTTTCTCAATGTATTGCTGGATATTCTTCACTGAGATTTACCTGTGGTTTTTGGCTTTCAGGACTTTTTAAACTTCTAATAGCAAAGCTATGGTTATTTAATTTCTAAAACAAAAAATTTTCTGATGTTTCTATGCCTTGCAGTAAATTAAAAAGTCTTGGAGCCAGTTCTGCCTCCAGGTTTCCTGCCCCGAGACCGACTGCAGCGTCCTGTGTGTGTGTGCACATCCACTCTCTCTGCTTCAGGTTTCCTTCCAGTTTCTTCTTTTTCACTCTCTCCTGCTTAGCTCTTGCATGTCCGAGGCATTCCTCTTCTGCTTCCTGATGTTTGATCTTCCCCACATTTTCTCTTGCGTGTGTCCTGTGAAAACTTCCTTTTGACTTTCCTTTGTCTCGCTTGCTTCCAAAGTGCGTGAGGATAGATCTGACTCTCTCTCTTCGCCTTCACTTTCTTGAATGAAGTGAGCCCTGGGTTCGCCTATGAGTCGGAGCTGCCTGGCCATGTTCTAGGGCGGAACTGTTTGCTTGTGACCTGGGGTTACGAACATGGGCTCATTAATCCAGTTATCGTCTCTCCTTGGCTGATGGAGATCAGAAGCAGGGGGATTCTCAAGAGATGGAGATTTTGAAGAGCGCAAAGATGTACCAGGCCTGGGGTGCGGAGGGCCCCGGGTCTCAGCACTCTTTGGGACAGTCACTTTGGGCACATGGAGTTAAGACATCCTCTCACAAATTAAGGCTGAAACATTTGTGCAACCTGCCAGGGCCCTTGCTGTGAGACTCACAGAGATGAGCAAACACTGAAAATTCTGCTACGAATAGTAATTCATGCTAACAGCGAGGAAGCACTTCCTACATTACCTCAAAGAGCTGCTTCTGGGTGCTTGCACTTGGTGGTTATGAGTCCAGCAAGGCACTGGAGAGGCGGATCTGCAGTCCGAATCCTGGGACGCCTCTTCTGATCTTCAGCTTCTCTGAGAGTAAGGTCTGCATTAGCCTATGAGCTTAGCTGGAATAAGGGTCAAGGGGGAGAAACCTCCCGTGGTCATCAGGATGTCCAGCCAGTGAGTCCCAGCTGTTATTGCTTTTGCTGTTGAATTCATAGACCTAGAATGGTCCTAGGCCTTGTCCTGCATCCAAGGTTAGGTCTCAAGCCTTGCATCTTAATGGACACACACTTGCTAATTAAACTGACAGGAAATCAGAGCGAGAGTAGGATGTGGCACTCTTTTGTGGTAATTTTTATCTTATTGGTGCGTGCTTGCAGTATGTGATAATTGCATTCACGGCAGGGAGTTGACATGTACATCCAGGATGCCGCTTTCTTAGCCGGCAGGGGGACTGAGCCTGGGCAGCACTCTCCATGTTTCAAGGCCCTGTGTGAAGGATGCTCCCCAGGCACACAGGGCTGTCAGCGGGAAGGGGAAGGGCCAGGTGCTGGGAAATGACTGCGGGGTCTGAAGGGAGGAAGGCAGATCCCTTTGGGCTCTCTACCCCCAGTCTCTCTAGGTGGGCAAATGCCCAGGAAACTAGGACCAAGCCCCCAGACCCATGTCCTCAGCTGACATTTCCCACATACTGTGGGGGCCTTTCATGCTCCGGCCTTCCCCAGGGGCCCCCAGCACTGTCTGCCACGGTGTCTAAGCTCACACGCAACCTTGCGCCCTCCACTCACGGTTTGGTCAGTCACAGCAGCTGCTTTGGGAAGGACCTTCAGTATCTCCTGAGAACAAAGCAGGTTCTGATCATCTTGGTGTTCACTGTGCGGAAAGGCCGGAGAAAAGACCCCTTGGTTTCTGACGCTCTTTTGCTCTTTTTCTGATTCTTGGGCCTATCAGTCATTAGCACCCATTTTTTCCTAAGAACACTTTCTAGTATGAATTGTACCGCGGAAATTACTCTCTCTCCTTTGGTTGCAGATAAGGAAAGCCGTAAATAATGCTAAGTTCCCGCTGTGCACAATTACCCAAACAGAAAGTGCACTTTTTCATGCTTGGCACTGAGGATGGTAAAATGAGAAACGGTGCCAATTTTTCTACAGGTGAAATTTTAGCTCCTTCAGAGCATAAGCACTTTGACTCTGAAATAAGTAACATAATGAGATTCCTTGCAAGGCATGTCATCATTAATGCGAGACCACAGAAATAACAACCCACATTTACATTTCTCACACACACACACAAAGGACACAAAATTACTGACTGCAAGTCTGTGCCTGGGACCACGAAGCCGCACCCTAGGACTCACAGTGCTGCATCATCACCTCTGTCAGTGTCAGCAAGCCAAACCTACATGAAAGGATCTTGTCCTGCCACACAGAATTCGTATGAAATGTTTTCGGAATCTCAATAAGGCGTTCTGTCTTCAAGCACCCATTTGACCTGTTTTTTGCTTCCCACTTAATGAGTTGTTGTAAAATGAGGCCCTGCCTGGCTCTGCCCGGCCCACTGTGCACCCTGGGAGCCTCCAGAGGTGCGCAGGGGTCGATGCCCACACCGCGGGAGTTTGCTCTTCTGTGCACGACCGATTGGGCCCTGGAGCTGGCCTGGCGTCCATCTCAGGACCCGAAGGTCACACAAAGTCACAGGAGGAGGTGGAAGAAGAGAAAGAGGAAGAAGGGGAGGAGGACCAAATATTTAAAAACACTGCCTCCTCTGACATTGTGGAGATGCGGAAGGGGATGGGGGGGGGGCTAAGGAGGAGGAATAAAGAGACTGAAAATGATCAAGATAGTTCCCCACAGTGAATGCCAGTATTTTGTGTCACAAACATATACTAATACAAAGCCACTGCTTCCTACAGCCCCACGGTGGCAGCGGGCAGGGTGCTATGGGTGGTCTTTATTTTAAGAGACGGAGAATCCCCAGCATTTTACCTGCAAAACTCCCTCTGGACCGAGGTTTGTGGTCCTGCAAGCCCGTCCATGCCTCGCAGGCCGTCTGCAGGAGCCGGGTCTCGAGCTGCACCTCCCACCGGAAGCACTCTTAAGGCGACTTCCGGCCGGAAAGGGGCGGGGCTCTCAGCACCACACCCCCATGCTCCTCCCCTCTAGGGCTGCCGTCTTTCTCCATGCCGGAGCCCGGCGGGCGAGCCATCGGGTCTGTCTCCCTGGCCAGGCCAGGGTGGGCAGCACAGTGGCTGTCTGTCTGCTTTACGTGTAGCTCGCACAGGTCCTGTGTCCTCCGACGCCGGTGCCTGATTCTCCCCGCGGTGGCCGCCTGGCCACTGGGTCGCGCTCTTGAAGGAGGCTGCTGACCAAGGGCAGGGGCTCCTCAGCTCCCGGCCCCCGAGTCCTCCTCAGCCTGCGGGCCCAAGTGACACAAGTCCAGCCTGAAGGGAGCTCTTGGATCCACCCCACCCAGGATGACTTCAGGCAGAGCCCCGTGCAGCGCCCTGGGACTCGGAGGCCTTGGACTTTTCCAGAGAATGTACTTTACTCTTCAACTCGAAGGGATGGGTTCGCTGCTTGGAAAAGGCATCCTGGGACAGGCGCAGATTCCCCTCCCAGGGGCCCTATGGCCAGTCCCTGATGGAAAGCTCCCAGGGAGGGCTCGGGCTGCCTCCGGGGCTGGGCAGATACTGTTTGGTGAGAACTCCATGTGTCTCTTCTGAGCTTCGTGTTAAACTTGGTCCACTTTGAAAATATCTATATATTACTTTTATAAAAATCCAGAATGAGTGTCTTGTCCCATGCCAGCATCACAGAACAGAGTGCTTGCGAGCTAATCTCTAGAATTTCCTGTCATTGCCTCTGTCACCCTCTGGTGAAAAGGGACTTGGTACTGTGGGTGGAGTCTGGCAGCCTGTTTGTGTTCAGTGTCCTGAGAAATGGACTTGGAATAAATGGCCCCTCACGGTGGGGTTTCACAGGGTAGCAGGATCCAAGCTCAGCCTCAGTTTTTCCCAGTGAATGTTAAACCTCCATGACAGTGTGAATAATATTGCCTATATGCTTCACTGTCAAGCTTTACTTCATAAATTATAACACTTGCTACTTATTCTCCATTCTAGGTACTTAGCAGTGAGTTCTTTTTCCCCGGTAAGCAATTTGGAGCATGTTTATCTCCAAACAGCGCATCTTAGAGGAACTGCAGAGTGGCTTTCCTTTAACTTTTAGCATTAGTAGTAATAACTCTCAAATGCTAAGGGATGCTACAATATCCTTGCCTGGCTCTTGGGACTTGTCCATGTGGGCTGTGTGTATGGAAATGGTAGAAAGAATCCAGTGCAGATCCTTTACAGTAAGAATCCTTATCACTGTGCTCAGGACAGGGCTGTCATAATGGGGACACACAGCTACCAGTCACTCAAGTGAGGAGTACCCCCTTCTCCAGGTAGCCTCCGGATCAAAGACCACCTGACATAACCACTGGGGTATCTTAGTCTGTTTCCTGTTGCTACAACAAAATACTTCAGGCCAAGTCATTTACAAAGAAGAGAGGTTGTTTTTGGCTCAAGGCTGTGGAAGCTGGAACTCCGATATCTGGCAGGGTGTGTGCTGTGTTACGTGTGTTACGATCTGGCACAAAGGCGGGAGGATGTGTGAGCGCATACACAAAAGGCAAAGCAACAACCTGGCCTGTCTGTAAGGAGCCAGACCCGCGAGCATGGCATGAGTCCTTTGAATGATCTCAGCACCTTCCAACACCAGCACAGGGCCCTTCCAGCTCCAACCCGACTTTCAGGGGGCACAAACCCTAGCGGAGATGCTGTCTCCACAGAGTACAATGATGGGAATGTACAATGAATCATCAATGATGATCAGCTGCTCTGCCTAACTCAGTAGGATTTCCAGATGACACTTGCTGGCAGAATCCTGACAGGATGTGACACAGGGCTGCTCTCTGGGTGGCAGAATTCAGTCCCATGGGGCAGTCTCAGAGGGAAAGGGACAGGTCATCCCCATCTTTCAAATCACTCATGAGGCCCCAGGACCCCTCACCACTAGGTATGCAGAAAAATATTTTTATATTTCTAAAGTTGGGGGCTTCTGAAAAAATTTTTCTTCAAGTTTGGGATCCCGGGCTCAGGGGAAGCTAACGTACACCTGCATGGAGAATGAGGCAATGCCAGGGTATTTACCTGACTCAGGAGGCAGTGTTCACACTGCAAAGGAAACTGGCTGCTGGACCCTTGGAGACCTGTCCAGGTCACCAAAGCTAACCGTGCTGCTTACCTGGGCCTTGGAGAGAATTGTCTATGCTCCAAAAGTGCACAGTGAGAACCAAAAATCCTTTCCTTACAGCTGCAAAGAGCGACACTTTTCTCCCTCTTGCACAGCAGGCTGAGAAGCTGGCAGCTTGCATCCTCAGGCCATTTGCCCCAGTCTCATCCTGGAGCCCAGAATTGAGAGTCAGGGTGTGCAAACCCTGAGGCTGTCACTTGCTTTTTTAAAAGAATAATAATCATCCTTTTCTTATCCAGAACACCAGATGTGCACATTCTGAATAAAATTACAAAGATCAGTATTAAAACCTCAATAGACACTCAAGTGGAAAAGAAAGACTACCATGTTTCCCTTGAAATATTGGTCATGGTCAGTCACAAAGGAGGGTTTGGAGGAAAATAACAGGGTGAGTTGGGGGGATTCTCACTTCACTTGTTTTTGTCAAATGGGGATCTGCTAAATCAGGGTTTCTTGTTTTTTTCTAGGATATTGTTTAGAGTTGCTTGTAGTGCTGGTTTGGTGTTCATGAAATTTCTCAGGTGTTCTTTGTCATGGAAGTATTTAATTTCCCCCATCAATTTTGAAAGATAATTTTGCAGGTTACAACAGTCTAGGTTGGAAGTTATTTTCTTTTAGGGCTTGAAATACTTCACTCCAGGCTCTCCTTGATTTGAGGCTTTGCATTGAGATATCTGCTGTGATTCTTCCTTTGTAGGTGATTTCTTTCTTTTCTCTAACTGCTTGTAGGATTTTGTTCTTCTGTTGGATTTCTGGGATCTTGACTATTATGTCTAGATGTAGTTTTTTTGGATGATGGCTAGTTGGAGTTCTATATGCCTCACTTATCTGTATGTCCAATTCTCCACTGCTGTCTGGGAAGTTTTCTAGTATTACTTCTGTGAACAGTTTTTTATGTCAATTGTGCTTTCTCCTGTTTTTTCATGGACTTTATCAGTCTTATGTTATTCTTCTTTGCTTCATCTAGCAGCTGTTGGATCAATTTCTCATGGTCCCTTACTATTTTTAAGAAATCTCTGTTTTCATGGTCTTTAACCACGATCCTGTCTTCTATATCTGATATTCTATCTTCAGATTCCCTTAATCTGCCGTGAATACTTTCAATGGAGTTTTTAATCTCCCGAATATCTGTTTGAATCTGTTTCATGGATTCCATTTCTTTCTTATGTTGGGCGAGCATGGTTTCCATTTCTTTCTTATGCTGGGCATTCATGGCTTCCAGCATGGTTCTGAGCTCATCTATTTTTTTAACTGTTTCTATTTTAGAGCTTCTAATCATGTCTTTCACTCTGCTCACCATCTCTGTAGATATCTGGGAGATTATTTCTGCTTAGAATTTTTCTAGAGCCTCATTCATCTGTTTTGTTACTTCCTGTGCTATCAGTTCAGGGTTTCCAGGTGGTTGGTTATCAGACTTTTCCACCACATTTCCCCTGGGGTTTACTCTTGGTGGGGTGGAAGTCTGAGTTTGTGCCTTGCTTAAGTGTCTTCTCATTTTTGTTTTTGGTACTGTCCTTGGTTTAACTCCTGGGTTGATACTTTGAAATTACTTATTGTAGGTATCTTTGTTGCTTGTAATTAGAACCCTTATTGAATGATTGCTTCTCAGAGGTGTCTTCCAGATATAGCTGGTCTTTACATTTTGAGTCTCTAATGACTCTGAGACTATCTCGTTTTCATTATACCAGGAAGGATCACTGACTAGATCAATCACAACACCTTAGCCCAAGTGATACAATCAACAACACCATTGCATCAAGTACATCTTAGAAAATGACAATTTGTGGTAGTTATTAATCTATCACCTTCAACTGTATGAATTAAATCAAAATCAAGGACCAACTCAACATATGTTTATAGTGAATAAACTCTTCAATATCATAATTTTACCCTTCGGGATGGGGAGTTAGAAGGAGTTGGGGAGGGAGGGATGGATAGGTAGAAGGATAGGAGAAGGTTAGCAGTGAGGCCAGAAGACACAGGCAAGAAGGAAAAAGAAAATAATAGAAAAATAAAGAACTCCGAATGAGGGCCAGAACAGGGACAAAAAGGGAGATGAACAATATGGGACAACAAGATAGTGAGTGTAAGAGAGAGAGAAAGGAAAGAGAAAAGAAAGAAGAAAAAAAGGAGAGAAACAAAAATTTGCAAAGAGTAGGGAAAAAAATTAAAGATAAGAGGAGAAAAAGAAAAGAGAAAAAAACCAAACCAATAATACTAATTTTGGAAATAAAAAAATAAAAATGAAAATGAAGGACCTCTTTCAGGGTATGTCTCTGCTGTCACAATAGACAACATGGGTAGCAGTGTGCAGATCTAAGTCAATGGGTCTCAGTGAGCCAGTCGCAGACCCGTGAGATTCGGGCAAATGTCTGGCTGCAAGGCCCAAGTTGAGCTCCCTACCTTCTTGTATGGTTGAACTCTGCAGGGTTGTACTGCAGGTTCCAGCTGCCCTCCCCCTGAAGATAGTCCAGGTTCCGATGGGAGGTGATGATCGCTCCAACTTACTCAGTACAGTGGTCTGATGGTCCGGTGTCCTCTGTGTCTTTGTAGTGTGGAACCAGGGGCAGTACAGCCAAGAGGCCAGAGGAGCAGGGGTTGAGGAGGAGTGTCCAGTGGATTGCTGCCGGGGCGCGGGCTGGATCAGCGTGTTCCGCATGGCCGGGGACCCTGCTATGGCGTTCGCAGATGTGCCTGTCTGAAATGGGCAATCAGGGTTTCTTGATCTCAACACCACTACGATTTTGCCAAATGATCCCTCACAGTGAGGCCCACTCTGAGCAGAGGGGGAGGCTTAGCACCAACCCTGGCCTGCACCCACTAGATGCCAGTTAGACCACACACACCCCAAGTTGCAATACTCAAAATATATCCAGGCATCACCAAACATCCAGTAGTGGGCAAAATGCCCCCGCCTTCGGAGCCAGAGTTTAAAAGCACACATGACACTGTTCCCTCTGGGTTCACACCAGGCTGGGCATGGGTGAGATCACAGGGCTGGCCATAGGCACTGGCAGATCTGCCAATGAACTGCTGGTCTGAAGAGGTCTTCCCAGATGCTCCCACCCAAAAGCCCCTGCCCTGTGTTAACCCCACTGAAATGATAACCAAGCCCTTAAATATAATGAAGTAAAGCTTAGTCTACAAACATATCTGGGAAAAGTATCAGAGCTGTACACAAATCCGCTGGAAGAGAGAGTATCATTAGTGTCCAGATGTTTGGTTGGGATAATTTTCCCCTTTTCCATGTAGTAGGTAGCACTGCAAAAAGCAGAGGGCATTTGGACCCCATCTTATTCATCGTTTTGATCTCCTACCTAGGCACGGGGTTTAAGAATCAAGTGCTGACTGAGTACTGAACAAGGGGGATGAGGAAGAACTCGAGCCACTTCAGAAAGCCTGGATTGAAATCCTAGGGTGTAAATTATGAAACTTTCTAGGGCTTTCTGTGTTTGTCAGCTTTTTCTTGTTGTGACCAAATACCTGAGGAAAAAAACTTAGCAGAGTAAAGATGTACTTTGGCTCATGGTTTTGGAGTTACAAACCATGCCAGCCGGCTCCAAGGGAGAAAGGTCATGCTGAAAGGGCATGGGCTAAGAGAGCTGCTCACCTCTCAGAAGCAGGAACCAGAGTGAGGGAGAAAGAGCCAGAGAGAGAAGGGGCCAGGGACAAGAACACACCCTCCCAGCTCACACCCAGGGACCCACTCCCCCCGCCCAAGCCCCACTTCCTCCCAGCACCTTCAACTATGGCCTCATCAGTGGATGCATCCCCCGAGGAGAGAGTGGCTCCTGATCCAATCACCTCCCAAAAGCCCCGACTCTATGACCATGAGCCTTTGGGGGACACTTTTGTTTTGTTCTGTTTTTTTGGTACCAGGGATCAAATTCCGGACCTTGTGCTTGCAAGGCAGACAGCAGAACCACTGAGCTAAATCCCCGGCCCTTAAATATCTAGACTGGCTCAGGGTTTCAGATTCAGATGATGCAGTGAATTTCTTTTTTCTGTTTTTGTTACCGGGGATCAAACTCAGGTCCTTGGGCTTGCGGGGCAGGCAGCGGAACCACTGAGCTAAATCCCGGGCCCTTGGGGGACATTTCTGATCCATGCCACAGCATTATCCCTCCTTCCCACCCCTGGGCAAGACTGCATACCTTTAGATCCAAATCCACTTGTCACAGACAACTTCTCTTTTCCTGGTGGATGCCGCAGGACTTTCTGCTCCTGGAAACCTCCTCCTCCATCCAGTCTAGCCAAGTACAGTACTTTGGGAATTTTCTTGGGATTCTTCTCCGATGTCATTAGGAGTAGGTGTGTTCTGTTGCATTGCTGAGCTCCGGGACCTGCTCCTTCTCTGCTGTTTAAGCACAAACATCTGTTTTGTCCGGTTAATTAAGAAGCCTACCGCTCAGAAAGATGTTACCTCTGCATGAAGGTTACAAACCGAGGGTGATCAACTCCTCCTGGCCAGGAAGCAGAAGCCAACCGCACTGTAAACCACACTGTGCAGCGACTCCTCCATCAAGGACTCACTGGATTTAGAGTTAGCTCCTCTTCCTCCTTGCCTAGTCCTGCCCCCGAAAAGAGGGTTACTAGACCTTTCTGTACAAGTTAAAAAGTGTGCTTTCTTCCCACTCCCCACACCAATTCCCCCTTTTCCCCAGCAGGGCCATGGACAGAGAAGTGTGTCTGGCCTGCAGCCCACAGTGACTCCACGTCATTTTCTGTTTACTCCCATAGCCATGGGCAGTAACCCGCCTCACCTCCTGTTGCCTGTTCCATTGTGCAGTTCTTTCCTTTTAAAACATCAAATGTTTCTTCAACTTCCACGTCACAACCGCTAAGCCCTGTGAAGGTCTTCCAAGATCTCAGCCCTCCTCCCAGGCGTAGGTGTAGTGGGAGCAAAGCAGGGTGCAGTTTGCCAAGAGCTCACAGACGACCATCGCTGGGGAACAAGTTGACCCCACAGGAATCCCTTGGGGAACTGGACACGCTACTGGCTTTGGGAGGCAAGGGGGAGATCTGGTCACAGGTAGAGCCATGGGCTGCCTGACTGCTGGTGACTGCTTCGTGACTGGTGAACAGATGGCACACCTGCTCAGAGGGACCCATGTCAGGGGCCCCGGGAGGCTGACCGCCGCCCCCTCTTGGGTCCCAACCTGCCCTTCCACTGTCTTCTCCCCGGGCCTGCGCTTCCCACCAGCCAGCGCCAGCCTTCTCCCACTCACTCAGTCCTCTGCCTCCGGTCCCCAGGTGACTTCACTGGGTCCACATCTCCCTCTGTTTAAAAGGTTAGCCCTCTGGTCACACCCCTGCCTATCACACCTGGTGGCTCCCTTCCCTGTGCACCTGTCATTTATGCAGTGCTGCCAGGTACCGAGCATTTGCATGGTATTAATCAAGTGTCTGACATCCACCCAACCTTATGAAGCCAGCACTGTCTCCACTCCATCCACAAGGAGACTGAGGCTCAGGGAGTCTGACTTCTGCATGCTCATCCAGTGCTAAGCAGGTTGCCAGAATCTGAGCCCATGTCTGACTCCAGAACCCACATTTCCTTTATGAGCCTGACACCACTTCCCATATTCCTTCACTTTGCTAAGGCATTACTGATTTTGACACTTCATTCGCTGGGAATCTTAAGTACACGTGCACATATGTCAGATTATATTTGGAAAAGAGAGCACCAAAATCTATATAAATTAGTGACGCATAATCTCCATCATTTGCTTTTGTACACACACACGCACACACACACACACACACACACACACACCTGTGTATATGTATAATAACCTCCACTTTTAGGACAGGCAGATATCTCAACCCTAAGCAACCCCCAAAAGGAACAAAGATTTGTTTTCCATCAGAGACTACCCACCCTTCTCCCTGCCTACCTTGCACTTAAGTAAATCTAACATTTGACTTTTGTTCCAGTTTTGTCAAACACTTGACAATTCTCATCTTTGCTGGGGGTGTCAAGAAATGAAAGTGTAGTTTCTGATCTTTCTACAGCCCACCAACCTAATTAGCATTGTATATAATGCTGAAGCATTTTGAGATATTTCAGAAGTCAACTTTTCTTATTTCCTTTCGTTCCTGAGTTTCTCTCCCCTGTTCCAGCATCATTTTTCTCGTATATGCCTAAGTGGCCCTTTGTGATTCTACACTGGATGTTTCCTGTTTGTTTTGTTGTTCCTGGAGAAATTGTAATTTTCTGGGCTCTAATTAAAGTCCCCTGGAGGATGCTCCAGTTTTCTTCTGCTTCATGTAATATTGTGAAAATTTTTATTGTGGTTTCTGCTCTTCTTTATAGATGTTGAATTCTCCTCTACTGTGTTCCCTTCAATTCCCATAAGACCCACTGATGTATGTACTTTATGCCTTCCAGAGTGTGAAACTCAAACACTGGGTCTCTAATGTTCTTGACAAACCAACACTGGGCATTTTGCAGTGATTACACGGAACCAGCTAATGTGATGAACCAGTAACATCTTTGCCGATGTTGTACATGTGTACCAAAATGAAGGAATTCAAGTTTTTCTTCTTAAAACTAATAACCAATGCCTAGGGCCAGGGATTTAGCTCAGTGCTTCCACCACCTGCCTCGCAAGCACAAGGTCCCAAATTCAATCCCTGGTACCAAAATAATAATAATAATAATAATAATAATAATAATAATAACCACCAATACCTTCTCCCTCCAGGTGATGCAGTAGAATATAGCAGACTACTACTACCATATAATAATTTTGTAAAAACTGGATTAATCACATAATTCCTAATTTTAAGAGACTGAAGAGCTTTGGAGCTATAATTTGAATCCCCATAGTGTAGCCACACAGGAGAGTGGTAGGTCACATGAGTAGATTAATGCTGCTATGAAGAAATTCATGACAGCGGCTCCCTGTCCTGCTCTCCTGTCCTTCCACCCATTCACCATGTGACAAAACAGCAAGAAGACTTTTGGCAGATGCCGGCATCTTGATCATGGACCTCTTGCCTCCTGAACTGTGAGAAAGCAAAATTCTGTTCTTATTAAATTGCCCAACACAAATGAAACAAAGCATATGGAAATGAGGAAAACCAGAAAAACTAAAACCCAGAAACAGAAGATGGCAATGGCCAATTATTTTCTTGGCATACCTGTGGATTCCGGACATGACTTGAAGCTTAGGTTTGATCCAAACTAAGAGATACTCTCAGTGTCTTACATGAGGAGGAACACCTAGGGAAGCCCACATTCAACTGAGCAGATAAGCAATGACATTGGAGGTCTGAAAGAACAATGAGTGAAGCCTCTGGCATCTACAGATGCAGCAAATATCAGACACAGCCAAATTCCTACCCAGATTAACACAAAACCTCACACCATTATCCTGTTTATCACCATTCCTATTAACTGATTAACCTCACATCCAGACTTCAACAAAAAATTACAACCCCTACAAAAAGACAAGCAAGTGCACAAACTGAAAAGACAAAGCCAGCATCACAACCAGACTCATATGTGATACAGATGATGGAATTATCAGACCATCTGTTTAAAATTATTCATACGTTAAGGTATCTAATAGGAAAGGTAGACAAAATATATGGATAATGCAAACAGAAAGTAAAAAGCTCTATGAAATAATTGTTTAAATATTAGGAAAGAAGCCACTGTAAACAAAATTAAGGATATTTTGATGGTTTCATCAGTAGAAGTGTTATGGCAACATATTAGTCAACTTTAAGAAAGGTCAACACAAATTTCCTAAGCTGAAATACAGAGAGAAAAAAGAATGGAAAAAACCCAGAAAGTGAACATCCCAGAATTATCCCAGTAAGTAGGATAACTTCAAAGGTGTAACATATGTACACTTGATATAACCAAACAAGAGATAGAATGGAGCAGAAGAAGTACTGGAAATAAGGATGATTTTACACAATGACAGACATTAAGCTACAGATCCAGAAACAATAGAGAATACAACACAGGATAAATTACTCCTCCTAGTCCTAAAATATCACAGTTAGGTATACTAAATCCAAACTTCAGAAAACCAAAGATTCGGGGGGAAAAAAAAATCTCAAAATTAACCTGAGGAACAAAAACCATCTATCATGGTTTACATCCAAAATGTCCTCAAATGTCTCCTGTTCAGAGGTGGGTGTTTTGGAAGGTGATTGGACCATATCAGTGGATTCCTCCTGGATGAGCTCATAGTTGAATGTGCTGTTAGAGCCAGCACCACGTCCCAAAAGGGGTGATCTCTGGGGTCGTGACCTGGAAGGTGTCTCTTACCCCAGCTCCTCTCTGGTCTCACTGCTTCCTGGCCACCATGGGGTGAGCAGCTGTCTACCACCCAAGCCCTTCCGCCATGCTGTTTCTGCCTTGCACTAGCCAACCATGGATGAAAACTTCCGAAGCTGTGAGTCAAAGCTCTGCTCCTCTGAGTTACATATGTTGGATGTATTGTCCCAAGGCTGGAGAGTGACTGATACAGCATCTCTCTAGTGGAGGAATGAAGACAAAAATTACAACAGAGCACTCATCAGAAACACCACTACTGAGAACATGTGGCGTGAAATATTTAAAATTTGTGAAAGACATAACTTCAATTCTTTTTTTTTCCTGTCCCAGGTTTTTTCATACAAAGAGCAGAGGAGGACCCCAGCCCACCGCAGACGGCAGCCCGGGGCTCACAGCTGACCTTCTGTCCTCACATTGACCAACAGAGGCCTTTACTGTGGGGCCTTCATAGGGACCTGGGTGCCTTTGGGAGCCTGAGCTGGATCAGAAGTGGAGCAGCAGCCTAAGCCTGGGTCTTTGGCTGGCAAAGCCTGCGACCCTTGGCAATGTGGGCATGGATGTGTTCCCCAAGCTTGGGGTGGGCGATGCAGGCAAGGCCAGTGAGCTCATGGTCACCTCTGGGGTCTCAGGCTTGGCCTCCTTGGGCTTGTTGGGGGCCTTGATATGCTTGGTGCAGGCACTCGTGGCCTTGGCATTGTTTGCCTGCATCTTCAGGCCCATCTCGTTGTGCTTCTTGGCAAAATGCATATTGCTCGGGAACTTGGGATCCTCCCCCTTCGGAGATTGTGTCTTTGCAGTCAGGGTTTCTCGACAGCATTTCTGGGCCATTTTCAGGATGGGTGGTGCATGGTGTAGTTCTCAGCCTTGGCCATATCTGCGCCCTAACTCACAGCTGCCACACTCGGGGAGGAAGAAGAGAAGGTGGCGCCAATTCTTTCTCAGGCATTTCATCCGTATCATTTTATTTGCTACTTGCTGCTGGACTTACTGTGTTCCTTTGGAGGCACTGTGTTGCCCTGTCTTTTCTTAGTTCTTGCAGTCCTATATTAAGGTTACACATGCTGCTTTTATGGGGTGGTCTCCCTACCAAGCAGCTCCTGCTTGAGTCGTGTCTAGGGGTGTTCATTTGTTGGGCAACGCTGCCTTTCTTTCCAGCTCACACTGCAGTGTGGTCTCCTGTAGGTTCTTTGCCTGTAACCGGAGGCATTGGGAACTGTGTGTAGCAGATCGGTCAAAGACACCCTGGGCCTTGCAAGCCATCCAGGCCTGGGAGCCTCTAGTAGCCCCAGCAAGTGAGGCCCCAATGGCAGTGGATGTGGGAGCCTGTGTGTCACCGCTCCTATGATGGAACTGGGGCTCCTGGTGGATGACAGAGGTTCCATGGGCACCATTCCAGTCACCTCTGCTAGCGAAGGCCTCTGGCACAGGCAGCCCGGGTGGAGGTGGGGACCGGAAGTAGCCTCCTCAAGTCAGGCAGTGGCACAGTCCTACACACTGCATGGGCAGAGGCAGTGGTGGCACCACAGCGCCCCTTCTGTGACCCCCAGAAGCAGCCCTGGCAGGAGCTCATGCCGGGGACAAGGTGGGCCCACAGTGTCAGGAACCATGGGGCTGGGCTGGCAGCAGGAGCCACGAGCTAGTGCATGAGTATGGAGAGGCTCACAATTCAGTGGAGCACAGTTAGGGCGACAGTGCGTGCTATGAGTGAGAGACTGGGCAAAGACAGAGGTCTTGACAACGAGTGAGATAGAAAGGTTGGCATGAAGAGCTCAATAAGTTGAAAGAAATACATTGAAAACCTCAACAAGACTGGATCGAGCAGGAAAAAAATCTGGATAGATATTTTGAAATATCCTAATCAGACAAAAGATAGAGAAAAAAGGGAGAGGGGGAAGAATAGAAGAGAGGGGACGGGGGGGGAGAAAGAGAGAAAGAAAGAAAGAAAGAAAGAAAGAAAGAAAGAAAGAAAGAAAGAAAGAAAGAAAGAAAGAAAGAAAGAAAGAGAAAGAAAGGAAGGAAAGAGACAGAGAGAGAGAGAAAAGAGGGAGAGAGGGAGGGAGGAAGAAAGAAGGAAGGAGTTAAGGAAGGCTTCAGGAGTTTTGGGACACCATTAAATGAATGAATTTAATTTTAGATGCCCAAAGAGAATAAGAAAAAGTTCAAGGCATAGAAAACATATCCAATGAGATAATCTTGGGGCCAATCAAGGCACCCACACACAGACGTCTGCTAGGGTTCCAAACCACACCAGAAAACATCCTCACCATGGCATATTACAGTCAAACTGTCGAAAGTTCAAGAAAAGAGAGAAATCCAAAAACAGCAAGAGAAGAGTTCCAAGTCACACTTAAAGGTACCCCATTAAACCACCTGCCGATTTCCAGCAGACAGCTTCTGGTACAGGGGAAGTGGAATGATATATTCCAAGTCCTGAAGGAAAGTAGGTCCCAGCCAAGATTCCCATACCCAGCAGGCTACCCTTCAGAAGGGAGGGAGAAGTAAGGACTTGCTGGGACAATCAAATACTGAGGGGATCCATTGCCACCAGAGTGGCCTAACAAAAGATACTTAAGGGTATCCTACAACCAGAAGGAAAAAAATGCAACAGCTCAAGACAGAAAAATTATAGGCCAGTATCTTATGCTTATAGATAACAAAAATTTCTTTTAATTACCAAATTGAATCTAGCCCTATAATATTAAGGCTCTAGTAATAAAAGAATGGTCTAATTTTTAAATCAATTTAATATACCACATTAATAAAATAAAGGGGGAAATTATATGCAGAAATCCACATAAAGGTTGTCTACCATTTTTATGAGAGAAAACACCAAGAATAATACATTGAAGAAAAGGGTTTTCTAGAGAGCAAACAAAAATGAAGCCAAGGAGCTCAGAAAGTGTTGACTCACAAGGGACAAAGCCCCCACATCGTTACTGAGGAGCTGTCTCCCCATGATTCTAGCAAGTGAGAAATTTGAAGATTTCTTGTTGCTTTGAGTCTTGCAGCCCTTTGAGTGCTGTCATCCTCCTGAAGATGAAGCTAATGGCAGGTGGGGAAGGGCTGTCCTAATGAAATCAGTCTTCCCTTCATGTCCCCAAGTGGATATGTGCAGTCCTGCCATCTGGGGCTGCTAATAGGCCAGTGTACATTTCTGTCAAGTCCTCATTGCTTTTTTAGGAAGAACTTAAGCTATCCCACCCTGGTGATGCCAGGGTCCCAGGAGTACCCTTTTCTAGGTAAAAGCATCTTTCCCTGCTTGCTATAGGCCATACATCCAGGAAACATCCTCTAAATATTCATGCTATGCATCCCTAAGGATAATTTTAAGGGGAAAATAAGTGCTTGCAAATGAATTCTAAAAGAAAAATTCCAAATTGTGGAATGCTGTACAAAATGCATGTACATATCAGAAGATGTGGCTTTCCCAGGTAGTCTTGAAGAGACTATTCCCCTCAGAAAAGAGCTAGGTGGGGAAATCCTACCATTCCTGCTTTCCTAAAGGAAATAACCAAGTCTGCGATGATGTTTTTGACTCCAGGCTTTGATCTGCATGAAGAGAATGAAGAACTCACAAAGTGAGTAGAAACATCCCCTTTATATTTCACGTTGGTATTATTTTACACAGATGCATTATGGCACAGATTGGAATGTTTGAAGGAAAAACTCAAAAAAATGTTTTGTTAATGTGATAGAACAGCAGATGGTATTTTTATCTATTTTTGCAAGTTCTGTAACATATTGTCTTCGTAGTTCAAAAGAAATATTATGATCACACTAATTGAGAGGGTCTGGACTCAACACATTCGGCTCAGTGCTGATCTTCTAGCTGACCACACTTTCTCTGCATTATTTTGGGAAATGTGGGCCTGGCCACCTCACCTCGCTGATGGTATAGCAGCCAGAGGAGGCAAAAAATATCATCACCAGTAAGAACACAGAAGGTTTCCATGGATATGACTGCCGTGGTTTGAAGATGTTCCCCAAAAGCCCACAGAGGGAGACAATTCCGTCAACTGAATGGCATTTTCAGGTGGGTCTTGGCATGGAATTAAGGTTCGATGAGGTCACGGGGGTCCCCAAGACAGCATTGCTTTGGAAGAGGGAGAGACCTGGGCTAAGACACACACCTAGCCTCTCCTGGGGCATCCTCCGTCATCACGTGACACGGCAAGAAGCCCCCACCTGTGAACATGAATTGTCACTGTTGATGCCAGCCTTGCCCACCTGGCTGGGGGGAGTGTTTGCCAGCTCGAGTCGCTGTGAAGCTGTTCTTCCTCCTCTGTGCTTGGAGTTGGTCGCGGTGTGGCATCCTCACTTCAGGAGATGGACTGTGCTCCACGTCTTGGGTGCTGGTGATCTACCTAAATTATTGACAATTCTTCTGCACAAGAGATTTGTTTACAGCCCCCGGGTACTTATTTATTAATTCTGCCACCTCTTTATGTCATTACGGGTTGGTGAATATTGATTTTGTACCCTCAGTTTTAATCTAGTGTCTCGATGCTCAAACTGTTGCAGTTTCAGTCATTGGGCTCTTTAAATTGACACTGTGACCCTGCTAGTGTGACCTTTACTTTCAGACACTACAAGATGCTCTAGCTTTATCTGGTATATTTCCTGACCCATCCTAGAATTATTTGTTTCTCCAAGGGGTCCTGGTTCCTTTTGTTGGAAAAGGGTTTTAGGAGCCAAGATCTGGATGCTCAGGGTGCTTGGTGCTGCTGGGGTCTCATTGCCTTGCCCACCCCACTGGCTGAGCAAAGAGATGCATGGTGCGTACTAATCCAGGCATGGTCATCTAGCCATAAGTATTTCCACATGCAGTCATTTATACTCATATTAGGCATCACATGAGTTTATACTAATGTCTCAAACCCTGCCCTGTTATAACGTGGACTGTTCTGGAATCTTCCTCTGGGCAGTGACAGGACTGACCCACTCTCTGCTCTCCCCTTACTGGATCTTCAGTTCCAGTAAACACACACTGTTCTTCCAGGATTGTGTAATCGCGGGCCCAAGGACGAGCAGCTTCGTCACACAGAGCCCGGGGCTCAGGACAGTGTCTTTCCCCCTTGGTTTACAGACTTCAGTCCTTCCCATGGGACTCAGGTTGGCATGTTTTCCCCAGGCTCCATGCAGCAGTGGTGTTTGAAGTGTTTGTAACACAGTTGGTTCTCTCGTTCCAGCCTGCATTCCACAGTGGCATCACACACACTGCTAAATGACTTTTTAAATTTGCATATATAAAAGTTCACTCTTTACGCTCCATGGACATTCCTCTTTTAACAGCTGAGAACTGTTCTGGCAACTAGGTCCAAAATGAATTGGTCTCTAAATGAGGAACTGCATATAGGAGGCACATTGGCACGTTCAGAACAAAGAAGCGGTCCAAGGAAACTCCGACTTGATGGCTTTACTTTTACGTGCATGACTTACATGCAGTGCTGCTACATATGACGGAACCTAAAACTACAGCACTATACTGTACAGTGCAATCAGCAAAAGTCACAGTGCTGTACAAACAAGGGATACTATACAAAGAAGACACTGAGACTCCATAAACAAGATGCACAGAAGTGCACCAAAACGAGACAGGGCTACAAGTTGCAGCAGCAGGTCCTAAGTCCAAGCAGCACGCCTCGGTGATAAGCCCGCACAGCGTGGAGCGAGTGGGTTGTTAAACGAGGGATATCTGTATTGTTCCATGGGTCCTGACCAGTGTGCCCACTATATCCATTCCAGCCAGGTACTTTATAGCTCCTTATCTCTCTCCCTCTCCCTCTCTCTCTCATTGCTTTTCTAGGGCTACCATTAAAAGGTATCATAAGTGGAGTGGCTTAGACAACAGAAATTTGTCACCTTAACGATTTTGGAGGCCAGAAGTCAGAACTCAAGGTGACAGTAGGGTTGACCTCTTCTGAGGCAACACAGGAAGGACCTTCTAGTTTCGTTTTATCACCAAAAAAACCTCCTAGATTTGTCCATTTGACCCTGTTCTTCTCTCTTAACCACTGGCACGACTGATCACTTTGTCTCTGATCACCTTACTGCCTTTTTAGGATGTCATTCCTTTTTATTACCAAATAAAATTCCATTACGTGGAAGCTCAGCACTTTGTTTATCCTTTCACCCATGGAAAAGTATCTCAGTTACTTTGATTTTTATAATGGTGGACAAGGCCATCACAAACACGTGCGTAAGGGATTTTGTGAGAACGAGATTTTTCAAATCAGTTGGATAAACACATGGAAGCGTGACTGCTGAGTCATATGGTGGCTCTATGTTTAACTGGTACGAGACTGCCCATCTGCCTTCCAAAGGGCTGTGCCATTCTGTACTTCACATCTTCACCCGCAATCAGCATTGTCAGTTTTATCTATTTAAATTTTAGCCATTCTAATATGTGGGTAGTGGCATCTCATTTCTGTTGGAATTTGCTATTCCCTGATGACAGCCTATAAAGAGTGATTTCCAAAGCATGTATTGGCTATCTGTGCATCTTTGGTGAGATGTCTGTTCAGATCTTTTACACATTTTTTAAATTGAATGGTTTTGTAACTATGGAGTTTAAAGAATTTTTTTGCATATTTTTGATTCAAGTGCTTTGGTAGATAGGGGTTTTGCAAACATTTTCCAAGTATGTGCCTGTTTTTATTCTATTGTTTGTGTGTGTGGGTATCAAGGTGGGAAGAATTGACATCTTAACAATATTAAGCTTTCCAATCTGTGGGTGTGGAATATAGCTTGCTTTATTTAGATCTTTGGTATCTTTCAGGAGAGATTTATAGTTTTCAAACACTGTCTGGATCCTGCTTACCCTTTGTTAGATTTATATCACAGCATTTCTCCCTCCCTCTCTCCTCCCTTCTTTCGTTCCTCCCTTCCTTGTGTTCCTGTGTATTCATTTTCTAGGAACCCTAATAAAGACCCATACACTGAGTGGCTTAAATGACAGCAATTCATTATCTCACAGTCTGGAGGCCGGAAGTCAGCACTCAAGGTGACAGCAGGGCTGGCCCCTTCCGGTGGCGATGGGAGAAGGGGCCAGGCCTTGGCTCGGCTTCCAGGCCCTGGGTGCTCTGGTTTGCAGGTGGCCTCTCCCTGTGTCTCACCCTTCTCCCAGTGCGTGTCTCTGGCTCTCCCAGGCACTGTTGTATTGGACACTTGTCGGGCTGAACCAAGGCTCACCGCCTACACAACCCACCTTAAGGGTGATATCTGCCCTCACCCTCCCTCTGAATAAGGTCACATCTGAGCTACGGAATTAGAACTCCAGTGCAGCTCGCATGACTTAGTATAACTGAGAGTGTGAAGGGTATTTGGAACCCAGTTGTCCGTGGCTGACGTATACACACAGGCATCTGGACATTGCGTGGCTACGTCCTCTCTGTGCCACTACCCACGCTGTCCTTAGCTTCTGGGGTGGTCAGCCTAGGGGATGACGTCGGTGTTATTCATCCTTCTTAATGTGGGGCCTCTATTTCCTTTTGCAGCACTAACCCGGGCTTCTCCTGCAACACGCAGTGGGTGGTGAGGACGGGGGTTCTGCCTCGTCCCTGACCCAGGGCTAGTGTGTCCAGTTCCACACTCTCAGCTGTGCTATTATCTGTCAGCTATCTTTCTAATGTGCTCTTATCGAGTTGAAGAATTCTACCCTCCTTAGCTGAAAGTTGTGGCACTCGACTGTAATCCCAGAACTCTAGAAAGCTGAGGCAAGAGGGTCACAGGTTCGAGTCCATCTTAGGAAATCTATGACCTGCAGAGACCGTATCCAAAATCAAAAAATAAAAAAGGACTGGGTTCGATGGCCCTGGTTCCCTCCTCAGTGCTGAAGAAGAAAAGTCTCCTCCTATCTCTCTGTGTGTGAGCTTTGGCAGTGTATGTCTTTCAAAACCCCTGGTTGGTTTTACGTAAGTTATCACATTTGTGAAAAGAGAGCTGCAAGTGACGTCCCTCTCAATAGCTACCCACAAAAGTGGAGAATGCCTTTTTATTCCTCACTCTGGTAACCTCTGCCTCTCATGGTTATCCCAGCTAAACGTTTATCCGTGTACTGATCTTTTCAAAGGTCTTGTTGGTTTTCTCTACTGTTTTCCTGCTTACAATATTATTGATTTTGCTCTAATTTTTATTATTTTTTCTTCTACTTGCTCTAAAATTAAATTGCTCTTCTTTCTCTAGTTTTCTAAAATGGAAACTTAGATTACTGATTTTAGGTCTTTCTCCTTTTATAATATATACATTTAGGAATCATAAATTTCTCTCAAAGCACTGCTTTTGCTGAATTTACTAATTTTTGTAAATCATATTTTCATTTAGATCAAATATTTAATTTCCCTTGAGATTTTGTCTTTGACCTGTGTGGTATATTCTTTTTGTTTGATTTCCAAGCTATCCTCCTGTTATTGGTTTCTAGTTTAATTCCATTGTCATCTGGAAACATACCCTCAAAAGATTTCTGCTCTCCTCGAATCTGAAGGTCAGGTTTAAGGCCATGAGTGTGGTCCATGACAGTGAATGTTTGGTGTGGGTCTGAAGGGTGTGTGCTCTGCTGTCGTTGGATGGTATCCTCTGTAAATGTCAACTGGATAAAACACATTTATAATGCCGTCCGGGTCATCTGTGTCTGATTCTCTGCTTGGTCTCATTATTTCTGAAAAATCAATATTGGAGTCTCCAATTAAAATAATCAAAGGCCCAGGGATTTAGCTCAGTGGTTCTGCTACCTGCCTTGAAAGCACAAGGATCCCTGGTACCAAAATAAAATAAAATAATCAATATCTCTGTTTCTCCCTTCAGTACTCACAGTTTTGCTACACATTTCAAACAATCTGCTGCTGATTCCTACACATCCAGCCTCTAGTTCTGTAAGCTAAATAAACCCCTGCAAATAAAGCGTCCAGCACAGGGTATTTTCTTATAGTGATAGAACATGGCCGAACACGACCTCTCCACATTTCTTGTGGTTAATGTTAGGGTAATATATTCTCTCCCACCCTGAAACCTGCCTGAGTCTAAATTGAGAGTCTTGGAAGACTTTCAGTTCATTCCGGCAAGCTCTGCCTGTGAGTCATTTTTAGACTCTGCGTATTAAACGGACCACTGACGTGGCAGGGGAGTGTCTGCTGTCTTAGCTGTTTTCTGTCTGTCATATGGCTCCATGATCCTTCTCCTGTTCTTCCTTCTCTAGTCTCAGTTTACCATTTGGTACAAACCGATTTTACCTCTTCCTTAGCGTACCAATTACACTTATCTTTTTTAAAAATGGGATTTTCCCCCAGAGTTAGAGTACAAATTTTAATTCTAAATTCAACTTCAGGGTAGTATACTACTTCACATGCAGGGTAGATACCTATTACAGGATTCTCAATTCTGCCTGCCCCTCTTCTGGGACATTTCTAAAATCCATTCATTTATCCATGTGTACACACATCCACCATCATTACCCTTCTCTCTTTTTAAGGTTAACCTTTTATAGCAATCGTAAATGAGAAAAACAAAAGATTCTACTCTATCTTCATGTATTTGCCAATGTACTTCTTTTCTTTATATGGATCATGTTTCTGGACTTTTCTTTTTATTGCTTTCTGAGGAACTTTTAACATTTCTTGCAGTCAAGATCTGTCTTCTGGTCATAAATTCCTTAGTTATCATTAACCTAGGAAGTAATTTTTTCTTCCTTGCTTTTGAAGGGTAATTTTCCTGTATGTAGAATTCTAGGTTGTTGTTTTGTTGTTTTCTTTTGGCACAGTGACTATTTTACTTACGTTTCTGATGAGAAGTGCACTGTAATTATTACCCTTGCTCCTTTATAGGTGAAGTGACTTCTCCCCTTTAGTTGCTTACAGTATTTTCACTGTATCATTGACTTTTGGTAGTTTCACCACAACATGCATCGGTGTAGATTTTTGGAGCTTCCCGGATTTATGGCTTGGCTTTGCTCATTGATTTTTGATACACTTGAGCCATTATTACTTCAAGTATTTATTCTTTTCAGGTCCGCTTTCTCTTTGTGTTCAATAATGTGTATGAGGTATGAATGAAAATAAGGTGAATGTTCAAATGTTTTAAAGTCTATCACAATAAAAGCTGCATTGTTATTAATCCCCATCAAAATCTTCCCCTCACTGTGAACACACTCATCCTGTCATTCTTGCCGCTTTCTGAACCAGCTCTTCCTACTTGACACTTAAGCTCAGTTTTCTATGTGTGTGTTTAGGGATTTTAAAGGACAGACTTGAAGTTTCTTTATGAGGTGTGATCAAAAATATGGTGAGTCCTGCTGCCTACCACCATTCAATGAAAAGGCAGCTCGTGAAAACCTGATGCTGTGTCCTCATCCACCTTAGTCACCGGATCTGGCACCATGCAACTTCTGGCTCTTCCTCAGAATCAAAATGTCCATGAAAGAGAAATGTTTTAAAGCAATTCAGGACACTGAGGCAGTTAGGACAGAGCAACTGATACTCATAAAAGAGGACTCCAGAGCTGCTTCAGAAAGTGGCAAGGATGATGGGATGAGTCTGAACTGAGGGGAAGGATTTGAGGGTGGTTAATGACAGTGCGTCTTTTACTGTAGCAATATTTTTCATTTAAACATTCACGATACTTTTAGGCCACATCTTGTATTTTAAGTCTTTTAATTCTCAAGTCTTTCTTATACCTGAGTCTAGATCTGATGCTCCACACTGTTTGTCTCTTCAGACTATAATTCTTTCCTGTCCTTTAAAATCCGTAAACACACATGTTGAAAACTGAGCTTGAAGTGCAAGTAGGAAGAGATTCGGCACCAGGTTTTAAGCAAACCTGCTGGAAGGTGATGAAGTCTGACACTTATGGCAGCTGTAGGCACAGAGGCATCGGGCTGCCCGGAACCCTGTCTGTTCTCCCCAGTGCTTCTCTGAGAACTGTGCTGAGACGAAGCTCCCGATGCACCAAAGGAGTGTTGGCGTGTGGTAAAGTGTGGAGACAGGAAGGAGTCCATGAGTAAATGTTAGTCTTTCGCGGGTTATGCCTGTGGGCTGTGATCTTTACACATGACCCTTGGCTGTTTTCCTCCGGTGGGTGACCCAAGAAGGGGTGAGGTGTCCACATAGGTATAAAGCTCCGGGAGGGCCTTCCCGTGCAGGTGAGACTTGGGGACAGAATGGCCACTTTTCTCCTTCCTTTGCCTGAGCCTTGGGGAATAGTTCTTGACTCTTCAACTTGAGAAGTTGCTAGCGTTCTTGGAGGTAAAATACTCAAGACCATGGGGCTTCCTAAGATAGCAGCCCCTCCAGGCTGCTGGCCTGCACCCTGGGCCATTTCAGGAATTCATCAAAATTCCTTGTCAGCGGCTCCTACTACCTTAGGGGTCCGGTGACTTCTGCCCCAGCTTCGTAAATCCTGGTCGCTTGTACCTTGCAAGTTCTCTGGTGGGTCAAAACAGGATTTTTCATGTTCAGCTTTTTTCTCAGAGTAAGGATTAGAGTAACAAATTCCAAGCTCTTCGCATTTGGAAGGTGAAACTGGACGTCCTGGGAGTACTTTCGAAGATGAAAGTCTAGGCCTTCTGTTGGGTTGGATGCGGAGGCAAGGGAAATGAGTAGTTCGGGACTTGTTTCGTGGAGGGAGAGGAAAAGCTGCGTTCAGGATCGGGAGCGATTCGGTCTCTAAGCTGAGCCGGCGTTGGCGTCGAGAAATAGCCCACTCCGTGGAGCCCTAGCCGCCTCCACGCAGAGGCCCCAGATGCTGGCGCTGACGTCATTTCCCGACAACGTGCCACAGAAAGCACTGCGAGCCTCGGGGTCCAACATTACTTTGCCCTTCAGAGCTACCCAGGGGAAATCTTGAGGGGAACACCTTCTTAATGGGTCGTGTCAGCTGAGCTGCTGTAAACATGTGCTCGGCTCCCAGGAAGGGCCGTGCCACCTTCAGCAGCTCTGGGGTTGGGGACTTCTCAGCGGCTCTCCAAACCTACTTTCCACAGATAACCTACAGCTCTGACACCCCCCGGAATGCCACTCCATGGTCCAGGCGAACTTGGGGAGTAACGTTTAGTGATGGAGACTTACACCCAGCTCACTGAGGAGCTAGTGCTCATTTATGGGGCAGCGGACAGGTGGGTTTGGAGCAGGTCCAGGCTCTGCACAAGGAGTGACTGCTTTGGCACCGTGTCTAGGCCTGGAGTAAGCCCTGCCTCGCCTGCTGCGTGCAGCCCAAGTGGGCCCAACCCCAGGAGTTCATCATTTGGGTTGCGTGCTGCGTGCTGCCGCCTGCTCCATGGTGTGGTGAATTTCTACCAATTGGCTATTTTGCTGCTGATCGCCATCTCCAAGAGGTTCCCTGGTTCAAGTTGAAGGTTTACTGACCATGGATCTAAGGAGCCTGAGACCAGCGGACACACAAAGAGTGGGTCTGGCTGGCTGAGTTCCCAGAGGACTTTTGTGTGCAGAGCGATCCTCCTATTCGTGTCGGGGCGTTCGCTGCCACCATCCCTTATTCTGGGTACTTCTGTGATGTGTTGAGTGCTACTGACACAGTAGCCACGGCCTCCCCTCAACGTTAACCGCTCACAGCAGAGGACAGACCTCTAACCCCAACCCTACCAGCATCACTGCACCAGGTTAGGGTGCAAACCTCTGTGTGGACCAAGGAGGTCCCGAAGGCACGGGTGACCAGGATGGAGCTGGCATGGGCATGGCTTCCCAGGGGAAACTGCTTTGTATTTGAGTTATGAAGGAGGAGCTGGGCGCCCAGCTGGGAGAGAGACAAGATGGAAACTGCGACGTTCCCCTCCTCCTGTACACCGCACCCTTCCCAACCCTTAGCAATCACTCATCTACCTTCAGGCCAGCTGCTTTTAGTTTCCACCTAAGAGAGACAGCCCGGGAGCTCGCCCTCTCGAGATGTGGATATTGGCTGAGCTTCCTGAGGTGGCCAGGCACCGAGCACAGGTGCTGACCACAGGGCTTCCGGTGTGGGACAGGGAGAAGGTTGTCATGGCAATGGTGGGAGTGCTGGCCTGGGGCACCTGGCAGGGGAAAGACCCCAGACTCCCAGGGAGGGGGCAAGAAGGCAGCAAGGCAGGGCCCAGCACCCACTGAGGAAGGGCAGGGATTTGGAGAACAGAGGACAGAGCACCGTTTTCCCCCATGAAAGGGGTGGCTTTGCTCCCTTCTGGTTCCTGCTGTGTGGTGAGCTCTCCAGGGCTTCTTACCCTGAGCCCACTGTCTAGCGTGGTATCCCTTTGTTCCTGTCTTTATTGTAAAACGCAAACACGTTTTCCTAGACGGCCGCTCATTTCCTCCTTGTGTCCACGGCGCCTTCCTGCCACGAGCGTTCACACAGAGGGGCAGCATCCCACCATCCTGAGACCCTTCCAGGGCTCTTTGTGAGTGAGGGCTCCTCATCCTGAAACTGCTCTGATATCTTTGCGTGGTGCGGCAGACACACACACAAGGCTCCATCAAAAGCTACCACGTGTTTAAAGACAGTTCATTGGAGTAAAAGACACATTGCCATTAGCTCCCCTCAAAATTCTCCCCCTTGCTTTGAACACATCATCCTTGCCACTTTCTGGAGTCCTCTTTCCTGAATGTCTTTATGAAGTATGATCAAAAATATGATAAATGCTGCTGCCTACTACCATCCAATGAAAAGGCAGCTTGTAAAAACCTGACGCTGTGTCCTCATCCACTTCATTCATGAGATCTGGCACTGTGTGACTTCGGCTCTTCCTCACAGTCAAAACGACCACGAAAGAGAAATGTTTTAAATCCATTCAGGACATCGAGACAGCCAGGACAGAGCAAATAAAGACACTCAGGAGAGAGGACTCCAGAGCTGCTGCAGGAAGTGGCAGGAATGATGAGATGAGTGTATTTGAAGGAAAGGGGAGGATTTTGAGGGGATTCCTGGCAATGTGTCTTTGCTGTAATGATTATTTTTAAATGATTTTAATTTTACACTTTGATATATTTTTCAGTCACACCTTGTACTTGAATGGATGCATAATTTATTTTTGGACATGGGCTGCCCTACACTTCTGCTGTGGATAGCCATTGTGTTCATATTACAATAATTAAGGAATCTGTACGTGTGTTCTGTGTGGTTTTCTGGATCTCCTATTTTTATAAAAAAATTTTAAAACACAAAACTAATCTTTAAAGTTGCCTTCCCCTCCAAAAGTAAATTTGTTTTCCTTTCCAAGTCTTTAAGGAAAAAGAAAAGATAAAAGTCAGAATTGGCCTGGGGGGAAGAATGTAAAACAAAAATGCTTAGTACTATTTACGCAGGGCCATGTCAAGAGAATTTTTTACCAAATCAGCTTTTGGAGATTAGAGTTTAGAGGCCTGAATGGTTAATGAGAGATATAGTAAAAGTAGTTAAAGTAACCAGAAAGGATATCCGTGAGATGTGTGGTATGTTTTGAGATTTCTAATACAGAGTCCTGCATTTCAATTGTCAGGCCATAGGACACTTCGAAAGCCAGACCATGTATCCTTGACATTTGAGTCTTCCGTGGAAGACCTGAGAGACCTGCAGATCCCTGACTGGAAGCTGCAACTGAGCCTCACAGAGATTAGCCCAGCTGGGTGATTGAATTGGCTTCGTCTATGCTCACCCCTGGCAGACGCTCCCTTGATTTTCAGTATTCCCAGTCTTAGCAATCAATATTTTCATCTTGTACTTTTCATTTGAAACATTTACATGAAAGGTAAGGCACAATGACATGTCATGCTAAGGGTTCATAGGCACAGTTGAATACATTTCAAGTTAGCAGATCGTGAAGTGTACTCATGGCCACAGCTGGAGGGTCTATGACCCATGTGCCCTTGGAGACAGGCAGGGCAGCGGGACCCTGAGTGGGGCTGGGCCACCTGCCACCCAACACCCAATTTGCTCCACTGTCTCCTTGGATTACCTCAGCTCCGCTAGCCCAAGAGCATACAGTAGTTGAATTGAATTAACAAGATTAGTCAAAGCCTGAAGTTACTGTGATAGAGAAATGTTATTTGCAAGGTAATCTTATTCCTTATTTTCAGTTAGCTGGGGTGTTTTATTTTTGGTTGTTCCAAGGTAAATTAAAATGCGCTATTGAAATAAATAAAATGTTCTTAAGAGCCCTCTCGGATCCCAAATGCAGCACTGCACAATGACCCTGTCCTCCAGCTGGCAGGAGAGCAGGGCTCCATGCCTGAGCTCAGCCTCGCGACGCGGAGCCTCCAGGCCAGAAGCAAGGCAAGTAAGCTCTCGGCCTCAGGCACAGGAGGAACCCAGAGGTGTCCACTCCAGCCCAGCCCAGCCTGGCCACTGGCACAGAGCCGGGTTCCTGGCCCAACCAGGCTGGCAGGGGGCTGTCCAATGTGGACATGGAGACAGAGACCTGGGAGACTGGAGGGCAGTCCCTGAGCAGGCGCTGCAGAAAATAATGAAAGGCTCCATCTCTCCGACTCCCAAGTTCCCCATTCTGTGCCCTTTCTGCTCTGCAGAACAAACTTTACACTTGTGATCCTTAACTGAGGTCATCAGCTTCACTTACTAAGAGCCGGTTAGCAGAATAGGAAACACTGGGTGTGTCTGTGGATGACTGACACTCGGGCCAGCAAACTGAGTGGGAAGACCCACCCCGGATGTGGGTGGCACCAGTCAATAGGCTTGGAGCTTGGACAGAATGAAGAGGGAAAGAAAGGGAAGTGCTTCCCTTTTCTTCAGAGGAGTTCCAGTCTCTTTGCCATTGCCTTTGGGTGTTGGTCTTCAGTTCCCACAGGCTTCCAGTGCAGACTGTTCAGCCTTCCAATACAGACTCTCACCAGTGACTCTGCAGTGAGCTTGCTGGCCTTTGGAGGATACTGGATCCTCCTGCTCGGCAGCACACAGACGGCCATGTTGGATTCTTCCATCTCTGATATGGCTGACGGCTGTTGGGCCTCTTCTGACTCCATCCCATAAGCCTACCTTGTAGAATCATACATATATTTCATATTGAATCGGTTCCTCTAGAAAGCCCTAACCAATACAGCATGTTTTCATTGACCAAGTACCTACTCAAATCCAGGTGGGGAACTCGGCAATTAATTAGAATTCCACAGTGGGATGTGCTGCCTTGGGGGATAACAAGTTCCCCATCATGGGAAGCAACCAAGCCGAAGATGGATGACCACCATAGAAGCATGACTGAGAACGCAAGACTGAGGCCCTCCACCCATACACAGGTGAAGCCCCGTGGCATCTACTGACTATACGGCTATCAACTCAAAAAATTTTTGTTGATCTTTCACAGGCACTGTCTTTTGACCAGCCTTGTGCTGCATGTTACCAGGAAACAGCACACACAGTCAGCATGCTTGACTCAGCTTTCTAAACCCACCCTGTTACCCGGAGCAATGTAGGTGTGTGGGTTTTGCTGAATAAATGGGTGAACGGATGGATGGATTCATCATTAGTATCGTGCTGAATAATTGCTAGCTAAATCATGTAATCAATATTTTCATTTGTGAGAATGTGAACTTGTACAGTTACTATGAAAATCAGCGTGGAGCTTCCTCAAAAATGCTAAAAATGGAAATTCCATTTGACGCAGCTGTTCCCCTTCTAGGTATCTTCCCCAAAGAGTCAAAATCATCATACTACAGTGACTCACACATGCCCAAGTTTATAGCAGCACAACTCATAATAGCTAAATCTTGGAAGCAGGCTGTATGTCCATCAACAGATGAATAGAAGGCTGGGGATTTAGCTCAGTGGTTTCACTGCCTGCTGGGCAAGCGCAAGGACCCCAGTTCGATCCCCAGTACCAAAAAAACCCAGATGAATAAAGAAAATGTGGTATTTGCATACAGTGGATTACTACTCTGCCATCAAGAAAGAAACTGAGTCATTTGTAAGAAAATGGATGCACCTTGAGACCATAATGGTAAGTGAAATAAATCAGGCACATAAGCTTGAATGTCACATGGTTTCTTTTTCTATTCTTTTCTTTTTTTTTTTTGGTACCAGAATTCAAACCCAGGGCCTTGTGCCTGCCAGGCAGGCACTGCATCACTGAGCTGCATCACTGCCCCCCACGGTTTCTCTTATATGAGAAACCCAAAGTATAAATAATTTAAAGAGCAAAATAAAAGACAATTCGTAGGAATCAGGGAGATGGATCTTTTGTAAACAAGAAGGGGACCAAGAATTGGAGGGAGTGGCCAGGCCTAGTCTCTTACTCCACATTGCTCAAGTGAGAGGAGATACTATCTCTCCAAGCATCCGTGTCCTGGAACACACTCTCTTTTTGTTCTGAATACTAGGCACAGAACCCCACCCCTTTTAAGGCTTTATTTTGAGATAGGCACTCACTATATTGCTGAGGCTGGGCTCAGACTTGTGTGTGACCCGCTTGCCTCAGCCTTCCGGAGTGCTGGGATTCCGTACTGTGCCTGGAAACCCAGCTGGACGTGCTGTTTTAAGGCAACACTGAGGGCATCATCAGGGTGCCGGGAAAACTCAAGATGCCCGTGGACGGAGCTCTCTCCCCCCTCACAGATGGGCCAGTCTCTCCCGGACTTGATGTGAGAACAGTCCATGAGGAAGAGCAAAGCTTAGACTGCTTTCAGACAACAAGGGTTCACGTGCCACGTCACAGAGCAGCGCGACTGGTGTACTTTTGTCTCTACCGCCAGCTGTTGCAGTGTCGGCTATTTCACAGCTGGCTTGAAGGAAGTTGCAGTAGCTGGCTCACCACCCCTGGCTTCTCTCCTGCACCTAAGGCAGGCATCGCACTGCCTGGTGACCCGGGGTCCTCCTGCTCAGCCTGGATGCAGTCTGAAAGTTCTCGACTCGGGACCTCCGGTGGATCCTGGGGGCAGAGCACTTGCCTAGCACATGAGAGGCTCTGGATTCAATCCCTGGCACTGCAAAAACACTCAGTTAATAATAACAGTTAGTATTATCAATGCAGCCCTTGCCATCATAGCTGGACCTGAACTCTCAAGGAAATCCCCTGGCCCAGCCTGCCATGCACGTTTTCTGTGCACATCTGCTGATGCAGAAGTGGCCCCGAAGGGCCTCCACCCCACATTCTCTCACGAATTTATTTCCAGTCAGCACCGCCAATACCTAAGCAGGCTGTGGAGATGCAGGCCCTGAGGCAGGGAAGCAGGAGTGAGCAGACCCTGAATGCAAGGTGGGAGTGGAAAAGGAGGAGAGGACCGACCGACCGGCATGGCATGATGAGGAAGACAGGCTTCAGGCTTCCCACCTGGACAGCTTGCAGGCACCTGGCTCTTCCAGTGATGGACAAAAAAGGGTCTCCTCCTATAGCCACACACATGCTCCTCCTCCTCCTCCTCCTGTGGTTCTTGGGTGACAGCTTGCAGAAGGGCTGGAGCATAGTTGCAGTTGCCATGGAAACCTCTAGCCTCCAGCAGTATCCTCAGGGTGTCAGTGGGCTGCACCCGACACCTGTTGTCCACTGGATATAAAGGATGGGCAGCATCCCAGTGACGGAAGTTGCGACTCCTCACCTAAAGCTGGTGTGTTCCGCTTCTAGGGGGAAGGGGGCACAGACTACCTGGGGGCACAGAGGAGGTTTAGGGGCATCTCATGCCAAGGAAACCCTGACTGCAGGAGTCCTGGCGAGTGAACCTCGGGATTGTGGCTGATGACCCCCTTCTCTGGCCCCAATTTCTCATCCCAGAACGAAGGGCAGCAAGGGAACAGGCACTTAGAGTCCATGGGGCAGGAAGGACAAACGGAAGTTGCTCTTTGAAAAAGCGTCTGGCACCGGAGGGAGGCACTGTGCTGGAATATCTTCCCCTCCTTTTGTCATCTGGGTATTTTACATCAAAGCAGAATTTGGGGCCTGTAGCCACCATTAAATTGTAGCAATATAACTTAACTCATCCCTCAGATAGAAAAACTAAATAAATACTAGACACTAAAGAAAGGATTATGCCTAGCATGTGTGAAGCTCAGGTTTCATGCCCAGCACTGCAAAAAATGGATTAATGAATTGCAGAATATCTTAAAGAATTGTAGATATTGATGTTATTGTAGAACAACATTCCCACGAAAAAGTGCATAAGCAGCTGATGGTACTCTATACTAAGTTCTGACTTTCAGTGACTTTTATGTGTGTGTTTAAAGTTGAGAAATATACACAACATTTCCAACAAACAGGATTTATTCTAGGCTGGGATTCTAGTGTCCCTGGAGAGGTGTCCTATTCAATGTTCAAAATAAAAAGGCTTTGATTTCAGCTAAAAGTTCCAGACTGGGAAAACATGAACGCATAATTAAAATCAAAGGAGAACTACTTCGGGGAGGAATTTTTAAGGTTTTCTTAATGTATTTTATTTTTCTGATTAACATACACGCACATACTTAAAAGTTCAAGTAATATCAATAGTCTGTAGTAAAACGCAAGCATATCTACCAAACTCTTCCCTAGCTTGACACCTGCCGACAGAAAGATTAATTTTTGGCGCAAAATAGTTATCGTAACACCTTAATTGGTTATGTTTTTAGTTTTCAAAGTTAGACATTATCCAAAAATAAAACTAAAGGAGTTTAAAAATGAAAGGCATTACCTACTGGCCTCCTGCAGTGAGAGACAACTAAGTTCACCAGAGAATTTTAAATTCCTTTTTCTCTCTCCTCCTAATATATTTATACCATGGATTTTCATCCTGTATAGTTGTTTTTACCATTTTTATAATCTCTTATCTGATCAACTATGGGAAATATCCCCTGACTGCCTTCTTAAAGTGAGCACGTGAATGCCCTGCCATCTCTTCAGCAATCCTTCCATCTTCTTCCTCTTAGTGTTTTCTATAGACTTTTGCTTTTTCATTGCCAGGGCGTCCAAAATGTGTATTTTGTTCTGAAACTTTGCTTAGTCTCAAGGTTTATCTAAAAGATAGAAATCAATGACAAGTAAAATAATGCAATAGTTACTTTTCTTTTGCATCAATTTTGTTTTTCCCACAGTATTTACTTATCTATTTATGTATCTTTCTTGAAATAGCTACCTTTAGAAGAAAAGATCTAAAGGAGTAGGGGAAGTGGGAGGGATAGGGGAAAGGAAAGAAGGGAAAAGAAAAAATAGGAGAAAAGAAAAAAAAATGGAAACAAAGTCTTTGCAAATAGGGAAGGGTGGAGTGGGTGAAGGGAGGGCAGGGGAAGGGGAAAAAATAAGAACCAAGATACATCATGTAAACATACAAGATCCCAATGATGAATGTAACTGAATAAAATGTACCAATAAATTTAATAGAAAAAAAAGAAAAGAGAAGAAATAGCTACCTTTATTGAGTCCTTATCATAAGCTAAGTTTCAAGAACAGTTTCACACACATGAAATTGATTTGTGTACCCTTTTCCAATCTTTGAGTCCTTTTACTATAGAGTAACTCCCTCTACTTCTGTTTCAGATCTATCAACCTAGATACCATCTACTCTAAATGTACGTTAAGTTCCTCTTTTGGGAAATTCTTTTGTTTTGCTGGAGCACATCCTCAAATAGTTTTGTCACAAAGGTTGCCTGGGAAATAAAACTTCTTGGCTTTTGCATAATCTGTCTTCCTCTCTGGTGGATAATTTTGTTGCATATTCAATTCCAGACTGTAAATCACTTGCCTCAGAATGTAGAAGAAATCTCTCCTTGTCTGGTAATAGTAAAGGTTGCTGGTAAGAATTCTTCAGCCAGTCTGGTTTTTGCCTTTCATAGGTAAACAAGTCTTACTCTAGATGTTTTCAGCATCTCCGTAACAATGTGTCTCAGTGTGGTCTTTCTTATGCATTATGGCACAATCAGAGGACCATTTCAATTCAAGGACAAATGCCTTGCTGAACCCTGGAATGGATCTTCTAACATTCCTCCAGAACTGGCATCCCTTGTGTCTGGTTTGGTCTCTCTGGAAATTCTATTAATTGTATGTTGGCCTTTTAAATGGGTACGTGTTTTCTCGTATGACCTTGCACATATTCTCTGTTTTATTGTTTTTGATCCACTTGATAAGAAATTTCCTTGGCTTCCATTGTTAAATAGAATGTATTGAATTTTTTTAGTTTGAAAATATTATTTTCTTTCCAAGATATCTTTCTTACTCTCTGATAATCTTTTTCCAAATAACATTCTGTCCATGTACTATGGACTTTATAGTTTCTCAATTCTCTCTGGGGACACCAGTGAGGATTTTTTAAATACATTGTATTCCCTGAATTATTTATTTCCTCTGGGGCCATTTTCTTCTGCTTGTTTATTGGTTTCTCTCCTGTACTTTGCAGCCCCTCCTCAAATGTTCGAGACCCTGTCATCCACTGGTATTTTAAAATGCAGCAACTGCAATGCTCTGAGCTGTGTGTCTGGTCCTTCCTCCGGAGGCTCCTCTGCAGCCTGAGGAGGAGGGACAGGAGCTGTCGGCCGGCCTGGGAGGGGGGAGTTGTGGGCTTGGCTCACTGCTACCCTGCTGCTCCTCTGACCTGGGCTGTCTTAGTGAGCAGCCTTTGCTCTCTTGCCTGAGGGGTAAACATCTGCCTATTGACTACTCGGGGCTCACAGGGCAGGGAGGAGTTTGTCAGGCTCCACTCTTGATCCACCCCCTCCAGCTGGCTCCCACCCTCCCAGGAGCCTGAGTTCTGAGTCCCCACAGGATTCTGCCACACACAGGCCAGGTGTGGAGCTGAGGGTCCTCTGGCCACATTTCCCTCATGGGCTCCCTGCCCCCGCTTGTCCGTCACCCTTGCAACACCTGCTTTCGACTCCAGAAACCCACAGAAACCTGTCACTCTCCGACAGTTCTCCTCCGATTCTCTTCAGGGTGAAAAGCTAATGCATTTCCATTTTCCTGCTCTCTTTGTAAACGGATCTTAACAGAAAGAGGGAAACATACGTGCTCATCCATCCTCTTGATCTGGAAGCCACTTTTTGAAGGAATCAACACCCCCTAAAAGAAAAGATGTACCTAATTATTTTTTAAGAAATATAAATTAAAATGAGAAAAGTCCATTCAGTGACATTTTCTTGGATACCTACTTCTTTCACCCTGTAGTGCTTGACTAATGAGGAGATTTTCAAAATAATAGGGTTTGGTCCTTGCCCCTAAGGAGTTTACAGCCTGCTAGAAATAGCTGACATCTGCCAACGTGCTCTCACTGCACTGCAGTGCGTGCTGATTTTAAGAAAGGACTACGCGTATCTGGACTCACCCAAGTGTGGCTTTAGTGCCACGTTCTGATACGGCAGCAAAACCACAGTGAACAGTCGTTTGGGGCCCATTTTGGGGTACAGTGCATTTGTTACACAACACTGGGCCTTTTGCACGTCAAGAAAAAGTCTCAAAATCTCTTTTCTCTTTTGTTCATTTTGCACTTTTATAGAAATGGGACTGTGGATCTCGTAGGGTCCATGCTGGCTAATACCAGAACTCCCCACATGGCTCTCGAGATGCAGTGTGAGACACATCTCCACCGCCTCCTTCTGCTGCCCGGGACTGCCGGGCGTCCACCCTTGGAGAGCCACCTCCTCTCCATCTGTCCTGGTGCCATTCAGCACTTCCTGCAGTTCCTGTCTGTGATCCACACCAGGTCATCCCTTTCCCTGCAAAACCTGCCCCTTTCCCTGTGTTCTCTGACCTACTGCTGACTGCCAGCCACACCTCCTCCACTGAGGCAGGGACATCCGCCCACTCCTGGCCACTGGACACCAGAGGAGCATTGGAGTCACCGCATGAAGTGACATTGCATGATCTTCCCACTTCCTGTCCCTTCCCCAGGGACCTCAAGACCAGGGTTTTCCATCAGAGCGGCCATGAGATTCAGAGTCTCTATGTAGAAGGAAGCTGTCTTGAAGAACGTATATACCAGGAAATACCCTTATGAATCAAGAAGGAAAAGACAAGTGAACAGATAAATGTAAAATAACGAATGGTCACTTAACCAGAGTTCCGCGTGACAAGTAAGCCCATGGAGAGGTTGACAGCTTCAATGCACATCGGATAAATGCAAATTAAAATCATAATGCGATTCCTACCTGAATGGCTAAAATGAAAATATCATCAATGCTAGATGTTGAGAAGGCCATGTGATAGCTGAAATTCCCACAGCATCCCAGGGGCAATATGAACTCATAAAACCCCTTTAGGAAACTGGCAACTTCACCTAAAGCTAAACATACACATCTCTAACCTAGAAATTCTATAGCTAATTATGCTCAGCAGCAAGGCATATATATATCTATGGTCACAAAAAGGCATGCATAGTTTTGTCATACCAGAACTATGCGTAACAGTCAAAATGAAGAAATAATGCAATTGGCTATAAATAACACTATGGACGCTTGCCTCAGGGTGTACTGAAGTTGCAGAATAATATACAGCAAAGAAAACGAACCTTTTCTAGCACAACACAAATGACTCACAGTGTTGGGTAGAAGAAGCTATTCTTGTGAGTATCTCATTATGTTCCTCTTTTGTGAAAAATTTGGTTTTACTTACAAAGGCAAAATATTTTTTTAAAATAGCCTATCGTATTACTTCAGAAGAGCACAAGTGAGGACTTTAGGTGTGGGAAATGTTTCCTTTCTCAAACCCGAACTGTTTTCAGGCGTGTGTTTAGGAGACTCCATCCAGCTGTACTCACAAGGTCTCTGACACACATTTCAATTACTTGTCTAACTTTAAAAGGAGAAATGAAGAGAAAAAGGAGAACTCTTGATCCAATGCCTTTCCTCTGAGAATTTATCCCAAAAGGAAAAACTAGAGTGCAGATCTTGAATTCTTTGGAAATAAGGGCTGTTTTCTACTATAGTGCTGCGTCGTGTGTGTGTGTGTGTGTGCGTGTGTGTGTGTGTGTGTGAGAGAGAGAGAGAGAGAGAGAGAGAGCGCAGAAGAAGGAGGAGATGAGGAAGAAGGAGCGGGAGGAAGAGAAAGAGAAGGGGAAGAAGGAGGAGAAGGAGACAGAAGAGCAGGGAGGGTAAGAGGAGGGGCGAAGGCGGCTCATACATTAAGCCGCTGAGGCCCGAGGCTGCTTTGTTATTAGCCCAGCACAGCTTTACCGAGACACACGTGGACACGCACGCCCGCGCACACACCTCCCGCTCTGCTGTCTCCCTCCCTCGGAACGTGGCCAGTGCCTGGTGTGCCACAGGTGTCAGCGTGCCTGTGTTGAGCCAATAGCTTTCCCACTGCTCAGACTCCAGCCAAGGTCAGGGCCACTCAGTGACTGCAGGAGGTGACTTCCGAGAGAGCATAATGCGGGAGACAGTGTGTGTGGGCTTTCAGGGACGCTGGCTGGCACCTGCAGCGCTTGGTCCTCTGCATCCGCCCTGAGGGTCTGAGCCTGGGCGGAGCCTTCCCCCGGCAGCTCCTCTGCACCTCCCTCCTCCCAGCCCTGGCGGGCACCAGATGCCGCCTTGCACAAAATTGTTGCCTCTGTGTGAAGACTGTGACCGGGAAGCCTGCATCGGTTCACAAAGAGCCCCCTGGATGCTGCCAGAAAGGAACATGAATTCCTGGGGCTGGCCTTGCAGAGCTGGGCAGCCTCTTCCCGCAGCCACACTCTCCTCAAGGCCTGGGAGCCAGCCCCGCGCTCCGCCCGCCCTCCGCGGGGAGACAGAAGGGGTTGCCCGGGGATGAGCAGCTGGGCGAGGTCCCCAGGGGATAGCAACCTTGGGCTGCGGAGAGTTTTGCAGCTTTTCTTTATGCATTTTTAATCAATTCTAAGCTACTTACAAAATGCAATTACCTTCTGCGCTTGGCTTTGTAGTAAGAGTTAATGATTCTGCTACCGTCCTCTGAGTGAACATCGATAGTCTGACGCTGAGATTTAAAATTCAGCTATGGCAAAATGCGAGGGTATAAGAGCAGCAGAGGCCTCTTGGGTTCTTCGGCTGTTATTTTTTAAGGAAAATCAGAAGCTGGAATCACTTTAGCCCTCAGAATACCCCAATACTGAAGAGCACATCACACCTTTTAAACACATTTTTGTTTTGCTACAGCATCTGATTAAAATTTAAGTTTGAAAGCACTGGGCCATGTGATCTCTTTCTCTTTAGAATTTTTACTGGTTGTCTTAAACCGAGAGGTGAAGGCACCTGGAAAGGTAATGTGGTCCACCTGCCAGCATTTGCGCACGGTGTCCTCCAAGTGCCCTTGATCAACTCCCCCACACACACTCCTGTCCCTCGTGGGACCCTTGTTCCCTGTCCTGGCATCAGCTGACCCACTGTCCCATAACAGACGACTGCAGACTCAGCTCCTATCCACCGAGTGCTCACTCTGGGCCAGGTGCCAGGCTGAGGACCAAGACCCGCACAGGTGCCCTGCACACCAGGTGTCATCACCCCCGGGACAGGTGAGAAATGTATGCCAAGGCTGGGCTCCCATGTGTATTACAAGGCACGTGGACACACAGGGCCCCGTGAGGGCACTCCGAGCCCTTTCACCTCACTGCCTGCAGCCAGCTGGGCCTCACTCCTCTCTCCCTGCTTGCTGGGAGGGCTGGGATGCACAGGCCTCACAGGTCACAGACTCATCCTGACCCACCCCTGGGAGTGACCACCCTCCATCCAGGACTCGGAGTGGCGTGGGGCTGCCTGGGAAAAGAGGACTGAACAGAATGTCCCAAACCCTGGTTGCTGTTGTCCAGTTGCTATGCAACCAGGTAACCAACTGGGCCTCATGTTCATTATCTAGAAGCTAAGGGGCAGAGAGAGCCTTCAGTCTCCCCTCTCAGCTGCTCCATGTCTGCATTTATTGAATAATCATCTACTGAGAATCAACTGTGCGCTGGGACTGAAAGACAACAAAGGCCTTTTCCCGGCACAAAGACGTGCTGTCACAGAGTCCTTGGGACAGTTGGGCTGGGGCCTGACACCCAGCACACCACTCTCCTGTCCCAGGCTCCTTCTTCCTCTTCCCTCTTGGTATTCCTACTTCAGAAGGAAAACTTGAACCAGGTTAGCTTTGGGACCCAAAGTGACTGAAAAGGATGTAGAAACCCAAGGATGTAGAGGTCTGTGGCACTGTGGAGAAACTGTAGGGCCAAGGAGAGAGAGGAGGAGCTGCGATGGAGAGCCCAGCACAGACTCCTGCAAGGGCGATGCAGACCATCTCCAACCTGCACCTGCTGGGCCAGGGCTGGGGTGGGGTTCAGGGACTTTGGTGAGAGAAGGTTCCCCAACCATTCACCTGCACCTTATTTTTGGTTTTTTAATCACTTATCATTACTCTAATTGTACATATTTAAAGGGTGCCATGTGATCACTGCACACATGTATAAAACATGCCATGATCGCATGAAGGTAGTTAGCAATTCTCTCTCCTTAGACACTTTTTAAGTCTGAGTGTGGCTAGGCAAAGGATGCTTCTGGATCAGGTGCGTCATCCCCTTGACAGCCAGAGCAGCCCAGATGGTCCCCTGGGAAGGGGAAGTGGCAGCTAGGGGAGGAGAGGCAAGGTCCCTGAAGACAGATGGATGGAACCGGGGTTGTGGCACAGACCAGCAGAGTGGCTGGCTGAGGTGAAGATGCTTTTGCGGAAAGCTCAGTCTCCATCATCAGCCACCTGCCAAGAAGTGGAGCCTCTCAGGCACTTTCGCCCGGCTCTGCGGGCAGCTGATCGCCAAGTGCACACTTCCCAGAAAAGCCTGAGGGCTGGAGTTTCAGTCACCATGATGCAAAGGAAACCATCAACTTAGAAAAATGGCCCACGCAGAACATTTACCCAGCACATGTGCACATGAAGGATGCCCTGCATGGTGGGGAGGAGGAAGAGGCTTCTGAAAGCCCACTGTTGGGTGCCCATGAGGCCACCCTCACTAGGAATTGCACACCTCAAAAAATCAAGAAAACCACCCTCTCCTTCCAAGACTGTGAGCACATCAGCTCATAGTATAGATTCGCTCATTCAGGCCTTTCACAGAGCCTCCCTCACTTTAAAGATTTGATGATTTGGTTCTCTCACCAGAAGAATATTGGCTTGACAAGGAGATGTGTGGAAGGAACAAATATTTATGAAGTTTTCTTAGAATAAGCCTCAAAAAGCTACCACTTGCCCAAAGTTCCACCTCCCCAGGCAGAGTCTCAGTGCTGGCCAACCTTAGTCTCCATGCATGCATGCATGCATGCAGTAACCTGGCATGACATGACAGATAGACTAATTGATCTGAAGGAGAAAATTTCAAGGCAGCCCAACATCCAGGCTGTGGCATGGGTATTGCTGGCTGCTTTTAGCCACATCTAAAATGAGAATCAGGAACAAATGGCAGATATAAAAGGAATAGAACGTTTCTAGTTTTGCCAAAAAGGAAGACCCCACAAAGTTGAGGTCATAGAAAACATGGTTGTTGAAAGGATAAGCATTAATAAGAAGCCAAGTACTTTGCATCAGGACAATAGCAAAGATGGTTTGACAGGCTCTCAGGAATCAGCAAGACCACACCCATCACAGGCTCAAAGATGCAAAAGTGTAAACCTTTGGTTTGAGAAGAGAGCCCCAGGGATACAAGCTTATTCAGGACTGCCTAGGTAAGTGTTTCTTGGAGTTTGGCTTGGCACTCAGAGGTTGCTGCAGCCATGCTCCAAGAGGTCTAGGCTACTCCTCAAACTCACAGCAGACCTTGGCATCATCATTTTGGTGCTAGTTTTTCAGGCACGCAGAATGGAAGAGGTGTGGTGTCATGGAGATGTCCAGCAAGATTTCAGAAGATGGCCTGGAAGTTAGAGATGACAGAGATGTGGAATCTCTGGCATGGAAAGCTGCAAGAAATGGGCAGAGCCAGACCAAGAGAAAAGTCAGATGGGCTATAACTGGGAAGGTCACAGGGCAGAGCTGCCCAGGCTCTTTAGTTCTCACAGCTTTCCCTGGGTACAAGAGATGGAGCTACAGGTTTTAATGTTTGTCCTCCTGGTAACCAGTCTTGCTTTGGTCCAGTTCTTTTCTATCATCTTATTCCTCCCTTTGGGAATGGGAATGTTTATCCTGTGCCATTGTACCTTGGGATTATGAACTTACTTTTTTTTTTTTACAGATTTGCACAGCTAAGAGTTTGACTTGAGTCTCAGGAGAGACTTGGACTTTTGAAAAATGCTGGAAGGGCTGGGGATTTAGCTCAGTGCTTCTGGCGCCTGCCATGCAAGTGCAAGGTCCCAAGTTTGACCGACAGTACCAAAAAAAAAGAAAAGAAAAATGCTGGAATTGTTGAAAGTTTGGGGATTATTGTGTTTCCAGTTGTATGCAGAATAGATGTCTTATGTTAGAATTATGAATGTACTATTGTCTTTGTTTAGAGATTGTGTAGGGTTTAAGGAGATGTGTTTGGGCATGACGTTAACAAGAGGTGGATTGTGACCATTAATCCAGATTTTTCAACTTCATTGGATTAAGAATTGCCTGGTAGATTAGTAAAGCATGCCCACAGGTGTGTCTGGGTAGGTCATGCAGGTATGCCCTTGGGTGGTATACATGGTCCCTAGCCCATTCCTTTCCAGCACTGTTCCCCTGCTATGTTTCCTGGCTGCCACAAAGTAAGCATCTTTGATCCAACAGGGCCTTGCTGTTTCTGCCTGGGAATCAACTGGTCTGAACCCTCAGAAACAATTAGCAAAATTAAACCTCTCTTCCTTTAAATTATGGGTATCAAATATCTGGTTCCAGCAATGGGAAAGCTGATTAATACAGAGATTCTATGGCTGCCTCAATTATACAGAGAAAATCAGCAAACTCAAAAATGGGTCAGTTGAAATGAACTAGTTAAAGTAAAACAAATTGTAAAACTGAAAAAAAAAGTGAAGACTCAGGTAGGACCTAAGGAATATGGAAAGAATACATGCATTATGGGATCTTCAGAGGGAGAAGATAGAGAGGGGAAAAAAGAAAGTTTATTTAAATATGTAATAGGTGAAAACTTTCTGGATTCACAAAATACAGAGACCTCTAAGAAATATAAACAAGATTACCCAGAGACACACTATAAGCAAATTGTCATTCTTTTTTTTTTTCCGGTACTGGGAATTAAACTCAGGACCTTGGACTTGCCAAGCAGGTGCATTGCACCCTGGTCTGAAAATTATCAATGGTTAATGACAAAGAGAGAAATTTAGAAGCAGCATGAGAAAAATAGGATGAAACTGCCATAAGGCTGTCAGCAGATTTCTCAGCAGAATGTTTGCAGGCCAAGTGGAAATAAGACAATGTAGTCAAAGTTCAGAAAGAAAGCATCCATGCCAACCAAGAACACAACACCCAGTACAGCTGCTGATCAGAAATGAAGGAGAGCTGCATTCCCACACACACACAAAAAAGTTAAGGGATAAATCATCACTAGAGGTCCTCACAAAAGATGCTAAAAGCCCACCTGCACTCTGCCCGCCCCCCCCCCCACCAGCGACCAGCAAGCAGATGGTGAGGACCTTGGCCTCATGGAGCAGGGCTCCCTCCTACCTGTGCCTCACCTGCCAGTGACAAGCTTAGCCATGCGGGTGCCTGCAGCCCCCGATTCACCTCTGGCCTCCTGGCTGTGCCAGTACTTGTTTCCACACTACAGAGGCACAGGGGAGCACAAAGGCCATTGTCCTGAGCTCCAGAAGATAGAGCAGAAGTTAACAACAGAAAGAGGGCCTCTCTCAGGCTCCTTGGTGAAAACTGAAGCCCACTGGAAAAGTGAAGAGAATATCTGCAATAAAGGCACCCCAGACCTCCATGCTTGGTAAGTTGAAGGGATCATCACCTCCCATCGGATCCTAGGCCATCTACAGGGGAAGGGCAGCTGGAACCTGCAATAGAACATTGCGGAGTGCAACCCTGCAGGAGGACAGGGAGCTAAACTTGGGCCTTGCAGCCAGAAATCTGCCTGAATCTCATGGGTCTGCAACTGACTTGCTGAGACTCATTGACTTATATCTGCACACTGCTGCCCACACTGTCTATTGTGACAGCAGAGACATACCCTGAAGGAGGCCCTCCATTTTTATTTTTTATTTGTTATTTCAAAATTATTATTATTTTTTTGCTCTTATTTTTAATTTTTAATTTTTATTTTTTTCTACTCTTTTGAAATTTTTGTTTTTTCTTTTTTTCTTTTCTCTTTTCTTTCTCTCACTCTCTTACTCCCTCATTCTCTCACTGTTCCTCATTGTTCTTCATCTCCCTCCCTTTTTGTTCCTGTTGTGGCCCTAATTCAGATTTCTTCTTTATTTTTCTTTTCTTCTCTTTTTCCTTCTCTCAATTGTCATTGGTTTTAAAGGAAAGTAAATATAGTTTCTAGCCTCCATATTGCTGTTAGATTGATCTGTTCTTGTCTTTGTTCTTTCATTCTGTCTTTTCCTCTTGTCTTCAACAGTTTCTTAGAGTTTGTGTGATCTTCCTGTGTCCTCTGGCCTCACAGCTAACCTTTCCCTATCCTTCTACCTATCTATCCCTCCCTCCCCAACTGCTTCTAACTCCCCATCCTGAAGGGTAAAGTTGTTATATTGAAGAGTTTATTCACTATAAACGTATATTTGCCTGGTCCTCGATTTTGATTTAATTCACACAGTTAAAGATGATAGATTAATAACTACCACAAATTGACATTTTCTAAACTGTGCTTGATGCTATGCTGTTGCTGATTATATCAGTTGGGCTAAGGTGTTGTGATGGATCTAATCAGTTGTCCTTCCTAGTATAATGAAAATGAGACAGCCTCAGAGTCATTAGAGACTCAAAACCTAAAGACCAGCTATATCTGGAAGATACCTCTGAGAAGCAATCATTCAATAAGAGTTCTAAATACAAGCAACAAAGATATTTACAATAAGCAATTTTGAAGTATCAACCCAAGAATTAAACCAAGGACAGTACCAAAAACAAAAATGAGAAGACATTTAAGCAAGGCATAAACCCAGACTTCCACCCCACAAAGGCAAATTCTGAGGGAAGTGAGGTGGAAAAGTCAGATAATCAACCACCTGGACACCCTGAACTGATAGCACAGGAAGAAACAAAACAGATGAATGAGGCTCTAGAAAAATTCAAAACAGAAATAATTTCTCAGATAACTACAGAGATGGTGAGCAGAGTGAAAGACATGATTAGAGGCTCCAGAACAGAAACAGATAAAAAAAAAAAAAAAATAGAGGAGCTCAGAACCATGCTGGAAGCCATGAATGCCCAGCATAAGAAAGAAATGGAAACCATGATCGCCCAATGTAGCAAAGAAATGGAATCCATGAAACAGATTCAAACAGATATCCAGGAGATTAAAAACTCCACTGAAAGTATTTACAGCAGACTGAGTGAATGTGAACATAGAATATCAGATATAGAAGACCAGATTGCAGTTAATGACCATGAAAACAGAGATTTCTTAAAAATAGTAAGGGATCATGAGAAATCAATCCAGCAGCTGCTAGATGATGCAAAGAAGAATAACATAAGACTGATAGGAGTCCATGAAAAAACAGGAGAAAGTACAATTGACATAAAAAAAACTGTTCACAGAAGTAATACTAGAAAACTTCCCAGACAGAGGTGGACAATTGGACATACAGATAAGTGAGGCATATAGAACTCCAACCAGCCACGATCAAAAAAATCTACACCTAGACATATAATACTCAAGATCCCAGAAAACCAACAGAAGAACAAAATCGTACAAGCAGAGAAAAGAAACAAATCACATACAAAGGAAAGCCCATCACAGCAGACTTCTCAACACAAACCCTCAAGTCACGGAGAGCCTGGAGTGAAGTATTTCAAGCCCTAAAAGAAAATAACTTCCAACCTAGACTGTTGTATACTGCAAAATGATCTTTCAAAATCCACAGGGAAATGAGATATTTCCATGACAAAGAACACCTGAGAAATTTCATGAACACCAAACCAGCACTCCAAACAATTCTAAGCAATATCCTAGAAAAAGACAATGAAGGTCACAACTCCATGAGGCCCAACAGAGGGAAGCCATCAGGCAAGGTAAGAAACTAAAGGGAAAGGGGGGAAAAATACAAAATAAAAGAGCCAACAACAGTAAAACATCATGACAAGGATGAGTCAATATGTATCAATTATAACTATCAATGTTAATGGCCTCAATTCACCAATCAAAAGAAATAGACTGACAGAATGGATTAAGAAGCAAAATCCAACAATGTGCTGTATACAAGAAACACACCTAACTCAAAAGGAAATCCATAGACTGAAAGTAAAAGGATGGAAAACAGTTCTCCACATGACAGGAACCTGGAAAAAAGCAGGGGTAGCAGTCTTGTTTGCAGACAAAGTAGACTTCAAACCAAAACTAATTAAGAGAGACAAAGATGGTCACTACATCCTTGTGCAGGGAATAATCCAAGGGGAAGAGATGACAATCATAAATATATATGCCCCCAACTATACAAAACAAATATTAATGGACATGAAAAACCAAATAAGCACTAATACAATTGTAGTGGGGGACCTCAATACCCCACTATCACAAATAGATCATCTGGACAAAAAAAATCAACAACAAAATTCTAGAACTGAACCAAGCTATTGAAGAAATGGACTTAATAGATGTTTACAGAGTGTTCCACACCAGAAAATCAGAATATACATTCTTTTCGGCTGCACACAGGTCATTCTCCAAAATAGACCACATGGTAGCTCATAAGACATGTTTAAGTAAGTATAAAAGAACTGAAGTTACCCCCTGTATATTATGAGACCATAGTGCAATAAAATTGGAGATCAATAACATAAGAAACTGCAAAACCCCCACAAACACATGGAATTTGAATAACACTCTCCTAAACAACCAATGGGTCACAGAGGAAATTAAAGAAGAAATTAGACAGTTTCTACAAGTAAATGATAATCCCAATACAACATACAGGAATCTATGGGACACAATAAAAGAGTTCTACAAGGGAAATTCATAGCAGAATGCCCATATTAGGAAAATAGAGAGAGCTCAAATACACAACCGAATCCTGAACCTCAAGCTCCTAGAAAAACAAGAGCAAGACAAACCCAAAGCTCATACAAGAGAGGAAATTATAAAGCTCAGAGCAGAAATCAATGCAGTGGAGACTAAGAGAATGATACAAAAAATCATGAATCAAAGAGTTGGTTTTTCAAAAGAATAAATAAAATCAATAAACCTTTAGCCAACCTTATCAAAAAATGGAAAGAAAAGGCTCAAATCCATGCAATTAAGAATGAAAAAGGTGAAGTCACAACAGACCCAGCAGAAATCCAGAGGATCATCAATACCTACTTTGAGAACCTATACTCTAATACAATGGAAAACATAGAAGAAATAAATGGACAGATTCCTAGATACATATGAATTGCCAAAGTTAAATGTAGAAGATATAGAAATTCTAAACACCCCCATTACAATGAGTGAAATTGAAAATGTAATAAAAAATGTACCAACACAGAAAAGCCCAGGTCCCGATGGCTTCACTGCTGAATTCTACAAGACATTTAAAGAAGAACTATCACCACTGCTCTTTAAACTCATCAAGGAAATTGAAAGGGAAGCAAGGCTTCCAAATTCATTCCTGGAAGCAAGTGTTACTTTGATCCCCAAACCAGGGAAAGACCCAACCAAAAAAGAGAACTACAGGCCAATCTCCCTAATGAACATAGATGCAAAAATCTTCAACAAGATACTGGCAAACAGAATACAGAGGGTCATCAAGATCATACACCCTGACCAAGTCAGATTTATCCCAGGGATGCAAGAATGGTTCAACATACATAAATCAATAAATGTAATACACTATATTAACAGAGCCAAGGACAAAACCATATGATCATCTCAATACATGCAAAAAAAGCATTTGACAAAATCCAATACCCATTCACTGATAAAAACGCTACAGAAAATTGGAATAGAAGGTCTTTATCACAACTTGATTAAGGCTATCTATGAAAAACCAACAGCCAACATCATACTAAATGGTCAAAAACTGAAAACTTTCATGCTAAAACCAGGAACAAGACGAGGATGCCCACTATCACCACTCCTGTTCAATATTGTTCTGGAAACATTATCCACAGCAATTAGAAAAGAGAAAGAAATAAAAGGAATAAAGATAGGAAATGAAGAAGTTAAACTGTCATCATTTGCTGATGATATGACACTTTACATAGAAGACCTAAAACACTCTGCTAAAAGACTTCTAGACTTAATTGACAGATTCAGTAGAGTAGCTGGATACAAGGTCAACACTTAAAAAACAATAGCCTTCTTAAACACAAATAGCAGACTCACTGAGAGAGAAATAAAGGAAATAATTCCTTTTAAAATAGCATACCAAAAAAAGGAAATATCTAGGAATCAGTCTAACAAAGGAAGCAAAAGACCTCTACACTGAAAACTTCAGTACTCTGAAAAAATAGATTAAAGAGGATATAAGAAAATAGAAAGACATCCCTTGCTCCTGGGCAGGAAGAACCAATACAGTGAAAATGGCCATACTTCCAAAACTGCTATATAGATTTAATGCAGTGGTGATTGAAATTCCAACAATATGTTTCACAGACCTAGAGAAAACAATCCAAAAATTCATTTGGAACCAGAAGAGACCTAGAATAGCAAAAGCAATTCTAGGCAACAGAGACACGGCATGGAGTCTCACAATCCCCAACTTGAAACTATACTACAAAGCTACTGTGATAAAAACAGCATGGTACTGGCAAAAGAACAGACCAGAGGATCAGTGGAATAAATTAGAAGATGCAGAAACAACTCCAGACACACTCAGCCACCTCATCTTTGACAAAGGAGCCAATCACCTTCACTGGAGGAAAGATAGCCTATTTAATAAATGGTGCTGGAAAACTGGATTTCAACCTGAAAAAGATTAAAACTAGACTCATACAAAAAAAAAAATCTAGACCCATACCTATCACCATGCACTAAACTAAGATCAAAGTGGGTTAAAAATCTAAATATTAAAGCACAAACACGAAACTTGCTGGAAGATAAGTTAGGTAGAACTCTTGAAGATGTTGGCATAGGGAAAGACTTTTTGAACAAAACCTCAGTGGTCCGGGAACTAGCACAATGCATCAACAACTGGGATCTATTCTTATTAAAAAGCTTCTGCACTTCAAGAGAAACCACCAACAGAGCTAAGAGACAACCTACAATGTGGGAAAAAAAATTTTAGCAGCTGTACCTCAGACAAAGGGCTATTATCTAGAATATATAAAGAATTTTAAAAGCTCAGACCCCTCAGATTTAAAGACCCTATCCAAAAATGGGCATCTGAAATGAACAGACATTTCTCAGACAAAGAAGTAAAAGCAGCAAATAAACATATGAAAAAATGTTCAACATCACTGGTCATTCAAGAGATGCAGATGCAAACAACACTGAGATTCCACCTCACCCCAGAAAGAATGGCTGCTATGAAGAAATCAACCAATAACAAATGCTGACGGAGGTGTGGGGAGAAAGGAACCCTTCTTCACTGTTGGTGGGAGTGCAGACTGGTGCAACCACTGTGGAAATCAGTGTGGAGATACCTCAAAGAACTAGGACTAGAGGTCCCATTTGACCCAGCTATCCACCTGCTGGGTATTTTCCCAAAAGAATTAAAAGAATCATACCACAGTGATATATGTGCACCCATGTTTATAGCAGCACAGTTTGTAATAGCTAAAGCTTGGAAGCAGCCCAAGTGCCCATCAACTGGAAACTGGATAAAGAAGATGCGTTTTTTTTTATATATAAAATGGAGTACTACTCAGCCATAAAGAACCAGAAACTAGAGACATTTATAGCTAAATGGATGCATATTGAGGCCATCCTCTTAAGTGAAATAAATAGGACACACGTGTAAATACCGAATAGTTCCTCTGGTGTGAGAAACTGAAAGTGTAAATAAGGATTAAAATGAATAATTGATAATTTGAAATAGGAAGAAAAGGTCCAAAGTGGTAGGGGAAGTGGGAGGGCAAGGGGAAAGGAAAGAAGGGAAAGGAAAAATTATGAGAAAAGGAAAAAAGGGAAACAAAATCTTGTAAATAGGGAAAGGTAGAGGGAGTGGAGGGAGGACAGGGAATGGGGAAAAAACAAGAACCAACATGCATCATGTACAGATATAAGTCCAGTGATAAATGTAAATGTATTGTATACCTAAAATCTACCAATAAAAGAATTTAAGGGGGAAAAAAAGATGCTAAAAGAAGTTTCTTCAAATTGAAGCAAAAAGACAATAAAGAACAATATGAGAACATTTAAAACTCACTGGTAAAGGTAAAAATATAATCACATTCCGAATAGTATAATAGTGTTAGCAATGGTATGCAAATAATTTTAAACTCTAGTATAAAAGTTGAAAGACAAATATTGAAACCAATTTTATCTATAAAAATTTGGCAATAGGTATACAATATGAAGAGATGTAAAGTGTGACATAAATAGCATAAATTTCAGGGTGGAGAGAAGTAAAATTGCTGAATTTTTTAATGTAATCAAAGGTAATTTGTTATCAGTGTAAAATAAACTGCTATAACTATATGACATTTATGCAAACTTCACACAAACCACAAAGAGAAACTCTATAGTGGATTTTTTTAAAACCTGAGAATAAAAGAATCAAAGCACAATATGACCAAAAATTTAAAATCAACGAAACATAAAGAAGAATAGCAAGAGGAGAGAGGAACAAAGAAACCCCTAAAACAGTCAGAAAAAGATTAACAACATCAACAATAGTAAGTCCAATCAATAATTATTTCACATGTAAATGGGTTCATTTCTCTACTCAAAAGTCACAGAGAGGATGAATGGACAAAATGGCAAAATCCAACAACATGCAATCATACTTTGGTACTCAACTGCTTTGAAGCTCACTGGATTTGGTGCTCAATATGTTTTGACATGAAAATTCGTCCCAGTCCTCCTGTCTTCTGGCACTCATCATGCAAGCTAGAACTTGTCAGTAGCCATTGCCTCATGACTCATTGCAATCTTAATCTAAAACTATTTCTGTAGCCCTTCTCATCTTTGGTACTCATTGTGCCTCCCAGAAACAATTAACAAGGAGTTCAGAGGTAGCACTGTATTGCTTACAAGTGACGCACTTTGTCTTTAAAGACATACATAGCCAGAAAGTGAAAGGAGAGAAGAAAGACATCCCATGCAAATAGTAATCAAAGAGAGCAGGCATCAGGACATTTATGTCAAACAAAACAGACTCAGTCAAAATCTCAAAATTTGTCATAAAAGACAAAGAAAGTCATTATATGACGATAAAAGGTCAATTCATCAAGAAGATATAGCAATTATAATATATATGCTCCTAGTGTTGGAGCACCTAAATATATAACAGAAATGAAGGGGAAAACAGGCAACAATACAATAATAATAGTGCACTTCAATACCTCACCTTGAATAAGAAGCAATGACTCTTAGAGAAAATTAACAAATAAACAGAGAATGTAAATAACACTATACACCAAATGGACCCAACATAACATACACGAACTTTACATCCAACCACAGAACGTACCAAGTGCACACAGAAAATTCTCCAGGGTGGGTCATATGTAATACCACAAAAAGAGTCTTAACATATTCACAAAACTGAAATTGCATCAAGTATCCTTTCCAACCACAATGGTATGAAACTAGAGATCAGTGACAGGAGAAAAATTTGAAAACTCACAAATATGGACCAGGGAGGGATGTAGCTCAGTGGCGCCACACCTGCCTGGCAAGCACAAGGTCCTAAGTTTCATCCCTGGTACAAAAAAACAAAATACAAACCTCACAAACACATAGAAATTAAACAAGACACTATTGACAGCTAATGGATCAAATTCTTGAGACAAAAATGGAAACACAGCACACCAAAATTTAAAATGCAGCAAAACCAGCTCTAAGAGAAGATGCTGTAGCAATAAAGGCGTACACTAAAAAAAATTAAAAATATATCTCAAAAAAACCCCTAATTTTACACCTGAAACAACTGGGAAAAAAAGAAGTTGTTTACTAAAGTTAGCAGAAGGTGGAAAATAAAAAGGATTAGAGAAGAAATAAATGAAGTAAAAACTTCAACATCTATTTTAAAGATCAACACACCAATGTTGTTTTTTAAATAAAAGAAGAAAAAAACCAAACTGGACAAGCCTTTAGCTAGATTTGGGGAAAAAAGAAAAAATATACAATTAAGTAGAATTACAAGTGAAAAAAAGCCATTACAACTATATCACAGATACTCTAAGAGACCACTATGAAAAAATTTATAAATTACATAACCTAGAAATGGAAAAATTCCTAGAAACATACAATTCACCAAGACTGAAGCAAATAGCTTATGGACCTAAGGACTTACATCTTTTCAGATACCAAAATATAGAGATTTATAAAAGATAAATGCACGAATAGAAGGAGTTGGTCATTTCTGTAAGAGTGAGAAAAATCTTCATGGAGCAGTGACTTTGCTATGTTACTTAAGGTAGGAGTTTATCAAAAGGAGAAAAATAAAGGAAAATGGGGGGAAATAGAAAGAATGGGGAACCTGGAAAGTGGGGAAAAGTGTGGGTAGCAGAGCAGAAAACAGCACAGAGGTGAAAGCAATGCATAAAGACGTGCTCAGGTGGAGATGAACAAATATGAAAACTGGAGCCGCACGGTCAGGTGTGTGAAGCATGGGAAAAGAAACTGAGGACACAAGCCCCAGCTCATGGAGGAACATGCGCGAAACTCGGATCTCAGCGGTCTGCACCGACCAGATACCGGAGGCTGCGCGCTCCAGGAGAGAGGAGTCCGGACCCCTCGCAGCTGTGGCCTCCAGGAGCGTGGCACCAGGGCCCTGGTGAGCCGCACCTCCCGCCCGCCCGGCGCACCAGGCAGAGAGCGACCAGCCACGTGCGCGGCCACCAAGGCCATGGCGGTCTACACAGCTCCACCGCCTCTCACGTGGCCACACTAGGGCCCCAGCTTCCAGCACAAACCACACCCTGGTCACAGCGAGTTTGTGTGGGGAGGAGGTAATTACAGCCTGCCACAGGCTGAAACGTTGTTCACTGTTCACACCTCCTTACTGGTCTTTCAATTGCTAAGAGGCAAAGATGCTTCCCATCTGTGGGCCAGGTCCTGCACGCGAAGGAGAACGGAGAAGAAGTGGAGCTTCACCAGGAACCCAGGAGGCAGAGTAGCTTCTGCCCACAGTCAGACAAGCGCACAGCGCTCCAGGAGCAAGCTCTGGACCACGCGGGAGGGCGGGGCGCTGAGGGAGAGGGGTGCGGCAGAGCCGAGCTCAGGAGGTGTTGGAGGGAGGCCGTGCTGCTGTGAAATCGCTTTTAATCCTCGAATAAAAACAATTACTTCTAATCTCTGTTTCGGAAAGACAAATATCAGCCTTTCCACAATGAAAGAAACTCCGAGAGTGCAGAACTGGCCAGTGGCACTGCTGCCCGCAGTGAGTGGCAGTGCCCGGCCCTGGGCCCTGGGAGCAGCCCCTTGCCAAGGGACATTCCACCCGCGGACCCAACCAGGGCAGCTCCGCCGGGCGTCTGTGGAGCACAGGGCTTTTTAATTGCTTGTGCTGACATCATCTCGTGCTGACAGGCCTCTGGTCTGGTTCAGAGTCCTTGTATCACGATCCTCTCACCACAAATCAGGTACAAATGAAAAGAGTCAGCCACAATGTCTTCCCTCCTCCAGGCAGGGATTATTTTACAGATGTTTGCTACTTAAATTCTTCTTATTTTTGGTACTGGGGATGGAACTCGGGACCTTCCTCTTGCGAGGCAGGCGGCAGAACCACAGAGCTAAATCCCCGGCCCTGCTATTTAAATTTTAATGAAGGTGGAAAAAAGATGGACCGCGGACAGGAGGAGGTATGCAGAAAGGAACTGGTTCTGGAATAAGGGGGCGGAGGAGAAGGGGGGCTCTGGGAGAGAGGGTGTCCAGGGTGCAGGGCAGCCGCAGGCAGATGCACGACAGCACCTCTGCCAGCTGTTGGCTGGAGCCCAGCGTTCAGAGACAAAATGGCTTCGAGTGCACAGCGAGCCGCTCCGGAGGGAGCTCCTTGCCGAAATCACCGTGCTGTGTTCTGCGCCTCCGGTTGCAATCTTACGCTGCATCCATCCCCCAGCAGCTCGTGTACTGTCCAGCAGAGGCAGTGCTTTGCCCGTGCGTGTGTGCGTGGGTGTGCGTGTGTGTGTGTGCGCGCGCGCGGGCCTGTGCTTTCTCCCTTCTCCACAGCAGGCTGGCGAGGGAGCCGCACTTCTGTCCCACCTGCTGGCAGTTCCCTGAAATGCACCTGGCCCTCTGAAGGCTTTCGCCGATTCCCCCAAATTCCACACTACTTCCTCTCATCTGGAAGGCCAGATGTGGCCCAGAAATAACTCCAAGGGGGATTGCTTCACATCCGGCACCTCTCTTTTAAAATGGATCTACATCTCACCGGGTAGCTCTGGGTTATACAGAGACCAGAAAGTCACAGGACAGATGTGGAGAGAGGGGAGGGGTACAGGTGACATCTGCTCTGCAGCTATTTTTTATTAAACATAGCATTGTGCTTCTGGTTAACACGTGTTAATTGTACATATTAGTGGGTTCCCTATGCTATTTCCACACATGCGTGTAGTGTGCGCTGATCAAACCCAGACTCTTTGGACCACCTCCCCCCCCCCACAAACCCTGCCCATCCTCTGCCGATTGCCATTCTGCACTCACAATGACTGCTTCAAGTTTCCACAGGAGAGACGGAGAACCTTGTCCTCCGGTTCCGTCTACTTTGCTGTAAAAGATAGGATATTTTCATTCCCTCTGTGGCAGAATAATAATTCCATTGTGTATGTACACTGCGTTTTCTTCGTCCATTCACCCATACATGGCCACCTAAGTTGACTCCGTGTCATGGAGGGGCTGACTTCACTTCCTTTGGATCTACTCCCAAAGTTGGGCAGCTGAGCTGTATGTGGACACTCGTAGTGTCTCGAGGAATGTCCAAATTGCTCTCCATAGTGGCTGTGCTAGCTCACATTCCCACTGATGGTGTATGGGAATTCAGCTTTTCCACATCCTCCCCACCATGCCAGTGTTTATTATTTTTGACTTTGGTTTCTCTTCTTTTTTAATAGCACTTTTGTCTGCACCATTTTGATTACTATATTCCTGACAGCTGAGAACCAGGTCAGGAGCCCCCAAATGAAAACCTACCTGCCATGAATTTAGTAGTTCCCAACCTATAAGCAGAGGTAACTCTGTTATCAGGTGGCCTTGGGTTCAAATTGGTCCTTAAACTGGAAAACTCATTAATTGTATGCTTATACAGAATGTTTTATAAGTGCATTTTGAAACTATTGTGATGAGATTTAAGAAGCCATCGAGTTCATTATCATTTTCTGCATGCCATTCTGGTATTACCACTTCAGATGCCAGAAGGGCAAGAACTACCTGGTGACGTTTCATGACATTTTGTCACAGTAGAAAGAAGTCTCAGCTACCATGGTGCCTACCTGGGTGAGCTCAGCTACTTGGGAGGCTAAGGCAAGAGGATCACAAAAGCAAGCCCATCCTTGAGACAGCAAGACCCTGTCTTTAGAAAAAGGAAAAGAAAAGGTCGCCACATGAATGAGAAGTAGGAGAAGGAAAGAGGAAATGAGATCAGGAGAGGAGAAGGGAGAAAAGGTGCAAAGACCCAACCTTAGAAACCATGTTTCTCCTCTGACAAGATATCTAATTTCCTATGCTCCATCCCAACAGGCCCCCATGTGAACACTTGAATTGGATGCAGGTAAAAACCATCATCCTGACTGGCCCAAGCAGAACTTGAACTTGAATTGTATTAGAAATGTCTGAGGGTGGCATTCCATGTGGAAAATGATTGGATTGGCTCCTGCTGTTGTTGGCCACAATCAATGAATCTGCAAGAAGGAAGTTCCAATACCCACCCCAGAGAAACCAGGCAAAGGCAGAAATGAAATTTGCTTCATATGTTACTCACCCTAAACAGTGTTTTATATCATCATGTAAGATCTAAAAATAGTTCACACTAAATTTTGAGCCCTCGTACATAATGGAAGAAGGCTGTGCACAAAAGCCAGTTATTCATTTATTCTCTACATTACAGGCTGCAACAGTAAGAGCCCAATTAACCAAAGAGACCAGTGGGAAATTATTCACAATACTTTTTGTTTATTGCAGAGAGACTTTACATTCACGGCTACTGGAAGGAAATTGTGTGCACAGCAGGCATAACTCACACATGGCATTATTCCCCCTGGACTTAGGGCTCTGCAAATGACCATGCTGGGAAGAGCAGAAAGGGGAGTTGGTGGTGTTAGACAGAGAGTGCCTCTAAGCCCAGAAGAGTTGTGAACGTCATTTCCTCTGGCTGTGGCCACAGGTCAAGTCCCCAGCCTTGGACAGAGGGGCTGTGTCCGTAGCTGTGGCTCTGAAGGAGCACCAGGATTATGACTCGGGAACCATGCGTGTCAGACTCCGCTAGAGGGGACACCGACCCACGGTGGGTTCCCCCAATTCTGAGGTGTCGTGCAAGTCACCTCTCCTCTTCTGTGACGCCCGTACACAGAAGGAGCCCAGGGAGTCATAAAGTGCAGCTCGAGGCGCTTGCACCAACGTGCTGTGCCAACCTGGAGCCTAAAATATCTCTTGTGTCAAAGGACAGGGGTGACAGGATTGTCTGTGAGAGGTCTCAGGCCTTTGCTATGGAGACTTCTTCCGAGGGCTTCCCTAAGGTGCCAGTAACTAAGAAGTATTGGGGGCCACATGTGTCCTTCAATGCCAAGAGTGTGATTTAATGTTCTTCCCATTCCCCATCTCCACAGCTTATGAAATTCGTTATTTTGCTGAGACCATGTTTGGATGCCAGCTAGGAAACTGGCACACTTTGGCAAGCCACTTGGCCAGGGATGAGACTGCGGACCAGCCCACATCTCCATTCCCAAGAACTTGGGGGATTCTCTGCTACATGCCACTTATGAGTAATTCTTGTGAGCTGATTGAACTCTTCCTCTTCCTGGAGGAATAAATTGTCACCAAAACAAGCCAGTGGCAGTGCTCTGATAGAGCTGGAGAGAGAGGGCCAGCTTCAGAGGCAAAGGTTTTTTTCCCAGGGGACAAGTGAATTATACCCTGAAGAGCAAGGGGAACGTTGCCCAGAGCATGGCTCTGCAATGGCCCATGATGAACATTTAGGTGGGCCAAACTGTGTACCACTGTCCTTGTCCTTAAGAATTTTGATATTTATTAAGATCTGAAGACATATCCTTTAAGAATAACAAAGTTCTTTACATCGACGCCAAATCTTCATTATGTCTAAAATTGCCATAAATGACAATGTGATTTTTTTTTTTATAAATGTGTGTCCTGGTCCCATGTGCATTAGTCACATCCCATTGCTGGGACAAAATGCCAAACACCCACAACATAAAGGAGGTTATTTGGCTTATGGTTGCAGAGGGTTCAGTCCATAGTCATGGCTTCAAGGCAGAAATGTCATGGCAGAAGGACCTAATAGAGGAAAGCTGATCAGGCCATGGCAGCCAGTAAGCAGAAAGATAAGGAAGGAGCTGGAGACAAGAATATACTCTTCCAGGTCACACCCTCTGTGACTCGCCTCTTCAGGTCAGGCCCCACCTCCTGACAGCACATTTAGCTGAGAACGCATCAACGGATGGACCTACTGATGAGCACAGCACCCCATGGTTCAATCACCTCCTCAAAGCCCCATTTCTGAATATATGAGATTTCAGGAGGAAATTTTGGAGCCAAACCATAACACCATGAATATGATATAGTTAGTGTTTGCAAAGAGCTTGGATGATTGGCCACGTGGGGCCACCGTCATAGCTATGCAATGTTTCCAGCTGGCCTTTTCAATACCTAAACTAAGAAACTTCCCCAAGTCCTGGCAATGCTAGGACACAACCACATATTCTGTATTTCACACATGTGGAATGGTCACAGAAGCAGATAGCACGCCAAGCAGGAAGGGATAAGACTAACAAAGACTTCATTTCCAGTGCACGGGGACATTTGGTAACTGGTGGGGTCCCAGATCTCCCACATAGTTGGCTGAGCAGACCTAGTGTTCACCAGCTCCCAGTGACAATTCCCAGACCTCTCACCTCCCTGGCACTAGTGTCTGGAAGAGACACACACTGGAATGCCCAAGGAAGAGCATGCTGTTTCACATCAGTGATTCCTAACACAGGGTGTGAGCAACTCAGGAATGAGAAAATAATCAGAATATGGGAAACAAAGGTGGCAACACTTACCTACTATCATTTTATCCACCATTCACATGTATAATCTATTACTATACTTGCACGTGTGTGACTAATGTCAATGTGCAGCTGCTCCTTGACTTATGAAAAGAGTACATCCTGGTAAATCCATTATAAGATGAATATATCATAAACTGAAATACATTTAATCCACCTAACCTGCCAAACATCATAGCCTTGCAAGAAAACACACTATTGTACCAGTTTCCCCTTATTTTTATTTATACGTATCATTATTATTTTATGTGTATTAGTTTTTCACTATGGTAAAAAAAAATCAAAAAACCCAAAGTTGAAGCATTCAGGGACCATCTACTCCTATAGAGGAGCACACCCTAAAAATATTTCCAAATGTCTGTACACAATCGCAAATACTAGATTACTAGATTACTTCCCTTAGTCTGGTCAGGCCTCCCCAAATCTTCTACTTGTGAAATTACTTATGGAACAAGTTATGAGGATTTTCATTATCTTTACTTGAATTTATTTTGTTGTTTTCTACCCACTATTTTTGCCCATGAGAATCAATAGATATGTTTGTTCTTAACTTTGTTAAAAAGAGGAAAAGCACATTTTTTAAAAGTTTGAAAGGAAATATGAAAACTTATTTTGCTTCTTCATATTTTCCTACTTTCAAAGCTTTCAACAATGACTATGTATTTCTATGATGATAAAACTGTAATTATCTGTAAAGCAATATTTCAGTTCTATTATTGTCTCCTGACTGCCCCTCCAGACCCTTTATCAACAGGGAATATTTCAAGTCCATGTAGTCCAAAGCATAAAGGAGAATTTCATCTATAACTAGACTTGACTTTGATAGTTTATTTCCATTAAAATTTCACACTTTCAGATAACAATAGCATTTAACCAAAAAAATAAAATTTAACAAATGTAGTCCTAGCTTAAGAAAAAGGAAGAAAATAGCACACGGCTAGTGAGTTCCTTGATGGACCAGGTGGCACTCTGGAAGAGGGTTCTGGCCTCTGGACCTCACTTTCTCCCACTGGCTCCACCCCCTAAGGGTCACCACACCTCCGGACTGGAGACCAAGCCTTCAGCTCCTGGGCCTCTAAAGGGGGCTTGAGATCCAAACTACAGCAGAGGGATTCTTCTCTTTCAAAGCATTGGCAAAGGGGACCATTAGCTACTTTTATATAAGTTCTGTGTGTGCTGCTTAATGGCTACTAAGCTTCTTAAAGAATTTTTAACTAAACCTGGATCTTGTACCTAGCACCTGCTCCAAGCAGCCAGGTCAAAGCTGATGTCAAAATTTATCCTGATAAACATTTCGCACCAACTTTCAGCAGGACTATTAGTTACGTACTATTGCAGTGGGCTTTATTTTTTTCCTTTTTCACAAATGCCTCAGGATGTGCTGGTGAGTTCAGCAGTGTAGACAAGGGTGAGCCAGCCTGGAGCCAGCTGCTTGCCTGATGTCCCCACGGGACCCAGTGGACTTGCTGTGAGCGAACAGAGTGCAGCCATGCCAGCCTCAGTGGCATTGCAGTCCGGGAGCCTTCCCGGGAGCAGACTCATGCTCTCCTCCTCAGACCACGGGCAGGCACCGGGTTCCATAAAACCCTTCAAAAGGCAGGCACTGTGAACCTAGTGGGCTCTGCATGTTCTGAGATCCAGGCTTCAGAATGCACTCGTGATGTTTGGTTTTAGGTCTGGGTGGGGTCCATGAGGACGCTCCCCTCCCAGGCGGGTGGGCACATGGCTGGGCTGGGCCTGGAGAGAAAGAAAATGCAGAAGGTGAGCTGCTTTCTCCCTCCTGGACATCAGATCTGACTCCCAGTCTCCCCAGCTTTTGAACTCCAGAATTTTCACAAGCGGCTCCTAGATTCTCAGGCCTTGGCCTCAGATTGCAACCAACACTGTCAGAATTCTGTCCCACTGAGAACCCTGACCTACACACACCGCCTGGGGTCTTTGACCGTGGGCAGAGTCGGGTACTGGCATCCCAGGGACTCCAGCCCAGAGTGGGGCTAGCTAGGGACTGCACAGCCTCCATTATCATAGACAATCCTTGCAATACATCCCCTGTTGTCAGTCTGCCTGTCTGTCCATCTGTCCATCCCTACATTTATCTATCCACGTATCCATCATCTATCTCTCCTACGGGTGCTTCTCTCTGGACCTCCTGACTAATACAGCACTAGATAAAAGCAGAGGCATTTGCATATGTTTCCTAAATGCAATAAATGCTGAGTGAGGTGAGCGAACATTAATAAAATCTGAGGAAATGGCAGCAAGAGGCCGGGGCAAAGTCCCATAAATGTGTAGGAGACAAACCAGACAACTTCCCCCAGCAGCGCTCTGACTGATGATAACAGCCACTGTAGCGGGAAGAAACCAGCAGTTAAGAAGAAAATAAGATCATGTGGGGATTCACAATCGGTATGAGAAATATGTCCTTGTGTTTCTAAAGATGAAAACATTCACAGCGTGGATTATAAATATGCAGCTATTATCAATGACTCCGTACAAAATGTGTTATTATCTAGATTATTAAACTAGCAGCTTAGATACACTGTTATGAAATGATTGTACAGAAGGGCTATTGCAGGAGTGGAGCCTAATTAGACAGAGGACGGAAGCCCGGTGGGAAGTCTGGCTATCAGTGTATCTCGGGGAGGGCTTGGAACCCAGACTGAGGCCGCGTTTTGGGTCCTGCCCTCACCCATAAAAATGTGTAACGAAGGCAATGTTTCCAAACTCAGCTGCCAGGTACATGTATTGCCTTGTGTAATTCTAGTAGGTATATCCTGTAGACTTTTGAAAATGTGCGGATAATTTTTGGGCAAGTCAAATTACGGTTTGGATGCACAAAGGGAGATGATGCAGAGATGATTGCTTCACAAACTTCTAAAGCACAAAAAATATCCATTATAAATGATAACAAGGCCTGCACAGCAATCTCTGACCATAGCTCTGATCTGCTGGCAAAACCCCCTGTGTAAAATGACAGTGATAGTAAAGTAAGTAATGAGTAGCTTTTTCCTAAGGGAAGAACTCTCAGGTTTCACGTGTCTGTGCATTAGAAGATGGATCCAGCTGCTGCCAGTAGGGGTTGCTGGCCCCAAAATGAGTTTGTTCCAGCCCCCCAGACCAACTTAGCTCATTAACGCTACAGGGAGCCTGGGTAAAACCCACAGGTGCACAGGAAAGAAAGGATGAGAACAATGCGGTTTGGTGGTCAGCTGCACACAGCAGTCAAAGATCTCAGTCATCAGGGATGGACCAAGAGGGCAGGATGCCTAAAGATGTTGCTTTCATCCCAAATATTAGAGTGGGAGAATGCGGTGAAGCATAACTGACTCCTTGGAAGAACCTGAGAATTTGAATCACTGAAAACCGGCCTCCAGCCTGAAGCCTTGCACCCCCATCTTGTGCAGGGTTAGTGCTTGCGAGCAGGTTCCCAAAGGGCTGATAATCCCCCCAGACTCTGACACAATGAATTGCTTGATCCAGAAAGACAGAAGCAGAATTAGGGGTCCCACCAGGCTGACTCTCAACTGTGCAACCTAGGGGTGCTGGGGTAGCATAAACCAGAGCTGCCTGGCTGGCTCCAACCCTCTGCCCACAGGACTGGGCCCTAAGTCCTGCTTCGCCTTCTGCAGCTGACCAGGATCCAGCCAAAGCTTCAATCAACACCAAGTGCCGTGTATATCTTTCCTGTTTCGCTGCTATGAATGACTAGGAAGAGGAAGGGGAAGGGGGAGGGGAGGGGAGGGGGAGGCAATTCAAAATAAAACATTTTCTGAAAATGTACTCATTGGAGAAAATTAGTAAATCATTACTGAGAATTCAGAGCAAAGGTGATTATTGTGTTAGATATCAAATGCACACAACTCTGGGAAACATATCAGAGTTCAGCACTGGAGGAAATCTGACACTTCTGAGATTTCTAATAGAAAACTGAGATCTACATTTCTTTAAAAAAATTTAAAGTCAGACTAGAGTACTGAAAGGTGTGAGGAAAGACCCTGTATCTGAGATCTGGTTCCAAGGTGTACAGTACTCTTTGCCATCAAGAACATACTGGCTCCTCCAGGTGGGCTGTAGGCGGGCCGTGCCTGCTACCTTGCACTCCAGGACACTGAGGCAGGAGGATCGCCCTTTGGAGCTCAGCCTGGTCAACTTGGTAACTAAGCAAGACCTTGTCTTAAAATTTTAAAAATGAGAGCTTAGTGCAAAGGCCCTAGGTTCAATCCCCAGTACCAAAAAGAAAATGTATACACTGGCCCTGATAAAATTCATGTTGGGGCTTAAAATGGAAAATGTTTCTGGAGACAAAAGTCACACCGTCAGGTGCCTGAGCTCGCCTGTGTCAGTTACTGTTTCTCTCCATGCCCCTCCCAACCATCCTTCCAGAAATCCAGCCAAGACCGTAACCACAGGAGAGTACGGAGCGTAGCTGAGAAGCCCGGCTGAGCCCTGCGCCCTGTCCACCTCAGCCATATGTCACACGACGTCACTGTCACCTCTCCAGTCGTCACATTTCCAAGCAGGAATGACACCCGGTAGAAGCACTAGATCACTTACATGTTAATTGCAATTACACAGCAAAACATAATGTGCTGCCAAAATATTCACAGGATAATTGCCCCTCGATGACAGGATAATTCTTCCTATTCTTCCACAACAGACTGTAGTTGCCCCATCTAATTGCTTTCCCATCTTCTAGGCAAAAATTTTCAGTCAGCCTCCATCAAGCCCGTAGCTTTCTGTGCCCTGCCAGTCTCCAAGTGGCCTTCGAGACCTCGGAAACACGGGAGAGACGCCGAGGGTCAGATCGGCCCCTGCTGGCACACAGAGGCCGAGCGAGTGTGCGCGTGTGTGCGCGTGCCTGTGTGCATGGGGCCAGGAGGGGCTGTCTCACACGCTGTGGGGTATTTAGCAGCATCCCTGGCCTCTACCGGCTGGGTGACAGTTGCACCCACCGCCCCCAGTTTTGACAGCCAAGACATTGCCAGGGCACAAGGATTTCAGGTAAAAGACATCCAACACGTACTTTCCTTAAAAAAAAAATCAGATTGTGTCTTTCTCCTGCAAGAAATCCTCACATGACTTCCTATCCCAGGCAGAAAAAGAAACAAACAAACAAAGGCCAGTCCTACCCAGGCCGTGATTTCCCCATGGCTCCGTCCCTGCCTCTCTCCAGCTGTGCTCAGCAGCTCTGGCCCTGGCCCACCGCTCTCAAGCACCCCCGCCCTGGGCCACGAACAAGAGAACCGGCATCAGCACCTGCAGGTCCATCCAGCGCAGGGGCCAGGGCTCCTTTGGATTCCCCACGGGCTATGCGCTGACCTCTGGCTGTAAGCTCAGAGGTCCCTGCCTTAGTGACTCCTGCCGGCCACCATATCCAACACGACCTGCCTTCCTCTCTCTCCCCGTCTGCACTTGCTGGACACCAGGCAGGTGACTATGTGCAAGCAATGCTCTGCTACCTACTTGTCTGCTTGTTTGTTTTCCGGCCTCTTATTACATGGCAAGCGCCTGTGGGCTGGCTCACCAGGGACCGCTTTGCTGTTGCCTCTCCAGGACCCTGGAGAGCGCCCGGTGCCTGGGCAGTGCTGGCCCAGGGCGCTGTCTGAAGTACTGTATTTATGGAATGGCCCAGAATGTCCCTAGGCAGTGTTGTGTGTGCCATCCTCGGGCTCCCTGCTATGATCTGATGGCTTCTCTGGCTGCCTCCTCTGCCGGATGCCAGTCCCCAAAGGCAGGGCATAGCTTTCCTGTCTTGGCACCTTGACACTCTGCTATGGGTGTTTGGAGGGATGAATTAGTTTAAATGAGTCTGAATTATGCCTAGAGCTGGTCTTGAAGTCCAGGGTGTGACAAGTAATTTGATTAGCTTTGAGAAATTAATTCCTCAGTCATTTCAATGGGCTGTAGACAAAACGGTCAAACTATGCAGTCAATATTTAGGTAAACAAATTGTTATAGCAAAAGACACATTGCCCTTAATCCCACCTCAAAATCCTCCTTGCTTCAAACACACTCATCCCATCATCCTTGCTGCTTTCTTCAGCGGCTCTGGGGTCCTTTCTCCTGAGTGGCTTTATGAGTTGTGATCAGAAATACAGTGAGTGCATCCAACAGAAAGGCAGCTCGTAAATACTTGACACCGTGTCCTCATCCACCTTAGTCACTGGATCTGGCACTGAGGGACTTCTAGTTCCTTTCCAAAGCCAAAATGACCTTGACAGGGAAATGTTTTGAATCAACTCAGGACATGGAGGCAGCCAGGACAGCGCAGCTAGAGACACTCAGGAGAGAGGGCTCCAGAGCTGCTGCAGGAAGGGTCAAGGATGATGAGATGAGTGTTTTCTAAGTGGAGGTGGACATTCTGAGAAGGATTCATGACAGTGTGTCTTTTACTGATTAAATATTCACCATGTGGTTTGATCTCACCATGTAAACGCCAGGCAAGTTGGTCACACAGACAGGAACAAGCAAAGTGGTACTTAAAAAAATAAAACACTTGTAGGTTAGCACTTTCCACTTTCTTCTAGGTCATAATTAGCACTGGATCTGCTTCCTCTTCCTGAGTTTACCCCGCCTTGCCTGTGGGAGGGAGCATGTCCAGGTTGCTACCAATGCGAGGCTACTATCACAGCAGAACAAGCAAGGCCCCCCCAAATCTAACTCACAGTGAGGCGGAAATACTCATGTATCCACTTTTCTGGCTTCACTTCTTGATTTCTGTCGGATTTCCTGAGATTCTTCAAAGACCTGGGCCCAGCATTCATTTGTGTGGATGATTTAACCACCACTGTTATCTCTCTCACGTCCCCAAAAGACTTCATGATAATTTAGGGCTGCCCAATATAATTTTAGCAATGTTACCTTTCTTTGGCCTAAAAAACAAAGAAAAAAGAAGAAGAATGAACTAAAGCAAATATATTATTGAAAAGGGGGGAGGGAAGGAGAAACGAAGCCTTTAACATGTAGATTTTTTTAAGTACTGTTGAGAAAGCTAACGGGTTCAGCACATTTGTATTAGAATTATAGTATTTTCCATTTGGAGAAGTCAGACAATTTAATTGCATAGTTACCATAAAATAAACTATGTGGCAATTACACCATAACTCCTGTAGAAACCATAGTAATTACACTGAATTTAAGTGTACTAAAATAGACCGGGAGTCACTGAGTTCACACTGGAAGGGGAGATGCATAACCCACTTGGACTGAACACAGCACAGTGACTTCCAGGGCCAACTTTTGAAAATAAGGACTTTTTCTTTTTAAATAGAGGCATATTTCGAGAAACGCTCCTTGGCACAATATTTCCTTTCAACAAATGGCAGAAGAAACTCCGTTATGTACTGCCAGGCAGCAAGAAAGTTGACAGTCACTTCCTGCCTGAAGGAGGGACAGTCCTCAGAGAGAAATATCAACAGCATCAATTGCAGGCCATGGTTTTGGTTATTGGCTCCCATTTACATACTGTGTGTCAAGCTTGAAAGGAAGCCCTGTCAAGGCAGAAATGCTCTTGGGAGATGGGAACGGGACAGTCCATTTCATGTACAGAGAGCAATTTTCTCAGGAACGGAAGGCCTTTAACGCAGCCAATCCCCCCAAAAGGAAGCAAACAGCCTCCTTTTGTCACTGCGCTTTGCTTTCCTCACCCCGAAATACCCAGCTGCTGCAGAAAAGCAGAACGGGTCAGGTGCAGGTGGTGCAGTGGCCCTGGGCACTTAGAAGCCAGAAGCCTGGATGATGGGGTCCTGGGTCCTCCCTCAGCACTCGGAGCTCCTTTGAGACCATTTCCCAATGTTGGGACCTGCAGGGCTTTCCTCAGCAGAGTCCTGGGGGTTCCGGGAAGAGCAAGTCATGCCCAAGACCCTGTGGGCACTGGGGAGCCTCCTGCTGGCCTCACCACTTGGAGCCCCACCCTGCAGCAGCCCTCACTCTGCTTCCTGTTACCAGGGCCAGCTCCGGGGCTGCAGCCCAGGGTGGACACTGCATCAGCCTTGGACAGGAATTAGGTGCCAGACCTGTGTGAATTTAATTTCACAGACATTGTTCTGCCAGGCTGATGCCAAGCCAGCTGACAGGCATGGGAGGAAGAACAAGATTAGGGACCAGGCAGACCAGGCAGGCCAGGGGAGATCTCTAAGGGCACAGGATTTAAACCCAATTTGCGTTCACTGCCACACCACGGAGGAAGATCATTAGTCAGAGGTGGTTCTGCACCCCAGCTGCACAAGAACACCAACAATCAACACACAGGATCACAGCCAATGAAAACTCCCCTGCACAGCGGAGGGAACAAGCAGCAGAGTGAGGACGGCCTACAGGATGGGGAGAACTTTGTCGACTACTACTCAGATGGAGGACTCAGGTCTAGACTACATGAAGAACTCAAAACAATGAGCCCTCCCCAGAATAAAAGATCCAATAAAAAGTAGGCAAATGAAATGAACAGACACTTCTCAGGAGAAGTACAAATAGCCAATAAACACACGAAAAAAATGTTCACATCGCTGGTCCTTAGAGAAATGCAAATTAAAATAACACTGAGATTCCATCTTAGCCCAGAGTATTATTACCATAAAAAAATCAGGTAATAATTTGGGGCTATGGGGGCTGGGGGTTCCCACACTGTTGGTGGGAAGGTAAACCAGTACAACCACCATGGAAATCAGATGGAGAGTCCTCAAACACTAAAACTAGATTCCATTTGACTCAGTCATAATGTTACAGCGATCCATGCACACCCACGTTTGTAGCACATGACTCATAACAGCTAAATTTGGAAGTGGCCTCCATGTCCAACACAGATGAATGGCTAAAGAATATGTGGCATTTACACACCATGGGGTACTATTCTGTCATAAAGGAGGATCAATTTGAGTTATGTGTAGGAAGATGGAGGCACCTTGAGACCGTAATACTCAGCGAAATAAATGAAACACAGAAGTTTAAATATTGCATGCTCCCCTTTATATGAGAAACCCAAAACTATAAATAATTTAAAGAGCAAAACAAAAGTTGGATGACCAGAAACAGGGAGAGAGATATTTCCAAATGGGAAGGGGGGCTGGAGATGGCGGAAACAAGGAGAGGGGAGAAGAAGGGGAAGCAAAAGAGGCCAAGTTGCAATGCGCGGTGCCAGTGCCCCACAATGCGTGTGTTCATGACGTATTCCCAACATATACTAGTAAAAAGGTGGGCAGTACCCAAACCCGAGTCTCTGCCTCCCTCCCACACACAAACCACAGGTGTTTCCAGGCCCTGGCATCGTCGCTAGCTGGGAGCTCCCTAGAGCTGGACACCTGTCTTCTCCTACACGGCCTCCCAGGTTGGCATTGCCATTGGCCAAAAGGACTTTTCCGGTCCAGAGAGGGCACAGCTGCCCAGGGGTCTTGTTCTCACCTGTGTGCAGACCCAAACAGAGCAGAGTCCCTAAGATGAGTGTCAATGCAGAGTGCAGAGTGGTTGCTATCATGTGAAACCACAGAGCAAACCTCAGAGAGGACACGGTCCAGGCGGCCTGTTCGGTACTGCTCACCCCGCCCTGTGCTTGGCCTGCTTGACGTGGCTGTGAGGCAGGACCACAAAATATGCTGAATGTTTTCATTCTTAAAGACCATGGCAGGAGAAGACACTCTGCCACAGTCCCCTTCAGAGTCTTGTTCCTTGGACACCCTCTTCCCACCGTCCTTGCCCCTTCCTGAAGCAGCTCTGGAGCCCTCTTTCCTGAGTGTCTTTAGTTGCACTGTCCTGGTTGCCTCAGTGTCCTGAATTGACTCGAAACGTTTCCCTTTCATGGTCATCTTGACTTTGGGGAAGAGCCAGAAGTCACACGGTGCCAGATCGGTGACTAAGGTGGATGAGGACACAGTGTCCTGTCTTACAAGCTGCCTTTCTGTTGGATGGCACTTGGCAGCAGCAGTCACCATATTTTTTTAACACACCTCATGAAGACACTCAGGAAAGAGGACTCCAGAGCTGCTGCAGGAAGTGGCCAGAACAATTAGGTAAGTGTTCAAATCTAAGGGGAGGATTTTGCAGGAGATTCATGGAAAAGTGTCTTTTACCTTCATAGATATTTTGAATTTAATCATTCATTGCACATTGCGATCACACTTCATATCCTGCTTCCATTTTACCAGGAGATGTGTCTAAGGAGATGGGGCCACAGTTTTTGAGGAACCCATGTCGTTACCAAAACCCATGGTTTTATGTGTGTCTAGGACAGACAGATGTCCACCTGGCTTCCCTAATGTTGTTCTAGAACAGTTGCTGTTGAGAATTAGGAACGTGAAACTTTTCCAGTTCTACCCCCGGGGAAGTGTCCTGGAGTATGGACAGGCTCAGCAGGGCAGCTCCTCCAGGACATTCGTGGTAACCTGAGCCATAGCAGGGCATGGGGGTCCTGCCCAAGGTTGTGGAGCAGGAACATCCTGCAGCTCTACCTTGGCCTCTTGTGCTGGGCCTTCTCTATTCCTCTCTGCACACTTCTGCATAGCCCTGGTCACTCAAATCCTTGGAGACAAGGAGGGACCATGGAGGGCATGTGGAGGGAACCCCAGGGCCAGATCACCTTTGTGGAGGTGAGCTTGGAACAACCTGTCTTCGCATGCTCATCTTAGCATGCTCTTTGATTCCCATGGTCCTCTCTAACGCCATCGACTCTGAGTTCACAGACCCCTGGGGTGATGTTCCAGGTCTCATTAGCAGGACAGGGTTAGGGTTAGGATTAGGGTTAGAGTCAAGGATAGTGTTGGAATTCTAGTACCTGGGTTCTAGAACTGGGTACTAGTACCTGGTGACAGGGAGAGGCATTGCTAGGAGCAGAAGGGAGTCATTTGGTGCCTGTAACTTTGTGCTCTCATCCTAAATAGGGACAGGACAATGGCAGAGCCTCCCACGGGGCTCAGGGAGACTCAGCAGGAATGCACTCAGCAGGTCCAGGACCTAAGCGCATGCTGGACGTGACTCTGGTTATTCCCAACTGCAGCTGAAGGAAGGAGAAGGAGGAGGAAGAAGAGGAGAAAGAAGAGAGGGAAGAAGAGGAATAAGAGGAGAAGAAAAGGGAGGAGGAGAAGGAGGAGGAAATCCTGACTCTCAGTCTCAGCTCTAGTTATTCAAGCAAGTCAGACCAGGCTCAGAAGTGAGGGTTTTTGGTTGATTTCATGATAGCAGCCACTCTTTCTGGAGTGAGTTGGAATCTCAGCATTGTTTTCATTTGCATCTCTCAAATGACCAGTGATGTTGAACATTTTTTCATGTATTCATTTGCTAGTTCTACTTCTCTGTCTGAGAAATGTCTGTTCATTTCAGATGCCCATTTTCGGATTGGGTCTTTAAATTTGGGAGGTCTGATCTTTTTAAGTTCTTTATAGATTCAAGATAGTAGACCTTTGTCTGAGGAAGAGCAGGTGAAGATTTTTTCCCACATTGTGGGTTATCTCTTCACACTGCTGGTGGTTTCTCTTGCTGTGCAGAAGCTTTTTAATAAGAAGAGATCCCACTTGTTGATTGTTTGTGCTAGTTCACGGGCAACTGAGGCTGCTATCATGAAATCAACCAATAACAAATGCTGGCGGGACTGTGGGGAAAGGGGAACCCTGCTCCACTGCTGGTGGGAGTGTAGACTGGTGCAACCACTGTGGAAATCAGTATGGAGATATCTCAAAGAACTAGGACTGGAAGTCCCATTTGACCCTGCTATTCCACTGCTAGGGATCTTCCCCAAAGAATTAAAAGAATCATACCACAGTGATATATGTGCACCCATGTTCATAGCAGCACAGTTTGTGAGAGCTAAAACTTGGAAACAGCCCAAATGCCCATCAACTGGAGACTGGATAAAGAAAATGTGTTTTTTTATAAAATGGAGTACTACTCAGCCATAAAAAATGAGAAATTAGAGACATTTATAGCTAAGTGGATGCACATTGAGGCAATACTCTTAAGTGAAATAAATAGGACACACATGTATAAATGCCAAATAGTTTCTCTGGTGTGAGAAACTGAAAGTGTAAATAAGGACTAAAATGTATAATAGGTCATGTGAAATAGGAAGAAAAGGGGCAAAGAGGAAGGAAGTGGGAGGGGTAGGAGAAAGGAAAGAAGGGAATGGGATTAATACGAGAAAATGGAAAAATAGGAACAAAATCTTTGTAAATAGGGAGGGATGGAGGGGTTGAAGTGAGGGTTGGGCAAGGGTGAAAAATAAGAACCAAGAGAGATTATGTAAAGGTGCAAATTTCCAATGATGAATGTCATTGTATTGTATACCTAAAATGTACCAATGATTAGAATGAATAATCGATAATGCAAAATAGGAAGAAAAGGTCCAAAGGGGTAGGGGTAGTGGGAGGGGCAGGGGAAAGGAAAGAAGGGAAAGGAAAAATGATGAGAAATGGAAAAAATGGAAATAAAGTCTTTGTAAATAGGGAAGGGTGGAGGGGATGAAGGGAGGGCTAGGAATGCAGAAAAAGTAAGAACCAAGATGCATCATGTAAAGGTACAATTCCCAGTGAGAGATGTAATTGTGTTGTATACCTACAATGTACCAATAAAAGAATTTAACAACAAAAAAAAGAGAAACAAATAAGAAAAAAAAAAAGAAGTGAGGGTTTACTTTTTTTCTTTTTAAGGACTAAGCAGATCTCAGCTGATAATAACTCATTTTTCCAAAGAGAATCACACTTTAGAAAGCAAACCCCTGGGCATTGTGCACACACATACACAGAACATACACACATGTATATATGTACACTGTCCTATGTTTATATTTTCTAAGAGAAAGGTATGTCGATTATAGAACATTTTTCAAACATAGAAAAGTATAAAAATGCTTAGGAGTGGCTCATGATTACATTATCTCAATGCCAGGAGAAGTGTCTGTGAACATTCTTGGGTACATACTGCTTTTCTGGTCTGTGTGTTTCTCCCAAATTCACATAAATATGAGGATAACCCCCGTAGTAGTCACTTTCTCATCACTGAGACACAAAATCCACAAACAGAACAGGGCATAATGTTGGGTTACAACAACCCATCCCATACTTTTCTACTGTACATTTGTGCATTAGCATAATAGTAGCCAGCTGTGCATCTCAGTAGCTGCGCCTGGGGGATACAGGAAGCAATCTTTGTGTTTACCCACTTGGTACAACAAACAGCAAGGTATGTGCACGTGTGCATAGTGTCAAACCAGGATATTTACACACATAATGCTCCATCTAACAGGTTTTGTGTATGCTTATCTGAGCATCACAGTGGGTAAAATGCACCCACACCACTCTTCTGTTATGAAAACATGTATGTTACCATAATGGAATGTGGGTGTGACTCACAGTATCTGTGCCTGGGGAAAGAAAAAACCCATCTGTGGATTCACCCACTCAGCAGATGAATGGCAAGGTGTGTACAGGAGCTCCAAAGCAACAACAGGTGACTTTTACCCATGAAATGCTCATTGCTAAATTTCTGTGCATTTAGGATTTGGTTTTTTTAAGTTTTCTTTTGATTTTTCTGGTAGTAGCCCAATTCAGTACAATGGCACATGAAAATCAGATTTGCAAGTTTTAGAGGAGGTGGAAAGTGAAACTTTAGATTACTCATGCATGGCTGATGAAGACAGTAATGATTTTTACATTGGCCATGTGAGCCAAAGTCCCTGTGACAGTGAAATGCAGCAAGAATCAACTGATATACAGGGAATACAGACCTCCTTGATTCAGCTGGTGAAGAAAATAGCAATGTGAGTACATATTTGACTAGTTGAAATGGTGCAAAATGGTCATGCAACCAAACGGAATGATCCAAAGTTAGAACTAGATCTGAAAATATAGTGAGGATCTTGACAGGTGTGAAACCTATTGTTCAGAATCCCAGCACTGCCATTCAATGTGGGAAATTGTTTGTAACAGACAAAATGCTACAAGAGATACACAAATGCTGAAATACAAATAGAACATTCTGTATGTACCAATAGCCATACGCAAAATGTATTTATTATGACACCTCACTAGCTGAACTAAAAGCATTCCTAGGTCTGCTGTTCTTAGCAGGGCTTTCTCATGGTCATTGCAGGAATATAAAAGACTTATGGAAAAGCAATAGGTGTGGGCTTGAGGTTTGTAGAATAACAATGACATTGAAGAGATTTGGATTCCTTCAAACTTGCTTGAGGTTTGGTGACAAAACCACTGCCAAGAAAGAAAAAGAACTGATATTCTGGCTGCTATCCATTCATTGTTTGGAGATTTGTGGGTAATTGTCAAACAATTTACACACCATCTGAATACATGACTATTAAACATCTTGCAGCATTTCATGGTCTCTGTAGCTTCAGGAAGTATATGCCAAAAACCCCTTCAAAATACAGCATAAAAATGTTTACCCTTGTAAATGCAAATACTTACTATGCTTTCAATTTAGAAATTTATCCTGGAACTCAGCCACCAGGCCCTTACTCAAATGATACTGGAAATCAAATGATATTGGAAACAGACTTGTTGCTCCCATCTCCCAAACTAATCAGAATGTGACATTTAACAATTGGTTTATCAGTTTCCAATTGATGTTATATTTGCTAACAGAGCACAAGTTGACCAGCATAGGAACTATACACAGGAGCAAAGCAAAAATTCCAAATGAAATGTTGCCATTTCTAAACAGAGCATTGAATAGTACAATGTTTGGGTTTCAGGAAGATTTACATTCACCTCATATATGGCAAAGAAAAACAAACAGGCACTGCTGATGTCAACAGTGCATCATGATGGAAATATTGATAGGGTAACCTTTACAAAACAGAAGCCTGAGATGGAAACTTTCTACAACAAAACCAAAGGTGGAGTAGATGCTATTGATGAGTTATGCAGCAACCGTGATGTCACTCGAAACACAAAGCATTGGCCAATGGTTGTGTTTTACTCGATACTGGCATGAACAGTTTGATAGTTTACAAAGAAAATGACAAGTGCAAAATACCACAGAGAAATTTTCTTAGACTGGGACTGGAACTCAAAAGAGATCATTTACAGTAGAGGAAAAACCAAATGTTTCTGCCAAGGGAACTACGCAAAAAAAATTGTGGACACAGTGACGAGCTGACAGATGAACAAGCAGGCACAGCATCACAAAGATCTACTACAACAACAGGAAAACTAAGAAGTGTAAGTGAGATGTGTGCATGGAGCATGCAGTTACTATGTGTGAAGGCACCCTTGGGTGTGACAGTGGAAGCAAGGATTATCTTTGTTGGAGAGTTCCATTGGTATTTTCCCTGTAGTTCATATAGGAATTAATTTCTGATGTTATCTTTTAGGTTTTGTAAGCAAGTGCACCACTGATGTGAAAATGTTGTTTGTTCTAAACACCTAACACATATTAAGAATTTAATACTTTATTTTATTGATATTTTATTGATATTTTATTATCCTGTTAAGTACACATTGTATGATAAGAACCTCCTTACCAAATAGCAAGACCAGCAAGGTGTCAAGTATGTTCTACAAAAAGGTCAGAGAAGCAAAACACATGTGCTGTCAGTGTAAGCGATATGTGTGTATGGAACATGCTGTTGTCTTGTGTGAAGACTGCCTTGGGTGTGATAATTGAAGATTATTTCTTGTAGAGTTCTATTAGTATTTTCATTGTAGTTCATATAGAAATTTATTTGTTATTTTTTAGATTTCATATAACCAAAAACACTCAATGTTGAAAATTTTGATGCTTTCTTATAAACAATAAATATTAAAAATTCAATACTTTATATTTTTCTTTTTTCCTAAGTACTCCTTGTTTAATATAATAAAACTCATAAAATTAAAATTAATAGTTCACCAATAGAAATATTCTAAAGAATAAACGTGGGTATTAAACACCCATAAGAATGCGTCTTTATGACAAAATTGGCATTGTGCCCCATGGAGAGGTTTATTGTGGCTCTGGTTTCAGCAGCCTCAGTCCTTGCCTGGCTGGCTGGCTCCAAGACAGGATGCCATGGCAGAGAGTGTGGTGGAGGAAAGCTGCTCGGGCCATGGCGGACCGGAAGCAAAGATCCAGGGAGAGCCAGGGAGGGAGACGCGCCCTTCTAGGCCATGCCCCCAGCGACTGGCCTCTTCCGATCACCTCCTAACAGCAAGTCAGTGATGAGCCCCATGACCCAACCACCTTCCACGGGTCCCACGGATGATCACCAAGGCTGTGGGGGACATCCAGAGAGAAACCATAGCAACAACACAGAGTGGACAACTTTGCAACGTCCTTCCCTTCTTGACACGCCACATTAAGGAAGCATTGGGTGCCACCAGACAACATTTGGAAGAAAGATCAAGTATTCTGACACTGTCTCTTGTGATTTTTTTCCCTCTTATAGATTTTTGGGGTCTGAGTCCCAAAGCCACACTCCGAGTGCAGAGAGCCAGCTCAGCTCTGTGCACGGAGGCCTGGATGGTGGGAGGCAGGCAGATGGTGCCTCTTCCCCATGAGCAGGGTGCTGAGTGCAGTTCACAGGGCCACTGTGGGCATTCGGGACGAGCAGGGGTCCTGCCAGCTACTCCAGAGCATCATCGCTGGGGCAGGAAGAGGGGGACCCTCGGAGCTGCAGCCCTGGTGCAGGCTCCTTGGGAGGCCAACTCCATCTTTCCACTGTTTACCCAGAACTCACGCCTCGGCATTTGCTCGATAACAAGAGCACCTAATTATTCCACTAAGAGGTCAAAGAAATGGCAGCAACCCCACTGTACAGACCAAGAAAGTCAAGACAGAAGCCACTAATTTGCATGGAGAACTTCATTTTTCTGCAAGAGATAGGGAAATAAAAGGCTTCCAAAGTTCAATGCAGTATGGGATCAAAATGACCTGGAAAATAAAGTTGCAGTATTTTTAAAAAGCATGACAAAAAGCAAGTCAGAAAGGGGCTCGGGGTTTGTATTTTCTTAATTCCTGAAATTGTCCATAGGTAAGGAGAGGCGAAAGATCAGGACAGAAAACATTTTTCATCTGCTCCACAACGATTTGATTTCTTTAAAAGGTTTCCTAAGGGTCACAAGGAGACTTTTGTTTGTTTGTTTGGGTTGGGTTTGGGAAGGGGGGCTTCAATTTGAGGACTCTGTCACTGTTTAATTAGTAGTCTCCTCCTTGGCGATTTCTAGGTGCCCAAGCTCGAAGGCGGCTTCTCAGCTGACCGCGTCTGTCTTTCCTGTGGCCCCGAGGGCCAGGCTCCGGTTCTCTCGGGAAGCCCCCGGGCTGCTGGCAAGAGGAGGCCGCCGGGAGCAGGGGCAGAACTGCGGCTCTGTCATCATTTCCATCACCAGGAGCAAAGGTGAGAAAAGTGCTTTGTGCAGTGCAGTGCGCGGCGCCCTCTGCTGGCCGCGAGGAACAACGACCGCGCCCTGCAGCCCCGCGCTGTGCCTGCAGATCTAGGCGGGGCGGCCTGGGTTCCTCGGGGGCGCCTGGAGGCCCCGGAAGGTGCCCGACATCCCCCAGAGGGCAGGGAGTGTGGACTCTCACACCCAGGGCGCTAACGGCTGGTGGCCGCTGTAGAGCGATCCCGTGAATGCACTTGGAGATGAAGCCGGGTGTGGTGGCGCAGGCCTGTCACCCCAGCACTGGAGGCTGAGGCAGGAGGATCGCTCTGAGTTTGAGGCCAGCCGGGGCTACATAGTGAGACCCTGTCTCCAAAAAATGGTTAAAATGGCAATCGTATATCATGTACATCTTCACACAATAAAAGATACAGAAAGAGCGGTGACCACAGGGCAGCCGCAGGCTCTGATGGGCCACGCTCCCCCCCTGGGTAGCCGGGAGGGGGCGCTCTCCCTCCACCTCCTGGCGCCCCCAGAAGGGAGAGGAAGAGAGGAGAGCCAGATGGGAAGGAGACAACCAGAGGAGCAAGGGCGGGAGGGCATAGGGGCCCCTCACCGGGGATCAGGCAGGCTGCCAAGCTGGAGGGAGCTGGACCAGGAGCCCGGGTTTGCCCTGTTTCCCCCAGAAAGTGGGCCTCTGGGTTCAGAGTCATAGGGAGGCCCATCTTGGAGTGCTGTAAGCGCGTGCACTGTGCAAACCATTTTTTTAAAACACAAACTATATATCAAAGCAAGAAATAAAAACAAAACAAAACTGCCAAGCCTTCTCTCCGTCTGTCTCTGCTCGGCAGCTCTGAGGCTGCCCGGCCCTGGACACTGCATTTCCCAGATCCCAACTCCACAGACACTAGTCCTGCCTGCAAGGACCGAGGCCACCTAGACCCTGCTGGCTGTGCTGCCGCCACTTTTTGCTTTGGCTTTTTGGTTGGTTGGTTGGTTGGTTGGTTTTTGGGTTTTCTGAGAGTGGCTGTCATTATGTAGCCCAGGCTGGCCCTGAATTCATGACAACCCTCCTGTCTCAGCCTCCCTAGTGCTGGGATCACTGCCATGCACCACCTCACGGCCTTCACAAGCCTCTTAACTGCCCTCTACCTCAGCCCCGGACCATCCACAAACTGATCCTGATCCCCTGTCTGCATGGAATATAAAGGCTCTCCACACAAACAGGTCTCAGATTCTCCAGAAAACACACACGTCCGGAGAGCAGCGGAGACCTAAGTGATGTCACCGAGATCCAGTCCTTTCAGGAAACGTCTCTCCAGGGCTGGCGCGGGCACAGGCTGGGCACGGCCGGCTTTCAGACCCCTCCCTGCGGCCAGCCCTGGGGAGGAAGTGCTCCCTCTCACTTTCCCACTAGTCCTGGCTTGGTCTCCAGCCACAGGAGGTGATCAGCTCTGGCAGCTGTGACTGGGGCAGCAAAATGCATCCTGGAACCCTTAGAGCCCGGCCAGGTGCACCAGCTAAACGCGAGCTCTGGAGGAGAGGGAGCATCAAGGTAAAGCTGTGGGTGTGCTCCAAGGTACAGTGAATGTTTCATTTTTAAAACATCGTGACAGTGAAAGACACAGTGCCAGGAATCCCTTCACAACACCCCTCCCTGCCTCTCTTCGAACACACTCATCCCGTGGTCCTGGCCACTTCCTGCAGCAGCTCTGGAGCCCTCTCTCCTGAGTGTCTTTAGTTGCACTGTCCTGGCTGCCTTGATGTCCCAAATGGATTCAAAATGTTTCCCTATCATGGTCATTTTGGCTTTGGGGAAGAGCTGGAAGTCATGTGGTACCAGATCCGGTGACTCAGGTGGATGAGGACCCAGAGTCGTGTTTTTAGGAGCTGCCTTTCTGTTGGATGGCGCTCGACAGCAGCATCACCGTATTTCTGATCACATTGCACAAAGACGCTCAGGAAAGAGGAACCCAGAGCTGCTGCAGAAAGTGGCCAGGACCATGGGATGAGTGTGTTCAAAGCAAGGGGGAGGACTTTGAGGTGGATTCATGGCAATGTCTTTTCCTGTAATAACTTTTTAAAATTTAAACATTAGCCATATGTTTTGATCACACTATGTATTATTACACCTTGATTTTTTAATTTCTTCAGGAGTATTCTAGATGCATTTGTTTATAATTACTCACAAATATTTACTTTAAAAACCACTGGAAGTTGTAAAGCTTCATCACAGGTATTTTGAAACTGTATTTGCTCTATCATTCATTCCTCAAACCTGTTCTGTCCACCTCTTCTGTGGCCTTCCCTGCTCTCGAGAGCGAGATGGACAGAGCCCCGACTCACCGGGACCCCAGAGCGGATGGCAAGAGACAGCCCAGTGGGGCCCAGGGTCACAGAGGGAAACAAGAGGTGTCCCGGGAGAAGGACACGAGCGGAAATGGCCCCTCAGGGGACACTGAGCCCCAGTGCCCTCTGCTCACTGCCCCAGCTGCAGCTGGAGGAGACACACGAGGCCAGCGGGGTCCCGCGTGGAGGGATTGAGGACACAGTGACAAGGACAGATGGCCCTGGGGCCTCACAGTGCCTCCGGGAAGGGGCCTGAAGACTGGGGTCATGGGTCGGCCTTTGTGCCCGGTGAGGGGATGCTGACCAGGAGGTGTCCAAGCGAGGACGCGCACACACGTGCCCTGTCGGGTGACGGCGACCAAGCCCACCTGCTCGTGCCACAGGCCCTGCCACCTCCGTCCTGGTCCGCCTGTCATCTGTGGCCCAGGGTGACTGTGCTGTCCCCTGCCCTGTCTCCATCTCCCTGTGTCTGCATAGGCACAGCTCACTCTGTGTCCGTCTGCGTCCTGTTCTCCACCTGGGGACCCTCTGTCTGTGTCTGTCACTGTGACAGTCTGTCTCTCTACGGTTCTCTCTATACTGCACCTGGATCTGTATGTCTGTCTTTCAGTGTGTATATCTCTACATCCCTACTATATATCTCTCTGTCTCTACCTGTAATCTATATCGGAGACATAGCTATCTATACCTATCATCATCTACCTATGATCTACGTCCAACTATATATTTAACTATTTCTACATCTATTTGTATCCATTTATCTGTCTACATTTCCTTCTCTATGTCTGTATCTGGATCTATACATCTCTATTTTGAATGTTCCTATATTTATATGTCTGTGTCTCTATATGTGTCTTATCTAAAGTCTGTATCTGACACTTTCATCTACACGTATCTATATCCATCTTCACTTCTCCCTGAGCTGTATCAACCTATATCTATAGCCAGCTATCTCTGCATCTTCTGTATCTATGCCAGCTCTCCCCACATATGTGTACCTCTAGATGTGTCTCTGTGTTTTGTTCTCCCTCTCACATACATGTGCTCCTCTATGGTAGCCACTATCTTGGAGCATTATAATTTCCCCAGCCCTGGGAGTGCACCTGCCTGTATAGGTCCATAGCTATAAACTGAAGAATTATGATCCTTGAAAAGAAAAGCAGAAGGGCAGAGGCCTCCAAGGGAAGGCTCGCTGTGCTGGGGGAGGACTCTGGGAGCCTTAGTGAGGTGGGGTCCATGGGACCAAACCAAAGCACGGGGGCCGTCAGCCTCCCTCAGGGACTGTGTTCCCAAGCATGGGGCCCAGAGCAAGGGGTCAGAAGGGAAGGAGACAGCTCTTCTGGCCACCCCGGGCCACTCTGCCACAGTGGACGCATGACAAAGTGAACTCTCACAAGGGACAGCATCCAGGCTGTGGTGGCCACCCCAAGATTGTGGTATATTTTTGTTTAATTTTCTAAATGACGAATCAGAAACTAGAAAATCCTCAAAAAGACAAAAGTTTTCTGAAGAAGAATAAAAATTCTATTGGTTTTATACAGAAAATTAAAAGATAAAATGCAACAATTTTGTCTTTTAAAGTCAACTTCAATCACCATTTTTAATTGAAAACTTATGAAATTTGCTATTTCACCCAGAATAAGTTAGACAACTCATCAAATCAGTGTTTGCTTGTCAATGTTGACTTAAGGATGACTATAATGGGGGAAATTACAAAGATTCCAAGTCACACACAGCCCACCTCTTCTTATAGCCCACCGGGAGCTTCCACGCAGCCCTGCTCCGGGTTTGACAGAGGTCTCTGGGAAGCGTTTGTTGTGAACACAGTGATCCAATTAGAAATGTTACAGCAATCTTCCAGACGAGCGAAAGGAGGCTGAGACATTTTGAAGAAAGCAGGAAAATTTAGAAACCATCTGGAAATCTTAAATAGACGACAATAATTATTCAGCTGTTTAGAAACAAGTTCTCAACAGGAAAACTTGAAGCTGGTCTCTCATTTTCTGCTAAAATAATTGTTTGTTTGCAAATCTTACAGTTTGGGGCTTTGTAGTATCACTAACCACCTACGCCCCCGCTCTGGGCACTGATTCTGAATGTGAAGCCACGGGGTAAGGGCTTGGAGGCCCTCAGGGCCCTGGTCCCAAACATGCTGTTCCCCCCAAACTGCTGCTGAGAGCCTGTTTGGAAGACCTGCCCACTGCTTTGTTGCTCACCCTCCGAAGCTACTCAGAATCCTCCCCCTCACTCCCAGCACCTTCATCCCATTGTCCTGGCCCCTTCTGGCAGCAGCTCTGGAGCCCTCTTTCCTGAGTGTCTTCAGATGCATTGTCCTGGCTGCCTCCATGTCCTGAATGGATTCAAAACGTTTCCCTGTCATGGTCATTTTGTCTTTGGGGAAGAGCCAGAAGTCACGTGGTGAATAAGGAGGATGCAGACCCACCATGATCTTCTTAAGAGCTGCCTTTCTCTTGGATGGCACTCCGCAGTGGCATTCACCATATTTTTGATCATACCTTGTAAAGACATTCAGCAAAAAAGACCCAGTTTCACTGAACCTCTCTGTACCCACAGCACCCCAACAGCCAGCGGCCTCAGCACCCAGTTGGAGCCATGGCCTCAGCTCTGCCCTGCACGCCCTGGGCCCTCAGACCTACTGTCTGCTCTGAGTCCTGCCCACTGCCCTGGCCCTGGCCTGGACAGAACAATCCTTCTCATTTATAGTACATCCTTGTTCCTGGGGTCTTCCTAAAACTCCAGTGGATGCCCAAAATATTAGTAGTGTGTTAGCTACTTTTCTCATTGCTGAGACAAAATACCCAACACTCAAAGGAAGAAAGATTTATTTAGCTGGAAGTTTGTAGAGGTTTCAGTGCATCATTGGCTGGCTCCAAGACAGGGTCGCATCACAGAGCAGAAACAGCTCATGGCGGGCAGAAGGCAGCAAAGCAACAAGTGATGACCACAGCTCTTTCTGTCCCTTAGATCTTATCCAGGGTACTTAGGGAAGGCAGCACTCACACCCTTAATCCTAGTGCCTTTGAGCCCAGCCTTGCACCATGACTCAATTCCAGCATCACACACTGTAGATCCAGCCACCACTGAAAAGCCCCACCTATGACCACATGAGGCTTTGGGGAGAATTGAGACACAGCCATGACAGATCATATCAAGCCTTCTATAGACTGTGTTCTTTTTTATGCTTACTTCCCTAGGATGAAGTTTAACTTACCAATAAAGTACAGTATGATATTAAGAACAGTAAGTAGATCTAATGATGTGCTGCAACAAGTTTGTAGTATAAGTAAAGTAACTAATACCCGAACACAAACACTGTGCCACCGGGGTCTATTACTCCCAAGCAAGGTAAGGTTGTGCGCCCACTTACAGTGGACAAAGGGACGGTTCGCACCCTGGGCAGACAGCATTAGAGATCTGGGTGAGAGTTTAACCCATGACTCAGAAGTGCCCAAGATTCAAAGCTCACGTATTGTTTGTTTCTGAGATTTTCCATTTGATATTTTCGGTCCCTGGATCCTATGAAACCACAGAGAGTGAAACCATTCTAATCCCAGGGTCTTGCTCACGCTGTGGCCAGGGCCTCCTGTTCCCTCAGAATTCTCCAGAAGGACCCCACCACTTGCCTGGATAGCGCTTGGTCCTTGGTCCCAGCGTTCAGCAGCCCCCAGGCTCCCTCTTTCGTCCTCTCCTCCAGCAAGTTCTCATTGTCTTCATAGCCTTTATTTTCCACCAAGAACCAACAGCATGTGGAAGGACCCAGCAGTGGTGGGCCAGGCCCGGGGTCATCATGGGCTAGGTGCCGGGTGGATATCTGTGCCCCACCTTCCACACCAGTCAGAGGGGACTAGGGTGGAACTGATAACCTCAGTTTACCTTAATCACCTCTTCAAATGTTTCGTCTGCAAGCACAGCTACACTCTGGAGAACTGGGGGTTAGGACTCCAACATCTGAAGTAAGGACTGGCGGAGGGAGGGACACCTGGGATGGTCCCAGGGAACAGGAAACTCACAATGCCAGTGTCGACAGGGGGTGTGGGAACGGGCATTCCAGGGCCACGGACTGGATGTGATTCACCCTCCTGGGAGTCTATGGCACCTTGCTGTGTATGACATCCACAAAAAATTACAAACGACATAGTTTGGAAAGGAATTAAATCCACTTTACTATGACAACACAAGACTTGAAAATGAAATCCAAACTGCCCTTAGACCCTCCTGGACTTCTGGGTTCTGGGTTTTGGGCAGGGTGTGAATTCTTCCTCTGTTGCCAGATCTCTTCCAGGCTCCACAGGAAGAGCGGGGACTCCCTGTGAGAGCCCTTAGCTGGATCTATTTGACAAAGGCAAAACAAAAGCTTTTTATTTAGTGAGTAAGACCACCAAGTTACGAGAGGCAGGAGAGACTAAGGTACTGGCCATGTCAAAAGCCAACAGCATTTAGCATCTGGAATGTGGAAATACTCTTATGAACCAAGAAAAAGTAAAACCCTACAAAAATTGAAATTCCATAGGGGGAAGTGACATGAATAAGAAATCACAGAAAGGGATAAGCAAATGAGGAGAAAATCACTAAGGATCAAAGTGACACAAATAAAACCAGCTTCAGTCCATGCTTGAAGCTATTTCAGGACACCAGGGACTGGAGGTTGTACAGAGAGCAGGAGGCTCGGAGGCTGGGGTCCGAGGCCTAGGAGCGGGCTGGCTCGAGCTCTGTCTCCAGGGTGGTATCCTGCTGCTGCTCCATCTGGAGAGGACAAACCTTCTTCAATTAGCACTTGGACAAAAGACACCCAAGGAAGCCCCCGACCCCATCAAACATGAAAGTTCAAGAAATAAACCCGTGTTGAGCCACTGGGATTTGGGGTTAACAGTCATCCTATCCAGACTAAAACAGAACTCTATCAAATCTAGGACAGACTGCTTAGACAAAATACGCAGCTCCAAAAGCTAAAGGGGAAGGGGTTTATTTGGCTCACAGTCTGTAGAGGTGTCAGTCCATAATTGGCTGGCTCCAAGGCAGGGGTGGCCAACAGGCATCACAAAGCAGAAACAACATGGCGTGCACAGGGAGCAAAGGCAGCAGCGAGACTGTAACCGAGTCTCCCTGTCCCTTTTATCTTGTTCAGACTTCTTATGGCAACAGCACTCATGCCCTTAATCCTAGTGCCCTTGGGCCTAGCCCTGCCTCCAGTCAATCACGCACTCTAGATTTAACCACCTCTGGAAAAGCATGAGGCTTTGGGGGACAGCTAAACTCAGCCATAACAAGGTTTCTCCATCGAAAATAAAAGAATAAAGTATGTGTGTTCACCCAGTCCGGGCAGGTGGGACTTGGAGAGACAAAGGCTGAAAGGTGATGAAGAGGAGGAGAAACTGGCACTGTGGCGGCGGGTGTCAGGGCCGTGCCCACGGGGCACCAGCCCTGAGGCTGGACAGACCAGAGGGGGCTGGCCGCAGGCGTCTGCATCAGGAAGTCCCCTCGGAGTCCACCACACTCTCCTGAGAAGAACCCCTCCGAAACACGGGAGGAGGGCGATGCTGAAGTTGCCTTTCTCCTGCTTAACACTATTCCCTTAACAGAGTGCAGCATTTGTTTTCAAAATGAAATGGGCCATGGAAGAATAATGGAAATATTGCTTAATCTTTGAGAGTACTTGGAGACTGAGATTTTGAATGGGTGCAGGTTAATCCACCTCCTCCTCTTCAGAGTCCCACAAATAAATGGGCATTTACTTTGTAAACAAAGCTTCATTCAACCTTAAGCTTACCAAGCAGTGTCGAGTTTCCAGATTTGTCAAAGCAGAGGCAAGCCTATGGGAAACTCTTAGACACACCCCCCAAATCTCTTCCAACCAGGGAGTCCTTTTCCCCACTGTTCCCCTAAGCAGGCAGCACCCTGCCCCAGGAGACCTCTGCACCCTCCTGCTTCAGCATAGCGGCATGGCCAACTTGCATCCTGGGGGACAGACTAGTCTACCAACTAAAGGCTCTGTCCCAACCTGAGCAATAGCCCTGGACCTTCCCAAGGAAAGCAGGGCCCTCCCCAGAGAAAGGATACAATAGCTCTTCTCTTAAGCAATGAGTTGGCCTTCATACCATTGCATATGTGTCTCTAAATGTTGATCATTGTTTAATTCCTCTTTAAAGGTAGGATCCTATCTGAGAAAGCTTCTCTTATATGTCATGCAACTTCAGGAGCCTCCTCTTATTTACTATAATCAAAGCCATAGGAAGAACAGCTGTATCTTTGTTTCTTGCCTCGGTGTGTTTGGGCTGCTGCAGGGAAACACCACAGACGGGGTACTTTACAAGGAAGAATTTAATTCTCACAGTTCTGGAGGCTTCAAGGTTCAAAATCAAGGTGCATTGGCCTCAGCGTCCGGCGAGGGCCTCCTGTCTGCTCGGAGGTTGGCACATTGTCATCATAGCCTCTCAGGGCTGAAGGCAGAGGCAAGTGGATGAGCAGTTCCCCCCTCTTCTCTTTAACGGCATTAATCGCAGGCATGCAGGCTCCATTCTCTGACTTAACCCCTCCTGAAGGCCCCACTCCTTGATATTCCTACCCTGGTGATTAAGTTTTAACATCGGAATTTGGGGGACAAGTTCAAATCACAGCAAAATCAGGACCTTCTCCTTTGCACTATGGTCAGTTTATAGAGAGAAAGTGGGGCTGTGAAATTATGAAAGACGACAAAGGGCAGCAGAGCTGTTGTCAGGGTGGTACCTCTGTCCCTGCAGGAATTACGTGGCTGAGGGAGGCGGTGGGGTCCAGACGTCACTTTGAGTGTCACATACAGTGAACTTCAGAACTGCAAGCCAGGCAGGTCCACTGTAAGTGACTGGCTGGGCCGTCCTAAAGCCTAATCCGAAATTTAACCTAACTTATGGCAAGTGCTGTCTTCTCACAGTGATCTGCATTTCAGTTACAAGTTTTTTCATCATATCTGTGTCCCTGAAAAAGTCTCTTGTCAGCAAAGTCTGTTCTTATCTTTGTCCAGAGTTAGAAGTGGGCAGTGGAGGCCGAGGTGGAGCCGAGGGGTTCGCAAGCTTCCTGTCTAGCCCCTCCTCTCTCTCTTCCTCCATGTGAGCTGGAAAGTGGACCACGTCGCGTGAGCTCCAGGACCCCGGGCGTGGTGAGCAGCAAGACCGAGATGGAACTAACTGTCCCCTCCCGGAGTGATCGGAGGCAAGGAGGAAAGAGACTTGGAACTTAAGTCTATTATTGACATAGAAATCAACTGGAGGAGTTCTTCTTCCACCTACCAGAGTCTGAAACAGAAGTGTCAAACAGCACTTTGGAATCATCTCTGGAACACCTTTGGGAGCAGCAAGCAGGACCTGAGAGGCTGCAGCAGAAACCAGGCCCTGGGAGGAAATTGCACCTTGCTTGGGCCGTGGCTGCATGCAGCTCTTGGGGATGCTCCTCATCCCAGGGACACTATAGCCCTTCACACCCACACCACGGACCCAGAACTCTGAGAATTTAGCAATGGGGCTGTTTTCTTGAGGGTTTTGAACATTTGTCATTACTCAATTTTCCCAACATCTTACTTCTCCAAGAAGCCCAGAATTGTAAGAAATAAACAGGAATTTCCTAGCAGTAATTATTATTATTATTATTATTATTATTATTATTATTATTTGAGGAACAATATGATCATCCTTTTGGTTATTGGGCTTCCCAGGACCAAGGACACTGGGTGGATGGGAAGAGCAAATTAGATAACATGAGTTTGAGTCTTTTCTTTATTGACTAACATTTCTGTAGACTTTCATTTTGTTTCTTTTTCATTAATTTCTACCTTACTAATTAAAACTACCTATATTTGTGGGTACAATGTAATTTGTTAATGTTTTGACCTCTCTGTATGTTGTAGAAAGAGCCTGTTAAGAATTAACAATCTAGGGTGGGGGATTTAGCTCAGTGGTTTCTCTGCCTGCTGCACAAGCGCAAGGACCCGAGTTTGATCCCTGGTACTAAAAAAAAAAAGAATTAACAATCCATGTTTTTGTTTTCTTTATCAAATGTTTGTATTCTGGCCACTTCTCTCACTGCACCTCTAGCATAGCTGCATGATCTAAGCACTCACCATTTGCCAGGAATGGCAAGTGTGTAAAGGTGGCTCTGACATGTCTGAATGTTTGTGCCCCCCAAAATCTCCTGTGTTGAAACCTGAGCTCTCAGTGATGGTGTCAGGAGGTGGGAGCTCGGGAGGAATAGGCTGTGAACCCGGAAGTGGGTGCCAGCCAGACACCGAATCTGCTGACTCCTTGGCCTTGACCTCCGGCCTCCAGAACTGTGAGAAATAGGTGCTGTTTCTTAGCCACCACTCTTCGGTGCACTTCAGGGTTGCATTTTAGGATGGCAGCCACACTGATGTGGCTGATCTCATCCAGTCATGACACTAGTGGGGCATTCTGTGCCCAGTAGTTTGCATGCCTTGGCTGGTTTCATCCCAGTGGGAGCATCATGAATCAGGCACCTCAGCACCCTCAGCTTGAGACACGAGGGCTGTGTCTGGCACTGAAACCTCCTAGGCCATGTCAGCCCACTGGATGTCCTTCAAGGCTCCCTGGAGGATGCAGCAGGACTGCCATGATGCGCGGTCGCCATTATGAGCATGACGTGGTGTCTGTCCCCGGTGACAGTGACATTTTGGGTGTGCCACCTCCTGGATCATGCTCCCATTGGTTAGATCACCAAGTGTGGGCAAGGTGTGGAAATACAAGGGACTGTGAGGAGGACGGTGGGAGCCATGTGCATACTGAAATGCAGTGGGTTTCTGCGCTGTGGGCTCCTCGGGAAGGGCTGACATCCACAGAGGCAGGTGCCACGGCAGCCCCAGAATGCTTCCCCTGAGCAGCGTGGGCACAGAGGAGAGGAGAGGTTAGATGGGAACATATGGTGGAGATCACATGGCATCCCCCTGCTGTAATGTCCCGCCCGCAGATTCAAAGGCCACCACATGTTCCAGGCCTGAGCCAGGAATTCCCCACTTAGGCACTACTTTTGTGAATGAGCACCTCGCAGGAAGGGCCACGCTGCCTTGGAATGGAAGCAGGCATTTTTAGGCTTGTCCAGGGTAAGCGAGGAAGCGGAGGGAACCAGAACATTAAGCATTGCCCTCCTGGCAGGGACGGCATCTCAGCTGGCGAGCGAGAATTTAATTACAGCGCAGAGCCTGCTGGAGTCCCTGGCAGATGCTCACTGCTCTGGGCTCACAGAATTCCCACTTCAGCTGCTGGCTTGGAAGGCAGAGCCTGTCTCACAGGCTGTTTTTCTGCTTGATGCTCCGGTAAGTAAGTCTCCCATTTAAATAAAAACATCACAAGCCACCCTCTTTTACCTGTGAATAGAGCAATAATAGGAGAGGCAGTCAATAAGAAGCTGTCTTATTTGCGCTTTCTTGATTTCCGTCTCTCAGCAGGAGATGACTCAGTCCTGATTTGAGGAGAGGTGTTACCCCCAAACCTGAGAGAACCCCCTGAGACCACTCCACTTGTGCTTCTCTTATTGTAAAGTTTCTTGTAGCTGTGAGCCTGAATCACGTGCCTGTTGTTCAGGGTCTGACCACTTTGTTGTGGAATTTTCTAAATGGCCTCTCCGGCAGGTGCAGGCTATAACCTTAACTTGTGATTCAGGCTCTTCCTCCTTTTACTTCCGAAAACACAAAAGAATCGCAATAAGAGAGTGACAACTGACTATGGGAGATATGAAGTACTGAAACACGTGACCCAAAAATAATTAGAACTGCTCAGCAAGGCAGGCGGTGGAACCACTGAGCTACATCCCCAGCCCTCTATTCGCTTCTTAATACATGGTAGCAAATAATCACAAACTCGGTGGCTTAAAATAAGAGATGTTACCTCCTTCCCCCAGCTGGGGGGGATGGGCATCAGGGAAACCTCACAGCCTCCCCTGTGAATGGGAAGAATTTGGATACGGGACCATGGGAACCAGGAAAACTCTTGGCAGAGGAACCGCGTGGATAAAGGTGCTGCACTGAAGATGAGGGGCAGAAGATGACTCAGTCCATCTGCAGCAGATTCTCAATTCGTTCCTGTGGGACACTGCTGGTCTCTGAGTGGAACTGAGTGGGAATCCTTAAATTCAAACATGACTACCCTTCTCCTAATAATAATAATAATAATAATAACATAAACATAAACTAGTGAATAACTTTTAAAGATTTTTCTCCCATTTATTTTTCTTTCTTTCATACACTAATGAATAGCTGTTTAGCACACACTGTGCTTTGTGTTGGGGTCTGCAAGCACTGTGCTGATGCGGAGAGATGTTATCTTTGCCCTTGAGGTAGGTACACAGGGCCCTGTGGAAAGGTGAGATTCTGGGACCTTCAGGATTGGCTTCTCCTGAGACTGCTCTCCCCGACTTGTAGGTGGCCTCTTTTCCCTAGGTCTTTACGTGGCCCTTTTGTCTGTATATGCACTTCCCGGTGTCTCTTAGGGTGTCCAAGTATTCTCTTCTCATAAAGACACAGTCAGATTGGATTAAAGCTTCTATTAGTCACTTTCCTCTCACAAAGATAAAGTACCCAATACCCACAACCTAGAGGGGGAGAGGTTTGTTTAGCTCACGGCTTCAGTGGGTTCAGTCCATGGTTGGATGTCTCCAAGGCAGAAACGGCATAGAAGAAAGGCCTGGTGGAAGAAAGCTGCTCGCATCATGGCAGCCAGGAAGCAGAGGGAGAACGGAGGGACTGGGGACAAGAGTACACTCTTCCATGTCCCATGGTACCAGGGACCCACTCCTGCTGAACAATCTCCATCTCCAAATGAGAGACTGTGGGGGAGATTTTAGATCTAAACCATGCCCATCTGGCCTAATTTTACTTGAATCACTTCTTCAAAGGCCCTGTGTCCACACATAGTCACATTCTCAGGTACTGAGGGCTTGAGGTACTGAACAGCCCAAGCAGATGCTGGGGAGAAGTGCACAGGAAGGGTTACATCAACAGGGGAAGGAGCATTTAGAAATGTCCAGATAGAAAAGGACAATGTTCCGAAAAAGCAGAAATGCTTGTTTTTCTTCCTGGAATGTAAAATATAATATGATATGGAAGGACACAAAGCTCAAGAGGAAATAAGAAACCTCTGTTAGAAATGGAGGAAAGACATCAAAATCAATACCACGGACCAAAGCACAACTTAAAGTATGGTGGAAAATGGTGAATGCGTCGGTTTGTGCATAAAGGAAGGGCAGGAATAGAGCAGAAAGATAAGGATGCGGGAAGTTGCTTGCCTCCCTCTGTTAGCTGTGCGGTCAGCTTCTCTGCGCTGGTTCTGATCTGTTTTATCTACCACTCCTGCTTAGGCCAGCAACTGGATCCAAAGCTGCTCATACTCCCTGGGTTCCCATCTAACAATTCCTGCTGTTCAACGGCAGGGTACTCATCCATCCATACGGATAGAGGAAGCACCAGGAAAGTGTCTCAGCAAGACAGAGCCCATCCATGAGGGCACAGCAGGGCTAATCAGTTGCCCCACTGGAGCCAAGAATCATAATGGACAGGAGTGAGCAGCAGCAAGGAGTGGATAGAAGACTGTTCAGCAAACCAGCCAATGTCTAGTGAGGATTTATGAGTCTACTGACATACCCAAGAAAGAGATTAGGAAGAGGGATATAATGGCCATGGCAAGGAGAAAGGACTAGTTCAGAATTGAGAGATGTTTAAGAATTAACAATAAAGTGCATAAAAGAGGAAGAAGAGATGGCATTCAGCTTTCTGACCTGCAAGCTCCTATACATGGCGATATCACTAATGAAAGAATTAGGATCCAGGTGACAGTGGGTTTGAAGCAAGGTAAAAAGTGCAGGTTGGGTATCCTGACTGTGCAGTTTATCGTCTAGCCTCCAGGTGTGATTTGCTAGGTCACACAGGTCAGAAAGGAAGCCTGGACCAGGACTAGAGATGAGAGCCGTGAGCCTGGTAGAGGCACTGAGAAGTATGCAGGGTGGAGAGGACAGCTAAGGGTGAAGAGAATGTGTATTTCCATCCACTTGGGCAATGTGGGAGCTATGAGAAGTCATACACTTGACTAGAGTCCTGGGAACAGACCATGATGAGGCCCAGGAAAGCTGTGGCAGAAAGGTGTGGAAAACACTACTTGTGACAAGATAGAACATCAGAAGGTGTACCTGAAGCCCTAAACAGGAGTGTGTTTTTGAGGAGCCTGAGGCCTGTAGTCTTCTCCCTTCCTCTGCACCCTGACTTAGAAGTCATGATCAAAGTCATTCCCTTCTTCAGAAACAAAGTTACATGACAGTTGCTTATTTTCTCAGAGACCTCCAGAACTCTTGGACAAAAGCATCTATTCTGGTCAGTGGCTATGTTGGACAAGAGGCTCAATTACCCCAGAGTTTGAAATCAACACTTCAGCCACTTTCGTTTTGACATTAATTATTGTTTTCTAAAGACGGGTCCTTAGAATAGCAGAGGCATTCTGGCCAACAAAGGCAAAGCAGGGGGTATCACAATCCCTGATTTTCAATTATATTACAAACCTACAGTGATAAAAATAGCATGGTTCTGGCAAAAGAAAAGTCCTGAGGATCAACGGAACAGACTAGAGGATGCAGAAACAGTTCCAGACACACTCAGCCACCTTATCTTTGACAAAGGAGCCAAACACCTTCACTGGAGGAAAGATAGCCTCTTTAATAAATGATGCTGGAAAAACTGGCTTTCCTTATGCCAAAGATTGAAACTAGACCCATATCTTTCACCATGCACTAACCTAAAATCAAAATGGATCAAAGATCTAAATGTTAAAGCAAAAACACTAAATCTACTGGAAGAGAGAATTGGTAAAATGCTTGAGGTCATAGGAATAGACAAAGACTTCATGAACAAAACTCAGACTGCACATGAAATACTACAAAGAACAACTGGGACCTCATCTGATTAAAAATCTTTTGCACAGCAAGAGAAATCACCAGCAGAGTGAAGAGACAACCCACAGAGTGGGGAAAATTTTTTACCAGCTGTTCAGATAAAGGACTATTATCTAGAATATATAAAGGACTCAAAAAAAAATCAGACTCCCCCAAATTTAAAGACCCAATCCAAAAATGGGCATCTGAAATGAATAGACACTTCTCAGATGAATTAGAAATAGCAAATAAATATATGAAAAATGGTTCAACATCACTGGTCATTAGTAAAATGCAAATCAATAGCATGCTGAAATTCCATCTCACTCCAGAAAGAATGGCTGCTATCAAGAAATTAACCAATAACAAATGCCGGAAGGGCTGTGGGAGAAAAGGAACCCTTCTCCACTGTTGGTGGGAGTGCAGACTGGTGCAACCACTGTGGAAATCAGTGTGGAGATTCCTCAAAGAACTAAAACTAGAGGTTCCATTTGACCCAGGTTTACCGCTTCTTAGTATCTTCTCAAAAGAATTAAAAGCATCATACCACAGTGATATATGTGCACCCATGTTTACAGCAGCACCATTTGTAATAGCTAAATCTTGGAAACAGCCCAAATGCCCATCAACTGATGAGTGGATAAAGAAGATGCAGGGTTTTTATACAATGGAGTACTACCTTGCCATAAAGAAGGATGAGCTTCAGACATTTCTAGCCAAATGGATGGACCTTGAGACCATACTCTTAAGTGAAATAAATCCGACACACATGGTTAAATACCACATTGTTTCTCTGGTGTGAGAAACCAAAAATGGAAATAAGGACTGAGATGTATACTGGATGTTGGGAAATGGGAAGAAAGTGTTCAAATGGGAAGGAGAACTAGGGAAGAGGGAGGAGGAAGAAAGGAAGGGAGAAGAAAAAAGTGAAAATGGAAGGAAAAAATGAAAACAAAGCTTTTGTACATAGGGAGGGGAGGGGGCTTGAGGGGGAAATGGGATAAAATAAAATTTAAAAATTTTGGGGCTGGGGATTTAGTTCAGTGGTCCGGCACTTGCCTCAAAACACAAGGTCCCAAGTTCGATCGCTGGTACCAAAAAAAAGAATTTTTTAAAGTTGGATTCTGGCTGCCCAGGGTTTTTTGTTCCAAAATTCCATTGATGATCAAGTATCCCATCCATTTCCACTCCCTACTTAAAGCAGGATGAATTTTTAACTCTTTTACCTAGTATTTACCACATCCCATAATTCAGCCCCCCTTTAGCACAACAGCTGCATTGTGGTCTGGCCTATGTATAGATCACAGTGAAAAGTTTCTTCAGCCCATCCCAATTTCCCAAATGTCTCCACACACCACAAAATTGGCCCAAAGCCCAAAATCTCATCCAAATTTAATTAACTCAAAATTCTCAAATTTCATCATCTCAATCAGATGGGGGGGGTACTTTGGGTATAATCCAGCAAGGGTCGAAGTGCTTCTCCATCTATAGGTCTGTAAAATTAGGTGTCTGCTCCTAAAATACAATGTTGGGACAAGAATAGGCTGCCAGTTATAGACATGACTCAAGAGAAGGAGAAAATGGAAAAGAAAGAAAAAAGGGAGTCACAGGTCCCAAGCAATTCTGAAATCCAGCGAGGGTTTTTATGGCCGGAATAATTTCATGGCCCCACTCTGGACTTCATACTGTACCCTCTGCACTTCAGATTCCATCCTCTACAAGTACAATTCTGTCCCCTAAGTTATGCTTCCTGTTCCATAAAAAGCAGCATGCACTTGAGCTGGAGGATTTTATCACTGTGCTCCTTTCCTATAGATGTTTGCAGGACCAATGGCTCTATTTCATTTCATATTGTCTCCCTTGCCTGTAAAGTCACAGTGTTTCTGCTAGACAAAATTCTCAAGGAGTCTGTGGGTCTCTTGTTGACACCACAGGGATTTCTTCCACTAAACCAGAGCTTCTTGCAGGTCTTTCCTAGATACTAACCTCTATTTTTGGCATTTACTGAGTTGTTAATGGTGCAATCAAGGCTCAAAAGTTTTCTAGGTGCTCTCTGGTATCCACTTAGGGAATCTAAGTCATGCCCTTGATCTCTTCAAGGAGACTTTTGTGCTGCAGGCAGGGAGCAGAGCCAGCCTGAGAGAGACCACATGGGCTGCCCACACCTTTGGGATCACATCATGACACCATGCTCCCAGCTGTCAGTCATGGAGCTCAGGATTTAATGTTCACTCTACTGGGTCTTGGTCTTGCTTGCTTGCTTTACTTGTTGCTCTTTTCCTGTTCTTCCCTTTTGGAAGGGGGATGCTTACTGAGTTCTACCATGGAATGTTGGAAGTATGTAATTTATATTTTAGTTTTACATTGGGTTACAGAGGAGTTTGCCTTGAGCCTCAGAGGCAGCTTTGGATTTGTAGTATTCAGCAATACTGAAATGGCTAGGACCTTGAGGACTCTTGGACAGGAACTGAACACATTTTGCATTGTGGGATAGATACGAAAGAGTCTTGGAGGGCCAGAGGCAGAATTCTGTGGCTGGGCTCTCAGGAGACCCCCAAATGCCCACACGATAAAGGCTTGCTTGCCAGCCTGCTACATGATTGGATCCCCTAATAAGTGGGGCCTATGAAAAGGAAGTTAGGTCACCGGAACATGCCCTTCCAGGGAAGACTGGGAATCTCCCCGCCGCCTCCCCTCTTTCGAGCCACCATGAGGTGAACAGGTTGCCATATGCTCCTGCTCTGCAAGTCTCCCCACAGGACTGAAACAATATGACCAAGCACCTTGCCTTAGTTACTTTTCCCACTGCTGAGACAAAATACCCAACAGGCAGTTAAAGGAGGGAAGGTTTGTTTGTCTCACAGTCTGTAGAGGTTTCAGTCCATAGTCGGCTGGCTCCAAGGAAGGGTGGCGTGGCAGAGGGACATCACAGAGGAGAAACAGTTCATGGTGGGCAGAAGGTAGCAAAGCAAGGGAGAGAGCAGAGCTGGCCCAAGAGAGAAGCCCACGGGAGCTACAGCCACTGGCGCCATTGTAGGGGCGGAGCCACCCAAGCCCTTCAGAGTTCACAACTTGCCACAGATTGCCAGGGATGCTGGACGTGGAACTATGGGGCTTTATGTTTGCCCTGCTGGATTTTGGACCTGCCTTGTTCTCATTCCTTTCTGTCTCCTTCTTTGTACCTTTTAGAATAGAAATATCTATCTTGTGCCCTGAACGGTGGAAGTGTTTACCTTTCACTGGTACAGGGGCCTGCAGCTAGGAGTTTGCCTTAAATCTCAAAACAGACTTTGGACTTGGACTCCTCAGCAGTGCTGAGACTGTTAGGACCTTGCTAACGCTTAGAGACGGACCACATGGCTTTTTCATAAAGGAATATGCATGAGTCTTTGGGGGACAGAGGCAGAATGTTATGGCGGTGTCTAGATGTCCTCCCAAAGCTGTGGGTGGTCATAGGCGGGGCTTTTCAGAGGTGGCTGGATCTACAGTGTGTGGTGCTGGGATTGATTCATGGTACAGTGGTAGAATTAAGGGTGCAAGGATTACAGGTGTGAGTGCTGCCCACCCTAAGGCTGAGTAGCCTAGATTAGATGTAACGGACAGAAGGGCTTGTTTTATCTCTTGCTTGTTTTCACCTGTCTGCTTGCCATGGACGGTTTCTCCTCTGTGACACCCCTCGACCACGCAACCCTGCCTTGGAGCCAGCCAAGTTTGGACTGAAATCTCTACAAACTGTGAGCTAAATAAACCTTTCCTCCTTTAACTTGGGGTGTCGGGTATGTTGTCCCCGCATCGCGAAAGTAACTAACACACACCTATACACTGAAACCTCTGAAACCATGAGCCAAAATAAATCTTTTAAGATTTTAAATTGATTAATCTCAGATATTTTGTCCCACCAATGGAAAGCTGGTGAACACAACACCCAAAACAAGAAATAGTTATTACCTCAAATTCTTGGTGTTTTAAAATGAAATTGAAATTAGAATCATTGTCATAGAAATTGAAATCATTGCTGCCATAGATTTGACAACAAATAATTACTTGTTTAGAATTCCCTCTTCTGGCCTTTGAGAATTAGAAAATTTATAAAATTGAAAATTGTTTGGCATGCTGCAGGAAAAATGTATTTGAGTCCATATATATCCCACCCCCTTACTGAGTTAAATCCCTGGCCCAAGCCCGCATGTATTGTTACTTCTATTTAAATAATGTGTGACCATTTTGTGACCATGTAGCTCTTGGACTGTGGCCTTGCTGTGGCTTCCTGTGGTACCGGCACTGCAGGTGAGCTCGGGCTCACTGTAAGAAAAAATGAAGTGGGGCAGAGTTAAGGAAATTCAAAGTAAACATTCAAGTTTAAAAACAGTGCTATATTTATAACCATTGCTTAGCTTCTATATTTCCCAAATAAGGTCTGCTGTTTTTCTTATTTAAGTACAATAAACAAAGCACAGACTTCACAGTTTGGGAGCCTACCTGCTTGTGATAACAATATTCAGGGCAAAACAGCAAATTTTCCTAAGCAGGAGGCAGGCTCAGGGCTAAACTATTTGCATGGAGACAAGAGAGGTGTCCAAATGATAATGTCAGTGAGAAATAAATGCTCTAGGAAGGATGCTGGATGCCTGTGCCATATATGTTGTCCTATTCAATCTTTCCAACAGCACTGTGACATAATATCATTTTGGAGAGGAATGTATAGGCTCAGTGAAGGAAAGTCACTTTTTTAAGTTCACTTACATAGCTAGATAGTGGAAAATTGAGTTCCAATCCTAAATACAGCTACCTGAAAAGTGCATTCTCTTTACTCCCTTCTGTCTTCTACAAAGTACAAGAACGTTCTTTGGAGGCCCCAGGAGGGTGATCTAACCGCGTGGCAAAGCCAAGGAGAGCTGTATAGGAGGAAGGACGGAATTCGGTGAGTGGAGTTGGCAAAGACATTCGTATTGGGCCAGCAGAGTAAGGACAGGCTGGCTGGAGAAACTTGAGATGTGACGGGAAGAACACCAAGGTTCGTGCTCAGCTGGACGCAGACACAGGTAGGAAGTGGTTGGAGGAAGGCTGAAGACCTTGAAGGTGAGCTGCAGGGCACAGATCTTTATGGGAAAGGGGACCCAGCCGCAACTAACAACACCTGTGTGTGCCTCAGGGACCTTCACGGCACCTCAGTGTGCAGGAAGGGGATGAGGAAGAAACCGGGGGTGCCGAGATAAGCAGCGAGGAGGCTGCCTCCTGGGACCCGTGCAGGGTAAGGAGCATCTGAGTTACACGGGTGGGCAGGGAGTGAAGAGAGGCCGGCTGCCCAAGGACGTGCGAGACCGCAGGCGGAGCTGGACGGGAAGTGACAGATGGGGCATATGGTATGGGGCTGCGAGGAGGAGGGAGGAGTCAAGGGTGTCTCAGTCTCACTCTGAGATTCCCACGAGGGAAAGCAGGAGAGAGCTTGCTGTCTCAGTCCACCCTGCACTGTTCTCACAGAAAGCCAGGTAACTTAACAACAGTGGGAGTTTCTTTGGCGCACTTGGATCCAGAGCTCGGAGGTTCAAACAGCGGGGATGAACACAGACACTGGCTCCTTGCTACATCCGGGCACCAAAGGGCATCGCAGGGAGACAGAGAATGTGCACCGAGAGAAGGCAAGCGCTGGAGCTCAGGCTGGAGCCCTTTCACAACAGGCAGCTACCCGTCCCTGCCCAGCTCCCAGCAGGCTGCAAGGGAGGAGGCTCCCAACACGCGGGTTCAGGGGCCACAGGGAAGCCACAGGGCGGGCAGCAGAGGGTGGGCCCAAAAGGAAACGAGCGCTGGGTCCTGGGCTGGGCAGACACCCGAGCAGAAGCCCTCCACGAACATCAGAGATAACACCAGAGAGGAGACGCGCTGGCCAGGGCAGGGAGGCGGACGAGGCCGACCTGAGAGGGTGGAGGGAGAGGGGAGCCAGCCCGGCACTCGGCACTCCCGGGCTTCCTCGGCTCGGCTCGGCTCGGAGTCCGTGAGGGGCTGGAGGGAAGGGGCAGAGACTGCCGCACCTGGGCTTTCTCAGGAGGAAAGCGCCTCCGTGGGGACCCCGGGCGGTGGGGCGGGCGGCGCAGGAGGGCGGACAGGGGGTTGGGACCGCTCCCGCCGAACCTCATTTATGGGAGACGAGCAGCCCCGCCGTCGGCGCTCAGTGCTCTTCGCCCAGACTAATCTAGGGTTCCCGAGGAAGTACAGCTACGGGGTTTTTGTTATTTTTTTAAACCATGCCATAATAAAATATGCACGCAAACTATAAGGGGTGCGGTCATTAACTCACACCATCGGTGAGGAGGGTGGGGATTAGAAGTGTTGGGAGTTTCAGGGATGCACTTTAGGGCCTCGGTCCAGGCTCCTGCGCAGGACTCCCGGGCTGGTGTCCGGTGTCAGCCCCGCTCCGGGCGCCCACCCGCCTCTCCGCTGTCCTGGGCGACCCGGGAAGCCGCCGTCCACTCCCCGACGTTTCCCTCGCGTTCCTGTCCTCTCTGTCAGGCTCCTGCCTCCAGGCCGAGCCTCCGGAGCTTCACCCCTGCAGCCCCTGCACCCAGCACGCTCCCTGGCCCGCAGTAGGTGGCGCCGCGGGAGGCAGCGGTGATCCCCGCCCCCGCCCCCGCCCCCGCCCCCGCCCAAGGGCTTCCGCAAAGCAGGCGCCGCTGCGTGGCGCTTCCCAGCAGAGGGCGCAGGAGGGCCGAGCAGGGCCGCGCAGCCTGAGGGGATGAGCCCGAGGGGCCGCTGCGGCCTGGTCACAGCTTGTCCCGCGCTCACGCTCACGCAGACACTGCCTGCTCCCCCCGCGCCCCCCGCGTGGCCGTGCCCCGGGGCGTCCTGAGGTCCTGTGGTCCCCAGGCCCCCGCCGGCCCTCGGCGAGCTCAGAGCCCTGAGCCCGGGGCCCCACGGCTTCCTGGTGGCTCCGGTCACTTCCCTCCCCTCGCTGGACTTCAACGGACCACACTCGGCTGCTTCCAGTAGGTGCCCGGCCCCAAGTCCTGCTCGGGAAACCGTTGTTTACTTTTCCGTCCAGGCGAACCCATTGATTGGCCCTGACCGGCCCAGCAAGTGGCAGAGAACGGCTCGCAGCTGGCACGAGACAGGAACCTGGACAGGATGAGGAGCAGCTGGGCTGTTCGAGTCTCTGTCTGGAATCCAGTGCGGAATGCGAAGAGGCAGCCAGAGTGTGCCGGTGCTGGCTGCCCTTACAGAGGCCCGGCTGCCCGCTGCGCCTGTGCTAAGTGCCGCGAGAATACTAATTCAATCCTCATGACACTCTGGGAGTAGGTGACCGCATCAGTTCTTTACAGACGATGGAACCAAGCCCCAGACATGGGCAATGCAAGGACATGGAGCTGGCCAGCGTGGGAGCTGACACAAGGGCCCCAGCTGGCTGCTTCAGCAGTCTGCATCCCCCCCTCATTTGCGTAAAATTAGACTATGTGCACACACAAGAGACACAGATAATTTTTTTAATTGCCTTCGAATTAAAAGATGCCCATGATCTTAGTCACTTTCTCATTGCTGAGACACAATTCCCGACACCCACACCTTAAAGAAAGACAGATGTCTTAATTACTTTTCTCATTGCCGAGACAAAATACCCGACACCCAAAGTCAAAGGAGGAAAGGTTTATTTGCTCACAGTCTGCAGAGGTTCAGTCCATAGTCGGCTGGCTCCAAGGCAGGGTGGCCTGGCAGAGAGGCATCACAGAGGGGAAATGGTTCATGGCAGGCAGCAGGCAGCAAAGCAGTGAAGTAGGGAAGCAGCAGGGAACAAGCATCGAGGACAGCTTCCCCTGTCCGTCCCTTATATTCTATCCAGACTTCAGAGCCTCAGGAGAGGTAGCACTCACACCAAGGGTGAGGCAACCTCAATCTTAGCCTCGAACCACGACTCAATCCCAGCATCACATCCTTAATCCCAGCATAGCACGCTCTAGATCCAGCCACCTCTGAAAAGCCCCACCTATGACCACATGAAGCTTTGGGCAACATCTAGACACAAGCTATAAGAAGAGGTTTATTTTGGCTCTCACTTTGTGGAGGTTTCAGTCCATGGTCAGCTGGCTCCATGCAGAGCGGCCTGGTGGAGGAGATGGAGCTCATGGTATGGTGGACGAGGATCCCAGAAGGGAAACACTGTAAAGCCTTCTAGGCCACAGCCCCAGTGGCCGCCTCTTGAACCAGGCCCCACCTCCCAACAGCTCATCAGCTCTAAGCACCATCATCCAGTCACCTGGCTACAGCCTCGGCTATGCATGCTTGAGGCTTCGGGGGATGCCAGGTCTAAACCACGGCACCCACTGAGCACATCAGCCTGCCCATCTGTGGAGAAGGGCAGGGTAAAAGTGGGAGACCAGAACAAAAAGAAAGATTATATGCAACAAATGCATGAATAAATGAAAACAAGAGTGGGGGCATGCAAGCCCATGTGCAGCTGTGATGTGGACGGGGTGAGTGTGCACAGCCAGCCCTAGGAGGGGACACAACACAGGATGGCGGCTCTCTGCGTGGCAAGGGCATGGGACAGTTCTGGGCCCAACCGAGCATCACTGCAGCTGTGCGAGACCAACTTGCTGCTGGATACTGGATGGAGAAGCTGGATGCCGCCGAGCCTAGCCAAACACACGAACAGTGCTCCATGCCTTCTGACTGAATTCACGGGTGGACAAATACTGAACAAGAGGGCGCTCCCTTCCCGAGAGGCTACGGGCCAGGTAGTAAGGGGCGCGGTGCCTTCCAAAATGGGTGGAGGCAGCTGTCCAAACAGATTTTAAAAAGAAATAAAGAAAACTATTGCTTTTTGGGTAAAATTTAGAATATAAATCTTTGAAAGAACATTTTCAAGAGTTATTAGCAACAATGCCTGTACATTAAATTCATGGGTGGGGCAATCAAATGTCCAAATAGATTCTATCTCCCATTAAATTTTCTGCCCCTTGGAGGGTAGGGGCACCCAATATTTAACACTCAATCAAAATAAGGAGCTGATTTTAAATGGTGATGTAGACTAAGCATACATCCAGCCAAAATGATGATCTTAAAAATAGCTGTTTGCTTTTCACTCTAGACAGAAAGAGACCCTAAAACCTGACCCTCATCTCATCGCTGGTGCAAATGCTAAGTTAATATGTGCTTCTGGAAGATGCCGTAATAACATCTGCAGAGAAATTTAAACATTGAGCACCCAGGGATATTGCAGGCGCTGTGTACAAGACAAGTTTTCTAAGCCTGGAGCAGCACCTTCCCTGGTCTCTGTGTGCCTTTGACCGAGAAACTCTCCACGCATCCTTCAAATCACCTCTTTTCAGTTATTGCTAAGAAAGATCAGCTCCCAGCATACCGCAAGGGCTTCCCATCCCAAGTTGTTTGAATCATATATAAAATCCCACCTCACTGAGCATCTGATCAAACGGCAATTTCTCAAAGCTGAGGAGAGACCCAGCTACCTCTGCCAAGGCCCTGGCCCTGACAGTTTGGCTGGTAATGATCACTTCCTTGGGAAATCCACAGCCGCAGATGTGGTTATGCAATTCCAACCAAAGGGCAGGGGAGTCGCCCTGGAATGCAGGAGCTATGTATCCTCACCAAGGGCCTTGGGACCATGAAATTCTAGGGTCTAGCTCAGGGACGAGACTGGAGGGAGAGGCCAGGCAGGGACCACTGCCACTTGGGGACAGAGCAGCCCACCCACCACTGCCAGTGAGCTGTAGCCTCAGAGACAGGGCCGAGTCTCCACAGGGCATGTAGTGTGGGGCACGGCCGTCCTTGCACGGGGCTGAGGCCTCCCTCCTCTGAGTCCCCTGCCGTGCTGAGCCCTTTAGCTCCTGACAGGAGCAGACACCAGAAGAGGGACTTGAGAGGGAGAAGCAGCTCGGAGACAGGAACAAAATAGAGGATTTTTCATATTAATAGAGTTGTGTTTTATTTCCAAGGAGGGAAAATTGGGAAGTAAAATAGACAAGAAGCATATTTCCCCAAGGGATGGATGCACACACTTCCTGTGTCCAGCAGCCCCCTGGGCAGTGCGTGTCCACTGCGGTTAGGCTGTGCATGTGGAGTCAGACAGGTCGGGGATTGAATGCAGCTGCAAGGGAGCTGGCCCAGTCACTTAACTATCTGTAAATTATAATACATCGGGACATCATGTCCTTTGCTTCTGATCCAGTTAATTTCTCTGGGATTCTTGCCTCACACATCTCTGGCCTTCTGACACCAAGAAACTGAGCTGAGATTTGGAAAACAGGTGCTGAAAGAGAATTACTTTAGTACAACAAGGAAGGGCCTGAATCACACTAGGCCCAGGAACAGCTGCTCCCCTGCCCCACGTGTGTAAGGGGGAGCCAGCTCCCCACTAAGCCACATGGTCTACACCCCTTTCCTGCCTGTCCCATCTCTCAGTCTTCAGAACGGTCCTCATTTCATTCTGTACATAGCTGAGTTGAAGGAAATGCTGGCTGATTATCAAGAAGGCATTAATACTGAACAACCTCAGCTTCCTCAGGGTTTTTTCCAGTCAGTCCCTTAAGCAAATGTCTGTAGGACCCCACATTATTTTCCTATGGCTGTTGTAACAAACTGCCACAAGTGTACGTGGTGTAACAGCACCAGTCTACTCTCGGTTCCACAAGTGTGAAAATGGAGGTGTTGGAGTGGCCACCTTCCTTCCCAAGCTTTGGACAAGAGTCAGGTCCTCATCTTTTCCAGGACCTAGGGCCTCCTGCGGGCCTTGGCTTATGGCCACTTCCTCCCTCTTCACAGGACGTTGCTCTGACCTCTCTGAGCTCCTCTTTCTGCTCTGCCACGAGTGTCTGTCTTTTATAAGGACCTTGTGAAGACACTGGAACCACCCAAGTGACCCGGGATCCTCGGCCTATCTCAAGATCCTTATCATACTGCTCCCCGTGAAACTGAGGCCCTGGCAGGCTAAGTGACCTGCCCGAGTCACACAGAAGTGGACCTGAGATTAGAACTAGGTAGCTGGGCTCCAGAATCTGCTCACAGCCACGATGATCTCCTCCCCAACCACCAAAACAGTGCTGTCACTGATGTCGCAAGGGCTGTCTGACTCATGGCATGCCAGGCCTGGTGTCCAAGTAGGCATAGAGGAGCTCGGAATGGAGGGCTTCAGGGGTGTTCCTGGCAGGACACAACTGCAGAGATCACTGGGCAGGGACACGATGGGCTCCTTCAGGACCACAGATGATGGGATTGATACTGACTTCAGAAGAGAGGACTGTCCAGAAGTGGATAATGAAAATAGGAAGTGCTGGTCACTTCTGCTCAGAAGTTGACTGTCAGCAATCAGTTAGGGGGCAGGAGGTGGTAAACCCAGGGCCTGTGAGTGTCCCTCTATGCATATGGGTGAATGCCACAGGTCTGAAAAGATCCACAAAGGTCCGTGGCAGTGGAGGGTAAGACCCAGACATGGGCCTGTCCCCGTGGAGCTTGCAGGCTCAGGGGACACTGGCAGAAAGCAAGACAAGGATGGCTCCCTGCTGTGGACCTTGTTCCGAAGAGGCAAACCTAGAGACAAGGAGGCTGGCTGGAGGTGAGTGCATAAGCTCCTGCACCCTTGGACGGCCCCTGGGGACGTCTGGGGAGATTATGTGCAAGAGTTCAGTGCCACCCTTGGGAAATATGGAGTTTAGGAAGCTTCCTGGAAATGCCAGTGCAGAAGATAAGGGCCAACTGCAAAGGTGAATAGAAGGACAGAGTGTTCCAGTAAGAGCACTGCTGACCACATTTCCTAGAATTATGTGTGCATTTGCCCCCCACCTTGGGTAGATTCCTGTGGGGCAATGATTAGTTCTTACTCATCTTTTTATTCAACTAATGTTTCTCAAGCATTGCTCCATGTGGGCTGGACTAGAAAAATCTACCATCAAGAAATACAAAACAGGGCTGGGGATTTAGCTCAGTGGTGCTGTCACCTGCCTCACAAGTGCAAGGTCCTGAGTTTGACCCTTGGCACAAAAAAAAAAAAAAATAGAGAGAGAGAAAGAAAAAGAAATACAAAACTAAGATATAAAGGAGGCAACTGTTCTACCCCTTCCTAGCTTCTAGAGAAATGGCTGCTAGCAAAGAATGACCAATACGAAACTCTTAGCAACTTTAAAAGTTTCCAGTGGTATAACTTTAAGTGAGTGAGGCTTTTGAACAATTTCATTATTCTTTTACAAAAGAAAATATACTAATTTTTAAAAATATCAATTTGTATGGATTGTAGAGCAGTCAGTAAGTGTAATCACATTATACATGCTAATTTAAACATATATTTTAAAAACCAACAATATGCTATGGACACCATTTATATCCATAAATGTATTTCTAGAATGTTCTAGACTGCCATATCAGATTTGACTTTCTTTAGCCTAAGTAAACCCAATGACCTTTAAATAAGATTAATACAAGCACATATTTGCTTTCTATTTTCTTCATACTCTTCAATACTTCTTGCATTATCTTTCAAGTTGGATGATATTTTTTTTCCAATCTTTGCTCATGCTGTAACCAAAGCAAAAGCACAAGATATCAGGGTTTTGCAGGGTTAAGTCAGTCCTTCGTCCTTACGGCCTCCCATGTCTGAGAATAAGTTCCAACCAGAGCTGACTTCACCCTTGGACACAGGGTCCTGCTCCAGTGACATTACACTGACATTTGTTGGCCATTTGGAGGCCGCTGTCAGCAATGGCCTTCAAAGAGAGGGTTTCCAAGTTGTTGGTCCTGAGTTCGCTAAACTTAATTTTTGCTTGGTTTCCAAGGATTTAAACCAAAATATGTACCAATTTCTCTGGGCAGCCATGCCTCTAATGACATGCATCTGTAGGGACATTGTTTCTCCAATTCCATTTCACCTATTGCTTCTACTTGCAATTGTGGGGCCAGCAATAATCACTCAGCACTACCCTGACAGCGCTTGTGGTGGGAAAGGGAGAGAAACGGAAAACTTATACAAATTGTTACCCATCTACTTCATGGTCACAAATGACCCTCAGGGCCTGAGCTTAGGTCTTCAGCAGGACAAATATGAAAGGTGGGAGGCAGGCAGGACACAGAGAGACAGCTGTGAGGGTCCCCATGCTGGGTGCCTGTTCTTCGTCCTGCTCTGTTCAGACGGCTTCCAGAACATTCCAGTTGCCAGACCCATCGCAGAAACTTCAGGGCAGAAAATTGAATTCCTACCTGCCATTCTGGAAAAGAACTTCAAATGGAAAGCTAACCCTCCAGAACCCCAGTTCTCACAGAGAGGAGCACCCCAGCCCTTGTGCCTTCTCCCCCTGGTGCCACTCCTAAGAGGACAATGTGGTCTCAGAAAGAAAACCCCATGAAACTGGTTCAGATCCCCTCTCTGCCGCTTATGCATCTGAACATGTGTGAGTAATGACACCTCTCTGGGTGTCACACTCCTTGTCTGTGAAATACGGATGACATCAGGTGCAAAACGTGTGTGTGCATCAAATCAAAATGGTGGAATCACTTCCCCTCCTCAGTTTCCCAGCTGTCTGGCCCCACCCTCTCCTTCCTGCCTCTTGGTTTGCTCCAGATGGAGCCAAAACTTCAGACACCATCTCCCACTTCTCTTCTACCCCTCCACAAGGGTGTTCCCCACTGCCACGTGGAAGCCACACTGGGCAAACCCACCAGTGAGCTGGGGATGATTTTCTGTCTTCCTCGCCCCTGCGGAATGGGGAAGCCTAGAGGTCAGCCTCGGACTCTCTCCTCAGTGCTCCTTGGACTTCCCTCTGTGGGCATCTCATAGCTGCATCACCTCTATGAAGGGGCACCTCCGACTGTAGCTCAACCTGACTTTTCCCTGAGCTCCAGGCTGTATCCAACCACAGTCCCGAGTTGCTTACTGCCGGGCTTACACCTCCTGAGAAATGCATCGTTAGTTCACTTCCCCTTCCTGCCTATATCCTAGAGTGTAAGTGAACCAACCAAGATGGCTACCGAACCTTTAGAAGATACAACCCTAGGGCCCCACGTCACACATGCATCCCATCATTAACCAAACGTACCTACGCAGCGCAGGCCCTTATTTACAAGACATCTCTTTTGGATCCTTCTCCGGACATCTCATACGGGGCTCTTTGCATCCTGTGGGTCCACTTTTTGGCTCCAGTAGCTGCTGTGTCCACCAGCTGCACCCAGAAGGGCGGTGTGCCACCTTGGGCTGAGAGCCTGCACACCTCGCGTCTTCTCCCCCAGAGTGAATCCACTGTGAGTTTGGATCCCTGCAGGATCCCATTCCCTAGGCAAGCGAGAGCCTTTCCTCAGGGAGTGAAGTTGCAGGACACACCCTGGAGTGGTCCCTCCTGCTGCCCCACTGCTCCATGCCTGGGATGGCTTCCAGCAGCCCACGCGTGTCCCTGCTCCTGCTGCAGAGTCTGCTGCTGAGGGGACCAAGCCACACATACGTGTAGCGGCCCCTCGGAGAGAAGGTGGCTCCGTAGCCCATCCACCGCGCCCCATCTTCATCTTCACATCTCAGACGGAGCCCAGAGCCTCAGCTGCTCCAGGAGCCTCAGCTCCTCACCGCTCACCTGGCCCCGCCGTCCGCCCGCAGATCTGCCCACCTTCCCCTCTCCAGTCACCACAGCTCCTGACTCACCTCCCTGCCACAGCCCGGCCCCTCCCCCCGCCAGCCAGGGGACCGCGTGGGGCCTAAGGACCGCTTGTCGCTGCCATGCCTTTGCCCTCCTGTGGCGCCCATCATACTGGAACCAGAACCAGACCCGATCAGCTCAGCTCCTGACACACCTGCCGCCTCGCCGACTTTCCATTGCCCAAACCTGCTGCCTCAGTTGCTTTTCTGGTCGCTGAGACCGAATACCCAACACCCCAAGTTAAAGGGGGAAAGGGTTGTTTAGCCCACAGTGTGTAGAGGTTTCAGTCCACAGTCAGCTGCTCCAAGGTGGGGTGGCACAGCAGAGGGGCAACAGGTCATGGTGAAAAGAAGGCAGCAAAGCAACAAACAAGGGAAGACCACAGCTCTTTCTGTCCCTGCATCTTACCCAGGCTGCTTAGAGTGGGGCGCACTCACACCCCAATCCTCCTGCTCAACCTTAACCCTAGTACCGGGCACTGCACTGTGAATCAGCCCCAGCATCACACACTCCAGACCCAGCCACCTCTGAAAAGCCCCAGCTATGACCGCATGAGGCTTCGGGGGACATCAAGACACAGCCATGACACCTGCCAACCTTCTGCTTCAGATTTTCTGGGTGGATCTGTCCTCTGAAGACGCCATTCAGGCCTGGCCTTCACTCGGCCACCCGCTCTTGTCGAGCAGCGCCCATGTCCTCAGGGGCCCCCTGGATCCCACTGCCTGTCACAGCCCTTGCTTGCTGTGTTCTCCATGCAGACCCCACCACCTGATACGACCGAGCCCACCCAGCCCGCGAGCGGCCCCTCTGAGCGCCGTCCCCCCCCTCGTCCGCATGCACCGTCACGCGCTGTTGTGCCTCCTGAGCCCTCTCGCGTCAGCCTCTGGGGTCAGAGATGACAGCTTCTGTAGTGAAATCTCCTTGGAAAATGAGTCCTCCTGGACAACACGCTCCCGTACGGCTTCTCGGGAGCATTTCCAGCCTCACCCTCCTCACTCTGCAGAGGTGTGGGTGCATTTAGGGTTCATTCACCGAGGTGACACCAGCCATGGAGAGGCTGCTTGAGCCAGGCCCCGGCCCAAGCACAGCAATGCAATGACAAGCCCCATGTGCTTCCCTCAGTGGGACCCGCGGACCTGAGGGGTCACACAGGGCTGCCAGATGCAGCCTGAGTGTGGGAGGAGAAGCATCAGGAGAGCCCTGGGGGAAATGACATCCAACCACAGTGGTCGGATGGGGGTGGAGATTCCTGAGTTACCAGCCTGGGTGACTGAGGTGGAAACACGAGAATTTCATACTTGGATGCAGAGTCATGTGTTCCACCATCTGCCTTTACTTTCTTTTCTTTTCCTTTCTTTTTCTCTTCCTTTCTTCCTCTCTTTCTTTCATGTTGACAGTTCTTCCAGTTCCCTGCTCTCTGGTTTCCCCGGTGATCGGTCACACATCACAAGGGTGGAGAAGGACTTCCCACAACCCTTGGAGGACCTGCAGGAGCTGCTCAAATGGAAGTCACAACACAGACCTCAGAATCCCGCCTCAGGGACCTGGAAACCTGGATTCCTGCAGCCCATTCCCACACGCAAAAGTCAGGAAGCCCTTGGGGCCTTGATAGTGCGTTCTGGGGAGACAGAGAGTGTCAGCAGACAGCTCCTCAGCACAGAGGCCTGCAGGTCAGGGGACAGGGGCCTTCTGCTGCAGGGTACTCTAGAAGTTCCACCCTGCCCCCTATGCCCCATGCCTGTGTGAGCGACCACAGTGTGACCTCTCTGGGCTCCGCATGTGAGCTCCTGCTGATGCCATGGGCCACACCTACAGCCACAACAGGATCTCACCCCTCCCCGCCCCTGACCAGTCGCCTCAGGCGTGGTGGCTCACTGTGGCACTGCCTGCCAAAGAGGCTCTGAGGGGCCCAGCATCCCCTGCTCCTGGCCCTGCCTCCCACACATGGACCCCCCATCCAGCTCACGGCACAGTGGGCTTGGTGGTCTCTGCTGGAGTCTCTCCACTTCCGTCCACCCGGGGTGCTGAACACCCACCTCGGTGCATGTGATCACTGCAGTGTGATGCTCTGCCTGCGTTGAGTAGCTGTGCTTCACAGGACACACCACACGCTTGTACTGCCCCCCGTGCACGTGTGCACACAAGACACACACCGCAGATACATGCAATGGGTGAGCACATAAGACATGTGAACACATGTACAGTGCAACACATACACACAACACACTACACGTACAATACACAATGTGCAAGTGCACACACAACACATGCCCTATGCAACGTGGCACATATATGCACGTAAAATGCAAGTACACATGTAACTTACAACATATGCACACACAATATACAACACGTAACATACATGCACATGGCACATGAACACAGCAGTGCACACGCAATGTACAACTCACACGTGCATTTGGAACCTGGAGCACACTGTATCCATGGCACACATGCACACACACAATGCATGTGTGCACCTTCTACATACACACACCTGTCATCCGTGTGTACACACACATCACACATGCACACATATACAACACACACATGGGTTTCCTGCATGCACTCGTGGCCCACACACCCCTCCAGCGCATATGAGATCCATGGCCCCTCCTGACACCTGCTTGCCCTCCCTCCCTCCCACTGCTTCCTGCCTGCTCTCGGGAAAGCTGCGGTGTCCGGCTCTGTCATTCAGTCCTGCGCTCTGCTGCTTTGGGACCTCAGGTAAGTATTCTGTCCCTCGGTTTCCCTTCTATAGAATGTGCATGGTCGTGCGCACCTGATGGGTTTGGAGTAAGTACTTCAGAAATGTTGGTGAGTGCTCAGTGCTCTGAGATCCCAAAGTCCTGGCTTCCTAGCTGGACACATCAGACCCCCCCTCAGCAGCCATGGGGGAGCAGAGGTCCCCATGCACAGGCCTCCTGTTGAGCAGTCCCACCCAGGGCATCAGGAGTGAAGCACGAGAAGGCTGGCAGGAGCATCCATTACCAAGCTCTGGAGCAGGCACTGAGGCCCCTGGGTGGTGCCCCTAGAAGCCTGCTGAGCCCTTGGGAGCATGCCTGGAAGGGGGTCGATCCCCTGGCCTTCCCTCCTCAAGGAAGCCACGCTGAACAGAGGCGGCTGCCAGGGCTGCATGTGGGTCAGCAGGCAGGGAAGCCTCGGGCTGATGGGAAACGGGCTCAGGCAGAAGCAGAGGCTGGGGTGATGTTGGGGTACACGCGTGTGAGCCCAGTCTGACCTCGTCGGAAAGGACAGGGGACAGTGAGGTCCCAGGTCTGCGTGGGAGCACAGGAGGCTCTGGCACACCTCGCTGCTGGTCCTCCCACATGTTCCTCTGCTGCGCTTTCTCTCTTCACTTCCGTTACCGCCACACTTCTCTGCCACCCTGTGGGAAGAGTGTGCCGTGGAGGGGCTGCAGCTGCACCAGCACGCCATTCTCCAGGAGATTGGCCGCCGGGCACAGGTACTGACCTCGTGTCGTAGGGGCGGGGAGCTGCGCTGTATGGGGGTGCAGAGTGCAGTGCCCTGAGCACCTCCGCTTACCTCCCAGGGGCGCCATCCCCTCTCTGGAGAGAAGCGGGGGAAGCGGTGGGGCCTCCTGTCTGCGCTCATTTCCCTGCCGTGCCCTGAGGACCACAACCAGCTCCCCCTGGGCACCAGTGGGGCAAGAGTTGGTGCCTGGGCCTGCCTCTTCCCGGGGAGAGCTGAAGCCATGTCTCTGGCACCCAGGCATCTGCTGGCCCAGAGTTCAAGCCCCTGGGCGAGCACACAGAGCTCAGACACAGGCGAGTCCAGGTCTTGACTGCCCCCTGCCTGAGGAAGCTGTGGGGTCCGCTGCGCCGGCCCGGCTGCTCCAAGGCAGGGAGAAGGATGGAGCCGCATGAAGGGACACCAGTGGCCTCTCTGTCCACGTCCTGGGGCACTTTCCAGAGAGGGAGCAGCAGGCTCAGCTCTGTCCGTACCGTCCCTGCATTCTGGGCAAATGACAAATCCTGACCAGCCTCGGGTACAGGGGTACATTTTGCAGCGGCTGGGAGCCAGACGCTCTCTGCTATTGTCTGACTGGGTCCCCCCAAATGCACGGGCTGCACACTTACTCCGGGATGTGACGGTGTGGGCAGCTGAGGCCAGGGCCTCCTGCTGAACTGGCGCCGTCAGTGTCCATGTCTCGGCCACATGTCGCTCTCCTGCCTCTCCCCTGCTGCCCTGGGACAAGGCAGCAAGAAGCCTCCCCCAGATGCCGGAGCCCTGACCTTGGGTGTCCCAGCCTCCGGCCCGTGAGAAAGAACCTCGCTCTTGTCAGTTAGAGGCCTCGGGCGTTCTGTCCTTGCGGCTTCCTCAAGTCAGACTCTGTGTGCCACCCCGACGCTGGGCACTTTGCCTTTAACCTCTCTGCTCCTCTTGCCAAGGTGCCGGCTCTGCATTACCCGTGAGGACACCAAAGGACACTGAGGGGACTTGACTCGCCTAGTGCTGCCACTGGGAAGTGAGCAGCAGAGTTGGGTCTGAGCTGGGGCTTCTCCTTCCCAAAAGAACACAGCCTCGGAGGCTTCCATCTGCACAGAGGCAGGGCCGTGGGGCTGGGACCCTGCAGAGAAACCGGAAGTTAAATTAGCAGGGATGCAGAGGCATAGGGCATCCCCAAGGGCCTTGGGTGTCCCTCAGGGCTGTGCTTACAGCCACCGGGAAAGCGGTCCCTCTCCATCCCTGCCCGAAGGTCAGGTCCACGAGGCCATCCTCCTTTCCTGCTTCCTGTACTGACTGATGAGTGCTCAGGGCCAGGACCAGGGTCTGGCTCACACACACTGACAAAGCGGGAGGAGGCAATCGTCAGCAGTCGGCAGTCGGCTGGAAGGCTGGGCTCTGGCGGAGCTGTGAGGACCGAAATGCCTGACTTTGCCCGTTTCCGTCATAGAATTAACCCAGCAGTGGGTTCTACTGTAGACACCCTACCTCAGGTGTTCCTCTGTCCCTCTGTCTCTCTGTCTCTGAACAGTGCAGCCGTGGGGGTGAGAAATCCCTCGGTACACACAGATCCCTTCTCATTCCGGTACCACCACCTCAGCGTCTCATTAGGGAGGAAACAAACTTTGAAATCACGCCTGCGCACGAAGCCTCTCAAAGCTGGAAATGGAAAACAAGGTTGAAATTGGCCTGGGAAGGAGCTGGAGGAGACCTCCCGCATCTGCTGTCCAGCTCCTCCCAGCACACCGGGTCAGGGGCGCAGGAAGCTGAGCATCATGGGAGCCGAGTGAACCTCCTGCCAGCCCACGCAGTCAGGCTCCAAAACAGCACTCCTGCCAAATGCGTCTGGCTCGGAGCACTGGAACCGCTCTCCTGCCCGCTGCTGGGAAGAGGCGTTCTGGCAGGAGAAAGAGCCCGCGGGGCAAGTCCGACCCACACCCCAGCCCCGGAGAGAGACGGCTGGAACAGGAGCAGCCTGCCGGGCCCCTCCTCAGGGCACTGCTCCTTCACACCACCCTGTGGTCACCCGGCGATCCTGGGCACTGCCCATGGCCAGCCGTTGGCTCTGTGCATTCATCTCACAAATGCCCATCTCCCAGCAGCCACTGTGAGTGTTTCCTGTAGAAGAACTGTGTACAATCTGCTAAGTCAGACAGATGGGGAGCCTGAGGCACAGATTAAGGAGCTTGCCTGAAGCCACACCACCCAACCAGGACTCGTGGGGCTCTGCCAGCTCATAGTGCTCGCTGCCGAGGCCTGGAGGGCCTGCCACTCTTCAGAGCCCAGCGGGCCGTGCACTAAGCCCACACCCGTCCTAGTGTGGGATGGAGTTAGTAAGCAGTCACTGCACCTTTCACACCCAGGGCCTCCAGGACCGATTCCCATTTGCCTTTGTACTGGAGGGTGTGCTCAGAGCGAGACGTTTCTGGCCCCCAGGGCCCCACACCCCAAGTGCCAGGCTCTGCCGGCTGAGCACCTTGGGCATTACAGGGGCCTCACAGTCCCCGGTCCCCTGCCCAGTCCCAGGTGGGCCGGGGGCTGCACCCTAGGAAGCCAGGGTTTTCTGACCACACAGGGAAGTCTGGGGGTGGCGGCGGAGCTTGTACAGAGCACACGGAGGGACAGTCCTAGCACGGGCTTGATGAACAATCTCCACAGTGGTTTGGTTAAAAAGGCCCACTCGTTCCCAGGGAGCTGGCGGGCAGCTGTGGGGCCCTGGAAACAGCAGGTCTTGGGGAGAAAACAGGGCTGGTGCCATCTTCTGTGCTGTCAAGAGAAGGGCCTCAGAGGCCAGGGGTGTCCCAGGAGCCCTGGAAAGACAGCAGGAGGGGACAGGAGCTCTGCAGCCCACAGCGCGACCTCCGTCCCTCACCTGGGGGAGGAATTACATGCTGTCACTTGGGTGTCTGCAACCTCTTCCCGCCCTGAGAACTGTTTCACAACAAGAAATCTTGCAGCTCGGGCCAGAGGGCGGACTGGGCTGGTTCCACAGGTTCAGGACCAGATGCCAGGCAGGATGTTTACCATTTCTGTTTTATCTTGCACACGTTTGTCCAGGCAACCACGGTGCCCAGTGTCCACCCCGCTGACATCACGCTGTCCCTGCAGTCCCAGAAAGCTGCCCCACCCAGAGGCTGTGGTCAGAGGGGTGGGGCGGAGTCACCTACCCCTGGCATGAGCACCAGGCTGGGTGGTGGTCAGGCTGCCCCTGCTCAAGCCAGACCGGGTTCTATATAGTTTCCTTTCCTCAGGGCCAGAATCCCCACATGGATTCTTGTGTTCATTTCCTGGGCTGTGGTAACAACGTACCACCAGTGGCATGACTTTCAAATTAGACATTTATTGTCTATCACTTCTGGAAGCCAGGAGACCACCACCAGGGGCTGGCAGGGCTGCTTCCTTCAGAGGAGGTGCTGGGCAAATCAGGCCACCCAGCATCTAGTGGCTGCTGGCGACCTTCCGCACTCCTTGGCTTGTAGAAGCATCACCCAAGCTCTGCCTGCACCTTCACATGGCATGGGTCACCCACAGTGTTCCCGTGTGGCCGAATTTCCCCCTTGGTGGGACAAGAGTGGCCCACCCCACCCCAGGGTGGCCTTGAACTAACCAGTGATATCTACAATGACCCAGTTTCCAAATAAGTCATATTCACAGGTCTTGAGGTTAGGGGTTTGACATATGGATTTGGGGGGACTCACAGTTCGGCCATATTAGTACTTTGTTTTGCGGGTGCTGGGGATCAAACATGCCCTGGCCATGACGGCAAGGCCTCTTCTGCTGAGCCAACCCGGGCCTGGCCCCTAGGGATTCTTAACCAACAGTGGGGCTGGGGTGATTGAAACATTTGATCCCAACTCTCTTACCTCATTTGTGGCCTGAGGGGGCGGGGGCTTCTTTTACTCTTCTTTAATACAGTAGGAAGCTTTTTCTCTTTGTTGAGAAGCAGGAAGCTTACTTTCTAAATAAAGAAGGGCTCCCCACGGTTGCTCCTGGCTGGGAATAGAGCACATAGACTTTCACTGTTACTTGAGAACAAAGGTTCTTGTCATAGCCTATGAACCCTGCCTCCTTCCCAAGAGAAAGTAAAACGAGACACCTCAAGGTGGGGGCTCCTCAGCCCCTCGGGGGAATCTGACCAAGTGCCTCTCTCAGTGGCCCGCATGTGAAACTAATAAAATGGGATGATTTTTGGTGGAAATGGGAGTGGGCACTGGACAGTTTCCCTGGGGGACAGCCCTGGGCTTCCCACACCAGCCTTTGTAAACCTCTGAGGGCCCCTCTGAGTGCACCCGGGCTTTGTGTGTGTCCTGGCTTCGATCTAACATGTCCCCTGAAAGTCCCATGTGTTTGGAAGGTGATCCGATGCACTCATCAATGGGTTCATTCACTGATGAGTTCATGGCTGAATACGCTGCTAGGAGGTAGGGCAGCCCAGCTCCTCCCTTCTCTGCTTCCTGGCCACCATGACGTGAGCAGTTCTCCTCTACCCAGGCCCTTCCACCATGCCATTTCAGCCTTGGGGCAGCCAACCATGGACTGAACCCACTGAAGCTGTGAGCAAACTAAACCTCTTACTTTAAGTCGTGGATGTTGGGTATTGTGCCCAAGGGATGGGGGAGTGACTAATAATACCTTGTCTAAGATCACTCTAGGTGGTGCTTCTAGGACAGCACCCCTCAGACCCATCCCACATGCTCCAGCCTCCAGCATGGAGGCCTTTACTGGGTGCCCTCCTAGGGGCAGAAGCCGGTGCTTAGCAGAGCACAGGACCAGCCCCAAGGGTGCCTCCACCCACCCCAGCACTGGCCCCCCAACCCTGGCTGCAGACTCCACAGACAGCCCTGTGCACTGGGTCCAGCCACAGCTGCACACATCTGGCCATAAACACAGCCACCTGCAGATGTAGGGAAAGATGGGCTCCTGCTGAAGATGCTCCACGCTCTGCAGAGTGAGAGCCCTCCTGGCCATCGTACCACTGTGGCTGGCCAGGCTCTGACTCACTCCGTATGAGTTGCAGGACTTGGAAGTAATGGGATCAGTGAAAATTATTCATCAAATGTGACACTGAAATCGCCTGGCAAGATCAAGCTTCAGAACTGAGGGTGCAAACACCTTCTGTGCATCAGCAAGAGGGCACAGGAGGGGACAGATGTCCCAAGAGCTGCTGGGGCTGGTTCTGAGATCCTGGCCTTTGGTCCCCAAACACCAGTGTTCTCCTCCTCTCCTGTGTGTCACCAGGCTCTTGGGAGGAAATCCAAGCAGACATTTGATTAAAAACATAAATGTTCTTTGACAAAGGAGCCAACCCCCCTCACTGGAGGAAAGATAGCCTATTTAATAAATGGTGTTGGAAAAACTGGATTTCAACCTGCCAAAGATTAAAACTAGACCCATATCTATCACCATCCACTAAACTAAGATCAAAGTGGATTAAAGATTTAAATATTAGGACAGAAACACTAAACTTGCTGGAAGATAAGTTAGGTAGAACTCTTGAAGACATTGGCATAGGAAAAGACTTTATGAACAAAACCTCAGTAGCATGGGAACTTGCACAAAGAATCAACAACTGGGATCTCATCTTATTAAAAAGCTTCTGTACTGCAAGAGAAACCACCAACAGAGCTAAGAGACAACCTACAATGTGGGAAAAAATTTTCAGCAACTGTACCTCAGACAAAGGTCTACTATCTAGAATATATAAAGAACTGGAAAAAATGAGACCCCCCCAAATTCAAAGACCCAATTCAAAAATGGGCATCTGAAATGAACAGACATTTCTCAGACAAAGAAGTAAAAGCAGCAAATAAACATATGAAAAAATGTTCATCATCACCGGTCATTCGAGAGATGGAGATGAAAACAACACTGGGATTCCACCTCACCCCAGAAAGAATGGCTGCTATCAAGAAATCAGCCAATAACAAATGCTGGCGGGGGTGTGGGGAGAAAGGAACCCTTCTCCACTGCTGGTGGGAGTGCAGACTGGTGCAACCACTGTGGAAATCAGTATGGAGATACCTCAGAGAACTAGGACTGGAAATCCCATTTGACCCAGCTATCCCCCTGCTGGGTATCTTCCCAAAAGAATTAAAAGAACCAGACCACAGTGATATATGTGCACCCATGTTTATAGCGGCACAGTTTGTAATAGCTAAAGCTTGGAAGCAGCCCAAGTGCCCATCAACTGGAGACTGGATAAAGAAGATGTGGTTTTTTTATAAAATGGCATACTACTCAGCCATAAAGAATGACAAACTAGAGACATTTATAGCTAAATGGATGCATATTGAGGCCATACTCTTAAGTGAAATAAATAAGACACATGTGTAAATACTGAATAGTTTCTCTAGTTTGAGAAACTGAAAGTGTAATTAAGGATACACGTGGATGAAATGGCCTAATAACATATTTCTCGGGTTGTGTTTCCATTGTGTGTCATATGACTGTATTGAAATTTAAATTAGGGAGAAGCTTGGCTTATGTGGAGTCTGCTAACTACCTGGAGTTTTTTTTTTTCCAGATCATTATTTGTTCAATGTTGGTTTTGGGGATCTTTCTGAAACAAGTCACATCCTCTAGTTGGTGCTTGAGAAGTTTTTTTAAGTTATATGGAAAAATGTTTATGTGCTTTTCAGTTCTGTTTTGGTCGAGTTCTACTGTATTTGAATATTATTGTAGGTTTTTTCCCCTTGCATTATTCTTCTTTGAATGGTTTTAATTTTTTTATGTGTATGTGTTTGATAATAAGGTTATTTTTTAAAATTTTAAAAATAAAACATAAATGTTATCTTCCTTCTGTGGGACCATCCTGCCAGCCTCCGCCTCTACCAGGGCTGATTTTTCCCATGCTCCCTTTGTGCACAGGGCCACTCAGAGTGGACCCGGGCTCTGGTTTTGGCAATGTTGGCCTGGACAATCTTTAAATGATCTGGGTCAAGTGCACGTGGTTTCATGTCCTCAGTCCTGGGGTAGAAAGATGGAGCTCGGGGCATGGGTCCATGTTGGGAGCACCTAAGTGCTCCGGATCATACCTTCCCCTGCTGCCCCAGACTCACAGAGGGGGAAACTGAGATCCAAGGAGGGCAGGAAGCTCACCTGCCATCCCGCCGAGAAGGCCCGGGCAACCCACTATGGCTGGGAGAGGAGTGAGGCGCCCTGCAGGTGTCAGCAGCCACAGAGGGAGGCGATGACACGAATACCACTCCAGGGCCTACTGCGTTCCTGGATGCTCTGGGGCTCCACATCGGTCCTCAAAGCCCACTGAGGACCAGGCCAACAAAGGGCAATGTCCCTCCTCAGAACTCCCTGTGGACAGGGCTCCATGGTCTCTAAGTGGACAGGGTGTCATCATCATTGCCCGCTGTGGTGGCTCATTGCACTCAGTCCCGACCCAAAGCCTACAGTGGGCAAGACCCCGATGACCTCTGTCCACAGCCGGTGAATGGTGGTGTTGCAGGAGCGCTGCCTTTGTCCTGCAGGGAAGCTGTCCAGAAAGCCTCCCCTTCTCAGGCTGCAGGTGAGTCCCCGTCCTGCCACCCCTGGGGCTCAGAGCCATCAAGCCTGTGTGTCAACTGCCCAGGAGCAAAGGAAGAGAAGTGTGGGAGATATTAGCTGGAAAGTTGGGTGCTGGGGTGGGAGGAGGACCTTGTCCTCTAGGATGTGTGAAAAACGGGTGGGAAGTGGCTGCATTTGGTGGTGGGAGAGACACATAGTCTTGTATTTTCCCATCTCTATCCAGAAGCTATCATTTTAGGAAATAAATTGAATCCCACTGCAGAAAAAGACATCAGGAACTCTAAAATCAAATTCTGCCTCTGCTTCCCACTTGTTATTTATGACTCCAATTATTTAGCCTACCCAAGCCTCACCTTCCCCAATCTGTAAACTCAAGATAGTAATTCTTGCTCCTCCTTACCTTGAGAGTTTGCTGAGGTGATGCAGTTATATCGGGAATGGAACGTTGGTTTGTTTTGGGGTTTTTTAAGCATAAAGCACGGTAAAAATGCAGGGCACTTATTCTTGCCCAGTAGTAAGGAGAAAGTTAGAGTAGGTGGCATTACTATTTTCACATTCTCTGGGACAGTGAAGATGCAGCATAGGTGGCACAATCCCTCAAAAAGCTTTACGGAGTACTGGTCAACAAAAACAATCATTTTAAAAATATGTAATGCATGAGAAAGCACAATGTTTATTAAAGCCAAATAAATGCATCTTTATAAATGCAATCCAGCTCCTGCATTTTCATTCCCAGGTAGCTGGTGTGAGGATCAGAGGGCATCATAGAGCCAAGAGCTCTCTGTGAGCTCTGGAAAGTAGCTCAGGTGTTCATGGTGGCCGATGTTACCATGGCATAGGCCAGGAAGCAGCAGCTGGCTTCCGGGGTCCACAGAGGGGCGTGAACAGCCCCACAGGGGTGGAGGGGGTCGTTGAGGCTGGGATGGGAGGTGGGGAGAGGGTAGGGAGTGGCAGAGAACAGAAGGGGACAGGCATGAGGGGGCAGGGACGGCGCACGGAGATATCCACGCACAGTGTGGCGGAAGTCTCAGCGGACCCCCAGAGGGACAGCCTTCCTGCCCCAGAGGACTGAGCTCACAGCAGCCGCTGAGCAGCGAGTCTCCGGGCAGGAGAGGAAAGGGGCCCCAGAGGCACCTGGCTGGCACAGTCAGGCCACAGAGCCTCTGTTCTACAGGGTGTGCACACCTGGCCATCACCGCACCCTGAGACAGGTGCATGCCACCTCACTTCCTGACCTTCAGGACAGCAGCAGCTGAAGCACATCATTATCCCCGTATTGTTCTCGGCAGATCTAGCTCTACTAGATGAGTGCAATTACCATGTCATCGTGACAGCCTGGAGTCCATCCAGACTCTCGGGAGGCCAGCGCACCCGCCGGGGGAGGACAGTGGAGCAGGTGACACCTGAGAGGGTGGCAGCCCCTGACAGCCCCCACGGTCTTGGGAGCTGATGGCTTCAGGACAGGGTCCTCCTGATGGGGCCCCAACAGGCCTGTCTCCTGAAAGCCCCCTTATTCTGGTTGTGCTGAGCAGGGAGGACCAAAAGGCCTGTGGATTGTTAATAGGATTAGTATAAGAGCAAGGAGGTCAAGGGAGCCAAAGAGGCCAGGGGTAGCAAAGTGCAGGGTGCCCACAGCACAAGCCCAAGGTTCTGGTTCCCCAGGGCTCTGCCAGGAATGGCGCCCCCTAGGGGTGTCCAGTACCCATGGGCTCCACTTGGGCTGGGCAGGAGATGGGCTGCTCGAGACTAAGGCCACGTGGGGTGTGAGTTGGCCCTGGGCACCCTGTGAGTGAAAAGTCTGACTGTCGCCTCAGCAGCGGGGAATGTGGAATGTCTGCTCTGCTCTGTTCCTCCCCGGGGTCCACATTCCTTCTCCACCTGCTTCTGGGAACTCATTTGCTGGTCCGGAAATACCCTTTCTCTGTTGTTCCTTGGAAACAAAGAGCAGAAACATAAGAAAAATCCTTTCATTACCTGGTACAGTGCTACACACAGACACAACAGAGGGGAATAAAAGCCAGGGCTTGTCTGAGCAAACAATGAGGGATTCACAGACCTCATGAAAGAAATGCACACAGGCCACAACCCAACACGTCTGTTCTTTTTCTTTCAAAATGTTGTGGCCAGGAAAGAAAAATCGACTGGAATGATCTATATGTCTTTCCTTACACCAACACTGCCTTGATCACTGTAGATTATTTCCTCTAAAGAGAGGAAGTCTTAAAATTAGGTACTAAACGTCTTCCAACACTGTTTTTTTTCCTTTATCTTTTTACTTTTCTAGGTCCTTTGTACTCCTACATAATTTTTTAATTTCAATATCCAATTCTTCATTTATAGCAAGTATACACAGACCTGAATTTTTATATATATCTTGTGTTTTCTAATCCTGCTAAATGCAAATACAAGTTCTAGGGGCTCCTAGAGATTTCTTAGTATTTTCTCTGTAGATAATCATTTCATCTACATATAAAGATTTTGCTTCTACCTTGCCAATCCTATCCTAATTGTGTCATTTTATTGCCAGACTATTTTGGTTTAGGCCTATGTTTCAAAGTTTAATGGACACCTTACCCCACCTTAGGGAGAAAGCATTGTACCTTCTCCATTCATATAAGTAATTTTTGCTGGAAGTATGGAGTCTTTGATCTGTTGAGAAGTTTCTGTTCTACTTCTAGTCCACTGATAGCTTTTACCACGAACAGCTGTAGAATTTAGTCCAATACTTTCTCTCCAACTAATGACAGGATCATATGGCTTTTTCCTTTCCTCTGTTAAAATGATGACTTTTGGGGGTGGATCTTCCAATGCTGAACCAACACTGCCATCCCTATAATAAAACCACTTTCTACATACTGCCAGATCTGACTTCTAATAGTTTGTTTTGTTAAACAAATTTCTATCTATGTTCATACTTTTTTCTTCTATTATCCTTATCCAGTTTTATGATTAGCACAATGTTGATTTTCCAAAATGTGGGGAGAGGTGTTCTTTCTTTTTTCTGTTTTAAATATTTGATATAATTTGTCAGTTAAAATGTATATGAGCCTGCTGTTGTCATATAGGTAGGTTTTCAAGCTAGGAATATCCTTTCTTTAATAGGTGCTATTCAAATTTTATATTTCCTCCGGAGTTAGTTTCATTAATTTGTCTTCCAAGGTACTTCTTAGAACTTGTCAAATTTATTTCAAAAAAGATTTTTGTAATATGCTTACTGTATCCTCTTAAATTCTGTAAAATCTGTGGTAATGCAGGAGGAAGTAGGTCATTGAGGGCATGACTTTGAAAGATATATTGCAGCCACTTACTTTCTCTCTCCCTGGCTCCCTTTTTCTCAGTCTGCCTCCTGGCAGCACTGATGTGGCAGCTACATCTGCTATGCCTGTCCACCATGATGTTTCTGCCTTGAAGCCAATGACCATGGACTGAAACCTCTGAAACCCTGAACCAAAATAAATCCTTTCTCTTCTTAGTTGTGTATGTCAAGTATTTTGTCTCAGTGATGAAAGGTCATAGAGAAAATTGATAGCAGAGAAGTCAGGTCACTGCTGTGCTTATACCTGACCATGTGGTTCATAAGCTTTTGTAATTGGTTTATGGGAGGCCTTTGGAAAAGTTTGGAGATACAAGCTAGGGGAACCCTGGAAGGTTAGAAGTCAAGCTTGCTGGGCAAATCTATGAGTTCTGAAAACCGGAATGTAGATAGTAAAGACTGCATGAGGTTTCAGATGGGAATGAAGATTCTTTTGGGAACTGAACAAGGCATCGAATTCAGGCAAAAAGCTTGTCTACACTGTGTCGCTGTCCTGAGACGTTAGGGGAGGCTGAATGTAAATGTGACGGACTAGTTTATTTGGCAGAGGAAATTTCAAGGCAGCACAACATTCAGGCTGTAGTGTAAGTATTGCTGGCTGTTTTTAGCCAGATTTACAGTGAGAAATGGGAGCAAAAAGCAGAGCTGAAAGATTTGAAAAATTTGCTGTTTGGCCAGAAAAGAAGTGCATTTGAGGTTGGAGCCAAAGAAATTGTGGCTGATGAAGAGATTAGAGCCACTAAAAAGAAGCCCGTTATCTTGCCCCAGGCCAACAGAAAGGATGTCTCCAGTGCATATCAGGGATGGGCCAGACCCCACTCATCTCAGGCTCTGGGGTAATAAGTGTAAAGTTTTTTTCGAAAGACTGCTTTGAGAAGAGAGCCTCAAGGAACCCTGCTCACTCAGAGCCCCCTAAGGAAGAGTTTCATCCAAGTACTCAGAGGCCGCTGTAGCTGTGGTTCAAGGGGGCCCAGCTAATGCTCAAGCTGGTGGCTGACCTTGGCATTGGCTAGGTGATATTGGTTTTGCAGCCATGCAGAGTACAAGAGTTATGGAGGCTTCCAGCCAGATTTCAAAGGAAGGCCTGAGAGTATAGGCAAGCATGTGTGACAGAGTTGGATTCCTTCCCTTCTAGGAGTCCCTGAGAGTGATGTGTTAAGCTATGGGAGTGAGTGCAATGGAGACCCTAGGAAGTGGGAGAGGCCAGGAAAGCTCCATGTAATGAGCATATCTAGCCCATGAGAGAGAGCCTGTGGGCTGCAAGCAGCAATAGCATGGGGATGGGGCTGCCCAAGCCTTCTGGGTCTCACATCTTGCCACAATATGCCCCAGATGCTGGACATGAAGTCACGGGATTTCATGTCTGCTCTGCTGGTTTTCAGACTTTCTTTGATCCAATTCCTTTTGATTTCCCTACTTCTCCCTTTTGGAATGAGAATGCTTGCTCTATGTCATTTTACCTTGAGATTATGTTTTTTCCTTAAACAGGGGCTCATAGCTAACAATTGCTTCAAGTCTCAAAAGAGACTTAAGACTTGAACTTTTGGGAAATACTGGAACTGTTGGGATTTTAACAACTCTTTGAGACAGACCAAATGCATTTCTCATAAGGAGATAACGCATTTCTCATGAGCCTTTGGGAGCCAGGCTCAGAATGTTATGATTTAAATATGAAGTGCTCCCCAAAACCCATATATTGAAAGTGCTAAACTTGCCAATGGATCAGAATTAATCTGTTGAGGAGCTCATAGCTGAATGAGTTTTAAGAGGCAAAGCCCAATAGGCAGAAGCTGGTCACTGAGACGATGTTTGAAGGGTGTGCCCTGTCCTGCTTTCTGGCTGTCTTGCTTTCTGTCTCTGTCTCTCTCTCTGTCTCTGTCTCTCTCTCTGTCTCTCTGTCTCTCTCTGTCTCTGTCTATCTCTGTCTCTGTCTGTCTCTGTCTGTCTCTGTCTCTCTATCTCTCTCTGTCCTCTGTCTCTGTCTCTGTTTCCTGTCTTCCATGACGTGGGAAACTTTCCTTTGCCTTGTCCCTCTACTCTGATGCCTTGGAGTCAGCCAACCATGGACTGAACACTCTGAAACAGGTGAGCCGAAATAAATCTTCCCTCCTCTAAGTTATGCACAGGTATTTTGTGTCAGCAATGAAAAGCTGGCTAATCCAGTGGTATCATTAGATCTTAAGTGGCCCCATAAAGACCACTGGTTAAGTCTTGGCCTCTAGGGCGGCACCCTTGGGAGGCTGTAGAACTTTGGGAGCTGGAGTCTTTCGGGAACTCTTTAGGTCACTGGGGGCATGCCCTTGGAAGAGTGAGCGATTTCTTTCCACCGCACATTTCCACCACAATGTGCTGCCTCCCCACCAGCCCAGAAACAGCAGAGGCAACTGACCATGGACTGAAACCTCCCAGGCACTGAGCTGAAACCCATCTTTCTTCCTTATAAGTTGATTATCTCAAATATTTGTTACAGTGACAGACAGCTAACACAGCAGGACACAGAAAAGAACCAAGATGTTTGGTATCTCCAATATTGAGGTTGAGAGAAGGGGAGAACCCAGCAAAAGGACTTAGAAGGAGAGACTAGAAGAGCACAAAACCCAGCGTGAGATGAGGAAACCGAGAGAAGCCCTGGTGTGGGAGCCCTGGCATCAAACATTGCAGAGGGCTCGGGTCAGCTAAGAAGGAACTTACCCCATCCGTCCTGGGGTTGGAGCCAAGATTATCCTCCTCCTCTTGGTTGTCTTTCACCTCAGGATTCTCATTTGGTTTCCATCAAGGGATTCTACTGAATGCAATGTCCAGTGTGCTGTGACAACAGAGACCCAATGACATGAGCTTATCCATTTATCTTCGAGCTCTGGGAACAGAATACCCCAGCCAAGGTCTATCACCAGAATTTGACAAATAAAAACACTCCAGCCTCAGATTCCCAAGCAGAAGAAAGGTGAGTTCGTGACCTCTTCGACACATTCATACACTTCAGAAAGCTCCCGACCTTCAGGAGGAGAGACGAGGTCGATCCCATTTCATGGAAAGGACGTTATAGCTCTGCACCAAAGGTAGACAATTAGAGGATTTCCCTTCAGAAGCAAATAAAAGAAATTCTTAAGTGAAAATAACTTATAAATAGTAGTAAAGCAAAATCCCAAAATAGTAATAAAGCAAATAAAGCAAAATAGTAATGAAGCAAAAACCCAAAACTTCAGTTCAGCTCAGTTCTGTTACCCTCAAATCCCCCGGAAGTTACGCCATGAATTCATTTCTCGAGTGCTGGAATCTAAGGTCTCCAGTGATGAGGCCAAGGTCCGTTAACTCCTCAGTGTCTCAGTGGCCTCACTTACAAATTGAGGACCCTAACAGCACTGCCCACAGTTGCCTAAGAATTAAGCGACAGAAGCTGAGTAAAGGTCTGGTGCATGGCAGCTGATAAACACCATGATAACAGTGATTGATTTGCTTTAAATACCAGCTCCAAGAAGGTAAGTCTCATAGCCACACTTCCCACAGTAGGAAGCGGTGGTATGGATGGCAGCACCAAAGAGCAGGTCATAGCCCAACCCAGCCCAACCCTCCCCAGCTTCCCTATGCGGTTCTCCAAGGACTGTTAGCCAGAGCAGCCCTTGGACCTATTCATGCTCCTCATCCTACAAAGGAGCAAGGCTCTCCTGGGTTTCCAGGGTCTGGGAAGCAGGGGGAGCAGGACTGGGCTGTGACGCCGACCTCATGCCTACGGTTTAAAAACAAACAGCAGCCATTGCCTTGTGTACACAGGTCTACATCCTGCTGGCTGTATCAGGAAGCATATCAGCAGGGCCACTTCCTCTGTCAGGTGCTTCAGGATGGGCTGGGCTGGGCCTCCACCCACCTGAGCAGGAGTTGCCCCAAGGTCCCAGGGAAAAAAGCCAACAAACACTCCCTCCAAAGCCAGCCCAGCCCAACCTGGGCAGATCCCGGGCACTGTGAGCTTGATCCTCCCAGAGGCACAGCCCTGACACCAGTCACCTTGGGGTCTTCTCTCCATGGGGTCACAGGCCATAAACCTCCTGGCGTGGGGAATGTCAACACTACACACCCAGGAGGTAAACGGGAAGGTTTTCTGGTAGATTTATGGAAAATGGTTTAAAAATATGTCTGAACTTATCTCCATCCATAATAATTATTTTTAGTTAAAATAATACTTCATCTCTGAAAACATAGCAGCTTTCTGCGAGGAGACTGACAGGTGTCATTGCTTAACTTCACAAGTACCCTGCATCGTGGGCTGGAGCTCCGCTCTGCAGTGGCAGAAGCCAGGTTCCAAAGGGTGGAAGAATTTGCAGGAGTGCACTGGCTGGCGGCCAGCACCCACCCTTACTGTGGGGCAGAGGGATCTGTGCCTGCTCCCCGCTCCCGGGAGACACCGAGGGGCTCTGTCCCCTCCCCTCCCCTCATCCCACTTACCCGCAGCGGAAAGAGTGGAAGTAACCTAGAATAGGCCTCCTTGGTTGTTCGGTGGTTTTGTTTCACTTCCGGAACCCCTTCTTCACCACTGCACTACATTCTCAGTCCTGTCACCAACTGGTGTTGAGATACAGTTGTGTTATCCATGCCTCTGCTTCTCCTGTGCTTCTTCTTCCTTGTCTTGGGTCCCCAGGCTCCTTCCTTCCACCAGGCTGAGGTTTTTCAAAAGTGGGGACTGTCCTGGTCCTGGTGCTGGCAGGTGCACGATGCTCCCCTCCATCTACGCCCTTAGGAAAGGCAGTTCGGCTGGGTGTAGAATTCAGGGCCAGCTGCCTCCCCTTCACCTCCAATCTGCTGGTCTACTATCCGCTACCATTTCGTTTCCTAGACAGACTCCCAGGCTTTGTGAGTTTAAAAAATGTCTCTGTCTTTGGAATTCCATATGTGTCTTTTTAAACAATTCTCCCAGCATTCGGTGAGCATTTCTGATCTGTCCTCAGCTCTGAGAACCCTTTCCTCTTTGGCCCTGGCTCTGTCTCCTCTGTCCCTCTTCTGTTCCTGGGCTCCTGGGTCATGAAAGGATGGGCCTCCTCGTCATGGATGGTCCCTTCCTCAATTCCATCTCTGCCTTTTTTGAGCCAGGGTTGCTATTCCTTGAACTGAAGTGCACTGAGCCACTTGCCTACCATATCAGATTTTAGTTCCATCTCTCCTGCCCTTTGCTACCTCGGCTGAGTTAAAAAATTATGTTTACATCTCCAGTGATTCCTTGGAGGTTCACTGTCACACCCTCCCACCTCTCGAGGTGGGGTCTTGGGGCAGCTCTGAGGTTGAGGGAGAGGAGGAGCAGTCTGGGCATGAATGAGCCCTCTTCCCTACCTGTATGGCATAGCACCCAAAAGCGGACTACAGTAGCATGGTGCCTTTTGGGTCCCCATTGTCTGTGAAGGGACCTGCAGGTCACATGTCACCCAACAGAGACTGTGGGGCAGCCTGAAGTCACTTGCGCTGTGGCTGCTCTGTGTGCAGGGAGGGGCCTGCCTGACACATGGTCCCTTGAGGTCCCCCACCTTTCTCTCCTCCAACACCCTTCTGGGGGAGGCCCTTTGGGGCTGCTGCCCTGAGCTCAGTGGCAGATGAGCAAGGCCCGTGCCCAGGGCTTGTGGTGTTGGTTTCTGGGTCCCAGCGGGAGAGGAAACTGATCTCACTGATGCAGCTCCTCCACTTCATAGGTGATGGGTGTGGAAATGCAGATTCATGAGGGCCCTCGTATGGCCTGCATTTTCTCCTCCTCCTCCTCCTTCTCTTCTGTCTTATTTCTTTATGCTCTTATACTTTTCCTCCCAAAAAACCCTCACAGATCCATACAAAGGACAGCCCCTTCTCTAAGTGATCCCCATCAACGCAGACTTTTGACAGCACTAGTTTGAATTTGGCCTCCTCCAGAGCAAGTCAGTCCATGGCCAGGACCCTCTCCGGGGCTCTGCTTCTCCGGGCCTCCTGCTTCTGGCTGGCATCAGCGTCCAGGTTAATGATCACCACAGTTTAAGTCGCTGGACCCAGAGCTGCGCTTTCCAGGACAATACTGACACCTGTGAGATCATAATGAAGTGATCTTGGCCTGCAGAGCGACAGGGAGAAGCTGCTTCTGGTGCCGCAGGGCAGGGGACTGCACAGCTAGGGAGAGGGAAGAGGCATCTGCGGAGCAAGCCCCAGAAAAGAGGCAAAGGAAGACAACAATCAGGACGGACACTGCAGGGTGGCAGGCTGCAAACCCAGACAGCCTTTCTGGGAGGTGTTCGCTCCAGTCCCGCACTGGCTGAGTGACTACCGGGAGGCGACAGTGTCCCTCATGGTGCCTACTTCATGGCTCTAATGGTGTCAGACAAGCGCTTGGACCTCGGCAGGAAGAACCATCCCTTTGTGCACTAGAAGGAAACAAGGGTTGCCATTAAGCCATGATGCTTCATCATCTTTTAGGACTTTTGCTTCCCATGCAGGGAAATGGCTTCTAGCCCATGAGACATTCCTTCTTTCAATACGTCCTAGGCCCTGTTTGCAGGACGGAGTGACTCTGCGCCGCGTGGGGAGCTGGTGATGCACATAACACAGCTTCATTCCATTTGCATCGCTTCCCCACCCTCCCCTAAGATGTTGGTGACACGAATTGGTGCATTATCCCCCGGTTTTTCACACTCAGGCTAATTCTTCAGAATTGCTCTAGGACAATTCAGTGTCCCTGGCTTTCCCGGCTTTCCCTGCAGTACCATCCTCTGTGCCATTGGATCCCGGTGACGCAGCTTCCTGGTTGGTTTCTCTTTGTTGCTATAACAAATCGCAAACACAGTGACTTCAAACGCATGAACTGTGTTATCCTGCACTTCTCTGGGTCAGAGGTCCTGTGTCTGGTGTCTTCAGGACCGCTCCCCTCCTGGTGGCTCTAGAGGAGCATTCGTCTCCCTGCCTGGACCAGGGTCTCAGGCCTCTCTCGCCAAAGCAAGGGGCATCAGAACTGAGTCTCAGGCTTCAGAGGCAGCTGACCGGGTTCGAATCCAGGTGGATGTTTGCTTTCTGTGATCTTAGACAAGCAGCCATCTCCGGGCCTGGGCGTCCTCCTGTGATGCGTGCCCAAGGACACCCCGATGTTGAGCAGATGTGGTAGGATAGGGGAAGCGATTGGAGTCCCCGGAAGGGAAAGCAGCCCGGTGTTTGTGTGCCGCGCCTCAGTTTCCCTTTATAAACAGGACGCTGCTGTGCGCCAACCTTGCCTCCTGCTGCTGAGGACAAGGAGAGGACAGGCGGCCCTGCTGCCCGCCAGGAGCATCAGGACAGAAGGAGCGGCCCAGGTCTCTGTAGGCCTTGTGCTCCTGTGGCTCAGCCCCACGCCCACCATGGCTTTACCTCCTCAACACAGCTCACAGTGTCCTCCAGGCCACACCCATGCCACCTCCCCCATGAGCATTGCATGGTGGCGGTCCTCAAAGTCTTGCCAAGCCAGGCCTCCCTGGCTGCAGCCTTGCTGCCGGACTCTCCTGCACCTGGGACCCGGCTGGGGCTGCAGCCCAAAGCGGAAGTGGGTTTTCGGTCCCTAACCCCCTGCTCCCCATGCAGGCGGTGTTCTGCCTGTTGTCTCCAGCTGGACACTGTGACCTCAGGGAGGGCACATCCCTGGTGGCCCTCACCCCACACTGAACCACACAGGCTCTGAAGCGGGACCTAGGGTTTTGAATACGATTCCCATCGTTCACTGTGCCTCAGTTTCTCCCCTGAAAGTGGGAATGAGGACAGGATTGGCCGGCGTGGTCATTAGGGTGGTAACAGTCCACTGAGGACACTGCCCAGGATGTTCCCTGATGACTTACTCTCCTGCAACAAATCTCAATGCATCCTGGTGTGGTAGCCCATGTCTCCACTGAATAGGAACACACACACACACACACACACACACACACGTGCACACGCACACATATACCCAGGACATCACATCTAAAGTCATTAACCATTATTCCATGAGATCAGCATCTGTGTTTATATCCCTCTAATTGTCTCGTAAGTGATGGTAAATACACGAAGCTCTGTGGCTGACACTGCCTGTCACAGCTCCCTGAACAAATGCATGTGGCTATCTTCCATAGAACTTTTATTTCTACAAATGTGGGCCAGATTTGGGCCCCTGGAGAATCCTATGCTGTACAGGCTTGGCCAGAGTCAGGTTTGATTATCTGAGGAAGGACAGGCTACAGGCAGCGTGGTGGGCTTCCATCTGGGATGGGTTTGCTCTCTCTCTCCCTCTGTCCCTCTGCCATATACATTCAATGCCAAGATTCACTAAATCATAAGGGCCTGCAAAACTGTGCTATTCTAATTCTAACATCCCTGCCTCACTTATTAGCTGGCTTGCATCTATGGAGAGAAACTTGCCATCATCAATTATTTGGTTATAGTCTGGGGATAGTTTGTACAAGAAAGTCAAGATAATAAATGGTCACTTCGTTTCTTTTCTTTGCCAGCTTTTAAAAATAATGAGTTGGGTTCCTTAGCACTCTTCAAAGGTAATCAATGTATTTTAGAAAATAACATTATGAACAAATAGACTTCAACGTAATTGAAATGTTTTGGAGCCACTGCAGTTACGGCTGTTTGTGACATTAAGCTGTGCCAGTTTTGCCCCAGCTTGTCCCAAGACCTCAGAAGGCTCCTAGTGCATCCCTGCTTTCCAGTGCAAGGCTGTGTTAGAGGTTACCCCATTCTGTTTACGAAATCAGCCTTCTCCAACCAGCCCTGATTCCCTCCAGAGAGAAGTAATAGTTAAAAACCCTAACTTGGGGAACTAAGGATGCAGAAGTTTCTGAAACTTTTCAATAAACACGACCCAAAAAAAGTAGCCGTTCACACCATGAAAGACTCCAGGGATTCATGGGAACCTTAGCAGAGAAGAGTTGCAGCCAGGCCCCTCCAGGTGCTGCCAGGAAACCCCAAGTCAAGGACAGAGCATGCAGTCCCCAGTGTGCAAAGCTGTCAAGGCCAGGGGAAGAGGGGGGACTGAGAGACATCTGTGCAGTGTGCTGGCTCTGAGTGGAGTTTTGCAGGGTGTGAGGGTGAAGGAGATGAAGGAGGAGGAAGTTGATAAAGAATGCAGACTGCACTTTGAAACTTTCCGGAAGTTCACTGCAGAGGGAGGGAGAGGCTATAATCCGCAGAGAGGCTGGATCGAGAAAGGTTTACAATTTAAATAAGACATGGGAGTGTTCGTGTGTCTGTGAATTGCTGGCAGGCAGAACGTGCAGTTTCAGAAGGCAGAGATGCGTCAGGACTGCAGGTGCTGGCATCATCTAGAAGTCAGGCAGCTTCTGGGGTAGACACGGAGGAAGGATGCTCTTGATCTGGTCTGCATATTCAAGAGAAGGACGGGATCTCATTCAACCTTTTCTTCCCAGTCGTGGACAGTGGCTGATACATGGGACTCATTCACTGCATGCTAAAAATGACCTAAGACACCGATGAAAGAGAACAGAAAGCAGTGGTTCTGGAAGTAGCGGTGTGACCCCTTCAAGGGTCCATGAGCTCAAAACCATCTTCATGATAACACTGAAAAGTGAGGCTTCAGGACATGTGCAGTCTAACAGTCTAAATGCAGAAGCAGCTAGGAGCACCCGCAGTCTTCTCTTAAGCCAGACATTTAAAGAGATTTGCAGACATGCAAAATAATGCCACTGCTTTCCATACTTTCAGTGAAAAACGGTTTTCATTAACGTGGTAGTTGTATTGCTGTGCAATATGTTTACTAGTGTTATTACATGTTACATCGTGCAGCATAACAATATGTTATTAAGTGCTGCTAACATTTCTCAGTTTGAATTCCTAGTTAGTAGATAGGGATGGATGTAATCCACGCAAACAACAGTTCTTTGAGGCCCTCAGTAATTGTTGAATGTAAAGGGCCAAGGCCAGAAAGTCTGAGAACTGCTGATGTGAAAGGACCCCAGAGCTCACTGTAAGAGCCAGTAATCACCACCAGGACACACCGATGCCACCTCTTTCTGCCCACAGCCCTAGACTCCCACAAGACGTCACCTTCCACCATCCAGGATGGGCTCAAAGACTGCAGGGGGGTGATCAAGATATATATGGTGAAGGCTTACGTTTTTACAGATTTATTATAGTAGAAGGCACATTGCCACTAATTACCCTCAAACTCCTCCCCCTTGCTTCAAACATTTATCCCATCCTCCTTGCCGCTTTCTGAAGCAGCTCTGGAGTCCTCTTCCGTGTGGGTCTTTACAAAGTGATCAGAAATGTGGTGAATGCTACTGCCCAGTGCCACCCAACAGAAAAGCAGCTGTGTCCTGTGATGCTGTGTCCTCAGCCACCTTATCCATCAGATCTGGCCCTGTGTGACTTCCAGCTCTTCCCCAAAGTCAAAATGACCATGACAGGGAAACGTTCTGAATCCATTCAGGACACCGAGGCAGCCAGGACAGCGCAACTAAAGACACCCAGGAGAGAGGGCTCCAGAGCTGCTACAGGAAGTGGCCAGGACCATGGGAGGAGTGTGTTCAAAGCCAGGGGGAGTATGTTGGGGGGATTAATGGAAACGCGTCTTTCACTGTAATAAATCTGAAAAATTTAAACATTCACTGTATTTTTTTTTAATCACACCATGCTTGTGTGTTCTTTCCAAGGAGCAAGGCCTTCTAATTGCAGGCCTTTGCTATCCAGAGTAGACTAAGAGACTATAGCTGATAATGGAGGTGCTTCCAGAAGCTGAGAGAAGGAAGAGAAGGAGGAAGAGGAGGAGGAGGAGGAGGAGGAGGAGGAGGAGAAGAGGAAGGAGGAAAGAAGGCCAGTAGGAAGAGCATGAGGGGTGCACCTCCCTCTCCCTGGTCCTATTCCTTTGTACTACGGAAGGGGGGGCCTCTTCCTCGGGGAAGTGCTTCAAGTCCGAAAAAAGTAAAACCAATGGCACCCCGCGAGAGCCCTGCCAAACATTTCAATTCAAACACCTGCCTGCGGAAACCATTGATTCCCAAAGCCAGCATCACGGTCCGAGGAGAGATCAAGGACTCTAAGACCCTTTGTAAGGTCAAGAAGGGAGTCACCCAACGCAATCACTTCAGCTCACATTGTTTCCCCAGGAGCTAACGGGGCCACTCGTTCAAGCCGCAGGTGCCTCTGTCCCGAAGTCTTTACACGCGTCTACTTGAAAACCCGACCCTTCCTCTTCTGATGAAAAGCTCAGAAATGTTCACGCCACATGGAATCTGGAATTTCAAGTACAAACTTTAATTAGACTGGAGTTTTTACAAATTTCCCTCGTGGCTTTTAACTATTAGAGAGAGCAAACGTCTTTAATATTGAACATATACGTCACGTGGGCCCTATGTCAATGTCGTTGATAAATTCCATGTACTTTTGCAAGGTTTATGTTCTTCTGAGAGCTGTCTGAATGTCTCTTGAACCCCTCAAGCCTGAACACCAGGGAGTATAAATAATCATTTCTTTAAAATTGCACTTCCTTTACCACCTTGAATAGGAAATGTGAATATATGAATGCAATAGCTGTGGATTTATGGAGAATATCAATTTAGGTTATACCACAGGACCCAACTAGGCTTTTCTGCGTAGCTGGGATTTGTTAGAGTTGTGATTCAGTTTGGGGAAAATGTGATTTATACTTAAAAGTCTTCTGAAAATCAATACAGCTCAAGAGCGCTGACACAAGGGTCTCTCGCAGAGCAAGGTGCGATGCCAGCGTTGGGAGGCAGACATAGAGGTCAGTTCTTGAGCAGAAGTCGCTGGAAGGTGCGTGGAGAAAGGAACCTCAGCTTCCACCTCCTCACTGTTTGAAGATGGGCTGTTTAAAAAAAAAAAAAAAAAAGCTGCCACCATAATTCAGCTGGAGGAGACAGCAGGATTTTCAGTGGAAATCGATGACTTTAGCTTGTGTAATTGTCCCTGCCACACACAGCCCGCGGTACCTAAAATAAAATAACCCTCAGTGCTGGCATCTGAGCGCAGTCTGCGGGCTCGGGGTCTGTGGCTACGCGGGTATTCATTAGCTAATCCGGGACCGGGAACAGCGGAGGGTCGGGGCCGGCGGAGTCCACATCTTGGCCCACACAGCAATTTACTAAGTGGACTGAGGGGACTGCAGCAGGATCCTGTCTGCATCACAGCAGAGGTCGACCTTGAGGCGCCACCTCCCCGGGGAGAAGCCGGGCCCCGCAGGCTGCACCCAGCCTCCCCCCGCCCCCGGAGGCGAAGCCCCCGGCTGGCCGCCCCCCCGCACCCGGCCCCGGCTCGGCCCCGGTTCCTGCGCCGCCCCGCGTGGGCTGGGGGAGGCGCGGGTGGACTGCGCTCGGGAGGGGCGGCGCGGGCTCCCGCTCGGTTCTGACGGCGCCGGGCTGCGTCCTCGACCCGGACCAGCGCGCGGAGCGGAGGGCACCCGCCGGGCAAGAGGCTCGCCGGGCCCTCGCTGCCCCTTTAAGGGTTCCCGAAACTTTCGCTCCGATATCGGATCAGCCTCGTCACATCCGTTGGCCGTGGCCTCCCAGGCCGCGTTCCGAGCGAAGTCAGGCCCCGAGTTGCCCGGGTAGGCAGGGCGCGGCCCGGGGAGCCCCGCGCCCCAGGCCCCTCCTCGGCCGCGGGGCGGGGCCGCGGCGCCAACTTGGTGAAGTTGGCGGCGCGCTGCGCGCAGCTCGCTGACTCCTCCCCGGACCCGCCCACCTCCGCCGCCGGCCGGTGCGCGCCCCGCAGCCCGCGCCCCGTCCGGACCCCGCCGCGGGGATGGGCGCGCTGGCCTGGGCGCTCCTGCTGCTGCTGCTGCTACTGGCCCAGTGGCTGCTGCTGCGCGCGGCCGCGGCCCCTGCGCCCTTCGCGCTGCCCCTCCGAGTGGCCGTGGCCGCGGCTCCCCCGGGCTCGCCGGCCCCCGCGCCCCGGACCCCCGTGTTGCCCCGCGCCGATGGCCTGGCGCTCGCCCTGGAGCCCGCCGGGGCCGCCGCCAACTTCCTAGCCATGGTGGACAATCTGCAGGGGGACTCGGGGCGCGGCTACTACCTGGAGATGCTGATCGGGACCCCGCCGCAGCAGGTAGGTGGGTGGGCACTCCGCGGGGAACTCGGGGCGGCCCCAGGGTCCCCGGAGGGCTCCCGCGCGGCTGCGTCCCCGGAGGAGCGGAGCCTGGGTTGCTGGGCGCGGCTGGTCCGCGCGCGCCGGGCTCGGAACTTGGAGGCGAGAGTGTAGACCCGGAGCCGCTCTGGCGAGCGCGCCGGGCTCCGGCGAGGTACCGGGCCTGGGTGAGAAGCTGGGTATTGACGGGGAAGCGCCTGGGGTTCGCCTCCCCCGTGCTATCTCGTGGCTAAAGAGGCGGAGGCCCGCACCCCGCGCAGGGATTACGCCTGAGATGGGCCAAAGCGGCCGGTTCCGAAGCCGCGTCCACCCGCGGGTCGGGAAGTCCGAGCGCGCTCGAGCAGCTGGGGAAAATCCGGGCCAGCCAGGCTATGACAGAACGACACCTCGGTCACCTTTACTCCGGTGTTCACTTGCTAGCACTTGTGGTATCAAGAAATTCTTACCCTCGGTACAGTCATTTAAAAAAGAAATTTCCAGGGTTGCTTAGCCCTCTCCCCCTGCAGACTTCCTAATCCACATGCGATTTGAGGTCAGATTAGCTCATCGATTGCACACCGTGTGAGGAGCCTTTGTTTTTATTTTTAACGTTGTCATTCAGGTTTTAATTCTGCGGTGATTCCCCATAAATAGAACATACTCATGACTTCTCTGTAATTCTAATTAAATTATTCAAGGCTTTAAGAGGAAAGATATGCCATGTTAATTCTTTTTTTAAAAAAGGAAACTGCTGAAGAACTTCTGTAGTTGCTTAATTGGTTGGCTTTCTTTTTTTTTTTTACCTTCCAAAGTGTGTTACTCTGCACCAAAGTTTGATTCTGGTTGCGCTGAGAAACCTGACTGCACCCCAGCTGCCCCAGCGTGAGCCACTGCCACCTGCCCCCCAAGACCAGGGGACTCTCCTGTGTCCTGTGAAGCCCTCGGGAACAGGTCCAACTTGGGGAATTTGTGCTTTCATGAAGAAAAGTTTCCACTGGTTTTCTCAAGTGGAAGGGAATTCTCCCTGCTCAAGAGGGCTTGACTGGGCCCCGGGCTGAGCCCGCCCTCGGAGGAGGAGGAGAAAAACTCAAGAAGGCTACAGAAAAGCATTCATACGTAGTAGTTTGCCTTTGCTAGTTAATTCAGTGACCTTTACTTTAAATTGATGAAGTTTAATTAATTTAATTAGCAGGAATGTATTGAGTGCCTGTGCTTTTATCTTTACCATAGCCGTGGAAGTAGTTCGAGGTTATCTTCCTCAGTTAAACAGTGCTGTGTTTCCAGGGAAGGTTGCTTTTTCGCAAGCCGGTTCACGTCTATGTGTGAGGGAAATGAATGTGCCTCACCCATCCTGGCCTCATTCCATGCTTTGTAGCGAAGTCCGTGCCCATGATCTTCCTAGGTGCCTACTGTAAGCCCTCAGGTGCTGGTGCCCTGTGACAGAGCATGAGGTTCACTGCTCACTGTGCTGCACTGCACCCCCAAAGCCCGGGCCAGCAGCAGGGCGTTTGTAGCTGGCTTGAGAGGGGAGCAGGAGGTGACTTCCTGTGACTTTCCCTGCGCTGTTCCTGGCCAGGAGTCATGCATTTATTCTCTGCTGATTCTCCAAGCCTAAAATAAAAATTGCTTAGGTGGAGAGAAAATGAAGATTGTAGATTCCAGCAGTAAACACCCAGGACTTGTTCAGGAGCTCCTAGAGCAAGTGGGTGTCTTGCGGCTCCAGGCAGTCCCCACCCCGCCTTCCCTGGGCTTCTCCTGTGCTTCTGGTGCTGAGGGTTGGGGAAGTTGACTGACTTGCCAGGGCAACAGGGCAAGAAGGAGGGAGTGCTGGAAATGGATCTCAGGGAGTTGGACTCCAAAACCCGAGTTTTGAGGCCCAGGCAGGGCCCTGCCTCCTTCCCCCCTTCCCGCCTGACTTTTCCATGGTTTTGGCCTCGAACTACCCATTGCAGCCAGACACCCCAAGCCTTACACACAGGGCTGCTGCTCCGTCTCCTCCGTCCCTTAGGGAAGTGCCTAAGGAGCAGCACAGGAACAGCTGGATCCAGGTAGGACGCTAGGGAAATAGGGTGTTCCACAGACGCTGGAGCACTGCAGGTCCTTCGTCTGCTGTGAGAGAGCCAGGCTTTGGCAGTGTACTTGTCCCCGGGTGCTTTCATCAAGAACTGGGGGTCCATTGTTCTGCCCACAGGCTCTGTGCGGAGTCACAGGCATCTGCCCAGAAGCCCAAGTGAAAGCCATGCGCCAGCAGGCAGGTCCACGTTGGCATGGAGATGGCAGCCCAGGGTGCACATGGATGCCATTAGTGACTTCTTTCCAACAGGAGGAGCAGCCTCTGCTGGAACCGTGCAGTTTGGTCCTAGTAATAATAATAATGGTGTCCTCAGGTGATTATAATTATAGCAATTTCCATTGTATCAAAAAATACTTTCATGGCTAACACAATAAACCCAACTGAAGATAGGAAAGGTCTGCAGCTGTCTATACCGGCTTCAAGAAAAAAAAGGTTTTTGGGTTTCTGTTGGAAAACTGTCATCTCCACTGTATGGATGAACCAGACGGCCACCCTGTTTTCGTATCTAAGGTTAAGTTTCAAACAGCTAAGAGATTATTCTGGTTCAGGTGCTTGTTTATTGGCCTCTTGCTCCATATTTACCTGGGAGACTTTGGGTTGACAGCATGTGCTGAGGTTATACAGCTTAAGAGGTGGTGTTTTTCAGAATAAGCCAGCCAGGGTCCCCACGTCACAAAGAGCTGACCTAAGGTAGCTGGAGAAAGGACACAGCAGCAGCAGGGAAAGTTTGAAGGAACACATTGAGACGATACTCTTCAGGATGGTGGAGAAAGAGAAGGTGACTGGGTTCAAACAGCAAGAAAGTCGTAACTACTCTGCCACCAGCTCCTTCAGGTGAAAAGTGGCAGCTCCTGAGCTTTAGCAAAAGCCAAAGAAGCTGAAAGCTATGGAAGGCTTGATGACAGAGGACATGAAAGCAAGCCAAGCTCCGAGCTCCACGCAACGTGGAAGGACAGAGCTGGAGAAGCAGCGGGCCACAGTGGCATAGCTCCCTTTGTGGCCTGGTGTCGGGCGACAGGCACTGTGCTGAGCATTTTTAGAGTGGAGCCCCCGGCAGGGCCTCGTGCATGTGGGCATCTGCTCCGCGACTGAGCTGCACCCAGCCCCCGCCCCTCAGGCGCAGTTCGCTTCATGCTTCGAAGCCTGACCTTTTAAGCTCTGTGTTCGTTTCCTTGGGCTGCTTATAACAATCACCACAAACTGGGGCTCCAAACAATGTGTTTACTTGTGGTTCTGGAGGCCCCAAGTCCAAATCAGTGGGTCAGCAGGAACATCCTCTCCCGGAAGACTCCAGAAGAGCCTCCCTTCCCTGTTCCCAAGGTCCGAAGGCCAGCAGCGTCCCAGGGTCATCCCGTCCCCCATCCTCACAGGACATTTCCTCCTGCGTCTCTCAGGGACCATGTTCCCCTTTTTATGAGGACACCCATCATGGATTACCTGGCCTCGTCATAACTTGCTTATGCCTGCAGAGACCACTTTCCTCAGCAGGTACTGGGTTTGGTCTCAGCGTGCAGCCCTAACACCGTGTACGAATGTGCTGTTCCAGCACGGACTGCACGTACCAGCAGCCCCGGGAAGCTATGCTGTCTGGTGATGCTGTGGCTGGCTTAGTTTAAGCAACTCTGAGATTTGCACAGTCTGTCTTTGAATATAGCCCCAGCATAAAAAGATACACACACCTGGAGGAATACAGTGTGATCCATAAGTTTGTTGTAACGTTCTTGTTCTATGGAGTTGTTTTTCTTTTATTCTATTCCACTTTTAAATTGCCAGTGATTTCAGTTTGGAGCTCAAGTGTAACGTTCATGAGCGGGAGTGAGCGAGTGGTGGTTTTGGTGTGTGAATGTGGAATCTGGCACAATTCCCTCCCGAGAGGGGAGAGGCGGAGGAGGGAGTGTTTCTGCTACTTTTCTGTATTGGCTTCCTCATTAGAGTAATTGCTTAAAATTTTAACAGGTCACTTGTCATGTTGCACTTGTTCCAGGGGGGCTGGAATTGTGTGGAGTGGGGGAATCCCATCAACAAGTTCAGGTGCAGGTTAGGACATTGAGATGCCTGGTACTTTATCAGAGCCGGGAGCAATGCGGTATAGAAGCTCATGCGTCTGGTGTTCTAAGGACTTTATAAGGAGTCTGCCACCTTTTTGAATCTGTCCACGTCTGATATGAACTAGACAGATGCTTTCCCTCCTGGACTTCTTCCTGCTGTCCCTGTCCATGTCTGGACTCGGGGACCTGCTGTCCCCACCCCGGTTCCTGCGCTGTAGATGGCTTGGCTTAACCTGCCGTCGAGTGACTGCCATTTCTTCCTGTTTTCCCCCGGAGCCCTTCCGGGGCAGGATAAGGTTAGCTGTTACTGCCCTGGCTTGCTCTTGCTGATAGCATCATATCAGCCTGGTTCAACTCTAAAGAAAAGGAAGAGGTTTACCGTGGCTCACAGTGGTGGTCCAAGGTCAAGGGGCTGCGCGTAGTGACAGCGACTCTTCTCACTCAGTCCCGAGGCAGCACGGGACGTGGGGTGGCAGGAAGCCTGCCCTGAGCAAACCGGCTCTGACAGCAGACCTCCTCTCCACGTGACTCATTAGCCTATCCCCTGCTAGTCACAGGAAGGGACTGGTGTATTCATGACCACCGAGTCCGGGTCACCTCTCCAGGGTCCAGGCCGCCCCGCCTCTGTCTCACGAGGGGCCCAGCTTCATCCCGAGTTCCCCTCCTTTGGAGGTGGAGGGGCGAGGCTGGGCTGGGCTGGACCGGGGGAGATGCCAGAGCTGATTTCCCTTCCTTGTGGTACTCGGCGCCTCGCCCAGGGCCTTCGGACTAGCTCGTACCTTAGCCACAAAGCAGAGCAGGTCTCTGGTCCCCCAGGCTGGGCCATGGATGTGGCCTGTGGCTGCCCACTGGGCCCCAGTACGGCAGGGGCAGGGTGGCCCTGCTGTGGGTGAGGAGGTACAGACCTGAGGTCTCCTCTTACCCCACCCCTGGGACTGCCGCCTGTCCTTGGCTCCCTACTTCCTGTCACTCTAGGCCAGACACTGGGGCTCGTCCGCTAGTGACAGTGGTGCCACTTGGAGACAGAACACACCTGCGGGGCTCCGTCAGATCAGCTGCCACTCTGCTCCCCGCGGCCCTGTGCTGGCCCAGACGGTTATTTGGCAGTTTTCCTCTTGCTGTGTAACAACAGAAAGTTTGTTTTTTTCCTCTCAGAATTCTCAAGAGAAGCAAAAGGGCTCTTGGAGTGCAGGCCTGACCACGTTAGGGAATGAAAATAGCAGGCTGGTTTTGGAGCGTGTGCTTGCTGTCCCACCCTAGGCACAGTGAGGACAGTTCCAGAGTTGGATTAGAAGGCACATCCTACACCTGGACACAGTCCCAGCACTGCCGCGCAAGGAGCTGTCCGGGCAGAGAGGGGGGATGCTGCTCTCCCTTCCATTCACTGCACACTGAGAGCAGAGTGGCAGGGAGGAGAAATCGGCCTGGCAGCTGAGGACGGCTCTGGCTGCACCCGCAGGTCATGGCCTGTGAGACCAGTACTGCAAAACGGTGCTGGCCCTGGGCAGGGGCCAAGTTCTGTGCATCTCGTCCACCATGCAGAGCCTTCTGCTGGAAGCCAGAGAACGCGCCAGGCAGCCCTCCGGGAGGTCTTGCAGGAGAAAGATGGGTGCACTGAACCAGTTTTCCAGGTAGTGGTGACGTTAGAGTTGTCCAGCTCACTCTGGAAGCAAGGATCCGTCCCCGGAAGGAAGCTGCCTCTGGGTGAAGGTGGGCACAGATTCCAGAAGTCAGTGGGCAGTCGGGGCCTTTCCCTTTGCGTCCTTCCACCCAGGGAAACTTGCTGGGAAGCAGATGCAGCCGTGTGCCCTGCGCAGTGGCTGGGAGCTCGGCGCTTTGGTGCTGATCCCAGATCTGCTGCTTGCCCGAAGTCGGGTGTTGCAGCACATGCTTTAACTTGGCCAGGACTCAGTTTTGTCACCTGTGAATTGGGGACTTTGACCTGGTGACCAGAGAGCCTCCCAAAGCTCTGATACCCCATGACTGGTCTTTCTGTTGGAGAGGACCTTTGAGAGCCCTTGTTTCCTGTCCAGATGAGTGCTGCTTCAGCTCCCTGCAGCTGGGGCCCTGCTGAAATGCAGACACACCTGGGTATGTGTCCCAGGCAGAGGCTGAGGGGCAGCTGCTGCTGGCTCACCGTTGGCATCTGAGGTCATGGCTGCCCTAGACTGGCTGGCGGGCAGAGGGCTATGAGTGCCTTGCAGAGCTGGCCAGTGATTCGGATCTCTAAAACCCAGTACAACTTACAGGGCAAGACTTGGCCCCAGGCCTGAGAATCTGCATTTCATTCCATGCCTCCAGCCCCACCAAGCTGCCCATACACGCTCTGCCCTTGGGTGGTATTTGGAGCTCACTGTGAGGCTGGCTCTCTCCGTGGTGCATGGTGCCTGTGGAGGAGAGGTCTGTGCATCATCCTCTCGGATAAGCTGTGAGTCCCTCTTTCCCTCCTGCTCTGCTGCAGGCAGCTGTGCCCCGGGAGCTTCCCATCAAGGTGGGAAGAGTGAAAAACGTTTTTCTCCAAAGATCTCGGGCTGAAGTTGAGCAGCTCAAAGTCCCTGTTTGTCAGGCAGCAATCATTTGTCAATCCAGAAAAAGGAATCACAGGGGAAGCAGAGCGAAAAAGAAAGGGATGCACAGAATACAAGTAGCATCCTGGTCACTGCTGGATCCAGCCAACGTCCCTCCCCCACCGGAAGTCCTCATACCCAGCAGTGACAGTCTCTGTCCAGTGAGACTGCGGTCGTCTCTGCTGCACGAGGAGGAGGCACGGTGACCCCTGGGTGTGCTGTGCCTTCTCGAGTGACTGCAGGTGCACAGGTTCCTTTAAATGAGGCGTCTGTGGATTGGGGACCAGCTGACTGCCTCACCGGGGCCTTGTACCACAAGGTGTGACGGCCACTTTCTTGGGACACCGTGGGGAAGCTAGAAGTCAGCAGGAGGCCAGAGAAGCTCACCTGGCAGAAGAGATACCTCAACCCCTGTGTTCTAAGGCCGGCCTCGGCCCTGGCCTGCCTGTTCTTCATTTCCACAGGGCTCTGAGCCATGCTTCTCCGGGTCTCAGCCTCCAGGAGGTTTGAAGCAGAAAGAGGCCCTCAAGCAGAAGAGGGCAGGAGGGACTCGCTCCAGCAGTCGCACGCCAGGGGGCCCGGGCGCCCACGGTGTGTCCCCTCCTCCTTCTCCCGCCTTCCCAGAAGGTTGGCGTTGGACTGGTAAATCGGGACGCATTTCATAGTTACTGCAAGAAGTGGGTGGCGTAAAAGACATTCGAACATCAGCCCAGCACCAGACCCGTGGTGTGCATCCCACAAGTCTTAGCTCTGAAAAGCAAGTTCCGACAAACACAGGGGAGGGCAAACCGAAATGAAAACTGACACCTGCATCCCACCAACCTGGACTGTCACAGCCTGGGTGGTGCCTCTGGCTTCCAAGGGGCAGAGGCAGGGGGGTGGCTCCGCATTAGGTGACACGCAGGATGCCCCCACCTCAGAGAAGAGTCTGGCCAAAGTGAAGACTGCCAGGGCGAGGAAGCCTGGCAGCTGGACGTGGCGGCTGGCAGGGCCAAGCACGGAGGATCTGTGTGGGCACAGGAGGGGCGTGGCAAAGGTGACACCTGTTGATGCGGGGGAGTTCTGTAGTCCCGCCTTATTCCCAGCATCCCTCACCAGATGTGCAGTAGGACACAAAGAGGGGTGGAAGTCGTTTCTAACTGGAGTGATCAGGAATCAGTGAAGAGGAAGAATTTTGAACTAGACTCAAAGAATGCATGTTCAGTGTGTTTATTGAGTGCCTACTGTGTACCACACCTGTGCTAGCCCCAGGGAGGCAACAGTTTACTAGACAAAGATGGTCTTGTTGTTACACAGTCTGTGTTCTCGGTAGGAGGACAGATTGCAAAGAAAGCAGACAGCTCTGGGGAAGGGCTGCGAGACAGAGCAGCCTGCGCATGGCGTGGGTACAAGGAGACTGCTATGGGGAGGTTGGCACAGGTGCGTCGGAGCTATGCTGGCGTGATGAGAACAACCCGCGGAGACACTGGGGGTGCTATAGACCGCTTCCGGGAGGCGTTCAGCGTGAACACGCCTGCGGGCCATGCAGGAGACACCGGCTTCCGGCTTCGCAGGGCTCCTCTTTCCCCTGTTGTGGAAGTGAGCCTGGGGCCGGGTTTTGTGAGATCAGAGGCCTCACAACGTTTGCCAGCGTCATTCTGCACCGATTACACTCTGGGTGGCGTGTGTGCAGGGGGCGCAGGGCGTCCGGGAGAACTGCTCAGTTAAAAAGGGAAGGGAAACTGCGAGGGCCCAGAGGATCTGGGGCAGAGAGAGCACTGCGTGTGGTGCTCAGCTGCATCCTCCTTGGTTCCCCAGAAGCAGGTCTGGGATGGCGATGTGAGCTTCAGTGGTCCATTTGGGAGGTGACCCCAGGAGGCACAGGTGGGGACTCTCGGTCGGAGGAAGTGCTGGGTGTGGGCATCTGCAGAGGCCCTGCCGGCAGAGCGAGAGGCAAGGCAGCTGGCCTTACCTCCCAGCCCTGTCCATCACGGGCTGCTGGTGAGGGTCCAGCCCTTCAGCTCTGTGGCCCTGCAGCTGGGCAGAGTAGCAGGGGTGGCGTTGGATGCTTTGGCTGTGGGAGCACAGGGATGGTGGGTCCCAGTGCGAGCCTCGAGCTGTGGCTGGCACAGGTCAGGGGAGCATTTGAGGAACAAGAGAATGGATATTGTTCACCATGGACTGTACTTGAGAAGATCGTCTTGGTCTCGGAATCCCAGAACAGTCTGAAAGATCCTTGGCAGTCAGAAACTCCTTGCGTGGCCTGGGATCGAATCCCGAAAGCCCCGATGCCTGAGTGTGGTCTCTCCTGGCTGTGTGTGCTTGGAACTTGCTCCAGAGGATGAAGGTGAGCAAGAGGCAAAACTCGGGGGCAAAGGGAGACTGCGTTTGAAGCTAAAAACAGCCACAAAGCCTCCTTTGAAAATTGAGCACTTTGCAGTTGAGGTCACGGAGCAGGTGGGGCGCTCCAGCCCCACAACTTCCCGGGTCCCTTACTGTGGTTCACAGAGGACCCGGCCCATGACTTCCGTGGGCAGAGGGGTTTATGATGTTGTCGCTTTATCGCTCCCTGGGTGACATCAGCTCTCTGGTACAGTCACCGGCCATGTGCTGACTTCCATCCAGGACAGGCTGCAGACCCAGATCTGGCCCTTGAGGCGACCCAGGGGTGGAGGGGTCCCTGTCGCCCAGGGACACACAGCCGTTGTAAAGCCATTACAGCACCCTCATCCAGGTGGGCAGGGATGCTGTGGCATCACGCCTTGAGTGCTTCCCGGCGTGTCCCCGTGTGTTCCAGTGCAGCACCCTCCCGTGTCCTGCACATACTCTTGCTGACGTGGTGCAGGGCTGGGATGCCGGTTGGTGAGTCTGCTGCGCTTTTGACTGTCATTTTAGAGTGTACTTACTCAGCCTGCTAATAGAAAAGCAGACTAAGAGGCGGCCTCGGCAGGTCCCTCGGGAGGACCCGGAGGGGGCGTGGCTGTCCAGGACCGCAGGTCCTTGTGCTGCTCCTGAGGGACATGGTGTGAGGGTGGGAGATGTGACGCTGGCGAGCCTGGCCCTGCATAGGCCCAGGCTCGTGTGTGTGTGTGTGTGTGTGTGTGTGTGTGTGTGAGTGTGTGTGAGTGTGGGTGTCTTAGTACCTACCAGTGTTTGAAAAGTTAAAAAAAAACTAAACAACAGGAAAGGAGCTGCAGCCAAAAAGTTAAATAATTTAAAAATTTATGTAAAGTTTAAAAGCTACAGTAAGCTAGTTTCGTACTGAAGGAAGAAAACGATTTTAATTTAGCGTAGGCCCCTGCACAGTGCACGTTAAACCTCCTGTTGTGTACAGACGTGTCCCGGGTCTTCACCCGCAGCCCCTTCCGGTCCTGTGAGCTCCGTGCATGGGGTGTGCCTAGACAAATGCACCGTCTTTGGCCTTTCATAACATTTTTCTCTACTTTCCTATGTTTAGGTGCATTGTGACTCTCAAATGCTTACCACTGTGTGACAGTCGCCCAGTGTACTCGGGACAGTAAGGTGTTGTGCAGCCTGGGGCCGTGGCTGCAGCACACAGCTGGGGTGTGTAGGGGTGGCGAGTCCACTCTGTGATGCCCACACCATGTGGTCACCTGACGACATACCGGGCGTGTTCCCGTCCTTAAGTGATGCAGGCTGTGTCTGTAGGTTGTACAGGTATTTATGATGTTTTGTCACCCTTTGATTGGGAAATAGATGCACTTTGGCTTAACCCTGTGGCATGCGGGGCAGCTTCTGCTGTCCTACCTTCCTGCTTTCTTCATCCTGAGAGAAGAGGTTCCCGTGCCCTAGGACTGGTCAGCGTGCAGGCCACGTGCCGGGCTGTATTTATAGAGCATGGGTCCTCCTGTGCCCAGGTCCAACCCTGCTCCTCCCCTGCATGCCCCAGCTGGGGCTTCCCCGGGGCCTCTCTACAGACACGCATGCCTCTGTGTGGGGCGCAGGCACCACGCAGCTGACTGCAGAATTAAGGGGCCCAACTTCGGGTCCAGGCTTTGGGAGAGGCAGGGCCTGCCAGCTTGGAGCCCCACACTCCAGCCCAGCTTCCCCTGGGTTCCTCACAGAGTGCGGGTTCTTGGCACTGCCAGGGTACCTGAGTACCTGGTATTTCCTGCTGTTCCACATCTGTAGGCACTTGGATCCCCACCCTGTTGGGGAGCAGTTGGGGTCCCAGGAGCCCCACAATCTTGGGTCCTCTGGCCAGTGACGCTGTGAAGCTCTCAGAGTTTTGAAGCTCTGTTTCTTGTTTTTGATGGTGGTGCACGGGATTGAACTCAGGGCCTTGTGAGTGTTGGACAAGCGAGCTACCTCTGAGCTGTATCTCCAGCCCTCTTAAATTTTATTTTGAGATAGGATCTTCCTGAGTTGTCCGGGCTGACCCCAGATTGCCATCCTCCGGTCTCAGCCTCCCACGCACCTGGGCTTGCAGGTGTGTGCCAGGATTCCCTGCTCGGGAAGCTCTTCTTACGTTATCTTCACCTTGATGCTGTGCCTGCACTTGCTCCCATCACGACTCCTGATTCTTGGTACAAGGACTCTTTCCTTTCTGTGCAGAAACTTTTGAGATGTTCTTAGACTTGGCATTTGGGAATTTCACGGTGAGATGTTTGGGGCTGGGTCTTTTTTTAATTCTGAGCACTGGTGAGTCTTTGCAATAGAGTCGTGATGTCCAGTTGGGAGACATAGCCTGGTAATTAATTCTCTTGTCTCTTCTTGCCATGCTGTTGTGCAGATGTTGGACCTTCTAGTCTGGTCTCCTGTTCCCATCTCTGTCTCTGATTCCGTTCTCTGTATTCATTTCTTCCCAAGTAACTTTCATTTCCAGGAGCCCTTCCTTTCTCACTGAAAGCTCTTCACTACCCAGCTTCTCTTTCTCCGATTAAATCCCCTGTGCTCTGTCAGTCCGCTGTCATGGCCCGTGTCTGGCTCAGTGGACTCCCCTTCAGTGCACCTGAGTACCGCTGGTTGGCGTGCCTGGAGGAGAAGCAGTGAAGGGCTGACAGGAAGTCAGCGCGCAGGTGCGCAAGGCCCCGACACACTGTCATCATTGGTGTCCAGTCTGGGGTTTGCATCATGGCTGTGGTGGGGCCTTGTCTGTTGGTGGCAGCACTAAGATGCCTCCTGCTCTCTTCTTTTGGACCTGGAGCGTCTCGCTGTGGGCCCCTTGTCCTCAGATCACAGCGGGGGACGATGGGCCAGAGCAGGATCTCCGGGGAACTTAGGGAAGCTGGTTTTCTTCCCAGAGTGCAGGTGGGGCTGGAATGACACCTCCTCCTCCACCCGCTCTGTGCCTTTCATGAGAGGGCAAGGTGGTTGTCATGGTCAACCCAACCACGTCCCCACCCTGAGAAAGGTCAGGGCACAGCAGGGATGCTGAGCCTGACTCCTTTGCGGTGCTGATCCACCTCCAACAACCTCTGGAGGCTTCTCCACGGGGGAGAGAAATAATCTCCACTTTTCCAGCCACCTTAAATCTATAGTTTTCTTTTGACTTCCAGCCAAGGATATTCAAATGATGTGCTCTCTTAACTTCCTGGGAAAATGTAACAGAAAATAGGAAATTTTCCATTCTTTTCCTTGTCTCAAAGTTGACAATATAGAGAAGGACAAAACTGTAGTCTTCTTACTGTTGTTGTTGCTGACGTCACTTATCTCTGGCGGGGAACACAAGAACCCTGTTAGAGGGATCTAAACTTCGGTCATCACTGGAGAACCACCCAAGGAGTTCATATGGGCTGGACCAGAGGTAGGCAAATGAAAATCCCTGGGCCAAACCTGGCCCACTTCCTGTTTTTGTAAATAAAGTTTTATTGGAACATAGCCATGTTCATCTGTTCCTGTATTTTCTGAGGCTGGGTCTTGGTCCATTTTCTTTATAGCTCAGTTGTACAATGAGCTGTCACTGGATACCACAGGCTGAGTACCTTGTAAAGAATAGAGGCTTGGGGCCGGGGATTTAGCTCAGTGGTTCTGCCTCTTGCCTCCCAAGTGCAGGGTCCTGAGTTTGATCCCCGGTACCAAAAACAAAAAAACAAAAGAATAGAGGCTCATTTGGCTCATAGAGCTGAAGGCTGGGAAGTCCAAGAGCATGGCACTGCCATCTGGTGAGGCCAACTTGCTGCACCCTGGGCACTGGGCATCTCAAAGGGAGGCAGAGCGAGCGCGCTGGGCCGGGCATCTGCTCCTCTTCTTGGGGAGCTGGGGATGCCATCTTGGGGGCTCTGCCTCCTGACCTCACCTCGTCCTCGTCTTCTTCCAAAGGCCCCAACTCCAAATAGCATTAACATACGAGTTTGGGGGTTGGGTTTCTAGTGCATGAGCTTCTAGGGTGCATGTTCATCCCTGGCCAGCTGTTTCCACGCTGCAGCAGCAGAGGCAAGCAGTCTAGACAGGTGATGTGTTCCCAGAGGCTAGGATGTTTGCTGTCTGGTCCTACCCAGAAACCTTTGCTGCCCCTGGGCTGCAGGGTAGGAAGGGGACACCTGGCCGAGCAGGCTTTGTCCCTACCAGGAAGCTGCAGGAGGGAGACAGCTGGCCTGGGTGTTGGGGCGGGAGAGACAGTGGCTTACAAGAGCCCGCTGTGTGTCCCACGCAGGAGTGGTTAGACATAGACGCCAGCTTTGCAGTGTGCCAGCCAGGCGAGTCACAGAGGAGTGCTCCTGACCCCACTGCTCCAGTCCCCCTGTTTCAGCCCTTGAGACACCAGGGACTTGCCGTGAGCAAGATGGGAAACAGCAGCCTACCGAGTCATACCTGGGCTTCCTACTGTAGGTGTCAGACCTGAAACCAGGCCTCCTGCATCGGCTGTCTGCTGTGCTGTGTCTGTGGCTTGTTGCCCGGAAGTTCATGGTGCCCACGGTAATGGTCTTCAAGGGCAGGGCCCCCGGGAGGTGACCGGCAGGCTGCCCTCTCAGAGGACTTGGTGCTGCTGATGAACAGTGAGTCATCTCTGAGCAGTGGTTCCTTGCTGTGAAGCCAGTGCATTATTACCCAGGAGGAGGCCTGGCCGCTGCCCCTCACCGCCTCTCTACACACAGCCAGTCCCCATCCCACCCTCCGCGTTGTCCCACAGCCAGGCACCGGTGCCCCAGGATGGAGAGGCACAAACCTCTTCTCTCCATGCATCACTCCGCCCACTGTAGCAACACAACATGGACACAGCCGAGGCCACATAGACGCGTTGATGCCAGATAGGACTGGACTTGCAATACCAGCAGTGCATTTCCACAAAGCTTTTGGGAAAATAGACTTTGCCAAAGAGTTTATTCAGTGGTGGAGAAGAACAGTTTTGAAGGCAGTTAGCTGTATGGCAAGAGAATGTTCTGTGGAAATGTCCTGTTTGTTAAGGAAATGTCTGGCAGAATTACAGTGGTGCCTCAGTTCACGAACTTAATTCATCCCTCGATTTTGGTGGCGAATCGAATTGGTCACAAACTGAATCAGATTTCCCCATAAGGTTCGATGTAAATGAGATTAATCCGTTCTGAATCAAACGGATTTTTAAACCACAAAATGTGAAACAAAGTACAGTACAGTGTGCAGAGAGAGAACTCTGCCTCACACGACTCATCACCGTGCTGTGCATCTTGTCATCTCCGTTACTGCTGTGCTTTCTTCAGCGTCATGCTGGGTTGACTGATGCTGTGCAGTACTGTGTGTGCCAAAAAGCCACAGAAAAGCTTCCCAGCCAGTGGGCACAGGTCTGTCTTCCGCCCCCACTGGAGGAAGCCAGGACCGTGTCAGAGCAGGAAGGTGGCTGCAGTCGGGTTCATCCCCTGATGCAGAGTTGGTGAAGGGAAGGAAGATTTGGCCAAATACTTCCGTTCTGGAGCCCAACTCTTCAGGAACAGAAATGTTTGTGAACCGAGGTATTACTGTACACACATCTGTCCTTCCTTTTGGAAATCTGTGTCCAGTCACTAGCAGAAGTCATCCTGGGGAAATGCCAGAAGCCACTCGCAGGCTGCTGGCTGCTATGCTGCTGCCATAGCAGGGGACGGGAGGACCCATCGAGCACACGTCACGGAAACCGGGGAATATCTCCAACCCTGGAGGGGACAGGCAAGGTGGAGAAACAGGCCGTTTCCTCTGTCCGTCTCAGAGGAGCCTTGCTCAGGAAAGTGCCCGGGACAGAGGTCTCAGTCGGGATGGACACAGGGTGTGTCGCCCGGTGCAGGAGGCAAATCTTAGAATGTCTGCATCTGTATTCCCCAGGGAAGGAAGGAGGCTTCCCGAGGTGGTGGTGGATACGATTGCTTTGTTGGTCCACTGGCCGGGTAGCCTGGTCTTGGGGACCATGGCACAGGAGGAGGACTGGGGACCCGTGGGTCTGGGCTGAGGTCTTTGCCTGGGGTCTCTTGATGGCTCCATTTCTGGTTTTCAAAATCAGATCTCTGAAGATGGGTTCCTTGCTTTCACCACCCTTCCAGCCCTGCCGACCGCCTCTGTGATGGCCAGTGGCCAGTGTGCCGGGCTACTTAGTCTGCATGGGAAGAAATAATAACACCGTCCGTACGGCTCCCTGCAAGGCAGTGCTTAACACAGTCAGAAGCTGCTTTCCACAGAAACACATGCTGGGGGCGACGCCTATAAGTGTTTCCATTATAATTAGCTTCAGCCACAGACAACCTCAGTTTGCTACCTAGAAAAACACTTCTGAACTCCAAACCTGCAAACAGAATTTTCCACCTACGTGCCAGAGAATATCACTTATTCACGAGAGGAAGTTATCACCTTCTGGGGAGTTTCCTAGAGCCACTCGCTGGCAGTGGGGAGGCTGAGGGCTTCCTAGTCCTTTTGCAGGTGGGGAAACTGAGGCATGGGCCAGTTACACTGCTGAGCTGACATTATTCAGGAGGGCAGAGGCACGGTTTAAAGGAAGTTGGCAGCTCCAGGCTGTGCGTGCGCTGGACCAGGGTGCTCGGCTGGTCCACCGCATGCCTGCACGCCTGATGAGTGGAAGAGGACTGCACAGCGGGTGCACACGCGCAGAGGGGCGGCCACTCGGCCGATCCCTGGCCGGGCTGCTCTCCCTGCACGTTCACAGCCACTGCCTGTGAGGACTTGGGTCTTGAGTGTCTCGGGGCTGAGTGTGGGGCTCGGGTCTCCCGCTGGTTCCTGGGCTCTCGGATGCTTCTCATGTGTGCATCGTTACTTACTCTCCTGTCTGTCCCGACCCCCGGCCCTGTGGGCTGCGCCTGCTGCCCTCCTCTGTCCACCAGAGCTGCTCCAGAATAGAACCGAAGAGTTAGTTCCCGCCTCATCTGACCCCTCTTCTGGGCCCTGCATGAGCTCAGCAGGGTGAGGGAAGCTAGGCAGCCCCGCTGGCCTTCCCCTCTCCATGCCCCAGCCACCCAGGGCAGGGCCCCTTCGAGCTCCGTGTGCCTGGCCTGGCCAGCAGGGATAGTTCCGCCCTGCCACTCGTGGGGTGCACCTCCCAAACAGCCCTGCCTCAGCCTGCTCTAGGAACCATTCAGGGGAATCTTCCTTCTGGGCCCCTATGAGGATGACCCTGGGAGGGACACAGAGGGTACAAGTTCTTCCAGATCGCTTGATCTCTTAAATCTAGACCTCAGTTTGCCTGTCTGTCTGTGGAGCGTACACCGAGCTGCGGAATCTCACAAGTGGAGAGGCCGCAGCGGGGTGAAATCGCCTCTCCTCAGCGTTCTCCTCTCAGTCGGCTCTGTGTGTAGAGTGGGTGTCCACGCTGGCTTGGGTTGCTCCGTGCCATGTGGTTGCAGGGCTTCAGGGCCTTGTCCCTATGCTGTGCCCGCCTGGCCCCCTGCTATGGCTGAACCCCCTAAATCCTTAAGTTGGAGTCCTAAGCCCCATGCCTCAGAATGTGACCCTGCGTGGAGACAGAGTCTCTGGAGAGGCGATGAACAAGGTCATTGGCGGGGGGGGGGGGGGGGGGGGGGGCTGTGGTTCAGTCTGCCTGGGGTCCTTCTGAGAAGAGATTAGGATGCAGACCCAAGGCTGCAGCGCACACGGGATGACCACAAGGGAGGTCTGCAAGCCAAGGGGGAGGCCACCTGCCTGGCGGCCCAAGCTGTGACACCTGCTTTGGTCCCAGGTGCTGACCAGGTCATAACGCCTGCACCTGTCCCTCTGTCTTCTCTTCCCCATCTTCTGTCCCTCTTCCAGAACAGAAGTGACCCAGGTCCCCATGCCTCCTGCTCCATACCATTTCTCCTTGGCAGGCATACAGAGACAGGGGGGGTACCTTCCCGGGCTTGGGGACATGTCCCTGTGCTGTCATACCCCGCCTGGCCTGATTTTCTGAACCATAAAAAACATGTCGTATGAAGTCTTGTCTCCAGTACATTTGTGTTCATCTCAAAAAAGCTGTTTCTCTGGCTCGTGCCATACCAGGAGTCGTTTGAAGAGAAATTCCTTTTTTTTTGGTACTGAGGATTGAACCAGGGACCTTGCACTTTCGAGGCAGGTGGCAGAACCATTGAGCTAAATCCCTGGCCCTTGAGAAACTTTTAATAGAGTTGTTTGTTTGCTTTTCACAAATCAAGACACATTCATTCGGGGTGAAATCATGGCATCTGGGTGAATCAGAAAATTGTGACTTTGTTCAGACCCAGCTTCCCAGGAGCCGAGGCCATCTGCGGCCTGTGCTGAGCACTTGAGACAGGGTTGGCTGGAGTGTTTGGTACAAAACCCAGCACTTAAGAGTGTGAGGCTTTCTGCTGTGACTGTGAGCACCTAGTCTCCATCTCAGCAGCTCATTGATCTCAGGCCTGGCAGCCTCCTCGAGGGAGAGGAGATTTAAGGTGGAGCGGCCAGCTCAGATCCCATTGTGTCCCGGAGCTGGGCGGTGTGGCAGCCAGCCAGGGAGGGCAGCGTTCACGCTCCGCTGTCGTGAGTCCGAGGGAGTCCGCCTATAAATTAGTGCAGGACTCTGCATGTACTGCTCTTTCCTGAAGGAAATCTATTTGGCCGTGGAGGAGGTAAAGCTCGAGTTAATTTTTGCCATTTCAGGCAGTAATCGACATTCTTCAAATGCGCCAACGCAGCCTTTTTTAGGGTATCGCCCGGGAATCTAACAGGAGACTACAGTCCAGAGCTGAATGTTGAGGCCTTGGGTTGATGGGGCTGGGGGCGCCGGAGTGCGGAGAAATCGGTGAGTGCAGATCCCACTTTAACTGTTGGCAGCTTTGTTTTCTCCGAGCACACGTGTGTGCACACGTGGAGTTGGCGCCGGCACAGAGCACGTCTTCACTCCTCTTTTCCTCTTCCCACCGGAGAAGCAGCTACATCCCTATTCCTCCTGCTCTTTTATGAGAAACCCGGAGTGTAAAGAAAGACCAGAATAAGTGATGGCAGCTTTTATATGACTGCTAATGTGTGAGCACGTCATGAAGCGTGATGCGATTTTCACTGGGGCTGATTTCGAAGGTCTTTGTGCTCGATGGTCCGTCGTAACAGCTGTGTCGCGTCATGGTGCACGTTTGCTCCACGTCATGGTCCATTCTCGTGGGGAGTTAGTTGTGTGCATAACACAACTTCATTCTTTTTACATCCCCTCCCTCTCCTCCATCCCCTCCGTCCATCTCTAGGTACCTTTCCCATTTACAAAAGCTCTCCTCTCCCTGTTTCCTGTTACCTGTCTTTCATTTTGCTCTTGATTTATTTACGCATTGGGTTTCTCATAGAGGACAAACCATGTGATGATCTTGAAGCTTGCTCGTCTGATTTCTTCCACCTCTTGTTACCATTTGTCCCCAGCATGTGCGTGCTCCCTGGCACACTGTGGGTCCTCAGGGGTAATTATTCATTAACTGCCAAAGGGAGTGTTGGAAAACAGGTGGGCTCAGATTATAGCAAGCTGGGGGCCATGCGAGCGCCCCATTACTGTGGGCTTCAGCAGAAATGCGGGTGCCTGTTCATGGTGACAGACAGCATGTGAGCGCTTCGGGCACCTCCGCCCGGCCAGCTGTGAGTCTCGGAGAACCTGGCACCGCACGGTTCCTGTCTCTGTGGTCCTGGCTGGAGATTCCAGGGATCAGCAGGGACAAAATGACAACCCATGAATTTCCTTCCAATTCTTTGATTTTTCCTGTTTCCTGATAAAATTGAGTCCAGGAGCTGGGTCTGTGGTAGTCTTGGTAAGGAATTGCTGTGGCCCGCATGTGATGACAGGCGCTTGGTGACTTCACAACCCCTCCCCGTGCGGTCCTGGTCACCACAACACCAGGCCTGGTGTCACACAGTGAGGCTGCAGGGGAGGGCGTGGCTCAGGCAGCCAAGCCAGGATCTGGGCTTGGCTTTGCCGCGTGGGCTCCAGGATGGTGGCTGATGCTGCTGGACCAGCTGGGAGGCGGGAACGGACCCAGGACTCCCAGGGCCCCAGCAGCTGTGGGTCATGAACGGTGCCAAGGGGGCCACCGATGGGTCTCTGTGGCACATGAGGGGCTCACAGGAAAGAGAGGAGAGGCCTGGGCCCAGGAGCCGGGTCCGCTTCTCACAGGGCATTTACTGTAAAGGAGAGCAGAGAAGGGGCCTGGAAGAGGACCCGGTGGAGAGGAAGGCTTGCTGTTGGAGACAGAACATCCTCTTACTAGGTGGGGCCCAGATCCTGGCAGAGGAAGGGGGTCCTGAGGCAGTGGAGCAGGAGGGGCCGGGAGCCTGCTGCCCCCTCAGGAAGGAGCGGGCGCCAGAGCCCACGGTGGGCTGTAGCAGGGCGCGAGGCCAGGGGTCTGTACCGCTGCGCTCACTGGGGTTGGAAGGCCTGCCAGCGTGCATGTGTTGTACTATTTCCCCCCAGTCTTCTTGTTTTCTCCCATTTCGAGAATGCTATGGAAGATTTCTATGTGACCATTCTCTGCCATTATTAGGACAACATTTGTGTGAGCTGTGACTGAAAATTATGGGGAATGTTGAAATTTTAAAAAATCCTGATACAGTAAAAGGCCCATTGCCATGAATCCTCCCGGAATCCTTGCCCACGCTCTGAACACACCTGCCCCATCCTTCTCCCCACTTCCTGCAGTGGCTCTGGAGCCCTCTCTCCCAAGTGTCTTTAGCTGTGCTGTCCTGGCTGCCTCAATGCCCTCAATCAATCCAAAACATTTCCCTTTTGTGATCATTTTGACTTTGGGGAACAGACGGAAGTTGCACGGTGCCAGATCCAGTGACTAAGGTGGATGAGGACCCAGCGTTGTGTTTTCATGAGCTGCCTTTCCTTGGATGGCACTCGGCAGCAGCAGTCACCATATTTTTTATCACCCTCATAAAGACACTCAGGAAAGAGGAACCCAGAACTGCTGCAGAAACTGGCAATGACGAAGGGATGAGTGTGTTCAAAACAAGGGGAGGATGTTAAGGAGGATTTGTGGCAATGTGTCTTTTAAAATAATAAACACTTTCAATTGAAATATTCACCATAGTTTTCAGCCACACCTTGTATTTTACTGGCATAGATGCAAAAGAGGCAGGCCTCTGTCACTTTCCTCTGTGTTAGGGTTCTTCCTAAATATCTGAGGCTGGGGGTGCAGGTCAGTGCTAGAGCACTAGTCTGCTCAGCACATGCAAGGCCCTGGCTCAAGCCCTAGCACCTGGAAAAAATCTGGGCACCCTAAAAATGCAGAGGGTCACAGAGATTGAAAGTTTTTTTGTTGAAAGGAATGTACTTGGAAAGGCTTTTTAAAATCCTTTTAGCAGAGAATGATAATCTTTGATCGCCATATGCCCATTAAAGGACTTTTTTCTTGTGGATTTAACAAGAAAAAAAAGCACATCAAAGCCTTGTATGAACCACATAGCACTAGCCGGTTTCCTAAGTGACTGGCCTGAAAACTAGCAAAGGGTGGTAGGCTGCAAACAGCAGGCTTTCTGTGTGACACATTCCGAGGCTGGGCAGAGCCAGAGGCGTGTGAAGAGATTAATGTGAAACGGTTTCAATTTTGAGATGCCATTGGACAGACGGGGTCACAGCGTCCCACGTGCAGAGGGGGGTGGCATTTCGAGATCAGCAGTCATTACCCTCAGCATCCTCCAGGGTGGCCATCTGCGTTGCTAAGAGGAGTTTGTGCCACATGACACTCACAACCCACATCCATTTCCTGTTTTCAGGCGCTTCAGGATAGTACGCTGAGCTGTATTTTCCTAGATCAAATCAACTCCACGAGGCTGACCTTGCCAGGCCACCCAACAGCCTCTTTTCAGTACAGGGAAGCTCTTGCTCAGTCACCTCTGTGTGGGGTCAGGAGGGGACTTGTGACTGTTCGCTGCCCATTGGGAAATTCACCACCCTGCTTCAGCGTGTTTTACGCAGGATTAAAGCTGGTGATGTCATCTTGGGAAAGCCATCGTCAACAAAGGTGTCAAGTGGCAGAAGAAAGAGCTTGGAAATGGAACCCGTAAGTCAGCGTGTTTTACGCAGGATTAAAGCTGGTGATGTCATCTTGGGAAAGCCATCGTCAACAAAGGTGTCAAGTGGCAGAAGAAAGAGCTTGGAAATGGAACCTGTAAGTCAGCGGATCCCCTGCCATGTGCTGCCTTCCTCCCCACACACCACAGCCGGGTCAGCAGGGACTGGAACGCGACACGAAAGAGAAGCCCAGGCTTTGGGCACCAAGGCTGCCTCAAGCCCACAGGCTGGCCCCTGGCACCTGCTCACTAAAAACACGAACCTTCCTTGAAGAATGGAGAGCAGGTGTCTGCCTGTCTGCAGCAGCATCATTCACAGTAGCAGGAAGGCGGCCGTTGCTCTGGTGTCGGCTGTGACACAGGAAGGGGTAGAGCGATATAATGGGGACTTTCACTTAGTGCAGCTGCTGAAACGAAGTGCCGTGTACCGGGTGGCTTATGAGCAAGAGATTCACTTCTCACCCTTCTGGAGGCCGGAAGTCCGAGATCAAAGTGCCAGCCAGCACGGTCAGGCTCAAGCAGGGGCTCCCCCGGGCCGTACACTGCTGATGTCTGCTTGTATCCTCCCGTGCCGTGAAGGGTGTGGGCTTTCTAAAATGTGTGTGTGTGTCCACGTGTGGTATTCAGAATTGAACCCGGGCCTTTCCACTGAGCTTACAGCCCTAGCCGTTTTCCTATTTTTTATTTTGAGACAGAGTGTCACTAAGTTGTGATCTTCCTACCTTAGCCTTCCAGAGTTTTGGGATCACAGGCTTACACTTCTGCACCTGGCTTATCTGGGGTCTTTTTTATAAGGCCACTCACTGATCTATGGCTAGGGCTTTGGTTCCATGTCCTAATTAATTCCCTCAATAAGAGCAAAAATCCCACCCCATAGACCCGCCCTCTGGCACTGTCACCTGGGAGACCAAGATCTCAGCTCACAGAGGGACGGGGACACTGCATCTGTGTGACACACGGTGCAGTCACTGGGGCTTGGACCGGAGATGTTCTGACACAGACCAGAACCGAGAGGGCGCTGTGCCAGTGGGGCCGCCACAGAGGGCTGGGTGGGGCTGCTGGATATGGAGCCTCAGCTGGGCAAGGCGAAGCGAGCTCCGGAGAGGGCCGGAGACCACAGTCCCACAGCAACTGAATGTACTCAGTGGCCCTGGTCTGTGTATGTACAGATGGTAACAACGGTTTGCTTCAGGTGTATTCTACTGCAATTATTTTTTTACAAAAATGATTCTCCGTAGTTAGAATAACAGGGAGGGATAACCATTTTACAACAACATGAACTTCAAAAGTTGTCCCATGGCTGCAGGAAATGTGTGCGCTGTATCTTTTTTTACATTTGCTAAAAACTGTGACCATATTTAAACGTTGGGTACCAGAGTGAATTAACTGTCCCTCCTCTGAAAGTTCAGACTGGAACTTTTCAAACGGTTGCCGACTCTGAAGAAGAGGGACGTTTAGTCAAAGCCCACGCCTGTGTGGAAAGTGAACCCCGCTGAGGGAGCTCTCTTGGCCCCTTTGGGAAGTGTGCAGAAGGAGTGAATTTTCAGGGACAGACGTCTCCTAAAACCCCGGCGCAGGTGTGGGCTCTGGGCCTTGGGCTGCCCCGGTTGGCTCTGGGAGAGACTGACCAAACCACTGTGGAAGTGTCTTCTGTCACCCTCCTGTGCCGTGGCCCTGGGGACAAAGCTGCCTTTGCCCTCCCTAACAGTTCATTTCTTTACAGTGGTAGAGCTGGACTCTGCCATGGGCAAACAAGCCCTGCTTTCATTGGCGTCAGCGGGTCGAGCCCAGCCGGTGGCAGATGAGGTGTCGCCCTCGTTCCTTCGTGGCAGCACTGCGTCCTCCTAGGAGGCCAGAGTGTCTGGGGCGCCTGGCGTCCTCGTGCTCCACAGAGGGGCCCTCGTCCTTCTCTCTTCCTCCCGCCCCTCCTGACTGGATCCCTAGCGGAAGGGGCTGGCCGAGCAGAGGGCGGCACTCAGCCACCCATCCCCAAGGAGCCCCAGCACCCGGACCCCATGCTCTCTGGCCTTCGGGGCCCTGAAAGAAGCCCTCATCCAGCCACTGGTTTGTGCCTTTGAGAAATTACAACGCACTCTCCTGCACCTAGCACTTTCCAGGGGCACGACACGGATGTGAGCTTGTGCGTGTGCCGCTCGGGGTGACACACTTCATGCTGAGTGACAGAGGACGCTGCCGAGGCTGCAGGAGGGGTGCAGACCTCAGAGACCCCATCAGTCCGCGTGTATGGTACAGAATGGTTACACTCGTCATGGGGAGCTGGTGCTGCACAGAACATGGCTTGTCCTTCCTGTGCCCCGTCTCTGGGTCCCCGTCCAGCTGCAAAAGGTCTGTCCCCGTTTCCTGTCATCTATAAGAGCCAGTGCTCATTCCTGCAACTCTGCTTTCTTCAGAGAGCGTGCACACCGCCCCGCTTGGGGCCAGAGCTAGAAAATGAGCTTGAATCTGTCATCGCGTGAATCCCATGATTGGACACATAGCCACCATATTTAAGGACGTCTGCTCCAGGTTTGGTCCTTTGCACTCTTCGTAAACAGGGTGAGGTTTTTGTTTGCAAAGTTGTAGAACTCAATAAGGTCCTCCTTCCTCCAAAAGTCCCTACGACTGTCTCAGCTGTGGGAGCAGCAGCAGCGGAGTCCTGATTGGATCTGATTTGGGGGGTTGGCTTGGGGTGGCCTCTTAGAGCGAGGACCTCCTACATCCTAAGTGCCTCTGCACCCCGAGTATAGCCAGCTGTACCCTGCCAGCTCCGATATTCAGGGAAAACCGGTTCCACGCTCCCGAGTCCCAGCCAAGCCAGCGTCCCTCTGGGCCACCCTCTGGGCAGCTGTGCCTCTCCCCAGGCAGCTGGGACCCGTGTGTCTCTCCACATGTTCTCTCTCTGGGCCGGGCTGCGGTGGTGAGTCGCTCGCACACCCGCACATGTACTCATGCAGCCAGAATAAATTGTATAATCAAACCCCTTAGCCAAGTTCTATAACATCTGTTTGTGTTAAGTGGCACTCTTTGAAAATGATCTTTTTTCCCATTCCTTGTTGGAAAAAAACCCTTAATTTTAGATTGTGGAGAAATGTCGCGTGGCAATTATTTTTGCTTTCTTCAACAGGATGCGTGTAAGTCAATGAGATCCATTCCCGGCGCTGGAGCCCTGAGAATCCTGATTAAGGAAATCAGCGCCCACAATTGCGTGTAATGACTGTAGGCAAACAGCCTGGTTGCGCAGGGCTGCAAGGGCTGATTCTGGGGGCCGGCTGTCGGCAGACTCCAGCAGATGGCTGCTAATGCAATTAGGCCTCGTTGTGTTCAATGAGCCATTATTTAAATTATCTGCTACTTTTCCTATCTATTAACCTGCTGAAAAGGAGACAGTGATATCGAAGAAATCTCAGGCTAATCACTAACTAGATGAATCACCCAGATTTTCCCTTTACTGCTGCATTTTACCTTATTGCAGCAGTGAGCAGACAGCTGTCCCTAGGGTTCTTGTCCCAGGCATGGAGTGAAGATCGGGAGGGACAGTGGTGGGGGACACTCGGGGTCCCTGTGGAGGTCTCTGCCAGGCTGCTCCTCCAGGTCTTGGCCTGGGGGGTCCTGGTTTGCCCTTCTGCTGGCCCCTTCCCATCGTGGTTGTTGAGTTAAAGGAAATTCGTTTGGTCTTTAAGGGGGGAATCTGAGTTCACTCAGAGCTGCTGTAACACAAAACCCACACTCAGGGGCTCAGGCAGAAGGCATGTGTTCCGAATGCTGAGTGCAAGGTTGGGGTCTGGGCCGAGGCCTGGATGCTGCTTCCTGTGGCAGGATGGAGATGCCGGCCCTCTCGGGCTCTTCTGCATCATCTTAAGTGGTGGCTTTTGGTCCAGAGCATTCCCTGGATCTGAGACTTGGTGTGCATTTCATCTTTAGGTGTCGGAGCAATGCATCTGGTTGGCAGCTGGTGTGTGTGTGTGTGTGTGTGCGCACGCGTGCAAGATGTATTCGTGCATGCACATGGACTTGGACCCACAGAGGCAGGGCCTGAGCCGCAGCTTCCGGGGTGGGGGAGACAGGAGTTTCACTGCCGGTGGTGGAGGCGAGGGCTAACTTGCAGTGTTTCCGAGTTGCGTGTCGTGTGTGGGGAACGTGGCCCTGCTGACTTCCTCTGAAGCGGATGTGGCCCGTACGGGGGGCAGTGGTCTCGGGGAGACTCGGAACAGGAAGAAGTGTCCATTCCCAGTGTCGCTGTGCAGAAAACGGTGCTGGTGTCTGCCTGCCGCTTGAGGGTGGAATGTGCCCGGCCCTGGACGTCCATCGCTCGCCTGCCCCAAGGCCACCTCTGGATGGAGCCTCACCAAAGCTGCCACTGCCCAGCGACTGCTCACTGTTTTAGGGCGAGTGCAGTTTCTGGCCTCACAGTCGAACTCACTTCTCTCAAAGGCCGCCTTCCCGGTTTGCCTTGGGAAGGGATCCTGCGTGCTTTGGAATTTTGTTTTTTCCTCTCACTTCTGAGTCCCTCTCTCCCTTCCTGTCCATTCCTCCTGTTCTGGGGATTGAACCCAGAGCCTCTGCCCTGAGCTCCATCCAGCCCTTGTTTTTAATGTTTATTTTGGAGGAGGGGTCTTGCTGAGCTGCTGTGTAGCCCAAACAGAGAGTGAACTTTCTGTCCTCCTGCCCCAGCCTCCCGGAGTGCTGGGATCGCAGGTGTGCTCCAGCGTGGCTGGCTTAATCCTTCCCCTCTGAATATGTACCGCGGTTGTGTCAACTGGAGTAAGACGTGTCCAGCTGATGGGATGGGCTCAGTTCCGGGTGTGGCGAAGAGATTCACTGAAGACGGAAGGCACAGCCTGGGTGTGAGAGGCCCTGACCAACAGGCGCGAGGCCTGAATGGGATGTGAAGGGAACCGAAGGAGGAAGGTGCTTCTGTTTCCTCAGAGGAGCTGCAGTCTTCACCTTCACGTGGGACGTCATCTCCTGGCTTCCATCAAAAACCGTTCAGTCTTCCGTGGAAGGCTCCACAGCCTCCTGACCCCGACTCACATGGGCCTCCACAGTGGGGGCCAGGCCTTTGGCACGGACCGAACGCGTCAGCTCTCAGCACTGCTCCACACTTCACTGTGGGCAGCCACTGTGAGCCACCTTGTAAACCCTTACACACTCACACATCCTGCATACAGCCTGTTCCTCTGGTGAGCACTGACTCACCTGCCTGTCACCCACGCGACTTCCAAGTGTATCTCCCATCCAGGCAGCACTTGGGTTCAGGACGTGGAGACTATGGGGAGGGTGCAGGCCGTGGGAGTCACACACCCAGGCCACCGCAGTCTGGGCCGGGCCTACAGGAGTTTCGAAGCTGCCAGCTTGCGTTTTGGAACCTGTTGCAATGACAGATAAATCCCAGGCCTCGCTGCTTCCACATGGCTCTTATATGTGGCTTTTGCTCCTCTGTCACCCCTAAGGGAACTGCAAAGAACAGGTCCCAGAAGCCAGCTCTGCAGAGACAGAGGCCTGGAAGGAGGAAGGTATCCAGAGCAAGGCAAGTTTCCATCACTTCGCCTGAGGACTCTCCCCCTGCCAGACGCTGGAAGGGGCAAGGCAAGACCCGGCTGTGGCCTGTCTGGGCAGAGCAGCCCTGCGAGGCCTGGACTGTGGGCTCATAGTTCCCGCACTGTGGGAGATTAGATGCGTACTGTTTTACAGCAGCCGGTTTGTGGTGATTTACGACAGCCCTCAGAAACCAGTGCAAAAGCTAAAGCTCCACTGTATGGGAAAGCCGAATCTGACGAAGCCATATGAAGATGTATTGGTAAAGCCATGGAGCTCTGTGGCTAAGGGAAGAGTTCTTCAGGTTCCCAAGGAGGAAAAGAAACTCACTTGTAAGGAGGAAAACTAAAGACGGCCTCAGATTTCTCATGAACACTCGGTGTTGAAAGACACTGGAGAAATGAAGTGGTGTTGATGGACTCGAATGCATGAGAGCCAGGCAGCTCATTCTTCCAGGTTAAAGGCCTTGTGAGCGCCAGTCGGGGGTGGGCCCACCACATGCGGGCCTGGGGCTGGGAGGAGGCGGCGAACCTGCTTCCTTGTGGGATGACTATCTGTGAGAAACAGTTATCAAAAGTGAGCCTGGATAGCTAAACTTGGAAACAGCCCAAGTGCCCATCAACTGGAGACTGGGTAAAGAAAATGTGGTTTTTTTATAAAATGGAGTACTACTCAGCCATCCAAAACGAGAAATTAGAGACATTTATAGCTAAGTGGATGCACATTGAGGCCATCCTCTTAAGTGAAATAAACAGGACACACGTGTAAATACCAAATAGTTTCTCTAGTGTGAGAAACTTAAAGTGTAAATAAGAACTAAAAGGTATAATAGATAATGTGAAATAGGAAGAAAAGGGGCAAAGGGGAAGGGGAAGTGGGAGGGGTAGGGGAAAGGAAAGAAGGGAAAGGAAAAAAATATGAGAAAATGAAAAAATGGAAACAAAGTCTTTGTAAATAGGGAAGGATGAAGGGGTTGAAGGGAGGGCAGGGGAAGGGGGAAAAATAAGAACCAAGAGAGATTATGTAAAGGTACAGATTTCCAATGATGAATGTCATTATATTGTATACCTAAAATGTACCGATAAAACTTTTTTTTAAAAAGTGAACCTGGAGAACATAACAGTGGTATAATCTGTTGCATGATTTGCGGACATTTTAAAGGACGATCAGCACCACCAGGACATTCCTCCTTGATGGAAGGCAATGGTGACAGACAGCGGGGATACAGGCAAGTAGGTGAAAAAAGGGGTCAGGCACATGGCGTAAAATGCCAAGACAGACCCCTCACAGAGGTAAAGGTGATGCTGCACCCTCACATGGCTTCCGTTGCTCCCTGCTGGTATTTAGGGTTGAGGCCTAAAATGTCCCCTAAAAGTCTCATGTGCACAGAGCGGGGCCCTTGGAAGGTGATTAAATCGTGGGAGCGCTGTGCGCATCGTGGACTTATCCAGGGATGAGTCCTCGGAAGGAAGTGGGGCCTGGTTAGAAGAGGTGTTTCTCAGTCGCTTTTCTCACTGCTGGGACAAAATACCTGACACTCACACTTAAAGGAGGAGAGTCTTGTCTTGCTCACGGTTTTGAGAGGTTTCCCTTCATGGTGAGCTGGCTCCAAGCAGCAATTGCATGGCACAGAGGCATCCTGGGTGAAAAGCTGCTCGTGTCATGGCAGACAGGAAGCAGAGAGCCAAGGGAGGGAGGGGCCGAGGAGGGAGAGATGCTCTTCCGGGTCACGCCTGCTGTGAGCCCGGGGCAGCACACTCCACTGCTGAACTCATTAGTGGATGAATCCCCTGCTGACTACAGGTCCCTCATGATCCATTCACCTCCCAGAAGCCTCACTTCTGACCACATCAGAGTTTCGGGGCACTGTGACAAGATGTGTCGCTGGGTCGTGGCCTTGCAGGATATATTTTCCTCCCTAGCTCTTCCATTTTTCATTGTTTCCCGTCTTCCATGAGGTGAGCAGCTGTCCTCCACTGTGTCCTTTCACGATACTGCTTCAGCCTTGGAGCCAACTAACCATGGACTAAAAGTCAAAATAAACCTCTTCTCCTGTAAGGTACAGGTGTCAGGTATTTTGTTCCAGCGATGAGAAAATGACTAAGACACCTGTAGCCCCCCCCCCCGCCTGCTCCAAGAGCTTGCTTTTGTCAGATCTCAGAATGGGGACCCCACAAACACATCCTGAATTGCTAGAGCAAGAGAAGAGTTTAAAGGGTAGCATATAAAATCACAAAGAAAACAACAAAATAAAAATGGTCATCAAACTTGCAAACCACACCAAAAGAATTCTTAAAACAAGGAAGTCCTGAAGAAAGGATTTTAAAAACAAAGGAAGAAACCTTGAAACAGAAAGAGGACGGGTATGTCATTGGATATATATTATGTGGGGTAAACATATCTCTTAAAAGAATTGAGAGGTTCCCAATGATAAATGTAAATGAATTGTATACCTAAAATGTACCAATAAAATGTACCAATAAAATTAATTTTAAAAAAAAAGAATTGAGAGGTTTTTAAATAGCACTTAGATCCTGATATCCCTCTTCCCTTTTTTCCTTTGAGAATCGTGTTGTGATAAGCCTCCACAATTTAGTATCTGTGAGCAGACAGCAAGGAAGCCTGGCGCAGCAGGAATATCTGGTTGAGCCACACTGACCTACACACGGGTCTCCCACACCTGCCTGCGCTGTTCACTGACATGGGATCCACACGCAGATGTCTCAGCTCCCACCAGTTCGTCTCCCATAAAGTCCAAGTTCAGTCACCTCGTCACGTGCTGCGGCTCCACACCCAAGGATTCAGCCAACCACAAATAAAAATATTAGGAGAAAATTGTATTGAAAGTGCAGGCACTTTCCTGTCGTGATCCCCTAACCAGTGCAGCATGACAACTGTCATTTGCACTGTGTTAGTTATTCTAAGTATGCTGGGGTCATGTGAAGTACTCGGGAGGACTGTGTAGCTTACTTGCAGATACCAGCCCCTTCCATGCACTGGGCTTGAGCATCCTGGGATTTGGGTTTCTGGGGGTCCTGGACCCAGTCCCTCAGACTCTGAGGAAGGACTGTAAACTTGAATAATTAGTTTGTGCCCCTTTCAGGTTTATGAGAAATTCATATCTAATAAAAGTTGTAGTTGGGAACTTGGGCCGTCTTTTCCAAAACAGTAGAACAAATTAAGTTCAAGAACTGAAGTTTCAGTGTGTATTTTACCATCTAAAAATCAGTTCCGTAGGGGAGTAAGATCTTATAGTGAGATCTGAACCTAACAGGCCAGTGGTGGTGGCTGGCGGGAAGCGGACAGAAGAAGGAAGCAAGGACTGGTTAGGAAAAGGTGGAGGATGACCATGGCAGGGTCCACGGTGGTCCTGCTGGAGTGGAGGGAAGGCAGCACCAGAGATGGCTCTGAGCCACTGGGCCTCCCAGATGTGGCTGAGCTGAGTTACAGACGGCAAAGTCCCAGGGCTGGGGCAGGTTTGGGTTGCTGGCGGTGCCCTTCCGACTTACCAGGGCGTATTCGTTTCCTGGGCTGCTGTCACAGAGCACTATACACTGGGGGATTGCACAGACAGGACTAGCTCCCCTCACCATTCCAGCAGGTGGAAGTCTGAGGTCGTGGTGTGGCCAAGACCACGCTTCCTCCGAGACTCTGGCAGAGCCGCCTCAGCTCCCGGTGTGGCCTCCATCCACAGCGCCCTGCGGCTGTGTGACCGTGACCGCTGCCCCTGTGGCCCCATGGCACCCGCCTGTGTGTCTCTGTCTTTACACGTGTGGCCTCCCCACGGGAGGATTAGGATTCAGCCATGGACTTCTCCGTAACTGGTTATGACCCTTAAAGCCCCTCCTTCCAAGTAACTCTCCACTTGCAGACACAGGGGCTAGGATTCCGACAAAGCACAGCTCCGAGACTCCAGGCAGAGCAGTTGGGTAGGTAAACCTGGAGTCCGGGGCAGGTCTCGGTGCTCATCAGCACATGGGAGGCATGGAGAGGTTCGCAGGGTACCCGAGGGTGAATGCAGACAGATCGGGAACAACTCCAAGCTGAGCCCTGTGAAACTCCACCGTCTGGAGAGATGAGAAGCATCCAGCTGTGACACAGACCTGGAGGATCAGAGAGAGGTGGGAGGGAAATTAGCAAAGTGTGGCATCCTGGAATCCAAAGTGAAGAAAGGATTGTGAAATGGACTCAGATTCTTCTGTTGGGTCAGATAACAGGAGCTGGGCTTAGCAGACAGACGAAATTTTTAAAAATGTATTACAGTAAGTTTTGCCATGAATCTCCCTCACAATCCTTCCCCTCACTTCAAACACACTCTCCCATCATTCTTGGCACTTTCTGAAGCAGCTCTGGAAGACACCTTCCTGAGTGTCTTTATGAGGTGAGATCAGAAATACAGTGAGGCTGCTGTCCAGCGCCATCCAGTGAAAAGGGAGGCTGGTAAAACATGATGCTGTGTCCTCACCCACCTTAGTCACTGATCTGGCACCAGGTGACTTCAGCCTCTTCCTCAAAGTCAGAACGACCATGACTTTTTGAATTAACCCACGGCATTGAGGCAGCCATGATTCAAACTCACCGCACAAACATTATGAACTTGCATTTTTATTTTAGAGAAATTGCACCTCGGTAAAGCTACAAAAGCAACAGAAGCGACCCTTGTGGCAGCTTTCCCCAAATGCCCCCCAGGGACGAAGTGACACCAACTGCCGGGAGCTTGGGGACGCTCCTGAGAAGGGGGCCATGTCAGATTTGGTTTTCCCAGAAAGACTGGCAGAGACAAGAAGGGGCGTTTCCATCGGGGAGCACCTGGCAAAGGCCCCAGTGTAACAGGAGCTGGCCCTTGTTTGCAGGGACCAATGGTGTGAAAGGGAAGCTGCGTTACTCAAGAGAGTTGTTCCTCACCGCCCAGGGTGTGTCTCAGCCGAAGCCATTTCTGCCTGTGCTGCAGGCTTCTTCATGGGCTAGTTCAGATTTCAGTTTATTACAGCTTTTTCCACTCACCAGTGTATGTTCTTGCCAACTGATAAAGCGCTCTTGGTACTTAATTTTTTAAAAATAAAAATTACTCAAGAATATTTCCTTATTCAAATAACCCAATGCTCTCTGTTTTGTTTTGTTTTTTCTCCTCAAAACACAAAAGCTACAGATTCTCGTCGACACTGGAAGCAGCAACTTCGCTGTGGCAGGTGCACCACATTCCTACGTTGACTCCTACTTTGACTCGGAGAGGTAAGTGGGCCATGTAGCTGGCGTGGCTGGGTTTGGGGACATGACGTGAAGTGGCACACTTCCCAGTATCCTAGAGCGAAACAGACGGAAGACTGCCTCATTTTAGGGGCCATGGATACATGCACATATGTTTGTGTATAGACCTGCACATGCATGTGTGTGTCAAGCACATGTGTGTACACGTGTGGATGTGGATGCACACACACACATGCATATATTTCACTCCAGGGAATCCACAGCAGCATTGCCACGAGGCTAGGTGCGTTCACACAAGCTGGGCATTACAAAGTTTCAGGGAGACACAAGTGTTGTGGTTAGCCCAGAGTTTCAGGGAGCCTGTGGCCCTTTGACATTTACTGCAGCCCCTCTGGTCCTCACAGAGGGGCCAGAGCAAGGAAGCATCCTGTGAGAGCCTGAGGCGCCCTGTAAAGGTGTGCAGCAGGCATGGAAACCCACCTTTGCATATTCAGCAGGGCTGGGGCGGTTCTCGGAGCCGACTATGGGGAGAGAGATCCGTGACTCACTTGGAACTAAGTGCTGTGAGGACAGATCCGGGACCTGAGATGGGGTCTGCACCCTGATGATAATGGGGTGAAATTGTAAGAAAAGACGGCAGCCCCCCCGGAGGTTGCCAGAATACGGGGAGAGGCCCCGGGCTCCCATTTCCTGGGAGAACTAAGTGAGGTGCCGGGAGGACTCGCAGCGGCTCGTGTGACCTTCCAGCCCCGCAGGAACCCCAGGGTCTGAGTCCCCCTTCTGCGAGCTGGAAGCTACTCAAGGGTGTGCACATGTTAACTTCACATCTGCTTTGTTGTAACTGAAGCTTCACCTCTACAGGCAAAGCTGGTAAGCCAGCGTGCAGTGGTCTTTTTGAGGTCACAAGCTGTCTAGTGACTGTGGACTTCCCTACAGTGAATCCCTTCCATCCCTTCCCTTCCTCACTACCCTGAGCCACCAGCCTTTGTTCCAGAAGCTAAAGGCCAGCTTCAGTGAGGAAAGGGGCAGAAAAAGAAGCTGGGAGGCTTCTGAAGGTGCCGGGCAAATGAACAAAGTGAGCAGTCTGGGCTGTGGGGAAGAAATGACCGAGGAAACCGCCCGTACCTGTCTCACCTGCCCATGTCGTGGCTCTACTTGATGGCAGGTGACATGGTCTCCTGTATGCAGCTGCACCTGCTTTCTGGGGAGAGGGGTGTGGCCGCCAGTGGCCGACAGAGCCTCACAGGGCAACAGATCCCTGAGGGTGACCTGTCCTTCGCAGAACTTAGAGGGTCACGTGTGAGTCCTGTACTAATAAGGGTTGATCACTGATGCCCCAGGATACACAGCTGACCACCATCGACTTGGGACCAAGAAGGCTAATGTGTGCCGGAAGTTGCTGCTGTCACAACAGGCATGTGTGTGTGTGGAAGTGAGTGGGTTTCCCTGTGTGTGGGTGTGAAAGCAGGTGCTTTACGATGCCCTGTGCTGCCCTTTCCCCCTGAGACTGGAGGTTCAGCCCAGCCCTTTGGCCCCACGCAGCCCCCCGACTCCCAGTGCTTACTCTGAGTAGTCTCACCATGGAACAGGGCATCGGATTGGTCAGACCTCTCATTTTCATCCATGTTCCGGCAGCCAGGCCAGCAGTTCCCCAACTTTCTGCCCAACACCCCCTCTTTGTAACATGTGCTTTGTGAGGTGCTGAAATGAGATCAAGCATCGTATAACTCACTTGCGTACATAATTCTCACCGCCCTGATGTAATATCGCTGGGGCATCCCTAACTAGGGAATCTGAAATGCTCCAAAATCCAAAGCTTTTGAGCACCAACCTAATGCAGCAAGTGAAAAATTCCACCCCTGCCTCAGTGACAGGTTACAGCCAAACCACAATGTACTGAAAATACTGTGACACCTTCAGGCTGTATGTGTGAGGTGTATCTGAAACGTAAATAAATTCCATGTCCTGGCTCCCACAGTATCCCATCGTACATATGCAAAGATTCCCAAATCCGAAAAGATCCAAAACTTGAAATACTTCTGGTCCCAAATATTTTACATAAAGGACAGTGAACCTGTATGGGGGAAGAAATAGAAGTAATGTATAGCAAGATAATCAGTACCTCAATACGTGAGCAACCTGGCTTGGCCACCATGGTGGTGAGGGGCAGTGTCAACTTGATTGGCTTGGAGATCCACTTGAGGGTTGGCAGGGCACACTTCTAAGTATGTCTGGGCGGCCATGGAGGCACGGTCTTGGGGTCTGTGTATGGTCTCCCACCCTTTCCTCTTTGGCACTGTTTCTCTGCTCTTCTGCCCAGCTGCCATGAACTGAGCAGTGTTGCTGCACCACACACTTCCACCATGATGAGTCTGCATTGGAGCAGCTGACCATGGACTGAATCTCCTGAAACCACAAGCCACATAAACTTCTCTGAGCTGTGGGTGTTAGGTAATGGAAAGCTGACTAATACACCCAAACTCGGAGACAAGGAAGGAGGAGGATAGAGGTGTGTAGGTGTCACCGTGTGCATGTAACACCCAGTGTGGACTGGTCAGGACTGATGGAGTTAGACTCAGACATGCAGAGCAGCTTGGGTTGCTAATACAGTTTTCTGAAGTGGTGAAGAAACCTCATAAAAAAAATTTTTTTTAAGTATAATCTGCTCCCAGTTAGCAGATTTCCCCTGTGAAATCTGTGTAGAAAACTGTTATGGTCTGTGTTTAGTTGTCCCCCCAAAGCCTCATGCTGATGAGGTGGGACTTTGTTTTTCAGAGGAGGCTGAATCTGGACTGTGTGATGCTGGGGCTAAGGGTGTGTGATTACCAAACGACGACACTGAGTGGTTGGCTTGGCACTGCCCTAATCCCGATAGTCTGTATAGGATAAAAGGGGCCGAAAGACGCTGTTAAGGTCCCTTGTTGCCTTTGCTGCCTTGTGCACACCATGCTCTTTCTCCTCTGCCAAGCTTGTTTGCCATCCCAGCCTTGGAGCCAGCTGACCATGGACTGAACCTCTCCGAATTGTAAGCCAAATAAACCCCTTCCCCTCCAACTTTGGGTGTTGCGTATTTTGTCTCAGCAAGGAGAGAAAAGTAACTAACGTAAGAACGGTTAATGCCTATGAGAGAGGGAGGCACGTCCTGAGCTCAGGTGAGACTTTCACCAGTGTGGATGCCCAGACGGACGGGCACCTGTTCCTGTTCAGGAATCCATGACTTTGCTCCCATGACTTTAGTGACCAGGAGGAAATACCTGTCGCTGTGTGTGACTAGGTCATGTTTTAGGGCAAGCAGTCTCTGCCCACACAATTGCGACCCCTGCACTGGGAACTGAACCCAGAGCCATTGCAATGAGCTCTGTCCAACCTTTGTTTTGTTTTTTTTTGAAACAGGCTCTTGCTCAGTTTCTGTTTGCACCTGGCCCTCCTGGCACCAGGGATCTTGTGTCCTTTCCTGTCCTATAGCTGTTGACAGATGATACAACAGAGAGAAGCAGGAAGGCCAACCTGTGCAAGGCAGATTTAAATGTGCGGCCTTAGCCCTGACACGCCTTCCTAGCTGAAAGGAGGTAGAGGGTGGTTCTCTGGCAGCTGCCCATTGCTGCTTTCACAGAGCTCAAAGTTTGCCTCTCCACCCAGCTGTCATTCTGTGCAAGTGTGGGAACACCCAAGGGTGAATCACAGTCCCCATCACAACAGTGCACCTGTCACTTAGTGATATTTAATCCCCGGGAACCCGCTGGGCCTGCTTCTCGGGGGGCCTCTGCCTGTGGCCACTGCTAGGATGAGGTGTGGCTCCCGCGGGGCTCAGGAGGCCGCACCTGTCCGACTGCCCTGCTGAGCTTGCCAGGCTTGTGGGTGGATGTTGTGCCTGCAGCCAGGTATGTGCTGGGGCGGCCAGGGGTGTGCTGGGGCCGCAGGTGGCTCCCTTTTGTCCTATTAGAGGTTGGGCTTCTCCATCCCAGCTGCATCAGAATTAAGGGACGCTCCTGGGGCCTCTGTGGTTCCCTGAATGGCCAGGCCTTCTCTCTGCTAATCTCACAGCGGAATTATAGTCACCCACTGGCTTTTTGACCACTGAAGTGTCCAGTCCCCCTTTGTGAATAAATGAAAAGAGAAATAACAGGGCCCACCCGTGTGTGGGGAACCCCAGCCTTCCCTCCAGATCAGCTTCAAACACCCCTCCCTGCCCCCACGCACCGCCCCTTCCGCCTTGGTACCTCCTGAGCGAGAACGGCAGGCATGTGCTTCCTGCGTGTGAAACAGCACCACATCCGGGTCCCTGAGCCAGGAGCCACCTCCTTTTCCCAGAGAACATTCTTCAGCAAGGCCGCAAGCCTTCTTAGCCGAATCCGACAGGCAGCCTGAGTTGCAGACAGGTTCTGACCCAGCCCTGTTGCCTCCTTTATGGATGATCTCCTTTCTGAGATTAACCTTAACCTTCTTCTCCCTTTTTTCCCTCTATTTTCTAAACTTCTCATAGTCTTATAGTCGAAGCAGATTTATTACTGTAAAGATACAAATATTTTCTTTCCCTGGAAGTTATGTGATACTTAGTTTGCCTGTTGCTTTTTGCCAACTTTAACCTTCGGCTGTTTTCAGCTATTATAATTTATGGAAGCCAAGAGAACACTCAATTTTTGACAAAAGTGACTTTCCTGGGATGTGGCTTCCTGTCCAGTGATGTGCTGACACTTGCTTCAGCCTCTGATCTCACTTAGTTATAATAAGGTTTCTGGCTGAATTTGTCAGCTCCGATTCAAGTCCCCAGTCTTGGGGTATTTGGGTTTAGTGCTTCCTGAAATGCCCTACAGTAATTGGAAGTTGGGCTTGGGGTTCTTTGACAAGATCTCTTTGATTTATAGCAGTAGATTTCAGGCTCCTGTGAGTCACTCGTATAGCTTCTCTCCATCCGAAGCCCTCTTTGCATGGGGCAGGCGCACCAGTGAGGTACTGTACAGGAGGAAGAAAAGTCGTGCATTTTTTAAATGCAGTTCTTCTCAGCCAATAAAATAGTGTCCTGCCAGTTGGCTTGATGAGTGGTCTATCCAGTATGTGCGTCCTGGCCTTTCTCCGTATCTATTCGGGAAATTACACATGCATTTCCATAAACAGCTCCTCGCTCCTGTACTCCATCTGGGGTAAAGCCTGCGGAGCAGGTGTAACAGGAAACCCATTTACAGGATTTTTGCAGCTGATGCCTAGAAGTGGACCGAGGTCCATGAAGGGGACTGGCATTTCCGGGCCCTTGCTGAAGATCTCAGTGTACCCCGAGGCTGGTACATCAGGCTTACTGAGCTGCCTCGGGGATCCTATGGCTGTTCTGGTGACTTCCAGAATCCTGGAGGAGCCAGGTGACAGCTGGGCCAGGCCACCAAGCCCGCAGGCAGGTTCCAGATGCTTCCAAGTGCAGAGGAGCCCAGGGGACTCTGAGGCAGAGCCTGGAGACCCCGCCTCCCTGGGTGGGTTGGCTCTGGAGAACCGAGAGGAGAATTCCTCCCTTCTACCTTCTCCTCTTACGCATTCTAAAAACAATGGAGAGTTCAAAATAATAACGATAAGATGTTCTGTGGGGGCTCTGTTCTCCCTTTCGATGGATTCTGCTTTTTAATCTTGCCTTCCACGGACTCCCTGATCAGAGGCAGCATCTTCCGAATTTGTTGGAAAGCACTCTCCTTGCTGTGAGCAGACTTTTTCCTGGCTTTTCACACTCTTGACTGATTGCTTTTTCCGAGCATCCAAATGAGGAGCCCACCCAGGATCCTCTCCATACGCATAATTAATACGGAGAAGTTGAGGATCAAAGCCGTTAGAAAATGAAGTTGGGGCTTTTTAAAAATTTAAAGTACTGGAAACTATATGCTAATACCTGCAGAGTTGCTTGGAAGTCCTCTCCGGGGTTGCCCTCTTTAAGGATTAGTGAGAGGAACCCAGAGAACAAGAGCTCAGAATTACTTTTGTCTCACATTGTCTCTGGCAGTATTTCTACAAGGGTGGCCACTGATCACTGTGGCTATTTAAATGCAAATTAATTCATATGAAATGAAATAAAAGCCTGGTTCTTGGGTCACACCAGCCTCACAGTTTCAAGTGTTTGGTGGCTGCGTGTGGCTCCCGTATGGGACAGCATCTCTGTGGAGCTCTTTTAATCTGCAGAATTAACAGGAAGTATCGTAGTAGATTATCTCCATGTTCCAGTTGAGGAAACTGAGGCACAGGGGACTTAAATAACTTGGCCCCAGTCACATGGGAAAAGAGCAGTTGAGCTTGTGCTTGAACCCGGGCACTGTAACTCCCCTGCCCCTCCTCTCTGCAGAGGCACTGACATCTCCACAGTGCCTCCATCAAGGCTCGCAGCCTAGGCAGCAACTGTAAAGGACATGCTTAGTTGCCCAGGCTGGTTCAGTTTCTCACTCTAAGGACTTTGCTGTAGGCTAGAGGGAGTCAAAAATAAAACATGTCTTCAAAAGGGACCTGTAGCAGGGGAGGCTACTTGAGGAAGATAACTAATCTCCTAGACCAAGGAGTGGCACACGAGCTGTCTTAGTTACCTTCTGTCGCTGAGAAAAATATCAGACACCCACAACTTAGAGGAAGAAAGGTCTGTTTTGGCCCAGTTTCACAGCACCGTCAGATGGCTTTGAGGCAGGAACGGTCTGGCGGAGGAGAGCTGCTCACATCATGGCTGACAGGAAGCAGAGAGAGCAGGAGGAGCCAGGCAAGGAGATGGACCCTTCCAGGCCACTCCCCCAGTGACCACCTCTTCCAACCAGACTCCACCTCCTATCAGCAAGTCAGTGATATTGCCCCCATGATTCAGTGACCTTCCAAAAGCCATGCCGATGAGCTCATGAGGTCTTTGGGAGACACTCGATCCTAACCACAGCACTAGTCATAGGGCCAAATCGGACTGCTGCCCGTCTTTGTATAGAAAGTTTTACTGGAACACAGCCTCACATGTTCCTTTCTGTATCCCCTATGGTTGCTTCCACATCAGAGCTGCAGAGCTCAGCAGCCATAACGGAGAGCTTGGAGTGTGCAAATCCTAGAGTATTGGGGGCCAGCTCTTCATAGAAAATTGTGCTGACCTCTCTCCTGAGGAATGTCTGGTGGATCTGTCAGCTCAGCGTGCCGGGTTCAGTTTGCTCCCACCTTTCTCTCTCTGTGTGTTCATTCTTACGAGATGTGTGGGTGCAACATGTTCATTTAATGTCTCTTACTTTAAGGCCATGGTGGAGTGAACAGAAATAATAAGCAGATATTAAAATTCAGCACTCTTCGTCATCTGTACCTCATTATCCTGTTCCAATTATTTAAATTTCCCTAAGACTTGTTTACCAGACATTTTCAAAATAACATTTTTTCCTGATTCTAAGAGTTTCAGATGCAGAGAATGTGGAATAATTTAGCCACAGATACAGAAGTGCCCCCACCCCCACCCCACCTACCCAGAGGCAGCCAGCACTGATATTTGACAGGGATGAGTAATTTTTCAGTAGATTCTGCCACATGTGTCCATTTTTCTTCTAACTTCATTTTCTCCATGTTATTTAAAATGTCTTAGTAAAAATTATTTTTCATTGCTAGATAGTAATCTGTCATATGGGTGGATCATAATTTATTGAGTTATTGTTTCCTTTTTACTGGCCCTCAGGGTTGTCCCCAGTTGTTTGCTATCATTGGTAAAATATAGGGACCGTCTTTGTGCATGAGCTGCTGTCTTTTTCCTTGCTCTGCCCTCAGGATCAGACTCTCAGAAGAGCATGAGTTAAACATGGTTGATATTTTTAAGGCTTATGAGATGTACCAAAAGTAACACATAAATGAAAGGTCAGACCATTCTGACTTCCTGTCTGACCCCGAGCAAGAGGCTACTCGTGCTTATATTCCTACAGCAGAGACCCACCAGTGTCTCAGCATGGCACTAGCTGTCAGAACAGTAAAATGAAACTCAGGCAAACAGGGACCCTTTGAAAGTATTTACTTGGTGCTTTGACTTTTCTCTGAGGAATTTGGTTGCTTGCTTGGGGGACAGCCTGGATGAATGTCCTGACATCTGCCTGGAGATATTTTTTAGTTTTAAAATTCTAGGTATAACAGTGGCCTTGGAAACCCCAGGGCCTTGACACTTGCCCTCCTCTCCCCAGGATGGGTTCTCCCAGGAGCCACACAGCTCTGTGTCATCACTCAGGCCTCGTACAAGTGGCCTCAGGCTGCTTGCTCTTCCCTCCCCTGCCTGGCAGCCTGGTGGCTCTGCCTCGCTCTCACCGCACCGCAAGTTGTGTGTATACACACACCCATTGCCTGTGCTCCCTCGGGTACACCTGCTGAGCGGGATTCCCACCTGCCCCTTGCCCCTATTCCTGTTATTCTGCCCTTGAAGTTGCATCTGTGCTGGGTTCGAGTTCAGTGTGTCACCGGCCTTGTTGTCTGCATTTGGATGAAGATCATTGGCTCTGAGGCATTGGGCCATGCCTGAGGAGGGGCTGTATCGGTGACAGGCAGTGCAGGCTCTGAAGAGCAGGGACCTGGCTTTGGGTCTGGGCTTGGTCTTTCTTCATCTTAAGGGTCCTGTGCATGAATCTGCACCCCAGTCACTACTGGGGCGGGCTGGTGGCACCTTCTCCTGGGCTGTCTTGTGTCACAGAGTGGCAGCCAGAGTCCCTGCATAGCCAGGCCTGGGGCAGGCAGGTGGCCAGAGCTGGCCGTGTCCTTCAGGGCTCCTGCTTCAGGGCTGTGACAGGGTATGGGCTAATTTCAAGCACTGTGTTAGCACCAGGTCCTTAAAGGCACAGAAGTGTCCCGGTGTGGGCAGTGAGCATCAGTGATTTTGTCCCGGGAACCTTCCTGTGGTGGTCCACAGTGACAGCGTTAATCATCAGAGTCCCTTACAGTCGGCCTTGTCAGGCTGTCTGCTGCGATGCCCTCTGTCCTGTCTTTGAGGGCCGGGACAGTCTGATGGGGTGCTCTTCTCCTGCTGCAGGTCCAGCACATACCAGTCCAAGGGCTTCGATGTCACTGTGAAGTACACACAGGGCAGCTGGACGGGCCTCGTGGGCCAGGACGTCGTCACCATCCCCAAAGCCTTCAACTCTTCCTTTCTTGTCAACATCGCCGCCATCTTTGAGTCAGAGAATTTCTTTCTGCCTGGGATTAAGTGGAATGGAATCCTTGGACTCGCTTACGCCTCCCTGGCCAAGGTAAGTGGACTGGGGCAAATCCGTGGACTGGAGCAAATCCCATGACGGGGTGCGGCTCTGACAAGCAGCCTTGGAGACTGGAGAGCAGGAAAATCACGAAAACAGACATAAAATTTAAGGTACACAGCACCATTCTTGGAGTCTTCCTAGAAGAGATACTAACACTTGCATGGACTGTTTTTATTTTGGTTTTGTTTTAGTTCTGAAGCTTTAAAAAAACAATGTGAGCAGAATCTGAACCACGTTGCTGAGGCTGAGGGAATTTGCTTAGGAGTTTTCTCCTGTCACCTCCGGAGACCTCGGAGGAGACACAGGGCCCAGAAGTGGGAATTTCCATCCCCTCCTTGAGCGGAGAGCCAGGGAAGAATGGGGGAGCCCTGGCCCTCAGTGGCAGCCGAGCCTTCTGGGGTGACACAGAATTGGATGTTCTCTGATTATCGTCCTGGGGCCCAGCCCAGAGGAAACGGTGGTGAGCAGAAGAGGAGGGGCCAGGGAATTTTCCACCAGGAAGCAACCAGGTGCAGGCAGAACTGACGCAGGGGTGCTGCTGCTGGCCCTGGCGCTGTGGCCCGGCTCCTTGGGTCAGCCTCGGGCTTGGGGCCAGAGTTCGGAGTCAAGGAAGAAGTGTAGTTGCAGAGCAATGGGCCCTGCTGCCCGAGGCCGAGCTGTAGAGCATTTGTTCAGCTCAGATTCTTAGGAACTGCTGCAGGCTGGGGAGCGGAGGAGGAGCCCAATGGGAAAGGATAAGAATGACCCAGCTCCGGGCACTTGGGTGAGAAAATTCACTCAGTGCTCAAGCCTCCTGCTCCTCTCGAGGCCGCAGTCTCCTCATGCTGGACATGGGGGCCCCTGAGAGAGAGGTACACCCCACCCTGCTGAGGCCAGAGCTCAGAGCCCAGTGCGGAGCCCCGCTGTCCTCGGTTCTGCAGAGCTAATGAAATAGATCTTCGGACCCACACAACTGACAGGAGTTTACATTCCTCAGTCCTTTCAGTATGACCTTGGGCAAAATGTCTCCCCTTCGTGTGGCTGTTTAAAAATGAAAGATGTGAGTAGGAGATGGATCTTATGCTAATTCTCCTGACGACATCAGAGTAAACCTAAATTATTTATAATTAACAATGTGTAACTAATAATGTGTCCAGCCGCCATGGCAGCACATTCCTTTGAGGTTTTTGTCAGGGGCTTTCCGGAGTCTCCCCGGGACCTTTCATCTGTTCCTTAATGTGATTCCAAGAGTTTTAACAAGTGGCTTCAGGCTCCGTCCGGGGTGGAGGAGCATAGATGATTTGTGAGGAGTGGGTTGTGTCGGGGGTCTGGCTGGGCATCCGGCGTCCTTGAAACAGGGCAGGCCTCAATGGGGGTAGCTTTCACCCTGGCACTTCCCTGTGGTTTGCTCCACTGCGGACACGCGGCCCATGTCCACCTGAGGATCGGCCTTCCTAGGACTCCTCCTCAGCCACTGTGCCACTTTAACCCCCTGGGGCATCCCAAGGCCTGGCCATGGTGCAGAAGGACTGGCAGGGAAATAGATCCCTAAGTGTCAGGCACTTTATGCAGATCGACCCACTTGGGCCGGGATGGCCTAGCAGGTGATGACTCCCCCATTTTACAGATCTCAGCTCCGGGCAGCATTTATGCCACCCACCCTGCCCCCTCCCAGGAAAGCGGACCAACTGGGTCCCCACCCCATCCTCAGGGACTCTCCGTCCCACTGACCCAACACAAAGTGATCTGCCCCAGGGTGCACTTGGAGAGTGCCCAGTTCTCCCCTGGGGTCCCGCACCTCGACACCCTGGTCTTCACGCTGAGTCCAGAACCTCTGTCTGTCTTTTCCCCTCCTGCAGCCATCAAGCTCCCTGGAGACATTCTTTGATTCCCTGGTGACCCAGGCCAAGATCCCTGACGTCTTCTCCATGCAGATGTGCGGGGCCGGATGGCCAGTAGCCAGATCGGGTACCAACGGAGGTAGTCTTGTGGGTATCTTTTAGTCTTAAAGGGACGAAAAATCACAAATTGATGGGGGTCATTCCTGTTCTCCTAGAAACCTGCTCAGGAATATCAGACATGTAGGCATACATAGGAACTGTAAAATTTTGATAATCCTTTTTATAGAACCTTTTAAAAGTAGATACAATTGGGTATTCTTTTTATCTTTCCTAATCCTCCTGCTGCCCGCAACTACAATTCCCATTTCTGCCCCTAAATTCCTTCACTGTCCTGGGAAAGTGAACAGCAGGTCTCGGAGAGGCAAGCCAGGACCAGTGGGGATTTGTCGCAGGTGGGGCCATGCTTGTGATGTCACTTGAGGGGATTGACAGAGACCCTTGGACATCTTCTGTCTTCCTCCCTCCCTTCCCTTCTTTCCCTCTCTCTCATTACATGCACACCATGAAGAACAGGGTATTTTCTACTGAAATGGATGCAAAGCCATCGGCCCTGTGGATATGCTGCCACCTAAGCTTCTCATTGGGGACTCTGCACCCAGACATCTAGAGTGGGGGACAGAAAGAAGGCACAGAAAGGGCACCTCCCAGGAAGGGTGCAGCCAGCCCCTCCACCCCACATCAGTTGCTCAGTCGCTGCCATCTGTCCTCAGTCCACCTGCTCCAAACTGTTCCATCCCCTCTGAGGAAAGAGCAGCTTAGGGTTTCTGGGGTGACTTTATATGGTTTTACATGATGACATTTTTGGTAGAAGAGCTCTTGTGTCTTGCTTTTCTCTTGCCTGGCCCTGAGGTGCTAAATCAGTGTGATAGCATGGTTAGCTATTCTACTGCATTCGTTTGGGGGCAGTCTCAGTGTGGTGGAACCGGAGGCGTGAATGCTGTTGTCAGACACAGGGAGGCACAGAGCATCTAGACAAGACCCGGACATTGTGTGCTCTTTGGAGATATGGCCCCCGAAACAGTCCTATTTAATTTTCCAACATTTGTATTTGTTTGAGAACATCACAGTGGGAGAGAAAATAATGATGTTGGTGACCTTTCACCCTGCAAGTGTGTGCTTCCATGGGGAAACTGTTGATTATCTGTGTGTTTTTTGTCCTACAGCTGACATTCTGTTTCTTCCCAGGTCCTGGGTGGGATTGAACCGAATTTGTATAAAGGTGACATCTGGTATACCCCCATTAAGGAGGAATGGTATTATCAGATAGAAATCCTGAAACTGGAAATCGGAGGCCAGAGCCTTAACTTGGACTGCAGAGAGGTGTGTACCTGTGTCTCTGTCATATGTGACTGAGTGGGCCTGGGTACTCCGGTGTCACAGCTGGACCCTGTCCCTGAAGGCCAAGGTGCATGCCATAGCAAGGCAGGCCAGAAGTTCCCCCCCAGAAGGATGCAGGGACTTGAGGGACAGGGCGCGGAAGTCAGTGGATCCCCCTCCCTCGTCCCACCACTGGGCTTTAATGTCCAGGGGTCAGCAAGGAGAACTGTGTCCAACCACTTTACCTTTCACCAGTCCTCTTGGCCTGATGGTCCCTGAACTCTGTAGAAAAGAATAAAATAAGCAGATATTTTACAATCAGTATTGGAAAACAAGACCAAAAACAAGCCAATTTTTTAAAAGTCATTAGCTTTATCTTCCAGCTGGAGCTAACCCTCTGCCTCCTGCATACACAACTTTTACCGAAGAAAATCGTAATCTGCATGTGTACATGCCTGGCAGTACCACAGCTAGCCCATGTGCCAGCTGTGATGCCCCACCTGCTGGCAGCTGTGTTCACAGCCTTGTGCTGTGTCTTGACTTCATTATGACATCACGATGACGATGGCTGGAGGGAGCCTCTGTCTTCCGTGCCATTTTTAGCAGGGTTAATGAGAGCCCAGCCCTGACTTTGTTGAAGTGGCTCATAACCTCTAGAGGTAAACGGGTGCTCCCTCCACCATGGGGATGGGGCCCGGGTCCTCATGAGGGACTGCAGGCAGCTGGAGTGAGCACCTGGCTCTGCCCGGGGGTGCTGTCCACTGTAGTCATGCCACTGCCCTCCCTGGCCTCAGTTTCCCCATCCTTGTGTTCTGAGAACACGCAGTGAAATCTGGTCACCAGTGAGCTCATTGGCTGCATTGGTCTGTGGACGACAGGTGCGCGGCTGCGCTGGTGGGCAAGTGGGATGCGGATGTCACTCAGTGCCTTCTCCCCTCCCGCTGCAGTACAATGCGGACAAGGCCATTGTGGACAGCGGCACCACACTGCTGCGCCTGCCCCAGAAGGTGTTTGACGCGGTGGTGGACGCCGTGGCCCGCACATCTCTGGTGAGTCCACAGCTGCTCGTGTGCTATGAGTCTCTGAGCCATCACCTTGTGTCCTCTCAAGGTGCCCAGGATGGGCTTCTATAAAACATCACTTAGGGAGCTCTCAGTCTTGACTTGTGACATTCATTGACAAATAATGCCTTTTTTGTCTTTGCAATACTGAGTGATTAAATCTCGAATCTTTGCACTGAGCTACATCCCCACTCCTTTTTACTTTTTATTTCGAGACAGGGTCTCTCTAAGTCACTAAGTTGCCCATGTGGGGCTCAAACGTGGGATCCTTCTGCCTCAGCCTCCCAAAGGGCTGGGATTGTAGGTGTGCACCACCATACCTGCCTTCCATGCCTTCATTTTAACCCCAGAGGACCTGGCCCAGATGGTGTATGTCTTAGTTACTTTCTCTCTGCTGAAACCAAGTACCTGACTCTCTCAAATTAAAGCAGGAGAGGTTTGTTTTGGCCCATATTTTCTTTCAGTCCATAGTTGGCTGACTCCAAAGCAGGGCAGCATGGCAGAGGAGAAACAGTCCATGGCATGGTAGGCAGGAGAAAGCAGATCTTTCTTTCCCTTTTATTCCACCCAGGCTGCACACCCATTGGTTGGTGCCACCCATACCCAGGGGGTAGGTCTTCCCTCTTCTATAAATCCATTATCCACACCCAGAAGTGTGCTAAACTAATCAATGGACTCATCCAGTATCACACACCCATGATCAGTGCAATGGGCCCTTGACTTATGAACTCAATTTGTTCCCAAGGGCTGGTTATAACTCAAGTTGGTCCATGAAGGCTCAGGCTCCTCTACACAGCCTTGTGGGGCATCTAGATACAAGCCACAGCAATGTAGTATATTTTATCTGAGACAAAAATAATCCACCGTGTAACTACATTCTGGTGAGTGTGGTCTGCTTTAGCACTTACAGTAACCCTGACCAAGGGAAATGGGAAGCGCTAGATGGACGAGGCTGCTGCAAACGGTTTTACCAGTAAACCCTTAGTTTTAATAAGTAGGAGTACACCCTAAAATACCCATAAAAGGTACAGTGCAGTAGGCACACAAATCAGCGCTGAGGTTGTTTATTAGCATGCTCACGTGTTACGTGCTCTCTGGAGCTGTGTGTGCTCCGTCTGTTTGGCTGGCAGTGCAGTAGTGTGCTCACATGGCGTCAGACCCAGAAGCCGAGCACTGCACCACTTCGGGCAACGGTGACCGGCGTCCCCAGGTGACAGGGCCTGCTGGGCTCCTTTCTGACCTCCGAGGCCCCCAACCGTGCAGTCTGCCCCTGACTGCCAGGTGCTGTTATCCTGTCCCGCACATGGCCGATTGTTAAAGAAGCAAGTCAGGAATGCATGGACGGGCTTAATGCAGAATGGATAGACCAAAGCTGTCCTCCTCTTTGGCTTCCACCCCGGCTGCACTGTCATCTTAATCCCAACTTGATGTTTTTACAGAAGATGAAGGTCAGTTGGCCAAACTAAGAATTATTTTATAACCGTCCTCTGGAATACAGTTAAAATCTTGGTGGAGGTAAACAGGTGTTTGGGGGCCTGCAGCTGGCATTCCTGTTGTCACCCCAGCTTTCCAGCTGGTGAGGGCACCAGAGTGGACCGAAGAGCCCTGGGTTCAGGCCAGCTTTGGGGCCGGTGGAATTAAGCTTGGTCCAGTTTCTGCCCCTAGCTGGGTTGCTGGAGAGAGGTCCCCCAGGGAGCCCCGCATTCTCGTCTCTGGGCTGCTGGGGTTTGAGTTGAGGAGCCCCACACCCCACTGTGTCCAGGTGCTGGGTAAAGAGGCTCCTACATTATTGGATGGAGCACTGCTGCATGGCATTTGGATTTGAGGTAAACGCTACCTTTGGCATGTTTTCTCGACATCTGCCCCCTTGTGTCGTCCTGGTCCCCCAAAACAAGTGTCTCCCAGAAAGCCTGCATCCTGGCACAGAACGGGGCTGATGTGCCACTGCTCCATTGGGGTGGCCCCACTCCAAACAGGAAATGCATAGCAGTTGCTTCGGTACGGATCACTGCAGAAATTCGGGGAGCAAGAGGGGGCCTTGGTCATCCTGACCCAGAACTTCAGAAGCCACAGGGAAGAAACAGCAGCCACATCCCTAGAACACGGGTGACCAGGGACACAACCCTTTTTATACCACAGTGAGGCAGTGGCCTGGAGCAGCTGCGATGGGAAGCAGAGCAAGTCCCTGGCTTTTCCAGCTTCTGCTCAGTCAGGAAAAAGGCCTCGGGAGGGCTGAGAGCCGCAGGGTTAGAATGTTTGTTGATAACTGGACCCCACTTAAATGAGCAGCAGTATGGCTGTTCCTTAACCGGTAAGACTGTATCCTAGCAGGGCTGAGGTGAGGACTCCATCCTCAGCTGTAACTGTTTCCCAAGTGACCAGGGACGTGTTGGAAGGGTCAGGTGAAGCCCGCAGGCCACCCACCCGCCTCGCCCCCTTCACACCCTGAGCTCATAGCGACCTGTGCACCACAGCTGCCGACCCTGGAAGGAAACCACAGGGAGAAGGAATGTGCTGACCATGTTTGTTTGCCTTGTCTAAAATGAGCTGTGAAGTCCTGCAGTGCCTGCATCAGGAGTTGCTGGCCTGGCTGTCTGTCTGTGTGTCTGTCTGTCTTAGGCAGGGAGACGCCGCCAGGGCCTTTGTCTGTGTAACAGCCGAGATGTATTTGTCTCTGTGCTCTGCTCGGTGTTTTGAAGCCGGCTCTCGCCTGGGCTCTTGGCCTAGTTGAGGAGGGAGCTGGATTCCAGCTCTGGATTGGGCTTGCGCCTGCGTGCAGCTCGTCAGTGGGGTGACCTGTCCTGGGGGTCTGTGTCCAGCAGGGTGGGCAGGTGTACAGCATGGCACAGCCGGAGACTGGCCCATCCTGGCCCAACCCTGCACCTCCCCAACTGTGGAACCCACCGCAGCAGGGTGAACAAGCCAAGGTGACTTCCCACTTCAAAACTCTGATCTGGGCTGGGGATTTAGCTCAGTGGTGCCACCGCCTGCCTTGCAAGCACAAGGTCCCAAGTTCGATCCCTGGTACCAAAAGAAAACTCTGATCTGAGGTCAGAACTGTCCCCAAGGACACGTGGCAGCCCCAGTGGAGGCCTCCACACATCTGGCGAAGGGCCACGGCTTTGGGGCAAAAAGGCACACCCCCAAACCTGAGCAGTGCCGCTTCGGCCAGCGACTCGGCCTCTCCGAACCCTGCTCCTACTCCTAGCACATCAGCGCTGTCACAGGCTGCACCCGTGTCCAGCCAGGTGCCCCTTTCCCTGGTCAGCCTGTCTGGGCTGTGGCGCCAATTCAGATCGACTTCACTTCCTTTAAAAGCAGAAACATGTGAGCCTGGCCTTGGAAACTGACCACTAGGGGGCGTGAGTGGGTGATTGGGCCCTCTCCCCAGCTGGGCACCAGGCTGCCCACGTGTGACATCACTGCTTCCTCCGGTGTCACTTCCTCCGGTGCCACCTCTTGGCACATCCCGTCTCGTCACTTCCTGCGTCTTCCCCTGGCCTCCAGGACGCCCCCTCCCCGGCTCTCTGGCCCTCCAGGGGTCTTTGGCTGCCCTGTACCTCGGGGTCTTTCGGGCTTGTGTCAGGCTGGTCCACACACCTGCTGGCATCTCTAGGGGACCTGGGCCGTCCCTGGGAGTGCAGGGGACCTGCACACAGGTAGGCTGCGCACGTGTTCAGGGCACAGCCCTGTCGCAGATCCTGGCAGTGGCGCAGCACGTACCTGCTGACCCGCTCGCCCGTCCCCGCCCTCTCCCACCGTGGCACCGCGCAGTGGTTCCTGTGGGACCCCGGCAGTGGCCCGCCCACCGCACCTCCCAGGGCGACCATCTCGCTGGACTGCAGCCCCGTCTCCTTACAGGAAGGCACCCGAGGACGGCCCTGGTCAACGCTCCTGCTGCCCCTGCAGGGCTGGGGCTGGGGCTGGGGCCGGGGCTGGGGGAGGCGCTGCGCTCCCTTCCCCGACGCCAGCCAGGCCGGCCGGACTGCACTCAGGGATCTCAGACTGCCTGGGTGTCGCTGCCCCCGAGAGGCACCAGTGGACGTCCTGGCCTGCTGGCCGCTGCCATTCTGGGCCGGGTGCCGCTCCTTCCTCCCCACACAGGCCCTGCGTCTCGCCTGTGTGCAGGTGCCAGGCCGGCGTGGGGCAGGTGAGGACCTCTTCCCGGGACGACTTTGTCCCACTCAGGAAGTGGGCGCTTTGTCACACAGGAAGTGTCACTGTCAGCTGCCACAGGACCGAGCCTCCGAGGGAGAGGGACCTGGCATGAGGTGGTCCTGCCCTAGAAGAGCCAGACCAGGCTGGGCTCCTGGGAAGGGGGCTGGTGGTACCTGAAAGCAGCTCCAGGGCCATGTTCCCGGGAGGGGCCTTTCCCGGGCTCCTGACGTCCTAAACAACGAGCTGAGTGGCAGCGGGGGCAGTGGTTTCCCTGGAGGAGGAAAGACAGGACCCTCCCCAGGGAGAAGAGCTCGCAGCCCGGGGGGCTTGGCCTTGGGGGTCTTAGACTTCAGGGTTTGGGGCGGACTGAGGGGTTGGTCTGAGGTGTGACTCCCACCCTGAGCGGCCCACTCAGCCCCTCCGTGGGGCGATGGAGCTCGTGGCCTCCTGGGGCCCCTGGAGGAACTGTATGGCGCCCACGGCCCCCAGGGGCCAGAAGACCACTGTGCGCATGCGCGGGGCGCCCTGCGGATAAACCCCGCTACCGGGCTACTTTCTCCCGCGGTGATTCGACCTGGGCGGGCTGCGCCTGGGCCTCCCTTTAACCCGGAAGGTGGGTCCATTCCCGAAATGTACTCCAACTCGGGCCCTCCTTCATTCCCAGCCGTTTCCTTGGCTACCTTTTGCCTCCGGCCACATTTAAGACTTGTCTTACGATTTAGTTGCCCGTTGCTGGCTGCTGTGTGAGCAGGGGCGGGTTCCAGCGCCTCTCCGTGCCTCGGTTTCCTCCTCCGTACAGCGCAGGGAGCTGATCCCTCCCGGCTGGGCTGTTCCAGCACGGCAGGAATCATTGCTGCAGCGCTTTTACCCCGGCCCAGTGCTCCGCTCTTCCCGCCATCACTTCCTAGGACGGGTGTCCCACTGCTCTGCCGAGGAGGCACTGTCCGTCCCCGTGGACATCGGGCCAGTGGCGCTGCTTCCTATGACCGCCGCTCACGTGTGGGTCTTGTCTAGATTCCAGAGTTCTCCGACGGTTTCTGGACGGGCGCCCAGCTGGCGTGCTGGACCAACTCCGAGACGCCGTGGGCGTACTTCCCGAAAATCTCCATCTACCTGCGAGAGGAGAACTCCAGCCGGTCCTTCCGCATAACTATCCTGCCTCAGGTACGGGCTTGGCTTCCTGCTTCCCCCATCTCTCTTTCTCTTTACATGTAACATGCAGAAGTCAGCGCATTCACGCCCAGAGGGTGCACTGTGGGATCACAGCTCTCCCGGATGCCTTGCCTCAGTAACGAGGCCGTGTGGGTGGCTGCCCCTGAGCCCACAGGTCCCAGCCAGGCCGGCTCCTGGTTCTTGGAGCCCAGGTCCAGATTCCTGGCTGAGGACAGTGACTGCCCTTGGAGCAAGAAGAGCTCAGGGCCACATCTCAATGGCGAGGCCCCAAGGAAAGGTGAGGAGCTGAGGGCGCTTTTGTAATTTCTGCCACAGCACCATTTTCTAATTTTTCCTTGTACCAAAAAAGGATAAAACTGCTGGGAGTGGCAGCACACGCCTGTAATTTCACTACCTGGGAGGCGGAGGCAGGAGGGTCGCTACAAGTTCAGGGCAGCTGGGGCTACAGGGTGAGTTCAAGGCCAGCCTGGAATATGTAGTGAGATCCTGTCTCATTTTTTAAAAATGTTTTTATTTGGTACATTTTAGATACACATAATGATAACATTCATCATAGGGAATTTGTACCTGTGCATGTTATAGCTTGCTACTTCTTTCTTACAGTTTCCCCTCCCTTCATCCTGCTTCCCCTCCTTATTTACAAAAGCTTTGTTTCCATTTTTTCCTTCTATTTTCATTTTCTTTTCTTGTCCCTTCCTTCCTTTGCCCCTCCCCGCTCATATGTTCCCCTTCCCATTTGAACATTTTCTTCCCATTTCCCAGTATCTATGACTCATTTTTTAAAAATAAAATAAAATGAAGCTGATTGTCAGGGATGGAGACGTCACTGTTTTTCCCTAGAGTTCCAGTCCCCACGGACTCCTGCTTTATCCTGAGCATGTCAGGGAGCCGACACCCAGCCAGTGCCCGGCTCCATGCTGCCCCTGCCCACCACACGCGTGCCTGGGCTCCCACCCGGTTAGGGCGACTCAGCTTCATCCACCTTCCTGGCCCTGAGACCTGCACCCTGCCTGGCCCGGCTGCTGGGGCTTCCCCAACACAGGCGCCTCTCCCGGCTGGCTGTTGGGCACCTCGCCTGTCCCCTCTCCCACCCCGAGTCGAAGCCCCCGCCTGTGCCCAGATCCCTCAACCCTCTAAGATCGGCTCACACAGCCTTTGCTTTTGTTGAAACTGCTGAGCAAAGTGACCATTGTCCCCTTGCACCATACATATTTTCCAGGCCACTATGCTGCTCTGGAGTCATTTCTGTAGGGCGTGTTTTGAGTTCTGTTTTTGTTTTTTAAAAGTCATCTTGTGTTTCTTCAACTAATCATTAATTCCCCTCGGGTAAAGGAGGGCTCCATGGGCTTTGGGGCTCAACTCTTCTCTCCAGGCAGCCGGCAGTCCAGGGAGGAGGCGCACGTTAGCTGCCTGCTGGACAGACACAGCAGGGCGTCCAGGTTGTGATTTGACGGACTAGGGATGAAGGGCCGGGGCTGAAGGAGAAGCAAGAAGGAACCATTTCAGAGATCAGTGATATAACACTGCCTGTCTCCGTGCTTCATTTCTGCTCGGCGGTGTGTGCGCTCCGGAAACTTGGAGGTTGTAGGGGAAAGAATGGAAGGTTTTAAGAGAACTATAGCTCCCAGCCGGGCCTGGTGTAATCCCAGCACTCTGGGAGGCTGAGGCAGGAGGATCACAAGTTTGAGTCCTTCCTGGGTGACTTAGACTCTGTTTTGAAATAAAAGAGGTCTGGGGGTGTAGCTCAGTGTGAACGTTCTGGGTTCAGTGCTCGTGCCACTAAAAGAGAAAGGAAGGGGGAGGGAAGGAAAGGGGAACAAGGAGAAGGGGAAGGAGAAAGGAAAAGAAATTATGTTCTCAATCCTACCCTTGACTCTGCTGTAACTGAGTGAATTGCTGAACCCTTCCTGTGCCTGTCTCTTTCACTGTAAGAGAAATGATATTTGCCAAAGACATTTCCAGATGAGAGCAGCGTCCTTGGTTGCTTGGAGCAGTGTTAGGAAGACAGGCTCACAGCATCTCTGAAACACCACGTTCCTCACCATGACATTTCAGTCAGGCAGAGAGCGAAGCACGGATGTTATCTCCTCAGCGTGCTTCGCCCCTGGTGTCCCGAAGCTGGAGGACAGAGGTAGGGGTGCCTGGGGAATTTCGGAGCTGAAGGCTCCTGTGGGGTCGTCACCTGGTTTTCGGGCCAGGCGCTGGGTGACAGGGAGGGTAGTGGCAGAGCACTGGGGACAGTCGCTCTGCATGGGAATTCTTATGACTCGCACTTAGGAGAGGGAAGATATCTTTGAAGTTGGCTTTGGCCTATTCCGTTTTGATTTTTACGGATCTGTTTTCTGGTTCCTTACCCACACCACATCCAGTTTGTGACCTGTTGCCCTGCCGGAGGACAGAGATAACCAAAGGGAAACGGCCCAGAGCTGCGCTGTGCTCCCCCGGGGCAGTGATGGGCTTCTTATCCCCGGGGTCTGAGCACTGTCCGCTCTGTGGGGCCTTCAGGCATCTGCAGTAGTAGACGACAAAGGAGCGCTAGTGGGGAAGAGAGATCAGGGGAGTCTTTGCACTTCTCTTCCCAATGGTGTTTCCCAGAACACGAGAGTTAAATCCACTTGTTCTGAGCAAGGAAAAACATGATGACCAAAAAGAGCCCCTGGCCCACAGGGGAAGTTTGATTTTTCTCTTTTCAAAAAATAAAAACGTAAAAAGACCCTTTACTGTGTACCCACTTGCAGTCTGAATGCCACTGCTTTTTCTGTTCATGCTGTTTTGGGTGAAGGCAGACAGTTTCTCCTGAGACCCAACAAGACTGAAGCCTCCCGGCACGTGAGGAGATGTGTGGTCTGGAGTTGTCCCTGGGATCCGCTTGGGCACACAGGACCGGCTGTGAGAGGGACGTTGGGCTACATGGGGTTTACATCCACATCCATGGCCCTGTACAGTAGTGATTGAAATCTATGTGAGTGTTTAAATGTTAAAAGGTGATTATAGTAAAAGACACATTGCCGAGAATCCCCCTCATAATACTCCCTGAGGGGCTTTATGACATGGGATCAAAAATATGGTGAGTGCTGCTGCCCAGGGTCCGCCAACAGAAAGGCAGCTTGTAAACACACACTGTGTCCTCATCCACCTTAGTCACCCTGTCTGGCACCGTGTGACTTCCGGCTCTTCCCCGAGGTCAAAATGACCACAAAAAGGAAACGTTCACGACACTGAGGCAGCCAGGACAGCGCAACTAAAGACACTCAGGGAAGAGGGCTCCAGAGCTGCTGCAGGAAGGGGCAAGGATGGAGGGAGGAGGGTGTGTGAAGCGGAGGGGAGGACTCATGGCAATGTGTGTTTTTACCGTAATAAACACTGTATTTTTCAGTCACATCTCATAAGTAATTGGGTTTCTTATGGAATGATGGCATTCAGAGTGTGTGAGTGAGTGAGTGAGTGTGTGTGTGTAGGCTGCTGCAGACCTGGCTGCTTACAGAACCTTAAATGACAGTGTTCGGGTGGCTGCTAAGCGTTACTCCTGCATTTCCCTCATTTCGGTGGATTTCACTCGAGCTCATTTCCCTGAGCCTGGGTTGCAGTCAGCACCCGCACTGGTGTGGCAGCCAGCGGGGCCCAGCAGTGCACGGCAGGTCCCCAGGAGAGGCTGCTTGCTGCCAGCCAATGGTGACACTGGGAGCCCCACCTGCCTGACGCGGAAGTGCTGTGCGTCCTCTCTCGGTGCTGGTCACATACGGACCCGTGGACTGTGGACACACGGGCACTGTGCGCGATACAGGAGGGGTGTCTCTTCAGGAGGCGTGTCTCTTCTCCTGTGCCGGTCCCTTTCAGCGCCGTGGAGCTCTCGTATTTCACGTTCACCTCCCAGTTTCCGTTCCACCTCCTCCACAAGCTCCTCGTCCTGCTCTCCACATGACAGGGGCCTCCCGTGCCCTTTCAGGGGCTCTGAGCTTGGTGTGCCCTCCATTCCCTGATGCGGCCTGACTTGCACGTTTCCGTTTTTCTTCCTCTCTTCAACAAACAGCTTTACATCCAGCCCATGATGGGTGCCGGCCTGAACTACGAATGCTACCGATTCGGCATCTCCCCCTCCACCAACGCGCTGGTGATCGGCGCCACCGTGATGGAGGGCTTCTATGTGGTCTTCGACCGAGCTCGCAGGAGAGTGGGCTTCGCAGCGAGCCCCTGTGCAGGTAAGCACCCGGGTGACAGCAGGGCCACTGTGCCGGCGTGACAAGTCCTGGGCAGCACATCGGCGCTGCACAGCTGTCTGACACGTGCCTGTGATCACGGGTCACGGGCTCACTGGCAGCATTCAGTGACAGCATCCTGGGAAACCTTCATCCCAGCCCTGGGTGCACTGCAGATGCAAATGTGCCTCTCGCAGGAAGCTGAAAATCCCATTCCACACCAGCTGGAAATGTACTCAGCGGCCCTTGATTTTGAAATACAGTTTCGTTTGTTGGGTGCTGGCAGTGAACCCAGGGCCTCGTATGTGCCAACCACGTGCTCTCCCACTGAGCTTGACCAGCCCTTGAATTACAGCTTTTTGACAGTTAAAGTCAAACAAATACAGTAGAAAACTCATATGTAAGTTGCGTCTATTTTCCCCCCAAAGCAGTCTCATTATGAAATAGCACAAGGTGTGACCAAAGTATGATGTGCCTAAATAAGAACAATGTATTGCAGTGAAAGACACATTGCTGTGAATCCCTCTTGCTCTGAACACACTCATCCCCTCGTCCTGGCCACTTCCTGCAGCGGCTCTGGAGTCCTCTTTCCTGAGTGTCTTTAGCTGCGCTGTCCTGGCTGCCTCGATGTCCTGAATGGATTCAAAACGTTTCCCTTCCTGGTCATTTTGACTTTGGGGAAGAGCCGGAAGTCACACGGTGCCAGATCCGGTGACTAAGGTGCATGAGGACACAGCATGGTGTCTTTATGAGCTGCCTTTCCACTGGATGGCGCTCGGCAGCAGCAGTCACTGTATTTTTTGTCACACTTTTTAAAGACCCTCAGGAAAAGAGGACTCCAGAGCTGCTTCAGACATGGACGGTGGCAAGGACCATGGGATGAATGTGTTCAAAGTGAGGGGGAGGATTTTGAGGGGGATTCTTGGCAATGTGTCTTTTACTGTAGCTTTAATTGAAATATTCAGTATTTTTGATGCTCCCTTGTAAATACTTATCACTGCGATTTCTTGAAATTCTAAAATAATGAGGCCCTAGAGCCATTTTTCTGGGAGAACTCTTCTGAAAGGCCAGCGTGAGGGTGATGGCGTGTCATGGTCCAGCGTGGGGATCGGACAGACAGCACAAGGCTGACGGGACAGGTGAGCCCCAGGCTGTGGCACCTTCAGGCAGAACAGGGGCGCGGGCAGGGCTCGCGTGGCCTGGCTTCCGGGAGGATCAGACCCAAGACTGGCAGTCCCGGCTGACCCGGAAGAGGCACACGGAGGGAGATTGGGTGAGGCTGAGCTGCTGGAGACCCGTGCCGGGAGAGCCTGTGCCGGGGAGGTGGCCGGGACAGCCGCAGCATTTCAAAACAGGGTTTCAAAGCACAGAAAACATTTCGGTCCACTGGACCTGGGTCAGGAGCAGAAGGGAACCCTAAAGTTGTGCTGGTCGGGTGCTAAGGGAGGGAACAATGAAACTGTGAGGTTTAGAACTGATAACGAGGAGGAGGAATGGAAGAAAATTGGGGAGCTAAGAGTGGGGTCTCTCCATGCAGTTGAGAGGAAGGAATTGTGAACTTGATGGGAAAAAGCCTGAAACGTTAGAGAGAACTAGGGGACAAGGAGGGATGCTGGCCTGGCCAGCTGGGAGATTTCCCGTGCTGGGGATCGAACCCACTGAGCTAGGTCCCCAGTCCTTTTCCTTTGAGACAGGGTCTTACTGAGTTGCTCAGTTCCCCAGGCTGGGCTCCAATTTGAGACCCTCCTGCCTCAGCCTTCCAGAGTGCTGGGTCACAGGTGTGCACCACATGCCTGGCCGAGATTTCGCCTCTCTTTTAATACCCGAATCTTTGACTAGAGCAGGTAAGTGGCGCTGCATATTCGTATGTCGACACACTGGCATTTCCGGAAGTGCAACTCGGAGAATGGAAGAGAGCGATATTAAAAGGAAGAAGACATCATCCCTGTGATGCAGCCGATTCTTATTCTGCACCAAATCCCTGAGCCTTGCCTGTGTAAATAGCAGGTGGCGATGGGTCTTCTTAAACTGCAGTGCGGGCTTATTTGTGGGTGAACAGAGCTGGAATCTTGGTGCTGGTGGAGGAACTGTTCAGCACAAACCCTTCCTGCCAGTGGTGTGGTCGATGCCCGAGACCCCTCTCCACAGCTCTGAGGGGGACTGGGCAGCCCAAAATGTTCCTGTAGCTCCTGGCAATGAATATTTTACCTCTTCATAGCCATGGGAATCTAAGCACTACCGCAATTTTCCCCATAGTTTCTGGTCTCTTGTTAGTTGCCAGTAAAGTAGGGGCTGCTATAGCAACAGCTACCACCACGTCCACTTAACCCTGCCAAGGTGAGATAACCAAGCCTTGTCCCAGGGAGCTGCTGTGGGGAATTGCTTAATCCTCAGTGTCGCCAGGCCAGGGATAGCGTTCCCCACATTTCACCCTGATTGTTGGGTGCTCTGATACACGGTTTCTTGTCGTCGATCTGTTTCAAGTGCATTTAGGGCCTTGGTACTTAAACATTTGCCCTCACCAGCTGTGTGGACAGACCCTGGTCTATGCCTCCCCTTCCGTGCAAATTACGTGGCCGTTAAACCAGAGACTTTCCCCAGGGCTGCAGTGAGAGGAACCAGGCTCCGCAGCGCTGTAGTAAATGGAATGCATGCCCGACCTTTCTCTAAGTCGTTAGTTTTAACTCTAAAATGTTTGAAGTAATAAAGTGCTATAAATTATGAAAAACCACACAGTGTCCTTCAGTGTCCATGTGGAGTTAGTTCCAGGCAGCTCGCAGGTAACAGAATCCGAGCCTTTCGTGCAAAGTGGCATAGTATTGCCTGTGACGTTTGCACCTGCCCAGCTGCCTCGCAGCACCCCGGGCTGCATGTGAAGTTCGGTCCAGTGTCAGTGCTTGTCAGAGAGCTGTTTTACTCTGCAGCTGCGGGAGTGAAGATGAGAAAAGTCGGTACACTTTCACGACAAACACATTTTTTTTTAATATTTGGGGATCCCACAAATGTTAGCGTTTTGTTATATTTTCTTCCAAAGTTTGTCATAAAAACACAAAAACAACTAGGGAGTGCTCCATGCCAGCCACTCCCCTGGAGTTACTCTGCCTTGCAACTAATGTGTGCTTTCCTCCTGATTACGTGGGGTTATAATCGTGCTGCACAGGTATATGTACTCTTAATGGTTATTTATGCTGCTGCATAACAACGTCCCCCAAATTTAGCAACTCTTTTTTCTTTCAGTACTGGAGGTTGAACCCGGGGCTTTCACACTGGGCCCACATCCCCAGCCTTTTATTAAGATGTTTTATTTTTGAGACAAGATCTCACTAAATCACTAAGTTGCCCAGTCTGGGCTTGAATTTGCGATCCTCCTGCCTCAGCCTCCTGAGTGCTGGGCTGACAGAGTGCCGCCATCTGCAGCTCTTAGCAGCTCTCTGTTACAGTTTCTTGGCGGTGGGGCACAGTTTGCTGGCTGGTTCTGCCTCAGGCCCCTCTCCTGAGCCACAGCCATATGATGTGCTTCCAAGGCCACTCCTGGGCTGTTGGAAGGGGTCCCTCCGGTCCTTCCCCTGAACAGCATCACCACAGCTGCTGCATGGCCTCAGGAGCGGGCACCTGGTCACCCCAGAGTGAATGACAGCGAGACAGAGAGGAGCCAGGCACTTAGGATGGAGGCCACAGCCTTCCCGTGACCCGATCTCAGCAGGGCCCTGCCGTCCCTTGTGCCTGGACTCAGTGGTCCAGAGCAGTGGCACCCAGTGGAGGGGACAGCACGGGCTGGAAGCCAGGAAACAGGTGCCTGGGCATGGTCTTCAGAGCTGCCTGCCACAGAATTACAACAAACTTGGGTGTGTCCATTGGTCGGTTTGCAGTAGCCGTGCTCCTTCCAGTTTTAAATCTCCATAAGTGCTTATGGTGCTGCGAGTGTCATTTGTCAACTTGATGTCTTTGTTGAGCATTGCAGTCTAGAGTTTCCATGTTGAGCGGTGCTTGGTCTTGCATTTGGTCTACAGCGTCATCCCATGGTACGAACGTTCCCAGATTACTAACCCAGCCCCCTGCTGATCAACACTCGGGTTGTTTCTAATGTTTGCAGTTCACAGTACTGCATGGAACATCTCTGTGCCCACAAATGAGACCTTTGTCATTGTCACTTGGTGCTCTCACGTTGGTCTTTGAAGTCCTTGAAACACCAGGGTTATACAGTGGAAGGACTTCCTTTCCCGCGAAGGATTTGTACACTGGGTTTCTCTTGTGTGTTGCCATTTGATGTGTGTGAGACCTCATCACACCTCAGTGGATCACATTCGGGATTCCAGGACTGTTGACAGGTCCACAGGATGTTCGTGCTTTCTCTTTGAGGGTGAGTTTTCCTTACTCTGTCTGGTGCACGTTTCTGTGCTTTTCTAAACACTTCACATGTGTGAGTTTCTTTGGGTTTTATTTTCTAATCTCTCTGACTTTTTCTTTTTACTTGTTTTTGGTTGTCTTCACTTTTTTAGGTTTAGTGAAAGCAAATTTACCAGTTTTTTCCTGCTGGCCTGTACTCTGCTTTATTTAAGAAATCCTTGGGCTGGGCGTGAGGCCAGGGTAGAGTGTTTCTCTAGAATGTGTGAGACTCTGGGTTCCAACCCCATCGATGCAAAAACTAGCAAACAACAAGGAAAGAGATTCTCCCTTAATCTAAGAAAAAAAGAGAGATGATTTTCTTCTAAAAATACTGCTTGCTTCTTATTTTTCTTCTAAAATGTGAGCTAGGTATCTGATTTTTGTAAGGATGTTCAAGTTTCTCAGCATCATTTAGTGAATATATGATGTTTTCCTCCTCTCTGATTCTTCTAATAATTTATTATGAAATCGTTAATACATAAGAAAGACTAAATAATACAATGATGTCCCTGTATACCAACCATGTAGATTTAATCATTTTAACATTTTCCCATTTGCCGTTATGTGTGTTTATGTAGTTTTTACTGAACCATTGGAAATAAGTTGCAGGTCTTATGACATTTCCTTATGGATCTTAAAATTACAGGCATCCTTCTACCTGATCGCAATGCCATGATCACATTTTCTTATACTGCGAGTCTACCTAGTAATACCTAGGCCGTATTCACATGTGTCCAGCGGTCCCAAACGGTTTCCCTAGCTGTCCTGTTCTTTCAGAGGTCAGTTTTGTATTTGGTTGGTTCTGGGTTTGGGTCGGTTTGTTGGTTTGTTGTAGAATGCACAAAGTTCCGTTTGTTTGACTATTTCCTAATGGTACTGTTTAACTTGTTCATTAAGCCTCATATTTCCGGTACACTTGAACTTTAAATCTAAAATCTCAGATTCAAGTTACACATGATTTGCGAGCTACGCACTGGATTTCAGGGGTGTATTACTCATTTGCCTGTTGCTGGGACACAGTACCTGACACCCACAAATTGAAGAGAGGTTTACTTTGGCTCCTGCTCCACCCATGGGAGCCAGGAGGCAGACGGGAATGGGAGGAGCTGGGGGCAGGAACTTACTCTCCCAGGTCACAGCCCGGTGCCCACCTCTTCCAGCCAGGCCCCACCCCCAGCAGCACAGGCAGCTAGGGGCGGGTGGGTGAAGGACCCACCGATGAGCACAGCGCCCTGATCCAGTCCCCTTCAAAGCCCCACCTTTGAGCGCCTGTGACTTCGGGGAACATTCTAGATCATCAAACATAACAAGTAGCATCTTTGTCCTATACCAGCCCCTGTACATATCTGGATGATTTCGGAGCATCCTATTCTGTCCCTCCCGGGTTGCCGTAATTCTGTCTCCTGCACCATGTGGTTTTAATATCAGTAGTTGTGAGATAGGATCTGCCAGGGACTGACACTTCTCCTTATTCTTCACTAATATTGTCCCGGCTATTTTTACCTTTAATTAATTTCATCAAGATGCCTGAAAACACTATTGAGGTGTTAATTAGGACAGCATTGAATTTATACTTTAGCTAGGAAGGAAACCAAGCTTTTACCATATCAAGTCTTTTCCAAAAAACATGCTAAATTTCTTCATTTTTGGTCTTTTATGTCATATTGCAATGTTTTGTAATTTTCTCCAAAAAGACCTTACACATAGATTTATTACTAGGTCCTTCTTAGTTCTTACTTGTTACTGTAAATGGGATTATTTTAAATTGCATTTTCTAATGGGTGGTTTGGTATACAGGCGTGCAATTTTTGCTAAGTCCTCTGTTATTAAACAGTTTTTAGAGTCACTTGGATTTTCCATTAACATACTCATAGAATCTGCAAGGAATACGTTTTCAATCATTTGTAATCCTTGTATCTTGTACTATGTCTGATATATCTTGTATTTGATATATGTTGTATATGACAGCTTCCCCAACAGTGTTGAATAGAAGTGACAGTGGGCTTTGCTGTCTGTACCCACAGGATTATTTTTCATGCTTCAACACTGAGCATGATCTATGGAGTAGGCGTGTGGAAATTCCCTTGTGGACCCTAAAGTTACAGATTTGCAATTTCCTCAAAGTGTTTAGGATGGATGGGAAAACAATTTTACAGTTTCTACTGACATTACCTGCTTCACAACCCAGCCTTTCCTCCCTAGGTATATAGAGAGGGGGAATTAATACCCAAGACTGGACCAAGGTTCCCAGTCGCTATATTGAGAAAATGACTAAATAAATACATCCCGGAACAATTACTTGAGACCACTTTTCATCTCCTCCAAAGTAAGGACAACCCAGAAGCCCACCGCCTCACAGCAGGCTTCATGTGCTGAAGAGCAATTGCTCTAGGAGGAGTATATAAAATATTTGTTTCGTGAAAGTCCGTTAAAGATAAATGCCAAAAACCTTTTAATTCATATCTCAGTAATAACTTTTTAAAACTTCGCTTGTGATCCATTTAGGTGTAAAAAATGTTTATTTTTATGTATTTAAATATTTTTGTCTTTTTCTTTCAAACTCTTGGGTTTGCTGTCACATTTTAAATGGCTTTTCTTACTAAAAGTAAGTTTTGTTTATTTGAATAGTTATATGCTTGACTTACCTTGTGTAGACTCTCTGGATTACACTGCCCCCCCTAAGACGGCTCCCCCATTGTTCCTATAACATTTTTCAATAATCCATCTTTTATTCACTAGTTTGAAATCCCACAATTATTATGTACCAAAATCAGTAAATATTTGTGAGATAGATATTTATTTCTGAATTTTCTATTCTTTCTCACTTTATTAGTTCCTTTTATTGTTCTTTTTTCAAAGTTTCCCTGCTTTGCTTTCTTAATTTTTCAATGAGCTTTTGAATTGATTTATTTTAAAATCTGGTATTTTAGTGAGTTGTTAATCACTTCAAACACAGCTCTTGTGTGAACTTCTGCGGCTGCTCTTATTGATGATTTCATTTTGTTTTTAATGTGGGCTGACTTTTCTTTCACGCTTAGCTCATTTATTTTGCCATTTTTTTGTTGTTATGAGCTCATCTTTAGTGGCAGTGCTTTCTTCCCTCTGGGAGAATTCACTGTGCCTTGGGGTCTTAGTTACTTTCCCATCACTGGGACAAAATACCTGACATCCACAACTTAAAGGAGGAGAGAGGTTCATGTGGCTCATGGTTTCAGTGGATTCAGTCCATGGTCCAATCCATGGTCTCCTGGCTCCAATGTAGAAATGGCCTGGCAGAAGGGCACAGCAGAGGACAGCTGCTCTCTGCATGGAAGCTAGGAGGCAGAGAGACAAGGGAGGAACCAGGCATAAAAATACACCCTTCCAAGTCACACCCCAGTGACCCACCTCCTCTTCCCACCACCTAATAGTGTGTTCAGGTGTGACCTTTTCCAGGAATGAATCCGCTGGTGAGTACAGTGCCCCATGGTGCAGTCGCCTTCTGAGTCCATGAGATTTGGGGGAACATTTTAGATCTTAGCCATAACCTGTGTTACCATAAAGCATTTTGGCCCGTGTTTCTTCTGAGTGTCCTCAGGCTGTGAGAACATCAGGATTTCTACACCAAGCTGTATGAATTCAGAGGTTAACTGCACTTAAGTTGGAGTATTGAGGGCTCCATCACTCATGGGACATTCTTTCTTGTCATGCTCCCTCCACCCCTTCATCCCTCAGGCAGAGCCAGCTTCCTCGTTAGTAGAGTTTCCATGGTTTCTTCCACGGATGAGCCTGACTTTCACCAGCACGTGGCCTGAGGGCCCAGGGTGCTCAGGGTCATGTCTCTCACCCCCTGGGCATTGAGACCTCAGCCCCGGAGTCTCTTTCTGCTCAAGGAATGGCTCTTACTTCTAGCGGGGATCAAACTCCGGTCCTTGCGCATGTGCAGCAGGCGGCGAAACCACTGAGCTTAATCCCCGGCCCTCAGCTATGTTTTTAAAAACTGGAATTGAGCTAGGCACAGTGGCACATGCCTGTAGTCCCAGCTGCTTGGGAGGCTGAGGCACGAAAATTGCTTGAGCTTAAGAGTTTGGGGCCAGCCAAGGCAGCACAGTGATATCCCATTTCTTAAAAAACGATTGAAGATATAGCTCAGTGGCAGAACACACGCTTAGCGTGCATGATGCCCTGGACCCCAAAATAAATGAAAACTGAGGGCTCATGTTATCTTCATGTGTTAAAATAGACATTCCACCATAGCACCATCCTAAATGATAGTGCCAAAGAGGGGCTCTCTCCTCTTTCAGTATCTTTTACTTTGGTTTTATAATTATTTATGTTTGTTGGGCAACTTAATTTATTGTAAGAGCCGGGTTTGGGGAGCCTCTTGATTGGAACCCCGGGCCAGCTTTTCCAAAACACATGGACATGGACGCGGTAGGTACTTTGGAAACGTTCCCTGCATGCTTCACTTCTGCTGCTTCTGCCCCCGCCCTCCCAGCTGTCCCAGCCCCTCGAGAATCCCACAGGGCCTGCCCTCCTGGGTCCTGGAATCCACAGCTGCCACTGCTTGCCGCCTTGGGGCTGTTGGGGTAGCCTCGCCTGTAGCTAGAAAAATAATAGCACCAGACTGACAACTCCCTGTTAGCTAGTGTATCCAGAGCTTCTGAAATGCCATCTCTTTTTATAGATTGAGACATTTAGCACCTGCAAGGGTATAGATTTCAGCTTGTAGAACTCGAAAACACTTTGTGGATTGGGCAGGCGTCTCACTGTGAATTTTCCTAGCTACGGGGTGGAAATGATCATCTGGTCCGTGCGAATGTTTAAAAATAGGGGAGTCAGCTGTTGGGGACCAAGTTTCAGAGGCAGGCCTCTGTGTTCCACTTAGAGTATAATCGAAAGACCCCAAACTCAGGCCAGGCAGCTGCACCTCCTCATTTGTAGAAGTCAGAGGTCCCCCATGGTTGCCCTGGGTCTGGAACCCTGCACTCCAGGGCAAGAATCTCAGGCCCAAGTGGTCAGTTTCCTGGGGCAGTTTACTTCCATGGAGAAAAAGGCCTGGCCATGAGGATTTTTATACTTGCTGAAATGCTATGTCTTGCCTCGGTGTTCATTATCAACTAGGTCCTGACCTTTTGGGACACAACATAGAGAAAACTCATAATTAAAATTTTAACCGGGGACAGTGATGAAAGAATTACAAATAGCAATATAGGAACAATGACCATTAGCTAGACAACTCAGCCCGGGCACTGTGCTAAGTGCTTAGCATCTATTAACTTGGTTATCCTTCCAGCAAAACTGTGACTTCTAGGAGCAGTTACGTTCCTGCTTTGTGGGCAAAGATATTAAGGTTAAAGAAGTTAGTTAGGGTCAGTTAAGATCACACAGACAAGCTGAGCACAGTGACTCAGGCCTGTAATCCCAGCTACTCAGTGGGCTGAGGCAGGAGGGTCTCAAGTTCAAAGCCAGCCTGGACTACAATAGCGAGACCTTGTCTCAAAAATTTTAAAAATAAATAAAAAAGGCTGGGGATGCAGCTCAGTGATAAGAGTGTCCCTAGGTTTAAATCTTAGTATGGGAACCAATCAACCAATAAATTAAATTAAATAAAATGATCACACAGCTCAGTTAAGCCTAAGGGAGCTGGGCTCTGGAGCCCGGAAGTCTTGCCTGGGGTCTTGTCTGACCCCAGTGCATGACTGACATCTGCCTCACAGTGGTAGATGAGCGGAGTGTGTAATGAGTGTGCAGACCGCCCAGGAAGTCCCAGTGGAAGTCATTCAAACCCACTCTCCTGTGAGTTCACAACTGTCAGGATACTGTTCTTTGCAGCTAATGTGTTAGGTCTGACAACCTTCCGTGGGGGGCGTTTTCCAAAAATCTTCAAAGGAAAACACTTCTGACTCCGAAAGTAGTAACATGTACATTGAAGAAATTCAATTTTGTTGGGGCTCTTTGTGTTTTCATTCTGTACACACAGTGAATGCTAAGAAAATGCGCATGGACCCAGCGTTCAGCTTGCTGGGTTCAGCTTGCTCGGTAACCTGAATGAGATCCTCCCCCGTGTGTTCTTGGCATGCTTTTAAAAGCCATCATCAGCATGAATAAATCACACATCTGAGTGGGGTCAGGGTGGTGCTTCTGCATTTGCCCGCAGTGTGGACTGATCAAATCCAAGCTCCCCACGCCGGCCCCTCCCTAGCCCCTAGTAAGCGCTGTTCTACTTTTAGCATGGCTCTTTTTAGCTTCTCCACCTGAGAGGGAACATATGGGCCTGGTCTTTCTGTGTGTGGCTCATTTCACTTAACACAGTGCCCTCCAGTTCCAAGCGTTCTGCAGCCAATGCCAGGCTTTCATTCTTAATAGGTGAATAATACTCCGCGCTGTGCGTTCTCCCTATCCGTCTGTGGGTGGCACCCGGGCTGACTCCTGTCTTAGCTTCTGTGACTAGAGCTGTGATGCACATGACCCAAGGGTGTCTCCCTGCCATGCAGATTTCCTCTCCTTTGGATGTGTACCCAGAAACGGGAGAGCTGCTTCATATGGCAGAGCTATTTTTGATTTGGATTTTTCTAAGCAGCCTTATTGAGATACACTTGGTGGAAAGCAAGCAGACCATGTTGGATGGGCACCGCCTGATTAGTTTTCGTACAACTGCATTCGAAACCATCACCAGAAGCAAGGTGGCCAGCTGTCCTCCCTGCTCCGGCCCAACTGCTCACGCGCGCGCACACACACACACACACACACACACACACCACTACAGATTACATTTCCCTTGCTGGGATTTTATATAAATGGAATCTCAGTGTGTATCTCCTTTTATCTGGCTTTCACCCAGCACAATTATTTTGAGATTCATCCTGTTATTTAATGCTCCGGTAGGTCACCCATTTTTAGTACCAAGCAATGCTTAGTTATATAGATGCATTAGAATTTGTTTCCTTCCTTTCACCTGTGGGTGAGCTTTTGGGTTGTTTCCTGGTTCAAGTGTGTTTTTTCTCTTCTCATCGTCATAAGTACAGCCGCTGTGAGCACTGCAGATGCTTCCCGACCACTGTACATCCCGATAAGCATCGTAAGCTGCAGACACTCCAGGCGGAAGAGGCACTGAGTGCATCACAGCAGCACAGCACACTGTGAGCGTCCACGGCTTCCTGTGACCTGCTTTCACACCAGCCTGAGCCAGGAAGACCATAAGTCGAGTCCCTGTAAGTTTGGGGCCGTGTGTGGTGTTTGAAAAGGCCTTGGTGTGTATTTGTTTCTCCTGGATTCACCCCCAGCAGGGCACAGCTGGGCATAAGACAGGGAGTTGGGGGGATGCTTTGCTTCCTGAGAATCTGCCAAGCTGTCGTTCAAAGTGTGGTAGCATCATTTTACATTCCTGCCACCAGTGCCACATCCTCACCCACAGTTGATACGATTCATTCTTTTATTTAGTAAATATTTAGCAGTATCTTATTGTGGTTTTAATTTGCATTTCCCTAATGACTGATAACCTTGAACATATTTTCATGTGTTTATTGAAAATTCATATACCTTTTTTTGGTGAAGTATCTTTTCAAATTTTCTTGTGGATTCTCCTACTGGGCTCTTTATTTTCTCACTGTTAAGTTTTCAGAGTTCTTTGGATATCGTGGATACAAGTCCCGTGTCAGAAATATGACTTGTAGGTCTTTTCTCCTATCCTTTTCAGGCTCTTGATATTGTCTTTGAAAGAGAAATCTGTAATTTTAATGAAATAAAATTTATCAGGTTTTTTTTTTCCTTTTTGGTGATGTAGCTATGAAATTTTTTTGCCTATCCAAAGACACAAAGATTTCTTCCATGTTTGTTTGTTTGTTTGTTTTTTGGTACCGGGGATCGAACTCGGGTCCTTGTGCTTGTGAGGCAGGTGCCAGAACCACTGAGCTAAATCCCTGGGTCTTCCTGTGTTTTCTTCTGGAGGTTTTATAGTTTTAGAGATGTGTTGTTTAGTTTCCAAATATTTAAGAGATTTCCTGATAGCATTCTGTTATTGACTCCTAATTGAATTTTATAATGGTCAGAGAATATAGTTCCTATGAATTAAATTCTTTTAAATTCACTGAAATTTGTTTTATGACCCAGAAAATGATCTGATCTCTGTGTGCTCTTGAGAACAGATGTGTTCCACCTCTGTGACCAGAGAACCAAATCAGGACAGAGTAGCTGATCGTGTTGTTCAGTATTCTGTAGCACAGCGCTCACTTTCTATCTCCTGGCTCCAGTACTGAGAAAGGGGCGTTGCCATTTCTGACTGCATTTGTGGGTTTCTCCATGTCTTTTTGGTTTCATAATTCTCGCTTCGTGTACTTTGAAACTGCTATTAGGTATAAAAATGCTGAGAGTTATGGTGTCCTATTTATGAATCGAATCTTCTTTCATTATGTCATTATGGTATTGTTAGGGTTTCCATCGAAAATGTCCCCAAATGTCTCATGTATTTGGAAGGTGATTGGATGGTGAGGGAGCTGTATTCATTAGTGGATTCATCTATCAGGAGGTGGAGCCGTTGGGAAGTGATCACTGGGGCTGTGCCTTAGAAGGGTGCATATCCCTCCCCTGTTCCTCCTTTCTCTCTCTGCTTTCTGGCTGCCTTGAGCTTTCCTCCATGATGCCCTTCCCCTATGCCCTTTCAGCCATGGAGCCAGCTGACCATGACCCAAAATAAACCTGTCCTTCTTTAAGTTGTTGGTGTCAGGTATTACAGTATGTCCCAGCAACAGGCAAGTGACTAAGAGAGGTATCATATTATGTGATATCTTTGTCCGTGGTGCTTCTTTTTGATGGGACTCTACTCTGATACTAATATAGTACTCTGGTTTTCTTTGATTAGCACCAATACTATACATCCTTTTCTGCCTTTTGAACATATTTGCGTCCACACTGAGAATGGGTTTCTTGTAGGCAGCATGAAGTTGGGCCGTTTTATCTAATTTGACAATCTCTGCTTTTTAATGGGTCATTTAGGCCAGAGATTAGCAGACAACAGCCTATAAGCCAAATCTGGCATGTAGCCTGTGTTTATATGACCTATGAGCAGAGAACAGTTTTTATATTTAAAGAGTTGGGGAAAAATAAAAATAAGTACGTAACGCAGAAAGCCTAACGTATTTACTATCTGGCTCATTTGAGGAAGTGTTTGCCAACCCTTGTTTTAGATTGCTAATATTTAATGTGATGAATGATATGATTGTGTTTAAGTCAAGTTTCTTACTGCAGATTCACCATCCCTTATCTCAAATGCTTAGAAGTATTTTGGATTTTGGGCTCTTTTCAGGATTTGGAATATCTGTGTGTACATAATGGGATATCTTTGTGTGGGACTCAAGTCTAAATATGAAATTCATTTGCATTTCATATACACCTAGTCACATAGCCTGAAGACAACTTTATATGATGTTTTTAATGCACCCGTCTTTTGATTGTTACCCATCATATGAGATCAACTGTGGAATTTTCCACTTGTGGCATTATGTTGGATTTTCCAGGATTACAGATTTGAATGTTTTCAGATGAGGGATGTTCAGCCTGTATTTGTTTTCTTTTTGTCTCATTAGGTTCCCTCACTCCTTTTCTTCTTTCACTACCTTCTTTTTTGACTGATTTCTTTCTTTTTTTTCCATCTAATCTAACTACAGTCTCTCTCTGTCTCTCTCTCTGTCTCTCTCGCTCTCTCTCGACTAGGATGTTAGTTATAACTCTCTTACAACTCTTGTAGTAGTTCCTTGAGGGTTTATAACATAAAATTGTGCCTCAGATCATGAACTCAGTTCTCTCCACAATTCTGGTCACAAACCGAACTGGCTGAGAACCGAATCAGATTTCCCCATAATGTCAACATTTAACCTATCCATTGAATTTGACTGGGTTCTTGTCCAACTCAGTTTGCAACCAGAATCATAGAAAGAATCAAGTTTCTGAACTGAAGTACCACTGTACATTTGGGGGGGGGGGCTCTAGGGATTAAACTCAGGACCTTGCACTTGTGAGGCAGGCAGCAGCACCACTGAGCTAAATCCCTGGCCCACCACTGTACATTTTTAACTTCTAACAATGGACCACTTTCTGTAATCTAAGAGCCTTACAACAGTATGCTTCTACGGTCCCCTTTCTGCTCTCTGTACTGTTATTGTCATGATTATGTTATAGACCACCCAATACCTTGTCATTGTCTCTGCTTTAATTGGTCAATTATCTTTTTACATAAATAAAATTAAAACTAAAGATCTTATAACTGCCTATGCAGTTACATTTCTGTGTCATTGTTCCTTTGTGTAGACCCAAGTTCCTCTTGGTATCATTTCTCTGTTGCTGAAAGGACTTTCTTAGACTGCAGATCTGCTTGAAATGAACTCTGAGCTGTGTACATCTGAAAATATCCTTATCTTCATTTTTAAGATATCTTTGATGCTGTGCCTGCCTGGCAAGTACAAGGTCCTGAGTTTGATTCCTGGTACAAAATAAAAAAGATCCTTTGCTAGGTAGAGTTCTAGGTTGACAGATTATTTTTCCCATCCACTACTTTCAAAGATGTTGCTCCATTGTCTTCTAGCTTACATTTTCCTGACCTGAAATCTTCTGTAAAACTTATTCTTGTTCTTTTGCAAGTATTATTTTTTTCTTTCTCTTTAAGCTTTTAAGGTTTTCTACTTACAGTTGATCTTCAGAAAATTCACTAGGGTATTCTATTTTGTATTTCTTTTTTTTGGTACTGGGGCTCGAACTCGGGACCTTGAGCTTGCGAGACAGGCAGCAGAACCACTGAGCTAAATCCCCAGCCCTATTTTGTATTTCTTAATCTTGGGGTACTTTGAATCTCTTGGATCTATAAATTTATAGTTTCCATCAAATTTGGAAAACTATGGTTACTGTAGCTCTAAATGTGTTTTGTCCCACCCCTTCCTCTCCTAGTGCTCAGCTGACATATCAGCTTAAAATTGTCCCACCATACCTGTGTTCTGTATAGTTTTCAGTACTCTGTGTTTCATTTTGTGTAGTTCTATGCTGTCTTTAAGTTGATTAGTCTTTTTCTACGGTATATACTGTGCTGTAAGTACCACCAGTGTGTTTTTCATCTTCTGTGTTGCTTTGAGGGGTTTGATTTGGGTCTTTTAATATCTTCTTTGGCTCTAACATGTCTAATGTTTCCCTCAGCCTCCTGAATAGAATACAGGGATGGTAATGGCCCTAATATCCTGTCTGCTAACACTATCAGCTCTGACATTTCCTGTTAAATTTTAGTGGACTGATTTTTCTCATTATCAATTGCTTTTCCCTGCTTCTTTGTAGGAATTATAAATTGTATTTTTCTGCTTCCTTGAAACTCAGTAATGTGGACTGAATGATTATGACCCAACAAAATTCGTGTGTTGAAATCTAATCCCTATCAAAACTGTATTTAGAGATAGGCCTGTGTTAGTCAGCTTTCTGGTGCTGTAACAGAATCCCTGAGAAGGATCAACTTAAAGGAAGAAAGATTCATTTTGGCTCACGGTTTCAGAGGTTTCAGTCCCTGGTCAGCTGGCTCCATTGCTTGTAGGTCTGTGGTGAGGCAGAAACATCACAGTGGCAGGCGTGGCGGAGGAAAGCTGCTCACCTCATGGCAGCCAGGAAGGTAGAGGACAAGGAGGAAGAGGGCCGGGTGAGGGAGAAGGCGGTTCCAGGAAAGGGCAGCAGAGGAAGAGAAGGGAGCCAATTTGGTGGTCTTCCTCGTTGCCATCCTGGGCCCTACCTCATTAGACTGTGCCGCCCACATTCAGGCAGGCAGGTCTCCCCTCAGTTTAGTCATTTCTGGAGACACCCTCACCCACTCACCCACCCAAGCACTTCACTAACTTCCTAGGTGTTCTTCAGGTGATCAAGTCAGTCACCACTAAGCATCACGTGCCTTTGGGAATGAGATTAGCACCTTTGGGTCCCTCACCCTTCTGCCCTGTGAGGACACAGCAGGAAAACGGCTGTCTGTGAACCGGGAAGGCCTTGTCGGGCACAGAATTAGCCAGGGCCTTGATCCTGGTCTCCGTGGCCAGGAGGACAGTGGGAAATGGCACTTGTTGCCTGGAAGGCTCCCAGCCCCCTCTGTTCTGCCTTCACGGCAGCCTGAACACTAAGACATTTGGCAACTTTGTATCAGACGCCAGACACTGAATTTTCCCTCGCTGATGGCTGAATATTTTTATTGAAGATATTCTGGTTATTTGTTCTAGGTTGCAGCTAAGTTCCTTAGAAAAGGTTTGTGCTTTTTTATCTTGCTTTTAAGAGTCAGACCAGCGTCTCATTTTTCCCATTACAGTGGAAAGACCTCTAAGTGGTGCCTAAACGCGTTTGCTGCTGTTGCCCTTCACTCGGAGGACAGCCCAGACCGGCTGGGAGCACACTCTGCCCAGCCGTGTGGGCTCCAGCCTGTCCCAGCGAATGCTTTCACTGGTTTCCAGTGTTCTGGGACAGTGGCCACGGCTGGAATAGATATCAGGCAGTGTCCAGGGGGACTGCTTCCTGGACCCCACCAGATACCAGAATCCAAGGATGCTCAGCCCCGTGGTAGTATTTGCGTATAACCTACAGGCATCTTTCCTGTGCTTTAAATTATTTCTACATGGCGTGTAGTACCTCACGCAACACAAGTGCTAGGGAAATAATCATTCTGCACCATTGTTTGTGGAAGGATGATGGGGAAAGGGCACCTTTCAGGGCAGACTCCACCTTCCCCGGTGTTTCCGGTTTGTGGTTGGTTGGACCTGGGGATGCAGGAGCCGTGGGCCAGGAGGCTGACTGCACCCAGCAGAGACAGGGGAGGCCGAGGCGTCAGAGTTGCTCCAGGTACAGCTGTCTCCCTGGCGTGACTCTGCTCTGCAGGCTCTAAGGGCTGTGGCCGTCCCTGACATCCACCCGTCCCTCCTGCGGACAGCAGCCCCTGCCTGTGGTGCCGCCTGGGAACTCAGGGTGGTGCACTAGGGCGCCGGGCTTCTCCTTGTGTGTCCTCACCCCTGTCGTGTATTTTGCCCAGTGTTTTAGCTCTTTCAGCTGGGAGGATGAATCCAGCCTCTGACTCCATCTTGCCTGGAGAAGCGGTTTTCGATGTCTTCCTGCTTCTCTGCACTGGGGAGTCTTGTCTCTCCACAAAGCTTGTTTCCTCTTCAGCACTTTCCTGGCTAAAGCATCTCCATTTATAAAGAAAATTGAAAAAAAATCAATAACCTCAGTGCAAAGACTTTTTGCAAACTGAGAAAGTTTTAGCCATGTAAAGGGTTCTTACCGAGCATCAGCATAAAACCTAAGTGGCCAATAAAGCTTTTCCAGCTGTGCTCCCCGCAAGCAAAGCATGGCAAACCGTGTGAAGTCAGACGGAGGGCGTCACTCTGTGCCTTCCAGCGCTGGCGAGGTGTGAGGCGCAGGCCTGGCCATGCCGAGCGAGGACCATGGTGCCAGCGCGGTCTTCCTCACGACTGCTTGGTCAGCAGAAATCAGAACACTCAAAGGGAAATCGAGACGTCAAGAATAGGAGTGAAGATTCCCGCCCAAACTCTGTCTTCCACTGGAAAACCCCACAGTGGCACCTGATGGGTGGTTGGAAAACAGCTCCCCCAGCCCCAATCGGGTGTTTCGTGCGGTTGTCAGAACAGCCTGATGTAGCAGTGGACAGTGTGACTCTGACCCTGTGTCAGGTGAGGGTGGCTGACCAAACAGCTCCACTGTTCCATCCTTGCTTTTCAAAGCTGAGGCGTAGGAAAGGGAAGATGCACCCACTGATTATTTCTGAGTGTGAATTTCTGAGTGTGCTTTTCTTTCTCCATGTTTTCAGCTTTCTTACCCTAAATATGTGTCACGTTGGCAGTAGGGAACAGGCCTGTTTGCATTATTTAAACGTGTGCTAGTGTCTGCCTGGTCCTGCGCAGGCCGGAGGCTGACAGCCTTTCTCCCTGAAGGCCCGATGGTCACCCTGCCATGCCGCACACCCTGTGGGGTGTGGGCCCCTCTCCGTGGGCACTTCGGGGCCAAGTTCAAGCCCACAGAGCCTTGGCAGTGGCAGTGGACTTCGCCGGACATCTGTGGTCCATTTACCCGAGGGCCGCAGCCTGCTGTTCAGCCTGCTGCTCCTGCCCATCGCTTCTCTTTTCCAGGCCCTTAGAAAAACATGTAACAGAATCCCCATTAGCCAGAAAGTGTGTCCTCTTTGCAAATGAACCAAGTCTGTTTCCTCCACGTTTTTCTTCCAGTACCAGGGATTAAACCAGGGCCTTTGCACAGAGCCACATCCTGAGGGTCTTGCTAAGTTGCCTGGGCTGGGTTTAAACTCGAGATCCTCCTGCCTCAGCCTGCCAGAGTGCTGGGATTCATGTGTGTCGAGCGGGTGCACTTGGAGCTCCCATTAAGAATGTGTGGATGCAGCAACTCTGGGAGGCTGAGGCAGGAGGATTACAACTTCGAACCTAGCCCAGGAAACTTGGTAACTTAGTGAGAAACCTGTCTTAAAATAAAAAATGAAAAGGGCCAGGGATGCAGCTCAGTGCAAAGGCCCTGGGCTCAGTCCCCACACCACAAAAAAAAGTGTGGGGGTTGCCGGGTTGGCAGGCTCAGTGTGGAGGGGGAGCTCCGGTTAGTTTTTCGAGGAATGCCTGCGGGCCAGCGGTGCCTAGGGCTCAGCAGAAGGATCCACCCCTTTTCCACATCTCCCCTGCTGACCCCAGAAGCAGCAAACCCCCGGTCCCTCCCAGGCACACGCATGGGCTCTCAGGATGACCGACACCCACGCCGACCTTCTGCAGGGTCCACTCACCTCAGGGCGCAGCGCCCGCAGACCCAGAGCACGTTCTCCTCGCTGTGTGCAGGGCCCAGACTCCGAGGGCCGGCCGACGTCCCGAGCCTCCTCCCACTGCGACCCCAGGCAGCACCAGGGGCCCAGGAGCCACCGGTCTCACAGCTGTGGCCCGCTTTGTCTCCGCAGAGATCGCAGGCGCCCCGGTGTCCGAGGTTTCCGGGCCCTTCTCCACCGATGGCATCGCCAGCAACTGCGTTCCCGCCCCGGCCCCGGGCGAGCCGCTGCTGTGGTTCGTCTCCTACGCGCTGCTGAGCGCCTGCGGGCTCATCCTCCTGGTGCTCATCATCCTGCTGCTGCTGCCCTGCCGCCGCCGCCCGCCCCGCGACCCCGAGGTCATCAACGACGAGTCCTCCCTGGTCAGGCACCGCTGGAAATGAGGCCTGGTGACCTCGGAGCCGGCGACCCGACCCCAGCTCTTCCCTCTCCGGCAGCAGGCGCCGGGAGCGGGCAGGGCCCTTCCTGCCTGCGTGGCCCGGAAACTTGGTTCTGCTCCCAGAGGCCTCCACCTTCACTGTATCTCCAGTCTTGATTTTAAGCTTCCACTTTTTCCTTCCTACTTCCAAGAAAAAAAAATGATAATAAAAAGACATGCCTCCTTCCAAGCCAAAACGGAGTGGATTGGGCTTCAGGCTCATGGCACGGGCTGCCCGGATGGCCACCCAGAGGCAGCGGCAAGCTGCGGCCCAGCACCGGCCCTGGAGCCCCGCGTGCCTGTGGTTCCCAACTCCGCTCACTGGCAGGAAGCTTTTCTATTAACTGACTTTCAGTCGGGTGGCACAGAAGGCGCCTCATGCCGCCGCCTTCCTCCCTCCCTGGCCTTCGGGGGCCCAGCCTGGCCCACAGAGGAAGGCCTGGCCCACCCGGGGGGTTGGGACCACAGCTGCCTTCTGCACCAGCGCCCCTGTGGCTCGGTGGGTGTCAAAGTAAAAGCACTACCTCTCGGTGGCTTTGCCCAGGGCATGGTGGGGTGTGGCAGCCTGATTCCACAAGAGCCCTCCTGGGGGGTGACAGGGGCTAAGCTGTGCCCCACCCGGAAGTTCTGTTACCAAGCTGGGCGTGACCACCTAACTTACTCTTTTTTTTTTTTTTTTTTTTTTTTTGTGGTACCAAGGATCGAACTTGTGCTTGCAAGGCAGGCACAGCGCCACTGAGCTAAATCCCGGGCCCCTAATTTACTTTTGCTCTAGATTAAACAATGCTTTGCTGAGGAACACAGAGTCTATGTCATTAGTGTCGTTGTTTCCTTCTCCAAATCTTCTCTGGAAGTGGCTGGTTATTACCCTCCGGGGGACAGAGAAATGGCCGGGCGCCCTGGCTGCTGACCGACAGTCAGGAGGAAGCTCCCTGCTGTGGCTTCACTTCCACATTCCCCGTTCCTTGAAGGGAGCGTGTCCCTTGCAGAGCCACCCAGTCTTGGCGCCATACCAGTCACTCAGCGAACTGCTGGGGCAGCTGATGCCTCCTCTTTCCTGACAGGGTTCAGTACTGTCCTTGTTTGGGGGAAATCTGCTCCCAGTTATTTGAGGCCTTTGCCGCAGAAGGGTAGAGCCTTAAACCCAGCCTCATGTAGTGTAGTCCCTGAGGCGGTGAGGCCTGCTTGTGCTGCAGGTCAGGGCGCTGTTCTCCTCCAGGTCCGGGATGCCCGCTGGCCCCATCCCAGGGAGGGCCTTGGGTACAGTTTGACAGCGCTGTGTTCTGCCTCAGGTTTCTCTACCTTTGCCTCTCAGAAGCTAGTGGATGTGACATTGGATGGAACACTTCCATTCACAAAGATGTCCCTTAGCGACAAGGATGAACTAGGCCATTGAACTGGAGACGTTTCCCTGGTGTGCTTTGCCACTGAAAACCAGACCTGGAGTCAGAAGTTTGATAGCGATGCCCAACCTGGAGTGGTGTCAGCGCATCCCTTACTTGGCAGACCTTCAGGGAGCTTTGCTTTGATGCATGGAAAAGGAAGTGGCAACCCTTTTGGGGAGTCGCTTCCCGTCGCACTTCACTGTGGAAAGTGCTGGAAGACAGTTTTCGGAAATGTCAGCTCTCAGTGGGAAATCCCTGTTGTGAAGTGGACAGTCTTCATTTAAATGGGACGATGCTTTTTCTTCCTGCTAACTTACTTAGAAGTCAGAAGTGAAATCCTGCCTGAAACTGTTTATAAAAACATCAAGAAATGGGACAGGGATCGATCCTGTTATCCCCCCCTCCTGGGGTTTAAAAGACCCCCACAGTGAGGGCACTGGAGCCCCTGGTGTAAAGGATGGAGAGGCCACCCCGTCCCCAGACATTTGGAAGGACTTTGCCTGACCCATCCTGAAACCCAGAGGTCTCGGTTGGAGATGAACTTGGGGTCTGTAACTGATCGAAATCAGGCGGGGACTTCTCAGCCAGACAGCATTAAGCACCCCGCAGAGCTTGGGGTGACAGATGCTGAGAGGCAGTTGTGTCCTGGGCTTCCATTCTCTTGTATAAGAGCTGAAGAGGGATTATTTCATTCCTTAATTAAAAATGGGGATTTATTAAGTTCCTCTCACCACAGCCCCGCTCAGTGGAGCAGACACGCACGGCTCGGTCCTGAGTTCCGGCTTCCCACCTCCCGTGTCCCTGGGAATAAATCGCTGCCCAGCAGTCATCGAGAATAATTGAGTCCCACAGACTTCGTGGTTATTAGTGGAAACCAGATAATTGGGTGGAATCCCTTGTGTTTTCTGTTGCACAAACTTATTAGAATTGATTAGAGAACCGTTCAGAGGAAACACTGCCACTAGAATTTTTTAAGGCAAAAACAAATGCCACAAAATGTAAAACTGTGGGGTTTGCCAAGAGAGATACTACATTTTTAGTGCCAGGAAAAGTCTACATAACAAATTATTTTGTACATCTCTCTTGGGCTTTAAGGATTTCAGATTTTAATTTAAGGCAATTTGCAAATTAAATAGCAGCCCAGAAAAATACATTTTGAGAGTGGGGGAGGAAAACAAAAATGCACTGAAAAGTATGCTAGCAAAATCACCAGGATTGACTCTCGGGAAATACGCTTTAATTCCAAGAACCTGAAGATTTCTTTTGCCCTTAAGGTTGCTGAACCTGCTAGAGATCTGGCTGATTTCACTGAGCCGTGAGCCCCCAGCTTTGAGGGTATCCAAGCTGGAGTCAAGCATGGAGGTCAGCGCTGACTGTGTGAGCAACACGAGCTGTGAGCTAAGCATCACCCAGGCCAGCCAGGGCCCGTTGGCCCTGAGAGTGAGGGATTGTGGGAATGTGGAAGATCCCAGGACCTGGGAGGGAGGGAGGAGCCAGGAGACAGCCTGCTCCCCCCAGGCTGCAGTCATCCCCACGGTCTGGGCAGCCCGGACATCCCCAGGGCACTGTGGGCAACTCTCTTTGCCCCTCAGACTGCCCATTGGTCAAAGAGGAAGTGGCGGGCAAAGGGAAGCTGGCTTCACCGCCATATCTGGGTCCTGCTGTTGTCATAAATCCTCGAGGCCCCTGGACTCCTGGAGCAGGACACGGGCCTCAGTGTGTGGGCACAAGGCTGTGTCCCGGGAAGTGTGGGGGCAGAAGATGGAGGCCCGAGGGGTGTTGCCAGATCCCTTTGGGGCCTGAGCACCTGGGAAGGGGACAGTCCCTGCTGTCAGCCTCCATAGCCTCCTGGCAGGGTGGTCCTGGCCCTCAGCACCCTCACCAGGTCCCGGAGCTCCCTGCCCACACCCCAGTCCTGCTCAGCACCAGCGAAGGGGGCCCAGGAGTCCGCACGGCAGCGAGGGTCGCCCTGGGGCGAGTGAAGGCCATTTGCTACCTTGCGCGAGGGAGGTAACGACAGAGCACAGTGCAGCCTCCAGGGTTCCTTATGGGTGCGGAGAGGTCACTGGCCCCCGCAAGCGCCGTGGTTTCTTCCCTCCAGGCAACTTCCCTGGGGTCCCTTGTGTCAGATGTGACATCCACACACCCCGACCTCCTGGGATGTGCCGCTGTGTAGGCTGCACTGTGCCCTGGCTCCTGAAGGGCACACGGGAGGCACCGCGAGTCTCCCTGAGTGGTTCAGATCCGGCCGGTGGCCACAGACCGTCTCTGGAGAGCGCAGCCCTGGAGAGGGAGGCTGCTCTGTGCAGATGGCAGGACTTGAACAACAGCAGCTGGGAAAAGTAAACCGCCAGCGTGCTGTGGGAGGCAGCAGGACCGCACAGGGTTGACTGGAAAATATGGCAAATGTTTGAGTCTTTAAATTTATGACAGTAAAGACATGTTGCCATTAATCTCCCTCAAAATCCTCTCTTTCACTCTGAACACACGTGTCCCGTCCTCCTTGACACTCTCTGAGGCAGCTCTGGAGCCCTCTTTCCTGAAAGTCTTTAGTTTTACCCTTGTGGCCACATTGATGTCCTGAATGGATTCAAAACATTTCCTTTCATGGTCATTGGACTTTGGGGGAGAGCTGGAAGTCACAGGGTGCCAGATCCAGTGACTAAGGCGGATGAGGACCCAGCACCGTGTTTTAAGAGCTGCCTTTCCATTGGGTGGCGGTCAGCAGCAGCAGTCACTGTATTTCTGATCACACCTCATGAAGACACTCAGGAAAGAGGACTCCAGAGCTGCTGCAGAAAGCGGCAAGGACAATGGGATGAGTGTGTTTGAAGCAAGGGGGGGAAATGAACAAATCGAAGTAAGGCTCTATTGATCTATAGAAAAATTATACAAAATAAAATTTCTGAACAATTTTTTATGCACTTTCATGGCTTTGGTTGGTACGGGTGTAAGACTGGGATTTGGAATTTTTTCCCTCTTTTCCTAATTGTAGATGTCATGTCGCATAGCAGTGACTCCCTACATGGGAGAGCAGAGGTTTTGCTGATCACAACCTGGCTTTGTTACCTGCCATGCTGACTTTCCCACTGTTCCTGTTCATTCACACTGTTAAGTGTTCCGGAAGTTTACAGTGCCGGGTCCAGGTTGATTGGAGCCGCCTGACTTTCCCTAAAGTGTCAGACGGGGCCTGGTTCAAGTGGCAAATCTTTGAGCCAGGTGCTGCCTTTTTCAAAGATGCCAAAAGTAGTGCTTTTCAGAATGTATTCTCTGTATACCTTGGATTCACATCCTGTAATATATGATCCTTGGGTGTAACTTGTGTTTCTGAAAGTGCTTAAGATTATTTTATATTTCCCTTTTGGAAGTCTGCTCTATTTCTGGGACCCTGAAGTGACTAATTAAAGTTACAATCAGCGAGAGGTCTCCGGTCCATCTTAGAATAGCTCTGTAGATATGGAGTCCCAACAGCCCTGCCCTGCAAAACTGCAGTTTTCTAAAATAATCTTATTTTTATACCTGTACGTTCCACTGATTTCAGATGTATGCCATTGAAAAGGAAATAAACCGTGTTCGATTATTTGAATACATAAGACTTCTAGCTTGTTGGGCTTGGGACTTTTTTTTTTTGAAACACGTCTCCTGAGTCGCACTTTAGGAATTGCCCCAGGTGATGAGTCGGGGGCTGGTATTGTCATGGCATTCACGTGGGCCCTGGGAGACACCAAACAGCCCCACGGAGCAGGGCTGGGCCCAGGGATTAAGACTCGGAACTTGCTGCAAAGAATAAAGACCTTCAGAGTCCAGAAACCACACAGGGTCTGGGGGAATACCACCTGTAGAAACGAAACTGAAAAGTGGGGTGTGGCGGCACACGTCTGTAATCCCAGCACTCCGGGAGGCTGAGGCAGAAGGATCGCCAACTTCAAGGCCAGCTAGTGAGACCTTATCTCGGAATAAAAAATATTTTAAATAGTTTATTTTAAAATAAACTGAAAAGGCACAGGGAGCTCTTCTGCAGGACTGGGGCGGAAAGTCCAGCCCAGTCTTGGGGACTGACAGGAGGGGCTGGAAACAGTCGGCTGCTGTACTCCCAAGGACCCCTATAGAGATGTTGTTCCCCGTTACCAATGAGACCAGCTCCGCTGAGACATCTGCCCAGGAAAACAGAGCTGGAAAAGTGTGTGTACCGGGCATGGAACCAGCTCTGTCCTCGCTCACCAAAGCCGAGCTCTCTCCGTACCCCATACTCACCCGTCTGCATGCCAAGCCCGCCCCTTCAGGGCCTGGCACATGGTTTGTGGGGTGAGGACCCGGCTGAGCCGTTCAGCCTCTACAGAGGGCACCACTTGGGAGGGCAGAACACTCGAGGCACGAGACGACACCACCTGAGAGATGGCATCTAGCTGCGACACCAGCCCTTTGATCTTACCTTCCTCCATGAGTACACCCGAGGCCTCCGAGGCACATCCCCAGCCCTGTTTTATTTTTTATTTTGAGATCAGGTCTCACGGAGTTGCTTAGACTAAGCCTGAACCTGCAACCCCCCTGCCCCAGCCTCCCAGAGTGCGGAGATTACAGGAATGCACCAGCACGCCTGTCTCCCACTTTCTGTCTAACGAGAAAGAGAAAGCAAAACAAAGCCATGAAATCAACCATTCACGCCTCATTTGGAGCAAGCAACAGTTACCGGAGAAACAGAACAATACTCTTCCTAGTAACCTTAGAGATACTTTGTTTCAGTTTAGTTTCCTAAACTCCAGTCCAGGAATCCCATTCTCGGTCCCTGTGCAGCCTCACAGTGTGATTCACAGGTCCGTCACTAGGTGGTGCTGTTGCGATGCTTTGTGGCCCAATTTGGGGCTCTTGGATTTTTTTGTAGGGGTTTTTCCCTTTTTTTTTTTTTTTTTTTGCCTTTCACAGGGAGCCTTCATCGTTTGTGTGTGTGTGTGTGTGTGTGTGTGTGTGTGTGTGTACCATGTCCCAAAAAGTGTCCAAGGATTCCCACTCCTTACAGGAAGACTTGCACTAGATCAGCAGGAAATCCTAGGAGTGACCCCAAATCCACCTCCCCAGCCCCAGGGGACCCACAAAGTGCCTGGCTTCTCCCTGTCAGTGGCGCCGTGCAGATTGAAGACAACACCGTTCTCAGCTGTTATCCTTTATGAGGTGAAAACTAGGAAACTGAAAGGAAAATTATATTTACAAGCATTAAAAATGTGCTAACACCAAGTTCCACCAGGGGGAAATACTTGTAACAAATAAAAGGACGGAAACCGATAGTCGCCAGGCAGCACATTCTGCCCGTGCTGTGCGGTGTGACGTCCTGATCTCAGAGCAGCAGCCGCGTGGCCAGGCTGTCACCAGACCGGGGTGAGGGCAGGACTGAGGACGACCCGGAAACCAAGAGGAAAGGGCAGCGTGGGGAGGAACCTACCCAACAGGGTGCTGTCCCATAGGTCATGTGCAGAATACGGAGGCGAAGGGCCACTGTCCTCAGCGAGAGGGACGTGCAGAATGGTGACCGTGTCCGCCGGCCAGGGCCAGGCTGACCTTCCAGGCCTACCCAGGTCCTGCAGGTGATGAGCCACTACCCTGGAAGCCTCACTCTGATGCAGCCGGTGCCCACTCTGCCCTCACCCGGACTCTCCATCCCTCCAGGCAGGGGCCAGGCAGCAGCACTGTGCCCTGGAGCCCACTGAGGATGTCCGACCAGCCAGGCCCAGGCGGGGGCCTCGGAGTGGTCAACATCTGCTTGTCCTCGAGGCTGCTGGCTTTTTGTGTAGCTGACACCTCTGGCCCCTCAGCACCCAGCCTCGTGGGTCTGGGCCTGAGCTGGGGCTGAAGGACCTCAGGCGCTTGGGCTGCTGCAGCCACTGGGGGGCACAAGAGCAAGAGGGGAGGCAAAGAACAGGAAACGCAGACGGCTCCTGCGGCAGTTTTATGTTGGAAAAAATCACCAGCATGGAAAAGCAACAGCCATGCCAAAATGAGGCTGCTGTTCTGTGCTAGGAGTTCAGTTTGTTGTCCCCACATTGTGTCCCAACATGGTGGTCCCTGATGCTCTCGTTCCCCCAGAGATTTTATCCTCCACACTTTTAAGGAGTCTGGGCTCAGGGTCCCTTCTCTGTGTAACATTTTAGGGCTGCTGCACATGCAGTCCACACTGGCTCTCCCCTTGGCAGTTACCAAGGTCTCTAGCCGTCCAAGCTAAGGGGGCAGTGCGAGTGCTCAGGCCCCCGGCTTGGCTTGGTTGGGACCCCTGAGCAACCATCAGCTTGACTTGAAAATGTTGTAGCCTCAGAGATGCAGTGTTACGAGTAGATTAAGTGAACATGGGCGGAAGATTAGAAGCAGCAACATGAGAAAGTGGAGAGGGGACTTGCTGGTGGCCTTGGGTTCAGTGATTTGTCCATACGGGTAACTGTGTACCTTGTCTTGTGACCCCTGCTCGACAGAGCTGCTTTTATCAGCATATTAATTCTCCTTTGTCTGATGGCGGTCTGTTAGCAAAGATTAATATTTTCACAGAGTGGTGTCTTAATTGACCTTCCCTGGCTCCGGAAGCGAGGCTGCTGGGCTGTCGCCATATGCCAGGCCTTGTATCATCTGTTAGTATGGCTGTTGGTCCTGTCTGGGACACACTGGGAGGAACTGAGTAACGACTAGGGTTCAGCGTTGTGGCCTTTTGGGTCACAGTTGAGCAGCAAGGGAATGTAGAAGGCCCTCGGGGTAACCTTCGCGGGAGTCCACTAAGTTTCATCTTCTGTGTCCCTCAGGGATATCATCCTAAAACACTGGGTTAGATCATTTTGCTGAGAGTGCTATTTCTGCAGAATTCTGAGAGGCAACAGAATAAAGTTTAAAAAGAAAAATAAACTCCGAAGACTGAGGCAGGAGGATCGCTGCAAGTTCAAGGCCACCCTGGGCTAAATACTGAGTTCAGTGCTAGCCTGGGCTACCATAGCAAGAAGCTGTCGAGAAAACTGAAAAAATATACAGCAAAACCAAGAGCAAAACCAACTCACCTGTAACCAAGGAACGTGACCTTTAACATCCCAACGTTTATCTGGACGCAGAGGCCTGGCCAGGGACACTGAGCACCCGAGTCCTGAGCAGTGGCTTGGTGCCTGTCCGGGCAGGAGGGGTGCAGGTGGACGCGAGCGGACAGCAGCAGGTGTAGGCCCTTGCCCTGTGTCGTGCCCCAGGTGGGCTGCGCAGCCCTGACGGGGCTGGGCACCTCCCAAGCCGGGCCACACAGGGCCCGCACCGCCCCTCAGGGCTCTGACACGGTGCACGGGCACTTCTGCCCATTGCTGATGGTGAGGACGGGCAGGGCCCCCACACGCTCGCTCCCTGCACTTGGGCTCCTGGGTGGTCCCAGCCAGTCGCCCCAGTGCATCCCCTCTGGGGAACCAGAGTCCCCAATTGCCCATCCTCACTTTACAGGCACCACCAGGAAAGCTGCACCCAGAGCAGATCCGCCCAGCGCCTGGGCCCCCAACCTCTTTCTGGTGTCCCGGGAAGATGGGCAGGGCTGGGGCTGGGCTAGGAGGGGATCTGGGTGACAGGGCAGGCCAGACAGCAGGTGGCCAGGTGGCCGTGTGCAAAGGGACAGACCTTCCTCGGAGCTGCAGGCCACAGAGGCCTCGGTGCGCTCCAGGGCCCTGAGCCCTGCAGGTGATAGGCCACATGGGGAGGGCTCAGGGCACCTCCCACCCATGGCCACGGACAAGGACGTGTCCCCAGGGAGCCTGTGTGAAGGTGGTGGAGCTGACGGAGGATCTAGGTCACAGAACCTGGGAGGGAGGTGACCCGGGCAGGGTCTGCAAGGGCAGTGACAGGGACCAGGGTCCAGCCCCACCCTGCCGCCATTGTCCAGCGTGGCCTGAACCCCCTGAACCCCCCCCCCCGCACTGGGATGGGTAGCACTGAGGCAGCCTCTGTTTCGGGGTCTCTGTAGACAGCACCGCTGGGCCCTCAGCCCTCCTCTCTGATGCTCCTGGTCCCCTCTGGGCCCACAGTCCCCACGCCAGCCATGTCCCTGTCCCTGTCCCTGGTCCTCCCCTATAGGCCCTGGGGTCCGAGCACTGGAGCCAGCTCTGGGAGGTCGGGGTGCCCTGCGGCTATGTTGCCCGTCCTCTCTCAGCCCTTGGCTCAGCCACACGGGCCTGGGGACCAAGAGTCCCCCAGGATGACGGGGCTCACGGCTGCCCCTTCTCGAGCCTGGACCCCAGCAGACCTTGGCTCAGTTTCCTCCCAGCTCCTCCCCCCTGGGACCTGGCTGTCACCTGCTGCCATCCGTCAGGAGCCAACCCCTCCCAGGTTCAGCGCTATGGCACAAACAGCATGGCGTCTTCTCAGGCATGTCCATGCAGACAGATTGAAGACCCGCAGACCCCCATCCAGGCGAGGAGGTTTATTATCGAGTCCAGGGCAGTGGCAAACCAGGGCAGGGCTACAGCTCTAAGCCTGGGGCTGTGGCAGAGCTTGGGGTGGGGAAGGGAGGAGCAGCTTTAAATTGCTTCTCTGGGGCTGTGTAAACCTAGATTACAGGTCAGGCCGCTGCGGGACACTCTGCGCCAACAGTCCTCCCTGCTGTGCTCTTCTGGCTGGAAATCAAATCACTTTCCTCACTCCTCCCGGCCCCCAGGGCTGCTGGGTGAAAAGCAGAGATCTCACCTCGGCCTCTGCCCGCTGAGTATCTGCTAAGCAGCTAGCGCTCCCTGGCACGGCCTCAGGAGACGCTCAGGCCTCCTCCCTGGGCCCTGGAGCCAGGTTAGCCCGGGAACTTGGCCAGCCAGCGCTGGGCCTGGCCCAGCTGCTCCAGCCGCCCCTTCAGGTCCTTCCTTCTCTTGGTGCTGCTGCTCCCCTCCTGCAGGAGCCAGGCACAGGCCTCCTTGTCCTGTAGCAGCTGGCGCTCTGCAGCTCCCGGCCGAACCTCTGCAGGACGAAGTACTGGATGATGAGGGGGACTTGTCTGGCCAGGCTTCGTCCGACCTCCTGGAGGGGAAGGGTGGGTCACAGGAAGGTTTCCACGAGGGACGCTGCTCTCCCCACATTCACACGGCACCTGGGGAGAGCACCCCACTTCTTCCCGTGTGGGCCGAGCCTCTGGCTCTGTGGCAGCTGGGTCCGGGCCCGGCAGGAGCCTGGGTCCCAGCTTGGACAGAGTCCTCACCGCTCCTCCTGCTGCCCCACTGTCCTCACTCACTTGGTCTGACACACGCTGACCTCAGGGCTGTGACACGTGCTGGGGGCCCAGCAAGTTCTGCTGTCCCCGTGTGACTCAGCTTCCTTCTCTGGGAATCAGGGACAACCTGGCCACAGACCTCCCCAGACGGTGAACCACTGAACGTGTCACAGGCACCTGCTCGGGGGGAGGCCAGGCAGTGACCAGCACCAGGTCTGTCCTGCAGGTCAGCCAGCGGGAGCTGAGCAGGGATGCAGGTTCTGGGACCACAGGGAGCCAGGCGTGGCCTGTCCCCAAGGCAGGGAGGAGAACAGACAGGGTGCCACAAGGGGGGCTCCCAGGAGCAGGAGAAGCCAGAGTGGGGACAGCGACACGGCAGCAGGAGGGATGCAGATCCCCGCACAAACTCTGCCCGTGTGGACACAGGGACGGGCCTGGAGGGCACTGAGCCCCAGACACCGGCTGGCCCTGTGCTGAGAGGACCCTGAGCCCCAGGCCCGAGACGGAAGCTGTCACCTCCCCAAGCGCCATGCCCGTGCGGCCTCCTGCTGAGCCCCGGCCTCCGAAGGTGGCCTGACAGCAGGCCCGGGGGGGGGGGGGGGGCGCAGGGCTCCTTCTCCGCTCACGGGTCTCTCTCCGCTGCACCATAGCCCTCGGGACTCAGGGAGGGGGGTTTGCCTCGGTCTGGCTATGGTGGCTCCGTCCTGCAGCTCGGCTGCCCAGGCCCCACCACAGCCGGTGCCCCACACCTGCGCCCTCAGGGCCCGTGCGCTGCCCAGGTGTGGAAGCCCGGCCTCGCCCCAAGAGGGAGTGGTGCGGTGCCTGCCGACCCAGAGATGCCCGGGTCCCTGTGCAGATGCTCAGTCCCCTGCTGGGCCCCACTGCCCACGAGCGCCCCTCCTCTACCGCCTAGGAAATGTGCAGCGCGGCCAGCAGGGGCGCCAGGAGCTTCCCAAGGCTTCCCAAGGGCCCAGCCTCGTCCCTGGGCCTCTGCAGGAGCAGAGGGCCTGGTGCAGTAGGAAGCCCAGGTGCAGCGAGGCCGAGTGGCAGGCCAAGGCTTCTCGCCAAGCAGAGCCAGGTGTGCGGGCTCTGAGCGCCCAGCGCCTGTCAGCTGAGTGGGGCTGCTCCAGGGGCCCCGAGCTGGTGGGGCTCCCTGCACCCGCAGCCCAGACAGAGGGGCTCCCGGGGGAGGGGAAGAGCACACGCACCTGGCGGTAGGCATTCAAGTGCTGCAGGACTTCGGCCACAGCGGAGTCCCGGGGAGTGGAGTCCCGGGGAGCAAAGCTGAGGCCTAGGCAGGATTTCTGGGCGTCCTCCTCCCTGACCCGCTGCAGCGCGCCTCGGTAAGCCTGGTCCTGGCAGTAGACGATCTGCTCCACCCGGAAGTGAAGTTGGATCGCCTTCTCTGCCGCTTCTGCTTCGTCCCACCGGATGTCCTCGATTTTGTTCCGCGGGAAGAGAAAGCTGACTGCAGACCCACAGGAAGTGAACCCAAAGCCCCGGAAAGAGGTCACCGAGAAGCCGGGAGCTGGGCCACCCCGCTGCACCCTGGCCCCCAGTGCTGTGCGCGGGTCCCACCAGGCCGGGCTGTCTGCCCAGTCCTCAGCCAGGACTCAGCCCTCTGCTCCCTTGCGGGTTTGCTGTCTGAAGGGAGCCCATGGCGACCCCGGGGTGCCCGGGGACAGGAAGGGCACAGCTGGATCAGTCCCACCCCACAAGGGGCCTGCCCTGGCTTTGCAGGCCACTGAGGCTTGGCCCAGAAAGCACCCACTGCCTGTGAGGCTCGGTGCTGGGTGGGTCCCGACGCTGTCCCTGTGGTCACTGCCCCTCAGGGACAAGGCACTTGCGCGTTCAGGGCCCAGGCCAGCAAGGTGGCCACCCTCAGGCTGGGGCTGGAGGCCAGCAGAGCTGGGTCCCTGCCGTGCTGAGAGCCCGGGGCTGCCCGCAGGGACCCGCAGGGCACAGACCTGGGCAACAGCTGTCTTGTTCCTCCTCCCACGACCCAGTCCCTGAGGCCCCTTGCTGAGCATCCACGTGGGGCCCTTCCCTCCCAAGGGACCAGAGTCTGCAGCCCGGGCCCTGCTTCGGGAGTTTCCCTTTGCGTCTCTGACCCCTGCTCTGACCCCACACTGCTGGTTGCTATTCCCAGGCCGCCGGGCGCCCACTTCTCCCACGCAGAGAGGACATCGGAGTGGGGCTCGGGGCAGAAGTGATGCCTGCTCCCGGGCAATTTCTGCTGCCTTCTCGGAGCGTCCTGGGCTTACCTTGCAGGTCTTGTGCAGGTTAAAAAACCCACTGAAGTTCCTTTCAGAAACCGCAGTGAAGGTGTCTCGAACCATAACTGATCAGAGAGGGAGGGCGAGTCAGCGCTGACAGTAGCTTTTCACTCCGCGTGGACCGGAACACGCATGCGTGAACCTGGTCAGAACCCGGGGTTGCCTCTCTGCCTCCCGCTCAGCCGCGCCGCTCCCCGAACCCCTGGGGCGCTCGGCGCAAACTTCCTCCTTCCAGCTGCAGCTCACTGTCCACCTACGTTTCCAGGTCTTCCCTTGTAAATCACAAACATGAACACTAAAATGAAACCTGCGCTTCAGGCTCACATTTATCAGTAGGACCTGTGCGCCCACGTTCTTAGTTTGAACGTGAATCCCAAGAGCTCGTTGGTATTTAAAGGAAGCTCACTGGCATCGTGTTATTTTCTGAAGTCAGCGTCTACGCAGCTCTCTTCCGGGACGTTGCTATGGCGTCTCCCAGAGTCATTCTGCCCCTCGCCTCTTACTGCTCTCTGAAAAGCGGGGTCCGCACACAGATTTTTAACTTTGTTGTGGGTCTGGCGGCGCCAAGTTCCGCAACCCCTCTGGGGGGAAGGTGGGCGTGGAACTGAGGGCCCAGCCTCCTTACTCTGCAGCCCCGAGGTAAAGGCACAGGACTCACCTGGGCATAGGCGTGGGGAGCCGCCCTGACCCGCCCTCCAGGAGCCCGGAGGTGGAGGTCTGTGGAGGAGGCCAGCAGGGGACCTGAGGGGAGATCCACTGGGCTCCCATCCAGGGGGCCACACACTTCAAGGAGGGGTGAGCAGAGGGCAAGACGCGGGTCTCTCCTGGGGCTTGGACCCTGCCCTGGCCACAGCGACGCCCCGCACTAGCAGGGCCCAGGGCACTGACACCCTTGAGGCACAGTGGCCTGGAGCAGGAGACACCCGATCTGCTCCCGAGGTGTCTGGACACAGCTCAGGGCGCCTCAGCACTTCCTGTGTGATGGGAGCGCCCCGTGGTCCGTGGGTGGCTAGGAGGAGGCTGGTTGCCAGATGGACGGGGTCAGAAGCAGGGGCAGAAAGCTGGGCTGGAGCTGTCACTGAACCCTCCCCACTGCAGCCTCCCGGAAACCCAGGTGTCCACATTCACAGGGAACACGTGCTCCGGGAGGAGGGTGCAGCCCCACTCCACAGCGACAGGCGCCGGATCCCTTATTACACCAGGATACGTCCCTGTGACATGCCAGGACACGTCACTGACACCGCAGGACACGTCCCTGCAGCATGTCCCTAGGCGGGGAATAGAAACCTGAGCACAGGGTGGCGGCCCCGATTATAGATGGTCACTCAGGACTTGGGTGGACCTGCAGCCTCGGGACAGTCTTGGGGACCGAGCCCTCGCCTCAGCAGAGTGCGCCATCCCCCAGTACTGTCAAACTGTGACCTGTGGGCCCAGGCTGGCATCCGGGCATCAGAGAACAGGTTTCCGGGTCACAAATGCCCGGGGGAGGGCTCTGAAGTCCGGCTACCTTTGCTCTCTCTTCCTTGCCCCAGCAATAGATGCCACCAAGCAGATCCACCTCACCAGTGACCTCGTGCAGCAGCTCCACCGCTGGTTCCTCCAGGGCCTGCAGCTGGCTTTTCATGAGTGTCTCAAACGTCCTGTAGTTCACGAACCCAGGCAGCTCTCTGCCACAATGCTGGCTTTCGAATTGCCAGACTTTACTTTTTAAACCATCATAACCTGCAGCAGGAAAGGGTAGCTTTGCAGTATTTTACAAAAACAAAGTTCTAATAATCCCATAAATCCCAATTATCAAGCCCCAATCAAAAATAAATCTTGATTTTCAAATGGGCCACTACCCCAGAACTGCAGTAAAGAAACCAGCATGAGGAGGATTCAGCTCCATGAGCCTGGCTGGGCGTATAGAGCCAGTGAGCCAGGCACAGAGCAAGAGCAGAGCTCAGGTGCATGGATCCTGGGGAAGCACTGGGGTCCGGGTTTGAGCAACCCCAGGAGATTTTACCAAAGACAATGGGTCAGGGCAGCACATGCTCCTCACCTGAGCCAGGGGCCCGTAGGACGCAGCATGACCCTGAGCACTGCTGGGGCCCTGCAGGTCGCCTGCTCCAGCTGTGAGGAGCAGGAAGTGGCCCTCCTCACAGGGACACATGGGGAGCGGGCACCCTGGACAGTGCCAGGGGCTGTGAAGACCCCATGAGGGATGCAGAAGGGCCCTGCCTCCTGCCCTCGGAGGGGTGGTCTGGCTCCCCTTAGGATGGGAGAGATTCCCCATGGGAATTTCACTGCCTCCTCCAGGGGGCGATCTGTGGTTTCTGGGGTGTCTGCCAAGCTGAGCGACTCCCCACTGATGCGGGGACGGGCCCGGCCCCCACCCCCATGTCCCGCCCTGTCCCCTGGCTCCAGCCCTGTACCCCGTCCTCTGCTTCCTCTCTGCATGGCGACCCATGTGGACATTCCTCAGGAAAGGAAGCTCATCACAGCGCCTCTGTCCCCAGCTGCTTTCAATCCGCACCAGGTTTTCAAGATTTAGCCACATTCAGAGTGTCAGTGCCTCTGGGTTTCTGTGGCTGAATGTGTCACACTGACAGGGTTACAGGCTCTAGTGTGTGCCCCAAACTCCTGTGCTGGGGTCCTAACCCACTACCTGCAAGGGTCACTGTGTCACACAGACAGGGACTCTAAGTGGGAAGCAGTAGAAATGAGGTCGTTATCCACTATCACCACTGCTGTTCAATATAGCTCTGGAAACATCAGCCACAGCAATTAGACAAGAGAAAGAAATGAAAGGAATAAAGATAGGAAAGGGAGAAGTTAAACTGTCATTATTTGCTGATGACATGATACTTTACATAGAAGACCCAAAAACTCCACCAAAAGACTTCTAGACTTAACTGACAGATTCAAGAGAGTAGCTGATACAAGGTCAACACTCAAAGATTAATAGCCTTCTCACACAAATAACAGACTCACTGAGAGAGAAATTAGGGAAACAATTCCTTTTACAATAGCATCCCCCAAAATGAAGTATCTAGGATCCAACCTCAAAAAAGAAGCAAAAGACCTCTACACTGAAAACTACAGCACTCTGAAAGAGGAGATCAAGGAGGATATAATAAAATGTAAAGACATCCCTTGTTCCTGGGTAGGAAGAACCAATACAGTGAAAATGGCCATACTTCCAAAACTGCTATACAGATTCAACACAATCCCGACTGAAATCCAAACAGTATATTACACAAAACTAGAGAAAACAATCCAAACATTCACTTGGAACCAGAAGAGACCTAGAATAGCAAAAGCCATTCTAGCCAACAGAGATATAGCAGGGGGTATCATAATCCCCAACTTGAAACTATACTGCAAAGCTACTGTGATAAAAACAGCATGGTACTGGCAAAGAAACAGACCTGAGGACCAGTGAAACAGATTAGAAGATGCAGAAACAACTCCAGACACACACAGCCACCTCATCTTTGAGAAAGGAACCAAACACCCTCACTGGAGGAAAGACACCCTCTTTAATAAATGGTGCTGGAAAAACTGGATTTCAACCTGCCAAAGATTAAAACTAGACCCCTATCTTGCACCATGCATTAAACAAAAATTGAAGTGGATTAAAGATCTAAATATTAACACAGAAACACAAAACTTGCTGGAAGATAAGTTAGAATTCTTGAAGACACTGGCATAGGAAAAGACTTTAGGAACAAATCCTTAGTAGCACAGGAATTAGCACAATGAATCAACAACTGGGATCTCACCTTATTAAAAAGCTTCTGCCCTGTAAGGGAAACCACCAACAGAGCTAAGAGACAACATACAATGTGGGAAAAAAATTTTATCAGCTGTACCTTAGACAAAGGACTACTATCTAGAATATATAAAGAACTTTAAAAAATCATACCCCCAAATTTAAAGACACAATTTAAAAATGGGCCTCTGAAATGAAAAGACATTTCTCAGACAAAAAAGTAAAAGCAGCAAATAAACATATGAAAAAATGTTCAACATCACTGGTCATTCGAGAGATGCAGATGAAAACAACACTGAGATTCCACCTCACCCCAGAAAGAGTGGCTGCTATCATGAAATCAACCAATAACAAATGCTGGCGGGGGTGTGGGGAGAAAGGAACCCTGCTCCACTGCTGGTGGGAGCGCAGACTGGTGCAACCACTGTGGAAATCAGTATGGAGATACCTCAGAGAACTAGGGCTAGAGGTCCCATTTGACCCAGCTATTCCCCTGCTGGGGATCTTCCCAAAAGAATTAAAAGAATCATACCACAGCAATACATGTGCACGCATGTTAATAGTGGCACAGTTTGTAATAGCTAAAGCTTGGAAACAGCCCAAGTGCCCATCAACTGGAAAATGGATAAAGAAGATGAGGGTTTTTTTTATAACATGGAGCACTACTCAGCCATAAAGAATCAGAAACATTTATAGCTCAATGGATGCACACTGAGGCCATCCTCTTAAGTGAAATAAATAGGACACACATGTGTAAATAACAAATAGTTTCTCTGGTGTGTGAAACTTAAAGTCTAAATAAGGAACAAAATGTGTAATTGATAATGTGAAATAGGAAGAAAAGGTCTAAAGGGGTAGTAGAAGTGGGAGGGGTAGGGGAAAGGAAAACTATGAGAAAAGGAAAAAATGGAAACAGAAGTCTCTGTAAATAGGGAGGGGTGGAGGGGGTGAAGGGAGGGCAGGGGAAGGGGGAAAAAATAAGAACCAAGAGACTCATGTAAAGGTACAAGATCCCAATGATGAATGTAACTGTGTCGTATACCTAAAATGGGCCAATACATTTTTTTAAAAAAGAGGCAGATGAGGTCGTTAGCGGGGTGAAGAAACACGACCATCACTGCTCCAGCAGGGCTTCCACTCCTGATGGAGAGCAGGGAGCTCACACCCACCCAACTACCCCAACCAGTGAGGTCGGATCCTCTGCAGCCATGATGCATGCTGACTGCTAATCAGAGTCTCCTGATCACCAACCAGGTGGAGTAACAGGCTCCTGAGATGTGATGATCATGGGGCACTGCACCCAATTTCATCAATGAATGCGCTGAGGGCCCAGCTGGAGGAGTGAGTCTCGCGGTGCACCTGGGGAAGTCACATCTCTCTCCACTGTTCTTCCCCCGTGCTCAGCTTCCCAGCCACCATGAAGGAAGCAGCTTTGCTCTGCCTGGCCCTTCCGCCATGACATTTCTGCCTTGGAGCCGGCTGACCACGGACTGAACCTCTGAAACTGTGGGCCAGGCAGACCGCCCCGCGTCCTCTACGCTGTGGGCGTCAGCAGCGGGAAGCTGACCAGGGTACACGTGTCCCTGGCAATCAGTCATAGGTGCTGGGCAGCCTCGCTCCCGACAAGGAACAGAGCCAGGGCGGGTTCCGTGTTGACGATGCCCCACTCCCACGGTCCTCCTCCCACTCACACCATGCTGCTCTGGGTCCTCATGGACCACACCGGACACTGGACTGCACCCTGCCTCACTGGCGGGGTCAACGTGGCCCCCAGGTTCAGATGTTGAAACTTCACCCACAGGGTGGCGCCATTCAGAGCGGTCTTTAAGAAGATGTCAGGTCGTGGGGGCTGCACCTCCACAAACAGACCGCGTGTGCTTAGACGAGAGGCCAGACAAGCTTCCTTCCCTCCTCCAGGTGAGGCCACCGCCAGAGGTCGCCACCTTGGAGAGCCCGCAGCTGCAGAGCCCCAGCCTCAGCAGACACCCAGGGCACGGGCGCCGGGACCTTGGGCTTCTGGGCATCTGCAGTGGGCAGCGGGCCCTGCCCTTCATAAACGGCCCTCGCCGAGGCGCTCAGTTACAGCAGCACGATCGGCCCACACACTCACCTTTTTCAAAGTGCTCTTCGATCATGGAGTTCCAGCCTTGGAACTTCTGCCGGAGTCTGGCAAACAGCCGGGTCCCATTCTTGCCCACGCTCTCCTCGCCCTCGACTAGAGCACGGATGTCCTTGTTAAATGCACTGATCTTCTGTCAAGAAGAGAAACAGCAGAGACGTTCCGATGCTGGGTCGCGTGCGCCTCCCGGTGGCCACTCTGCATTGGCGGCGGGAGGAGGCTGTGCCGCCAGGAGAGCCCGAGCTCCCAGCTGCCCTCCGACCCAGTGCCGGCTGCTCAGCGTCCAGGCCCCGAGCAGGGCTCCTGGCCTCTGCCTCCAGCCGGCCCCTTCTCCGTGCGGAGCGGGCGCAGCGAGTCAGGAGGAGCCTGGAGCGGGCGAGGACGGCAGGTGCAGGCGCGGGCTGCCGGGGACAGAGGCGCAGGCGTCTCCAGGGCCAGGCAGCGCGAGCCCCACCTGGATCAGGAAGATCGTTTTCTCATTTCCGTCCTCTGGGATGTCCATGCCGTACTTTTGCAGCTCCTCCGTTATTTCCTGGTGCCGCTCCTTTATTGTATTTTCCAGCAGCGGCAGAGATTTCTGGAGCACAAGAGACAAAGTGGGACCTAGAAACCTGGACTCGGAACGGAGGGGAGGCCCGGCCTGCTCTGCCTGGTCCGGGTGACACCTCGGGGTCCTGGGGCAGAGAGGGAGGCGCAGCAGGGCCTCCCATCTCCCTGGCAACCAGCCGCGAGCCACACAGAGGCGCCCACCGCGCAGTGCCCGGCCCACTGAGGGCCACCCAGGCAGCTCCTGCTGCGACTCCTCGGCAGGGACAGTGGCCTGATGCTCTGTCAGGAAAAGTGGCTGCTGGGACAAGTGCAGCCCCCACGCGTTCACACCGTTTTCTCCTGGGGCAAAGCAGCAGGATCGTGTTCCCGCCCCCGGGCCTGCCTGGGTGTACGGACCACGCTGGCCCGGATGTTAGCACGGTCCCTTCCCGGGCTCCAGGTGGCAGGGTGATGCGGGTCACTAGGAGGCTGGAGCCGGGACACGGGGGTCGCCCCGGGCTGGAGCAGACCGGGGCGTGGATGCCGGATTGGGCCTCAGGAAAGAAAACCTGAGCTCAGGGTTAGGAGCCTGGCCCAGGGTGGAGGCACAGGACCAGGAAGCACGGCCCGCTCAGGGCCGGGCCGCAGGCAGCGAGCTCCTGCCCCTGGGGTGGCCCAGGTGAGCTCTGCCCTCACCATCACGGTCCTCGAGACTGCAACCCGCTCTCCTCTTGGTGTTGCGGGACCCTCTAGGGGACACAGGGCCCGGCCAGACTTACACAGATGTGTGTGATGAGCTCAGAGGACAGTCTCTCCGCCAGGCGGGGGACCGTGGCCTTTCCTTCCTCCAGCAGCACCCTGAGGGGGCCAGAGAGAGAGGCCTTGGGGCGCATGCGGGGAGGCCAAGCCCAGCTCAGGTGCTCCGAGGGAAAGGCTGATGGGGGAAGACCCGGCCCACACGGTGGAGCTGCTCATTCCACCCTTCCGCACTGCTACTGCTGCGCACTCCCGCCCAGCTTGGTACGGAAGCGTCTCGGAGCAGACTTGTGCCTCCCAAGCCCACGCTGCACGCGTCTCCATAGCTCGTGCACCTGCACACGCCCCTTCCGAGTGTCCGGCTGGTGTGAGCACCCTCTGTCCCTCTGTGTGCACAGGGCCGGCTGCACCCAAGGGCACCATGTGAGGAGCAGGGAGGGCTCGCTGTCCTGTCACGCTGCCCGCCTCTGTGTGCCCCCTGACGGGGACGGGAACGTTCAGGGTGACAGAAGGGGGGAGCCAAGCTCAGGCCTGACTGTGACAGCACACGGGTGCCAAGCTTCCATCTCCACAGTGATTTTCTTTTTCAAAACAACATAAAATACACATGCGGTGAGGTGGCCTTTGGAACGATTTTGGTGCCAGTTCGGTGGCATCAAGCTCCTTCAGGGTCACCCTGTCCTCCGGCGCCTCCTCATGGGCAGATGAAACTGCCCACACCCACACCCTGGCCCCTCCAGCCTGGTGCCCGCCTCTCCCTGCCTGAGGTGGTGGCCAGGGGCCTCACTCAGTGGGCCACCCAGCCTCAGGCCCGCGATGTCGGGCTGCCTCGCTCAGCCTGGCGTCCTCCAGGCCCCCCGCGCTGCAGCTGGCAGGGGACCCCTCCTCTTCGAGGCTGGAGACTGCCCAGCTCGGGCGGACCCTGGTGTCTCTGCCACGGACCCGGCTCCTTCCAGTGTGCGTGCGAGGCTCGTCTGTGCTTCTGAGGCCGCCTCCCTGCAGCCTCCTGGGAGCGCTGACCCCTGACAGCGCCACCTCCTGTGCCCTTCACTGGTCAGAACTGGCCCATTTTCCACAGGTCCAACACACACGAGTGGCTGTGTCGGGCTGCTGTCTTCTCTCGTCACGTCTCTGTTGCTTCGGCTCCCAGCCCCGCTGTGTGTGGTGACAGAGCCACGTCCCCCCTCATGGTCACTGATGTTTTCTTTTGCTTTTTGCAATCCTTTGTGAACTCTCCTTTTAATTTTACAGGCCATTTCCACGGAACACGCACACGCTCACACACATGCTCACACACGCTCACACTCCTGCACACCCGATAGCCGCCTTCCAGGCTAAGTCACCCTGGCGGGGACAGATGTCCCTGGCGGCACTATCCCAGGACTCGAAGTGCAGCGCACCTGAAGAGAGGGTGGTCCTCAAAGAAGGCCTGCTCCCTCTGCAGGGCCGCGGCCGGGCTCAGCCGCGCCTGGATGTCCTGCTGGCTGCGGCACCTGACCACCATGTAGCCCTTCTTCAGGGGCACAGCAGGTTGTGCACCACGTCCACCACCTTGTCTTCCGTGCCTTTGTCCACCAGGTCGGGCTTCGTCAGGATCCCTGCACCGAGACTCCTGGTCAGGGGACTCACGCAGTCCCCAGATGGAGGCCAGGGTGGCTCCTGCCCGGCCCAGGGGCCCAGGGGCCCAGGGCTTGGTCCACCGAGCTGGAGAGCCCTGCAGGGCAGCCACGAGAGGGCAGCGCCTGCACCAGGGGCTCTTCCCCCTACCTTCCCCAGTGCTGGGCGAGGAGACTCCACTGTGCACGCCACATCCCCAGGGACATCTACTTGCTCCCTGCTCCTTTGGCTCCCAGTGAACTCGACGCCCTCATGCCCTGGCCCTGCCTGCCCACTGCCCTGAGCCCACCACAGCAGGAAGGTGGAGAGAACCAGGCAAATGGTGGCCACAAGGGCCAGAGAGGGCGCGCTCCTCCCGGCTGTGGGCGTCCGGGCGGCTCCTCCTGCGGGGTGCAGGCCCCCACTCTCTGTATGCAGAGCCAGCCCTGGCTTCGGAGCCGCCTTCCCACGGGCACCCCAGCCACCAGTTCAGCCCCACTCCGCACCTATGGTCCTGTCTCCTTCGGGATCCACCTGCTTCGCCATGCTCAGAGCCTCCGTGGTGGCAATGTCCACGTTGCTGGGGACCACCACCAAGTTGATGGTCTCAGCCTTTTCAATGTACTTCATGATGAGCCGCTTGATCTGCGGGAGACGACAGCACAGCCTCCTGAGATGTGAGGGAGGGGCAGACCGCCCTGGCTGCACTTGCTGGATTCATGGACACCAGGGCTGTCTCCCCCTGAGCAGTAAGGTCAGAGAAGGGGCCCCAGGAAGGCTGCCCTGGGGCTGCTGCCAAGCTGAGGGAGACGAGCTAACTCATGTGCAGCAGTCACGAGCTGAGGGGGCAGGGACGACCGTGAGTTTGGAGCTGCTTGACTCCCCCTGAACGCTGCCATCCGGCAGTCGCAGTGCCCGACACCGTGCCAACAGTGCTGTCCGGCCGTGCCCGGAGCCTGTGGCCAGGAAGTGAGGCTCCCCCACCCCCAAGTCTCCCTCCAGCTGTGCTCGCGCTCTTCTCCGGGGCAGGAGCCTTCTCACCACGCACCCTCCCGAGTGCAGGTGCCGCGGAGCGGAAGCGTGGCCTAAACTGAGTCGTCCCAGGAAGCGGGAAACCGAAGTCTGTGTCCGGTTGGGCCGCTTGCCTCACGTTCAGCATCAAGCGTGGTGCTGAAGACCACAGGGCTCTCCGCTGCCACCGCACTGCACTTGTCCCTCTGCAACACAGCCCTGCACCCACGGCCCACCACGCGCTGTGCCTCCTGCACCCTACTGCGGAGAAACCGGGCACACACAGGACGCTTCTCTCCAGGGTGCCTGAGTGTGCCTTAGGTGAGTCGCAGTAGCAGCCTCCTGTAACAGTGCAGAGCCTTACTAGTTAGAGCAGGAAGGCCATCAGAGTTGGAGCGGGAGAAAGACTGGGAGTCACCCGGTGCATGCGGGGAAGACTGCGGGCCTGAAGGTGACGAACCCCAGGCATTTTAATTTGGGAAGCGTCAAAGAGGGAGAAAGGAGCAGGAATGTGGATCGTGTCCTCTGCCCCTGCGGCCTCCTGGAGGGCAGGACAGACCCCGCTGAGGACCAAGTTTAGCGGGAGTTGCTGGGCACAAGAGCGTGGTGGGCAGAGAAGAGGGGGCGGGGCCTGGGGGCTTAGGGCAGTGGGGGTGCAGTTGGTGGGATAGATTTCAGGTTCAAGGACAGCATTAGAGTCAGCTCTACTCGACTGTGAGGAGGAAGAATTTGGAAAACTGCAGGATTGAGAGGAAGTTGACTGAGAAGGTAAAAGAAAGCCTACAAGAGGGAACTTTGGACGGATGGCCATTGTGCTGGATAAATCTGTTTAAATTTTAAGATATTCAGACGTCAAAGGTCCCATGTTTGCGTTGTTGATAATCATCTATTAAACCATATTATGGAAAAAATAAAATTTTAGGGTTTGATGTATCCCCCTCTGAGAGAGAGATTTTTTTTTAAGATGTTAAGGAGCAGAAGAAAGACGAGTCTTTGAGTAGTCCGAGGGACGAATTGGAATTGTCCATAGCAGAGTGGTGGGGTCCCTAGCCAGATGGAAGGGAAAAGAGCAGAGAAACAGCACCCCGTGTCTCCAAGTGTTCTCTCAGTAAGGGTGGCTACCAGTGGGAGACCAGTGTCCCCTGCTTCCTAAAGGACCAGGTCAAAGGGACCGTGCCCCAGGACGGAAGAACCAAGACCTAGTGCTAGGATTTACAGATGGACACACTAAAGAAATTAGCCAAGTCCTCCGGAGAACTAGAGACTACTCAGAGGATGGCTACCTGGATTGGAGAGGAGGGACAGGGTGAGGGAGCACAGCAGCAGCAAGGACAAATGTTAGGCTGATTTAAAACCCAGAGATGACCAATGTAGCAGGAAGATTTATTGCTACTTTTTTTTGCTTCTTTTTTTTTGGTACCAGGGATTGAACTCAAGACCTTGCATTTGCGAGGCAGGCAGTGGCACCACTGAGCTAAATCCCTGACCCAGAAAGATTTAGTAGCATGACAAGTGCAGCAGTGCATCACGGGGTCTGAAAGAGGCAGAAAAGCAGCTTTTGCATCTGGGGGAGAAGGTGGAGCTTGATTGGGGAATATAATAATGGATGGCCTGAGGGCCAAGCAAGGACCCATAGTCCTTTGCCTGCTTGGGCCACAGATTTCATAAGCTCAGAATGTACAATATGAGCCCAGCCCACCCGGACTCCTTCCAACTTCATCTCCCCGGGATCTCTGCCCACAAACACCTGGTCAGAAATTGGCTGGGGAAGTAGGAGGCAAGCAGGAGTGCACCTGGGATCCTAGGAGCAGGGGCCTCATCCCAACAAAGACACTGCATTGTGTTCGTGGTGACAGCACTCCCTCTGCTGAGGTCACCCTGACATTACTCGGATGGAATTACCTATGTCATAGATGAGCCCCCAGAGAGATATACAGGTTAAAATATTAATCAAGACTGTAAGAGTGTAGTTCCCTAACCTTGAGCTGAGATACTCCAGGACACTTCAACAAAATCACAGGGCTGGATGAGACTTTTCCCAGGGATACACAGAGACATCTTTTGGGTACCACCCAGCTTCCCATTACTGAGTTGTTGGACCTACCTAACATACAAATACATCTTCAAGTGTGTCGCTGAGGCAGGCAGCATGCTGGATAAGTTACTGAATCAGTCAAGGCACTGTGAATGGAAGAGTCTGAGGATCTCTCCTATAACAGCAAAGGTGGGAGTGCAAGGCTGTATTTGTATGGAAAAGCTAGCAAAAGCCACCACAAGCACAGGCTGAATAAGGCCACTATTTATTGGGTGCACACAATAATCAGAGGGAGTATCAGGTGACTCAGGGCTGCAGTGATCTTATGCTGATGAGGATCTTATGTTGATGAGGGAGGACAGCGGGGTGGGGAAAGCATTCTTGCAACAGCAGGTAGTGGAGGCACACGGAGCTATGTTTCCTCATGGCATAGCTGGCTTACAGGCAAGAAGACACTAGTCTTTAGATGACCCCAAGCACAATATAGTTATGAAATGATTTTTCCACAAAAATTATGTAGAATGGCTCTCAGTGCTCAAAGCCATACTTGTCTCCTCATAGTGCTTTCCATGAGCCTCGAGGGCACGTGGCATTATGCTGGGCTCTTCTCCTCATCCCCATATTGTGAACTGAACCCAGGATCTTTGCGTGGAGTTGCATCCTCAATGCTTTTTATGTTGTAATTTTGAGACAGGGTCTCAGGAAGTTGCTAAGTTGCCTAGGCTGGGCTTGAACTTGTGGCCCTCCTGCCTCAGCCTCTAGACTGCTGGGATGACAGGTGTGTGCCACCATACATCTCTTTGATATTGAAACCCAGGGTTAAGGTTATTTTCATCAGATATAGGGAATGTGTATAGGTAACTCACTGAGGAATAATGTTTTCCCTCATTACCAAGAGTTTGGTCTTCAGCAAGAAGGCCTTATGGCAATTACTACCCTCGACCTGTCCATTATGTAGTAGTATACAACTAACTGGTGACAGGAAGAGCCTGAGGAAAGAATTACCTTTGCTTTGGAAATTTGCAAAAATGGGAAAAACATCCCATAACTAGGCTATATGATTGGTTTATTTGTTTGCTTTTGGTACCGGGGATTGAACTCGGGACCTTGCGCTTGTGAGGCAGGCGACAGAACCACTGAGCTAAATCTCTGGCCTGTAGGGAATATGATGGGATGTGCATCATTCAGCTGTAACAGGCTGCCTACCAGACAGGAAACACACATCAACTGCTATGCAGACTACCCTAGATACCCTTTCCCAGAAAGATAGCCTTTACAACAAGCATCCCTGGGCTTCTCTAGCAGGTTTTGGAATAAAGTCGGCCCCCTGCCTCCACACTCTGTCTCTCGTTGGCTGGCGTGGGGCAACCAGCCAGATTTGACACTGGTATGATGCTACCCTGTCTTTATATGGGAGGAGGATGTGGCACATGGGCAAGTTAAGTAGCTTGGATATAGTCTCACAGCTGGAGAGCAACATATTTGGGGCTCTCATGAACATTGTGTGGCTTTGATGAGGGAGAAGCAGTAACGTTATTTAGATTTTGGAAACACATGACCATAGGTGATGGTCAGTTCAGAGACATGCCAAGACTAGCTCCTCTCCCCTTCTCTTCTTTTTAGCTGTTTTTATTTATTTGTGTCTCAAGCTTTCAGTGTGCTTCCCTGGGCCCAGAGGAGTCTCAGTTGGTCCACGTGGTCGGAATGCCTGAGGCCCATCCACTCCTAGCTCCCTGGACCCTACTGGCTCCAGGATCTTGGAGGAGCTTGGAAGCTCAGTGCCCTCATCATGGAGAGCTCTGAAATCAACTTTCAAACTTTCCTTTCCTTGGCATCTTAGTTCTTGTTGCTGGGACAAAATACCTGCCACCAAGATAAAGGAGGACAGGTTTATTTTAGCTCACAGTTTGTAGAGGTTTCAACCCATACTCAGCAGGCTCCAAGGCAAAGTGGCATGGCAGAGGGACATCGAAGGGAGAAACAGTCCATAGCAGGGTAGGCAGGAGGCAACCAGAAGCAAGCCTCCCTTTTCCTTTTATTTCATTCGGGCTATAGGTCTACTGATTGGTGCTACCCACACCAAAAGTGGACCTTCCCATTATCTACACCCAAAATTGTGCTAAAACAATCAGTGGACTAATTTAATTAGCACACACCCCTAATCCATATTCATACACCAACCACCTCTGAAAAGCCTCACCTATAGTTCAGGAGGCTTTTAGGGAACACCTAGATATTAGCCATGATAGCATCTTACTGTGTCACTAATCGGCTCAGTGTTCTTTGGCTCACTTTGGATGGAAATCACAAATTGCAAAGCAGAGCTCTCTTGATATTTGTGGTGCTGGGCTCTGGATGCCAGTGCCCTCTGACCCCTAGTGTTACAGCTTCAACTTTGAATGCCAGCACCTCTTAGTTCTCAGTGCTGCAGCTCCTAGCCATGTCTGTCCTGCTGCTCCTCAACAACTGGAGCTGTACCACTTGGCAGCTCTCTTAAGCTCTATGGGCAGCTTCCCCTGCCTCTCTGGGGCTCTTTTTCTGTTCTCTGTGATCCTCACTGGTCTCTGCCACTCTTAGTTCTTAGCTGTTCCCAAGGACTAATAGCTCTGATGTTACCAGCTCTTTCTTAGCACAATCCACTCAGCCTATACTCCCTAAAACAGGAGTCATAAGCAGGAAATAGGACTACTCTAGGGAGGCATGCTTAGGCCTTGCTGCAGCACAGTGATGCATGGAGGAGCCCCCCTAGACTGACCATGGCAAGTGGGGGGGGTACTGCTTACATAGAGGAGGAGCAGGTGCATCCGTGGGCAGTCTTCTGCACTTTGAAGACCTAGTTGGGGACTTTTGAAGTAGTAGCAGAGGGGTGGGGCCATCTGGAGGTTACAGGGCAGAGTCATCTGGGTTAGGACCGTGTTTTAAGCCTACTTCAGATAAGCAAGTACCTCCCAGAATGGGACAAGTGACTATGGACTGAACCCTGCAACACACGCCAATCCCATCTCTCCTCCTGTTAAGGTGGTGTAGCTCAGGTGGTCCTGGTTGAGGTGGAGCCTGCAGTGAAGGTGAGGATGTCCCTGCCCCGGAAGTCCCACCGCAGGTGCCCATGGTCTCCTTCCTCACATTTGCTTATGATGCACAAGGGCAGAGTAGTTCCCTCAATACAAACCAAATACAGCTGCAGGAAGCCCCCTGATGTGGGGGACTGACTGTCCCCGTGTGGGGAGGCAACGGATGCCTTTGGCTTCACAGTTGCTCCTGCACACGTGCTCCAAGCAAGGAAATTGGCCATTTCCTTTTGTACCATTATGTTAGATTATTATGCCCTCAATTTTTTTTTTTTTTTTGCTTTGCCTGGGCATGGTGGAACATGCCTGCAATCCCAGTGTTTTAGTTAAACTCTTTCTCATTGCTGGGACATAATACTGGACACCCACAACTCTAAGGAGACGTTTATTTTGGCTCAGTTTATAGACGTTTCAGTCCATAATCAGCTGGCTCCAAGGCAGGTTGGCATGGCAGAGGAGAAGCAGTCCATGGCAGGGTAGTCAGAAAACAGAGAGATCAAGGGAGGAGGAGGGAGACAGACCCTTCCAGGCAATGCCCCCAGTGATCACCTCCTCCCACGAGGCTCCACCTCCCAACACCACCCCCAGCTACAAACTCAACAGTGGACCAATCCACTGATGAGTATCACCTCCCCATGATCCAATCACTCCCAAAAGCTCCCCTTATGTGTGCATGAGCAGACAGGCATCTTTGGGGGAAAGAAATCTTGGCCACTTTCTCATTGCTGGGACAAAATACCCAACACCCACAACTTAAAGGAGGAGAGGTTTATTTTGGCTCATGATTTCAGCCCATGGCCAGGAGGCTCCAAGGCAGGAACAGCAGGGCAGAGGGTCCTGGAGGAGAAAAAGGCGCTCAACCCGTGACAGGTAGGAAGCAGAGGAGCTGGGGACAAGAATTCTCCCTTCCAGGTCACCCCCAGTGACCCATCTCCAGCCAGGCCCCACCTCCTAACAGGAAACAGTGGATTAATCCACTGGTGATTACGGCACCCCCAACCCAATCACCTTCTAAACACAGGAGGCTTTAGGGGGACACATTAAGGCTAAACTCTTAACAGGGCTCCCCTTCCGAGGGAAACAGTTGTAGAATGCCCAGATGCCCACCAGAGGGCGCTGCTGGTCCAGTCAACGAGCCCTCACAGTCACCCGGCACTAGTCCGTATCCGGGCTCACTCTCGGTGCTGTCCCCTGGATGGCTTTGGCCCAGCATGTGGTGATGTGGACTCACCATGGCAGCATCACACAGAGCAGCGTCGGCGTCGTGCCCCGACTCCCGTGTCAGGAAGCCCCACTGAGCTCTTTGCCATCTCCATCCCTGGCCATTTCCCGGACGCCCTGGGGTTCTGACGTTCTGCAGGGGTCACACTGGTCCTGGGCTTCCCATCTGACCTTGCCTGGGCCCCTCCTGGGACAAGGACAGTTACAGCCCTGCTCCCCACACAGGCTGGGCCAGGGGTCAGGCAGGGGCTGGGACCTGTCCAGTGAGGAGGCTTCCTGGCTGTGTTTAAGGGTGTGCTGTGTCTGTCCCTGCAGGACACCTGAGGTAATCTACTTACAAAGATGAAAGATTCACCTTCACTCCGAGTTTTAGAAATTCCAGCTCACAATCCACTGACCCCATTGCTTTGCAGTGAATCATGGCAGAAGCAGGTGACCCAGCAAAACCCCCCACCTTATGGCTGGGAAGTGAAAAAGGAGGAAGGGGAAGGGCTGGGACCTCACTGTTCCCTTCGGGGCACAGGCCCTGTGACCTAAAGGCCTCCCATGAGGCCCCGCCTCCTAAAGGTCCACAAGCTCCCAAAGCACCGGGGACCAAACCTTTAGGGCCTCTTGGGGACACTTAAGATCCAAACAATAGCACCTGCTAAAATATGCTGTGGACAAACCTAAACTGGGACCAACACACCTGAGCCAGAAACGTCCCTTCCAGTGGGTAACACTGAGAAAGCCCACCTATTGACAGCCTTTAGTTAGTAGCATAGAAGGAAACTTAGGAGAAAGAAACAGAGCCACGGCCACAACCCAAGACAGCGTTCCCAAGTGCCTTATGATACTGAGTGCTGACAGCTTCCAACCTAGATGTGGCAGAAATGACAGTGGGCCAAACACTGCCAGCACGCGCTCCCATTCAGGCAGAGCTTCACTGGGTGGGGGTCCAGTCGAAGGCAGTCAGCAGCCGGTGGGGCATGGTCAGGCTGCTGCTCCCACAAGCAGGGCAGCAGCAGGGTTCTATTAACCTGCTGGAGGTGAAGTCTGTTCATCTCCATGGTCGAGGGAACAGATGGACTTGGACCATTGGCTGTCCCCGTCATCATGCGGGGAGGTGGCGGATTCTCATGTGTCTGGCATCCTGTGCCAGACTCCTGGTGTTGTGGTTGGAACTGAACCTTACGATAAGGCTGAAGGGCTTGGGGTGCGCGGGCCCCAGTGGGTTCTAGGACAGCACAGGGTGGGGGCCAAGAGTGGAGAGAAAAGAAAACAGTGTCACCAATGGCAGGAGCCTCGTTGCCTGGTGTCAGAGTCTGGGACAAAGCCTTCTGTGAATGATCAACTTGTCTACACCCAGGGCTGGGCAGAATCTGACCGCAGGTGTAAGGTGGCAAAGGGAAGGAGATGCCATACCTTGAGCCCGTGCTGGTCACTCTGACACAGGCAGGCCCAGGTGGCACCAGTGTTTGTAGCAAAATCACCTCCAGGTCCCCTAGAAGTAACCGGCAATTGTCCCCCTAGCCCACGTCAGAAGGAAACTGACAACTGCGTGATGTGCAGAACTGGAGGGCTAATGTAGGCCCTTTCCGGGGTACCAATCCCACTCCGTGCAAACACTCTGCTTGTGTGGTTTGCTCGGGGTCTCATCTGCATCTGCAGAAACACGACACGTGACAAAGGGGACTACCAGTGCCCTGTCCCCTGGGGCTGCTGACCCACCACGGAGATCTCTCCCTGGGTCACTGTGGTTTGGTAGGGGGTCCAAGCTTGACATAAACTAAGTGACCGTGCAGCCTGCACCGAGGCTGGCCTCCCTTCCAAGCAGTGAGACCTGCAGGGCCAGCAGAGGCCGGTACAGGGCTGTTGGGAGTGGGGTAAACCCCACAAGAACTCTGCACCCCAAAGCCAGACTCTGGACCTCACCTGCACCTGAGTGGCTCAGGCCTGTCCCTCATTAGAGGCTCACGTCGGCAGTTCGGGCAGTTTGTTGCTGCATGGCTCTGGGTTTCAGGGTGTCATACGCTCCTATGATTCCACAGGAGTCCTGGAACAAAAGTGCCTGGAACCTGTCACCTGCCCTGCTCCTCCACCTAGGGGAGGAGCCGCAGAGGCCAGAGAGCCAGTGGTTCCGGTGCCAAAGACAGCTTCTCGTGTGTGCCAGGGAAGGACATTCAGCCAACTCTGGCAGCAGTGTTCGCCCCAGGGCTGCTGCGCGTTCACCCGACTCTGCCCACGGACAGCTGCATGGTGGGAGAGTGCGGGAGTCTAGGCCTCTGGCCGTCTTCCCGAGACCTTGCCGGCCACAGCCAGCTCTGCCCGTCAGCAGTGGGCACAAAGGCAGCTGCACCCAGATGGAGCCGAGGAAGGAGTCCACAGCCCACAGGGGGCGCTCATGAGCACAGTGGGAGCCGACCCAGGGCCCTGCCCAGCCCTCCCACAGCTGCTGGGCCCCAGGAGGGGAGTGGGGGACAGCAGGCCTGGCCCTGGGCAGAGCTGGGCAGAGCTGGCCAGGCCACTCTGAGCAGCCCCGTTGTATGCGACAGACTTCACACAACCAGCGAAGTCTGTTGGCTGATACCACACTGCAAACACTCAATTTGGGAGCCACTCAGCTGCCTGGTCCAGACAGACACGTTAATTTATTGGGGCCATGCACTGCTAGCTGGGCTCCCTGGGTATGCACCCCTCGATCTGGATCTCCGCCGGCCAGCCGGAGTACCTGTTCTTGGTGTTGTCAGAGTGGTTGATCTGCATGAAGCAGAAGAAAGAGCTTCATTATTCACTAAGCCAGTGCGCAAATATTTAACCTGTAAACTGTGAACATGACCACTCAGGCAGAGCCACTTCCTGCCTGGCGGCAGCTGATTTCCGCCCAGGGTGTCTCCCTGACGTCTGAAGGGGGCCCAGACTCGCTTCTGTGAGGACGGAGATGTTCTACACGCTGTCCCACCCGCTTGGCTCGGTGGACTGGAAGTCAAATTCTGTTTCATTTTAATAAATTAAAATGTTGGAAAGCAGAGCTGTGGTGTTCAGTTTTAACCTCTGGGAGCAGGGATTTTTTTTCCTGAGTCTTTAAAAAATTTTTACTTTGATTAGTCCAGGTTTGCAGTATGTGATTGTCATGGTTTGGGGCTAGCTGTCCCCACAGCCTCAGGCGGTCATAGATGGGGCTTTTTCTGAGGTGGCCAGATCCAGAGTGTGTGATGCTGGGATTGAGGGAGGGCGATTCCTGAACCAGTCCACTGATGGGCTTGGCACCACCCTAATCCCGGGAGTCTGGACAAGACAAATGGGCAGAAAGATGCTGTTAAGGCCCCTGTTGCTTCTGCTGCTTTCTGCTGCCATGAACTGTCCCTCCTCTGCATGTGCCATCCCTGCCTGGAGCAGCTGACTATGGACTGAACCCTACACACCGTGAGCTAAATAAGCCCTTCCTCCTTGAACTGTGCGGTCAGGTATTTGGTCTCAGCAATGAGAAAGGCAACTAAGACAGCCACGAATTCCTCATGGGGAGCTGGAATATGCACACAACACATCTTCATTCTTTTTGTGTCCCCTCTCCCCTCCCCAGACTGTATTTTCCAATTACTTTAGAGTTTGTTGCTCAGCAATGTGTGTGTGCACACGGGAGCTGCTGTTGGCCCTTTATAGCTTCAACTCTTTCCGATACTGAAGGACTTTCACCTGGCACTTAAATGAAATCGTGTGGGTCCTAATTTTGGATTTTAATTATAGATCCCTCTTTTAACAGAATGTTACTGAGATATGATTCATGTGCTACAAAATTCATCCTCTAAGGCAGGTGCGGTGTGCCTGCCTGTGATCCCAGCACCCTGGGAGGCTGGGGCAGGAGGGTCAGGAGTTCAAACCCAGCCTGGCCAATTTAGCAAGACTCTGTCTTGAAATTAAACTTTAGAAAGGGCTGGGCCTGGAGCCCAGTGTGAAGGCTCTGGATTCAGTCTCCAGCACCACACATTTTAGTTCTGGAAGGAGCATTACAGCATCCTTTGCTGTTCGGGGTTCACTGAAGTCCTGGGCCGGTGTCTCTCTAAGGATGCTGAGATCTGCCTGTGTGCAGGAGAGAGACTCTGAAGGCTGTGGAGGAGCCTGAGCCCTCACTGCCCAACCTGAGTTACAACCAGCCCTCGAGAATGAATTGAGGCCGCAAGTCAAGGGCCCTCTGTACTCTGCAGCACGCTGCTCTGCCCAGCCTTGCCCAGGGCTGAGCTGCAGGTGCCCACTGTCCTGCGTGGGTGCCCACAGGGTGCTGCTGGGTCCGTGCTAATGGCTCCGACTGCTCAATGCCACACTGCGCCTCGCCCAGCAGTGAGGGAGCTGCCCTCTGATGCCGCAGCTGCCCTGCACGGTGAGGGTGGGGTGGTCTCTCCCGAGATGCTCATTTGCCCTTTGCTGGTCACTAAAGCTCTTGGCCCATTCCCCATGCTCACCACCTACCACAGCTCCTTTGAAGAAACATTTGTGCCAGCCCTGTGTCCACTGTGAAACTGTGCTGTCTTCTCGTCAAGTTGTAAGAGTTCTGTATATAGCTCACGCCTGGCATCCCAGCACTCAGGAGGCTGAGGCAGGAGGATCGCTGTGAGTTCCAGGCCAGCCTGGGCTACTCTCTGAGTTCAAGGCCAGCCTGTACTACATAGCCAGACCCTGTCTCAAAAAGGGGGTGGGGTTCTGTGTGTATTCTGGACCCACATCTGTTATTTCCAAATATTCATTCCCACTCTACGGGCTGTCTTTACAGTGTTCTTTGGAGCAGAAAAGCCTTTGATTCTGATAAAGACCAATTTATCTATTTTTCTTTCACCATTAATGGTTCCATCTTTAAGAAATCACTGTCTAATCCAAGGTCACCAAGATTTATGCCCACTTTTCCCTAAGAATTTAATGCTGCCAGCTGCGATGCTTGGGGGTTTGGTCCAGAGCTGGAGGACACAGGTCTCCCGGAAGCTCAGGGGCCGCCCTGCCTGGGGGGCCAGGACCTCATTCCTGCCAGCCCTGTGACCATGCCCTGGGGCAGCGTCCAGGCTGCATCAGAGGTGACCGTGCCCACCCTGCAGACCGAGCACCCTCCACCTTCCAGGGTTTTGGCTAAGAGCAAAGGTGGTGTGGGGGCTCCCTCCAAGGCCACAGCCACCGCCTCCCCGGAACCTGCTTTTCCACTTTGTCCAGAGAGGCTGCTGCGACTCCCCAGCGACCCTGGCCGACCTCGCCGGACCTCACACCTCATTGGGGTTCAGAGGTTAGAATACAGTTCTTTGTGCTTTGCTCTTTGACAAATAATGGGAGGGGCAGCGAATCTATCACAGCGAGTCACTACAAGTGCCACCATGAGCCAGGTGTCTGTAAGCCCAGCACTCTGGAGGCTGAGGCAGGAGGATCGCTGTGAGTCTGAGGCCAGCCTGGGCTACACAGTGAGTTCAAGGCCAGCCTAGTGAGTTCGTGGCGAGACCCTGTCTCAAAAGAGAGAAATAAGCAAATGAAAAACCCCGTGACGGTGAAAGCTGCATCGATCTGTTACTGAGTGTTTTCTCGGGACCTGTCCTCCTCGAGGCCTTGGTGAGTGGCCCCTGCCACCCGAGTAGGGTGAAGGGGCTGAGCAGATGGCAGTGGATGCAGGTGGGGAAACCAGCTCCAAGCTCCCACTTTCAGGGAGATCTGAGAATCGGGAGCCCACAGGCAGGGTGGCCCAGCAGCTAACGGGCCTGGATTTGCAGCAGCCCGTGTCCCAACGGGACCCGCAGTGAGGGCGGCAGCGGCTCGGCTCGAGGGGGGCCGGGACTCACTCACCTTCTCCCTCGGAAGTCCCTCGGGCAGCTGGAAGCCTGTGGCAGCCAGGAACACCCAGCTGGACCTGAACCTCATGTTCCGGATCTCTCTGCTGCCCAGTGCCTCCAGGGCGTTCTTGGCGTCAGCTTTCAGTCTGGGGACAGAGGGATGGGTGAGGATGGGTCCCGAGACAACGTGAGCTGGGGAGGCCCGAGGCCCTGCTGGGTCCCCCTGCTGTCCCGGGGGTGGGGGGGGCGGGCAGGGGAGCAGCAGGAAGGGCAGGCGAGTTGGGTGAGCAGCTCACGTTTCTGGCCAACGGGGTCACACCCAGAGCCCTCTTCGGCCTCGGTTTGTGTTTGTTTGCAGGACTGGGGGCTGAAGGCAGAGCCTCTGCACTGAGCTACATCCCCACCCCTTTTTAAAATTTTTATTTTGAGACAAGGTCTCCTTAAGTAGCTCCTTTGCCCGGGCTGGGCTTGAACCTGCAATCCTCCTGCCTCAGCCTCCAGAGTGCTGGAACGTCAGCCCTGCCCTCCGTATCCAGCTCGCCCTCAGTTTTGAGCACAGAACCCTCGCTCTGATTGGACAGGCCCCGAAGCTCGGCTCCCTCACACCCTCGAACCCGGGCAGCTTTGCAGTCAGTCTTCGCTGCCCCTGCTTCCTGTGCCAGGACAGGGCGGGCGGAAGCTGCTGACGGAGGAGAGCAGCGGAAGGCAGTGCCTCCTGCGCACCGTCAGGAAGTGAGCATCAGGGGAGAGAACCTTCGAGGGACCTGAGGTCGGACTGGTTTGGGAAATGCTGGGGCCTGCGTGCGCGCGCGCGTGAGTGCGCGGGTGTGTGTGCGCGGGCGTGTGTGCGCGGGCGTGTGTGTGTCTCTTCACCTTGTGCTCCCCAGGTAGAGAAACGATCTCTGCTCCTCTTCCTCCCTGTAAGTCCCGCCTGGGGCCGACTCCTGCCTGGAGAGGCTACACCTCGCCCCCGTGGTCCCTGCGCCCCTCATACTCCCGTCAGGGGTCTGACTGCAGAGTCCGGGTCTGCTGGGCACCGTCCGCCCCTCCTTTGCCTTGAGGAAGCCTCTGGCCCTCGGACTTGTGCGCTGCCCGGAGGACCAGGGTGAGGACCCCGGCAGCAGCTCCGTTCCGCTCACCTGGTGCTTCCGTCGTCGTGGGTCACCATGAGCAGCAGGGACTTGGCGGGTGCGCTCCGGATGAACTGGGTCAGGGGCGCGGAGTTATCTGCGGGTGCAGCCGGTCCCAGTTAGGGCCCTGGCCGCCTCCCTCCTGCCTGGGCCTGCTCCTGGCACCAGAGGGAAGCACAGACCCTCGGAGGGCAGGGGTGAGCGACCGGGGACGCCGGAGGGGAGGAGGGGCCTAGCAAGGGGCAGGTGGAGAGGCCCGGGAATCAGGCCCTGATGCTGCTGAGCCAGTCCTGCCCCGCTTCTGCATCTGTCCCGTCCTCTGCGGTGGCCGACAGGGATCCGGACAGCAGGATAACACACACACACACACACACACACACACACACACACACACACACACACACACACCGGGACATTGGGACCAGGCCACATCCGCAACCCTTTTTATTTTTTGTTTTAAGTTTTGACATACTACCTCCTTAAGTCACTAAGCTGCCCAGGCTGGGCCTGAACTCTGGACCCTCCCGCCTCAGCCTCCCAGAGTGCTGCGATTGCAGGTGTGTGCCACCACACCCAGCTCAAGGGTGACATCTCAGAGCAGGACCCTCACACGTGCATTTGAGGACCGCACTCCACCGAACCTACATCCTACAAGTCCTCTCCTCTCTCTTTCCCTGTTTCTTACTTATTTGGTGCCTCCGTTTCTCTTCAGGGTCTACCTTATGTTTAAAATTCACCCTAACTTTAACACTTTCCTTACCGCCTTCGTACATATCAAACGTCTGCGTTGCTCTCACCTTCCCAGTTACATCTGGAAGTGAAAGGAACAGTGTTTAAAGGAAGCTCCCAGAGCCCAGGGTGTGGTGGTCCCTGTTTCCCCGAGGGTACAGTTCTTCTCCGTGTCCCTGCCAGAAACTCATGCTGGCAGACAGCTGGGGCCAGAGCGGGGCGGCTTCCTGAGAGGGTCACCGGCTGGGGTCCTGGCAGAGCGCGGGCCAGTCCGCATTGGTGTCGGCTGGAGCCCTGCTTCTCACTTTTTAGCTCATTTTCATCAGTGCGTGCTCACAGGGCGTGAAGATGGCGTCCCTGGGGGAGCAGGCGCACGGACAGAGTCCAGCTCAGTTCTCCATCCCCCCCTTCCCTTTTCCTGTCTCATGGTCTTCTTCCCCTTTGCAAAAAGTCTACCTCCCTGTTATCCATCCTTTATTGTGCTCTTTGATTCATTTATACTTTGGGTTTCTCATATATGAGAAACCATGTGACATTTAAACTTCTGTGTCTGATAAATTTCACTTAAATTGACAGTCTTGAGGTGCATCCATTTTCCCACAAATGCCTCAAGTTTCTCTTCCTTTACGGCACAGCAGGACTCCAGGGTGTGTAAATGCCACATTTCCTTCATGGTCTCCTCTGCTGGTGGACCCACAGGCTGCTTCCGAGCCGTAGCTACTGTGAGTTGTGAGGCTATCGGCCAGGGTTTGCACAGTCACTGCAATGAGGTCTTAGGCCGAGTGGCTCTGAATGCTCTTGTGGCCCTCGGGGGTCCCACCTTGCTCAGCAGGGTCCCCGTGGTTCCTGGCCTGGCAGCATCTGGTCTCAGGAGCCACAGCCCTGCTGTCCCCTGGCCCATGCTGCCCGCCCCTCCCGGGGACCCCGTGGGGAACACTGCAGACCCATGATGGCCATGGGACCTCAGAGGCAGCCACGGCTCGCTTTCCACGGGGTTCTGGGTCACACAGAGGGATGGGCGACAGTGTTCCCTCTGCTCTGACACCCATGTGGGGCAGAGGTGAGCAGCAGCCGGGGACCCTGCTCTGTGCCCAAGCTGGCCACTCCTCCGGTTCGATCCGAGCCTCGCCCTGCAAGTCCCAGGTTTTACTGAAAAGTCTTTTTATATTCAGTTTTCCCTTAATTTTTTGTTGTCACCAGAACCACTAATCATTTGGAAAATGAGGCTTGTAAAAACCAATACATAACTTTAAAATGCATTAAAGTGGAGCCCTAGATTGGACCACGTCCCCGGTGCTTGAAAAGCCAAGATTTCTGCGAAAATGCCATCTCAGAACTAGGCAAGTCTGAGAAAAACCCCCAACTTACAGTTGACAACGGCGATGTTTATCCCTCTCTGGACATTCCCCATCTTCTCTCCCACGAGCCTGAAACGGAAGGCAGCGTCGGCCCGGGATGCCCGTCTCGCCTGCCCTGCTCTGCGCATCCCCGCCGGGCACGGCCCATCTGGCCACTGTCCAGATGCGTCCAAGGCCGGGCACGGCCGGGGAAGGCTCCACCCTCGCCGCCCACACCTCCGCCAGGCTCCGCGGACTCAGTCCCTGCGTGACGCCTGCACTGACCCTTACAGGGCAAGCGAAGGCGGGGGAGACGCCCGTGTGCTGTGCACACGCCCTTCACACAGGCCGGGGACTGACTGCTCAGCGGCCCTCGAGCAGCCTGCGCACACTGCAGATGCGAAGTTGGAAGAGATGGTCGGGGAGGGGGCGCTGCAGCCCCACCGTGGCCCCCCAAACCCCTCCTCCGGGTGCCTCGGCGTGTGACAGAGCCCTGGCCCCTCCTGGTCAGCCTCCCCACCACCACCACTGTAAGCCCGCCCATCTACTCAGGTAATCGCCTTCCACCGCACCTCATGCTGTTTCCTGTTTAAACTGATTCATGAAATGTCCATTTGAAGGGGATTTGCCCTAAAACCAGAAAGACCGAGTGGCTTTTGTGGAGATGGTGATTACAGGAACGATGCAGGCAGGAGCTGGGAGTGTGAACACGAGTGAGTGTGAATGAGCTCTCGGCCAGGCTCCAGTGTCAGTGATGAGAGCAGCCTGGGGACCACTGGAAGCCTTTGACCCCTCTGCCCCGGGAGCGTGGCTGTGGGACTTGGCCTTCCGCCGCGAAAGGGTCTTCTCTCCCACAGAGGCTCGGTGCTTCTGACCACTTTGGAGAACACGGCTTACAACTCTGTTTGTACAGAGTTCAAAGAGAAATCGAGCAACCCTGTTTGCTGCCGTGCACACTCAGGCAGGAAGCCCACCAAGAAAAGCCGCGGTCACCACACGCACCACTGCAGGAGGAGAGGGGCTGCACCCAGGAAGGGCGCACAGCACAGGCCGTGGAGGACCAGCGATGACGTCAGGAGTAGACCAGACCGGCCGGGAAGTCTCACGGGCTCAGAGGCGGGGCTTGGGGAGGAGGCCGGGGGATGGGGTCCCTGTCCTCCCTGGCGGATTCATCTGCTCCTGAGTCCGGGCTGAATGTTCTGTGAGCAGGCGGGCTGGCGGGGGGCGGTCGCTGGGGACGTGACCTGGAAGGCTGTGTCCCCATCCCCAGCGCCTCCCTCCTCCCTCTGTCTGCTTCCTGCCTGCTGGAGTGAGTGGCTTTCCTCCACTCGCCCTTCTGCCGTGCTGTTTCAACCATGGACTGAACCCTCTGAAAACCATGAACCAAGATAACGCTCTCTTGCCGGTCAGGGACGCCTAAGTCTCTTCTGGGCCGGCTCCAAGGAGGGGACAGAACGCGCAGCACTGTGTAATACTCACAGCTCGTCCTCAAAGCAGATCTTGGCGTGCTTGTCTCTGCCCCCGCCGCTCAGTAACCGGTAGGCATAGGTGTTGGGAGGACACGGGGTCCAGTGGTCGCATTTCTGCCTCCTGGGCAGTGGGGCTGAATAAACAAGAGTACAGCGATGAGATGACCCTGCTGGTAAGCATGGGCCAGCAGCTCATCCAGCAGGTCCTGCTGGAGGTGGGGAGCCGAGGGGCGGTTTCCCGTCTCCGGGGATCACGGGGTGCCCTGCCCTGCCAAGGCACAATTCACATCGTTCGCTCTTTCCGACAGCAACAAACCTGCAGAGAGAGTGAGCAGGCACAACGTCAAAAGCTCCAGGGTCACCGCCCAGGGTTGCTCGTCCCAGCTGGCGCTCCTGGGCGAGAGGCACATGTGCCTTACGGTAAGAGAGGTCGGGCGTCAGAGTGCTGGTGACCACAGTGCGCGTACAGAGATGTGTGTAACGTCCGCCTTTTCACAGACAAACAGCACACAGCACACCATACACACCACACCACACGCGCACACACAGGCTGCTCCACACAAACACAAGAGAGCACACAACCTACTGCGTCTAACACCCACCCACCATGCAACATCCCACAGGCACCATGGACACCCTGGACTACCCCAAATTGAAGCAAATATTAACAGGCCTGAAGGTACAGACAGACTGCACAGCAGGAAGAGTGTGTGGCTTCCAGACTCCCTCCCAGCAAAGGGCCAGTCATCCAGACAGGAAGTAGTAAGGACACCCTGGACGCTGTCTTGGTTTTAAGGATGCTAGAAATAAATGCCCTGGCTGGGGAATTTGTAGACAACATGAACTGATCTCCTGCAGTCCTAGAGGCTGGGGGTCCACATTCAAAGCAACAGCAGCTTTGGTGTTGAACCAGGGCCCATTCCTCATACACAGTGCTTCCTGGCCTCCTCGGAAGGCAGAAAGGGCCACATGCACACCTTCTGTCTCTTTCTAATGGCTCTGCTTCCATCCATGAGGGGAGAACCTTCTGACGCCCTCACTGCCCAGGAGGCCTTCCCTCTTGACCACATCAGTGACTCAGTTTCAGCACAGTGAATCCTGGTGGACAGGAACCTGCAGGCCAACCAGACCTCACAGACGTAGAGCGGGGCACGGAGCAGCAGCAGCCCATACCCTTCTCAGCCCATAGGAGCCACGAAACTGGCCCACTAACCTAGCCAGCATGCTTCCCGGCCACAGTAGTATGAAACTAGAAATCAGTAATGAGAGTAATTTTAGGCAAGTCACAAATACGCAGAAACTCAATGACACGCTCCGGAACAACCAGTGCATGAAAACAGAAAGTAAAAAGAAATTAAAACATATCTACAGACAAATGAAAATTGAACACACACCTATGGAATGCAATAAAAGCAGTCCCAAAAAGGAAGTTCACAGTAATAAACGCTGACATTCAATAGAAGAAAGATCTTAAGCAACCTAGGATTATACCACAAGGAACTAGAAAAAGAAGGACAAACTAAGCTTAAAGGGAGGAGAAGCAAGGAAATAACCAAGATCAGAGCAGAAAGAAATGGAGACTAGAAAGATAACAGAGTTGATGAAACAAAGAGTTGATTTTTTTAAAAATGGGCAAAACTAAAGACAAAAATAAGACCCGAATGAAACCAGAAATGAAAATGAAAGTGATCACAGCTGATACCACAGATGTACAAAAGACCATAATTTAAACAATTTAAGCCAACACACTGGATAACTCAGAAGAACTTACTAAATTCCTGGAAATACACAACCCACCAAGACCGAATCATGAAGAAACAGAATGTCCGTGCAGACCAGAGTCAATACAGACACTGGAGCCGGACAGAGGAGCCTCCTGTCAGCCAAACGAAGGCCCAGGGCTGAAGGCCTCACCGCTCAATTCCACCAAACATTCAGAGCAAGAACCTGAGCCTTCTCACATGTTTCCCAACCGAGTGAGAACAAGGGCTCCTTCCACGCTCCTCCCACAAGGCCAGCGTCACCTGGCACCGGAGGCTGGACAAGGGGTCTGCAAGGGAAAAAGATGACAGGCTGGTATCTCTGATGAGCACCAACACCAAAATTCCCTACAAAACTTTAGCAAACAAAATGCAGCAATACGAAGAATCAGCATAATCAATACAAGGATGACTTCACATGTGAATGTCAGTAAATCCCATATGCCACTTTAAGAATGAAGGTCAAGGGGCTGGGGATTTAGCTCACTGGTTCTGCTGCCTGCCTAGCAAGCGCAAGGTCCCGAGTTCGATCCCCAGTACCAAAATAAATAAGTAAATAAACCTCTCGACAGATTGGATTAAGAAGGGATGTCCCTCAACACAATGAAGGGTTCATAGTAAGAAATGCCCACATCAAAGAAAAAGAAAGATCAAGTGAAAAATCTTCTTTTGTAGAAAAAAAGAGCAAGCTAAGCCTCAGGCAGGGAAAGAGCATCATGTTCAATGGCGACACCACCCTCAACAGTGAGCAGCCGTTCCTCCAAGACCTAGAACAGGAGAGGATGCTCACTCGCCCCACTTCCGTTCAGTTTAACACCGGGAGCCTGGTTACCATGATTAGGCAAGAAAAAGAAAAGGCATCTAGATAGCAAGTGAAGAAATCAAACTGTCTCTCATTTGCTAAGGACTTGAACTCACATATAGAAGCCCCTAAGCCCCATGAAAAATGGTTAGAGCTAATTTGGTAAAGTTGCAGGATACAAAATCAACATACGAAAATCAGTCGTGTTTCGGTACACTAACAATGAACTATCCAAAAAGAGTCAAGAAAACATTTACAATAACTCAGAACATTATGGGAGTAAATTTAGTCAAGGAAGTGAAGACCTCCGTCCTGAAAGCTATAATGTATTGAAGAGAGAAACAGACGCAGACACCTACAAATTAAAAAATAGCTTGTACTTGTGAATTAGGAGAATTACTATATTATAATGTCATACTGCACGAAGTGACCCATAGGTTCAGTGCAATCCTACCAAAACTTTGATAGGATTCTGCACAGAAATAATTTAAAAACAATTTAAAATTTGTATGGAACCTGGAGGGACCCTGAACAGCCAAAGCAGTCATGAGGTATCACACTGCCTAATTTCAGCTGGGTCCAGGCAGTGGCTTTGTCTGTATTTGCTGAACAAATGAGTGAATGAACATCTGGACCTCAGCACTGCAGAATCTGCAGGTACCAGTGTCTTTAATTGCACTGTCCTGGCTGCCTCAATGTCCTGAGTTGATTCAAAACCTGTCCCTGTCATGGTCATTTTGACTCTGGGGAAGAGCCGGAAGTCACACGGTGCCAGATCCGGTGACTCAGTGGATGAGGACACAGCATCATGTTTTTATGAGCTGCCTTTCCGTTGAGAGGTGCTCGGCAGCAGCAGTCACCATATTTTTGATCACAACTTCTGAAGACACCCAGGAAAGAGGACTCCAGAGCTGCTGCGGAAAGCAGCCAGAGTGATGGGATAGTGTGTCCCCAGTGAAATGGAGGGGTGCAGTACTGTACTACTGTAACGCACCCACCTCACATTCTGACCATGCTTCATGTATTATTAGCTAGCAGCCTCCGAGAAACCCAACCCTGCTACCTCAACAGCAGTCAAGGGTGAGCCCAGGGAAACCGGAAAAGGGAGCCTTACTTCCTGGGGAAGCTGCAAAAGTACAGGAGGCAAACAGGGTCTGAGGACCCCAAAGGGGCGGAAGAGGAAAATGCCCATGAGGAGAATAAGGGACTGCACCCTGTGGACATGAGGTCCTCGTCTTCCTGACCATGACCTGGTGGGGATCTTGCCTCTGGTGCAAGCCATGTGCTGGGTCAGTGAACCCCAGAAGCAAAGCGGAAACAGAGAGAAATCTGACTGAAGCCAGAAGCCACGCCCCAAGAGACGGGATGGCAGGCCACGAGGGGAGACATTGCATCCCAGAATGCCAGAACCCTTCTAGAATGATCAGTATTTTTCTAACTTAGCTAAAAGCTGTGCCCGCAAACCTATCAAATAACAGTCGCCTTTTTATTTGTGCATCTGCAGAATGTAAAGCTTACATTCACCTTAGGCAGTGGGGACATGTGCACAACACAGCGGGACTCTCCCTTACCCCCCCCTCCACATCCCCTCCCTTCCCTCCATGTCCAGACCCCCCTTCCCTTTCTCATTACTATTATTATTAGTTTGTGTTTACAATACAGAATGCTGACATTCACTGTGGGTATTTGGTACATGTACGTGATACCCCAATACCCCATGACCCCAGTGTCACCAGAGCAGGTCAACTAAACAAAAAATCTATAAAGAAATATCAGGACTGGACCATACGCTTGAATATATGGGTTTACTAGATCTCTACAGAGCGTTTTATTCTGCTACAAAAGAACACACAATCTTCTCAACAGCACACAGAACTTTCTCCAAAACAGACCACATATTAGTTCATAAAGCCTGGTTAAATAAATGTGAAAGAATCAGAATTACCCCATGGCTATTATCAGACCATTGTACAATGAAAGTAGAAACAAAGTACAGTAGAAACTGTGGAAAATTAAGAAACACCTGCAACTCAATAGCACACTCCTGAATGGCCAGTGGGGTCACGGAAGAAACTAAGCAATTGTGGAATCAAATGCCAAGGCCAGAACAATGCACCAGGCCTATGGGGCACAATGGAAGCAGTCATAAGAGGGAAGCGCACTGTGACAGAGTGAGCTCAAACAACCTAATAATAGACCGTGAGATATTCGAAAAACAAAAATCCAAGCCCAAATTGAAATGAAAGACAGAAATCATAAAGATCGAAATTAATGAAATTAAGAATAAAAAGCAATATAAAGAATCAGCGAATGGAAGGGCTGGTTTTTTGAAAGAACAAATGAAACAGATAAACCCTCAACCAAACTTAGCAAAAGGAGGAAGAAAAGACTCACATCAATGCAATTAGAAATGAAAATGGTGAAATCACAGCAGACACCATTGAAATCCAAAAGATAGCAACTACTGTGAAAAAGTATACTCCTGCAGACTGGAAAATCCTGAAGCAAAGGACAGATTCCTACACTCGTACAAGTAACCACAATAAACCAAGAAGACATAAACATTCGGAATGATTCAGTAACAAGTGATGCAACTGAGGCAGTAATAAAATCCTACAACTAAAAAAGGCCCAGTGAATCCTACAAAACTTAGGATGTTCTCTCACCAGTGCTCGGTAAGCTCTCCAATGAAACTGAGGGAAGGAGGGCTTCCAGACTCACTTCCGGAGGCCAGAGTCACCACTCAGATCCCCAAACCAGACAAAGACCACACTGTCTCTCCCCACACCATGCACTAAACTACATCAAAGTGGATTGTGGGGCCGGGGATGCAGCTCAGTGGTGCTGCGCCTGCCTTGCAAGTGCAAGGTCCTGAGATCCATCCCCAGTACTCCAAAAAAAAAAAAAAAAAAAAAAAAAGGGTCAGAGCTAAACAGAAACAATGACCCTAATGGAAGGTAAAACACTTGGAGTTGTATACGTAGACAAGGACTTTCTGAACAGGACTCTAATTGCACAAGAAATAACAGCGAGAATCAACAAATGGGATCGTAGCAAATCCAAAAGCTTCTGGACTCCAGAGGAAACAACTGACAAGAGTGAAGAGACAACCTACAGAGGGGGAAAACTGTTGCCAGCTGTTCCTCAGAGGACTAAAACCTGGAATATACAAAGAACTCAAAAAAATCAGACCCCTCCCCAAAATAAAAGACCCAGTCCAAAAACAGGCAACTGAAATGAACAGACACTTCTCAGAAGAAAAGTACAAATGGGCAATAAATGCATGAAGAAATGCTCAACATCTCCTGTCATTAGAGAAATGCAAAATAAAACAATGCTACAGGGCTGGGGATTTAGCTCAGTGGTTTCACCGCCTGCTGCACAAGCACAAGGACCGGAGTTCGATCCCCGGTGCCAAAAAAAAAAAGTTCCAAACAATGCTACAATTTCATCTCCCAACAGAAAGAAAGACAATCATCAAGAAATGAAGGGAGTAATTCTTTCTCAAATACTCTCTACCCGGGCCAGGGATTTAACTCAGTGGTTCCAGCGCCTGCCTCAAATACTCCCTACTCATCCAGAATACCTACCTGTCTGCTCTCTCTCCTCTTCTCTCTCTCTCTCTCATTCTGTCTGTCTCTCTCTCTGTCTCCCCCCTTTCCCCCACCTTCAAATAAACTGTCTCCTTAAAAAAAAAAAAAAGAAAGAAATCCAATAACAAATGTTGGAGAGGCTGCAGGGGCAAAGGAACCCTTCTCCCTTGTTGGTTGGAATGTAAACTAGTACAGCCACTATGGAAATCAGCATGGAAATTCCTCAAAGAACTAAAATTAGAAATTTCATTTGACCCAGCTGTTCCCCTTCTAGATATCTTCCCTAAAGAGCTAAAAACATCATACTACAGTGCTCCATGCACACCTATGTTTATAGCAGCACAATTCAGAATAGCTAAGTCCTGGAAGCAGCCTGTACATCCACCCACAGGTGAATGGAAAGAAAATGTGGTTTCTAAACAATGCAGTACTACTTGGCTATAAAGAAGGACAAATTTGAGCTATATGTAGGAAAACAGTTGCATCTGGAAAATATAATGTTAAGTGAAACAAATCAGACACACAAGCTTAAATGTCATTTGATATCTCTCATTTCACTAAGGAAAAGGGTAAACAAAGAGCAAAAAATGGACCCAAAGAAGGAAACCTGGAGATAGATCTTTTGCAAATGAGAGTTTTATGTTTAAAATTTATTTTTCAGGGCCAGGGATTTACCTCAGTGGCACCAAGCCTGCCTCACAAGAGCAAGGTCCTGAGTTTGATTCCCAGTACCCCCCCTAAATTATTTTTCATCCCAATATTAGCAGTGAACAGTTTCCAGATAAAGTTTAGTGCAGGATTACTAAACTTGTTAAAGAGCCAAGAAAAAAAAAAAAGAAAAAGAAAAAGAAAAGAGAACATACCTCAGCCACACTTGGTTCCTATAAGGTTCTTTTTTTTCCCCCATGAAAGGAATGGCTTCCAAAGAAGTTTTTAAACATTTTATAGTTGCTTATGTTTGTACAAATTAATTTTTTGGGGGGTACCATGGATTGAACTCAGGACCTTGCACTTTCAAGGCAGGCGCACCACCACTGAGCTAAATCCCTGGCCCTGTGCAAATTAATTTTTTATACTTTATTTCGGTGTTAAAAATAGATAGGCATCTGGCGCCTATCTAAGGCCTTTAGGTAGATTCTCTGGAGAGTAACTGACTGCAGATCACAACTACGACCCTCTTCCGCCGGAAGTAGCCAGAACGGTCTTCCCCCTGTGCCCCCTCACAGCAGTTAGGGGTCCTTCTTCAGAGGGGGATACTGCAGATAGGTAAGTTAATTAGATATCTTGTGGGCAGTTAGACAGGGCCAGCCCAGGAGGAGCCAACATGGAGGACAGTGAAGACACAGGCACTGAAGGCCAGCCCTGAAAAAGGAAACTACCACCCCTGTAGGAGGAACCAGTGATTGATATTCTAAGTAGGTATCAATCACCTGGATGAGGGGTCAAGGTCTTAACCCAGCCTCTCCAGGAAATATCCCTGACCCACCCTTCCTGAAAATCCTATGCTTGCTACGTGACTTGCTCCCCCATCTGACCCCCATTTAGTCAATATCACCTGGTGACTGCACTTGTAATCTCATTGGTTGGTCATGGCTTTGTCCCACCTCATGCCCACCTTGTAAATTTCCATTGGGTCTTAGAGTTTTCTCCCACTTTGTACCCGCCTCACCACATGGCTCTGCTGTATGAAACACCTTTGAGAAGTGGGGTGGGCGGGCCACCCACTTCTGGTCCCCCTTCCGTCTCTCTCAGGCAGAAGCTTTCTTTCTCTCAATAAATTTTTCCCACTCTTAAAAGAAATAGATAGGCATCAACTTCCCACAAATGTTTAGGAAGGCACCACAACTTGCTTCCCTGGTGTCCTGCAGGTCCGCAAGGAATTTCGTAATTGCACCTGTTCCCCATTCTTCCACGAGGCACTGGGTCGCCAAGCTTCCGTGGTCCATTTCCTACCTGACCGTTATGGTCTGGCTCTCAGGCTCGGGCCCGGTGCCCTCAGGGTTCCCAGCATCGAGGGTGGATCTTGGCTATGCACGCAGCGTCGGGTCGGTTCGACCCCTGCTGAACTGCTACATAAATGGCCTTTGGCTGTGGGGTTTTCCTTCTGAGACAACACGGTCTTTGTGGCAGTGGGGATTACCAAATCCGCTAGAGATCAGGAAGTGAAGAGCACAGTGACCCAGAGAGCTGCTGTCGCGGGCCACCTCCGCCAGTGCCTTGATCTCAGCCTCTGGGACCACAGGACCGGATTTCTGGGGTTGCCCAGCTGCCCGGGCTGTGGCATTGCCACAGTAGCTGTGGGGACTGGGACTCCGGGTTCAGAAACATGCCAGACAGCATCGAGGCTGTTCCCTCCTGAGACCCCGCCCTGCCACCCTCTGTCCAGGGCGTCCGCTGTTTGCAGAACTCGAGAGAGAGCCTGGCTCTGCTCCTGCTGCACCTGGCTGTGGCCTGGTGGCAGGCAGAGGAGAAGCGGCATCAGGGCTGATGCTCGGGGTGACAGAGGGGCCCCTGGCAGATAGCTCCCCTGCCCTAGGCTTCAGGCTGAGACCCCCTTCTGGGTACTGATGGGAGACTCCTTCTAGGTGCCTGATATTTCTCTCAAGTCCTTTCCAAAACTCACTGCTGCTTCAAAGATGGTTTTCAAGATGTTCACTCCTTTAGATTTTACCTTTTTTGAGACAGGGTCTCACTAGGTAGCCCAAGCTGGCCTTGAACTTGTGGTGATCCTCCTGTCTCAGCCTCCCAGGTGCCCGGATTACAGACATGTGCCACCGGGCCTGACTCACTCCGTAGAAAACTTAACATGCCTCCACAACTGGGGACCTGGACCTCTCTGGGGTTAGACCCAGAGCCTCTAGCGATCACGTGACGGTCAGGCCGCAGGCTTGGGGGTGCTGCCCGCAGCCCTGGGCTCACCTCTGAGGATGGGCTTCTCACCGATGCTCTGGATGCTGTAGACGGTGCTGGACAGCTGCACTTCAGGAAGGAGCTCCACCAGCAGGTACCCCGAGAACCAGGCGCCAAGGGAGGCGAAGACCAGGAATGCGGCCTTGAAGGCGCCTGCTGACGGGGGGGGCACCAGGAAGACGTCAGCAGAGAGCCGTAAGTACCCAATCAAAAGCGAGAATATGAGTATTTCATACACAGGGGTTCCCGCATCTGCAGCCAAGCCTCCTGGCATGAGAGACCCCGGCCAAGGGTGGAAGTGGCCCTTCTGTGTAGGTCAGGACGCCACCCGGGCACCAGTGCCCCAGGCTCCAGTACAGCACAGGCTGTGTGGCAGAGGCCGGGAGCCGGGCAAGTCAGGGACAGGGACAGGGTGGAGCAGAAGGCTCCACACCACGGGGCAGGCCGGGCGCAGCTGGGTTCTCCTGCCTCTCCTCCCCGCTGGTGTCAGGCACTTGGGATAAACAGGGGGTGGGGTGGTGAGGCCAGCCCAAGAAGACGCTCGGGACTGTGCCAGTCACTGTCACCAGGCCCCCCCGGGGCTCCTCCCCTTGAGGAGGCTGAGCAGAGGCGTCTCGGCTGCCTGTGCCCCTGCCCCAGGGCTGCAGGAAGAGGGTAACTCTTGATCGCCAATGTTTGTGCCTAGCGCCTGCCAAGCTGTGTGTGAATCACCCGCCTCTGCGACTTCCAGCCAGGAGGGCCGAGGCTTGGGCCGCACTTCAGGGCTCAGCTGCCCGTGGGCTCCAGGACCTGGTGCCCGGGCTGGGGAACTCACACCCACAGGCAGGCCGAATGGCAAGGGCATGGCCGTGCTTCAGGGTCGAGTCACCCTTCCATCTGCAGGTCTGCTTCAACAAACCAAGCCAGCGGAACTAAACCGTCAAGGCCACTGCCCACTCCAAAGCTGCCTCAAATCTTCAGCTCACGAGATCAAAAGTGCAGCCCAGGTGTGGTGGTGCATCCTGTAATCCAAACACTCTGGGAGGCTGAGGCAGGAGGACCTCAGGTATAAGCCCAGCCTGGGCACCTTAGCGACTAGTGAGACCCTAATTCAAATAAAAAATTAAAAAACGGCTGGGGATGGAGTTCAGGTTGAGGCCCTGGTTCCACCCCCAGTATCACAACCAAGCAAACAAAACATCAAAAGCAACAGGGCTTTCACATACAAGCCCGGTGTGTATTATCTGGGAGGCGGAGCCGTAGATGAAAGGGCCACCTCACTCTCGGGACGAGTCATGAGGGCCATGGGCAGAGTCGCAGGGGTGGGCAAGCTCTGGCAATACTCAGCCCTTCCCACAAGTGACCGGCAAAGGGGCAAAGTGCTGACAGCGCCCTCCGGAGGCCCGCCCTTTCTAGGTTATATAAACACTTCCACGTGTCACTGCATGAAGGGACTCTGAGAACTGTGTCCATAGGTGATTTCCTCCTTGTACAAAGATCATAGAGCATAGACACACAGACTAGATTGGCAATATAACGTGATGATCACAAACACACAGTATTTACACACACACACATGCACGCACGCACACGCACAAACACACACACGGAGCTCTGTCCATAAACACAACCCACACGTCAGCAAAAACTGCTGTTCATAAAAAATGGTTCTTTTAAAAGTATGTGTGTTTTAGCTCAGCACAGGTGACTTGCACCTGTATCCCAGCACTCTGGGAGGGCTGAGGCAGGAGGACCACAACTTCAGGCCGAGTCTGGACAACTCAAGAGATCTAGCGAGACTGTCTCGAAATAAAAAATAAAAAGATCAAAGACCCCATGTTCAATCCCTAGTATCACAAAAATAAGTAAATACATTAATTAAAAAATACGCTGTCAATCAAGAATTTTATATAAAGGAAAGCTATCCTTCAAAACTAAAGACACAACAGAGACGTTCCTAGACAAACAAAATCAGAAAAATTTACTAACAAACTTGACTTAAATGCTAAAAGAGCTCTTCAGGTTGAAAGCAAGTAACCCCAAATAGCAATTACACACAGAAAAAGAGACCCAATAAAGGTAACTCTACAAGTATATATAAAAGATAAAAAAAAAAAAAATACACTGGGGCCGGGGATTTAGCTCAGTGGTTTCTCCGCCTGCTGCGCAAGCGCAAGGACCCGAGTTTGATCCCCGGTACCAAAAAAAAGAAAAACAAAAAATCGAGTCTTTTGTACAGAGGTGGAAATCTTAAGTGGCAGGGTTCCCACAACTGCAGCCTCCTGGCGTGAGAGACCCCAGGACAAGGATGGAAGTGGCCTTGTCCTGTGGGTCCAGGCAGGTACCGGGCGAGTCAGGGACCGGGACAGGGTGGAGCAGAAGGCTCCGCGCCACAGGGTGGGCCGGGTGCAGCGGGGTTCTCCTGCCTCTCCTCCCCGCTGGTGTCAGGCACTTGGGATAAACGAGGGAGGTGAGGCCAGCCCAAGAAGACGCTCGGGACTGTGCCAGTCACTGTCACCAGGCACCCCCGGGGCTCCTCCCCTTGAGGAGGCTGTTGCATTGTCCTCTTTGCTTGTCACAGGTTCCCGGGCTCCTACCCCAGCCACAGAAGCCCCACCTGGGGTCCTGGGGTGTCCCTCACGGGTAGGGGCCGGCCCAGTCTGGCAAAGGCCCAAGACATCTGCTGCAGAAGGACCAGCTTGGGGCCCACTCCAGGTGAGATGTCACACCACCCACCGTGATCCCGGGTGGGGAGGGGGACGGAGGGAGGAGCAGCCCAGCCCCTCCGATCCACACCCCATTCCCAGCCCCAGGCTAACAGGAGGTGGCCTGGTGACCACGCCCACTCATCTGCCTCCTGTGGCAGGTTCCGGCCAGGCCCCTCTCCCCCACCACCGTGGGCCCCACTCACCCAAAGCCCCAGGGCGCATCTTCCAGGCTCGACTCCCCCAACCCACTCCAGGCACCTGCGGGAATCTCAGCCTCGTGGTGGCTGCCCTAGTCTCCTCCTCCGTCCAGTCTGCAGGCAAGGGGCGGGGCAGGGACAGGTAAATGGCAGGTGCAGACCTGCCAGGTTCCAAGGGCAGCGGGCCAGGCAGGTGCAGGCAGGGTGGTATCCGGAGCTGCGCCCTGGAGTTCAAGGTCATGGGCCAGGCAGGACTTTTTCCCTGGGGCTGACCGGATCCAGGGCTAGAGATGCCTCAGAAGTCCTGCTGAAAAAAAGACACCAAAGTACCTGGATGCATGAGGCCCCAGGTCCCCAGCCAATGTCTCCCAACAGGAAATGGCTGCAAAAGGAAGCCCAGGGGAGCCCTTCAAAGTGAAAGCACTGTCCCAAGTCAAAGTGCCCATGTCTGGGCCTCCACTCCAAGGGCCTCTGATTCATCCAGGACAGCCTCCGTCCCCACGTGTGCTGGCACACCCAGCAGCGTGCCTGCTCCTGCTCTCTTCTTTGCTGGCCAGATGATGGACACCTCCATCTGGGGGCACAGCCCCTCCAGGGGCTCTGGGCAGGGCCAGGTGTGTGACTAGATCTCACACAGAACCAGCCGTTGCTTGCCACTGGGAGCACACCTGAAGTGCAAACACTCATCTGGTTTTTAGCACACTCTGATGCCGGCACTCACAGTGTCTTCATGCCACAGAGGAGGTCTAGCCCAAGGGAGAGGAAGGCTCCCAGGAAATCGACCTTCTGCAGGATGAGAGGTGGGGGAAGCAGGGTCTGCAGCGGGCTCCGCCAGTTCTCCTCTGCCAGCAGCTTCAGCCAGGTGACACTAGGTGCCCTGGTCCACCCGGGGAATCCTTCTACCTGGGCATGGCACATGAGTCAGCAGGCAGCAGCCCTGAGGACAGCCTCTAGCTGTGCCCGACACTGAGTGAGATCAGATAAAGTAGCCATTTCCCCTACCAAGAATTTCACCTCTGTCTTCACCTCACCTGATTTCAGAAGCAGGGCTTTTGTCACTGGGTTCGAGCAATCTGAAGTGTACCATCTCATCCAGTGCACAGGCCAGTAAATTCGCTTCACTGATCTCCAGAACGTCTTCATCGTGTATAACAAAAGCATGTGCCTGATAAACACGAACTCATCATTTCCCCTTCTGCCCACGCCAGCAGCCACCATGCTGCTTTCTGTCTCTGTAAATGTGACTTCTCCGGAAGCTACACGTGGGCAGTCATAGAGCATCTTCCTATTGTGATGGTTTATTTCACATTGCTCAGTGTCCTCAGATTACAGGATGTGTTTGTCTCTAAGTCTGATAAAAGTCCCACTGCATGCATCCATCCATCCATCCACCCATCCGTCCATCTGTCCACCCGTCCACCCGTCCACCCGTCCACCCATCCATCCGGCCATCCATCCATCCATCCATGATCCATCCATGATCCATCCATCCATCCACCCACCCACCCACCCACCCATCCATCCATCCATCCATCCATGCATCCACCCACCCACCCACCCATCCATCCATGGATACGTGTGCTGCTTCCACTTCTTGGCTACTGCAAATAATGCTGCTACAAAAAGGCATGTGAATATCTTTGGGATACCCTGCTTTTGATTCTTTTGGACATATACTCAGAATGGGATTGCTGGATCACAGGGGAGTTGTAGTTTTAGTTGTTGAGGAAAAGCATTCAGTGTTCCAAGGAGCCATAATACCTCTGGATCCCACCGACCATGCCCGGAGCCATTTCTCTACACCCTTGCCAACTCAGGATACATGCTGGGGGCATTCACAGGGGCCATTCTAGTGCATGGGAGGCAATAACTCTTTTTTTTTCTTTTTTTGGTACCAGGGATCGAACTTGGGTCCTTGCACTTGCGCAGTAGGTGGCGAAACCACTGAGCTAAATACCTGGCCCATGGAGGCAATAACTCTTCGTGGCTTTCATTTGCACCTCCCTGATGACTAATGATGCCGATCATCTTTTTCTATTCTTGGTCGTTTGTATGACATCTTTGGAGGAACATCTAGTCAAATCCTTTGCCCATTTTCAAATTACTTATTTTTTGTTGAATTGTACAAATTTTGTGTATACTGTTGACTGTGTCCTTTGATGTACATACTGTACCATCCCACTGGGAGGTGAGGTCCCTGACACATGAATGTGAGGACCGGGGCCCGATTCAGTCCATAGCAGCTGTGCTTTGGAGAACAAACCACGCACTTCTGACCACAGTACCCACATCCCTTCATGGCCCCGAACCACACACAACCCCAGGGGGAAATAGATAAGCTAAGTACACTCTGCGACAAGAAAGGATGTAATGAAGAATGCATCACCTGAGTAATCCACTCTTAATTATAGGGTATATCAATTCTGAATTCTAATAGATATTGACCAGCATCCTCCAGAGAAGCGAAACCACTTTCCACTCCTGCTGACAGCATGTCAGAACAGCCTGTTCACTCAGGCTCCCAGGACAGGACTGAGAAATCTTTTTTCAAACCATACAGCAGGGAAGACCTTGTAATGGCCTCAGAATGGTGAGGTGAAATCTTGAATGTCACACAGCCCCTCAGCCAGAGACGGAGGATTCCAACAGGACCCCAAGATTCCCTGTGTATTCCTCCCCTAGTGTCCCCTTGCTGGAGTGGAAACCACAGCAGGGCTCTGTTTGTTAATGACATCCTACTAGTCTGACCCTCAAGTTCTCCTTCTGCTTGCATCTGGGGAGCGACCGCATTTCCTACCTTACCTAGCCACCTCAAAACACCCTACCATGGGAAGAACCAATATAGTGAAAATGGCCATACTTCCAAAACTATTGTATAGGTTTAATGCAAAGCAGATTGAAATTCCAACAATATAGTTTACGGAACTAGAGAAAACAATCCAAAAATTCATTTGGAACCAGAGGAGACCTACAATAGCAAAAGAAATTGTAGACAACAGAGACCTGGCAGGGGGTATCACAATCCCCAACTTGAAACTATACTACAAAGCTACTGTGAAAAAAACAGCATGGTACTGGCAAAGAAACAGACCCGCAGATCAGTGGAATAGATTAGAAGATGCAGAAACAACTACAGATATGCTCAGCCACCTCATCTTTGACAAGGGAGCCAACCACCTTCATTGGAGGAAAGATAGCCTATTTAATAAATGGTTTTGGAAAAACTGGATTTCAACCTGCCAGAGATTAAAACTAGACCCATACCTATCACCATGCACTAAACTAAGATCAAAGTGGATTGAAGATCTAAATATTAAGACAGAAACACTAAATTTGCTGGAAGATAAGTTAGGTAGAACTCTTGAAGACATTGGCATAGGAAAAGACTTTATGAACAAAACCTCAGTAGCACAGGAACTTGCACAAAGAATCAACAACTGGGATCTCATCTTATTAAAAAGCTTCTGCACTGCAAGAGAAACCATCAACAGAGCTAAGAGACAACCTACAATGTGGGAAAAAATTTTCGGCAACTGTACCTCAGACAAAGGACTACTATCTAGAATATATAAAGAACTGAAAAAAATCAGATCCCCAAATTCAAAGACCCAATTCAAAAATGGGCATCTGAAATGAACAGACATTTCTCAGACAAAGAAGTAAAAGCAGCAAATAAACATATGAAAAAATGTTCAACATCACTGGTCTTTCGAGAGATGCAGATGAAAACAACACTGAAATTCCACCTCACCCCGGAAAGAGTGGCTGCTATCAAGAAATCAACCAATAACAAATGCTGGTGGGGGTGTGGGGAGAAAGGAACCCTTCTCCACTGCTGGTGGGAGTGCAGACTGGTGCAACCACTGTGGAAATCAGTATGGAGATAGCTCAAAGAACTAGGACTGGAAGTCCCATTTGACCCAGCTATTCCCCTGCTGGGTATCTTCCCAAAAGAATTAAAAGAACCAGACCACAGCGATATATGTGCACCCATGTTCATAGCAGCACAGTTTGTAATAGCGAAAGCTTGGAAGCAGCCCAAGTGCCCATCAACTGGAGACTGGATAAAGAAGATGTGGTTTTTTTTATAAAATGGAGTACTACTCAGCCATAAAGAACCAGAAACTAGATACATTTATAGCTAAATGGATGCATATTGAGGCCATCCTCTTAAGTGAAATAAATAGGACACGTGTAAATATCAAATAGTTTCTCTAGTGTGAGAAACTGAAATTGTAATTTAGGATACACACGGATGAAATGGCCCAATAACATATTTCTTCGATTGTGTTTCCATTGTGTGTCATATGACTGTACTGAAATTTAAATTAGGGAGAAGCTTGGCTTATGTGGAGTCTGCTAACTAACTGGATTTTTTTTACAGACCTCTATTTGTTCAGTGTTGGTTTTGGGGATCTTTCTGAAACAAGTCACATCCTCTGGTGCCTTGTTGGTGCTTGAGATGTTTTTTTAAGTCATATGGAAAAATGTTTAAGTGCTTTTCAGTTTTTGTTTTGGTTGAGTTCTAGTGTATTTGAATATTACTGTAGTTTTTTTTCCCTGCATTGTTCTTCTTTGAATGGTTTTAATTTCTGTATGTGTGTGTGTTTGACAATAAAGTTATTTTTAAATTTATAAAAACACCCTACCACATAAATGGCTATCATGTTGTCAAAAAGAATTAACTTTGGCTTCTTATTTAATTGGGTTGCCATGTCCGGGACATTACCTTTCTTTCCTGTCCCTCTGCAGGTGGCCAACTTTGTTTGGTTGTGGACAGTTAAACTTCACTGTGTCATCTGGATTAAGAAATGCTCAGGGGATTAGAAAGCACATTTCTGGGTGTGTCTAGGCAGGTCATGGAGGCGTGGCCTTGGGTCCTCACCCCTTCCTCTCGGGCGCTGCTCCCCTGCTCTGCTTCTTCCCCACCATGCAGTGGTCAGAGCAGCTTTGCTGCACCAGGCCCTTCCACCATGATGATCCCATCTTGGAGCCAGCAACCATGGACTGAGTCCCCTGAAACCATGAATCACATTAAAACCCTGCTCCTTGATGTCGTGGGTGTTGTACTGCATCCCAGTGAGGAGAAAGCTGACCAATACACACTGTCTCTGCATCGCCTGCTCTTTCTTCTGTTTCCTTCTCATCTGTTCTCTGTGCTGCCCCGTTTAGTTCCTGACTTTACCCTCCAGTCTGTTCACTCCTTATGCATTCAGCTGTCTCATCTGCTGTCACTGAACCTGTTCAAAGAGTTGTCCTTCCTGTTGATATATACATATTTTTAAATTCCAGAAATTCTATTTGGAACACGCCCAAACCTCTTTGGTACTTTTTCTAGTCTTCTGATTCCCACAGATATCAGGTGGCTGGCTCTTATTTCCTCCCAGGAGCTAAGGGTCTAGTGTATTCAAGGCTCTGCAACTTCCTCTGGCTCCAGCCCAAGGGTTTCCTGCTTGGCTGGCTGAGGGTTTAAAACAAAAAGTAACTTCTCCACAAAGAATGCGTCTGCTTCCGCTGCTGGGCTGGGTCACACCCTTCTGGGGCCGTTCCTGGGTGGCCCAGTCACTGGCCCTGTGTGACTCCTGGCTTTTCCAAGTTCTCTGGCTGGACTCCGGAACTAGTTGAGGGTTAACAAATGCTCTTGGGACAAATGCGGTTTTCTGACATGCTGCCTTGTGGGGTTCTTATTTTCCATGCATACTGGACCAAGCAATTCCTTATTTTTCAGTTTTTGGTGACAAGGTCCCACTATGTAGCCCAGGCTGGCCTTGAACTCATGGAGATCCTCCTGCCTTGGCCTCTCAGAGTGCTGAGATAACAGGCATGCGCCTACCATCCCCAGATTCAAACAATTTTTTAGTGTCTTCTTACTGGCTTTTAAAAAAATTTTATATTTGTCCTTCAGAAATTATTTTCAGTGGACAACTTGATAGCACAAAACCAAATCTGCCCTGTCGGCTAAATTTCAGGGACCTGGAAGCCATGGCAACAAACCATGACTTCCTGTTCTCACCGCCACGCTGACCAACTGACTTGGGGCCTGGAAATGAGGAGAAATGCAGTGCGGCCAGCCCTGCAGGACACGGGAAAGCCATGCTCCTGTCTCGGGGAGCAGCCCACTGACCGCTGTCATTTAGGTGCTGTCACTGCCCCAGGGAGGCGCTGTCTGAGCCTCTCCCACCCCGTCCCGTCCCTAAACCTCACCTCCAGCCAGGTCTGTTCTCAGCCCGACTTCCGAGCACCCTCTCTCCAGCAGCCTCCCCTCGCTTCGCAGGGTGCCTGGGACCATCTGTGGCCTGGCCTCGGCCGGAAGTCCTCCCTGAACTCCGTCCTGTGCCTCCTGGGATGTCCCAAGGATGTCAGCTTCCTGGACCTCACCTGCAGCCTGCAGCTCAAGGGGGGCTGGGCACAGAAAGGTGACACAAGCTCCTCCGAGATGAGGGGACAGGAGCGGCCCCAGGCTGGCTGCATGCAGGCATCACACATGAAGAATGAGGTTCACACGGCTCACTCCTCAGGTGCTCCAGTCTTCCTCCCTGACTGCTCAGTTTTGAACACTCAGTTGTGCATGTCTTTTGCACACATCTCCAACAGGGAACTTTGTGTCTCAGTTCTTCTGCATCCGCTCCCCAGGCTCACCAGCAACGACCACATAGTCACCTCTACCGACCAGTGAGTTCAAGTCGGTCCAGGACCCCGGGTCCTTGGGACCCTCCAGCGAGATCACAGCCTGACAGCAGGGCGGAGCAGGGCGGCGACGTGGGTGCCCTCCTCTCGGTCCCCAGAGCGGCTTCCTGCTGTGCCCGGGCTGCTCTGATGGTGGACCAGACAGCCCTGCAGCTTCCACCGCAGCGCAGAGCCAGCCGGGACAGAACTGAGCATTCAGAGTGCCGGATGCTGCAATCAACACACTGCAGTACGACAGAGGAGAAAAACCACTTACACATCTGGCGCCTCCATCAGAGTCCTGCGGGGGCCAGGCCTCTCCGAAGCTTCAGCTAACACAGCACACAGGCAGCTGGGGGACAGAGACAGAGTGTCCCCTGGGGACCCTAAGATGAGGAAAGGTGCACAGGGATGCCTTCCTTCTCTCCAGGGACTTGGTCTGGAAAATGAAGCTGTTTTTCATCAACACACTAATACTGACACGCATGGGTGTGTGATTCTCATTTTTAAAGGAGTTAAACGGTTTTTTTTTGGTACGGGGCATCAAACTGGGGTCCTTGTGCTTGCGCAGCAGGCGGTGAGTTAATAGGAATTTTTAAACAGGTTCACTTCTAACTTTTAAACATCGATAGACAGAAACCAGAGCATCCAAAATACCCCCAGTCAGTTTAAGCGTAAAAACGGGCCCTGAGATCACAAAAGCTTAGAACTGCTGTGGTGGACTCCGGGTGGGGACACAGGGCGGACTCTCGGGACCACTTCCTTCAGGCCCCGTGCGCCCCGCCTCGCGTCTCCGCGTCTCAGTCTCCCGTCCCATCCGGGTCCCTGTGCCCTCTCTGGCGGCGCCCCGCCCCCGGGGGTCACCAGCGTCCTCCGCGCTTCTGGCACCCCCTCCCCTCCCACTCCCTGCCTGGGACTTTGGCCCCCTCTTCGGGGAAGTGCTGGCTGCTTCCTGGGATCGTCAGGAAGTCGCATCTCATTAAAAACAGCAGCAACCAAAGTGGCCAGGCTGGTGGCACAAGCCTGAAATCCCAGCACTGTGAGAGGCAGAGGCAGGAGGATCGCAAGTTCAAGCCCAGCCTGGCCAGTTTAGCCACCTGGGGAGAGCTTGTCTCAAAATAAAATACAAAGAAGGGTTGGCAGGTGGCAGCTCAGTGCAGAGGCCCCAGGTTCCATCCCCAGTAGCTGAAGGAGAAAGAGAAATGAGTGGAAGTGGAAGGACTTTGGTTTCCATTCTGTACCAATGTTTCTACGAACATGTTCCTAGGGACGGGAGGTCCTGTCCTTGTCACAGAGAGGTTAGGACCTCCCTGCCCCTCTCGCCTCTGCTGACCTGTGGGCTGGGCAGCAGGGCTGTGGCTGGTTCCGGGATGCACCCAGGGCTCGGGTACCTGTGGCTAAAATCCTACACTTGTGCAGAGTGGGTCTCGGACCAGGCATCTCCTGCGTGGACCATGCACCCGAGCTGGCTTCCTTCCATGGCCGCGATTGTCCAAGCCTAGAGTCCCAGAATGTTCTCAGGACTCTGGGGAGCCAGGGGAGCTTCAGGGCATGGCCCTCACCGTGCAATGGCTGGGAGGCAGTGAGTGATTCACACCTGAAGTTCACCTGGAGCACCTCTCTGTATGGACCTCGCCGATACCGACCTCAAACTGGATTCCACCGGCAGGAACAGGAAGCTGATTTCCAGAGCATTTGTTGCAGGAAGCAATGCTCTTGGCTCCCGCCAGTGACAATTCCAGTTCAGGCCACAATAGCCATGAAGGTGGCCGGTGCCAGAGTGTGCCAGCCCAAGACCTGGCTGTAGAAATACCATTTGCGGAGAGAAATAACACCAAACTCAGTGTCTTCTCGTAGCGTGTTGTGGATGCCCTCTTGCAGGCTGGAAGTCAGGGTGCCTGGTAGGAATGTCCTCTCATGGGGACGCGGCCCACCTCTGTGCCTGCCAGCCAGGCTGGTTTTGATCTTGCAGTGAAGATGTCTCCTCTAGACCTACTGAGAAAGCCTGCATTTCTCTGTCAAGTGACAGGGTCAGACCGTGAGTCCACAGACACCTTGTTGTGGTTTAGATCTAGATGGCCCCCAAAGCCCCATGCGCTCATAGGTGGGGCTTTGGGGAGCGACTGGAGCCAGGTGATACGGTCAGTGGATTGGCCCACAGAGGGCTTGTAGCTGAATGTGAGGTTGGGAGGTGAACTGTGGCCGGGGAGGCAGTGCTGGGAGCTGGAAGGGCCTGTCTCGGCTTCCTGCCACCCTGGCAAGAGCAGTTCTCCTCACCACCCCTGCTGTGCCGCCTGAAACCTCTACTGCAAGCCAAAATAAACTTCTCCTCCTCAGAGCTGTGGGTGTTGGGTTTTGGCCCAGCAAGGAGAAAGTGACTAAGACACACCTCTTTCAAGAAGGGACCAGAAAAAGTAGAAATCTACTCAGTAAAAGTGCTCGCCTTCTTTCCAGAGAGAGGAACAAAGGTAGTTTCCACTTTTTCATTGAATGCAGTGGCCTGCGCCTTCTCCTCCCTCCCTCCCTGCCCCACTCCGTCCATCCCTCCCCTCTTTCCAGTATCATAATTAGGGAGATTCAGGAAGGGGCAGACGCTGACTCAACACCTGTGGCCTCGGGGACTCTGTTTTAGAACCACGACAACTCAGGGAGGGCGGAATTACATCCACGTTACAGATGTGGACGCTAAGGGTCTGAGATGTGTTAGAGCTGATCAAGGTCACAAAGTGGTGGGACTCAGTCCTTCCCACGGGTGCTGATCACACCGTGTTGTGATTACATGTCCCTGCCACCTCCTCCACCCAAGAGCTCTGAGTGATTTGAGCAAGAGCTCTCCATAGATTCTGGCTTCCAGCTCCTAAAATCATGCTCGAATGTGGCAGACTTTCAGTGCATTTTGAACGAATGAACAAACAAATGAACTCTGTGGAGAGCAATGGAATAAACTGAAGACTTCATTTGGTTTTTGCCCTAGCTAATGGATTAATAAAAATGACATATCTTCATAACCTTCCGTGGAATGTTTTGAGATAGGCACACATTGTGAAATAGTAAAGCCAGGCTAATATACCCAGCACCTCACATGCTTATTTGTGTGTGTGCGTGTGTGCGTGTGTGTGTTTGTGTGTGTAGCAAGAACATGTAGATCTATCCCTGCATTGGTCAGCTTTCCATGGCTGTGACAAAATCCCTGAGAAAATCAGTTTCGAGGAGGAAGGGTGATTTGGCTCATGGTTTCAGAGGTGTCAGTCCACAGTTGGCTGGGTTGCTCTGGGGCCAGATGAGACACAACATCATGGTGGTGGGAATGGTGGAGGGGTGAGGGCACTGCTCACCTCGTGGCTGGCAGCAAGTGAGGCCAGAGGGAGAGGCTGGGTCAGATACACCTTCCCAGGGTTTGCACCCATGACCTACTTCACCCAGCAAGGCCTGGCCACCCAAAGTTTCACCCTTCCCAATAGCCCAGTAAGCTGTGAGTCCATAAGTGACTTAATCCAGTCGTGAGGTAAGAACCCAAGTGATCCAGTCACCACCCAAAGGTCCCGGCTCTGAACTCTGCTGCGTCGGGACCAAGCTTGCGACCTTGAGCTTTTGAGGGACAGTGGAGCTCCTTTACCAACATCTCCCCTTCTCCTCTGGAAGCAACCATCCTACCCTCTGCCTTCATGGTTTGGCTCTTGGATCCCACGGCTAAGTGAGGGCTCACGAGTGCTTTTCTGTGCCCGGCTTAGTTCACTTGGCAAAACGGCATCTGTGTTTATCCACGTTGTCACAGCTGATGGGATTTCCTTCTCCTGAGAGACTGAACAATGTCCTCTGTGTGCCCACACTGGTTTTTCTTTATCCCCTCGTCCATTAATGGGTGTTTAGGTAGCATCCACATCTTGGCTGCTGTGCACGATGCTGCAGGTAACATGGGGTGCACACAGCTCTTCCACACACCGACTCCATTCCTTTGGCTCCACGCCCAGAGGGGATGTTGCTGGGTCAAGTGGTAATTCTATTTTTAATTTCTCAAGAACCTCCATACTGGGCCGGGGATTTAGCTCAGTGGTTCCGCCGCCTCCCTCGAAAGTGCAAGGTCCCAAGTTCGATCCCCAGTACCAAAAAAAAAAAAAAAAGAACCTCCATACTGTGTTTATTATAATGGCAGTGACTTCTTTTGATTTGACTTTGTAAACTCTAGGCTCCAACTATGCCTGTGCCACTTTTCGTACCTAGAGTTGGGTGAGTACAATGATGATTAACTTAGCCACCTCTGGCCTTTTGGAAAAGATGCAATGAAAAGTCCTCCGGAGCCGCAGTGGCAGAGACCAGGCCTGGGCTCCCGAATCCCTACCCACAGGCCACTGGGCGAGTGCAGGGCGCAGTCAAGGTCCCGCTACCAACTCTCTACCCACCTTCGGGTCACTGCTGGTGGAGACCACTGGGTCCCAGCTGGGCCGTCACCCTGGAATCTGCTTCCTGCCATGTGACCAAGAGGCTGCCATGGGGTTTGGTAACTCGGGGATCAGATCCAGATCCTGCTGACCAGCCACACCTACTGCAGGGCTGGTGGGACAGCAGGTGGAGGGACAGGTGGCCCCAGACAGGGTCCCCGGAAGCTCCCAAACCCATCCTACCCACAGAACTAAGTTGCAGAAAAAGTGTTCAGAATGCATCAGCAAGCAGCATTAAGGGATTTATTAGGTGGCAACTTAAAAGTACGGGCTCAAAGAAATAGAGTGTGGGTCCTCAAGGGAGGGAGGCTCCTTATGACCCGAGCCTGGTGTATTTATGGGGCTTGGGTGTCTTCAGGATGGGCGATCTGGGGTGTGTGTGCTGCTTTCCATCAGTCACCCACCCAGCAGCTGTGTCGCAGTGCAAACCTGCAAACCGTTTCCCTGTGTGAAGCTGAGATCCACTGCCCACTCCTGCCTCTGCTTCCTGCAGGGCAGAGTCTGTGGGAGGAAGCACTGCTCACAGGTGCAAAGCTTGGCCCAGGGCCCAAGTCACAGGCTCCAGGTGTCTGAAGACCCCAGGGAGATTTTCTTTTAAAAGTGTGTTTCCTGGAAGGGAAAAAGGCTTCAGTAACTCTGTGTCCTGAAGCTGCAGTTTAAAAGTCCACTTTTCCTCCCCGCCTTCCTACCTCTTGGTATTGCCAGTCTCCGATCCCTGGCCCAGCATGCACGGCCGGGCAGAGCAGGGTCCTTTGTCCTTCCCTGGCATTCTGCCTCTCTGAGCAGTGCCCAGCACCACCTTGGGATCCTCGATGTCCTGTTCCTGTGTCGCCCCTCTCCATGAGGACGGGGTCTGTGACTGAATCCCAGGACCCAGCCCAGACATCTGCCCTCTGCGAATATGTGTGCGAAGTCTGAGTGAACAGTGAGCAAACTGACCAAGAATCCCTGTAAGGCTCACAAGGGATCCGCCTCCTCCTCCCTCTTCTCAGTTCATCTCACTGCAAATTTACCTGCTTTTTAAAAAACAACCTGGGGGTTCCAAGTAAGGACAAGATGACTCACTCTTCTTTTTTTTGAGACAAAGTCTCACTGCATAGTTCAGGCTGGCCTTGCACTGACAGTAATCCTCCTGCCTCAGCCTCCAAAGTGTGAGGATTACAAGCGCATACCACCATGCCTGCTGGGGTCAGAAGTGCATTTTAACAGGATCCTCAGAGAAGTGCAGCCGGCAGCCTGACTGAGGATTCTGCACAGAGGGATCTGGGGGGCCTGGAGGTCAGAGGGCATCTGGGCTGCTAGAGCTGGGGGAGTCCTGTTCTGGGCCTGGCTGTCTCTTCTCACAGGAGCACTTGGCCCCTGGGAGCGAAGCAACCTGACACTCCTGCGGGGCAGCGATTTACCCCTTTCCCTTGGTTCCGATCCCCTACCTGAATGAAATCAGACCGAGCCAGCATTGGCTGAGAAGGCGCAGGCGCGCAGGTGGGTGTCTGTTTGCCTGTGGCCTGGCCTTGTGCACAGAACTTAGCTGAGCTCCAGCAGCATCCATGCCCCAACATGCAGGGAACAGGGCCGCGAACCAGAAGCCCGGTCAGGTTTGGGTCCAGGAAACGCAGGCAGTTCACACAGCAGGTGAGCTGGCCCCGGCCACTCGGGGGATCACACACAGGCCGCTGAGCCAGGCAAGGAGGCCGTGTGCCGGGGTAAAGAGGAGGGTTATGGAAAGCTCACCCTGCGGAGGTCACCACCCGCTGCCTGGTGGGGCGGGCCCCTCACGGTGGGGAGCAGAGGGGAGGCGAGCAGACGCGATGGGTCATTGCACTGCGGATCCTGCGTCCTGCGGCAGCTTCAGCTGCTCCTCCTCCTAAGGCGAAGGAAGCGGCTCCGCCTCCGGGGCTCTGGGCAGCTGCACTTTCCGTGGCTTCTCCTGGGCCCAGCAGAGGAGGTGTGGGCTGTGTGCTCAGCAGGAAGAAGTTGGGAGAAGTCGGCTATCCCTAAGGGAAAGAACCTAAACTTCACAGTTCCATTTAGAGAGGCTGGCTACAATATTGAGAAGACAAAAATTAATTTTACAAATAAAACAGAAACCGCTAAAAGCGCCAAGGCCTTAGCACACAATATCGACATGTGCGGTGTGATCAAAACATGTGGTGAATGTTTACATTTTAAAAATTTGTTAGAGTACAGTCACCAATGATCCCACTCCCAATACTCCCTCCTTTGCTCTGAACACTCATCCCATGGTCCTGGCCGCTCCCTGCAGCAGCTCTGAGTTCCTCTTTCCTGAGTGTCTTTGTGCAGTGTGATCAGAAATACAGTGACTGCTGCTGCTGCGCGCTACCCAGCAGAAAGGCAGCTGCTAAAAACAGGACGCTGTGTCCTCATCCACCTTAGTCACCTGATCTGGCACTGTGTGACTTCTGGCTCTTCCCCAAGGTCAGAATGACCAGGACAGGGAAACATTCTGAATCCATTCAGGACTTCGAGGCAGCCAGGACAGTGCAGCTAAGGACGCTCGGGAGAGAGGAAGTGAAAAGGACGATGGGAAAAGTGTGTATGTTGAAGGGGACTAAAGGCAATTTGTCTTTTACTTTATGCATTTTTTTAATAATTTAAACATTCGCCTTTTATTGACAACACCTTGTCCATCAGGTGGCCGATCCAGAATCCTCCCTGGAAGGGGTCTCCAGCGAGGCTCTGCGTAGACAGTGCCTCTGAGTCAGGACGCTGCCATATCTGCTGGTGCCTGCGCTGTGCAGACACCGGAGGGAAGGGAACCTCTGGAGCGGACAAGGGTGAGATAGCAGTGCGAGCAGGTCTTGGCTCTGTCCCACAGTCAGAACCCTCAGTGCGGCTTGTAACGGTTGCTGGGGGATCTGGGGCCACTGCCCCTGAACACCTGCAGCTCAGACACACCCAGCACGGCCCAGACCAGCTCCACGGGGACACAGGGCGCGGAGAGTGCGGGGCTGCAGGGCCATCTTCCACCGTCCTGCACCAGGGACAAGGGGACATTTGTCTCAGGGAAGGGGTGATGTCTGCACCTCTGCAGTGGCTGCCAGAGCCATGCATATGTGCACCTGCCTGGACATGACTGCCACCCCCAGCCTGGGGTCAGCACCAGAACCCAGGGGCCTGGGGATGGTGGGCAGGGATGTGGTGGGAGGGGAGGGCTCAGGTCAGACCCGGGGCCCTGAGTGCATGAACTTGGGTTTTCTCCAGGGTCCCTGGGAGCCAGGGGAGTTGTCCAGGTGATGTCACGAGAGGCAGAGGGCTGGGAGATGAATAAGGAAATCGAGTCCCGAGTTCAAAAGGCAGGTTGGGCTGTTAAGAAAATAGAAGGCAAAGGACCATGAGCTGTGGGTGGGAGGTCAGGAGGACTCTGGGCTGTGGGTGGGCGGGAAAGGAAGATGCCGCCCGCTGCTCCGCAGGCACAAATCAGGCAACGCCCAGCCACCGGAGAGTCTCAGATTCCGCACGCTGGACTGCTGCAGCCGTGGTCACAACAAAGAGCTACCCAGGCGCAGCACAAAGAACCAAAGTCTCTCCTAAATTTCTGTTTGGAGAAAGAGGAACCAAGCAGGAAAAGAAAAATAGAGCATTTTTAGAAAATAATGATAACGATATAATGTGTCACAATTTGGAAGTGCAGTTAAATTGGCATTCAGAGTAACGTGTATTGCCAGAAGATTTATAGCCAAGAGAATTAATATAGTCAGCCTCTAGAAAAGGAAATCCCAGCTGGGCAAGGCAGCACGTGTCCGTAACCCCAGCACCCCAGGAGGCAGAAAGGCCACAAGTCTGACCCAGCCTGGACCACTTATCCTTTGGGGGAGGCCATGCCTCGCAAAGTAAAAAATAAAAGATAAAAGCAAATAGCTGGGGGATGTAGCTCAGCGTGAAGGCCCCAGATTCAACTCCTAGTACTGAAAAAAAAATCCTTAGAGTAAAGCATGAGAAATAAGTCATAAGCAAATCTGATCTAAAGGTGAGAGAGAGAATGAGAATAAACATACCACCTAAGAATAAAAGAAAAATAACTGTAAAAACAGGAGAAATGGGAAAAAACATAAGCCTGTTTTATTTGCCTTTTAAATATAGCTTGAGAACTTGGATTAAGATGAATAGTTTCATAAGAAAATAGAATTTATCAAACTGATTCAGTAGGTAGAGAAAATCTAACCAAATTATTTCTGTAGAAAACATTGAGAAAATTATCAAGACACAGCCTCCCCAAAACACGAGGACCTGGGTTTCTAACACAAGTTCCACCAGCTTTCTAGAGCATTGAATTCCATATGCAGAGCCTCTAAGAAGGAGAAATCGCCCAGGCTGGCCTTGAACCTGTGGTCCTCCAGCTTCACCCTCCTGGGTACCTGGGATCACAGGCATGGGCCACCACACCCAGCCCGGCCTGCCAGACTCGGAGATGGAGACGGAGCTGCCCACATGACCAGGGCGACAGCCTCACAGCTGGCGTCAGGACCCCAAGCCAGCGCTGCCAGCGCTGAGGCCCTGTCTTCCCACTGCAGCTGTGTGGATGGATGACTGTTCCTTTCCTGCCCTTCGGCGTCACTTTTTTATGCAGTTTCTTTAGGGTGAGTGGGGTAGGACCCCAGTAACCTAATCATGTAATCCACCACCTTCTTAGATCTAAGGGAGTCTGGATTCCTCCACAGAAGATGAAAAGACAGAAAATCAGAAAATTTTTCATAAAATAGGGACTTAGAGATACTCCTTCAATGTCATAAGACGTGTATCTCTCAGCCCCTACTGTCAGTGTTTAAAGTCGGGACCAAAATAAGAAGACCTATGACCAGGCAACACTGTCCTGGAAGCTCCGGACAGTGCACTCAGACAGGAAAAAGAAAAGGGAGGCTTAAAATAGGAAAAATTATGATCACTGCATACAGCTGATCACCTGCAAACCCTGAAAATACTCACAAAATCTCAAGCAAAACAATTCACCAGGAAATCATGATGTGAAACTGAAGGCGATCATGAAGTAATAGAAATCATGTTCACCAACAACAGTTAAGAAATTTAATGGGATAAAAAGTTTCATCTGCAATAACAATAAAAAGGAAATACTTAGAAATAATAAGAAACTAGAAAGACCAAGATGCAGACAACTTTTGAATACCCCTTAAAAAGGAGAAAAGTAAGCAGAGCATGGTGGTGCACATCTGTGATCCCAGCACTCAGGAGGCTGAGGCAGGAGGATCACTGTGAGTTGGAGACCAGACTGGACTACATAGGGAGTTCAAGGCCAGCTTGAACTACATAATGAGACTCTGGCTAAAAAAAATAAATAAATAAAATTTAAAAATTACAAATGGAAATATACTTCTGCCTCTTAGGATAATTTCACATCAGAAAGTTGTTATGTCTCCGTAAGTTAAAGTATAAGTAAAAATTCTAATATGTATTTTTGGGGGAGGTCTATAATGCCTACATAAAAAGATAAGAATTGCCATTTTGAAAACTTTGGAAAAGAAGGTAATGTGGATGAAGTAACCATGATGGCTATTAAAAAGTAGTATAACTTTTACCTGAAACAACATGGCACTGATTGGACAGGCCTAAGGAAAGAGAAATGCAAACACAAAGAAGCCAGGTGTGGTGGCACATGCCTGCATCCTTGCATGCCTGTGGGCTGAGGCAAGAGGGTTGCAACCTCAGGCCTATACTGGGCAACCTAGCCAGCCACTCAGTGAGATCCCGTCTCCAGAATAACAAAAGCTAGGCCCGTGGGCACATACCTATAACCCAGGAATACAGGAGGAAGGGACGCAACTCCCAGATCTGCTAGATATCTGAAACACAAGTTTGTGCTCTCTAAAATCGAAGACTGAATTCTAGGAACTGAGGTTCAGAGTAGGAAGAATTTATTGAGAGAAGGAAAGCTTCTGCCTAAGAGAGACAGAGGGGGACCGGAAAGTGGGCTGCCCGCCTGCCCCACTTCTCAAAGGTGTTTTATGGGGCAAAGCCACAAGGTGAGGCGGGTTCAAGGCGGGACAAAACTACAAGACCCAGTGGAAAATTACAAGGTGGGCGTGAGGTGGGACAAAACCATGACCAACCAATGAGATTACAGGTACGGTCACCCAGGTGATATTGATTAAGTGGGGGTCAGATGGGAAGACAAGTCGTACAGGAATTTCTGGAAAGGGAATGGGGTAGGGAGATTAATGTCTATTTAGAATATCACTCACTGCTATTCCTCTCTAGGGGAAGTAGATGGGTGCAGTACCTCTTTCTTTTTATAATGTTAACCAGTGAATGTGCCTCAGTTGTTTTTCGATGCTGAGGGCCCAGCTTTGTCCAACTGCCTTATAATAATTTCTAACTCACGTAGCTATCTGCAGTACCAGCACTCTGGCAGGCTGACACAGAAGGATCACAGGTTTGAGCTCAGCCTGGGTAACTTTGTGATTTAGCTAGACCTGGAATCAAAATTTAAAATATTTTAGCTGGACATGGTGGCACATGCCTGCAATCCCAGTACTTGGGGAGCTGAGGCAGGAGGATCACTGTGAGTTTCAGACCAGCCAGGGCTACATAGTGAGTTCAAGGCCAGTCTGAATTACATAGTGAGACCCTGTCTCAAGAAACCAAAAAAATCAAACTTTGGGGGGGTACCGGGGATCAAACTCTGGTCTTTCCACTCGCGAGTCAGGTGGCTACAATTAATTTTTTTTGCTTAAACTCTTTTATTGGTACATGTTAGGTATACAATACGTTTGCATTTATCATTGGGTGCTTGTACCTGTACATCATGTATCTTGGTTATTTTTTCTCCGTTCCCTGCCCTCCCTTCACCCGCTCCACCCTTCCCTATTTACAAAGACTTTGTTTCTTTTCTCGTCATTTTTCCTTTCCCTTCTTTCCTTTCCCCTTCCCCTCCCACTTCCCCTACCCCTTTGGACCTTTTGTTCCTATTTCAAATTATCAACTATTTGTTTTAAAATTAAATATTTTTAAAGCCTGGGAGTGTGGCTCCGTGTGAAGAGTCCTGGGCTCCACCCCCAGTACCAGAAAGAGAAATGAAAAGAAGAGGGAGGGCAAGGGAGATGAGAGCAGAAGAAGGTCCACAGCAACGAAGGCTGCATGGTGTGTGTGACCCCAGGTAGAAGGCGAGGACCCAGTACATGTTGTTGAAACAGTGGGGACACGTCTGACACTGTCACGGGAAACAGGAACTATGACATCTCCCAACCTGTTAACTGCATGATACACCCAGTTCTTGTCCTCTGGAAATCAAAGAATGAGTCCTAGGAATGACAGAGGTTAAAAGTAGGAAGATAGGGCTGGGGATTGAGCTCAGTGCTTCCGCCACCTGCCTCCAAAGCAGAAGGTCCCAAGTTCGGTCCTGAGTTCAATTCCTGGTTCCAAAAAAACCCCCAAAAGTAGGAAGATATTTATTGATAGGACAGCTCCTGAGGGGCAGGAAGGGTCCCGAGGGGGTGGCCAAGGACCCCACTTTACAGAGAAGTTGTATAGGGTGAAACCCACATGGGCCACGCCATGAGCACCCAATAAGGTCACAAGCGTAGTCACCTAGGTAACGGTTTCCGATTGGGAAGCAAGTCACGAACCAAGGGTGGATGGAGAGAACAAGGATTTTCCTAGGGGACAGTGGGTCCGGAGGTCTCTGGTCACCCCCAGGGTGGTCGATGCCCATCTACACTCCCCTAGGCCCAGTTCTTTGAAGAAGCGTGTGGGTCTGGTCATCCTGTCTCCATCCCGAGGCCTGGTCTTCAGCCGATGTGCAGCTGTGCTGTGTTTCACCTTTGTCCTGGCCCTCTCGAGGACCCAGCCCTATCTGACTGCCTCTAATATTTCTACCTAGCTCATCTGTCTATAAAAACTCCAGGAGATGGTCAGTGCAGATGGATAGAAGATTCAGATATTAAACATGAAACCATAGCTCTCCAAACCTGGACCCAAATCCATTAAAAACTCCAGCAAAATTCTAACACTCGTGCTCATGTACACGTTTCTCAAAGGTGAAAAAGAAATAGAAAACTGACACACAGCCAATACACAAAAGCCAAAGGAGCTGACAAACTTGGAAAAAATATCACAGATTTTAATCTGCCTATTTAAAAACTAAGCGTCACAGGTGGCGTTTCCCAGGCATCAGGCTTTGCCTCAGCTCATCTGGGTACCCGCCCTGCGGTCTCCGGCGTACCGGCGCCCTCTCCTGGCAGGGAGGGGTGAAGCAACGAGAGAGGCTGTATTCCAGCCCCAACCGGGCCCAACAGGTGCGGCCGGGCTGGGAGCCACCCCAGGCCCAGCGGAGCAAGCTTCCCCTCCGTGGTGGCCCCCGTGTCTAGGCGACGTCCCGGGACATCCGTGTACACTTGTTTAAAAATCTGCCACACTCACCACCTTCCTCCTCTGGGGACAGAAATGGGACCAGGGTGGGAGAAGGCAGAGAAGCAGGCCTGCTCCGGAGGCAGGGAGCACCCTGCTGTGGGATTCTCTGTCTGTGGTCGACGGGTCCTGGGAGAGTCGGGCCATCTGCTGTCCCCGCCGGCGGACTCAGGGGCACCGTGGACCTTTCTGCCACCAAGTAGGGTCCCCGGGGTTTCTCTCCCTCGTTGGTGTCCCACAAAAAGAACTGGACAGGACACAGAAAAGGCAGCCAGGTGGAAATGCGCTCTTTGGGGCACAAGCGGAGGATGAGGAAGTCTTTATCCTCCAGATTCCCGGGTTATCTCCTTCTCGTGCAAATGAGGCATTGGGCAGTCACCCTATCACTGGGCATCAGACAGTTAGAAGTAGACATATGTAAATGAAGGATCAACAACAGCGTCTTTCGATTGGCTGTGCCCCTATGCAAATGAGGGATTGAAAACAGCATCTTCTGATTGGTCCTGTGAACAGCACCAGATACCAAATGAAGGACTGAAGATCCGGTGCCTGCAGCCTGGGCCCTGCAGTCTCTAGCCCGGCCGACTCCTCACCTGCAACCTGTGCCCCAGGGTATTTGTCTGCTCAGCAGCCGGCGGCTCAGGAAGGAAGTACTTGCAAAAGAGAAAAGAACGGGAGCCTCTAGAAGTTGCTGGCGGTGCCCTTGTGGGCGGCCCGTCCCAAGTTGGGCATCACAGAAGCACCAGAGCTGGCCCCGCCCCTCCCGGGCCCCGCCCCATCCCCGCCCCGACCCCCCCCCCCCGCGACTGAGGCGCAACCCTCCGAGGCCCCGCCCTCCCCGGCGTCCCCTCGGGCCCCGCCCCTCCCTGGCCCCGCCCCTCCCGGCCCCCCGCCTCTGGAGCAACTCGTCTGGGGATTCCCTGAGTTTCATTTCTGACACCCCGGGAGGAGAAACGAATAAAATCTGAAGCAATCAGGCCAATACCTTGAGACCGAGAGGACGTTCAGAAAACACCCCTCGGGCCTCGCGCGCCCGGGGTTTCGACTCCAGCTCCTGAGCTGCGCGCTGGGCCGGTCCTCAGTCAGGATGCCGGGCCCGCCCAGCTACTCCATCCACCCCGCTGTCAACCTCGTAGGACCCGAGTCTGCCTGGGCGAGGCCCGGGCTCTCGGCCTTTCTTCCCAACCAACCGGAGTTGACTGAGGAGAGGCAGACCCAGCGGGGTTGAAGGAGAGGGTGGGGGTGCAGAAGCCAAGCAGGGCGTCTACAGCGAGCCGGGCAGCGTGGGGCAGTGCTGTCCCCACACTGGGGCACTCGGGCAGCCTTTCAGCAGGGTGCCACGCCTGGCATGCTGGTGCACACCTGTCATCCAGCCCTCAGGGAGGCTGAGGTGGGAAGTTCCAGCCCAGATAACTTAGTGATGTAGGAAGGCCCTAAGAATCAAAATTGTTAAAATGAAAACGGTTGTCATTGTGAAAGCCATGGATTCAATTTCAGGTACCACGAATTAGAATCCATGAGGATTTAAGGACTCCTCCTCAGAGGGAGCAGACCCCTGCAGCTGGGGTCCCTGGGGCACCAGGACCCCACAGGCTCCGGGACTGGGAAGGGGGCAGTGGGGTTGCCCGGCCTGAGGCCGATCCGAAAATCGCCCTGTGGGTGCAGTGTTTCTGCCAGGTGTGTTCAGTGCAAGCAGGAAAATCTATCTAAGAGGCCCGGGGCTGGCCGCGTGGGGGCCTGGAGGCGAGTGTGGGGAGGACGTCCAAGCAGGAGGAGCAGACTTCGGGCTGGGTCCGGGGCCAAGGGCACAGGTGCTTTGCAGCTTCACGGAGCCCAGCTGCCTTCTCTCAGGTTAAGCGAAGCAGCACTCGCTGCCGGGCAGGAGCGGGGTGTGAGCGAGCTGTGGGAACCAGTGGGAAGGGCCAAGCCCTCAGTGGAGCGGCTGAGGAAGGGCGGAGACCCACCCTGGGGTGCTGTGGGCCTGTGAGTACAGCACCCTGAGTGTGGGTCCACGCGATTCACAGCGAGGCTAAGATGGTGCTCGGCTGCCAGTGACCAGGACTTGAAGTAAGGGCTTGCTCCAAGTGAAAACTGCTGCTCTCCGTGAGGGTGGACGCCTGCGAGTGAATATTATCCATTGCTCTGTGTGTGAGCACGGCAACACTCGAAAACTGGCCTCTGTTCCTTAAGGCGCTGCCAGAACGCGCGACTCTTAGGAAGGGAATAGGTTCCCAAATCCAGGGCCCGGAGACGTCCAGGCAGGAGGGGCTCCCTGGGGAACCTGGAAGGAGGTGGCTGGACCCACCCAGAGGGATTCATGCCAGGGAATCTGCACCCTGGGCGCCTGGCCATGCCCCCTCCAGGCCTGGGAAGAGGTGACTCCCTGACTTTCATGGGGCCTGGGGCTTTCTGGGTCCTGTTCTGCAAAGAGCCTGTGGTTCCTGTTCTGCCCAGAGTGAGTTCGGGCTTCGCCTCCCCCTGGGCCTGCAGGCAGCCTCCCCGCTGAGCTCACAGCCCGGGACAGGACTCCCCGCAGTTCCTGAGTGGCAGGTGAGGGCCCAGAAGGCTCGGCGGGACTCAGGGGGCTCCTGGCCTGGGGGTGCCGGGTCCCAGGAGCTGGCAGTGCACAGCGCAGGGACCTGGCCATGTGGGCCTTGGCCGCTGATCCCTAGCCCTGGAATTTGGGTCACCCAGGCTCTCCAGGCTCCCTGACCCAGCTGGGTGGCTCTGGCGGGGTAGCTGCTCCCCACTCACAGCAGACTTGGGGGTGTCCTCAGGACTGGGAAATGAGCTAAGGGGGTAGCGGGGGATACCTGCGGCTTCCAAAGGGCTGTGACTCCCCAGGCGCTGCCTGTCCTGGAATGGGGGCCCCACTAACAGGCTCCCCTACCTGGGCGCTGGTGGCCCAGATGAGTTTCAGTTTCCATTTCCTTTCTGCTCAGAGCCTCCTCCTGCTAGGGGGGTGGGCGGGGCGGGGCCAGGTCCCTTTAAAGCTGGTCTGGCAGCTCCTCATCCAGCACTGCCCAGTGACTGGTGAGTGTTGTCCCCTGGGTTCTGCGGGACGGGGCAGGGGACAGACGCGGAGGGAGGGGGTCCCCAGGGACTGGGGTGTGGGCACCGAGCAGGCTTTCAATCCACTGCTGCCCCTGAGCCCCCAACAGCAGAAGACCGGGCTCTGTGATGTGTGTTACATTTGGAGTGACATCCGGGCCCTGAGAGGCAGAGAGGCGGGGACTCTAGGGACAGCCAGGGTCCCCAGGGAGGGCTGGCAGCAGGGGGTGGGGCGGCACACATGCCCGGCTCACTGTCTGGGTACAGGAGACTCCGGGGAGACCCAGGGCGCAGGAGAGGGGCGTGGGGAGGACTCCCCAGCGTTGTGGGTGTGGGTGTGGGTAGAGGGAGTCCAGGGGCTGCTGGAAGCTGTGCCCCACCCTGGGAGCCACAGGCTGCCCCGGTGGGCTCTTGGAATGATGGGATCTCCTGGGAATGGGCTTTTCCTAGGAAGCAGGGTCACTAGTGTTAAGGCACCCAGCGACTTCTACCCCTGCACCAGTCACTCAAGGGAATCTGAAGGCGTCACCTGTCTGCTTGGGGACTCAGCAGCTGGAGCCCCTGGCCCGCTCGGCACCCCTTCCTTCCCATCCTCCCAGCCTGCCAGCAGTGGGAGGAAGTGCATGTATTCAGCTGTAGGAAGCGCATGTGCTCATCAGCAGGAAGTGCATGTGCTCGAGCCTTTTGGCCTCTTACTCATGAGCATTTTTTTTTTTTGGTGGCAGGGATCGAACTCAGAATCTTGAGCTTTTGAGGCAGGCACCGGAACCACTGAGCTAAATCCCCGGCCCATAATTTTTTTTTTGTGGTATTGGGGATCGAACTCAGGACCTTACACTTACACTTGTGAGGCAGGCAGCAGCACCACTGAGCTAAATCCCCGGCCCTTATAGCTGCCACCAAATCTTTTTTTTTTTTTTTTTTTTGGTACTGGGGATTGAACTCGGGTCCTTGTGCTTGCGCAGCAGGCGGCGAAACCACTGAGCTAAATCCCTGGCCCCTTAAGAATTGCCTTTTTTTTTTTTGGTACCAGAGATTGAACTCGGGTCCTTGCGCTTGCGAGGCAGGCAACAGAACCACTGAGCTAAATCCCCGGCCCCACTCATGAGCATTTAAAATCCACCAGGTCCTGGAGGCCAAAAGGGAAGGGGACACAAGTGTCAGAGGGGACTCTAATGCAGGAGGGAACCAGAGTGCCAAGGGGCTGACACCCGGCATCTGAGGCCTGGCTGCACCTGCCTGGAGGAGGCCTCTCTTGGGGTCCTGTGGAAAAAGCAGCTGTCCCATCCCCCAGTCCTGTTCGGGGGCCTTCGGTGCCCTCCCAGTCTGCGCCTGCACCTGTGTGCAGTGGGACCACAGGGACCGCCCACCAGTGAAATGTGGTGGAGGGGCATCTGTCCCCCTGCCCAGGGACAGCAGGAGTCAGCATGGCCAGGAGGGGGGTCCTGGGCAGTTGCCATCTCCAGTGCCCAGCACAGGCTCTAATGGGACCCCCTCCCCGGGTGCTGTGCACATCAGATCTGCAGCTGGGAGGGGAGCAGAGCCAGCAAGGGGAGGGCTGGGAGGTGCTCAGCCCCCCTGCAAGCTTGGGGTTTGGGGAGAGCTGAGGAGCAATGAGGGGTGGGGTCAGGGTCACCCCGCTCGACTCCTCCAGGACCCAACAGGTGGCTGTGCTCTGGGCCGTGTGGACCCAGCAGCCTGGTGCCCAGGGCAGTGAGTTCAGAGGCAGGTTGAGGCCAGCATGACACAGAGGCACAGACACAGCCCCAGGGCTTGGCTGTCCTGGGATTGGGCTTCCACCCCTGCCTGTGACCCCAGGCCTGAGAAACTCAGGATTCAGAGTCATCCCCCCTCAGCCTCCTGGCTTTGTTGTCTCTGCCCTGAGCTGCAGAGCACAGTGGGGGTTAGGGGAGCTGTGCATGGTTCCTGAGGGAAGGAAGAGGGGGCTGGGGCCCGCATCCCCAGGGGCATGCCTGCGGTGACCTGCCTCTCCACCTCCGCCCTCCCCATTAATGGGTCCTGCCCACCAATAACAGCACCAGCTGGGCAAGGGGGGCGTTCCAGATGTAAACCACACACAGATGTCGCTTTATGAAACAAACTAAGGAAGAGCTTGGCTCCCTACATCCTGTTTGGCTGGGTCCCGAGGCCCCATGGGTGCTGGGCTTGGCACCAGCGATGCTACCTCAGTGCTTGAAGGCCATGGAGGCAGTGGCAGCCCCTTAGACCAGTGCTGCAGGGAGGCAAAGAAGGGGCCTCACCTGGGAGCATGGGACCCCTGAGACACCAGGCCCTCCTGTTGGCCAGCGAGGGGGAGTGATTTGGGAAGAAATTTCCAGATGGCCAGAATCCACAGAAACCCTTGTAGTTCCTGGTCTCACAGTCACCCCTCTGGCCCTCACACAAGGAGCACATCCCACCATCCCTTTCCAGGTGGAGCAATGAGGGGCGGTGCTGCCCTGGACACAGGTCTGGCGTTAGGGTGCAGAGGGGCGGCTGGACGGCTGCGTGGGGCATGAGCTCTGAGCCCCGGCCTGGCAGCCACCTCAGGGCTTCAGACCATGCTCACGTGTCGGCGCCAACTCTTTTTAAGCTCCAGTGCAAGTGGAGAAGCAGGAACAAGATGTCTCATTCTGCACCAAACGCCATAAAACGATGTGTGGCTGCTACATCCAAGCACCTCTCCCTCAATGGAGATGCTAACAAGGGAGAGCAAGCCCAGCCCATGGTAAGTTGCTCTCCATGCAGACGGGCGCCGTGTCCATCTGAGGGGTACAGCGGGGTTTGCATGTTGTAGAAGGTCAAAGAGGAGGGCAGGCTGCTGCTTTCCTGAGAGGGTGGTGTGCTGTCCTTTGGTGACTCGGCTTGGAACAGCAGTGGAATGGAGACCCTTTGCCCTGGCTGAATGTGGCTGTGGCACCATCTTGGTTTGGGAAAGCAGGCGAGAGAGAGAGAGACGCTGACATGCTTGTGTGGGAACCGGCTGGACCCCAGGTCCAGGGAGCACAGTGCCGGTCCTGTCCACACTGTGGATCGTTATCAGCCACAAACCCCATGAGGTCTCCTTATGACACTTCCTCCCCAGGGAACTGCGTGGTATCCGATTTCCTGTGATCAAGACCTATTTCTGGTGGGAACTGAGCATGGGCTCTGGAATGAGCCCCCCCAACTTTGGACCCAACACTGCTCCTTTCAGCTGTCTGACCTGGGGAAGTTCTTTCTCGATGTATCAGCCTGGTTTTCCCTGTGTAAGATGGGATCAAAGAGCACAGGGCTTTGAGAGGAGGAATGCCACCAATGTCAGACCCACAGGAAGTACACTAGTTATGATAGTTAAATGTTTTAAACCCTGGACCACCAGCCTGTTTCACGTTATCTCATTTTTTAGGTAATGTTCAACAGGTTTGCCAGTGATATTAATGGCAGTGTTGACCATCAGAACTCAGTGAGGATGGCCTCCCGTCTCTCCATCTGCATAAAGCCCCTGTTTCCATTTCCCTCCTTTGCCTGCCAAGCCTTTCTCTGGCTGGGCTGCGACCCTCAGGGTGTGGCACAGCATGAACGCAGGGCCTCTGTTGGTCAGCGTTGTGTTACTGTAACAGAAAGTCCTGAGATGATGAGCTTATAAAGAGAAAAGTCTAACTTAGCTCATGGTGCCAAGCCTCCGGCCCGTGAGCAGGTTACGAGGTTGCTTTGGGCACCCGATGGCACAGCACGGTGGGGGGTGTCACAGACGAAAGTGGTTGGGAAACAAAAGTAAGAGGAGAGGAGTCTACGGCCCCCTTTCCACTGCAGCCTCTCTGCCCAGTGCCCGAGACCTCCTCAGCTTCCTTCCCTCCACCTCCCAGCAGCGCCAAGCTGGGACCCAGCACGTGTTCTTGCTTCTCCCTCTCTTGGCATTCTGCCTTCTTTGGTGAAACCGTGCATGTAGGAGGGCATTCCCCTGTGTTGGCATAGAAACAGCCTCAACCTCTTGGGATACATCTTTAACTAACAGCTGTGCCTTTACCTGGTTGAAACCCCTTCCAGGGTGGCGTGAGAGCCTTCCGAGGGGATACTTCCCTTTCTCTCCACTCCTTTATGTCTTGCATCTTCCTCTCCCCTGTATCAGAAACCTCACAACACGTTGCTATTGACTTGATTCAAAAAGCCAATTACCTTTACAGGATATTTAAACAATGTAAAATGTAAAGTCCTCCCGCTGGTGGTGTCGATTCCACAGTGTCGATGCCGATTTTCAGTCAGCGCTGTTCCCTCTCCTGTGTGGGTGAAGAATGTCTTCAAAAGTCTTTATTCTCTGTGAGGTTTTAATGTTTTTAATCTTCTGTTTGATTTTCATGAAAATGGCATAGGAAAGTGGTGAAGAGCAAGCAGCAGCTTGCTGTGTCTGTACCCCAAAGTGGCTGCTATTTCTCAGCCACGTCATTTGCACTTCCACGTCTCAGTTTGGTCATCTATGAAATGGGCTACGTTACGATGACCTGAATAACCCAATGTGCCCGCAGAGCGACGGAGAATGAGGGAGAGAGTGTGTGCAGAGAGCCACGCAGAGCCCAGCACTAACAATGTCAGCTCTCCTCTGTCTCTTTTCATAAACGAAGTGGGAGCTTAATAAATACTGTTTAAGATGCAACAATCACAGCCTCACCACTTGTAGTGTAAAAGTCAAGGGTCCCCACCTGGAGACACAGTGGCCCCCACCTCTCTGGGTTCGCTGCCAGCCCTCCAAGGTACACACGTGCCACTGCTGCCTTCATCTCTCAACATATTTTTGTTGGGCACAGAATTGTCAGTTGATGGTGTTTTTTCAGTAATTTAAAAATGTTGAGAAATGAGGTTGTAGCTCAGAGGCAGACCTTTTTTGCTGTTTGTTATTGTTGTTGCTTTGAGACAGGGTCTCACTATATAGTTCAGGCTGGACTTTGACTTACTGTGTAGCCTAAGTGGACTTGCACTCACAGCGATCCTCCTGCCTCAGCCTTCTGAGTTCTGAGAATACAGGCTTGCCCCACCACACCCAGCTCTCAGATGTAGACTATATTTTTAGCACATCTGAGTCTCTAGGTTCAATACTGTTAGGGATGGCTGTGTCTTGATGTCCCGCAAAGCCTCATGTGGTCATAGGTGGAGCTTGTTCAGAGGTGGCTGGATCTGGAGTGTGTGACTGATTCATGGCTCAATGCTAGGGTTAGGGTGCTAGGATAAATCAGTCCGCTGATTGGTTTGGCACCACTCTAATCCCAGTAGACTGGATAGAATATGAAAGGGACAGAAAAAAAGCTGTGAAGGTAGCTTGTTGGTTCCCTCGCTTACTTTGCTGCCTTCTGCCTGCCTTGAACTGTTTCTCCTTTGTGAGGTCCCCCTACCATGCCACCCTGCCTTGGAGCCAGCCAAGTATGGACTGAAATCTCTACAAACTGTGAGCTAAATAAATCTTTCCTCCTTTAACTTTGGGTGTTGGGTATTTTGTCTCAGCAATGACAGAAAAGTAACTAAGTCACATACCAATACCGACAAAGAACTTATTGGAAAACTGTTGTCTCATTGTGTTCATGATGACATTCTTTCTGATTAGGACTCTGCTGTCGAGCTTGTCTTTGTTCCTCTGTATGTAACATGGCATTTCCCGACTGCTGCTCCATTTCCTCTTTGTAACTGGCTGGAGCCCTTTAAAGTGAAGTCTTTGTGTGGTTTGTATCACCTGTTCCATGCTTGGGGTTCATTGAATTTCTTGGACCTTTGGGTTCACAGTTTTCATCTGTCGAGGACCTTGAGTGTATTAGATTTTCTTCACATATTTCTTCTGTCTATTTGTCAATCTGGTTTTGGAATTCCAGCAGCCTGTTTGTCACTGTTTGGGAAGCTGGCATCTTCAGTGAGTAGGACAGGCTCCACAGAGGAGATTCTGCATTGTTGCCTCCCCAGGTGCCTGAGAACAACCTCTGCAGGCAGTACAAGGAGAAGGTGCAGCCCTGCATCGACCTCATCGACTCGCTGCGGGCCCTGGGTGTGGAGCAGGACCTGGCCCTGCCCGCCATCGCGGTCATCGGGGACCAGAGCTCGGGCAAGAGCTCCGTGCTGGAGGCTCTGTCAGGAGTCGCCCTCCCCAGGGGCAGTGGTGAGTGCTACGTCCTCTCTAGTGGGCTTGGGGTGCCTGGATCGAGGTTCAGCTCTGAGGCTGTGAATGAATATCAGGGTTTCGGTCTCTGATGGCTTGCAGGTGGCCAGCCCTTCACTTGCCTAACCTGGCCTTTCCACTGTGCAGGGTCCCGGTGTCTCTGCAGCCTCTCATGAGTGCACTGCTTGTAGTGCTAGGGGTTCTACCACTGTGATATCTTCCGACCTCCGTTAACTTGACTGACACCCCTCAAGGCCCTGTCTCCCCACAAGCACTGGGGTGAGGGCTTCTGCATACGCATCTAGGGGACAACCGTGCAGTCCATAGCAGCGTCTCACTGAGTGTGTGTGTGGGGGGGGCTCCGTGGAACCTGGGGAGTTCTGAGTGAAGGGCGGGGCCAGCCCGTGCTGTGCCCCTGTGGGCGGCCTTCCTGAGCACTTCCCTGGGGAGGTATGGACCTGCACCCGGCTCAGTGGTGCTCTGTGAGGTGCAAGGCTGAGGGGGTAAGTGAAGGCTCGAGGGAAGAGGTCAGAGTCGGGACGCAGGTGCGGTGTGGGAGACAGGGGCTCCTGGGCTGTGCTGGGACAGTGACGAGTGAGCCTGTGTCGGGGACACTGGGGGCGAGTGCAGATGCTCCAGGCGTCCCCACTGCAGTTGTCACCTGAGCTGGCTGCAGGATGCAGGAAGCCTGAGGGCTGGTGCTTTCCACCATGAAGAGCAACATCCCCTGGGAGCCTGTGTCAAACAGCGGCTTGAGGTCACCCTGACAGAGGCCAGCGCCTCTGAGGGGAGGACAGAGAGGTTTCTGTCGCCACCCCAGCCCCGGGGCCCAGTGTGTGAGCAGTGTTGGCCGGGGCCTCATGTGGGGCTCTGGGACCAGAGCTGAGGATGACACACGTGTGGCCCTAGGCATTGTCACCAGGTGCCCTCTGGTGCTGAAGCTGAAGAAGCTGGACCAAGAAGAGGGGTGGAGAGGCAAGCTCAGCTACCTGCAAGTCCAGGAGGACATCGCGGACACTTCCAAGGTGGAAGGGGCAGTCATCAAAGGTCAGCGCCCCACGTGCCCTCTGCAGGACGCCTGGTCCAGCTGCAGCGAGGCCTGTGATGGTCCCCACTGAGTCCTTCATAGGCCTCACCTTCACCCTTGGGCCCTGCACAGGCCCCGGTGCTCTTTGTCCCTGGAGGTTAGGGGCTCCAAGCAGCAGGGAGGCCAAGCCCGATGGCAGCACCTTTGGGGTCTGCCCCTCTTTCTGTGATGTCCTGATGGCCCTGCCGCATCCCACTGGTGGGGCCAGCTCTGTAGAGGGACAGGGCTGGGAGGGCGAGAGGCAGCACGTGTGCCCAGGAGCTGTGGGAGTCCTAGAGGGGGGCAGACAGGGCGGGCACAGTGTGGGCAGTGCAATGACGGGTGGGACTCAGTCACAGAAGCGTCTGCCAAGTCAGAGCACCCAGGGTGGAGCTCCGGGGTCAGGGACCGAGTCTCCTGTGTCCATCTGTCTGCCCCAAGTGGAGGCTCCATCCTCGGCCCTCATGGTGGAGCCAGCAAGGCCTCATTCTGGCCACCAATCAGTGGCAAAGCGACCATCACTGCCTCCTGCCGTGCATTGCATGTGACGTTTCCATACACGTCTCTGGCCTGAGCTCAGTGTCGCCCCGCAGCTCCCAGACACAGGCTTTGGGGTTGCTTCCCAGGCTTTCCCATACCTGCCATCGCTGTTATTTCCGTCTGTGCTCTGGGTCCAAGCCAGTGTTTCAAATGTCAGGGAGGGAAATGTGAGCACAGGGTGGTAGCGAGCCATTGGAGGAGCAGCTCCACACCTGCGGCGTCAGTCCCAAGTGAGACGGGGGACATGAGCCTCCTACAGGACGCCCACAGCCGGGGCCCCACTGGCCTCAGCTGACCCCAGCCAGAGCAACCTGCAGCTTGGGTTTGGGGAATCCCCTGCGCGTTCCCTCCTGCCCATCTCCCCCCATGAGTGTCATCCCAACATGGAGGGAGCAACAAGGGGCTCCGCTGGGCACTGCTCCGGGCTGGGTCCCCTGGACAGCACCACCCGGCCACTCTGAGGACGGTGCAGGGCACGCCTGGCAAGTGCTGCTGTCCATGTGGATCGTGTCCCTCCCATCACAGAAGGTGGGCTCTGCTCTAAAGGACGTGCTGTCCAGGCCCCAGAGTGGAGGTGCTTCCGGCCTTCCCTGGAACAGGCCATGTCCGCTGTAAGCCCTGGGGCTTTTCCTTTTCCTCTTCCAGCCCAAAACTTCATCACTGGCACCAGGCTGGGGATCAAGGATGAGCTCATCAGCCTGGAGATCAGCTCCCCCAGCGTCCCGGACCTGACTCTCATCGACCTTCCTGGGATCACCAGGGTGGCTGTGGGCAATCAGCCTGAGGACATTGGGTGCCAGGTAAGACTCGAGGCCCCTGCAGACCTGCCGGTGGGGTGCAGGAGGCACAGCGCGCAGTGGGCGATGGGTGCAGGGCTGTGTTGCAGAGGGACAAGTGCAGTGCGGTGGCAGCGGAGAGCCCTGTGGTCTTCAGCACCACGCTTGATGCTGAACGTGAGGCAAGCGGCCCAACCGGACACAGACTTCGGTTTCCCGCTTCCTGGGACGACTCAGTTTAGGCCACGCTTCCGCTCCGCGGCACCTGCACTCGGGAGGGTGCGTGGTGAGAAGGCTCCTGCCCCGGAGAAGAGCGCGAGCACAGCTGGAGGGAGACTTGGGGGTGGGGGAGCCTCACTTCCTGGCCACAGGCTCCGGGCACGGCCGGACAGCACTGTTGGCACGGCGTCAGGCACTGCGACTGCCGGATGGCAGCGTTCAGGGGGAGTCAAGCAGCTCCAAACTCACGGTCGTCCCTGCCCCCTCAGCTCGTGACTGCTGCACACGAGTTAGCTCGTCTCCCTCAGCTTGGCAGCAGCCCCAGGGCAGCCTTCCTGGGGCCCCTTCTCTGACCTTACTGCTCAGGGGGAGACAGCCCTGGTGTCCATGAATCCAGCAAGTGCAGCCAGGGCGGTCTGCCCCTCCCTCACATCTCAGGAGGCTGTGCTGTCGTCTCCCGCAGATCAAGCGGCTCATCATGAAGTACATTGAAAAGGCTGAGACCATCAACTTGGTGGTGGTCCCCAGCAACGTGGACATTGCCACCACGGAGGCTCTGAGCATGGCGAAGCAGGTGGATCCCGAAGGAGACAGGACCATAGGTGCGGAGTGGGGCTGAACTGGTGGCTGGGGTGCCCGTGGGAAGGCGGCTCCGAAGCCAGGGCTGGCTCTGCATACAGAGAGTGGGGGCCTGCACCCCGCAGGAGGAGCCGCCCGGACGCCCACAGCCGGGAGGAGCGCGCCCTCTCTGGCCCTTGTGGCCACCATTTGCCTGGTTCTCTCCACCTTCCTGCTGTGGTGGGCTCAGGGCAGTGGGCAGGCAGGGCCAGGGCATGAGGGCGTCGAGTTCACTGGGAGCCAAAGGAGCAGGGAGCAAGTAGATGTCCCTGGGGATGTGGCGTGCACAGTGGAGTCTCCTCGCCCAGCACTGGGGAAGGTAGGGGGAAGAGCCCCTGGTGCAGGCGCTGCCCTCTCGTGGCTGCCCTGCAGGGCTCTCCAGCTCGGTGGACCAAGCCCTGGGCCCCTGGGCCCCTGGGCCGGGCAGGAGCCACCCTGGCCTCCATCTGGGGACTGCGTGAGTCCCCTGACCAGGAGTCTCGGTGCAGGGATCCTGACGAAGCCCGACCTGGTGGACAAAGGCACGGAAGACAAGGTGGTGGACGTGGTGCACAACCTGCTGTGCCCCCTGAAGAAGGGCTACATGGTGGTCAGGTGCCGCAGCCAGCAGGACATCCAGGCGCGGCTGAGCCCGACCGAGGCCCTGCAGAGGGAGCAGGCGTTCTTTGAGGACCACCCTCTCTTCAGGTGCGCTGCACTTCGAGTCCTGGGACAGTGCCGCCAGGGACATCTGTCCCCGCCAGGGTGACTTAGCCTGGAAGGCGGCTGTCGGGTGTGCAGGAGTGTGAGCGTGTGTGAGCATGTGTGTGAGCGTGTGCGTGTTCCATGGAAATGGCCTGTAAAATTAAAAGGAGAGTTCACAGAGGATTGCAAAAAGCAAAAGAAAACATCAGTGACCATGAGGGGGGACGTGGCTCTGTCACCACACACAGCGGGGCTGGGAGCCAAAGCGACAGAGACGTGACGAGAGAAGACAGCAGCCCGACACAGCCACTCGTGTGTGTTGGACCTGTGGAAAATGGGCCAGTTCTGACCAGTGAAGGGCACAGGAGGTGGGGCTGTCAGGGGTCAGCGCTCCCAGGAGGCTGCAGGGAGGCGGCCTCAGAAGCACAGACGAGCCTCGCACGCACACTGGAAGGAGCCGGGTCCGTGGCAGAGACACCAGGGTCCGCCCGAGCTGGGCAGTCTCCAGCCTCGAAGAGGAGGGGTCCCCTGCCAGCTGCAGCGCGGGGGGCCTGGAGGACGCCAGGCTGAGCGAGGCAGCCTGACATCGCGGGCCTGAGGCTGGGTGGCCCACTGAGTGAGGCCCCTGGCCACCACCTCAGGCAGGGAGAGGCGGGCACCGGGCTGGAGGGGCCAGGGCGTGGGTGTGGGCAGTTTCATCTGCCCATGAGGAGGTGCCGGAGGACAGGGTGACCCTGAAGGAGCTTGATGCCACCGAACTGGCACCAAAATCGTTCCAAAGGCCACCTCACCGCATGTGTATTTTATGTTGTTTTGAAAAAGAAAATCACTGTGGAGATGGAAGCTTGGCACCCGTGTGCTGTCACAGTCAGGCCTGAGCTTGGCTCCCCCCCTCTGTCACCCTGAACGTTCCCGTCCCCGTCAGGGGGCACACAGAGGCGGGCAGCGTGACAGGACAGCGAGCCCTCCCTGCTCCTCACATGGTGCCCTTGGGTGCAGCCGGCCCTGTGCACACAGAGGGACAGAGGGTGCTCACACCAGCCGGACGCTCGGAAGGGGCGTGTGCAGGTGCACGAGCTATGGAGACGCGTGCAGCGTGGGCTTGGGAGGCGCAAGTCTGCTCGGAGACGCTTCCCTGCCAAGCTGGGCGGGAGTGCGCAGCAGTAGCAATGCGGAAGGGTGGAATGAGCAGCTCCACCTTGTGGGCCGGGTCTTCCCCCATCAGCCTTTCCCTCGGAGCACCTGAGCTGGGCTTGGCCTCCCCGAATGCGCCCCAAGGCCTCTCTCTCTGTCCCCCTCAGGGTGCTGCTGGAGGAAGGAAAGGCCACGGTCCCCCGCCTGGCGGAGAGACTGTCCTCTGAGCTCATCACACACATCTGTGTAAGTCTGGCCGGGCCCTGTGTCCCCTAGAGGGTCCCGCAACACCAAGAGGAGAGCGGGTTGCAGTCTCGAGGACCGTGATGGTGAGGGCAGAGCTCACCCGGGCCACCCCAGGGGCAGGAGCTCGCTGCCTGCGGCCCGGCCCTGAGCGGGCCGTGCTTCCTGGTCCTGTGCCTCCACCCTGGGCCAGGATCCTAACCCTGAGCTGAGGTTTTCTTTCCTGAGGCCCAATCCGGCATCCACGCGCCGTCTGCTCCAGCCCCGGGCGACCCCCGTGTCCCGGCTCCAGCCTCCTAGTGACCCGCATCACCCTGCCACCTGGAGCCCGGGAAGGGACCATGCTAACATCCGGGCCAGCGTGGTCCGTACACCCAGGCAGGCCCGGGGGCGGGAACACGATCCTGCTGCTTTGCCCCAGGAGAAAACGGTGTGAACGCGTGGGGGCTGCACTTGTCCCAGCAGCCACTTTTCCTGACAGAGCATCAGGCCACTGTCCCTGCCGAGGAGTCGCAGCAGGAGCTGCCTGGGTGGCCCTCAGTGGGCCGGGCACTGCGCGGTGGGCGCCTCTGTGTGGCTCGCGGCTGGTTGCCAGGGAGATGGGAGGCCCTGCTGCGCCTCCCTCTCTGCCCCAGGACCCCGAGGTGTCACCCGGACCAGGCAGAGCAGGCCGGGCCTCCCCTCCGTTCCGAGTCCAGGTTTCTAGGTCCCACTTTGTCTCTTGTGCTCCAGAAATCTCTGCCGCTGCTGGAAAATACAATAAAGGAGCGGCACCAGGAAATAACGGAGGAGCTGCAAAAGTACGGCATGGACATCCCAGAGGACGGAAATGAGAAAACGATCTTCCTGATCCAGGTGGGGCTCGCGCTGCCTGGCCCTGGAGACGCCTGCGCCTCTGTCCCCGGCAGCCCGCGCCTGCACCTGCCGCCCTCGCCCGCTCCAGGCTCCTCCTGACTCGCTGCGCCCGCTCCGCACGGAGAAGGGGCCGGCTGGAGGCAGAGGCCAGGAGCCCTGCTCGGGGCCTGGACGCTGAGCAGCCGGCACTGGGTCGGAGGGCAGCTGGGAGCTCGGGCTCTCCTGGCGGCACAGCCTCCTCCCGCCGCCAATGCAGAGTGGCCACCGGGAGGCGCACGCGACCCAGCATCGGAACGTCTCTGCTGTTTCTCTTCTTGACAGAAAATCAGTGCATTTAACAAGGACATCCGTGCTCTAGTCGAGGGCGAGGAGAGCGTGGGCAAGAATGGGACCCGGCTGTTTGCCAGACTCCGGCAGAAGTTCCAAGGCTGGAACTCCATGATCGAAGAGCACTTTGAAAAAGGTGAGTGTGTGGGCCGATCGTGCTGCTGTAACTGAGCGCCTCGGCGAGGGCCGTTTATGAAGGGCAGGGCCCGCTGCCCACTGCAGATGCCCAGAAGCCCAAGGTCCCGGCGCCCGTGCCCTGGGTGTCTGCTGAGGCTGGGGCTCTGCAGCTGCGGGCTCTCCAAGGTGGCGACCTCTGGCGGTGGCCTCACCTGGAGGAGGGAAGGAAGCTTGTCTGGCCTCTCGTCTAAGCACACGCGGTCTGTTTGTGGAGGTGCAGCCCCCACGACCTGACATCTTCTTAAAGACCGCTCTGAATGGCGCCACCCTGTGGGTGAAGTTTCAACATCTGAACCTGGGGGCCACGTTGACCCCGCCAGTGAGGCAGGGTGCAGTCCAGTGTCCGGTGTGGTCCATGAGGACCCAGAGCAGCATGGTGTGAGTGGGAGGAGGACCGTGGGAGTGGGGCATCGTCAACACGGAACCCGCCCTGGCTCTGTTCCTTGTCGGGAGCGAGGCTGCCCAGCACCTATGACTGATTGCCAGGGACACGTGTACCCTGGTCAGCTTCCCGCTGCTGACGCCCACAGCGTAGAGGACGCGGGGCGGTCTGCCTGGCCCACAGTTTCAGAGGTTCAGTCCGTGGTCAGCCGGCTCCAAGGCAGAAATGTCATGGCGGAAGGGCCAGGCAGAGCAAAGCTGCTTCCTTCATGGTGGCTGGGAAGCTGAGCACGGGGGAAGAGCAGTGGAGAGAGATGTGGCTTCCCCAGGTGCACCGCGAGACTCACTCCTCCAGCTGGGCCCTCAGCGCATTCATTGATGAAATTGGGTGCAGTGCCCCATGATCATCACATCTCAGGAGCCTGTTACTCCAGCTGGTTGGTGATCAGGAGACTCTGATTAGCAGTCAGCATGCATCATGGCTGCAGAGGATCCGACCTCACTGGTTGGGGTAGTTGGGTGGGTGTGAGCTCCCTGCTCTCCATCAGGAGTGGAAGCCCTGCTGGAGCAGTGATGGTCGTGTTTCTTCACACCGCTAACGACCTCATTTGCCTCTTTCTTAAAAAAATGTATTGGCCCATTTTAGGTATACGACACAGTTACATTCATCATTGGGATCTTGTACCTTTACATGAGTCTCTTGGTGCTTATAGTTTCCCCCTTCCCCTGCCCTCCCTTCACCTCCTCCACCCCTCCCTATTTACAGAGACTTCTGTTTCCATTTTTTCCTTTTCTCATAGTTTTCCTTTCCCCTACCCCTCCCACTTCTACTACCCCTTTAGACCTTTTCTTCCTATTTCACATTATCAATTACACATTTTGTTCCTTATTTAGACTTTAAGTTTCGCACACCAGAGAAACTATTTGTTATTTACACATGTGTGTCCTATTTATTTCACTTAAGAGGATGGCCTCAGTGTGCATCCATTGAGCTATAAATGTTTCTGATTCTTTATGGCTGAGTAGTAATCCATGTTATAAAAAAAACCCTCATCTTCTTTATCCATTTTCCAGTTGATGGGCACTTGGGCTGTTTCCAAGCTTTAGCTATTACAAACTGTGCTGCTATTAACATGAGTGCACATGTATTGCTGTGGTATGATTCTTTTAATTCTTTTGGGAAGATCCCCAGCAGGGGAATAGCTGGGTCAAATGGGACCTCTAGCCCTAGTTCTTTGAGGTATCTCCACACTGATTTCCACAGTGGTTGCACCAGTCTGCACTCCCACCAACAGTGGAGCAGGGTTCCTTTCTCCCCACACCCCCGCCAGCATTTGTTATTGGTTGATTTCTTGATAGCAGCCACTCTTTCTGGGGTGAGGTGGAATCTCAGTGTTGTTTTCATCTGCATCTCTTGAATGACCAGTGATGTTGAACATTTTTTCATATGTTTATTTGCTGCTTTTACTTTTTTGTCTGAGAAATGTCTTTTCATTTCAGAGGCCCATTTTTAAATTGTGTCTTTAAATGTGGGGGTATGATTTTTTAAAGTTCTTTATATATTCTAGATAGTAGTCCTTTGTCTAAGGTACAGCTGATAAAATTTTTTTCCCACATTGTAGGTTGTCTGTTAGCTCTGTTGGTGGTTTCCCTTACAGGGCAGAAGCTTTTTAATAAGGTGAGATCCCAGTTGTTGATTCATTGTGCTAATTCCTGTGCTACTAAGGATTTGTTCCTAAAGTCTTTTCCTATGCCAGTGTCTTCAAGAATTCTAACTTATCTTCCAGCAAGTTTTGTGTTTCTGTGTTAATATTTAGATCTTTAATCCACTTCAATTTTTGTTTAATGCATGGTGCAAGATAGGGGTCTAGTTTTAATCTTTGGCAGGTTGAAATCCAGTTTTTCCAGCACCATTTATTAAAGAGGGTGTCTTTCCTCCAGTGAGGGTGTTTGGTTCCTTTCTCAAAGATGAGGTGGCTGTGTGTGTCTGGAGTTGTTTCTGCATCTTCTAATCTGTTTCACTGGTCCTCAGGTCTGTTTCTTTGCCAGTACCATGCTGTTTTTATCACAGTAGCTTTGCAGTATAGTTTCAAGTTGGGGATTATGATACCCCCTGCTATATCTCTGTTGGCTAGAATCGCTTTTGCTATTCTAGGTCTCTTCTGGTTCCAAGTGAATGTTTGGATTGTTTTCTCTAGTTTTGTGTAATATACTGTTTGGATTTCAGTCGGGATTGTGTTGAATCTGTATAGCAGTTTTGGAAGTATGGCCATTTTCACTGTATTGGTTCTTCCTACCCAGGAACAAGGGATGTCTTTACATTTTATTGTATCCTCCTTGATCTCCTCTTTCAGAGTGCTGTAGTTTTCAGTGTAGAGGTCTTTTGCTTCTTTTTTGAGGTTGGATCCTAGATACTTCATTTTGGGGGTTGCTATTGTAAAAGGAATTGTTTCCCTAATTTCTCTCTCAGTGAGTCTGTTATTTGTGTGAGAAGGCTATTAATCTTTGAGTGTTGACCTTGTATCAGCTACTCTCTTGAATCTGTCAGTTAAGTCTAGAAGTCTTTTGGTGGAGTTTTTGGGTCTTCTATGTAAAGTATCATGTCATCAGCAAATAATGACAGTTTAACTTCTCCCTTTCCTATCTTTATTCCCTTCATTTCTTTCTCTTGTCTAATTGCTGTGGCTGATGTTTCCAGAGCTATATTGAACAGCAGTGGTGATAGTGGATAACGACCTCATTTCTACTGCTTCCCACTTAGAGTCCCTGTCTGTGTGACACAGTGACCCTTGCAGGTAGTGGGTTAGGACCCCAGCACAGGAGTTTGGGGCACACACTAGAGCCTGTAACCCTGTCAGTGTGACACATTCAGCCACAGAAACCCAGAGGCACTGACACGCTGAATGTGGCTAAATCTTGAAAACCTGGTGCGGATTGAAAGCAGCTGGGGACAGAGGCGCTGTGATGAGCTTCCTTTCCTGAGGAATGTCCACATGGGTCGCCATGCAGAGAGGAAGCAGAGGACGGGGTACAGGGCTGGAGCCAGGGGACAGGGCGGGACATGGGGGTGGGGGCCGGGCCCGTCCCCGCATCAGTGGGGAGTCGCTCAGCTTGGCAGACACCCCAGAAACCACAGATCGCCCCCTGGAGGAGGCAGTGAAATTCCCATGGGGAATCTCTCCCATCCTAAGGGGAGCCAGACCACCCCTCCGAGGGCAGGAGGCAGGGCCCTTCTGCATCCCTCATGGGGTCTTCACAGCCCCTGGCACTGTCCAGGGTGCCCGCTCCCCATGTGTCCCTGTGAGGAGGGCCACTTCCTGCTCCTCACAGCTGGAGCAGGCGACCTGCAGGGCCCCAGCAGTGCTCAGGGTCATGCTGCGTCCTACGGGCCCCTGGCTCAGGTGAGGAGCATGTGCTGCCCTGACCCATTGTCTTTGGTAAAATCTCCTGGGGTTGCTCAAACCCGGACCCCAGTGCTTCCCCAGGATCCATGCACCTGAGCTCTGCTCTTGCTCTGTGCCTGGCTCACTGGCTCTATACGCCCAGCCAGGCTCATGGAGCTGAATCCTCCTCATGCTGGTTTCTTTACTGCAGTTCTGGGGTAGTGGCCCATTTGAAAATCAAGATTTATTTTTGATTGGGGCTTGATAATTGGGATTTATGGGATTATTAGAACTTTGTTTTTGTAAAATACTGCAAAGCTACCCTTTCCTGCTGCAGGTTATGATGGTTTAAAAAGTAAAGTCTGGCAATTCGAAAGCCAGCATTGTGGCAAAGAGCTGCCCGGGTTCGTGAACTACAGGACGTTTGAGACACTCATGAAAAGCCAGCTGCAGGCCCTGGAGGAACCAGCGGTGGAGCTGCTGCACGAGGTCACCGGTGAGGTGGATCTGCTTGGTGGCATCTATTGCTGGGGCAAGGAAGAGAGAGCAAAGGCAGCCGGACTTCAGAGCCCTCCCCCGGGCGTTTGTGACCCGGAAACCTGTTCTCTGATGCCCAGATGCCAGCCTGGGCCCACAGGTCACAGTTTGACAGTACTGGGGGATGGCGCACTCCGCTGAGGCGAGGGCTCGGTCCCCAAGACTGTCCCGAGGCTGCAGGTCCACCCAAGTCCTGAGTGACCATCTATAATCGGGGCCGCCACCCTGTGCTCAGGTTTCTATTCCCCGCCTAGGGACATGCTGCAGGGACGTGTCCTGCGGTGTCAGTGACGTGTCCTGGCATGTCACAGGGACGTATCCTGGTGTAATAAGGGATCCGGCGCCTGTCGCTGTGGAGTGGGGCTGCACCCTCCTCCCTGAGCACGTGTTCCCTGTGAATGTGGACACCTGGGTTTCCGGGAGGCCGCAGTGGGGAGGGTTCAGTGACAGCTCAAGCCCAGCTTTCTGCCCCTGCTTCTGACCCCATCCATCTGGCAACCAGCCTCCTCCTAGCCACCCACGGACCACGGGGCGCTCCCATCACACAGGAAGTGCTGAGGCGCCCTGAGCTGTGTCCAGACACCTCGGGAGCAGATCCGGTGTCTCCTGCTCCAGGCCACTGTGCCTCAAGGGTGTCAGTGCCCTGGGCCCTGCTAGTGTGGGGCGTCGCTGTGGCCAGGGCAGGGTTCAAGCCCCAGGAGAGACCCGCGTCTTGCCCTCTGCTCACCCCTCCTTGAAGTGTGTGGCCCCCTGGATGGGAACCCAGTGGATCTCCCCTCAGGTCCCCTGCTGGCCTCCTCCACAGACCTCCACCTCCGGGCTCCTGGAGGGCGGGTCAGGGCGGCTCCCCACACCTATGCCCAGGTGAGTCCTGTGCCTTTACCTCGGGGCTGCAGAGTAAGGAGGCTGGGCCCTCAGTTCCACGCCCACCTTCCCCCCAGAGGGGTTGCGGAACTTGGAGCCACCAGACCCACAACAAAGTTAAAAATCTGTGTGCGGACCCCGCTTTTCAGAGAGCAGTAAGAGGCGAGGGGCAGAATGACTCTGGGAGACGCCATAGCAACGTCCCGGAAGAGAGCTGCGTAGACGCTGACTTCAGAAAATAACACGATGCCAGTGAGCTTCCTTTAAATACCAACGAGCTCTTGGGATTCATGTTCAAACTAAGAACGTGGGCGCACAGGTCCTACTGATAAATGTGAGCCTGAAGCGCAGGTTTCATTTTAGTGTTCATGTTTGTGATTTACAAGGGAAGACCTGGAAACGTAGGTGGACAGTGAGCTGCAGCTGGAAGGAGGAAGTTTGCGCCGAGCGCCCCAGGGGTTCGGGGAGCGGCGCGGCTGAGCGGGAGGCAGAGAGGCAACCCCGGGTTCTGACCAGGTTCACGCATGCGTGTTCCGGTCCACGCGGAGTGAAAAGCTACTGTCAGCGCTGACTCGCCCTCCCTCTCTGATCAGTTATGGTTCGAGACACCTTCACTGCGGTTTCTGAAAGGAACTTCAGTGGGTTTTTTAACCTGCACAAGACCTGCAAGGTAAGCCCAGGATGCGCCGAGAAAGCTGCAGAAATTGCCCGGGAGCAGGCATCACTTCTGCCCCGAGCCCCACTCCGATGTCCTCTCTGCGTGGGAGAAGTGGGCGCCCGGCGGCCTGGGAATAGCAACCAGCAGTGTGGGGTCAGAGCAGGGGTCAGAGACACAAAGGGAAACTCCCGAAGCAGGGCCCGGGCTGCAGACTCTGGTCCCTTGGGAGGGAAGGGCCCCACGTGGATGCTCAGCAAGGGGCCTCAGGGACTGGGTCGTGGGAGGAGGAACAAGACAGCTGTTGCCCAGGTCTGTGCCCTGCGGGTCCCTGCGGGCAGCACCGGGCTCTCAGCATGGCAGGGACCCAGCTCTGCTGGCCTCCAGCCCCAGCCCGAGGGTGGCCACCTTGCTGGCCTGGGCCCTGAACGCGCAAGTGCCTTGTCCCTGAGGGGCAGTGACCACAGGGACAGCGTCGGGACCCACCCAGCACCGAGCCTCACAGGCAGTGGGTGCTTTCTGGGCCAAGCCTCAGTGGCCTGCAAAGCCAGGGCAGGCCCCTTGTGGGGTGGGACTGACCCAGCTGTGCCCTTCCTGTCCCCGGGCACCCCGGGGTCGCCATGGGCTCCCTTCAGACAGCAAACCCGCAAGGGAGCAGAGGGCTGAGTCCTGGCTGAGGACTGGGCAGGCAGCCCGGCCTGGTGGAACCCGCGCACAGCACTGGGGGCCGGGGTGCAGCGGGGTGGCCCAGCTCCCGGCTTCTCGGTGACCTCTTTCCGGGGCTTTGGGTTCACTTCCTGTGGGTCTACAGTCAGCTTTCTCTTCCCGCAAAACAAAATCGAGGACATCCGGTGGGACGGAGAAGAAGCGGCAGAGAAGGCGATCCAACTTCACTTCCGGGTGGAGCAGATCGTCTACTGCCAGGACCAGGCTTACCGAGGCGCGCTGCAGCGGGTCAGGGAGGAGGACGCCCAGAAATCCTGCCTGGGCCTCAGTTTTGCTCCCCGGGACTCTGCTCCCCGGGACTCCGCTGTGGCCGAAGTCCTGCAGCACTTGAATGCCTACCGCCAGGTGCGTGTGCTCTTCCCCTCCCCCGGGAGCCCCTCTGTCTGGGCTGCGGGTGCAGGGAGCCCCACCAGCTCGGGGCCCCTGGAGCAGCCCCACTCAGCTGACAGTCGCTGGGTGCTCAGAGCCCGCACACCTGGCTCTGCTTGGCGAGAGGCCTTGGCCTGCGACTCGGCCTTGCTGCGCCTGGGCTTCCTGCTGCACCAGGCCCTCTGCCCCTGCGGAGGCCCAGGGACGAGGCTGGGCCCAGGCCCTCAGCACTGCCCTTGGGAAGCCTTGGGAAGCTCCTGGCGCCCCTGCTGGCCACAAGGCACATTGCTAGGCGGTGGAGGAGGGGCGCTCGAGGAGGTGATAGCTTCCATCTTGGGCCTGGGGCTCAGGGTCCTCTCAGCACAGGGCCAGCCGGTGTCTGGGGCTCAGTGCCCTCCAGGCCCGTCCCTGTGTCCACACGGGCAGAGTTTGTGGGGGGCTCTGCGTCCCTCCTGCTGCCGTGTCGCTGTCCCCACTCCGGCTTCTCCTGCTCCTGGGAGCCCCCCTTGTGGCACCCTGTCTGTTCTCCTCCCTGCCTTGGGGACAGGCCACGCCTGGCTCCCTGTGGTCCCAGAACCTGCATCCCTGCTCAGCTCCCGCTGGCTGACCTGCAGGACAGACCTGGTGCTGGTCACTGCCTGGCCTCCCCCCGAGCAGGTGCCTGTGACACGTTCAGTGGTTCACCGTCTGGGGAGGTCTGTGGCCAGGTTGTCCCTGATTCCCAGAGAAGGAAGCTGAGTCACACGGGGACAGCAGAACTTGCTGGGCCCCCAGCACGTGTCACAGCCCTGAGGTCAGCGTGTGTCAGACCGAGTGAGTGAGGACAGTGGGGCAGCAGGAGGAGCGGTGGGGACTCTGTCCAAGGTGGGACCCAGGCTCCTGCCGGGCCCGGACCCAGCTGCCGCAGAGCCAGAGGCTCGGCCCACACGGGAAGAAGTGGGGTGCTCTCCCCAGGTGCCGTGTGAATGTGGGGAGAGCAGCGTCCCTCGTGGAAACCTTCCTGTGACCCACCCTTCCCCTCCAGGAGGTCGGACGAAGCCTGGCCAGACAAGTCCCCCTCATCATCCAGTACTTCGTCCTGCAGACGTTCAGCCACGAGCTGCAGAGCGCCAGCTGCTACAGGACAAGGAGGCCTGCGCCTGGCTCCTGCAGGAGGGGAGCAGCAGCACCAAGAGAAGGAAGGACTTGAAGGGGCGGCTGGAGCGGCTGGGCCAGGCCCAGCATCAGCTGACCAAGTTCCCGGGCTAACCTGGCTCCGGGGCCCAGGGAAGAAGCATGGAGAGTCAATCTCTGTGTGCAGCCTTGGTCTGCAGTAAAAAAGGCTCTGAATTCAGGGCAGATCAGATAAGTCGTGGCATAATGGAAGAAAGGGCCCTGAACAGCCCAGGGACCCGTGCTCAGGGTGGGACTGTCCCCCGGGACTCAGCCAGAGGTGATTCCAGCACCCATGGCCAGCAGGTGTGGGACTCAGCCAGCTCTGTGCAGCAGTGCGCCATCCCTGCCAACTCTGAGCCGTGCACTAAAAGCATTCCAGGCCCACTTATGCAAATTAATCATGTTGTTTATAAACATTTAAACACAAACATTGATATTTTCTTTACCTGTTAGTTTTGTGGCTACACCTTTCTTGTGAAATCCAGCCTCATCCAAAAGTAAAATCATTTCCAATATGAAAAATATATAGTGCCCTTGAAATCGGCTGTTCCTTGGCCCCGGAAGGCCCAGTGAGTTCCAATGACACTGTTTGGTCTGGTTGGGGTAGTGAGTCAACTTGATCAGCTTTGGATCCGTCTCTGGGACTGGTGGCCCACATGCCTGGGTGCACCTCCGTGGTCATGGAGGGGTGGCTTTGGGTGCCATATCTGGTCTTCACCCCTTTTGCTCTGGGACCGTTCCCCTGCTCTCCTGGCTTCGGTGAGGTAAGCAGCTTTGATCCACCACACCCTTCCACCATGATGCTCCTGCCTTGGAGCCAGAAACCATGGACTGAATCCTCTGAAACTGTGAGCCAAATTCAACCTCTCCTCCAGGTCCAGTGTTGAGTATGGTGTCCCAGCAACAAGAAAGTGACAGCTAGGACAGCTGGGAAGGGAGCATGTCAGGAGGCAATTGACACAAGTCCAGCAAGTGCCTGGACAAAGATTTTCCCGACCAAATGTGTTGAGTACCAAATTTGGTGAGTTTTGACACAGTCAAATGCCCACGTGAGGCTGTGACATGCGATTCGCTGCTTTGTCCACCCGGACACTGGCACACGGTCAGCCCTCATTGGTCCTGAACCCCTGTTTGTGAATTAGCTACTTGCTAACACCTTTTGTAGCCCCAAGTCCACCAGCAGCAGGGATGACATGCATGGAGGCACGTCTTTGTCCCCGGATGCGTGTGTCCCTGTGGAAGCCAGCAGGGTGGCGCTGTGCTTCTCCAGCTCATCCATATGGTGAGGTTAATTCCTACTCATGGCTCTTCAGTGCCCAGAGTTTGCAGTTTTGTGGGTTTTGATGGTGACGTCACTGTTTGTCATGGTCGCAGGCACAGCGCTGCAGAGTGGCAGCCGCAGCCAGAGAAGGCAGAAGTGTCTAACGGAGCCATGCTAGGGATGCCCAATTTGGGCCAAGCTACAGTGCTGCTGTCTGTGAGAAGTGCTGAGGAGTCAGGTCTCCTCTTCACACCCCTCCACAACCCTCTGCAGGGGAGATAGAAATGCAGGGCAAATGGTTCTGTTTACTACGGTCAAAGACTCATCGCCAAGAATAAGTGTGTTAGAAGCGAGGGGAGGATTGTGAGGGGATTCTTGGCAGTGTCTTTTACTGTAAGAAATTTTGAATTTAAACGTTCAGTCTATTTTGCAATCCCTCCTCATGTTACATACAGCATCTAGGCAGAAACACAGCTGAAGCTGGCATAGGTGCACACCAGCCTACGAACACATGGTGGCTGAGACACCCAGGAAAGGAACTTAACTCTGCTTCCCCTGGGGAAGCAGCCTGGCATTGCCAACACCATGTTCACAGTGCTTAGTCAGAATCATGTTCTGGTAGGAATTGATTATCTAATGCAAAACGTAAACTTTACATTTTAACTCTTTTTCCCCAATATCCTGGATACATTCTATCACATTGGACCCAATGGCCGCCATTTCTGCTGTCACCTGTTGTGGGCTACAGAATGCTGGGAAGAGTGGCTTGTCCTGGAGAATGCTGGGAAGAGTGGCTTCTGTTCTCACCCAGGCTTTCTCTCTGCCACCATCCCAATGACAGGGGAACGGGATGAGTACAGATTGAGACATTTCTGCCACTGTGAACCAACCCAGCAGGGCCTGAGGCTGTGGGAACCCGGCTAGCGAGGAGAACAGGGTAGGTCTCCGACCAGGTTTTGGGACCTGCTAGCCCCTGCTGGGTGCCCCGACCGGCACCCTCCTCACCCAGCTGGGCAGGGGCCCCGAGGTCACCCCCAAATGAGACACAGCCTGGCTCTGCACACCAGGCACAGCCGCAGAGACTGGACGGGGATTGGAAAAATTAGCGATTTTATTTGCACAGTACTTCATATTGAATCTTGCAGCTGAGAACAGTCAGAAAGCAGGGGGCAAACTGGGGTCCCACAGGTTGGCGCCCACAGCCTGGTGGGGGTCTCAGGAGGGGCGCGGGTGCTGCTCCCACAGAGGCACCCTGTCCCCAGGCAGAGGCCCACAAGGCACCCCAGAACCCGTATGCTTGGGAAGGAGTGAAGCAGCAAAGAGCCGAACGTGCACTCAGGGGGCTCAGGGGCGCGAGTGGCCCCCATTCTGTGGGAACCCAGGGCCGAGGGACCAGTGCCCGCACTTTCTTGTCTTTGTCACTGGAGCCTCGGAGGAGCGGCGCCCAAGTGGACCACTTCAAAGATGGAAACCAGGCGACCTTCCTGGAGGGGCAGCAACAGCCAGGGCTCCAGGGGTCCCGAGGTAGTGAGAGGGGCATCGGGCCCTGTGCCCCCGGATTCCCGGGGGACCCATCTTCATGTGCCCAGAGCACTGACAGGGTCCTCAAGGCACCTGGCCTTGTCCGTGGCCCGGAAGAGCTCGGGCTACAGGGGGGCTGGGGAGGAGTCCGGGGGCCAGGGTGGGTGTCCCCAAGGGGAGCCCCGGAGCTGTGCCGCAGAAATGGGGCACAGGCTTGCCCTTCCTCACTTCCTGTCTCAGCCGCATGAGGAGAAGATGGTTTCTGCTGCCCTCACAAGTGACTATCAGGTTGCCAGCCATGGAAGGATGGTCCCCTGATTTGCAGCTGACTTCCAGTGGGTGTCACCTGGAGCAGCTAAGAAGGCACAAGAGAAATGGCCAGACCAGGTCACACAGTGGTGGATGCCTGTAATCCCAGGCATGCTGGGAAGCTGAGGCAGGAGGATCAAAGTTTTGAGCCCAGGCTGGGTAACTTAGCAACTTAGTGAGATCTTGTCGCAAAATAAAAAATTTTAAAAAGGGCTGGGGATGATGTAGCTCGGTGCAAAGGCCCCAGCAACCCCTGACCCCTCAAAAACTTAGCAGATCAAACTGCTTGCGGAGAGCTGGGCCACAGGCTTCCCGTGGCTGTCCCCTGAGATGGCCCTTTCTGTTCCTGAGGGCTGCCCAGCCTGTCCCCTTCCTGCTCGGGCCACCTGGTTACTGAGAGGTCATCATCCAGGCCCACCCAGAAACAGGCTGGAGGAGGACTCAGCAGCCCATATCCAGCAGGCCGGGCCCCCACTTCCGGGCCAGGGGTCAGGGACAGCAGGCGGGGAGAGGGGCTGGAGCCGGCATAGGACAGGGACAGTACGGTCAGCAATCACTGCTCAGAAGAGGGAAGGAGCCACGGCCAGCAGTCGTGTCAGCCCTCGGTACTCGTGTTCTGGACATCGGGGTGGAGCCCCGGGATTAGCTGTTCGCCTAATCAAAAGGACAAAGGAAGGGGTGACTTTCAGGACATGCGGAGGCAGAAGCTGCTCTTCTCTGGGTGATGTGGAGCTCAAGGTCAGGGTCAGCGAGCCCTGTAGCACACAGGGACAATTCCTCCTCCCGCCTGGAGCTCAGGGGCTGCAGGCGGTGACCACAGGGACACATGGGCACAGGGTCCACCTAGCAACCACGACCTAGCAACCACCCGGGCACCTTGGGTGCTCTCCACTCGTGGCACCTGGTCCTTGGTGTGACCCAGGTGACATGGAGGGGACACAGATCAAACGTAGTGCAGAGGCCACCAGAGGAAGGGAGCCCCAGGGCAGGAGGGCAGAGGGGCCGGGGCTCAAGGGCTCCCACGGCAGGGGAGCTGCCCCTCGGAGGTGACAGGGCGGGGCAGAGGGGAGCGTTACCCGCATCTGCCGGTAGATCCAGTCTGCGAACACTGTCACGTTCCCGTACACCCCGGGCCTGTACGCCTTGGCACAGCCTGAACCCCAGCTCGTGTCCCCGATCAGCCACCAGACGCCGTTCTTGAAAGTGACCAGTGGCCCTCCACTGTCACCCTGGGGGTTACAGAGAGCGGAAGCCAAGTCACACCCACCAGCACCTGCCACCCAGGAGGCAGGGGTGTGGGAAGCGCACCTGCCCAGACCCGACCGGACCCGACCCGAGGCAGGAGTGGTCCACACTGGCTAACAGGGACAGAGCCAGTGCGCCCGCAGTTTGGACCAGCCAAGCCGCTCAGCTCTGGCCACAGCTGCTTGCCCAAGTGCGCTTTCCTGGAGGGAGCTGCTGGGTAGGCGAAGCTGGCAGCACTTGCTTCCGACACCGGAGTCCCCAGGTCAGCAGCCAGCGCCCCCCAGCTGGCTTGGGGCTGGCTGCATCCCCCCGAGGCTGGGCCTGTCCCCCGGAGGCTACATGCAGCCAGCAGTCACCTGGCAGGAGTCCACGGTGCCCTGCGGGAAGCCCGCGCAGACCATGGCCGGGGTGATCAGGTTGTTGTAGAAGTACTTGTGGTTGCACGTGGAGCGCTCGATGAGGGGCACAGAGGCGGCGTTCAGCAAGTCCGAGGTCTTCCCTGGGGATGGGAACATCAGCCAGCAGCTCCCACCCGAAGAGAGGATGCCCTATCTCCCCTCCTCCGCCCTCCCTCAGCCCATCCCAACGCCAAGCCCTCTCCTACTGTCCGCTAGGGCCGCTGTGATTGTCCATGAAGCAGATGGGGAAACTGAGGCAAGCCTGGGCCACTGCCCAGAGTCGCCATGGTGAGTCACACACCTCGGGTGGAAACCCGGCCCTCCCACGCCCAAGCCTGGTCCTGTCCCGTGTCCCTGCAGCCCCGGTGCCCGAGCCTCACCTTTCTCATAGGTGGCCCCCCACCCGGAGATCCAGCACTGCTGCTTGGGGTCCAGCTGCATGCCGGGGTTGGGGAGACACACGGGCTTCACCCTGTCTGTTCCAAGCAGGGAGAGCCTGGCTCGCAAAGGCCTCGGCGAGGGTCCCTGCCTGGCTGCCCGCAGCTCCCCACGGCAGCCCGAAGCCGGGTCCGGCCCTCCCGGGCTCCCACCTGCCCCTTCTAACAGAGAGGGGCTCCCCTCCAGAGCTTGCTGCTATAAACGGAAGTGGGGGCCAGGCGGCTCCTGGTCCAAAAGCGACCCTTGCATGAACTACAGCCTGGCCCCAGTGAGAAGCTACCAGGGACAGGTGTGGTGGCACACGCCTGTGATCCCAGCTGCTGGAGAGGGCAAAGCAGGAGGACTGCGCATTTGAACCCAGCCTGGGCAACTTAGTGAGACCCTGTCTCAAATTAAAATAAAAACAGGGCCGGGGTGTAGCTCAGGGGTAGAGTGGTCACCAGCAATGCATGAGACCCTATGTTCAAGAACCACAAAAAGAAGAGGTAGGGAAATGGTGCTTGTTTAAATTGTGACTTTTGCACTCTTTGCTTTCAGAATGTAGGTGAAGACAGAAGCTAGAAATTAATTATGTCCCCGGGAACCCTTGCCCCTCTGGGATTGTCACCTAGGCACTACTGCCGTCTAGTGGGCAGAGTCGGTAATGCTGCTGCCGGTCCCAGGACTCAGGCCAACCCAGGGCCCTGGCACTTTCCGGGCGATGGCGTGGGGTGGACCATCCAGGTCCAGGTGTCCCCGGAGCCCGCCTACCGTTGAAAGTCAGCGGCGTCTGCAACTTAAAGAGGGCGACGTCGTTGTTCTTGGTGCTGGAGTCGTAATTGGGGTGCGCGATGACTTTTTCCACGCGGTGCGCGTCTCCGTAGAACATACCGGACTGCCTGAGCGTCCCCGCGAACGCCATCCAGTACCGCGGGCTGTTGAGAGGCCTGGGCACCCGGGACGCATGCCGGCCTCGCCGAGAGCCACGGCGGGGCGACACCGGGCTCCCCAAACCGCGGCGCAGGAGCGAAGCAGGGCTCCACCTAGCCCGCCCGCCTCCCTGTCCCTCGGGTGCCCCTGGTCCTGCCTTCAGTGCCATCACACACAGGCCCTGATGCCCTGAGGTTTCAAACCCCATTTCTGGCGGGACTGGGTCTTATAACCTTGCTGTGCAGAGCTTCCCTCCCACACACACATGTAATAGGAGCCCAATAAATGCGCCGATGGATATGTGGCATTGGTACTGATCCTTTGATGGTAATCAAGGGGTTCCATTTACCAGGGATTTTATTTGAGATTTTAAAAGAAGCCCGATTCTAGAGGCCCTCAGTATCTGGGGCTGAAGCTGGGGTGCAAGGGACACCCCAGGTAAGAAAGGTGGCCTCCTTCGCTTTCAAGCAGAACCCAAGAGATACCAAGTGACCTGCCCGGGGTCACACAGCCCAGGGATGCCAGGTGGGCAGGGACGCGTGCTGGGGACACAGACTTACTGTTCTATGCAGTGGGCGGCCGTCACAATCCACTGGGGTGAGATGATGGACCCTCCGCAGATGTGGACGCCCTGGACGTGCAGGCTGACCTGCCAGGGCCACTCTCCCGGTGCCGCAGCTGAGCCGCCCACAATCCTGCCCTGGGGGCCTGGTGAGCGGACACCACACTCTAAGGACAGCACAGGCCAGGCAGTGAGCGGTGCAGGCCTCGCAGGGACATGCTCTGCCTCCTCTCCGGACCCAGATCGGGGTCCTCGGCTCCTGTGTGATGGTGGGGCTTGGCCGGGAGGCCCAAGCTCGGGCCCCGGGGCCCACAGGAGCTGCTGACCCTCAGAGACCCAACCATCCCAGGTCCAGAGTGGGAAGGCGGGCTGGGGAGGGGAAGTGGGGGGCAAAGGTGGGGTGCAGGGGGCCAGGGCTGGTGGACCTCAGAGCCACCTTCTCTGGACAGCCCAGCACTGTCCTGCGGACAGAAGGGGAGACAGTGCCCCTGCGCTGGGGAGCAGAGACCCCACGTGAGCGGGCTGGAGGCCTAGGGGGCCACTGAGGAAGCCTGGGGTGCAGGGCAGCTCCCTTGTGACCCAAGCCGAGCCATAGAGAGTCGGGGTGCGGTGCCCCATGTGGAGCCCAGGTGAGGCCCCACTGGCTTTCTGGCACCTGCTTCCCAGGGCAAGGAGCTCAGGGTCCCCACACCTCCCTTGCCAGGTCCCCGGAGATGCATCTCAAGGGATGGAGCATTTCCTAGTTGCAAAAGTAAAGACGGATGTCGGGCATGGTGGGCGCCCATAGTGGTCATCCCAGCACTCAGGAGGCTGAGGCAGGAGAATCACTGAGAGTTTGAGGCCAGCTTGGGCTACATGTTGAGTTCAGGAAGAAACAAACAAACAAACAAACAACTGTGATGACAGACTCACCTATGCAGCGCAGGGAGACCACGGTGTGTGAAAAGCAGGCATCACTGAAACACAGCACAGGCGCGGGTCATGTGGTGCATAAGCATTTCTCCCAACATCCCCTCTCCTGTCCCCCAGGACAGAAAGGTCCCCTACTGAGACCCTAGTGGGGTGATTAACTCTACCTAGGGGGCCGTGGAAAAGGGCAGACATGGAGTCAGAGTGCCAGGCTCAGTTCCCGCTGTGCAGCCTGGGTCAAGCTACTTAACCACTCTGTGCCTGCTTCCCCACGGGTCAAACGGTCAAACGAGAGGATGATAGTTATCAGGCTAAAAGCCCCCAGCCTGCAAAGCCAAATTCTGACACACCCTGAACCAAACCTTTTCAGGCCAGAGTGGAAAATTCCACAGCTCCCCAGCAGAAGGGTCGCGTGGGCCACAGGTGTGGAATCTGAGCGCCTGCAGCTCCAGGGTGCGGACAGGCAAAGGAGCGGAAGGGGGTTTCCGGTTTAGACCCCGCCCCTCCTCAGGAAGTCCCGCGGTGTTTATGGAAATTTTCCCAATCTGACCTATTGGAGGCTCCTGCGAACGGCGAACTGCCTGGGTTTAAGGCAGCGCTCGCACCGCCCGGCGGCTTTCCTCTAACCACCTTCGCGCAAACCGCGGGAGGATTTGCCAGCCGGTCGCAGAGCCCCCACTTCCGGGGCGTCCCTGGGTCCCCCCACGGCTCCCTGGCCACGGGGGTGTGGACCTCACGGCCTTTGGCCGTGGGGCACTCACGGGGCCAAGCGGAAGAAAGCACATTGCCTCGGAGAGGTGACATTTCCGACGGACTCTAAGGGGACGGGACACTGCACGCAGCCAGCAGCGTCTGGGAGCCGCAGAGCCTGGCCTGGCCGGGGGCCAGCAGACTGGAGCTCGGACGCCCAATCCCGCCACGGGGCGGACGCGACATTCGAGACAGTGACCTTCTCTTCTTTCCCGCAAAGCTGCTGCCACACTGAGTTCCCAAGACGCCGGCCAAGGACGGCAGCCTCTCCGCCCCCCGCTGCTCGGCTCCCTGCTTCCCGGGACAGGAGGAAGCCGGGGCCGCTGCATTTGCGAGGAGCCCCTTGCTGCATCATCCAGTCACTCGGGGGGCGGGGAGGGGGGGCAGGGCCAGCGCTCGGGGAGGCGCCCTGGGGACCCGGGCGAGGCAGCTCTGCCTGCAAACATTGATGCGGGCCACCATCCCACTCACACCCACGCGGAGGGAGCCGCGGTGCCTGCAGGGCTCCCAAACAGGCACAGAGCAAACTGGGTGGCCCAGTCCCTTCCCGCCCTCCCAGCTGTCGATCAGTCATGACCCCTTCGTCTGTGTTCATGCCCCCTGTGACACACGGGGGCCTGCTGGGGTCACAAGCCAGCTTCAAGGTACCAGAAGTGTTTGCCAAACTGAACCGGACATTTGTGCCCAGGGTCGGGCACACTGTCCCCAGTGGGGTGGGGCCCACGGACTGGGTCAGCCCTGGGAAGGTGTCCCGCCTGTGCTGAGACCAGCAGAGTCCAGGGCTGACTGGGAAAGCCGTTCACCCAGCTGGGACCCCAGATCGCCCCGGGTTCCTGGCGCCACACTGCTGTGCCTCTGATGGGCTTCGATCCTCAAAGTCTTACGTTGGCGGCATTTGGGGGCTGGGGTGTGCTGAGGCCAGGTACCCGGGAAGTGGTCAGATTAGACCGGTCCCTGTGGTGCAGCTCCCACCAGTGAGTCCCAGCGGCTTCGTAAGGATGGAGAGACCACAAGGCACACGGGCCTCCCCGCACCGTGAAGTGGCCAAGAGGCCCTTGCCAAAGCCAGCACCACAGCGTCTGAACCCTGGACCTGCACAGCCATGAGCCAAACTGCACCCCTCTTCTCTATAAAGGAGGCTGGCTCTGGTGTTCTGTCACAGCAACCAATACACCTCGGCTTCGTCCCAAGACTAAGCCCACAGCTGTGAGAGCAGCCAGTCCCGGCCCGATTCTATTGCCCCCCACGCCCAGAACCGTAGCCCAGAGGAACCAGCTCAGGACCCGAGTGCTCAGCGGGTCTCCTGGTTCTGCAAAGGAGAAAAGAAATGGGCGCATACCTGAGGTACAGTTTCTTATAGAGATCAGTGCTGGCCGCACTTGCGTTGAGCTTCATAAAACTGGTCGCCCCGCTGTCATCCTCTATTCTTCTGCTAGAATAAAAGCTGTTCCTAAACGGATGGAGAACACGTACGACATGGTCACATGGGTCTTGTGCTGCATCCGGAAACACTTCTGGGGTGACGCCCAGAGTAGGCGGGGTCACCTTAGCAACAGAAAACACAAGCAGAAGCCCCAACCCCGAGCCACGTATCACAACCGGCATGTTCAGTCGGTAACCTTGCACCTCGCGGTTCAAGTCCTCCGGCGATGGTGTTTCCAATCCAGTGTGGTTAGGACAGGCGGGATTAAGGGTGCAGGGGTAGGTGTGCGGCATGGTCAAAAAGCACGGTGAGTGTTTAAAATAAAAAGTACCATACTAAGAGACACACTGCCAGGAAAAGAGACACACTCCCCTCAAAAGGCTCCCTTTCAGTTTGAACACACCCATCCCATCCTCCGTGCCCCTTCCTGCAGCAGCTCTGGAGCCCTCTTTCCTGAGCATCTTTAGCTGCACTGTCCTGGCTGCCTCAATGTCCTCAATTGATCCAAAACATTCCCCTCTCATGGTCATTTTGACTTTGGGGAAGAGCCGGAAGTCACATGGTGTCAGACCTGGTGACTAAGGTGGGTGAGGACAGAGCGTTGTGTTTTTATAACCTTCCTTTCCACTGGATGACGCTCGGCAGCAGCATTCACTGCATTTTTGATCACACCTTGTAAAGACACTCAGGAAAGAGGAACCCAGAGCTGCTGCAGGAAGTGGCAGGGATGATGGGATGAATGTGTTCAAAGTGACAGGGAGGATTTCAGGGGGACTCCTGGCGGTGTGTCTTTTACCTTCATAAATTTTTAGATTTAAATTTTCACTGTACATTTTGATCACGCCCATACAGTCTAAGAAAATACATGGACGCTAGAACACTCCCCATTGTTAAAAATTCCAGCAGCTTCCTGGGCTGTGCAAGGTGTCACTGCGCGACTCAATCCCGCTGCCTGGGGACAGTGTTCTAAAGGGCTTCACCAGCCACCAGGCCAGCCTCCTTACCCAGTGATAATTTGCTTTGAAAACGGGAACCCGGGACCTCCCAACATTGCATGGAGTCACGAGGAGACAGGACACGAGGATGAAGTGACACCACCCTTCCCAGGCCTGAGGCCCCAGCCCGCCTGCTCCCCATGCACCTGTCCCCCCTTTTCTGCCACAGAAGAGACAGTGGGAGGAGGTGCCCCGACACCACCCCAGCTCCACGCTGAATAAACCTGTTCTTTACCAATGAGCCGGGCTCAGGCCTCTGCTATAGCAGCTGACAAGGGTGAGGATGGGGATCCTGCTGCGAGCCCCTGGCAGGAGTCCCCTGCGGGGACGTGCACACTCACTTGTAGCCCAGGTCGGCGCAGGCCACCCGCCCGTAGCTGTCGCTCCAGCTGTCCTGGCACACAGGGTACCAGGACTTCCTCTGCGGTGAGTAGACCTGGAGGATGAAGTTGGGTCCGTAGAGGCGAACTGCAAGAGAGGCCAGGCTCGCTGTGAGCGGCCCGCGGGCTCGCGGCCTGGATCGTCCTGGCGACCACCTCGGTGCCTGGGGTGCGGTCAGTGGTGGCCCCTGTCCCATCCAAAGGGGGCCATGTTGTCTCCCCCAAAATTCTTCTGCATTCATTACAAAAAGGACCTGGAGGGGGTGTACAGGCACACACTATCCTGGTGTCCCCGGAAATGCACAGCGCTGCCCGTGCATGGAGTCACAGCAGATCCAAGACAGGAAATGGGACATCGCAGGTCACACTCGGCACACGGCTCTGGCACGTGCCTCGACCTGAAAGAGCTCTGAGGGCGCTGCAGCGAGAAGGAGGAGGAGGCTGCTCACACGGGCTCACACCGAACCATTCACGCAGGTGAGACGCCCAGTGCCGGAAACCCACGAGAACAAGCCCAGCAGCGATGGCTCAGGGCCAGGAAGAGGCACGGGCGGGGCCGGGGTGGGCTCAAGCCCGGGGTTTCCGGACCTGTGCCAATCGGCAGTGGCACCTATCTGTGAATACATGGGAGCCACTGAACGTGTACTTCACAGGGACGGATTTGTGGGTATGAATCACATCTCAATAAAGCCGGGGGCTGGGGATGTAGCTCAGTGGTTCCCTCGCCTGCCTGACAAGCGCAAGGTCCCGAGTTCGATTCCTGATACCACAGAAAAAACTCAATAAAGCTGGCTTTAAAAATAAATGAATAGGAGACAGGAAGATAGGGAGACTGATCTTCTGTAAATATGCAGGGAGGGGAGGGCGGAGGAAGGAGACGTGAACAGAACATAGCTGTGTTATGGGCAGGCGCTGACTGCCCTTGAGGGACGCGATCCTTAAGTGCTGCAGACAGGGGCTGATAAAGCAGTGTTGAAAACTGAAAGGCGATGTAAAGGGTAAAAACAAAGCATTCTTTCAGCGCTCGTTTTGTGCGGCCGGGACACCTCTTGGGTCCAAATCCCGGCCTCGGGCGCAGCACGCAGCACCCTGACCCGGCTCCTCTATGCGTCCGCGCATTACCAAGGCAACCCCAGCGCTGTGCAGAAAGAAACGCTCGCACACAGCCAAGCCTCTCCCTGTCTCCTCCTTCTCTCCAGAGGCCCACACAGTCCAGGTTCTGGGCCCAGGGTGGTGATGGGACAGAACCGAGTCCTCCAGAACGCGCGGTGCCCCATGGGTCGTCAGTTACCATGGCGACCACAGCACTCGTCCATGCTGCAGGGCATGAGGTCACCTGGGAAAAGCCAGGGAGCCAGAACAGTGCTTTGGAGCAGGGAAGATGGCTATGAACTGACTGTACACTGGCCCTGTCTGTGGCCCTCGGATGCCTCCCAGCTGGCCCCCGGGGGAAGGACCACGCTGGGCGTGACCATCCGCTTAGGCCTCGTGACGAACGACTCCGCCTACCATGTGTGACCCGGCCATGTGAGGTGAGGGCACACGGAAGCCACAGCACTGTGGACAGGGGCGTATTATTCCGTGCTCAGGAGGGGGCCTGTGGGGCAGCGAAAGACGCGGGCCCTTGAACCCGTATTGCAGCCTTTGAGATGCACGGGGAGAGGGCACCAGATCAGGGCCCCCACGGGAGGGCACAGACAAGCGAGGGCAGCCCTTCCGGATGTGCCAGGGTAGGGCACTAGGGCGCCACCTCTTGGCCGGAACCCACAAACAACAGAGGAGCCTTCCCACTGCTGGGACCGGAAACGAGTCCACGCACCGCGGAAACCAGTATGGGGAGTCCTAAAAGCTAAAACCAGAGGCTCCTTCCGTACGACCCAGCTGTTCCTCTTCTAGGATCTTCCCGAAGAGTTAAGGACATCACGTTACACATACTCACCCATGCTTCCAGCAGCGCGACTCACCTAAATCTTGGAAGTGTTCTACATGTGGATCAACAGATGAATGGATAAAGAGAATGTGGTATTTACACACAGTGGAGACCTACTCTGCCATAAAGAAGGATAAACGAGTCATTGTAGGAAAATGGATGCCTTTTGAGACCATACTGTCAAGTGAAATAAATCAATAAAATTTAAATAAATATTTATTATTAAATTATAAGTGATTTAATTATTAAATTAGAACTAATTAAATATTATTGAATAAATATTTAAGACACACCATCTTAAATATTGCATGGCTTCTCTTTTCTGAGAAACCCAAGGTATAAATAAATCAAAGAAGAAAACATAAGATAGAAAGATAGATTGCAGGAAACAGGGTGAGAGATTTTTTGCAAATGGGAAGAGGAAAGCAAGAGGGGAGACGAGAAAAGAACAGAGATGTGTTATGCAGGGCAGCAGCTCACCACGATGAACGTGACCGTGATGTGTCACAAACATGCATCAGAGAAGGGTACCAAGGGGCCCGGCTGGGTGAGGGAGGGGACTCCAAAGACTACACTTCTGCTCCATTTGCCCCAAACCCGGCATTGCTCTAGAAAGTGCAGACTAGTGGGATTTTTTTCCAAGTGACTGCCGTGAAATGTATTTCCACAATGAAGAATTAAACTGGCACCGTGTGCAGCAGCGAGTGAGGGAGACTCTGGCCCGGCTCGGGGATCTAGGGCTTGCCTCTCGCCTCCTTCTGCTCTGCCTTCCAGGGCTGGCTCTGTGGACCAGAGGAAGTCTGAGACCTGGGCCGCCTCCGCACTCACTCCCTGCCTGCTTCTCAGGGTGCAAGAATTTCTCCAGCGCCGCCTTGGCAGAAATGGTAGAATGTGTGGCGTGCAGGCGGGCGCCGTGCTGGCTGGAGACACCGCTGCCTGGACACGGTCGCATGGCCAAGGTGGAGGCGCAGTGGCCGAGGGGCTGCGGGGGTGCATGTGTGGCGTGCACGGCCCGTGTGACTGTGGTGTGTGGGCCCGGCCACACTGGGCTGCGGGAGCTGGGGGAACAGGAGCAGAGCGGTGGATGACAGAAGCCAGGGCCACTCCCGCGCGGGCTCCTTCTCCTCCCTGGAATCCCTGGGCAGCACTGACGTCTCACTCGGGCGCAGGAGGCTGATGGAGGCCAAGTGGAGGGTCCGGGGCAGTGGGAGCCACCTCACCCAGCATCTTGGCTCAGGGTGCTGGGGTTTTTGCGGTGCCACCCTGACTCTACCTTTCTGAGATTTCCATGGAGCCAGGGATGCAGCTCAGTGCGAAGGCCCTGGGCTCCATCTCCAGGCACAAAGGACGGAAGGAAATAGAAAGAGAAATGCAGATTAAAGCACAGCGCAATGGCACCTCACACCTGCTTGGGTGACTGTTAAATCAGTGAAGAACAGCGGGCCTGGTTAGGGTGTAGAGAAGAGCCCACTGGGTGGAAAACAGTGTGGAGGAGTCTCAGAAAATTAAAACTAGATCTACTGTATGATCCAGCCATCCTACTACTGGGCTGTTACCCAAAGAAAACGAATAGTATGTTGAAGATATATCTGTGTTCACTGGAGCTTCATTTGTAATAGCCAAGCTATGGAAGTGACTTCATTAAAAGATGAACAGATCAAGAAAATGTGGCAGATATGCATAAGAGAATACTACTCAGTCTTCAAAAAGCACGAAATCCTAGCCCTTGAGATAAGCCAGACACACACACATGCAAACACATGTTCTCATGCACATGTGGAATTTTAAAAAGTTGAACAAAAACCAAGAGCAGAGTTGTAGTTCCCAGAGGCTGAGATGGCACCGAGGAGAGGTAGGCCCAAGAACACAGTTTTGTTTAGACAAGAGGAAAAAACCCGAGGGGTCTGTCCTGGGACGCGGTGTCCACTGTTCGCAGTCTCAGGTCCGTTGGAAAAGGCTGGGAGAAGACGTTAAGCAGCAGTAAGGAAGGAAACTGAACATCACGAATACAGCTTTTACTGTCAATTAAAATAAACGGGTAACTGAAAATAATGAAAGCAAGCAGACGCACACACCTGGTGACATTCGAAGGTGAGAGGGAAAGGCACAATGAATCTAAATTTTGTTTAGAAACCTGCGACGGTAAGAGACACTGCCGAGAACAGCGGGGCAGCGCGGCCGGAGCCAGGCAGGCGCGGAGCTCCAAGCTTCCGCTGGGACAAATGTTCACACTTTGCCACGGGGTGAAGGTGCAGCCTCACGTCCCGGGCTGCCCCTTCTCCCTGCGCGAGCTCCACTCACCGCAGCCATTCTCGTCCTCCCCGCTGGGGCAGTGGGGGACACCGTCACACCAGAGCGAGGGGCTGATGCAGATCCCGGAGCTGCCGCACTCCACCCCCGACACCGCACACCGGTTCTCCACTGGCACAGGGGACAGGGAGGGAGACTCCCGTCAGGGGGACCCAGGGAGCCCGAGCCCTGAGCGCTGTCATCACAGCCCTGCACTGGAGCAGGGATAACTCCCGCCCCTGCTGCCCCGGACTTCAGGGCCCACACAGCACCCAGCACCTGCCCGCCCAGAGGCCGTCACCCCGGGGCCCAGGCGGGTGGGAGATGGGGATGAGACACCGGCCACTCCGAGGATGGGTGAGGGGGCTGCCAAGGGCAGAGGAGGGCGAGGGGCCACCTCGGAGGGCAGCTCCGCGCTCCCTGTACTTACGGAACTTCCACAGCAGGACGGCAGCCAGCGCAACGCCCACCAGGATGGCCCCCAGCACCAAGACCAGGCACAACAGCCGCTTGGTCCCTGCAGGAGTGGAGAGCAGGACACTGGGGTCAGCCCTGTGGAGAGGGCGCCTCGAGTCTCACCCGCCGCACTTCCTCTGTTTTTCTGAGATGGGTCCAGGCTGGCCTTGAACTCCTGAAGATCCTCCCGCCTCAGCCTCCTGAGTGCTGGGATTCCAAGTGTGTGCCACCACACCCGGCTTCACCCACCGGTCAATAGATTTGTGATGGGGTCAGGATAACCACTGTTCCAGCTGAAAACATCCCGGGTCACAGGGCGCTGGGCGCCCCTGACCCATGACCTCCTAGCTCGGCCTCGCCTAGCGTACAGGCACTGAGGACTCTGTCCCTCGCCCGCAGGGGGCTGAAGCACCTCACAGAAAGCCTGCTTCGAGGAACAGTGCTGACTGTGTCTCGCTGCTCACTGAATGCTGCACTGAAAAATGAATGAAAGGCTGGGGGGGGGGCTCCGGGCACCCCCGTAAAGAGGGAGGGTTTGTGTTTTGGACTCAGGAAGTCAGGGACTGTCTGAGAACCCTATTAAGAAATAAGCTTTTTTTTGGTACCGGGATCGAACTCAAGACCTTTTGCTTGGGAGGCAGGTGTGGGATCACTGAGCTAAATCCCCAGCCCAGAAATACAATTTCTTAAGAAAGAGAGAAAAAAAGAGAGAGAGAAAGAGAGAGAGAAAGAGAAAGGGAGAGAGAGACAGAGAGAAAGAGAGAAAGAAAGAGAGAAAGAAAGAGAGAAAGGAAGAAAAAAAGAAAGAAAGAAAGAAAGAAAGAAAGAAAGAAAGAAAGAAAGAAAGAAAGAAAGAAAGAAAGAAAGAAAGAGGAAAGATTTCTTGTATGCTTAAGAATGTGAATATGAGGCTGGACCTGGTGGCACACACTTGTAATCCCAGCACTCTGGGAGGCTGAGGCAGGAGGATCTTCAGGAGTTCAAGCCCAGCCTGGGCAACTTAGTGACTTAGCAAGACCCTGTCTCCAAAAAATAAATAAATAAAATTTTTAAAAAGGGCTGGGGACATAGCTCAGGGCAGAGGCCCTGTTTTCAATCCACAGTACTAAAAGACAACAGTGAGTTTGAATTTTAAGAATGTATCTTGGGAGCCCTCACTTCTTCCAAGGCACAAAACTTCCTGTGTTTTGGAAAACAAAAGTGGACAGCCCTGATTGGGAAAATCTAAGCTCTTAAACGGCATGGTACCCGAGAAAAGATCTTAACACAGGCAATGATCCACGAAGAAGCTGTCAGGAAGAGCAGGTGTGCCTGGCTTTGGTGATGAGGAGCATGAACAACATAATACCGACATCCTCACAACTGCCCCTCTGCAGAAGAAGCCCAGGGCTTCTGGGGAAACGGTGACACCACACACCTTGCCTGAGGCAGCTGCTGTGGCTATTTATGCTTTACTTAATTAAAGTAGAATTAATAAAAGCAGCAGCCGCCATGCTGGGCAGGGCGCTGTGGATCCGCTCTTGCTGCCTGGAGTCCCAGAGACAGCACCTGCTAAGGCCCTTTGCCCCCTGGACAGTGACACTGAGCTCAGAGCTACGAATAAAACGATTTGGAGAGAAATAAAAAAATTCAGCTAAGAATAAAGTAATTTGGAGGAGGTCACTGATTTTCTCCAGCCAAAACAAACATGGTCATTTTGGTCCAAGAGTGTGACCCGAAGCTGTCACATTGCCGAGGACAGCAAGGACAGTGCCAGGTACCTCGGGCAGCACTGGGGGTCAGGAACCAGCCCCAGGGAGGAGGCACCAGGCTGGCTCTCCCAGCAAGTCCCAGGCTGGGGACCCCCTGGGTGTCCTTGGAAGAAGGGAGAGGTGGAAGAGAGAGCAGGCTAAGGTCAGAAGACCCTCCCAGCTGGCCAGGAGGGGGTCTGGGGTCCCTGCCTCCATGCACCTGAGCTCAGAGGTCAGTGGCCCCAGGAGCTGGGCAGACAAGAGCTGAGCCCGCTGCTCAGAGCTCGAAGCCACGCCTGTCACCTTGTACCACACGCTGCCCCTGGGGCTCCAGCCAGCTTCAGGAGTCCCTGCGGAACTGGACCCCATCACCAGGAAGTCTGACCAGCTGGGGGCCAGGTGCGAATCTCATTGCCACCAGGCCACAGGTGAGGCCAGGGCCCAGCCGGGCACCACACCCAGACAGCGACACTAGCTTCATGGATGTGCCCGTGTCCCGAGGGCCGGCTCCCTGTTCTGTGACCTGGCCTGGGATCTAGACAGACCCACCCTCTGCTAAGAGCCCAAGACCCTGTCTGTACCCTGGTGAGGACTTAAATTGACCTGCCAATTGTCAAGGGGAGGCCCCTTGGTTTGGCCGGAGTGGAGGACCCAAGGGTTGGGGGTTGCATGCACCACTACTCAGTGACCTCTGTCCAAGGGTCCACAGCACAAGCTCTTCCAGGCCATCTCCAAACTGTATTTCTCAGGGGGATCTGCACTTCCTCTGGAAATTGGGCTTCCCCACCCTTCTGTGTCTCACTAGAGAAAAGGGACTCACAGGAGAGCCAAGTACAAGGGGACCCCTCTTCCTGTTTCATGTGTTAGGACTCCCTAACTCGAGCTCTGAAAAGGAGGCCCCGGGAGGACTGGCCCCACCTTGCCTCCAGGAATTCCTCAGCCCCACCTGGAACTGGGCTTGTTTAGCCTTCACATCCTGCGCATGTTGGCTGGACCCCTAGGCCACTCTGGGACTTAACCTTAGCGGCCGTTCTTGCTCCTCTGGAGGAGAGTGGCCTGCGGGGCACCCTCAGCTTTAACCCCGAACTCAGGTAGACTTGTGCGTCAGAGGGGAGGGAAGTGGAGCGAGGCGCCCTGTGTCCGGCCCTTCTCTACCCTCTGGGACCATCGGAACGGGCTGGTCAGTGCTCCCCTGGCCCTCACGGTCGGTGGCACTGACACTGGCCCTCCCGGGAAAGATGCCCCCCAGAGGAGGAGAAGGCTGGCCCCTAGGCCTGCTCCACCTGCCTGGGCCTGGCCCTGCAGCCCACAGTGAGGTGACTGCCCTCCCTTCCAACTGGAGGGGGCCAGACCAGGTCCCAGTCACTTCCTCAGAATCAGGAGAAATCAAACGAGAGCTGGGAGGTTTCACGGGGACTCAGATGGGTAAATAAGCGCATCAGAAAGGGCGACTTCACTCTGCATGTTAACCTGGGGCACCGTGATGTCTCTCCTCAGTGAGATTCTTAATCGAGAGAAAAGAAAGAGTTTTAGGGGTGGCCATGAGAGCTGGCAATGCCTACTGTGAAATTCACAGAGGTGCCGGACTGGGAAAGGCTCAGCCCAAGCGCACGAGCCGAGACGCCTCAGGGAGGACAGGCGGGGGGGCACCGAGGGAATGAACGGGGCTCGAGTGAGGCAAAATTCAGACAAATTTACCGTCAGTGGTTTTGCAACGGCTAAAGGGGGCCAGGACCAAATAAGCCCAGGCAGTGTCGTCTGCGAGGTCCTCGTCAAGAACGAGTTTCTGACTCCATCAGCCCCAACATCTGCCACAGGCTTTTAAAACTAGCAGCGAACCCAGAAGCAGGTTGCCTGGAATTGGGTGACTACCTCAGAGGCCACGAAGGTCTTCCACAACAGAGACAGCAAAGGAGGGGAAGACACGGAGTTAGCAGCTGCCCTGAAGGACTTGGAGGCCCAGAAACGGAAGGCGCCCAGGAAGCAGCTCCTACCCGTAGCCTTTACGTGAGCCAGAAATACGCCCAGTTCAGGGCCGGCTCCCTGGGAGCTCTGCAGGGGAGACCCTTCCTCAGAAACAACATCCTAGTGCATGGGTCCCAGGGAGGCGGAAGGCAAGTGAGGTCCCTGGCCCATTTCATAAATCCTGTCAGCCTTGAGGGGAATGGACCCCGGAGCCGCTCGGCCCGCTGAGCCCCTCTTCTGCCCTGGAGCCCTGGTGTTAGCTAAGGTTGTGACACACAGAGACAGACACCACAGAGGGGTCCCTGCATGGTGATTCTCAAAGAGGAAGGAGGTGGTAAAGGGACACAGGACTGGGGCTCCACCCAGGAAATCCCGTCACCCAAACTGCTCTGGTCTGGACGGCTCCCCAGGGTGGCCAGCCTGGTGCAAGGTGGAAAATGTGACCAAGCTTCTGGGTGGACCCTGGCAGCCACGTGACTCTCAGGACACAGGTGTGAGGCATCTTGAGCTTGACCTTCTACATCCGGGCGCTGTATGTCGAAGACAGGTGTGGTGTTCGCTACCACCTGTGCACCTTACGTGATTTAAACCGCAGCTGCGAGAAAGAGCCTGCAGAGGCCACTTGGAGAGGGCAGGGGCTTAGCAGAACCAGTGAGTTAGCGGGAGAGCCAGACCTCAGGACAGCAGGGGAGTCCTCGGGGGGCAGCTCTCACTCGGTGGGGACAGAGCAAGAGCAGCTAGAGAAGGCGGACCCAACTCTCGGGCCAGTAGGGAGACAAAGCCGAGAGGACCCTTACTTGAGGAGCAAGTGCCCGAGGGGGCCTTGGGCTGCCTGTGGACCGCGGGTGTGGAGGCGTGCGTGGGGACCCTCGGGGTGTACTGGGGCACGGCCGCCGGGTAGTACCGAGCCGGGTACACTGCGTAGACGCTGGGTGCCACGGGCGGCTGCGAGCCGTAGAGGTTCTCCGGTTGGTACCCGTGGTTTTCATAGTAAGGTCCAATGCCCGGCGGAGACCCCTAAACAATGAGAGGAGACAGACCGACTAAAGCTCCCCCTAACGGAAGCAGCCAGCACCCAGAGCCAGCAGTGCCCCCCAACAGGACAGGGGCTCTGACAACGTCACCTCCCCACAACAGCTGGCTCCAGCTCCAAACTCAAACAACAGCAACCGCCCGTGTTTTGTTGCTGTGCTTTTTAATTTAACTTAAAGAACTGCCACTGTTTATTCTTTTTTTTTTTTTTTGGTACCGGGGATCGAACTCAGAAACTTGCACTTGCGAGGCAGGCGCCAGAACCACTGAGCTAAATCCCCGGCCCCCTCCACTGTTTATTCTTTGAAATAAAGAAGATGTGGCTGACATCAGGATTGAGTCTGGAAAAGGACACATCTAGAAGTCTGGCATCACAGCCAGGGGCCCAATGCCCTTCCTGTATGTTCACTGCTTGCCGGCCTGGCCTCAGTGTCCCTGTGCAAAAGTATGAAGCAAGGACTCCAGAATTAGCCTGAGGTCTGGCTCGGTTGGCGTTTGAGGGCCAGCGGCTGCCAGTCTCTGTATTCGCAACCTCTTTGGTGCCCTGAATTGGTAGTGGCACAGTTCCCACACCCAGGTTTCAAGGAAATGGAACTGAGAAGTCACGGACTGCCCTCTCTCCCCAAGTGGGCCATTAGCAGTTCTGTGGCCATAAACACGCTCACAGGGCGCAAAAACTGCCATGTGCAGGATGTGGACCTCCACACCGCATTTCCGGGTCAAAGTGCCCTCATTACACAAATATGGAGGGGCGGCCCGGCCACAGCTTCACCCCACCTTCGCCTCCGCCTCCTCCCGCTCGGGCTGCTTCCAGACGGCCTTCTGGGGTCCTCCACTCCAGCCGCCCCAGGAGCCACTCTGGACCCCACAACCCGCAGCTGTGCCTCTTTCCGCTCCACAACTGCCCAGCCGGGGCTCTCTGGGAGGCCGTGTTTGTCCTCACAGGGGTCTCAGGGAACCACGCAACACTAGTTCCTGCCCTCATGACTGGGAAAGAATGAGCCTGACTCGGCTCCCACCGGCAACCTGTGCTTAATAACTCACTAACACTGTCCTCGAGTCCAAAGATTCACACCCCACACGGGTGTACACAGAGGGGAGGGAGCTGCAGCCCCCAGTTAATGGGGCAGGAGGCCTAGGAATCGGCAGGGCCTCTGATCTGTACCCAAACCTTCCGAGAATGACCCACCCACCAGGCAGGGGGAGGCGTCTGTCCAGAGAATTCCTGTGAAGCCGATTTGGAATTGAAAGGGTCCAGACAAAAATGAACGCCAGTGACCAATCAAGGGGGACACAGTGCATTTTCCCAGGATCCAGAGAAATGTTTGCCGACCATTCAGTCTTTATTGAATGCGCTACTTCAGCCATGTGGTGCGGTCCACAGACATGATGGGAATGAAGATGATGACTTTGTCTCCGGATGGAGGACTTCAGGGCTCGGGGTGCCCCACACCCCATACACAGGACTCTCAGGCTGTCAGGGGGTGGGCACCGGTGGTGTCCCCAGCAGCCTGTCCTCCTCCGCCCCACCCACCTCACCTGTCCCAACACCTGGCCCCTGCCCCACCCATGGACTGAGCTGCAAGGGAGGGCCCAGGGGAAGGTTCATGCCACATCCTCAACGGCAGCCAGGGCTTGGGGGCCCCTGTCTGCACCTCTGGGCTACCCCAACTCATCCTTCCTGGGCAGCACCTTGCACACTGCACAACCATGCACCCCACACTTGCTCCTCCATATGCTGAGCCCCACAGGACCCTGACAGGAAAGGTGGAAGGTAATCATTAACCACTTACTGAGTTTAAAGCCATCCTGGCCTTATCGACAGCATCGGGTGCTGGTAGGGCCTTGGGCCGGTCGGTCAGGATGCCCTGGAAGAAAGTCATGAGACATAATGTTTCCCCACCTGCTCTTTGCAAAAGATAAGGCTGGATGGAGGAAGCTGGAAGAAAGTGCTTCTGGCGTAGGAACAGCAGCTCCTGTTGACCTTGAGGATTCGATTCGCCATTGCCACCTCTTTCTGTGGTGCTTTGTACTCGGCAAGTTCCTGGGCACAAGGGAACTGAGCGTCCCGGGGTGCAGACCTGCCCTGTGGGTGGTGGCTGGGTGCACTTTTAAGGGACAGGCTGGGGATCCCGACAGGAAGGGAAGGTTCACAGGGCCATGCCCAGTGCTGACCCAGGCCCCTGAGTCCTCCCGAAGAGGGGCTGTGACTCCCTGGCAATCACATCTACCAAAAAGAGAATGCAAACTCCATCCTTCAGGAAGCTGAAGCAGGAGGATCTCTGTGAGTTGAAGGCCAGCCTGAACTACACAGCAAGACCCTGCCTCAAAAAAATCAAGAAACAAACAAAAAAAGCAAAAAGAGAATGCATGGGCTAAAAGCATGGAAGAACCACAGCAAGGAAACCTCGAAACCTGCCAAGTTCCGCAGTGGGCACTGTGCCACAGGGGATGCTGAGCAGACAGCCTGGCAGTGGTCACAAGACTGCAGTGTGACCAGTGTCCCCAGGCCCATGGGTGCCCATGAGTGGGCGGCCCTGCACCTGGGCGGAGCAGGGGTCCAGGACAGGACGCCAGGAAGAGGTCACAGGCAACTTTTTAAAGTAAAACATGCGGGACCTCCGTACTTTCATAAATAGGGACTTCTTAACATTTTCATAAAACACATCCATTCCTGCTCCATTTGCTTGCAAACAAGGAAGGAACAGGAAGCTGATTTATCTGACAGACCCTAAGACCTGCAGCGTGGAGAGCACCGTGCGTCACCGGTTGGTAGCCTCATAGGAGAGCAGAGAGCAACATCCACAGAGGCTTTGAATGAAGACCCTGTCCAGACACCTGTCCTCCTGGACACACCTTCCTTGCTCCCCTGACTGGACAGGCTCCACCGACCTGGGCTGCTTCCCCATTGAAGCAACTTCAGCCAGAACCCTGCTGTTCAGTTCATGGTGACCCTCACCCTCACCGGGCTCGCTTTCCACGCTTCACCCCCACCACCCCGAGGTCACCACCTGCCTCCGCCAGAACCTTGTTCGTCAGTTTTGCTGGGACCCCGCTCCCTGATGTCTCTTCCCAGTGATTTTCCACCCACTGGCTCCCCACTCCTGGGTGGTGAAACCCTGCATTCCCTTGCTGTAGGCAGAGTCAGAATAATCTCTTTCCCCCCGCGGCCTGGTCCCTACACCTGCAGGATGGTCCTGAAGGATCAAGTTCTCCTCACCTGGCCTTAACCGTAGTCACTGAGTCACTGCTTCTTTAACATCTCTGTGAGGGCTGATCTCCACCCCTCCACACTGGGCCTAAGAGGACCAAGGAGCATTCTGAGAAATGATCTGGAGGATCATCCACCCTCAAGACGAGTTCCCACTGAGGCTGGGTCTTTTCATCCTGCACACTCTCAGGCACTGCGAGCACCCAGGCAGTGGGCGGGATCCGAGACCTTCAGACCCTCCGGATCCAAACCTAGGCTCAGACCCTCACGAGCCTCAACCTGGAGGGAGCCCAGGCCTGGCCTGGGCCACAGGGGCCCTGAGCGAGCCAGCCCAGGCGGGGTGCCTAGCGCCTGACACTCAGGAAGCCTGGCACCCACTTGTGTTAAATAAAAGTAATTGCAAAGCTGAGCAATGTTTAACTTCCCGCTGGGAAGCGAGGGGCCGGCTCCATGCATCACCTCGTCCCATTTGTAGGCGCTCCCAGCCCCAGCACGAAGTCCACTGGCGCTCAGAGTTCACCAGACCTGAATACCACAGACGCTGCTGCTGCTGCAAAACTGATCACCTCGTGAATCATTAAACCGACCGGGAAAAAACTGAGCAACTTGTGAAAATAAAATTATGAGTGAAGCTTCGGAGGGGACACAGTTAAAGTGAGCCGTGTCATTTATTTACGCTTTGTGTGCAGGGAAATAGAAGAACCAAGCCATATTGAGAGTCCTGAGATTGTTTTTAAGATGAAAAATAAAGTCAAAAGCTTTCCAGATGGGAGGAAAGAACACCCAGCTGAGGTCCATGGATGACGCATTCAGATTGACGGCCCGGTCACATATGAATACGCTCTCCCGGGTCTGTTTTGGGAAGGGTGGACTCACGGTGCATAGGTGTTGGCGTGGTAAGTCCTGCTCCCCATGTCACCAGCAGGAGCAAGCTCAGCCCAGCCAAGGTGACTTTCTGCAGAGTCCTGCCTGGGCAAACAGCTGCCCGCCGCCCGATCCCTGCTCCCTGTGGCCACTCCCGGCCATTCCTGGCCACTCCTGGCCATCTCACCAGTTATGAGTGTGGCTGAGGTTTCAGGAAATGAAAATTCAATCCCGCTGGCAGCTTTCCCAGTGGAGGAGCCCTCTGAAAGGAGTGGTGGCTCAGTGCCCAAAATCCATGCTGGCTATTCATTCAAGGTCCCTAACAGCGAGCGAGCAGGAAGCCAGGAAAGGAGGGAATGACGGGAGTCGCCCATGGGAATTGTCAAAGCCACAGGACCCCGAAGCTGTCCCGACAACCCTACCCCCTCATCCACAGCCCACAGTGGACGGTGCTGGCTCCACGACCATAGGCTCCGAGGTAGAAGACGAGAAAGCTGCCCACTACGTCCTGCACCCCAAAAGAAAGGAAGGGGTGACACAGAAGGGGCGTGTCTGGAGAGACCCCGGAAACCACTTTCTGCTCCAACGTCACACGGGGTTGAAAACCACATGATCAGGTTTCTGAAAGGAGTGACCCTTGGCGTTTCTCCGGCTGTTTGCTCAGAAAGCTGTCAGCTCGTGAGTCAGCTGCCTGGCCAGCACGCACCAGCGTGACGCGTGAAACTTCATCCCCGTCCCAGGAAATGATAACGTTGTTCCAAAACAAGCACAGTTTCATCTTAGAGTCTCTCTCCTCTGGAGGCTGCGGAACACCTGTGCCTCAGCCTCGAAGGCCACACTGCCACCTTCAGTTGGCACCCCACATCCAGGGCTCAGACGCAAAGAGGACCAGCACTGAAACCTCACAGTGCGAGATGTTCTCTCCTCTTTGGGATGCAGTGGAGTTAGATGGTGATAGACGATGAGAAGTCTTCCAGGAACAGCTCCACATGAGCAAGTTAGCGAGTACACAATTCCAGACAAGTGGCCACACAAGGATTGGGAGCAGAAGGAGTTGAGAGAGAGAGAGAGAGAGAGAGAGAGAGAGAGGAAGTCAGAGAGGCCGGCCTGAATCATTCAAGCTTCTCTCTGTGAATGTGAATCATCCCAAGGAGATTACAAACTTTTTAGAGCAGGTCTCTCTTTTTTTTAGCTAGCTTTGTACCATACAAAGACAAATAGAACAAGAGACAGGAAGCCCGCACCTGTATGTCACCAGCCTCCCAAGCCAGGGACAGGGGGTCTGGACACAGGGGTGCACACTAGCACAACGGGAGACAGAGGGGCCCGGGCTGCTCCAAAGGACCCAGAACACTGCCCAAGCCACTGGCTAGGGTCATAAGGCTTGTCCGGGGCAATCCGAACAACAGGATTGCTAAGTAAATAGGGCTGTTGAAAGGGTTAGATGAGTCCCCAGGCTCTGTACTCAGTCATTCTCCCAGCTACAACCCAGGGCCCACAGAACCTCTTCTCTCTCAAAGGGGCCACCCTGAGGAGGAGGGACTCTGTGTGGTCTGTGTGCATCCCAAGGGCAATGCAGGACCAATGGTCAGGATTATCAGAAATGCAGCTTTGACTCCATTCAGGGAAACCAAGTTCCAACCATGAGAAAGCTCAGTCAGGTTGGGGCTGTCTGGGAAAATCCCGAGTTCCTCAAACCTAAATACATTTGGTCTAAGAGCGGGAGGATCAGGTCTCCGGCATGTTCCAGAACAGATCTGGGCTCTAGCTTCAGGCAGAGATGTGATCTCTTAAAGTCACTCCCAGCCAGGCACGGGGCGCACTTCTGTAGTCCCAGCTACTCAGGAGGCTGAGGCAGGAGGATCATCATGAGATCAAGCCAACCCTGGGGAATTTAGTAAAACTTCCTCTCAAAAACACAAAACAAAATAACATCTCTCTGGCCCATTAGAAACACACGAACGCCAGTGGGCTCTGGCACATCAGGGTATCTTTTGTAATCAGAATTCCACAGAAGAAACTCCAAAACAACTATGCCTAGAAAACAGCATCCTGAGTTCAAGCAGCAAGCTCCGGGCCCTGCCAGGACGGCCCCTTGGAAAGCAGTCACCGAGCAGGGGATCTGACACCGACTCTCGCACCTTGGGCAAACAAGCAGAACAAAGCCAGGGCTTGTTTCATCTCCCAGTGCAATCTCACTCGAAAAGATGTTCCTAGGTTGTTTTAAGATACTAAAAATTACACGTTCGTTTCAACACAGGTGCACCCCACTCCCTTGGCCTCTCCCTCCCTCCTACCTGAGATGCCCAATTCTTCCATCCCGGCTGCGCATGAACGGCCACCACCACCAAGGTCCAGAAGCTTCCTTGGCTGCCTCTGCCCCTGAGCCCCACCCGGCCACCACCTCCCATGCCTGAGACTCAACTATGCACACCCAACCCCTTCCCGACTCCTGGAGGTGGGTGAGAGGGACTCCTGGAGGTGGGTGAGGAGCACGCCTTGGCTAGGTGTGGTCACGCACGCCCATAATTGCAGCAGTCTGGAAAGCTGACACAGGAGGGTTGCAAGTTCGAGTCCAGCCTGGGCAACTTAGCCACTTAGAAAGACCCTGCCTCAAAACAAAAAACAAAACAAGGCTCAGGATGTAGCTCAGTGGGGAGGCCCTGCGTTCTATCTCCAGTACTAAAAGAAGGTCTACTTTGGGGTTACCTGCCTTCTTCAAAGTCCATATCGGGTACCATGCAGGTCGCTGCCCACAACCCCTGTCACTCCTTCCCTTGGGAGCCTCGAGTGCCCCCTGCCCCAGTTTGCCACTTCTCCCCTGCCCAGGGGCCGCTGGGGAAACTGGGGCCTGGTCCACCTCTGCCTCTTAGGGGCCCCAGCTCCAGGTCAGTCCCCAGCATGACTAGATGAACCCCTGAGGACCACCTCATTCTCCCCAGGAGCCCGGTGCTGGCCACAAAGGCTCCAACACAGAGTCAGGAGCCAGCCTCCCTGTTCCAGGCCTCTACCCGGGACTAGGAGCTGGACTGCAAGCACCCACACTGGATCTCAGTTCTGCGGTGTGCAGTGCCCCTGCAGCCCGATCCCCAAAGGCCACCAGGCCCATCCTGATCCCCTCAGGAGGCTCTCCAGACCCCCCGGGCCCCTCCCCACCCAACAGGGCAGTTTCCGCTCTTCCGTACCCCAAACCACCCCGACAGCTGCCTTCCTCTCTGCCGAAGCCCCCGAGCCTTGCCCTTGGCCTCGAGTTCTAGCTCGGGCTTTTCTCTCTGGCTCAGACAGGGAAGATTCCTGGGCCCCATCCCAGGGCAGAAACAGCAGTGAGGACCAGGCCAATCACCCCGCATTATCACGGGCCTCCCCCATCCTGCTCTGGGCAGAGCAGACAGAGCAGGTGCCCTCGGGGCTCCTGGTTGCCACTTCCTGGAGGGCATAGGTTGGGGCCGGGGAGGGGGCAGCAAGGCGCCAGGTGGGGTTGGCACTTTTCTCTTGCCCTTCTCCCACCGGCTGTGATGTTCTGACCTCAGGACAGAGAGAGCGAGGGAGGAACAGGCGCACCCGGAGCCCACACTCACCCCCATTCCACCCCTTATGGATAGGAAGATGTCGGGCAAACTGCCCAATTGCTCTGCCTCAGTTTCCCTGTAACTGAGTTAAACGCACTATAAAGAGCTCGCATCTATTCCCAGCTAGACAAGAGCCACCCGGCGCCCGCAGTGAGTTATAGCGTCGGAGCGGCCAAACTTACTCCTGCAGTTAGGGTGCCCCGCCCACCAGGACCGTCAGGGTGGTCAGCAGCCAGCAAGTGAACCAGGAGCCGGGCTCTGCTGGTGGCAGCAGGTGAGAAGATGCCCTGGGACCCCAGGAACGTGCAAGGCAAGTACAGGGCCCAGCCAGCAAGGACGTCCCGAGCCCCCGAGCGGATGGTCTCCTTCCGGGCCCGTCTCACCCTCAACGCTCTGTCCAGGAAGGCCATGAGCCCCCACTGCTGTGTCGCCCGAGTCCCCTCCTCACAGCCCCTACCTTTCCGGAGACCCCTCCCCCTCACTTCCTGCAGGCCCCGCCCACCCCCACCTGGGTCAACACCCCTGTCTCACTCCGGGTTTCCAAACGCCAAACGCAGACCGCTCTGTAGTTTGCCATCCTTGAGTGGTTCTTCCAGGCCTGGAGCCAGGACGTCAGCCCTGGATGCCACCCTGGGCTTGACCTCAGGACCCAGGCATCTGCTCCCACAGGGACTGCCCAGCCTCCAAGCCATATCCAGGCCACCCCTGCCCACCAGCTCACCTGCGGCGACCACCTCACTGCTATTCCCTCCCAGATAAGCGCCCGGGCTCCACGCAGCAGGCCGGCTGGCCACCCTCTGACCTGGAAGCCAGGCCGCCTTGCCAGGCCCTGGTTGGGGCACGTGGGCACTCCCCTTCACACCAGAACCGGGCTCCTGGCACGCAACGGCCAGGCCACCCTCCAGGGTCCACAGCCACCCACACCCGGGCCAGGAGGCTCACACACGCAGACTTTCAGGCCTGGGGCAGCTCCTTGGCTGGGGCTGCCAGGTGTCTCACAGGACGCACCTGCCACCCTCCTGAGTCCCCAGCACGGAGGGCCCAGTGGCTCCTGGGGCCCAAGGGTCTGGTCCAGGTCGCAGCCCCAGAAGGGTCCCGTCTTCCAAAGCCCAGGAGAGTGGGGCCGGGTCTGGCCCGGTTCTGTTCCTCGGCCTGCCTATCGCCCCGGCATCTCTAGAGTTTCCAGTTTCTCCCCACCTTGTGGGGAAGCAGGAGCAGAAGGAGTTCACGTAACACACCCGGCCGCTGAGATTTTCTCCGAGACAAAGAAAAGCACCAAAGAGCCTCCCTGCCTCGCTCCGAGGAAAAGGACGCACCCCAGGCTGCCAGGGAGGACATCAGGGTGGGAGACAGGGAGCCGCCCCCTCCGTGCCCCCCTCTCCGGCTGCCAGCCCAGCCATGCGATGCCCAGGGAGACAGCTGACACAGGCTGAGTGGGGTGAGGTTGGGTACCCTGCCCCCAGGAAGGGCGCTCTGCCCGCCCAAGCGCCAACGCACCTGTGGCCCACACCTGATTCAGCTCCGCACCCCCCCCCAAGGTTGTTCATGGGCGCCCAGATCCGGGTCCAGGACCCCCAGCCTGGAGCCGCCCTCGGAGACCCAGGCAGAGCGCAAGCTTGCGCTGGCCTGCGCTCGCCTGCGGGCACCTGCACTCACCTGCGCTGCTGGACTGGGCTCCAGTCCGTACCGCGTCCCTGTCCCAGGCCGGCCAGGCCAGAGACAGCTTTAACCTCAGGGGCGGGGCCACAGGGCCCAGGACCACGCCCCAGACACGCCCCAGGTCGCCGAGCCAGGCAGGGGCGGCTCCGGGCGGTGGGTGGAGGCTCCCGGGCAGGTCCCGGCCCAGGTCCCTGACGAGTGGACGTTGTTCTGGACCCAGGGACTCCGGCTTTTCCCGATATCCCCGGACCAGAGCCGGCGCACAGCACTCGGGCTGGGGCTGCGCTGGGCCAGGAGGCGACGCGTCCCCCCGCGGGACCGGTAGGACGCACGTGGCCTCCCTGTGAGGACCCAGGCCAGCGCCAGGGCCCTCCCCAGTCGCTCAGCTTGGGTCTCCAGGCCTCTGCCCTCCCTCCTAGGGCCGGCAGGGGCAGGCTATGGGCATGGGCGACACCTCCCCAGAAAGCTCCTCCTTGCTTCAGAGGCTCTGCCTGTGCGGCCCGGGAGGGGGGAGGGGCGATGCACCCCAACACCAAGCACCAATGCGGGAGACCAGAGCAGCCACCCAGAGGCTTCCTCGGGCACATGGAGCGTCAGGGGTGGCTCTTCGCAGGAGCTGTGAGGTGGACTAGCTCTGACGAGTGTCCCCACTGGAGACCAGCTGCCCCTGATGCTTCTTCCCGGGGCCTCCTGCTCCGCCTCCCACCGGTCACCTCCACCAGCAGCCCGGCCACAAACCTGCATGGCACACTGGTCCTCTCTGCGGCTGGGCGTGCTCTGCAAGGCACCAGCGTCTGGCTGTTTGAGTCTTACAGTTTTGAGGGCCTCTTGTCCAGGTGCTCCTAAATCACAATGATTTTCCTCAGCCTTGTGTCCCTTAATTCTGAGATGAGCGCAGAAGCTAGGAGGGTAGAGGGGAGCCAGTGTCCCCTCCCAAATGAACAGCAATGGCTTTAAAACAGGAGCCGACAATGCCTAAGCCCTCTGAGTGGCTCCAGCTGGCTGCCTGGGCCCCATCCCTTCCGGGGAAGCCTCCCCTTCCCTCTCCTCCTTCGGCCCCCTTCTTGGGGAGCTCTTGGCAGCCAAGACAGGGAACTGCCTGAACCCAGCCCTCGACAGCCCTCCCTGTGTCCCTGTCTGGCGGTCCAGGGGGCTGAGCAGGAGACCTTCAGGGACAGGGGCAGGTCTGGGTGTGCTGGGTGACAGCTCCCTTCCTGTCTTGCCTTCTAGAAGTGAACCCTTGTGTCTGCCTGTGCACCAGGCACAGGAGACACAGAAGAGATTCACAGAAAGAATCGCTCAGCTTTGGCGGCAACAAGTCCCACCATCTGCCCTGCACAAGCTGCAGTCCCAGGACAGCCTGAGGTGAGAATCAGAAGGTCTCGGGCAGCGTGAGCAGAGGCCGAGGGCGAACTTAGTCTCCTCACCCTCCGCGCCGGGTCCAACCCTTAGGGGCTCGCTGTGCACACTCAGACCCCCTTTCCCACAGACACATCCAGAAGTAACAGCACCCCACGGGCAAGGCCAATCCACATGATGTGTAAAACAAGCCATCTCCAGTCTACCCAAGCTGGTCTCCCGGAGCCATGCTTAATCTCAAGCTAAGGACAATAACCAGGTTAAAATTCTGCCAAACTTCACACACCTCTTGTGCACAAGGAGGTAGAGTCCTTGAGTGATCTTAACGCCTCCCCTTGATGGGCCATCACTTAAAGCCACGGTGTCCAGTGGACAATGCTTAATACAATGATATGAAGTTAACACATCTTAAGTTACACAGTAAGGGAACAAGAGAGGAAAGAAAAGAAGCACACATATTGTATTGGGAACAAAACAGGAATAAATGTGCATGACGATTAGTCGCATTCAGTTCCCAGTTGTGTGCACAAAACTATTTCCTTCCATTACCTTTGCAGTGCCCTCTGCCTCCAGAGCAGCTCACTGGTCCTGGCGACGTGACCCAGGTCTCCCTCCCTGGGGACTCTCCAGCCCCTGGCCCTTGCCCGAGGTGATCTGGATGAGTCCCCCAGCCAGCGTGGCCATGCTCTGCTTTGCTGCTGAGTCAGAAATGGGAGGGGACCAGGTGCCCAGGCGGCTGTCTTCCATTCTGGTTTAATGGATCTTGGCACTGTCTCTTGGCAGAAACATTCCTTCCCATGTTACAAAGATTCCTAGGCCAGCAAGGCATAAAGCCTTGAGAACAGGAAACAGAAATTCCATCAGCAGGTCACTGCATGGGGTGCTGAGTTGGGCCGCTTGCATCCCTACCCCTTGAATCCTGGACCCTGGACGCTGGCTTTGGGAGAAACAGCACCTGTGCTGGACCCGATTCAGGGCACACACAGCCCTCAGGAGTGTGCGGCCCAGCTTGCAAGGTGTCATCCCTCACTGGGGCCGTAGCTAAGTCTTGAAAAGCCCATTCCACCCTTCTGTCAAGCCCGTGGCTTCAAGATGATGGGGAGCATGAAGTATTAAGTTTTATGTTATATTTATTTTTGTCATAATAAAATGCTATGAATGGCCAACACAGGACCCACTGGGGCCAGGGACAGGGAGCCCTGGCCATCTCGAAGAGCTTTTCAGCATCATGCAGTGATGTTAAGAAAATGCATGGTTCATGCAGAAATTCCACTCCCGTGCATGTGCCCTGAGGAAATTTTTTCGATGTGCTTAGAAACTCCTGTGGGAATGTCCAGAAAAGCCCTGTGTCTGCTCGAAACACCTCCACACGACTAACATAAAACTTATGTCCAGGGGCCAGGATTTAGCTCAGTGGTTTCCCCACCTGCTGCGCAAGCGCAAGGACCCAAGTTCAATCCCCAGAACCAAAAAAAGAAAAAAAAAACTTATGTCCAAAGTAAAAATTATCCTGGGGCACGAGGATCGCTGTGAGTTCGAAGCCAGCATGAGTTACACAGTGAGTTCAAGGCCAGCCTGGATTGCATAGCGAGACTCTCTCTCTCAAAAAACCAAAATTAAATATTAATATTAAATTTGAAAGATGAAGAAGTTAATTCTGCACTTTGTTTTGATGTTACCTGGCTCCACAATTCCTACCGGTGCTCACAGTCAGAAGGAGAGAAGGGACTGAGGCCCTTGAAAAGGCAGGGGACAGTGAGTTGCTCCTAGCCGCAGTGACATGAGGGCCTCGGGCCACGTCCCCAGAGGATGGCCACGCCCTGGGTCTGCGACTACTGCGAGGAAGGAAGGCAAGGACTCCATCCAACCCCGGGTTCCCAGCAGGCTCCTTGGGGAATGCGGAGCCCAGTTCAAACAGGGAAGCAGTTCTTGGGTTGTTGTTCTTGTGGTTGGGGCAGGTCCTAGGGCTGTCTCCAAGGCTCCCAGGTCGCTGTAAAAATAACAATGCCCTTTTGTTGAACTCTGCACCCATACCGCGCCAGGTTTACACTGCCTCCTGTGAGACAGGTACACAGATTTCCCATTCAGAGACAGCCTGGCACCAGGCTGCGTCACAAAGCAGGGACGGGCGGAGCCGGCACAGGGCCTGGGAAGAGACCCTGACACGAGGCTCCTCTGCTTCCAGGGACCCCAAGTCCTCCAGGCCCCTCTGCTCCAAACCCAGAGGGAAGCAGCTGCAGGGGTGGCATGGCGAGCAGCAGTGACGGAGGAGGAAACCCTGTCCACTCCCTGTCCCTTGCCCCTGCTGGCCACATGTCATTCTCTTCCTCCAGGCTGGCTCCAAGCCTGGCAAGAATTCCCATCATCCCCAGCACCCTGGTTCCCAATGTTGGAGGGGACTCAGGTGCCTTGCAATCCGAGTTCCACTTGTAAAGTTGGGGGAGAATTTGTGGTCGCCTAGCACTGCTGGCCTGATGGGTCCACTGCTTGTCCCTAGCTCTGCCCTCAGGACACTTCCTGTGTTCAGTACTGGGGAGGGGCAGGCTGGGGACTCTCCCTCCCATGTGCACAGTTTCTGGCCTACTTCCTGCTTCCAGGCAAGGGCCCGAGTGCCTTTGGGTGGGGCTGCAGGCTCTGCTGCCTGCGGCAATGTCTCCTTACATCTGCGAATTGCTCCCTATGGCCTCCGGGTCCACAGCAGAGCTCCGGTTGGTGAAGCTCGCTGGTGAGGCTCAGGCCCAGTGGGCCCTTCACCCTGGTGTCCCCTGAGAGGACAGACACTTCCCAGAGCGTCAGAGTCATCCCTGGGGACCACCCCCCCAGCCAGACCAGGGTAGACCAGCTGTCCTGTAGCTCCTCACAAGATTTGGGGTTGTTCTCCTTGTACTCTGAACTCCAGCTGTCTTCACCTGAGACTGCCCTGGGCATGGACAGAGGAGCCTGACTCTCCCTTTGTTCTCTAAGAATTGCCCGTCTCATTCTAGTGAAACGTCCCACTTCCCAAGGCACCTGGTGAGGACAGAAGGTGCTCAACCTCTCTATGCCTCAGTTTCCCTTTTTTCCAGTGCTGGAGATCGAACCCAAGGCCTCACCCATGCTAGGCAAGGGCTCTACCACCAAGCCACACACCTCAGCACAGTTTTCTACTTGTAAAGCCTCATAGGGAGGCAGTGAGCATGATGTCAGGTCAGGCATATAGGTCAGAAGAGTGCCCAGCACCCACAAAACGTCAGAACTGGCACTAGTGTTGCCACGGCTAATAGCCCCCAGGACTTGCCTCCTCTGATAGCCTCAGTTTCTGGCCCACGCTGGCCCAGCCCCACATGGGTATGGCAAAGCATAACCAAAATGGTGCCCACTGCCACAAGATCCGGGCACCAAAGCCGCTGACTTACTGCTCAGGTGACCTGGCCCATTCCTCCTAAACACCGTCTAGAGGCAGATGGATGGGATGGTGGGCTTCAGCTCTGACTGCCATGACCAAGCCCCCCAGCACCAGCCCCTTCCAGGCTGCAGTAGAGGCTGTTCTCCTTGGCCATGTTCAGGGGACACTAGTCTTCCTCCTTCAGGACTAACAGTGCCATCACGATGTCCAGTGCCAGCATGTCCCACAACACTGCAGGCTCCCTGGTGTGGCACGGATCTCTGCACCCTGTGGACTGTTGGCCGCTAGCTCAGACCATGAAGGCTTCCGTGAGGACAGCTTCCGGAGGGCCGCATCCTGGGCATTGTGGACGATCAGCTACCTAGGTCAGGGCCGTGAGGCATGGAAGCTGGCTTGGTGTAGGCCCATAAGGCGCAGTCACTGCCACGAATGCTTCCAGTCTTCGTGCTTTCCAGAAGGGCAGGACCATGGCACCTGTTGTACCATCAAGTCCAGGGTAGGTAGCAGGCTCAGAAGCACACACCTGTAACCCCAGCTCTCAGGGAAGCTGAGACAGGAGGATTGCAAGTTTGAGCCCAGCCTGGGAAACCCAGCTGCTGAGAGAGGGTCTGTGTCAAAATTTGTAAAATATTATAAGGGCTGGGGATGGAGCTCCATGCAAAGACCCTGGGTTCAATCCCCAGTATTGGAAAAAAAAAAAGTTAGGGGTACAGACCAGGCAGTGTGGCTTCGTGGTGGGAGGGGAGGTTGGGCTGAACTCCAAATACACAGCTGGGGAGAATGGTGATGACAGAGCAGAGTGGGCTCCGTGGACGGAAAGTCACTCAGAGGAGACACCGGGCAAGGGGGATTCTGGCTGCATCCTCCTAATAGGCTTCTTGCTGAAACTGAGTTTTATAGGGAGGAGCACAGATGGTCCAGTGAGAAGGCTCAGGAGCCTGACAGCGCCCAGCCAGGCAGAATCTATGTCATCATCTTCTCCTTCGGGATCTGCCATGGGCTGGAAAGTCTCCAAGCCAGGAAGGGTAAGAGGAGCCAAGGAGAGGCCCCCGTGGGAGCCAGAGCATGCTGAGTGGTGGCTTCTCTGTCCCAGGGTCAGGGCTGGGACAAGACATGGGACACCCACGGTGTGAAGAAGGAGGTGATTCATTTGGCTCATGGTTTCAGGAGATTCAGTCCATGGTCGCTGGTTCCCAGACAGAAACATCCTGGCAGAAGGGTGTGGTGGAGGAAAGCTGCTCAGTTCATGGTGACCAGGAAGTAGAGATAAGGGAAGAGCACCAGAGAGGAAGGGGCAAGGGACCAGACACAGTCCTCAAGGGCATACCCCATGACCCATCCAGACGCCAATCAAGCCAAGCACATCAACCATCACAACTGACTGTCACGGGGCCCTGGAATCTAAGCCTGCAGGTGACTGGAGACACAGTGGGTCTTCACACCCCCGAACCCCCCTTTGCTGCGGTCTGTTCTGCAGAAGGTGTGTGAGATCTCATGTGAAGGTCACATACTGCTGTTGTCTCTGCTCTGGGATCAGGGCCTTGGGATGGGCCTCAAGGCCCATCCCAAGGGTCAGTCTGGCCTCCGGGCAGGGGCATCTTTGCAGATCCCAGAGGGTGCTGGCTTCCTTCCCCGGGTGCTGGGATGGATTTACCCTCGGGGCTGCCTCTGTCCCCTGTCACCTGCCAGGGACAGAGCAGGTGGCCGAGGTGCCCAGGGCAGGCCGTTGATCATGATGGGAGCCCAGGGGAGCCCGTCTGCATCTTAGTCACACGGCAGACCCCTCCTGCTTCTCTCTGCTTTGGGCATTGATTAAAATTAGTCCCCATGCCAGTAGTTTAACTTTCATTGTTTGTCTCAGGATTTAGCAAGGGAAATTAAAACGTATTTGCTGCCAGATGTAATTTCATTCCAAAACAGCTGGCTGTCTCTGTGAGGGACACTGTTACTTCCCGAGACCCCCGAGAAGGCAAGGGGGCACCGTTGGGAGCCACAGCCGGGGGCAGCTCAAGAGCTCCTCACGGACACCCCTAGAAGCCCCCTCTGCTGAGGTTTCGGTGCCACCCAGTTCCTGGGCTGGGAACCGAGTCGGGGGTGAGGAGAGTCCAGTGAGGGGACCATCACGACGCATTCGTGGCTTTCTGGGAAGAGCAAGGGAGATGGAGCAGGCTCCTCGCATGGCTGCCATGCGACGCCCTGCCAGATGCCAGGCCGCCCTAGGGACTCCTGGGCCTGCTGAACCCGAGCCCCCTGGCCCTCACCTTAATTAAAGCCCCTGCTGGGCGTGACCCACCCCCAGTCCTAACCACCCCAGGAGCAGGGGAGCCCTCCTCACCCAGCAGGGTCGCCCCTGCTGTTCTGAGGCCCAAACCAGGGTGCGTCCTGGGGACCTGGAACTCTCTGGGAGCCCTTGATACTGAGCAAGGCTATGAAACCCGGCCGTGATAGTCACTTGTCAGGACAACCGGAGAAAACTCATAAAGAAGGTGGCAGCAGCTCTGTTCCAGGTCATAAAAGTCTTTTCTTCCTGGGGACAAACTGTCGGCTGTAAAAACAGTAAAGAATTCTGCTGTAGAGAAGAAAGGGAAAAGGGCTACATCCTCCTTTGCCTGTGTGTCCTTCAGAAATCATCTTCGGCACCCTGGGAGCCTGAGGCAGGAGGACTGCAAGTTCCAAGCCAGCCTGGGCAACTTAGTGACTTAGCAGGACCCTGCCTTAAAAATAAGACATTTTAAAAAGGGCTGGAGATGTTGCTCTGTGTGCAGGCCCTGGGTTCAATCCCAGTGCTGCCAAAAGAAAGAAAATTTTAAAAGCAACCACCTGCGATCTCCTAGAAAAACAACCAAGTGAAAATTAGTGTTTGAACATCGGGGTTCCTCAAAAAAACAAGAGTCAGGAACCCGGAATAGGTTTCGCACTGTACAACGGCAAGAGGTACCACTCACAGTGGTTGCTCTGAGGTGGCAGATTGAACATGACGTTTTCCAGCAGGTCTCACAGACAGGGTGACTTGTAAGAAACTGCTGACAAACTCACAGCCCCATCTTGGAACATGAAAGGAATTGAACCCAAGAGCCATGCCGTGCTCTGTGTGGGTTGTGACATGGAGCTGGTTTTGTGTCCTGTTGTCCTTTGACCTAAATCTAGGACTGGGGCCCAGAAGTCCAGGTGGGGTGGTACCTGATCAGCCCCAGGGGACCTCAGGTGGGCTGCAGCCGCTGCGCCAGGTGGAACACTTCCTTCCAGACTCGGCATGTTTAAAACACTGGGGCTCACAGTGGAAAACTGGGGGCCCTCAAGCTGAAGTCCCGCTTTCCTGCCTCTCTCAAACGAAGCGGATCAGACTCACTGGGCTGGGCCTCAGGCTGCTGGGACTGAGCTCACCACCCGGCACCTGGCCGTCAGTGCCCCCCCGGCCTAGGACCCACTCCCTGAGCTGTTGCTGGGACTGGCTAGGGACAGTGGCAGTGGGGCCCAGGTACCCCGTGTCCCTAGAAGGCAAGGTCAGAGGCTGCTGCCAAGCAGACACCCCAAAGCCTCTGAGCACCCCCTGGCCTGGAGCTTAGCTTAGTACCAGGGGAAGGGTGCAGGGCGCCCCCACGCCTGTGCCAGCTCTGCCACCCTCACTGCACAGGGCAGAGAGGGCAGGGTGCCAGGCTGCCCCCGCTTCTGCCCCACCAGGCTCGAGCAGAAACCAGCAGTAAATACCCGTCATGGTGCCAAAAGGAAAAGGAGACCCAGCTAGGGGCCGGGGGAGGACGGAGCGGGGTCTAAGGCGGGGAGGGAGGGAGAAGCCGCTGTGTGCTGTCAGGTCCCTGCTCCTGGGGTCCCTGCTCCTGCGGGTCCCAAAGCGGTGATGGGTGGAGCCCACGGCCAAAATGAGGAGCCCGGCCTCCCTTCCTCGAGGACACTGCTGGCTCAGCCCCGTTTACTGGGAGGAGTTGGGGCCTGGTCGCTTCTTCAAGAGCAGCAAATGAAAGACACCCAGAGCAACAACGGGGAAGAGCTTAGGAGGAAGAGCTGGGGATGGCTGGCATCTGAAAAAATAGAAAGTTGAGATACAGTTACAGTCAATAATCTCAACCTTCCCTTTTTCCACCACTAGGAATTAAACCCAGGGTCTTCACACTGAGCTACATCCCCAGTCCTTTTTCATTTTTTATTTCGGCCTCCATAAGTGGCTAAGTCATCCGTGTTGGGCTCTAACTGTGACCCTGCTGCCTCGGCCTCCCCGAGTGCTGGGATAACAGGTGTGCAGTGTTATTCCTGGCTGCTCACAATCATTTCTCTAATAAAAATGCTCCCTAGGTCCGGGATGTAGGAAGTGCTGTGGGGGTCAAGGCTGTGAGAAGAGCTTCCTGGGCTGAGCACCAGGAAGGGGAGCAGCTGGGATCGGGGGACAGGAGAGCCTGGCCCTCTGGGACTGCGGGGGCCGAGGGCCCTGTGGACTCACCAGCTTCTTCCCTTCCACTGCACCTGCAAGGCCTTGTCCTCTTCTTGTGGCCTGCTGCAGTCGCCAGGCCCTGGTCTCCCAGGCCTGGTTTTTCCAGTTGGACCGGACACACCCACGGAGCAGGCATCCCGGGCCTGGGGAGGAGGAACCTGCTGAGCTCACCAGCCAACCCCCACCTGGGCCATGTGTGTCCAGCCAGCACACTGGGCTTCGGGTTCCTGGCCCCTCGATCTCAGCCGGGCAAAGCAGCGATTCGGTGAGCCCCCACCCCCCATCCCCCCGTCCTGCCTGAAATGACGGATCTGAAAGGGCTTTGCGGGGAAGACAGAAGCAAACTGAGCTTAGAACAAGACACAAAACCACAGCGCCCGCCAGGACAGGAGAACACAGAATACTCACACAGGGCCCGCAGCTCGGCAGGGTGAAGTCCAAACACTTGGGGGATGCTCCTTAAAAAATAGGATGCAGGGCCAGGGATTTAGCTCAGTGGTTTCGACGCCTGCTGTGTAAGTGCAAGGACCTCAGTTCAATCCCTGGTACCAAAAAAAAACAGGATGCAAAGTTACAGCCACAAGAGCAGAGCAAAAGTCAATGTTTATTTACAATGAGAACAGATGGTCTATTAAAAAGCTAACGGAGGGCCGGGGATTTAGCTCAGTGGTTCCGCCGCCTGCCTCGAAAGCGCAAGGTACCAAGTTTGATCCCCAATACAAAAAAAAAAAGCTAGCAATGTCACACATCCAGAAAAATAATGTCATGGCTCTGTTAATTCTAGAATCATTGGTAAACTGCATTTTTGAGCTGCACGCTCTTTGCTTGCTCCTTTTGACAACTATTTATTTCATTTTTGTTTTTTAAAATTTGAAACAGGGTCTCATGATGTAGTCCAGCCTGGCAATGAACTCTCTGCAATCCTCCTGCCTCACCCTCCTGAGTGCTGAGGTTACAGGCGTGTGCCACCACGTCCAGCTGGACAGCTACTTTAAAAACAGCATTTCCACTGAATGGAGGGGAGGACACTCAGCTTTCCTTGGCATGGCAGCTTCTAGCTCTGACACCTGGAACCTCCTCTTGAGGACACTGAAGTGGGATTTTGGGGGATGCCTGATGCGCTGGTGCAGTGCTCCTGGAGTTCCCCACAGCTCCGGCTAGACCAGGGGTCACCCGCTCAATGGCAGACAAGGAGGAAGCCACCTCCCAGTCCCAGCTTATGCACCCCGGCTTAAGACATCCCTCGGTGCCACCCCAGGTCCTGGCCAACAGGAAAACCCGAGTGGCCGGGATGCAGAAGGGACAGGAAGGGCTCCACTTAGGACTGCAGGGGAAACACCAGAACTGCACAGTGTTTGCAAGATGCCCTGGCCAGGTGCACTCCCTCCCAGGCTGCAGGGTCCAGCTTTGTCAGCTATCTGGCAAACAAGGTGTGATCTAGATACGCAGAGAACGTTCAAATTTTTTAAATTTACTATAGTAACACATGGCCATGTGTCTTCCCCACAACACAACCACTTACTTCAAACACACTCATCCCATCATCCTGGCCACTTCCTGCAGCAGCTCTGGAGCCCTCTCTCCTGAGTGTCTTTAGTTGCAATGCTCTGGCTGCCTCAACGTCCTGAATGGATTCAAAACATTTCCTTTTCATGGTCATTTTGACTTTGGGGAAGAGCCAGAAGTCGCATGGTGCCAGATCCCATGGACAGGTGGCTGAGGACACAGCGTCAATTTTTTATGAGCTACCTTTCTGTTGGATGGCACCAGGCAGCAGTATTCACCACATTTTTTTTTATTGTGCCTCGTAAAGACATAGCAGGGGAAGAGGACAAAATTCATCAATGTCAATATCAATCCGTGTGGTCCCCAACTAAACTTTTCAGCTCATCATCTGTCAGCATCGTGATGTGCAGAGAAGACACATCCAGCAGCCTTGGAGTCTGGGGTTTGGATCTTTTCCCTGCTGGCGGCAGAAAGGACACTCCCCCGTCTGGAAGCTGGTGACCGTAGTGACCACAATGAGGAGGGATGTGGTGTGTGGTCCGCCTGGGCTCTGCTGCTGAGCCAGGATGTGGGCGGGCGGGTGGACAGGCTGAGTGTGTTCTTGACTTGTGACATTTTCAAGGCACAGTGAGCTTACGGGGCTGGGACCCGCGGCCCACGCAGGAGCGCCTGTGTGTGTTGCTCAATACACTGCAGGGGCTGCAGGGTGGACACAGTGTTCAGGGAGACCATGAGCCTGCTGGGATTTCTGACTGCCTAGGATCTCTGACTCCCACACTTTCCAAATGGCTGGGACTGGGTCCCGATGTCTGCTGGATGCAATTGAAAATGGTAAAGAACGGGCTTGATTCCCTATGTGAATGATTATGTGTGCGGTAGAAGTGTTTAAATCGCAGGTTTTAAGGGCTGAGGTTGTAGCTAGCAGTCCAGTGCTTGCCCTGGGTTCAGTCCCCAGGAGCGGGGGCTGGCCTGGATTAGCACCTGCCCCCCCCAAAACAGACCCGAAGGTGGAGCTCTCAGCCCTGGCACCAGAGCACACACCAGGCCTCTCAAGTCTCAGGGACACCTGGCCACACCCTGGCCACTCGGGTCAGCATCCAGGGGCCACCAGGGCATCGAGAGGGCTCTAAGCTCCCAGGTGAGCCACACCAGGGAGCAACCATGTGTTTGGGCTGTGTCACCATGTAGATTGATGGCCCACAAATGTAACTTCTATCTTGAAATGGACCCCAGAAGCCGGGAATGCTGGCGCACTCCTGTAAGTCCAGTATATAAGAGGCTGAGACAGGAGGATAGCCTCAAGTTTGAGGCCAGCCTGGGCTACTTGGTGAGTTCAAGGCCAGCCTGAACTGCATAGTGAGACCCTGTCTCAATAGAAAAGAAAAGAATCAGAAAAAGGGAAAGGAAATAAAAACAATAGCACGTTGCTGATTTACTGACATTGAGAAGCCACCAGCACCCGAGTGTTCCCTGCCTGGCCAGTGACTCAAAGCCTCTCCGCCCCTGGATAGAGACGATGCCTCCCTCCGTTACAGGAATGTAAATCCATAGAGAATCTAACAACGCTGATTAGAGAGGCAGATATTCGCTCAAAACGTAAAGTGTATAAAATTTACTAAGTTCATCACGGACATTAGAAATCAGATATACTCTCTACAAATCCCAAACTGTTGACTGATTGTCCTCCCGGTCCCAGGACGAGGAAGCCAGTGCGCGGACCCCACTTGCTTGTGCCCTGTCCTGGTCACCACCCTGTGTTCTGCTGGCCTGAAACTGGGTCCCTGCTGTGAGCCTCTGTTTACGTAACATTAGAACATTGTTTCCCTTTCCTTCTTCTTGCAGGTGAATTTACACAACACAAAGCAGCTCCCACCCTCCCTGGGTATAAAGGCTGCTCTCTTAACACCTGGTGCCTCTGAATGGGAGGCCTGCGGGGCGGCTCCCTCCGGCCAGGCCACCGCTCTGACCAGCAGCCTAAACGCCCACCCCACGGTCATTTCAGGCTATAGGGCTTCCAAGAGAGACAAACTTGCCTCTTGTGGAAAAAAAAATAATGCTATAATTCACAATAAAAACACTAAGTTAGAGAGTGTGAGCAAGCTTCTAATAAGAGAGATTTTATAAGAACTTACACATAAGACTGATCGCCTGGAGAGGGTTTCAGGCATTGCTTTACCCAGAACACACTCAGTCCCAAGACCCTGAGGCCAGCCCACCTGGCCTCATGTGCGGTCTGTAGGGTCCAGGGGTGCTGGCTGCGGCTGCCTGGGCTGGCCTCAGTCTCTTCCTGTCAATGCAGCTTGCTCTGGGGCATGTGGTCAACCTGGGAGCGATGCTCCGTAGCACCTGTTGGTCTAGAATTTTCTAATAACTCAACCTGAAGTCTTGTACCATCGCTGCTCATCTGCATTTCCCAAACCCTTCCTGACAAATGTCTAGGAAAGGGGCCTCACCCTCCGGGGCCCAGGCCACTTTCAGAGGGGTCTGGGTGGAGCAGAGGCTTGGCGGAGTATGGATCCTGAAGACCCTGGACAAACTGAGACTCCACAGAGGCCCGGCCACAGTGCCCGCTGCACATGAGCTGCTATTCTCTTCGAATGCTGACTTGGATTCATGACTCCTATTCATTCCGAGGGAGGGTCGGTAACTAACTTCCCTCCTGTTCACAACACTGTCTCAGAAATGGAGGGGTTTCCTAGTCACTCCTCATGCAGCAGCACGCCTGTGATTGAAGGATGGATCTCAGAACCAGAGAATGTCAGCCAATCATAGAAATTCTCACTTCCTCGATAGCGATTGGTCAGAAATTCAAGGTCTAAGCCAATCAACACATCTCATTTCCCTAGTGGCTAGGGATTGGCTCAGAAATGGACGAGTGGCCAATGAAGGCCAAGAAACACCAAGGGAGATGAGTAGGGGCCCTGCAAAGGACTGGCTGCTCTCTGAGGGGGGGCGGCCTCCTCCTCCTGTCTCTTCCGTGTTCTGTGCTCATCTGCAGCTTTGGAGGGACAGAGGGACAGGGGGAAGCCTGGCGGCACAGCCAGAGCAACAGGGCTTCCACTGCAGACTCCAAAGATGCCTTCTTCTCCTCTTCTCTTTTCTCTTGGGGGCAGGAACTGGGAACTGAACCCAGGGCTTTTCCACTGAGCTATAGCCCAGTACCTTTTTTGTTTTGTTTTGTTTTGTTTCTTAGTTTTTGTTTTAAAACAGGGTCTTGCTAAGTCACTAAGTTACCTAGGAAGGGCTCAAGGTCTTGATCCTCCTGCCTCAGCTTCCCAGAGTGCTGGGATTATAGACATGGGCAACCACACCCAGCAAATCTCCTTACTTTAGCGTCACCTTGACCAGCATTTTCTGCTTCATGCGTTTGAAAGTATCTATCTACTAGCATGTGCCCTCCCTCCCTCCCTCCCTCCCTCCCTCCCTCCCTCCCTCTCTCTCTCTCTCTCTCTCTCTCTCTCGATGTACAAAGCCATTCTGAAAAAAGTGTTATGGATTAGAAACAGAAGAGGACCACAGAGGAGGAACAGCAGGCTCAGGACTCATCTTCAGGCAGGTGGCACCACCAGGACTGCACTCCAAGGGCAAAGGGCCCCCATGTGTGCTGGAGCTGGAGCCGCCTCCCCAAGAACGGGCCCGGTGGTGACCACAGGCTGGGTCCCCTTGAATGAGATGCTTGCTGGACCTCAGGAGGGGGTGGCCAGGGCGGGGCCGCAGAGCACAGTGGGTGAGAGAAGGAAGAGCAGAACTAAACAAACCAAATAGCAGGCGCCTGCCCAACAGCACTCCGGAGCCTGAGAGAAAGGCAAACGCACTGAACGCAAACAGGCGGGTGTTCTTGAGGAAGACTAACTGGGCAAACATCAAAGGGGTTATCTTCAAAGACACAGGCCAAGGGACAACGTAGGCTCAGAGAAACCACGGGGACAGCTAAAAATCAAAAAGGGTGTAGGGCCGGGGATTTAGTTCAGTGGTTCCGCCGCCTGCCTTGCAAGCCCAAGGTCCCGGAGTTTGATCCCGGTACCAAAAAAAGGGGGGCTAGAATTAGGGGCGCAGTTCAGGCATGAGGCCCTGAGGTCCATTCCCAGTGCCCCAGAAAGGAAGAAGGGGGAGGGGTGAGCGGGGGAGGAGGAAGAGGAAAGAAAAGAAAAGAAAAATGACTGATTGGAAATCCTGAAAACAAAAAACTGTGAAGATCAAGATAAACAACTTAGTAACAGGGGAAGCCTAAGGTGGACACAGCTGAAGACAGAATTAATGCAGTGAAAGATTGTAGCAAGGAGTTTGTGCTAACAGGACAGGCAAAGAAGTGAAAACTATGAAAGGGACTGAAATACTACAAAGAGTAAAACAAGAGCTTCCTGCATTCGTGTTTAAGAGGAGTTCCGGAATGAGAGAAACGGGGCAATAACATCTGATGATTTTCTAAAATTATAAGAAGGCACGGGTGGGACAGAGGCCAAGTGAAGGGTTCGGGGTGACAGATGCGGAGCTGACCCTGCAGACCCGGAGAATGAACTGCCTGCCGGCCAGTGGCAAGACCCCAGGAAATGTGAGGGAGCCCGGGCCGTCTCACCTGCCCCAGGCTCAGCCCTGCTTGGTCTCCCGTGACTCTGGGGTTCAGCAGGCTGAGGTTCCTGATGCACTCCGTTACCCTGGAAGGAGTAGGCTGCATCCAGAAGCAGATGCCACATGCAGCCCAGGCAGGAAATGACGTCAGACCGCATCACAGCTCTTGGACTGCTGTTGAGATTCTTGGGGTGTGTCCGGGACCCCTGTATTGGAAGTCCATTGCTTGGAGTGAATTCTGGGACAATTCAAATTTCACTCCGTTTCTTCTGTACCCAGTGACATTTTCTGTTCATTTTTCAAGTAATTTGCAGAGTTTGGGGGAGCAGACAGGTCTGTGGAGGCTTGGGACACTAGGAGTGTTCCCTGACTGTCCCCGCCTGGGGCCAGGCCTGAGGCTCCCCCAGAATGGTGAGGTCCCCTCCACCAGCCAAGTTGGAGAACCCCTGAATTTGGGCTTCCCTGGGCCCAAGACAGCAGAAGAGACAAAGAGAGGAGGGGAAAGCATTAAAGAAGGCAAGCTGTCCTGGGTCCTCTTGGGAATAACGCCGGCCTGGGCCTTCAGGGCCAGAGATCTTCTGCTCCTTCTCAGGATGGTCTTGTGTTCATTCACCAGATCGACGGTTTAGGGGCAAATTGGAAATATCTAGAGAATTTGTGAGTAATTTTTTTTTTTTTTGAAACAGAGTCTTGCTATGTAGTCCAGGCTAGCCTTGAACTCATTAAGTAGCCCAGGCTGGCCTTTAATGCACAGTGATCCTCCTGCCTCAGTCTCTCGAGTGCTGGGATTATAGGCGTGCCCCACCTTGCCTTATTTATTCCTTCTTTGCCTCTTCCTGCTTTTCACTTCGGGCCCTGACAGCCAGTGAAATTTCATCGGAGCTGTGTTTCTCCCTGGAGACTTTGGACAGATGTGTGGCCGGTTACTTCCTTAAGACTGCACCGGGAAACCTAGCCGATCCCTCAGGAGTGGGGCTGTGAAGTGATCTGACAGTGAGCTCTGGGCCAGGCACTGGGCAGTTATCAGAGCCTGAGGTGGCTGCACACGGCTTCCTCGGGAACCGGCGCCCTTGGCTCCCTGAAGGAGGTGCGGGATCCAGGGTGAGACCACCAGGCCCAGGCAGTAGTCCTGGAAGTGACGCTGGCAGCGTTCAGCCCAAGGACTGCATCTTGCCACAGGAAGCCGTGGCAGGTGGCAGGCTGGCCCTGCAGGCGTGGCACCCGTCTTCGAAACAGCCAGGCTGTGCCTCTGTGACCGGAAGGTCCCCTCCCTTCACACCCGGAAGCCACCACCCTGCTGAGTGACCACCGAGGAAGAGAGATGACTTGTTCTTCCCAGGTCACTTCCTGAGCGTCCATGTTGTGTCCTTGGGGACTTGATGGCAGCAGGGGACAGTGGTCACTCCAGAAACCACCAAGACCCAAGGTGGGAGCTGCAGCTGCTCACAGTGCCTGGTTCCACGAGCTGGGTCTCCCACTCCCTGGGGCTCTGGTGAGTTTACCTGTGGGGAAACTGAGACACCGCCTCACTAGGCAGCGGGCTACCTGGGACCCCAGCGCGGAGACAGACCCAGCCTGGGAGCCCGCTCCACCCTCTGTGCCCACATTTGCTAGCAGACTTCCCCGTGAGCCCGAGTGGCTGTCCTGAGGTCTGGGTCTGTCCCCCAGTGCGGGTGGGGACCCCACCTTCCTCTCACCAGCAGACTGGGGCCGCGTCTCAAAGAGGACGAGGCCAGGCTGCACCTCACGGGAGGGTGCCGGATCCTGTCCTCTCTCTTACACACGTGCACGCACGCACACAAGCACACGCACTCACACCCACACCCTCCCAGGTCAGGGGCCGCCTGGGCCAAGGTCAAGGCCGCGGTCCCAGAGAAAGGAGAGGCTCGTGACCCGGGGCCAGTGCTGGCCTTGCCCCGATGCAGTCGGAGCCCCCAGAATAACGGGCAGTGGGGGCCCAGGGCTCAGATTTGGTCACACGGTAGGGTGCCCTGCCCAGTGTCCCAAGGCTGGCAGCCCAGCCCCGAAGCTGGCCGACGGTCACCGGGCAGCAGCCCTCAGAGTCTCAGCAGAGACACAGTGCTCGGTCCGACCCACGTCTTTAAACAGCACCTAATGCTGGCAGCGCCTCAAGGTTTGCCTTGCAAGCAAGGATATACATTTTAGAAACAACAGTGACTTAAACCCATTTCCCGTTTGCCCTGGGAATCCTCGCAGTAGGTCTTGGGGTGGCGGGCTCACCCAGAGATAACTCGCGATCCCAGTCCGGGCCCTGCCCAAGGTCTGCCACACGCTGCTCTGGGACAGCCCTGGTCTTGGAAACCAAGACGAAATTCTATGAAAAGTTTTAGTGGGGCTTTCAGTCATAAAACGTGGCACTTCTTGATGGCTGGAAACCAAACAAAGGCTGGCCATGGGCTGGGCTTTTTCTTTCTCCTGAAGGGGAAGAGCAGGGAGACAGAGCTGTCTCAAAGGGGAAAGGGGCCAAGATGGAGCGCAGGGGAGGCAGGGAGAGGAAGGGATGAATGAAGAATGAAGATGTGTCATGTCCATGCACCAGCTCCCCACGGGGACTGTGATCATCAGCAAACGCGTGCTAATTATAAAAGAACAGGAGCCAGGCCTGGTGGTGCCTGCAACCCCAGCACTCAGGAGGCTGAGGCAGGAGGATCACAGTGAGTTCGAGGTCAGCCTGGACTACATAGGGAGACCCTGTCTCAAAAATAAATAAAGAGGAAAAAATTTTTAAAAAAACAACACCCACTCAACAGAATTTTTAAAAACAGCTGGGCATGGTGACACACACCTGTAATCTTAACACTCTGGGAGGCAGAGGCAGGAGGATCCCCAGGAGTTTGAGTCTAGCTGGGACCACACTGAGACCAGACGGGTCTCAGCCAGAAGGGACAGAGAGGACTCTGTGAGGGGCCCACACGCTCCCCGTGAGGTGGCCCACGGAGTGCTGGGCCACTGTGCCACCCGCCAGCAAGTGGCTAGGGCTGGCCAGGTGGGGGCCCACGTGTCCGGAGGGCTTAGGGTGACCCTGACTCAGCCTCTCCTGTGCCCCGAGCTCCTGGCAGGCCTGATGCGCCGACCCGGACCCCGTGCCTGGCGGTCCTCGGCAGGCGGCGTGGTGCCTGCTGAGGCCGGTGCTCCCCAGCCCGGCTGGCCGTCCTGTCTGCTCGGCTGTCACAGCTTCTGTGCCTGCGGGGTCTCCCGACTCCTCCTCCTGAGGCCGGGAGGCGGGGCCACGCGGGAAGCCAGGGAGATGGCTCTCAGGGCCGCCTGCCGTCCTGAGCTCAGGGCGGCTCCCGCCGGACCGGCGCAAGTCCTCTCCAGGTCGCTCGGGGCCCCTGCGGCGGAGCGAAACCGGAGGGGGGGCCAGGCCTCCCCTTAGCCAGGCGGGGGGCAGCGAGGGCGGGCGGGGAGAGGGAGGCGCAGCCTGGAGCCCTGCCGGCCCCACGCCTGGCGACTCAGGACACCCACCTCTTTCTTTGCAGCCTTTTTTGAGGTAATGAATTTTTCTTTCTGTCAGTGACGTTTGCGGAACGCAGCGTTCACCGGCCTCGCGTGGCATTGGCACGTGCACAGGACGCATCCCGATTGCTTTTTCTTCCCTTCCCCTCCCCGCGCTCTAACCCTGCATCGCCTTCCCATTTGAGAAAGATCTCTCCCTCTGTCCCATCACCTATCTTTTATCTTGCTCTTTAATTTATTTATGCTTTGCGTTCTCGTAAAAGAGAAGCCATGTGATATCAAACCTCGTGTGTCTGATTCACTTCACTTTAACATTACGGTCTCAAGGGGCATCCATGTTCCTCCAAGTGACTCAAGTGTATCCTTCTTTATGGCAGAGTAGTACTCCACGGTGTGCAAATACACATTTTCTTTATCCATTCATCTGCTGATGACAGGGAGGCCACTTCCAAGCTTTAGCTATTGTGAGTTGTGCTACTATGAACATGGGTGAGCATGGATCACTGTGATAGGACATCTTTAATTTTCAGGAAGATACCAAGAAGGGGAACAGCAGGGTGGATGGAACCTGTAGTTCTAGTTTGTGGAGGACTCTCCACACTGATTTCCCGTCTGAGCCTCTCCTCTCCCCTCTGCCTCAGTGGTTCCCGAGGAAGACCCCAGGGTGTGGGCCCCTTGGTCTGGATGCCCGGGGCTCCTGGCCTCCCTGCAGGGGTGTGGCAGACACTCTGCCGGGCTGGCCTTTGGCCTCGGGATCCCAGCCGGTGGAGGACGGTGACCCAGACTTTCCTCTCCGGGGATTTCCACAGAGTCCAAGAGGGCACCAGGAACCAGGGGAGAGGGAGGGCACACAGAGGACCAGCTGGGCACCCTGCACAGGCAGGAGGTGGAGCGCACTCCAGTGTCCCAGCCCCGCTTGGGGCGCTGGCCGAGCACATGCTTTCCTGTCCATGGGCCCGGCACCCTGGCTGTGCTGTGGGGAGCAGCCCAGCCTGAGGACCCGGCTGTGCTCCACTGCCAGCCGGGCAGAGCTGGCCTCGAACTCCGTCCGGCTGCTCCCAGGGAGACCAGCCACACCCGCCCTGGCCCTGGCCCTGGCCCTGGCCCAGGCAATGCCGAACTTCAAGAAGCCCCCTTCACAGAGGTGGAGGATAGCACAGGGCAGACACAGGCCTTGCAGTCGCTCCCTTGGGGCTCCGTGAACCCCGACCCCAGCCCCAAGGGGCAGAGGGCAGCAGTGCCCCCAGCTGTCAGGAGACCCCAACCCTGAGTCTCACAGAGGGGCAGAGGGGACAGCTCCGTCCCCGCAGAGCTGAAGCATGCCCGTGTCCTGCCACAGGAAGGGGGCTCCATCTACTTCTTTTATGTTAAAGAAAAATTAAACATCAGAATTAAACCCAGCCTTGCCACTCATGGCTTCCTGCTGTTTCCTTTCTTTCGGAGACTGGTTCCTATGCTCCGTGGGATGCTGTCCTGAGGTAGATCTTACTACAGCCCTTAGCAGTCTTTCACACTTGAGTGAGAACTGGTAGAAGCTCACCCTCCTCCTGGGCCCAGAAAGCTGTTTCTGGAGCAAGGAGAAGGATGGCAGGGCAGCTGCTTCCTAGGGCTGAGGGCTTAAGGCACCCAGAGAGGAGGCAGGGGCTTGGTTATGCTCTGTGTCCAATGTACGCCCTCCCTGGATCTCCCGGTGTCAGCGCCGAACCCTGGGGACTGCAGGCCAGAAGGAAGAAGCCCACCTCGGAATCAGTGCGGGTCAGGACCGGCTTAGCCCTGCCGCTCCCGCCTGGGCAGAGGGAAGCTGAGTCAGTTGCCCTGGCAACCCCGTGGGGGTGGCTCGGTGTTGGTGACACTGGAGACTCTGTCTGGGCTCCAGGAAGTCACCTGCACCCCCGAGGCACTGTGCCCTGGCTTCCCAGTGGCTCTGCCGGGTCCTCCTCTTGGGGACAGGCCACAGCCAGTCCTCCTGCTCCTGCCAGTGCCCTGAGCAGCCTCCCTGCCATCCCCCCCAGTCCCACCCTGGGCAGGAGTGCAGGTTTACACTGTGGGTTCCAACATCCAGGACCCTAAGCCAGTGTAAAAGAGGCATAGAAAGCAATCAAGGGAGAAGGGCTGCAAAGGTGGGCTGTCCCAGGAGCAGGATGAGGCGGGACAGAGGGGGCAAGAAAGGCGGTGTCCCTGGATTCCCATGACTGGGAAGGGTGGAGAGAGGGCTGGAGCAGCTGCAGCTACGCTGGCCTGTCCTAGGTGACAGGGATGGCCACAGCACGGTGACATTACACAGAACAGCTTCTTCAAGTCGCCTCCAGTTCCAGGCTCGTTTACAATGCCTTAAAACCCCAGCTTCCGGTCTCTGGGTGCCTGTGTTCAGGCAGGAATGGTGTGCTCACTTTATGGACCGAGCCAAGCCAACAGACACAGCCTGTGTTCCGGCCCTGCAGGACCCCGGGCTGGTGGCAAAGTCCCTCATGTCATCCCCTCAATGTCCTGGGGCCCTACCCATCCCCCGTGGGGCAGGAAGTCTCCAAGGAGCCTAGGTCAGGGGCAGGGTAGGGTGTGGGGTCTCATGGCCTAGCGCAGAGCTCCCAGGGGAAGCTGGTGTCTTGAGCTGTCCCCAGGGGGGACAGGTGGGGACATCACAGCCCAGAGGACAGAGGAGGCAGTCGGTGAGAGTCCTCCTGTGTGGGCCCCGGTCTCGAACAGGAAGCTGCATTGAAGAGGGCGTGTTGTCCCCCTGGAGACTGGGAAAAAATTTTTTTTAAAAGAAGAAGAAGAAGGCCATTCTAGACATCTTGTCTTCAACCCTGGCTTCAGAGTATTTAAGTAACCAGGGCCTGTCATCGCAGCCCTCAGGAGGCTGAGGCAGGAGGATTGCCACAAGTTCAAGGCCAGCCTGGGCTACATAGTGAGTGCAAGGCCAGCCTGAATTACATAGCGAGACCTGTCTCAAAAACAAAAAATCAACCAAACAAAAAGTATTAAAGTTCCTGGAAAACTGGGCAGTCCATAGTTTTACAGAGAAAAATCCTCCACCCACAGGGAATGGCAGCAAGAGTCCCGGACAGCAGGCTCCACCCCCAGGCCTAACCCTAACCCTGACTCTAAGGCTGTACAAAGTCTGAAACACAGGAAAAGAGGGAAAGGCTTGAAACTTGGAGCCTGGGAAGACAATGGTACGTGTTTGAGGAAGAGCCAGATGGATGGATGGTGACAGTGAGGATGACTAGAGTGAAACCCGCAGCAGCGGCAGGAAGGGAAATTTCCTCCAGTTTCCAGGGAGAAGGGTGGGCGGAAGGAGGGAAACAGGCTCCCCCAGAAGTAAGGATTTGGGCGAGAACACTCCACGGCACTGAAATGAATGGGCAAAGGCAACAAGACAGGGGTTTGCGGCCTTCGAGTCCCTCCCTGCGGAGACGGTGACAGCGGTGGTCAGGCGGGGAGCACAGGGATGGCGGCTCAGAGTGTCCGCGTCCGGCAGGAAGCGCCCTCGAGGGAGCCCTGGGGAGGGCCTGCCCTTCTGTGGCTGCCAGAACCTGATCCCGAGAAAGTGTCACAAACCCCCATCCAGGGACCTGTCACCGAGTCTCAGGCTAGACCTCCCCAAAGCAATGAGGTCACCAGGCAGGGGTTCTCGGGACCAGAGGCGAGCGGCATGCAGTGGCCAGAGGGCTCTGGACAGGAGGAGGAGCTCCGGGGGGCAGCTGGGTCCCCCCACTCGGCCCCTGGCTGTCTGGGGGAAGGGAGACCTCAGGCCCCAGACATGGGGACTCTGCACCTGGTCCTTGAGACATTCGTGTACATCTGGAATTATTTCAAAGTGAAAAGTTAAAAGATAAACACAGAATAGAAAACAGGAAAATAATTGCTGTTAGAGAAAAACACTCTGGGAGCTGACGTGGGAAAACTCAAGTCTAAGCTCAGCCTGGGAAACCCATCGACTCAGAGGGGCCTTGTCTCAAAATAAAACATAAAAGGGGCCAGGGGTGCAGTTCAGTGTGAGGACCCCGTGCTGAAGCCCCAGGACCAAAGCACAGAGCCAAACACACAAAACACCTTGTCCCGGACGCAGCCCGCGAAGACAAAGCAAAGCAAACCCATGAAGAGACTGAGGCAGGGAGGCAGAGGGAAGAAATCCAAGCTCACCGAACCGGAAGCCCAGGAGAAGACAACAGGACAGTGGAAGTGACAGGGCATTTTAAAAGATGTGCCCACAAGTTCTGTGGAATGGTAAAAAACATCACATCCGAGAGCCAAGAAACTAAAGAGCTTCAAAATAAAATAAGCAAAGCAAAAAAAAGAGAGAGAGAGACCCATGTCTAACCACATCGTAGGGAAATTTCAAAATAACCAAACAAAAGGAAAATATAAGCACAGAATTGAACGTAAAGCCAGGAACAAGGCCAAGGTATCTGCTTACCACCTCTACCCAGCCTTTTGGTAGAAAAATAATAAAACCCTTTATTGCCTTGATTGGAAAGGAAGAAGGCTGTGTTTATCCACAGGCAACAGGATTTGGTCTGTTTGTAGAAAATCCTATAAAATACAGCAAACAAACTTCCGAGGCAGTGAGTAGACTTAGGAAATCTGCAGCATACAAAATCACTATTTTTTAAAACTCCACTATCTTCTACATACTAGAAAAGTGCTGAAAGAACTTCTGTTTTGTTTTATTTTGTTTTAAACAGGGTCTTACTTTGTAGCTCAGGTTGGCCTTGAACTCACCATGTAGCCCAGGCTGGCCTGGAACTCTTGGTGATCCTCCTGCCTCAGCCTCCAAGTGCTGGGATTGCAGGTGTGCACCACCACACCTGGCTAAGAACTTTAAAAGTATTGTTTAAAGCCACATCAAAAGATGAAGCATATGGCAATAAGTGAATAAAAATATGTATAAAACTTCTGCCCTGAAAATTTCAAGTCAATACTAAAAAAGAGGAAAGACCTAAGGAGGGGAGATCTAGCGTGTTCAGAGCTCAGAAGATTCATTGGAAAATAACTGTATGTGTTGTCCCCAAGGCTATCCATAGACTAAATAGAAACCCAGACAAAATCCCTGGGCCTTTTATTGTAAAGATTTTCAAATTAAATCTAAAATTCACAGTGAAATTCAATAGGACCAGATTAGAAAAAAGAACACCTGAAAATGTAAAACTGGGGGGCCCATGGTACTGAACTTCCACATTCGCTTTAGGGTTACAGTAAGCAAAGCCAGTGGGGTTGGTCGGAGGACTGATGGACAGACCCACAGCCTGGAAGGGGGCATGGAGAAGCCAACCCTCGCTGTCCTGTCCAACTGATTTCTGGCAGTGACACCAAAGCATTTGAATGGAGGCAGAAGTCGCTCAGGTGCCCCTTCCGGATGCAGAAATTAATTCACAGTGGGAGGCCAACTTCCACGTAGTAACAGCCGCTTCAACTCCTCTCTTCTGGGAGGCAAAGAGTTCTCAGGCAATAGAGAAAACACCAGACTTCACTGAGATTAAAAACAATGAAGACAATTAACAGACGATAGACTGAAGAAAATATTTGTATACCTGCATCTGATAAAGGAATTATATCCTGGACATATAAAAAGCTGCCACAAGTTGGTAATAAAGTGAAATAATATAAAGTTTAAAAAGACAAATGTCCCAGTAGAAATGGGGACCAAAGGCTGAAAATACTCCCCGTGAGAAGACAGTGAACACCAGCCAAGGCCCCAAGCTCACCGGCTGGTGTGGGAATCCAGATTAACCACGCGATGGGATTGTTGTGCATTAGGGTAATATTATGAGACTAATGTCAGTGTTGTATATTAACTGAAGAGTGAGAACATTCTGTCAGCTGATGCGCGACCTGAAATCGATCAGATGAACAGCTGAGATGTTGGCAAAGTTGTAGAGGAATCAGGACTTCCATGCCTCACTCTGGAAGTGTAAAATTCCATACTCACTTTGGAAAACTCTGGCAGATTCTTACAAGTTAAATATTTACCAACTCCGAGACCCAGTAATTCCACTCTTAGCTATTTTCCCAAAATAAATAGAAACTGGTGCCCACAAAAGCTTGTGTGTAAATATTGATAATATCTTTTGCATAATTGCCAAAAATTGGAATCCACCCAAATGTCAAGCTATAGAAACCTGAATAAACAGAGCTTGCCCCGTCCTCGCAGTGAAGTGTTGATCAGAAACCATAGGAACAAGGCACTGGCTGGGCGCCTGTGTCCCCTCCCCAAGTCCCGGGTTGAAGCTCTGACCCAGTGCGGTGCTGTCGGGGGTGGCCTGTGGGGGTCACAATGAATTGGGAAGATAGGACCCCCCACGTGGGATTAGTGCCCTAAGGAGCCCCGCCGAGCCAGCCTGGACCTCAGACTCCCAGCTGCTAAACAGAGAGAGGGCCGGGGATGTGGCTCAGGGGCACTGCACCTGCTTTACAAGGGCAAGGTCCTGAGTTCGATCCCCGGTACTGAATTTTAAAAAAAGAGAGAGAAGAAACGATGGCCATTTGTGCCACCATCCTGCGGAGCCAGTCCCAGTAGCCTGGAGCGACTGAGACCCCACGGCCCTCAGAAGCAGGGCTGTCCCCGGACCTCCCATGAGCAGACAGAGGACAGAGAGCTGCACCCCTCCGCCTGACGCCCCAGGTGCACTGGCTCCCCCGGCGTCCCCACCTCCTGGGTGTGAGGCTCCTGGGTCTGGGGCTGCAGCCTGAGCGGGAAGCAGCATCTGGCAGGGGCTTTGTGTCCTCCTCTGCTGCGAAGGCAGGAGGGGAGAGCAGGAGAGGCCTCCCCGAGACTGCGCTGTTCCCGGTGCCCACGTGAGAGACAGAGTCCGGCCAGCCCCTCGTGGCAGCCCCTGGTGACAGGCGGGCCGAGGCCAGGGCTCCAGCCTGCAGCCGGCCGACCTGCACATGGGGAGCACAGGGCTGCCAGGACAGGAGAGCCGCAGGAAGAGCCCGCTGGACTGGCCTGGGAACCTCAAGCTGAATGAACTTATTGTCTGAAGACGCTAAGAAACTGGGGTGTTCCACGATGCGGGAGAGACCAGGGGACACAAGCCCCTCTGGCGGGCATGTTCGTGCCTCTCTCTGGGAGCAGTGGGGTGAGGGCCTGTCCTTGCTGCAGCAGTGAGAAACATTTCCTATGAGTGGGGTGGTTGTAGGGGGTCCCTAAAGCTTGCAGCGTGGGCAGACGTAGAAATGGAGACACAGGTCCACCAGATCTTCACCTTGCTTACGGGCAAGGAGCTTAGGGTCCTCATCCTGAGGGGCTCAGCCCGTGTGAGAGCCTGGCCGGCGGTGGTAACCGCACCCGTGTGGGTGACAGCGCCTCCTTAGAGGTCTCTCATCTTGCAGACCTGAAAACTCCACGTCTTAAGCCCTAACCCCATTTCTGTCTCCCCGGCTAGGGCAACCATGGCTCCACTCCCGCTTGGCCACTTTGGGTCCCTCAGTGGTGTCTGTCCACTGGTGACTGGCATGACTGGCCTCACCCACGAGGCACAAACACCTCCGTGTCACAGCAGGATCAGGACCCCTTCCCCTGCAGTCCATGCAAGTGTCCACTGCGTGAATTATCCACACTGTGCTGGAGGGGGGACCCCGGAACGTGTGGGGGCATTGTGGAGGCCACCTTCACATCTTCCCACACAAACAGAAAGCCAGGCAAAGCCAGGATGTCCCACAAAACTAACAGAACTGCAAGATGTGAGAGAGCAGAGGTTACCCTAGAAATAGAGGAAATCTTCCAGAGAAATCACGGCCCTCCCAAGAAAGATGAAGGTTATTGCAGTCATACGAGAAGCAGCAGCATGGTATGAAAGAAAAGCCGTCACACAGTAAGACGCACATATGGAAACTGCCAGGCCGGACCCAAGTGAGTCCTTCACAGATAAACGGGACAAAGCAAACAGGCTGCTCTCAGCAAACAACAGCAGCTCTCAGCAAATAGAGGACAACTGGACTCAAAAGGAAGCATACAACCCCCTGGCCCCGAGAAATCTAGCCATTGTCTACACACCTGAGCAGCCCGTCCTTGGGCATCTAAGTCATAAACACTTCGCCCAGATTCCTTAGCCCCTTCGATACCTACATTTCTTTCCCAGTTAGTTGCCGATATCTCTCCCAGTGTCGGCAGATAAACACCTTTTCCCTGCTAGCAGCTAGAATCTCCTGATTTTAGTCCCTGCCCACTGGAATAAACTTCTCTTTTTCACAACAAAAAGCCTGCTTTGGGGCCAGGGATTTAGCTCAGCAGTGCCACCACCTGCCTCCCAAGTGGAAAGTCCCAAATTCGATCCCTGGTACCAAAAAAAAAAAAAAAAACCCTGCTTTAACAAATGGATTCATGTGCACCATCAACAACAGAAGCGATTGGTAATAGTTTAATGATGAAGAAATAAAGACAGGGAGGATTCCCGGAAAGTAGAGCCAATCATATTTCTAAATTTTTCCTCCCACGGATTTCAATGAATCCAGCAGCATAAGCGAGAAGACGGGCTTGGAGGCACAGTGGTTGGGTCCCAGAAGAGGTGAGATTGTGGCTTTGTGGGTCTTGTGGACAGGAGTGGGAGGCAGGCAAGGCGTGTACAGGAGCCCTGCAGCAGGTAGATAGGGTTCCTCGGTTCGCGATTGCTTTACCTTTAAAAGAAACAAGGGCATTTGTAGCCAGTGATGGCGCTAGGGTTAACAAAGAATGAGCCACAAACCCAGGTCTCGGCGTGAGGCAAACACGAGGTGGCCGAGGCGCTGGCCCTAGCATTCACACCCTGGCCCGAGTGGCTGCCCCTGCAGCCGGGACTCGCACTGGACGCTGCAGGTCCAGACTCCGCATCCGCAGAGCCCGGCCGAGGGACAGTCACGGTCCCCACCCCACCGCGCTCTAGTTCCCCATGCCGGTCCCTGTGGGCCGCGCCCTCGGCCTCCGAGGCTGACTTCCAGCGCCTCCCTCCACGGGGCTTACGGTCTCAGGAGCTGCTCTCAGTGACGGGCAGATTGCCCACCCTAACCCGGGCCAGCTGCATTCAAGGGTAAATCCTGGGGCAGTCTCGGCTTTGCTGAATTCAAGGACTTGAAAACCCACTAACTCTGTTCCCGAAGCACCAAAACAGGTACCTGCAGAGCGCTACCTGGGGGTGTGGTGTCGCACACCTGTGATCCCAGCACTCTGGGAGGCGGAGGCAGGAGGATGAAAGGTTCAAGCCCAGCCTGGGCAGCTGCTGACTTAGTGAGACCCTGTCTCAAAATAGGAAATTAAAAATCCAACAGGGTCCCCAGTATGGTAAAATTTTTTTAAAGTGGCTAAAACAGACCCATTTACAGTATTCATGTTTTTATTAGACAAATTAAAGAATGATATTTTAAAATAACTTTGTTTAGGTCTGTTTTAATTTTAAGTTCTACTGTTTCTCTTTTCTTTAGAGGCTCTTTGCGTCTTGCTTGTCTGGCAGTGATTAGTAAGCATTTTTGTTTTGTTTTGCTTTGTTTGTGGTACCCGAGATTGAACTCGGGACCTTGCGCTTCGAGGCAGACAGAGGCACCACTGAGCTAAATCTCCGGCCCCCTGCTCAGCTTTGATGGGTGCAAGGCCAAAACTTGCGTATGAGAGGTGGTTTAGAAACCGGCTGCAGCCTGGAGTGGCTGCCTTTCTCCAGAGTCGTATCTACATTTCACCAGGGCCTGGAGGACATCAGCCCGAGCCGCCTGCAAACACTGGTGGGAGACACTTAGCAGTCACTCAGGACAGGAGCTGCACTGTCACCCAGCCAGGGACAGGCGGACTTTGCTCCTCTTTGCCTCCAGTACGCAGACCCCGGGGGCCACAACTCAAGTTTCAGGGTGCTAAGAAGCCCTGGCCACCCACAGATCCGGGACCTGCTGAGGACCTCCGCCCCGCACGGTGGCCAAGGCGACATCCAGCATCGGACGCAGGGCGAGGGCTGTTACTCTTCCCCAGCTCTCTGCGCCCCTGCTCTATGCCTCAACAACACTCCTGTCCTGTCCAACAGCTCAGAAAGACATCGCACCCAGCTGTACGGCTGCTTTGGTTGGGGTCACCAGGCCAGGTGACCCCCGAGTCCTGACAGCCTTTAGCAGGGCCCCTCAGCCCTCCTTGCTGAACACTCGGATCCCGTGTGGTGAACGCCGTGAACCTGGGCCCCAGGTCCCTGCAGATGCCGCTCCCTACTTCAAACCCTCCTGTCTCGGTTTATAGCCCGAGGCCACTCACATGACGCTGGCAGCTGTGTGTCTGCTCACTGGGCCAGGGAACGGGTGGGCTGGTAACCGGGTGGATCCAGCAGCAGGAAGTGGGGGGATCAGACCCCGCCCTAAAGACACAGCCAGGTGGACAGCCATGGGCGCAGGGGACCCCGGCCTGGAGAGCACCACAGAGTCGTGCCCGGCTGCACCCCACACTGGACACGGGGCACCCTGTGCGGTGTCCTGGGCCGCAGTCTCCGGCTGGGCCACTGTCTCGCTGGGGTTCGAAGGGGAGCAACAGGGCTGGAAGGGGACAGTCGTGGCCCCACCTTCCCTGAGCCCATGTGACACTGGCCCAGCTTCCCTCCTCCGGGCCCTGACCTGGGGTGCAGTGAGACCCCTCCTCGGGGGCTGGGGCCGGCTCAGCCTGGGCTGCCAGACGGAGCCCAGACAGCAGATGCAATGGGATTTGGTGCTCACCTGGAGGTGCGGCCTTCAGAGGGAACACACAGAAGAGCTTGGGATTCTGGGTGAGTTCCAGGGTGTCAGGCTGTCCCGGAAGTGCGGGAATTCCTGATTAATCATCTTTCCAGGGGACTCTGCAGTGGGCTGCTTTTGGCTTAAATTCTGGGGTCCCAGCCTGGGAACCCCCAAGGTGCAAAGAGCTGAGCGGAGGCTACAGGAGTGGTTTTGGGGGTTGGGGGTGGTTTTTCTAGGTGCTGTGCAATAACGAATTCATCCTGGTTCCGCGACTTTCCAAGCTAACCCAGCCTTCCCTCTGCTCTCCCCTTTCTGCCATCTGTCTAGAGTTCTCAGCATCCCACCTCTCAGAGACAGGATTCACAGAAGGACCAGGAAGGTCCCAACATCAAGGCCTTTGACGTTCACCTAAGAGTTCTGGCTGCCACAGAATGATCAGTTTGGGGACAAGCCGTGTCGGCAGGAGGCGGGGTGGGAAGGACTTCAGAGCGAGCCAGACAGAGCCATAGGGTGGAGCCTGGTCTGAGGCCCTCCTGCCTCTGTGGCAATGCTGTCATCGATGGAAGAGCAGGTGCAGCCTGTGGAGTGAGGACCTGGCAGCAGGCACAGGAAGGCTGAGTCAGGCAGGGCCTGCAGGACACCACTTCCTAGCAATGCCCAGGACAGAGCCAGGTCACATGGAGGTCACCCCAAGATGGGCCTGGCCATGAAGCAAGAGAGGCGAGCACCCCATCCAGCCCATGAGGTGCAGTTCCTGCCACCTGGGACCTGCTGTCCCCCATGAAGTCCTACGAGCACCTGGAAGCCACTCCAAGTGCTGTCTGCAACTGCCCATCCTTATAAAACAGTGCCCATGTGTATGTGTTCCGGCTTATCCTACAGTGATGCTCAAAACAACAAAATCAGCTTACTCCTTTATCTAGAATCACTTTTGCTTAAAAAAAAAAAAATCTCTGAGCCCGGCATGGTGGTTCACACCTTTGTAATACTAGCTTTCTAGGAGGCTGAAGCAGGAGGGCCCCATATTTGAGCACAGCCTGGCCAACCTAGCAAAATCCCTGTTTATAGATGATAGGTAGATAGGTAGATAGATAGATAGCTAGATAGATAGACGACAGACAGACAGAGGACTGGGGACGGAGATCAGTGTGAAGGCCCTAGGTATAATCCCCAGTATTACAAAAAAAATAGATAGCAAGCCGAACAGAAATGCTGAACCGGTTGGAACAGAGGTTAGGTAGAACCCTTGAAGACATTGGTGTTGGAAAAGATTTTATGAACAAAACCTCACTTGCCCATGAACTAGAACAAACAATCAACAAGTGGGATCTCTTCGTATTAAAAAGCTTCTGCACAGCAAGAGAAACCACCAGCAGTGTGAAGAGACAACCCACAATGTGGGAAAAAATCTTCACCTGCTGTTCCTCAGACAAAGGTCTATCTTGAATCTATAAAGAACTTTAAAAGATCAGACCTCCCAAATTTAAAGGCCCAATCCCAAAATGGGCATCTGAAATGAACAGACATTTCTCAGACAGAGAAGTAGAAATAGCAAATAAACATGAAAAAATGTTCAACATCACTGGTCATTCGAGAGATGCAAATGAAAACAATGCTGAGATTCCACCTCACTCCAGAAAGAATGGCTGCTATCATGAAATCAACCAATAGCAAATGCTGGCGGGGCTGTGGGGAAAGAGGAACCCTGCTCCACTGCTGATGGGAATGTAGACTGGGGCAACCACTGTGGAAATCAGTGTGGAGATACCTCAAAGAACTAGGACTGGAAGTCCCATTTGACCCAGCTATTCCACTGCTGGGGATCTTCCCCAAAGAATTAAAGGAATCACCACAGTGATACATGTGTACCCATGTTCATAGCAGCACAGTTTGTAATAGCTAAAACTTGGAAACAGCCCAAATGCCCATCAACTGGAGACTGGATAAAGAAAATGTGCTTTTTTAATAAAATGGAGTACTACTCAGCCATAAAAAATGAGAAATTAGAGACATTTATAGCTAAATGGATGCACATTGAGGCGATATTCTTAAGTGAAATAAACAGGACACACATGTGTAAATACTGAATAGTTTCTCCAGTGTGAGAAACTGAAAGTGTAAATAAGGACTGAAAGGTATAATAGATAATGTAAAAAAGGAAGAAAAGGGGCAAAGGGGAAGGGGAAGGGGAAGTGGGAGGGGTAAGGGAAAGGAAAAAAGGGAATGGAATTAATATGAGAAAATGGAAAAATGGAAACAAAGCCTTTGTAAATAGGGAGGGATGGAGGGGTTGAAGGGAGGGCAGGGGAAGGGGGAAAAATAAGAACCAAGAGAGATTATGTAAAGGTGCAAATTTCCAATGATGAATGTCATTGTATTGCATACCTAAAATGTACCAATAAAATAAAAAAATTTTTTTAATAAATAAAAAGAAGCTCTCAGGCTGGGGATTTAGCTCATTGGTTCCACTGGAGTTTGATCCCCAGTACCAAAAAAAAAAAAAAAAAATAGCAAGCTGAACAGGACTGAGAGCTCCACCAGGCAGGAGCTGAGCCGCCACCTGGCTCACCAGGGCCCCCTTGTCCTCGTGAGCAGGGCAGCAAGGTCTGGTACGGAGCAGCAGAGTCCCCAGACCGAGCTGGGTGACCCTGGTCTACACAGGGCTCAGGGTGTGGGAGCAGCGAGGCCCTGGCAGAGGCATGCAGGGCAGGAAGAGCAGGCAGCGCCTGGCCTTGGTGTCCCCTCCAGCAGCCAGTGTCCCTGCACCTGGGCCTGGTCTGCACCCGCAAGCCCCACACTCCCGCTTGGTGGCCTCCCCAGGGCCTCTGCTGTCCCCAGAGGCCACACTCGGTGCTCTGCCTGCTGAGCCATGGCACCCTCCTGGGCCTCTGTCCCGACCCGGGTGCCAGGGTGCCAAGCCCTGCAGGGAGCCAGAAGAAGACACGGGGACGCAGGACACATCCGAGCCCTGACCATCCCCCTCAGCCCCATGTGGTCTGTGTGACCACCAACCTCAAACCCCCGGGTCATCTCAATGCCCGGGTGACAGTGGCTTCCTTGCAGAGGGGACCTCGATTCACCCCCTGGACCCAGCTGGGGACTGCACAGCCCTGGGGACAGCAGGGGTCATGCTCCCCCGAGCCAGGTGGCTATGGTCGGGACTGAGGCCGGGTTCCCAAGGTAAGAGGGGGCTCTGGAGTCAGTCAGTCATTCTGAAGACCAATGACCCAGGGGTCCACGCTGGCCCCCGCCGTGAAAGAAACCACAAGATGCTTGACCTTCTGTGCTGGATTCACTTCACTTAGGACGAGGGTCTCAAGGTGCATCCCTTTTTCTACAAATGCCTCGAGTTTATCCTTCTTTATGGCAGAGTAGTGCTCCATGGTTCTACATCTGTCCACCTGCCGGTGGACACGTAGGTGCTTCCAAGCCTCAGCTCCTGTGGTTGTGCTGCTGTCAGCATGATGTCACGGGCCACTGTCATATGCCGCCTTTGGCTCTGTCGGGAAGATGCCTGGAAGGGGAACAGCTGGGTGGAAGGGAATCTCTAGTTCATGGGGACGGCAGCCCTGGGCTTGGGCTGGGGGGAGCCCTCCCCATGCAGGGGCGACGTGGGGCTCATTTTGCTCCCGGGCTGTGTCACCGTCCAGGCTGTGTGGAACGAGCACAGGGCTGGAAGTAGAACCAACAGCTGGCCCACGAGTCCACCGACACCAGCAGGCCTCCCACACACCCGGCTGGAGGGGCTGCAAACACACCAAAGCCCTGCAGCGCCTGCTAGGGGTGGGGCGTGTGGACAGCATCCCCTCACTCTCATGGGGACCCGGCCGTGCAGGGCTCATAGAAGCCTGGCACTGCTCCTGCATCCTGGGTAATCACAGAGCTTGTTCTCGCTCCCTCCCCCTCCCCCTTCCCCTCCCCTTCCCCCTCCCTGTCCCCCTTCCCCACCCACCCCCGATGAACTATGAAAAGCCCCCCAGCCAGGGATGGTGGCACACACCTATAGTCCCAGCACTCAGGAGGCTGAGGCAGGAGGATCACTGTTAGTTCAAGGCCAGCCTGAGCTACATATGAGTTCAAGGTCAGCCTGAAATACACAGCCAGACCCTGCCTCAAAAAAACAAAGAAAAAAATTGTCTGAATTAAACAAAAGCACCCAGTCTCGTTTATAAGCAAGTGTCTTCTCTTCTGTGGCCTCTTGACACCTGACAGCGAGAGGACAGGCATCAGCCACCCTGTGTCCATGGTGCACAGGTCTCTGGGACACTGGAGGCTGGGGAAGGGTATCGTATGCAGGGGCATCCATCTGGCACCCCGACCACTTAGCTGGACTGTGAAGTATTAACCCCTTCTGCAGTGGAGGAGGAGGTGGCCTGCTCTTTCCTAGCCACCCGTAGGATGGTTTACAGCAGCCGTGAGAACTCTGGTAAACTACACCAACCCTAAGCACCCACCAGCAAATGAGGAGATGGCTGAGATTTACCACTCGAGGTCAGAGGCTTTTTGCCAGCTGTCTGCTGGACCGAGGACTCTGTGGGTCTAGGGCGCAGGTTCTTTCCGAGGACATAAAAATCTGGTGCCAACCAGACCCCTTCCCAGGCTGTGCTCGGCCCCTCCCTGTCACAGGTGGCCCGTACCCCTGGAAGGTGGCAGCCTCGTCCAGCCTTTATGCTAATCATCAACCAGGTTAAGTGTCCCTGCCGGGGACAGAATAGTTTGACGTCATTGCCTCTCCTGTTGCTAGGCAATGCCTCCTCTCCAAGATGGACCCAGTGGGCTGGGGAGATACCAGGCGACGCCTCCTATTTCAGGGAGGGCGACGGGACAGGGGAGCCTCTCCTGGGGCCTCCCACTCAACGCCACCATTGTCCTCTCTTCTCCCAGGTCCCCAGTTCAATGGCAGAGGCGGCGACACCCCAGGTGTAGCCTGGTGTGTGTTACTGAGGGATCCCTGGAGAGGAGTCCAGTGTGCACCAGGCAGGCCACTCAGTGTCACCTCATTACTGCAGGGACTGTCCCAGGCCGAGGATGGCGTGCATGAGCTCGGTCGGTGTCCCAGACGCTGTACTGAGAGGCTGGCAATGCTGGGATGCAGTGGATGGCGTTTCTGAATGCCTGCAGTCACCAGCAGCAATGGGTGCGTGAGAGGTCCATGCACTGCACAGCCATGGAGACACTAGAGCAGGACAGGGCGGAGGCAGAAAGGTGGGCAGCCCTGGGGCGGGGAAAAACAGCTGGGAGGTCAGCGCTGCTGTTTACTTGGGCATATTGGAGTCTGTTTCCCCTTCCTTTAAGAAGTAGATGTTTCCTCCTCTGAGCCTGCCCAACAGAAATGTCTGCACAATGCTAGCCGGGCTTGGTGACACACACCTGTCATCTCAGCACTCGGGAGGCTGAGGCGAGAGGGCTGCTGTGTGTTCCAGGCCAACCTGAGCTAGATAGTAGGTTCTAGACCCTGTCTCAGAAAACAAAACAAAACAAAGCCAAAGACACAGGAGCAAGGGTGTTTGTGATCACATTGTGTGTGAACAGCAAGAACAGCAGAGGAAGCAGAAGTAGGAATGGCACTGTTGTCACACGGTCCAGAGAAGCACCATCGGGGCCGGGGTGGTGCAGATGTGAGACCCAGCCAGTGGGTGACGCCGAGGAGCAGGACTAAACGCCTCGTGTGGACAGACGCCGCCGTGACCCTCGACCACGGACGTGCCAGGCACATGCACTTCCACAGGCTTGAACCTGAGCAGCACATACTCCCCCAACACCTCGCCCGTGCTCACCAGATTCTGCCTGTAAGACACAGTTAAATCACCAGTGCGCACATGGGGCCCCAGCAAGGTTCAAACAGAGCACATAGCCACTGCTTCTCTTAAGTCCCTTTCCATTCAGAGGTCATCTCGCCTTGGGGGCTATTTATTTATTATTTTATTTCTTTGTTGTTTTGAGACACGGCCTCACTATGCAGCCCAGGCTGGCCTTGAACTCATAGCGATCCTCCTGCCTCAGCCTCCTGAGTCCCCCACCACAGGTGTGATCACCATGCCAGGCTGCCATTTGTTTCTGGAAGAAATGCAGTCCTTGGGCCTGTGGAATTGGCTGCCCCCTGGATTTGTGATGTGCACTGGGGTGTCGGATGGCCCGGGGTCCCTGCCTATCTCACTGGAAGAGGGGGCAGGACTCGGGCCCTGCTCTCTGCTCTAGTCGCAAAAGCCAGCAGCTGCTTACCTGGTCCCCAGCACTGCCCCAGCGGCCCTGACAGGAACAGCACACTGGCCCAGCACCTGCAACCAGGCCACCCTTAGATGGAGGGGCAACAGTCCCTTGTCACTGGCAGGGCCTGGCTGGGCTTGCCGGGAGCAGATGGCAAATGACATGGAGCTGCTTTGGGGACCTGCCTGGGGTGCACACAGTCCTCCCACCACCCCGGGGTCCTGACACTGCTTCCGTCTGGCTCTGCTGACCTGGCTCTTGGGTGGGGACAGTGGCCTGGAGGCCTCCTGGCCACCTTGCCCTGCAGGACAGCTGCTCCCCCAAAGCTGCTGCTGGCCTGGGCAAGGGAGGTGGACTCCCTTCCAATTCTGCACTCAGGGACACAGAAAGGGCCCGGGCTGCTCCCAGGACCCTGGGGGCCCACGCTGACTCCAGTCCAGCTAGCCATCCCTGTATCCCCTTCCACAGGGACCCACAGCGAGGAGTCAGGACTCCAGGGATCCATCTCAACCTGAACCCTGAACACAAGGCTGTGAAACATCAGGGACCCTTCCCCCAGCCACAGACAGGGTCCTCCTTCCTGGGTGGGGACACTGACACCAAAGACACCACAGGACCACAGCCACAGAGAGTTCATCAGCAGAGGCAGAGCCATCCCCACGTTTCTGTACCATGAAGCGCCAGTCAGTCACTTGGAAGAAGGACCTGCAACTCTGCATAGCCACGGAAAGAAAGCCAAGACACTATGACACAGACAACCCAGCAGCTGTTTTAGAAAGCTGGTGGGGGAGCTCATCCCTGCACACTGGTAAACATCTGCACAAAAGAAAAAAGCAGAAGTGAAAGGGGAGAAAAAGAAAAGGAAGGAAAAGGAAATGAACAGAAAAAAATGAAAGAGGAGAGAGTGGGAGAGGAATCTTGGGCTGGGTGCTTGGTGGGGATGGCTGGGAAAATCTCCGACCCCTCATGGGGCCCTGGGGCTGAGCAGTCCTGGGCCAGACCAGTCCCGCCCCAGTGTGATGCCACCCCACATGACAGCCAGCTTGGGAAATCCACCCCAGCTGCAGCAGCTGCTGCCCGCACACCCCAAGTCCCTGGGGCCAGCTCCGTCCTCCCTCGGCCCAGGTTCCCGAGTTCTCAGGATCCGCAGTGACTGGGATCCGCTGGCTCACAGCCCCTCGCTGTGTTCTTACCCTCCTCCGGTGGAAGGGAGCAGCCTGAGCTTTGGGTTATCCTTCCATGTTTTTAATCTAACCCCAAACATGTCCACATTTCTGTGGTTTCTCACTCTCAGAAGAGCAGCCCCAGTCGGGGGAGTGGGCTCTTCCCCTTCTCCCCTGCTCCTGTGGCCTCCTCCTGGCTGCCAGGAAGCAGAGGGGGGACAGGGTTGGCGGGGTCTCGGGATGTGCACGCCAGCAGCCCTGCAGGGGAGGCGGGAGATGGTGCGCCCCGCCACCAGGGGGCGCTGCGGAGCCTGGCGGCCCCACGGACACGGCGCGGGATCCTAGCCTGGCCTCGCAGCGCCGCGTGCTGAGAAGGTCCCCGCGGGGCGGGGTGTGGCTGGGAGGCTGCGTCCACGGAGGTCCCGGGATGCAGGCGGGAGTCCCGATCCCCGCTCGTGCCGCAGCGTCCAGCAGTGGGCGCCCTCGCCCCGCCTGTCCTCGGGCCCTCCCCGGCCGGCCCGGCCGCCTCCTCCAGGTCCACGGCCCGCGACGCCGCGGCGCCCACCCCGAGGGACAGGGCGGCTGGAAGCCCCGACGCCCGACTCGGGCCTCTGCACCTGCACGGCGCGCTGTCTGGCGCTGCGACTCTACAGAGGCCGTTTCCCTTGCGCTAGAGAAGGGGTCCCCGCCGAACACCGAGCTCCGCGCCCAGCTGCTGCGTGAGGCTGAGCAGACGCCGAGCGGGGCCCGCGGGGCTCCCGAGGACAGGGGCGTCTCGGGCACGGGTTCTGGCCCCCAGGGCTGTGGAGAGGGCGAGCAGCACTGCTCAGAGCTGTCAGGAGCGGACGCTGCCGGCCCCGGCTCCTCGGGCGGCCGGGCCTGGCCTCAGCCCCGTGGACGGCGCCTGGCGGGGCGTGTCTCGGTCACCAGGCCGGCGCCTCCAGGCCCCTCCCGCCCTGGGCGGACCTCTGGGCGCCAGGACGCAGGAATGTGTCGCCGCCTCCAGCAACTCCAGCTGAGGGGCCTCGCCAGGCTTTGACGCAGCCCGCGGATGGGTCCCGAGACCTGGAAGCGCAGTCCTCGGCCCAGGGACAATGCCAGGCCCCCGGGTCCCACCCAGGAAGAGACCGGTGGGCAGGAGTCAGGGACAGGCTGGGCGCGACCTCCACGTGCCCCTCTGCAGGCTCGGGACAGGCTGGGGACCCCGTGTGTCTGAGCTCACACGGTGGCCGCTCCCTGAGCCTCGTCACCCCGGTGCAACAGCCTGCACCCTGCTCTCTCACGGGGCCACCAGGCCCGCCACCCCCTGCCCCAGGTGCAGTGCCGAGCCCCGAGACCCACCGGCCTTCGCCTCTGTGCAGTGAACCCCGGCGTCCAGCACAGGACGCACGGGCCGAGGTCCCCAGTGTGACGGTGGACACTGCCTCCGGGGCTCCGCTGGTGGGGGGTGTGGGGGCCGCCTGCCCTCTGCAGCCCCACAGACTGTAAGGAGGGTTCTACCAGGGGTCAGAAGGCGCTGCCCAAATGCCTGCGCCGTGATGACCAGCGAGGGCCGCGTGGCCTGGTGGAGCGGGCAGGTGGAGGTCCACCCTGGGCGCACTCGGTGTGGCCCTGCCTCCCGGAGCCAGCGTGTGGTCCACCCAAGGGGCAGAGCCGGGCCCTTGGGTCAGGCTGAGCAGCGGCCACAGAGACAGTGCAGAGGGGACAGGCTGGGCTCCTCCGTGCCAGGGACCCTGCATGGGGCGGGGGCAGCAGGCTCCCAGCCCGGATGGCAGTGAGGAGCAGTCTCCGGTCCCTGATGTGGGCAGAGCGCTGGCCCCCAAGGGTGCCCACCTCCTGACACCGTCCTGAGCCTGCAGCTGTGCGCGGCACACAGCATAGCGGGAGAGCTACAGGGGCCGATCAGAACTCACGGTGAACGTTTGATAAAGTGCGTCACAGTAAAGACTCATGGCCGTGAGCGCTCCTCAAAGTCTTCCCCCTCGCTTCACACCCGCTCCTCCCGTGGTCCTGGCCACTTCCTGCAGCAGCTCCAGAGTCCTTTCCTGGGCGTCTTTAGTTGCGCTGTCCTGGCTGCCTCCGTGTCCTCAAGGGATTCAAAACGTTTCCCCGTCATGGTCATTTGGACTTTGGGGAAGAGCCGGAAGTCACACGGTGCCAGATGCAGGGACTAAGGTGGCAGAGGCAGTGTTTTTATGAGCTGCCTTTCTCCTGGATGGCGCTGGGCAGCAGCACTCGCCCGAGGTTTTGGTCACGTCTCATAAACACACTTTGGGCTCAAGGCCCCTGTCACTGTCATAGTTAGTCCTCTTTGCTCTTTCCTAACTCAGCTCCCTGACCAGCTGTGACCAGGTAAGAGGGAGGGACAGTGGCACCCAGTGGCTAATTCCTGATGACATTTGCCCCTTGGGCCCTGGGCACCTGGTCATAGACCGTGTTCGCCTCCCGGGGCGGGGCAGCAGATTGCCACACACCGTGCGGCTGGGAACAGCACACTGGGGGAAGGGGGAGCGAGGCCCTGGCCTTCACATCGTCCCCTGCGACACAGTGGACAGTTCCCAGCACTGTGCTCATCACTGCCCCAGCTGCAGACCCCACGAGTGCACGGACAGCCGCAGGGCCATGCTGTGTACGTCCCACCCTGGGCACCACTGTCGTGACCGAGGGCACAGAACCCCACTGGGGACAGGGAGCAGGGGGCCCTCACTGTCACTCGGTGCCCCGCTCCCTGCCACCTTCCCTTGGGCCGTGGACCCCTTGCCTTTACAGCTGTGTCTCCTAAGCACGCGTGCCCGCACAGGAGGCCACATTCTCAGTGTCGTTCTCTGGTGTGGGGCCCTGCAGAACAGGACCTCTTCCCGGTCTGCCGCCGGTCCCCATGAACATAGGTCTCCATCCACAGAGGTGGAAACCACTGCATGAGTCCAGCATGACTCAAGGGGGCTGAGGGCTGCTTCTGGAAGGGCGGGACCCGTGGGTGGGTGGGTGTGATTCGAGGGGGGATTGTGAGTGGGGTCTTGTCAGGGTGAAGTGTCTCTTACTGTAGTAAGTGTTTAAATCAAACCCTTCGCCAGGTCTTTCACTTACACCTCTGGCGTTTCATCCCAGCCTGGGAGGACCCCAGGGTCTCCGGGACTCCCCGCCCAGACTCGAGGCTCAGTGTTCCGTCTGACCCGGACACTGTGGTTTCCCCTCCTGGCTGGTGGGTGGCAGGAGGGGGCTGGGGGGCTGCAGGCAGGTCCTTAGCGAGGCTGGCTCTGTCCTACCAGACCAGGTCATCTCAGCAGGGCTGAGCTGTGAGGTGGGGGGGCCAGCGGGTTCCGCTGTTTCCCCCCCGGTGCAGAGTTCCTGCAGCCTGAGCTCTGAGGCTTTGCTTCAGGTGGGAGACGCACTCCCAGGGAAGGGACAGCGGTCCTCAGCGGGGAGTGGAGTCCCAGACACCAAGGCCTCTCTCCCCACCCTCCTCACCTCCCGGGACTCCCAGCAGCACCCCAGCAGAAAGGGTGCCATAAGGGTGTCATGGGCCTCTCCAGGCCCTAACTGAGGAGCCCCGAGGACCACCTCACCTGCCAGCCCTGTGCGTCTCGAAGGGAAGGCAAGGCCCCAGGCCCCGAGGCCTCCTGACTGCAGACCGCCAAGCTCTCAAGGCCACGTGAGCCACAGCTTCCAGGACAGCTGCAGCTGGGCTTCTGTGCACCGGCCTCGGGGAGGCAGGAAGGAGGTCGGCCTCCATGGGGGTCAGGCCGGGGTCAGGGGACAGAGGCAACTGAACCTGCTTCCCCAGCCAGCGCTTGGCAGGCCGAAGCAGGCAGATCACCAGCCGGGGCTACAGAGGGAGTTCAAGGCCAGCCTGAAGAGCCTAGTGAGGAACACCCTGCTTCAGAAAACCAAAACCATATTCAGGATTTTAGAGGAGAGCGGGATGTTAAAGTGCAGTGAGGCAAAGCTGGGTGTGGCTCATCAGTGCTTCCTGCACATTCCAGGGCTCCAGGCAGGGGTCTGACAGCCAGCACAGACTCACTGTGATGGGAAACGGCAGCCAGCGGAGACAGGGCCACCGGCTAACTGCCCCCCCCCCACTGTGGGCTGTGCACATCCCAAATAAGACGAGGCTCTTTTTCTGGACATTTTCTCCCTGGAGTTCTGTCATCTGCAGACAAGGTCGGGGCACAAGCACCAAGGTCACCCTGAACCTGGAGCTTGATTACTGGGGTACAGGATAAGAGGGTGGGGGGGAAGGGTCCCCCAAACCATTCAGGACCCTCCCCATAGTCCCAGGGACCCAGCAAAGCCCCCAAAGGGGCCAGTAGGGGGGCAGAACCACAGCTGGACCCAGAATGCATTTCCAGCCCCACACTGGTCCTGGAGGATCCAAACATTTTGGGCCCAGGGGACCCCAGCCAGTCTGGAGCCAGCTCCGGTAACCACAGGTAGGCGGGGAGGACGCTACTGGCACCTAGTGGTAGGGATGGGGATGACAGCCACCGGGTCAGAAGGACAGAGGGTCCACCCCGGAAGGCCTGCAGGGCACACTGCCCATCCCTAGCCACCGCAGGCCAGGGGCCACATGACCTCGTCCCTTGTCACAAATCTCCCTCTGGGATTGACAGCGATCATGCTGGGACCTGTCGTCTGCTGTGGCTCTCACTGTCTTCTGTCCACGTTCTTTCCAGAGGTGGAAGTGGCTGGGCACGGGCTGTCCAGCAGCAGAGTGGGCGCAGCTCGATTCATGGGCACAAGTCAGCCGGGGCCTGGGGCACAAGGCTGGGGAAGGCAAGGACTTAGGTCTGTGGGCAGGGAAGTGGACAGACAGGCACCAGGCACGTCCCTCTTGGAGCTGGAGCAGGCCAGGCTGGGAGGACCCCCATTCTTGCTGAAGGGGGGTTCCTGGGAGGCCAGGCCAGTGCCCTCGGGTCAGAGGGAACCAGGGAAGCCGGGCATGATGGTGCATGGCCTATGATCTCAGCACTAAGGAGGCTGAGGCAGGAGAGTTGCCACAAGTTCAAGGCCAGCCTGAACTACACAGCAAGATCCTGTCTCAAAATAAACAAAACAAGAAGAGAAGCCAGAGTTCCGGGATCAGGACCTAGACACAGAAGGATGCGCCTGGCCAGAAAACTCCCAGGCTGGACCACTCCTGCCCAGGACCACGGGTCAGATGGGCAGATCTTTCCTTCTCTCTCTCCTTTTCTTCCTTTGTCTCTTTTGATGTCCAAATGGGAGCAGGGTGCTCTCAGAAAGCCCAGGTCCTCTAGCTTTTTGGTGAAAAGAAATGAGCTTTTATCCCCGGATGGGACACCTGGGTCGGCATCTCCAGGAGACAGCCAGGTTTCTGCTGGCGAGGGACGCGGGGACCTCAGTGGGACCCCAAGGCAGTGCTTCAGCCCGTGGGACTCAGAGGACAGGGGCTCTGGGGACAGCTGTGTCCCGAAGGCTCTCAGAAGATGGCCTGCCCGCTTCCTTCTGGAAGGCAGCTTTTCTCGGAGCTTGGGGAGAGCATGAGAGCCCGGCCAGCGTGTGACAGCCAGGCCGGAACTGGACCCCAGGTCCAGCTGAAAGCACCAGAGCCCACACCCCGGGGGCAGCCGCCGTGCCCAGGCCGACCCGCTCCCCGCTGCCGGGAGGCCCCCAGTGTTCCAAGGGGCCTGTAATTAGGGTTATTATAATGACAGCTTGGGTTTATGGAGTGCCCATCGCCATGAAGCGCTCGGTTCTCACGCTAATCCTTTTGAGGTTTGGAGAGGAGGGAAAGATTAATTGGTGATTTGCGTTGAGGAAACTGAGGCACGGAGAGGTTAAAAGACTTGCCTGGGGCGCGAAGAGGTGAAAGAGGCAGCGTGAACTCAGGCTGGGGGGGTACCCTGAGTGTGGGCCCTGGCACGGCACAGGGTTGTTTACAGAGGTTCCCGAAGGACACGGAGCAGGAGCAGGCAGCTGGGACCCAGAGCGCAGCACGCTCGTGGAGCTCCTGAGGAGAAGCGAGACCCTGAGAGCAGGTGGCCGGCTCAGCAGTCCCGGCTTGAACCTCCTGTCTCTGCTCAGATCCAGGGCCTGGCCATGCCTAACTACACCTTAGGAAAGGTGACCAGCGACCCCAAGGCACACGTGTGGGCCACCTGAGCTCACAGCCAGAGCCATGGGCACCACAGGGGGAGGCTGATGGGGGCGCCTGACAACGGGCCTCTCCGGCCAGTGAGGGGCTCCGCCTGCCACCCGCCTCAGTGACTCCGGTGGGGCAGGATCTCCTGCTGCAGGGAGAGGTCTGGGAGGGACCCACGGGTGCAGGGTGGGCACATCCCCTGCCCTGGGCAGTGGGGAGGGGCAGGCTTCGGAGCAGACAGACTTGGTCCCGGTGCCCTGAAAAGTGGCACTGAGAGGCTGTGCAGGCAAAGCTCTGGAGGCACAGTCCCCATGCACCCCAAGCTTCAGCCCACCCCTGCTCCCCAAGGAGGGGATGCAGCCCAGGGGGTCCCCCAGTCCAGCCCGGCCCCCACCTCAGCGGGAGCCCAGGGACATCTCCCTGCCTTTGCTCTGCTGTGGTCCCTCCTGCCGGCGGGCCCAGTGGGGACACAGGTGTCACCTGCACCTGGAGGAGCCCACGAGACGCTTGTACCCCTTTTCCTGGGACCAAGCCTCTCCAAGCCCAGCACAAGAAGCTCCCTGATGACTGAAACACCCCAGATGCCGAGGGCTGGGCAGGGAGGCCTCCTGTCCCGGGCTTTGGCAGCAGGGACACTGGCTGGCTGCCCCCGAGCGAGGACAGCGACACAAGGCCATGCCACTCGCTGGCCAGGCCAGCAGGACAGGGTTTGCTCTGTGTTTATGGCGCTACCTTTTCTTCCATTGGTTGGCAATGCATTCCTACTTCTGTAGGCAATGCTTTGGGCCATGCTAAGCTAAACATGTTAACACAGTGAAAATGGGCACCAAATCAATTGAACTTCTGTGACTGAAGAAAGTTGACGATGAATCTTAACTGACAGGACGTGTGTGGAAGTTCATCATCTGCTGCCCTTGAGTTTGTTTTCTGCTGCTATGACAAAATAGCCAAGGCCACACACTTAATAAAGAAATGAGGTTTAAAGCCAGGCTCAGTGGTGCACACCTGTAATCCCAGCAGTCTGGAGGCTGAGGCAGGAGGATTGTCTTGTGTTCAAGGCCAGCCTGGGCTACATAGTGAGGCTGTGTCTGAAAAACAGAACCAAACCAGACAAGAAGGTTCTGTTAGGCTCACAGTTTTGCTGGCTGAAAATCCCAGCCGCAGGTGGCAGCCCTTGAGGTCCCCCCACTGGGTCACTTGGTGGCAGATGGCCTTGGGCACCAGGGAGCAGTAGCCAGGAGAGACAGGAAGGAAGCCAGCGACACGGGAGAGGCGTTCCATCTTCCTCCCGCCAGGCCACGCCCCCACGGACCCGCCTCCTCCAGACTCCACCCCTTAAAGGACCCACCACCTCTCCGCAGCCACACCTGGGTACATGGGCCTTCAGGGGACATGCTGCCACGAGGCAGCGACCTCGCCGACCATGTGAAGGACACAGATCTGCCACAGGGTCGTCGGCACTATGCCAAGGTGGCAACCCTCCCAAGACCCCCGAGGACGGCGAGCCCGCTGCAGCCGTGTTGGGGCCCTGAGGAACAGCTCCTCTCCGGACCCGGGGTCACTTCTGACTCACCTCGTGATCGCCACGCTTTCTGGGGCATCGACAAGGTGCTAAGGGGCGGACGCAGCCGCTCCTGGGAGCAGTGGGGCGGTGCCAGTGTAATGCGCGTTGTCAGAGGCTCCAAACAGAAAAGCCAATTGAGTTAATGTGAATAATGGCTTAATTTTTATTCAAGTCATGAAGTGAAAGCAAAGCTTCCAAACATTCATTCTATGAAGTCAATGTCATTTGTTGTTTTTGAAAACGAGAGACGTAAATGTAAATTCAGTTAAATAGTCAACACTGCTGATATAATTTGTTTTTCTGGCAATAATACAGTTATAAATGTTGTTGTCTCATGGCATTGTGGCAAAATGTGCTATTATTAAATTAAGAAAGTGCACAAGAGAAATGCAGTTGGAACTATGCCTATTAAATACAGTTCGTAAGTGAATCTTAAATTGTAGTATACCTCAAATTGAAACAATTTAATATATCCTGAACTATCAAACTTCTGTGACAGTACTACTAGGAATTTAAGTACTTAGCCTGTAATCCCAGCACTCAGGAGGCTGAGGCAGGAGGATCACCTTGAGTTCAAGACTAGTCTGGGCCACATAGTAAGTTCAGGACCAGCCTGAACTACAAAGGAGACCCTGCCTCAAAAAACAAAAACAAACAAAACATCACATCTGGTCCCAAACAGTTGTAATTTTTTTTTTTTTTCAGGTAAAACAAATAAGATTTACTTGCAAGCCCGCGAGACCGCCAGAAACTGGTCTGGTCAAAGTCCGCCAACAGCTGTAATCTTTAATCAAACTGTTCAACCAATAGATAATCAAAACTTCTTTGGGAATTTTTAGTGAATCATTGCCATCACTGACAACAAGTTTGCACCCAGAAAACTCTTTAAATTTATCACCACAAAATAAAGAGATCAATTGAATAAACCCTGTGATCCCTGCCTATGCAATGTACAAAAATAACTCTGGAATTCTAAAGTTGTTCCTTAGAATATCCAGATTCATATTCCATTTATTTTCCCCCCTGTACCGGGGATTGAACTCAGGACCTTGCACTTTTGAGGCAGGCGTGGCACCACTGAGCTACATCCCGGGCCCTTATTCCATATATATTTTCAACAGAGCTGATACTTTGATTACATGTTTGTTTGATATGTGTCCGAGTGGAATAAAATTAAGGGTGCAGAGCTGAGGGTGTATCTCAGGGGTACAGGGCCAGTCTAGCAAGTGCGAGGCCCTGGGCTCAGTCCCTGGTACTGAAAAAGGAGAAAAAGAGACCTTTTTGGGGAAAGGAAAGGCATGTAAAAAGACTTCAGATGTGTCGATTCCCACGAAGACTGTAACCCTTGTGTACTGCAAACATGAACTCATAAAAATAAATTTTTTTGAGTTTAGGACGAGCCAGTAAAAAAATTAAAGATGCCTATGATTTTCAGAACAAAATGCGACAAAATATCCACATCCATCATGCATGTTGCCTTAGCAAGATGTTTATGGAGGAAAGTTTCTCTACCAGAAGTGGGAGCACAGAAGATAGGGAAGCGTCCCGGACTACGGACACTGTCTTCACGCTACCGGGAGGTCGATCAGCTGTCACCTGCCTGGGAGCAGCCTCTGCTCGACCCCTCAGCACACGCATGTTGCTCAGCCACAAAATGTCCTCTCTAGGAAGATTCCAAATGATTTTACAAACAATGAAAAGCAGTAAGGCCAACCTGAAGATAATTTGGCCTGAGAAATAGCACCAACATGGTCCTAGAAGACTAAAACAATGAAAAGAACATGAATATACGTCGAGAATTAGTCTTCAACTGCATGTGTTTTCATATCCAGATAATACAAAGAAAGGATTTGTTTTAAGGTTTTTCTTTAGTGTAAAAAATGTTACTTTTGCTTTTGGAGATGGCTCTTCACTTTTTCCTCTAAAAATATAATTTTCACTTTATTAGGAATTCAATCAGAAAGACGCCATAGCGCTTTCCCTGTCCTTATGTGCTGTGACTGTTCATCATGACATGCCAACTTGGCTAAGGTGAGAGCCATCTAGCAGATTAGTTAGTAAGCACAGCTCTGGGCATGACTGTGGATGATTGACATGCAGGGCAGCAAACAGGGGGAAGACCCACGTCAGATGGAGGTGGCACTGACCAATAGGCTTGCAGCATAGGTGGAATAAAAAGGGAAAGAAGAAGGAAGCGTGCATATTTTTCCAGTCTTCCTGAGCGGTGCATCTCTTGCTGTCATTGCCTTTGAGCACTGGTCTCCAGTTTCTCCAGCTTCCAGCGCAGTCCCGCACCACTGACTCCAGGGAGCCTCCAGGCCGTGGACCTTGGACTGGTGCTGCTTCCTTGATCCCCCATTCTTCAGCTTCCATCTTGGGCTGAGCAGCTCCTGGATCCTCCATCCCTCCAGCCACAGACAGCCGTGTGGACTCCCCGCCTCCTGTCCTGTAAGCTACCTAATAAATACCCTTGCATAATTATATTTTCTATTAATTCTGTTCCGCCAGAGAAACCTAACCAACATGTATGCCAAGATTTTTTAGTGCAGCTTAATTATCCCCAGATTTATTGAGTTATAATTTACATCCAATAAAACCCACTATTTCAAGGGCACAGTTTGATGAACTTGGAGTTGGCAACAGCCGTGTAACTACCACCATCAGTCTAGAACTAGGGCATCTTCATTTAAAAGCTTCCTGTCCCCTGCCCCGATGACCACTGATCTTGTAAGCATTTTATTTTTGAAAAAGTTTCAAATGCTTCACTGAGGTGTAAGGGGCATATGGCAAGTCGAACTCACCTAAAGCACACAGTCTGACGTGCTTGGAAGGTGGCTTTCTCTCAGGTTAGCCAGTCCTCCCTCCAGCTGCATGGCTCTCCTGCCATTGGCCCGTCCATGCCTCGGGCTGGTGGACACTGGGCTGCTTCCGTTTGGAGTTCTAATGGGCAAAGCAGCTGCAAGCCTTTGTACTGCAGTCTGCTCGCGGGCACAGCCTCCCGTTCCTGTTGAGTAAATGCTAGCAGTGGGATCATGGAGTCCTGGTAATTTCACGCACCTGTAATTTCCTAAGGAGCCTCCAATAGCCTTCCAAGTGGTCACTCCCATCTCCCCGCTCGGGGCTCCAGCCTCCACATACCCAGACCACCCTCACCTGCATGCTCAGTTCCCCTTACCTGCCCATCTCACCTGTTGGCATGTCCAGGGTGACCAGCTGCTGCGCCTTCGCTGGTGTGGTTCTGTCTCCATCCTTTGAAGTTGAAAAACCAGTGCTCTGTTTTCTTAGAATCGAGTTCGGGGCGTTCTTGATCGCTGTGTGTTTCAGGCGCATATCAGCCACATCGTCTGTATTTTCTCCTGTTGGCCGCTTGCCTTCTTTTCATTCACCAGAGTCTCTCCGAGAGCAGGCCTTCATTTTCATGAAGCCCAATTTACCAGTTTTCTCCTTGTCCGAGTCATGGTTTCGATGCCGTGCCTAAGGAATTTTTGCCTAACTCATAGCACGAAGATTTCTGCATGTCTTCCACCTCTTTATTTATTTTTTCTTCAATTTCTGGTGGTGTTGGGGATCGAATCCAGGAGCTCAGACAACCAAGCACCTACTCGGCCCTGAGCTGCACCGCAGCCCTGCCTCCTCACCGTTTCAGCTTTTGCGTTTAGATGTGGGAGCCGCTCTGTATTAACACTGTGCATAATCAGGACACGGTGCTCTATGTCTAGATTCTGGACTCTGCCCGTTGATGGGGGTCTCCTTGCCTGTCTGTCTGTCTGTCCAGCTCTGAGTACCACACTGGCTCACTGTAGCTTTACAGCAAACCTAAAGTCGGTGAGTGTAAGCCCTCTGCTTGATTAGTCTTTTTTTCTTTTCTGTTCCTTTTTTTTTTCTTTTTTTTCCAGTACCGGGGAACAAACTCAGGACCTTGCACTTGCGGGGCAGGCGTGGCACCACTGAGCCAAATCCCCAGCTTGATTGGCTTTCCAAGTTGTCTTGATCCTCACGGGTCCTTTGAATTTTTATATGAAGTTTAGTTTTGACTTGCTGATTTCTACCAAAGAGAAATCCTGCTAACATTTTGATTGAGATTTCATTGAATGCATGGATCAATTTGAGATTATTTTCCAAGAATTACATATCATTTATTTATTTTTATTCATTTTTATTAGAACACATTTACATTACATATGTTCACATGCCTTGTGTGCAGTTGACACAGATACATAACACATCTTGATCCTTTTTTCCTTTTTCTCCCCTTGCTTCCCTCTCCCTCCATCCCTTGATTTACTCCGCTTTGAGAAAGATCTGTCTCCCTATTTCCTATTATCTATTTTTTTATTTTGCTTTTTATTTATTCTTTGAGTTTCTCACATAAGAGAAACCATCTTCTGTGTCTGATTTATTTCCCATAGCATTATGGTCTCGAGGCGCATCCATTTTCCTTCAGATGACTCCAGTGTATCCTTCTTTATGCAGAGTAGTACTCCTCTGCATGTAAATACCACACTTTTTCTATCCATTCATCTGTGGAGGCACACATTGCAGCTTCCAAGATTTAGCTATCATGGTTTCACTGCTATCAACAGGCATGTACCTGGACCACTATAGTGTGATGTTACTATAGACAGCTCAGTTAGGTAGAAATATCCCAGGCAGTCAGACAGGGCTGGGCCTTGGAAGGAGTCAGTGCAGAGGATGAAAACACATCACAGCTGTGGCTGACGGTGCATCTGTTGAGGGCCAGGCCTCAAGATAAAGACGGACTGGCCAGGCCTGGGAGCCTCCAGGGGATAAGTGGTACATAAAGATCGTACTAGAACTGGCATCACCTGGTTCACTGAAGTCCAGACAAACATCGGTCACCAGGGTGGGTGAGCAGGACCTCCCAACCATCCCTTCCTGAAAAGGCCCTTGTTCCTTCCGTGTACCCTTGCTGTATGACCTGTTTCCCATGGGATCAATATCACCGAAGCAGCTACACTTGTAACCTTATTGGCTGATCATAGTCTTGACCCACACTGTACTCACCTCGTGATTTTGTACTCAACTCTGTAAAACTTCCTCTGAGAAGTGGGAGCCCCCTCCTGCCCTCAGGAGCTGTATCTCTCTCAATACATTTTTCCTACTCTTCACCTTCATTGTTCCCTAGAATTCCTTCAACGATTTTGGGGAACACAAACTCGGCATCTCTGACATCTGGTGGGTTGGGAGTTATATTATTTCCCCAAGATCAACATCTGGATCAATTTGAAGCCATTTGAACGCAATTACTTTGTAGCTTTACAGATATAAAACTAAACTGTCAACCTGTGACAACTATTTAAAAATATGCCCCCATCACCTTTAATTCATGAAAAAATGTCCCAGTGTGGGTTGGAGAAGCGGGGGGGGGGGGGGCGGCTGAGCAGGTCATCGAGCCACTGCCTCTCTGTGGTGGCCCCACTGGTCTCCCTGCCCTCCCTGCCCTGTCCCCAGCTCCTCCTGGCAGGCTGGCACCTGGGGACCAAGAGCATGCCCACCGGGAGAAGCCTCCTCTGCAGAGGATTTTGAATTTCAGATTCCCATTGCTGTCAAAGCTCGAGGGTCACTGCAGGGAGCGCCCTATTCCAGGTGATCCCAGGGCCCAGAAGGCTGGCGGGGGAGGGGTCACCATAAGTTTGAGGCCAGCCTGAGCTGCATAGAAAGACCCTGTCTCAAAAAACAAATGAACCACCACCACAACAGAAGAATCTGGTTGCCTTAAACTCAGCGCCAGAGCACTGGAGGTAACTGCACGCCCACCCAGGTGCTCTGGCCCGAGTGAGCAGAAATAAACCACATCCGGAAAGACAGGTCAGGCTGGTTGCTTACTGTCCCAGTCAAGATGGAAGAGGTGCGCTTGCAGAACAGCCCAGGGACTGCCCCGAGGTAGCTGCCAAGGTCCTGTGGTCAGCACCAGCTTCTCAGCAGAGCCAGCTCCTGTGTTGGGGTCACAGGAGACCCCTGCAGACATGGATAGAGTGCCAGGCGGGGACCTTCGAGGCCAGACCGCAAGCTGGGGTCCTGGAGGCCGGCCAGCCTCTCCTCCCTGACTTCCGGTGCCCCCCTCCATCGCGTTGTCACCTGCCCTGGCTGTGAGCCCTGGGTCTTCCCTGCCCTAGGCCCGGCCGGGCTGTGATTTATGGCCTACTGCCCTGGGGGTGGAGTTCTAGCTCCCAGAAGGCCTCTGGGAGGCGCTGTAGCCCCAAACCGTGGCAGGAGGAGAAGGGCCAGGGGCTTCCGCCACAGCGACGGAGGGAGGGAAGCTGAAGGACCGGAAGCCGCTTCCCAGCGCTAAGGACGATTTGGGCTCCTGAGGGCGGGTGAGCCCTGGGCCAGGACAGGACGCGCGTATGCCTTGGTCTACCCACCCCGCCCAGCCCCTGGAGGCAGGCGCACCAGGTATACGCGCGGACACTTCCTGGTGGGGCCAAAGCTCTCTGTGCCTCGTTTCCCATCCCTCAGGCGGGGGTTGCTAGAATTCAGTGCAGCAATTCCTGGGGAGTAGATTGCTTGCAAAACGACCATAGTCAGCCCCCTCCCTGAGACCACGCCCCTGGGCAAGGCCCCTTTACAGCCCTAGTGCTGAGTGGTGGAGTCTGAACCACACCCCTGGGTGTGGGCGGGACTGTGACTCCACGGCCAATAGAGTGCAGGGCGAGTGACATCACGCAGCCAATAGGATGCAGCTCAAGTGACATCATGCCTCTCTGCTCCAGCAGCCTCCACAGAGCGGGAAGAGGGATAGGGCTTCAAGGGGGTCACCCACCCGGGAGTGTCCCTCAGCAGGTGTCCCAGGGGCTCCTGTCACCTTGCCTGTGCCTGGGAAGAAGAGAAAGAGGAGGCGGGAGGCTGCCTTTGCGGCCTGGAATCTCCCTCCTTACCACAGCGCTGTCAAATTCCCCACCTGGGCCTTGTGCTATCAGATAGTTCCATTCTGTTTAAAATCATCCAGTGGCCGGCAGGCTGAAGCAGACACAGGTCTGCTCGGCTACCACTGCTCGTGTCCTGTTAGTTTGGGGAGCTTTTTTGTTTTTCGAGACAAGGCCTCGCTATGTTCCCGAGGCTGGAGTCAAGCCCCTGGGCTCCAGTGACCCTCCCGCTTCAGCTTCCTGAGTAGCTGGGACTGTAGGTGTCAGTACGCCCACTTTTCTATTTGCTTTTGCACTTGACTAATAGATCTTGGAAAACAGCAGGCAGGTGAGACGCTGCAGACTGCTTGGCGCTCCCCTAGCCTGGGCTCTGCAGCCACTGGGGCTCCAGGCTGTAAGGCTCCTTCTGTCCAGAGGCCCATCGGGAAAGCATGCCCTGAAACAGCCCAGGGACAAGCGAGTTGTGCCCTTGGTCACTGGCGGCTCCTGGGAGACTCAACTGCATCCAGTCACATGTGTCCTCACGCGGTCTTGCTCGGTGGTTGTGCAGATGGCAGGTGCCCAGGACAGAATTAATTCATGAAGGCGTCGGGGGAGGGCGCCTCCAGACTAGACCCAGAGCCTGGGCTCAGGGCCTGGGGCTCGGCTTGCTTTCCTCTGCAGTGGGGCGGGGGGCAGCGCCTGCCAGGACCCCTCTCTGAGAAGCAGCTGCTCGGCAGCAGAGCCAGTCTCTGCGGCTGGGGCCCGGCCTTGCCCCTGGAGGTCACCGGCCAGCTGTGGGAGACCTCCTTGCCTCAGCGTCCTCATCTGTAAGGCGGGGAGAAGTAGAACCACCAGGCCGGAAGGTCAGCCCCGAATGTGTGTGATTTAAACCTTGAGGGCGTGAGGAGAGAGGAGCAGGTGGAGCACCCCCGCCGGCCCCTCCAAATGAGGGGAGCCCTGCCTCAGCACAAGCCTGAACCCCGCTAGGGCCTCCGTCCTGACTCCCCAAGATGGAAAGGTCCCAAGGTCAAATCCAGACTCCCTGCCCAGCGGGAGGCCTGGGCTTGCAGAACCAGAGGAGCCGCTTCCTGGGAGCTGAGCCTGCAACCGGCCCAAAGGAGGGGAGCACAAACCCCAGAAGAGCCGGGGTCCCACTCCAGCGCCTCCCGGAAGTCACCGAAGAGCACATGTCCACTCTGCCTGTCTCCACTTGTGCAGCCCTGGCCATGCATGGCGACCTTCCCAGGCGTCACCCTCTCTCTCTCTCAAACCCCACCAGAGCCTCGAGCTCCCCAGCCTGGCTCACAGTCGTCATCGGGCCCTGCCGGGACACCCCACACCTGTGCCCTCACCTGTGCCCTCACCTCCAACTGCCGTGGCCGGCAGACCCCAGTGAGGTCGGTCCCTTCTCCTTCTGCCTCTGGGCCCCCTGGCCAGCCCCAGCTCCGGACGTCTGCTGGTGGCTCCGATGTCCCCTCCCTCTCACTCCACCCCCCTGGGCTCTGTCTGGACCCTTCTCAGCCTGTCACCAGCTGGAGGTCCGGTCCCTCTCGATCCCAAACTCCTGCAGGGCTGCCGGCCTTGCCACAGGGTTCCTGGCCTCCACTGTACAGCCAGGACCGGGACCCCCCGCCTCCCGCCCAGGGTGATTCTCGCAGCTCGGCCCACGCTCCAATCACACACTGACGGGCGACTTGTGACTCCTGGTGGGCAGCAGGGGTCCCACGGTCTCCTCACAGTCCAGTTCTGATCAAAAGGCTGGGGACCTGCTTCTCCAAGACTCGAGGCACAGGTGAACCAGAAAGTGGCTCGCACGCTGTCCCCTGTAGCATGCTGTCCCCTGGAGACAGGTGGGTGAAGGGAAGCGCTGAGCCTGCCACTGGAGGGAGGGGCGGGCACTGGCCCCAGGTCCCACAGTGGAGGCAGCGTCCCCACATACCCCTGCCTCTTGCCCTGCCATCCAGGCACCTGGATCTGCTCCTGGCCAAGCATCCCCAGTGACCCCAAGAGGCACCAGGCGTGGCTGGGGGGGGGCATGAGGGGCATCCCTCTGCTGTGCACTTGGGGCTCAGCAGTTCTGGTACAGGGCACCCAGTAATCCAATAAGCAAAATAATCTCAGTGAGGGGAATATTACAACTCCCCACCTGTTAGATATCCAAAATGCAGGCTCATGTTCTCTAAAATCACAGAAAGAATTCTAGGAACGATGGGGCTTAAGAGTGAGGAATATTTATTGAAGGAGAGGCAGCTCCTGCTAGAGAGGGACAGGGGTGCCACCTGGAAAGTGGTTTGCCTGGGACCCCAATTCCCAGGGGGTTTTGTTGTAGAGGTTTTTTTCCTTTTGTACCGGGGATCAAACTCCAGACCTTGCACTTCAAGGCAGGCGACAGCACCACTGAGCTAAATCCCCGGAATGCTGCCTGAACACATTTTTTTTTTGGTACTAGGGATCGAACTCAGGACCTTGCACTTGCAAGGCAGGCGTGGTGCCACTGAGCTAAATCCCCGGCCTCTCCCAGGGGTTTTTATGGAGCAAAGCCACAAGGTGAGGCAGCTACAAAAGTGGGCACAGCGTGGGCATGAGGTGGGACAAAACCATGACGACCAATAAGATTAAGTACAGGGCCTGGGATTTAGCTCAGTGGTTTCGCTGCCTGCCTCAAAAGCCCAAGGACCTGAGTTCAATCCCGGGCACCAAAAAAGAAGAAAAAAGTTTACATGTACAGTCACCCAAGTGATATTGATTAACTGGGGATCAAATGGGAAACAAGTGTACAGAGAAAGAGCAAGGAATTTCCAGCAGGGAAAGGGCGAGGGAGAGTCTGGTCCCCATTTAAGGAGATGATGCCTATTTAGAATGTCAGCCGCTGCTGTTCATCCCTGGGGGAAGTAGGTAAGTCTGGCACTTTTTCCTTTTTTATAATGCTGACCTTTGGTGAAGGTGGCTCCATTGTCTTTTGTGTTGACTCCTCCTGGAGGGCCGACTGTCAGCCTACAGAGATCTAAGGAACTCAACTGTCTACAACAGCCCCACCTCCCAAGGGCACCTTTCCCTGTTTCCTGGAGGTAACCAGGGATGGGATGGGGAGTTCCCCATGGCCACCCGATTGCCCTGCATGCACTGAGGGTCACGTGCTCAGGAGACAGCAGGGGCAGCTGCAGCTGGCCTCGCCTGGCCGCTCCTGGAGCTGTCATACCGAGCTCCGAGGCCAACACAGGACCACAGCCATCAGCCCTGGCCCCCCTCACAGCTCCGGAAACACTCGGGAGCCGAGATGAGCTGTCCACAGGTGTGTAACTAACATGCACATGCATGCATGTATGTGTGTGCACACGTGTGTACAAACAAAGGTATGTGTGCACATACATGCATGCGGTCATGCATGAATACACAAACACACACACAGGCCCAAACAAGCACACCGGGCTGCATCGTGCTGTCACACCTGGAGCCTGTGCCAGCGCTCAGTGTGTGTGGAGACTCACAGGTGTGTGGGTGCACTGCTGTCCCCAGACCCCGGGACGTCGTGACAGTGTCCCCAGATGGGGGCAAGGACCCCCCCCAGAGGAGCTGGGACCCCGGCTCAGCCACCCAGGGGGCAGGAGTTAGGTTCGCTGATAACATTGAGAAGCACTGCTGGCCCGGGTGCGAGGCGTGGAGAGGCGAGTCAGGTAAGGGCAGCAGGGTGCCCTCCAGAGAGAATGGGCCTGGGTCCCCCAGAGGGCGCAGGGCCTGGAGGGGAGGTCCCTGTGCTCTTAGGGTGTCCTCAAGACACCTGGGGTACAGCCCTGGAGTCTGCAGTGCACCCCTGCAGGACGAGGTCCGAATACAAACCTCGTGGGTCTGAGGCAGCAGCAGCAGCCGCCCTCCGCACCGTGCTGCAGCCCTAAGGCACACCCTGGGGTTCGGGCCTGGGATCCGAGGGGAACCCGGCTGCATCCACAGCCAGAAGCCCAGTTCGAGTTCCAGGCTCACCGAGTCCCTAAGACTTTCTGGAAGTTTGGAGAGAGTTCCCTAAAGGGCAAGAAAAAAAGGCATCGCAGCCTTGGGTAACTTGGATGCCATCCTGAAGCTGCCGTTTTCTAAACACAGTCATGAACCTATGGCTGCCCTTCCTGTTTTCACTTCCTACCCCAAGAGGAGGAGCAGAGAGACACCCGGATCTCCACTCTCTCACCCACAGAACACGCTCCCTGGCTCCTGTCACAGAAAAAGAATTTTCAGGTCATGTCGGTAAGAGGGATAGAAAGATTAGAGCTGGGTGTGATGGTGCATGCTTGTAATCCTAGCACTCTGGGAGGCTGAAGCAGGAGGATCGCAAGTTCAAGCCCAGCCAAGATCCTGTCTCACAAAATAAGAAGTAAAAAAAGGCCTGGGGATGTCGCTCAGTGAGAAAGCCCTGGGTTCCATCCCCAGTACTCGGGAAAAAAAAAAAAGCTTAGGCAGAGTTAAAGAGCTACAACTGTGGGCCCTTGGAGAGAGAGGCTCTCTGCTCTGGGGCTGGGCTTTGTGTGGCCTTGGGATTGCTCAGGGTGCAGAGCTGTGGAGTTTGCAAATCTCCTGTGAGCGGAGAAGAGTGTAGCTCAACGTACAGGCGAGGGAAGAGCCCAGTCCAGATGAAGGGCCCGCGCTAGAGCGGAAAGGCCCGGGCCCAGCCCACTGCACTGTTCTGAGGCTCAGGAATTGAGGGGTGAGCATCCCCAAACAGAAAAAAGGGTAAGCTGCAGCTTTTAAAAAAGTAGAATTTTGAAATGCTGATTTTCCCAGTCTTTCTCCCGCCTTTATTTCTTCTGACCTCAGAACCACCTTCGCTTGAGAAAGCGCGCGTCGATAGTGACCAGCTGAGGACACCGGTGTCGCTAGAGCAGAGGCGGCGCCCCGCGGGGCAGTTTTTCTGGTGAGGGGGGCCTTGGTGGGCGGGGCGGGGGGGCGGGAGCCGGGGGCGGAGCCTTGGTGGTGGGCGGGGCGGTCCCGGTCGGGGGGCGGGCTCGGGGGCGGGCTCGGGGGCGGGGCGGGCCCTGGCTCCAAACACAAATTCCTGGGCTGTGAGTCGGCGGATCCGGTAAACAAGACCTGCGCTGGGAGGTGGGCGTGAGAGCTTTCTCTCTCTGGCCTGGACAAGTACAAACAAGGGACACAAAGCCTCCCCGGGAGAACTTCTAGTGACAGTTGGCGAAATAAAGACATTTATTGGAAGAACATCCACGGTGCGGAAAGGTACAAAGAGCAGATAGAAAGTCCGCTCCGCCTCCGCGAGGTTGATATTTTCAGTTGCTGGAGGCTAGGCGGGGACCCTGACGTCCTGCCCGGCCCCTCTTCTGCCGTCTACAGGGCCTGCAGCCACTGCAAACCCGGGGCTACAGCAGCAGGCACTCGGGCTGCTTGCCGGGTGCCCCCCTTGGCTGGTGGCCGGCTCGCCGTTTCTTCCTCCGGGGCCACACGGCTCCCCCTCTCCCTCTAGAAGGACACTAGGGACCCCTGGCTAACAGGGCCGCCTCCTACCTCGTCGTCGTGACCTGGGCACACCTGCCCAGTCCTTTGCCCACGCACGGTGCGGGTCACAGATGCGGGCTTCGGAGGAGGCATCGAGGCCGCGGCCTTGAGTGCTGCAGGGCCCGGCCAGCGCTGACCTCCATCCCCTGGGTTTGCTCCTGTCTCCTACACGGTGCTGTCCCCGGTTTGTCTTCATTTTGTCCCCAGAGCCTGAAGCCTGCTGCGAACGTCCACTTTCCCAGAGCTGACCCCAGCTCCCCAGTCCTGGTGGGGCTCCCCAGGTCCTCCTAGGGACTGCAGCCTGCCTGGGAGTCCCAGCGCCCCCAACACCCCTGTCTCCCTCAGCCTCCCCAGCATCCCCAACTCCAGCTTTGCTTAGCTGCCAGGGTGGCCCCAAGACTTCGCGGGACCCTTCCTTGCCCCTAGGTCCCCTGCTCCTGTCTCTAGGGCGCCCCCATACACACACCTGCAGCCACCCACAGTCCAGGGAGCTCAGTCCTGGCTACACTGGCCTCGAAGCGAGTGGGAGGCAGGGATGCAGACGGAGGTGGACTTGGGGTGCTCCAGGCCCAGAGGTCCGTAGTGGTGGGCAGAAGTGGGGTTCCTGCCCGCACCCCACCACACTCTCCTCTCCAGATGGGGGAATCTCTGCCCTCTTCACCGCCCGTGGGCCTGGACTTGGCCTTCTGTCATCAGGCGCAGAGCTTTCCTGCGACCCTAACCTCACTGGGCCACGCTGTGACCCTCCCCACAGGGGAGGGAAAGTGTATTTACTGCGATCCACAGTTGCATAATTCATGGGCCCTCCTGCTAGGCCATCTCCGGGCAGCCATGCCCTGGTTCTTGGGGCACTGTTGGGGTTTCCTGTCCAGAGCTGTCCCCTGGTGACCCTTCCTGGGTGTGTGCTACAGGCCCGGGTCGAATTCCTTCCCTGGAACCCAATGAGGTGCCTGATACTTGGAGGAGGGAGGGAGACAGGAAGACACCACCGTTTACATCTCAGGCAGCTTAAACTCATTGCTGGGGTGGAAGTCTATATGCCTCCTTCCCTGCCCAGTTCCCATACAGAAACTCAAGCCCCGATGTGCTGGTATTTGATGTGCAGGTGTTTGGAGGTGAAGCCTTGGGAGATGATTAGGTCCCGAGGGTGGGTCCCTTGCCAACAGGATTGGTGCCCTCATTAGGGGTTGAAGAGACCAGAGCACCTCCTCCACCAGGTAAGGATTTAGTTTCGAAGCATCAGTGATGTCCCAGGAAGCCCCCACCAGACCCTCACCCTGCCAGGGTCCTGATCACAGACTCAGCCTCCAGAACTGTGAGAAAGTTCAGTGGTTCACATGCTACCCAGCTTATGGTACTTTGTTAGCAGCCAGAATAAAGACACCCATCAAGGGCATTGAACATTGAAAAAAAACAGAGAATTACCCAGGTGTGGTAATGAAGACCTGTAATTCCAGCACTCTGGGAGGCTGAGGCAAAAAGATCACACATTTGAGGCCAGACTGGTCAACTTAGCCAGACCCTGTCTCAAAATTAAATATGCAAAGGACTGGAGAGGCAGCTCAGTGAGAGGGCCCTGGGTTCAATCCCCAGTACCAAAAAAGAAAGAAAGAAAGGGAATTGAGCAGGGCTATGTCTTGATGCCCATGTTTCTGAGCAGTCTTGGGTCCTGAGCTCTCACCACTGGCTCTTCTGCTAAGACACAAAGGCCCGGGGCTTCGCTCTGAGCGTAGGCGCCATCTGCCATCCAGGACCTGGCTGCAGAGTCCAGCTGTGCCCCGTGGGGTGCTGGACAACCTGTCCTCTCCCCGCCACACCTCTGTGGCCAGGGCTGACTTCTAGACAGAGCCCAGCCCGGAGGAGCTTCTGGGCCACCCCTGGCCTGAAGAAGACAGATTTGACTTTGGAAACAGCCAGGTTCACCCAGACTCAAAACCAGTGCACCAGACAGACAGGTCATCGCGAAGCAAGCCCCACAGTGGGACCGGCATCTGGCCTGGGTGGCTAAGGAGCTGGCCAGAGTCCTTTAACAAGGAGGGCTGGGGGCTGTTTGCACCTGGCAACTTGGGAGCAGGAGAGGGGCTCAGAACTCAGAAGACAGTCACACCTCCACCACCACCTCCAGGTCCTCCTCCTCCTCGCTCAGCCAGCCAGCTCTGCAGCGGACTTTACATCTTCCTGAGGAGCAGGAGAAAGGAGGAACCGGAGGCGGGATGTGTTCGCCACCCGGTTTCCCTGATAAGGAAGGCGACAGAGAAAGGGGGGTGGTGAGACCCACGCAGGAAGAGCTCGCTCCCTATGGGGCCTGCGGAGGCCAGTGAGTAACGGGGTGGGGGTGACCCCAGCTCTGTCCCCTGCACCGCAGTCATGGTGGGGCCACTCATCCTGTCCACTCATCCCAACCCTTGACAGACAGACAGGAAAACCGGGTCACGGATCCCGAGCTTCCCCTCCTCAGTCTTAGCGGGCCACTCTGCATGTCACTGTGCTGAGCTCTCTCTGCCCAAGGTCCCTCCAGTTCTGTTCTGAAAGCCAGTGGCAGTTTCATGGCCCTGCGGCCTGAGTCCTTTCCATCTGGAATAGGAAACACCTCTTCCTGGTCGCTGAGCCAACCTAGGCCAGCTGCTCCTACCTGTCAGGGCGCTGCCCGGCCTGGCAAGGAGCTTCCTCTCTGAGCCTCAGTGCAAAAGAATGTGGGGGAGCAGGCCAGGCCAGCACCGATGGCCTTGCAGTGGCCAGGGAGGGAAGACCGGGCCCCTCCAGGCGGAGGCGGGGAAGGGAAAGGCGGAGGAGGGGAGGCCTGGCTTTAACGCTTTTGAGGCACATTTGCCAAGGGCTCCAGGGTTGGCCCCAGATGCTCTTGGCTGCATGGCTCGTGTGGGTCCAGGAGACAGATGCTACCTCGATAATAGCAGTGATGGTTGCTCAGGAGCTGCTGGGTGAAGGACATGGTCACAGCTTCAAACACCATCGCAGGGCTGGGGTGCAGCTCAGTGATAGAGCAGGTGCCTGGCATGTGTGAGGCCCTGGGTTCCAACCCGTACTGAAGATAGAAGAAGCCACTGTGCGTTGAAAACTGGTGAGTGAAAAATGTACATAACCAGCTGTCCTCACTCACCAGAGTTTAGCCACACAGTGCACAGTTCCCCGTCACGATCCGGGCCTGACCAGGACCTAGGGTCCCTGCTGCAGCCTGGCATCATGAGAAAGCACTGGAACACACAGCCCCAGCCCAGGAAAAGACCAAATTAAGAATTCAAAGTACGGTTTCTGCCAAATGCATATCACTTTCACACCACTGTGAAGTCAAAGCTTGGTCATTCACACAGCCGTCGTCAGTTGGAGGCCACAGGGTCTGCCTGGCACGGGTCCTTCGGAGTCATCTCCAGGACCGAGCCTGGGCTCCTTGGCTGAATCAGGCTGGCAGGGTTTGGCTGCAGGAGTCCCGGGACCCTCACTTGGTGCCTGGGTCTGGGCAGCGCCGCCTGCATGGACCCGGAAGTGTCCAGCACGCTTGAGACCGGGGGGCTGGGGACAGTGGTGTGGCCAGAGCATCCAGCACCACGGCGTCAAGGTCTACGTGGGATCCCTCTCTCCTGGTCGGTACGCGCTGTTAAATAATGACATTTCAGAGGGGACCAGGAAACAGAGAAGACAACTGGCGACATCCCAGGGCCCCCAGGTCCGCCCGGCCCCGCGGGAATGGCCCTGCCCCTTCTTGGCTCTCGAAAGTTCTGAGGAAGAATCTGAAGTGAGGAGCCCAGAGCAGCCGGGAGAAGCAGGGTGGAGTCCCCTGCCCCAGAGCCCGGAGGGGCGGAGCCTGGGTCGCTGGCGCGATGCTGACTGAGCCCCGGCATGACCATGACGGTGGCCCTCCCTTGAGATGACGGGACGTCCCTCCCCGCCGTGGGGCTGCTGCACTTTGCCCTGCCTGGGCCTCCGCTCCGCAGAGGCTGCTGGACCCGTGAGGCGCGAGGAATCCCGTACAGGGAGCCGCGCTGCGCTGCGGGACAGCACGGGGAGGAGAGGCGTCCTCCTCAGAGGGCCGATGCTCCCTACCGAGCCTCAGCGGCCACCCTGTGGCCCACACAGCGCCCCGCGGAGCCGGCCTGGCTCGCAGCAACCCCGGCGCCCCCGCAGGTGTCCCAGGCCGCAGATGTCTGGGAGGGTCCAGCATTCGGGTTCTACGGGGAGGAAAAGGAGACCCGAGTGGGCAGACGGCTCTGCCCTCCACACTGGCTGTGTTCCCCAGCCTGGCACGTTGGACCCCTCTCTTGCCAACAGGAGGTGAGATCAAAAAGTGCAGTGTGTGCTTAATTTTCAAATGTATTACAATAAAAGACACATTGCCAAGAATCCCCCTCGGAATCCTCCCCTGGCTCTGAACACACTCCTCCCACCGTCCTGGCCTCTTCCTGCTGCAGTTCTGGAGCCCTCTCTCCCCAGTGTCTTTAGCTGCGCTATCCTGGCTGCCTTGATGTCCTGAATGGATCCAAAACGTTTCCCTGTCAGGGTCATTTCGACTTTGGGGAAGAACCAGAAGTCACACGGTGCCAGATCCGGTGACTAAGGTCGATGAGGACCCAGCGTTGTGTTATCACGAGCTGCCTTTCTGCTGAATGGTGGTCGGCAGCAGTCACTGTATTTTTGACCTCTCTCAGGAAAGAGGACTCCAGAGCTGCTCCAGGAAGTGGCAAGGACGATGGGATGAGTGTGTTTGAAGTGAAGGGGAGGATTTTGAGGGGGATTCATGGCAATGTACCTTTTACTGTAATAATTTTTTCAAATTTTAAAATCCACCGTGTTTTCCAGGCTGCTGTGTGGCCCTGAATCCGCCTGCACCAGCTCAAGGCCGCCCAGGCAGCAGCGGACTCTGACGCTCATGCAGGCCAAGCCACTGCCCTGTGCGTGCCATGCCCCAGCCAGGGTGGACTCAGGAGGACAGAGGCCAGGGGATGGGGCCTCACACCCTGCAGGCGTCTCCCTCCCTTGTGCTGGTCCACTCTGGACCTCGCCTTCCTGGTGGACAGCACCGAGAGGGAAGATTCCTCTGGGACCCCTGGAGGATGCCCTGTATTTGTGCCTGGTTCTAGGAAAATCCTTGTTCCTGCGTGGCTCCCTCTTCCATCACAGGATGCAGCATGACACTCTCTCGCCCTGTCCCCATCCTGAGAGCTATTCCCAGGGCCCGGGAGGCCATCAGATGCCAGGCTCCATGGAACCCGTCCCTCAAGTCCTGACATCAGTCTTGTCTCTTCCCTCCCCGGCCCCCCGACCATATGGGCAGCATAATGGCATCCCAATGGCATCCACATCCTCCTCCCTGGGAGCTGTGACCATGTCACCTTAGTGACAATGGGCCCCTTGCAGGTGTGGCTCAATAAGGCTGTAAACTTGGGGGTGGCCCTGGATTATCCAGATGGATCATCCACCTGACCCCAAGAGGATAAAGAAAAGTATGTTATTTATACACAGTGCAGTGCTGCTCTGCCATAAAGAGTAGACTTGGGTCATTTGTAGGGAAATGGTGCACCTTGAGACCATCATGCTAAGTGCACTAAATCAGATACCCAAGCTGAAGTATCAAGTGGCTTCTCTTATATGAGACACCCAAAGTAGAAATAAAAAGCAAAACAAAAGATAGATAATCAGAAGTGAGGAGAGGGATGAGTCAAGATGGAGGGAGGGGAGGGAATGGAAAGAAAGGGATGAAAAAGAGCGGGGCTGAGTGCTGTGCAGCACCAGCCCCCGAGGCACGTGATCACTGTGTGCTGCAGACTCGGACTAATACAATTTTAAAAAGAAAACAACGTTGGCAAGAACACAAAGCACTGGAAACCCAACGTGTTTTGGAAATCTTGAAGAAGTCTGGAGAAGATGGGGCTGCTGTCCACATGCAGTGCACATTGTCCAACCCACTTAGGAAGTGCTGTGAAGTGAGTAGGAGGAGCCCTCAAACTGTCCCTGCCCTTGGACAGGGACCTCGCCTCCCACCCAGAGGAGGGAGAGACGCGACTGGAGACTGCAGCGGAGACAGCTCACTACGGCTCTGACTCATCACAAATGCCAGGAAGAGGCTACATGCCATCATGCCACAGGCCGTGGGATACACGGCGACACATCCATAGGGGACCCCACTCATGGGTAGAAAAGTGCGTCTTCTAAAGAGGAAGTGCGGGCAGACGTGTGAAGGAGGCACCTGGCCTGGGTCTTGTTAGTTCTGGGGAGCGATGCATGCAGAGCTGGAGGCTCCACGCAGAGCTCAAATGGAGCAAGAGCTCAAAGTCCCAGAAACTGCGGTGTAGCAGAATGGTTGGGGCGAGTGAGCCAGGCCACTCGAGGGCAGCGAGGCAACGAGGCAGAGTTTAAACATCCCTCCCCGGGGAGAGAGCAGGCACGCAGGCAGGACCGACCCCAGGCCCTCTCTCTGCTCTGCAGAGGCAACGGATTCTTATCATGGGGGCCTCATCAGAAAAGCATCCTGACTTGCTCCTGACCACTACCCCAGGCAATGCTAGCTTGCTCCAAGGGGAGGCGCACCTCTGACCAGAGTTCCTCAGCCCTGCCCCCGCTGCACCCATGCCAGTGCCCACTCCTCTCCCTGAGCAGGGCTCCTGTCCCTCAAGCCCAGGGACAGTAGGGCCAAAGGTCCTGCAGTGGATTAGCTAATGGTCAACTTGTAACACCCAGCTGAACTGAATCACACTGATCTGGCATGGAGGATCCACCTGAGGACTGTCACCAACAGCCATAGAAAGAGAGCCAGAGGGGAAGATCCCAGGCTGTTGATTTTCTAGGAGAAGCTTGCTGCAGATGGTTTTCCTGATGGCAACTTGGCTGTTCTTGTTGGAGGAGGAACTTGCGTCCCTGCTGTCACTGGGAATGACTGCTGTTCTCCTCAGGGGAGCTCTGATCTTCACTGTGAGCATCACTTCCTGGCTCCAATGTGGATCCCTCAGCCTGGGGGCACAAATCCTTCACCCCACTGGCATAGGTTTTCTGGCTCCCACCACTGGCCTTTGGGCCTTCCAGGTGCAGATCCTCAATACGGACAAGCATGAGACATTGCCGTGGACTCTAGGCCTCTGGCTGGACTCGAGGAGGGCATTGCCTTGGGCTCTCAGCCTTCAGCTGGACTTGTGGGGGACATTTCTGGGATTCAGGCCCTTGGCTGTGTTCTCTGGGCCCCTAGTGTGTGACTAATCTCTTACACTCCTTTGCATTTGACTTTTTGAGGAATTATCATAAAATAATCCTTTAAGTTATGTGCCCTGTATTTAATGTCTTCCCTTGCCAAAACCCTGACTGGAGCAGGTCCCTGCTTCCCAACCCACCGTGCCTCCCACCCATGCCCCAGCAAATGCAGGCCACTCTTGGAGGAACTGGGCCACACGGCTTCGCTTGCACCTCCTGTTGAGGCAAGCACTGCTCCACGAGGCCAGTCTGCTTGCATGCCCACACCCAACTACTTCCCACTTCTCTGCCCACTCCGCCCTGGCCCCAATGGCAGCAGGTGAATTCTCAGCCCCTCAGGTGGAACAACACTGGAGCTGGGCCTGGGCCAGGCAGCTCAGCTCACTGGTGAGGATGGGTCACCTCTGCAGGGCCAGGTGGAAGGGCACAGAGGGTGGCAGGTAGCTGGTTGGGTTTGATGTTGGGAGCACTCTGTCCTTGGTGCAAATGTCCTCAGAGGCTGGCCCCTAGGCCAGCAAAGTGTTAGGCAGGATTCTCCTGGAAGCAGAAGCAAAAACACACAAAGAGGAAAGAGATATAGGACATGTGAAGGTTTACATTTCTTAAAATGTATTACAGTAATCACATTGCCATTTCTCCTCCTCCAAATGCTCCCCCTGGCTTTGAACACACTCATCCCGTCATTCCTGCCACTTCCTGCAGCAGCTCTGGGTCCTCTTTCTTGAGTGTCCTATGGCACTGTCCTGGCTGCCTCAATGTCCTGAATCTATTCAAAGTGTTTCCCTGTCCTGGTCATTTTGGCTTCAGGGAAGAGCTGGAAGTCGCACAGTGCCAGATCAGGTGACTAAGGTGGATGAGGACACAGCATCAGGTTTTCACGAGCTGCCTGTCCTTTGGGTGGCGCTCAGCAGCAGCAGTCACTGTATTTTTGATTGAACCTCATAAAGACACTCAGGAAAGAGGACTCCAGAGTTACTGCAGAAAGCAGCCAGGATGATGGAATGAGTGTGTTTGAAGAGAGGGGAGTCTTTTCAGGGGGATTCATGGCAATGTATCATGCTTTAATAATTTAAGAAAAAAAGTGAGGGCTTGGGGCCCAGGGATTTAGCTCAGTGGTTCCACCGCCTGCCTCAAAAGCGCAAGGACCAGAGTTCAATCCCCGGTACCAAAAAAATAAAAAATAAAAAAAATAAAAATGTGGAGATGGGCATCCATCTCATACAGGTATTAAAAGAAAGAAAGAAAGAGAAAAAAAGCCGGGGATATAGCTCAGTGGCACCATACCTGCCTCGAAAGGATAAGGTCCCAGATTCAATCCCTGGTACCAAAAATAAATTTAAGAAAAAATTTTTAAAAATATTCACCATATTGAAATATTCACCATATTTATTTTTACCATATTCACCATATGTAAATATTCACCACTTTATACAAGCCAGCCCTGTACATAGCCGGTTGTGTTGCCATGAATCTACCTGTACCAGTGCTCAAATCCATCAGGGCAGGAGCCAAATATGACACCAGTGTCAGCTAGCTCAGTGCTACAAGAGGAAGGATGAGGAATTGGGCCCCTGCTCCATGGCCAGCATGGGTGGGCTTTGGCCTCTGAGGTGGCCACAGAGGAAGAGCTCACCTGTGCTCACCTGTGCTGTGCTCATGGCCTCCTTCGAGGAGAGGATGGAATGTTGACCAGATTTTGTCATTTCTTTGTATTTTCTCTAATTTGTTTAGAAAGTCCTGTGGTGTTGCAAGGCTTGTAATCATAAAGAGCTGTTGTCTCCACACCCCTTGCACCTGCGGCTCCTCTCCTGTGGGTCACCTGCTTCTCAGTCTCTCCGCTGTTCCTTTTGATCTTTACCTCCACAGTGCTAAGTAACGTGATCGCACCTCTATGTCTTTTTTTTTTTTTTTTTTTTCCGTACCAAGATGGAACTCAGGACCTTGCACTTGCCAGACAAGTGCAGCTCCACTGAGCTACATCCCCAGCCCTGCACCTCTATCTCCTGGCTTCTCGGTTTTAGCTGTCACCCTCTACACTGCACCCTACCCACCAGCCTCACAAGGTGCTTACATCACAGTCTGAGGAAACCAGCACTTAGCTTTGATCTTGCAATGACCCCACAAATGTCATCTCAACAAACCACTCAGGAAACTGATGCTGTTTCCTTTTTATTTATTTTTTGTGCCACTTGTTGTTTTTCCTGGGGTTAACTGTCACCTTGGTGTTTCATAGACTTACTTTGTTGTGTACTGCTAATCAGTTGTTCCCTGACATTTTCTGACAGAGCTAAAAAACTCCTGTCAACAGAGTCATGCACATCAAGCAATCATTCTCTGTTTTGGTTTGGTTTCTTTTCTCCCTTGGAGAATCCCCTGGAGAATGGTCTGTCCATGTGTGTCTGGCCTGGCTGGCCTCTGGGCTGCTGCACAGTTGCTCTCCTGAGAGTGCCTTCAGCACCATGAGACCCCATTCCTCTGCCCTGGGCCCATGTGCCCTGGGCCGTGAGTCCTTCTCTTGGGGTTACTCCCTTGCTCAAGTGGCACACCCCCAGCAGGGTGCACATGCAGTATGATTTCTACATCTTCACACATGTCTGTTCCACTCTTACATTTGACTGATGTTTTCTGTAGATGAAGAATCCCAGATAAATCATTTTTTAAAGAATTTTGAAGTCATTGCTCCATTATCTTCTCCTTTCTGCTGTTACTATTAAGAAATTCTGATTCTTTGCATGTTATATTTCATCCCTTTTCTTCTATAAGTACTTAGAATCCTTTTACTTTTTTTTCACTCCCAGTGTTTTGAAGTTACAAGATTGGGTACCTTTTTTCACTTATTGTTTGGAAACTGGGTTGGCTCTTTCAGACCTCAGTTCATGTCTTGCAGATCTGGGAAATTTTCTCTTTTTTGTTTTTGTTTTGTTTTGTTTTTCTTGCTAACTAGCTCTTCTTTCCACTCCACCTGAGCCACCTGTCCTGAGCCTGTCTGGTTCTGTGTCTCCCTGCTCACCTGGGCTCCCTTCAGCAGAGCAGAACCATTTTCCAGCTCTTCCAGCTGGGTCTGGAAGCCTCAGTGACAGCACTGCTCACCTCGGCTGTCAGCCTCTCCCTGGGTCTCCAGCTTCTCAGCACCCTGGAGTCAGCTGGGCGGGCAGCCATGTGAGTTGGCAGCTGTGCAGGAAGCAGTTTAGTTCCAGCTTTCTCCACTGCTCGTGCCAAGCATTGCCTATAGATGCCTGGGCTCAGGGCACAGCCAGCTGCACTCCTGTTCTCTCACTGGGACCCCTTGGCACCCAAGCTCCTTCTGCTGCCCTGCTCTGCACTCTTCAGGTGGCTTCCACATCCAGGCTCAGGCCCACATTCCCAGTGGCTGGAAGAGGAAGGAAGTGGCCAGGAGGAGGACAGCACACCCCAATATCAGGAACAATTCATCCTCGAGACCTCCCCAGAATGCCACAACAAGTATGGGGACAGGGCTAGAGATGAGGGACTTGGGGACAGTGCTCCCTGACAAAAGGCTCCCGAGAGGCCCTGGCACTACCTGTCCCAGCTGACACGTCTGTCCGCCAAGGTTGGGTGGATGCCTCTGGCCTGCCCTCTGTCTCATTAGCTTCCAGTCTGACAGGCCTGGAGGGTCTCGGCAAGGAGAGCAGGAAATGGACATGTCCAGTCTTCCACGATCAAGGTGACATGTCTCAGAGGCTCCAGACAAGATCAAATGCCATCAGCTAACTTCTTTCCTTATGAATGGGAAGAGAGAGAAATCCTGCTCTGTCACTTTGGCTTTTATTTTCCCTTCCTGCCCATTTCTATTCAAGCAGAAGTGCCACCCAGCAGAGACTAGCCTGAGTTCTTGTTCCAGCTGCACTGTTTGCTGGAAATCTCAGGCATATCACACCACCTCTCTGGTTCTGACATTTCTTTTCATCTTTCAAATGAAGAGGTGGAGTCAAGAATGCATTTCCCATGACCCACTCCATTGGAAAAAAAAAAGATTATTGCCAAAAAAGATAGAAGGAAGGAAGCGCATGAAGAGGCTCAATGCCATGATCAATTGGAGAACACAAAGGGAAATCCCAGTGAGATTCAACTACACATTCACTAGAAGGATGAAGATAATGCTGAGAAATAAGCATGATCCCTGGGGCTGTGAGATGCAGAGCTAAAGAGGTGCCTTCATGCACTGCTAAGATGCCCGGTGCAGTAGCTGTAATCTCAGCTCTTCAGGAGGTTGATCCAGGAGGGTCAGAGGTTTGAGGCCAGCCTGGGCAACTTAGTGAGAATATAAGAATCTGTCTCACCATATAAGCATACACTGGCAGCACTGGGGATCAAAGCCGGGGTATCCTCCCAGTGAGCTACAACCTAAACCCCCTTTTTATTTTTATTTCAGACCACTTCTTTTTTTTTTTTTTTGGTACCGGGGATCAAACTCAGGTCCTTGTGCTTGCACAGCAGGCAACGAAACCACTGAGCTAAATCCCCTGGCCCTTTTATTTTTATTTCAATGTGGGCTCTCATGAGGGAAGCCAGGCACAGAGAACCTCAGCCCATGTGGCTGGGGGACATTGTGCAAAGAGCCAAGCTGTCAAGAGAGGAGCTGGTGGGGAGGTGGGAGGAAGAGGACAGCTGCCCCAGACAAGGAAGGCTTGGCGATCTAGATGTACTCTTTGGCTTGGGTACAGTAGGGTCACACAACTGTGTGTGGGTTCATCATATCTCCCCAAGCCAGGTGCTGTGTTTGTTTGTTATGCACTGGGAGTGGACCATGCTAGGTAAGAGCTTTTCCCACAGGGCTACCCCTCGCCATTGAGCCTGACTTTGAACATGAAAGTTGCACCCAAGCATGGGGATGCTGCACCCTGTGCCTGGTGCATTGAGTCCCCAAGTGAGTGAGCTCATCAGGCTGAGAAGTCCTGCAGCCACTTCTCCTGGAGGCCCCTCCTGCAGGGCTTCCCCTCACCATGCATCATGCACCATGACCTTGAGCTCCCGTGTACAATCTGCAGCTGGTGGCTGCTGCTGGCCATCTGGAAGGTCCTGGGGGTGATTACAGATTTGCATTCAGGTTTCTTTATGGAGTGCTGGGTCCTCCTGCCCCTTTCCCACTCCAGCTCAGGCCTGTGTCACTTTCCCGTCACTGGGACAAAATACCAATACCCACACATTAGAGGAGAAGAGGTTTATTCTGGCTCACAGTTTCAGTCCATGATCACTGGGGCTCAGGCAGAAGGGCAGGAGGAAGGGCCTGGCAGAAGAAAGCTGCTCATATCATGGTGGTCAGGAAGTTGAGAGAGAAGGGAGGAGCCAGGGAGGGAAATAACTTCCGGGTCACCCCCGCAGTGACCCACCTCTGCTGATCAGCCTCTGTGTCCTGTTGACATGTTCAGATATAAAGACAGCAGGGCCCCTGCTGTTCAGTCACCTCCAAAAGACCTGCCTCTAAGTGCATGAGGATGTAGGGGACTTTCTAGATCTAAACACTAACATTCCACGCCTGACCCCCAAAAGACCCATGTGCATCCCTTTCTGAAAAGTGCATGTGGTCCGTCTCCGAGAGCCCCCCCATGTCCTGTCAGTTCCAGCACTGCTGAAAAGTTGAAGCCCACCGTCTCTGAGACTCAAGGCAAACCCTTAGCTGTGAGCCTTGTAAAAATCAAAAAGCAAGTTCAACACTGTTGAGCTACGATGGCCCAGGGTAAAGAGTCCCATTCCAGAAGGGAGAAATGGGGAGGCTGAAGGGGCCGGCTCAGGCAGCGAGAGGTGCCAAGCACAGCTGGGTCTCTCAGAGGGCACCTCAGCCCCCCAGGCCACCACCTGGCATCCACCAGGCACCAGCACCCAGCAGGCTCATCTCCTGTACCTCCAAATCGGGGTGTGAGCCCCAGCAAGACAGCAAGAGCCTATGGGCTCTCTCCATGATTCCCACTACACCACCAGTGACAACACTCAGGTCACTCTGGGCAGCTGGGCCTGGGGTCCCCGTGGGAACGACTGACCACCTGCCCATGAGAGCGCATGCAGCAGTGTGTGCATGCACGCCCACGTGACAGTGTGTGTGCTACAAGTGTGTGGGTGCACATGTGTGTATGTGACAGTGCATGTGGCTGTGTGCCCAGGGGACAGGCACAGGTGTGTGGGGAGTGGAGGGGACTGTCCAGAGAAGATCACGGTGCGGTTGCTGGACGCGCTGGGTGGGGACAGGGAGGACACAGTCGGGGACAGGGAGGACACAGTCAGTGACACACACACACACCCCCCGGGCAGAGGCCCAGAGACTACCTGTGTCTTCTGCTCCTGCCTGCCATCTCTCAGGTAGTTTGGCTCCAGCACCTGGCCTGCCCCTCAGCCCAGGGTGCTATAAATGAAAACTGCTCCTTGAGATTTCCTCACCTCCCCATTCCCACGGCTGTAATCTTCTATTTGGGAAAGGATTCCAGGTTGTCATGGAGATGAGACACCTGTGCAGAGAAGGAATGCTAGGTGGGGTCCCAGGCTTTCTTTTTGGCTTAATTACTATCAGCCTCCCACAATCCTCAGTCCTGAACTTCATCCAGAAGGCTGAGGCAGGCTGCCCCAGGCCACCTTCCTTGTCTTCACAAGTCCAGCCCCGCCCCCTCCCGCATGTGCCTGGGCTTATGGGAACCTCCAAGTCGAGCCCGCAGGCATCCCCAGGACAGGGGCAGAGCCCTGGCTGCACCCCAAGACTCACAGAGTGGAGCCTGCACCCAACTCAGGGGCAGCCCACTGAACACACCGGAGGGGAGGGGTGGGGGTTCTCCAGGCTGGGCACAGCCAGGGCTCCACCCCTGCCCTGGATGCCACGGGGGAATGCAAGGGGAGGGAGCTGTGTGGGACAGGTGGACGGTGAGGACACACATGGACCGGACCGAGGCCCAGGGCTGGGGGACCGGCAGCTCTTGCTCTGCACTTCAGCCTTGTTGGGAGGGAGTCGCCGAACCTAGGAGCTGCAGTCAGCTCACTGAATTTTTTTCCCAAGCACTGGGGATCAGACCCAAGATCTTCGTTCTGAGCTACATCCTCCACCCTTTTTATTTTTTATTTTGAGACGGGTCTGACTAAGTCTCTAAGTTGCCAAGCCTGAGCTGTAACTTGGAATCCTCCTGCCTCAGCCTCCCAGAGTGCCAGGAAGACAGGAGGGTTCCCTGGGATCCTCAGTGGGGGCCCCTCCACTGTCAGTGGAAAATCCCATCCTCTCCACACTGCCTGTGCCAGCCGGCCGCACTAAACTCACCAGTTAATCCAGACCAATCGGAAGAGGCTGAAGTCCCCAGGGCAGGTGACAGGTGCTGTGCTGGGGCCTGGCTTGTGGGCACAGGTGGGGCTGGTGGAGGCCTGGCGGTCTGCCCAGCTCCCGGGCCTGCAGCAGAGGTTGGGCCTGGCCCAGGGGTCTCCCTCCTCTCTGACCCTGCGCTCATGGAGCAGGTGTCCTGCACAGGACAGGGGCCCTGTTTCCCTCCCAGTCGGGCTGGTAAGAGACAAGCGTGGTGTCTCCATGGTGTGCGTCAGGACCTCTGTGCTGTACTCAGAGAATAAACTTATTTGGGGCAAGTCCAAGTGAAGGAGCACTTAAAAATAAAATTTTGCTTGAGGTGGTGCACACCTGTAATCCCAGCACTCAGGAGGCTGAGGCAGGAAGATCACCAGGAGCTTGAGGCCAGCCTGGGCTACACAGTGAGTTCAAGGCCAGACCCTGTCTCAAAAACAACAACAAACAAGAAAGTTTAATAAAGTATAAGATAGATAACTCACTAAATATTTGGGGCATGCACAAAAAGGACACATTTTTTATCTGCAATTCAGATGTAACAGGGTTTTTGGGGCTTTTTAATTCACTCTGTACCTTTAATGGAGGCAGGCATCACCCTCGATGGGGTGCATTGCCCCTCCACCTTCAGCCCTAGCCTCAGCCCTAATATTCAACTTGGTCCATTCCCACCATGGGCCTCAGTTTCCCTCCTCCACAGAGGGGCTCAGCTGTGTGGCCCCAGCTCTTCCTGGGGAACTGTGGTACGCGTCACGTGCCAGCCACAGGACCACAGGAACCAGGACAACTCGGGGCTGTCCTCTCGGACAGGCTCCTGAGCACTGCGAGGGGCCGCAGAGGCAGGCCAGCCTCCTTCTCACAGCTCTAGCCACTGCACGGCCAGGCTCGGGACCATGGAGTGCTGGGTGCAGGGCACAGGGCCGGGTCTTGGGGCACTTCCTGCCTGGCAGCAGGGCAGCCCCGTCCCCCCCAGTCCCCGCCTGGAGAGGCCGCACCAGGAACAAGTCCCTGCCACAGCTGCTGAGGAACAGTGAGGGGGCTGCTTCTGCCTGGCTGGGGGCTGGACCTGCTGAGCGGGGTGCTGCAGGTGACCTGGGAGCTGGTGGCCTCAGTTTGGTCCAGCAGGAGTGGGCGCCGGGAGACAGCAGAGCCCCAGAAGGGCTGGATGGCCATGGGGCCTTGAAGGTCATCAGAGGACGAAGCCCCCAGGGAGGTCACCACGTGCACCGGAAGGCTCTGCAGCGCAGAGGGCAGGATGCAGGCAAGGCCCAAGCTGGAGCAAAGGAGACTCAGGTGCTGCAGCCCGGGGTCTGGGGCCACGGGGGCCACCGACGGAGGCAGGAAAGGCCAGGTGGGTTTGGGAGGCCAGGCTGATGCTGAGGTAGAGTCCTGAGGCCACATGCATGGGGCCAGCCGGATGGCAGCTTCCAATGGCAGGTCACAGAAGGCCTCTGGGCTCTGAGAAAGGAAGGGAAAATGTGCCCGGATGAGGAGAAGCGGTTTCCGGAGACTTGGTAGCCAGTGAGGGCCACGAGGGGCCGTGAGGCCCAGCCACACCTGGTCCCTGGGTCCCCTGGATGCTGAGTGGGGACCCCAATGCTCCTCCAGCCCAAGTGGGGTCAGTAGGAGCCTGTGCCCTGCACCGATGGACAGGGTCAGGGACCAGGCTGTCCCTCCTTCCCTCCCTGAAACAGGGAGAAGGTGGAGCCTCAGATTCGACACCCCGAGGAGACCTGGGTGTCAGATTGTGGTTAAAAAAAAAATCAGGGGCTGGAGATTTAGCTCAGTGGTGCCGCCTCCTGCCTCAAAAGTGCAAGGTCCCGAGTTCAATCCCCCTTACACACAAAAAAAATTCAGCCCATCACAGTAGTGCACACCCGTAATCCCAGCAATCAGGAGGCTGAGGCAGGAGGATTGCTTGGAGTTCAGGGCCAGCCTGGGCTACATAGTGAGACTGTCTCAAACAAACAAGCAAGCAAATAGTCACCCCAACAGACTCCAAAGAGCCCCCACAGCTGGGCCCAGTGCCCAGCTTCCGCATCACGGGCCGATGCGGACATTGTTCCCTGCATCTGGAGCCCAGCACTGGCCCAACACCCTGACTCGGTCCTGCCTCACAGGCGCCTCTTTGCTTTCTGTCCTCGAGTCCTCACTCCCTGAACAACACAGCCCGCCGACCCTCGGTCGCGTCTGCAGAAGCTGAGGTCACTCGGGCAGGAGGACATCCACCGTAGGTTCCCGCAAACCCATGCCACCTGCTGAATGGCCTCGGGTGGCATCGCTGTCTCTGGTCCCTGCCCTGTGCTGTGGAGGGGCGGCTGTGGCTCTGGGAGCAGAAGGCAGGGTGAAAACAAGAGGCAGAGCCAGGGAGCCAGGACAGGGCCAGCATCGTGCTGTTTAGGGTTTCTGTTCTTTTCTTTTTGCAATACTGAGGATTGAACCCAGGGCCTTTGCACCCTAGCCCTTGTTATTCTATTTTTTAATTTTGTGACAGAGTCTCACTAAGTCCTTGAGTTGCCCAGTCTGGGCTCAGACTTGGGACCCTCCTGACTCAGCCTCCTAGAGAGCTGGGATCACAGCACCCCCACACCAGCTAAGGATGAGGCTTCTTTTTGGCTAGGGAGATGGATCTGAGGGCCAGGAAGGAACAAGGCCAATAAACATCTGCACTTTGAGGCCATTATTTAAAAAGCAAGGGTTCCTTGAACATCACGCTGCAGAGACTAACGGGTGGGGTGGGCACACAGCTCAGACAAGCTGGACAAAGAAGGGGGATGACTCGTGCCCCCGGCTGGCACAGATGGTGAGAGATTGGGCCACGCCATTCAGAGCAATGTGAAATTTAAAATACAGAAAATACTTTGTTGGTCTTTTTTGAGACAAAGTCTCACTATGTAGAGCAGGCCGGCCATGAGCTTGCAGGGATCCTCCTGCTTCAGCCTCCCAGATGCTGGGACTACGGGCATGCACCACCACTGCCGCTGCTGCACCAGGCTATGCATTATTTATCCATACAGCTTTCCACTGAGACATTCAGACATTGCTGAGGGTGGCCAAACGAAAACCACACAAAGTGAAACCGGTCAGGGAGCTGCTGTTCTCACTGGAAACCCTCTTGCAGTTCTTTATAACCCCAGTCGTTCCCCGCAGCTCATGACGCCCTGTAGCTGGGTGCAGGGAGGAGAGCGAGGGACCCCGCATCCCCCACTTGGGATCGCCCGAGGAGCCCCGGCAGCCTCTGCGGTTGGTTTGCATGAGAAGAGACCCCGGCATGTGTCGCCTGCAAAGCCCACCCACCAGCCCCGAGTCAGGGGCCGGTCTGGGGTCCACCAGGCCATGGCCACTGGGACACCATTTAGGTGCATCCTTGCTCCTCCCTTGTGGAGGCTGTGACTCCTCCTGGCCTGGCCCCTGCCAATCCCGGGGGGCCTGAGGAAAAGGCTGTGCTGGGGACAGATGCTGAAGCCCCTTGATGACCGCAGCTCCAGCTCAGGGTCCCGGGAGAGGGCTCCCCACTGCCGACTCTCCTGTGCCTCATTCCCCTGGCTCTCTTGTCTGCCTGTGGCGTCCTCAGTCTTCTATGCTAATTTGATTGTCTGGGGTTTTTTAGCCCAAATCAGTACAGTATGCAGTGGAGATCAGCTGGCCCTTAGGCTGAGCCCCAGGGCACCAGGGTTGGAAGTAAGAAAATGCAAGACCGCCTGGAGGACAAGCCAGCAACCCCCTGGCTGTCACTGCACTGAGTCCACCTTCCGCCACAGGCAGGCAGCGTCCCAGGCGGCAGCTCTCTCCCCAGTCCAGCATCGCTGCCCACGCTGCTGTACCTTGGCCTTCTCAGTTTGAGAATTCCAGCTGTTTGTGTACAAATTCCCACTGTGGAAGCTGAAGATTCAGCTCTTTCCCAACAACCCAACTACTCCCACAGCCTAGTTGTGTCATCACAGACACTGGAATCTAAGTTCACTGTACATCGTCGTGACTAGGTCAGCATCACCGGGCCCAGCCTTGCGTGCTAATTTAGGGGAATGTTGGGCTCTGGCTTGAAGAAAGCATCCTTTTTTGGCAACTGTGTGAATTACACATGAAGAAATTCCCACCGCATAGCTAGGATGTTGGATAAAATGTAAGAATCCATTGCAGTAACTCGCTAAGTATAGAAGGAGGAAAGGGTACAAGATCCCAAGGGGCTTAAGAAAAGAAAAATGAAGGCTATCGTGATGGATACCAGCTGGCCCTTAGCCTGGTGTGAGGACGACACTAGTCTCAGGAGCCAGGGGCTGGGGCTGAACTCGCAGAGACAGCGGCCTGGGCCAGAGGCCCGTGTTAGGCGGGGTCTTACACTGCTGCCCCCCCCCCCATTTAGTCTATTGGTCCAGTTTAGGTACACAACACAGTCACATTCATCACTGGGATCTTGTACCTGTACATGATGTGTCTTGGTTCTTTTTTTTTTCCCCCTTCCCCTGCCCTCCCTTCACCCCCTCCACCCTTCCCTATTTACAAAGACTTTGTTTCCATGTTTTTCCTTCTCTCATATTTTTTCTTTTCCCTTCTTTCCTTTCCCCTTCCCCTCCGACTTCCCCTATCCCTTTAAACATTTTCTTCCTATATCACAATATCAATCATGGGCTGGGGATTCAGCGCAGTGGTTTCGTCACCTGCTGCGCAAGTGCAAGGACCCAAGTTCTATCCCCGGTACCCAAAATAATAAATAAATAAATAAATAAAGTTTTCAGCACAATATCAATTATACATTTTGACTCTTATTTACATTTTTAGTTTTTCACACCAGAGAAACTATTTGGTATTTACACATGTGTCCTATTTATTTCACTTAAGAGTATGGCCTCGATATGCATCCACTTAGCTATAAATGTCTCTAGTTTCTCATTCTTTATGGCTGAATAGTACTCCATTGTATTAAAAAAAAATCTTTATCCAGTCTCCAGTTGATGGGCACTTGGGTTGTTTCCAAGCTTTAGCAATTAAAAACTGTGCCGCTATAAACATGGGTGCACATGTATCACTGTGGTATGGTTCTTTTAATTCTTTGGGGAAGATACCCAGCAGAGGAATAGCTGGGTCAATTGGGACCTCTAAGCCTAGTTCTTTGAGGTATCTCTACACTGATTTCTACAGTTGTTGCACCAGTCTGCACTCCCACCAGCAGTGGAGAAGGGTTCCTTTCTCCCCACACCCCCGCCAGCATTTGTTATTGGCTGATTTCTTGATAGCAGCCATTCTTTCTGGGGTGAGGTGAAATCTCAGTGTTGTTTTCATCTGCATCTCTCAAATGACCAGTGATGTTGCACAGTTTTTCATATGTTTATTTACTGCTTTTACTTCTTTGTCTGAGAAATGTCTGTTCATTTCAGATGCCCATTTTTGAATTGGGTCTTTGAATTTGGAGGGGTCTCATTTTTTTCAGTTCTTTATATATTCTAGATGGTCCTTTGTCTGAGGTACAGCTGCTAAAAATTTTTTCCCACATTGTAGGTTGTCTCTTAGCTCTGTTGGTGGTTTCTCTTGCAGTGCAGAAGCTTTTTAATAAGATGAGATCCTAGTTGTTGACTCTTTGTGCTAGTTCCCATGCTACTGAGGTTTTGTTTATAAAGTCCTTTCCTATGCCAATGTCTTCGAGAGTTCTACCTCTCATCTTCCAGCAAGTTTAGTGTTTCTGCTTTAATATTTAGATCTGTAATCCACTTCAATCTTAGTTTAGTGCACGGTGATAGGTATGGGTGTAGTTTTACTCTTTGGCAGGTCAAAATCCAGTTTTTCCAACACCATTTCTTAAATAGGCTATCTTTCCTCCAATGAGAGTGGTTGACTCCTTTGTCAAAGATGAGGTGGCTGAGCATATCTGTAGTTGTTTCTGCATCTTCTAATTTATTCCACTGATCCTCGGGTCTGTTTCTTTGCCAGTACCATGCTGTTTTTAATCACAGTGGCTTTGTAGTACAGTTTCAAGTTGGGGATTGTGATACCCCCCACCATGTCTCTGTTGTCTAGAATTGCTTTTGGTATTCTAGGTCTCTTCTGGTTCCAGGTGAACTTTTGGGTTGTTTTCTCTAGTTCTGTGAAATATGCTGTTGGGATTTCAATTGGGATTGCATTGAATCTGTATAGCAGTTTTGGAAGTATGGCCATTTTCACTCTATTGGTTCTTCCTACCCAGGAACAGGGGATGTCTTCCCATTTTCTTATATCCTCTTGGATCTCTTTTTGCTCCCCTCCCCCGCCTCTGCCCACCCTCCTGAGGAAGGGCTGCCTTTGAAGGAAAAATAGTCTACTCACCAGCACAGGGAGGTGGCACAAAGCATATCTACCTCAGCTTGTGCTATGGGCCAAAACAAAACAAACAAATACAAACAAAACAAAAACAAAAAACCTGTAGCACTCATAATGATGAGCTTGTATTCCTCAGGTTTGAGATTTGCTTTACCTGCATAGTCCTGGACCTATAGAGCCATGAAAATAGCATAAAAATGATCACAGGTTGGCAATACAACTAGAAGTCTTGTAAATGCAAAATCTCTCAGTCCTGGGACAAAAGAGTACCACTGAAAATGAACTGCAAAAATCATAAAGCACTCAAGGAAACAATCCACCATTTGATCCAATAAACAGGAACTAGATGTATAAGAACCATAGACAATAGGGTTAACAGGTGATGACTTTAAATTACCATAGACATAAACAAGAGCCTAAGACACTGCTGAAAGAAGAAGGCAGATTTAGAAAGGAGAACTTTTAGAAATGAGAAATGCAGTGAGTGAAATAAAAATCTCAACGGACAGGTTAAGTACAATATATACAGCCCCCTTATAATAAAGTCAGTGTGACTTAGCAACTAGAAGGAATCATTCTTGTTTAGAAGTAAATTGTACCAAATGACATACAGGAGATAAAAGAAGGAAATGTAGACGAGAAGTTGAGATTTGAAGCAGAAAATTAAAAGAAGTTCCAGAGTGAAAGTCACTTCCCTTAGAATGTCAAAGGTACTGTTCTCATCTTCTGGCTCCTCTTCGTGTCCTCCAGGAGTCTCTCAAATTCCACCCCCCATCCTAGCAGGCCCAGCACCGGGCCTGCCTAGCTGTGCTCCCATCCACTGTTCCATACATGTGGCGGGCACTCTAGCTGAAGTCCACATCCCCTAGTTTAGGGGATAGTCCTGTCTTTCTCTCTTTCTGTAACTCATTATTGGGCTGTTCACTCTGCTAGAATGATTCTCTAATTATCTTTCCGCTCCCATGTTCTACCTTTTTGTCCATTTGTTCTTTCTGTAACATTGATCTCATCTTTCATCTCCGAACTCTGATTTTCCCTTTTTAAGAGTTCCAGTTCTCTCATTGCATTTGACATCTGAGGTACTTTTATAGATCTTTGAAAGCTTTCTCCTGATCCATACTTTATCTGTTCTCTCTGATTTTTTTAATCTGCTTGTAGGTTTGGTTGGGGGTGGCTTTGTCTTCCTTGTCAGGGGCACTCTTTGTGTCCTGTGGGCTCATATTCTAGATATGAGTTAGTAACAGATATCTGGGTGCCCGAGTGAGGCTTATCCATGACTAAGGGCCACTACGGGAAACGGGGAGACCTCTGAACAGCAGGTCTGCGGACCTTCTTCTGGCTCGAGGGGCTGAGAGAAGGGCTAAGACAGGGCCATCATGGGACAGAGGGGGAACAGATGGCAGAGTTGGTAAATAACCCCATAGGCAGAGTAAACAATTACTCTTTGTAGTGTGACATATTTCAACAGACCCATCATAAGGCTGTGGTAAACAGAAACATAATATTTGCTCAAAATGAGAAATTATTACAAAAAAAAAAAACCTACCCTAAATAAGCCCTCTGTCTCTCTTTGCTTTTAGTCAACTTAAAAATCACTAATGTGGAGGCCCCACAGCAGGACAATACTACCTTCGCACCAGCTTTGCTGTGGGCTGACCTGTGGGTTGTAATGGTTGCCTGGGTTCCATCCTGCAACCTGAGGCTGCTTTCACTGAGAGCTCCAACCCTTGCTTGGGCCTACGATGTCTGACGGGTGAGTAGAATGGGGTAAGGGCGAGGCACCTCTGTCTTCCACTGTCTGCCCCTTTGCTGTCTAACCCTTGAATCAGACTCTACCCAGCCCTGCACACAGAAGTATTGCTCATCTAGTGTGTAGTCCAAGACAATAATCCAGGGAGAGCTTGGTCATTGCCCATTGGAGCTGGCATGTGTTTTCTTCCTCTTCCTCTTTTCCCTCTTTTCTATCCCTACTTGTTCTCTAGAAGCCAAAAAAGGCCAAGCACCTGAAGTCCACAAGGCCGGGACACTTTGTGCAGGATGACAGTGCCAGGTACAAGGTATGATAAAAATATATGGTGAATGTTTAAGTTTTTAAAAATACATCACAGGAAAAGACACATTGCCAAGACTGCAGAGATAAGCATGCTTGATGTGAGGGGTATTTTAAGGAGGATTCATAGTGATATCTCTTTCACTATAAATTTTTAAATTTAAACATTCACCATATTTTTGATCATCCCTCATTGATCAACAATTTATAGTAATTTCTATCAAATAAAACATTACAGTGAGAAAAGAACCATTATGCTGGGTCCTCATCCACCTTAGTCACCGGATCTGGCACTGTGCGACTTCCGGCTCTTCCCACAGTCAGTCTGACCGGGAGAGGGCGACGTTCTGAATCCACTCAGGACATCGAGGAGCCAGGACAGTGCAGCTCAAGATGCTCAGGACAGAGGGCTCCAGAGCTGCTGCAGGAAGGGGCACGGAGGATGGTGGGATAAGCGTATGTGAAGTAAGGGCCTCGTTTGAGGGGATTCCAGGGATGTGCCTTTTCTGGTAATAAAATTTTTTTTTCTCGTTTTTTTGTTTTGTTTTGTTTTGTTGTCTTTTTTTCTGGTACCGGGGATCGAACTCAGGTCTTTGTGCTTGCGCAGCAGGCAGCGAAACCACTGAGCTAAATCCCTGGCCCTGGTAATAAAATTTTTTTAAGTTTAAATAGTTGCTTTATGTTTTGTACACAGCAGCCCAACAGCCTTACGAACGAGTTGACTGTGACCATTGGGTGGTCCAAGTCTCTCACAGAAGCACCTTTCGGAACCATGCTCCCAGCCAATGGAAATCATCAACGCAGACCCCCTGCTTTCTGTTCGAGGGCAGCACGCTCCCTCTCTCAACCCATGCTGTACCCCAGCCGAAGCCCAGGGGGACTGGAGGGGACCCCGCCCCACAGAGCTCTGTCAGTGCACAGGTGTGTATATTGTTTCTAGTCTCTGGGTCCAAAGATCCCGTAGCCTGGCATTGGCCTCTCTGAGCTCAGAGGACTTGGACACCCGGCCTGCACGTGGCCGATCTGGGCAGAAATGGGGTCGCCTACGGCTTGGTGTCCTGCCCAGCGCTAAGCAGGGCAGCAGGTCCCTCTCTCCCTCAGCTACCAGGAAAGTAAGAAAGCGGGGAGGGAAAGGCTCAGGCAGGAGCTCCCGTGGCCACAGCCACTGTCCTTTCTCCATCGGCCCCACCCGAAGGCTCCACCAGCTGCCACCTCACCGGGGTCTCGTTTTTCCAGTGGCCCAGCTGGTCCAGGCAGTGACACCAGGAAGAGGAAGTTGGCACGGGGAGACCGGGTTCTTCTTGGTAGCCACAGAGGGTGAGGCTTGTGGAAACCTCCAGGCCCCGTGCCAACTGCCAGCATCTGGCCCAGATGTGGTAACATCAAAGCCCTCTCCCTGGGGCCAGCTCATTCATGCTTCGAGATTGCTTTCTTCAGAGCTACACGCAGCCATGGGCGGATACTTGACACGTCAGTCTGCGTGTGCCGACCCATCCCTTGGCCTGCCATGTCACCTTCTCTTATACAACCTCTTCCTGATCCACCATTGTAACATGTGTACTCTGGTTTTCGTTTTTCCATTTAAGCTTCCTTGTTTGAGTGTAAATACTTTCCGCACAAGTGACAGCACTTGCCATTAGCCAGGGAAACAACGTCTTCAATGCCTTATCACGGCCCCGGGCAGTTACGTGGGAGGTTCTACAATGTTCTCTTACCCCCCAGAGCAGCTGAGGCCTCACCCTGAGCACAGGATTGTTCGTGCTGACTTCTTTTAGGTCTCCCTGGCTTGGGAGCAGGGCCCTGCACCATCCTGGGCAGTGATGTTGACCTGGGCTGGTGCCTCCCTCCAGGCAAATTACAGTGGCGGGAGAAGGCTTGTTTCCAGCCCCAGTGTGGGAGTGTCACTGAGGACTGAGGCAGGACTGCTGGATGCAGCGGGTGGCCCATCTTCACTCCAACCACCCGCTAGGTCTTCAGTACCTCTGGCCACAGTCCCTGCTGCAGGCTGAGGAGCAGCCCTTCCAGGATGTTCCAGTACCTTCCAGAAGCTGCCATGGTTCTGAGCGGATTGCTCTGCACCAGGGAGCCCTGTGATCTGCTTTCCGGAGGAAAGGCAGACACACACTGCACAGTCTCCTGGGCACGCTGCACGTGTCCTTGGCGCTCTATGGAGGGCCTGGGGATGCCGAGGCTGGGCCTCCTGGCCTCCAGCCACTTTCTGCTAAGATGTCCCTGCTGGTCCTTTGGGACACTACTGTCCCACGCTGCAGGTGGCATCTGCCAGCCTGAGTCTGGTCAGTTGGAGCACCCTCCTCCCCTGGACCCCATGGCTGGTTTCAGGGTAGGCACTGCCAAGCAGTGGGGGCCTGGATATTGCACCAACTCTGAGATGCTGTGGGTCACACAATGTGCCAGCTTCCTAATCCCTTCTAGAAAGGGAAAAACATTTGTCTCGAGGAATCCCCAGACTGATTTCCATAGCGGTTGCACTAGTTTTTATAGGGGTTAATTAACAGTGTAGAGGGGTTCCTTTCCCCTGAAGCCTCTCCAGCATTTGTTATTATCTGATTTCTTGATGATGGCCATTCTGGGGCAAGATGGAGTCTCTGTGTTGTTTTGATTTACATCTCTGTACTGGCCAGAGGTGTTGAACAAACATTTCTTTGTGTATTCCCCTTCTAGGTATCTTCCTGAAGGAGATAAAGACATCCTATTACAGTGATCCATGCATACCCATGTTTATAGCAGCACAACTCATAATCACTAAATCTTGGAAGCTGCTTCTATGTTCATCACCAGATGAATGGAAAGTGAATGTGGTCTTTACACGCCATGGAATATTACTCTGCCATAAAGAAGGATACACTTGAGTCATTTGTTAGAAAATGGATGTACCTTGAGACCATAATGGTAAGTAAAGTAAATCAGACCTACAAGCTGAACTATCGTGTGGATTCTCTTCTATGTGGTGTAAGACCCTGCTACTCTGCAGTGTGTAAACACCACAATTCCTTTATCCACTCATCTGGTGATGAACACCCGGGCCACTCCCATGCTGTAGCTATTGTAAGTTGTGCTGCTACAGACACGAGTGTGCTCGGGTCACTGTCCGAGCCAACCTGAGGCTTTAAGAGGCAACCTGAGGCTTTAAAGCCCAGCCAGTGTGGGGCGAGCTTGGGCCAGGGACTGCGTCCGAATGCCTGCTCCCGGCCCACAGCTGCACCAAAGGGAGGGCCCTTCTTCCAGAGCGTACTTCAGGGAGACCCCATGCCAGCCAGAACCTCCTGATGGCTGCAGAACAGTCCTGGAAACGGGACCAGAAGGGCTGCATCAGTCACAGCCGGGTGGCCACTTCTGCCTTCGGGTGTGGCTCCTGGTGTCTCTGAGGGCTGTGCTGACCAGTTATAGTGGGGCTGCCCACAGTTCTCCACTAACTGGCCACAGGGAGCTGGGCCCAGGAAGAGAATGATCTGGGGCCTGGGTTTTCCATGCGGGCAGCAGAGGTCAGGCCTGGGTCAGGGCAGACTGGGCGGGGCCCAAACTGGACCTCCTGGGAGGGCTGGGGCTGGAGGGCACGCCCATTTTATCTCAGAGCCTGGGACCTGGGGAGGGCGGGACCTGGGGAGGGCGGGACCTGGGGAGGGCGGGACCTGGGGAGGGCGGGACCTGGGGAGGGCGGGACCTGGGGAGGGCGGGACCTGGGGAGGGCGAGTCCTGGAGGCACCAGAGCTACTGCTGAGTCTCGAACTCAAAGGTCTTCCATTCCAGGAACAAAGGGGTGCTTTTCCCCAGGGGACCTTGTAAGTTACTCAGCCTCCATCTGGAAGCCACTGCGGTCGGGGATGGGGCAGAGGGAGAGGGAGGAAAGGAGAGGGGACGTGAACACCGTCACAAACACATCATTACAGTTTCAGGACAGGAAGGGAAATAAGAGGAAAGTGAACCTGTAATCCCTGCACTCAGGAGGCTGGGGCTGAGTTCAAGGCCAGCCTGTGCTATATGAGTTCAATGCAGCCTGAATTACAGAGCAAGACTGTCTCTAAAACATAACACACATGCACACACACAGATACAAGAGGGAAGCAAACCCAAGTAGCAATCATAGTAAGAAAAAATTTCCAGGCCTCAATTCCTGCCTGGCATGTGCGTAGGGCCGGGCACAGCAGGGCACGGAGGCCATACTCTGGCACGTAGGAACAACAGGCTCAGACCTCTGGTTTTCAGGAAATTAGATGATTTAGGAAAAAAACAGTAACAACAAAAACAAGAATCAGTAGTCTTCCTGACAGTTGACGGATACTTTGCTTTATTGACATCAAACAGACTCCTCTGGTGTTGAGTCTGAAACAACTAGATCCTACATCATCAAAGCACGTCAGGCCTATTAAAACATAGCCAGTTCCGAGGTCCAGGCATTTCCTGTCACGGAAGGGCATCCTGCCCACCGACCCACATTCACATACATGGTATATCACTATCTGCTTGGTGCCATGCGCACTGTGGTCTCATCCACTCACCAGGCATGGCGGGCGGCTCCTGCCCAGAGCTCCCCCCAGGGCTGCACCCCAAGCGCATCAGAGATGCCCAGCCACACCCCAGGCAGAGCCACCACCTCCCCAGAGCCCGTGAGATACCTGCCCTCCTGCAACACTGTTTTTAGTCCAAAACGGAAGGTATAAAGTGAAAAATTCAAAATGGTTTTATACAGGCGGCTCTGGAGTTCAAAGAACATTTGGGCAACATGGAACAAGTAAGAGCCCAGGGCAGTGCCAGGGACGCAGGCACCTGGGAGGGATGACAAGGGGAAGACTGCACCCTTAAAGCTGCCCATCACGCAGCCGTCCTGCTTGGGCTCAACTGGCGACTTGGGGAATGCTCTGAACAGATCTACACGACACATCCATGGAGGGTTCCCACAGGAGGAACCCATGCGGCTCCCCGGCCAGGCTGTGCCGCCCACTGCCTGAGAAGACACACCCAGTCCCTGCCGCACCTCTCCCGCTCCGCATGCTCTGCACAACCGCAGCGGCTTGCTCTAGGACAGAGGGGACATCCTTGCCTGGGCTTTGTCACCAAGGAACCCTCAGCAGCAGCCCTTTGGGAGCCCACAGAAATGATTCTGACGCAGACGCAGCGGCCCTCCTGACGCCAGGCGCCAGGGGCAGATATGTTCACTGCAAACGCGTCGTGTGGAGGGCACCGTGCCCGCGGGCAGCACTCTGGGAGCACTGGCCTCCAAAAGAACAGTGGAGTGGCGTGGCGCAGCCTCTCTGCATCTCCACTCCAGCCCGGCGCTGCATGAGAAGGCCGTGCAGACCGGCCCACGGGCGGCAGGCTAGGTCTTGCTGCACTGGAGGACCGCAGCAGCAGAGCCGTGGCCACCTTGGAACTTGAGACTCTGCAGGTTGATGTGAGCCCCGTGCCTGAGCAGCGTCTCCACGGTGCATGCGTGGTGGCCCTGGGCGGCCAGGTGCAGCGCGCTCAGTCCCTGGGCATCAGGCAGGTCAATGAGGTCGGCACTCACTAGCGCCTCCACCACCTCCGAGTGCCCGTGGGCAGCAGCCAGATGCAGCGCCGTCTGGTGCAGCGGCCCTCGGGCGAGCACATTGGCCTTGGCCTCCAGCAGCAGCCTGACGGTGGCCAGGTGTCCGCTGCGGGCCGCCAGGTGCAGGGCAGTGCAGCCCTCGGCGGTCACCGCCTCCTTGCCCGCACCCCGGTGCAGGAGCAGCCTGGCGGTGCTGGTGTGCCCAGTCTCCGCGGCGACGTGCAGGGGCGTCAGTGCCTGCAGGCTGCGGACGTTGACGTCAGAGCACAGGTCGATGAGGACTCGGGCCACGCGGTAGTGTCCCCGCTGCGCGGCCAGGTGCAGCGGCGTCCTGCCATCCAGTGTCTGCGCATTGACGCTCGCGCCCGGCTGCCTCGCCAGCAGCTTGACAATGGCCAGGTGGCCCTGCCAGGCAGCGTAGTGCAGCGGCACCCAGGCGTCCTTCCCCTGCAGGCCCACGTCGACGCCACGGCGGAGCAGGATGCGCACAATGTTCTCCTGGCCATGCTGGCAGGCCACGTGCATGGGCGTGCGGCCCTCGAAGTCCACCTCATGCACAGACGCGTTTCTCTCCAGCAGCAGCCGCGTGCTGGACTCGTCTCCGTTCTGCGCTGCAAAGTGCAGGGCCGTCCACTGGTCCTCATCTTTGGTGTTGACGCTGCTCTTCCGGGCCAGGAGCAGCTCCACCACAGCCCGCGCCCTGCGCTCCACGGCAACGTGCAGTGGGGTGGAGCCCTTCCGGTTGGTCAGGTTGGGGTTGGCGTTGTTGAGCAGCAGCCACTTGACGCACTCCTCCTGCCCGGCCTCCACCGCCAGGTGTAGCAGGCTGGCGCTGCCATCCACGACCAGGTCCACATCCTGCGGCTGAAGGATCTTCATCAGCCTGCTGGTGTCCCCCGACACGATGGCATCCACCAGCTTTTTCTTCTGCACATCCGTGGTGCCCAGATCTGCAGGGAGAGGAGAGGCAAGGTCAGACAAGGTCGCCCGGGGGTCACTGGTTCCCGAGGCCCGGCTGGCAGTGTGAGGTGGCTGCGCCTGCCCGGACCCTGGGCAGGGACACTCAGGGTGTGCCAGCCCCAGGCCGCTGCTCACCACAGGCCCCAAAGCGCCGGGCCACTCATTTCAATGCATCTGGGGGAGCTCTGGGGCATGACTGACATTTGAGGTGCTCTTCTGTCAGTTTGCAAAATAAAAATCATAGCTGGTGTTCCATGGGGTTGGAACTCGGTCAGGGATACAAAATGCAGAGACCCCCGTGTGCGGAAATGGTGATTGCTAACGTCCCTTCATTTATAAAGAAAATGGTGAAAAGCCCTGCCAGCAGCCCACCTGCCTGCCTGCCCGCTCATGGCCCGGACCTGCACCCGGAACCAGGAGGGGCCGTCCAGCACCTCCCTCCCGGGACAGAACGGGGTGCTTTCTAGCATGAGCCCCAGAGGATGGGACACAGGAGCGGGGCCGCACTGCCTGGCGCCCTGACCACAGGTGGGAAACTGCCGAGTGGACAGGGTGTGAAGGGCACAGAGCCGCCGGTGAGAGAGGCCAGCAAGGAAGGGATCCTCTCTAGAAGAGGGAAGGCTCTAGAACCCTCTGCTCTGTGCAGGCTTCCCAGCCTCCTTCAGCTCGGCCCGGCTGTGCTCCCCATGGCAAGCTCCAGCCGGACTGCTCTCCCCAGCTGTCCGCTGGGCCTCTCCTCCCCAGCAATGTCCCCCTTCGCCCCCCATGTCCTACCCAGAATGTCCCAGCAGGAGGACCCCGACCCACCACACACCCCGCCAAGACCACAGCCTGTCTGGGGCCGCCAGCACCAGCCTCCCTGCATGCAGCCGGGTGGAAATGCCGTGTGCCCCATGCAGCCTCAGCTCTGGGCCATGGCAGGGCCGGTGCCGCCCCAGGCTGCAGTGGGAGCCAGAGCAGCGCCCAGGGGCTGGGACAGGGAAAACCGCATGCTGAGAACACCCACCAAAGTGGACACAAGGACAGGACAGGCTGTGGCCAGGGTTAGGGTCCCACGGTTCACCAACGGCCAGGTTCCAGCACCCTGCAGACAACCCACCCAGCAGGACACAGGCATCACAGAGAGGGGAGGCCGAGGTGTACCCCGCACTGCCTGAGAACGGGGTGTGGGGCTGCTGGGCCTCCCGGGTGGGACCCAGGGCTTTCCACCTGCAGACCTGAGGCTGACGCAGGGCCTGGCACAGATCTCTGAGGACTGCTCCCCTCCCACCAAGCGTCAAGAGACAGCTACACAGCCGTCTCTGATTCCAGCACAATAACCATGCTACCGAACCCCCAAACAACCCAGCTAAAGGGAAAACAGGAATCATCTGGGCAGGCTGCTCAGACTCCAACACACACTGCCAGCCAGGCTGTCCCCGACCCAGGGTCTCCCAGGACGCAGAGGGCTGCTCACCACTCGCAGATGGCTCCCGCTCGAAGGACAGCGACAGTGACCCTCGGGAAGAGAAGGCAGAGTCCACTGATGACACGCCCGAGAGCCTCTTGCCGCTGCTGGACGACTGGAGCTTGTGCTCGGAGGAGCTGCGGCTGAGCTCCTCTGGGCCCTCGAGGGTCTGCGAGATGCCCGAGTCCAGCTGCGACAGGAGCTCCGAGAGGCTGCAGTCGTTGTCGAAGGGTGGGGCGGAGGCGCGCTTGAGCCGAGCAGCTCCAGGCACAGCCTGTGGGACAGACAGCAAGGGTGAGGTCTGGGGGAGGGCGGGGCCGTGGGCACGTGGAGATCGGCCACCTCAGGCGCCGCTGCAGGGCATGACGGCCAGGCCAGCAGCAGCGAGAAGAAGCTGCAGGGCAGAAGGGGCACGGGACCCCGACCACGGAGGACAGCAGAGAAGCCACGGAAGACGGCATCGGGCTGGGTACCCCCTCCTCCGGGCCGGGCCGAGGGGCTGGTCTAGGCCCAGCCATGGGACACCATGGTGACCGACCCAGCGCCAGCGTCCGGCCGTGACTCAGTTCTTCCAGGTGCTGTCCCTCTGCCCCTCACCCTCCCCTTGGCAACTGGCTCTGTCTGTTGGCCGGGGCCTTTGCCCGACCGTGGCTCAGGTGCACCTGTCTGTCGTGTCCTTCTGCACCCCTGCCGGCTCTCACGCCCAGAGCCCCCTTCGTTCAGGGGTGCCGCACACACCCTGACCTACCCCCCGGGAGACACTGCCCCGGCCAGACACTGTGTGTCATGGCGGCAGCGCACCAGGCCCCAGTCATGCCGCCAGCCCTGCAGCCCGGCGCCTCTGAAACCACCTCGCACAACAGACCACGCAGACGCAACTGCCAGGGTCCAGGTGCCCAGCTGGGGACGCAGAGGGCCTGGCCAGCTTCCATGGCACCGGGGGCGGCCGCGTGCAGGACAGCTGGGCAGGCTGCCCGGGCGTGCAGGACGGAGCCGTCCGACACTCCACAGCCAGACCCAGGGCCCTCACCTCGCTCTTGGGCTCCGGGGTGCTCTCCCCGCCCGGGTCTCGGGGCGTCTCCTTGACCTCCTCCTCGGGCTTCTCACACAGGTCCTCGGTTTCAGAGGTGATTTCTACGGGCAGAAAACAGGTGTCCTCGAGTGAGAACCTGGCCCGTCCCACATGGACAGACAGAGCCTCTGAGCAGCGGATGGCAGGCAAGCGGGGCACTGCCAGCTCTGCAATTTCTCACGCCTCAGGGTCCCCCTACGATTCAGTGTCTGAACACTCACAGCAGGGGCCCCTGGGGATCCCCAGTGATGCCCAAGAGGGTGCCCAGCAGGGCGCGTGAGCCCCACTTTGTGCTGCTGCTGTGTGTTTTAAACACAATAACCGTGTTGGATTCCATCTTCCCCGTCTGGGACACTTTGGCTCCGAGGACCAGAGCTGGAGGAGGGAGGCCCAGGCCAGAGGCGGTGGGTCTCTTAGGAGAACCCCTGGGGCACTCACGGGCCACGGCCCCACTCCAGGCTGGCGTCAGCGCTGGGACCCGGGCCTGCAGGGCTCACCTTGGAAGCTGGGCCGTTCCTGCGGGTCTTCGTGCCAGCACCGCTGCATGAGGCGCAGGAGGGTGGCACAGGCGCGCGGCCGGGGCCTGCAGACGGGCGGCAGCTCGGGGCGGTGGCCCTTCACCACCTTCACCATGATGTGCAGGATGTTCTTCTCGTCTGTGGGAGAGGCGCCGTCAGGACACTGTGTCAGAGGAGAGGGGCGTGGGGACCCCGTCCTCCCAGGGCAGCCTGGGTTCCCTTCAGCCTGGAGCCCAGGGCACAGCGCGCTGCCCACCACCCATCTCTACCCACAGGCGCGGGCACTGTCTGGGTCACAGCCTCCACCCGGGTGGGAAGGGCCAAGGTGAGCCCAGGGGCCAGGTGCTTGGCTCTGCTTGGCCTCCACCATGCCGCCCACCCGGCTGGACGTCACACCCTTCCTAGGTGCAGGCGCCAACAGGGGTCCACACTGACATTCGCCCCACTGCCCCGGCATCTGCAGGTTATTCCCGTGGTAACCAACACTTCCAAGCCAGAAAGGCCCTCTAAATAAAAACGAAAGCCAGGTAAACACCACCAAAAGGCCCAGCAGAGATGGCCTGTGCTCCACACCCAGCTGCTCTGCTCCAGGAGGCCGCCAGCCTCCTGCACAGCACCAGGCTGTGGTGTGAAGACCCCAGACACGCTGGTGCCCACTTGGCAGGAGGCCGTGCAAAAAGGATTCACACCGTGGACTTCTGGGGTGGGGGAAGAGTGGCGGTGGGAAGACAGGCCGCACGATGACGAGGCCTCAGGGAGGGAGGTTGGGACGCCCACTCCCTCAGCTCCAGACACCCTAGGCCTTGCCATGCTTGGAGGGTCCCTTCCTGCCCGGCACATCAAGCACATGTTGCTGCCACGCAATGGCTCCCAGGCCTGAGGGCCACGCACTCTTTTGGAGTTTCTGCCCTGGGGACTGAGCCCAGGGCCTCATGCATGCTAGGCAAGGTCTCAATCCTTAAACATCTGTCAGAGCACACGATGTGAGCACGCAGAAACACCAAGAGAGGGTCGGAGTCTCTCTCCGAGCCCCCAAAGCTACTCAGCCTTCACAATAAACCAAGTCCAGGTGCCTGCCCCGCTCCGAGGACAAATCAGAGCTGCCTGGGGAGAGGCTGGGCTACGTCAGGTGAACCACGGAACACCCTGACTCACACTGAGACACAGTCGCTGTGGGGAATTTTGTCCCATCTATGTTTCTGATTTTAAAAAAAGAGAAAAAGAATTAGCTGGAAAACCCTAGAAGAGGTAAAGCCACAGACAGAGCAGATTCAAGGCTGGAGGGGGATGGGAAGCGGCCACTCAGGCCTGGGCTTCCTGCTGGGGGCGAGAATGTTCTGGAACCAGATGGTGGTGAGTGTGCTGAATGCCGCAGAATCGCAAGCTTTATTTTATTTATTTATGTATTTATCTCTGGAGACAAGAGTCTCGCTTTGTAGTTCAGGCTGACCCTGAACCTGAACTCACTATGCACTCCAGGCTGGCCTCAAACTCCTGACCATCCTCCTGCATCAGCCTCCTGAGGGCCAGGATTATAGGCATGCACCACACCTGGCTATTTTTTCCTTTTTGGGTTTTTTAAAAAATATTTTTTTCTCTTTTGTGCTTCTTTGAGGAATTTTACACTTCAAATAGCAAAATGATACATGCATTTTACCACCAGGGGGGAAAGTGGCCCCTAACAGACTCCTCCAGGCCCCCGTGTCCTCCCGGGTGGAAATCGCACTGTGCCGGCGCCTTGCTGGCCTGCGGCTGGGCCTGCAGGGAGGTGGCCGTGGACCCTGGCATAGGGAGAGGCCAACGTGGAACAGAGCAGGCCCCTTCCTGGGGACACCGCAGCCACAGGGAGCGTGGCCAAGGCTGGGAGGCCGTGCACTCACTCACCTGCAAAGGGTTTCTTCTGCGTCAGCACGCCCCAGATGACGATGGCGAAGCTGCAAGGGAACCAGCGTGTGTGTGAGAACCGGGCCAGAGCACGAACTCACGTCACCGCCACAACAAAGCCAGGGCCCAGAGGCCCTGAGCACCCGAGGGGACACGCTCCCCAACGAGGCCAGCACAGCAGCCACGCAGGTCCCACCCCCTGGCTCCCGGGAGACGGCCTGGCCCCCCACTCCTCCCTGGCGGGGCTCAGAGACCCTGGGCCAGCCTCTGACCAAGCCCTGGTCCTGCCCTGTGCTCCCTGGGGTCACCAGGGGCCAAGGAAGGGAGCAGCCCAGCCGCGCGCCCTCTCCGCCGCAGGGCGGGGGGACATACACAAAGCACACATTTATGTCCGGTGAGTAAGATACACAGAAAAAACACCGCCACCTGATAATTTTTTTTAAAAGAGCCCAGAAACCATGTCCCAGCCCTGGCTTCTCAGTGGTTGTTCCCAGAGCCACAGAATTCACACTGAGAATTCTCTGAACTCTGCAGGCTCAGAAGCTGGAACTCCGCTACAAGCAGCATCATACTCTTCCCCGCTGCAAGCTGGGGCTTGTCCCCAGGGCCGCCCCCAGCTGAAAGGCGAGCTCAGCACGTGACAATGGCTACTGCCAAACCAGTCGGCCGGGCGAGTGGCAGATGACAGAACGTCGGCCGGATGCTCTGGGGCCAGGTCAGCCCTGCGTGGGCCAGGGCGCAGCGGCAAGAGCAGCCCGCATGCCCCCTCCTCCGGCAGGCCTGTGTGATTCAGGCCTTTGCCATCTGGAAAGGGAAGGGACCTGAGGCCCCAGGCCCTGCTCTCCGAGCTCACAGGTCCTGCCAATTTCCTGGCATGTGGAAGCTGCTCACGTAGCAACCCACACACTCACGGATCCGTGGGGGTTTCCAACAGACGGGCAATAAAGCCCACATTACATGAAAACAGCAAAGCAAGCGTGGTGCAGTGTTGAGCAGTTTATATAACCAGCCCCGCCCAGAGCAAGCAGGCCTTTTGCTGCCCCTCGGTATAGCCCACCCCAACTGGCAGGCCCCTCTCCGGTCACCCACCTGTACACGTCGTGCTTGGTGTCAAAGAGCCGACTCTTCTCCCGGATGCGCTCGGGAGGGAGGTAGGCGATGGTGCCGAACAGGCCGTCCATGCTGAGGTCGTGGGAGTGGGACAGCCCTGTGCACTTGGCCAGCCCAAAATCGGAAATCTGCAACACGGTGGAGGGAGGCACCTTAGCCTGAGAGGCCACGCGGGCGCCGGGCTGACTCCCCCAAGCCCCCGGGCTCTCTGTGCAGCCAGAAGAGCTGAGTAAATCAAGAGTGTACAGGAGAGGCACACAGGCCGAATGCAGACAGCCATCCCGGCACAGGGGGAGGAAAGCAGCCTTGGCCTGGGCCACAGGAGGAGACAGTGCTAGCCCGGAGGCTGGTTACGCAAGCCCCCAGCTGGCTGGGCAAGTGGCAGCAAGCCCTTTAAAGGGCAGCAACCTTCAGAAGCCTTGGCAAACAGCACACACACCTCGCCGCCTCGGGCGTGGTCCACTCTGCCCTGCCCCATGTTTTGTGACCAGCAGACACTGGCTGGCTCCTTCTTCAAACACAGGGCAACCTCCTGAGGCAGTGCCCGGGCTCTGGTGCCCCCGGCCACCTCCCACGTATCGGGGGGGTGGGTTCCTTGTGGCCAAAGTGTCTGCAGCCGGGCTGGGGACACCGAGACCCCTCTGGGAAGTGCCCCTTCCCACCCTGGATGCTCTGAGCATGGATGAAGCCCAGCCCTGGGCGCTCATGGGACTCCTGGCCGGTGGGCAAGTGGCCCCTTGCCTTCTCCAGTCATAGGTGTGTGAGCCCCGCATTCCCTCCTGGGCTCCCCAGGAACAGCGGAGTCAGGAGCGACTTCCAGGCTGGGCGACCGACCCCATAAGGGAGCACAGGACCTGGTGCTGCCACTGCCGCTGGCTCAGGCACTCAGCCTGCCGGGGCTCCGAGCTCACCCACCGAGGGCAGGAGGGCCCCGGGGTCAGGCCCACCCCTGGCCTCCACACTCGGGCTGGCAGAGCAGGCTCTAGGCCTCACCAAGCCCAGGCACCAGTTCTGGGTTCCCTGGTTCTGCTGGTTCCGCAGAGGCCTTGGGGAGGCAACTGTCCAGTCCCCAGGGTGAGGCCACTGCCGTCCCGCAGTCCACAGAGAAGCAGCAGCTGCAACCTTAAGAGCAAGCTCAGGAGCACAGGAAGTTACAGTCTGACAAGTGCCAGCCACCCGAAGCGTTTTAAATCCACAAACAGCGACAGGCTTGGACCTGGGGACTTGGGGCCGGGCTTCCCCTGCCACGTGTGAGCCCTCCCGTCAGCCACGGTGACCCTCTGGAACCCACTCAGACAACGCCTGGAGTCACCAGGCACCAGGAGCCCAGAGCCCAAGAGGCCTCGTCCCTCGAGCCCATGCTCAGCAGCACAGCAACTCCGGGGCTCTGATGCCCATTGACCCCTCTCACTCTGCCGCCTGACTCAGTATCCCCGAGATCTCATGGGGACCCCCAAGTTGCGGTGCTGCAGAAGCAGGAACAGAGGGGCAAGGCGCATCAAGGGCCCTGTTGTCACCTTACAAAGGAAGTCAGCAGGCAGGCGGGCGGGCGGACGGATGGGCTGCACACACGAACGGAGACTGCCAGTTCATGTTCAACTTGAGTCACCTCTGAGCCCACTGCAGGCTGGGCACCAGAGGCTGAACCCAGGGCCTCCACACCAAGCTGCACCCCAGCATGTTTTCTGTATTTAGTTGGGTAATCTGGTGTGGGGCTGAAGCCGGGCCCGCAGTGCACGCTCGGCAAGGGCTCCACTGCTGTGCTGCACCCGCAGCCACCCTTTTTCAATTCTGGGACAGGGGCGCCCTTAATTGCTGAATTGCCCAGGCTGGGCCTGAACTTGTGATCCTCCTGTCTCAGCCTCCCAGAGCACTGGGATTCCAGGCCTGCGCCAACTTAAAATACAGATTTTGGGCCGGGGATTTAGCTCATTGGTTTCACCGCCTGCTCCACAAGCGCAAGGACCTGAGTTCGATCCCCCGTACCAGAAAATAAAAAAAATTTTAAAAATAAAAGCCGGATTTTAACGAGGCTACGGGTTGTCTCTGACACACAGTGATGAGGTAGCAACCTAATGTCTCATACATTTACAACACTTGGCAGAGCAGCCGGGTGGGTGAAATTTCAGCTCTAAGCACACCCTGTGCCTGTGCGGAAAGGCATGAAGCCCTGGGGCCATCTGGCCTCGACTGCTCCAAGTTAAGTGCTCCCCGAAAACTGTCCCCCAGAAGAGGGGCATCGCTGGCTCTGCACACCTGCAGCTGTTTCTATGGCACTCATCAGAGGTGCACGCTCACTTTACTGTTTGTTTTCGGGCTTCTCGGTACTGACTCAGAAGGGTGTCAGGCGACTCAACCTTCCAGGGTCTGCTCACGGCGGCTCAGGCCGGGGGCCTCCCAAGGCAGAGGTCACTTCCTGCCTGGGGAGCCCCTTCCCAGCCACTTGGCCCAGAATAGCGACCAAGCCAGACCTTCACAGCCAAGGACCTGGCGTGAACAGCAGGCTCCTCACCAAGGCAGTCTAAGCGCCCACTGTGCACCAGGGCCAGGGAGACATCTAGCTGAGCACCATGGCCCCGGCCCGGAGAAGAGGCGCCCCCTGCACAGCGCCAGGCAGAGGGTGGCCCGTGTCCTCCAAGGAGCGTCCACTCGGCCTGCCGCACTTCCCCGCGCCGGCCTGGAGAAGCAGGGAGACCCGTGGCTGTGCTTGGCTGCGTCTCCCACCCATACACCCTGCGCCCCCTGCCGCTGGCCGCCTGTGCATTTCCTGGACACGGTGTCTGTGGGGCCCCGAAGGCTACAGCTGGTCTCAGCCTCTCTCCCTGCGCCCCGGCTAGATGCTGGCACCACCGATCTGACCCCTCAACCCCTCAGCTAGGTCAGTGCCACCATCCACGCCAGGACGAGGTGGCTCTGCAGGTGATGCAGAGCCGTGCAGGGACCCGGTTTCTATCCTGGTAGAAAAGTGCGTGTCTCAGTGCAAAGCGCTGGACAGTCGCTGGCCACACTGGGCTGCCCAGGGAGAACTGACCCAAGTCCTGTGACCACAGGAGCCCGGGCAGTGAGCAGATGTGGGAGACCATGGAAGCTCACGCCCTGTCGCCTAATGTGTCTCCGGTACCCCAACCCCCCACTTCACCCCTGGGGCAGAAAGTCCGCCGCCTTGCCAGAATCTTATGACGTGCAAACCTGAAACTATAGTCCTGAGAGAGAACCGGTTTCCGCACCCGGATGCATCCAGGTGCAGGGGCATCCACACACCATCGCCCACCAGGCCACCCAGGGCTGAGGGGCAGGGTGGCCAGAAGTGACCACGCACGCCCTCCCTGGGAGCCCACGGGCCCCACCTTGACGTGGTAGTGTGCATCCAGCAGGATGTTGGCAGGCTTCAGGTCCAGGTGCAGCAGCGGCGGGGACATGCAGTGCAGGAAGTTCATGCCCACGGCAGTCTCATGCACGATGCGGAAGCGCAGATCCCATGGCAGTGGCTCCGAGGCCAGCAGCTTCTCCAGGGAGCCTGTCTCCATGTGCTCCATGACCAGCCCCACGGGCTCCCGGCAGATGCCGTACACCGGCAGGATGTAGCGGAACTTGGCCATCTCCATCTTCTTTGCCTCCTCCAGAAGCTCCAGGCGCTCCCTGTAAGAGTTCAAAGATGGGAGGGTGTGCAATGCTCAGGTGCACATACACAGCTCGCGTGCACCCAGGGCTCCCCTGATGCCCCGAAGCTAAAACTGGGCCTTCCAGAGTCTGCCGTCCGAGGTTTCCGAACCCCCTGAATGTGGGGTGATGATTTCCACACCAGCAGCCCAGCCAGGCCAATGGCTGGGGCAACTGCCACGGGTGTGGGGGGGTCCCAAGCTGCAGCTGGTCCCCATCGGCGGGACCCCCTGCCTTCTCCCCACAAGCCTCGCATGCCCACTGGTCCAGTCAGCTGTTTTCTAGGACCGCAAAACACACATGACAGAGCATGTGTCACTTTAGCCATCAGACGAGTGCAGGCAATGGCTCACACACTGCACTCCCGACGGCCCAGGGCATTACCACCATCTCCACCCAGGCAGGCCCTTCCACCTCCCCCCCCCCCCCGCCCCCCGTCCCTGGCCACCACCCTACTACGGCCTGCAAATGCCCAAACCGGGATCTCATTGCTAGGTGCACTCAGACAGCGGCTGTTCCGGACGGCTAATTCACTAAGCGTGTCTTCAAGGCCTGCTGTGTCAGCACCTACCCTAACCCAGCCACTCGCGTGGCTGAGCAAAACCCCACTGCGGGGACACATTACTACATCCTGTTCCTCCACCCATCTGTGGACGGGCCTCAGACTGTTCCACCTCTGGCTCTTGTGAATAATCCTGTACTTCGGCATAAACCCAGCTGTGGATGTCTGCTTGGGCCCCGCTTTCACTTCTCCTGGGTCTGCACCCAGCCACAGAGGCTGCACCCTATGGTACTGTAGTTCTGCGTTTGCTGGAGGAGCAGCCAAGCCGCTGACCACAGCGGCTGCCTGCCTCTGTGAATGAGCTTCCTTCCACAGGGACAGCTCCCCGATCTGTTTACACACGGGGTGGGGCACAAGGGCAGCCCTGCCGGAGGACTGCCAGCCCCGGCGAGGTCACCCTCCTGGCGCAGCCGTGTGCTTAGAGGAGAATCGCAGAGGGGCAGTCTGCGTCAGGCAGGGTCGAAGTCCCAGCGTGCACTCAGGGAAGAGACGAAATCCCTCGAGGATCTCGGTCAGTGCCTTTCCGAAACAGACACACAGCAAACACCCCAGAAGCTGGCAGGACACAAGTGTGGGTTCCCGGGCTGGCTCCTTAAGAACGCATTCAGGACTGGGAAATCTGCTTTCTAGTAACAACAGGCTTCCCAAAGGGAACGCCCAGAGCCACCCTGAGAGCCCCGGGCTGCTCCATCTGGGAACAGGGTAGCTTGGGTGCCCCACAACCCCGCATCTGGGGCCCCAACGGCTCCCACTGCAGGGTCTTTTCAGCTGCTGCGAAGTCAGCCTGCACCCTCCGGCCTGCTGCAGAATCCGACTCTCTGCCAACCAGTCCTGATTTCGCATGCGTCCGACCTCCGCTGTAACACTGAACGGGATCCCTCCCCAGCAGTTAGGAAGACTTCCCCAGGCACACAGGGGGAGCCCCCGGATTATTCTGCTTACCAAATTTCCACACCGCCAATGGGGAGTGCAGCCCCTGCCTGCCCAGTGGGTACACGGGGATGCTGCTGGGGCTCACACACAGACCCTGGCCTTAGGAACAGGGAAACAGGTCTTGGAGTGAATCACGTGTCACTGCCGACCCGAGGTACCTTCCATACGGTACCTTCCATACGGCCTGTTTTCTTAGCACTCTGGCCAAAGGGCCGATGAATGGGAAGACGGCACAAGAGTGCAGTACCAGCCTGGGGGTTCCTGGGCTGCTCCCCATCAGTGAGTAAGAAACCCCAGCAGCCTGGAGCCTGGCCCAGGACAGCCAGTCTCCTCCTGAGCACCACGGGGAGGGGGAGCCCCAGACACCCAGCCCTGTTCCTGACTCAGCCAGCTTCTGAAGAGAAAGGAGCAACAGGCCCAGCTCACACACCAGGGCGCTGGCGGAGGAGGAAGCGGCAGCTCCAGGGCGCCCCCCTGAGGACCTCCCTGTCGCTGAAGGAGCCCCCAGAACAAGGCCACCTACTCCAGAGCAGCTGCTGCCAGCACCTGCCACCCCGACACCCCCACTTCGTTTCTTGTTCCAAATGAAAGCGATGATTTCTCGTTTCTCCTATTGCTTTAAAAACCAGCAAATGTTGGGCCAGGGATTTAGCTCAGTGGTTTCGCCGCCTGCTGCGCAAGCGCAAGAGGACCCGAGTTCGATCCCTGGTACCAAAAAAACACAAAAACAAAACCCCAGCAATTGTATTGAATCCCCCCAAAATGTGCAGCTGGGGGCGGGGGCAGGCCCAGGGGCAAAGCGGGAGGTGAAGATGATTAACATATGTGATAGGCCTGGGGCATCTGCCAATCCGGCCGAATGAATGAAACCTGCTCATCTGTTAAAAAAATCTCAACTAAACCTGAAAAACTTAAGACAAAATGGGACTTCTCATTCATGTTTTAAACGTGTACTGAGCACCCACTCTCTGCCAAGTACTACACTCAGGGCGAGGGTCACGGGGCGAAAAAACAGACATGGTCCCCGTGTGCCCTTGTGGAATTTGTGCACAGCGGGCAGGGGCAGATCTGAACCGAGGAAAGCTCAGCGACAGCTGGCCCACCTGTAGCACAGGAGGTCCCGACTACCTAGGCCAGGCCTGGTCAATCCCCGAGGGCACAAGGAGCCCATCTCAGGAGCCCAGGAAGCAATCACACCCGGGGGAACGACGACTCAGAGACCCCTGCACTGTGAACATGGCGTGGTGCACCCCCAGCCCGAGGCTGAGCTTGAGGTTCACGCCTGATCACTAGGCATCCTTCTGGGTTTTTTGTTGTTGTCATTATTTTTTGGTACCGGATATCAAACTCAGGACTTGTGCTTGCTTGCAAGGCAGGCGGCGGAACCACTGAGCTAAACCCCCGGCCCCAGGCGTCCTTCTGAGAATAGTCTCTCCAAGCCAACCTGAGAGCTCACAAATGTGTATCTGGAGAAAATCAATTCAATTAAAACCAACTATCTTATTAAAGATCTGAGCCACTACAATAAACAAAACAAAAAACGGTGTCTTCTTCCACCCGCCCCAAGGGCCCAGGAGTCACTGTGGCCCCAGCGGATCACACCCCTTCTGCCACACAGCTAGCGAGTCCTCCCTCCCAGCCCTGGCCCCCGCAGAACAGAGACCCCATTTAGGGGCTGCCAGCACTGCTGTGGTAAGGAAAGCTGCCCTGCTGGTTTCCCAAGGGAGCCACACCGGCTGCGGCATCAGGGCCTGGAGGGGTCCCCTATCCCCAGCCACTGGCTGCCCGCATTCCGAAGAGGAAATCGGCCACCTCGGGACACACGCCAGTCTCCAGGACAAAGCCACCTTCTCTCATGTGAGAAATCCAAAGTATAAGTAAATTAGGAAGCAGAGAGATAGATCCTTTCCAAACAGGAGAGGGTCGGAGAGACTGAGGGTGAGGGAAGGCAGGTGGACATAAAAAGAATGAAGATGTGTTATGTACAAGTACCAACTCCATGCAAGGAATGTGATCACTGTGTACTACAAACGTGGATGAATAAAAATTAAAACATTTTAAAATCACCAGCTTTGGGCCAGCGTGGCAGGAAGGGGCAGGCAGTAACTTCTGAGCCCAAACCCTGAGGACCCAGGCTGGGGGACGCACAGCCCAGGGGCCACCCCAGCAGGAGGAAGCTGCGGCTGGCTGCATTTGCAACTCAATAAACCCGACTGAGCTCACCGGCTAGGAGGGAGGGCATTTCCCTTCAGGAAGTTACGGTTCTTGCCCAGGACATTGTTATTTACAAGCGCCCCACCAGGAGCCCTTCGGTTCAGGTAGGGATCAAACGAAAGGAACTGTAAATTTGGGGGTTTTAAATGTTTGTTTATTTACTTTCCGTGGTAATAAACCCGAGGCCCCTACAGTGAGTTATACTCCAGCCCTTTTATTAAAATATCGAGACAAGGCTGAGCTAAATCACTAGTAACCTGAGCTGGGCTCGAATTTTCAAGGCTCCTGCCTCGGCCTCCCAGGCCTCCCAGTGACAGGATCACAGGCGTGCACCAGGACCACCACACCCAGCTCGCAGCTTTATAGTTATTACTATTATTTTAGAGCTGCTTGGAGAGGTTTTCAAAGCCCTAGCCTCAGTGCTGGGGCGGGTGCCGGGGTACCTGCCACCGTTACCGGATCGCGCTTCTCATGGTCCGAGGGGCAGCAGGCACTTCTAGGCCCCAGCGCCCCAGATCGCTGTATTAAAGCAACCTCAAGGCTTTGAGGCGTCGTGCTCAGGGAGGGCGGGCGTCATCTTTCATCTCCTCCTTCTGGGGGAAAGGGGGGCTAACTGGCTTCCTGGCAGGATCGAAACGAAAGACCGCCCCGGCCCCGGCCCTCTTTGGGTTCCAGAAGGCAGATGTCTGGGTGGGAAGGACAGAGCCAGGCGCCACCTTCATCCCACTGAGGCTACAGAGCCAAAGGTGCTGGAGCGGGGAGAAGGTCCCAGACAGCGCACGCACCACCAGTGCTCTGGCGCTCTGGGCTCTGGACAGAAGCCTCCCACTCTTCCCAGCTCGGGCACCCAATCCAAAGAGGGGGAACAGCCCGGAACCTGGCCTCCCTCTGCGGGAAAGGGGTAAGGACCGGGCGGGGCTGCGGTGTGAGGAAGGAGGAGCTGCCACAGTCACCCACGGGGAGGGGACCCCGTGAGGGCGATCTGGTAACAAAGGGCCCAGAGGAGGCCTGGGAGCCACCTTAGGAAAACACAGGAGAGCCGGCCTCCGAGGCCCGAACGACAACCCAATTACATTCCCAGGCACCTCCGAGGGGTTCCCACACTGCTATTTTTAAAACTGACAAGAATCGGGCTTGTCCAAGTGTCAGCCTGGAGTTACAGACCCGGGGTTTGCACGGGCTCGCCCCGACTAGCTGGTGCCCAACCCCAAGAGTGCTGTGCCCGCCCCAGCCTCGCCAGGTGCTTTGTTATTCTGTGCTTCCTCTTAGCTGGGGACCGGGAGGAGAGGCCTGGGGCCACTGTGTTCCACCTCAAAGAACGCTAGCCTCTGGGTTCCACAGCAGACCCTGTGGCCCTCAGTAAGAACGGGGGCCAGATCTTCCCCAGAGCCAGCCGGCGGGATCCTCCCAAGGCACGAAGCCCCGTGAGGAGGGGAAACTCGGTAGATGGGAGTTATCACCTATGAAGTACCCCAGGGCCAAAGGGGACCCTTTAGTGGACATTTCCCTGCCCCCAGGAAGCTGGATATGCGGCCCTGGCCAGACCTTCCCTGTAGAGATGCAAGGCCTGGGGTGGACCATGGCTAACGTCCAGGGCTGGATGAGGACTGGGCCCAGAGTGGCCACAGGGAGCCAGGAGACCCCAGCAGACCTGCACGGCCAGCCCCGGCCAATGAAAACCGGCCCACACCTGTCCTATAGTGGCTTCCTCCCTAAGGGACAAGCTGGAGCCGACTCTGCTCACCCCGGAAACAGGCCCAGATTGAGCAGCAGGCAAGGCAAGCCCTAGCCAGGAGGGCTGCGCATGCAGAAGCCCCAGGAAAACCTCACTCCTTTCTCAAGGCAAGGGCTCAAAAAGCAGGGGTGGAAGCAGTGCATCAAAGGAGCACTAAAAAATGCACAGGACACAACTGCTTCGAGGCTTAAAGCATCCCTGCAAGACTGCCAAGGGAGCTGCCCTCCAGGGCCACCTCAGGGCCTCCTGCGGGATACAGGACAACTAACCCTGAGGAGCCAGCTCCATGCACACCTCGGGGGCTGACCACCTCCTCAGTCGGAGAGCAAACGCACAGCTCCAGCCTGCTGCGCCCCAGGCCAAGTGCAGGAGGCTTGGGCTTCCTGTTGGGCTGCTGACCTCGACCTAGCCTCTGCCTGACAAGCTGCCACCTGCCTGCTCCAGCCAGGGCAGGGCAGGCTTCCAGGGAAGGGACAACACACTTCAACCAGGCTTCGAAAAACCCACCGGGACTCCGCCTGTGTGGAGAAACCCTCCCGTCACTGGGCCACCCAAGACACTAGGGCCGGGGCAGGAGGAAAAGATTCTGGGCTGCAAGCACCCGTTCACTTTGCTCTTCCAATACCAGAAATTGTGCTCAATCCTTTGCTAGTGAATGAAGCTCACTTAGACGGGAAAACTCTCCTGGACATTCATGCCCAAGAGCATAAAAATCCCCCTCCATCAGAATCTAAGCAAAGTGGTTTGGATTTTGTCAAAATAACCACAGCACCCTGCCAGCCCGAGTTCCCAGGATGAGAGGCACAGAGAGGGAAGGGCTTTTCCACGCAGCCTCAGCACTCGAGTCAACTGGGGCTGCTGCTGATGACTGGACGACAGTGTCCCTGCTCTACTGCAGCTTCCCAGAAACACTGGGCCGGCAGGTTGCGGGCGCTATGATGCAGCCTCCTGTCTAACGATCACCGCATGCCAGGGTGTCACTCAGCCCAGACACAAGCATCGCCGCATCGCCACCGCGCCACCTAATACAGGGCTTTAGGGGCCTGGGCAGCGACAGGCTGGGCCCTGGAGGCCCAGTGTGAGGCTGCCAGTGCCGCGTGGAGTTCAGAAGGGGCTGCAGGTCCGGGTCTCTGTCTCAGGAATCTCTGCTTAATCCCCATGTAGAACGTAAACTACATCCATTAAAGTTTAACGAAGCAAAACACAAACACAGCTTCCACGCTGAGGGCAAACTTCATTCAAGGACCGGCAACCTAACGCACTAACGTGACTTATACCTAAACTATGCAATCTCGACGGTAAACAATGGATCTGGAAATAAAAAGGTGTCCAGAATCTTCTCGCCACCTCACCCGCAAAGGAGGCACAGACCACCACGGCGTCCACGGGACCCAGCAGGGGCGGCGGGGCTCCTTCTCGGAGCTCCGCCCCGGTGCCCCTCGCCCCGGCCCCTCCCGCCCCGGGCTCGGCTTGGACCTGAGGTCCCCAGGGCGAGCGTGCGCGGCGAGGAAGCGGGGCGATCCGACTCGGGCCGCGGGACCCAACAGGCCCAGGCCAGGCTGCTGCTTCCCACCGAAGTAATTAGCGTCTTAGGCCAATTTGTGCTCGGTGCAAATGACGGGGTGAGTCCGACCGCTCTCACAAAGCCAGGCGCCCGCACCGCAATCCTGCTAAGCCCGTGCGGACCGCAGGGCGCAGGAGGGCCCCACGGGCTCCCGAGACCTCGGAACCCCGGGGACCCCAACCCTGGCGGACCGGGCTGCACGGACGGGCGCCGCACCGGCCCCGGCCAGGCTACCCCGGGCCCGCACCCTGGGGCCGCAGCCTCGCGCGCGCACAGACGCGGCCCTCGCCGAGGCGCCCGCCTGCCGGGTCCCCCAGGGCCGCCCGTGCCCCGCGCCCCGACCCCGACCCCGCCGCGCCCCCCGGCCCGACCTGTCGTCGACGTGCAGGCTCGGCGAGCACTTGATGGCCAGCCACGTCTTCCAGTGGACGTGCCGCACCTTGTACACCTGCCCGAAGCCGCCTGAGCCGACCTTCTCCCAGCCCGCGAACTCGCCCGCGTCGAAGGTGCGCAGGAGCCCCAGGGCCCAGGGACCCCCGCCGTCGCCCGCCATCGCGCGCGCCTCGCCCCGCGGCTGCCGGGAGCCCAGGTGCGCCCGCCCCGCCCTCTGACGCCACTTCCGCCGCGCGCCCCGCCCCCGCCGGCCCCGCCCCGCCTCGGGAGCTCGCGCCAGGTGGGAGCGGAGCGCAGGTGGGCGCGGCGCCGGGACGGGGCCGCTCGCCTCGGGGCACGTGACCGCGGCTCCCTTGCGGTTGGACCGAGCCACTCACTTTGCCCGGTTCTGCCGGGGCTCTCGGTCAGCGAAGCTTTGCAAAGAAAACCCCGGGATTTCAGGACCAGGGAGGACGTGGCCCTCGCTGCATCCGCGATCTCACTGTCCGCATCTCTCCTCCCCCGCGTGCCCCAGGTCGCACAGGGCGGCGTGTCCCCTGTGACGCGCACCCCGGCCATCGCGTGCCTCTCCTCCACTTCTAAAGGGTTTTTTTTAATTTCGAAAATGTCGTGTTTACATTCAGGAATTTCACAGCACGCCAGCAAATCCAAAGTCCACTTCAAATGTGGAGGGCGGCGGTTGTCCTTCCTAGGCCACGGCGACTCGGTTCGGGGCGAGCAGGTAGCTTGAAAAGGAAAGACATTTTCTCCATGTTTAGGGAAAAAAAAAATTCCCAGCCCGGGGAAGGATGACAGGGTGGGAGGTGAAGTCACCCAAACCACCACGCCTCCTACAGTCACCGTGAGTGCTCCTCACCCAAGGGGGGATGGCGGCCGGGTGGGGCTTCCCAAGGCCGGGCCGGGCCTCACCCCACAGCCCCCTGCCCGCTAGGCCTCTGTCGGGGACCTCACCCCAGCCCGACAGCGCTCCTGTGGGGGTCCCAGGGAGACCAGGCAGCCCCGTCCTTTCCCACCTGATCTTGACATTAAAATCGCTCTCTCCGCCGAGGAGAGCAAATGGTTATCTTCAATTTGTTTGGAGTAAAAGTAACCCACATTTAACCCAGACAGGGAGAATAATTGGACTGGTGAATGTATAGATGACTTGAAAATAAATACAGTCATTATTTTGGTGGGAAAAACGAATTGACGAGCAAATGAGTCATGTGCCCCATTTCCGGGGTTCAGCGGGAGGAGGTGCCTTTCTCCCCAAAGCTCCGGGGAGGCGGGCGGCCAGGGTGACTAACAGCTCACAGCAGTCAAGTAATAAAACGCTCCAATTTCGTTTATTTAATCATCTGGGCGCTTCACTCCACAAATATTTACCGAGTGTCTGCTACCAGTTCAGCATGGCCCACCCGGGTCCTGCAGCCGGAGCTGGCCCCAGCTGGTGTAGACGGGGACAAAGCTCACCTCGGGCCTGGCTGTTCTGAGAGGCTCTCTGCTAATCCACAAAAGGGAAATACAATCCCTCAGAGGAATCCCGAAGGCGGCCCTGGCCCCTGGCGCTGCGGGACAGTGCCTGTTATTCACAGTAGTTCTCTTGACATTTCCAAGAGAAAAGTAAAGTTTGCAGCCAGGTGTGGCAGTGCACTTGTCATCCCAGCACTCTGGGAGGCTGAGGGTCGAAAGTTTGAGCCCAACCTGGGTAACTTAGCGATCTAGGGAGACACTGTGTGAAAATAAAAAATAAAAAAGGGCCAAGGATGGAGCTCAGTGTGAAGGCCCTGGATTCAGTCCCTGGTAGTGCCAAAAAGTAAATATATTGCAGGTCCACTAGGAGTGAGCCAGTCCGAAGGACAATAGGAAGTGGGTCATTGTGCCAGCTGAGCACTGGGGCTTGGGAGGTGGCTGTCATGGTGAAGATTCGGGCAGCCTGAGAGGCAGCTGTGTGCCCAGTGTGGTCAGGATGAGATGTCCTGGATCCTGGGCACAAGGCAAAGCCAGAGATGCCCAGGAGGGCAAGGCCACTGGGCCCGAGCTGTCAGGCTCAGAGGCTGCGGACCGGCCGTGTAGCTGGGGTGAGGAGGGGAGCCAGGCGACAGACAGTGGGGACTGGGGCGTCACCCACATTTCAGCCTCTCCCTGCAGGCAGGCCGTGTTTCTTCTGCACCTCGTCTTTTTCTGGAGCTCCGAAGTCCGGGTTTCTCCTACGCCAGACACTCAGAGAGCTCATCTGTGGGCGACCCCAGGTCCCCAGGGTTCCCTTCTCCACGCCTGGACCTAGTAAGGCAGGCGAAGGGTCCTGCGGCAGGGGGAAGGCAGGGAAGCGGCCTCGGGCAGCAAGGGGACAGCACCGCAGCCCTCTCGCTTGGGGTGGGGCCTCGAAGGGGTGGGGCTCCCCTGAAATGCAGGGTGTGCGCATGTGCCAGGCAGCGGACACAGTGTGGTCATCGACTGCGCCTGGTGTTCTGAGCAGTCACTTTTACTTCTGTCCTCCTTGGGGTCCTCAGAGCCGTCGCTGGCCCTGCAGCCCAGCAGCTCAGTTCCTCTAGGAGCCCTCGGGCGGCCATGTCCCTGGGCCTCAGGAGGAGGCAGCGCCTCAGGGGTCACCCCTCGCACCCTGGCTCCCCCAGCCTTCTTCCTGGCTCCCTGCTCTGGCGCGGCAGCGCCTGCCTCAACTTGCAGGTCGGTCCTGGGAATTTGCCGCGAGTGGCAGTTCGCAGCAGGGTTCTGGCTGCCTTTATTCCAGAGAAGGAGGGGTTTGGAGAGCGATGGCACCGGGCTGGGCACCCGTGGGGGCCAGGCCCCCCAGCTGGGCTCTTCCTCCAGCACGGGCTCCGTTGACACAGACGCTCCCCGGGGCGCCGCCCCGCCGGGCCCGGTCTGCAGCCGCCTTCCCCACGGTGCGCCTGGCGGCAGCTCCTGACCTGCACCGGAGACGCCGCAGGCCTGGGGGACTCGGGGTCTGGCAGGCGGGTGCAGTAATGTTCCCTTCCTCCTCCTCGCACCCTCTTCCCCTCCGAGCCGTCCTCGCCCGGGCCCCCAAAGCCCCCATCCAGACGCCCTGCACCTCTTCGGCTCCCCCAGTCAGCCCAAGAGGCCCCGGCAGCTCCCCATCCCCCAATCTAACAGTGTCTGCCTGGGAGATGGGCTGGGATTTTCACCCCCAAGCTGATTCCTTCCAGCACCCCCACAACGTCTGTACGACTGAGCCCCGAGTCCGAAGCGCTGAGCTGGCAGCTCCTGCCCGCCCCCCCGCCATGGGTTCGAGGAGAAGTCAGGAGAACCAGCCCTGGGACGGACAGAGAGAGCGCCCCTCCTCCAGGGGCCACTCTAGCCTCGGCTGCGGTCTCCACTGCTCTGGGTCCTCCAGCTCCTCCCTCGGGTCATCCACAAGAGGGAGCAGGGCCTTTGCACAGGCCGCGCTGTCTGCCTGGAAGGCTCTGTCCTCCTGCTCTCCCCCGCGGTCGGCCCCTTCTCTGCTCCTCGGCCTGATGTCCGTCGGTTACAACCTTGATGGACGATGGTGCCTAGCTCCTCCACCATAGGCTCCTGCAGCCCCTGCCTTCCTGCTCCTAAGCGGAGGCCCCGCGTGGGCTGCCTCCTGAGCGCCCCCACAGCGCGCGGGCTGCACTGCAAGGGAGGCCGCCGTCCCGGCCCTAGACCCCCTCTGCGGGCCGCACTGTTGGGGCCTGGTACCGGTACGGAGCCGAGGGCGACCCAGAGGCCCCTTGGTTAAGTCCTTGGGACCAAACTGCTTTAAAACACAGGTACAGAAAGCCCTCAAAAGGCAAAACACCGGAATTCTCATACACCCAGTAATTCTGCTCTGAGGAGTGTGCCCCAAAGTGCCCAGGAGGTCTGGGCACATGCCTGTCATCCCAGCACTCGGGAGGCTGAGGCAGGAGGATCGCTGAGTTCGAGGGCAGTCTCACATAGGGAGACGCTGTCTCAAAAATGAAAAGCAAAGCATTGAAAACAGGTATGCGAACAACACTGGCAGGGCACTGTTCCTACAGCAGTATTCAGAACAGCCAAAGGGGGGCCGGCTGGTTGGATGGTGGGAGGGCAGACGTGGCTGGGGTGAATCGCCTGATGAGGACAGTGCCCCACCTCTGAACGCAGGGGACTGGGGGACACCCCAGGTCTAAACCCTAACAGATGTACACTGTTGTGAATGCGCAAAATGGACTGTACATTTCTAAATACTTGGTTTATGTTATGTGAACGTTGACCTCAAGTTAAAATTGTTTCCCATCCTAACCACCTTGTGGCTTTTAAAAAAACAATACAAAGAAATTGAAGGAAAAATATCACCATCAAATACTTAGGGGACAGTTGCACATGTTGGGGACTGCACCACGACTCCTACCCTGACGGGCTGACTGCCACCCCACCCTGCTGCTCATTCACGATTGCTCTTCGGTCACAGCGGAATGTAGCCCAGTGCAGGAGGTGCCTCACCTGGCAGGCAGTTCCCATGGTTCTGACCAGGCTGTGCTGAGCTCAATTAATCGTCAAGGTAAGACTTTTTTAGGTTAATTTGTGTTTTTGTTTTGGGGGGGATTTTTTGGTACCAGGGATTGAACTCAGGTCCTTGTGCTTTCGAGGCAGGCGGCGGAACCACTGAGCTAAGTACCCGGCCCTAATTTGTATTTTTATGAGTCCATGTCTGCACATTCGTTCCTGTTTTCATCCCTCCCACCACTTCATGCCCTTTGCATTTGAGAAAGATCCATCTCCCCACTTCCTATCATCTATCTTGCATTTTATTCCTTAATTACACTTTGGGTTTCTCATATAAGAGAAACCATGCGATGTTTAAGCTTGTGTATCTGATTTACTTCACTGAGCATCGTGGTCTCAAGGTGCATCCATTTCCCTACAAATGACCCAGGTTTATCCTTCTTCACGGCACAGTAGTACTCCCGGGTGTGTAAATACCACATTTTCCTTATCCATTCATCTGTTGATCCACTCCCAAGATGCAGCTGTCCCGACTTGCCATCTCCCAGGCTTGTGCCCTGTGCTCTCATAAAGAAACAGGCAGGACAGGGGTGGTGGGGGAGGCCTGAGCCAGCTTTGGGGTCCTGGGGGGCGGAAAGTAGAGTCTAGCGAGGGGCAGTGCTGGGATGGTGCCTGGGTCTGGGGAGGGAGGCGGGAGATGACACAGGCACAACCCTGGTGCCCTGCATGCACCCTGGGGAGCACAGATGCCTGGCCAGGGGTCTCAGGACCGGAAAGCAACACTTCCGGGAGGATGGAGGCGCGGACGGGACCTCAGTGCCAGCTGAGACGCCCCAGGGTCCCAAGGCGAGGCTGGGAGGGACTCAGGCCCAGGGGGGCTGGGAGACCCCTCTCGGCCGAACTGTGTCCCCCAGAAGCTGTGATGTCTCCACCCCAGCTCTTCAGGGCCGGCCCCCTGGGGAGAGGGCGGAGCATTCGGAGGCAGCCAGGCAGGGTTGGCAGGGCTCCGGGAGACAGGCCTGGGGAGGGCGTCGAGGCACCAGGGGCTCCGGGTCACCCGCAGGAGGGGCAGAGGCTTCTCTCCCTGGCATCAGAGCGGTGGCTCTGGCCATGTGGCTGAGACCCCACTGTGACTTCCCTACCAAGGCCACCATCGGTGACCTTCACTTTGTCCAAAAATGAGACACACTGAACTTGTGGGGGTTTCCCCAGTACTGGGGATCAGACTCAGGGCTGCCCCACCACTGAGCCACCTCCCGGCCCCTTTTATTTTTTATGTTCAGGCAGGCTCTTGCTGCCTCAAAGGTGCCCACGTTGGGTTTGAACTTTCAACCCTCCTGTCTCAGCCTCCCAGGTGCCGGGATCACTGTGCCTGGCCAATAGTGGACTCCTGTGCCGACTCCAGTTTGCTGGATGTCCATGTGGCGTTATTCACAGTGGCCATGGCCGGAAGCCACCCACAGGGCCACAGGTGGGTGCGAGGATGTCCAGCCTGAGGACCCGACCCGGGCTGCTCCTTCACCCAGCAAGTGCCCCCCAGGCCACCTGCGTCCCAGTAAAGTCCCAGGCCGCCTCCACACTGCCTGGCAGGCGCCCTGGGTTCCCCTGCCTCAGGTTCTCCCTCTGTTGAACGCAGACAGTGAAACTCAGCAGTGGCTGAGTCGCCCGGGCTGGGCTCCCACTTGCCACCCTCCTGCCTCAGCCTCCCAGAGTGCTGGGATGGAGCTCACGAGGGGCTGTGATGGTGCCTCCTCCCCGAGTCCCAGCTGCCATGATCTAGAATCTCAATTTTGAGCCTTTAAACCCTTCCATGTTTCAATCTGCCTCCCAGCAAAGTGGCTGCAGCCACAGCCATCGGGAGCCCCGGAGCCCTGATTCCTGGTCCGCTTGGGACACGGACGCCCCTGCCCTGCTGTCCCCTGCCCGTCCTAGGCTAGGCTTGGCCAGGACCCTGTTGGTCCTGCAGCCCCTGGCTGGTGGAGGCCTCGCTCCCCCTCGGCCCTGTGTCCCACAGCTTCTCCACCTGCCTGTGTCCCCAGGGTCCAGGGTCCCCTCCAAGGAAAGCGTGCCCCACACAGGCCACTGGGCCTCATGGGACACCACTGTGGTGGTTGCCATGGGAACCGGCGGCTGCATCCACCTGTTACTTCCCATCCTCTGGGCCCCAGCAGCAGAACACGGACCAGGACAGACAGGATCCAAGTGAGGTCCAGCTACCAGCACCCCTGTCCGCAGGTGACAACCGCAGGGAGGCCAGCCTGGGGGACCCCGCTTGGCCCTGGTGCCCCTCCTTTCCCCAGAGCCCTGGCATTCCTCAGACACGGTCTCCTTGTTTAGCCCAAGCTGGCCTCAAACTTGTGGCAATCCTGCCTCTGCCTCCCAGGTGCCGGGATTATAGATGTGCACCACAGCTCCCTGCTGGCTTTCAGTTTTAAATTGATTTTGCCTTTGAGATGATCCAGGAGATTTGTACAGCTCTGAGACACTTCCTGTGACAGCCAGCAACCAGCTGCCCACCCTGCGCCTGACACTAGAGAGCTCGGGGCGTGCTGTCAGCAGGAGTGGGGACTCGGACAGAGAGGGGCAGGCGCAGCTTCGTCCCCTCTGCTGCAGTGTCCTGTGGTGATGAGAAGTCACGCGGACCTTGCAGAAGGGTGAGCTCTCAGCATTGCGCGGGCGCCACCGCAGGGCCCAGCTGGTGTTGGCCTGGCCCTGGGGCGTGCATCCATCTCCTGCTGCGAACCTGCCTCCGCCTGCCATCTGTCCTCATCTGCCTGTCGCCTACTAGCGGTGTATCACCTCTTCATTCAGGATCTGCCTACTGCTATCAGTCACCTATCACTTACCTACTATCCGTCCCCATCTATACACAGCCTTATCTCCTCCTAGCCCCTATCTGCCATCTATCTGCCTCTCACCTGTCTATCAGCTGTCATCTGTCTCCCACCTACCACCTGGTACAGTGGACCTTCCAGTTACCACCGGCCTGACATACGAACAACTTGGGTTACAACGGGAATGCACCAGGAAATGATTGGTGCTTCTGGTAAATTACGCACGTTATACAGCCCTTTTTTATTATGAAAAGGTTGGGTAAGGGGTGCTTTGAGAGGGCTTGGAATGCTTTATGGATATTTCCATTATTTCTTATGGGAAAAATAGTCTTGACTTGCAACCAACTTGAGTTACACCCAGCCCTGGAGAAAGAATTGAGTGTGTGAGTCAAGGGTCCATGGTATCTACCTACCGCCTGTCTCCACCTGCTGTTACTTGTTTACTGTCTCCCCACTGCCCCACCTCTCCCTGCCCACCCTCATCTCTGCCCTCGTCTGGGGGCGGGGGCTCCGAGGTGGGGTGTGGAGGAGCACGGGGAGGGGGACCCCAGATAGAGCCACAGCTTCTTTGACGGTGCCTCATTCCACCATTCTGGCTTCGGAACCGCACTAGCACTTTACAGACCTTTAAAAAGCAACTTTTTGTTTGTTCATTTGTTTGTTTTTTGGTACTGGGGATCGAACTCGGGACCTTGTGATTGCGAGGCAGGCACCAGAACCACTGAGCTAAATCCCTGGCCCTAAGAAGCAACTTTTAAATGACCAAACAAAGGGAGACCAGTGGGTAAATATTTGGGAGCCCGAAAACCAAATGGGAACAGTTTCAATTGACTTTTGTTGTTTTTAGTGCTGGGGATAGAACCCAGGGCCTCGTGCATGCCAGGCAAGGGCTCCACCACTGAGCTACATCCTCAGCCCTTTTTAAATTTTTTAAATTAATTAATTTAAATTAAAAAATTTAAAAGGGTCTCGCTAAGTTTCCTAGGCTGGCCATGAACTTACCACCCTCCTGCCTCGGCCTCCTGAGAAGCCAGGATTACAGGTGTGCACCATTGCCCTGGTTCCAATGGACTTTTACATGTTTGAGTTTTAAAGTTACCCTCAGTGGGGAGTGCAGGGCAAGAAGAACTAGAAAGAAAGATGAAAGGAAGGAAGGGAGGGAGGGAGGGAGGGAGGGAAGGGAGGGAGGAAGAAAGAGAAAAGAAGAAAAGAGAAGAGAGGAAGGGAGAAGAAAGAAAGACAGGGAGAGAGAGAAAGGAAAAAGTGAAGTAGGGAGAGAGGGAAAGGGGAAAAGAAAGAAAGAGGAGGGGAAGAATGACCCCAGGCAAGTGCCAAGGGCCCTGTGTGCCGAGTCTAAGTCTTTACTGTATTTTGCTTTCTAAAAATAAAGGCGAACTATTTGCTTTATTCAGGGCCAGTTTTCTTTTGTTGGCTTTGGTAGATGCTCGATTGGGTTCTTTGTTTTGTTTTGCTGTTTTTCAGACAGGGTCTTTCTATGTAGCCCAGGCTGGCCTTGAACTCCGCGATCCTCCTGCCTCAGCCTGCTGAGTCCCGGGTGACAGGTGTGCACCACCACATGCCTAGGGCTTCCCATTTGGGAAGCAGAGAGGGGTGCACCAAAGACTTTATTATCCCCACGGACCCAGCCATGCCCTGCTGGACCTACACGGACTACACATGCCTGCTTCCGTTTGGGCAGGAAATCCGGCCCACCCTACTTCAGTAGTTCAAGGCCAGCCTGAACTACATGGCAGACCCTGCATCCAACAATCAGAAACACAACAAAAAGACTTCTGTGATAAGGACAAACAAAAGTCTCTTCCTTGCCACTTCTCCACTTCTATTGGGCAATCATTTAACATTTCTCATGAAGGGCAGTTTTGCTACTGAACAACCTCATGGCTTGAGCGATCATGTTTTACTATTTGCTGACCAGGGACAAAAGTTATAACTGCAACAAAGTGAAAGAATTGGTTTGTGATCTTATCGATAGGATTGTGTCGTGGGCCCCAAAACATCCAACCCCGATATTTTGCAGAAATCTCAGCTGTGGATCCTCGTGGTTAGAGTCAAGTCACTTATTTGTTTGATGTGTTAAGGCTCTGTGGCCATGGAAGAGCGTTTTGCCCCAACACATAAAAAACGTGTTTAAAATCAGAGAGGTTGGGAGCCCTTCCTCTCCACAACCCTCCTGGGCTGGGAAAAATTCTTTTTCTTATCTCCTCAGGCCAAGACGTTAGACTTCATATTTTGTTTCTAGAATACTGCATGAAAAATTTTAAGCACCTTCTAATATTAGTCACATGGAAAGCACAAACCACTTTTCCAACAGCCCGAGGTTGATTATAAGACAGTTCCACAATTATCTCCTAGTGCCATGGCACAAACAGGAGGCTGAGGCAGGAGGATTGCCAAGCCTGAACTGCATAGTGAGACTGTCGCAAAAATCCACCCCACCCCCTAAAACTGAACAAAAGTGTTGTCTCCCAGAAAAATCTGTCACTGCCTTCAACTCAGGATGGTGCCCTTGGGTACTTAGCACAGTGATGCATACACACAGATATCCCAGTAGCTTTTGTTAGTAATGGCAGGCAGGCCGACTGAAATACCCCAAAACGCCCTCGGGGGGAGCCTTTGGAGGTCACAACTGTGGTGTGTGGTGCAGGTAAGGAGTTGCATGGATTGTTTTTGGCTTTCCTTTGTGTTTATTTCTTTTTCTTTTTGTTATTTTGACACAAGGTCTCCCTATGTAGCCCAGGCTGGCCTCAAACTCGGAGGCGATGGTCCTGCCTCAGCCTCCTGAGTGCTGGGATTACAGGCGTGTGTCACCATGCCCAGATATAATAAGATTTTTGAAACTCACTGTAAATGGTAAACAGTTGTTTGGGGTTCAGCCCACAGCAACATTCCTTTTAGATACAAATCCAGGGGGAGGGAGGAAAGCCCAGAGCTTGGGTGTTGGGGCAGGTGGGTGTGGGAATGGAATCCAACTTCCATGCTACCATTGTTGACCCATTTTGAAGCCCCGTGGGCGGTTACCCATGCTAACTGGCATCGATGTCCAGTCCACAGCAGCAGGATTCATGACCTGCTCTGCGAGTGGGTGGGCCATGTGACCATCCACATCAGGGGCCAGTGAAATCCAGAGCAGAGCTTTATTTCACTTTGTTTTTGTTGTTTGATAAGGGGGTCTCACCATGGTGCTGAGGCTGTCCTTATACTCACAGTCCTCCTGTCTCAGCCTCCCGAGTAGCTAAATGACAGATGTGCACCAGGTCTGGCCAAGAATTTGATTTCAGCCAGGTGTAGTGGTGCACACCTGTCATCCCAGTGCTCGGCAGGCTGAGGCAGGAGGATCACTGCAAGTTCAAGGCTAGCCTGAACTACACAGCCAGACCCTGTCTCAAAAAACAAAAACATTTAGGTCTTCAGTGATTTCCACAAAAAGAAGATGAAGTCTTCCATGTTTCCGCACGTACCTCTGACATCCATCACCCTCCCATGTCTTTTCGTAGTGGCAGATTTCCACTTGGCCTCAGCTCCCCTCTGCCTAGAGACCCTCCTGAAAGTGGGGGACCACAGGTCTCCTAGCCTCTGTGAGTCTGGAAAAGTCTTTATTTGGAGGGCTGGGGATTTAGCTCCATGGTGCAGCCTCCTGCCTTGCAAGCACAAGGTCCCAAGTTCGATCCCCGGTACCAAAAAAGAAAAAAGAAATGAAAAGTCTTTATTTGGGCTTCCTGTTTGAGAGATATTTTGGCTGGGTGTAGAATTTACATTGAGAGTTGCTTTCAGTTTTCATTCAGGTTTTCAGCTTTTATTTTTATCAGCACCTTTGTTCAGTACACAGTAATCACATTCCCAGGGAGGAGTGAGTGCCTGCACGGACACAGCTTCCTTGTTTCATCCTCTTCTTTCCCTCTCCCTCCCCCTCCATTGCTTGGCCCGCTTCCCATTTGAGAAAGATCTATCTTCCTGTATTGTCTTTTATTTCACTCTTTATTTAGACTTTGGGTTTCTCATATAAGAGAAGCCATATGGATTTCAAGCTCGCATGTTGATTCATTTCACTTAACATTACGATCTCAAGGGGTGTCCATTTTCCTACAAGTGACTCAAGTTTATCCTTCTTTATGGCAGAGTAGTACTCCATGGTGTGTAAATACCACATTTTCTTTACCATTCATCTGTTGATGGACATGTAGGGCAATTCCAAGACTTAGCTATAATGAGCTGTGTTGCTATAAACATGGTCATGCATGATGTCTTTAACTCCTTCGGGAAGATACCTAGAAGGGGAATAGCTGGGTCAAATGGAATTTCAAGTTTTAGTTTTTTGAGGAATCTCCATACCAGTCTCGGTAGTGGCACTACTGGTTTACCTTCCTAATGGATGGATAAATGAATCAGTGTGACAGATTCCTGCTGCTCAGATCACCCGCCTGGGCCTAATAAATGGCATATCACCAGCAAATCTGATATGAAATGGGTGTCACAATAGGGGGAAAGTTGGTATGGTAACTCATTTTCTCCAAACACCACAAGGCACAACCACACCGTCTTTGAATCACATCTAGACTTTCTGATGATTATACTCTATACAATATTATTTTATATCTGGAGCAAAGCGAGAGCGCCTTGGTAAACTGTGACAGTTGTTTTCCAAAAAGGTTACCTTTCTTCCTAATGCCATTTAGCTACAGTGTTTTCTATTCGTTTGTATTTGGACCAATTCAGGAAAAGGAAAAGTTTACCACTGATTTTTTTTCTGTTCAAAATGGAAACTAAAATTAGCCTTGTTGAGTCCCCAAAGAGGAGAATTGTATTTTTTCACTTAGTTTACATATTTACTTTTATCAAACAGAAAAATTAATCTGATTTTGAGCCACTAAATTTTCCTCTTTGATGTTTGAGAAGTAGGCATTTAGAGGAGGCTTTCTAATTATTGTTAATTAACAGACTTTTTTAGAGGATTTTAGGATTACAAAAAAATTTGTGCCAAGTACAAAGAATCCCCACACATCCTTGTTTCTTTCACCTTTCCCCTGCCCCTATGGCTTTCCCTATCACTAACATCTTGTATTAGTGTGGTGTACTTGGTACGACTGGTGACCCAGTATTATTATTATATACTAAAGTATATACACAAACAATATATATACAAACAATGCAGAAGGCTTCCTTCCCTCACCCTCCACCCTGCAGCCTGCCAGCATTCGCATTCGGCATTCATCGTTATCTGACTTCTTGATGACAGCCATTCTTTCTGGAGTAAGATGGAATCGCAGTGTTGTTTTCATTTGCATTTCTCTGAAGGTCAGAGATGTTGGACATTTTTCCACATACTTCTTGGCTGCTTATACTTCTGTCCGTTCATTTCAGTTGCCCATGGTTTTGGCTGGGTCTTTTATTTTGGGGGTCTAAGTTTTTGAGTTCTTTATATATTCTGGAAGTTGGTGCTCCGACTGAGGCAACATTTCCCCATTCTGCAGGTCATCTCTTCGCTCTGCTGGCGGTTTCCTTTGCTGTGCAGAAGCTTTTTAATTTGATGTGATCCCCTTTGTTGACTCCATGTGGTCTCTCGTGCAGGTAGGGCTCTTCCGCACTTTAAGGCTGCTAGCGGCTGTCCACTGGCCAAGTTTTCCCCACGGGAAGCGGAGTCTCCACTGACCTTGTTATCTCTGCTCCCGTCTTCCTGCAGGATGATTCTAGGTTTCCCTTCTTATCACTGCCTTGAAGCTCGATCACTGTAGGCTGGGACATAGTTTGCTTTATGATTCTGGTGCTTGGGGCTCACTGAGCTTTTTGAACATGAGTAGTATAGTTTATACCAAATATGGCAAGATTGTGCTCTTTATTTCTTCCTATGTTCCCCCCCCCCACTTCCCCCTGGGGACTCCTCCCCAGAAGGTCCCCTGGCTCGCTGATGCCTGGTTCACCGTCAGCCCCAACCCAGCTTTCTTCTTCTGTGTTTCATTGTTTATTTTTATTGTTTTGGGTTTTTTGTGTGGTTTTCTTGGTACTGGGGATCAAATTCGGGACCTTGCGCTTGCGAGGCAGGCGGTGGAACCCCTGAGCCAAACCCCCGGGCCGAGTTTTGGTTTTTTGAGTCAAGGTCTCACTATGTAGCCCAGGCTGGCTTCAAACTCTGGGCGACCCTCCTGCCTCAGCCTCTGAGTGCTGGGACCACAGGCATGTGCCACCACACCCGGCTACAGTTCAATTTTTGTTAGTTTTTATTTTTAAGTTCACTGACCTTTTCTTCTGCAATGTCTGAACTGCCATTAATATGACCCAGAGTATTTTCCATCTCGCCATGGAAGTTTTCATCTCTAGGAGTTCAATTAGTTTTGGCTTTTTAAAAAAATCTGCCTGCCATGGCTGTATGCTGCCCAGCCTTTCCTCTGCAGAGACACAGCCCCTCTCCGGCCTGCCGTCTACCGGTCTGTCTCTCCCAGATGGGTGCCGGGTAGATGGTTTTGCTCCTTGACACTCTTTCCGGAGAATTCTGATCAGCTGCCATCCATGTTTTACAGGGTTGGGCACTGGATGGTTCTGTATTCCTGCAGTAGTTCTTGAGCTTCGTCCTGGGACTCAGGCCTCTTGGATGCGGTCTTACCTTTCCAATTTTTAAAAATAAATTGTAATCTGTGAGGTAGGCATGGTGTCGCGTGGCTATAATCCCAGCACTTTGGGAGCCTGAGGCAGGAGGATCACAAGTTCAAGTCCTGCCTGGGCAACTTTGTGAGACCTGGCCTCAAAATAAATTAAATGGGCTGGTGATGTAGCTCAGTGTGAAGGCCCTGGGTTCAACGCCCAGTACCAAAGAAGTAAAATGAAAAAAAAAAAAAAAATTGCAGGGCTGGGGATTTAGTTCAGTGGTTCCACCGCCTGCCTCGAAAGCGCAAGGTCCCGGGTTTGATCCCCGGTACATACCTACCTACCTACCTACCTACCTACCTACATACATAAATAAATAGAACAAAATTGCATTCTCGCAATTTATACAGCGGACTTTCCAATTCTGTGACAGTCTTGTGCTTGCCGTTTAAGAGACCCTAAAAGCTCCCGTTTCCGGTCACATGACCAGCGCGTGCGTGCCACAGGTGAGGACCAGGGCAGGGCAGTCAGCACGTCCACCCGTTTCTTTCTTTGCGCTTGCGCTCTCTCGCTTTGCCTTTACGCTGTCAGGCGGGGTCAGTGCAGACTGGCGGAACGCTCTCCCTTAACGCTGGGCAAAGTGTTCCCACAACTCGGCCCGAACTCCCCTAACCGCGAAGCTGCTCTCTGGCCGAGAACTGGGCCTTTCCTTCCACGCATGCGCAGTCAGGGCGCCTGGAGGAGTCCAGCGCCCCCTGCTGGCCGCCCCCGCCTCTGCGCAGCCCTCCCCTCTCCTGGATTCCGCCTGTGTCCCTCGGCCCACGCAGGCTGGGCAGAGGCAGGGCTCCCCTGGGGTTTCCTGCCCCAGGGCCCACTGTCCTGTGCGGATCGTGCCTGGAGACGCGGGTCACACCGGCTGACAGGCATCCTGAACTCGCACCGCGCAGACTGAGCAAGGTGAGGGTTGACGGTACACAGCACAGAGCCCCGAGCCCCGCGAGGACTGTGGGCCTGGCACCTCGTCCCTGCCCGCGCGGCCGGCACTGTGCTGGGTGGGCTTGGGGGCCAGCACCAGGCTGCTCCCTTCCCCAGCTCGCTGGTGAGCGCCGTGGGAAGCACGCAGGGGTCACTGTCAGATGGGCACCGAGGTCGGAGGCTCCCAGAGGTCCTGGGAGACGTCTAGGTTCCTTGCCCCCGCCGAAACCTAAGTGGCCAGCAGCTCCTCTTCTCTTTGAGACAGGGTCTCACTATGTAGCCCGGGCTGGCCTCGAACTCACAGTAATTCTCCTGCCTCAGCCTCCTGAGTGCTGGGATTACAGGCGTGTGCCACTACACCTGGCTTGCCAGCTCCTCTTTGATTGTTGGTGCTGTTTTTGGTTTAATTCCTGGGTTAATATTTAATATTGCTTATTGTAAGTATCCTTTGTTGCTTGTATTTAGAACCCTTACGGAATGATTGGTTCTCAGAGGTGTCTTCCAGATACAGCTGGTCTTTAGATTTTGAGTCTCCAATGACTCTGAGGCTGTCTCATTTTCAGTACACTGGGAAGGACAACTGATTAGATCAGTCACAACACCTTAGCCCAAGTGATACAATCAGCATCAACAGTAGCATCAAGCACAGCTTAGAAAATAACAATTTGTGGTAGTTATTAATCTATCATCTTTAACTGTGCGAATTAGATCAAAATTAGCCCAAAATACATTTATAGTGAATAAACTCTTCAATATAGCAACGTTACCCTGTGGGATGGGGACTTAGAAGGAGTTGGGGAGGGAGGGACAGATAGGCAGAAGGATAGGGAAAGGTTAGAAGTGAGGCCAGAGGGCACAGGAAGATCACGCAAATTCCAGGGAACTGTTGAAGACAAGAGGAAAAGACAGAACGAAAGAACAAAGACAAGAACAGAACAAGCTAACAGCAGTAGGGAGGCTAGAAACTGTATTCACTTTCCCTTAAAACTAATGACAATCGAGAGAAGGAAAAAGAGACAAGAAAAGAAACCGAAGTAGGACATGAACAGGAACAAAAAGGGAGAGAGACGAAGAACAAGGTGGAAGAGTGAGAGAGCGAGAAAAGAAAAGAAAAAGAGAAAAAATAAACTTGAAAAAAATTTTAAAATAAAAATTAAACACCGCCTGCCTCGCAAGCACAAGGTCCCGAGTTCAATCTCCAGTACCAAATAAATAAATAGAAAAATTAAAAATAAGAGAAAAAACTAACTTTGAAAAAATAAAAAAAATAAAAATAAAGGGCCTCCTTCAGGGTCTGTCTCTGCTGTCACAATAGACAGAGTGGGCAGCAGTGTGCAGATCTAAGTCAGTGAGTCTCAGCAAGCCAGCAGCAGACCCGTGAGATTCAGGCAGATTTCTGGCTACAAGGCCCAAGTTGAGCTCCCTGTCCTCCTGCAGGGTTGAACTCTGCAAGGCTCTACTGCAGGTTCCAGCTGCCCTTCCCCTGAAGATAGTCCAGGTTCTGATGGGAGGTGGTGATCCCTCCAACTTACCAAGTACTGTGACCTGGTGTGCCTTTATTGCAGAGATTCTCTTCAGTTTTCCAGTGGGCTTCAGTTTTCCTCACGGAGCCTGAGAGACCCTCTCTCTGTTGTTCACTTCTTCTCTGTCTTCTGGAGCTCAGGACAAGGGCCTTTATGACCCCTGCAACTCTGCGGTGTGGGACCAGGTACCGCCTGGGGGGTGTGGCCCAAGTGCCCGGAGGTGGGGGGCAGGTGGTGGGAGCTCCTCTTTAGAGAGGAGAGACAAGTAGGCCCGAAGGGGGGCGGGCGGCCGTTGTAAGGACAGCAGCAGATACTTCCATGACAGAACACCTGAGAAATTTCATGAACACCAAACCAGCACTCCAAACAATTCTAAGCAATATCCTAGAAAAAGACAATGAAGGTCACAACTCCATGAGGCCCAACAGAGGGAAGCCACCAGGCAAAGTAAGAAACTAAAGGGAAAGGGGGAAAAATAAGAAATAAAAAAGCCAACAACAGCGAAGCATCATGACAAGGATGAGTCAATATCTATCAATTATAACTATCAATGTTAATGGCCTCAATTCACCAATCAAAAGAAATAGACTGACAGAATGGATTAAGAAGTAAAATCCAACAATATGCTGTATACAAGAAACACACCTAACTCAAAAGAAAATTCATAGACTGAAAGTAAAAGGATGGAAAAAAGTTCTCCACGCGACAGGAACCCAGAAAAAAGCAGGGGTAGCAATCTTATTTGCAGGCGAAGTAGATTTCAAACCAAACCTAATTAAGAGAGACAAAGATGGTCACTACATCCTTGTGCAGGGAACAATCCAAGAGGAAGAGATGACAATCCTAAATATATATGCCCCAAGCTATACAAAACAAATATTAATGGACATGAAAAACCAAATAAGCAGTAACACAGTTGTAGAGGGGGACCTCAATATCCCACTATCACAGATCACAGATCATCTAGACAAAAAGTTAACAATGAAATTCTAGAACTGAACCATGCTATTGAACAAATGGACTTAATAGATGTTTACAGAGTGTTCCACCCCACAAAATCAGAATACACATTCTTTTTGGCTGCATATGGGTCATTCTCCAAAATAGACCACATGCTAGCTCACAGGACATGTCTAAGTAAATGTAAAAGAATTGAAGTTACCCTCTGTATATTATCAGACCATAGTGCAATAAAATTGGAGATCAATGACATAAGAAACTGCAAAACTCCCGCAAACACATGGAAATTAAATAACACCTTCCTGAACAACCAATGGGTCACAGAGGAGATTAAAGAACAAATGAGACAGTTTCTACAAGTAAATGATAATGTCAGTACAGCATACAGGAATCTATGGGACACAATGAAAGCAGTTCTACCCGGGAAATTCATAGCAGTGAATGCCCATATTATGAAAACAAAGAGAACTCAGATAAATAACCTAATGTAGAACCTCAAGCTCCTAGAAAAAGAAAAGCATAACAAACCCAAAGCTCATACAAGAGAGGAAATTATAAAGATCAGAGCAGAAATCAATGCAATGGAGACTAAAAGAACAATACAAAAAAATCAATGAATCAAAGAGTTGGTTTTTCAAAAGAATAAATAAAATCGATAAATCTTTAGCCAACCTTATCAAAAATAGGAAAGAAAAGGCTCAAATCCATGTAATCAAGAACAAAAAAGGTGAAGTCACAACAGATCCAGCAGAAATCCAGAGGATCATCAATACCTACTTTGAGAACCTGTACTCTAATAAAATGGAAAACACAGAAGAAATGGATAGATTCCTAGATACGTACGAATTGCCAAAGATAAATGAAGAAGATATAGAAATTCTAAACACACCCATTACAATGAGTGAAATTGAAAATGTAATAAAAAATTTACCAACAAAGAAAAGCCCAGGTCCTGATGGCTTCACTGCTGAATTCTAGAAGACATTTAAAGAAGAACTACCACCATTACTCTTTAAACTGATCAAGGAAATTGAAAGGGAAGCAAAGCTTCCAAATTCATTCCTGGAAGCAAGTGTTACTTTGATCCCAAAACCAGGGAAAGACCCAACCCAAAAAGAGAACTACAGGCCAATCTCCCTAATGAACATAGATGCAAAAAATCCTCAACAAGATACTGGCAAACAGAATATAGAGGGTCATCAAGAAGATCATACACCCTGACCAAGTCGGATTTATCCCAGGGATGCAAGGATGGTTCAACATACATAAATCAATGAATGTAATACACTATATTAACAGAGCCAAGGACAAAAGCCATATGATCATCTCAGTAAGTGCAGAAAAGGCATTTGACAAAATCCAACACCCATTCATGATAAAAACCCTACAAAAAATTGGAATAGAAGGTCTTTATCTCAACCTGATTAAGGCTATCTATGAAAAACCAACAGCCAACATCATACTAAATGGTCAAAAACTGAAAACTTTCATGCTAAAATCAGGAACAAGACAAGGATGCCCACTATCACCACTCCTGTTCACTATTGTTCTGGAAACATTAGCCACAGCAATTAGAAAAGAGAAATAAAAGGAATAAAGATAGGAAAGGAAGAAGTTAAACTGTCATTATTTGCTGATGATGTGACACTTTACATAGAAGACCCAAAAAGCTCAGTCAAAAGACTTCTAGACTTAATTGACAGATTCAGTAGAGTAGCTGGATATTAGGTCAGCACTCAAAAAACAATAGCCTTCTTAAACACAAATAACAGACTCACTGAGAGAGAAACTAGGGAAACAATTCCTTTTACAATAGCATCCAAAAAAATGAAATATCTAGGAATCAATCTAACAAAGGAAGCAAAAGACCTCTACACTGAAAACTACAGCACTCTGAAAAAGGAGATCGAGGAGGATATACGAAAATGGAAAGACATCCCTTGTTCCTGGGTAGGGAGAACCAATATAGTGAAAATGGCCATACTTCCAAAACAGCTATAGAGGTTTAATGCAATGCAGATTGAAATTCCAACAATATACTTCACAGAACTAGAGAAAACAATCAAAAAATTCATTTGGAACCAGAAGGGACCTACAATAGCAAAAGCAATTCTAGGCAACAGAGACATGGCAAGGGGGTATCACAATCCCCAACTTGAAACTATGCTACAAAGCTACTGGGATAAAAACAGCACGGTACTGGCAAAGAAACTGACCAGAGGATCAGTGGAATAGATTAGAAGATGCAGAAACAACTCCAGACATACTCAGCCACCTCATCTTTGACAAAGGAGCCAACCACCCTCATTAGAGGAAAGATAGCCTATTTAATAAACGGTGTTGGAAAAACTGGATTTTGACCTGCCAAAGATTAAAACGACGCATATAAAAAAAATCTAGACCCATATCTATCACTATGCACTAAACTAAGATCGAAGTGGATTAAAGACCTAAATAGTAAGACAGAAACACTAAACTTGCTGGAAGATAAGTTAGGTAGAACTCTTTTTTTTTTTTTTAAGTAGAACTCTTGAAGACATTGGCATAGGAAAAGACTTCATGAACAAAACCTCAGCAGCACGGGAACTAGCAGAAAGAATCAACAACTGGGATCTCATCTTATTAAAAAGCTTCTGCACTGCAAGAGAAACCACCAACAGAGCTAAGAGACAACCTACAATGTGGGAAAAAATTTTTAGCAGCTGTGTCTCAGACAAAGGACTACTGTCTAGAATATATAATGAACTGAAAAAAATCATACCCCCAAATTCAAAGACCCAATCCAAAATTGGGCATCTGAAATGAACAGACATTTCTCAGACAAAGAAGTAAAAGCAGCAAATAAATATATGAAAAAAATGTTCAACATCAGTGGTCTTTCGAGAGATGCAGATGAAAACAACACTGAGATTCCACCTCATCCCAGAAAGAGTGGCTGCTATCAAGAAATCAACCAATAACAAATGCTGGCGGGGGTGTGGGGAGAAAGGAACCCTTCTCCACTGCTGGTGGGAGTGCAGACTGGTGCAACCACTGTGAAAATCAGTGTGGAGATACCTCAAAGAACTAGGACTAGAGGTCCCATTTGACCCAGCTATCCCCCTGCTGGATATCTTCCCAAAAGAATTCAAAGAATCATACCACAGCAATATATGTGCACCCATGTTTATAGCGGCACAGTTTGTAATAGCGAAAGCTTGGAAGCAGCCCAAGTGCCCATCAACTGGAGACTGGATAAAGAAGATGTGGTTTTTTTATAAAATGGAGTACTACTCAGCCATAAAGAACCAGAAACTAGAGACATTTACAGCTAAGTGGATACATATTGAGGCCATCCTCTTAAGTGAAATAGGACACACATGTGTCCAAATAGTTTCTCTAGAGTGAGAAACTGAAAGTGTAGATAAGGATGAAAATGATTAAAATGAGTAATTGATAATTCGAAATAGGAAGAAAAGGTCCAAAGGTGTAGGGGTGGTGGGAGGGGAAGGGGAAAGGAAAGAAGGGAAAGGAAAAATTATGAGAAAGAAAAAATGGAAACAAAGTCTATGTAAATAGGGAAGGGCGAACAAGTAATGGGGAAAAAATAAGAACCAAGATACATGATGTACAGGTACAAGCACCCAATGATAAATGTTAACGTATTGTATACCTAACGTACCAATAAAAGAGTTTAAGGAAAAAAATAATAAATGAAAGTAAATATGGATTGAGATTACATGTGGTAGGCAGTGTGGTAGGTGCTGGATAATAGTTGTCACTAATTGACTTCCATATGTATTACGTGCTTGATTCCATTTAATTTATAGAATTCTACAAATAAGATATTACTATTTTTTTCTTTTTTCTTTTTGGTACCAGGGATTGAACTTGGGTCCTCGCGCTTGCACAGCAGGTGGCAAAACCACTGAGCTAAATCCTCGGCCCAGGTATTACTATTTCTACCTCTACAAAGTCGGCCTGCTTTGCTCAGTACTATGACTTTGGCACCCTGTAAACAATTAAGTAAATAAATAAACAGTGTGTGGACAGATGAATGATGGGTGATGTCCAGGGATCCAGACAGCACTGCTCAAGGCTGCTCATCCTGCGGCAGAGCCAGGATTTGAATTCAGCAGGGTGGTTACTACACACTAGGCTCTGCCACACTGGGGACTTGAAAAACTTGTTGAATCATGTTGATAGCTCATAAGAATTTATTAATCTGATGTTTTAAAGGAAATGTTTTGAAAATTAACAGACTCATCACGCCCTACTCTTAAAAGTGGAAATGGCCTAGAATTTCAATAAAGGTGAAAAAATCAGTCACCACCTAAAACAAAAAAACCTGATGCTGTGTCCTCATCCACCTTAGTCAGTGGATCTGGCACCACACGACTTCCAGCTCTTCCCAAAGTCGAAATGACCATGACAGGGAAACATTCAGGACAGTGCAGCTAAAGACACTCGGGAGAGAGGGCTCCAGAGCCGCTGCAGGAAGAGGCCAGGACGGTGGGAGGAGCGCGTTCAGAGCCAGGGGAGGATTCTGCGGGGATTCATGGCAATGCGTCTTTACTGTACTAGGGTTTTAAAATTAAAATCTTTACTGAATTCATCGATCATGACTCATCTAACAAGCACATCCACTTCCCACAGGGTGGGCTGAGCACAGAGCAGCAACTGAAGGTACAGCACCTTTTATTTACCGTTACACAGACGATGTGACAGGAAACACACCTGAATGCCCTTCGAGACCCTACAGGAGGTCACAGGCGCCGCAGCCTCTGGACAGGGACTGAGGAGCCGCGAAAGGTGCACAGGACCTGCCTCCCCGTGGAGTGCCCAGGGCGGCTTCACGTGGGTCACAGGGAGGTGCTTGGCACACAGCATTTCCCTGAGACAACACTTCGCCCGCCGGAGCCCCGTAGCTGCCCCATGCCACCTGCACACCCGCGCGTCACACCAGTCCACGGGCTGGCCGAGAACCTCGAGATTTACCAATTAATAACCGAGGCCGAGTCGCGGCACATGCTGGCCACGCAGTAGATCGATTCCCCCTTCAGGAATCCATCCATCCAGCCTGGATCAAGCCCTGGACACTGGCGTGGGTGGAGGAGTGGCCCGGCTCCCCTCTGTCCAGGTGCCTCTTCTGTCAGGAGAGCAACACCCCATCCACCAGCGAACAGTGCTGTATGCAGACTTCGAGGCTGGGTGGGCTGAGTGGTACTGAGTTTCTCATATGCACATCGTAGCACCTGCTATAAGAAGACCACCTTGCCTGCCTCCCCCAGGGAGTCCTGTGCGTCCACAGGGGCCCGGGAGAACTCAACTCTCCTGAGTGTAAGCAGACGGAGGCAGCACGTGGGGACCCCAACCTCAATTAGGTTCTTCGAAAACATCGGACATGGCCTTGCTCTAGGCACAAAAACGACTTCTGTAAAAAAATAAAAGTGAGCCCTAGCAGGGCTGTGTCTCAGAGGGAAGGGGAGTAAACGGGGAATGCGGGTGAGGTTTCAGCGAGAGCCCAGGCCTGTCTGGCTTCTCCTCTAGGTCGATGCCTGCAGTTTCTGCAGAAGCAAAGGGAAACTGTCGGAGTCTAAGAAACATCTCGGATCCCCAGATCCCCGCCAGGACTTCTTAGTCTGGAGAGAAGAGACGATATTTTGGAAAATACATCAGCCCTAGCCTGAGTAGGCTGTGAAACTACAATGCAGGAAGCAGCTAATTATATACATAAATAACATAAAAATAAGTATAAATTAAAAAGCAGAAAGGTCGCCCACTGAGTCCCGCAGAGCGGAGAGGCACATGCGGACTCGGAGAGGCTGTCATGGTGCAGCCTCTGCGGGCCGGGCCCACTGCCCAACAGCACGGGTTGCCCACCAGTTCCGGTCCGTCCTCAACAGCTTGCTGCTGGAAGCGCTGAAGCAGGCACGTTTTGTGTGGCTCCGACCCCTCCTCATGGTACCGCAGCCGGCTCACTCGCTTCCCGGTGCATTTTCAGACAGGATCTCACTATGCAGCCCCAAGCTGGCCTTGAACTCAAGGCGACTCTCTGGCATCAGCCTCCCAAGTGCTGGATCACAGAAGTTCCTTACCACACACGGCTCTGCTGCTCATTCGCCATGTCTTCAGGATGGCACTGGTAACGGAAGCTTGGGGACGAAGGTGACCAAGGACATAACAGCAAGTGCATCCTCTCAGTCTGGTTAGCATCAGAGGGACCAGAATAATCCAGCTGCACTTCCTTCCGCCTCAGTGTCAGGGACACATGGCACACACGTGTGGTGGCGTGTCCCGCCGTGTCCTCCTTCCATGTTTCCGCTGCTGAGCTGACCTTCGCCTGCTTCTGCACTGTTTTTTTTTTTTTTTAGTACTGGGGATCGAACTCGGGTCCTTGTGCTTGCGAGGCAGGCGGCAGAACCACTGAGCTACATCCCCGGTCCTGCTTCGGCATTCGGAAGACCCTGGCTTCTCCCTGGGAAGAGCCCACCGTGTCCATACTCAAGAGGAAACTGGTTTTCTTCGAACACATCGACCTTTGGAACTAAGGCTCACAGGGGAAGAAAACACGGGTTTCCTCCCTGTGCTTCAGTCCAGGGCTGCAGCTGAGCTCAGCCACAGTAAATACATGTGGTGGCAGGGAACCTGAGAGGCCCTGTGGAGCCCAGGGCCCGGTCCTTCCGCAGCTCGGCCAGCAGCTACGCTGAGCCACAGCGCAAAGGACTCGGTCATGTCAGACACACTTAGAACACGCTGGCCACACAGGGGCTGGAAATCCAGTGAAAAGAGAAGGGGAAGCTACTGGAATCAGTTGGCGAACACCCCAAGGCGCCTCTTCTGCCTGCCTTGGTGGCCTTGCAGGACCCTGGCCCATGTGTGTCGCATTCTCACACTGCGTCTCACCTATGGCCGCAGGTGTTCTACAAACCGGACCCAGCTCATATTCCAGACAGAGCGGAAGTTCCTTTAGTTTCGATCTGCTCGTGCTAAAATTCGGCTGCAGTGTGAGCTGCCCACTGCGGTGCTACCGGGAGGACTCAGCTGGGTTCTAAGCAAGAACTGAGCTCTAAAGGAAACAACGAGACCCCTGTGTTCCTCCCGGAGCGGCGCCCAATTCGGGATCCTGCTTCTCTCCCCACGTCCAGGCCCCGAGCTCTGTGCTGGGCTGGGCTGTGGCCCCAGGTTGGCCGTGCCACCTGCTAAGACAGATCCGGGATGGGATGGGGTTCCGAACTCTGGCCTGCTGCGCCGGGCTGGGTGTGGAGATGGTTCTGCAAAGCTGGCCGACCTCCCTAGGATGCAGCGATTTGGAATCCAGCCATCAAGCCAGAGCCTGGGGCCCTGAGGGATCACAGCGGCTCAGTAGCTGTACATCTGCGGCTGCTCCGCCGGGGCCTGGGGTGGTGCTGACGGCTGTGGGGGTGCAGGGGTCTGCGCCGGGGGCAGCACGTCCGTCTGGGGCACAGCCCGCCACGTGAGCGGGTGCTGCTCGCCCAGCTGGTTCCCCAGGGGCGTGATGGAGTTGACCAGTGTGGTCAGGTTGATGAAATGTGCCACAGACTGCGGACTCGAGGCCTCGGGCTGGGGGTGGATCTGGACCTCGCTGGGCCGGTTGTGCAGCATGGCGGATCCGCTGACGGTGTCGAAGGTCACGGTCAGGATGGAGTTGTCCAGCTGGAGCTGGCGTTCAGGGGTGGTGAGGTGCCCCACAGCCACTGGCTGCAGGTTGGTAAACTGAGTCCCGGCCGCAGTGGTGATAGGCGTCACAGTGATGTTGGTCAGGCCGACGGAGCTGGACGGGGCGGTCACGCTGGGGTCGCCCAGAGTCACCACCACCTGGAAGAGACAGCAAGAGCGTGAGCCGGTTCTGCTGAAGGGGGCGTGGACTCTGCTGGGGCGACTGTGCCCCGGGGTGAGGCCAGAGAGGCAGGCATCTTCGGGGAAAGAGGAAACTGAGTCAGCCTTCCCAGACAAGCTAACACGCTAGAAATAAGACTCTCGGAGGCAATGGGGCAGGATGGAGGATTGGCTGAGTTTCGCTGGCTACAAAGACAAGAAAACCAAGCCGGAAGGCGACGGGAAGTGGCCTCTTCTCTACCCTCCTCTAAGCTCCCGGCTGCTGGGAAAGGAGCCTGCTGCACACGGCCAACGTGCCTGCCGGGCCGGCAGCTAAGGGAACAGAAGCAGGACGACTTGGGCCATGTAAGCGAGGATTTCTGCAGGCAACATCAGCACCCCAAGAGGAACAGAGGGCCGCAGTTAGACAGACTGAGGAAGATGCGTGGCCTGACTGAAGTGAAGAAGCTGAGCACAGTGCTGGCTTCACGGGAACCCTCCCTGCAGGTCCCTGGGGTGGGCGGCTCCAGCTGTCCCTGCGTGACCACCAGTGCCAGGGCTGCCCATCTGCACTGCAGGGACACACTCCGCAGGGACCCTCCAGGATGTCCCCAACTGCAGCCAAAGGACCTCCCGTTGCTATTAGCAACTGCACGTGGGCCAGGGCAGGGCTTCTATGAAAACTGGGACCCAAGTGCTGATTCCACCCACAGAGCCCTGGCACCCACCAGGCGGGAAGGCTGGCGCCCTGCGGTGGGGACCCCACGCCTGCCTGCACCGACCTGCTGGATGCTCTGCACGGCCGAGCTGGTCTCGTCAGCCGCGCTGCCCGGGAACTCGGGCTCCTTCTCCGAGTATTCGCTGAAGGCGGCGGCTTCCTCGGGTGCCGGCCCGCCAGCGTCCTCCTCGGGCTTCTGCTTCCGCTTGTGGCTGCGCTTGGCAGCTTTCACGTGCTTCCCTTCCGCCAGCTCCTCCTGCTCCACGCTCAACTCGGGCTGGGGGGAGATAGGTTTCAGCCCCGTCAGGTCCTCCAGCCTTGGGAGGCGGGAGGGGCCGGCTACAATTTGTGCTCAAATGTAAACATCTTTAAAGACCAGTGTGTGTGTTGGAGGTTCTGGGGAGCGAATGTGGGGCCTTCCCACTGAGCCACAAACCCAGCCATTTTATTTATTTATTTATTTTTATTCTTAACTTCTTTTATTGGTACATGTTAGGTATACAATACGTTTACATTTATCACTGGGTGCTTGTACCTGTACATCATGTACCTTGGTTCTTATTTTTCCCCCATTCCCTGTGCACCCTTCACCCCTCCACCCTTCCCTATTTACAAAGACTTTGTTTCCATTTTTTTCTTTTCTCATAATTTTTCCTTTCCCTTCTTTCCTTTCCCCTTCCCCTCCCACCTCCCCTACCCCTTTGGAAATTTTCCTATTTCAAATTATCAGTTATTCATTTTAATCATTTTAATCCTTATTTACACTTTGTTTCTCACACTAGAGAAACTATTCGGTATTTACACGTGTGTCCTATTTATTTCACCTAAGAGGATGGCCTCAATGTTCATGCATTTAGCTGTAAATGTCTCTAGTTTCTGGTTCTTTATGGCTGAGTAGTACTCCATTTTATTAAAAAACCACATCTTCTTTATCCAGTCTCCAGTTGATGGGCACTTGGGCTGTTTCCAAGCTTTAGCTATTACAAACTGTGCCGCTATAAACATGGGTGCACATACATCACTGTCGTATGATTCTTTTAATTCTTTTGGGAAGATCCCCAGCAGGGGGATAGCTGGGTCAAATGGGACCTCCAGCCCTAGTTCTTTGAAGTATCTGCACACTGATTTCCACAGTGGCTGCACCAGCCTGCACTCCTACCAGCAATCAACCCCAGCCCTTTAAAAAGTTTTGAGTCAGGGCCTCACCGTGTCACTAGAGTGCCCAGGCTGAGCTCAGACTGTGATTCCTCCTGCCTCAGCCTTCCAGAGGTCTGGGATAAAAGCTAGTTTTTAAGGCCACAGGGAAAAGGGAAATGTTTCTGCCCTGGGAACAAGGAAAATGCTTTCCAATCCAATCTTTCTTCCCCCAAGGCTGAAACTAATTCATGAGAAAGCAGGTTTGGATTTCGGTGGTTCTGACCACAAATGCCCTAGACATCTCCTTTTGGGACAGTGAAGTGGGACCCTCTGCAGAAACGGCTTGCGGGTCCAAGGGCTGGGCCTGGACGGCCACATGCTTGCTCGGGCCCAGCCACCCTGGCAACGCTGCCTCGCCGGTGCTTTTTCTAATGAAAAAGACCCTTTCCCGGGGAAGGGGACAGAGAGGGCAGGAGCCTGGAGACCTGGGATGCAGCACCAGCTCCCCATGGGGATGTGCTCATTCTGTGCTGCAGACACCAATGGATGAAAACCAGGACTGGCCCGGCGGCCCGGCCTGAGGCCATCTGACGCAGCCGTGCTGGGCTCAGGACCTGGGGTGGAGCTGAGCTTGTGAGGGACCACCCTGCAGCACAAAGCTGGCACCCGGAGTGCACACTCCACACCGCACGGACGCGCTAGCTGCCCGGACGGCCTGCAGGAGGCCGACCCAGGCAGGGTCCCCGGACAGCACAGGCGGGTGGGGCCCCAGGCACGGCCTGCGCTCACCTGCACGATGCCAATGGACGAGGCGTCGATGGTGGTCGTCTCGGGGAGGTGGTCCAGGTCATCGATCCTCACGGCCAGCACCTGAGGGCAGCGGGCGGTGAGAGGACAGAGGGGACCCCTGGCCCCACACCCTGGCTTCCAGTCTCCCAGCCCCTGTCCACGTGGGGACGGCTCCTCCTCTGCTGTGGCCTGGGCAGCTGACTCGGGCGCCCGTCGCTCCCCAGCAAGGCCGGGACAGGAGAGCAGCACAGCACCTGACTCGCAGTAGCCTCAGCTGTGGGCAAGGTTCCCTTTCGTTGCCCTGCCCGGCCTTCCCTCCCTCAGGGCAAGGAGGTGTCCCTGGCTGCAGCACTCACCCTGTGACTTCTGCCTCCGGCCAGCTCAGGGTCCTGCCCGAGGCACCCAGGCCTGCCCTTCCCTGTGCACATGTCACAGTCACGTGGCAGGGGAGTGGACTCTCGAGGGACAGCCAGGCCAGACCAGGGAGCTGCAAACACCTGTCTTCCAGGTTCCGCATCCCAGCAGCTGCTCACTGTGTAGCCAGGCTGGCCTTGAACCCAGAGGGACCCTCCTGCCTCAGCCTCCTGAATGCTGGGTTATAGGCGGGCACCACCACACCAGACTAATTTTTGCTCAGCTAACAAAAGTAGAAATGGCCTGGGGATGGGGCTTCTTTAAAAGAGACAAAGGCGACTGCTGCTTCGGATTTACACTCACTCTGGCTTTCAATACAGGAAGATCAGAGCCGTGGAGGCTCCTGCAGGTCCCCAGCGGCTGCCATTTGCAATGCAGCAGTGCGGCCCGCAGGCAGCTGAGGTAAGGGCAAGCAGGGGCTCTCAGCCCGCTCCTGGCTTGTTTCCTTGACGCACAGAAGCCCTGAGCGACTGCGGGCGGACCCAAGGCCCCTCCGCTCACAGCCCTCTCGCTCCCTGCCCTTGCGCTCAGACACCTCCCCTCCAGGGATGAGCTGCCGCCCACCTTTCCTTCTTTCCAGTGCAGTCCATTATTGATGTCCCTGACTTTTTGTGTGCAGTGCTGGGGACTGAACCCAGGGCCTCCAAGTCTTTTAACTTTGACCTTGACGCTAAGGGGCTAAGTTGCCTCAGCTGGGCTAGAAGCTGCAGCCTTCCTGCCTCAGCCCCTCCAAGTGTGCATTGGCTTCCCCCACAGGCGAAGGGGAGGCGGAGCTGGGCCAACTCACCTCGGGGTGCTTGCGTCGCATGTGGCGGCTCATGGAGGCGCGGGTCGACACCTTGGTCCCGCATAGCTGGCAGCTCTGCGCCTCCACCTTGTCGTGCGTGAGTTGCACGTGCTTCTGCAGCATGTACTCCGTCACATACTTCTTGTCGCACACGGAGCATGTCCACTGCTTGCCCACTGTGAGGGCGCAGACACAGGAGGGACAGACAGACGGACGAGGGTGGCAGGTCGGCCCGGGCCCACGGTCCTTCCCCCCCACATGAGCCGGCTCTGCCCCCTCCCCAGGACCTCGTGCACCAGGTTGGGCCCATGACAAGCGTGGCCCAGACCCGTGGGCAAGCACTGTCACACGGACACCTGAGGGAGGGGCTCGAGGCTCCAGGCCGCGCACGCCCCTACCTGTGTGGATGAGCTTGTGCGTCTCCATCGTGTTCCTCTCGCTGAAAGTCTTTCCACACAACTCACACATGAAATCCTTAATCCCTGCGGGAAAGGGCATGTTGAGTCTCATGTGTTTCATAAGCATTTTAGTTTTCTTTTTTTTTTAATCTTATCAAGACAGGGTCTCCTACCTAGTCCAGGCTGGCCTTGAACTCACTGTGTAGCCCAAACCACCTTGAACTTGCAGCGACCCTCCTAACAGCCATGCAGCCCTACACCTGGCATAAGTGTTTTACCTACACAGTAAACATGTCTTATCTCTGGTAACCTCCAGGGGAGGGGAAGAGGAGTGGCCAGAAGATGATACACAGACACACACTCCACCCTCGTGTGCATCCCCAGCCCACCCAGAAAACTGACTTGAAAAGCCTCCTCCCTGCAGGGCCAGCTCCCATCCAAGCGTAAGGAGGGTGGAAGGCTGAGAATGCGGTGTGAGCAGATCCCGCATCCCAGGAGCAAGGACCAGGGTCGGCGTGCATGTCCACCTGTCCACACCCGACTCAGCCCGGACAAGAGGCCTCAGACAGCAAAGGTGGGGCAGGGGGCAGAGCTGATGGATGAGAGCCTGGACCTGCCTGGGGGACGTGAACTCAGGGCATCGAGGGGACGCGTCCTGGCCACGCTGCACTTCCACTCCTGGCAGCACAGCAAGGTCACGTGCATGGCCCGGCCTCGTCCATCCGTCCGTCCATCCGGGGACACAGGGCCAGTTCCTCACCTGGGACCTGGGTCTTGGAGTGCGAGGGCCGCAGGGGCGGGTGGGATCACGTGGCTCAGCCCACCAGAGGCCGTGTTCCAAACCCAACACAGAGCCCGGCTGCTCAGGCTTGGGAGGCCCTTCCTGCATACCTCAGGGCTGGGGGACGGGCCCACGGCCGGCCAGCACGCTGAGCTGGGGCTGCAGGCTCCCTCGAGATCCAGCCGAGGGGAGGCCGTGCACGCCCACCGCGCTCACTCAGTGCAGGCCAGCAGGCGAGAGAGAGAAAAGCCGGGCAAGAGGACGCCACGTCCTGGGTGCGGATCCCCTGTTCCCAGGCGCAGAGGAACCCAGTGACTCCTCCTGCACACTGTGAAGACTGAGCAATTTGCTAAAGTTGCAGGATAGGAAATCAACATACAATGTTGGCACAGTCGAGCGAACTTGTGATCCCAGCATGCTGGGAGGCTGAGGCAGGAGGGCAGCAAGTTCGAGGGCCCCATGGACACCTCAGTGACTCAGCGAGACCCTGTCTCAAAAACTTAAAAGAAACACTGGCCGAGAAGGAAATCACGAACGTGATCCTATTCCTAATGGATACAAATGCAAAGCCAAACCAAATACCTAGGAATGCATTTAACCGGGAAGCAGAGAAAATTACATTCAAAACACGGAAGGAGACACCAAAAAACGCGGAGGGGCCCTGGGCGTGGGGGAGACTAACGTGGCTGACATGTCCACACTGCCTAAAGCAGCTCACAGCTCCGGCCGCCCCTCGCCACACCACATCGCTCTTCACAGCCCGAAGTCCACGCGGCCGGCACCAAACACACAGAACAGGCCAAGCAATCTGGACCGAAAAGAACAAAGTGGAGGCCAGACCCGCTCCACTTGAAGACATGCCAGGGTGCAACAGCAGCGCGACATAAATGCACACGGGCTGGGCCAGGGACGTAGCTCACGGCGCTGTGCCTGCCTCACAAGCGCAAGGTCCTGAGTTCAATCTCCAGTACCGAAAACCAGACAGACAAAAGAACCCACACTTGGACCAAGGGCAAAACCCTGATCCCAGAAACGAAAGCCGTCCAAGCCAGTGCGCGAGGGCCAGGGACACCCGGGCGGGGACAGCCCAGGTGGGAGGGCCCCTCGGAAACAGGGAAGGCCGACCTAGGCCGGGCGAACTCAGACCCGCCTGGCGCTCTGGGCGCAAATCAGCTGAGTGGAGGGGGCACCTGTGCTGGGAGAGGACCCGAGGACACGCTCGGCGGTCACGTTTTGGACCCGACCCCTCACACAGACCCGTGCGCTTCACTGCACTGAGCGCGGGCAGAACAGGTCATCGTCAGGACGGGCCAGCGGTCTGAAGCGACGGGAGAGGCGGAGCCTGGCCCCGGGCTGGGGCCATGCGGGCTGGGGCCCGCGCAGGCGCTCACCCGTGTGCCGCTTGTAGTGCTTCAGCATGTTGACCTTCTGCGCGAACTTGCGGTGGCACTCCTTGCACTCGTACTCCTTGATGCCCTTGTGCAGCTTCATGTGATGGCGCAGCGCATGCTTGGTCTTCATGCCTGGGGACAGAAGCGGCTCGGTGGGCCCGGCCCCTGGCGATGGACACCCCCCTGGACGGAGGCCAGAGCCCCCTCGAGGTCCGGGGGGGGCGGGGGGGGGACGGGGCACTGCTGACTCCCGCGTCTTCCCACTGTGGTCCCGTCTGATGGATGACAGGAGGCTGTAGGGCCATGCAGGTCCCGCAACACTGGGTGACACGTGCCAATCATGGTGAGGACCCTACGAGGTTCGTAGTTTCAGGAGTGGCTTCTGAGCTGCTTTTACTTTAATGTTGCTGGGCCAGGGATTTAGCTCAGTGGGTTTCACTGCCTCCTACGCAGGCGCAAAGACCCGAGTTCGATCCCCAGTACACACACACAAAAAAAATGTAATGTCGCTAATCTTGGTTGCTTATTGAGACAGGGCTCTCACTACGCAGCCCAGGCTGGCCTCCAACTTGCCGTGGGATCCTCCTGCCTCAGCCTCCAGAGTGCTGGGATGAGAGGTGCATACCTCCACACCCGGCTAATGCTGCCAGCTGTGAGGAGCTGAAATGAGCCAGAGCCTTGGGGACTGAGGTGACGAGAGTGTCCCTGGGACGAGGCCTGAGCTGGGGAAGTGGAGGGATAGGCGGTCCAGGCCAGGAGCTGGGGGAGACAGGACGCGGCCCGGCACAGGCTGAGACACGCTCAGTGGCCTGGAGGACCCAGCGGAGGCCAGGCTGAGGGGCCCTGCTGCCGCCTCACCCTGGAAGGAGCTGCGGGAGGGGCCGGGCCTGCGGCTGGGTGGCCAGCGGCCGGAACCCAGAATTCTGAAACCGGGAGCCCGAGGACGGGAGGCGGAATTGCCACTTAGGGCCAGCAGGGGGAGCCTGGCGCCCGCACCGGCAGACAGCCAGCAGCAGGCTTCACGCCGCACAGCGATAATCCCAGCGCACTGGGAGGCTGAGGCAGAAAGATCCTGCCAGACTAAGCAGCTTAGCGACGTAACGAGACCCTGTCTGGAAATAAACAGTGAAGAAGGGCTGGGGATGTAGCTCAGCTCAGCACAGGGGTCTTGGGTTCAATCCCGTCTCCCACACACAATCTTCGGAGTCAAGAGCCACGCTCCGCCTCACTCTGGGACAGAAAAGACAGGCTGGGAGGTCCTCCAGGTCCAGGCTCTCACTCCCAGGACCCCTCTCTGCCCGTGGGCGCCCGTGGGACACCGGTGTGGCCAGTGCGGCCCCACACCCACACTGTTTTCACAGCTACTCGCCTCTCCTGGTTTTCATTTATTCATTCAACAAACCCCTGAGCTCTGACGTGTACCCAGCACTGAGCCTCGGGGGCTCCTTCTAGGTGGGGAGAGCAGCATGCTGGGCAGGGCCAGGGTGGCATTCCTAAACAGGGAACATGGGCGGGTGTCTTGGGCCAAGGTGCCAGTGTGCATGAGACTCATCCCTCCCTCCATGTCTCGGGCTGCCTAACACAAAGAGGCTGCCAGCTCACCCCAGGCTAGTCTCCACACCGCAAGCGGGGCTGAGCACCCCTAACCCAGAGTGCTCGGGGCCGGTAGTGTTTCACACTGGGGAGTTTTTCAAATTTTGGAATATTTGCCCAGACCTGATGGCTAAGCATCCCCAAGCTGAAAATCTGAAGTGTAAATTGCTTCAAAATCAGAAAATTCTGAAACCTCAGTTCAGGGCTCAAAGTTTCTGATTTTGGAGAATTTCAGGTTTTGGGTTTGTGAATTGGGGGTGGTCAACACACCATCAGCTCTGTCCACCTTGGGGGACCCTGTTGCTGCCTCTCTAACTGTATGCTCTGCGGTCCCAGTGAGAGCACACCCGCCCCTCCCCACACAAACGTCCTCACGTTTATGACAGTGATGTGTCTTCCTGTTTTTGTTTTTGTTTTGTTTTTTGCAGCACTGGGGATTCAATCCAGGGCCTCTTTACTGAGCTACATCCCAAGCCTTTTAAAAAATTTTGAGACAGGGTCTCACCAAGTTTCCCAGGCTGGGTTCAAACTTGTGATCCTCCTGGCTCTGCCTCCAGAGTGCTGGGATCACAGGTGTGAGCCACCCCAGCCACCCTTTTTCAAAAAAGCCCTGGGAACAGCTTTGAAATAAACAGAACTGGGTATAAATGGTAAGGTTCTCTATACTAGGTCTGGTTCAATGTGTCCCCCATTTACCAACTATTGGGAAAAAGTGGTATTTTCAGTGCTTAAAGTCCCCGCCGCGGAAGACCAAGTCCTTGCCCGATCTCTGAACACTGGCTTTTGCCCTTGTGGGCAGCATGGCTGCCTCACAGGCCCTTCCCGAACGTGTCACGGGACGGTGTGAATCTGGGAAACACTGTTTTCTCCCCCGGCACCTGACCCCATCCCGGGGGCACTGATTACTGTACAGCATCCCGGGCAGTGAGCAGGCCTAGGGGCCGGTCTGGAATTTCCAGGGAAAATGTAAAGTCACATGGAGCAGGACGCTTCCCGCCATGCTGCCGAAATGACAGGGGGCTGCAAACAGAGCAGAACAAAGCCTCTTCACATGAGGGTCGTCTGGCTCCAGCCATGGAGTCCTGGGGAAGCTGCTTTAAATAGGCACCAATTCCACCTTCGGACTGGAAAGCTCTCCAAGTGAATTTTTAGGTAAAGAACAATCAAGCACGACATTTGCATGCCTGTACGGTGACTGCAAAGCCAGCAAGGCGACCCCACCAAAGTGCAGCTCATGGGAAATAACCATGTAACGTGGGAGTCACTGCCAGCATTTTACCTCAACTGTTCGGAATTCACACAAGCAAGGTGCTCAGAATGCGATGTCCCAAATGCTCAGATGCACCTGGTATTATATAACATGGGGCCAGGGCCAGGCCCAGGGATGTGGCTCAGTGGCACTGTGCCTGCCTGGCAAGCGCAAGGTCCTGAGTTCGATCCCCAGTACTGAAAAAAAACAAAACAGGGGGCTCTGATCTGAGCCCCTCTAGATGCTAAGTAACCTGGCCAGGCCCTGAGGGTCGCTGGAGACTCCAGGGGACCCCATGGTCTCCCCGCCTGTGGGAGGGACACCCCAGCCTGCCCAGGCCGTCCCTGCCCTGTGTGGGGCCCCTCCCAGCAGAACTGGCTAAATTTTAAGAAATTCATCTTTTCGGCCAAGGAGGGAGGAGGCTGGAGGCCTTGCATCCCCGCTGGGGCTTGGATGGTGACACAGCCCCAGCTGCGCCTGCTGAAGTCATTCCAGCCTCTGCAGGGGCCTGGGGAATCACTTCCGCAGCGCATCCTTTCAACCTGCACATGCTTTTGTTTCTTTCTTCTTTTTCTGGCTATGCAGTTGAACTCACTATACAGCCCAGGCTGTCCTCCGACTCATGGCAATCCTCCTGCCTCAGCCTCCCAAGTGCTTGGATTACACCTGTGAGCCACCGTGCCTGGCTCACAAGCTATTCTTCCCCGTGGGCTAAGAGGGGCTGCTGGCTGGCTGGGTTACACAGCCACTCAGTTTTCTTTATACTGTTCTGTTTAATATTTCTAAATGCACATGAAAGACAAAATAAAACCACTTAGGGAGTAAAAGCCCTGAAGTCACTATTGCTACACCAGAGCAGCTTCGTCCCCCCCGTCTGAAGGGGACCGCTCCGCCTCAGCCCTGACAGGAAAAGGGCTGCCAGAGGCCAGGGCCCACTGCCTGGAGGCTTCAGGTCTTTCTGGACAGGAATATGAGCCAGGCACAGTGGCATGTGACTGTAATCCCAGCCCTCGGGGAGGCTGAGACAGGAGAATCGTAAATTCCAGCCCAGCCCGGGCAGCTTTTGACTTAGTGAGACCCTGCCTCAAAACAAAGTAAAAAGGGCTCAACGCGAAGGCCAGGGCTGAGCCCCCAGCACGGCAAAAAGGAAGGGGGTGAGGAGGAGGCAGCAGCATGGACCGGCTCTCCCACTTGCTGCCGGGCTGCTTTACCTCGTGGGCGTCCCTTGCACCTGAAGCTTCGCAGGGAGAGGCTTCCTCTGCTCTTCCAGGCTGCCTGTGCCCTGGGCCCCAGGGCCCCAGCCAACCCCACCCTGCCCCCACCCGGCGCCTACCTTTGCCACACTCTGCACACAGGTACTCTCGGATGTTGTCGTGCACGCGCATGTGCTCCTTCAGCATGTCCTTGCGGGCGAAGGACTTCCCGCACTGCTCACACGCGTGGCTCTTCACACCTGCGGGCCAGGGGAGGAGACGCTGCTGCCCGGGCGGCCACCCCGAGACAACCCCCAGGCCGCCCTTGGCCGCCCAGGGTCCCGGGGCCCTGGAGGGGCGGGGCTGGGGAAGGCTAGGAAAGCTGGCGGGTAGAGGGGGGCCACGCACCCGTGTGGATGAGCTTGTGGCGCTCCAGGTTCCCGATGCTGTTGAAGATGCGCCCACAGATCTCGCAGGGGTGGATGTACCTGAGGGAGGGCGGACACCTGCTCGGGCCAGCCCCGTCCCCCACCCCCCCCGCACCGGGGGACAGGGACCGAGGGGCCACAAGTGCACATGAGGCACGAGATTCCTGGCTCCATCACAGATGAGAGCTGGGTCCCAAGTACAACCCTGAGCCCATGCTCAGAACATGGCTACAAATGGACACGGGGCCTCCAGAGCACTAAGGCAGGAAGATGAGGCCACCAGGCCAGGCCTGGATCCACCTGGCCATGTCCTCAACAGATTAGGTCTGGACACAGACACAGGGAGGACGGCCCGAGAGCCAGCAGCAGAGCCCTCAGGAGGGCCCTGCCCAAGACCACGCCAGGGGCTCCGGGAGGGAGAATTAGAGGCCTGTGTTAGAGGCTGGGCCGACACGCAGTCGCAGCAGCCGGGGGTCAGCATCCCCGGCCTCACACATGCATGGCACCCACGCGGCCTGGAGGGGAGGCACACAGGGCTCTGTCCTGTCTCAGGGCGAGGGCAGGTGCAGGGCCGGGACAGGGCTCCGGGCGGCCCCCTGGGGCCTCTCACTTCTGCACGTTGGGGTCCGGCAGGTTCTCACGGTGGATGACCATGTGGGCGTGGTAGGTGGCCTTGAGTGCAAAGCGGCGGTGGCAGATGCTGCAGCCATAGCCCTTCTCCTTGTGCACCTCCATGATGTGCTTCAGGTACTCCTTCCCTCGGCCGAAGGTGAGCTGCAGGCACAGGCGCCGCTCACACTGCTGCCCGAGAGTACCCAGCACACGGCCAGAGGGACAGCAGGCGGGGCGCGGCCCTTCCGGGGCAGACCAGGAGAGCAGAGCGACGGGAGGGGGCCCGGCTACCCAAGGAGACGTCCCCGCCGGCGCAGCACTGTGAGCGTGCACTGGGCACCCGTCCCTGGGCCCGGGGACACGGACCCGGGGTGGCCTCCCTTGGGCGATGGCCCTGGGCGAGCACAAAGCCGCCCTGTGGGTCGCACTTCCTTCCCGGACCCCGGGGCTGCGGGACGGGCCGCGCACCTGACACCTCTTGCAGCTGTACTTGTGGGGCTCCGAGTCTGCGCTCTCGTCTGAGTTCTCCTCATTCTCCTCGGACGAGATGCCGATCTTGCCGATGAACTCCTCCCGCTGGTGGTCGTCCATCAGCGCGATGTCCTGGGGACGGTCACAATGGGCTCTGGTGCTGCCCCAGGCCCCCCTTGGGGCCCCCACACCCTCCCGGCCCTGCGCCTTCGCACCTTGAAGTGCACGTGGATGTGGTCCCTGAGCACGTCTACACGGAAGAACTTGCGCCCACAGATCTCGCAGGTGTACTTCTTGTCCCCGTGGGTGAGCAGGTGCTTGTTCATGTTGCTCCGGCAGGAGAACACCTGGGCCGGGAGATGCCACATGAGGGCAGCTGCCCGGAACCCACGGAGAACACTTTGCCCCGCTCAGGTCAGTGTGACAGCGCCTGTCCCGGTCTGCTGGGAGCGGGGCCAGCTCAGGCGACTTTAGCTCAAGGAGTTTCTTTCTGCAGTACTGGAATTGAACCAGGGCCTCTGCCTGGAGCTCCACCCCCAGCCCCTTTGCCTTCCGAGATGAGTCTCGCTAAGTTAGTCCCCTCAGCCTCCAGAGCTCTGGGGTCACAGGCATGTGCACCAAGCCCAGCTCCCTTTAAACACTTCACCAGCACGGAGCCCACCAGGGAGCCTGCGCTGCGTCAGTGCCACAGCTTCGACTAACTGAACGCCCAGGCCAGAGGAGAGCTGCCTGCCTGTGCTGAGGGCAGCCCTGCTGTCCTGGTGCTCTGTGTGCAGGGACTTGGGGAGGGGAGCCACGCCCACATCCCACAGGTCCCTGGGGTCACCTCTATGGCCAGCGCTGACCTGGGGTGGTCCATACAGGGCCTGTGCTGCCGGCATGGAGCAGGAGCCACAGCAGATGCCACACCGCCCATCCCATCCCCGTTCCAGGGCCCATCCGCTCACTGGGTGTGGGTGTGCATCCCCCTCCCGATCCCCAGCCCCAGCCCGGAGCTCTGAGTCAGAGGGCCCCAGCCTACGCTGGGCTTTAAAAAGCAATCAGAATATTTTGTGTGAAGGTAAACAAATGCACACGCACTGGCAGAAGGGACAGCCGGTGCTCTCAGCCGCCACCCCGGGGGGCACATGGGGAGGTGGCACCTGCTAAGGAAAACCACTGTTCCCGGCTCATTCCCGGCACCTTCGCCCCAAGGAGGCGGTGCATCAGGTGTCAGCGGTGAGCACGCACCAGGGTCCAAGATGATCAGAGCTACTGCAAATTCCCCGCAACTCCGTGCTGCAGCTGAGTTTCACCGAGGACAACGGCGCACGCTCCCCGGCCCCCGCCCCGGCCCCCTGCGATCCAGGCATTACCTTGCCACACACCGGGCACCCCGACGGCTCCTTCTTGTAGCGCACCAGGCTCTCGCTGCCGGACTCCAGGTCCTCTCTTTTCACTCGCCGCACTCCTGAAACCCCGACCCGGGAGGCAGTGAGCACCGGGCCTGTGAGATGGCCCAGGAGGGGCCGCCCAGAAGGGACAGAGCTGGGGCAGGTGCAGCACGCAGCATGCAGCCGGCAGGGAGGAGGAGGCCACAGTGGCCAGAAGGGGCTGCCACGCACAGGGCACCCAGGCTTCTAGTTTGGAAGAGCGACGAGGAGCCTCGATTGGACAGGGGTCTGATTAATCCCAGAGGCCTCTGGAGGCTGCAAGAAGGCAGACTTCTTATGGGAAAACCCTCATCTCCACGTCTTGCAAATCAAACCAGACAACTCAGGGTCAGGGTAAGAAGTCAGAAGATCATACAATCTTTTGGTTTGAAAGGATAGGAGTAGGATAAAAACAAACTCTGATCTTTAAAAAAGCTCACACTGGCTGGGTGCAGTGGTGCACACCCAGGTTGCAGCAGTCAGGAGGCTGAGGCAGGAGGATTTCTTGAGGCCAGGGGTTCAGGGCCAGCCCGTGAAGCATAGCGAGATTCCATCTCAATGACGATGATAATAAAAAATGTTCATGTGAACACAAGCTTTGACAGAAGAGAGCAATGCTCAGTGTTTTCCCAGGGGCATTTCTACACAACAGGATGTCAACGCTGAGCCCGGGAGCAGGGCGTGGAGCCAGGCAGACCCAGACTTCCGGGCACATGGGCCGGGCAGGTGTGGTCGGGGCTCCCAGGTGCAGCGACACTGCAGAGCAGCCTCAGGCCCCGAGGTGACAGCCTCAGCCAGGCTGTGTCCCCAGCACCCAGTGGCCTTGCAGGGGCCTCGGGGCGTAGGGGCCCCCAGTTCACCGGCCCTGGGGAGGGGTGATCGTTACTGCAGCTGCACAGGGTGAGGAAACTGAGGCACGGCAGCTTGCCCAGGGCTCCCCAGGGGCTGAATGGGGGCTGGAGACTCCCTAAGTAACACCGAGGGAAGAAGACCTGGTGGGTCTTCACGCACCACGCAAAAAGGGCACAAATAAAGAAGTGTGGAAATTCACGTGGGATGTGACCCTGGTCTTGTTTAATGAAGGTGTGATGTGGGTGTGCACACACATGTGGGCATGGGCATGCAGCGGGCAATGATGTGCACACCTGTGGATACTTGTGTGCCTGCATGTTCATGTATAAGTGTGTGTATGGATGCACTTGAACTGGGCATGGCTTTGTTAGCTTTCATTTTCTTTTTGTTTAGTTTTCGGGTTTGGTTTTGCTTCTGAGACAGAGTCTGGTGAAATGGGTATGCGCCGCCGTGCCTGGCTTTGTCCTCCTCTCAGCGAGCACAAGCTGTTTCCCTGCAAAGCAGTGCTTTCCGGTGCCAAGTAAAGGTGTCTTGGTCGGGCGCAGAGGACAGTGGTCCTCAAGGGAAGGCCAGGCTGCTCAGGGGCTGGAAGCACCTCCTGAGGTGAGGGCCTGGGCTCTGCACCCTGAAGTCTCCACCTCCACACGGACCTGCCTCGCTCCCCTCCTGGCCTCCTCCTGGCAGGGGCCCTGTGCAGCTCTGCACTGGCCCGCAGGGGCTGCTCCGGCCACCCTGGCTGTGCTGGGCTGTGTGCCCCTGGGGATGCTGCCTGGGAAGCCAGCTCACCCGGGCCGCTGCACACAGCCTGGGGCAGGGGGCTGTTGACAGCGCTCCCTGGCAGCTCCAGGAGTGCAGAGCGTGCTGGGGAGGGACTGGCTGGTGGCTCCACACCGGCTGAAAGCCAACAGAACATGCAGTTTCATACAGGGTGGGTTTCCCCACTTTGTGCCAAACAGGAAGGGCTTTTTTCCCACGATATTTGCTTTTTAGACAGGGCCTGGCAGTGTAGTGCAGGCTGGCCTGAACTCGAGGCAATCCTCCTGCTTCGGCCTCCTGAGTGCTGGGGGTACAGACATGTGCCCCTGCACGCAGCACTTCCCACATAGAAGCCTCCTGGGGGAAACTCAAAGCCTGTGCCCACTGGCGCCCGGCAGCCTGCTCACCCTCCAGGTGGCGCCGCTGGTGGTCAAGCATGACGTCCTTGCGGTAGAACATCTTGCTGCAGACCCCACAGGCGAACTTCTTGTCCCCGTGCTTCTTCTTGTGCTTGGAGAGGTTGCTGTTGGTGGAGAAGAATCTGAAACACATCTCACATTGGAACGTCTTGTCATCTGTCCGGAGAGCAAAAGACAGGGCTCTGGTCACCGCGCAGCCCTGGGCTTGTGTCCCGCGGGTGCCCGGCCCCTCCTGCCTCGGCCACCTGCCAGGTGCCCTGCCCGACAGCAGCCACGGCCCCAGCCGCCTGGCCCCTCCTGCTCCCCTCCCCAGCAGTACTGATTGGGCGACGCCCGCGGCCAGGCACTGGGTGCTGAGGGGGGCCCTGCAGGCTCAGGCAGCCTGCACTGCACGGCGCACCCAGCTCAAACCCCGGACAAAGCAAACCAGACCCCGTGTCCCTGGCCTCGTGTTACAGACACGCTCCACACACACCTCAGATAGACACGGCACACAGAGAAACACACCCACTCGCCCCACCCCACGCTCCCTACCAACATGAGCCATCACCCAGCGCACACTCACACTGTAACCGCCCCGTCCTGGCCGATTGCCCCTCCTCACAGGCAGCGCCCAGGCCCCGGGGCTCCGCCCCACGCCATCTTCCTCCAGGCCCTGCGCCTGCTCTCTGGGGTCCTCCAGGCAGAGGTGACACGGCGTCGCCCCCCCAGCTCAGGAAGCCAGTGCCTGGCGCAGACCCCCACAGCCGTGTGGACAGGGCTGTCCCATGTCCTCCCTACAGGCGGCTCGGGGCTCAGCCTTACCACTTGCTCCTGCCGCCCCTGCGGACCCCTGGGCTGGGTCATCTCCCCATGCTCCTGGGAGGGCCTGGCAGTCAGTGCCCGGGTCCCCGGATGCCGGCAGTGTCCCCAGCCTCAGCCAGCGGCGAGAGCCAAGTGTTTTGACACCACCGGGGCCTGTGAGACGCTGCCCGAACCCGGGGTGGGCACAGCCTGGCGACATCTTCCCTCAGCCCTGCTCCATGCGCCCCGAGGGAAGGAAGTGGGCCTCAGCTGTCCCATGTGGGACAGGAAGGGCTGTGTGCAGCCACAAGGCTACGCCAGGGCCAGGAGCAGAGGAGGTGGCGGCAGGCAGGAGACCTGGGGGAGACCAAGCCCGGGCCACACCCAGGCCCAGCAGGGAGCACAGGGGTGAGGCACAGGGGGCTCCAGGGCCGGGAGGAGGAGGCAGGCAAAGCCCGGCATCCAGCACCTTCCTTCCTCCTACTGTTCCTGATTTTCATTTCGGTCCATCCGTGTTTGCAGGGCTAAACGGGTGTGCACCACACGGCTTCATTCTCCCGTCACCCCCTCCCCTCCAGCTCTGAGTCCTCTTCCCAGTCCTAACAGATCTCTCTCCCCATTTCCTATAATCTGTCTTTTATTCGCTCTTCCATTTATTTATACTCTGGATTTCTCATCTAAGAGACAGCATGCAATGTTCAAGCTTGCATGTCTGATTTAGTTCACTTAGCATTATGGTCTCAGGATGCATCCATTTTCCCACAGCTGACTCAAGTTTATCCTTCTTTATGGCAGAGTAGTGCTCCACTGTGCATTGCTTTCCTTTGCTAGCATGAAGCACTGTTCATAGGACATCACCCCTGCCTGGACCTGTCTGGCCTGGCATCTAGGGGTGATGTCCCGTCACCCCCAGCCCTGCAGGGCATGGGTATCTTGACTGCCACGCGAGTGAATTCATTGTGACTTTGGTGGAACATAGCATTCGGCCCGCTCCCTGGTCACACCTCCTCAGTTAGGCATTGGAGGCGACTGAGCAACACAATCTCTGCTACCACGGCTCTGTGCTGCCGCGTGTCCTCAGCGTGATGCTCAGGAACAGGTCCCCTGGCCCAGGGACGCCAACCACACAGCTCTGTGTAGGGCCGCACCTCACAGCGCTGACCCGCTAATCAGCAGGACACCTACGGCAGCATGGAGCCCCACGGTGGGCAGTGCACACGGCGCCTTCCGGGGCAGGTGGGTATGGCAGGAGACCCCCGGGAGCCCCAGGGATCCGCCCAGACGCCACCCCCACACTGTCGGCCGCCTGGTCCCCAGTGACCTCCTCCTTTCGTCGCCCTGGTGCCAGGGGGCCCACGCTGTGTCCCTGCCACCGCAGCCATGGAGGACAGTGCCATGCGCCCGCCCTGCCCAGGACAGCAGGGGCAGCTTGCTCAGAGCTGGGGCCTGGAGCCTCCGCTGCTCCCCAGGGCCCGCTCAGGGTCACGGCAGCACAGGGGGCACCGGAGGACAAGGAGGGCGTCTGCCCCAGAGAAGTCACAGCACCGCGGGAGGCGCAGGGAAGCCCACCGCCACCCACGCACAGCTGCCCGCCTGTGCACGGGGACACGCGATGGTGCACCCCAACTCCACACGGCGAGCAGAGCCGCACAAGCGCAGGCAAGAAGGCAGCGCACAAATGAGCCCCACCAGGCTCTCACCCCGACCCAGAGCATCTCGGGAGAAACGTACTCGGCGCCTCCCTGCTCGCTCTGTGTCCCCAACAGCCGTCCCTGAACCCTGTGCACCGGCAAGCAGCAAGAGCTGCTCTATGGCCCCTGCTGACTCCTGACCCAAGAAACAGATGACCCCACAGGGCAGACCCTGGGCTGGTCTCAGGCGGATGCCACCTCCCAGGCAGAACCGCGAGGCCCTCAGGGAGGTGACATCTCTAACAGCTGCAAATGAAACGGAGGAGCTTGGGGCAGGCAGACCGCCACGCCAGAGGGGAGCACTACACACCACAGGGGAGCGCTGGGCGGAGGCCTGGAGTCTGGGGTGACTGCTGGAGTCAGGGGCGGGGCCTGCTGTCTGGGGCACACCGGCAGGGGGCTTTGGGTGCAGGATCACCAGGTAGCTCCCCGAGCCCACTGCTACTCTGGACACAGAAGGCTCAGAGCTGCGAGCTCCTTTCCCCTCAGAACAGCCCTGCCCCGGCCAGCAGAATGGTGGGTGCAGATGAACACACACTGCCTCCATATGGAGCCCTCAGAGCTGAACAAAGGTGCCCCAGGGGAGCAGTGGCCCTTCAGAGGCTCCTGAGCGCCATCAGGAGGCACAGATGGTGTGGGCCAACGGGAGCTGGTGGGCGGGGGCGGGCCTGGAGGGTCTCCGGGCTGACACCCAGTGGCCCCCATTTGTACGCATCCCAGAGAGAGGACGCAAAGAAGACCGTGACCCTGCCCTCCACATTCTCTGGTGACTGCTCAACTGCCTGGGCCTCCACTGCACAGCCACCCCCAAAGCACAGGGCACCCCAGGCCTCAGGGAATCACGGCCAGGAAGACAGCGCCCCCTCCTGGGCTCCAAACCATGCCTCCTCCATGATGCAGGAGATTCCACCAGAATATGCAGAGTTTGTATTTTACAAAGAATTAATACAGTAAAAGACACATTGCCATGAGTCCCCCTCAAAATCCTCCCTGTGCTTCAAACACACTCATCCCATCGCCCTTGTCACTTCCTGCAGCAGCTCTGGAGTCCTCCTTCCTGAGTGTCTTTATGACGTGTGATCAGAAATATGGTGGCTGTCGCTGCCGAGCGCCACTCATGGAAAGGCTGGATCGTAAAAACACGACACTATGTCTGTCCTCAGCCACCTTAGTCACTGGATCTGGCACTGTGTGACTTCGGCTCTTCCCCAAAGCCAGAATGACCAGGAAAGGGACACATTTTGAATGCATTCAGGACACTGAGGCAGCAGCTAAGCCAGCACAACTAAAGACACTCGGGCAAGAGGGTCCAGAGCCACTGCAGGAAGTGGCGAGCACGGTGGGGTGGGTGCGTCTGAAGCGAGGAGGACCGTGACAATGTGGCTTTTATCAGAACAAGTTTTTCAAAATGTCAACACTCAGTGTGTCTCCTATCACACGTGCACGTTTTCCTACGTACGCTGTCTCATTTCCCAGCTGTGGACCCAGCTTCCCCAGGCTGATCAGGTCACAGCCAGGGCTGCCGGCCTCGGCCTCTCGAGCACACAGGGTTCCACCTTCCTCCGGAGATGGGACAGAAGGCACGCAGGCCCTGAACAGAGTGCTGGGCTGGGGACCCCACCTGCTGCTCCTCGTCCTGCGGCTGTGGGGCCCATGGCCTGGCCGCCCGCTGTGACCCTCAGGGACGGAGCTGTGCACGGCCTCCCTCACTGCTCACCTGTCCTGCAGTTGTGGAACTCCAGCGCGCTCTCCATGCGGAAGGTCTTCCCGCAGGTGCCACAGCGGTGCCGGTACTCGCCGTCCACCTGGGCAGAGGGACCGGTCAGCCAGATGGGCATGCAAGAGCCGAACCCGCAGCCCAGGCCTCCCTGGCCACCCGCACGGAGGACATGAGGAGCAGAGCTGCTCTCTCTGCCGCCTGCTGCCCGGAGGACAGAAGCCACACTCGCCCTGCTGACTGCACCCGCTGGGCTGCTCAGCAATCACAGGCCGGGGCAGGCAACACCGGGCCACCAAGGACAGCGCCCCTGCTCCTGCCCATGCCCCTGCCCCTGCCCTTCGCAGGTCGGCACGCGGGCAGACACTCGGTCCTCACCCACCTCGTTCCTGCTGTGCTTGTAGGACACGTGCTGCTTCAGGCTCTCCTTACGGCTGAACAGCTTCGCACACTCCTCACACTTGAACAGTTTGTCACCTGGGGGCCGAGCAGGAGCTGAGCCTCTCCTCGGTGGGCACAGAGCAAGGCACCGCCCGGAAGCGCGGAGGCCCGGTGTCCCCGGGGTGGCCCCGGCCACACTCACCGTGGGAGCGCACGTGGCGGCTGAGGTTGCTGCTGTTCTGGAACACCTTGCTGCACACGCCGCACTGGTGCACACGCTTGTGCTCCCCCAGCTGGCGCGCCAGCTTCCGCCGGATGCCGTGCCTGCTGGCCAGGACCAGGCCCCGCTTCAGGGCCAGCGCGCTGCTCGTGTGGTGTGTGAACCTGCCGGCCGGGGCGGAGGGTCAGGGATGGGTGGGACCCGGGCCAGAGCAAAGGCTCCACGCCGGCGGCCAAGCCTCTTCGAGGAGGGCAGAGCTGGCTCATCTGACGCCACCGCGAGAGCGGAAGGGCCCAGCCGGGTCTCCTGAGACAGTGCCCGTCCATGCCGTCTGGCGGCCGCAGCCCATCCCGCTGCTGGGACCCTTACCCTGCACCTCAGCCTCGCTTCCCTCCTCCCGTGAACGTGTTTTTGGTGCTAAGCTCCCTGAAATCTTCCAGGCAATAAAACAAAGTGGAAGCAAATAAGCAGGAGACACCACTGCTGACCATCTGCGGTCTCGGTTTCTGGCGTCCCTGAAGGCACCGTCTGACAGCCCCGACACTACGGGGCGGGCGGGTGCGTTCAGCTTCAGGGCAGAAACTCACCCAGGAGTGGTAACAAAATCAGTTTCCTTGTGCACAGAGAGCAAAGGAGGAGAGCGTGCAGGGCAAAGGCTTAAATTTACTGAGGGGACGGCACTGCGGTGCAATGCGCCCAGCGGCCAGGCAGCAGGACCGTCCGGTGAGACCCGGCTGTTGGTGGGGTCAGCCGCACAGTGCCGGCAGGGGTGGAGCCTGAGGCAGGGGTGGAGCCTGAGCGTGGGCCGCTGGGCCAGATCAGCCAGGCACAGGTCGAGTCTTGCAAGCCCCTCCTTTGAGGGCTTTCGGGTCAGAGTCACAGCTGGAAGCAGAGCGGGGCCGGGAGGGGGCGGTGGGCGCGGGGCGGCAGTGTCCAAGCGGGCAGCTGAGAGGTCAGCGGTGCGTGACCACTGGGTCCCGGGCCCAGCCCTCCCAGATGCGACTCTGCCCGGGGAGGCCACTGGCCCTGCCTCGCTCTCTAGCTCTCTACTCACTTGGGCACCGGGCTGGTGTCGCTCACAGGTGTGGCCAGCTTCCCCAGCACCAGCTCCATGATCCGCTCCTCGGGCGCCGCACTCACAGGCTGGTCCGGCGGGACCTCGGCGATGATCTCTGCCACTTGCCCTGCGCAAAGGGGGTGCGACAGGCAGAGGAGCCGTCACAGGGCGGGGCACACAGCAAACCCAGGACGTGGCCGCGCTGGAGCAGGGCCAAGCCAACATGGACTCCAGGGGCTAAGTCACACTCAGAAAATAAGATTGGCGAAATTTTGGGATGCACACAGTTCTCTGCACATAAAGAAAAGCAAGTGGGGCCAGGATTTAGCTCAGTGGTTCCACCGCCTGCCTTGCACGTGCAAGGACCCAAGTTTGATCCCTGGTAACAAAAGAAAGAAAGAAAAGCAAGTGGGGCGTGGCGGTGCACACCCGTAATGCCAGCCTTCTGGGAGGCTGAGGCAGGAAGATTCCAAGTTCTAGCCCATCTTTGGCAACTTAGCTACTTAGCAAGACCCTGTCTTCAAAAGAGAAATAAAAAGGGCTGGGATGTGGCTCAGTGCAGAGCCTCTGGGTTCAAGCCCCAGTACCACCAAAAAAACAATGTTTGTCTTCAACCAAACTGAAGTTCCTTTTTATTTTTCTTTCTTTTTGGTACCAGGGATCAAACTCGGGTCCTTGCACTTGCAAGGAGGGCAGTGGAACCACTGAGCTAAATCCCCAACCCTCAAACTGAAGTTCTAATGTGTGATTCTTTTTTTTTTTTTTTTTTTGGTCCCGGGGATCGAACTCAGGTCCTTGCGTTGCGAGGCAGGCGCCGGAACCACTGAGCTAAATCCCCGGTCCCGTGCGATTCTTTTTTAAAGCCACAACATCATAACATTACTGCAATCTGTCTTCATACCAACCACAAACGGTTTGGATGGACAGCAGAATCTTCTTACTCATTTAATTAGTTTTGACAAACTAGGGATATTAAAATTTATAATTAGACATGCCGTCCTGAGTATGTTTGGAAAGTGAACCACCACGGTGTCTATGAGTCAGGTATCAGATGGTCACCGCAGCAGGGCAGCAGGATCAGGCGGAGCCACACCTGGGTCCCTCCCCTGGCCCTGCCTGGCCCCCAGAGAGGCAGGGTGCTGTCCCGGCCTCCCCTCCCCTCCTTCCACCCATCCAGGAGCACAGGGACCAGGCACTCTCCGTCCTGCAAACCCCGAGGAGGACGGGGAGCCAGGACACCACACGAAGGTCCCGCTTCGGAATTCTCCTCAAATCCTAAGGATTTCTTCCCATTTTCAGAAAAGAAAGCCCCGGGATGTCCCCAGCAATTAAAGAAAAGGCACCAGGACTGGTAGGGCGGCAGGAAGGATGGCCGGCAGCTGGGCATCACGCCGGGCAAGTGCAGGGAGGTGGCCACTGGGACGGGCGGCCGGAAAGCGGACCCCACACCCGACTGGGCTCCAGCCATGGCCAGGCCGCCAGATTCTGTTTCTCAGGTGCAGTGGGCAAACACTAGGCAGGTGGGCAACAGGCCAGGTGCTGGCAGCTTGGGCAAGGGGCAGCGCCATACCACGCATGAGGACCCTGCCAGGGACGAGCAGGGCAGCGAGGAAAGGGAGCACCTCCACCCTCGTGGGCGTGTCCTGTCCAGCCTCTCCCGCCCAGCGGGGGCGTGGCCCCTGCACGGCACAGGAGGATGGAGGGGCAGAGGGTGGCGTGCGATCCCAGCCCAGGTTGGCCGTGCCCCACCCTGGCACGTGCCAGGCGCCAGCTGCTCACCTGTGGGCTCCTTATCCTCCACGATGACCAGAGGCTGCTCAGGTTTGGACGCTTTGGGCTTCCGTCCGCGTCGGGGCTTCTTCTTCTGCTCTTTGGTGGCCCCGGCACTCTCGGGAGCTGCAGGGGGCTCCCCGTGGGGCGCGCTGGGCTCCTTCTCGGGCGCTGCTGCAGCCTCTTGCTGGCTGCCTGCAGGGAGGCCCTTGGCATGTTCCAAGTGGGCCAGCAGGTGCTCTGCAAGGAGGCCGCAGCTGACAGCATGTCTCGTGGACAGGGCTTCTCGGGGACAGCGCCCACCCCGCCTGCTGCCCATCCCACCTGCCACCCGCTCCCTCTCTGTGCACCAAGCTTGTCTCCTTCTTTCTCTTTTTAACAGAACTGGGATGGAACCCAGGCCTCTGCACTGAGCTACATCACCAACGCTTTTTACTTTTTTTTTTTAATTTTTGGACAGGGTCTCACTGAATTGCCAAGATGCCCAGGCTGAGCTCAAACTTGTCTTTCTCCTGGCTCAGCCTCCCAGAGTGCTGGAATTGCAAGTAACTGTGCCCTTTGTATAGATAAATGAATCTTCATTTCACTGGGTTTGAAAATAAAAACATTTCCATTGCTCTGAACACACCTATAGGTCAAATATGCTTTACCCAAAATGCCTAGGACAAGGAGTGTTTCCAACCGTGAAGTTGTGGATTTAGGGTTTTAGAATTTTACAGAGTTTTGGATTTTGGATACTAATAAGGGATGTTCAACTTATACTATTTTTAAAAATTGGGCTGGGGATTTAGCTCAGTAGTTCTGGTGCCTGCCTCGCAAGCCCAAGGTCCTGAGTTTGATCCCCAGTACCAAAAAAAGAAAACAATGGCACAAGGGCAACAATGCTCTGGTTTGTTTTGAGTGGAGACAGCCTTGGTGGGCGCCCAGCGGAGATGCCTGGTGGGCCGGACAGGAGTGGAGGCAGCTCTCCCCAGTGGGCAAAGGACGCAGGTTGGAAGGAGGACGTGGCCAGGGCCAGGTGGGGCTGGCTTGGTCTCCCCACTCGAGCCGCGTGAGCTCATGGGCCGCTGGGTTGCTCACCACCCAAGGGGCTGGGGACCCAGCCGGGGACAGCAAGAAGAAAGCACAGGCAGCCTCGCAGGCACAGCCGCCGGCAGCACAGCCCAGCACCAACTGCAGAGAAGGCAGATGCCGCAGGCGCTTGGTACACTGCTGGGCACAGGACTCGGAGCCAGACCCTCGTGTCTCCCTGCAGGGTGCTGACAGCCACACCGCATGCAGAGGTCGGGCTGCAGGCTGTGGAGAGGGAACCTGGGGTCTACACAGCCTGGCCAGGTCCCCACAGGACTCCAACAGGGCCAGGCCCCCAGGCAGTGGCCAGAAAGTTGGCCCCAGCCAGCTGTCAGACGGGGAGCAGGGGCAGTGTCCCCACAAGGAGCTGAAGGCCCGAGCCAAAACCCCCAAGGTGCAGAATAAAAGCTCGAGCTAAAACACAAAAGAGGGCCGGGGATTTAGCTCAGTGGTTCCACAGCCTGCCTTGAAAGCACAAGGTCCTGAGTTCGATCCCCAGTACCAAAAAATAAAACACTCTTGGAGGAGTAAAGTGAAAGAAACCCTCTGCTCTGACACTTGTTACATAAACAGCTATACTGGATTGTTTGGGTAATATATTTATATCACAAGTTTGGGATAAATCCATACTGGTGCTTATAAGATTATGAGCGTAACAATTTATTGACAGCTGTGTGATATATACGATTAGCTTTCTGCTTTTTCTAGAGTTAATTATTGCTTTAGCTTTTTAGCAATTGCTTACATATGAGTAAATTACTGGTTTGTTTTTTTTTGTTTGTTTTGGCTTTTTTAGGTCCTAGGGACTGAACTCAGGACCTTGTGCTTGCTAGGCAGATGGCGAACCACTGAGCTAAATCCCCAGCCCTTGTTTTGCTTTTTTGAGACAGGGTCTCTCTGTATTTCAGGCTGGTCTTAAACTCCTGACAATCCTCCTGCCTCAGCCTCCCGAGGGTTGAGGGGTGCACCACCACACCTACTATACGTTCCTGACTGATCTCTGAACTCGCAGGCTCTCTCAACAGCAGAACTCCTCTTTTTACAGTCAAAAGACACCCACTAACCTCTCGATTTCCTCCCTTCTTCCACACCACTCTTCCCGGGGCCTGGGTGTGGCGGGGTCTGGCCCCCAGCATGTCCTCTCCACTCCCTACAAACGCTGGGCACGGGCTGTGCCCTGGATGGACAGCGTGGTGGACTCTGCACTGGGCACGGCTCCCTGTCTGAGCCTCTCCCGCCCGCGGCAGGTCTGTGGTTGCCAGAGCCTTAAGGACGCAGGGCCTGGTCCACAGCACATCTAGCGGTCAGAGGCTGGTGAGGAAGGACGCTGGAGCCAGTGGCAGTGCGCCTGGCAGCGTTTACACCAAGTGGTTCCGGCTCACCTTGGATGGTTTGAGTCCTCTTTCCTGAGCCTCTTTATGAGGTGTGATCAAAAATACAGTGCTGCTGCCCAGCACCATCTGGCAGAAAAGCAGCTCATGAAAACACCATGCTGTGTCCTCATCCACCTTATTCTCCAGATCGGGCACCGTGTGACTTCCGGCTCTTCCCCAAAGCCAAAATGATCATGAGAGGGAAACGTTTTGGGTTAATTCAGGACATCAAGGCAGCCAGGACAGTGCAGCTAAAGACACTCGGGAAAGAGGGCTCCAGAGCTGCTGCAGGAAGTGGCCAGGACCATGGGAGGAGTGTGCTGGGAGTGAGGGGGAGAATTCAGAGGGGACTTGTGGCCACTGTGAGAGAAGCTACCACCACTGCATTTTCTGATCACATCTCGGCTGCTTCATGCGAGGCTCAGAACGAGTCCTCACTGACCGAAACCAGGCAGCCACAAAGGCTGCGCACCATGCTCCTTGGCTGTGGGAGACGTGACCAAGGCTCCGAGTCTGCCCATGCTCGTGGGGAGCAGCACGTGGTGGGTGTGAAGTCACTGCCTCGTCACTGTGACCTTGTCACTGGGACCTGCTGCTTCTCTCTGAAGGCTCTGTCTTCACCCCAGGGTGACGAGCTCTCCTGAGGCCAGGCCGGGTCACTGTCTCTCGCTCGCGCACACCCTACTTCCAGCAGAGCCGCCTCTGCCACCTCTGGGATCTGAGGCCTCCTCCGGACTCCACCCTCTTCCCTCCGTCCGTGCTGTCCTCGCCTCTCTCCATGGCAGGTTCCTTCAGTGGGACCTGTGGCGCCCACCTGTGTCCACCAGGGAGACGCCGCCCATGCCCACCGGGACCTCACCTCCGGTCCGCAGCTTCCTTGGAGCGAGGTGCTTCTCCAGCTGCTGTCCCTTCTCTGTCCCAGTGTCTCCTGGGTGTTCCCAGCCCCGTGTGGCTGGTCTTCCCCGCAGGACAGTCAGAGGGTGAGGGTCGTGCAGGGTGCCTCCGTGTCCCCTCGGGACTGGCCGTCCCCCGAGCAGAGTCACCTCCCTCCGAGGGGACGTTAGCAGCAGGCTGAGGGCCGAGGCCCTGTGTCCTGACCTAGGTCTGTGTGCTGAGGACCAGGACCCCGTGTGTGCTGAGCGGCCGGGGCAGGGTGCCAGGCGCCTAAGCTCCTTGTGCAGCTCCACTCCCCGCCGCCCAGCACTGGCCCATCCGGGCCTTGTCACCGGAGGGACAGCTTCACCGCCCTGCTGGTTTCTGCTTCTCTTGTCGCCTTGGTCACCGCTGCTTCAGGAGCGTCCTGTCTTCCTGTCTCAGCCATGGTAGTGAATTCCAGAGATGCCAAGCTTACTGTGCCCATTCGTGCCCTAAGACAGGACAGGGCTCCCCGAGGGACAGGGGGAAGTTCCAGGACAAGTGTCCGGTCTCCCGCCCAGCTGGTTAACAGCTTCACCCAAAGCCAGGCATGGTGCCGCATGCCTCTCATCCCAGCACTCAGGAGGCTGAGGCAGGAAGATCACCATGAGTCTGAGGCCAGCCTGGGCTACAGGGGGGCTTCAAGGCCAGCCTCTAGCATCCTGGAGCTCTGTGTGGCGGGCCTGTCTTCAAAAAGCATGAGGCAATCTTCATCTGCTTGAATTCACACATCTTCTTTTAAGTTCAATTAAGGAAGAAATGTGTAAGAGAAGTCCAAGTTGAAGCGCTGGTTTGGCTTGAAAGCTGGACAACCCTAGAGGGTAAACCTAGCAAGCCGGACGCTGAAACTACACCATGGAGCTGTCCTACGCCAGGTGGACCTCTCAGGTACAGTGTGATCAGGGCTGAGACCAGGGAACCGCCACCTCTGCTCTAGAACCCTCAGCTCTAACACAGCCCAAGGACGACTTGCTGGCACCAGGGGCGCCGCCCCGATCTGGCACCGTCCTGGGGGCCGGCCCGCGGGGCACACACAGTCCTCTGTCCCCACGGCTCTACTTCTGTACTCCTCAGCTTTTGTCTGGTGCTGCCCCCCATCCTGCAGCCATCGGGTGACCAAGCAGCGTCCACCCCCGGGGGTACTTGGGTGGGGGATGAGCAGGCTGCGGTTGGCAGGGGCCAAGGTGGGCTGGGGCAGTGAGAGTTGGACCCCAGCAAGCATGCAGAGGAGGCTGGGCCCGGTCGCATGAGGCCTCTGCCTGTCACCTGTGGCCACTGGCTCCGCTCAGCCAGAGTAGAAGGATTTTACTTCTTCATTCAAAACCATTCGCCAGCCAGGCGTGGTGGTGCACGCCTGTGATCCCAGCCCTGGGGAGGCTAAGGCAGGAGGATTGCTGTGAGTTTGAGGCCAGGCTGGGCTACACAGTGAGTTCAGGGCCAGCTTGGACTACATACCGAGACCTTGTCTCAAAAAACTAAACAAAGCAAAACAAAAAGCCACATACTACAAACCAGAAAAGTCTTTCTGCTGGCAGGTGATCCCTGTGCTCTGGGTCCCAGAGCTGGTCCCCATCCACCTGGAGAGGGCTGCGCTCACTCACAAACACAGCCCTCAGAGAGCCCCAGGGCCACCCCGCCGTTTCTGTCTTGGAGACAGACAGGAGGCTCCGTGTGGGGCCGCGGGTCATGCCTCCAGCCTCGGGCACGTTGTACACACGATCAGAGTTCACTGCACAGCCGGCCGGCCGCACACGCCCTAAGAGAATGCTCAGAAAGTCCCCAGCTCAGGACTCACTCGACTACCCCAGCCCCCTCTGAGGCGGTCAGCTTGGGCAGGCAACGTGGGACAGGCAGGACGGCAGGACAGCAGGACACCTGCCTGTCCCGGTGCCCTCAAGCCTGGCCACGGGCAGCTGTGTGTGGCCTTGCTCCCCAGGGAAGGCAGCTGGAGGCAGGATGGAGCGGGGATAGCCGCCCCCCCCCCCCGGAAGTGCCAAGATCAGTGTCCACGCAGCAGCCTGGCAGCACCACCCCTGCCTTACCATTGAGCAGCTGTAGCTCCAGGAAGGAGCTGGCACACACCTTGCAGGCCCACGGGCCGCGCTCGGCCTCTGTAGGGGTGCTGGGTTCTGGGGCGCCTGTGGCTGCAAGAGAACAGAGGAGCCTGGTGAACCATGGAGCCCTGCACCATCCCAACATGTGACAACGGTGACAGGGCCGGCCAAGCTGGCATCCCATGAGCTCGGGCAGCATGCCAGGTGCTGCCTCCGTTGCACACACGCTGACCACACTTGTCACTGGAAGCACAGGGATGAGAACCTCGGCTGCTGGCTCCATGTGCCTGGATGGGGCCCTGGGAGAAGGAGCTCAGGAAGGGGCTGGGTGGGCTGGGGAAGAAGGAGGCCATAGGGGGGCGCTATCATTTTCACAGCCTGCAGGGGACCCCAGAGGAAAGTCGCAAGGAGCAGCCAGCCTAGGGCGGGGGCCGAGTGCTCAACAGGCAGAAAAGACACAGGAATCAGTGAATGAGTCGAAGACCACTACTGTGGCGGTTGGGTGCAGTAGCAACTTGATGGCTTTGGGACGCACCCCAGGGATTGGCGGGGTACACTTCTGGCTGTGTCTGGGTGGTCATGGAGGTGACCTTGGCGTCTGTGTCTAGTGCCTTCCTCTCTGGCCCTGGTCCCCTGCTCTGCTTCCCAGCCGCCGTGAGCTCAGCAGCTCTGCTCCGCCAAGATGCTCCCGCCTTGGAGAAGCTGACCGTGAAGTGCATCTCCAGAAACCATGAGCCACACGAAGCTCCTCCTCCTTAGGATTACGGCCTGCGTCCCAGCAGCAGAAACGCTGACTAACACAATTGCCTCTCCAGGAAAGACCTGTTTGCCATTTGTCCCTGAACAGAAGGTAAAAACCACAAAAGGTAATTCTACAATCTTCCAGGTGTTTATTTACTTTCCCATCTGAAGCACGCGCTCAGGTTAGGCTACGTGCAGGGTGACCATGTCACTAGGGGTGTCCTTCCACTCCCTGGGCATGGAGGAGTTGTGGTCACCCTGGTCCTCCTGCATCAGGGGCAACCCCGCTGACAACGGTCATTTAAATCCATCCTTCCACACAGCTGCCCATCAGAGGCCTCTGTGGTGGCGGAGAGCAGACAGGAGCCAGGACGCGATCAGGTGCAGCAATCCTGCCTGACCTCGACTAACCCCGGGCGTCATGAGGGGTCTGTCACCACCCAGACACAGGCTGACAAGGGTGAGTTCCGGGGAGCCAGGGGCCACAGCTCCCCGCCTCCGGGAGTCCCACCCAGCGAGTCTGGCCTCGGAAGTGGCCCAGATCGGGAGACACACAGCATCCCCGTGCTGAGCAGGGGTGGGGTTGGAGCAAGGCCGGTGCAGGGCGGGAGCAGCGTGTGGAAAGCAGCTGGTCTCTCTGGTCCTTTCCACCCCGTCAACAGAAAGGGCCACCCAGGAGCTCGCACCCAGCTCCTGCCCCGCCTGCAAAGAGCACAGGTGACAACCCCACGATAGAGGAGGAACTGCCCTGCTGCGCATTGGGCTGCAGAGTGGTGGGGGCTGGCCCGGTAGCTGAGCTCCCCAGCACAAGGCGTTTGTTGCCGTGGCCCCGGGACACTTGCACAGCCCATCATGGCTCCGAAACGCACTGCCCCGCCCACCGCCAAGTGGACGCACAGCAGTGCCCCCCAGAATCCAAGGTACTCGGCCAATGTGGCAGAGCAGGACCTGGCACAGCCACCAGTCCTCTCTGCAGAGCTACTTGCTGCCACACAATCTTGTGGAGCCAGATCCTCCTGGGGTGGGAGACAGCAGTGTCCGCACTCTCTCTCCACAGCAATGGGGAGCAGCATCTGGCCCCCACGCAGGAGCGGATGGAGCATGCCAAGGGCCTGGCTTAAGGTCAAAGTGTCAAGCAGCAGCCCTCCCACGCTCTGGGCGCTGGTGAAGAGCAACTGCACTCCAAGGCCCAGCGAGGTGGGATGGCTTTATGCCTGGCGGCCCACAGAGAGGGGACGCCCACCTGGGTTACCAGGACAACCACGCACCCCAAGAAGGTGCAGCAGGGCCACGTGACTTAGGCAAGTCCTGCGTTGGTGCACACACACGCATGTGCACGTAGGTACACATGTACCCTGCGCACGTGCACGTAGACCCCGCTCAGGCACCGAGTCCACCCGCACGGCAGGGAGGCGGCCTCTCCCCAGCCAGGGCCCCGAGGCCGGGCAAGCGTCCATCTGTGCTTGGCAAGCAGCCCTGCCACCCGCCTCCCGCACCGCCCCGGCTCGCGGCAGGGACCCACCCTGGCCGCTGGGGCAGGCCTGCTTCAGCATGGGCTTGTCCATCTTCTTGGCATAGAAGGCTGCGTACCACACACGCAGCTCGGCGCCAGGCGGGATGTCGCGCGAGGTGGTGAAGTACACGTCGCTGCCGTGCTGGTAGGCCGTGAGGTTCTGCTGCTCGGGCTCGGCCGCTGGCCGCACCAGCATCATCCAGTTGCAGTCGTCCTCGTTGGAGGTGTCGAAGCACACGGGGTGCCCGTCCTTCTGGAAAACCTGCAGGCCGGGGCGGGCCGGGTCACCGCCGTCCGAGGGCGCCATGGGCTCCTGGCGGTGAGGGGGCTGCACGGACCCACAGGAGGAGGAGGAGCCGAGGCCCCTGGGGGTCTCTACCAGGGACGCCCAGCTCCAGCTGTGACCCGGGGCCCGGGGACCTGAGCCTCACCCCTCACCTGAGGTCCGGGGACGGGACACTGAGCCCTGCACCCAAACCAGCCCGCCCTCCTGCCTCTATTTCTACTTTTGTTAACAAATCCAGTGCCTTTCTTCCCGCCTTTTTGGCTGAGATCTATGTGCCTGGATGGAGGCTCAGTCTTCAGGGTCCTTGCTGAACCTTGCTTCATTATTTGAGACAGGGTCTCGCTGTGTACCCCAGGCTGGCCTCCAACTCGAGGTGATTCTCCTGCCTCAGCCTCCCCAGTGCTAGGATCACAGGCAGGCACCACCACGCCAGGCTGGAGTGGCCAGGCTTTGACTGTCACCTGGTGTCTCTAGAAGAGCAGTGTGGGGTGCAGATTGTGCACTGAGGCAGGAACTGGGGAAGCCCGCACCATGGAGCAATGGCACAGATGCTGGCCCTGAACCCCCGGCCCCGCCCCGCGGGCAGCGCCATTACCTTCAGCGGAAACGCGGACTCCTTCTCCCACTTGGCGACTCTCCTGGACTCGAAAGGGCCGAACTGTGTGCGCTTGACCAGCTGGGTGACGGCAAACACGCCCTCGGCCCCATCCTCCAGGCGCCGGATCTCCAGGTTGGATGGCAGGGAGGATCTGGGAGCCACAGACAGCGATTGGGACCCCCACCTGGCCCCCACCGAGGACCCTGGAGCTTCCGGAGAGCTCCGGTGACGGCGGTCCAGGCCTGGTCACTCCCACCAATGGCCTCAGTGCCGCCAAACCTCCCCAGGCCAGGGAGGATTCGCCAGGGCCCCAGGCAGAGCAGCGGTTTACTAAACCCTTGCAGATCCTGGGCATGGGTACTACGGATGAGAACACAGATGCATGCATCCCAAGGAAGGCCGGGGAGGGGAAGCAGGGTGGTGCCAGGTGCCAGGTGTTCTGGAAACCAAGAAAGGTTTTCTGGCTAGGCTGAGGCAAGCTGGTCTCCCGCGGTTGTGGGCCTGCTAACTAGGCTGGGTCACAGGCAGGTTGCTGTGTAGGAGAAGGGCACGGGGACTGGGACCTTAGCACAGGGCGGGCCCGGGGCCCCCACGAGAAGCATCCAGAAGTGAGGGGACACGAGGTACAAAGCACAGGGCCTGAGATGGAGGCACCCCGAGGGCCCTGCTTGAGCGAGCAATGGCCTCAATGGGTGCTCATGACCCCGAAGGGCAGCAGGACCCCAAAGGTGTGTGGGAGAAGGGAGAAGATGCAAAAATATTACAAAAATATTGTTTTGAGCAGAACAAGTCCCTGTGAGTGGAAATACACACATGGGTAGGGTACAGCACCGGGGCCCCAGGAATGGCACTAGTGAGAGTTTGAGACACCACCACACCTCACAGGGCAACCTGTTGCCTCCACCCGAGTCACCGAGCCACTAAGGCCCAGAGCCGTCCTGGCTGGACTCGGTGCCTCCATCCCGGCCTCCAGGGCCCGGCTACAGGAGTCCTTCCCGGAATCTGCCATGGCTTGGCCTGGTCACCTGGGATCCCCGTCCAGGGCCTCCTGCTGCGCCTGGGTCCTTCAGACAGCGCCCTGGGACGTCACTCACCTCGCCCTGCTCAGCACGAAGGAGTCCTTGACCATGACCACAGGCCCCAGCTCAGGACACTCAGAGTCGTGGTACTGGCTGCAGTCCTCACACCCTGCAGGCAGAGGTTGCATCAGAGGGGACTGTGTCAGTCTGGGGAGAGGACACTGAGAACAAAGACCAAAGACCTGACCAGCCCTGCCAGGGCAGGGGAGCCAGAGGCACGAGATGCAAACAAAGACACGCCCAGCAGGGCCAGGCCTATGTCTGAAGGCCCCATGCTGCTCCCGCAAAGACAGCGCAGAAATGGGACATTGCCCTCCAAGGAGGAGCCTGGTCCCCGGCACTGTCCGCACCATGGTCACCTCCATGGTGGCGATGGTCAGTGGCCCCAGGACAGGGACCATTTGCTAGTGTCCCTCCCGCTTTCTCAGCCGCAGATGGCTGAACCAAGGGCCACCTCTGCACTGCACTCTCTCCGGGAGAGGCCACTGGCCAGGCCACACCCCAGTCACGGCTCGTGAAGTAAGGGGAGCCACGGCCATCGTAAGAGAAACAGCGAATGTGGACGTGGCTTTGCCCAGACCGCAAGCGGGAGAGCCCATCTGCACCTGCAGCAGCAAGCGGTCCCACAGGTCACTTACAGATGAACATGATCTCTTCGCTGCCATCTTCAGCCATCTCTGACACCTGTTTGGGACACAGAGCCAATCAGTGAGGAGCCTTTGTTTTGGTGACAGCATCTGGCTACATGGCTCAGGTTGGCCTCCAACCCGCCTCATGAGCCTCCTGACTCAGCCTCCCAGAGAGCTGGGAGTACAGCCGTACACCACCACATCCAGCTACAAGCTAGATTTTTAAAAACAATTCCTACCGAGGCCTCTTTGGCCTACGCAGGGATGTTACAGTATACTTTAAATGGAACAAACAGTGGGGCCTCCTGATTAGAGGTCATCTGAAATGTTTTCTCAACTAAAATAACACTGGTTTTAAATAAAAGCAATGGATTTGAATAGCCTCCCGGCTAGCAGTCTTCTGCTAATCTTTTCATACTAGCCATCGGTTTCCATTTGTAAAAACTAGACACCATATAAATATCTATTTTTCGAGACAGATTCTGGCTATATAGTTCAGGCTGGCCTTGAACTCACTCTGTAGCCCAGGCTGGCCTCAAACTTGCAGAGATCCTCCTGCCTCAGCCTCCCGAGGGCTGGGATTGCAGTCGTGCGCCACCACACCTGGCTTCCAGACACCGCTGTTTAAAAGTCGGTTTTATCCTTAGTCCTCCCTGGGCCAGGAATTCTTGGGGGCAGCCATATCCAACTCAACCTTCTTTGAGCTCCTAACCTATCCCTGATGCCTCATAAATGCTCACTGCTGAGGAATAAGCGAGCGTGGCATTATGGCAGGCTCTCTTGCTCACACATAAGCCCCTGCTTGTGTCTATTTCCTGTCCTTGGAGTGTCACCCTAAGAACCTGTGTACCCCAGGCAGCTGAGCACAGCCTGACACCCCCACCCCACCCCGTCAACACATATTTGTTGAGGAATCCAGCCATGGTCCATTTTGGGATTCAGACTACTAAACTGAAAAACGGAAATAAAAACACTCGCCTCATACCGTTTGGGGAGGAACATAAAGCAAAAAGCGCAGTCTGTGCCACCAAGTAATCATCCCCACCCCACATCCTTCCTGCACCCTCCTTCTGGCCCTGCCCCTCTGGGTAAACTGCTGGGTGTCTTCCTAGCAAAGCAGGCCTGCAGATGCTTCATGGATGTCAACCCCACTTGCTGTGCCCTGGTCAGGAGGGTCTGCAGTGGAAACACAGGGTGGCACGAGGCCACCCCCAAACTGCAGCCAGACCCCAGCAGAATAGGGTCCCCCAAAAACTCATCACAATGAAGGTGGGAAAAGGGAGTCTACTCTGGTCTCGCTGGTCCTGGAGGCCTAGATAAATCCTGGGCCTGGCTCGGTCACCTCTCCCTGGCACAGAACTGCCCTGCTCTGTGTCTCGGTCAGACACATCTTCCACGCCCCAAGGACACGTCCCCTCCACGCAGGGCCACAAGGAGTAGAACCCCACTGAGATGGCTTTGGAAGAAGCTACAGGGAAAACTGAGAGGGCAGGAAACCGACCTGGAGTTTTAGCCTCTCACTACACCCGTGTACTGTACCTGACTGGGACAGTCCTCCGAGCGTGGCCTCCGAAACAGTCCTCTAAGCACAAGGACCCGGGCAGGGAGGAGCAAGATGGTGCATCTTCAAAGTCTGCTTAGCCAGGCATGGTGGTGCACACCTGTGATCCCAGCACTTGGGAGGCTGAGGCAGCAGGATCAGTGTGAGTTCACCCTGGACTACATTGTGAGTTCAAGGCCAGCCTAAACTGCATAAGGAGACTCTGTCCAAAAAAAACCAAACAAACCTGTATATCCAAAGTCTCTGCTCTTTTGACAAAGGCCACCCCTTAATGCTCCCAACATTCTTTGTAGAAGTCACCCCAGACTCCCACAGCCCGTGAGAAGTCCCCGAACAAGGGACTGCAAAAAATGGTATTTCAGGCAAAAGGAAAGGATGGAAAAGTGAGCATCGCCATGGTAACCATCAGTCCTGGGAAACCTGCCTCCCTCCGCTGGGTCTCCAAATGTGGTCCTTGGACCAGGAAGCAGCAGCATAATCACTGCCTGGAATTTCTTGGAAACAGGAAGCCTGGGCCCCACCTGGCTCTGCAGAGTCCACTCGGGACAGTCCTCCCAGGCACGTGATGGAGCCCAGGAGTCCACACAACTGCAGCGAGGGCATGGAGAAAGCCAGGGCACGGCAAGTGTCAGGAAGAGGCCTGGACACCTGGCCAGACGGTGACGGGGCGCGAGCCCCTAGCTCAGGCGCAGGTCCTCCACGACCCAACTACGCGCAGGTCATGGGGTGGCAGGCATGGAAGCAACTCTGAAAAAGGCGGCTGGAGCGAAAGAACTAGGCTCTGGCACCAGTGCAGGAGTGGACAGAATGGGGAGCCCAGACAACCCGCCCGAGTGCCCAGCTCGTTTGTGACAAAGGCAGATGCAGCTCAACAGGGGAGGCAGACGGGGTTGGGACAGGTGGACGCCCATGGACCAAAGAATGAACCTTGACCTCAAGTCTCATGAAAACTGACGCAAAATGCACCCCAGCTTAGGACAGAAACATTACAACTTGTCAGAAAACCAGAAGGAAGTCTTCAGGACCCAGGGCTGGCTAGTTCTGAGTGCTTTTATCATTGCGCTTCCGGTGTGCCATCTAAGATCTGCTCACCAAGCCTGTGCCTGTGTTTCCTGCACAAGTCTGACAGCAGCAGTGCATTCTCCAGTTTGGCTCCATCACTCCAGAAGGTGCTTAGCCGAGGCTGGGGATGGAGCCTGCGGGTGGAGCAGCACTTGCCTAAAAAGAGGCCCTGGCTTTGATCAGCACCGCAAATAAAAACCCAGCATCTTTATGTGCTGGGGTGGAGCTCGTGCAGTAGCAGAAAGCCTGCCTGTCATGCACAAGGCCCTGAGGGATATTCACACGGAAAGTTCAAGGGAGTTCAAGGTTCACACTGTGTCTGTCCGTGTCCAGCTACCTTAGCACTACTGATGGCTCAGTACTGATGGCTTTTTGACAGCGGTCAAAAAGCAGCATGCCGCCTGCAATCCCAGCACTCGGGAGGCTGAGGCAGGACGATCACAGTGAGTTTGAGGCCAGCTTGGGCTACATAATGAGTTCAAGACCAGCCTGAACTACACAGCAAGACCTTGTCTCAAAACAAACAACAATAAGATCTTGTCTATAGCCATAAAATATCTTGGAAGATTCAAATATGCCATTTTAATCACATTTTATTTAACCCTATATATGTAAAATATTACACTTTCAACATGTAGTTAATATAAATTTCGGAAGCAGTTTCTTGCCCTCGGACTCGGCGATTTGGTGTGTATTCCCAGCCCCCTTCACCTGGACAGCCGCATCTCCGGCGCTCAGAAGCCAGCCCTGCTCTGGGGGCCCAGGGACTTCTGCTCATGCAGGAGGGGCCGCCCTCCCCGCTCGACACGGCTCAGTGACAAGATGGAAGCACTGCAGGGCGCCCGCAGGTGGCAGATTGGCTCCGGGAGGGGTGACACACTGGCGCCCCGCGGGCCGGAGAATCCCAGCCTCTGCTGGCCTCCGGCAGCGCCCCGGCACCTGCTCTCACCATCAGCCATGGGATGCTGGAGATGGGGGCTGCGGGCACTCCCTGGGCCTCGGTTTCCCCATCTGTACCCCAGGGCTGGACTACACCTTGTCTGAGTCTCCTCGAACCCGTTTAAACTCCAGGCCACTGCCAGCCCCACCCTTGAAGTGCCTCCCCGGCCCCTCAGTGCTGCTCTGTCTACACTGCAGGGCCGCCCCTGTCTGTGCAGCCCAGATCCCGCCGATCCGAGATGCCAGTCCCCAAGTCTCCATCACGCTAACTTCTGGGCCCCGGACCCTGCAGGGAGGCTCCAGCTCCGGGCCCACCTGCTGTAACTCCGCTGGGGCGACGTGGCCCTGGGGAGGGCTGTCCTGACCCGTGCCTGGGCACCTGCACTCTCACTCGGAGACAAGAGTCCCATCAGCCTTCAGCTCCCAGTCCCGCAGCTGCCCATCTGATTTCCTTCCAGCCAGCAAAGCCCGGGGTGCAACTCCCACCCAAAGCCCTCTGCCAGCTCGGCTTTGCTTTATCTGCCCTGATCTGACCTCTCCTGGCTGGGACTTTCTTTTGTTTTGTTTTTTGAGTCTCGAGCCCAGGCTGGCCTCGAATCACAGCAATCCTCCTGTCTCAGCCTCCCAAGTGCTGGGATTACAGGTGTGTGACACCATACCTGGCTGGTACTATTTCTGATTTCTTTTTTATTATTATTATTTCTGATTTCTCCTTTGTTCTCGTTCTGAACTTCTTAGCTTCTTCCAAGATGGCATCTGGATTTCTGACTTCACTTTTGGTTCTTCCAAAGGAGAGAAAACAGGGTCCTCTACCGTCTAAAAAGGGAAAGTGGGCCGTATGGGCTTCAGCAGGAGGACTGGAGCTCTCCCAATGGACGCAGAACTAAGCGGCCCGGTGGGGAGGAGGGTGCTGCACACGTCTTGCCCAACACAGTGCTGAAGCAGCCCTGATGCTCTGCTCACAGCGAAGGTGAGCGGCCTAACTTGGCAACGTGTACATGTGAGGGTCACAGGCCCCCTGTGACTCCTCTCTGGCAGGCAGGCTCCAGGGGGCAGGTTGGCGGGCTCCCAGGGTGAGTGGCCTGTTGCAATACCCACACCTGCAGGCTGGCCACTGGGGGCAGCATCAGGCCAAGACAGAACCTTCTCCAGGCCAGCAAACTGGGACCCACCCACGTTTCCCAAAGACCCTTCCTCCCTGCTCCTCCCAGCGCCTCAAGACGCCACACAGGCCACAGAGGGCGTGTGGGGCTCCAGGTGGGGCTCTGCTCCCACTGCGGCAACCCCGGATCCTCTCAGCCTCACCACAGTGCTCAGCCAAGGTGCGCGCCCCTGTAACAGGGCGGACCGCCCTGGACACCCTGTCTTCCTGAACGTTCCTTCCCCTTCTGGAGTCCTCGGCTCTCTTCTCCCTCCCTCTGCACAGGCACTCACCCCACGGCCCCTCCCCACCTCGCTGCCACTGCACCGACCCAGAAGACATGCAGGCTGCATCTCGGGCACAGCACCCTCCTCATCCGGGATCCAACACTGCGAAGGACCTAACTCCCACCCTGCTATGAGCACTGACGCCCACAACCAACTCCCCTGGCTCGCTGAGAAAGCAGCTGCTGACCCCGAAGCCCACGATGAGCCAGCAACTGTCTTCAGAGGCAGCCACACCTCCCTGAGCGCCTGTCCCCACCCAACACACGTGTGTGCAAGTGACTGACGCCCACCGCCCACCGCAACTTCGCTATTCCACGCCCATGAGTGCACAGAGCTGGATCCGCGTCGGGGCTGTGGGCCCATAGCCGGGCTGCTTCCTTCCAGACTGAGCTGTTGCATTCTCTGGACACGGCTGGCCAGTCACACATGTCTGTCTCGGGCTGGGAGACAACTGTCCAGTGGAAAGCTTCCTTCAGCCATGGACGGGACACTGTCCTCCTTCAGCCTTCTCCACCCCCTTCATCCCGCCACAGAGGCTCAGTGGGGCTCTGAACTGCAGGGCTAGGTGTTCGGGGCCTCTCCGAGCTGCACTCAGGACCATGGCCACCCCACGGCTGGGGACAGTCCCCTGAGCTGCAGCAGCAGAGGGGCAAGAAGGCCAGGGCAGGCTCCGCCCCCCCAACCCAGGCAGCCAATGGCTTCTGGGCAGAGGGCGGTCCCAGACACTCCCACCTCCCCACCAGGGCCCCCGCTGCCGGGCTGCCCCAGGCAGGACCTCCTGTCCCTGCTGCTGGGTCCCTGAAGCAGCTCCAGGGCCTGGCTCTATTTTCAGTGCTCGCCAGTGCCTGGGCACTCCCCACCCTACAGACACGGCCCAGTTCCAGCCAGGACCTCTGGCCTTGCCGGCAGCTTCTGGGTCAAGCTCACCCTGATGGCCAGCAAGGCCCTCATAGCATGAGTCTCTGCTCAAGAGACCCCTCCTCAGACACTGCCTGTGCCACCTGCCTGCCCACTGGGTTTACCAGGCCCTGCCCCTCCCGGCCACAGCTAGGCGCTCAGTACGTATCTCTGTGGGCGTTTAAATGTCCCTGTGCGCACACAGACACCTCGAGGGGAGTGGGACAGGTGCTGTCCACACTGCCACACCTTGGAAGCAGCCGTGAACCACCCTGAAGTCTGTGTCCTTTCCAATGACACTGAAACACGATGCGGGAGCTCGGGGACCGGGCCCCCCTCACATCCAGTGATCCTGAGGGGGACTGGTGCCTGGCAGTGGCGGTGACTTCTTAATTTATTAATTTGTCTCCTGGAGAAACAAGCATCACAGCTGCTTCCAAAATGAACACGATGCTTTTGCAAAGCAGGAGTCAGATATAAGAACAAAAACTCTAAAGAAGAAAATTCAGCTTTTTTCCCTTTGAAAATCCCAAGTCTGATCCCACCAGATCGGCTCCCTGGGAGGCCGGGATCGAGCAGGGGAGCCAGGAAAATGTGGAGCAGGTGACAGTCAGGTCTGGACCAGAAGGTGGCCAGGGAGGGATCCGGCACTGAGAACAGTGAGGCGTGGCTGCACTCTCCAGGGAGGGCTGTCCTGGCCGCCGCTTCTGCTCGGTCACAGGGCCAGGTCACCTTCCCTCGCCCCTGCAGGGACCCTCGGGTCAGCGCAGCTCTCCACGCCTACCGGGTGGACCTGGGTCCAGGAGCGGCTGGGGCGAATGCGGGTTCTGAAGGTTTCGCACAGGCACGGTCCGCGTGTCCGCCACAAGCCTGCCGCTACCATGCTCCCAAATGCTCCCACTTTCTCCCGGCAGGGGTCACTTCCAGGGCGTGGAAATGGGGGCTGCACAGGGGCGAGGCCAAGGAAGCACCTGCCCAGGGGTAGCTCTCTCCAACCGGGGTCAAACTCACCCCCAACACTGGGGCCCACGGGGCCGTGCCCACCCGCCCAGCCCTTCCCGGGAGGGCACGTGTCACCTGCTAGCCCTCCCCCACCTTCTCGGCCACAAACATTCAGGAAAGGAATTAGCAAAGGGTCCTGGGAGCCGCCACCCGATCTGCTTTTCTACACCCCAAAGGGGTTGGGGGCCCAGGGCCCTCGCGGGCTCCCCACGGCTGTGCCCGGGCCGGGACAACGGCATCCAGGCGGTGTGGGCGTCGCCGGCCTCTGGGCCTGGCGTGGGCGGTGGGCGTGGGTGCTGGGCCCGGCCTCGCGGAGGAGGTGGACGCCGGGCCCGAGCGGGCAGCGGCCTGGACGCGGCCCGGCCGGCGGTGCGCGTGGCGGGCCGGGCGTGGGCGTGGGCGTGGGTGCGGTGGGGCCAGGCCAGGCCGACGGGCGACGGGGTGGGCGACGGGGCGGGCGGGACCGGGCGCGGGCGCGCGGGGCGATCCCGGAGCGGCTCCGGAAATCCAGCCGGGTTTTGACTCCGATCGTCGGCGCCCGGGGCCGCGCGGTGACAAAGAACCGGCGGCGCGGGGCCGGAGCGGGGCGGCGGGGCGCGGGCGCGGGCACGGGCGGCAGGCGGGGCCGGGGCGGCGGGCGGGCGAGGGCCGGGGCGGCGCGGGGCGGGGGCCAGGGCGGCGGGCGGGCGGGGCCCGGGGCTCTACCTGCGCGGGACGGCGCCGAGCGGGGCCGGATCCGGACTCCAGGTTGCGATCCGCTCCGGAAACTGCGCAGCACCGGAAGCCGCGGGGCGGTGGCGCGGCATCCTGGGAGTTGTAGTGCGGCGGGCGGCGGCGCGGCCCGGAGCTGCCCGCTGGAGCGGGGCTGGGAGCGGGTACCGCCGGCCCAGCGGGCTCCGGGGTTGCGGGCTGCCCTGCCTAGGGCTGCTTCTGGCTCGGCGGGAGGCACTGGCGGCCCCGCGTCCACGCCAAGCCCCTCGCCGGCGGCCGGAACGAGCTGCCCAGCGCTGGCGAATCAGGAGAAACCGCCCCGTAGGGAATGAGCGTCTGAGGCGCGGTTCTTGAGGAGGTGTCGACTCCTGCCTGCAGCGCACGTGCAAAGACTGCAGTAAGGCCGCGTCCATTCATCAGATTGGCGAAGATCGAGTTTAGAGCGTTACTTGGAAGAAAGCAGTGCCGCTCTGCTGGCCGCCGCTGGTGGGCCGTGGCCTCCGCCCGGAGCCCGTGGCTGTCCACGAAATCTCAAGGCCGTGGACCCCAGGGTCCCACACCCAGGGGCTCCCCTGCAGATAGACGCCTGTGTAGGTTGGGGACAAGCGGCCCGGGGTGCCTGTGGGCAAACAGGCTGCAGCGGAGTGGAGGGTGCGGGGCGGCCCTCTCGCCTCCCCAGGGTCTGCCAGGGACCCGGACCGCTGGCCAGGTCTGCCCTCTGCTCGGTCCCTTCTGGGCTGGCACGGCACTCTCCCCGCAGCCTGCCCTCCAACCCTCCACACTCTTGCTTCTGGTCTTTGTCCAAATGCTGCCCGCCCCCTCCACACTCGTCTGACACCACCGTCCCGGATACCGGGGCGATCTCTTGACTCCAAAATGCCCCACTGGGCGCCCCATACTAACTTCCCAGCAGCACCCACAAGCACAAGCAGGTAGTTTACAGATAAAAGTGACAGTCACAGCAGGAGCGAAAGACACCTTCAGTCCTTCCTCTTATACGTACTGCACGGCCCAGGGTTGGGGTTCACAGCCACCTGCTGCCCCAGGCCTGCAGCATCCAGTGTCCTTCACGAAGAGCACTAACGCAACGCACCATCTTCCAGCCGGGCAGAAGAGGAGAAATGCCCAGCTCTGAAGGCTGCTGGGGGAAAGGGACCCATGTGACCATGACGGGTGACCCTGCTTAGTAACTGCAGCGTCCTGGGCTCCCGGGGCCTCTGCCACAGAAGGTGCGTCATGGAGGGTTTCAGCGAAACATCCCAAGGCCTTGCCACAGACAGGTGATGGACGAACGGACAGATGGACGGATGACAGATGTCGATCAGCGGGCTAAGTTGCTGCGTCTAGTGACAGGTGTGTGTCTGTAGGCAGGTGTGATATTTTAAAAATGACTGTAAATGTTTTGGGGGTTTTTTCTTTTGTACTGGGGATCGAACTTGGGACCTTGTGTTTGCAAGGCAGGCAGCAGAACCACTGAGCTAAAGCCCCGTCCCCGACTGTAAATGTTTTTATTTTTATTTTATTTTACTTTATTTGTTTGGTACCGGGGATCGAACTCGGGTCCTTGTGCTTGCGCAGCAGGTGGCGAAACCACTGAGCTAAATCCCCGGCCCTGTAACTGTTTTTCAATGGGACGGGCTTCCATGACCCACCCTCCTAGGAACACTGTTCTCCCCCAACACACACCAGATGGGGCTCCAGCCCTGCTTTTGCCAACCAGCACCCTTGGTTGGTGTAACTTCAACTCCTGTTGAAGGTATCATAGTCAGGCGTGGTGCTGCAATCCAGCACTCGGGAGGCTGAGGCAGGAGGATCGCCACAAGTTCGAGACCAGCCTAGGTTACAGAGTAAGTTCAAGTCCAGCCTGAACTACTAGGGAGACCCTGTCTCAGAAAAAAAAGGCATCATAGATGTCCTTAGCCACTTCTCTGCTCACCTCTACCTTTTTAATCTAATTTTTATCATACAGATAAAGAGAAAAGACGACTATTAGCAAATAAATTAATTCCTACTGTGTGCAAAACATGGAATCTTACTATGATATTCTTGCCTGTTGCAGGCAGCCCTAAAGTACGGGAAAGACCATGTAAGGCCACAGTCATTAACCTCTGCACTTGACTCAGGCAGGCAGGTTAATGTGGCTGCATCCAGGCAGTGTAGGCAGGTTGGCCTGGACCCGCATTCCCGAGGGCACCCACAGCAGGTGAGGTTGGAAGGCTAGTCGGCGAGGACACATCTGGCCTTCAGCAGCTCTGTGCTGGCAGCCTTGCCCAGACCAGTCGTGCCCACAGCTGGGCCGGCTGCTGTCCCCACCTGGGCCACCTGCCCTGGCAGATGTGGACAGCAGGGGTCCTCTTGGATCACGTGGGTTCCCACGTGGTTGGGCAGTCTGAGCTGCACCCTGCTAGCTCTGCAGATGTGCCCCGCAGCAGGCCTGCCAGGCTCTGCCACTGGGGGACCGAGGCCCAGACAGTCCCCAGTGTGAGTGTCCACAATTCAGCTCTCTTTCTGAAAGTGTGATTTTAGCACACACCTGTAATCCCAGCATTCCAGGAGGCTGAGGCAGGAGGATTGCAAATTTGAGCCTAGCCTGAGCAACATAGTGAGACCTTGTCTCAAAATAAAAAATTAAGGCTGGGATTTAGCTCAGTGGCACCGTGCCTACCTTGCAAGCGCAAGGTCCTGAGTTTGATCCCCGGTACCCAAAAAACAAAAACAACAACAACAAAAAATAATAAAAAGGGTTGGGAATGTAGTTGAGTTCAACAGCCATGGGTTCAATCTCTAGTAATGGGGGAAATGTCAGGAGGAAAGTCTTCTGCTGAGCGCTAAGACTGAACAGACGGTTCCCCACCTGCCCCTCCTTTAGGTCAGCTGCCTGTGATGGGGGCCCCATGCAGGGACAGAGAGGGTGACTCAGACCCTCCCCGCACCCAAAGGACTCCCAGGACGCACAGGGCTCGGCAGAAACCACTCAGTGTGCTGTGTTCTATGTGCATGTTTATTTCTCCCAACGACTGCTCAAACTACACTGCAGTCCTCCGGTGGGACCTGTGGGGCCAGGGACACAGTGCGGGGTGGGGTCATCGTGTGTAAAGTGCTGCTGGGGCTCCGTCACCTCCATGGAGCCTGATGGCCACTCGCATGCCTTGTCACACCAGGCCTCTGCCCTGGGAACCTGCATTTTCTTCTCTTTAGATGTGGGACTGACCCAGCACTGGAGAAAAAGCACACAGCGGAAGGCTTGGGGACAGTGGGGCCACAGCCTGGGATCAGCAGAGAGCCCTGCGGTTCTGGGGTTCTGCTGCCTCCCCATCTGGGGCGGTGGAGACAGGGCCTGGCATCCAACTTGGTCCCAACTGAGGCCTGGGTTCTGGCCCCCGGAGGTGGACAATTGGACTTCCATCATCCACCAGGGCCTACAAAATACCCGCTTTCTGGTGCAGCAATGCAAACTGACCCTTCCCTTTCTGCTCAAGAAGAAAGTCCCAGGCTCTCTTTGGCAGATGCAGCCAGAAATCTAGATGGGTGAAGACCAGGCAGGCAGCCATGGTGAGGAATCTAGGGCTGGTGTTGAACTCAAACTTGAAGCTCGATTAAGATAAAGTGCTCGTGTGGACCCTTCTCACAGCAGGTTTTCTATTGGAACAGGAGGTCTGGACGTTCATTATTGGTACATGAAAATGCAACACTCCCCTGAAAGGCCTCTTCACAGCCCCTTAACAAAGCAGGGCAGGGGGTGGCTGGCTCATTCCAACTACCCCACTGCCTGCTTCCAAAGACACAAACACGTGTCAGTATCTCTGTCCAGGAGGAATTGCTTTTAAAATTTAATCTGCAAAAAATTTCATCAAGATGAAATAAAAATACACAAAAGCCCTGAAGCCACTAAAACTCGTGGCAGGTGACCCACCTACCAGCGTTGTTAGCATGTCCCACATCACATGACCCCATCTTTACTGTCAGTGACATGCACTGTGACACAAACACCTTACACCACTGAAAAACAGACCCCCGGGGGACGCTAGGAGTGGGGCCTCACAGCTTCAGGATGGCCCGTTTTCTCAGGGGCCCCGAGGCCACCTGCGGTCTCTGGTGTCTGTCACCCTCTGCGACACTAGTGATCTCTGTCACAGGGAAAAGGCCACTTGGTGGAGGGCACACAGGTCACTGCAGGAAGCAGGATGGTTGAAACAGCTCTGTCTGTCTGAGAGCGAGGAGCAGAAAGTTCAAACACCAGCATACGGAACTTCCAAACCAAACCGCGGAAACTGGTGGCAGGGCGTCCCTAACGCAAAACTCCCAAGTCAGAAGCCCTCCGAGCACCAGGGCACTCACGAAGTTTCAGGTTTCTGAGCGCTTTGGATTTTCAGATTAGAGGATGATCAGCCAGGAAGGGCTGTTCACACATTCCAGGCAGGAGAACCTTGAAACATCAAGCACTTCTGGCCTCCAGACATTTTGGAAAAAGGGAACGAGGTCTGTACTAAAAACTTCTGATCAGGGTCTGAAATTCTGACACATCGTGTCCTCTCAGGGTTAAAGCCTTGTAAGCTCAGCGAGATGGTGCACACCCGTACTAACCCCAGCCACTCAGGAGGCTGAGGCAGGAGGATTGCCAAGTTCAAGGCCAGCCTATTTCAAACTAACATTTGAAAACTGGGGCTGGGAGCATAGCTCAGTGGTAGAGCACTTGCCTGGCATGGGCAAGGCTGTGGGGTCAATCCCAGTACTGAAAAGAAAGAAAAGAAGAAAAATGTTTGTTGTATGTCACAAGTTCTGCCAGCACGTGACAGTAACACTTCGAGTACGAGGAAAGATTAAGGGGACCCTCCACTCACAGAGGTAAGGAGTGGTCTCTGACTCGGGACACTAGCTTGCCAAGGTGTGTGTGGGGGGCTTGGGGACTTTACAATGATTAAATTAGAAAGAGCCTTTTTAGAGCCGGGTACTTAGCTCAGTGGTGCTGCCACCTGCCGCGCAAGTGCAAGGTCCCGGGTTCGATCTCCAGTACCAAAAAAACCAAAACAAAACAAAAAAATAAAAACAGTAGTTACAAAGTCGTGGTAGTCACTCCGTAACTCTGTGAATTTGAAAGCAAAATTTCTAGTGTAGTTTTCGAATCTGTCCCTCCAAAACAGGAAAGAAACACAAGTGCTGTTGTTTGGGCTTCCTTCCAGGCATCTGCTCACCACCGGTGGTTTCCCCAGAATGTGTTAGGGGTGCACAACTGGGCCCCGACCCATGCTGGGAGTCGGGCCTCCCCCAGCCTTCCCCAGCTCCAGAAGCTGAATCTGTGAGGCCCCCACCTGCAGGACAGTCACCCTGCAACCTGCTCGTCCCCTGGCAGGAACTGTCAAGGGGCCAAAGCGCAGTGCTCGCTGTGAGCAGACTGGACAGCACCAGCCTTGGGCTGGGAAAGCGGTCTCTCGGTGCTCAGGGACAGAAAACCGTGTGCCCCTTGAAGGACACCCCAAAACGTGGCTAGGAGCGCTGTGCACAGTGTAATCCAGGAGAGCCCCAAGAAGCTCCTGCGAGTCGGCCCATCTGTTATTGAGCTTGCATTCCTAAGGCTGACCCAAAGACACAAGGTCATTTCCTCCTCTACAGCCCTGACGGGCTTTCCTGGGCTGTCAGCCATATCTGGCAAGATCCACGCATGTGCACCTGGTGAGCTGGTGCTCGCTGCCCCGGCTTCCTGTGCCAGGCCTGCTGCACAAGCAGACGGGAGGCAAACCTCCTGTCTCCAGTCCCCTAGGCATCCTGCGCTTGATGTGCCAGAGAAAAATGTAAATCCACTTGGCCTGAGAGCATCTCCAGCAGCCAGTCGGCTTGGGGAAACTTGGAAGTGTTGAGCAAAATATGCATAGGACTGATGCAGGGCTCGCATACAAGGTCAAGTTCTATGGCTAATGTCAAAGGCAGAAGCCTTCCTATATTTGTTGAAGCATTTCCATTCCTATCATAATTTGTGTTTATCAAAAATCTCACTAGGGCCGGGGATTTAGCTCAGTGGTTTCACTGCCTGCCTCGCAAGCTCAAGGTCCCGAGTTCGATCCCTGGTACCAAAAAAAAAAAAAAAAAAAAAATCCCACCACGCCCCACCTCCGTCCTCCAGGCCAGGTTCATGTTTTTGTTCTGGCAGAGGACCAGGGCCGTGTCCCACCCACATGGTGCCCAGGGACAGCGTGGGGCTCCTCCTCCCCATGCGGTCAGGCGTGGAGCCCAGCACTCTTCTGGGGGCAGCGTGGGTGTGCCAGCCCTGCCCCACTGCAGCCCCACAAAGCATGGTGCTTCTCTCCTTCCGGAAGAACCTCACAGCAGGCTGGAGCATGGCCCAAGCCAGGGCCGGCAGGTCCTGGGGGGCACCTGGCACATACTGGGCCATCAGCCCTCTTTGGCCAAAGCTGAAGATGCCAGGTGCTTAGGCCCAGAGTGCTGGAAGGAACCCAGCAAGAAGGCAGGTGTTGGGCATCGGCTGGCACCCGCTCCCTCCTGGGCAGGCCCACGTCAGTCGTCCTCGGCTTCCTGAGGAAGGAGTGGCCACGAGGGCTACGTGCAAGGCTCCCCGGGCAAACCGTTCACGGCGTCCCTGCCCCGCTGGCGAGGGAGCAGCTTCTTGTTCAGGATGCGGGTGAGGGTCTTGCCCTTCCGGCGGGGCCCCTCAGGCTGCTGCAGGAAAAGCAGGTCGTTGTGCGACTGGCTCATGCCCGGGTCCTTCTGCTGGTGCCGCCGGCGGAAGAACAGCTTGGCGCCTTTCCTAAGGATTCCTCCTGCAGGACGAGCACAGTACTGTCAGCCGGGTGCTGGAAGGAAGGAGCCTGGCCAGGGAACGGGGAAGTGGAAGCCCAGCGTCCAGCGGGGAGGGAGGGAGGGAGGCGGACAGCTTCAGGCAAGACTCTGAGGCGGAGGAGAAAGCCCGGCCCGGGGGGAGGCGTCCACGGCACGAGGCCTTTCCCACCAGCCAGATGTTCAGCCATCTCTGCCCATCCTTCCCTGGGGCAGGACAGAGCCTGCACCCCAAGTCAAGTGAGGGACCCCAAGAACAATGGGGCTTGCTTGCTCAGGAAACTTAAGTAGCAGTTGTTATTCTGGGACTGAAAGGGTTTTTAAAAAATAATTCCAGATCTTACTCTGTGTGTGTGTGTGTGTGTACACTAAGCCACAGGAAATGTGATTGTTGTCAACCTACAAAACCTCAGTTTTGGGCTGAGGGATAGCTTGGGGACAGAGTGCTTGCCCAGTATGCAAGAGTACCTGGGTTCAATCCCCACACTGCCAGAAGAAAGGGAGGGATGGAGAAAGGGAAACAAAGAGAAAAAAGGAAAGACCCTGATTTCGTATGATTTGACCTATCTGTGTAGGATGTCAGCTGGCAGAATGTGGAACAGAAAAAACAGCAGCAGCAGCAGCAGCAGCAGCAGCAATAATTTCAACAGGAGTGGCTGGAGGGGGCGTTGCACACCTGTGATCCCTGCACTCATGCGGCTGCCTTGAACTATGTAGCCCAGGCTGGCCTCAAACTTTCAGCAATTCTCCTGCCTCAGCCTCCAGAGTGCTGGGATCACGGGTATGTGCCATAATGCCAGCCTGCACTACATAAAAGGGAACTTGCCTCCAAAAAGCTTTTAAAAAAAATCAACACCAATGGTTTCTCAAGATTAGGGTCAAGCTGTGGTGTTGCTTCTCCATAGATGGGCCGAACCTCCTACACCCGAGGCAGCCTGTGAAATCTGCTACCGTCTGTGTGGAGGATGAATGATTCCTCGGGAGACGGGCTGCGGGGGAGCTGAGATTTATCCCCAGCCTGGTGACTCACTCTTCCTGAGACAGCCCCGCTGCACACACCCAGCTCCGCTACTGAAGGAGGGCAGGGGGCTCCTCCAGACACTGCGTGCAGTGTCAGCACAGGGTGTGCTTCGTGGGCAGCATGTACTTCGGGGAGAGAGCCGGCCACCTGAGATGCCACTCTGGGACCTGACTTTAGAGGTGAAAGTCCTTGTCCTACTGGCAGATGTGGAGAAGCTGCAGAGTTCCAAGGAACGGGCTGAATTTCATCTGGTGAAAGCCTCTCAAGAATCACATGGCACAGGCCTGTAATCCTAGCATGAAGGAGGCTGAGGCAGAAGGATCCCTGTGAGTTCAAGGCCAGCCTGGGCTACACAGTAAGTTCAAGGCCGGCCAGCTTTGGAGAGGCTGCAGAGAATGAAGAGAGAGAGCAAAGATGTGGAAATGAGTTAGGCCCCACCCGCAGGCCTGGTGTATGCCACTGCGGGCATAACCCTTAGTTCCTGGGGTCATTCAATTCCCTGGAAGACTGGTGATCATGGAAACTTAGCAGCCCCATGTGAGGTCGGCCGAGTGTCCCCTCTGAGGACAGGCCTGGCCGGTGGGAGTGTGCAGCAGCACCCCTCTGATTCCCGTGTGTCACATGGCCTGCGGGACACAGGGCCGGGGCTCCAGGCACGGGACCCCTGCTTGGAGGTGGCTCTGGGGTAATCGGGACCGTGGTTGGGTGATGGGGGCCCAGGAGGCACCGGCCCCAGGGCTCTGCTCAGTGCTCCCGCAGAGCTTAAGAGGCGCCGCACTCTCCCTAGGGGAACAGAGGCCCGGGAGGGAGCAGAGCAGCCGGGACCCCAGCAGGGGAGGTCGCCCTGAGTCCCTGCCCTGCGTCCTGTATGGAGCCTCCGTCGGGCTGAGCAGCAGGGGCGGCTCAAGGCCTAGCCATGTCCCCAAAGTGCACTCACTGAGCTCCTAGCCCCTGGCCTCAGAAAGCGCCTTATGTGGAGCTGGTCCTCAGAGGGGATGGAGTTCAACGAGGTGTGGAGTCCTTATAAAAGGAGGGCCTGGGGTCAGACAGACAGAAGCAGGGAGGAGGTGGGACAGGGGACGGAGCCTGGGGACCCAAGCAAGCCTACGAGAAGCCAGACTCTGTCACAAACCCGATGGCTCTGGAGGAGCCGGCCCCGTGGACATCAGTTGGACCCAGGGCTCCAGCAGTGAGGAACAGCGCAGCTGTGCTCTGAGAGTCACCGGGCTGAGCCAGAGCCTTTGCAGCAAGCTAACTTGCCAGCTCCTTTTCCAAGAAACTCTTCTGAGACAGAGCCTCACTAAATTGCGATCCTCCTGCCTCAGCCTGAGCGCTGCGATTACAGGTGTGAGCCACCACGCACCAAGCCCGGCCTGAATCTGTTGCTTAAAGCATTCAGTTCGTGGTGCTTTGTTACAGCCCTGGGAGACCCACAGCAGGCCAGCAAGGGAGCCTCAGGGCCAGGGCAAGGCCTCGTCCTCGGCAGCAGAGGCCAGTGGAGGCTCCCTGGAGCCCGGTGGATCCCTGCACCTCAGGTGCTGCAGGAGGGGCCTGCCTGGAGGTGTTCTCGTCCTGCTCCCCCCTGCTCTCTGCCTCTCGATGCCCTGGGTGAGCAGCTCTCCTCCACCAGGCGTGGAACCAGCCGACCATGGACTGAACGCCCTGGAAACTGAGCCGAAACAGAGCTCTCCTCCTCTGAGGCCTGCGGGTCAGAACTTTGTACCCGCGATGGCAAAGTGACTCACACAGCCACCAGGGGCCACCTGAAGTGCCGGGCTCTGGCAAGGTACCAGCAAAGGACCGCTGCCCTGATACTGGGGGCAGGAGAGTGGCCCACTGCGGAGGGGACACAGGGCGGGCGTCTGTGTCCCAGTACTGAAAGGAGAATTTTCACACTTGCGCCTTCATAGAGGCTTGCTTCAGTGAAATCGAACTATGAGCGCCTACAGTTCTGGCTCATGCCTTACCAGGACGGAACAAGGACGGTCACCCTGTGGGGAGAAGGGCGGGCAGGAAGACCGTCCTCCTCCTCAGCCAGGTTGCTTCCGGTCCTCCCAAGCCCCCTTTCACTGGCCAGCATCAGCGCCAGACACGAGGGTAGTGCGCCCCCCGCAGTCCCCCTGGCAGCCTCCAGGGCCCAGGTCTCTGTCACCCAGGCCAGGGTGACGGGAGACCGCTGGCACCTCTGTGCCCTCGGGGGATCTAGGCGGGTCAGGCAGGGCCCAGCCGGGTGGGCGGCTGATGTGTGGCACATGGGGCACCTCCTGGGCCCGGGAGAGGCAGCGAGGCAGTGGGTGGGCAGGAGTCCGGGGTTCATCTCTGCAGGGGACCCGTGTGTGGTGGGTGGGGGCGTCAGGTGGTGCAAACCCACCCAGGGTAGAGCCTGGGCGCCAGCCACGGGAGCAGCGAGAACTAGCATGAGAGGAAGTCACTGTTCCCTAAATACAGGGGCCCTGACTTGCGACCTCGATTCATTCACCAGGGCTGCCTGTAACTCAGGTTGGGCAGTGAGGGCTCAGGCTCCTCCACAGCCTTCACAGTCTCTCTCCTGCACACAGGCGGAGCTCAGCGTCCTTAGAGAGACCCCGGCCCAGGATTTCAGTAAACCCCGCATAGGAGAGGATGCTGTCATGTTCTTTCTAGAACCCTTTAAGGGTTAAATCTGTTTGAGACCATCTGGGAGCACAAGCGGCTGGCATCTAGGTCGTAACTCAAGACTTTGGCCATAAGTTAAAACTAAAATTCCAGTCGTAACCCAAACTGTTCATATGTCAGGTTGGTTGTAACTCAAGGGTCCACTGTAATTTCCTTTCCAGGGTGCTGAGGGTGGAGCCCCTGTCCCTGCACCCGCTAGGTGAGTGACCCACCCTGGGCTTCAGCCCCAGGCCCTGCTGAACAACAGTGCCACTGGATTTGAGCCACACATGATGCAGGGCTGCAGATCTGCTCCATGCCCAGGACACAGCTGCCCAGCAGGTGAGGCCCACCTGCTGTGGGTGACCCTACCCACATGGTGTCCACCTGTCTGCCCACCCTGAGAAGGGACGGCTGTCACGGTACCCAGGAATTCAATCAGATGCCGGGCCAGGTGCCTCTGTGAAGGTGTTCTGTACATGGGGTCAGTGCCTGCCACAGGGAAATGACCCGGATGGTGTGGTGGGCCTGCCCCGATCAGGTGAAGGGACTCGACTACAAGAAGGCAGCCCCAGCCCTGCCTGGGTCTCCAGACTTCAGACCCCAACTTTGAACGGGCAGTTAGTTCCTCGGCAGCCTCTCGGGAGGCTCCCTGCCCTGGGAACTGGTGCCCCGGCTGCTCATCTGATGGTCATGGAACGGAGCTTCACACCAACCGGGTTTGCAGCTGGGGCCTCTGTGCCTGCCTGATGCAGGAGTGAGACCTTGCCGGCAGCCAAAGCCTGCAGGCTCCTCACAGTGCAATTTGGAGCCACACCTGGTGGCCCACGCCTGTCATCCCAGCACTCTGGAGGCCAAGACAGGGAGGTCACCGTGAGTCCAAAGCCAGCCTGGGCTCCACAGCGAGACCCAGCCTCAGAAAAGCAACCAATCAACCAAAAAAACAAGAGAGATGCACTTTGGGTCGCCATCAGCTGGGGAGGGGACAGGGACGGGACAGACAGAAGGACGCAGTCCTGGGCCCGCGGCAGGTGACCAGGGTTCGCAGTGGCCGCTGTGTCCCATGGAGAAGGAGAGAGGTGCCGGAGGGCTCCCCAGTCCTGGTGAGAGGCGGAAGCCCTGACTCCCCGGATTCTGTACACGAGTCATGGGGGACACACGCAACCCAGCACGCGTGCAGTCATCACGCAGTAAGCAAACACTGAGAAAAATGCTAACAGAGCCAGAAGGGCCACAGTCACAGGCACCCCACACATCTGCACGGCTGAGCAGCCAGGGAGGGCGACAGTCCACAGAGGGGCTGGATGAAGCCCAGGCAAGTGATCCAGATTTTCAAACAGGAGGGAGGGAGAAGAAAAAAGTCTTTCCCTGATTCTGTTTGTGGAGACAGGCTCTCCCTCGGTAGCCCAGGCTGGCCTTGAACTCTGAGTGCTCCTGCCTCAGCCTCCCGAGTGCTGGGATCACAGGCGTGCGCCACCACGCCAGGCCCTTTCCCTGATTCTAGCATAGAAAAAAAATCCCAAGAAGGCTGAAGTCTATAAACAAATACAGGGAGGAATTAAAGAATGATGACTTTAAATCGCAGCTCTAGCTCACAAGGAGCCTGGAGCTGGGTCCCCTTGTGTCTGCCATCACACACTGCCCAAGCTACCTGAACCTCGGAGTGAGGGGCTCCAACTCTCGGGGCACAAGGCAGCGCCCCATCCTGGCGGGACCAAGGCGCCCTGCTAACCCAGGCAGCCCCTGGAGCCCGGAGAAGCAGGCGGGCTTGGGAAGGCCAGGCTGGAGTGGAGAGGCGGAGGGGCGGCGGGCAAAGCGCAGGCTCTGAGAGCCGCTTCCTCACAGCAAGGCGGCGGGATTGACAGAAGGCGGAAGGAACTTACTGTGCACGACTTAGCTCTGGAGCGCGGCGCGATCCTCTGAGGTTAGAGGGATGGGCGCGGAGGCGAGAGCAAAACCAGAACGAGAGAGAGTGAGAATCTGGTAGCACCTGCATCACGCGCGCATGCGCGCACGCATGCTCAGTCACTGTGCAAGACACTGGCTGGTTTCTGTACTTTCCAGTTCCCCCCCAAACCTCCCAATGCTCTTTATGCAAAACACGCCTGCCGGGCGAGGTGGTGCAGGCCTGTCTCCCCAGTATTTAGGAGGCTGAGGCAGGAGCATTGCTGCGAGTTCAAGGCCACCTTGAACTACAAAGCAAGGTCGCATCTCTCCCCGCCCAAGACTGATCATGTGACCGACCACCTGTGACGCAGCACAGGGGTGCTAGGTGTCTCCCCGCTGCTGGGCGAGTCTATCGATGCTTGTTAAAAAGTCAACCCCTATTTGGGAATCGAGTTCCTGTGCTGGGTATCACAATCTGTAAATTTCCAACCAGAAAAATTCAAAACACATGGACACCCTCTGACTCCTTGCTACGGCAGAAGATACAGGCAGTTTGTAAATCACGAAAAATAAGTTTAAAAAGGAGAGCAGACTTCACAGAGCCGTTCCCAGTATGACCCATTTTGAAAAATGTTTTTTGGTGCAAAATGAAAATGATTTGGCAACTACGACACAGATGTCTCATAGAGAGGCTAACTGCAAAGCTCTTGGAAAACAGTGGAAGGAAAAAAAAATTTTTTTTGGTACTGGGGATCAAACTTGGGACCTTGTGCTTTCGAGACAGGCAGTGGAAGAACTAAGCTAAACCCCCAGGCCCTGAAAAAACATTTTTTTGAGACAAGGTCTCCCTTTGCAGTTCAAACTGGTCTTGAACTCATGTAGCCCAGGCTGGCTCTAAAGCATGGTGATCCTCCTGCCTCAGCCTCCGAGTGCTGGGATGACAGGCCTGGGCCAGGATGCCCAGCTAGGAAGGAAAACACTTTAAAAATGAGGCAAATGCCTCTTTCTGAAGCACTAGGGGTGGACGAAGCAGCAGTGCTCAGCTGAACATCTTCCCAAGCGCCAGCATCCAGGGAACTGAAAACCGGGGCCGGGCCGCCAGCTCCCCAGGAGCCAGCCCAACACCCCGAGCCCAAAGGGCGCCACCTGCCGGCCTGGATGTGGGGACAGGAAGAAGGGGAGAAAAGGGAAGGGAGGCAGGGAAGGGAGGCAGGGAAGGGCCCCACCACCCTCTGCCCAACTCCCGGGCTGGGTTTCTCTCGCCCCAGGCAGAGCAGGCCTGGATGCGCACACAGGGGCCCGCAGCCAGGGGGCGCCAGAGGGCTCCAGGAGCGAGGTCACTGCTGGCTGGCGCTAAGCCCCCAGGCCAAGGTCAGAGCCCGTGGAAAGCCCCCCAGAGGCCGGCAGTGGGCAAGCAGGCCAAGGGGCTGGAATCCTTTCTGGGAAATTCCTCCTTTCTCGCTCTCTTCCTCTTTCTTTTAACTCCTCCCTGGTCCCTGGTTCACTGGCAGGCGAGGGTCATAGAAGAGCAGCAGGGGAGAAGAAGCAAAACCCAGGCTGGATGCCGGGTATGGGGGCGCACGCCTGCAACCCCAGCAATCAGGAGGCTGAGGCAGGAGGATCGCTGTGAGTTCAAGGCCAGCTTGGACTACAAAGTGAGACCCTATCTCAAAAAAACAAGAAACCAAAAAAACAGGCGGGGATGCCCCAGGGCACTCAGACTCCCCGGGCAGGTTCAGTGAATGCAGCCAAGCCTGGCGGTGGGCATCTCAGCCGCAGGCCGCTGGGGTGGGGCAGCCCTGTGCCCTCGGGGACTCAGCAGGCAGGGGCCAGAGCTGAGACCCCACATTGTCTCCAGACTAGGACGGCACAGCTGAGCCGGGTGGCCTGCCTTGCTCACCTCCTGGGGCCAGGGTCCTGCCGAAGGGGGTGCAGTGGAACCCGGGGAGGCAGCGCACGGGATGAGGGAGCAGCTGGGTGGGGAGGGGACACGAAGGACACCGTCCCGAGACAAGAGGGGGAGCTTGGGGCTCGGCAGGAGCCTTGGGGGCGGAGGCCCGTCGGGGTCAGGCCGTGCACACGCAGGCGAGGCGGTGGCAGGGTGCGCAGTGGGCTGGGTCACCGGAGCTGACTGCCCTGCAGCCGCCGGGCCAGGCCTGGGGAGGGAGGGAGGTGCCCAGCCCCGCCCCTGGCACTGGCTGGGGCCACTGTGGCAGGCGGGGCGCGGCAGCAGGGAGAGGGCGGGCACCCCACACCGCTGGCCCAGACTGCGCAGGGACCCGGTGGCTCTGAATCGCAGAGTCGCCGCTCCATGGCCGGGGGGCGGGGACCAGGCTGAGGGGAGGGAGGAGCCCCGGGTGCCCGGCAGAGCGCGTACCTTTCCGTTTCCTGGCGTTGCCCAGCTCCGAGGTGCTCAGGGAGCTCTCAGACAGCCCATCCCCATCCCTGTCCCCACCGGGCGCCAACAGGCAGGGCTGGCTCCATGCTGCCACCTCCTCCTTCTCCAGGTCCCAGGGCTCAGGGTCGGGCTCAGGCTGTGGGCCCTCGAGGGCAGCGGGGACCAGGATTGGCTCGGGCCCGGCAGGGGGGGCGGAGGCGGTGGCCGGGCCATCGTCCTGGTGGGCGCTGTGCACGGAGGCCGAATGGTCCATCCTGAGGGCAGCGTCGTGGTCCTGAGAGAGGCAGGCCTGCCGGGACAGCACGGTCCAGGTGAGCACAGGCCCAGGACAGGCAGCCGGCGTCGGGGCGGGGTTTTGTTTGTTTTGAGTTAGGGTCTCTCAACATAGCCCAGGCTGGACTCCAACTCACAGAAGCCCTCCTGCCTCAGCCTCCCAAGTGCTAGGATTAGGGTGTGTAGCACCGCCCCCTCCACCCTGGGGCTTTTAAAGAGTCCGCAGGTGCAGTCAGCCCGCTAAAAAGGCCCTTCTGTCACAAGCTGCATGTGACACGGGGTCCTGGCCGAGGGTCTGGAGCCGGGGGATGAGCTTGTGTGGGAAGCAGCAAGTGGCCCTTCCCCGGGATGGGACCCATGCTGGGGGCTCCGGAGGCAGCACGAGAGGGCGATCCTTCCTTCCTGGAGGAGGTGAGCCCAGCGTCTCAGACTTAGCCTGTCAGCCTTTGCTCCCACAGCATTTTCATGCTACCTGCCAGCCGGAATTCACTGGCAGCTACTTTGTATCCTTTTAAGAATTGCATTTCTAACACAGTGGGTGGCGCATGCCTGTGATCCCAGCACTAGGAAGGCTGAGGCAGGAGGATCGCTGAGAGTTTGAGGCCAGCCCGAGAGGAGACCGTGACCCGGGTGGCCACGTCCTGTGCCTGTGAGCAGGCACCGTGAGCCCCACTCTGGCGTGACGGCCACTTTGGTGACCCACCTTCGGCGCTGGGGTCCCCCAGGCCACCCTCCCCCTGACCCTGCGGGAGGTCCCAGCCCCCACCTGTGCTCAGGTTCCCAAAGCCCGCCAGCCCCTGGTTCCAGACCGGACCCACACACACACTGTGCACTAGGAAACGTGGAGGAAGAGCAAGGGTCTGCCGGGGGACAGGCCATCCACAGCAAGCGCTTCTCCACGATAACGGGATAAATACCAGTTGCAAAAGACGTGAATGCTTGGGAAATGAGTAATGTGCAAAAAGCCAAGTTCCCCAGAAACCGGGTGGTGCCCAGGCGGAGGCTCACACCACGTCTTCCTGTCTGTGATTTTTCTTGCAGTTTCCCAACCCGCCCACGCACAGGGCACCCCTGGCGGACACCTGAAGCCACCCTGGAAACAGGCAAACAACCCACGGGAGGCGCCCGTCCCCCAGTGCCAACCGCCGCCTACCTTGGAGACCCCTGAAATGATGAGCGTGCTCTTCTTCCTGGGCGACTTCAGCTTCAGCTTCGAGGACTCACTGAGCTGTCGGATGGCGACTTCAGCCACAGGGTCCGACCCACTCAGCACCAGCAGCTCTGCGGGAGGGAGGGAAGTAACAGGGAGACGTCTCAGGGAGCCGGGCGCGGTGGCGACACCGGCCATCCCAGTTTGAGGGCAGCCAAGGCAGGAGAATCTCAAGTTCAGGGCCGGACTGGGCTCCCTATGGAGACCCCATCTCAAGGCACAAAAAGAGGAGGGGAGATGCCAGGCAGCCAGGGGGATGGTGGAGCTGAGGAGCCCTCGTGGGCTCTGCCTCAGGGCCATTCAGGAGAGGCGAGAGCGGACAGCAGGAGGAGAAGGGACAGCGAGCATGTACTTGAGAAAGCAGCAGCTCCAAGTCGCCCCGGGAGAACCCTCCACACCCGGCCGCTAAGCCAGGCCCCGTCCCGGCTCCCTGGCCCGAGTCAGAAGGGTCCTCACGGCCCTGAAGTGTAGATTTGGCCTGTGCTCCTCTCTGACCCATAAACCCACATACTCTGAGGGCTCCCACCCTCGGAGCAGCAGTTCAGGGATCCGGCCACCACGTCCCTGAGCCGCTAACGCTCAGGCTGCATTTCAACCCGGCTGACAATGTCCGTGTTTGCTTTAGCCACTACTGGGCAGCCTGAGCGTCAGGAAACAGACACGAGGAAACTGGTAACTAGTGCAAAAATAAACACCCTAGATCCCCTGTCTGAGGGGACCCGAGACCACAACCCCCGAAGTGCCAGGCCACAGTGAGCAGCCCCTTGAGTGCCCGCGTCCTTCGTGCACTTTGACTCTGCCTAATCAGTCGGCTCAGGCCGCTGTGTCATCCAGGCTGGCCTCAAACTCATGGGGATCCTCCTGCCTCAGCCTCCCGAGTGCTGTGATTACAGGTGGGTGCCCCACACCTGGCTCCACTTATTATTGCAAAGCAAAACCCCCAAACTGAGGAGAGCAGCTCTGCTGCCAGGCAAGTGAGGGGGCTCCAGGATGAGCTCCTCGGGGCGGAGCAGGGTGTGTAGGGCCAGCGCTCCCTACCCGTGTCGGAAGAGGACAGCGTCTTGCTGACGGGCGCGCTGTGGTGGGAGATGGCCTGCACGGAGATGTCCTTCTCGATGACCTTCACCTTGACGGGTGTCCTCACGGGAGAGTCTGCCAGAGACAGACCCAGTTACCATGGCCGCCAGGGCTGCACCAGGCCCGCAAGGGAAAGATCCTGGCACGGGCAGGGGCCTGGCGTAAGACAGAGCTTCCTGTTTCTGTTTTTTCTTTTTCCTTTTTTTGGTGCTTTGAGACAAGGTCTTGCTAGGTAGCCCAGGCTGGCCTGGAACTTGTGGCGATCGTCCTGCCCCAGCCTCCTGGATGCACCATCAACCTTCTCCTAGGTGACTTTCAATCCAAGAAAGTCTGTACCGACCGCCTGCAGCCCCTGTGGGAACCGCAGCACTGAGTTTAACTCGGGGCAGCTGGGTCCCAGCCCAAACTGCTCACACGTCTGCAGTTCAGCTCTGAACGCACTGCGGGCAACCCTGCCTCTGCTTACCCGGTGTCTCCTCACGGACAAGAAAGGTGGAGCCCCTGCCCGGGGTCCCTCAGGAACGCCCCGCGCGGGCCGAGCACCTCACCCGACGCCCTCCCGGAGTCGAAGCGCGGCTTGGTCTTCAGGGCGGTGACAGTGGTGACCACGGTGCCGCAGGGCAGCACGGTGCGGTCCTTCTCCACCTGGGCGGTGGGCATGGGTGCGAGGGCGTGCAGGGCTTTGGGCTCCCCGGGCTCCGTGTACGAGAACTGCGGGGAGGCGGGCACCAGTTACGCGGACAGTCGCCCTTGGCCCCCGTCCCTCGGTTCTAGGACCCCGGGGTAGCAGAGTCCTCAGGAATCGTCGCGTTTTGCCTATGACCCACATGCCCTCCGCTGTGTCCCCGGGGCTGGATGCCGGCTAGGCAAGCGCACTCAGTGCTCTACCATGGAGCTACAGCCGCAGAGCTTTCTTTTCTTTCGAGACAAGCTGCCCAAGTTGGCCTTCAACCTGTGATCCTCCTGTCTCAGCCTGCAAGAAGCTGGGATTCCTGGCGTGCATGAGCATGCCTGGCTCCTCCAGGTTTCTCCACACCTACCACAAGTACATGCTACAGAAACAGCTGTGACACTGTGTGCTTTGGGGAACGGTAACACGACAAACATCCGTACGTGGAGGAGGGTTTTCAGGCCGGGCGATGCTCCCCCGACACCAGCCACCTTTCTGCACTCTGGGTCACTTCTCTGTCCAATGCACCTGCAGTTTCCAGCTGCCACAGATGCCTGACCCAAACAGAGCCAGCTCAGAGTGTAACCATGGGCATCACATGGGGATCAAGGAAGCTTCTGGCTGGGCCAGGGATGCCGAGTGGGTACTGCAGCTCAGCCCACCTGGGCTGGGAGTCCATCCCGGCCTCCAAGCGCAAGGCCTGGACAGCACCCCCTGCTGGAAGGCTGCACACATCACCCCAGGCCCCGGAGCCTGGCAGACGGGCAGGATGGCGCCAAACCCACTGTACCTCCGCGGTGACCGAGCCCAGCACTGTGCTGCCCAGGCCTGGCCCACTGGTCAGCGTGAAGCTCTGCGGTCCGGAGGGCTGCTTCCTAAACAGGTCCAGCGGGACCATCGCCACGGGACCTGAGGAGCAAGGACACCAGGGCATCTGTGACACACACCTCGTGGGCGGGAGGGAACCCCATGGGCTGGGAGAGTCATCACAGACAAGGATGGGCAGGGGCCCCACCCAGGACAGGCAGAGGCCTCACGGGAGGACGCCGCCTTGGGTCCATGATGGGAACCAGAGGAAAGAGCAGAGCGCTATGACACTACTGACCAGGAAGCTGCTACCTGGACTGAGGATGGAAAAACGGTCATCCTGCTGGGCAGTGGTGCAGGCCTGTAATCCCAGCACTCAGGAAACTGAGGCAGGAGGATTGCTATAAGCCCAAAGGCAGCCTGAGCTATGCAGCGAGTTCAATGCCAGCCTGGACTAATAATAGCAGGACTCTGTCTCCAAAAATAAAACTAAATAGAAGGACACCCTTATTCTTAGGAAACATAATAAAGAGGAGAGACGGGAAGGGCCATGCACTGCAGCCTGCCTCCAGAGGTATGCGTGGGTGTGTGTGTGTGAAGAGAGCAGCGGGGAAAGAGTAGACAGGGCTGAGATGGGGCATGACCGCCTGGTGTGGGCACAGAGACTGCAGGGCATGCGCAGACAGTGTGCAGGTCTGGACACAGGTGCGTGGGTGCTCTTCACCCTGTTTGCACATCTGAACCTCACAGGTCCTGTCAGATTTGTCTGGAATGGGCCCAGACGAGACTCGAGCGACTCCCCAGCCAACTGAGGCCCCGCCCTGGGCGTCCCTGCCACGGTATCTGGGGGTGTTCATCTTTTTCTGTCACCCGACCCCGTGTCCAGTTCCTCAGAATCAAGGACACTGCTTCAAGATTCCTGCTGCTGATGGGGACCTGACTAGCTGGAGAAGGACAATCATCTCCTAACCCCAGGCGGTCACCAAGACTCAAATGGGTGGCTGCAGAAGCTGGCGGTGTCCTGTTCCCGATCATGACTATGCGGGTCCAAGTGTTCATGGGGCCGGGCGCAGCTCTGTGCTCCAGCACCTGCCCGGCATGGAGGAGGCTCTGGGTTCTGGCTCAAATGTGGCAAAAAATAAACCTCACGAACATTCAAACTGGGGCCCAGGATGTAGCTCAGCAGCACAGTGCCTGCCTAAGGGCAAGGCCCTGAGTTTGATTCCCGGCACCAAATAAATAAACAAACATTAAACTACCAACTCATTTCAGACAAGCGCTCAAATCCATGCTCATTTTGGCGGCTGACCTTGCAGCGCTGTCTCTGAATTGGGGTGCAGTTTAGCCACGGCAGATTATTTTAGGGAAAAGGCAGTTGACATTCTGAGGAAAGCAGGGTGCTGGGCATTGGGGAGAGGGGACGCAGGGTTTCCCAGGACAGGGCCCTCATCTGGAAGTTGAAACTGGTTTGCAGAGGGAGGAGGTGACAGTGACCTGGGTACTTCACACCACAGAGTGCGGGCTTAGAATCAGCCAAGATGGCACATTTTGTGCTGTGCGGATTTTACTGAAATTAGAAACTGAAAAACAAGGCAAGTCTGTCGAGGTTGGGAATGTCCAAAACTGCTTCTCTAAGCAAGAACTGCTGAATGAAAGATCTGGGATATTGATGAACTTTTTCCTGAAATGAGTGGTGTTGTTAATGGACTGCGACCCAGGCGGGTGCATGGCTCAGGGAGGGCACCTGCTCTGGCCCCTTCCTAGGACTGCTCAGGGTGGGTGGATTCCTTGAACAGTGGGGTCCCCCACGGCTCCCCACTCACCTTCTGAGGGCCGCCCCTCCTCCAAGATCTGCAGGTACAGCTCCCTGGACTTGGCGTTGAGCTCACTGTGGAGAGGGGCAGAGCTGTGAGGCCTTCAAAATGTAAGCTTTCCAGGTCGTACGAATACACAGGGGGGTTAAAGCCCACGGTGAAGGTGCATGTTTTTTGGGGGTTTTTTTTGGTACCGGGGATCGAACTCAGGGCCTTCTGCTTGTGAGGCAGGTGGCGGAACTACTGAGCTAAATCCCCAGCCCAAAGATGCATGTTTTAAAAAATGTATGACATAAAAGATGCATCGCCACGAATACCTCTCAAAATCCTTCCCCATGAATGCACTCATCCCATGGTCCCTGCCACTTTCTGAAGCAGCTCTGGAGTCCTCTTTCCTGAGTGTCTTTATGAGGCTTGATCAAAAACAACAGTGACTGCTGCTGTTGAGCGCCATCCAACAGAAAGGCAGCTCCTAAAAACACGACGCTGGGTCCTCATCCACCTTAGTCACCGGATTTGGCACCGTGTGGCTTCTGGCTCTTCCCCAAAGTCAGAATGACCAGGAAGGGAAACGTTTTGAATCCATTCAGGACGTCGAGGAGCCAGGACAGTGCAACTAAAGACACTCAGGAGAGAGGGCTCCAGAGCTGCTGCAGGAAGTGGCCAGGACGGTGGGAGGAGTGTGTTCAAAGTGAGGAGGAGGATTTTGAGGGGGATTCATGGCAATGTCTTTTACTGAAATATAATTTTTTAAAAATGTTAAACATTCACTGCATTTTAAAAATTACACCTTGTACTATTTTTTCTGATTACAGAAACCAACACAAAGTTGTCAACAGTTAAGACACTCCAGAGATGTATTACCCAGAACACGGACAGATTGCCTGCGACCTCATCAGTCAGAAAGTCACTGGATACTTGGTGAGGAGCCTCCAGGGGCAGACAGAACTGCCTTGCTGTGGTGCTGCTGGTGACAGACAGCAGGCAGCCACTTTGGTGAAACTGGTAGTCATTTAAAGGTACAGGGCCAACTACGGCTGGCAGGCACCGTGTTGGATGAATTGTGGTATAATCATCACATGAGCCTCACACCTGTCCCTGGCCCTTTGCAGCGCTTCCTGTCCTCTTCGATGCTACCCGCCTTTCCATGTCAATCTAGAGTCCACAAACTCACCTCTGCGTGCGTCTAGGGTTTGCTACCCGACCTCGTGAGATTCTACTTTGCTGACTGTCAGTAACCGACCCTTAGGGACATGCTGGTCGTTTCTAATATTTCACCTTTCTAGGATTTCACAATTATTCACTGCCCTCTTCCTCCTGTACAGTGAAAAGCAGGCTCTCTGACTGACATTCACCTGACTTCACTTATCTCTAACTTCTGCTTTGGGCGATGACGCCCAGTGTTCTACAGGAGTGTTTACATTTTCACTGACCACTCATAAAATGGTGTGATCTGTGACATTCTCTTTTATAACTGTTTGTTGTCTGAGCATCAGAAAGGGTCTGATTTCTGTGTTTTATAGTCAGCTGCTTTACTGAATTGTTGCTTCTATTTGGGTTTCTGGCAGGCCTTGTTTCCATCTGGTGTCCATTCTCATGGCTAAAGGTTTCCGCTGACTCCCTCAGGCCATCCTTCCGAGGGAGGACTTGCACCTCGCCACTGGCAGGGTCTGCCTCTCATCTCTTTGCTCATCTGACCACAAGAGAACAAAACAATAGGGTCTTTCTCTTGCTGTCCTGGGACTTCCCATTCACAGTGAGTTTCCAAAATCTTATTAAAGAAATGCCCATCGATTTGTTCTCATTCAGTTTTTTAAAAATGAGGAGTGGGTACCGAATGTCCCTGGCTATCTTTTGGGCACACGTAAAGATAACAAGTTTCTGGCTCGGGAGAGTGGCTCCTGCTCCTGGGCGGACCTCGGGGGCTGTGGCTCAGCGGCTGCTAGCGTTTCTCCTTGATGACATGTACTTAGGATTCTGGTACCTGTCGGGAGTTTCCTTTGGTCGTCTCAGGTGGCTGAGCTTCTAAGGAGAGTGGGGGACCCCATGACCAGTCCCTGCTGTCACCACAGGGTAAGACGAGGAGACGGCCCTAAGCTGCCTTGAGAGGGAATCCTGTTTGACTTACGGCCACCTTCAAGAAGCCAGGACAGTTTGCTTGCATCTAGTCTAATTTTTCTTTCAGCAGTGCCCCACAGTGACTGGGAGGTGGCGGTCCTGAGCAGACCCGGCTGGGACGCCCAGCCCTGACCCCTCGGGCCGTACTCACAAGGTGAACTCTTCCTCCCACGCAAGGTCTGTAGTGTTCCTCACCCGGGAGCTGGTGAAGCTCTGAGCCGGGTCATCCAGCTGCGCCATGCACACAGGGCTGGTGCCGCCTGCAATCACAGGAGCCGCTGGTACATGTGCAAGAAAGGCCAAGCTAAATGCCAAGGTTTTGCTCCCCGGGTTCCAAGAGTCTGTTCTTCCCTTCAATTGCCATTGACAAAAATGCTCAAAGCACCGACTTCACAGGGTTAGAGAAGTTTTTCCTGCCTGGTGGCAAAAGCCTTGGGGAGACCCCCAGTGCCCCTGCTGCGGGCAGGACGCCCAGCCAGGGATGCCCCTGGAAGTGACATCGTCACGTGCCAAACAGGGCCCCACTGGGAGACAGACTAACGGCTGGCCACAGGCGGGGCCTCTGTACCTGACCCAGCTCAATCAAAGTCCCTCTGGGGCACTGGGTACAGGTAGTGGACAGCAGACAGGTGTCTGCTTTGAGACAATGTCACCTGCGACACTGAGTCCCAAAACACTGCAGTCAGAAACCACCAGGATGCTTTCCCCCGGCCACGCCACCTCCTCAACTTCCATGGTCACCAGACACTCAGATCTGGACGGATACCTAGCACAGGGCTGGAGTGGACCCCAACCTGGGCAGCTGCACACTGGAGCCACTCAGCTGCCATGCAGTTCAGGCTCAAAGGGCAACATATACGAGCTGGCCCCTGAAGAGTCCTCTACAGACAGGTAGGGCTAAGAAGGGCCGCGGGTTACACGGGTCTGTCCGTGTTCAGACCTGGAGGAAACCCCTTGCCTGTAGAGGCAGGTAGCCCAGTGTCCTTAGACAATTAAAAGGGCTCATGTCTGTGCATCTGTTCTGTGATCACAGTCACATGTCCAACACTAGCATGCCCAGGAGCCCGCGGCCCTGACACCCTGGCAGTGGTCCCGGCTTTCCGAGGGCAGAAGCACACACTGCTCAGGACCACTTCAGAGTTTGGGGACAGGAGAGCATTTAGAGAGGAAGAAGAGGAGGAGCAGAAGGAGGCTTCCAAACTGAAAGGACAAGCCAGCCACCACGTTCCCTGCCCTCAGCCTTCCCATGTGTGTGCGACAGGACTTAACTGACACATCCCCAGGCGTGTGTTGTGGGCACACGGAACATTTCAGCACATGTGTGCCACGCGCAGGGATCAGATTGGGACCAGGTGTAGCACTGCCTCTGAAATGTCTGCTTCTTCGTGTGGGCACGCGCAGAGTCCCCTGTGCTGTCCACTTAGTGGTACACACGGGCCGCTGTCAGGATCCCTGTCCCCTCCCCATGCACAGCCATATGAAGGTCTCTGTCACCATCATGTGTTCCAGGTATGTGGGATCAAATGCAGGCAGGGGTGGGGCCCCCTGGAGCCTCTCCTGAGGCAGCACCCACCTGAGGCCCCTGGATCGAGGAGCAGTGAGGCCCGGATGTTCTTCACCTGCAGCCTCAGCTCGTGTGCCCTGGGCGGCTTGGGGGGGCAGCAGTCCTGAGCGGGTGGGGAGGCGCGGGGCAGCTTCCGGGAGAGAAAAGCAGAGTCATGGCATGGGGAGGCTGAGGACTGAGGCCTTGGCCTCCACAAGGGTCCCACTGTGTGGAGGTCGGGGCACCAGGGACCGCACCCTGTGTGCCCCAGAAGCTTCACCCTCAAACAGCCAGTGCGGGCAGTGTGCACCAGGAGGGCCCAGTGGGTGGGTGCCAGGGCAGTTTCTGAGAGCCATGCTCTGGGGCACAGCTGTGCAGGTGCCCTGGGCAGGCCGCAGATGCCCACTGCCCCTCCCCGGCGGGATCCCCCACCTCCAAGCAGAGCCCGGCATCCGGTGCAGAGCATCCAGGCGTCGCCTGGCATTGGGCAGCTGGGATGCGCCTCGCTCGTGTCCCTTCCTCAGAGAGGCAGCAGGGGTCGCTGACAGCAGGTGCCCCAACTAGGACCTCCTCACAGGTCGGAGGGTCACAAGCCAGTCTCTGCCTCCTCACTGCCACCAACGGGGACCAGAGGGCCTCACAGGACACCCAAGGGGACGCTGACCGACATCTCCAGGGACACATGTGTTCTCTGCAGCTCCGCCTAGCACATGCTGCTCCAAGCTAGGGCTTCCGGGCCTGGGGCTGAGGGTGGGAGCGCCAGGGAGTGACCGGAGCAGCTGTGTCCGAGCTCACAGCTGCCTATACGGAAGCCTTCCTGCTCGGCCTCACAGGGCTGCTCGTCTCAGGCATGCTACTGAGAAGCGCTAAGGCTTACTAAGGGTGTTACCGCCTTCCCTTCGGGGTGTCTGGGCCCTTTCATTTCCCGGTGGGGGATTCTCAAAGCGCACTGTCTGCAGAGCCTTCCCACACTGTGACTGCTGCAGTCACCTCGGTGAGCCCTGTCCAATCTGCAAGGAGCCCCTTGTCAGGAGGGCTGGAGGAGCAGCGCTGGACCTCCCCCCACCCAATTCCCTGCCACCTCTCTGTCTCCTCTGTCGGCCCGGGATGCAGGGTGACGAAGACCCCTCGAGATCCCTGTGCCCCTGGGACCCAGCACTCAGCACCCGGCCTCTGTCCAGGATCCAAAGTCCCCGGACCCCACAGCCTGACATCCGGGGCACCTGCCGCAGCAAGGGCCCGAGGCCGCGCCATCACTCAGGCCCCGCCCACACAAGGCCCTCGCCTGACTCGGTGTCACGGTCAGGTCAGAAGCGCAGCTCAGAGCGGGCAGATCCGGCCTCAGCAAGGGGCGTCTGTGCAGCTTTCCCAGGGTCCCCGACTTTTCCGCACCGGGGACCAGTTTTGTGAAGACACCTTTGCACAGCCCGGGTCGGGTGGTCGGATCGATCGAGCGCATGGCGATCCCCGTGCGCTAGCCCGCTCACCACGCCGGTCTCGGTCTCGAGGAGGGCGCAACCCAGCCACTCGCGTGCGCAGTGGCGTTAGGGTGCGACCCCCTCAGAGAGCGGCGCCAGCCAGCGGGCGGCCAGCGTCTCCGGGCCGGGCCAGCACGGGGCCAGCCGCTCACCTGAGCCTCCTGCCGGTCCGCGGGCCTGGTGCTCAGGACCACCGCCGGCGCGGCAGGGCCCACCAGGCGCTTCAGGACGTCCCGCAGCGCCCGGGACACGGCCTCCGGCTCCACCGCCGGGTCCTATGGGAGAGGTCGCTGTCACTTGGTCACCTGCGCCCGGGCCACCTGCCGCACCCTCGAGGCTCCCCTCGCCACCGTGAAGGGAAGCGGATGTGTTGGGCTGCGCTGGCCCCCGGCGGACAGACAGGACCTTCTGGCTCTGGGCTGGGCACCCTCGGTCTCAGAAGCCCCTCACACGTGGCTGGGTGGGGCAGCGCACACCTGTAGTCCCAGCACCCTGGAAGGCTGAGGCAGCAGGATCGCAGGCCCAGCCTGAGAAACTTAGCCGCTTAGTGGCTGACCACTTGCCTAGCATGCACAGGGCCCGTGCTACCACGGCTAATAATAATACCAGGTGCGCAGCTTGGCCTCTGGCAGGTCTCCTGTGAGTGGTAGGAGGGAAGAAGCAGTGGCCAGCTGCTCGTTTGGACTGCAGGCCTGGACAAACAAGGCCACCGAGGGAGAAAGGCGATGCAGACACCGGAAGGAAGGAATACAGGGAAGCAGGGAGGGAGGGAGGCAGGGCATGAACTGGGGGTTCGTGGAGGAATCTTAATCCCCCCACCTCTTAAGAGTGCACTGCCAGGTTCCGAGTGCAATCCTGGTGTGTGCACATTATGAGAAATTAGCTACAAGTACAAAACAAAATCAAGAAAACTATGTACGTCACTGTCACAGCACGAAGGCTAAAATACCTATTGACAAACCATTAACTTCTCATCTTTCAACTGTGCTCTGCTACAGACAGCCTCACAGGGAGCAGAATGATAGGGAAGGGGCTGGGGGTTTAGCTCAGTGGTTCTGCTGCCTGCCTTACAAGCTCAAGGTCCCCAGTTCCATCCCCGGTACCCCCCCAAAGAAGACGGAAATGTGAGAGCCACTGGGAAGGATGCGCTGAGCCACCTTCACGCAAAGACCTTGCACAACCTCCTTCCTCCAGCCTCAAAGCCCTGTTGCCCGGGAGGTGGAGGACTGGTGCTTACGTTTTAGGGATGCGCTTGTGACAGGGAAGAGAAGGGGCTGCCTTCGATGGCAGTCGCAGGACCCCGCCTGCGCTCTGAGAGGCATCCTCACCGTGACACGGGCCCCAGGGACCTCCTGTCGCATGACCTGGTCTCGGTTGCTGGCCTTGACCACCTGACACCGCCCCAGAGCTGTGCGGGGCGGGCTGGGCGACTCCAGTTCATCACAGCGGTGTCCAGGGCCAAGGTCAGCCCGGGACAGACGGAGACAGCGAGGAGGCTGCCAACAGCACAGCTGAGTCCTCCCGAGCTCTGCCCCCAACGCAGCTGTCCCGACACGCACGGGCGCTCATGCCGGCAGGAACCCCAGGAGCGACCCACCTCTGCGGCTGCCGGGGTGCAGGGCTGGACCTGCACATCTGTTTCTGGCATGGGGATGAAGGACCACTGGATCTGGATGTCCTCTCTCTTTTCTCTCATGTGGAACTCCAGCTAGGAAAGGAGAAACAGTCACTGACACTGCCCTATGACCCCGCGCTGCACCAGGTGTGCATGCACACAGGTATGTCTGCGTGTGTGTGTCTGCGTGTGTGTGTGCGCGCATATGTGTGTGTGCGCATGCCCGTTTATTCATTTATCTGCTTCGACGATCGTTCAACTTCCCCCTTGGCCTGTTGCTTTCAGAGTGGACAAGAAGACCTCAAACTTCTCTCGCGCCCTGCACCAGCCCCTTCCTCAGCCTTGGCATTGAGGGACAAGGGCCTGGCAACATTGAATTGCAGATTCTTCAGGAAGCAGTTCGCTGTGATCTGCATTTCTCTTTCCCATGCATCCTGCGGCACAGCAGAGGCGTGAGGAGGAGACCAGGGTGCCCACCCTGGCCAGGACTGTGGACTTGGCTCAAGGTGCATCTGTCTCCCACCCAGCACCCCGGTCTGTGCGGTTCTAACCGGGCCTCACCCACCTCTCCCCAGAGCCTGGGAGCGGGGCCAGGTATGGCAAGGGGACTCGGCTGGTGACTAGGCTGGGACTAAAATGGGGAGAGCTTCCCGGTTTCTTTGGGGGACCCGGAGGAATCACGAGTCCTTAAAAATGGAAGAGGGGGCCGGGGATTTAGCTCAGTGGTTCTGCCACCTGCCTCGAAAGCAGAAGGTCCTGAGTTCGATCCCTGGTACCAAAAAACCCTCCAAAAACCAAAAAATGGACGAGGACCCAGCAGTGAGGCCAGAGAGGCAGGGCTTGAGGACTCGGCTCAGCGGAATGAGGCTGCCCGGAGCCCTCCGCCCGGGGTCCATGGCAGGGGACACGGGTGGCACAGGTGTCACAGGTGTCAGGCCACAACCCCCAGGAGCCATTCTACCAAGGAGCGAGGAGGCCGACTGCTCCCAGGCTTTGGTGAGGGGCGCTGGTGTCACAGCGAGAACCAGGACATTGACGTGAGAAGCCCGGGGTGCCCAGCTGGGCGGCAGGAGGGACCCAGTCTCCCCGCTTCAGCCAGATGCTTTCCAAGGCCACATCGCAGCTCTTCCCAGCTCCACACCACCCATCCCACACACAGGTAAGGAAAGAGTGGTTCTAGGCTGGGAATACTCAGGACTCCTCGGTCCGAGAAGCTGGGGAGAGGCCGCCTCCCTTGTCACGATGCTGCAGACACTGCAGGATTCCATCCCGGGGAAGCAGGTCTCCCACCCACCCACAGGCAGGACCTGGCCACCAGCCAGCTGCCTCCTGCCTGCGACAGTAATGATTCCCCCACTGTGGTGTCGCAGGGCTGTGGTCCCAGCACTCAGGGGCTGAGGCAGGAGGATTGCTGAGTTTGAGACACAGCGAGATCCTGTCTCAAAAGAATTCACCCTCTGCAGCGGCTGCCCCTGCTCGGGGAGCTGAGCTGCAGGCTGGGGTATCGTCCCTGTGACAAGAGATCATGGATGTGGCTGTGGGGAAAGGCAGCAGGAGGCTTCGCAGCGCCTACAGCGATGGCACTCCCTTGGGTGCAGCACAAGCCCCCACAAACTTAACCAGATGTGCCCCAGCTTCGAGGGTTATTCTCCACCCACCTTGTCCAAAAATGGTGGGGTGCAGGAGAGGGAATGCAGGACATGTCCTGAGGCCAAGCCCTCAGCACTCGTCTCTAAGGAGGGTCCTCCAGGGTGGGGTTGGGGGCCTGGGGAGAAGGTTTCAGGAAAAAGCCACTTAGGTACCCAGGAGGCCTCGTTTTGGATGGTTGTCTAAAACCATGCCTTTCTAAGAAAAGCAGATGGAGCGAGGTGCAGCGGAGCCACCTGTGAACCTGGCACTCTGGGAGGCTGAGCCAGGAGGATCCCAAGGTCAAGCCCAGTGTGGGCACCTAGAGAAAGCCTATCTCTAAATACAAAATAAAAAGGGCTACAGAAGTCACTCAATGTGAAGACCCTAGGTTCAATGTTTTAAAAAGGAACCCCGAGTCCCATCCTGCTCTGTGGTTGGGGTCCTGGGTGACATGATTTGCCCTCAGGGCTGGGGCCAGGGACAAGGACAGAGGAGACGGGACATGAGGGGAATGGACAGGGACCTCTGGAACAGGATCAGAGATTCCCAACTGTTCAGCATCTGCCAATGACCAGTCCAGGGAGCACTGTGCCTGCCTCCGATCACTGCTGCAGTGTGTCCCTCGAGATACAGTTATAAAACCAGAAGTCTTATTATTATAGATCCATCATCAGAAAAATAACAACAATACTAATTTTTTTAATTTATATGAAAAATAAGGACGCTGAGCACAGCGGCACATGTCTATAATCCCAGCACTTGGGAGGCTGAGGCAGAAGGATTGCCACGTTTCTGAGGTCAGCTTGAGCTACATAGTGAGATCCTGTTTCATAAAAAGAACAACAAAAACAAAACCAGAAACAAAGCCAAACAACATGGAAGCTTATTAAACCTCTGCCATGTGTGGTAATTATTGGAAATGTGGTGTCCTGAATGTGATGAGCATCCTTGCCGCGTTAGGGGCCCTGTGCTGGCAGGACGGTGTCTCCCCGACTTGCCAGGTGTCCCCGGCCTTACCTGCAGGTGCACTGGGGACAGCCGCACGTCACACAGCTGGCACCCTGGGTCCTCCGAGGAGGCCGGCCCCACGCTGACCAGGAACTGCAGGGCATCCCCCACTGCACGGCAGGTCACCACCTGGGGAGGGCGGGGTGACAGGTGAGACACAGGAGGCGAGAGAGCACAGGCCAGGTCGCCTGGCCACTCGCGGACGAATCGGGACTCTTGGTGTCACTGTCAGGCTTGGATAAATCCCAGCTTTTCTACTACGTAGCAATTAGAAAACTAGCAACGGGATGCAAGTCCTTCTTCCTGACGCACTCCCAGGAGCTAAACTCTGTCCCGTCCACGTGCAGCCATCAGGGCATCTGCTGCTGCTGCGCTGTGCTTCCCACCATGGCTGAGTGTGGAATGTCCACACTCACACGCAGCAGGTGCCGTAATGAGAAAATGAGCCACGATGGCTACAAGTAGACACAGACAGCATCTCTACCTAAATCATCCTCACAGGTCATTAGTTTTCAGAAAGTGGGCGCAATTCAAATTATGAAATAGTCAATGATTAAAAAGTTACACAGCCATAGAACAGAATTATAAGATGGGCCCGATTATAAAATACGTTTGAGTTTTTGGTTTGTTTTGGTTTTTGGTTTTTTGAGACAGGTCTCCCTATGTAGTTCAGGTTGGCTTCAAACTCATCATGTAGCCCAGGCTGGCTGTGAACTCATGGTGATCCTCCTGCCTCAGCCTCCTGAGAGCTGGGATCATAGGTGTATGCCACTGTACCTGGCTAGATTTTTACTGTATTTTTATTGTCATTTTGGTCAGATGTGATGGTGCATGCCTGTGGTCCCAGCACTGGGAAGGCTGAGGCAGGAGGATCACCATAATTTCAAGGCCACCCTGAACTGCATAGAGAGACCCTGTCTCAAAACAAAAACAAAACAAAAGCTCTAAAAGACAGAGGCCAGTAATAAATCAAACTCTAATCCTCTTTTTTTTTTTTTTTGGTACTGGGGATTGAACTCGGGACCTTGGCCTTTCGAGGCAGGCAGCGGCACCACTGAGCTAAATCTCGGCCCTCTAATCCTCTTAAAGCATTTTAGAGAACTGATTTTTGCAGGCATCACACATGGAGAGCTCAGAATCGCCACAGAATCACTCTTCGGGAGCAGGTCTTCCAGGGGCCCAGCAACAGCGCAGCCCAAGAGAGTCTGTGGTCGGGTCACTGCACAGCTGGGCTGAGTGCCAGGCGTGTCTGTCCCAAGCCAAGCCATCAGCTGGCTGGGGTGGCCGGGGGGATGGACGCCACCTTCCCCAGGGGCTACTGGCCATCACTGGCAGCCCCTCAGAAGGAAGAGGAAATCCTTCAATTCTATGGGGTCACAGAATCGGAAACACCAAGTGGGAAGATTACTGATGCGGCCCTTGGGCGGGGCTTCTAGCAGGGCACAGGGCGAAGCTGGCCCTGTCCTTGCTGTCCTGGCTCCGGCCGAACGCACCCTGCAGTGGCTCCAGCTCGGCCCCTGCCACCCCGCCGATGCCCCGGAGGTGTCGCCTGCCCATCCTGGGAAAGTCCCTGGGCTCCTGTCCTCCGCTCCTCCCCACCTCAGGAGCCAGAGGGACGGGACCCAGCTTCCGAGTTCACCCGGGCTGGGACCAATGTTTGGATAAGAAACACTGCCAATTCATGTTAAAAATAAGTACTCCGTAAAAAAAAAAAAATTGGGGGTGGGGATCTAGCTCAGTGGTGCCGCTGCCTGCCTTGCAAGCACAAGGTCCTGAGTTCGATCCCCAGTACCAAAATAAATAAATAAATAAATAAATAAATAAATAAATAAATAAATAAAAACTGGGGATGTAGCTGAGTGGGAAGCCTCAGGTGTGTGTGATACACACACACACACACACGAAAATAATTTTACTAAGAAAACAGACAATTTTCTTAGTGTCTTGATTCAAGCAAGAAATTTTGGCTTTCCTTCATATCTGGCCCTAAAGAAAGCCTCCCCAGGTGGGTGTGGCAGTGCATGTCTGTAATCCCAACACTGGAGGCTGAGGCAGGAGGATTACCAGGAGTTCCAAACCAGCCTGGGCTACATAGTGAGTTCAAGGCCAGCCTGAACTACATAGCAAGACCTTTTCTCAAGAAAACAAGAAAACCCCTCCCCAGCATGCTCTTCCCGGACAAGCAGATCCCCAAGTGCGTGGTCAAAAGTAAGCAAATAAGTCAGCAGCAAAGGCCGCCACTCTTACACTTCCAGCAGGGACTGTGGTACTTTCCATCAGCCCTGCCTTTCCTCCACCCTGGAGCCCACTGGAAGGAGGAGAAGTCGGAGAAGGGCCAGCGACATTCTGTTCCACCCAGGCCAGGCCCTCCCGGCTGCTGCTACCGCTACCGTCCCTCGGAAGGAGGAGGAGGCTTTACAAGGAAGTGTCCTTCAGTAGACAGGAGTGTCGTGGGGCTTCCCTCAGACACAGCTTGGACACAGCAGCTCTGAAGAGGCCCTTCTGTCAGGTATGGTGGGCACGCCTGTAATCCCAGCTTGCTTGTGCTCTCTCTCTCTCTGGAGGCTGAGGCAGGAGGATCACCACAAATTCGAGGCCAACCTGGGCTCCATAATGAGTTCAAGGCCAGCCTGGACTACCAAGCAAGATTCTGTCTCAAAAAAACCAACCAACCAACAAGCAAGAAGCCGTTCTTAAATTTCCCACATACGTGGAGCTATTTAAATGCAGCTTTTAAAGTCCTTCATACTTAGGTTTTAAGTGACTCGCTGTCACACTGATTAGTTTGGATTTTTCGAAAGTTAAATCAGGGCAGCAGCTAGTATCTGAGGGGGCTTCACAGGGCTTCTCACAGCGACAAGGGAACCTGCGGACCCATGGTCAGACTCCACAAAGCCGCGCTCTGCCTCCTTCCCTTGGGAGAGACCAGCCCTAGGCCCACTTCATGCTTCACTCTGGAGACAGGGTCTCTCTGTGTAGCCCAGGCTGGCCTCAAACTCACAGCGATCTTCCTGCCTCAGCCTCCTAGTTGTTGGAACTACAGGCCTGCACCACCACGCCCAGTTTGAGATATTTTTTTTCCCCAAAGCAAGCAAAGAGCCCCTGCATTACACATACCATTTCAAAATTAACAGAAGCCTGGACTGCAGGTTGGGGACACAGCCAGAGCCTTCTCCTCTGGCTCACTGCTTGGGAGGGGCGGCCAGGCGATGGCGTGGGCCTGGGGAGAAGGTGTGTGAGGCAGGCAAGGGCATTAGCACCTGCCCTGGCCAGGGCACTGGGAGGCCGGCCCAGCTTTCCCCTCCTCCCAGCCCCCTGACCTCACGGGTGGCAGCCGCACATCCACGCACATGCTCTGCTCCTGAAACCATGACCCCGCCGGGGGTTCAGCTCAGTGCTGCCGGCACCTGCCTCACAAGCGCAAGGTCCCAAGTTCCATCCCTGGTACCAAAAAAAAGTAAAACCGAGAACCCTTGTTTAGCCAGGAGCCCCAATCCCAGGGAGCTAGCTGTGTCCAAGCTGTGCACTGGCCTGCCAACAAGAAAGCCCCTGGTGCCTTCGGGCTCACCATCCCTCACTTTCCCTCTGCATCAAGCCTTTGGCTCCCAGGAACACTGGGGAGCTGGAAAGAACTGAATCACCGGCGTCTCCCACAGAGCGGGGTGCACAGCCGAGGAAACCCACACGGTGGAAGGGAAGAACTCACACGGAAACACAAGTGGGCACCACCAAGACGTCTCCAGAGTTAAACAGGATGCACAGTTGAGGACCTGCGCTGTAAGGGCTCTCCTGGCCGCCGACACCAAAGAGGCGGAGGAGCTGGCGGCCCGCCCAGTCATGCTGGGTAGATGCCGGGCCTGGTGCACCCGGCTCCCTGCCCAAGTCCAGGCCCAGCCCAGCCACTCTTCTCCCAACGGGATAATGCAGGGAGGCTGGGAATGCAGCTTGCTGGTGGAGTGCTAGCCTAGCATGTGTTAGGCTTTGAGTTCTATCCCCGGTACAAGCCAAAAATAAAACCACACAAATAAATGAAGAGCAAGGAGGGTCTCTGTGATGCGCCACACCGGGTGTGCAGAATGCTGTGACTGAAGTCTTATAACGGGCAGTCCACGGCTTAAAACCTGTTCAAGGGTGAGCTGTTCTCTTCCATCAACTCTGTGCAAAGACAGAGATGACATGCCCCATTCCCTTTAAAACGAAGGCAGGCCCGGGCATGGTGGTGCACACCTGTGACTCCAGCATTCCGGAGGCTGGGGTACGACTGCCAGAGTTCAAGGCCAGCCTAAACGACGTAGCAAGACCCTGTCCCAAAAAGCAAAATACCAAAGAGGTGGGAGTGGATGGAATTGGATCTTTCTCCAGCTTCTACCCAGCGCTTCCCAACTGGGGACAAGGTGTGTCTCACACCTGCCACTAATGTTCTGTATTCAGCAAACAACCCGAAACAGGGTGTGTGGCCTCCTGGCCCAGGAGCGCACAGCTCAGCCCCAACCCTGACCGAACCATGGAGGGAGACATCTGCTCCTCTCCAGCCCCACGGTGAGCCTGTGTGGACAGTGCCCACCCCTCATCCCCTACTCTGACCACGGCCAGGGCCCAAGGGTGAGTGCCCACTGGCCCACGCCCAAGGGGAAGGCCAGCTGTGTGAATGCCCCGGCAGGAAGTCTCCAGCCCAAGCCGCCCCAGGGAGGCTGGAGAAGCCAGGCCCGGCCTCTGTCTCCATGGGTTTCGGGTCCTCAGTGGAAGTCCCACCCTGATTCCTCTTACTCATTTCTCTCCCGGTGCTGGGACTGGACCCTGGGTGCCCAGAACTGAGCTTCGTCCCCAGCCCTTGTCACTGCTGCGTATGTGGACAGGGTGTCGCTGTCACCGGGCTGGGCCGGACTCTTAGGCCTCTCCCTGGGCTCTGAGCCCGCCCGGGCCCGCAGGCCTGCGCCGCTGCCGCCTGCCCCTCCCGGACTGTCCCAAGGCGCTTCTTCTATGACCGAAGGTGACAGACCTACTCTGCGGGGGGAGGGCAGCAAGCTGGGCCCCCACCTCCTTCCAGGGGACCTCACGGATGGCGCTCACTAATGGGCCAGCTGGGGATTCTCATCGGAACTGAGCAAAGGAACTGCTGGCTAGTCGGTGACAAAACCCCATGTCAGAACCTCTGAGGTCCCACTATTTTTTCAGTACTGAGAATTGAACCCAGGGCCTTCCCACTGAGCTATGTCCCCAAACCCACCCTCCTTTCATCTTTTTAATTTTGAGACAGGGTCTTGCTAAGTTCCTTGCCTGGGCTAAACTTGAACTTGTGACCCTCCAGTCTCAGCCTCCCAGGGAACCACGATTACAGGCCCCCAGCCTGTAAGGGGAGCCCACTGCACAATGGGAACACACGGGAACCCAGCAGCAGGTGGCCCTGCAGGAGGCCCCAGGGACCTGGATCTCCGAGGCAAGGCTTCCCCGGGGCAACCACAGCCACCGCCCTGGGAAAGACCCAGCGAGGGGCAGCTGCACCGGCTATCGGGTGCCGGAACTTCACATCACACAAAGTGAAGGACAAAGGGAAACGAGCTTCTTGTTTGCAGCCAGGGAGACACCCGGTGATGTGAATGGCGCTGCCCTCATACCGGCAAGGACCGGGGAGCAGGAGACCCAGAGCTCGGACAGGAAGCAAAAGCAGAAAGGAGAAAGGAGAGGGAGAGCAGGCGGAAGCCAGGCCCGCAGCGCCCCCGCACACGCGCGCCCGTTCCACCCGTTCCGCCCGATCCGCACACGCCCGCTGCGGGCTTCCCGGCCTGCCCCAGGGCCAGGTTCTGGGGGAATTGTGCATGCTGCCGGTTGCTATGGTTTCACGTGAGCAAAGGGTGGTTAGTGTCTTTTGGCTGCCTCCCCTCCCCTCCCCCATTCCTCCCCCTCCTTCCTCTCTTGACCCCCTACAGTACTGGGGATTGAACCCAAGTCCTTGGCCCTGAGCTCCCTCCCGAGCCCTTTTTATTTGAGACAAGGACGTACTGAGTTGCTAAACTACCCAGATTAGGCTTGAACTCGCCATCCTCCTGCCTCAGCCTCCCAGAAGGCTGGGATTATGGGCGGGCAGCACCAGGCTCAGCTTCAGGTCTCCTGACGGGCGGCGTAGTTGGAGGCAGGAGCCCCGTGAACCAGTAATGGTAAACGTGGAGGAAACGATTCGAGCAGTACTGTCTGCTGTACCCAGCGGTTGGCGCTCACAGCCCCACTGAACCCCCCCCCCCAGTCTCTGCTGCTGGGCAGCACTGCACCCAGGGAAGTGACCACACACTGCCTCGGTTTCCCCTCTGTGCAGTGGGCACCCGGGCTCCTGGCAGAGGAACGGGTGAGCATGAGCCTGGTGACTCTGGGCTGCCCCGGCCTGCTCACTCCGGAGGCAGAGTTCCGAGCAGACACAGAATCCCCAGCAGGTCGGACTCACACGGCCGACACAGGCCCTGCGGCCGGAAGGGGACGCACACGCCCACGACACGCCCCGCTGGGCTCCCAGCGGCCTCCTCCACGAGGGGAGGATGGAACTTTAATTAGAGCCTTAACCTGCGTCCGCCCTTATACCATGGAGGGCCTCAGCCAGGCTCAGGGGCGCACACCTGTGATCCCAACCCCAGGAGGCTAATGCAGGAGCACTGCCGTGTGAGGCCAGGCTGGACTACACATCAAGACCCTGTCTCAAAAACCAAAGCAAAACCAAAGCCTCAGACCCTGAACGTTTCTCCCAGGACCCCTGGCCCCGTGGAGAAGGGCGAGGTAGCTGGCAAGCAGCCCTACGCGGCGGCCACCAGCCTGACCCGCGCTGCCGGGGGTGCCGAGGACCGGCGGCCGTGGGGGCAGCAAGGCGGAGGCCTCTCCCGGGCAGGAGCCCGCTCCGGGCAGTAGCGCGGAGGCTGAGGCATCTCCCTGGCTGCCCAGGTAGCCGGGCCCGCCTGCGAGGGAAGCCCAGGAGCAGGGGCGCCAAACCCTCAGGAAAAGCAACAGGGACGAGCACCGTGGAGCTGGGCTCCAGCCCCTGGCAGCTCTGCGGCGGCCCCCACACTCTGATGCGGTGCTGATCTGGGGCCTTGGGTGGCCTCGCAGGGTGCAGGTCACCCGCTGGAAGCACTCGTGACCCCAGCTCCAGGCCGGGGAGGAGAGGCGACCCCAGCTGGTGGCCAAGGCCGCTGGGAACGGGTCACCCCGACGTCAGCGGGCCACGAGCCTCTGCTGTAAACCCCAAGCAGCTTCCTGGGGCTTCCTCGGTGTGGGGGGCACCCAGCGAAGGCACCGAGGCCCTCCCCACGCCTCACCCACGCAGCACCTCTGTCCCCCTGTCCCCACGGGAAGCCGGAAGTACCTGCGTCCGGAGTCCTGGGAGCCACGGGGAGAAGCTGCAGAACGAGGAGGGCCGTGGGGACCTGGGACGGGGGTCCTACGAGGCCGGCCGCTGGAACCAAGCCCCCGAACCGTCCTAGGACCCGCTCAGGGCAGGACGGACTGCGGGACATCCGGCGGGTACAGGAGAGAAGAGCCACGCAGGCGTCTCGAGAGATGGCACGGAGACTGCCCTGACTCAGCCCTGGCCCGGCCGGGTGGGGACCCCCTCTGTGAGGGGTCAGGGGGTCTCTGCACGGAGCACGGGTGGGGCAGGCGCACAGAGCAGACCGGAAGTAGGGTCCTCACTCGCGGTCAGCCCGTCTGAGACACCCCTGCATCACAGAAGCTCTGCTCGGGCGGACAGGCTCTCAGCTCAGACGCTGGCTGTGTTCTGCGTCCAGGCTGAGTCAGAGAAGACAGAGACGCTGAGGCCAGGGGCGGGAGCTTCAGAGCGGAGGGCTGACATCAAAAGTCTGTACTCCTTTCAGGCCTGGAGCTTGCAGCTTTTCTTCTCAAGAATTAAAGCCAGGGGCTGGGGATTTAGCTCGGTGGTTTCACCGCCTGCTGCGCAAGCGCAAGGGTCCAAGTTCGTCCCGGTACAAAAAAAAAAAAAAAATTAAAACCAGGCGTGGTGCACACCTGCATTCCCAACACTCAGGAGAGGCTGAGGCAGGAGGATTGCTGCAAGTTCAAGGCCAGCCTGAACTACATATTGAGACTCTGTCTCAAAGAACTGCCCATCTCTGGCAGCCATCAGCTCCCCGGGACCCTGGCCCTGCAGAGGAAGGGCCGTCTTCTAAAGTAGTACCATCTACGCCGCCCTCACCTTTCAAGAGCATGTGCTGCTTCTGTAATGACATTACAGCCAACCATCTGACCATCCACTTCCCAAAGCTGCTCTCCTGGAGGTCTACAAAGGCCCTCAATGCTTCTACTCTTTCCCAGCACCTCTACTTCGAGGACAGTGAGGAGATGAACACATGGTAAACGTACCACCAGAGACAGGGAGCTTAGCTACCACCCACTGCGCCCTGGCTCAGCTGGGTCTGGGCTGGATGCCATCAGCTGTGTCCACGGAGGGAAAGAAGCCCAGCCGAACCCTAGTTCTCGCCAGCATCTCCCGGGCGATCTCTGAAGGCATGTTTGATGAACTTTAATAACACGAACACAAACAGAACAAAGGCAGCGTGGTCTATCTTGCAGGAATAAAAACACCAATGTGTAAGGAAAACCCAAGAGAAACAGGCTGACCCATGACTCAGCTGATTACCTCGCAGCTCACAGTGCGAGAGAGGAGTGTGTATCTACTTCTAACCCTCTTCTGTATTTTCTACCATAGTAACAGTGCGCTGCGGCAGAGTGCACTGGGTGCAGCCCGAGGCCTCACATCCTGAGACTGTACGGGCCTGTGCCCTCAGAGCAGCCACAGAGCCAGGGTGCTCAGGTGAGGATGATAAACCACAGCTTGGGCGCAGAAAAGCAAACAGCTTTTGAAGAAGGCTCATTATGTGAAAGAATAAAAGCTTAAAAAAATTGTAGAAGCCAGGTGTGGTGGCACACACCTATAATCCCAGCAGCCTGGGAGGTTGAGGGAGGAGGATCATAATTTTGGGCCAAGCTGGGGATTTAGCTCAGTGGTGCCACCACCTGCCTCGAAAGCGGAAAGTCCCGAGTTCGATCCCCAGCACTAAAAAAAAAAAAAGAATGTCCATAATTTTGAGCCCAGACTGGGCAAATTATGGACTTAGGGAGACCCTGTCTCAAAATAAAAAATAAAAGAGGACGGGGATGTAGCTCAGGGTGAAGGGCCTGGGTTCAATCCCTTGAACTGCAAAACAAAACAAAATGTACACACACACACACCCCTCTACTGGTTATCACCACTATGAGAATCGGCTGGGAAATGCGGCGCAGAGCGAACCCTCCTCCATCTCTCACCGTGCTGTGATTGTTCTGAAAGCGTAAGGGGTGGAGCATTGTCAGCTGACCCTGCAGATTCCCAGCTCGCTGCCACCTTTCGGGGCTGCCCTGTCCCCCCCACTTCAACAGCTGAGGCAGACTTGTCCCTCTAAGCAGCTAGACCTTCTCCCCAGCATGCTTGCTAAGGAGACCCTCGTAATGCCACAGAAAGGCAGGGAGAATGGGCAACTTGGACTCTTATGCTTGAAAATAAATGGTGATTGCTTCATAGTTGCATTATTTGGGTAAATCACACAGAACGTGAAATTTGCCATCTTGGCCATTTCTAAGCATGCAGTCAACAGTGTTAAGCACACCTGTTATTCACACCCACTGCACGGGTGCCACTGCTGTGCAATCCCCACCACCCATCTCCTTCCCAAATGGAGACTCCGACCCTCCCCTCCCCCGTCAGACACTGACTCCGGCCTCCTACCCAGCCCCCAGCCCCACCCTTCCATTTTCTGTATGAACTTGAAGCTAGGACCCTTGTCTACAGAATCATACAATTTTTGTCCTTTTAAAATGGGCATGGTGATGCACACCTGTAATCCCAGCACTCAGGAGGCTGAGGCTGGAGGATTGCCCAAGTTTAAGGTCAGCCTAGGCTACTAATGAGTTCAAGGACAGCCTGAACTACATAGCACGGCCCCCCCATGCCCTTCTACGTTGTCTTACTTCACGGAACATAGTGCTCCAAGTCAATCCACTGAAGCCAGTGTCAGATCCCCCTTCCAGGCAAGCCACATTTCATTTACCCATTCGCTCAGCTTGGGCTGCTTCTTCCCTTACCTCTTGTCAATAATGTTGTCAAGAACACAGACCTACAAATACTCCATTGCTTTTAGCTTTCTTTGGTGGGGATGGTTTGAGACAAGATCTTGCTATGTAGTCCAGCCTGGCCTTGAGCTCACTAGTAGCCCAGGCTGACCTGGAATCTATGGTGATCCTCCTGCCTCAGCCTCTTGAGTGCTGGGATAACAGCTTCGAGCCACCACACCCAGCAGGTTTTAGCTTTTAATCTGCACATAGATGACTGTGATTGTACTAAAAGCAATGCAGTTCTATCACTCACTTTCTACAGTGGAGTTTCTGGCAATAAGAGCCCTTAAAAACCAGTCTGTCATTATGTCTACACCTCTGCTGCCTCCTTGGCCTACACTGGCCCCACTCATTTTGTTCCCCTCTTACCTGGAAAAGTGTCAGAAGACACGGAGTAGAAACTTCTCTGTTCCCTGCCGCAGGGAGGGGCAGTCCCTGTCTGCCACCAACACGGACAGTGCTGGCTGTGCTGGGGGCCTCTGGTCACACTTCGGTGACTTCCACACTCCAAAGGGTGGGGGGGCCCTCCTGCACCGTGGGGGCGGAGCACCTTGGCCACCGCCCCGGGTCAGGGTTGCACACACTCATGGGCGGTGGTCCACACCCGCCAGAGTCGGGAGGTAAACTGCGTCTGCCGCCTGAGATCTCAGAAAGAGGAGACAGCTAATTACCCGGCCTCAGAAGGCAGATAAATAAGCCCTAGCTCGTCCGGAATGCTGAGCTGTAGTTAACAGCTGCAGCGGGAGAGGCATCGCCCCATGGCTCACCCTGGAATCTCCAGGGCACCAGGACGCCGCGGCTGAAGACAGCTCCGTGCAAAGCTGCACAGTAAAACGGTCAGCGCGCTAAAAGCACGCACAGCTCTACGACAAGGACACAGCAGGCAGGGTGGGGGGCTGACAGCGCTCCCTCCTCCCCCAGGGCCACCCGCTGCCCTGCCTCACAGCCTGCCAAATGGGCCACACAATTAACTCAGAAATGAGACACAGACCCATTGGTGTTATTACACACACAGGTGAGGTAGACACAGGAGGCTGAGGATGGAGAAAGAGCAGCCCAAGCCCGGAAGGCAGGAAAGCACTGAGGCTGAGGCAGGAGGATCGCTGTGTTTGAGGCCACTCTGAACTACAGAGCAAAACCCTGTCTCAAACAACACAAACGAACAATGAAAGGCAGTTAGGGGAGGTATGGAGGGAAACAGAGGAGTCTTGTGGATCATTAAAACCTGTTCCCTCCGTACATGTGGGGGAGCCCACACGAGAGCCCACCCGCGTCTGGCCGACGCCGCAGCGCAGAGCAGTGTGGGTCACGGGGTGGCCGCGCTGTGACGTGTGTGTCCGGGGAGGCCCCGGAGCTGGCCGTCCGGCTATGGCCGAGCAAACAAGCTCGCTCACACCCGGGGCACGTGCCGAGCCCGGGGTTAGACGGCAAGGACCACACCACATAACAAACAGCGAGCGACAGGACGCGGGGTTAAAGAAAAGCTTCTCCGACTGGCGGGCGGAGCTGGCTTGGGATCCGCGCACCAGGAGGGGTCCAGGCGTGAGCTCCGCGGCTGGCTGGGAGCGGCAAGAAGACGCTGATGGCGCCCCACGCGCTGCAGACCCAGCACGCACGCTGCGCGCACACACAGGCACGCACGCCAGCACGCATGCACGTACATACGTCGGCACCCACGCGGGCTCCACCCTGCAGGAAGCCCGCTCAGGTCTGCAGCCACCATGCAGCCCCGAGAGTCCTGCTCCTGGCAGCGCTGTGCGTAGCAGATACCTGGTCTTTGCCTCTGGCTTCTGGGGCTCAGCGTTTCAAGGTCCGCCTGTGGTGGGGCGCATCAGGACCCCACCCCCTTTTAAGGCTGGGTAATTTGTGCTTATGTGGAGCCACCACCTTGTAGATGAACTCACCCGTGATGCGCCAGAATGTATTATGATTATTTTGTTACTGGGGATTGAACCCAGGGCCTTCATGCTGAGCTCCGGCTCCAGCCCTTTTTAATTTTTATTTTGAGACAGAATTTTGCTAGGTCCCTAAGTCACCCAAGCTGGGCTCAGACTTGCCCTCCTCCTGCCTCAGCCTCCCAGAGTGGTGGGATTATAGCTCAGACTTTGCTTTTTTTTAATGGCATAAGAGTTCTGCAGTGTCAACAATTCTAAAACAAACTGCACTCTCCCAGCCCCAGCTTTCAAGCCACTTCCTCCTGGAGGGAAAGGCCAGGCAGTGAGTGAGCGCCCACTTACCTTCTCCTGGGATGACTTGGCCACACTGGACACTTCTGAGACTGCCAGCTGCAGGGGCTGCGGCCGAGGGTCCTGCTGGAAGGAGAGGCGCAGTGGGCCCTGGAAGACAGAAGCAGCGTGAAGAGGGGACGCCAGAGGTGTTGCTGCCTTTCTTTAAAAGATAATTGCATACGTTCTGTAAAGCGCTGCAAATTTAGCAAAATACAAGGTGTAAATGCAAACTACAATGAATGTCTAAATTTTAAAAGTTACTGTAGTTAAAGACACACTGCCATGAACCTCTCTCAGAACCCCCACCCCACTCCCAACACGCTCCTTCCACTGTCCTGGGCTCTTCCTGCAGCGGCTCTGGAGCCCCCTTTCCTGAGTGTCTTTAGCTGTGCTGTCTGTCCTGTCCTGCGCTGGCCTCGATGTCCTGAATGGATTCAAAACGTTTCCCTGTCATGGCCATTTTGACTCTGGGGAAGAGCCGGAAGTCACACGGTGCCAGATCCGATGAATAAGGTGGATGCGGACACAGTGGCATGCTTTTATGAGCTGCCTTTCCTTGGATGACGCTCGGCAGCAGCAGTCACTATTTTTGATCACATGTCATAAAGACTCAGGAAAGGGGACTGCAGAGGTGCTGCAGAAAGTGGCCAGAAGGGTGTGATGAGTGTGTTCACAACGAGGGAGGATTCTGAGGGGTCCTTGGCACTGTGTCTTTTACTGTAATTTAGGTCCACAGTATGTTCTGATGGCCCCATGGAGTGAGACATCAGCAAAGGCTCCTCTCAGCAGCTTGTACCCCAAGGCCTGCTCAGTGCTCACAGGGGAGAAGGCCAGGAGCAAAGCCCAAGACAGTATAATCAAGGCAGTGGGGGGGGGGGAGGTTTGCGGTGGTGCGTACCTGTAACCTCAGCGCTTGGGAGGCTGAGGCAGGAGGATCACTGAGTTCAAGGCCAGCCTGAACTACATAGAGATCTTGTCTCAAAACAAAATAAAAAAACCCAAACCAAAGCAAACACCAGTGAGGGGCGCGCCCAGTGCTGAGGGTTACGGCAGGAGGAAGGAACCAGAGCCTCTGAAGTGGCTTCACCCTGCACCTCTGAGGGCCCTGCCCTGTGTGGTGCCAGCTTTCTGCCCAGCCCAGGAAGTGGCTGTCCCGTCACTTGAGGTGTCCCGTTCTCTTCTCCCACAGCCCGGGCAGTGGGTGCGCAGGAACCCGGGGCGGCCTGTGTGGCATCCTGCCCTCGTCCCGCTGCTCCAGTCCCAGTGTTCACACCCCACCACAGCTCTGGTCAGCTTAGGTCTCTTCCAGGTCCTTGTCATTTACAGATTTCCCCGTGGTGTGGGCTGAATGAATGTGGCCACGAGGGACGAAGACCAGAGCTGTCCAGAGGACCAAGGAGGCGGAGGCGAAGTGACCGAGTCTTGTCCTTTTAAACATAAGCTGAGCTCCTGAGGCCCCAGGCGAGCCCAGCAGGGAGGCCTCCTCTAGCTCCTGTCCTGACCGCCTGTGTCCGGTGACCCCGGCAGGGTGGCTGAAAACCCAGCCCAGGCACCCACCTCTGCTTCAGACTCCGAGCCAGCAACCCAGTTCCACTCTGAGCCTGGATCTTGGGAGAGGGCCGAGGAGCAGTCGGGCAGGGGCAAACCCGAGCAAGGCCCTGCGCTCCCTAGGACCAGCTCTCCATGAGCGACATGATCGACACACTTCTAGCCTCACCCTGTCCTGGCATTGCCTACCTCATCCCTGGGAGTCAGCAGGGACAGCGAGATCTCTGTCTCCCAGGGGAAAAGTCAGGCTTTGAGTGGCTGGGGCTGGCCTGGGAGGGGCTGATGGCTGCAAGCCTGGTGGCGACACTGGTCCGTGAGCGGACCCACCTGGCTTCCAGGACAGCGCCCGGCACGGGTTGAGCCAGGTGGGCACCATCTGCAGTGCCAGCCCTTGCCAGCATGGAGCGAGCAGCACGGGGCACCTTCTCAGCCACCTAAAGATGCCCAGCGCCTCAGCCTGGCTGCAGATGCCGGCTTGGAAACCACGGGGAGGCGGGTCTGTGTGTCCCACCTGCTGAACCATCCCTTTCACATCAAGGGAGGCCTTAGGAAAGGAGGAAATTATAGAGATAAAGTAAGGACAAGTTTACTGCATTTCCCCATTCAATCTGCCTGGCCCTGGCGGTGCCTCCTCCGGAGCCTCTCCAGGCAGAGGAGCTGGAGCCACACACAGAAGGACATGGTAGGAACTGCTCGGCAACCCGGAGAAGGGGGACAGAAGGGCGACTGCCCTGCCTGGTGGCATAACCTCTCCAGAACCTCCACACCCTGAACTGTGTGGTTCCAGGCGGTGGGGAACAAAGAGCAACCAGAGCACCAAACGCAGGTGCAAGCAACACTGAGCCCCACTGGCCGAGAAAACGGAAATCCTCCCAGGTCAGAAACTTCTGGAGCCCCGGCATGATGCTGTCAGGGCCCTTTCCGGGCCTGGACAACCTGGGTTCAATCATGGGAAAGAACCAGCCTGGGGAAGGACAGTCAGCATCTCTAGGAATGGCCGGGCACACGAAAGAGGGGAGCACCAAGGAATCACTAGCAGTGGCAGGGCTCAGAACCACCTGAAGGTCGCATGGCACCCTGACAAGACAGGGCTTTCTAGTTTTAGTTACTGAAGCCACGGTGACAGTGTTAACCACTGGGCTCTGAATTACAGCAACATTATACCGAAGTAAACTTCTTACACTGCTACAATGTTTGCTTCCCTGGGTCATGAATTTTAGTAACATTACATCAATGCTAATTCTTGGTTGGGTTCGTTTTTTGTTTGGTTTTGTTTTTTTGAGACAGGGTCTCCCTAGGTAGCCCAGTCTGGCCTTGAAGTCTTGGTGATCCTCCTGCCTCAGCCTCCTGAGTATTACAAGTTTTTTTTTTTTGGTACCAGGAATTGAACTCTGGACCTTGTGCTTTCGAGGCAGGCAGCAGAACCTCTGAGCTAAATCCCTGGCCCAGCCTCCTGAGTATTGATTGATTCTGATTACTGAATCATTATAGAAGGCTGTCTGAAGACTACATGGAAACCCTCTGAATTATCTTTTCAGTCTTCCTGCAAATCTAAAAGCAGCTCAAAATAAAGTTTTTGAAGGAGACCATAGCAGAGCAGCCTGTCCTTGTCAACTTGTAACTCGTGGACGTTTTGCACATGCCACACACTGAGCCCCCTCTGCTACTCCCAGGAGCAGGTCACCTGCTGGCTGGACCTGGAGCTGTCCCAGACCGCGCACGGTGCCGAGAAGCCAGGCCTTGGCCAGGATCACACAGCCATCGAGGCCAGGGCTGGAACTCAAACCAGGGCAGTGATGCAGGGCAGTGCACAGCGAGGTCCCCCTTCCCTCCTCGGTGACCTCCTGACCGGCCGGCTTGGGTCCTGCTTAGCGGTGACCCTGATCTTTCCTGAATTCTCGCCTCGCTGGGAGCAGGGTGAGAGAGAGTGAGCTGGCAGCTCCCTGCTTCTCGCTGACTCCGCAGAGTCCAGGCCAGCTCCTCCCAGCTCATTCTTCATAGCCAGAGATGAAGCACTGAGCAGCTCGCTCTGCCCAGGCTGGGCCGAGACCAGCGTCCAGGCAGCGGGATGGGCACGGCCACTGCTTGTCCTCTCCACCGGCCGATGAGCTGAGCCTGCTGGGGCTGGCATGGGTCCAGCTCCTGGAGGACAATGTAGGGGGCGCTCTCCGGGGCCAGGGTGGGGCAGGTGCCCGCTGGGAGAAGCAGGGTCCCTCACAGGACCGGAGCACCGGCCGACACCTCCGAGCCAGACCTCCAAGATTACGAGAGGTTAAACAAGGAGAAAAAGATAGGCACCCAAGGACATGAGGAGCGGTTGGTCCCGGGACAGGCCTGACCGGAAAGAGCCCACAGGTGTGAGCTGCGGCAGACCCCACCCCTCCCCCCACCATAGGGAGGGCCAGCAGTGGTCTCCCCGGGGCCTTTCCCTGCCATGGCCGCGTCGCTGGTCGGTCATGGAGCTTGGGTTTTTGTTAGCGCTGTGGGGAGGCTGATTTGCGATGGAAGGACTCTCAGCCTGTGGCCATACTGTTGACTATAAATTACAGAGCTTATAAAGACGAGCCTGCAGCACTCACAAAGTATCCTAGGTTCACATGGCATCCTTCAGTCACTAAGACCACAAGTTGTCTGATAGTCTTGGTCACTGGCTTTGAACTCACTCTAGGCAGGCTGGCCTCGAATTTGGGGTGATCCTCCTGCCTCAGCCTCACTGAGTGCTGGGATTACAGCCGTGTGCCACCATGCCCACCATCCTTTGCATTTAGAACATTTGCCACAGAAAGCCTGGGCTGAAAGACTGAAGACACCACCCAACAGCTTTGGGGGCTGTCCTGGTGCAGGGCCTCTGCCAGCTGGGGCTGGGAAGGGGCACGAGTTGACGCCCCACAGCACTGGTGATAGCAAGGACCGGGACCCTCACTCTGGGGAGCGTCCTCGCGGGAAGTAGCAGGCAGCTGGCTCCCAGAGCTGAGGAGGCGGAGCTGAGGAAAGGTCGCCCGGGGCCTCTGGGGGCCGTCAGTGCCGTGGACCCCAGCTTCTTAATCCTTGGGGATCCCGGGCCATTCTGTGGTGCCCACGTCCTGCCATCCCACGTGCTCTGAGTATGAATTTGGTGGCAGGGACACACGTACGTCTAGGTCTCTGGTAACAACACGCGGACAGCGGACAGATCAGCGGTGCTCTCGCTGGTGTCTCACTCGTGCTGTAGTATTTAGAACCATTTGCAGAGTGGAGTTGGAACCCGGGGTGGCCTGGGACAAGGGGAACCTGGATGGCTTTGGGCACTGGTCAGCAGGCCAGGCAGAAGCCACCAGGCAGCACTCCACCCATAGATCCCGGGAGATAGGAGAGCAACGTTCAGCAGCGCTACCCTTCAGCCTTCTCGCTGGATCTCATTCAAAGGAAACACTTGGGTCTCAGAGTTCAGTTTGCTTCCCACGGGGAACATGGCTGTGGGAGGAACGGACCAGGAAGAGGCCAGCCGGGCCCCTGGCTGACCTCAGCGGGTCTCAGGGGCTTGGCTAGAAAGGCGTGGGGCTCCTTTCTACCCCAGGACACAAAGCTGGGTGAAACCTGGAATGGGAGGCGTTGCTGCCTCCACTGGCCGGAAAATCCCACCTTCCATGAGAGACTAGGGGACAAGCACGCCATTACCCACCAGGCTCAGACCAAGAGCAGGCCGAGGGACAGGGACCAGCACAGGCAGGGGGCAGGGCAGACACTAAGCTGCGGGCGGCTCCCTGGGCCGAGAGCAGGCTGGGAGTGTGAGCCCTAATCGGGGATTAGTGAGCTGGATGGGGAGGGCGAGAGAAACTCAACTAGCACCTGCTCACCCACTCTGCCCGCCAGCCGGGAGGGCGGCACGGCGGTTACCAGATCCTATCTGCCCGCACAACCCTCCATTTCAATTTAAATCAGGCAGCACTCCCAGGCCGAGAAAGTAGAGCAAGGCCACACCAAAGAACAGATCCACAACCACACAGAAATACCACAGGAGCTGGGCATGGTGTGCACACCTGTCATCCCAGCAGCCAGGAGACAGGCAGGAGGATTGCCAGGAATTAGAGGCCAGCATGGGCTACATAGTGAGTTCAAGGCCAGCCTGAACTACATAGGGAGACCCTGTCTCAAAAAAAAAAAATGTTTAATATCATGGGAGACTCTGGGCTACTTTGAGCTCAAACCCAGAGTATTACTGCTGCTTCCAGCCAGCCACTCCAGAGAAACTGATGTCAGACAAGTGTGCGTTGTCAGCCACAGAGAAAGGACAGAGAAACTCTCAAGCCAAATCTCCTTCCCCTCCCTGAACACAAAAGCCCTGCTCTCCAAAGATACAAGTGGTTAGGTGAAAGGTTTTCCCCCAGGCCCTCAAATTCTTTGGGACTCTCAGCTGGACCAACCCACAGGCAGGGCAGGGAGGCCCTCCCTCTGTCGGACCCCCAGGCTCGAGGAAGCCAGAAGCTTTCTAGCTCAGGCCGCAGTAGACTTCAGGAAGCCAATGGGGACCCTCCTGAAGTTGCAGCAAGGTGGCCGCTGCCTCTGGGCCCAGCTCGGGCAGAGCCCCTGCCAGAATCCTGCGGATGCTTCCCCCAGCATCTCCTCAAACCCTGAGGAGAACAAGGACCAGACTGGCATTGGTGCAGGCCACCAGCCCACAGCCTGTGACAGCTGTCAAGCCGTGTGCCAGCAGCTTCCTGGAGACAGATCCATGTCTGCCCAGGTGAGGACCGGGGGCTCAGGGCTGGCCTGGGGTGGATGTCCAGCTGTCACAGGCTGGGGAAGTGATTCCAGGCAACCAGAGAGATGCGAGTCAGCTGACCCTGCGGCCTTCTTCCATCTGGAGTGACAGTTATCTTTTCCAAGAGCTCAGAACATGAACTTGAATGTTGGGTCCATGCTAATTTAGTCAGAGCTCTGGGTTTTCTAATCTCACAGCCACGTGTGGTGTGCCGAGGCCTCAGGACAAAGGCCAGGCTGGGCTGCTTCGGAATATTTTGAAGGTTGCTGGGCCCGTACACACGGCATTCCATGTTTTCAAGGCCAACAGCCTTGGGCTTTGGGCTTAACCACGGGTTGCACAAGCAGGTGCAAGAACACACACTCACCCCTGAACAAGGGGCAGCCAGCAGTGGGCGGCGCTTCCCGAGCCCACTGACTCCTGATCCCCCCAGGACACCTCTACATAGCAGACGCCTTGGGGAGCTTGTCATCAAGCTAGGGTGCTTTAAAAGCAAAAATAAGTCGCCGAGTCGTTAAGTGATGGAAGAAACAGCCACAGGAGTGCGAAGCGGCCGAGTTGAGTAATGAGTTCCCGAGTCTGACCCCAGAGATGACCCAGGTCACATCTGCCTGCCGCCAAAGCTGCATGGCCTGCACAACGGCCAGGACACCTGCGCGGAGCGGCGCTGACTCAGACAGAGGTGAGGGGCCACTGACAGTGCCCAGGGCAGGCCCGCCAGCGGCTGGCCAATGATAGATGCCCTTTTATGTGTCCAGAAACGCAAGCCGCTTGGAAACAAGTTCTTGGCAAAGTTCAGCGGAGTTAGAGCCGGGGGCGTATCTGGGTCAGTTATTCATCTGTCGGCGCGAGATCAGTCAGTGTCCAGCGGGACCCTGAGACCAGACCGCCCGGGTCCCCGCAGGGAGGCCGGGCCCGGGCAGCGTCCCGGGAGGGGGCGCGGCTGGCCGGTCCGCGCTCGGGCGGGAGCAGGCGTGACTGGCCCTGCTCCAGGGCGCCCTCGCCCGCCCACCCGCCCAGTGACACTCACCCGGGTCCCGCCGGCCGCGGCGTTCAGGGCGGCCACCCAGGCCGCCCGCCACTGCGCGCCCCAGCCGTCCAGCGTCAGCATCCACGACAGCAGCGCGTCCGGCTGCCGCCCCTCGGGCCGCCCCGGCCGGCGCCCGCGCGGGGTCCGTGGCCTGGCCCGCGCCCACTGCGCCAGGTACAGGCCCACGGTGGCCACCGCGGCCACGAAGAGCGACACCAGCGCGAGCCACTGCGCCGCGCCCAGCCACCCGCCCAGCGCGGCCATGGTGCGGGCGCATCCCCGGCCGTCGCCGGGACGAGGGCCACGGCCGGAGCCGGGAGCGCGTCTGGGAGCGGGCGGCGGAGCGGGCGGCGGAGCGGAGCCGGAGCGCGTCTGGGCGCCGGAGCCAACGCTTCCTCCCCGCCCAGCCGAAGTGGCCGGGGGTGGGGCAGGGGAGGCGGGACGGGGCGGGGACGGGGCGGGGACGGGCCGCCGGGCCCCCCCCCCCCGCAGTGGAACCGCCCCTCCGCCCCTTAAAGGCCCCGCGGCCCTCACCCCACGTGCGTGCCCCCCCCCCCCGTCCCTCCGGTGACTTCTCGGGCGAGGTGATAGGGCCTGGCCAGTCCCTCCTCGCGACGCGGGCAGGGGACCCTGGTTCATCAGCGCGACCCCGGCGCACTGAGTGCGCGCGCAGGTGTGAGCGCCGCGCAGGGAAAGGCGCCTCCGTCCCCATCACCGCTTTCCGCGGGGCGCGGCTGCAGCAGGTCCCTCAGAGCCCCAGGGACCCCGCGGGCCTGGCCTTCGGGACTGTGCGACCGCAGAGGGGCCCAAGACATCCCGGCTTCGGTGGGTGCGGGCCGAGGGGGCGCAGGGTGTGTGGTGCGCTGTGCGGTTGGGGGTGCGCAGGAGCCCGCAGCGGCCTGGCAGGGAGGGGACCCGCTTACACCCTGACCGCAGGCCTGGGATCGGACCCTGGGCTGGAGCCGCGCCCCGCCCCGGCCGGCCATCAGGGGTCCTGGCCCAGCCCCGCAGGGCCTCCGAAGAGCAGGACCAGGCCTCCCGCCCAGCTGTCTGCGAGGACTCCCGGCCCCTCCGCCTGCTGCACACCAGCTCCTGGGCCCAGTCCAGGGGGTGAGCAGGGCGACTTTTCTCCTGTTATTTTCAGTGGAAACAGAGGGAAGGTTGGGGGGAAGTCTGATCATTTTCTGACGCCGTAGCCAGACCCAGCAGTCGAACCAGCCGAGTCCTGCCGGGTCACCAGCAGCCCAGCCCGTGTCCGCCTGGTCCTGGTGTGCTCACAGCACGCGTGTGCGGTGGCTGCGCTGTGGGCAGGGACCAGCGCCCATCCTGTGCGACCGGTGGAACCGGTCTCCTTCCGCGGGGGACACGTTTCCCAGGCTGCTCACCCGCTGGAGTCTTGTCGCACACTGTAAAGTAACAACCACCTCTGGTCTGGAATTTGTCCCACTTCCATATGTGAGACATATTACAGAGAGTGTCAACAGGTAGACACAGGGCAGGGCGCATCTGCGATTGCTCCCAGGAGCGCATGGAGGGAAGTAAGGGCTGCTGCAGGTTTCCAGACCGCGCAGGTGGCCACTCGAGCTGACCCGTGAGGCAGGGGCCCTGGAGTCCCGAGGAGGAGCGGATGGCCCAGTCCTCTGCAGGAGCAGCACCCTCTCCCCACGGTGCCAGTGCCCCTCCCTGGCGCCTGTCCTCTCCCGGGCCATCTCCCTTCCAACAGGAGCGAGCCCGCAGCTCAGCCAGAAGTTGCCTCTGTCCTCGCCTGCCCCGTCCTTCAAAGGCGCCGGGTTCTCAGGCGCATTCTGCAGTGGCTTTGTCATATTTAACCCCACTTAGAGGACCCCAGAGGTGCTGGCTGTTCACCCAAGCCCACCCCTCTCCCGGTGCTCAGCTGAGCCAGGAATCCTTCCGGTGAACTCTTGGGAGCCACCAGACAGCCAGCTGCCTGGAATGCTCCTGAGGGCCTGGCTGCAGACTCCGGCCTGGACTTGGGTCACAGCAGGCCCTGTGGCAGAGAGGGGACAGCAGAAACTGTCCTGGATTCTGTCATCGTGCTTTACAGTCAACATCCCCAGAGCCTGGAGGAAAGGCTCTATCGTTGCATTTTTCATTTTCATCTAAAATCATTTCTGCTGCAAGTGTGGTAGTGCACACCTGTAATCCCAGCATTCGGGGAGGCTGAGGCAGGGGGATCGAAAATTCCAACCCAGTCTGGACAATTTAGTGAGACCCTGTCTCAAAACATAAAAAATAAAATAAAAATAAAAAGAGCTGGAGGTGTGGCTCAGTGGGAAAGCCCTGGGTCTGATCTCCAGCATACAATCAATCAACCAATCAATAAATAATAAACAAATAAGTGCCTAAAATGCTCCCACACTGTCAGGAATGGAGTCCCCTGGCCTCGGGTGGTTTCTTCCCTGCATCAAGGTGGGAAGTACTTCCGAGTCATCCCCAGGGCAACCAGAATCTGGGAGAATGTCACCTTTTCAGAAATTAATAAACATGACTAGGATCGTGTGTCTCATGTCTGTAAACAAAGTGATCTTATTCACCTAAGAAATTATTCATTAGCACAGAGCCAGATATTCTTGGTTTATAAAGGTACCTTTTTAAAAAATGGGACTTTTGTTACATTCCCAATATGACTATCTTTCTAGAAGAGGGGAAAAGTTGGGGTCTGGAAAGTCTCTAAGGCAGCTGGAGTTTCCTCTTCATCCTGCCGTGGGTCACACTGTTGTCAGCATTTTTTTACTTCTTTGAGTTTTGATTTTTGAGACAGGGTCTCGCTATGCAGTCCAGGCTGGCCTTGAACTCACTACATACCCCAGGCTGGCCTCGAACTCTCGGTGATCCTCCTGCCTCAGCCTCCCGGGTACTGGGATGATAGGCGTGTGCCACCATGGCCAGGTAGATATTGTCATTGTTGCTTGAATTGTCAGGCTGTGCCCCAGTACGCCTAGCCTGGAGTGGGGCTGTGATGATCACTTCTCAGGTAGACTTCTGGCCTAGCACCCAGGCTGTGAAGGGGGAGGCAGCCGAGCAGCCCTGCGGACCTGGGCCCAGACTGCCCCAGTGCACAGGCTGGAAGTCTGATGAGCCCATTCCTGTCCTGCCAGGGAGGCCATGCAGGGGGCCCGGCGACTCAAAGTTCAGCCGGGCCTCCCCTGACTTAGGGAATCCACGGCGACTCCCTTGGGGGAGCAGCTGCCAGCCAGGGTAGGCAACTGCGGGCTCCCGGAGGTCCAGGCTGCACAGCGCCTGCTCCCGCTTCCTTCGCCCCAGGCCCGGGGAGGATGATGTCATCCTGTTAGGGGGAGACGCTGGGTTCTGAGAGGCCGAGCTGCGCTGGAGGCCACACAGCCCAGGTGGCTGAGCCGGGTCTGACACCAGGCGCATCTGCCCGGACCCCAGGTTCCTCCTGGCCCTGTCCTGCAGGCAGAGGCGTGCGCATTCTAGCTTTGAAGTGCCCAAAGCTGGAAGCCAGGGGCCTTGGGCTTCTCATGGCCAAGGCACTGAGGCCGGCAGGAGACAAGCGGCCCTTTGCTCTGAAGTCGGGACACACAGACCCTCTGCAGCCAGGATTCAGAGGTGGCTGGACACAGGGCGACCGAGGGGAGCCATTGATGGCCAGTGAGCAGTGTTCCTGCCACTGCAGCCTCACCCCACCTGCCGCCCACCTCAGCTCGAGCTGCAGCCAGGACACGCCCAGGTGCTGCCCAGGTGCCACTGGGCTCCGGCTGTGCCTGCCCCTTAGAAGCGCAGTTTGTGGGGACCTGGGGGCGCGAGGGCACCCCAGGCCTAGAGAGGGGAAGGCTTCTGAGCAGCCTGCCATAAGAGGCTCCTGCTGCGGGGTGTGGCTGAGGTGGCTTTGGGGGAAGGGTCGTGGGCCTGGAGAAGGAGCAGACTCAGCAGCCCATGGCGTGGCCATTCCCAGGGCCACTTGGATGACACAGCTTACCTCCACCTTTGGTTTTTTGAGATGAGTCACCCTATGTAGCCCAGGCTAGCCTGGAACTCATGCCGATCCTCCTGCCTCAGCCTCCCGAGTGCTGGGATTACAGGTGTGCACCACTGTGCCCAGTTTAGGGTCCTTCTATGGGACTCCCTATGTGGGGTGGCTGTGCCAGGGAAGAGCCCATCACAGTATTATAGATAGATAAGTTAATTAGATATCTGGTTGGCCGGTAGACAGGGCCTCCCTTAAGGCGCCAGCCCTCCAGGAGCCAACACAGCAAGGAGCCAGCATGGAGAACAACTAAGACACATTCACTGGTTAGCACTGTAAAAAGGAAAAGAAGTACTATTTCCTCTAGAGATAAATAGGAGTGATTGATATTCTAAATGGGAAATTCCAGGGCTGGGGATTTAGCTCAGTGGTCCCACTGCCTGCCTTGCAAGCACAAGGTCCTGAGTTCAAACCCCGTCCCCCCCTCAAAAAAAAAGAATCTAGGTGTCTAAATGGGAAATTCCTTTATGTGACTTGTCTTCCCATCTGACCCCCACTTAATCAATATCACCTGGGTGACTGTACTTGTAATCTCATTGGTTGGTCATGGCTTTGTCCCACCTCATGCCCACCTTGTAAATTTCCATTGGGTCTTACAGTTTTGTCCCACTTTGTACCCGCCTCACCACATGGCTTTGCTGTATAAAACATCTTTGAAAAGGGGGGCAGGTGGGCATCCCACTTTCCGGTCCCCCTCTGTCTCTCTTAGGCAGAAGCTTTCCTTCTCCCAATAAATTTTTCCTACTCTTAACCTCCATTGTTCCTAGAATCCATTCTTCGATTTTAGAGAACACAAACTCGTGTTTCGGGCATCTAGTAGGTTCAGGAGTTACATCTCTTCCCCCTGTATCAACAGCAGGCTGGAGGGCTAGGCTTAGTCCCTGAGGAAACACAGGAAAAGTATCTCTTATCCCCGATGACACACGGTCCTCATGATAGATGCTGTACCTGTGTTCCACCCCCATGTTTTCCTTTGTGCTATTCTTTAAAAAGCACTACTGGGCACATGAAGAGAAGCAGCAAAACGGGAGGGAAATTTAGCATCTTTACGAGTTAAAGGAAACTATTGTTAAAAGGCTTTTTAAACCACACATGGTGGCATACCCCCTTAATCCCAGTTCTTTGGAAGTCTGAGGCAGGAGGATTGCAAAATCCAGACTAGTCTGAGCAATTTAGTGAGATACTGTCTCAAAATAAAATGTAAAAAGGGCTGGGGATGTAAGTGAGGGCTTGAGCACTTGCCTAGTGGCACGTGAATGCCCTGAGTTACAGGGCCAGTACCACAAACAAACAACAACAAGAGGGCTTTGTAAAACAACCAAGGAGCCAGCGGTGCCTGGCTGTAATCCCAGCACGCAGGAGGCTGGGGCAGGAGGATCAAGGTGAGTTCCAGACCAGCCTGAACTGCATAGCAAGGCCCCTATTTTAAAAAATTGATAAAAAATAAAACAACCAAGGAGCCATTTACCTACATGTGATGAACGTGCTAACTATAAGTGATGTTGCCTACACTGTGACTTCAGATAGTCATGCCAATAATACAAAGTGAAGGGTTTTGCTGGGGCAGGAAACACGCGTTTCCGTTCCCGGCGAGCCTGGCGCCCGGCAGTTGCAGAGTGAAGCTCTCCAGGCACTGTCTGAATTCCCAATTCTGACAGCTGGGTGTGGCTCGGCTGTCCCGACTACACCCGAGGCCATTGCTGTGTGGGGCTGCATTCCCCAGGGTCACCCTCTGGAATGTGGCAGAGCCAGCAGGACCCCAGTGGCTGTCTTGCCCATCCCAGACTGGGGCGGGACTGGAAGGAACTGGCAGGGAAGTGCGGGAAGGGGATGCCTGGGCTCTTCCTCCAGGCCAGGTGGTCCTCCTGAGGGGCCCTGCTCCACCCCATCCTTGCTCCGGGGACCCTGGAGGGCTCAGCGCTGCTTCAGAAAGCGGCAGGAGGACGGGAGGATGAGTGTGCTGGAAGCGAGGGAGAAGATCTGGGGGATTCTCGGCAATGCGCCCTTCACCGCAGTACATTTAAAATGTGAACCTTCACCGTATTTTCAGGTCACGGCTCACGTCCACCTGTGGCTTGGAACAAAGTCTGCTCTTTGTTGCGCTCAGTGCGGCCGCAGCCTGGGTGGTGAGGTGGAGAGGATCAAGGGGCTCCCAGGGCTGGGGCGTCGCCAGCATCCTGGGGGCCTGGATGCACCTCGACCCCCACTGTCCCCTCAGGTGCTCCTGGTTGGTCCGCATCAGTCCTTGGCTTCAGTGGTTTTGCTTCTATTTCGTTGCTCTTGTGCTGAAGCCCCTGTACTTCAAGGGGTGCAGACAGAGCAGGCCTGGAGAGCGAGCACTGGTGGCGAACCTGTGGCATGCGCGTGCCAGTGGGCATGCAGAGCCCTCTCTGTCAGCACCCCAGCAGCGGAGCGCAGGGTAATAGTTTTGTTTTGTTTTGTTTCTTTAAACTAAAACCTCAGTATTCAGGTTTAATTACAGTGCTGGCACTTTGCAATAAATAGGTGGGTTTTGGGCTGCAGTTTGGGCGCTCAGTCTCTGAAAGTTTCGCCATCCCTGCTACAGTCAAACATCCGGACATTATGAAAGTCAAGCTCAGGGGAGAGCCAGATGCCTGCAGGTGAGAGGGAATCAGGGACCTGCGGCTCTTGGGCACTTGTGCCAAGGCCCTGGAGATCATTGGGACTCTGTGTGCTCAGCATTTACTTGGGGCCCAGGAGAGGGAAGGGATGGGGTGCTGGCCAGGGCTTGGGGATGACACTAGGCCAGTGCCTCCGAAGGAAGAGCGGAAGCCATGGTTAACCTCACATATCCACAGTTCTCTCTCTTTCAGTGGTACTGGGGGCTGAACCCAGGGCCTTTGCACTGCATCATATCCCCACTCCTTTTACAGTTTTAAAAACATTTTTTGGCTTAAATTCTTTTATTGGTGCATTTTAGGTATTCAATACGTTTACATTTATCACTGGGTGCTTGTACCTGTACATCATGTATCTTGGTTCTTATTTTTTCCCCATTCCCTGTGCGCCCTTCACCCCCTCCACCCTTCCCTATTTACAAAGACTTCGTTTCCATTTTTTCCTTTTCTCATAATTTTTCCTTTCCCTTCTTTCCTTTCCCCTTCCCCTCCCACTTCCCCTACACCTTTGGACCTTTTCTTCCTATTTCAAATTATCAATTATTCGTCTTAATCATTTTAATCCTTATTTACACTTTCAGTTTCTCACACTAGAGAAACTAACCATTTGGTACTTACACATGTGTGTTAGTTTTTAAAACTTTTGAGACAGCGTTTTGCTATGTCTCTAAGTGCCCTGGTAGGGCAGGAACTCAGGATCCTCCTGCCTCAGCCTTCCATGACACTGGGATTACAGGCGTGTGCCACCATGCCTGGCATCTCATTTCCATTTTTCTAAATTGCTGTTGCTCCTCTTTCTGTCTTAAGATTCAGCAGCTGAACCCCACCAGGGTGGCTGCATCCCTGTCTTCCTCCATCCCAGCAGCCTGCACCTCTGCAGAGACACCGTTGCTGTTGATGGAGTCTCTGGCCCGGACCCCGAGGGACAGGCGGACTGGGTCTCGGTGGGGTCTCCCACTCAGCGTGTAAAGTACGTGCACCTCTTGTTCTTCCTCCTGCTGCCCACAGATATTTTGTTTTCTCTCTGCGTTAGGCTCTGCCCTGAGATTCTCGACTTCTCCCAGCTCTGCAGATCTGATCCACAGGGGGCTGGACAGCTGGGAGGGGAGAGGGCTGAGGGCGCCGTGCCTGGCTCCGTCCATCCGAGTCCAGGTACCCGTGGGCTGTGCTTGGGGCAGCGCTGCCTCCCACCTGTGAGAGAGGATCCCACGCTCCGGTCCATGCTGCTCCTGAGGAGAGCTGCAGGCCGGCTTGGGGCTGCTGCAGGCCCAACGGGTGCCCTCCTGGCCTGCCCGGCGGCCTCGGCTGGCTCTGGTCTGGCTGTGCGCAGGTGGACCTGGCCTCACCTCGCCTCAGCCTCCGGGTGTCCCTGGCTTCCTGCCCCGTTTCTCCATCGCCTCCATTGCAGTGCCTGTGTAGGTGTAGAGGACAGGACGCCCCCGGGGGCAGACCAGGCCCAGGCGAGAGAGGACGGGGAACCTCCTCTGCAGCCCAGCACCTGCACCCCCTGCCCTGGAGCCCATCGCGCACAGGGAGGGGCTTGCGTGCCCCGCAGCGAGCGACGCTGTGGAGGGGAAAGCAGGCCATGGCTCTGAGGTTTTCCTCTGGACAATAAAATAGGTGAAAAACACTGAGAGATGGAAATGTCAGCCTCTCACAGTGCTATCTCCAGTTTAGATGCCTCACGAACACCACACAGAGTGCATTATGGTTTCTCTCTTGGCACTCATGCAAACTCGCGGGGACCTTCAGTAGGCCTCTCGGCTTGGCTCTCCTCAGGTCAGAGGCTGCAGTGTTGAACGATTTCTCTGCTGTAATTTTGAGCCAGTGCGTGGCACACTCCTGTAACCCCGGCGCTCCGAAGGCTGTGACCAGAGGGCACGGAGTTCAAGGCTGGCCTGGGCCCCTGGGCTGTAGTTCAGCAGGCCTGCAGCCCTGGGCGGTTCTCTCCTCTCACCTGCAGGGCTACCTCCTCCTGAGCTGAGAACCTGTTCCCTGCTGACCTCTGAGAGCTTCAAGGTCAGAAGCCAGGTGAGGGGTCCCAAAGACCACCCCCAGGGCAGCGACTTGCTAGAGGCCCCTTGGGCTGGGCAGGTGGCTGTGCCCACAGGCATGGCATCACGGCAGCGACAGGACACAGATGAAACAGTCCGGGAGGGGACTGCCCAGCCACATCAGTCCTCAGCAGCTGCTTGTGGAATGTGAGCAGGGTGCTGGCTGCCCGGGAGCCCCTGAGAGACGCAGAGCCAGCTGCCACCCCCTGCCCGGTGGGTTCCACACGCTCTGAAGGAAAGTAGTGAGCACCCCGCCGCTTGGCACCGTCCTCCCATGGACCTGGGAGCCAATGCTCGGATTCGGCCGGGACACCGCAAATGCTCTGTGAGGGGGACGGCAGTCTCGGCCCCGAAGTTCCCGTGCCCTGTCCAGCAGTGTCTGTCTTGGGTGCCCTGCAGAGTCTGCCTGGCTGCTGGAGCGTTGCTGGCCCACGGGGGAGGAGAGGAAAGGTGCTGGGCACAACATCCCCTTACCCCCAAATCTGGGAGTTCATCCATAAATTTGTCCGAGTACAAACCAGGCGCCGTGGTGCATGCGGTCATCCCAACATTCGAGAGGCTGAGGCAGGAGGCTCTCTGAGTTTGAGGTCAGCCTGGGCTACATAGTGAGACCCTGTCTCAAAAAACCAAAAAATGGACCGGAGATTTAGCTCAGTGATTGCGCCACCTGCTCTGCAAGAGCAAGGACCTGAGTTCGATCCCCAGTACCAAAAAACAAAACAAAACAAAATACTAAAAAAATTTTTTTTAAAGAATCTAAGTGTGAATTAGGCCTGGTGGTGCCCACCTGTAACCCCAGCTGCTCAGGAGGCTGAAGCAGGAAGGATCAGGAGGACGGACATTTGAGGCCAGCCTGGGAGAAACTTAGTGTCAAAATGAAAGAGTTAAAGGGCGGAGGCTGCAGCTTGCTGGCAGAGTGGCCCTGGGCTCTGTCCCGGTAGTGTGACCAGGAGGAGGGACCCTCCGAGCACTCCAATCACCGTAAGTCAGATGGCAATGTCTTTCTGAAGACCCCTAATCTCAGCTGTACAGACAGAAATACAAAGCCAACCACGACCCAGGACTGTCGGGCCCATGTTCCCCACTCTGCTCTGGCCTCTGTGCCCTTGGGGGCTGCAGGTGCACCAGCCTCCTTTCTTCCTTCCACCCAGCTGACTCACCCTGAAAGCTCAGGAGCCCAGTGCTGAGGGCCGCTGATACTTTCAAAACACCACAAAAACTTTCCTGTTTTAGGGACCACAAAAATGTTTTAATTTACAGTGGACCCTTGAGTTACGACTGGCCTAACATACAAACAACTTGGGTTATGTCCAGAATTTTAGTTTTAACTTACGACGAAAGTCTTGAGTTACAACCCGAATGTTGGCTGCTTGTGCTTCCAGATGGTCTCAGATACAGATTTAACCCTTAAACAATTCTGGAGGCGACATGACAACATCCTTTCCTGGGGTTAAGTGAGAAATCCTGGGCCAGTGTCTCTCTAAGGACACTGAGATCTGCCTGTGTACAGGAGAGAGACTTCACTGACCAACTTGAGTTACAATCAGCCCTTGGGAACAACTTGAGTTTGTAAATCAAGGGGCCACAGTATCTTAAAATCAGAAGGGAAAGAATGACTTTTTAGGATGGAAGATTTTTTTCACATCTTTAATCCAGCCTAGATCATAATTGTCTTTATATCAATGCAGTTGTAAAATATACTTTTAATACACTTTTTTTGGTGACACTGGAGATTGAACCCAGAGCCTCTGCACTAAGCTACATCCCCAGTTCGTTTTTTATTTTCTGTTTGGAGACATTTGCTGAGTTGCCCAGACTGGGCTCAAACATTTGATCCTTCCGCCTCAGCCTCCCAGAGGGCTGGAATTACAGTCATGTGCCACCACACCTAACTTCACATGAATTTTTTTTTTTTTTAGTGGAGTAAAGGTCCTGCCCCAAGTGCCTAGGGCCCACAGAGTTATTAAGTGGCTCTGTCTTCACTGTTTTTTTTTAAAAAATGGCCCACATTACTACTGGGGACAGCTCAGGTCTTAGCCCTGCACTGGAAACAGGATTATTCCAAAGAAGAGAATTCCCAAAGTTCCTAAATTGGGAGCGTGTTTCTGAGCTCTGGTAAATCTTTCCACCACCGCTCTGTTGTAGGCCTCACCTTGGTGACAGCCAGGGACATATCCAGCTGCTTCCTCCGTGAGTCAGGGGCATTCCTGCTGGACTTGCCCCAGAGCAGTGTGGGTGGAAGGCGGTAAGAGAGCCCCGCCTTCTCCATGACCCAACAGCTCATCATCTTTTATTTATTTTGTTGTTTTTGAGACTGGGTCTCACTATGTAGCCCAGGCTGCCCTTGAACTCACGGTGACCCTCCTGCCTCAGCTTCCTGAGTCTTGGGATTACAGGTGTGCGCCACATGCCTGGTTATTTTATTTTAAAAGGAAGGGTATTTTGAACTTTATGTTCTTTCACTTTACCAAGAAACTGGACAAAAATAACATCCTACTTTACACAGTGTTCAATAATCTCTGCTCTTTGATCTGGTAAACAGAGCAGCGCTGGATAAGCCCGGGGAAGTCACCCGGGGACTTGGTGCACGCTGTGGAATGCTGCTTTCAGCCCTCACAGGGACCCCAGAACCCCGCTCTGCTCCCCTGACCCCAGCTGTAGGTTCATGTGGGGCAGACTGAGCTAGCTCCGGCCTCTGTCCCCGGGACGCCACGGGGCTCCTGAGGGGGGGGCGCCCTCCCCCACCCAGAGGTCCCCGGAGCCCAGGCCTTGGTGCAGGCAGGCAGGGACCTGCTGTCGGTTAGGAAATCTGTGTCATGGGTGGAGACAGAGGGTTCTCACCGCACAGGACGTGAAAGGGAGCCTGAGCTCGAGGCCCGCTCCTATGGGGCCTCTCCACGCCACCAGCACGCCCCTCGGCCATGGGACACCCTCGGGTGGCTGGAGGTCGAGGGGCAGATCCAGCCTGGACTGAGGAGTAATTCTGTGCCAACCTTGTCCTGCACCAGTTGCCTGGCATTTTTCCTGGGAGCTTTGGCACGGCATGCGCAGGTATGCAGAGCTGGGTGTTCCAGGTCTCGGTAGCTAACCTGGCACCACAGAATCACGTTCAGTGCCTCCCCCAAAGGGAGGAACAGAGTCTGGCTCTCTCAGCCTGCAAGGAGCAACTAAACTCCAGACAAAATACATAAAGGAAAGATTCATTTGTTTTCGAGGCAGAGCCTCACTGTGTAGCCAGGCTGGCCTTGAACTTGCAGAGATCTTCCTGCTTCAGCCTCCAGAGTACTGGGATGAGAAGCATGCGCCACCATGCTCAGATCTTGAAGGAATGATTTTTAAAATGTTGAACATCAGGCAACCAAGAACCATGGTCGGTGGGAGACGGGAAAGAGGAGGGAGCCAGCGGTGTCCCTGACGTGAGGAGGTGGCCGTGGAGCTCCGGGAGACAGGCGGCTGGGTGCTGTGCTGTGCAGGGAAGAATAGGGAGAGGGGACAAACCCTGCAGGCCCTCAGGGGTGCCTGGCTCTTCAGGGACCTGCCGGGGCTGTGACCGAGCAGGCAGGGGATCAGAGGAGCAGCCCTGGAGTCTGCACATCACTTACAGTAACTCGGGGCAGGCAGCGCTGGTGGGGACGCGGAGTCAACCCCGACGAGGTGCTGCTCTGCGTGCGGGGACACAGTGGAAAGGCAGAGTCTGAGAGCACAGAACTCTCCCTAATGAATCGGCCATGTTCCCCAACCCAGCTCCAGAATATTTACAGGAATCAAGCATCGCAGCCCCCGAGGCGGGTCGCGCAGGGGCGACAGCCTGCTCTGCAGATGCAGGTGACAGGAACCCCACAGACCAGCGAGGCGACGGGACCAGCATGAGGGGAGGCTGCCGGGGAGCTGAAGGAAAGGCAGGTGGAGGAGAGCACAGGCTGGGCGGACGAGGTCCACATCCAGGCCCAGCAGGGAAAAGGAGGTCTGCGGTGAAGGCGGCTGAGGCACTGCAGGGCCTAACAGAAACTACCCCGAGTGGAGCAGAGGAGAGAGACGCCTCCCGGGGCAACAGGGGCCTCTGCGACAATTTGAGACGGCTGACGTACAGTGACCGGGGTCTTCGAGGGAGAGGAAAGAGCTGGCCGGAAAGGAAACATCTGAAGAGTTCGTGGCTGAAAACTTTCCAAATTTGATTTAAAACCTATGAATTTATAAAATCTAAGAAATTAAATGAACCCAACTGCACGCACACATACATGCCATGACAGCTGTATCACAGTACCTCCTGTCAGACAGCAACAGACTGGTAAGTACACAAAACAAGTAAAAGCAGCCAGAGTACATAAGACGATGCAGGTACAGAGGCACAAAGGTGAGGACAGCAGGCTCCTCATTGAACATGGCTCAAGTTAGAAACACTGAAGCGGCATCTTCAAAGCCCAGAAAAACCAAACTGTCAGTGGAGAACCCCATGCCCAGCAAAAATATCTTCCAAAGTGGGTGAGGTAAAGTTCTAGACATATGCAGCTGAGAGAATTCAGCACTGAGGAGTCCCCTGTGAGGAATGCTGATGGCCTCCAGGCAGAAGGAAGCAGCCGGCACAAATCCGGACCTGCAGAGATGGAAACACACAGGAAGTCCGGAGGCTGCGCTTCTTGCTCCTTCAGCCTCTGTGAGGAAACCAACTGCAGAAAGGTGGTAACAGTGCATTCTTGGTCTGCCAGCCACAGAAGTGAATGTTTGCCAACCGAAGCATAAAGGCCAGGTGGTGGCTGGGTGGACAGCAGCTGGAGGTGCCTTAAGGGTAGGCCGTGGTGAGGAGGAGAAGTCAGCCACACCCCTGTAGAATCCACAAAGCAGGGACAGCTTGTGGGCCAGCAAAAGAAGTCAGTGTTTAGTCAGTTTCTCAGTGCTGAGACACAGTGCCCAATACCAGAACTTTATTTTGGCTGGCTGCAGGGCGAGGGGCTTGGCAGAGGAGAGCTGCTCACACCATGGCTGCAGGAAGCAGAGCGATCAAGGGAGGAGGAGGGAGACAGACCCTTCCAGGACACGGCCCAGTGACAGCCTCCTCTGACCAAGCTTCACTGCCCAACATCACATTTAGCTACAAACCCATCAGTGGACCAATCCAATCCAGTAATGAGCATCACACCCCATTATCCAGTCACCCCCCAAAGCACCACCTATGAGCACATGAGGATCTGTGGGACATCTGGTATGAACTGTAACATCATGGAATCATAAAAAAATATTCAGCTAATCCAAAAGAAGGCAGAAAAAGGCTGGGGATTTAGCTCAGTGGCACTGTGCCTGCCTTGAAAGCTCAAGGGCCTAAGTTCAATTCCCGGTACCGCAAAACAAAACAAGTAGAAAAAGATAAAACAGGGAGCAAAGGATAGATGAGATAGATGGAAAATGAGTGATAAGATAGTAGATTTGATCCCAGCCATATAAACAATCACATTAAATGCAAATGATCTAAATATGCTGATTGAAAGGCAGAGAATATCAGACTGGACTAAAAAATCAATACTGGAATATATGCTGACTACAGGAGACACACTAAATATAGTAACACAAATAGGCTAAAAGCAGAAGAATGGAAAAATACACCATGCTTTCTGTGGTTTGGATCTGGTCTGGTCCAGCAATGGCTCCTGAATTAAAGACTTAATCCTCAGCTCACTGCTGCGTATTGGGAGGAGTGGCACCTTTAAGAGGTGGGACCCAGGGAGGTTGTAGGTCATTGGGGGTGTGCTTCAGAAGGGTCCCTGGGACCCCAGCCCTTCCTCTTCCTCTTCCTCTTTCATTTCCAAGCCATGGAGTGAAGGTTTTGCCACATTCTCTAGCCATGATGTACTGCCTCACCATAGGCCCAAAGAAATTGGACCGAAATCTGAAACCATGGGGCAAAATAAACCTTTCCTCTTTTGTTACAGTACTCAAAAGCTGACTAACAATGTTAAGACTCATTAAAAGAAAGCAAGGATAGATCCACTAATGCAAATGCAGTAGGTTTCACCGTAGATACTAAGGGTCGTTTTAGCAAATGCTAAGAGGGATAAGTACATCAGTTCTCTACAGGCATCCAACACCACAGTGCTAAAATACAGGAGGCCACTATCAGAAGAACAGTAAGGAGAAAGAGACAAAGAAACAGTCATAGCCCTTCCCTCTGTAGATTTCTGCTAGGTGGGTGGGCGTTGCGGACCCGGGGCTGGGACTGGCTCACAGAGCCTGGAGAGGACAGGCTGGTTCTCCCACCCAGGAGAAGTGCAGGCCGTTGCCCCAGGGTACTGGATGGTGGCTGAGGCTCTCAGCACGCCCTGGCAGATCTCCCCGCGTGTAGCAGAGGATTCGGAGTACATCCAGGTGTGAGCATGCGTATATTTCCCTGAGTCTGACTGCCAATGGCCTGGGGTCCCCGTCCCCTTCAAGGGCCACTGTACAGACTTGGTCTCGGTTTCCATACTCCTCTCCCCAAAAGGGACCTGAATTCCCTAGAGAGGTGGCTGGTTTCAGAGCTCTGGCAGGGAGAGAACGAGACAGGGCTGAAAGGAAGAACACTCAGAGAATGAAGGGGCTTGTGGGAGGGCAGAGGCCGTCGATGCCAGACCAGTGTGAACATCAAATAAAAGAGATGGCAACTGCTTGTGACACACTGAATAGAGTAGGAGTCTATGAATCTACAACACACACATACAAGTAAATGAATAAATTAGTGGGACTGACAGAATTTTTTTGGTGCAATACTGGGGATTGAGCCCAGGGACACCCTCCCACCTAGCTACACGCCAGTCTTTCTTTTCTTTTTTCTCAGTTGCCCAGGTGGGGTTTGAACTTGCAGGCTTCCTGTCTCAGCCTCGAAGTGCTGGTATTACAGGCATGTGGCACCATCATCAGCTGGTGGACATTGTTTTTTGGTTTTGCTACCGGGGATCAAACTCAGGTCCTTGTGCTTTCGAGGCAGGCGGCGGAACCACTGAGCTATATCCCTGGCCCCCTGGTGGACATTTTTACTTGCAGGAGAAAGCCCCATAAATAGATGAGGGGATGGGGGGTGGGGGGTGAAGAAATCTGCGCTTGGTAACAACTAAAAAATAACTGAGGCAAAAACATCAACAGATGCCCAAACTGGCTGTGGGCGAGGCTGGGCGCAGTGACACATCCCTGTAATCATAGCTACTCACGAGGCTGAGGCAAGAGGGTTGGGAATCCGAGGCCAGCCTGGGCAACTCTGCAAGACTTGTTTCAAAATAAAATGAAAAGGGCTGGGAATGCAGCTCAGGGGATTTTGATTCCCAGCGCCACACAAAACATATGGGAGAAACTGGCAGGAGACACACAGGCGAATGAGTAAAACACTGCCAGGAGGGAGCAGGTGGCACCCGGCCACCCTCGGGGTGAGGCGAGGAGACTGCAGCTTCTGTGCATTGTGGCCCCCGACGCCTGGCTGTGCCTAGAGTGGAGGAAACACCAGGGAGGGGCGCAAATGGGACCACAGGCCAGGCTGAGGAAGATTCCAGACTGAAAGATGAGGGCTCTGGCTGCCCGAGGAAGGGGGAGGAAGCAGAGTGAAAAACACCAGCCTGTGGACGGTGTGCACGCGGATGGTGTGCACGCGGTCGGGCTTCTCCACACCGAGCGCTGGGCAGCTGCTGCTCACCATTCTCAGCAAAACCCAGTCTGGCGCAGAGCTCTGCAAACTCAGGACCTCGTGGGCACTTCAGCAGCCCAGGACACACGCACCGTGTTGCACACCCGGAACTGCAATGGCAGCACACGAGCACGTGGGACTCAAGGGCAAGGGGCTTGCAGTCTAAGCCCCTCCTTGAAGGCTGCTGCTCTCGAGTGCAGAAACACAGGGCCAGCCTGGGAGGAGTGGGTGTCCAGCAGCCAGGAGGCACCTCCTGGAGGACAGGGCACCAGCCACATCAAGTGGCCAGGGCTTCTTTGTGTCATCGCAGCATGGGTGACGTGAGCAAAGTGTCCTGCCGGGGAGGGCGGCTGACAGCTGTCTGCACAGCCCCTGAACGCATGCCCTTCAGCTTGGGGGTATTGCACACTGGGACTTGGTTCACTGTCTGCAGCATGTGCTGAAGGCTGAGGAGGAGACAGGAGCTCAACACACCCAGACCCCAAGCCTGCTGTAATCCTGCCGGGGAAATGTTTCTTTACACAAAATGCCACTTGGTGGCTACAGCACAGCAGGTTGAGTGCAGCAGGACATTTCCAGTGGCCACCTCTTGTCCCTGGTGTGGGGTGCGGGTGCTCCCCAGAAAGGCAGGCTCAAGACACAGGCAGAGGGAGAGGTAGGCGCACAAGGGCGCAGTGTGCCCCTCAGTCCAGCAGTGGGGGCAGGTGCCCTCCCGGGTGCCGGTCCCTTACGGCTCGGCCCCCTCGCAATGGGGAGAGCTAAGGAGCTAAGAGCAGAGCTGAGAAGGCTGCACTGCTGAGGTCCTTAAAGCAGAAGCAAATCCAGCTCAGCAACCGCCACACTCGGGGTAACACCAACCAGGGGTGCCTGGAAACTGTATGCACACGCCCATCCCTCCAAGCTCCCACTTCAAAAGGAAAGAGAAAGACAGATAAGGAACCACGAACTTGGACAGACAGGGAAAAGGTGCCCAAGCGATGCTCCGCCATCGCAAGTTGGAAGTGCTTGAGGTGCCAACCAGGCCAGGACTCAGCAAAACAGCTCAGATTTATTGACTCCAATCATTCTCAGCCAAGACTTCAGCAAAGGAACAGACAACAGAATTGGATACAAGTAAGCAATGGGCTAACATTATTCTATTTTACTATTAATTTTCAGTCCAAAAAAAGCTTGTTCCTAAGAAATGAAGGATTTCCTCTGCTGAGGCATACCACATCAAAGCAGACACCACTGCAAAACCATCCATTTGGGTTTTTTGAGCAATGAGCATCTCCTTTTTTAATCTTTTTTTTTTTTTTTTTTTTTTTGGTACCAGGGATCGAACTCGGGTCCTTACAAGCATCTCTTCAATGGGTGATGAGACACTGGGGTTAACATCAGTCACAAATTATCACCTTTTGATACTCAGTATTGACCAAGAATAAGTGGAAATCCAGACAGCACTAACAAATGACAAAACAATGCTCAATTCTATTATTTTAAAGATTTACAGTAAAATACTTCGGTTCCCTGAAGCCTGATTCTGAAATGAGTTTTTAAAACACCCAACATGAACTCTCTTGTCTTTCTCCTCCAGTAGCTCAACACCCATTCAGTTCAGCTAGAAGCCTTCTGGAGACCACCAGAAGAGCCCTGCCATCGCTCACACATCCAACTTCTTAGAGTGCTAACGCCACAGAAGAGGAAAACCTATTTTTAAAACAAAGGAAGCTTAGAAGTCAGTGTTAAAGAACACTTATTAAATGTGTATCAGCATTATTTAAATCAATAATGCATTTCACAATTACTGCAAAAAACATCAACGTGACATCAGAAATCAACAAACTGACTTGTAATATTCCAGTAATGGTTAACTGGATGAAATTTATAAAGAAATCTGTTAGGACTGGCATCTAATTATTTTTGTACAAAGAAAATGCAAGTATTTTCTTTCTTAAAGTTCCAGGTTACAGCCGTACACACATGGGCTGGCGGCAAAGGCCAGGGGTCTGCCCAGCGCTTAGCTGCCCGTCCAGCCAGGGCGCGGTTGCTTCCATCTCCCAGCCTCCTCCCTCTGTTACCAAGAGGGTGACAGGGGTTTAGGTAAGAAGGAATCAGCCACTGGGGGAGCTGCACTAAGGCCTCATGTGATCTCTTCCAAAACAGAAAGCCCAGGATGCCGTCTCCCCACAAATGCAAATAATGCGGTTACTGAATTGCTGTACATTCTGGTAAAACTGTAAATGTATACTAGTTTTAAAGGTGAATAGTCTACTATTAATCTTGAAATATTACAATTAAAATATACAGTATCTGTTACCTCCATTGCTTACTTTGAATGATAAAAAACGCACTTTATGTCACACCTCCATCCACCACATAAAGAAAATAACAACATTCTCGGATTAACAGAATATATTAAAACATTTTACATTCTTTCACAACTGCATAAAAAAGCAGGCATCCTGAATACTTACAAGGAATAGTGAACTTTCTACCTTTTTAAAAATTAATTACAATCAGAAAAACATTTACAAGAATATCTTTACTATTTCAAGAGTTGCAACAATGAAAGACCAATTTATTTTACACCACATATCTGCCTACTGGCCAAGATAAACATTCTTCTAAAAAAGCAATTAAGGTGTCTTTCATTATCCTACTTCTCAACATTTAAAATAGTTACATGAGTGGAAGCTTTTTTTTTTTTTTTTTGACCACCAAAATAAACTCTTTCAGCCTAATGCTTTTAAGGTACGGTATAAAAAGTAATAGAAAAACCAGAATTGCATTTATAAATGTTTTTGGTTCAAAATTTTATTTGAAATCTTATATTTCTTGCCTAGACAAAAATGTGAACAAGACAAAAACACTGGTAGTTTTTAAAATCTAACAGATATGCAGAGCCTATACTTAGATCAAAAATATTTTTTTACTGATTAAAAGTATTTAAAAAACCTTCAAAAATGTAGCATAAAGGTTCAAGTCCTGGGATACTGAACGTACAATGCCAAGACATGACGTGTCATGGGGCTTCTGGAGCCTCTAATGGCCATGGCAGTGTGACGACTCAGGGAAATTCTTCTCTTGGATAAGTGACCGCTGCCAGGCGTTCAGGGTAAGAAACACCATGCAACAGGTGGGGTGGACTCGGTACAGTCTCCCATCCTGATGCTGCCTTCAGGAGAGGTCAGCATCATCAAAATGCATAGATTTCTTCTAGAAATAGAAAGACTGAGCAAGAATCAGGAACTGCAACCTACTTTTATTTTCCCTTCTCCATCAAATTGAAGAACAAAATAGAAACTACGAAAATATCTTGGGCTTTCTGATAGTTTTTCAAGTGGAAGGATCAAAGGCAAAATCTCATATATAGTTTCTATAATACACAAAGTCAATTAGTAGTTTATAAAAACCCTTGTGTTTCAATAGAAAGAGTATCTTAGCGCTACTATGGAATGCCGGTAATGAGAATGGCGGGTACAGTTCTGCTAGAACATGAATTCAAAATCAGTTCTCAATCTCAGTAGTGGATTTTAATTTGAAAGACTAGCTGGTAAAAAAGTATAAACTGGGAGTCTTCATCGTGTCCCTATATTGAAGGATTCTGTAGTTTCAGCGTTTCTCTTGCTTATGAATCTAACCCTCTCCACACAAGCGAAGTAAGTTTTCCCGTTTGAAATACCCACTGAGCTTTGGAAACACCTTCTAAAATTCTTCTAATTAATTACAATGCACATCAAAGACGAAAACCCCCTCAAAGGCCACGGGCCAGAGTAAGAGCTCTCACGCATCCGGGTACCCAGCCACACCCCGGAGGGCGGCGGGACTCTCGGGCACCACGTGAGGCACCGCGGGGCGTCCCCTGCACTGTGTGCTCAGGGCACAGAGGCCACCCCGTGCCAACACCTGCCCCACCGCCCCTGCCACGCCGACCGTGAGGTCCAAAGTGAGTGCTGCACGTCAGCTTTGGCTCTTCTGTCCCAGTCTCACTCAGGTCTTCATCTATCAGAGGACACTGCACACCGACTCCTTCCTGGGTGGGTGTGAACCAGGGCTGGACGCGGTGTGGCCCACGGCCCACGCGTGCTGTCAGGACGTGCCCATGGCAGGCGACAGCAGCGTGGGAGAAGGCCAGGCAGGGCCCTGTGAACCTGCTCCCATCCACGTCTTCTGACAGTGTGACCGCCACTCTACACTGGGTGACCATGGGCAAGTCTGCTACCTCAGAAAAATTTAAGTGTGTCTATTGCTGATTTAAATTTCTCACAGTTTTCATACAAAAGGAAAGATCTACATGACCACAAAATACCAAATACTTGTTTTTATCAAGTGTCAGGATAATTTATTAAAGTTGAGGTTTACCTTTTTTTATTGCTAAGGTATTTTAAGATCTAAATCAATACTGCGACGACTCCACTTCTTTCTGATACATTTTTGGTCTTAGGAACGTGGCTAAGATTTAACTAGAATTAGGTGTCTGAGATAACCAAGGGAAGGAATACTTTGCTAGCATTCCACTAGTTACAAATGAGTAAAAAACAAAAGCCTCAATGAAGTGATTACACTGACACCTTGGAATGAAGAACCATGCAATTCGTGGGGTTTCACCCAATTCCAACAGTAATGAAGTCGAACCCCTGCTCGCTGCAAGGTGCGGACCTGCGGTATTTCAGTTTATTTCTCACGTTGCATGAGGACATTTCCAATCATTATCACTTTATGGAAGCCTAAATTCAAGCATAACAATTTCCAGCCTTTATTACTCTTTTTCAAAAATACTCTGTTTCCAGGGAGGTGGTCCACAGCTTGGGACCCGGCGGGGCGGGGCTCAGTTGTGCGTCTGCTCATGACTCCAGAGACTGAAGGCAGTCTTGAAAGTCCTGTGGCAGAGCTTGCACATGAACTGTCTCTTGAAGGTTATTGCCGACAGGGGCGGGGCGTGGTAGAAGAGGGTGTCCGACTCCTGGGGTGCGAACAGCTTCTCAGTGGCCGGGGCCAGGTTTTCAGGCAGGCCCGTGGGGCTGTCAGGCTCCAGGGGCTGAATCTTGGGCAGGGGTGGCGGGGGCGGCAGGGGGGGCGGTGAGGGCGAGTCTGTGGGCCCCGGGCCCACCTCGGCCTCCTTCTGTACCACCACCGGCTCCTCAGCGGCCTGGGACATGTGGGACTGGAAGTGACTCCAGAGGCGGAAGTTGGTGCGGAAGGCCTTGTGGCACACGTGGCAGATGAAGGGCTTCACAGAGCACAGCAGCTCCTGGTGCCGTTCCAGCTGCCTGTGCGCCGTGAACACCTTTCCGCACTTCTCGCAGGGCCACAACCCGGCCTCCTTGCTGGGGCCCGCGTCCCGGGCAGCCACGCTGGCCTCGGGCGCCTCCTCCTCAGCCTCCTCTGCAGGCTCCTCTTTCACCTGGATCTTCAGCTGCTTGGAGACACTGAGGTCTTCGGGGAGACAGGAGGAGTCCTCCGAGTCGAAGTTCACTTGCTCCGAAGAGTCACTGAACGCGTTGTCGTCCTTGGGCGGTGCGGAGATGTGGTTCGCCTTGCCGGGCTCGGGCTGGGCCAGGGGCCTGGCAGTTGCCGGCCCCTCCCCATTGTGGTCGAGCGCGGGCGGGGAGAGGCTCTCAGCGGGGGCCATGCTGTTCTGGTTGTGCACCTCCACCTGGTGCCGCCAGATGCTGAAGGAGGACTTGAAGGTGCGCATGCACTCCAGGCAGGTCAGCTTCTTGGACTCACACCTGTCTTCATGCTCCTGCTTCAGGGCGGGCGAGAAGAACCTGAGGCTGCAGTAAGGGCAAACGGTGGCGTTCCGGCATAAGCGCTCGTGGCTGCCTTGCTCTAGAAGAGAAGAGAGCTTAGCATTACAGAGGCGGCACGGGTAAAGCTCCTTGCTCTCTACCGCGCTGGCCAGAGGAGCGTGCTCTTTTGGCTTAGCAGCTCTATGTACTCCGAGGGCTCTTTCTCCCGGGTGCATTTTTATGTGCTGCTTAAACTGAGAGAGAAAGCGGTACGCCTTTCCGCAGTAAGCGCAAATGTACGCGCCTTTGGCCCGCGGGCGCAAGTTCCTCTTGATGACTTGCTGCGCCGGGGAGCCACTCGGGCCCTGAAAGCCAGGCTTGCCGCGCCTCAGCTTAATGATCAGGGCCTTCTTAATCTCCCTCTCTCTCACTATGTCAATCAGCTTTCTTTGGAATTTCTCATCCAGAACCGCGTGGGAGCTCGCGGCTGGGGACGGGTTCTTCACTATGCCGTGCTGGGTCTGACAGTGTGTCCACACTTTGAAGTTGGTGTGAAACCTCTTGTGACAGATGTCACAAGCGTAGGGCTTCTCTGGGTTATGGTACATGTTAGCGTGGCGGTGAAGGCCTGCTGTTGACCTAAAGATCTTAAGGCAATGTTTGCATTTAAACTTTCTGTTTGGCCTCGCCCCCTCCAACTCACCCAATTCGTCTTTGCTCAAGTCAGAATCGGGGAACTCGCCGTCCAGCGGAGGAGGGCTCGGGCCGTCCTCGCAGTTCCCATCTGCGGCCGGGGGCCTATGCTCGCTGATCTTCGCCTTCTTGAAGGGCGACCTCCTGTCTGCCTGGAACCTCCTCTTGGCGGGGAGCCTGCTCATGTCCTTCGGGTCCTCCTCGGTTTTCAGAGGCAGGTCTCTCGTGGCTGTGGCTGCGGCTGCGGCCGCAGCGTCGCCCACGGTGACTCGGATGATGTCTGAGGGGTCAGACAGGGGGCTGCTGGGCTCGGTCTTGATGCGCACCTTGGTCACCGGGGTGGGGCCCTCCCGCTCTGTGGACTGAGATGCACTGAAGGACCTGAGGCGGTGCGCTGGGAGCACTTGCGGCCGGTCATCCAGGGCTGCTTTTCTTTCACTACAGTCCTTTAAAGAAGCCTTTTGAGATAAAGCACAGAAAATACTGCCTGGTGCGTCCTTGAGTGCCGTGGCTGAGCCCTGCGGGGATTTCAGGTCTATGGAGGGGGAGTACGGCGGGACCTGGCTGTCCATGGACAGGGACCGTCGGAGGAGGCTCTTCACCAGAGGGCCGCTTCTGTCAATGCTCTGGTTTCCAGACCCAGACCCAGACCCAGACCCACTGGATGGGACCACCAAGCCCAGCTTGGAGTAGTACAGCAAGTTTCTCTCCTCACCTTGACCGCCTCCCTTCCCAGCTTCCTTCAACAGATAAGGTGTCTCCGAGGAGCTCCGAAGAGACAGCACTGGTGGCCGTGGTCTTTTCAGAGCCATCTCTATGGCTTTGCCTTTTGGAAGCTGCCCGCTCACCCCTGGCCTGTCGTCCGCAGCCTCTCTGTCATGTGGAGGCTTGGACGGCAGTGCTGCGTTTCTCTTCACCAAATTGCTTCTACTTGGGTCATCCAACAGCCCAGGATGCTCCAGGGACTTTGCAAACCCCATGGGAGCATCTTTCGCCCAGCTCTTCTCAGGCAAGGACAGACTGGGCAGCGGTTCTGCCGGCTTCAGGACATGTGGCTTGTTGGTGCCATTCTTGCTAGTGACACTAGGGGACAGCCGGGAAGCGGGGCTGAGGTCAGCCGGGCTCTGACCAGCGGCCTTCCCGGGCACTTCGCTCCTGCTCTGGCACACGATGACACTTCGCTTCTGAGAGCCGGCCTCGTCCTCATCCACAGACACTCTCTTCCTACTGGGACACACCGGGAAGGGGGCCTGTGGGGCTTTGGAGACGATGTTGGTCAGGAAGGAGATGCCCAGGCTGTAGCCCAGCTCCTGCACGGCAGCAAGGCCGCCCTTCTCCACAAACAGGGATGAGGAGTAGATGTAGTTCAGGACGTTGTCAAAAGTGTCTGGCTCACAGAAGTCAAGCTGAAAGACGGTTTGCGCCTCGTTCTCCTTATTTGTGAATAAGCTCTGAAAGTACTCGCTGCTGGCAGCCAGCACGTTCTTATGGGCTCGAAACTTCTGGTCCCCGACAATCAGGAGCACGTCACACAGCTGTCCCTTGAGGCGCTCCTCATTGAGGGCACTGAGCAGAGAGATGGCGTGCGCTGGGTTGATGTAGTGGAGTAGCCCCTCCATCGCAGGGGCTTATCTGAAAGACAGAGGCGAAACTGTCACCACAAAGCTGCAAACAGCTCTGGGGCAGGGGCGCCATGAGCTTTCTGAACAACCTTACTGAAACAGCAGTGAAAGCATAAAATCGCATGTCTCATGGTTTAGACAGACCATCAAGCATGAAAGTGAAGAATTTTCAGAACAAAAGATACAGCAGGCACTTCTATACCATCAGAAGGCTGCTAGCACCTGGCAGGTAGATATGGAAGTGAAATGTGATACCTGGTATATGAAAATAAAGATTTAGTATCTAGGGTCCTTACCCATGTGCTGCTCGATCTAAGAAATTGGGGAAATAAATAAGAATTATGAAAACCCTCGAGTCTATAGTTCTGAATGAGTTTCATCACTGTACATGCTTAAGTGAAATGGTAGCAATAAGCGGCAAAGTAGAGGTCTTATCAGACCTTTAAAAATAGGCAAAAACTGAGAAAGAGAAAAATCATTTGCTAACCGAACCCAAATGTTGAAAAAGTGTTACAAGTGCGACAGAATGGGAAAGTGCTTTCCTTCTTACACTAAGTGCCTTGCCATCTCCTGAATACTATTACCTCACCAAGTCCTATTTTCAACAGCAGCACAAAAACCAGAATGGCTCTAAATTTAAGGCGTTTCAACTGAGATTTCTCTGAAACTCTTCTCCAATCTAAAAACGAGCTGAGGGCGCCTAGTGTAGGGTCAGTGTGCGCTCCGGTGCCCGTGCCTGGCAAGCTGAGCCCCAGTTTCGTCCACTGGCCTCTGCATGCGGTCCCTCGTGTGCAGTGGGAAGAACGCCACACCCTCCCCTGGGGCTGTGGCAAGGGGGTCAGGAGCCAGCATCTAACCCTACCAAGCACTCAATAAATGTGCTTTAACTTTCAGAGATTACCCGATGAATGGGCATTTAACTTGTTATCAAAGAAGAGTACAGATGTGCTCTTGCAAAGACACACCAGCTCAGGGAGGCAGTGCCCGAGCAATACCTGGCACTCTGCTCCTCTCCACTCCCTCCGCTGTAGGTGGCCCTTCACTGACCCTTCCCGCAGGTCTCTCCAGTTTGCTTTCATAATGCCATCTTCTCTCTCAAAAACTGCTTCAGGGCTGTGGTTCTGCAGCTGGCGTAGCCTGAATGGGGCCTTGGGTTTCGTCCAGAATCACACAACGCAAAAATTGCCGTGACATTTGTTCTGCTATTAGAATAGATCCAGAAGGACTAACCACATGGCGACAGCTTCGCTGGAGCCTGCTCACTGGAGAAGGGCCACGCCGGGCCCCAGCAGTGCAAGGGTTCTCACAGGCCTTCAGAGAGGAGCCACCGCATGCACGCACGGCAGGGCACACGCCTCTCAGCGCTGCTCTCGCCTCGGTCAGGAGTGGACTCAGGCTGCAGCCCTGCTCTGCGGACGATGCCTGCAGCCCAGCCCCACACCAGCACCTGGCCCGAGCCTGCAGGCAGGACTCTGTTCACTCTGGCTCCATCTTTCAGAGGAAAGGCAAAACCCAATCTACCTGCGACTGCTTGGCAGAGATACTTTCCCTTCACTGTCTTCTCTGTCAGCCACTGGAAACTCCTTCAGTCTCAGGTAGTTTGAGAATCACACATCTGTTTATGGAAAGCCCCTCAGCAGAAAGAAGTTTACGACGCCACAGGCCCTGACTCAGCCATGTACGGGCGTGTGGTGTGCTAAGAATTTCTGAGATGTTGCCACAGGGAAAAGCAACAGATACAGAAGCAAGAGCTGGAGAGGTGATTCATCAAATGGGTCTTTAACTTCAACTGAGCAGTTGGAAACTAGCAACTTAAAAACCACCTGGGACAGAGCAGAAAACGGCCACAGTAAGATCTGGACCACTTGGCTCGGTCACAGACACCGCCACCCATGTGAGTGCACACCGAGTGGGATGCAGTTCCTCTCTGCGGGTCGGGTCAGAGTGGAGACAGCTCGACAGCCAGTGTGCCAGGCGAGCCCACCCGCTGAGCCTCAAGGCAGCTTCCACACAGTGCCATGGTGAGCCTCAAGCGAGATGCTAGCAACATCTACTGCCAATTCAGCAGTACCACGCACCGCCAGTACCGCCAGCAACCTGCGCCGTTCACTACTCAACCAATGGCACCCGAAGGACTCCAGGGAGCATGGGACCAGCCTGTGGTGTCAGGGAGGGCTGCACAGCAGAGAAGTGATGAAGCTTGGATTATGCTGCTACAGAGCACACAGCGGCTCTGGCTGCCTGTGGGGAACAGAGGTGGGGCACAGGATGGGGAAGGGGAAGCACAGCCACTAGGACTGTTAATGGCATAGCCGCAGGGGACAACAGGAGGACAGGGTTAGAGATGAACAGATAGAGGGTGTCCTGCACTCAGGAGCTCAGGGCTGTCCTGTGCGGAACTCCACTCTGGCACTCCACATGCAAGCGGCAACTTGTTTGTTAACCCTCTGCGAGGACACTTCCTACAGCCCATGGAAACATGCATTGCCATATAAACATCTGCACTCAAACCCTTTCATCTGGGTCTGATTTGTGGGGAACTCAGACCAAGGCAATGAGAGACTGAAAGCCGCAGGTGCAGCCAAGGGCCCGGGGGAAGGCTGAGCCCGAGAGGGGGCCAGGCCCACGGACACGAGCCACACACAGCACTCTTCTCACTGCCCGCTGGTTAGAAAGGCTTCTTCCTTCCTCAGGGCCCTGGCTCTGCTCTAAGTAACTGCTTCTGATGTCTTGGGGCATAGGCTTTTATCTTCTCTGAACAAAAACATCTGGGAACCAGGGAAAATAACAGAGTCACAAAGAGGTGAGCTACAGACAAATACTATCCTTGGAAATCCTGGGAAGATCAAGCCGTTCTTCTGGCTGTGACCCCCACTGAGTCATCAGCAAGCCCCCCTGCTAGACAAGTGGCTCAAGATGTCCGAGGCCTGGACATGCCAGGGCACGAGAACTGGACAGTATCACTTTCCACTCCTCCCAGGCAAACACGGGCGGTATACTTGAAATACCTCAACATCAACATCGTCTGTGTACTGAGGACTTACACAACCTTAGGAGGTAGGTGTTATTACTGCCCTTGGTGTACACACAAGGAAACTGAGGCACAGAGGCCAAGGCACCTGCTGGAGACCACACAGATAGGCAGCAGGGCATGCTCAGAGGTGGGGCTCTTAACCTACATGGCACTACCTCTTTCCTCTTCTGATTCTCACGTAATCTTCTGAGAGACACGCCACCATGCCTGTTTCCCAAGCTGGGGAAATGAGCAATTGAAAGGTCAACTGTTTGCCTCCGGCCACCGAGACAGCTGTGGTCCCAGAGCCTGGGCTCTTGAAGGCATCACTGCATGTGCCACACGGCCAGGATCTGCTCAGAATGTTCTAGAACTCTACTGCCGGAAGGCTGTCCACCCAAGCAGTATGGCCTACCTCCTGGAGTGGAAGCCTTGCCCAGGAATAGGCCAAGGTAATCTGTTGGCGCAGTCCAGTGTGCAGGTGGCAGACAGGCTGCAAAGGGAGACGCAGACCCGGAGGAGACTGTGGGCAGGACAGGAATCAGGGAGCGCGGAGAGGAGAGAAGGCAAAGGTTACTAAGGAGCAAGGGCAGTCCAGGCAAGGTAGACGGAGCCTGAGGCACCGCAGGAGCTGCAGGAGGTTCAGTCTGGCTGGAGCAAAGGGGAGGTACAGGGAGGAGGAGGCCCCGAGGCAGGGTCTCCAGTGAGGAGGAGCAGGAGCTTCCAGCCCTACATGGGAGAGGGGCTGCTGGGGAAGGTGTAGGCTCCTCCTCCAGGTGAGGGCCTTGCTTGGACATCTGAATTCAATTATTAGGCCTTGAAGACAAGGGCCCCTTTCCTAGGCTAGCTGCAAAGAATTAACACTGGATTTCTACTCTATTTTTTTGGAACCGGGGTCGAACTCGGGTCCTTGCACTTTCAGGGCAGGCAGCAGTGCCACTGAGCTAAATCCCTGGCCCTGGATTTCCACTCTTTAACCACAGTAGATGCATGTTTCTATTGAGTGTAACAACCTAGCTGAAGAGCAAAGTCAGAACAGGGCAGCAGCTTCGTGTCTGGAGCTGACCCAGCAGGGCTCTGTGGAGTGGCTGGTGGAGGCAGATGGGGTCTCAGGGCCTTTCCACTTCCTGCCCGGCAGCCCTCGGCAGAGACCTGTTTGACTGCTCAGGTATAGCTTCTCCTTGGTGCAGTTCCAGGGTCCAGACACAGGGATTTCCGTCCTCCTGCAGGTTTACTTGGCTTACCGAAGATGGCGCACCTCAGGCGTAACCGCAGGTCACCACTGCTGGCCATGGCCCCTTCCATCTCCACTGTTCACCGTCACCTGGCTTGACAAGGCACAAGCGCTGGCAGGGTGGCCGCAGCAGAAAACTCAGGGTGCTCCTAACAGGAAAGTGGTGGGACATGAAAGAAAAGGCTTGCTCTGAACAGCAGGACAGGCTGAGAGGAACCTCCTGGAAGCCACACTCTGACACAGCTGGCCGGCTGACCACTAGGATCTCCCACACAAACACTGTCCCATGCTGCCAGAATTATTTCATGTTGCTTCCCAAAATCTCAAAGTAATAGACTCTTTATGGCCAATAGTCAAGGGAGACACAACAGTTCCATGGAAGTCTTTCAAGCAGACCACCTGTGGCCAGCGCAGTACGGACGCTCTGCAGACCACGAGGCCTCCCCAGGTGCCAGTTTCCATGCATGACCACTGGGGCTAACACTCCCTCCACCACAGGGACCTTCCCGGGAGGCCTAGCAAAGCAACAGCAGCAAGAGCCTCATCTGAAGGGCACAACCCCTGGCTGGCACATGCCTTACTTCCGCCTCTCTCCATCTCCTCCCTGTGCACAGTGGGGTGCTGTGAAGGGAGGTGAGCAAGCTGGCCACCTTGGTCAACACTATGATGACAAATGCAGAGTGCTGGGAGGACAATGATTTCAGAAAGCTTTCGAGATGGCCAGGGGCGGAGGGGGTACCGAGCTTAGTGGGGACATCAGGGAAGGCCTGAGACTCCCACTTGACAACTACAGAAGGCCAAAGGCTCTGTTCTCCACATTTCTACTGCAGACACGTCAGAAGTGCTCGTCTGATCTTCCCCAGGCCTAACAACTCCTGAAGGCTCACCTTGGCCACAAGTCTTCTTCCCTAGAATGAGCACAAGACAGACCTACAGCTGCATCCCAGAAAATTACTTCATACCTTCACCTCAAATTCTTCTGGTACACTAAGCACTTGGGGTGGGGTACCCATATCTTAATATAAACTATTTTAACTAGCTATTTTCTTCCTTAAGCAAGGCTGGATCAGCTGTAGGAAATAAAGATATTTGAGGGGATGGAGGGAAAGGTAGCAATTTTGGTATACAGAGTATTCTGGGGACGGAAGCAGAAGAAAGTGAAGAAAGCCACTCAATACAAAGGCACGAGGGAGGGAGGGAAGGAAAGACAAGAAAGGGGCCAAAATGATCTACCTATTTTCAGGTTTCAAAGATAAAACTCGGGCTGGTGTCACAGCTAAGTGCCTCTCTAGGACTGGCTCACGAAACTTTCTAATGGTCCCATAGGGAAATGTCTCCTCACATCCCCAGTATTACCCTACACTGAACTCTGGGAATGCTGGCCTTTGGCATGCTGGACACTGCTCAGATGACCCTAACCTGGACACAGAAGGAGAGGCAGGCACAGCACAGGCACTCACCCAGCTGCACACACAGAGCACCTGCCTTGGACTCTGGACAGAAGCACGCCCTCCCTTCCGAATTCGGCCCTCACTCTCCCAGACTGACCTCACTATTCAGGGGGGACAGGAGGGTGGCCCTGAGCCCAGTCTCATCATCATACTTGTTGACAGTGCAGACACAGAGAAAGCATCCACTGCCTCAGGTTTCAAAGGCAGGCCTGGAGACCCAATCCTTCGCAGGAGTCAGAGTCAGGTTACTACCTGCATCTGTCTCTTCTGTCCCCTCCCCCTGTGATGTGGCTCGAGGTTATATTCTCCGGGGGACTCTGCCATGGATCACACAGGTCAGGCCTTCCCCACACTGCAGCAGAGCAGTCCCCATCACAGCCTGTGCTGCTGTTCCAGCCTCCCAGCAGCTCTGGGCACCGTCTGAAGCAGCAGGCACACACCCAACGCCAGGCCAGTGAGAGCCTTCCTCCCCAGACATGGGTCCTGCAGACAATGACAAAGCCCGCAGATGAATGGGGCCCGAATGATTCAGTTCAGTAGCAGCCTGAAGACCAACTGCTGGTGCTGATACACGGACTGCTGGAATCAGTCTGGTTTTGGACTTTCCAGTCCCATGTTTTTTTTTTTAGCTTTCCCTTAAACTCTAAGAACAACCTTGGGCTTTTATAATAAATTTCTTTTTCAATTCAAGCCAGCCGGTCAGTTTCTGTTCTTCCTACAGAACCCTAACTAATCCATTTCCACGTGGCCTTCACCCTTCCTGTCATGCCTTCCAAACCCTCCTTCAATGTTGCTGCTAGAGTGACCTGCCTGAAGCAAAGCTCTGACCAGGCCTGACATACACAGTCGGTCCTGCTATTACTGATTCAGCTTATTTATCAAGCTCTTCTCATGTGCAAGGTGTGGTTAAATGCATCTGAAATATGGAGTGCTCAAACAAAGATCCCACTTTCTAGTGAGCTCAATTAGATGATGAACAGGAAAACAAACGGATAAAAAGATAACTTCCCATGCACTAAGTGCCCTGATGGGAATTAAGACTGGTGGGCTGCAGAGGACGGTCAGGAAAGGCCATGTTGTAATTTTTTAGAGGAGACCTAAGACCTGAATGAACAGAGAGGGCCTGTGCTCTGGTTAAAAACAAACCAGTACTAGCAATGGCTCTCCATTAGGCTAAAATACAAAAATTTAAAAACCTGAACTCCAAGCTTCTATTAAAACCAGCTTTCAAACTACCAATGCTTTTTAAATTCTTTCCCTTAGCTACTCCCTGTGATAACACCCTGCTTCTGATATTCCGTCCCTTCCTACCTTACTTGTTCTGTTACTAGATCTGGGGGTCCTAGGCCATGCCTAACTCCTCCCCAGCTCACCTCAAGTTCCAAGTCCTCCAGGAAGCCTTCTATCAGGGCTGAGTTGGAGGTAATTCAGCTAAAATGAGACAACTAAGTTAAAATGTGCCCTAACCCAATATAACCAGTATCCTGAAGAGATCAGAACAAAATCAGAGGGCCAACCCTATGAAGACGCAGAGGAGGACACCTGCAAGCCAAGCAGGGAGGCCACAGGAGGAACCAGCCCTGCTGACCCAAAACACCTTCCTTGACTACTTCAGCTTAGAATGAACAAACACTTCCTCCCAGGTTCCCTGTCATCCCCAGCAGGCACCGGCTAATGCTGCTGATCTTTTGGGGCCCCTCACAGGACGGTAACGACCGATAAATTATTTACTATCTCCCGACACTCTTCACAGTGCCCACTGTGCTATTGTGCATAATAGTAAGTACTGGTTGATCTTTCTTTCCCCTCTACTCCAGTTAAATGCAGGAGTGGAAACCATGCCTTTTCATTGTTTTCTTTAAGTAAAGCTGGTCACATCTCTGCTCTGATTTAGAACACTATTCTCTACTACTTCCCGGAGAAAAACCCCAAGCTGGAGACTGACACACAAAGCTCCATTCTGTCTCAGTTCACCTCTGCACCTTATGGGCACTCCTTACAATCTGCCTTACCAACCTGCACACCCAGTTCTGCCACCTAAAGTATCTTCTCTACCTCACCTAACTTACCTTCGGTAGAAAGATCCAGCTGAAACACCAGGAGCTCTACTAAGCTTCTGCAGCTTGGCTTGGCCAGCAGTGGTCACCTGCATGCTAGAATACCCCATCTCTCGGCAGTAACCCCTCAGCTGTTTCAGTGGTCTGCCTGTGCTCTGCCTCCCTCGGGAGACTCCCCATAAGGAAGAGCTCTTCTTCACCTGCATGTTCCCAGCCCAGCTCGGGCTGGCAGGTATCCACTGCAGTGAGAGCCAAATCAGGGGACTTGCTGTTTCCCGCCTATTACAGGCCGGGCACCCGGCATCTCTGCTCTGTCTGTGTGCTCCTACGGGTTTCATAGCTCCTAGATGATGACCAGCCCTGTCCCAGTATACGCCAAGGTCCAGAACAGCGGTGGGGGCCCACACTTTTGTGTCCCCATCCTTATCCCTGTCTTAGTTGACAGCTAGGTCTCCGGGGCCAGAGATCCCACTTTTCCCTTTGGCCAGTCATTGTGACATAAACCGAGCCCTAGGACAACGATGGTGTCTGCCTTCACAGCCCCACAGACTTCAAGGGCAACCAAAATTGTCTCCTTGGTTACCTCCTCCTTCTCTGGAGACTTCCTTGATAATCTAATCCCTCTTCTGCTACTTGTAGTTTTCAACCCTTGCCAGCGTATACGTATACTTTCCTAACATAAGATACTATAAATTCCTTGGGGGAGAACTTATATTTTCTTCAATTTTTCACAGAATGAAGCACATGATACTTTCAATAGTACCAAAAGGAAGAATGAAGCAAAAAGTTACTCTGAAGTTATGCCTGTGTCTACGTTTGCTTGACCATCAACAGTAGGAGGTAAAGTTAACCTAACTTATATTTGTCATCAGAGGTGGAGGCAGGCCTTCCTCCCTTCAGCACGAGAGTAAATTTTAAAACGTGATTTTCAAGGAGAAATCTTAAAATGGATGAGCCCACTCTTTGTTCTCTTAAGCAAGGAAGGAGGAACTGACTACAAACCGGGTAACTGATGACTCAGGCTCATGCTGATGAACAACCGCTGGACTATGCTGTAACACACTTGCCTTCAGACGCTAGAGGTGACAGGCAGGGGGCCCACGCACTGCAGGAAAAGTCTCAGGTTAGGCGAGGGCTCCCAGCCTCTCAGGGTCACTGCCACCGGGCGCTTGTCCTAAGTCCTAACCCCTCACCCGTGCTTCCCTGGGTGCGAGTCTGAGCCGCGGGGTTCCCCGGGGACTCCGACACCAGGTGAGGGGCCCTGCACACACCGGATGCGCTCCGGGAGCTCGGGGCCGGAAAGGGCGCGGGGTGCAGCGGGCTCCATCGCGTAGCGTCCCGCCCCGCTCCCGCGCCCCCGCCCCCGCCCCATGGCCAGGCGAAGGCCGGCGACAGGGGAACAGGGGAGCGCCCCGAGGTCCGGCTGTCCGCAGGGTGCGCCGGGCCGCGGAGCCAACCTGGCCAGCCGGCTGTCACGCTCCGTTGGCAGGGGAGCGGGCGCGACGGGTGCGGGGTCCCCGCGGCCGCCCACCAGCTACCGCGCACGCTCGCTCAGCCAGGCCAAGCCGGCACCTGCCCAGAACTGGGCCGCGCGCCCTCCCCCGCAGGGCGTAGCAACGGCTCTGCGGAGAGGGACGCGCGCTGCGCCCCGCGCGGCAGGTACCCCGGGCAACACAGACAGGGTGAACCGCACTGCCGGCCGGAGGGCCACGCATGCGCAGTCGCCAGGGCGAGGCCAAGTCCGGGCAAGGAGCATGAGCAGTGTGAGAGCACAGGAGCCTACGTGGGAGATCGAGCATGCTCGGTGAGAGCCACGGTGCCGCGCAGGCGCAGAAAAGCCCGGAGCCCGCAGCCCGCTGGTGGAGGAAAAAGAGAGAAATCACCTCAGAGTTACGTCAGGAAAGGCCGCGTTTTGCTGGAAGGCTATCGCCCCCTACGGGGCCCTGCAGTTCTCCTAGAGCGAGGGACGTGACAGTTACTCACCGTTCTTCAGCCCGGAGTTTGGTGTCAGGCCCTTTCTGCTCACACTCGGCTCGCGCGCGCCGCAGCCGCCGCTGCCGCTGTGATTCCATCCATCTTGAATTTGACGTCATCCCACACCAGGGATGAGGTCATCGCAGGCAGCGCTCGTCACGTGCGCGCCGCCGGGATTGGCCGCCGGGCGCCGGGGGGCGGGGCGAGGGAGGTGCGCGGCGCGGGGGGCCGGGAGGGCGGGGCGACGAAGGCGGAGGCAGCGCCCGCGCGGCGCGTGGGTCCCCGCGTCCTCCGCGTGGGTCGCGGCCCGGCGCCCTGCCATCCTGAAGGGCGGCGGGGCGGCAGCGGGCCCGGGGCTGGGCCGGGCTGGGCTCGGGCGGAGCCCGACCAGACCACCGTGGCCGCTGCAGTTCTTCCCCGCGGGAGCCCGCGGAGGCGAGGGCCAGGGCCAGGGCCCCGTGGGAGGATCGGCGCTGCGCAGCTCGTGGCCGGCGACGTGCGATCGCGTCTCCTGCGGGGGCGCCCCGGACCTGGCCGGAGACGAGCGGTAAAGCTGCACATCCGGGCGCGAGTGTCCCGCGCTCACAGACCTCTCCTAAGAGAAGGTGTCCAGCGACCAGGACAGCATCCGATTTTCCGTAGCGCCAGCCCTCCCTTGGTATCTCGTCGGCTTCCTTTAGTTGCATGACTATGACAACTCCATCAAAACCGGACCGGATAGCAGGAATGCCGGACCGCAGAGAGCTCTGCAGAAAGGCTCTCTGGCTCCGAAGCCTACAGCGGCTTGGGGCCTGCCTTCCAAAGGGAATTCTAGACCACACCCTGGAAAGTTCTGGATTTTAAAATCAGTTTTAATACCTGTCAAGCGTGTGTTAATTTTTAAGTCACGGGATGCACAGGACCCTGTATAAGGTAATGTAGGAAGTGCTTGACAAGCACGTAAAAGAAACAATCTTGCCTTAGGTTCATGGATGTGAAAAAATTGCCCTCAAACCTATAGCTCTGTTGTCAGTGGTTTTTTTCAGACCATTGGTCTGAAAATTCTTTTTTTTTTGGTACCGGGGATCAAACTGTGGTCCTTGCGCTTGTGTAGTGGGCGGAGAAACCACTGAGCTAAATCCCCAGCCCGGTCTGAAAATTCTTGCACCTTAAATATTTCTTCGACTGTTCAAGAACTTGCAAGGGTATCTTTATGTTTTGAGCTGCAAAAGGAGAAGGGCCTTGCACTTGAAGGTGATTGTACCTTTCAAAGGGCCTTGAGTTTTAGGGTCCCCTTGATGCACTTGCTATTTTGAGACAGGGTCTCCCTAAGTCACTGAGTTCCACAGGCTGGACTTGAATTTGTGATCCTTCTGCCTCAGCCTCCCAAAGTGCTGGAATTACAGGTGTGCACCACTACCTTAGAGGCACTTAGACACTATGAGGGCTTGGTGCCCTCTGGTGTCTCCAGTGTAATCAGAGGATCACTAGAGACCTTCCTGTCTCTGCCCTCTAGCTGGTGGCACTCACCGCTTCCTTCTTGGGAACCGGTAGCTCAGTGGTGTCATAGCCCCGGCTTTCCTGCCTCCTGCCTCCCCTGTTGGCTCATTTGCCCCTCCAGGCTCACCCTAGGTTTCCCAAGCCACACTGCCCTGGGGACTCACCCAGGAACCTGATCGTGGAACTGCCCCCCATTCCTGAACCTCCAGGGCTCACCCTGCCCCCAAGTTCTGTCTGCCTGCTCCTCGAGCTTCTCTGAGCAGCAGCCCTTCCTCCCCTTCCCATGGCTTCTCGACTGCTCCCCACCCTCAACCCTCCTTATTCTGGCTTTGCAGCGGAAGTGATCTTAGGGAAGAGTGAGAGGCCACCTGCTTCCTCGCGAAGCCTCACAGGCTGTCCTTGACTCTTGGGCGGAAGTTCACCCTCCAGAACCTGCAGCTGGCTCCACTGTCCACCCCTCCGACACACACCTTGCCTAAGGGAGCCATGGAGCCAGGCGTGGTGGCGCATGCCTGTGATCCTAGCACTGGGGAGGCTGAGGCAGGAGGGTCTCAGAGAGTTCAGGGCTAGTCTGGGCTACATAGTGAGTTCAAGGCCGACCTGAACTGCACAGGGAGAGCCTGTCTCAAACAAGCAAACAAGTAAATAAACGGAGTCACTGACATTTCACCCGTTCTGGGTTTGATGCTTTCCTGGGCGCTCCAAGCTTCCTGTGTGGCTTCTCTGTTGCCTCTTGCCCCGGTGCCCCCGGATTAGCCTCCCAGACCCTTCCACCTTCCCGTGCGCTTCCTATCTGCCTCGGCCTGCAGCAGGCCTAGTGCAGCTCAGCGCAGTGAGTAGCTGTGGTGGAAGGGCACTGTTACCATGCAGTGCAGCCCCGCCTGAAGCCCCACCAGTGTATATTCGTTTATTCAGGACACCTAGCTTTAGTCACCATCTGCTAGAATCAACATCTGGATGCCCACGGCAAACTCACAGCTGAACTCACTGTCTGTGCCCTGCCTTCCCTTCCATCCGCCCCTCCCTTGCCCTGTCCTACTTAGGCGGGCACCGTCTGCCCTGCTACCCCACCGTCACCAGGCCCTGTCTGTCCACTTGTATGTGCCCCTTGGGACCATCCTCACCAGCCCTGCTCTGTCCTGGCCCCCAGCCTCTCTGGCTGCTCTGTAGCTGCTCAGCCCAGCTCCAGCTGGACTTTTGCTTCCTTCCCTTCTGCTCCCTTTTGTTTTGAGACAGTCTTGCTGTGTAGTGTAGGCTGGCTTGAACTCACTGTGTAGGCCAGACTGGCCTTGGCCTGGTGGAGTGTCTTCCCTCGGCCTCCCGAGTGCTGTGATCATCAAGCCTGGGATCTAATCCATTTTGCAGTTGGGGTCAGCTTGGCTGGGCATCACCCTCCCATGGTGCCCAGGGGCCTGCAGCCTCTGCCCCAGAGTTGGACGCCTGGTGCTTCTGAGGGTAGCACTGCCCTCCACCAGGGGGCGCTGCCCCAGCTTCACCTCCTCACCCGCTCCCTGTCAGTCTGCGGAATGGGTCCACTGCTTCTCCAAGGGCCCATGCGGGGCGGCTCCCCCTGAGGCTCAGCTGCACTCCAATCACTGCTCTGCTGTTCCTCCTGCTGCTCTAGGCCGAGGTCTCCCCGGTTTGCGTGCCCTGCAGAACCAAGGCTGTGTCCAGTAACCTGTGTTGCCAGGGCTTTAGCCTGTTGCTCGGATGTGTCCTTCCGCTGCCGCTGACTCCATTCCTTCAAAGACTGGGTTTGGCTGGTGTCCGATGGATGCTATGAGGTCCCTAACACTACGAACCTCACCTGTCTGCATTGCTGGTGCAGAACAAACAGCCCTCCTGTGAGGCAGGCGTGGCCCATGTGGGTTCACAGCCAGCCTCTGAGCCATGGGACATTTCTCCAGCTCTGCCCCCCAAACTGTTCCGAACACGTATCTGGAGATCCACGTTGCCTGGCCTGGGGTTGCCCCTTCCACAACCAGCCAGGGCCGAGGTGCTGTCTGTGTCCCACGCCCACCTTACCAAGTGACCCCGACTTGGTGGCTTCAAACAGAAGTTTATTCTGCCATGGTTCTGGAGGCCGGAAGTTGGATCCACAGCACCGGGCTGAGGTGAAGAGGCCGGCAGGGCGGGCCGCCCGGAGGCCACGGGGAGAATCCCTTCGGCCACCTCCAGTCCTTCCTGGGTGGTGACTTTGTCCTCCAGCCCCTGCCTCCTGGGCACATAGCTCCCAGTAATTGCTACTGGGAGGGACTCTGTCCAGGAGCTTTTATACCACACAACAGGCAGGCTCAGACCGCCCAAGTCAGGCTGAGGTAGGCCCACAGGACTAAACCAGCTTGCTTACGCTGGAAATGGGCCCGAGGAGTCAAGGCCGGGGCAGGCCCGTCTGCAGGGGCCTCTTGGCCGCTGTCTGTCCAGGTGGTTCATTAAAGGAACAAAATGAGAAGGAGAAGGCGTTTTCCACACCTGCAGGGGCAGAGCTGTCACAGCGGCCACCGTCTCCTTGCTGTCCCCGGACCTCACTGTCCACCTGGCTCTTGCTAACTCTGACCTTGGGCTCCTGCTTGGCTGATGAGGCCTGGCCACCCGGACTCCCCCGCGGGCCCAGGGCCTCTCCAGCTGCCCACTGTCCTTGGCTCCACTCGCCTGTCTATCACAGAGACACACGTGATACACGCCATGAGACCAAATGCTCGGGCCTGTGAGGAGAGGCAGGGAGTTCTCTCCCAGGGGCGCAGACATGGAGCAAGCTGAGGCCACCAGGACGACGCCAGGGCCTGGTCCTAGCAGCACCAGTAACGCTTGTCTGTGCAGTGGCCACAAACCATGGGGTCCAGCGCCGTCCCTGACAAAGGCAGTGCCGATTCCAGGTGGGCAGAGGGACCTCACAGTTGCCTCTGTGTGCGTGAGGCTGAGACCACAGACCCTGGGAGGTGGTGAGGACTGCAAAGCACATTCACGCCGCAGCCTGTTCCAGCCAGGCTTTGTGTCTGTCACAGCATTCAGGACCGAAGAGAGCACTTGGCCAGCCTGGAGCCAAGCTCCATGAGGCGCCCACCCTAAATGAATGGCTGGGCGGAATGCTGACCGACTGGGGGTCTTTCTGTTTGGTTTCCGGTCTTTGTTTTTAAATCTTGGAGACTTTACCCCTTCCCTATCGATGAGAGTGAGCGTGTTGCTTTTGGTGCAGGATATTGTCATCTGCTTGAGAAGAGAAATAGGAAGCCGGGCGTGGTGGTGCACACCTGTAATCCCAGCATTGGGGAGGCTGATTACTAGGAGTCTGAGGCCAGCCTGAACTACATAGTGAGATGTTGTCTCAAAGAACAAAACAAAACAAAAAGAGGGCAAGAGAAGAGAGAGAGAAATATGAATGGACACTTAACGTTTGATTTCTGAAGTGCTTATTGCACGTAATTATCTCCAGAACTTGCTTTTGAGGTCTGGCGTGCTGAGGCTGTGAATCTGACACCCTCAAATGTGTGTGAGAACAGGGGACTTAGGACTGCATTGGCCGACACACTGCGGAACCCATGCTGGACCTTGCTTGCCAGGTGCCACAAAGGCTTGAATCTGTTTTCTCCGGAGCACAGCCTCCCCTCCCCGCTTTCCAGCGTGACTCGGCTGATTCCAGACACTGTCTGGCCCCTGACGCCTCTGAAATTGCTCCCTTTAAACATGGGAGCCCTGGCGCATTCCTCCTCCTTCCAGGCGGGCTAACAACTGATGATGTCCAGTGCGTCCGGGAGCGGGAGCGAGCCACGGTACCACCCTCTGGGGTTTCACAGTCTGTGTACTGGGTCCATTTGATGCACTGTTGTTGGCTCTAAGAGCTATAAAATTTTAAACAACACTTGGAAATATAACCAAGAATTTTGTCTGAGAAAAATCAACTACAGTTTTAGCCAGGCATGGTGGCTCACGTCTTTGATCTCAGCACTCAGGAGGCTGAGGCAGGAGGATCCCAGCCTGAACGACATAATGAGGCTTTGTCTCGAAAATAATAAACAAATAAACAATTGATGTGTTGATGTCTTTCTCCCTCTCTCTTTCTCCTTCCCCCTCTCTTTCTTTCTTTCATTCCTTCCTTCTTTCTTTCCCCCTGAGCCCAGGGAGGCCACCCCTATGGCTGCCAGCATAAGATGGTGGGAGTTGTAATGCCCCCTTTCCCGTAACCCTGGGAGGGGAGGGATTTTTGTCTTAACAGAGTTCTGATGAGCTGACTTCAGGCCCTGGAGAGAGAGGGCAGGGCTGAATTTCAGAGCATTAGTACACTGCTGATAAAATAGCAACAGTGTTACTTGCTGTACAAGTTCTGTGGTACTGTGAGAGACCAGGCAGTCTCCACCCCACTGCCAGGCAGGAGGCTCGGGAAGTCCCTGGGCCGGACCACTGGGTGACATCCTCCTGGGAGCTGCAAGCTCACTGCTGGAGAGCAGCACTCCACAGAGAGGGAGGCAGCCGGCCCTTCCCTGCACCTCGAGCGGCCCCTCTTCCCCTGTGTCATTGTGACAACGTGGACTGTGAGCCTCAACCCCAAGCAGGTGCTTCCCTGGGTTCTTCGGGCCTGTGGCATAAACACTGAACTCGGGGTGTGGGGTGGGGAGCCCTGGTTTACAGCCGCTCAGCGAGGAGAGGGAGCACAAGGGGAGCAGCTAGGCTGGCACTGGAAGTGGAGACAGAGGAGGGAACGCGGCCTTAGCTCAGCTTCGATCTGCCACTGCCCCCAGGTGGACAGCGTCTGCAGGATAACAGGCAGCTGGCTCGGCCACAGCGGGGCTTGCATAGTGCCTGGGGGAAGCCGACACCGACACCGTGGAGATGACACCAAGAGTCATTCCAGGCCCTTGCAAGGGAGACTGAATCTGAAGAGGAAGTTAGAGGTCATAGCGACACCAGGGCCTGCTCCCTCCTCTGTCCTGCCACGTGACTCCCATTATCTCACTTAAAAAATTTAGTTGGTGTGTGTGTGCGCACCTTGAACTCGCTATGTAGCCCAAGCTGGCCCTGAACTTGAGGCAATCCTCCTGCCTCAGCCTCCCAAGTGCTGGAATGACAGGTGTACACCACCACACCTGGCTTCTTCATTTTGTTCTTCTATATTCCAGGGCCTGTGAAACATAAATGAAATTCAGGGACTCATCCTTTCTCCAGCGTCACCTCCCGGCTGGTGCCAGGTTCTCCAGATGGGATGTGGTTTCTTGGCACTCAAGGACATCCCACCTGATTTCCACCTGGCTGCAGCTCTGACTGGAAGCCCGGTGGAGTGTCAGTGTCCTCCGCGGCTCCTGTTCCCTGTAAACCAGGGGCTCCCCATGCCCTTCTCTGGACGCCACCTGTGCCATGGGTCTCTTTCCCGGCAGGCAGCGCGTGCCCACCTCAGCTTGCCTTGTGCTCCCCCTGGAGGCCAGCCTGCCGCCGTTCTGTGGACACAGCCAGCCTCCGAGTCCTGGGGTTCTGCAGCCTCAGTGCCCACCCACTGGGGACTGAAAGTGGCCCCCAAAACTGGAATCTTCATGGCAGGGGCATGGAGCAGGCCTTTTGTTCGGTCAGATTTCCTGAGCAACACGGCAGAGCGATGGGGTTCTTGGGCCACACTGGATCCCAGCGGAGCGTTGGTCCTGAAGGCGGGACTTCCTGCATAGGGTTAGGGTCCTCATAAAGGCCCCGGCAGCTCCCTGTGCCCTTCACCAGGTGAGGGCACGGCTGGACGGTACCATGTGCCACCCGGCAGGCCCTCCCCAGACACTGTCCGAGCCGCACCCTCATCTCGGGCTCGAAGCCTCCAGGACTGGGGAAGCAGTCTGTGTGGGTTATTGGCTGCCAGCCCTCTTTGTTACAGCAGCAACAGCTGACCGAGATGCAACCACCCCTCAAGGCTGCATAGTTTCCAGCCAAGAGTAAGTGACAGCTGACCTTGAGCGTCACCTGGACGGGGTTTCGAGGCCTGCGAGGAGACGGGGCTCTGAGGGTGCTCACTTCTCCGAGGCCCAGCCCACTGATGCGCTCAGGGTCCATAGGCTCCTTGGAGGTGGGCCTAGCTGGAGGAAGCAGCTCCATGTTTCCTCCACCCTTTCCTTCTCATCTCCTGCCCGCCACTTTCTCCCATGATGCTTTGTCCCACCACAGGCCGTAGCCACGGAACCAGCTGACCATGGACTGGAACCACGAGCCCCAAATAAATCCTTCCTCTTGTCAAGGATTTTGTGACAGAGATGAAAACTGACAGTGAGTACTCTGAGAAAATGTGCACAGCACGTGGCCCACAGTCATCCTCCCCGTGCTGCCCTCCTCCGGCCCTGGCCTGGCAGGGCGTGCAGGGCTGCAGGGTGGACCCCGACACTGACCTAGTCCGTGCTTGTGCAGCTGGAAGACATCGCAGCGCTGTCACCTGCATGCGTCCCGTGTCCCCGACGCAACTGGAGTCTGGCACACGGGTGTGTGCTCCGTGAACACAGGGATCGCGCTCCTCTCTGCTGGTCGCCAGACATCTTTAGCTGTGCAGCTTTAAGCGCAATCCTTCCTCATACAGTAATTGTCTGCCTGGGGAAGAGCCAGTGTTACTCATTGTCGCTGAGGCCCAGTGGTATTTTTAGCCTGTGTTCGAATTGGCTCCTTCCTGTCTTCCGGCCCCAGGGAGTGCTGTGAAATCTACACTTTCCACATCCAGCTCTTCTGTGACCGCCCGGAAGCTCAGGACACAGAACTTCTCAGCCTCTCGCAGTTGGAGATAGGCAGAGGGAGATTTTCTCCAAAGTACGTCTCCATGAATGTGTGCTCACTTCAAGGGCAGTGGGAGAGAGAGTCCTCAGACTCGCGTGCTTTACTCATTAGTCCTGTGCAGAGGCCGAGGGGTGTGCAGGCCCGTGCTCAGATGGGAGGGCCTGTCTCGCCCTGCCTGAGGTCGTGGCGGTGAGGACAGGGCCTCTGATGGATCCCCCAGGTCACAGCGCAGGCTCCGGGCTGGCAGCGCATCTGTCCCTGGTGTGAGGCCACAGGACTGTGGAGAGGACAGAGCTCAGAGGTCTCAGCTGCAGTTGCCCACCATCGGGTGAGGAGCCGCCAGGCCACTTGAGTGGATGGGAGGGGCCTGTCCTCTGTGGCCCCTCACAGCTCGGCACCTCTGCAGCCACAGGTTCAGGGGCCACCGGGGCCCAAAGTCACAGCGTAAAACAGTCTCCTCTGACCTAGAGTGTGGCTTCTGTCCTCTTCCTGCCTGAGTTTTACAGCACAAGCAACGGTTCCGTGTTTTGGTGCCACCAGCCTCAGGGATCCTTGTCTCTGGCTGCATCTGTGCAAGGACACCAGTGGGGCCAGTGTGACTGCATAGACCAGGAGGAAGCAGAAGGCCAAGATCCTCCAGAGCTCAAGTCAGGACAGGTGGTCCAAGGTGGAGCTCCTGGCTGATGTAAGAGATGGCATTTTCCCTAAAACTGGTCTGGGTGTGTTTAAGAAACGCCAGAGCCCAGTTATATTAGCTCTCTCATCACTGAGACACAATAAAATACCCACAACGTAAAGCGGAGAGATTTCGTTTGCTCATGGACTCAGTGTGCGGTCGGCTGCTCCAAGGCAGGGATGTCGTGGTGGAAGGGCCTGGGGGGCAAAGCTGCTCAGCTCAGGGGTACATTAGTGAAGGTGGAAAAGAGTTCGCTCTGCAGGGTGAGAGAGGGCTGGTGAAGACTCACGGCAGCCCCAGGTTAGGGGAGGAGTCTTTTGTGTCCCAAATTCTCAGACTGTGTCTCTCTCATGCAAACAAGGCTCTGGGCTGTCGTCCTATCAAATGCTCCCTTGGCATCACACCCTGGGTAAACTGTCCTATCAAAAAGCTCGCTTGGCTTCCTGTCCTATGTAAATGAAGAATCAGGAAGTGTCTTTTGATTGGCTGTGCCCATATGCAAATGAAGGACGGAAAAGAGCATCTTCTGATTGGTCCTGTGAACAGCACTAGATTCAAATGAAGGGTTGAAAATAGCAAGTTTCCGATTCGTCCCAAATAGCACCTTTCAAATGGCCCTGGCTCTGTGTGCAGTGATGATGCATCACATCAGGAGAGTCCCCACCGCATCGCCCTGTCACAGTGCAGAGCGCTGTGACAGGGAGAAGTAGAAGGAATGCAGTGTGGGAGCAGCGAAGATGGCTCTTCTGTCTGTGGGGCCAGGCAGCCCAGGAACCCGGCTGTCAGCTGGTGAAGCGGCCCTCTCTTCTCCTCCTCCTCCTCCTCTTCCTTCTTCTCTCTTCCTTCCTTCCTTCCTTCCTTCCTTCCTTCCTTCCTTCCTTCCTTCCTTCCTTCCTTTCTTCCTTTCCTGAGAGACGAAGTCTTGCTATGTAGCCCAGAATGCCCTCAAACTTGCAGTGATCCTCCTGCTTCAGCCTCCTGAGTGCAGGGACCAGGCAGTATGGCTCGCTTTGGAGCCCGGCCCTGTCTGTGGAGGCTGGGCCTTCACCCTGGACTGCTGTGTCCACGCCTCCAGCCTGAGCAGTCGCCTTGGCTTCTTCCTTCCTTGGCTTCTACCCCTTCGTGGTCCTGTGTCCCTGGTCCCAACCTGGGCTCTCTGCTTCCTCCTGGGCCCCTCCTGTGCTTGGTCCTGATGGAGTGGCTGGCTCATCTGCTCCCCTCTGTTCACACTGCGTCCTGCAGGGTGTTCTCTAACCCTCTCCTTCCTCCCTCCGGCTGGCCGGACCTAGCTCTCCGGCACAGTGCTTGGGGCCTTCGTGTGGCTGTGACCGACAGCTCAGCTCACCAGCCCTCTGGTGTTCTCAGGGCCTCAGTGGCCAGGCAGACAAGCCCATGCCACGTGAGTGTGTGAACACGCCTGCGTGTGTGCTGATCTGTGAGCTGCACACAGGGAGTGGCTCCTCCCTTCTGTCTGTCAGTGTTTCCCTCATTCTCTTGGGCCTCACTATGTGCTGTGCCGGGTAGGAGTCCCCCCAAGCCCCAGCAGGAGGACCCAGCAAGTCCTAAGTCCATCTCCATGGGCTTTGGTCTCAGTGAAGAAAACACATGTGGTATTTATACACAATGGAGCACTACTCTGCCATGAAGAAGGATAAACTTGAGTCATTTCTAGGAACATGGATGCACCTTGAGAGCATAATGAAACAAATCAGATGCACAAGTTTAAATACCACGTGGTTTCTCATATATGAAAAACCCAAAGCATAAATAAAGAACAAAATAAAAGATAAATAATAGGAACCAGGGAGACAGAACTTTTGCAAATGGAAAGGTACCAAGAGAGGGAGGGAGGAGGAAGGGGCAGGGGTGGCAGAAAAATGGAGATGTGTTCTGCATGTGCAGGAGCTCCCCACGAGGACTGTGATCACTGTGCACTGTGGGCGTGGACTAACAAAAAAAGTGAAGGACGCATGAGTGGGAGAAAAGTCTTGGTCCAAGAATTTCTAATGATCATGTTTGGGTGTGGACGATACACCCAGCATGGAAATCATGAGGTTTTGATGAGGGGTGATCAAAGCTGGTGTTTCTCCAGCACTAAGGAATGAACCCGGGGCCTTTGCACTGCACTCCGTTCCCAGCCCTTTCTTCATTTTTTGTCTTGAGACAGGGCCTCACTGTCTAAGTTGCCCAGGCAGGACTCAAACTAACAATCCTCCTGCCTCAGCCTCCCAGAGTGCCGGGATGGGGGAACGGGCCACCGCGCCTGGCTGACACGAGAGCTCACCCACAGTGCTGCACTCTGGAGCGCAGCCACCTGAGAGCTGTGCCACCTGGGCTGAGGTTGTGCCAGGCTTGGCACCGCAGAGAGCCACGGCACACACTCTCCTCCACCTGGGGGGCATGGCTGGCGGTGAGGGAGCCCCCTGTGTGATGACACTCAGAGGTGTTTTGTTCTGTTTTGCTTTGTTTTTTGAGATAGGGTTTCACTATGTAGCTCGGGCTGGCCTGGAGCTTGCAGTCATCCTCCTGCCTCAGCCTCCTGAGTGCTGGGATTACAAGTGTGTGCCACTATGCCCAGCTCTCAGTTGTTTGGGGTTTTTTTTTTTTGTCAGTGTGGGGGATTGAACTCAGGACCTTGTGCTTGCAAGGCAGAAGCGGTGCCACTCAGCTAAATCCCCAGCCCCTTCTCGGATGGTTTTGAAGGACAACAAGGAGAATGGAGAAGGCAGAAGCTTGGCTCTGACCCAAGCCTGAGCTGAGGACAGGCTGACTACTCGTAGCGGATTCCTTTCCAGTCTTCAGGCAGGGTGAGGCATTGCAGCCCAAAGCAGTGTGGAGCCCGAGCTGCCTGAAGCAGTGTCCTTTGGGTTACAGTCACTGATTGCTGCTGCCTGCCTGGTCCCTCCTGGCCCCAATGGCGAGGCCGCTTTCATGCCAGGGGGCCCAGGTAGACGCTGTTGTTCAAGGTGGGAGTCAGCGGCTCCATGTTCCCTGTCTGCTGCAGAACCGTGGTCCACGCCCTGCCCCTTAGACGAAGGTCCGGCCCTCAGTCTCCTGAATTTGCCCAATCTGAGGACTTGGAGGTGGTGCTGACCTCCTATGGCCCATGGCCAGGGGGCTCTGCTGAGGTTGAGGAGGGAAGGGGTGAACCATGGGGCTCCCACCCCACGGAGGGGCTGGAGAAGTCCCCTCCCCTTCCCTCTTTCTCAGAGCAACTACACGAAAGGATCCTGTGATCACCCACCCGCCCTAGTGTCAGTCTGGGCAGAGATGCAGCCTGGAGCACCCTGCCCACCCTGCCCACCCTGCCCTGAGCAGAGGCCCAGGAGGAAGGGCAGCAGGGACATGGGTGTCCTCAGATGCAGTCAGCTCTTGGCAGCTGGGATTAGCAGCAGGGACAGTGCAGAACACATAGGGTGTGTGTTTGGGCCCTGCCCCCACGGCTCTGCAGGGAGAGGGCTCTGGTGCAGACTGACAGGATGCGCTGTTTTCCCAGCATCCCGTGGGGCAGCTGCATGGTGGGGCCTGGCTGGTCGGCGCAGGAGGACAGGGCCGCCCCTTCTCACAGGTTCATGAGCCACGCTGCCCTTAGGGGTCAGAGGTGGCCCTGTCCAGATCCGGAATGTTCCGAGACTGAGTCCCCAGCTTGAACCTTTAAGAGGTGGGCCTGGTGGAAGGGCTTTCGGTCACAGAGGGTATGTTCCAAAAGGGAACAGTGCGACCCCCGCCTCTTTCTCTTTCTTGTACCTGGTCGCCAGTTGAACAGCCCTCCTCTACCACGTGCCTCTGCTGTGATGTGCTGGGTGGTCACAGGCCCAAAAGCAACAGTCCCAACTGAGCCTTTAGAGAAGTCTCCACAACTGGGAGCCAGGTGAAAATTTTCTCTTTTAAGTTCACCCTACCAGGTAACTGTTACAGTAACAAGAAGCTGACTAACACCCTCATTGATACATGGCCTAAAAAATGCCAAGAGGAGTTAGAGGTGCTTGCTTTCCATGCAGAACTTCATCTTGTGAGGGGACACCCCAAACCTGACCTGGTCTCCCAAAGCCTCCAGAGGGGACTCCATGACCCCTAGCAGCAGCCAGGGACTTTGGGCTGCTCCAGAACCCTTCTGCATCTACACCTGGGCAGTCTCCATGGCTGCCTCCAATTAAACCAGGCTGGGCGGGGGGATGGGATCAGTCTTTAAAATTCATTTTTAAAACAATAAGGCAGGATTTAGGCAGCTACTCATGCATGCTTTATTTGAAGGACAATGGATTCTTGAATGGCAGTGTTTATTCAAAACCTGTCTCTGTGAAAAAAATATTTGGTTTCCCAGAGGCTATGCTAGGCAAGGAAGAATTCTGGGGAAACCAAATTGGGTTTAAGCATCTCCAGTTGAAACAGGCAGGGAATTGAGTTCCAGGGCCAGCGGGGAGGGTGGCTGGTGTCCCAGGGCGGGTTTCTCACCATTTGGCACCCGGGGGACAGGGACCCCTCCCATCTGTGGATTCCTGGGGAGGAGAGGCAGAGTCACGCTGGGATATTAGGCCTTGGGGAATGTGCCTTGGCCAAGGGGAACTCATTTTAAGGTTCTGAAGTCATCGCTAGAGCAATGTGCCCTGTCTCCATGAGCTCTGGAGGAAATGCCTGGCTCCAGCTTTATTTAGGTCACACCACAGAGCAGCTGTGAAAGCCAGGTGTGAGGTCATCAGCAGCCCCGCCAAGGCCAGGTTTATAGCCAGATGGTGGGCCACTTGGTGGCGGGCTGCCCGGCCTGGCGATTGCCCTTGGAAATCCTTTGCACAGGGTGAGGGGAAAGCAGCCGATTGCCCTCTTTCTTATGGGACAAGGGAACGGCTGATGGGCCTGAGCTCCTGCCTAAGCAATCTAAGTGACTACACAGGTTCTGCGACTCCTTTTCATGGGCGAGGCCAGACAGAGTAGAAAGTGGCAAGAATTTGTGCAGGGAACCTGTGTCTCTCATCTTCTGTTCATTGCTCCCTGGGCGAAGTAACCTCAAGTCAAACTTCTGTCCTTCTTATTGCTGTTCTTTTCTTTTCCTCTTTCTCCCCCCACAGCAAGCATACCTGAAACCAATCTTTCTCAAACATCAGTGGGCGCAGGGAGGACCCACAGGTGTTGAGACCAGCAGCACCTCTCTCTTGCCACCTGCCAGGCGAGCCTGCTGTCACTGGCTGGGATGCACCAGAGGAGCCAGGTGTCTGCGATGGCTCGTGCTGTTCTCCCCAGGTGCTGGGGACACGTACCGGTCAGCACAGAGCCACGGCCTCCCTGGCCTGGTGACACAGGCACGTGGATGTCCCATGAGATCCTATTCAAGAGATGCTAGGGAATCGCTGTCATTTTAAGGCTTGAAATTTCCAATCCTTCCCAGGCATCAGCAGGCAAACCCACAAAGCCGGCCGAGGATGACGTCCTCACATGGCTGCCCCTGGGGAACAGGCGGAGGTGGCGACCTGTGTCCAGGTGTGCGCTGCATGAGGAGGCATCACCCGGCACCTGCATCTGCATCGCTGAGAAGGTAGCAGCCGAGGAGCCCGTCTTGGACCTGGTGTTAGAGGCTGCTTTTGTGTTAAAGGCAGATTTCTGGCCACACTTCTCTAAGTGAAAATTTAGTGACAAGTTTTGTCCTAACTCGAAGAGGCGAAGACTTGCCACTGAATTAAAGCTTCGAGTTGCTCGGTTTCCACTTGATCGGCCTGTCTTCCCCACTGAATAATAATTCTTTGTCCTCAAAGTCCTTTTGTGGCATGAATTTATTTCTCAGGGCCTGTGCCCTGCAGATGAGGGGACAGAGAGGTGGCGATGGGGTTGATGGCTCTCTGTCACACAGTTTGGGTCTTGAGCCAGGAGCAGGGTCCAGACCACAGCACCCTGACTGGCTTACGGGCTGACTCCCACATCTCTCGCCCCAGCAGGCCACAAGCAAAGACGGGGCATGTCCTCGGCTTGCTTCTCTGTGACACAAAATGAAAAATAGAAAGAGAAGACAAAAAACCTTACTGTTTATTACACCTGTAGTCAACAGCAAAAATGTCCCTGGGTCTACGGATTGGTGGGAGAGGCTGGAAAAGGAAGTCCACTCGGCTTGGGTCACACGTTTCGTTATTCCACTTGGGGATCTGCGGGAGGTCTCCCCCGCCTGGATGTGCTCAGACAATGAAGGTTACCGGCGTGCGCCCGTCCGTCCGGACCTAGCAAACAGCAGGTTAGTAAAGCAAGCTTCTGAGCGTGTCCGTGGGGTGTTTCCAGAAATGACTGGCTCCAGCGATGATTGGCATGCAGGCCAGCAATCTGAGGGCAGAGACCCGCCCCAATTGTGGGTGGGACCACCCAATAGGCTTGCAGTGGGCTGGTGAGGGCCTCTGCCATTTGGGCTCTTCTTCCGCGCCGTGCCTCAGGGTCCACCCTGTGTCCCCTCAGGGCCTTGGCCTGTGCCTGGCCCGCCTTGGTGGAACTTCAACCCCAGGCTGCCATTCCCGCTCCTTGGGGTTGACTTGAATACCCCCGCAGCCAGGCAGCTCGTGCCCGCTCTCCAGAGGGCGGAACCCACCCGGTGGACATTCCGGCCCTCATCCCCGGCTCCACTTTCTGGATTTCCACCAAATAATGTGCACTGCGTCCAGCACTGCAGTCACTTTGGTCCTTTCTGGGCAGCTGTCCCTGGCCTGGCGCAAAGCCCCGTCGGCCCTGCTAGGTGCCCAACCGCGTGCTTCTCCTGGTGGGTGAGCTCAGGGTCCCAGGAAGGCCCGCCTCTGGCTGCTGTTAGCCCATTGGAGGAAGCGTCGGAGTGGGCATGCCCAGAGGGCAGAGGGCCGTGGCCTGCTTCCCTCTGGGGCTTGCTTCCAGGTGGGATAGGTTGAGGGGTGGAGGGCGGGGAGCTGGGCAGCAGAGCACTGGGTGTGGTTGGGAAGGAGCCCCAAGAGCCACAGTGACTCTGGCCAGCGGGGCGCCTCGGGGCCGCCAGCGCAGCGCAGGTGTCACGGGAACAGGAAGTCAGGTCGGGTATCGGGGCCCTTGTCCCTCTCCCCGAGGCTCTGGGTTCCTGCCACAGGTGGCGGGACCTCGGCAGGACGCTGGGCCTCCACCTGAGCCGCCGGGAGGGACTCAGGGTGTCGGGTGGGAGGCCCGGGAGGGAGAGGGGTGAGGTGCGGGGGGGTGGGGGGTGGCCTGGCCCCCGGGGAGCCTCACCCTTCAGCTCTCTCCCCTTCCTCCCTTGCTTGGTTCTTTCCTCTTCCCTTTTCCTCTCCCCTTCTCTGTTTCTTCCCAGAAAGGGCACTGCGTTTCCAAGAGGAAAAACTGTAAGCCCATTTTGTTTTATAAAAACTGAATTATTTTGCACGTTGCATCACTAGGTTTCAGGTCCGGAAGATCCCAGAAGGTGCCCTGGACACGTCCTCTGGCCAGGATGGACATGGTGGCCGCGCAGTTACAGCCTGGTCGGAGCCCTGAGGTGTGGCACAGCAGGGCAGGTGGGCTTGGGGACTCCTGTCTCCCAGCCGGGCTGCGTCTCCCGGTGCACTTCCTGATGGCAGCCTCGCTGATGCCCAGGGAGGGGGCCCGGGCCGGAAGGCAGGGCAGCCAGCGTTTCAAAGGCCCCCTCTAGTCCTGCAGCTCTCCCTGCCTTCTGCTGACAGCCCTTGGACAATCTTTGGGGGCCTCTGGAAACATCTGTGCCTGCGCCAGCATCCTGAAGGATCCCTTGCACCCTTCCTTGGGCTCTGCTGCTGGACCTGGTACCCCTTCTACCCTCATCCTTTCTCATCACACACTCGGGGGAGACACCCACACCAGGCAGGTGCCTGGACTTGGCGGGAGTCTGTCCTCCCCAGGGTCTAGCAGCCCCATGGGTCACAGCTGCATCCTCTATTTCCTTTGAGGGAGGAAAGCATTCTTTCTCCAGGACTCCAGCAGCCAGTGAGACATTCCGGGCTGCTCGCTGCATTTGGGCTTCCTCGTCTGTCTGCCTGTTATTTATACAAGCCCGACCGCAGAGCGCTCTGGGTAAACATTGCCCGTGTACTACGCAAACACCAGCATCAGGCCGGGCTCTCATGCCCCTGGCACAGCGCGATGGACTCTTTCTTTGCACACTTTGAGGCTTTTGGAATGGCTCTGTTTTCCTAACATCACTGCAAATGTATTTCCTAACCAAAACCTCCTAACCTTTCGAAAGTGGAAAAGAACGTACTTGTCTGGAAGAAAAGGTCATGGCTTAAGATGGAGTAACTGAATCCTCCGGCACAGATGAGAGCGTCCCGCTGGCTTCTGGCAAGGGCCTGGCCTCCCTTCTGGGCTGTGTCCCCGCTAGAGGTCTCTGCATCCCATTGCCTTGGTGACAGACATCTACTTTCGGGGCCAGGATTTTCCCAGTCTCCTGATCCCTCAGAAAGTCTCTAGGTAGTGCCCACCCTGTGCCCTAGTTCTCGAGAAGCCCCCAAAGTCAGAGCAGGCTGGACAGGCAAGATAAAAAACTGCCTGGCTTCTGAGTGAGTCATTGTCATCTTTACGGCGAGAGTCCTCTCTCAGTCAATGGTTTGTAAAGTAGTCAGCTCTAGGGGGACCCACCACCCTTTTAAGAATTTTAGCTGGGTGTGGTGGTGCATGCCTGTGATCCGACCATTTGGGACGCTGTTCAAGACCAGCCTGAGCTGGATATTCAAGGCCAATTTGAATTACAAAGCGAGACCCTGTCTGAAAACGCCAAAAAGGAAAAGAAATTTTGAATATATGGCAACATGACATTATATATATTTCCAAGCACAAGGTACTATGGGCTTCACTTTCTCAGCTGGAAACCACTTCTGTCACTCCTGGATTCCTTCAGCCAAAAGCAGACAAAGAGAGCTGCTGAAGCCCCTTTCCCCGTTCCCGAGCTCCCTGGGGAAGGACGCGTGGCCAGGGTGTGCTGCCCCCAGCAATGGAAGCACCTCCGAGATGTTGTGGTTGTCCTTCCTGTTGGACCTTTGCTTCCCCAGGACAAGATGCGTGCAGGGGAGGAGGGAATACGAAGCCAGCTAGGGGGACCCTGTTCTTCATGCTTGTCTCTGGGGATCCCCCAGTGTGTCCGGTGGCCGATCCCCAGCTATTCATCCAACAGGCATTTATTGAGTACCTACTGTATGCCAGACACAGCAGACATTTTTGTGTGTGTACTGCTGTTAGTGCAGGTAGACCTTTGCCCACACTGCATAAGGGACAGAGAGGAGCAGAGGGATGTGAGGAGAATCTGTTTGAGCTGGTGTTGACCACAGCCCATTTGCTCCACTTGATGGTGTGGCCCTGACTCATGGCCCTGTGTCCTTCCTGAGGTCCACCCCCAGGCAGGGCTTCGATCCTGATGCCCGCACTTGGCCTCTGACCACAGGTGGCCCCGAACCTGGGTGCAGTTCCTGTGGTTCTGTGCCATGGTTCTGGTGCCAGGATGGCTCTTGCTATTAAGACCCCTGGGCCCGGCCTCAGCCCTACCCTCCCAGAGCACCTTCCTGAGCCACCTGGCTGACACTTGGCTCGGGTTCCTGGTCCGTGGCATCTGTGTCCTTGATCCACGCTGTTCAGGCCTCCGCAACATCCCCTGCCGGCCCCAACCTCCTCAGCCGCTGCCGACCCCTTGGAAGGTCAACCTGCCTGAGCCACGCGTGGGCACGGCTCTTCTGGCACTGCCAGTTCTGGGCCAGGTCCTCTCTGCCTGCCTAGCCCCACAGACGACCAATGGCAGGGTGTCTGTGGGGCTGGGGGCCCCTGCTTGGCCGAGGACTCTGGCTAACCCTGCACACAACTTAAGGTCAACTTGCAAGGTTGTCAGCGGTCACCCACGCACTTGACCACAAGGAAGCCGGGTCGCTGAGTGGGTGGCTCGAGCGGCCTGCTGTGCCAAAGCCTTCTGGTTCCCTACTGCAGATGAGGACATGGGCCCGGACTATGGAGGCTACTCAGGAAGGAAGTGGTGATCTAGGCTGGACAGGGACCCACGGTGTCCCCAGGGCCAGTGCAGCCCAACAAGGAGGCGGCTGCACCTCCCTCCTCGGGGCCGACAGCATCCAGCTGCATCGGAAGCCATCGCCTGCAGAGGACCCTTCCCTGCTCCAAAGCTAGCGCTGAGGTGCAGAGGTTGGAGGGACCCTACCAGGGTTGGGCCATTCCTGCCCATCACCTGGCCACAGCGCACTGGCCAAGGCGCCCCAGGCTGTCTGGTGGCCTGACCTGAATTCCTCTGCTGAAATTTCAGTCACGCTCTCCTGAGGCACAGGGAGGCCCCTCCTCATCCCCGGGAGGGTCGGTGCTGGCTCACAGGCAGTGAGCTGCCGGTGGCTGGGGCTGCCTTGGCTGTGCTCCTCGATGCCCACTTGGATAGAGGCACAGCTCTGAGATTCCCGAGGTCCCGAGGTGCGGCCTGGGCCAGAAAGGATGTGGGATTCGATGGTGGGTGCATCTTGGGGCCAGCCTCCCTCAGTGCCTGGGTGAAGTGAGCTCCTGGCCAGGAGCCACTGCAGGCCTGGCTTTCATGAGCTGCGCTGCTGTTTCCTGTCCCTCCCCTTGCGTGCTGTGACGTCGTGGAGCTGCACCGCACTGCTCTGCAGACGGGTGGCCTGTGGAAGAACTCCAGTCTCCCCCACCTTGTCAGGGTACGCTGGATTCTCCTCAAGTGTGGATCTTTGCTTGGAATGCTCATCTCCCCACCTGGACCCACCCCGCCCTCCCACTTCCTGTTTTCTGCCTCTTGGCTGAGCTGTTTCAGGAGTTGAAACTGCTGGGCTGGCAAACAGGAGAGGCTGCTTCTCGAAGTGAGAAGCCCAGTGGAGTGCAGGCGCGAGGCTTCTCCTGCCTCTGATCCCTCGCGCCCACCCCGGCGAGCCTGCACTTGGCCGGATGTGGTGGGCCACCTTCCCCTGCCCTCCTCCCCTGAGGCACCGGGAGCCGGGCGCCTGGCTTTGACCTCCGCGCCCCGGCAGCTCTGAGCACGGCTCTGCTGCCTCTGAAAACCGACAGGACTGAGATGCCCAGGGTCAGGGCGGACCACATCGTCACCAGCTCCCTGAACTCTCTTTCGGGATGAGCCTCTTGTTTCCAGGGGAGACCGAGGCAGGCAGAGGGCGGAGAGGGCCGAGCGGGCAGCTGGCATCTTCCCTCTGCAGAGGAGCTGCACGCGCACCCTGGGCTGTGCATCGGGAACGACGGCCTCCGGCAGAGACGCAGCTCCTAAGACCTGTTGCTGTTGCTGTTACAGGAAACAGAACACAGAATTTCCAAAGGAAAGCGGGGGAGGTTTGCAAAGAGGGTTGCAGGGCTGTCATAGTCAGCTCTGAGTGCCAGCACTGGGGGGAAACTGAGCCCGAGGGGGCTGGGAAGATGCACCACACCCCGGACACCACCTCAGGGTGCCAGAGGAGGGGACAGAGGCTTGTAGGCCGCTGTGATCAAAGGGAGGGACCCTCCAAGGCGTGGAAGAATGAGCTGGGCTGCAGGAGAAAGGCTGGGGTGGGGCTTCAAGGAGCCCCTGGGACCCCTCGGGTTCGCTGTGCCCTGGGCTCCACATTCCTTGGCCTTGGGCCTTGAAACTGGCCGTGCTAACCAGATGGCTGCAGGTCCTGATACCTGGGTCGGCCCACAAACCCTGTGTGTGTGAAGGTCGCTTCTTGTGTACCCCGATAGGCTTCACTGGAACCGAGGGCTGGGGGTGGGGAAGAGAGCACAGGGCCAAGGGCGTAGTGAGAAGAGCTTCCTTCTCTCCAAGCCTGAAGCCACGCTGTCCGTGGGTACGGGACTTGGGGTCACGGCCACCCGTGCTGCCGTCCTGTGGCCTGTAGCTGCGTCCCCTGCTCTCTGCCTCCGCCTTCTGCAGCTGCACCTCGGTGGGGCTCAAGTCTCTCTTCTCTTTTTTTCTTTTGGTACCGGGATCAAACTCGGAACCTTGTGCTTGCAAAGCAGGTGGCAGAACTCTCTTCTCTCTTATAAGAGCATCAGTTGTTGGATTTTGGATCCACTTAAATCTGGGATGATTCCACCCCAAGACCCTTACTTAAATACATGGGCAGAGCCCTCATTTCCAAAGGAACTCACGTTCACCACCCCAAGGGTTAGGGCTTGGATGGTGTTGGGAGAGACAGATGACCTCCTCCAAGGGCACCTCCCTTCCATGTTCTCCCTGCCAAACAGCCCTGGCTTTGGACTGGTGAGGGCTGTCAACCTTGGTGACCTCGGAGCCCCTCAGGGGCTTCCCTGAGACCCTGTGCTACCCTTCCTGTGGCTGGGGTCTCGGCTTGTCAGTGCTGAGTAGCCTACCTGGTTTTCATGAGGCCTTCAGTGTCAGGGAAGGTCCTCCATCCTAAGAAATTCTCCCAGCCGGATCCTTACAGCATATGGTAGGGAGCTCCAGCCTCAATTTCCCCTGAAGGATCCGTACCTTTCATACTCTGGGTTGGGGCATGTGTAGTTCATTCTCTTGATATAACAAAATGCCTGAGGAGCCCACTATCACCACTCCTGTTCAGTATAGTTCTGGAAACATTAGCCACAGCAATTAGACAGGAGAAAGAAATAAAAGGAACAAAGATAGGAAAGGAAGAAGTTAAACTGTCATTATTTGCTGATGACCTGATACTTTCCATTGAAGACCCAAAAAACTCCACCAAAAGACTTCTAGACCTAATTGACAGATTCAGTAGAGTAGCTGGATAAAAGGTCAACACTCAAAAAATCAATAGCCTCCTCAGACACAAATAACAGACTCACTGAGAGAGAAATTAGGGAAACAATTCCTTTTACAATAGCATCCAAAAAAATGAAATATCTAGGAATCAGTCTAACAAAGGAAGCAAAAGACCTCTACACTGAAAACTACAGCACTCTGAAAAAGGAGATCAAGGAGGATATAAGAAAATGGAAAGACATCCCTTGTTCCTGGGTAGGAAGAACCAATATAGTGAAAATGGCTATACTTCCAAAACTGCTATATAGATTTAATGCAATGCTGATTAAAATTCCAACAATATATTTCACAGAACTAGAAAAAATAATCCAAAACTACATTTGAAACCAGAAAAGACCTAGAATAGCAAAAGCAATTCTAGGCAATAGAGACATGGCAGGGGGCATCACAATCCCCAACTTGAAACTATACTACAAAGCCACTGCGATAAAAACAGCATGGTATTGGCAAAGAAACAGACCTGAGGATCAGTGGAATAGATTAGAAGATGGAGAAACAACTCCAGACACACTCAGTCACCTCATCTTTAAACCGTTTTTTTTTTTTTTTTTTTTGGTACTGGGGATCGAACTTAGGTCCTTGCTCTTGCAGGGCAGGCTTTGGAACCACTGAACTAAATCCCCAGCCCTAACTACCTCATCTTTGACAAAGGAGCCAACCATCCTCTCTGGAGGAAAGATAGCCTATTTAATAAATGGTGTTGGAAAAACTGGATTTCAACCTGCCAAAGATTAAAACTAGACCCATATCTATCACCATACACTAAACCAAGATCAAAGTGGATTAAAAATCTAAATATTAAAACAGAAACACTAAACTTGCTGGAAGATAAGTTAGGTAGAACTTTTGAAGACACTGGCATAGGAAAAGACTATGAACAAAACCTCAGTAGCATGGAAACTAGCGCAAAGAATCAACAACTGTGATCTCATCTTATTAAAAAGCTTCTGCACTGCAAGAGAAACCACCAACAGAGCTAAGAGACAACCTACAACGTGGGAAAAATTTTTTAGCAGCTGTACTCAGACAAAGGACTACTTACTATCTAGAATATATAAAGAACTGAAAAAAAGCAGACCCCTAAATTTAAAGACCCAATTCAAAAATGGGCATCTGAAATGAACAGACATTTCTCAGACAAAGAAGTAAAAGCTGCAAATAAATATATGAAAAAATGTGCAACATCACTGGTCATTTGAGAGATGCAGATGAAAACAACACTGAGATTCCACCTCACCCCAGAAAGAATGGCTGCTGTCAAGAAATCAACCAATAACAAATACTGGCGGGGCTGTGGGGAGAAAGGAACCCTTCTCCACTGCTGGTGGGAGTGCAGGCTGGTGCAGCCACTGTGGAAATCAGTATGGAGATACCTCAAAGAACTAGGGCTAGAGGTCCCATCTGACCCAGCTATTCCCCTACTGGGTATCTTCCCAAAAGAAGTAAGAGAATCATACCACAGCGATATATGTGCACCCATGTTTATAGCAGCACAGTTTGTAATAGCTAAAGCATGGAAACAGCCCAAGTGCCCATCAACCGGAAACTGGATAAAGAAGATGTGGTTTTTTTACAAAATGGAGTATACTCAGCCATAAAGAACAAGAAACGAGAGACATTTATAGCTACATGGATGCATATTGAGGCCATCCTCTTAAGTGAAATAAATAGGACACACCTGTGTAAATACCGAATAGTTTCTCTAGTGTGAGAAACTGAAAGTGTAAATAAGGATTAAAATGATTAAAATGAATAATTGATAGTCTGAAATAGGAAGAAAAGGTCTAAAGGGGTAGGGGAAGTGGGAGGGCAAGGGGAAAGGAAAGAAGGGAAAGGAAAAATAAGAAAAGGAAAAAATGGAAACAAAGTCTATGTAAATAGGGAAGGGTGGAAGGGTGAAGGGTGCACAGGTAATGGGGAAAAAAATAAGAACCAAAATACATCATGTACAGGTACAAGCACCCAGTGATAAATGTAAACTTATTATATACCTAAAATGTACCAATAAAAGAATTTAAGAAAAAAAAAAAAGCCTGAGGAAAGAGGTTTATTTAACTCCCAGTTTGGAGGCTTAAGATCCAGAATCAGACAGGCGTCTGAGTCTGTTTGGCCTCTGTGAGGGTCCTCCGGCTGTGTCACATGGCAGGAGTGAGTGGAGAGGCCACACAGACCGGAGCAAGAGGCTGGGAGGGTTATTAGGTGGCTCACGGATAGGAGGTGGGGAGTCCACATGGCCGTCTGTGGCTGGAGGGATGGAGGATCCAGGAGCTGTTCAGCCCAAGATGGAAGCTGTAGACCCAGAGGGATCAAGGACGCAGCACCAGTCCAAGGTCGAAGGCCTGGAGGCTCCCGGGAGAGTCACCAGTGTGAATCTGCATTGGAGGCTGAAGAAAGTGAAGACCTGGACTGATGTCCAAGGCAATGGCACAAAGTGTGCATCCGCTCAGCAAGACTGGAGCTCTTCAAGGTGGGCACACTTCCTTCTTCTTTCCCTTCTTATTCCATCCAGGCTGCAAGCCCATTGGTCAGGGCCACCCACATCCGGGGTGGGCCTTCCCCTCAGTTTGCTGGCCAATGTGTCAATCACCCGTAGACACACCTGGGTGTGCTTCCTAATCGCTGGGCAGTTATTAATCCAGTCAAGCTGTCATGTCATGACGATTGGTTACAGGCCAGGTTCTCTTTTATGTGTTTTTTGGTAGAGCTGAGGATTGAGTTCCCCCACTGAGCCCAGGAGAGGAGACAGTGTGCATGTGGACAGGACTTGCGTTTCAGGTCGCATTCCCCTGTGCCGGGGATCAGGTAACCCAGTTGCTCCCCTCTTCCCCTTCCTTCCTTCTTTCCTTCATTGAGAGGCTGAGCAACTCAAACCAAGCTCGCCAGGTATGGACTTGCTGGAAGCTTTGCTTGTTCCTGTCCTGTGAGAAGGAGAAGCTGCCCTGGGCTGGGGTTAGGTTTCTGTAGAGAGATCAGACTTGGCCGGCCAAGCTGTGCATCCAGTTCTCTCTGGGCCTGAGCAGGGGCTGCCAGGCAGGAAGGGGCGGGGCCTGAAGTGAGGCCACCTGTTTGGTGCTGTCGCCCAGCCAGAGCAGACGTGCGGGGACAGAGGGATTTTCAACACCCGTTTTCTACTGGACATGTTTCTCAGGGGATCTGTGCTGCTCAGGCACATGAGGATCCTGAGTTCGGAGGAGAAGCCTGAGCCGAAGCTGGGCTCACCTCCCTTCCCTGCAGACCGGAGCAGGCCTGTGGGTCACTGTGGGCTGGGTGTAGTGTGTCCCCTCCACACTCAGGTGACACAGGACTCCCCAGGTGGCCTGGCAGAGGGGCCCCCATCATGCATGCGATCACCACCTGTCCTGCAGGGCTATGCTGATTCTCACAGGCTGTCACAGATTGGGTACATTGTCGCCAGAGTAGGCTGCTACAAAGCATGGCCACTTTCATGTTTTGTCTTTTCCTTGTGTACTCTTTGGCCCTTCTGCTTTTGGTGCAGCCCACAGCCCTCACCAGAAGCCAAGGAGATGCTGGCACCATGCTGTTGGGCTTCCAGGCTCCAGAGCTGTGAGCCCAAATAAACCTCTGTTCATTATAAACCACCTGGGGTCAGGGAATCTGTTACAGCTATGGAAAGCAGACAAGGACAGAACTGGGAGCATGGCTGCCATCCTTCTCCCTGGGCCACTTGCCTCCACTGCCAGCCCCAGGACCTTCCTCTTCCTGCCCTTGCTTTTGGAGTCAGGACTGATACCACTCCTGGTCATGGTGTTTGTGTCTCAGGAATTGATGCTACATCTTGTCCTGGGTGCTCGGAATCTCAGTCATGTGGGACCCTCACAGGCCTCCGTCCAGTCTCCTGGGGGTGTTGCCCCACTCCTTTGCAAATAGCTGTCTGGCCAGCTGTCAGAAAAAATCAAAATTGAAAATAAGGCTTAATTCTCCCCATTGAAGAGAAGGCATTCACAGCCCTCTTTTCCCCTGAGCAAACCCTGAAGGAGACTTCTCACCCTCTCTTCTTCCTCCTGTCTTTGAAATGTGTGGTCAGTTCTTCGGAAGACCAGATAGGCACACTATTGGCTTTATGACCTCAGATTGTCCTTCTCAAGGACCTGGAAGCCATCACTTCATCATGCAGACACCCAGGGAGTCAGCATCCCTACATCCCTACCTCCCAGGCTCTGTGGGGGCAGGAACCAGAGCTCCTCCTGCCCTAAACGGGGCTCATTTTTCCTCTGGATTAAAGCAACTCACACAGATAATCATGAACTACCACACGAGTCAGGAGGAGCCACATGTGAATGGCTTGCTGCTGCCTTCTTTCCTTCCCTTCCTCCTCTTTTTTTTTGAGAGAGAGTCTCTCTATATAGTCCAGGCTGGTCTTGAACTCACTATGTAACCCAGCCTGGGCTCAAACTCATGGCGATCCTCCTGTCTTAGCCTCCCGAGTGCTGCAACACCACACCTGGGTATGCCTTCTCTTCCTGAGGACTCGTCCTTGACCACCTCAAACCTCTGTGTATGTGTGGCTGTGTCCAGCTGGTGTGGAAAGGGGGCAGCTTCCGGTCTTGCTGCTCCCTTTATGCTGATTCAGTACTAAAATGCATTTCCTTCTAGTCTACCTATGTGCAGAGATTTTCTGTGTGAGAACAGAGTTTGTAAGGAGCTGGAAATGCTGCCAGGCCTCCCTTGATCATCACACATGGCATGCATGTACTGAATGATCAGGCTGTGGCCCTTAGCTATGCACAATTATTATGTGCCATTTGAAAAGGGGGTGCTGCGCAAGTGGGGCTGAGTCTTCTGGTCTTTGGGGGACTGAGTCATAAGTTCTTGAGCTCCTGTCTGCACGGGGGTGGCCTGAAGACTGGGGCTGTCCCCCCAGCATTTTGAGTAAGTTTGGCATGAGGCTGGGAGCCTGCATTTTCAACAAGTCAGGAGGTCCCCACACATACCCCAGGAAACCCCTTTGAATTAACTGCAAGTGTCAGAGAGCTGCTTGGATTGGGCTGGAAGCTGGCTTGGATTAGGCAGGCCTCTTCCAAATCCAAAATGTTTTCTATTTTATGAATCACCTCTTCAGCTCCTCAACACCATGGTGCAAACCAGCTGGTTCTCCCAGCTGGGAAGGAACCCAGCCTCGCTGAGCCTCAGGGAGGACAGCTTCTCCCCACCATCACCTGCATAGGCCCTACTTTGTGGTTTAGATCTAGAATGTCCCCCAAATCTCCTGTGTTTAGAGGTGGGGCTCATGGATGATGATTGGATCATGAGGCGCCATGTTCATTGCTGGATTTGTCCAGAGATGAGCTCCTGCCTGAGTGTGCTGTTGGGAGGCAGGGCCTGGTCAGAGGAGGTTGGTCACTGGGTCATAACCTGGATGGCTGTGTTGGTATCCTTGCTCCTTCCTTTTTCTCTGCTTCCTGACAGCCGTGGGGTGAGCAGCTTTCCTCCATCACACCCTTCCACCATGCCACTTCCTGCCTTGGAGCCAGCTGACCATGGACTGAACCTTCTGCAACTGTGAGCCCAAATAAACATCTCGTCCTTTAAGGTGTTATGTGAGGTGTTTTGTCCTAGTGATGGGAAGTGACTAAGACATACACTGACTGGCTATGAATGGAACACAGACACCAGACTCCCAGTGAGGAAGCAGAGCCTGTCTTGAAGTGGTTCCTGTCCTAAGCCCTGGTTGCTCTGTGCCCTGCAGCAGGAGTGTGGGTGGAGGTGTCTTTGGGGGTCCCCGTTTCTGCCAGGACAGCTCTGTGGGAACTGAGTTTCTACCACCCACCTCTCCCTGTCCATCGTCCCCACCCAAGCCCAGTCCTTGGCTTTCACCTTAGACCAGGCCATGGGAGAGGGCAAATGTCCCTCCCTCCTGCTCTCCCTTGGGGTGGTGGCTGCTGTGGGAGAAGACTCTAGAAGGAGCAATTTGCAATGCAAGAATGTGTCAACCCAAGTGTGAGCATGGGTCAGGATAAGTGAACTCCTCTTGAGGTAGGACAGAAGAAATAAAGAGAGGTAAAAAAGAGACAGGAAAATTAAATTTTTAAAATTACACTTTTTGGGGGAAAACTACAGCATCAGGACACAAAAGAGACTCAAACCCTCTTCCTTTCCAGGAATCTCACTTAGACAGCAAATTTCCAGAGGGTCTTAAAGATGCAGTGAACCTCTAACTTCAGCTGCTTCCTTTTGCAAGTGTTTACATGAGAAGGGTGAAAGTGGAGAATCCCCAGGGACGCCATGCAGAAAAATCTGCAACGTTGATAACTGGAGAAAAATGCCTCCTTGTGCCTGCGCGCGCGTGCACGCACACCCACCCACCCTTGTGCTCGTATGGAAGAGAGGCCAGGGGAGAGGCCAAGCTAGGAAGAGACTGCTAACTTTGGGGGTTTTCTGTAAAAGAGAAAGCACGTTATAGTGACAGTTCTGGACAATTCCAAATTACCGTGAAATCCCGTGTGGCCAAATGTCCCATGCTGGTCCTTCCTTGGGTCCGTGGAAGTTGGCCTCATCAGGGTCAGGGCCAGCCAGGGTGCAGAGGGAGAGGAGAGGCCAGGTTCACCCCACACCCTGTGCCCCTTCCCTGGGGACAAGTAAGGTCAAGGGTCTATGTGAGTTTCATGGCAATTTAGAGTTTTCAAGGGTAATAGCAGCCCTGATTTCACTTCCTAAAGCATTCATGTGTTGTAGGAGCAAAGTTCTGAGAAATGGTAAATGCATTGTCATAGTACAGGCTCATCTTGTACTTTTATATTCCAGATTTATTTGAACTGCAAGTAATCTTTTTCTACTTCTTCTTTTTTTTTTTTTTGGAACTGGAGATCGAACTCGGGACCTTGTGCTTACGGGGCAGGTGCCAGAACCACTGAGCTAAATCCCCGGCCCATCTACTTATTCTTTTAGTGCCAATCAAATGGATTTCCTTGAACATTATAGTTTTAAAATCTATTCTTTCACTTGGATTACTCCATGTTCGCAGTGTATAAGGACCACATGTCCTGTGGGGTTTGATACCTGTACAAAAAACACATCGATGCTTTTGACATCCTCTTCTGCTCCCCTCCTTCCCCCTCCATCTCTTGGTTATATTTTTCTTATTAAAACTCTGTTGTATAGCCTGAGTTACAGCACAGTTTGCGATCAGTCTTTAGGAAGCTCTGGCTTTCCATGTCCTCCAGGGAAACCCTCTGCTGTGACTTTGCGCCTTCTTTCTATGTTGCTGTTGTGGCATCTGTTACCTGGCTGCTAACCATGCCAACGCAGCACTTAATCTTCCGGGAGACTCAGGTCCAGGGAGCAAGGGACGTAGCAATGCCAATGCGGGCGTTAGGTAGCAGACCCCTGGGAGAGCTGTCCTCCCCTCAGCCAGAGCCCAGATAGTCTGCATCACCCAGCCGGCCGTTTTCTCAAGAATGCTAACGAGATTTTCTTCCTCTCATATTAGCTGAGTTCTGGTTTTCAACCTCAAACCATTCCCAGCAAAAGCCTCATAGACTGGAAATAATTTGATACGAAATTTAAAAATATAACAGGGTGGGGGGCCAGGGATCTAGCTCAGTGATTTTGCGGCCTGCCTCAAAAATGCAAGGGCCTGAGTTCGATCCCTGTACCAAAAAACCCCAAAAAAACCTCCAGGGGGCTGCTGAGATAAGAAATGCATCACCTGTAATCCTACACCCCTCAAGATGCTCCCTCCTTCCCTTCCCGGGCAGTCCTGGTTCCCCAGCTCTCACGAGAATCTTGCAGAGAATAGCATGAGCCGAGCCCGTTTGGACTTCTCATTATGAGTTTGCTTTTTCACAGCTGTTGGAAGATCTCCTCGATGAGCATTTCTCCACCTACATGGCATCACATGTAGATGTTTCCCAGGAGTTTATTTCTCTCCCTGCGCCTCTCCCATCTATAATTTTCCACTTTAAGTCGTGGAAAAGGCAGAGAGGACACCTGGGAATCCAGCTCCTGCCAGCCTCGGGGGAGGTCCCGGGGCCAGTTGGACCTGACTTGTGAGCCACACTGGGAGCCGTGTGAAGGCGCCTTTCTGAAGCCGATGTACCACTTTGATATGACCCTGTTTTCTCCTGCCAGCTTGGGACGATAGGGTAAATGAATACTCTGGAGCTCATGGGGGCAGTGAGATTTGGGTCTGAAATGCATTTTCTGCATAACAACGAGATGGCCCCAGTGATGTGGCTGGGCCATCAGCTGCTCACCTTTCCTCAGACATGCCATCTGCTTGGAGCAAGAATAGGCTGTGACATGCAGGTGCCCCCAGGGAGACGTCCATGGCTGTGGCAGTCGCTAACGAGCAGGCATAAGGGACTGCTCCAGTGAGCGCTTGCTGTTAGAGCCATCGCCACTGCCCGCAGCGCTGGGGACAGAAGGGCCCTTCCTCCAGGCCCGGTCAGCTCAGGTCCCTGCTGAGGCCTCAGACTGCTGCGGTGGAGGCCCTGAACCCTGCACTGCCACTGCTGCTGTGGGACGATGCCCGGGATGCTAAGGCTGGTGCTGCTGGCTTTGGCCAGTGCCGTGGGGCACAGCTGGGCCAGCGGCCTCACAGGTGAGGGAGCTGGGTGGGCTGCAGGCCATTCTGGGGAGGGGTCCCTAGGGGGGTTTCAGGAGGTCAGCACCTGTGAGACGTGGACAGGCGAGGATGCACCTGCTCCTGGCTAGCCGGGCTGTCCGGAGCCATGTGCAGCAGCAGGCTGTGGGGGTGGGTAGGAGGCTGTCTGTGTGTGCCCCCCCCAAGGGTCCCGTGAGACCCTTGCATCTGGGGCCAGGGAATCACATGTAGATTCCCTGCCGGTGGGTCAGGAGGGCCTGGGGCTACATTCGTGCAGCCATGGGCTGTGGTGGGTCCCTGACCACGCAGCGAACAGTGAGCTCTTGGAGGCTGGAGGCTGAGCCCCCGAGCTCCAGGCATTAGTGTCCTTCGGACCACAGGGAGACCACAGGGAGAGTGGCTGGGGCCTGCCGACCGCCACGCAGCTCCCGAGCGGAGTGCCCACCTCAGCGCCAGGGAGCAGCCTGAAGTGCCAGGTGGTGTGCAGTCCGCAGGGCAGCTGTTAGCAGGCAGCAGCAGGCGAGGGTGCAGCCCTGTGGAAGAGCACTCGCTTCCCACGCACGCGGCTCTGGCTTCCATCCCCAGAACAGCAAAACCAAACAACCCCCCACTCCCCATGCTCCTGGATCCCCAAAACCCCACATTTCAAGGGATTGAGATGGCAAAACTTAGAAACCATTTTCCTCTTAAAATCTCCCTCATTCGGCTGGGCACTTAAAGAGATCCATTCCGCTTCTAAAAGCAACTTCATTTTTGGACTAGTTTAAGATTTTTTTGCCCACTAGAGTAGGATTTTATTTTAGTTGTGCATTTTTTGAGTGACGCTGGCACTGAAGGAGGGAGGCGTGAACCACACAGCTCTGTGCGGAAGGGGTGGTAATGTCAGGGGTCAGCACAGCTCCCAGAAAGGACTTGGGAGCCACTCGAGGACACAAGATGTGCGCCATATTCCCCAGGCCTGCACCCCACTCTCTCCTGGTCCTGAGAGCAGAGATTCTGTGTAGAATTTTCACTGAGTTCCGGGACTGATCCGCAGGCAGGGCGACCCGATCTGTCTACAAGTTGGCATAGCAATAGTTTCACAAGGGACAAAGCAGGGGCATGGAGAGGGTACCATCCATCCTTGGGGTTGGCTGGGCCTCTGGCATGGGAGTGGCTTGCTGCCTGTTGTCCCCAGAGGCCTGTCACAGTGTGCTCTGGGAGGGCTGGAGGCTCTGGAGATGCCAGCGGGCATTGGTGAGGGCAGGGCCCTCACCAGCTCAGTCTCTGGGACCAGAACCCAGGCCAGGCGGCCCCACTGCCACAGCTCTTCATGCGCTTGTTGCATGGCAGGGTCACCCAAAGGTCTCTGCCCTGGGCTTGGGCTGATACTGGGCCTTGGTAGAAGGTAAAAACAAAACAAGCAGGCACATCCCCAGCTTCCCTGGAGACGCTGAGTGCGTGCGTGTGTGGGAGCCAGAGGCTCTCTGGGGCTCAGCTGGGGCCCTGTAAAGAGCAGAGAGGGCCAGGAGGCTCTCGGGAGACCTGAGATTGTGACCTTCATCAACATGGCCGAGGCCTCTTCCTGGGCCCGTTGAAAACATCTACATCTGCCTCACCAGGTTCCTGCTGTAGGGCACCTGTGGCTCTGTCTTGCTCGAAGTGGTCATAAGTCACTGCCCCATTCCTTCTGCTCTTTCTGCCATCCTCACCTGGGCCACAACTAGGCTTTGGCCACACTTGGGGCCATGAGGCCCGCTCCTCTCTAGACTGTACTGTGACCACATTTGCCGAAGCTGAGCAGTAGGCAGCTGCACCCCAGAGACCCAGCTGTGCCCTGGTGTGGCCAGGACGCAGGTGGCCCTGGTGGAGGTGACTGGTGAGGGGCTGGCTCTGGACAGCCTAGGACTCAGCACTGGTATCCACCTGCAGTAGCTCACTATGTGGCCCAGGCGGGTCTTGAACTCATGGCAATCCTCTTACCTCAGCCTCCCAAGTGTTGGGGTTACAGGTGTGCACCACCACGCCCAGCTTGCTTAAAATTTTGAGACTGGGTCTCAGTAAGTCACTAAGTAGCCCAGGAAGGGATCAAACTTGCAATCCTCATGCTTCAGTCTCCCAAGGTGCTGGGCATACAAAACAAGCACCACCATGCCTGGCTTCTGCTGTTTGTTTTTCTGTTTTTAGCAGTCTTTGGCATTTCTTGGCTTGTAGGGGAGTCATTCTGATTTCTGCTTTCATCTCCACATGGCCCTCTTCCCCTTGTGGGGTGCCTTCTCCAAATTCCCATTTTTATAAGGGAACCAATGATATTGCACCACTGGGCCCCAACCTCCGACCTCATTTTAACTCGGTGACCTCTGTAGACCTGATCTTCAGTCAGGTCCCATTCTGAGCTGACCCCAGCATGTGCTGGGGGAACGCAATTCTAGCAGTTTCTGTGACATAGGGTGACAGATGCCCTGGTGGTGGGAGGCTGCCCGGGACGGGGGCGTGGAGAGTAACGGTCACAAAGGCTGAGTTTCCTGAACAGAGTGATTGCACCTGTGAGGGGAGGGGACATCGGTATGCAAGACCCGGCTCCAGGCAGGAGGAGCTCAGGGCCCCTGGGGGGAGCGAGATGCTCGATCTACGCTACAGCAGAGGTGACCGTGCCCTCCTTCAGCCAAGGACGTGGGCACAGTCAAAGCGACCTTTACTATCTACAGTGTATGAGGTGTGACCAAAAATATGGTGTGTGTGTGTTTAAGTAAAGAATTATTACAGTAAACACACGTTGCCATGAATCCCTTCACAAGCCCCGCCTCGCTTCAAACACCCTCCTTCCATCATCCTCGCCCCTTCCTGCAGCGGCTGTGGAGTCCTCTTTCCTGAGTGTCTTTAGTTTTGCTGTCCTGGCTGCCTCGATGTCCTGAATCAATTAAAAACGTTTCCCTGGGCCGGGGATTAGCTCAGTGGTTCCACCTGCCTAGCAAATGCAAGGTCCAGAGTTCGATCCCCAGGACCAAAAAAAAAAGTTTCCCTTTCGTGGTCATTTTGACCTTGGGGAAGAGCCGGAAGTCACAGTGCCAGATCCGGTGACTAAGGTGGATGAGGCCCCAGCGTCATGTTTTTACGAGTTGCCTTTCCATGGGATGGCACTCGACAGCAGCAGTCACCATATTTCTGATCACACCTCACAAAGACGCTCAGGAAGAGGACCCCAGAGCTGCTGCAGGAAGCGGCCAGGACATGGGATGAGTGTGTGTGAAGTGAGGAGAATGGGCTGGAGGACGATCCATGTCTATTACTGGAATAAATTTTTAATTTAAATACGCACCATATGTTCCCATCAGCTCTTGCAGGTGACAGAGTCTCTGCAGTCCTCTCCTGCGCCCTAAATATTTGTTGGCCTTCCTTTTCCTCCTGACACCCTCTCTCCCCTCGGCCCTTAGAGACCGGCCTCTCCTTGCTGAGCTACCAGCTGTGCAGCTACCAGGAGACGAGGACCGAGCAGCGGGTGGAGGCGGTGCAGTCGTCCCACGTGACCTATGTGGCTTGCGGTGGCTGGATCCCGTGGCGGCGGTGCCCCAAGACCGTCTACAGGACCCAGTACCTGACGGTGGAGGCGCCTGAGGCCAGGAACGTCACAGCCTGCTGCGAGGGCTACGAGCAGCTGGGCGTCTACTGCGTCCTGCGTGAGTCGGGTGGGCCGGGGTGGGGCCGGGGTGGGGCCGGGGTGGGGCCTCCCCGGGAGGGAGGGGTCTGTGGTCTGTGGTCCCCGGCAGGTCCTTTGCGGGACTCCAGATTTCCCTTCCCAACCCCCGGTTTCTGGCGTCCTGGGTCAGGAGCGGGGATCGGATGTAGGGTTTCTATCACTGACTGTACATCCAGGGCCCTGGGATGCCCGCGCGCCCCGTGCTGGAGCTGGCCTGGCCCTGGCCATCTGGAAGCTCCTCCAGGACTCCAAATGCAGAGGCTGAGAACAGCGTCGCAAGCTCTGTGGAAGTGGCACCGTTTCTCCTCTTTCTCCTCCCTCTCTTTGGTTTTTGTGGTGCTGGGATCGAACCCAGGGCTTTCGCGCTGTGCGACATCCTCGGCACTTTTTCATTTTTTTTTAAAATTAGAGACTGGGTCTGGCTAAGTCACTCTGTTGCCCGGGCTGGTTTTGAACTTGCGGTCTTCCTGCCAAAGCCTCTGAGTGCTGGGATGACTGGCGTGCACCACCACGCCTGGCTCTGCCTTTTCTTCTGAAAGGCTGTAGTGACCTTCGGGCCTCGGCTGGGATCCTAACCTGAACCCAGCAGAGGCAGAAGGGGCCCACGGGCCCCGGCCTCCTGCCGCCTGGGCAGGGCCTGGTTACCAGGGCGACCGGCCTTTGTCATGGAGAAGCCTGTGCTGACCCTTTGCGGGGATGGCCGTGTGAGCGTGTGTGGGTGATGCTTTGTGACTCTGGGACAGTGCCAGATCAGATAAACCCTGCAGCCAGAAGGTCCTGCTCCCCGTCGCACAGAGAGGGACAGGAGGGGTGAGGTGAGGTGTCAGTGGGGTAACCCGAGGTGGGAGGGCCGCCACCCCAGCCTGCAGAAAACACCAGCTCGAGGTGCTGAGTGGGACCCCCAGGACGCATCCCTGTGGCTGGAGGTCAGGCTGCGGGTGACACCCGAGCCTGGGCCCGTGGGTGGCAGAGCCTTGGGTCAGTGCAGGCTGGTGGAGCCCTCTCCAGTGCGTCCCTCAGGCCCCGTGTGATGCCACGAGGGTGGCGGGGGGGCGGCCCTGCTGGTCCTGGTGAGCAGGTAATGGTGTAGACCATCAGCCAGGAGGTTAAAGGCCACCACAACCACCAGCGCCAGCGCCACCTGCACCAGGAGGAGCCAGGAGGAACTCCATCCTGGGTTTCTGTTGTCTCCTGATGGGGGCACTGGTAATGACAGGCCGTGTCCTGCCGGGTGCTGGGTCTCAGGTGTTCATTCCTATCCTGGCAGCTGCCCTTCTTGATGTCCCTGACCCCAGGGCTGGGGGCACCTAGGGGCTGGCCAGCAGCCAGCAACCATCCCCTGCCCTGGGAGTAGCCACCTTTAGGGACCCTGCACTGTGACATGGGTGTGGGCTTTGCAGCCAGAATCTAGCAGAGCAAGGATGCACCAGTGCCTGTGCCCCGTGCCCCGTGCCAGGCCTCCTTCTTCCTGTCAGCTGCTGTCAGGGCCAGTGAGGTCACAGGGCAGAAGACCGGTGCGTGTCCCTGGCAGGGCAGATCCTGGCCCCCTCATGCCGCCCTCTTGGTCCCCCTCCACCACCTGCCCTCCTTCCCCTCTCCTGGGACTTCCGCCCACTTGCAGAGTTAGCACCTTTAGGCAGGGCAGCAGGGCACTGGGGCAAGGACTTCCAGTTAGAGTCCCAGGGAGGGGGAGGACCAAGGCCTGAGCTGCAGGTGACTGTGTGGCAGGTGCCAGGCAGGGCTGTGGCTGAGGGAGGCTGGGGCCAGGACAGTGCAGGGTCCCCTGGGATCTTAGGAGGGCCAGTCGGATAGCAACAGGGAGGCAGACAGGAGCCCAGGAGGAGCAAGGGAGGGACAGGAAGTCAGTCCTCATGTGGGTGCCTTCTCAGGACACAAACACCTACAGCCTAGCCCACAGAGACACAGCCCAGGAGGGGCTGTGACGTGGCCCGGCAGGCACCCAGGAAGGGCAGCTGGGGACGCCTGGGGATCTCAGCCAGAGCCAGTCTCCAAGCTGCCCCTCGAGAGGTGAGCGCTTACAGTGTTTGAGGAAGGCATGGGTGAGGGTGGGAGGAGGACATTTCGGGTTGTCCCTGAGGAAAGTCCCTGTGGGGGGGGGGCGGCACCCAGCCTCCTAGAGGGACCAGCCCAAGCCCCTGTCTGCTGCAGGGAAGCATTGACACACTGGTACGGGCAGCACAGCTGGCCCGTCGGTGTAGCTTCTTGATCAGAGCATGTTCCCCTTCACTTGGAGACACCTGGCGATAGCCTGGCTCCTCTGAGCTGGAGATGACATCTCTCTGCATGAGGCCAGCTAAGAACTGTGGCTCTGACTGGTTTAGATGGAGGCAGGGCCGGAGCCGGATCCAGCAGACGTCCGGGAGGACAGAGAGGAGGCCAAAGCCACTCTCCGCTCTGTGACAGGGCATCTGTGGTGCCCAAGACCCTTGTCCCCAGGCAGCTGCGAAATGCTGGCTCCCTCCTCCCCTCCCACTCGGTAAGAACGGGAGAAGGCTGCGAACAGGCCGTGACACGACTTCTGACCGTGCGAGTCCGGCCCTCAGAACCCAGCGACAAGCCACACATGATTCAGAGAAACTGTACAACAGAATCACAGACGTGAACTCAAAAGCTGCAGAGTTTGGGAGCACAGAAATAGCAAGGAAATTTCCCAGAGGCCTCCATCTGAGAACAACCCTGGTGAATGCTCTCCCCTGGCCCCCGTGTATGGCAGGGAGGTGGCCCTGGTCAGGACCCTCCTGGCCATCTCCCCACCTCATCTTTCATGCCAATAAACGTTTGTCCTCTGTGGGAACCGAACGGCCACAGGGCGCCACCTCGTGGGACGGACCCTTGTGTGTGAAGCAGCTGCCTGCCCCTGACATTTAGCTGTTTCTAATTCTGATTGTTGTCAATAAGGCTGCGTGTGGTGACCAGCCTAGGGCGCAAGTCGGGTTGTGTACTCGGGACCGAGGGTCTTGGTAGCAATGCACGCTGCGGTGTCTCCATAGCACGGACTCACGTCTTGGGGGACTCTCCTTCTTTGGGGGGTCTCCAGGACCTCTGAGCTCCCCACCTCACCCGCAGTGATGCCCCATTCTGCTCTCCAGCGGCGGGGTCCTCCACCTTGGCGCCCCGGCTGCTGCTGCCCAAACAGAAGCCCAGGCTGTCGTCCCGCTGAGCCGTGGTCACCAGCTGGGGTGACCGTGCTAGGCAGCCGTCTCTTGAGTCAGGGAAGGAGAGGAGACTTGAACTTCCCCACAGGCCTGCAGGGACCGGAACCGTCAGCTATCCTTACACAGAGACAGACTTGAACTCCAAGGCCGCACCTGTCTCTTCTTATTGAGATAAAACTGCTAGTTTAGAATCAGTCTAGATTTGCAGAGAGGTGGGAGGTGCTGCAGCGGGTTCCCCACACGCTCACTGAGTTTCCCCAAATGTCAGGATCTTCCTTGTCCCAGCCAAGGACCCAGCCTGGGCTGCAACGGTTTCTGAACTAGAGCTTCGTTCGGCGTTTGCTGCTCCTCTGTGGCCATCTCTGTCTCCTCTCACAAGAGCCCTGGTGCTCATGAGGGAGCTGGAGCAACCACTTCCGGCTCTGGGGACCGGCACCCTCCTTATCCTGCACACAGGGCTGGTTTTCATGTCCCGGGGCCACTCCGTCAAGCCTTTTCACCTGACCAGTTCCCCCGTGTGTTCTGTGACTCTCAGACATTTCCTGCCCTTTATGTTTTTGGTTTTGTTGAGTCGGGGTCTGGCTATGTAGTTTAGGCTGCTCTTGAACTCACTATGTAGCCCAGGTTGGACTCAAATTTATGGAGACCTTCTTGTCTCAGCCTCCTGAGTGCTGGAATTACAGGTGTGTGCCACCACGCCTGCTAGACCTTTCTAAGACCTCCCTAAGCCCTTTTCCTCAGAAGCCCACCATGGCCTCCCCAGCCCCTAGCCAAGGTTCTGGTGGTCACCAGGGCCACCATCCTCACAGGTGACTCCATGATCTCAGGCCTTGTGCCTGTGGTCCCTGCACCTTGCTTTCCTGGAGTTGCATCCAGCTGGGTTCACATAGACCAGCCTGTGAGTGGCCACAGCCAGGCACCGGGCCTCAGCTGACCCCTTGGGTGGACGGCAGGGTGCCAGTGGCATCTAGCAGTGGGGCAGGCTGCTACTGCTACTGCTGCACACAGCGGGGTCCTGGCCCTTCTGAGCTGCTTTCCCCAGGAAGGGAGCCAGCAACTGCCTTGGAGCCCCCTCCCCTGTACCCTGTGCCCCCTTGCTGCCTGCCAGCCCATCTTTGTATACTCAGGGTGACCCCTGGGCATCCCCACCACCCACTTGGGCACAGGGCAGCCTTCCCCGGACCACCCCGCCCCCGCCCTGTGCTCTCCAGGCTGGAGACAGTCCCAGCAGGTCCTGGGAGGAGGCAAGCCTGGCTGTGGTACCCACGTGGCTGTTGGGGGCGCTAGTTCTTGATGCCAGTGTTGCACATTCTCCCTTCTCCCCAGCTCTGAATCGCTCTGCAGAGTTTGCATCGAGACCTGGGCTCTGCCCGACGGCAGCACTAGAGGCACCCGTCTCCTCGTGTAGCTCAGACACTGACTGCCCTGGACTTCAGAAGTGCTGTCCCCAGCAAGGGGGACACCTCTGCATGGCCCCTGCACTCCAAGGTAGGGCTGCTGCGGGATCTGGGGAAGGCCGAATGTCACGAGGCATGCAGCTGGGTGCAGGTGGGCCCTGGAGCCTCTGGAGTGCAGGGCTCTCGTTGCTCTGGGCTAGGAGACCGTCCTGGTGAGCAGAGAAGCCAGGTGCCTGTGTGCCAGGGACACCAGGGAGCAGCAGTAGCCACGTCCCCGCGTGGCAGGTGGCTGCTCTGTAGACATCTCGGACCTGGCACCCTCCCTCCACGTCCCATGGGCAGGTGTGGCCAGCCCAGTGTGCATGTCTGCTGGTCAGAAGTTTCTCCTGACCGGGCGTGGGCTTGGACCATGCGTCAGCCAATGCTCAGGGGAGGGCATACAGACCACTAATGTGAGAGCCCCTCAGGATGTACAGTGAGTGCTTAAAATGAAAATGCACTGCAGTAAATACACACTCACACAAGTCCCTCTCAAAATCCTCCCCTCCTTCCCACACACCTATCTCACTGTGCTCGCCGCTTTCTGCTGCAGCCCTGGAGTCCTCTTTCCTGAGCGTCACTGGGAGATGTGATAAAACATACAGTGACTGCTGCTGCCAAGCGCCATCCAACAGAAAGGCAGCTGATAAAAACATGACGCTGTGTCCTCATCCATCTTAGTCACCGGATCTGGTACCACATGACTTCCAGCTCTTCCCCAAAGTCAAAATGTCCATGACAGGGAAACATTTTAAATCCATTCAGGACATCGAGGAGCCAGGACAGTGCAACTAAAGACACTCAGGAAAGAGGACCGCAGAGCTGCTGCAGGAAGTAGCAAGAATGATGGGAGGTGTGTGCTTGAAGTGAGAAGTATTTGGAGAGGATTAATGACAGCATGCCTTTAACTGTAATAAATTTTTAAAAATGTGACCATCCACCAAATTTTTGATCACACTCCATATATGTAGATGCATCACCTATAACATATAAGGTCATACTAGTGCAGCGTGTCATCATAAAGAATGGTGTAAATAAAACCATAATACTGCGAATTACTGTTCCAAAGCACAGCTGGCTTTCCACATCCAAGGGTTCTATGTGAACACTTGGCATTTTATATGAGGTTCTTGAGCCTTGGATATTTTGATATCCCTGGAGAGACCTAGAATCGGTCCACCAGAGACACCATCAAACAATTCATATGCACATCATATGTACTGTATACAGAGTCCGCACGTCAGGAAAAGAAAACTTGTATAAATGTTTTAATACTAAATATGTTGAGACATCAAGAGATTAATACAAGTTACCTTTGTCCTTTGCAATGACAAGAGCTGCTCAAGGTGGTGGCCATGAGCTCCCAGATGTTTATTAGTGCGGTGAACTGCTGCTTGGGTGACCTTTGTCACTGAGAGAGCTGCATGTGCGTTTTCAATTTCGTCTCCAAGGGCCAGCAGTGCAGTGGATTTTCTGTGACATATGACATCCTCTGGGGTCCCCCATCTGCTGAAAACAAAACCATACTATTTTTCTTTTCCTGAAGTATGTATGCATTTTTTGGTGGGCTCTGTAGTATTAATACACATTAATATAATATATAGTCATAAAGTAATAGTATAAATGATATCAAGTATAATTATACTACTATGTATTCACTCTTCTGTTAGACTCTTCATTATGGGACATATGTGATGTGTTTTATAGAGCATCCTATGGTTGTCATGCACAATATCCTGTCAGGTAGTATGTGGTATTGTCTACGTTATACTATCTGATGACAGTAGTACAGGTCACGGGCTAGTGTGCAGTGATTGTGGATGTCGTTGTTGTGTTCTTCGGTGACAGGGTTGCAGGACAACTGGCCTCTCTACCTGAGGACGGTCCCCTGCACCATCATAGACGGGCCCACGGGGTTAGTGGCCATCGGGAGGGAGGAGGGCACAGCGGCCTGGGGCCCCTCCCCGCCCCTTGCAGGTACTGCGTGGCCTCCTGCCTCCCAGGCCAGTGTCCCCTTGCCTGGGGGCCCCTGTGGCCCTGCCCCCAGGCTCCCATCCGCATTGCCCTCCAGACGCAGGTGCCACAGCAGAGGGGAGCCTGGTCAGCTGGTACAATGTGACCATGCGGGTGAAGACGGACTTCAAGGACCTTCGAGGAGCGGACCCTGAGCTCCGGAGCCACTCGCGCCTCCTCTGCTCCCTGGTGGGTATGATGTGATGCAGGCCTCCCGCCTGCTTCCGGCTGGGTGGACCCTGTGCTACCTGCGGGAGGAGCTTTAAGTGGGCGAGAGAGGGACCCCGGATCCCGCACCCTCCTGTTTCCCCGTGGAGACGTGGGTGGGATGGCACAGCCTGCCTTGGTTTTGGTGATGCGCCTGGCTTCCCGGGGCTGTGGGGTCAGGAAATCAGGCTGCAACGCAGAGCGGAGGGAGCACTTGACAGGGACGCACTGTGACTCGAGAGACAGTTAGTGGGACCCCCCCACTCTGGTTCCTATCCCTCAGTCCCCGGCTCCAAGACCTGGGGTCCTGGCTTGGGCAGGGTGGGGGGTCCCAAGGGTCTGGGGCGATTTCAGTGTCAATGTCCTGTGGCAGAGCCACCAGCCAGGTGAGTGGGCACACACTCACCCACTGCGCTGGCCCAGAAAGCCCAAAACCGAGGTACAGCAAGGCAGGCTCTTCTGGGGATGCTGGGCCTCTCTCAGTGACCCTGGACAGCTGTCCTTCTCTGAGCCTCCACTCGGGTGTCTGTCTCTGCTCAAGTTGCCCTCACGTCCGGACATCAGCCTTCCTGGATCCCAGCCCACCCTAATGAGTTCATCTTGCCACATCTGCTGCAAAACCATTCCCAAATAAGGCACATCCCAAGATGCCAGGGCTCAGGGCTCCAGAGTGCCAGCTTTGCTCGGGGGCACAGTTCAGCTGAGAATGACAGAGGTTGCCAAAGCTTAGGGGATTCTGGTCACAGGCACCAGTGCAGCACTGTGTCCAGCAGCCCTGCGTGTGCAGCAGTGCACGGCAGGGTGTAGCTTCCCTGACCTCAGCCTCCTTTTCTGTCTGGGGCGCCCTGCCCCCATTTGATGCCCTCCTTCTGGCTTCACAGGTCACCAGTGCCTTGCAGCCACTGGACTCTGCCGTCCACTACCTGGGCTCTGCCAGCGGGGACAGTTCCACCACGGTGTCACAGCTGCTGCTTGGCCTGGCCCAGCCACTGTCGGTGGCCAACGTCTCCGCCCTGCTGGACGACATCATGAAGCGTGTGTGTGAAGTGATGGGCATCCAGGTGAAAGGTTGGTACTCCTTGGGGCCCTGCAGTGGGGCCCGGGCAGCCCGGGGGGAAGTGGACTCTGAGGCCAAACCAGGATGGCGTACGTGGAGGGAGATCAGGTTCAGGGGCGAGGACTCCCCAGTTGAAGTTGTCCTTGCCTAAGCGCAGATGCGGCCTTGCTCCTGGAAGAAGTGATCTGGCTGCTCTTTGGTTTTGCTTTGGTCTACGTCAGGGATTGGCACCCAGCTTGTGGCAAGGGCCTTGGGCCCATGTGGCCTCAGCGCCAGCAGCTAAGCTCTGCCTCACTAGCACGAAGCAGCCTCTGAGGGACCCAAGCCAGAGGCTGGGGCACGAGCTCCGCCCCCTGCAGCAGGTGCAGCTGGAGGCTCCTGACAGGCGGCTGCTGTCGGCTGGGGCACTGCAGGTCACACGTGATGGTGCCAGAGTCAGAGCCTCAGGGCTGGCATTTGCCTTCCTCCAAGAACCACGGATGTTCTTGAGAACCCAACTGGGGCTTTGCAGGGGATGAGGAAGAGCCAGTCCTGACTGTCCCGACTGTGCCCTTCTGCTGGTGGTCACCAGGCCCCTGGAGGCTGAGACCCTACTGCAGGGTGTGGCTTTGGAGGTTCAGGGAGGGTCTGTGGGAGCAAGACTGGGGCTGTCATAAAGTGGGGCAATCTGCACCTGGGAGTGTCCATCCACCTCACCCGTAGGAAGTGGGAACGTTGCTCGGAGACAGGCGACCACTGATGGATGACTAAGCAGCAGGAATTTGGGCCAGGGAGGGGCTAGTACTTTCGGGTGACCCGGAAGTATATTTGCACCCGTGCTTAGATGCACCTGGAGGGGGCCTGGCTCTGCCTTGCTTCATCCTGGGCGCAGAGTGGCTTGGTCTGAGGTCAGTGTCCGGGATTTATCCTCGGGCCATTATTTCAAGGCTGCTCAGGCTCAGTTGGGCCCCAGGCGATCTGCTCAGCTTGAGGCAGCTCTGGAGCTGAGCTTCAGTGGGGAGCATTCAGGCCAGTCTGAAGCAGGCAGCTGGAGGACGAGGGAGGGGCTGAGATGGAGTCTCACCGGGCCTCTTCCTCTGTAGATGTGGATGAGTGTGTCTATGCCGGGCTCCATACCTGCTCCCAGAGGCAGCGGTGTCTGAACCTGGAAGGCTCCTACCAGTGCATCAGTCCCCAGGCGCTCACCTTGCCTCCCCCAATGCTGAGCCACACCAGGGAAGGTAACGCGGGGCTTGGGGTGGAGGGGACAGCGCAGAGGTCCCTTTTAGACCTGATGCCGTGGATCACAGAGACCTCTGCCTCTACCCATGAGGGCCACAGCCCCTGCTGGATGTGGGTGCTGGGTTCTCCGGTCCGCTTGGGGCTCCTGGCCAGCTGTGCTTGCGCGGTGCTTCTGTGTATAGCTGGTGCTGTCCCCGGGGCAGATGCATGCAAGGGTAGACCTTGACTTTGATCTCCGGCAGGAATTAGCCACGCGAGGCCTGTTGAGCATGGCCTTGTCCTTTCTGGAGGTGCCGGAGGTGAGAGGGACATACTCCTGTTTATGCTGCAGCTGCAGACAGAGCTGGGGCGGTGCTGGCTTTGCAGGGTGACATGAGCTCCCTGTAGGGCACCTGGGCGGGACAGCCTGGTCTGGTGTGGCGGGCACATGCGGTCGGCACCTGCTGTCGGGGGCTGACAGTCAGGTGTCACTGTGTACAAGGGTCGCCCCTTTGCTCGGTTTCACTTTCTCATGATGATCAAAATAGTAAATGAAAAATTCTGGAAATAAACAGTTCCCAAGTTTTCAATTACAATGGATCCCAGAGCAGCATACTGAGATCCTCTCCCCATCTTGCTCGGCTCAGGATTCGTGCCCATGTCCTGTGTTTGCAAGCCAGGTACACAATCTTCCTGATAGGCACATAGCAACCACCTTGGTCATCAGCTGAGGCTTGGATGGACTTTGCTTCCTCTGAAATACAGTGGACCCTTGACTTAGGAACTCAGTTGTTCCCGAGGGCTGGTTGTAACTCAAGTTGGTCAGTGAAGGCTCAGGAGCCTCTACAGCCTTCACAGTCTCTCTCCTGCACACCGGCAGATCTCAGCGTCCTTAGAGAGACACCGGCCCAGGACTTCTCACTTAACCCCACACAGGAAAGGATGTTGTCATGTTCCTTCCAGAGATCTTTAAGGTTAAATCTGTATCTGAGACCACCCGGAAGCACAAGTGATCAGCATCCGGGTTGTAACTCAAGACTTTGTTCGGAAACTAAAACTAAAATTCCGGTCATAACCCAAGTTGTTTGTACGTCAGGCCGGTTGTAACTCGAGGGTCCACTGTACTTCCTCCTACATCTCGGTTGCTGCTCATCCTCTTTAGCCACAGTGCCCTCCCCTTTCACGCGGGATTTTACCTTATTCAAATCCCGCTGCAGATGTAGTTTTGTGTCTTGGTTTCTTCACTCACCGTTGTATGAGAGAGTCTCCAGGAAGCACCCTGGCACTCGCAATGGTAGCTTTTGGTGTTGGGGTAGCAACAGTGTTCTACAGCAGTGACGTAACACTCAGCTATTTCCCCGCGGGCGCGTTCCGATTCATTCAACATTCTGCTATGAAGATGCTAACTTTAACCTCAGCATGTGGTTTAGAGAGTGCCCAGGTTGGACCTGGAAACGCCTGGAAGGTCTGCCTGGGGCCGTGCGCCTCCTTCCCCTCAGGAGCCCATAGCTCTGTGTGGGGCCTCCAGCCGTCTGCCGCCTCCACGGTCCGCAGACTCCAGGCCCTTTCTTGGGAACACAGATTGGACTCAGTCATTTTTAGTCTCATCAGAAATCTGAAAAACGGTTAGGCTTTGTTACCAGTGGTCAAGATTGCTGCCTGTCTCAGCCTTGCTCCCTAGCCCCGGAGATGCACAACGCCTTCCAGACTGAGGGCCTCGAGCTGGCCGCTGACACAGACAGGGCAGCCACACAGGGCCCGGCCACACTTCCAACAGCACGGGCGCAGATCTGGTTTCCAGATCGGAGACTCAGGGTGAATTCCGATTGCACACTGCAAAGGGACCAGCATGTGTTTTAAATTTAGAAGCTAATAGAAATGAGCAATCCGGTGGAATGGCTCAGGGGGACAAGTTCTTGGAAAATACAGCACAAATTTCAGATATTTTTCTTGTGAAATTAGTCACCCAATTAAAGACACACAGGCAGCTCGATCCTTGCCCAGATCAGAAATGGGAAGAAACGCTGCGTGGTTTGCACTCTGTGCTTCAGGCTTTGGGGACCACAGGGTTCCCTGATGTGACTGCTGCCAGCTGAAGCCTGCCAGATTTTCAGCTCCATGAGGAGAAGCCTTCTGGGCTCTGGCTGGGGGGGGTGTGCCCATGTGAGGAGCCAGGGCTGGCACTGAGCCCCAGCCCAGTTCCCCCAGGTCCATGCCCGCAGCTGTGACTGGCTTCATGTGAATGTCAGGTCCTGGCTCCAGTCCAGCCCGAGTCTCTGTGCCCCAGGCCCGGTGTCAGGCCAGCCCGAGGGAAGAAGGGACGAGTCCATGGAGAGGTCACGGGAGAGGCAGTGTCCCCGGTGCTCTCTCCAGGTCAGAAACGTGAGCCCAGGCCCACAGATGGGCGGCTCTGGTGCGCTTCACCCCGAGAAGTGCCAGGCCTCGGATTTCTGTTTCCAAGCCTAGGACTGGGAGTGGCAGGGAGAATGGACTCCGAGCCTGGGTTTCAGGGTTGTCCATGCCACCGTGGCCCTTAGATCAGGTGCAGTCAAGAACGAAGTGTTTGTAGGGTTACTGTTTTATTTTTTTCTTAAATTCTTTTATTGGTACATTTTAGGTGAACAGTACGTTTACATTTATTACTGGGTCCTTGTACCTGTACATTATGTATCTTAGCTCTTATTTTTCCCCATTGCCTGTGTGCCCTTCACCCCCTCCACCTTTCCCTATTTACCTAGACTTCGTTTCCATTTTTTTTCTTTCTCATAATTTTTCCTTTCCCTTCTTCCCTTTCCCCTTCCCCTCCCACCACTCCTACACCTTTGGACCTTTTCCTATTTCAAATTATCAATTATTCTTTTTAATCATTTTTATCCTTATTTACACTTTCAGTTTCTCACCCTAGAGAAACTATTCGGTATTTACACATGTGTGTCCTATTTATTTCACTTAAGAGGATGGCCTCAATATGCATCCACGTAGCTATAAATGTCTCTCGTTTCTTGTTCTTTATGGCTGAGTAGTACTCCATTTTATAAAAAAACCACATCTTCTTCATCCAGTCTCCAGCTGATGGGCACTTGGGCTGTTTCCAAGCTTTAGCTATTATAAACTGTGCTGCTATAAACATGGGTGCACATATATTGCTGTGGTATGATTCTTTTAATTCTTTGGGGAAGATACCCAGCAGTGGAATAGCGGGGTCAGTTGGGACCTCTAGCCCTAGTTCTCTGAGGTATCTCCACGCTGATTTCCACAGTGGTTGCACCAGTCTGCACTCCCACCAGCAGTGGAGAAGGGTTTCTTTCTCCCCACACCTCCGCCAGCATTTGTTATTGGTTGATTTCTTGATAGCAGCCATTCTTTCTGGGGTGAGGTGGAATCTCAGTGTTTTTTCATCTGCATCTCTCGAATGTAGGGTCACATTTTAAGAGGGATACCAAAAAGCTAAAGAGTAACCAGGGGAGGGGTGCTGGCCAATGGAGGGCCCCAAACCAGTTCCAAAGGCCTTGTCCCGGGACACAGAGTCAGAGGTGGAAGGAATTGTTCTGATTTTAAAACCTCTCTGGTGGCACGGTGGTGCACACTGTAATCCCAGCTCTCTGAGAGGCAGGGGAATGCAAGGGGAATGCAAGGTCCATGCCAGCCCAGGCATCTCAGCCAGACACTGTCGTAAAATAAAAAAATAAGAAAAGAGCTGGGGCTGTACCTCAGTGTGAAGGCCCTGGGCTAAGTCCCCAACAGTGACACACACACACACACACACACACACACACACACACTCAGTCTCACATCTGCCCTGCAGAAGCAGGATTAGCCCAGGGGTGTCAGAAGGTGCTCAGTTTTACAACAGTGCAAGAAGAACCCACCCACAAGTTGTGTGGCCCAGCCATGGGGCTGTGGCTTAGAAATCTAAGACTTGGGACACACACGAGTGTCCCGCGGCCGCAGTAACAAAGGCACTCCCACCCTTGTGGCTCAGCAGCAAAAGCATGTTAGCAAGGATCACTGGCCAGGCCGAGGCCTGGGCAGGGCTGCATTGCCTGTTTCTGCCTCTTTGCCTTCTGGTGGCTGCCAGTGCCCCTTGGCTTGTGGCCCCACCTCCCTCTTCAGCCAGCTTCTGTGCTCTCTATGCTCTTCATCACAGGTCCTTGCTTCCCTGGGCCTTTGATAAGGACACTTGGGATTGCACTTCGGGCCACCACAGATTGCCCAGGACAATCTTCCCATCTCATGATCCCTAACTTGATCACACTGGCAAAGACCTTTTTTCCAAATAAGAGTCCCAGAGACGGGGACCTGTTATCTCAGGAAGTCATTGTCCAGCCTCGCCTGGTGGGAGGATGGCTCAGGAGTACAAGTGGACTTGTCCGGAGTCGTTAGACAGCCTTGGCATTACAGCCTGGCCTTTCTGGCCCTCAGCTTTGTCTTCTGCAAAACGGGGACCATAGAAGAGCCTCTTCTTGAGGACTGTGGCAGGAGTAGGTGGGACAGTGCAGCTGGCGCATGCAGGCCATGGCATGGCAGGGCTGTGACTGTTGCTCCAGCCTCGGTGGCGCGTGGCTTGTGTTTCAGGAGTGGTGCTTTGGACCTCACGGCTCCCAGGCCGTGCCCCTGCTGTAGGCAGCACTGCTGGGGATGTTTCCATGTGCCCGTGGGGACCGCTGTGAGTGTGAACCTGTTGCCAGGGTTGGTGGCTGAGTCAGGGCGTGGCAATTGCTCGGGAAACCCAGGGCCATGTGAAATTGCCACTGTTGTAGGTGAGAAGTGGCTGGAGGGGCACTGCTGCCGTGGCTTAGATCCAGATGTCCCCAAGCCTCACGGGGTCACGGGGGGGCCTTCCAAGGTGATTGGATCATGGGCGTGCATTGCCACCTGGCTTGGCAGGACAGGGACAGGCCGCCTGCTGTCGCATGCCAAGTGCCGTGTCAGAGTGGCAACAAGGAGGCTGGGGCACAGCCCAGGCAGGGCCCCGAGCTGCTGCTCAAGCCTTCACCCGAGTCTCCACTCGCCCTACTTTCCTGTTTTGGGGGTGTCCTGCCATCCTGCCTGTCGTGTGTTTTCATGGCACAAAAATAAAGCAGTTGGTGCTTTCAGCAGATGCTTAATTTGATTGATTGAGACAGGGCCTTGCTCTGTAGTCCAGGCTGGACTTGAACTCACTGTATAGCCCAGGTTGGCCTCGAACTGGTGGAGCGCCTCCTGCCTCAGCCTCCTGAGTGCTGGGTCTGTACAGTACAGAGCGGAATTGAGTCTTTGTGCTTAGCTTCCCATCCTCGGAGCGTGGTGAGGGAACAGCAGGAATGGGCATGAATGGCAGCAGTCCTGTCCACTGAGCCAGGGGGCATGTGGGCTCCCAGGGATTGATCCCCATCTGCTGCAACGTGGGGCTGCAAGGGAACCATGGAGAACCAGATGCTCAGGTGGTTTATGAAAGACAGCTCAGCGCCTGTCAGGAGGAGGAGACAGCAGGGCTGTGTAAGTGACAGTACTGTCATTGGATGCTACATCTGCTTCTGAGCCTCTTGGTAGCCAAGGCAAAAAGGGAAATGGGTTGCATTGTCTTTTTTGTTGTTTGTTTTTGGATTTTACTGAGGAAGCATACACATGTGTTTGGAAAGACAGAATGTTTTCATGATAGTAGAAAGCATGAATCCTATGAGCCCTGATAGGAAGGGCTTTGGGAAACCACATAGTTTGAAATTATTTGTTCTTTACTATGGTTTTACAAAGGATTTTTTAAAAGTTCCTCATTGCTTTTTTTCTTATAGAACTGCGACTCTGATGCATACTCATTTTGGTGGCTTGACTGAGAGCCACCTACTTTTTTTGTAATTTCTACTCCCACCTTCCTGCCAGGAGTCAGATTTTTCATCTAAAATAGAGCTTTCGTTCTAGCAGAGTCCCAAACAGAAGGGGCTGCTCCCCTGGCTGGCTGCCTGCAGCTTGTTTTCCTTTCTCTGAGACAGGTTCTCCCTGTGCAGCCCAGGCTGGCCTTGAGCTTGGCAACTTGCTGCCCCAGCCTCCCGAGTGCAGGGGTGACAGGCGTGAGCCACTGCCCAGCCACAACTTGTACGTGACAGGAAAGCACATGAGGGCCACGCGGGCCACCCGGCCGGAGCCGGAGGCCTCTTCCTGACGGGGGCCTCGGTGCATAGGGGTCAGCAGCCCGGAGCCAGTGCTGCGGCCATGACCAGCGAGGGTGCGGCCAGAGGGGCCACCTGTGGGGTGACGCTGTGGGCAGGATCCACAGACCGCGCTGGCGCTGCGGTAACCACACAGTGCCCACGGAGCACGGCTGTGCGCGGTACAGGCCACGGCACACGTGGGCCGGCCCTGTGCTGGCTTCGCTTTCTCCTCCTTCCATTGCAAATACACCCTCACCTCGCCACCCTCCAAGGTGACCCAGGGTTTCCAAAAGACCGGGGTGAGTGTGGCCAGATGAATGGGTTCTTAATTGGGAAAAAGCAAGCATCGCCCTGTGTTGGTCGCCGTGGGTGACGAGCCTGCGTCTTGCCTTTAGGAGGCCCACGTGTCTGCCTTCTCTCTGCTCCCCTAGCCTGTCTCCCCATCCGCGACCACGTGGCCCTCAATGTCACCAGCAGCAGCTTCCGGGTGTCCTGGAGCGTGAGTCCTTCTCGGAGCCAGGACTTTCTTGTGCAGGTGTACCGGGGTGAGCAGCTGCTCCAGGGCGCCTGGCGCAGTGGCCCAGGCCTGTGGGTGACCGGGCTGGAGGCCGGGCAGCTGTACACAGTGAGGACCAGCTACCAGGGCTGCGGGGCCAATGTCTCCACCGCACTGAGCATCAAGACTGGGAAGGCTGGCCAGAGTTGTGTCACCTCCTCGGGTGATATTCTTCCTGTCCCAGGTCTCTGGGCCCCAGCACATCACTCTGTCCTCCTGTTGTTGGGACAGCAGAGGTGGCTGCCCACAGCACACTCTGTCCCCTGTGGGCTTCCCACTCTTGGCCTTTGCATCTCTCTCTTTTTTTTTTAAGTCCTTATTCTTTTATTTTTTGGTACTGGGGATTGAACTCAGGACCTTGCGCTTTCGAGGCAGGCGCAGTGCCACTAAGCTAAATCCCCGGCCCCCGGCATTTCTTGTCTGGCTCACCATGCCATCAGTCGGCAGTGACAGGGTTTGTGGGGACCCGTCTCTCCATCATCCAAAGCACGTACGGGGTGTGATCAAAAATGGGGAATGTGTACACTTTTAAAATGATCACAGTAAAAACACATTGCCATGAATCCCCTCAGAATCCTCCCCCTCCCTTCCAGCACATTCATCCCCTCGTCCTCACCACTTCCTGCAGCGGCTCTGGAGCCCTCTTTCCTGAGCATCTTTACTTGTGGTGTCCTGGCTGCCTTGATGAATCAATTCAAAACCTGTCCCTGCCATGGTCATTTTGGCTTTGGGGAAGAGCCGGAAGTCACACGGTGCCAGATCCGGTGACTAAGGTGCATGAGGACACAGCGTCCTGTCCTTATGAGCTCCCTTTCGGTTGGATGGTGCTCAGCAGCAGTCACTGTATTTTTGATCACACCTCGTAAAGACCCTCATGGACACTCAGAGCCCTCCACTTAGTCTCCAGTTTCCCAGGGCCCCACCTTGCCTGCCCAGGGACAAGGGGGGTACACTCCTTTCCCTGGGGGAAGTGAGGCCACAGAGGGGTCGCTTACCTGAAAGTCATGCTGCATGTTGAGGGGCTTGTGTTCTCCCAGCTCCCGAGCACCACGGCCTCCTGCCCCATGAGGGCCCCACACTGCTCCTCAGCTCACCCTAGTGCTGTCTCTCTATGGGGACACAGAATGGAGACCCCCACCTCCTGCACCTGGGAAAGCTCCTCAGTCCCAGCCTGGGATGGAGTCAGGAGGCCCTAGTGATCCCCCGCCCGCCTGTTTTGCTCTTCAGCCTTGATTTTCTTCCCTTCTTTGTGTTGCAGAAATGCCTTTGGTCAGTGCAGCCCTGCTGGGCACTCTATGCCCTTTAAAGGGCTTTTCCAACCTGACCTTGTGCCCCTTGCGGCCCCAGGTGGTGGATGTAACCACAGCAGCCGATGTCCCGCGCCTCCCTGGGAGCCCAGGGCACGTGGTGCTGGATGTCCCCAGGCTCTGTGGCTCAGGCCATGACCCTGACTGGCCCGGGCCCTGGGGGCCTCTCTTGCTGAAGCAGCTTCCGAATCTAGGGCTTCCCTCCCAGGTTTCACTGACCTGCACTCAGCCGTGCTCTGAGATAGGAATGGAACAATGCTCACATTGTTTTTGTTAGTACATGTTTGCAGCACACAGTGTTTACATTGGTGTGTGGAGCTGGGGCTTGCACATCTCTCACCCCAATTCCCGTTTTCATCCTTTCCCCTCGTCTCTCTCCCCACACATCTTTTGGTCCCCTTCTCGGTGAGAACAGTCTCTCTCCCTACTTCCTATTAACTATCTTTTATGCTACTCTTTATTTATAATTTGAGTTTCTCATATAAGAGAAGCCATGCAACATTTGAGCTTGTGTGTCTGATACACTTCCCTTAGCATTATGGGTCTCAAGGTGCCTCTAGTTTCCTACAGATCCCAAAAGTTTATCCTCCTTCATGGCAGTGCTCCATGGTGTGTAAATAGCACATTTTCCTTATCCATTCATCTGTTGATGGGCATATAGGCTGCTTCCGAGATTTAGCTCTTATGAGTTGCGTTGCTGTAAACATGGCTGTGCATGGGTCACTGTGATATGATGCCTTTAACTCTTTTGGGAAGATAGGTAGAAGAGAAATAGCTGGGTCAAATGGAATTTCTAGTTTCAGTTTTTTGAGGAATCTCCACACTGATTTCCGTAGTGGTTCTAGTTTACCTTCCCACCAACTGTGTAGAAGGGTTCCTTTTTCCCCCTCAGCCTTGCCCGCATTCATTATTTTCTGCTTTCTTGATGCTGGCCAGTCTTTTAGGGGGTGAGATGGAAGCTCAGTGTTGTTTTAATTTGCATTTCCGTAATGACCAGCGATGCTGAGCATTTCTTCCTGAATTTATTGGCCATTTGTACTACTTCTGTGAAGTGTCCGTTCCTTTCGCTTGCTCATTTTCTATTGGGTCTTTTATTTTGGGGGGGTCTCATTTTGGGGGGGGTTTATATATTCTAGATATGAGTCCTCTGCCAAGTCCTAAGTTTTAAGTGACTTTTATTCCAGTGTGCTGTTATAATCGCTCCACTTACTATTGGTTATGTTTCATCGCTTCCTCTCCCTGATTTGCAAACTGCAACACAGGTGGGGTCTCAGGAAAGAGCGGCCCACGTAGGCTTAGGGACTGTCTGTGGGCTCAGGTGTCCGCTGGGCATTCTGGGAGGTCTCCTTGTGTCCTCAGCACCGTGGCCACAGGTGATGGGCTTTGTGTGGGACCCTTGGCCACCAGGTCAGAATGGGGTCAGGCTGTTCAGGGTCAGAGAAATGGGGAGCTGCTCCCCTAGACCCACTGACCGGCCCTGTGCAGGCCGCTTTTCCTCTGGAATGAAAGTGACAGCACTTCCCCTGTCCCACCTGGAGTCTTTCAAGCATCCAGAGAAAGAGTCACCTCCCTGGCAGGTGACCAATCTCCCAGTTTCCCGGGGACAGGGAAGCAGGACTTTTGGAGCTGAGACCCGGACAGTCCCAGCAAACTGGGACCAGTTACCCCCCTCCTGTTGGGGCCTTTGGGGAGGCCAGGCAAGATCCTGGGTGGGTCTGGTGGTTATGCACAGGACAAAGGGGCTCAGCAGCCCCCAGGAAAGAAGACTTGGAGGGGTCTTTGTACCCCCATGTGTGTCTGCATTCCAGTCCCTGCTGGTGTGGACCGACCCTCATTCTCGCTTCCCTGTCCTGGCCGTGACCATTTGTGCTGATGGAAATATTCCTTGCCCAGATTCCTCCAGTATGGCCACATAAATCTAAGTCTCAGTTCGTAATATACAGTGGGCCCTCGACATACGAACTCAATTTGTTCCCAAGGGCTGTTGTAACTCACATTGGTCCGTGAAGGCTCAGGCTCCTCCGCAGCCTTCAGAGTCTCTCTCTTGCACATGGCAGATCTCAGCGTCCTTAGAGAGACACCGGCCCAGGATTTCTCAGTGAACCCTGCACAGGAGAGGATGCTGTCATGTTCCTTCCAGAGATCTTTAAGGTTCAATCTGTATCTGAGGCCATCTGGAAGCACAAGCGGCTGGCATTCGGGTTGTAACTCAAGACTTTGTTCATAAGCTAAAATGAAAATTAACAACCCAAGTTGTTTGTATGTCAGGCCTGTTGTAACTTAAGGGTCCACTGTACTTTTAAAAAACTTCTACATCAAATAACGGGTTTTATGGAAATCATTGGTGGGAGCATGTGTGACTACTTATTTAGCCCTTTTGCGCTGTGGGGGATGGAGCCCAGGGCCTTGTGCAAACTAAGCGAGGGCTCCGCATGAGTCCCACCCCCAGCCCAGTGACTTGTGACCTCAGCTTCCAGCTAACAAGTGTCCTGTCTGCCTCAGACACCCGGGTGTTTGAAGTCGTCATAAGGATCACTGACCGCAACCTGACGGACCAGCTGCTTGACGGCAGCAGCGAGGAGCACCGGAACTTCTCCCAGCAGCTGCTGCGCGAGGTAACGGCAGACGGCCGGCCATTCCTAGGTGCTCTGAGCCGGGACACCGACTCGGCCAGCTCCTCCCCTTGGGGAGGCAAAGTCACTGCTACCTGTGCATCAGGGAAGTCGAGCCCGCGTCTCACAGGAGTCCAGGGCAGCTAACTAGATCTTCATACTGTGTGGCTTCCGCCAGGGGGGCTGCACCGCTGGACCCCACCACAAGGCTTTCTGTGGATGCCTAGATCCCAGCACACTGGCTGAGGACTCGAGGCCCCTGGGTCAGACAGAAGGATGGATTTCTCCCTGCACAGCAGGCAGCCCGGGTCTGTGGGGTCCCCCTGGGCTCCCCCCACCCCGCCACCTTCAGTCTGCAGGTGCACACGAAGCGGGTCTGTGTCACAGCCGGGGACCCCCAAGCTTAGGAAGCCTAGATCTTTTCTAGTGGGCCACAGGCGAACCTGCCTGAACCTTGCCCCAGGAGGGGCCGCTGGTGTGTTTTACTGGGTGGTCACTGGGGCACCCTCCTTCCAGGGAAGCTGCACCCCGGTCCCCCAAGGCCGTTCACTGTGCAGCAGCCGTAGAGAGAGTCTCCTGCCTGTAAAGGGCAGTGTGCTGCTCTCCAAACCCTTCCTCGGAAAGTCAGCTTTTGAGGGTGCTGGGGACTCTGGCTTTCCCAACGCACGTTCCCTGGTTTTCGGGGGGACCCCAAGTACGGGCTCTGGCTGCGTGCTTTCCGGGGGTCCAGCCCAGTGCAGGGGGACAGCTCCTTGCTGGTTCCTCTTCACCGTCACTCAGTTACTGTCCCTGCCTCACCCCCCACCAGTTCCCTTCTCGCCAGTTTTCAGGGCACCCAGGCAGATGTTTGTCCGATGCGCATGGCCAGAGGTGGATCGTAGTGCTCACTGTGGGGTCTCCGGGAAGACCAGATCCACGCCTCAGATGTTTCAGTGGCTGTGGTCTCTTCCCCGCCAGGTTGAGAACTCCTTCCCGCCAGCCGTTTCCGACCTGCACAGAAGGGGGAAGCTGAAGCTGCAGATCGCGTCGCTCCGGGCGGGAAGCCTGGTGGTGTCGCTCCGAGTCACCGTGCGAGACCCCGAGTCCCCAGTGGGTGTCTCCACACTGGCCCCCATGCTCCAGCCTCTGTGTGCAAGCTCCGTGTTCCAGATCGACCCCCAGGGGACGCAGGTGCAAGGTGTGTGCCCCCCACCCTGCCGTGCTGCCGAGCTGGCTAGATCGTCTAGGTGGCTCTGAGTCAGATTTTCCAAAGCCAAAGCCAAACGCCGTGAAGGAGACCCAGGGCCTGTTCTGAGTCCTCTGCAGGAACCAGGGCAGAGTCAGGGACCTGTGTCCACCCTTTGTTCCAGGGAGGAGGCAGCACCACTGGGCAGGGGACTTATTTCTGAGCAAAATGGGGCTGGGGGTCCAGGTGGGGCAGAGGCCGGGGCTCCCGTTCCTGCAGTCGGGGTCCCAGCATCTCGGGTGTCTGTTAACTGGGCACCTGCTGGGCTAGTTGATCGGCCTCTGTGGTGTCTCAGTTCACTTCCTGTCGCTTTGGAGCGGGAGGCTGCAGATGCAGGAGGACAGAGAGACAGAGACAGACATAGAAACACAAAGCCTCCAAGGGAGAGACCTAGACAGACAGAGAGATCCAGCAAGATACAGCAAGGCTGGACAGAGAGAGGCAGAGGAGCCGACAGATACGGGGCAGAGAGAAGCAGACAACGCTCGACACAGAGAGACCTGGAGAGGGCAGGAGACGGAGCTGGGACAGGGTGAAGCTCCTCCTCGCAGTGGCGCACTGGCCTCTGCACCTGGAACTGGGAGCCCCCCAGCAGGCGGGTCTCAGCGTGAGCAGGGTCGCCTTGAGCTCAGTGTGTGCTGGCTGTCCCCACATCCATCCCCTGCCCAGGAGCGCCTGTCTGCACCTTGGAGTTGCCCCGGAAATGCTCAGCCAGGCCACCCTGCTCACTGGGTGACCTCAGGGATGAAGGTGGTCCTGCCACCGTTAGGGCCTTCTCTAGCAGGGCCGGGGGGCTGGGCACCTGGTGTCCACCGAGACCAGCCCTCTGGGAGGTCCAGCCCTGCCTGCCTCCCCAACCCTGTTGGACCAGGGCCCGGGGTGCACCAGGTCTCAAGCAATGGACCCTGGGCGCTTGGAATCCAGAGGTTTGAACAGCAGACCCCAAAAGATCCTTCTTTCTACCCAGGACCTCCAAGTGTGACCTTATTTATTTAGAATAAGGGTTTGCAGCCCTAAGTAAGGCCAGAATCTCAAATGACATCATCCTGGGGCTGGACTTGCGTGGGCCCTGGAGCCTAGGACAAGTGTCCTTGAATGAGCGGAAGAGCCTCCCACGTGAAGTTGGAGAGTGGGGGATGTGGCCCCGAGCCCAGGGGCCCCCGGAGCCATGGGGAGGTGGAAGAGGCAGGAGGAGAGTCCCCAGCCAACATCTTGGTCGAGATCTCTGCCCTGTGGCTCACAGAGAAGTCACACTGTGGTCACAGCCGGAGTGCCCCTGGGTCCTTTAGGAGCACTTGCTCACGCCTGGCGGCTGGTGTGTCCCTGGCCTGACTCCGGAGGCTGTGGGAGACCCCCAGGGAAGCAGGGTGTCATGCCCTCGTCTTTGCCCTGAGCCTCTGCTCATCTTGACCCGGCTGGCCGCCCAGCTCAGTGCCGACATGCCTGGCAGTCTTCCCGCGTGCACACCGCACTGCCTTTGAGGTGGGAGCCGGCTGGCCTTTGCTGTAGGCTCGGTGAAAGCCTGTCTCACCCTGCACGAGAGCCGTGCACAGGTCCACGCTAGGCAACATGCCAGCACTTCACACAGATGCCGCGTGTTCGGTGGTTCTCGTCGTCCTGGGCGCAGCCTGCAGGAGGGGGTCAGGTAGCGCCCCTGGAAGGTGTGTGAAGTGTCCCCAGGAAGCAGTTCGCAGAGACGGCAGACCACACGTGCCTCTGAGCTCTCCACTGCAGAACAGACCCAGGCCCCTGTCTTGGCTCTGATCCAGCCAACTGCCTGCTGCAGGCCTGTGGGGCTGGGTGTGCACTCCCAGGCACCTCCACTTGCTGCTGGGCCTGGCCTACCTCCCGGCACCCTGCAGGAACCACATGCTTCCTGCGGGCTGGCCCCTAGCAAAGGTGGCTCCCTTCAGAGTCCTCCCCAGCCAGCAGGCTGTACCCCGAGGCAAAGTCTCCCCCTGCTCTGGGGCCCAGTGGCTTCCCTGTGATCCCCAGCAACAGGCCTTCCAGCTTGAGATATCTTATTTTTCTTTTTCAGACAGGGTCTCACTATGTAGCCCAGGCTGGACTTGAACTCAGGGCGATCCTCCTGCCTCAGCCTCTCGAGTGCTGGGACTACAGGCATGTGCCACTGTGCCCAGAGAGATATCTGATCTTAAGGTTTCATTCATGCCTATGGTTTAGTCGTGTGCCAAAATCCACAGGAGCATCTTGGAACCATGGAGGGGTGGGGTGGGGTAACCAGGGAGACCAGAAAGGGTGTCAAGGAGGAGAAGGAGAAGGGCGTGGCACCCCCAGGTGCTTCTGTTGTGAAGTTTGGCCCCAGGTGTGTCTGGCTGACCAGACTTGGGTAGAGGTGCAGGGACATGCGGGCAGGGACTTTGGGCCCTGAGGGTTACAGGTGGGGACCTTGCCTGCACCCGCTTCCTGGGCCACGGGATGAGGTGCCCATGACTGGTCCTGCCCGGAAACCTGGACACTCACAAATGGCAAAGAGTCCAGAGGCCTTGCCCGACCCCTCCCGGCTCGGGGCTTTTCTGCATGTTGGTTGAAACACTGACTATTAAGGAATGTCACCCCAGCAGAGGGAGAGAGAATAAACAAGAGGAACAAATCAGGTAGAGCAGTACACACCTGTCATTCCAGCACTCTGGGGGGCTGAGGCAGGAGGGTCCCAATTTCAAGCCTAGCCTGGGGAACTTAGCAATTTAGGGAGACCCTGTCTCTAAAGAAAGAATACAAAAGGGAAAAGGGGCTGGGGATGTAGCTTAGTGTAAAGGCCCTGCGTTAATGCCCAGGACAGATTGAGAGAGAGAGAGAGAGGGAGGGAGGAGAGAGAGAGGAAGAGGAAGAGAGAGAAAGGAAAGCGGAACGTGCTCACGCCTGTGGGGAAAACGCAGCCCAAGGAGCAGCGACCCCGTTTTCCCCCTAAGTACCCAGCGGCCGGGATGGCAGCAGGGCTGGCTCTTAGTGGGGTGCCTGGTTCAAGGTCAGGGCTCCGGGAGGGCCCTGGTGCAGGCCTTGCGCCGGGCGCTGGCAGTGTGGGTGTCACGTGGGGTGCTCTCCCGCTTTCCAAGCAGCCCGGCCACCTTCTCACTGCCGCCTGCCATGTGCCCGCAGACTGGGACGAGTGTGCCCACAGTTCGGAGCACGACTGCTTGCCCGCCGCCCGCTGCGTCAACCTCGAGGGCTCCTACACCTGCCAGTGCCGCGAGGCCAAGGATGCCAGCCCCGGTCGGGCCGGCCAGGCCTGTGAGGGTGCGTGTCCCCCGTCCCCGTGCCCCCTGTCCCACTCTGGGCCCCGGCTGGGGAGGTCTCCACCAGGAACAGTGCCACGGGCCCACGGGAATGTTTCAGTTTTCATTTAAAATAGCGATGATCGTGGTAAATACACAGAACGACTCCAGCCCGGCTTCTTTTCATCTCTACCCCAAGGTAGTTGTAAAATTGAATCTTAATGATGTTTATGGAGGGTGTAGGAGCCCAAGGAGGGGTGGGAGCCTAGGTGAACTGACCTGGAGCCCTAGTCCTGCCGCATCTCTGCCCCAGGTCTTTTTGGGGGTCCACTTCTGATCAGTGGACTGGGGCCAGCAGGTTGCTGAGTGCAGAAGCAGGAAGAAGCCCCCTGCAGACTTCAGATGCTGTGATTGATTGGCCATGTCTGGCCTGGGCGCAGGCGTGGGTGGAATAGGTGCTCGCTCTGCCTCATCCCCAGGGAGGGCACTCTGGGGGAGAAATCCTGATGCCCCTTCTTGCTTCCGATGTTCCCATGTGTGGCTCTTTGTTCTACTTCACTGAATGCCCAGCGTGCTGGTGAGAGAAGTTAGCACTGAGCGCCACATCAAGTGCAGACTTAGGGGAGCCTGCCATTTTCCCAGAGCCTCGAGGGAGCATTCTGAGGCTGCAGGACAAGGCCTGCCTGCCCTCCAGCCAGGGTCTGCAGCCCCCCATGGCCCCCAGCTCTCGGGGTCTCAGCTTCCCTTGCATCAAGTGGGGAAGCCCCCCTGCCTCTGCCTTAAGGGAGCCAGGAGGCAGCAGATGCGGCCTCACAGGCCAATCGGCCTGTGTCCTCCTTCGGATTTCCCGGCCCCGACAGTGGATGTGTCTTGCAGGTGACGAGGTGAGCCCCTCCGGACGTGCTCTGTCTGCAGCCACAGGGGTCACAGCTCCAGCCCTCGGCACGGGGACCACAGCCCTTGTCCCAGAGCCCCCGACGTTGTCCCTCAGCCCCAGGAACCTGGGAGGCTCCCCGACGGCAGCCCAGGCCCAGACCCCAGGGTCTCCGCCCACGAGAGGGGCAGGTGGTACAGTCGGACACGGAGGAAATAGCACAGGGCCCGGCAGGTGGGACAAGGGGCCCAGTGTGGCCCCAGACCCAGGGCCGGGCCACGGGGTCACCGGTGGGGTGGCCAGCACAGCCTTCTTCCCCAGGGCTCCCGGGCCAAGCCCTGGTTCCCCTCAGGGGACCACAGATGGCCCAGTGCAGCCCCCAGGACAGTCACGGGGAAACGTCACCATGGAGCTGCCTCCCTTGCCGGCCTCCCCCACCGGCCCCCCAGGGCATGTTGAGTGGCACAGCAGCCGGCCCACAACGGGGACGCCACTGAGCTCCGTGGGACTGCGGCACGAGGACCCTGGTCCTTCCCCCTTCCCAGACTCGCCGACAGTCCCCACCCCTGTGGCTCTGAAGACCCCTGGCTGTGGTGAGTGGCCCTAGGGACCCAGACCCTGGTGGGAACTTTGAAATCCGTGGTGTCCCCCACCCTGTCCCCTGCATGGTGAGAGGACGCCTGTGCAGAGCAGTGGCCCTCCACGCTGGCGTGCGTCTGGATAGGGAGAGAGGCCCCTTCTCCAGCCTCTCCTGGTCTCTAAGGCTCCTGCTTTGCAGGACGGGGAGGCGACACTGGGGTGTGCGTGTTCTGTGGGCACTGGAGCACCCTCAGGTGTCGAGTACCCCGATAGTCCTGTGCCCCTGATGGTGCTGTGCCACCCACAGCTCTGCACCCTGGTTTTGCTGTGCACCAGCCTGTCCTGCACCCCAGCTGTCTGTACCCTAGTTGCCTGCACCCCCAGCTGTTTGCTCCCCAGCTGTCAACCCCCCACTGTCCTGCACCCCTGATGTTTTGCAGCCGTCGGATCCACACTGTACACGGGGGTTTAGCTTCCCAGGCCCCAGGGCACCCTGGTGAGCAGCACTGTGCTGTAGCAGCCTCCTGCTCGTGGTCCTGCTGTGCACGCAGAGCGGCTCCACCCTGACCTCAGCCCCTCGGCACAGCTCCCACCCAGCTCTCCGCCCCATGCTGGGATTATCCTCCCTCCACCCAGGCTGTCCTCTGGGGTGTCCACCGGGTGAGGGTGGACAGCTTGGCCGGGAATCCACCCAGATCCTGTGGAAGAGGCTTTGGCCCTGGGGACCACAGGGCCAGCGTGACCACCCTCAGAGACCAGGCAAAGCGAGGGAGGGTGAGCTGTGACCACAGGGCCGGGCGCTGTCAGGACAGGGGCCTCCTTAGGGTGTGCTGCTGTGGGGCCGTCCTCCCGGGATCTTTCTGGCGGCTGTCACTGCAGCCCGGCTTGTGTCTTGGATCCATTTCTTCCCTCAGAACAGCTGGGTCAGTTCTAACTTCAGCGTTTTGGTTTCACTCCCCAGGTCCTGTCCCCATCAGAAAGGTCACGATCTCCAATGTGACCAGCACCAGCTTCCATCTGGCATGGGTGGCAGATGTCGCCCTGCACCCCACCTTCCATCTCGCTGCTGTCTCTCCACGGAGCCCCGCCGTGGGTCTGGACACCCAGGAGCCCAGTGCCACGCTGTCGGGGCTGGATCCTGGCGTCCTGTACCTGGTGCACATCACGGCCAAAGCGTGTGGGAAAGAGGGAGCCAGGATGCAGCTGAAAGTGAGGACAGGTAGGGCCTTGGCCGGGCGAGCCCCACTGTGTGTACCGGGGGCAGTGCTGGCCCAGTGCTGCTGCGTGTCGCTTCTTCTGGCTGCCTGGCCCCACAGGGTTGGACCGGGCTGTGCAGCTCCTGTCAGGAGCGGGCGTCAGGCAGCTGGGCAGAGCCAGCTTTGTGAGCACACCTGGTGCTGCTTCTCTGGGTCCAACAGTGGCACTGTGTGCATTCCTCTGGCCCCCTCACTCCCGGAGACTTGCTCTTCTGTCAGACATGGGCAGGGCTCCACCAAAGCCACGACCACGAAGCGACAGGACTGAGCAGGGCAAGTCCCATCATGTCGGAGTGTCCTTATCTATGACTGCATATTCCAGCCCGGTGTGGTGTGAGCCCACCACTCAGTGAAACGGAGGCAGGAGGATTGTAAATTCCAGCCTAACCTGGCTAATTTAGAGAGGCCCCGCCTCAAAATGAAAAATAAAACCTGGGCCGGGGATGCAGCTGAATGTGATGGCTCCGGGTTTAATCTTCAGTACCACAAAAACAAAAAAAGAAAGGGGCCGGGGATTTTAGCTCAGTGGCACCGCACCTGCCTTGCAAGCGAAAGGTCCTGAGTTTGATCCCCGGTACCAAAAAAAAAAGAAAAAAGGCATAGATTCAGGTGTGACTCCCCTTCCCTCTTCATTAGCACATGTCACCTGGCTATTTTCTTACATGAGTGACCCATCCACCCGCCTGCATGTCTGACGTGGCAGGTGGTCCGCACATCTCAGGAGACGTTGGTAGCAGTGGCCACAGGCTAGGGGACAGAGAACCATGGGACAGCTGTGTGGTTCAGGTTAAGAGAGAATAAGAAGCTCCTGGGGACCAACTCCGAGCCTCTGGGGGGACCCTTGTCTTTCTGCCCCACCGCCCTGCACCCGACACAGCATGAGCTCCACAAACCCCGGGAAGGACGGAGTGAGGCGGGAGGCAGAGCACCCTGTTCCTAGAAGCCCTTCAGGGGCCCAGAGCCAGGGGGAGCAGAAGGCAGGGCTACCCAGAGGCCAGGGAGCAACAGCACTGTGGGAGGAAGAGGAGCCTGGCACCCGCCCTGCCCCGGTGTGGGCCCTGTGTGTGTCCCAGTGAGGCCCCGAGAGCTGCTTCCCGCTGCGGCCCTGGCCTAATATTTCCTGGGCCTCCGTGCTGTCCTGGCCTGACCCCTGAGCCCCGGTAAGTGGCCCCTGGGGACACAGGCTGCGTGGGACGAGGTTGAAGCTGAGCTGGTTCTGCAGCCTCCAGAAGTGTCTGCCCCTGTGCTGGGCCTGTCCTCATCCTCTGGATCCTGGGGCCGCACCTGGGCACAGCGCTGATCTCTCTCTAGAGTGCAGCCCAGCCCTGCACGCTGTCCTTCCCGCCAGCGGGGACACAGGGCTGTGGCCTGGGGCGGGGCCGTTCCCAGCGCTTCCCTTCCCACCCTGCAGCGGCCCAGAAGCTCAGAGGCAGAGTCAGGATCTCAAGCATCAGGTACTCAGAGTCCTTCCAAGATGCCAGCAGCGAGCAGTACCGAGACTTCCTGGGCCTGTTCTCCAGGGCGGTGAGTCAGGGCGTCGCCCCCATTCCTCTGGCGACGTAAAGGAGGAGGGCAGCCGAGTTCTAGACTCATCCAGCCGGGAACTGGGCCCACGGGCCGGCGGGCTGCTCAGTTCCCACGGAGGCTGGGGCTCAGCCCTGGCAGCTGGAGGGGAGCAGCACCCCTCCCCGCCCCCTCGATTCACGGTCCTCTGTCCACCGAGGCACCCTGCAGCCGTGCAGAAACCCCGCCCCTGCTTCATTAAAACTAAAACCTGAGGGTCTCTTGTACAGACCACAAAATGCCTATTAAAAAAAAAAAACCCAGCTTTCTTGAACTAAAATTTGCATGCCACACAATTTACAGACTTTAAGATTCTGCAGATGTTAGCACATCGACAGAGTTGTGCAACCATGACCACAGTGGAATTTAGATCATTTTGTTGTCCCAAAACAAACATTCTACCCACTAGCTCTCCCTCCCAGCCCCTCCACCCTAAATCTAGGCAACCACTCAGCCACTCTCTGTCCTCGTGGGTTTCCCTGTGCTGGGAATTTATTTATTTTTAATTAAAAATAGACCGTGATCATAGCAACGATAAAGACCTTAATGTATCCAAAGAGATGGAAATCCTGCAAAGTGAGCTTGCGTACCATATTGCAGTGTAATCAGAAGCCAAGAGCAGAAACATACTTAGAATACAGTAACTGTTTTTCCCCCTCTCTCTTTTTTTTCCTGTTAACTTTTTCATGTAAGGGAAACCATGTAATGTTCAAGTTGTGTGCCTGATTTACTTCACTTAACATAACGGTCTCGAGGTGCATCCATTTTCCTACAGATGCCTCCAGTGTATCCTTCTTTATGGCAGAGTAGTGCTCTGTTGCGTGTAAACACCATGCTTTCTTTAACCATTCATCTGTTGATGGGCAGACAGGCTGCTTCCAAGATTCAGTTGTTGTGATTGTGCTGCTATAAACATGGGTGTGTGTGACCCACTGGGTGTGATGTTTTTTAACTCTTTTGGGAAGATACTCAAAAGGGGAAAAATTCACATTTCAGTGTGTAATTCAGTGGTTCACAGTCTGCTCACAGAATTATGCAGCAGCCATCACCATCTAACGCACCTAAAGGGAACCCTGCGCCATCACAAGTCTTGAGCCTGTCCCCTCCTCCAGCTGCGGTGTCACCACCTGGCTTCCCTCTCTGCAGCCCCTGCTGGATGCCCAGATGCCCAGGGGATGCAGTCGTGTGCCACGTGACCCAGGCTGTCTGGCTTCTCTCACGTGGCATGTGTCTTCCAGGCTCAGTCATGTGGCCTGTGCCACTTTGTTCCTTCCTGGGGTGGGGACAAAATCCCACGGTGCATATAGGCTGCATTTTTTCTTGTCCATTCGTTGATCTGGGTTGCGCCCACTTTCGTCTACTATGAAGCATGCTGCAAGGACCCCCTGCCTTCTGAAAAGCCCCTTTCCCACTGCTCCTGTGCGTCTTCCCTGCTACCTCTTTGGCTTCTCTAGGATAGATGTTGTTACAATCTAGTAGGGGCATCGGCATCGATATCTTTGTTGAAAGTGAGATGATGATTATTATTTTTTGGTACCGGGGATTTAACTCTGGACCTTGCGTTTTCAAGGCAGGCGCCAGAACTGCTGAGCTAAATCCCCGGTCCTGTGAGGTTATGTTTTAAGGTACTGAGAATGCACTGGTCCTAACTGAACGATCTAGGTTTTGTAGTGGAAATCTCACATTTCAGCCTTCCCTTAGTCTGGGAGTTTGAGTTTTAAGACCCAGAACAGAAGGGGTCAGACAGTGCCACCTTGTGGCGGATGTGACAATGCCAGGGGCCGACCGCAAAGCTGGGGTGGCCCTGTGGCTTCCCGGGGACCCCTCCAGCGGGGCTCCCTGGTAAAATGGCCCACCCAGCAGCTGCAGCTCCTGGGACCCAGGGCTGCTCGGTTTATTCTGGGGTCCCCGGCTCCAGCCCATGCCAGGCTGCCCAAGGCGATGGTGGTGTGATTGCGTTGATGTCACTTCCTCCTCGAGGTGAAATGACAGCTACACGTGACATTAAGCATCGCTCCAGTGGTCAGGGGAAGAGGTCCTGTCTCCATCTCAAGCTTCTTGACTATTCTTTTCCCTTTCAACCTAGCCTCCTCCTTTGCCCATTTGGGGAGAGTCGCTTTTCTGTTTAGAATCTCAGGATAGCAGAGAACTGTGACTCAGTGCAGAGGTCGGATGTGGAGATGCGTTGGGAGGTGGCGGGTTCACGTGGCACCTGGCTTGGCATCCGTTCTTAGTGGGGAGACCGGAACTTTGAGGTGGGAACCTTAATCCAAGGATCCAGGGGATCTGTGTGGGGGGGGGGGAGGCTGAGGACAGGAGCACCAGCTGTCAGTCCACAGCCTCTGAGTGGGGACAATGGGTCTGCTCACCTCGGGTGGCTGGGAGCAGGCTGTGGCTCCACAAGCCCATGCCCTGCACCACTTCTTGGCCTGGGACAGAATCCCTGAGCACCGGGGGCCATGTCCTCTGTCTCTCCAAGGTGCGGGACTCTCTGGCGGCTGCGCTGCCCCAGCACGTGGACACCGGCGGGATCAGAATGAGCGTCACCAGCATCACCAACAGCAGTGGCAGTGTCGTGGTGGAGTTTGATCTGCTGATAACGGTGGCCCTGGATGTCCGGGAGGCGTCAGCCGTGTTCCTCGATGCCCTGGGGAACGTGTCCCGGCTGGAGGTGGTCAGGAGCGACGCTGTCATATGGGGTAGGCAGAGGTGGGCTGTCGGGAGCCTCCCTCAATTTCTGGGCAAGAGCCTGCTGTGGCCCTTGGGTTTTTGGAGGATGAGTATTTGGTTTTTGGAAGGGGCTTTTCCTGGAATTCGCTGGAAAATGCAGATTAGATGGGATGCTTCACGCCTCCTACTCTACCAAGATTGTCTCTAAGGTTTAAGGTGTGGGGCGTGGTCCGCTGACCCTGCAAAGACTCCCAGGGTACCTGCCACCTTTTGGGGCTGCCCTGAGGCAGACTTGTCCCTCTAGTCAGCTAGACCTTCTCCCAGCACGCTTTCTAAGAGACCCTCGTCATGCTGTAGAAAGGCAGGGAGAAAAGGCAGCTCTGAGGCTTTTCCTCTATTGTACAAGGTGGGACTGAACAATATGGTTCATTTTTAAATTAAAAAAAATATTACAGTAAAAGACACATCGACACGAATCCCCCTCAATGTTCTCCTCCTCATTTGAACACACTCATCTTATCATCCTGGCCACTTCCTGCAGTGACTCTGGAGGCCTCTTTCCTGAGTATCTTTAGTTGTGCTGTCCTGGCTGCCTCGACATCCTGAATCGATTTCCCTTTCATGGTCATTTTGACCTTGGGGAAGAGCCAGAAGTCACATGGTGCCAGATCCGGTGAATAAGGTGGTCAAGGACACGGTGTTTACATGCTGCCTTTCTGCTGGATGGCACTGGGCAGCAGCACTCACCATATTTTTGATCACATCTCGTGAAGACACTCAGGAGAGAGGACTCCAGAGCTGCTTCAGCAAGTGGCAAGTACTGGAGCCCCCTGCAGTTAGGTTCCAGTACTCTGCCCAGTATATGATGCACTCCTGAGAAATAAAACTAAAAGACAGAACTAAGGGAGAGAAAGCGGGTTGCCGGGATGACCAATGCTGGTGGAACCCACAAAGGCACTGGCCAGTCCCAGGCACTGACTTTTATTGGTGTCAATTGGGGTAGAGGCGAGCTATGTGCGAGGGCAGGACTACGTGTAGTTTCTATGGAAATGAATGTAAACAAGGCTCGTAAAGGACAAGACAAAGCATTCTCAAATTAAGAACAGAATAGACAAAATATATGGTTGTAATTAGAACACTGTCCTTCTAGTCAGAAGGTTTTAGTTGTGGGACCGGAATTTGGGTGCATTATTCTGACCTCAGCACGTAGGCTTTGGCCAGACTCACTTCTATAAACAAGCCAATTGTGGGGTTAGCTCTTCACAGCCTGCTTTGAGGATAATCAATATTATAATCTTCTGCAGCAAGAATGGTGGGGTGAGTGTGCTTAAAATGAAAGAGAGGATTTTTGAAGAAAGTTAATGTAAAAATGTACTGTAAAAAATTTGTATTTTTGATCATCCCATGTACTTGAAAATAAATGATAACTGGATTATAGTTATATATGAACAATGAAGACTTTAAAAAATTGCAAAGTTATATATATATATATATATATTTTTTTTTTTTTTTTTGGTACCCGGGATCGAACTCAGGTCCTTGTGCTTGTGTAGCAGGAGGTGAAACCACTGAGCTAAATCCCCTGGCCCTTGCAAAGTAATATTTTATGAGTTTGGGAATGAGAACAATTTCCCGAGGACAATCAGATTTTCAGAGGAAAAGGCTGAAATACTTGACTACACAGAAGTACAAATTTTTGCTGAGTGTGGTAGCACGTGCCTGTAATCCTAGCACTGAGGAGGCTGAAGCAGGATTGTTGTGAGTTGAGGCCAGCCTGGGATACACAGTGAGTTCAAGACCAAGTCTTCAAAAAATGTTTTTTATTTCAAGCAAAATAAAGTCACCATTATAAAATGAACAACAGGCAAAAAACTACTCTCAATAAATTGATGAATTAGTATCCTAAATGTATACAGTGATCATACAAGTAAATGATAAATACTAAGAACCTGAAAAGTGCACAAAAGACTCAAATAGGTAATATACAGAAGAGAAAAACAGATACTACAAAGATGTGATCAGCAAAGGCATTGCCCTTAAAATAACTTGCTCTGTTTGAAGTAAGACTCTTCCGGTTGCAATAGTCCTCCTGACACAGGCGTGGTGAGTGGGTACGCAGAGTCTGGAGCGGGAAGTGGAATTGCTCACCCTTCCTGGGAATTGACCTAGCAGTAGGCCAATTGTCCAAAGCTCCCCAAGTGTCTTATCCACGCTGGCCTGGGAAGGCCACCCCTGGGACTCCCCTGTGGAAACAGGCTTCGGCTAGGACCTGGTTTGTGCAAAGATATTCACCTTCTGTATCACTTTCAAAGCAAAAGAGCTGGAAATAACCAAGTGTCCTGGGGTAGGAAATGTACTGAATTATGGCTGCAGCGCAGGCGCTTGACAGTTCTGCAAAGTGGGTTTGTTGAGACGGAAGAGGCCCCCAAACAGGGTAAGGAAAGAAGCGGAATATGCTCTGTTCCACAGCAGTCTGAGTGATTGATTGATGATTGACGATTGATTGATACTAGGGATGAAACCCAGGGCCCCCGAAGCAAAGGGCATCAGGACCAGAGGCGGCCAGGCCCCTGCCCCAGGCCAGCGCCCCCTGAAGACTCTGCAGGAGCACAGCGGTGCCCACCCTCGGAGCCCCTGAGCTGCAGAGCTGGCCATGTGCACGCCGCTGGGCCTGCCGGGTGGCTCAGCTCTGCCTCCAGGAGGCTGTGCATGCGGGGGCCAGGCCAGGCCAGGCCGACTCCTGTCACCGCAGCCCCGAGGACACTCCCTGATCTGCCTCCAAATGCCTCCCAGATTACGACGAGTGCGAAAGGATGGAGGATGACTGCGTGCCGGGGGCCGCCTGCCGCAACATCCTGGGGTCTTTCACCTGCAGCTGCGAGGGTGGAGCCCCCGACTCCCACGTGGAGTATTCTGGAAGAGCCTGTGTGGGTAAGTCTCCTAATTCCGGAGGGGGTGTCTTGCAGCCCCCTTTCTTTTTTTTGAAACAGGGTCTTGCTGTGCAGTTCAGCCTGGCCTTAAATTCATTACGTAGCCCAGGCTGGCCTTGAACTTGCAGCATCCTCGTGCCTCAGCCTCCCCAGTGCTGGGATGACAGATATGCACCACCATGCCCGGCCTGGCGCTGGTCTTTAGGGTGGTTCCGTGGGCAGGCTGTGGTGGGCGTTTGAGGGAGAACAGAGCGGGTGAAGGTGGGCAAGGTCCAAACATGCGGCTGGGCTGGCTGACTTTTGGGAGCCTTCGGGAGAGTGGCTGAGAGTGGAATTGGGCTGCAGGGGCCAGGGTGGGTTGGGGGCCGCTGTGGGGCAGGAGCAGCTCTGCTCTGTGTGAAGAAATGAGGAGGCAGCGGCCCAGCCTGGGCGAGCGGGAGGAAGGAGGCATCTGCGGTGTGCATGGGGTGGGGGTGGGGCACTGCAAACAGCCGGACGGACACCGGGAGCCTTCACAGGCCCTTCTGGGGCACCAAGGAAGGACAGCAGGGCAGAGGCGTGGGCCCAGGCCCGGCTGGGGGCCCCACTGTACAGATGAGCCTTGGGCCTCACAGGGCCCTGTCCCACCATGCGGCCCTGCACCTCCTCCCTCCTTTGGCGCCCGGGACCCACAGCACCTGTGCCTCTGTCTCCTCTGCCCCGCAGGTGGCTCTGCTGACAGCTCCACTCTGACCCCGGGCCCAGAGCAGCGCCCGACCAGGGCGGGAACCTCGGCTGCCCTCCTGCCAGACACCAGCCCCGTGGCCCAGGGCCCCCCGCCGCGGCTGACCCTCACGGATGCGGTCAGGGTGCTGTGCGAGGTCGAGCGGGTGGCCATCGCCATCCAGAAGCGCTTCCTGTGGCAGGAGGCCATCCCTGAGGCCTCCCTGTACCTGGGGCAGCCGGCCTGCAACGTGAGCCTCAGCAACGCCTCCCACGTGCTCCTGGCGGTCAGCTGGGCCGAGTGTGGGACCCTCGTGCAGAGTGTAAGGCCCAGCGGGGCACTCCTGGTTCAGGGGCATGAGCCACGGGAGCCAGGCCTCTGATGCCAGGCAGGTGCCCAGCCGAGGGCATGGGGTGGACCCAGGTCTCAGCCTGCACTGAGTCAGGAGGGAGGCGGAGGGCCCGGGGTGGGCCTGAGTCAGGTTCCAGCGATGCCCCTTCAAGGGCAGAGTGGGAATGCAGAGGGGAGCAGGATCCCCGCAGTCACGTGAATGTGATGGGTATGGGGTGAGTTCCCATGTCAGCACATGTCTGTGTGTTTACACGAGTGTGTGTACGTGAATGAGTGACATAGGTCTATGCACATGTGTGAAACACATGAGTGTATGTGTGTGTTAGCTTTCTGTCACTGTGGGAAAATATCTGAGATAACCCAGTTAAAGGAAGAAGTTTATTGAGCCAGAGTCTCACTGTGTAGCTCAGGCTGGCCTTGAACTCTCAGCGATCCTCCTGCCTCTGCCTCTGCCTCCCAAGTGCTGGGATGACAGGTGTGTGCCGCACGCCTGGCTGGGAGGAAAGGCCTACCTCCGCTCCTGGTTTCAGGGCTTTCAGTCTGTGCCTGGCCCGGTTGCCCAGCCTTTGGTATGTGGGCCTCAGGGGGCCTCCAGACAGAGACCACAGCGAGGTGTGTGGGTGAGGGACCAAAGGTATGTGTGCTCATGTGAGTCTGCATGAGTGTGCAGTGCCTGTGTGTGCATATGGGTCTGAATATATTTGTGAGTGTGAATGCACTGTGTGAGTTTGCAAATCTGGCAACAGATGTGTATGTGTGAATATAAGGCATAATTTACATGTGTGAGTGTGTGCATGTGCAAATGTGAGTGTCCATGCATGTATTATTACATGGCTGTGTGTGGGAGCATACACGTGAATGTGAATATGTGTATGTGCGTACCTGTGAAAATGTGTGTATGTATGAGTTAGATGTGTGAATTTGCCTATCTGTGTGGAGTGTGTATGTAGCGTTTTCCATACATGTGTGTGTGCATGTGAGTGTGAGTGTGAGTGTGAGTGTCTTCTTAATGAGTGTGTGTGCATGTTCACACGCATGTGTGAGCAGTGGGAGTTCAGTGTGGTTCCGGCAGGGGGCAGTCCACAGGTGGGGTGCAGGGTCTGCTGTTGGGGGGCACCAAGGGCAGAGTCCCGGTCAGGGGCTGGGGCTGGAAGGCTCAGGTCAAGAGGGCCCAGTTCCTGGTGGTGGGGCAGGAACTCAGCAGGCCTGGGCTTTGTCCCCAGCACCGTCTGAGCCCCAAGGCCCAGGGGGCTGGCTGTTCTGCAGGCACCGTGAGCTCCGGTCCCTAGCGCCCCGAGGCTGGGCACTGGGAGACACGTTTAGGTCGAGACCCGAGTCAAGGCTATGGCTATGGCTATGGCCGGCTGCTGTTGGCTGGGGTTTGTAGAACATGCTTGGGTGCTGAAAACAGGGTTCTGGGAGGCTGAGACCAGCCTGGACAACTCGGTGACTTAGCAAGACTCTATCTCCAAATAAAACATAAAAAGCACTGAGGATATAACTGGGTTCAACCTGTAGTACTGAGAAAAAAAAGCTGGAAGGCAGGAGTCCCCTGCTGTGTTCAGGAGCCCCCCCCCTGCACACCGGGCTGCTCCCCTGAGGACAGCATGGGGCTGCACACGGAGGCTGCCGGCAGCTCTCTCCTCCCCCTTCCCCGGGCCAGGCAGACACCTGCTCTGGCGCTGAGCTTGGCAGGGTTGGAAAGGGAACAGGATTCAGTGCGTGGCCCAGCCCGGGACCCACTGGGGCATTATTCAAAGCCAGGATGGCCTGAGGGTTGCTTGCGGAGCCGAAGCAGGACGCGTGGTCGGCAGCTCTGCAGCCTTCTGGTCCACGGCACGCGGCTGACAGCAGCCGCCGGAGTGCGCGCTGTCTCTGCCAGTTCACACGAGCCGATGGCTGTCAGGGTCCTCACACCCGAGGCTGAGCTGCGGAAGCCCCGTGCCCACCCCCGGCTCACTCGCCTCCTGTCTGTGTCCAGAACAAGACCAGCACGGTGGTGAAGACGGTCCTGAGGAACGACCAGTCCCCGGACGGCGTCATCCACCACCCGACCATCCTGAGCCCCATCCGCTGCGTCTTCCGGAACGACCTCCTGACGTCCCTGGGCTACACCCCGAAGTGGGGGTGAGGGGCGGCGCCTGGCTCTCCACGCCGGGTGCCTTTATGTGGGGACGGGGTCTTCGGGGTTTGCACCGCTGCAGGCCCCGCCTTGAGGCCACACGCGTGGACCAGATCCACGCAGAACTGCCAGCTTCGCTAGTCACTGTCCCAGTGCCCGTTCCCCGAAGGTCCCCGCTGATCTCCACACTTCTCTGGGTTGCTTTCGGGGAGGAGTGGGAGGCAGGGGCTGCGGAACAAACCTCCTGGCCGCCGCTCCCCCACAGGGTTCCCTCCCTCGTGGAAGACCTGCACGGCGCGGGCACGTTTGTCACCGAAATGCAGCTGTTCGTGGGAGACTCTCCCATCCCTCAGAATCACAGCGTGTCCGCCAGCGACGACGTCAAGATCCAAGTGGGGCTGGACGGGCAGAACAGCCTCAAGGTGGTGCTGATGGAGTGCTGGGCCACGCCCTCCAGCAACGCCCGGGACCCCGTCACCTTCGGCTTCATCAACAACAGGTGGGCGCAGGCGGGCTCCGGCCACTTCCGGCTCCCCTGGCGGAGGCTGACACGCACCTGTCTCCTCTCGCAGCTGCCCCATCCCCAACACCCACACCAGGGTGATCCAGAACGGTGACTCCAGCAAGGCCCAGTTTAAACTGAGAATCTTCTCCTTCATCAACAACTCCATTGTCTACCTGCACTGCAAGCTGCGTGTCTGCATGGAGTCCCCTGGCACCACGTGCAAAATTGTGAGTGTCTGGCCCTGAGGGAGAGGAAGCTGCTGTTCCTGGGAGCCAGGGCACGGTGTGCGAGGTCTGGTCACCAAGGCGGGACCAGTGAGAGCCCTGCAGGCCTCTGCCAGTCCGATCTTGGTGCAGGTCGCCACTGGTCCCTTCAGGACAGGCGTCGGGTTAGCTCTGGGCTGCTGTGACTCAGCCCTGGACAGGGTGGCACCACTGCAGAAACTGACTCACAAGGTCCAGGTGCTGGCGGGGCTGGGTCCTCCTGAGACCCTGCGGGATACTGGCCCGGGCCTCTCCCTGGCCTGGTGTCCTCAGCCATCTTGGCTTGATGTTCCCTCTGTGTCTTCTCATCTTGGGTCTCTGCGTCCGTCCGGATTCCCCTTTTATAAGGACCCAGCTGCGCAGTGTTAGAGCAGCCCATGTGGCCTCGTCCTAACTCGACCACCTTCCCAAGCACAAGCACCATCGCAGGTGTAAGGTTAGGGTGCCAACGTCTCCCTGGAGGACCCAGGGTCACCCGTGGCAGGGACACTGGGTAGTGGACAGAGCAGGTGGCCGCTCTGCAGGGCAGAGGCGACAGGAGTTGCGCTACAGGAGTGGCCGTGGTGGCCTTTGGAGAAGCCGAGCTGGGGTGTGGTCCCCAGGCAGGAGCAAAGGGCCAGCGGCCTCCGCTTGGAGCTCTGTGCTTGCCGCCCCCCAATCCCCTGGGGCTGTCCCGGTGCTCCTGCTCCCCTACTTCATTGTGACACCCCGAGCACAGACTCACCCTCCTCAGACGGACACCACCCCGACAGTGAGTTCGCCCCTGTCCCAAGAGGCTGCATGGCCAACTTGAAATCACCTTCCTTTCCAACCAACCCACAGAACTGCAATGACTTCCGTTTTCTGAAAAGCAACCAGGGCTCAGCGGTGCTGCAGGCCACCTGGGGACCCCTCTTTCGCTCGGACGGTGAGTCCACACCTGGGGTTCAGACAGCAAAGAGAGTCCGCCTGCTGGGTGCAAACCAAGCCGTTGCTTCAATATGTGGAATTGCAGACTTCCCTAAAAGACTCAGGACAGTGGGAAGAACAGGGGCTGGATGCTGCGTGAGAGTGAGATCAGCCAGCGGGGTGCCAAGTCCTCCTAGCAGGGGCATAACTCCTTCCTCCAGGCGGTCTGCCTGAAGTGGGTCTGTCGTGGTCCTGTGCTGCCCAGGGAAGCTGGGCTCGGAGAGCCAGGTGAGGGTGAATAACGTGAAGTTTGGAGAGGGGCCACAAGAAGCCACGCGAGTTCCTGTCCCCTGGTAAACATCCCGTGGGTGTGCAGAGGAAGGGGCTCAGGCTGTGAACAGGGGACAGGCTGTGTCACGCTCTTTGTGTGTGTGCAAGTGTGCATGAACATGAAAAGCTGTTTTATTCCGAAGATGCAGAAGAAGGCATTTTGTCCCCCCTCCACAAAGTTTCCATCAGCCAATTATGTCCCGTGTTCTTTTTGATGTGATTGCTCTGATTATTTTGAAAAAGAAAAGGTTTGGGAATTGTATGCCTTGGGTACCAAGAGGCTGCTAGATGCCCCCACTTTCTGTCCCCCTGGACAGTGGGAGCCCCTGGGCTTTAGCGGCCAGAGATAAAAGCAGATTCTCAACCTACGTGGCAACTTGGTGTGGCCCAGGCTCAGTTCTGGCCAGTGAGGGGCATGGGGCGGCATGGCCACTCAAGGGGACCCCCTTCAAGCCACCTGGTGCCCCCTGCTCCTCCCATCCCCCTCCTTCAGCCCAGCATGAAGAGGAGGTGGCCAGCAGCTGTTGGGGAGCCCGAGCACTCCTAGGCATGGGGGCCAGCGGGGGTACTGAGGGTACCGTGGGCTCTGCCCCCAATTTCTATGCCAGACACAAACTCCCCTTGCATTTAAGCCACTGTTATTTTGGTTTCTTTCTTGCTGCTGAGGCTAATCGTGGCTGGTTTCCCTTCATTGCTGCTCCCCCTAACCTTGATGATGCTCTTCCACGCCCCTCTCTGGGGTCTGGCTTCAGGGTCGGGGGGTGTGAGCCTTGTGTGGGAGCTGGCAGGACATGGAAAGGGCACGAGGAGGTGGAGAGTGGCCAGCGTTGCTCAACTGCCTGTCCTCACCCCAAGCATTTGAGAAATGAATAAACAGGCACACACACTAAGCTTGCTCTTTGGAGTCGTGGGGGCCGCGGGTGCGGGCTGGCTGGGCTCTGGGACAACACGCTTTTTCTCTCTTCCTCTCCTCAAATTGCTAGGGAGACCAGGCCAGGCCAGGATCAGACAAGGAAGAGTGTGTGCCCTCGCATGCCCAGAGACTGGCCCTTGCATCCATCACGAGGCTGCCTTAACCCGGGCATGGGAAGCCCTGGGCTGGGGTCAGGACACGGGTGGACCGCGGGCTGTGGCCATGAGCTGTGTGGTTCAGTGTCTCTGTCACCCGCAGGTGTGTACCCACGTGCAAAGCCACACCTCGGGGCCGGCTACGTGACCCTCACCGTGGTCGCTGCCTTGGCCCTGGTGGCGGGGGCCGTGACCCTTCTGATCCTGCGCTACCAGAGATCCACCGGGAAGTACAGCTTCAGGATGCAGCCGGGCAGCTTCGGCTACCAGGTGTTCTCCGGATAGGAGGCCCAGCTGCCTGAGGTGGGTGAAGAGGGGTCTCTGCCTGGGTCCCCCATGCCCTGGGGGATGGCCGGGGGGCTCGTGAGGGGTAGATCTGTCTGTGTCGCAGTGGAGAGGCGTCCTTCCTCTGAAGAAGCAGCCCTGATTCGCCCAGGGACACAAAGGACCTGCAGAGCAGCCTCGAGTGGTGCAGGGTCCCATTTCTCCCCTGGGTCCTGAAATCTCTCCTCAGAGGGCATGGATGGTCCTTCCTGTCCCAGATGCTGAGCTGTGTCCACTGGGTGGCGCCCTGCTCTCCCTGGCATGGATGATTTAAACACAGATGCGTTTCCATCTGCCCGGTGGACTCTTGAGGGGCAGGGTCCTGAGCACAGCAGGTGACTCTGGAAGGCACTGCTTGTGGGTAGCCCACGTGCATCTGCCTTGTCCTCAACTGTAGATGACCCGGGATGCAGAATGCAGCGGAAATGCTATGTGAACCACTGTTGCACTGCAGTGTTTAGAGAACAGTGAACAAAAAGCCTGTACCTGTTTGCTGCAGACACACTTTTTAAAGAACATGCTCCCTCCACAGTTGGGGTCCTGAGGACAGCGAGAGCCCATTCTATGTCCTGCTCAGTTACTTCCCTTGTTGCTGGGACAAAATACCTAACACCCGCAGCTTCCAGCAGGAGGAGTTCATTTGGCTCACAGTCTGTGGAGGGTTCAGTCCATAGTCCAGTGGCTCCGAGGCAGGCAGCATGGCAGAGGTGCCTGGCGGAGGAGAGCTGCTCACCTCACGGTGTCCAGGAAGCAGCAAGAGAAGGGAGGAGCCCGGGGGGGGGTGCAAGTCCAGGCCCCTCCTCCCAGCAGCCCCCGCCTCCCAGCAGAGCATTCAGGTATCAACTCCTCAGTGGACCAATCACTGATGAGCATCACACCCCGTGATCCAATCACTTCCCAAAGGCCCACATGAGCGCATGAGGCTTTGAGAGACAGCCAGATGTGAACGTGACAATGCTGTCTCCTGTCCCATGAGCAAACTGACCCAGGCGACCTTTTCCACGCAGGTAACCACGAGTCAAGCTCGGATCCCAACTTGTGAAGCATTAACCGAGTCGCCTCTGTGCTGCTCTTTGTGGCAGCACGCAGATGAGCCCCAGAGTGGCGGAGCGGCCTCCGTCTGTCCCCCGGGGCCGCTGCCCTGCAGCTTCCAGACCAGCAGCACCTGCCAGGCAGGGGACAGGATTATGGGGATGTAGGCAGAGTGCCAGGTGTGCTGGATCCTCAAACCCAGCACAAATGCTGCTCCTGTCACCCAAGCCACCCGCACATCTGTCACCAGACCCTCGCCCTCCAGCCCGGTCCACAAGAGCCTCGATCATTGACAGCCAGGGCCCAACACTTGTCAATTACGAAGTGTTTCACATTTTAAACGGTCAATGATGTGAAGCTCTTTTACAAATAGGTCTGTCTCATGAAGCCCTCATTGCTAACATTATTTTTAGGAGCTGCATATGATAATAGAATTGATCGATTATGTAACCAAAATGTCCAAAGGTATGGTGTTCTTCAGGAAAGGTTTGATCCAGCAATGTCACTGCGACCAAGTCATTATTTTATCTTGCATTACCAGTTTGTTGTTTTTATTTACACAACAGCAGCAGAAAAGAGTTTAGTGATATGAAAATCTTTCTAATAAGTAAAAATACCATGACATGTAGACATTACTCTCCTATGTTCCCAGACATGCTCACAGCCATTTTTTTCATACTATCCGACCACTGGGGAAGCTGTGATTTACCCATTGCCATGAGAAATGAGAAAGGGGGTAGATGAATTACATATGTAAAGTCATATAATGAATGAATGAGGAAATGGATCTAGAATATAACTATTTTAGTCTAGAATTTTCTCCATTGCACCATACTAGGAGATACTGCTTTTTACTTTATTTGAAACAAATTAAAATTGATTAGAGAGCTAATATCTAAAAGTATGGCGTTGCCCCTCGATGAACTTAGAATCGTAACAGGATATTAGTTTTTAATTCATAAGATTCATTCTGTTGGATGTAATTAACTGTCACTCATACAGAATATTTGGGAAAAGGAGTATTTTGATTAACTGGATATTCTCAGAGTCTGAATGACGATATGTAATATGTGTAGGTAACCGATTTTGAGCAAGCGAATAAAGTGCATGTGACACTGAAAAGTGACCGGCTGTGCTGGCTTCTCTGCGTAGTTCAGTTCACACCGAAGGCTCCGGGGAGCACCTGCCCTGGGGGAGGGAGTTGTGTGGTCCTTCCGGAGCCGCGCCTGTCTGTCCTGACTCAGCTCGGTGCTTTTCCCGAAAAACAAACAGGAAGTGTTCAGAACACCAGCTGGTGAGGCCCCCGGCTGGGAAGCCCTTGGGTTTCAGATAAAGAAGCTAGCTTGTGTTTTTAAACTGAATCTTTCAAACTTCCGCTCAGTCAGCGGGCCGCATCCATTCATTTGTGTTTTATGTAACAATGGAAGCTTGGTTTCCCTCTTCCTACCGCCCGCCCTCGGCTCCTTCTTGATGAGCCTTTCCTGATCAGCTGCGGGTGGCCAGGCCAGAGCTCGGAGCTTGGACAACGCGTGGGAGAGGAAGACTGAGCCCCGCCCCCAAGGAGAGTCGGTCTCGCGGGGGGAGGGGACATTCACAGCAGCAGGCGAGAGAGCCAAGGCCAGTGCCGGGGGAGCGTAGCGGACATATGCTGTGAGTTGTCCCTGATCTGGTCCGTGAGTCCGTGCGTCCGTCCATCCGTCCATCCATCCATCCATCCTTTCACCCATCTATCCACACATCCACGCATCCACTCGACCATTCGTCCACAGTCCTGCTTGGATCTGGACCACAGGGTGTGGCTCACTCTACAGTGGAAGCCCTGATGAAGTGGAGGCTCTGACGGAAGTGGGGATCTGGCGGACCGGAAGGTCAAGTGCCCCTGGAGAAGCACTGGGCCTTTCCGCAAACCCTCTGGTCCAGGCTGCATCCCTCCAAACGGCCGCTAGACGGCGCCCAAATCCACGTCTGCGTCCAGGGCGGCGCTGGGCCTCTTGTGAGGCTGCTGCAGCCACAGCCCGGCGCGCTCCTCTCTGCTCTTTTTCTCCGGATCTGCGCCTCTGGCCCACAGGTGAGGGTGGATCTGGATCAGCCGCAGTCCTGGGGCTGCGTCTGCGGTGGGGGCTCAGGAGGGGCGCGGGGCCCCGGGCTGGCGTCCTGGGAGGCCGAGTCAGGGCGAGTGTGCTTGGGCAGCCCCAACCCCAAAGTCCAGGCTGCTTCCAGGTCCAGCACCCGTGTAACCTTTCCTTGATTAGCACTGGGAACTGACTCTGAGCCACAAGCCCAGCCGTTTTCACTTTGAGCTGAGTCTCACGAAGTAGTTATATTGGCCGGGCTAGTCTTGAGCTTGTGATCCTCCTGCCTCAGCCTCCCAGAGTGCTGGGACTATAGCTGTGCCCCGCCGCACTTGGCTCGAGATCCACAACTTTTGAGTGCCAACGTGACACCGCCTGTGGAAACCCACCAGACCTCTGTGCCGGGCCACGGCGGATAGTGTACAGAATGACCTCAGGCTCCGTGCGGAAGGTATTTGGGAAATCCGTGGGTCTCCTGTTTAGACTTGGTCTCATCCCCGTGTATCTCATTATGTAGATGCAAGCATTCCAACCTGAGAAGCCCCAATCCTAAAGCTCCTCCGGTCCCAAGCGTTGGGGCTAAGGGCTGCTCCACCTGTGGCTTTAGGAGCGATGCTTCAGAAATTATTGTAGAGCTCTTGGGAAAGCCACACTCTCTCGGTTTCCTTCCTGCTGTTCTCAATCCTCAAACGGAGACCAGAAATCCCACAGCCCCCAGCAAATGGGTGGAGGAAGAGGCAGGAGGGTGTCAGGGGCCAGGACCCCTCCGTGCTCCCAGGGGCGGACAGCCGGGCCGTGGGGACTGGGGACCAGGGCTGGAATTGCAATGCTCCCGTCTCAGCCTCCCAGGGTCACCAGGCCCGGCTGGAAGGCAGCCTAACTGTGGCCAGGGAAACCGTGCACGGGGAGCTCTGCCTCAGGGCTAGGGAGTAGGAGGGCCCCCTGGTTCTGTGGGGCTGGGGCCAAGCGCTGAACCGGACTTGGGCCACTGGGCGTGGCTTCCGGGCCTTGCTGGTCTGCACAGAGGCACAATCCATGTCGCGTTGCAGCGACACTCTTGGCAGGACTCCAGCACGTCGTCTGCCGGGTCCCAGACCTTCCCAGGCAGCAGCACCCGGAGGGGGAGTGGGGAGGGGCTGTGGTCCTGCGGGTTCCAGGACCAGCCTTCGTGCGCCCGACCTTAGGAAGCACCCCTGCCCCATCGCCCTGAGCGAGACTGGAATCTTCTCCGCAGAGTGGATCGCAATTCCAGGTGGATCCTTGGTGGTTCGGGGACAGGTGTGCGTGGATTTTACTCCCTGTAGGGGACAAGGAGGTCCATCCTGTAGGTGCGGGTGCCCGGCTCCTCGGAGCCGCCTCTAGAGGGCGCTGTGTGCAAGCCACACCGGTACTCGGAATCCTCAAGACGGTTGTTACTGTCTTTATTTAAAGTGAGTAAAGCCAGGAGGTCACAAGGGTCCCCGTGCGTGACGGCCTGACGGTAACCATCACAGAAGACTGCCGGAGCCAAAGCCCGACAGAGGCCAGCGCAGCCTCCTGTGAGATCGTCTGCCCAGCAACTGCCGGTCCAATCTTGGCTGGACACCACTCTTGTATTATTGATCCTCGTGGCCAAGGATTATTGTTTCAAGAGATCAGATGTGGTCTTCTCGGTTGCCTTTAAAAATCCCCCCTTGCCTCGACCTTCTTGGATACTCTCGTAGTTGCTGTGCTCCCTTGGAGTGCCCAGACAGATGTCATTGTCCTTTGGAGGCTGCCTCTCTTCCCAGACTGACAGTGGTACAGTTGAACACCTACGATGTCCACAGCAAAGATGAGGAGATGCACAGCCTGGGCCCAGGGCAGGGAGCTTGGGAGGCAGGAAGCCAGCTCGAAGGTCACAGGATGGTCAGGAACCCGGGGCTGGCACAGTCGAGGGGACAGCGGGTGCTCCAGGCCCCAGAGTGTGTCCAGTGTCGGCTGTGGTGGCAGACCCTGGCAATGGCCCCTCCACGTGGCTAGGTGTCCCCTGCTGAGTTCTGATCCCACCCACTTGGATCCAAGTCCACTTGGAGGACTGGTGACTGAGGCTTCTCTCCCTGACTCCTCCCTCGGGGACATCGGGGCTCCTCCTCCTGTCTCCCTGGATCTGCCTGAATGTCCCTTATGCTGGACAGGGAGTGGGTCCGAGAGGTGAGCTCAGAGTGGGGAGGGGAGGAGTAGAAGCTGAGGTGCCCCGTGGGCGCCTCCCTGGGTGAACTCTGTCCACCATCTGTACCTCCTCTGCAGGGCCCAGAGGGAGGAGGAGGAAGTGCACCCAGGTGAGGTGGCCCCCGGGGGAGGGGGCATAAAACGCCCGTCTTGCTTACTATCCAGGAGTTTCTGGCAGGGACAGATGCCCGTGCCCCCACCCCTGGCCTGGCCTCTGGGCCCCAGTGGCAGCTGCACCTGCCCAGTCCCCTCCTTCCCCCCACCAGGTACCTGGAGGCTCCTCCTACCACCTGGGCCCCACCTGGCACCTTGCCCTGGGCGACTCCCAGGACCCTTGGTTTCCCCACAGCCCAGGAAAGGGGCCCTTTCTGCCCTGCCGCTCAGGGTGAAGGGAGCCACACCCCCAGAAGGCTTTGGAGTCCCCGTAGACAAACAAAGGTGCACACACACGGAGCAGCCCTGCTGGCCTGGGGCCATGGCGGGGCGGGACCCAGCAGGCTTGGTGGCCACATCTGCCAGGGACAATGCACAGTGCGCCATGTCCTGCAGAGGCGGGGGTCGCAGCCAGTGCTGCCTGGGGGAGGAGGCCTTTGTCCTCCAGGGTGCTGGTTCTTCACAGACCCTGGCCCTGCCCTGCTGCTCTTAGGGTCTGGGGGGGGCAACCCTGCTGTCGCTGTTCCCAAGGCGCCCCGGTGGCCCTGGTGTCACCTCAGAGCAGGAGCTCGGTGCCCAGACTGGAGAGCTGAGACCTAAACTCCCAGCCCGGAGGATTCGAACCAACACCCTGCTTGCCTGGGCTTCTGAGACAGGGCGCCCCACGTGCCACCCTGGGCTAAAGTGAAGGTGTCGTGGGGCTATGGGCCTGGGCAGCACCTCCAGGCCTCTCCTGGCTTCTCCAGGCTGCCCTCCACTGCCCCTTGGCCCACATCGCAGGACCCCGGGTATCCCGTTGGGCCTGCCAGGATGACCCAGAATGACCTCCCTGCTTTAAGGTCAGCTGATTCACAGTTCATGTCGCATCCACACCCCTGGCCTGGAGAGAACCGTGCACAGCTCGGGGCCCAGGCTGTGGCGGGTTTTGGCTGCGGTGCCGAGTTCAGGTCTGGCCCTCTGCAGCCTTCTGCCCTGCTGAGACCGACTGTGCTGGGCTGGGAGAGCCAGCTACTCGGCTGGTATGAGAGGAAGGATTCACAAACCATACTGAAGTGAGGGAACAGCACTCAAAGCATGTTGTTCTCTAAGTCTTTTATTGTTGTGCATCCTGTTGGGTGGTTGATTTCTGTGGCATCTGAAGTCCTGGCTGAGGGTCACAGCTGAGCGGGTAATATCTGAAAACAGCCACCGCAGCGGGATTTATACTCTGGAAACCGGCATGTGCAGCAAATCAGGGATTAATTGTCTTATTGATCATCCTGGCTTAAGACAGAGATGGGGAAATGTCAGGCTGATGCAGATGAACCTAAAGTGCACTAAGCGGGCAGCTGCCCCATCAGGAGCACCGAAATCTGCCCGGTCACAGCAGAACTGCAGGGACAGTTAGCAAGGCCTACAAAGGCAAGGGCTTGGCAAACATCAACCAAAGTGTTCTGTGTGACTCACTGGTTTCTACGAACTTAGCGTAAAAGCACTGTGCATTTCAGTATTATTGGTAATTGGATGCCTGATTTAGCTCAATAAAAGTTAGAATGAGGGCCAGGGATTTAGCTCAGTGGTTCCACCACCTGCCTCGCAAGCACAAGGTTCCGAGCTCAATCCCCGGTACCCCCTGGCCAAAAGTTAGAATGAATCAAGGCAGGTAGGTACTATATATGAGGTGCAACGGAAATCTACAAGGAATGTCTAAATTTTTAAAACTTGCTCCAGTAAAAGACACCACGCCCTCGATCTTCCTCCCTCTGAACATCCTCCTCCCACCATCCTCAACGCTTTCTGCAGCAGCTCTGAAGTCCTCTTTCCTGAGTGTACTTAGTTTCAGTGTTGTAGCTGCCTCAATGTCCTGACTCTGTTCAAAACGTTTCCCTGTCATGGTCATTTTGACTCTAGGGAGGAGCCGGAAGTCGCATGGTGCCAGGTCGGTGACTAAGGTGGATGAGGACACAGCGTCGTGTTTTCACGAGCTGCCTTTCTGCTGGGGGGCGCTCGGCGGCAGCAGGCACTATATTTCTAATCACACCTCGTAAAGACCTCAGGAAAGAGGAACCCAGAGCTGCCACAGAAAGTGGCCAGGAGGATGGGATGAGTGTGTTCAAAGCGAGGAGGGGGATTTTGAAGGGGACTCATGGCAATGTGTCTTTCGCCCTAATCAGTTCTGAAGGTCTGAACACTCACCTCATCTTCCTCCATCTCTCTGGGCTCCTGGGCCCCTCTTACATCTTCAGAGTGTTTGTTTCCATCAGACTTGGCACATTGGCCAGCGCCTCGTCAGGCCAGGGCTGCAGCTCCTGCAGAGCACAGGGCCCCTCTGCCACCCTCGGTGCGTCCCCCTCCAGAGCCCGCACTGCGGGCTGTCCTCTCTGCCTCCTGCTGTCCCAAGTGGCAGTGCCTGTGGTCACCTGCTCTCCCTCCTCTCCTTTGACGTGGAGTTTCGGAGCAGGGAACGGGATGTGGCACCCGGGCTCACTGTGCCCGCGTCTGTGGGGAGGTCACAAGGTGCCATGCTGGGCGGCAGCAGGTGCCTGCGGGGTGCGCTCTAAACTCCTCTGGGTGGGGAGCCACGGAACTCAGCGGCCCTGGGGCGGGGAAGGAGGACAGAGCGGGACAGAGGATGGGCCTGCAGGGCCCGGGGAGGCCCGAGCCACCCTCTGGGGGCTGCTGCATCCGCCACCACCCCTTCCTCAGAGTGGCCACGTGGACCCTCCTTTCCTTACCAGTGGGAGAAACAGCACCAGGAACCGGAGCAGGAACTTCCTTCGGCAGCCTCAGAGGAGCATCCCTGGCCCCGGGGACTTCGCCACTGGATTGAAAGTGCGTCCAGGTGGCTGCGGTGGCCAGAGGTGGCCGTGACTCGGTGTCAGGTGCACCTGAGGGTGTGAGCTGACCTTAGCTGGCCACACATTCAGAACTCGAAGAGACATGCAACGTGCACGGACAGACACAGGGACAGAGCGACACACAGCACCCCCGCCGGCTGCCCGCCTCCCCTGTTTGCACAGACACTGCCCGAGTGGCCCCTAGCGACCCCCCCCAGTCACTGGTCTTTGAGAAATTTCCTGCCAGTCTACTTAAACCAAGATGGCTTATTTCAGATGACTCCTCACCTGGTGGTTATGATGGTTGTGCTCCTTATTTGTGCCGAGAAAAGACACTCACTCATTTTCCTGGTTCATTGTAAGAAACTGGATTTACTTTTCCACCTTAGTAGCTTTAAACCTATGGGCTCTCTCGTTTTAAAAACCCAAGCAACAATATAGCAGAATGGCTTCAGATATTCCTCAGGAAGCGAAATGGGTATTTTTTTCTTTTTAAATAGAAAAATATGCAGTGAAAATATAAATGATGACAAGAGCTGATCTGAAACGCAGTGAAAGACTTTTGATTTCAAAAATGAGAGTCTAGGGAGCCAGGGAGTGAGAGGAGGAACCAGAATCACTCCGGCTACAAAAGCGAGGCTGTCCCTGAGGCCGGCAGCCCCAGGATGGGGAGGGGACCTCAGGCCCAGGGGTCCTGCCGTGGCCACCACGGAACACAGGGCAAAGTGGAGTCTCACCTGGGGAGCAGAGGAGGCCGGGGGAGGCGCGTCCCTGGCCCCTCGGCTTGTGCCACTGGCACACACACCTGAGCGGCAGCTGACAAAGAGCAAAGGTTGATGCGGCTCACGGCTTCAGAGGCTCCGGTCCATGGTCAGGCGGGCCCACTGCTCCCAGGCCTCTGCAGGGAGAGGTGTGGCCGAGCAGACTGGCCCCGTCCTGGCCAGGAAGCGAAGGAGAGGATGAGGAGAGGGTTGGGGTTCCACAGTCCCCCTCAAGTGACACCCTCATTGACTGACAGACCTCCACCTTCTCGCAGCAGCGCCAAGCAGGGGGACCTGCTGGGGACAGGGGCCTTGGGAACGTTTCAGATGCAAATTACAGCAGCCCTCAAGCCTGTGCCTCAGAGATGGAGGATGTGGGGCCGCATGAGAAACTACCCAGCAGAGCTTCCTCCCAGCAGGCGTGGCCGCGGCCCTGTTGGTCATAACAAGACAGGGTGCAAACACAAACGCACAGGACCAAGAGCCACGGGGCAGCTCACGTGATGAGCATAAGACCAGAGTGGAGCGGCTGAAAGCCCAGCCCTGCTCCTGGGGTGATGCTCAGACCCTGGGGTGAGGGAGAAGGGCGGAGCGTGGGTGGGTGGAGGAAGACACTGGGCTCCTGGGGCAGCGGCGGACGGCGGATGGCGGATGGTGAGGAACAGGACCGCAAAGATTCTTAGTATGCAGCAGGTGAAGCTCAGAGCTGTCTACCACATACGCGCTTCACGGCGCCGCTACTGAGAGACTGCTGGGGAAACAATTACAGGGAGCTATTTGTTAACGCCTTCATTTAATTTAATTTTTTATAAACTTCACACTGAGCTGCTTCCCCAGTTCATTTTTGAGACTGTGCCCCACTAAATTCCTAAGTTGTCCAGGCTGGGATGGAACTCATGACCCTCCTGCCTCAGCCTCCCAGAGTGCTGGGATCCCAGGCGTGCGCCACCACCCCCGGCTTATTACCGTCTTTCTGTATCGTCTCCAGCCTTTTACTATAAAAAAGGCTTAGAGGCACAGAAAAAGGGAAAGACTCGCACAGTGAACACCTGCCTGCCCACTTGTAGATCAGGGCTGGGCAGACCGTATCCCGTGGGCTCACACTCATGCGGTCCCCGTTTTTGTCTGGCCCGCAAGCTAAGAAGGGTTTTTATGTTCCTAAATGGCTGCAAAATAACCCAAAGAAGGAAAATATTTTGTGACAGGAAAATGGTGTGGAGTTCATACTCAGCGTCTCAGAAGACAGGCTGCGCTGTTCACGTAGACACCTGCTCTGTCGTCTCCCACGGCAGAAGACTGCAGGGTGAGTGTGTCAGGCCCGTGACACCGGTGGCGTGGGGCGTCCAGAACTGCAAAAGAGGCGGCTTGGTCGGCAGCGCGGTTGCTCCTGAGGAAGAGACAAAGTCTTCCTGACCCCTGTCCTCTTGCTCGGTCAGTTACGGAGCAAGGACATTGAAAGCTCCACCCAAAGGGCTTTTCACCTTTTCTTTTTGAATGGGGCGCCTCTGCCGCCTGAACACCCACGGCCGCTGTCGGGGTTCAACGCAGGCTCAGCACATCCCTCTCCCCGTTTTCTCTCCGCTCTGGTTGTTGATTTATTTTTCTTTGCTCCTTTTAAATCTGCCCGCTTTTCTTTGATCTATATTTGAAGTTCTGCAATTGGGCGCATACTCATTTGGGATTCTTCCATCCTTGGGATAAATTTATCCCTTTATCATTCTGAAATACTGTCTGTGTCGTGATATTTAAAATGGATTTCTTTCAGGCGGTATATATTTGGATCGTCCTTACTGTCCATGTGATGCACCCCTCCTTGTGCAGCCAAGTACAGGGCAGATGATGTGGGGGGATGCCTGGATTTTTTTTTTTTGGTACCAGGCATCGAACTCAGGACCTTGCGCTTGTGAGGCAGGCGTCAGAACCACTGAGCTAAATCCCTGGCCCCAACCTGGATTTAAATCTACCACATGCAGGGCCAGGGATTTAGCTCAGTGGTGCCATGCCTGCCTCGCAAGCGCAAGATCCTGAGTTCGATCCCCTGTAGCAAAAAAAAGATCTATCACATGCAGTTTGTTTCATTTGTCCAACAGTTCATGTCTACCCACCATTCATTTGTCCCTTTGTCCTTTTTGCTCCCTTATTTGGATGAGTTGAGTATTGACTATTTTTTTTTATTGTTGTTTTGAGACTAGCCCAGGCTGGCCTCAAACTTGCGTTGATCCTCTTGGCTCAGCCTCTGAGTGCTGGGCTCACAGGTGTACGCCACCACGCCCGTTGAAAACATTTACCTTGAGTAGTTTTTAGTTTTATCTGCACCCTTGGCTTGTCAGTTGTGCTTCTTTGTGATTTCGCAGTGCTCTCTTCAGTGTTTTGCTCTGTGGCATCTTCAGCTGGCCACGGTTTACCTCCACATTCCACGGCCCTCTTCACCTGGTGCCAGAACCTCACCACAGTCATCGTGTCCACACTTCCTCAGGCACCACGGTTGGCGTACATTTCTCCTTACACGCTAGGAGCCCACAGTAAACAGTCTTCCTTTCTTCGGCAGGTCTGTGGAAATCACAATTGAACAGCACAATTATCTTTAATTACACATATTATTAGCATCTAATGCCAAGATGACCGAGCCAGTGCCCGCCTCTTTCTCTGGGCTCCTGAGGGGACTATTTGTACTTTGATTGTGGCAATGTTTAATGCTGCTCTTATTTATTTGTCTTTCTGCTGCGTTAGACAATAAGGCCCTTGAGAGCACAAACAATATCCATTCATCTCGGGCCTTCACAGGATTCCTGGGGCTGGGAGGGTGGCTGCCCAACACTGGACACCACTGATCTCCCCGCCCCTGCTGACTCACTGGGTGAGGGGAGGCAGCCTGGGAAAGGCAGGCCCCAGACTGGCTGTGCACCCCGGCCGGGGTCAGAGCTGGGGAGTGACGCCAGGGACACCACCTCGCCTCTGCCCTCACGCTCAATCGACCTCCCATTTGAAATGTGGCGGGAAGGAAAGGGAGCCACAAGCCCCCTGTCCCGACCTCTACGGTGTGGGGTCATTTTCCGAACCTAACACAAGGCTCCCAACAGTAGTCTGAGCACTCGGTGTCTGGAAAGCATGATGTGATGTGTATTGGAAGATGCTGGGGATGAGCAGGGCCCTGTGGGGAGAGGAGAGGATTCCTCAGTGACACTGGCCGAGAGGGGGGGAGTGTGGGAAGTGTCCCCAGATGGGACGGGCAGCCAGGGTGCCTGGGAGAGGCCGAACCAAAGAGGAGTCGGGCAGATTCAGCCTTGATGACAGAGGCCAGGATGCCTGGGAGCTGCAGACAAAGGCCTCAGTCGGTGGCTGTTGGAAGTTATAGTCTATGGTGTTCACTACAGTCCGCCTGCTGCCTACACCACTCCTGGAGGCCCCTACGCCAGCCCTTCCTGGTTGTAACCCCATAGGTTGAGCTCAACTTGGCTGAGATGCAATCGCTTTTGTGTATAAAAATCTCTAGACAAGAGTCCCTTTGGCAACCCTTTTCAGGCCCCTCCCAGGTTCATTTGCCTGGAGCTTTTTGCTTCAGCTTTACAGTAAATGCTGCTTCCCGCTTTCCCTCGACAATAAATACTTTGGCTCAGCCCTCTCCTGACGGCCCTGTAATTCTTTGTGGGCCGAGAGAAGAACCCACTGGCAGGCTGGATTGTCTCCCACAGTGGCTCGTGGGGCAGGACCCTGGAGAGCGACTCACAGGGCCGCTTCGGGCTGGGCTCCTCCAGCAGTGAAGGTGTGCAGGCCACTGTCCTCCAGCATTTGGGGCTCACTGAATCCCCCATGACGACTGGGACCAGGGCTGCTGACCTTTGGGTCACTTTCTGAGCCTTGAAATGTCGGAGCAGTTAGAAAAATGTTCACAGTGTGTTTCAGTGAGTGTTTCTACATAAATACATAAAAAAATCTAAAAGTAGTATTACCCCTTCCAGGGCTGGGGATTTAGTTCAGTGGTTCCACTGCCGGCCTTGAGTTCGATCACCAGTACCAAAAAAAAAAAAAAAATTTCCCCTTCCAGTCAGTTTTAACCTGTAATAGAAGACAGCTTACTTCAAAGGGGGATTTTAAGGAATGAATGAAGGGTTTCTTTTAAAGTGAAAGAGTTTTCTTTCATATATTAAACTATCTTCCTGTTGTGCGTTTTCTTTGGGGAGCACACGTGTATCACCTTGTGATGGGTGAGGAGCCTCCTGACGGGGCTCCCTGCAGAGTGTGCCCAGTGACTCTGCTCCTTCAGGGTTTCCTCCCCTCTTTCCCATTCATGTGTGCATGATTACCCATCAGCCCCTTGGCTGCATCATGGGGCTGGATGGGCCTCTGAGGCTGGTGTGCTGCTGAGCTGCTTTTCCTGCTTCACTTTGTGGCAAGGAGCCCCTGGGGCAGTGGGAGGGGACCTGCAGCTGCAGAGGGGCCCCACTTGGCCACCCACCCCCAGCCCCGTTGCCCCTTCTGGGCCTGGGTGCCAGACATTTGAAGACCACCCACCTCAGCCAGCACCCTTACTTAGACGTGGGGCATGGTGGCCCGTAGAGGATCAGCACCTCACCAAGGTCTGTGCCTGCCACACGGGGCCATCTACGTCCTGCGTCTGTCATGTCTCCTCGTGTGTGTTCTTGGAGCTGTGTCCCTCTGTGCCCCCGGGACACCACTGTGGTGACCAGAGATGGGGTGGGGGGAGACCCGATGCCTTGGGCAGCGACTGCCCCTCTGGGAGTTGGGAGGGCCTGGCAGGCTGCAGCCATGGTGCCTGGCTGAGCCGGTGGCCAGGACTCCCAGCATCCACAGGGCCAGACCCGGAAGACTAAGGCCAAGACCCAACAGAAAAGCCCATCCTGGGTCCATCTGGGCCTTGCCAGTGTGGATAGCTGTCAGGTTGACTGAGGGACAAAACCTCGACCTTGGAGGCTGCTAGGAGGAATGGCGCAGGACTTTCCTCAGGAGACGCCTCTGTGACTCCTTGGGGAGGGGAGCCGTACAGCTAGCTGTTCCAGAACATTCCAGACCACCTGCTGCGACCCCCACAGACTCCAGCACAAGGAGCAGTGTGATGCCCCTGTGCTTTGAAAAAGCCCATCACCCTGGGGTGCAGGGTTCTCTCGAAGTGAGCAACTTGACTTAGCCAATTCAAAAGTGACTCCGACAAAGCGAGCCCGGTATTGCTTTAGAAGCTCTATTAACTCTTCCAAAATGATCAGGCACTGTTGAGTGAACTGCTACTTTGGAGCATTTAATGGCATCCTAGCACCTGGGGAAATGGATCTCACCTCATAATATCCTCTGAAGTGTGTGTCTGTGAGAGAGAGGAGAAGCGAGAACGAGGTGGGAGCTGTGGGAAGCACGTTTACATGCAGGGTCTATCTGCACCTCTAAAATGCGGATCAGCTGTCTCTCGTGGCCTGAATGAACAGGTGGTTCTACTTCTGTTTGGGGGACGATTAGCTGCACTTTCTTTAAAACGCTACCTGCTGCAACAGAAGGATGTCTTAGCCAGGCTCTCTCTGAGCTGCCGCCTCCCCAGCCGGCTTCCTAGCATGGGCCAGGCCATTGCTCACCCACCTGGGGCACCCATGGCACCCCCACTCTGCCTCTAATGTCTCTTGCCTCTCCCCTTTCTTGTCCTTGTGTCCGTCAAAAGTGCTCTCAAGGCAGGCTTGCTAGGAGGCCCTGGCGCCCACCTCCATGTTAACCACATCAAAGGAGGCGGACAGCAGTTCCCACGGGCTCCAGGGCAGGAAGCCCAGGAAGGACTCTGATTGGTCCAGCCTGGCCACATGAGCATGCCCAACCAATACCATGACCAGGAGGTGGGGTTTTCTGATTGGTCAGGGCTGGCCCATGTGGTTGGTAAGAAGTAGGCCATACTGAGGCTCATGGGAAGGATGCTTTCAGGTTGAGGATGGCTCATTTCAGAAGGGCAGTGTCGTGGCTGTGTCTACATGTCCCCCAAAGCCTCATGCAGTCACAGGAGGGGCTTTTTCAGAGGTGGCTGAACCTAGAGTATGACACTGGGATTGAGGGTGGGTGATTACTAAGCCAGTCTACTGATTGGTTTGGCAAGGGCCCAATCCTGGTAGCCTGGACACAATATAAGGGACAAAAGGAGGCTTGCCTTCCTCCTTGTTGCCTTTGCTACCTTCTGCCTGTCTGCCACGCCACCCTGCCTCGGAGCCAGCTGATTATGGACTGAAACCTCTACAACTGTGAGCTTAATAAACCTTTAACTTTTTCTTTTTTTTGGTACTGGGGATCGAACTCGGGTCCTTGCGCTTGCGCAGCAGGTGGCGAAACCACTGAGCTAAATCCCAGGCCCCGAAACCTTTAACTTTTGGTGCCGGGTATTTGTCTCACAATGAGAGAAAAGTAACTGGGACAGGCGGGAAAGGGTGCTGGCTGCACAGATGCCCAGAGCCAGGTGCTGAGTCCTGTCTCGAGTTACCTTAAGGTTGATAGGTCCACAAGTGGATGTATTCTCCCACCAGGATCCTTTCTGGATCACGGCCGGGTCCCAGAACACAAACATACGGCTAGGCCTTGAGTTTATTTATTTAGGGTTTTTGTTGTTGATTCATTTTGTTTTGTTTTTTGAGACAGGGTCTCATTATGTAGTTCAAGGTGACCTTGAATTCACTATGTAGCTCAGGCTGTCCTTGAACTCAGAGGGATATTCCTGCCTCAGCCTCCCAGGTGCTGGGATTACAGGTGTGCGGCATCTGCTTTCATGTTTGGCTTCACTTCTTCATCAGTGGCCTATTTGTCCTAGTGATACACTTCAAGTTGGATTTCAGGAATTCTGAAATATTTAGCCGAGTCATTCCTTCTGCCACAGTAGTGAGCTTGTGACACTGGAATGTCATGGCGACTTGTACTTTTCCACCTATTGTCCGTGGCTATTTTAATTCCTTACAGACTGACCTGCCTGCCAGGAAGGCTCTGCAGGGGAAATGCCATGCTGTCTGGCTTTTCCTGGCCATTGTCTTTAAAATGTGCAGCTTTTGGGCCCCCTGTCCACCCCTTTGCCGAAGCCTCTCCCTCGTCCAGGGCACAGCTTCTTCCTTCTTGGCTTTCTGTGGCTTCCCTCAGCTGCCACTTGGACAATCTAATCAGATAATCTTATGAGAAATGACTTCAGGCCACAGTTTGGCTTCGAGAAGCAGCGACACGTTGCTGTGGACCCACAGACAGAGGGGGCCTCTCCTGGGACAGGTGGCCATGCCACCGCAGCTGCTCCCCTGAACATGCTATCCTTGTGTGGTGCTGGTGGATTTATCTCCAACACACACCCGAAACTGCACTTTGCTCCTCTGCAGTCTGCCCTGCTTGTCCACCTCCAGAAAGCTCCTTTCCTGAGTTCTGCAAAACACCAACACTGGGTCAAATGTTTCTTCAGTGTTTGTTATGTTTTGGGTGCGTGACCAGGCACGTGTGTTTGTGTGCTCATGAGCAGGGCTGCAGACATCTCTGTCAACGGCCTGTAAAGTGGGGCTGGGCCTGAGTTTCCACAGCTTTGGTTGCTTCCCAGTGCCAGCCTCTCACACGGATTTACATCAGAGCCAGCCCTCAGTGCATACCTTAAAGTGGGCTCAAGACCTCTCTCAGCGTTTCCGAATGAGTTTCCTTCTGCTTTCTGCTTCCCAGCCCCGTGCATTGCTGCACAGAGCACAGGCTCACAGTCCCAGCACCCTCCCCTGAAGCTGGTTCTTAGGGCCCCAGAGCCCTTTGGGGTTTGCTGACCGCTGCACAGCCACAGCGGGAGACCTCGAGGTTGATTCCATTTCTTTCTGGGACCTCAGAGTGGGGTGGGCTTGAAGGTTCAAGGTCTGCACACACAAAACCCAGCGCTGAGGAACCTGGGAGTCGGGAGCCCCCTCCCAGGGATGACGGGCTCTTCCCAGAGCAGGGACAGACTGTGCCGGTCTAACAGAGAACTCCCAGTCATCTGCAGAGCAAGAGGCTGCTCTGAGGCCCCCTTCCTCCTTCCACCCCAAATCCTGACCCTCAGGAGCACAGCACACATGGGGAGGGTGGGTCAGGAATCCCCAAATCGATCCCTCGAGTGATGGAAAAATCCAATTTGACTTCTTAGAAACATGGGCTTCCTCCAGCAAAATTCTTCTGGAGTCTTTTTGGAAAATAGGCCACTTTAAAGTGGTTAAGACGTTCTTGGAAGCATTCTCACATGACTGCCCTGAGCACTTCATGGGAACATGAAAGCTAAAAATACAGCTCTGGTTTTTCTCTCCTTGCAATTTTGACATCTCTTCTATTAAAATGCTGAGGGAGCTAATATCTGATGATTAAATCTCCTACTTCGATTAAACACTTCAGAAGGCTTTTTTTTTAAGCTATGAGAAGATCGTTAGAGGGAGAGAAATTTGGCCTTGTTAAAGTGTCCAGCGCCATTAGAGGTTGATGATCTCGCATGGTGAATGCCCTCATTGTGACAGTGGGGTCGCCTTGTGGTCAGAGCAGTGTCCTGGGAGGAGGTGGGCGCTGCCAGGGGATCCTGATGTCTCAATCCTGCCTCCTAAGGCAGGCTGAGCTCCTCCTCTGGTGACGTTCAGAAGGGTCAGGTCACGAAGGAATCCCATCCTCACCTCACCAGATGCTGCAGGTGTCCTCCACGGGGTGCTGCCTTCCATGCCCGCATGAGGATGGGAGCCCGGGTGGGGCTTATCTGCATCCGTGGGACACGCGTCATTGGTAGACTTCACGTGCACAGCCGTGTATGCCACGGTCTGCACCTGCAGTGTCCCCAGGCCCACATCCATCTGCTGGAGGCTTGCGATTCCTGTTCGTCCGCTGTGTACAATCTTAAATGGCGGATTGTTTTTTGTTATCGACCTGTCAGATTTCTTTTTTTTTTTTTTTTTTGGTACCAGGGATCGAACTCGGGTCCTTGTGCTTGCGCAGCAGGCGGCGAAACCACTGAGCTAAATCCCCAGCCCCGACCTGTCAGATGTCTTTATAGGGTTTAGTCATCAAGGCTGTGTGGTTGAATCACACATATATAGTACTGTAGTCTGATTTTACCAGATTGATGTACTATATTAGCCTTAGACCATCACCTTCAAATGTTATATACTTTAAAACAATTTGCATCTGCTGAAGATTTGCTAAAACTCACCTGGAAATCTATCTCAGAAGTTGGAGTGGGGGAATTTTGACTACTCGTGCAATTTACATGAGAGATAATGGGTTTATTTGGGCTTTTTATTTTTTCTTGATTCAGTTTTGAAGATTTTTACTTTTCTAATGGTTATCAATTCCATTGCTATTTTCTGTCTCATTGGTTAAAGATACTCAGACTGTCTTTTAAATGGGTTTTAACTTACATTCTACATTTATTCTTTTTTTTTTTTTTTTTTTTTGGTACTGGGGATTGAACTTGGGTCCTTGTGCTTTCGAGGCAGGCTGCAGAACCACTGAGCTAAATCCCCGGTCCGTTACATTTATTCCTAATACGTGGAGCATATGGTATAAAGTACACCAAATGACTGATATTCATTAAGTCAGAAAAGGAAAGTAAAGAGAAATTTACATCAACTTATAGCTGCTGTGATGAAATACGAATGCAGATTTTATCACTGAAAAAACTCCTAAGTGTTTCTTAAACTTAAACTGAACTGAGAACTTTTTCACACCTTAATTAGAAAGAAAGCAAAACAAAACAAAACCCAGAAAAAAGACAATGTAAGTTGATTGGCCACTGAGAGAGCAAGAGCTTTTGACAGAGACCTGCACCACATTGCGGAGAGGCAGGCGAGGTCTGGCACCAACTTGTTACCTGGTTGCCCTGCAGAGAGGCAGCCGGCAGGGGACAGAACAGGCGGAGGGGATGTAACACACCGTGCTGCAGACACACCCGGGAAGTGTGGCCGGTAGAGCCGGTTCTGGAGGGATCTCAGGGTCCCTCAGACAATCGAGGAAGGGAAAGCGTGTTGGGTGTTGGGGGTTCACACAGGTTACTGGGGGCATGGGGCTTTCTTGTTTTTCTCCTCAACTTTTAAGTAAAAATATCTACAGCTGGCTGCGGACCCAGCGTCTTCTCTGTTTCCAGGTGAGACATTGTTACTACAGGTGGTTACAGTATCAGGTGTGATGCCCTTTCATTCTTCTTAGTCACAATTTGTTTCCTTCCTCCTTCTCATTTTCTTTCCCTCTCCTAATCATCCTGGCTAGAGATTTACCAACTTTATTAGTTTTTACCAGGAACTCCCTGTGTTTTTTCAGTCCTGGAGATGGAACTCAGGGTGTTTATATTGAGATACATCTTCAGCCCTCTGTATTTTTTGTTTTGACACAGGGTCTTGCTGAGCTGCCCAGGTGGGACTCATGCTTGAGACTCTCCTGCCTCAGCTTCCTAGAGGGCTGGGATCACAGGTGTGCACCACTTCATCTAGCTAAAAAACCCACTTTTGAGTTTTTAATTGCTGCTAGGGATGAACGGAACTGTGACACAGCTGTCGTTGGTGGTCACACATTCAAGTAGGCCTGGGATTGCTTGTTGTTTGCATTTTCATTTCCTAACCCCAGGTCACCTAGGAGAGCACTGTAGTTTTCTAAACTTCCCTTTGACCTGTTTGCATTGTTGACTTCTAACTTAATTGAATTAAGGTTTGAGGACAAACTCTGGATAATGGCAATTTTTAAGATTTGCTGAAACATTTTTTGTTGTTTTAAAACCTTCATCTACAGTGATCTAACCTGGATCCACATGCGTGGAGATGAAGTGCAGGTTCTCCTTCTTGGTGCCAGAGTGCTGCCCGCTGCTCTGGGCCTTTTGCTTGACCCTGCCAGGACCCACTGGGAGGGCTGGCACAGGGAGAGGCCAGCAGTGAGAGGGGACAGAATCCAGGTGGGGCTGAGCAGAGCATGACCATTTGGGACATCGTGTTCTCGAGTCCTCTGTTCCTGTCCTGTGTTTATTATTTCCTTCCTCCTGTTTTCTTTGTGTTATTTAGTGGTTATTTTTCTAACTTCTTCCATCGACAGCTATTGTAGTGTATTTCTGGATGTCCCCTCAGGATGCCCCCCCAAACCCTCATGTGACCATACGTGGGGCTTCTCAGAGGTGGCTGGGTCTAGGGGTTGTGATGCTGGGGTTAGATGTGTGATGCTGAGATCAAAGGTGTGTGATTACTGAATTCCGCTGATTGGTTTGGCATAGTTCTGGGTAGTGGATAATGGGAAGGCCCTCCCTGGGTGTGAGTGCTACCCACCCTAAGGGCGTCTAGCCTGGAAAGAATATAAGGGACAGAAAGAGGGCTGCTGTGGTTGCCTGCTGCTGCTTGCTGCCTAGCTGTCTCCTGTCTGCTCTGCCATGGACTGTTTCTCCTCTGCCATGCCACCCTACCTTGGAGCAGCCAACTATGGACTGACACCTCTACAAACTGTGAGCCAAATAAACCTTCCCTCCTTGAACTTTGAGTGTTGACTATTTTGTCTCAGCAACAAGAAAAGTAATTACAACACCCTCCAAAGCCTTACATGCTCGTAGGTAGGGTTTGGGGGAGGTGACTGGATCATGGGTGTCTGATACTGGATTAATCCACTATAGGTTTATAACTGGGTGTTTATAGCTGATGTTGGGAGGTGAAGCCTGATGGGAAGAGGTGGGCATGACCTGAAAGAATATATATATTTTGCCAAAAAATATATATACATACTTTAGGAAAAGAAAAACTTGAATAAGTATTTTAATACTAAATTTATTGAGACATCATATTAATACATGCTACCTTTGGCCTCTACAATTCCAAGAGCTGCCCAAAGCAGTGGCCATTCACTTCTAGACATTTATTAGTACGGTGACCTGCTGCTTGAGTAACCTTGGTCACTGAGATTGCTGCACACGTATTACCAATTTCTTCTCTAAGGACCAGCAATAAATGGCCAATAAAGGGTTTTCTGCAATGAGTGACATCTGCTAGGGTCCCATATTTTTCTTTTCCTGAAGCGCGTATACACTTTTTTGGAGTTTTATATATACATATCCCTCCGCCTCTCTTGCTAGCTCTCTGCTTCCTTCCTGCCAGGCCCTGAGCAGCTCTCCTCCACCAGGCCCTTCTGCCATGCCACCCTGCCTTGGGGCAGCTGACTGCAGATTGAAACTTCTACAAACTGTGCACCATAATAAACCTTTCTTCCCTTAGCTTGTGGGTGGTGGGTATTTTGTCCTAGCAACAAGAAAGTAACTACAGCAGCTTAATTCATTATTTTTCTAGCCTTTCCTCTTTTTCAGTGGAGGTGTTTGGTGTTTGCAATATGTCTTTAAGAAACATTTTATCTACGTCTTTCCAGATTTAAGATAGCTTTAATAGGGCTAAAATGCTGAAATATTTTCTAACTTCAGTATCATTCCTTCTATTGCCCACGGACAAGTTGGAGTGTATTTCTTAACGCCCAATTATATGTCCTCTCTCCCAAGCTGTCTTTAGTGGTTGATGATTAACTTCATGATGGACAAAGAAGTTGATGTTAATCAAATCAAACTTTTGAAGTGTGGGGGGCTTGCTGTGTGCCCAGATTTAGGTAAACTTTGGTAAGTGGTCTTCCTACAAAACACCTGTGTGAGGGGCCGGGGATTTAGCACAGTGGTTCCACCACCTGCTTCGAAAGCGCAAGGTCCCAAGTTGGATCCCCGGTCCAAAAAGAACCAAACAAACCTGTGTTCTCTCAAGTGATGGGTGCTGTAGGTGCTCACCTGGGTCCCTGTATTTCGGATGCTTTGTCCAACTCGGTTTCCTGGGGACGGAAGCCACGGGAAAACCAGCCAGCAGTGCGGCAGGGCTGGGGCCGGTGTCCTGGTGGCCCTTAGTGTTCTTCCTGCTGGGTGAACCTCTGTGCTGGGTGGCGACACTCTTAAATATTATTAGTGATTCTGCTGTCAGTTTATTTTCTCTGACATCAGTGTATATTCCTTGGTTAGTATCTGTCTGTCTCTCTATTTTAATAAAAAAATTCTAAACATAGAAGTAGAGAAACTAGCATAAAAATCATAATGTATCTTCAGAGAAGCTTCAAGAATTATCAGCAAGCCTATTTTTGTCTTTTGTTCTTTTTAAATAGTTTGGTTCTTGTTCTTCCCATTGAGATGTTTTTCAGAGGACCAAACCATTCATTCACTCACCCACCCACCCACCCATCTATTCATCTACTAATTGTTTCTGAGTCAAACATCTCTGCCGTTAGTGTATTCTTTCTTTTTAATTTTTTTGCTAAGCATAAGTGGTTTTTTAAAAAATTTAATAGCTCTATTCTTGATTTCTAAGCAGTTCTTTTAAAAATATTTTTTTTGGTTGCTTATTTAATAACCTTTTTCTTTTGAAACGTTAGAATGACTTTCTCAGTTATTTCTGCCAAAATGTGCTATAAAATTAATTTTATTTGACGCACACGCGTGCTCCAGATGTGAGGCTGCCAGCTGGCGTGGGAGTCCCCCCCGAGTTTTGGGACTGTGCTCCCAGGCTCCCTTAGGTGAGCACTTGTGGCCCTGTCCCTCTCCCTCTCCCTGGCCTCACTGACCGGCAGCCCCGTGCCCCCCTTTTTCCCAGGCGCCCTCCTCCTCCCTGGGGCCCGGGACACAACCAGCAGCTGCCAGTGCTGCCCCTGTGAACCTGTCACTCTCAGCTGTTTACTCATCTGCTTCACCGGGGGCTGCCAGACCCTCCACTCTCCAGGCAGCAGCTAGCCATGTCCCTGCCACATGCTGATCTCCAGCACCTGCTTGGGTTGGAGCCTGCTGGCCTGCGGCTCTGCACTCCGTGCTGTGCCCAGGTCACGCCTGGCTTTGGCTGTGGATTTCCTGCTTTAGATCTTAAGTTCAGAGCAGCACGATGATCCAGCGCTGACTTGCCCAGGAACCCCAGGCTCCGTTTAAATGAAGAGATCTGGGGACACGCACGCTGGCCCTGGTCATGTGGGGGGACCAGAACAGCGCCCAGGCCAGCCGCAGCTTGCAGTCAAGCAGGCTTTGAGACAGTCACGCATCAGGCAGGCATGCAAAAGCCAGGCAAACAGGGTGGCCAAAGTCAGTGGTTTATTAGAAAAGGTGAAAGTATGCGCGTGTGGTATGTGATGTGTATATGCCTGGTGTGTGTGTGTGTCTAGAGGACTCAAGTGGGGTTCCCGGAATTAACACGATGTTAGGGGTCCACTAGAAAACACTAGGCCTCACGTTTTTAAAGAACCTTACAGATGAGAAGTGGGGGAAGCGGCTTTTAGTGCTACGAACAGTGTTTGTGCACAGGAGTGAAAGGCCCCTCAGATGGACCCTGGTCTGCTCGCGGAGCCCAGCTGCAGTGGGGTGCAGTGTGCCTGTTGGGGTGGAGGGAGGGGGAAATCAAGGCCACAATAAAGCTGCTGGGTCCCACATTTGCCTGCGGGAAGGAGCTGGCCCCACCAGCCAGTCAGAATGTGGGGTTAGATTCAGCCTTTTCTCCAAATTATATGGCTTGCAAACCAAGGGCTCAAACTCAGCCTCAGCGCAGCTCGCTGTCTGACGCCTCCGATGGAGTGTGGGCTCTCAGGCCTTGCTGCCCGCTGTGTGCAGCTGGCGGAAGCACCGTTCGATGTGTTCCACGGGGTGTCCTAGTGCTGTGCTCCGTGGGACTGCCCGGGCCGCTTCCGGCTCGTCACAGTGCGAGCGTTTACACCACGAACACTGGGGATTTTCGTGACCCCAGCAACCTGCTGCTGAACTCTAGCCAGCATCCCTGTGCTTGAAGCTGCAGACGGTTAGCTTTCCAGGCCTTTGTGTTATCTCACTCACAAAAGAGGCGAGATGACTCTCTTCTTCAAATGTATTTCGGTATCTTCCTTAAACCAAAGATGGCCAAAGTGATCATGCCCCCAAACCCAAACTATTTCAAATATAAGAGGGACAACTGACGTCAAAGAAAAGTTGTCAATTTCTTAGAAACCAACTAAAAGTAGAGGAAAACCCTTCAGCAATACAGAAATAATAGGGTAGGGTTGACCGTAACCTGAACCAAAGGAAAAAGAACGAGCTAGAATGATGGCCTCTAGCAGAAAGAAAACTGGCAGCAAATTTCATGGTCACACACTGGGGAAGAGCTGGGTAAATTATGTGCCTCCAATCTGATGAGGACTAGGCAGCTAATAAAAGGGTGGTTAAGTACGAGTTCCATGTGGGCCTTGCACCTCCAGGGTGGCATTGTGGAAAGCCTGAGGCTGGACAGTTCTGGGTGCAGGAGCCCGCAGGAGCAAGCTGTGGACAGTGGTCAGGTGCCCTGGCCCAGGACGCAGTCGGACAGGGTGAAATCTGCTGCTCTCCCCTTGCCACGGGCCCCTGGACTGGCTGCAGACCCCCTTGTGCCTCAGTCTCCACATCTGTCAAGTGGGGGCACTTCTGGGGTGGCAGCCTTGTGAGTTTAGCTGTGGAAGTTCCGCAATGCAAGAACTGCTATCCCCCCCAGCCCCATCCTGTCCTGGGATGGAAGTGCTGACCACGGGTGGGCATTTGGTGAAAGGTGACGGCAGTTTGAAGACTTTTCAGAATGATGGGACAGTTACACAGGTTCTGCGCTTGGGAGGAAGTGTGAAATGTTAAAGTTTAGTTTACAAAACGTCCCGGCCAGTCCACATGGCCATCCTGAAGTCCATATTTCTATTTTCCTTACCTCTAAGGCCACCAAGGAGCCACATGGGTGGCTGGCTGTGCTGGGGACGCTTCTGTCCTCCCAAGCTCTTTCTGGGCCTGTTGTACCCCGGAAGCTGCCTGTGACAAGAGCAGCTGGGCTCCTAGCAGCAAGGAGGGCAGTCAGAAGGGGCCCTGCTGCATCCTCAGCTTCTGGGGAGGCAGGGCCTGGGTGATTGTGGAGGGCGTGGAGGAGAGTGACCAGCAAGTCACACAGAGAAGGCACCAGGCAGCCAGCGGTGAAGAAAGTGACTGTCAAACACCCAGCAAACCTGCAATTACTGGGAGCTTTGGCTGCAGCAAGAACAGAAACCCGGGAGGGCAAGTCAGACAGAGCTCAGCAGGAGCAGCCCCAGGAGAGGCGTCTCCTCGCCTCAGAGTCAGCCCACCTCTCTGTGCATCTGTCCACCTGCCAGTCCCTTCCTTCCTTCCTTCCTTCCTTCCTTCCTTCCTTCCTTCCTTCCTTCCTTCAACACGATGTCTTGAGTGTGGTTGCCTTGAATGAGTCGAGCTCACTCACTGCTTAACAGAAGCAGGGGAAATGGCAGGAGGACCAAGAGACAGAGGAAGGAAGAAGGAGGGCAGGGAACGGGACGTACAAGGAACGAAGATGCATTACGTACATGTGCCAACTCTCCACGACAAATGTGATCATTATGTACTGAACACACGGACAAATAAAAAATATTTTTAAAGCAGGAAAGATTTCGCAGTGGATTTCAGTGGAGAGCTGGCAGTCACAGCCAGGAGTCAGCCCGCCCCTGAACTTGGGACCTGGCACCCACTGCTCTGGGGTGGGGGCAGTGGCTGCAGGCCTGGGGGTGCCTTGGGGTCAGGAGTCACTGTCTCCTTGCTGAGCTGAGGCTGTGGCGAGGCAGCTTTGCAGGGGGCTGTCCTGCACGTGGGCCATGGTCTGGCACCTGCTGTGCAGTGCAGCCTGTGATTCAGACTCTCTGGAAGGGAAACACAGGGCATCCACACACTGGCCCAGAAACCAACGGAAATGCTGGCACGCTGGCAGGGGACAACCAGCACTCCGGTGCAGATGTGCCGTGTGCCTGCAGAGAGCTGAGGGCGCAGTTCTGGACTCTGCGCTGCTGAGGGGCTGGGGCGAGCTCCCCTGGGGACAACCTAGCCCCTGTGACCTTAGCGGGGCGTGGCCAGGCGCCTGGGGCCAAAGTGAAGGCCACTACTCGGTCCCCACTTCCCGCTGCCCTTCGGCTCTGCCCATCTCTTACCCGAGTGCGTTTGCTTGTAGGCCGTAGTCCCTCAGTGTCCACGGGAAGGGGCTCCACACTCCCCGGATACCAACATGCACAAGACCCTCCTGTGAGTGGCACGTGTCTGTGTCTCCTGCACGGTTCCCCACGAGCTCCAAATCATCGCACCTGGGTCCCTTTCGACGTCTCCCACAGGGAGTGCTGTGCTCGGTGGGTGCGCCGTGTTGGTTAGGGAGTGATGACAAGGGGAAAGTCTGTGAGTCTTAGCTCAGGGGCAGTTTATTTCCCCAAAATGTTTTCCACCTGGGGTTGGTTGAGTCTACAGATGCAGAAGCCATGGGTGTGGATGGGACACGACGCTCACGGATCATACCTGGCCACCAGGTCCTTGCAGGGACAGCAAGTCACGTGGGCCCTCGGGGCTCGATAACAAGTGGCTACACATCCAGCTTTCCAGCCCTGGGGACCTGAGGGTAACACACAGCCCGCCCTCCATGTGCTGTCCACAGATGGGGTTCAAGGAGGTTTCCCAGGCGGAGGCGGGGACAGTTAGTCCCACCCCAGAAAAGTTGTAGGCTGGCTGATTACTGTTCAGAAGAAAAAGCTTCACGATGCCTCAGTGAGCGGCATGAAGAGGTTTATTAGGTGGAATCAAATGGTGCACACGCAGAACGAGTGTGGCTCTGGGCGTGGTTCTGGGTTGGGTTTTCTGTGGTGCAGGGAGTCCTTCAGATGGGTGATCCAGGACGTGTGATTCCTCCTCCTGCCTGGCAGGTCACCCATGTGACATGAGTGGGCTGTATTAGAAAGAACTCATTTCCCTGTGTTTGAGGCTGAGACACGCTGCCTGCTTTGTGAGAGGAAATACCATTTATAGGAGAAAAGCATTGGCCCAAGCTTATTGCATCTTTAAGACCCTTAGGAGTTTGTTTTTTTTTTTTTTTTTTTGTGGTACCGGGAATCGGACTTGGGTCCTTCAGCTTACGAGACAGAAGGTTGTTTTTTTTTTTGAGTGAGTTTTGTGGAAGAGAAAAAGGCTTGGGTAACTTTTGTGTCCCAAAGCTGCAGTTTTTCAGTTTTTCTTAAAAGTACAATCTTAAAATTGTGATTTTTTTCTTCCTCTTCCCGACCTATCTTCCTGTTTTCTATCCTACCTCAATATGGCAGTGACCCTGGGCAAGATCAGAACACCTCAGGTGAGGACTGTCCATCTAGACCCCAGCTACCTGCCTCCCCGCCTCTGGGACCCGCTGGACCCCAGGGTGGCCTTGGAGCTTTGGCTCTGTCTTTTCTGGGCTCCTGTGCTGCCCAGGTGGCCCTGCTGTCCTGGCCACATGAACAGGCCCTGGTGGCTCGCTTGAGTCTTAGCCAGCTTCCTGTGCCTGAGATCAGAGGGTACCTGCTTCGTATCTGCTTCCGTTCCAACGGTGTGAGGTGCTCGTGTGTGTTTTCCTTTCCCCACGTCCTGAGATCATGCAACCCATACAATGGCTACAGGGACCTGTGGCTGTCTGTCGGGCACATCTTCAAACCTCTCTTCCCGCATTTTGGTTTGACAGGAGCCCTGTGACTTCCCACTCAGCCCATCTTGCCTGACCAGCTGGGGACAGGAAGCTGCTGTTTCCTGGGAGACCTATAAGGGCAACGGCACCCCATGGCCGGGAGCTACACGGGTCTCGAGCCTAGGAAATTGGCTAACTTTACCCCATGCCGGGGAGAGAGTAGTGCCAGGCAGTTACAATCTTTGCATGACCAGATCTTGCTGTTCCCTGGCCTTCTCTGGATGCCTTGAAAACATTAGGTGGTCTCCTGGCAGAGGCCCAATCCTGGGGGCTTCTCAGCCCGGGGCTCCTGCTGAACAGCCCTGAAGCAGGTCTGTGCCAATGCAGCCAGGGCCCAGGAGAATGGCAAAATGTCCACGCGGGCCCCGGTCCGGAGTCTGCCCCTGGCTGCCAAGGGTGCTGGGTGAGCAGGTCTGTGGGAAGATGAAGGCAGGAGCTGGCCTGGTGGCTCCCTCCTCCCTCCCTGCCTTCAGGGCCCCACTGAAGCCTGCTTTCCAGGGCCCACCCCATCCTTGAGGCCTCCTCCCACCACACCCAGTTCCCCACATCCCTGCTGTGTGTTTCCCTCTCTCACCCCTTCCCTTTTCTTTCTAACACCGCAGCCTCCTCCTGCAGGTGGGCCAGCGTCACAGGCCCCTGGAGCTCTCTCTTCGAGAAAGCACAGGTGGCTCAAGCCAGGGGTGGCTTCCTTAACTCCCAGCGGGGACCTTCTTCCTATCTCCCCTTATTTTTAGTACTGAAAAGGGAAACCCCTGAATCTAGGACTATCTCTCTGTGAGCTCTGTCCTCCAAAGGCATTTACACTTTCCTGCTCTCTGCCTGGCTTCCTTCCTTCCTGCCTCTGCCCAGAATGTCCCAGAGGACAAACTCCAGGAAAACCAAAAATTCAACCTGGTGCTCCAAAACAGGCTGCTTTGGAGAACCAACCCGTCCTTTTGCACCTAAAACACCAATCGTCATGAGCTCCATTTTACTTTGTTCACCATGCTCTTTACATCAGGAGGACCACGTTCACTCATACTTCCATAACCCAGCTCTTCCTGCTGCTCCTGAGGCTGGATGCCTGTGAAGGGCAGACCCCAGGCCCACACATGCAGGACACTGTATCCCCCAAGAGGGCCATGCAGCTATCTCAGGTGCCAGAATCAGGTAGGGAGAAGGTGGCAGAGCTCAAGGACACCAGAGAGGGCAGTGAGAGGGCAGATGGCCAGAGGATCCCCAGAAGGAGGGTGAAGGGAGCTGGAGGGCAGGGTCCTTCCCTTCCCAGCATGGCCGAGGCTGCCAGAGTGTGAAGGGTGTCAGAGCATTGGCTCAGCTGCCATCGTCACCCAGAGCTGCCTGCCAGGCTCACCTCCCTTGCTTGTCGGGAGCCTTGAAGTTCTCCTCCAGCCCTGTGTCCTTTGGGCAGCAAAAGAATGCGCTGGAATGTTCTTGGAGGAGTGGATGAGGCAGGTGACATGGGCTCAGGCTTTTGTTCTGGTTTCTTGTCCCATGGTTTACCAGGATAAATAGCAGAACCCCCACATGAGACCCTCGTGGACCCGAGCAAGCCCACCCCAGGCTGGGCAGCCCCAGATGTCAACCATAGATCAGCCCAGCAGGGTGTGGAGTTGGCAATGGGTTGTGGACCAGACAGGGCTGGATATACCGGCCCTCAGCCTCCCACCTCCAGTGGCTTAGCACTGCCACTAGATGAGGCTGGAGATTTCTCCTAAAGAGGAGATGGGGACCCCACTCACCCCAGGTAGGTTCTTAATTCTTGTCACAGAAAAGCGTGTCAGTGAGGGGCACAGGCAGATTTATTAGGCAGAATCACAGAAGTACACACCCACAGAGAAAGGACGCAGGTGCTGGAGAGGTAGACCCACTGTAGTCAGGGGTTGAGGGTCTTTATGTGGTCTTGGGGACCCCTCAAGATGGAGGGTCCTGGGTGTTTTTGAGTTATTTGTCATTTATCTAGTGTCTGTTTCCTTGGTTTTCCTGTTGCTGGAACATAAAGCCCTATAACTCCAAGGAGGAGAGGTCTATTTGTTTCACAGTTTCAGGGGTTCAGTCCATTGCAAGCTGGCTCCTAGGGGTATCACGGCAGAAGGGTGTGGTGGAGCAAAGATGCTGAGTTCATGGTGGCTGGGAAGCAGAGCAGGGGAACAGTGCTAGACAGAGAGGGGCAGGAACCAGACACACTACCCAGGGTCATAATCCATGACTACCCAGATACACCAGGAATTTTGTTTTACTAATCCTCTGAGCATTTCTTTATCCAGTCAAGTTGACAGATCAGGGTTACTGGTCAGTGGGCTAAAGCAGAAACTGACCCTATCAACCAGGTTAGAGTGTAGAAAGTGTGGATGTGTTGGAAATTTGGAAAATGATACCTAATGAATAGTACTATTTTTTTTTTAATTTATGGGCTTATAATATCAGAAGGAAAACACGGGCCAAATGTGTGGACCTTTGATATCTTTAAGACTTAGGAATTTAGGACTGAGGAGTAATGGAGGGAGAAAAAAACAGGCCTGGGGTGAAAAAGTCATTGTAACCTTGGGTAACTGATTATATTTTGAACCTGCAGTTTTCTCAAAATTATAATTTTAAAATTACAAAGTGTGATAAAAATACAGTGTGTCTAAATAAAAACGCACTATAATAAAAGACGCATTGCCATAAGTCCCCCTCAGAATCCTCCCCCTCACTCTGAGCACACTCATCCCATGGTCCCTACCACTTCCTGCAGCAGCTCTGGAGTCCTCTTTCCTGAGTGTCTTTTGTTGCGCTGTCCTGGCTCTTCCTCGATGTCCTGAATCAGTCCCAAAGAGTCCCCTTTCATGGTCATTTTGACTGAGGAAGACCTGGAAGCCACATGGTGACAGATCTAGTGGATAAGGTGGATGAGGACCCAGCGTCGTGTTTTCACAAGCTGCCTTTCCATTGGGTGGGACTCAACAGCAGCGGTCACCGTATTTTTTATCACAACCCGTAAAGACACTCAGGAAAGAGGACTGCAGAGCTGCTGCCGGAAGTGGTAAGGAGGATGGGATGAGTGTGTTTGATGCAAGGGGAGGATTTGAGGGAGATCCTTGCCAATATGCCTTCACTGTAATAAATGTTTAAATGTAGCTATTCACTGTATTATTTGATCCCCCCTTGTTCAGTTTCCTTGTCTCCTTTCTACCTGTCTTTATTCCTCTATCCCACCTCAATGCCAGTTCCCTGGTCCTGGATCCCAGGCCCAGCCATCCTGGTGTAGGTCTGGGTGCTGTGTGGGCCTCACGAGCTCCTGAAGCAGCCCCTCCTGGGCAGCCTGGTACCACATGGTGTCTGAAGGAGCCTGGCAGTGCTGTGGGCCTTTGGGTGACCCCAACTCAGGGAGGGGGGTAAGGCCAGGCTCCTCCGCAGTGGACACAGGCGTCCTTCCTGCTTGGCTATGTATTTGTGTCACCCCACGAGCCGATCAAACCAGGGTGCCCGGAACTTCCCCTCAGAATCTCAGAGGGAGCCCAGGTGGGAGGGGCCAAAGGGGGAGGGTGGAGGTGGGTTCCTGGGGCTGGGGACTTGGGGACAGTGTCACTGCAGGAGGAACGGGAAGCCAGGCCTGGGAAGCGCAGGGCAAGTGACCCTTGTCACAGATTCCTGAGCTAATGAGGAGAAGGGGAAGGAAGGAAGACACAGTCTCGCCTTCCCGAGTGTCTGTGACCTGGGGCTAGACTGGCAGTTCCCTGGAGGGGACAGCAGTGGGAATGCAGAATGGCCCTCGAGCAGCAGAAGCCAGTGCTGGTGCCCACTCCGGGCAGTGCCACTCTGGGCCCTTGGCCATGTGAGGCACTGGGCAGGGTGGGCACAGGCCTGGAGCCCCAGGGGGACCAGCATGGAGCGGGCTGGCCAGGGGCACGAGGCGGGTGGAGAGGCAGGAGGCAGCACAACTGTGGGCTCGGGGACCAGTTCTCCAGGTGACGTGGGTCCAGCAGGCTCTAGGGACAGCGGGGTCACCGGCACTGGTCACAGACCTCGGAGGGACCCTTGGGGACCCACCCTGAGCAGCAGCAGCTGGAAACCCCCACCGGGGGCCAGAGCTGGCCCCGCCTCTCCATCTCTTCCGACATCAGCGTCAACCTTGCTTCTTCGGGAGCCCTGACAGCACGTGACACTACCTGTGTTTTTAATGGAATGGTTTGTAACAACATTGTGATGTCAATTAAGTTGCCATTCGGTCTATTTTGGGTCGTTTTTTAAAATGGAAGATTTTACACAATTGTGGGCTGAGTGGGGGGTGGTGATCTTCCGTATGGATGTGCCACATCAGGAGAAATGGTGCAAATGATTTTTACGACAGAGACAGTGCTGCCCACACGCCCAGACTGAGCCCTCACCAAAGCCGGTGACTGCACGGGCAGGGTCAGAGCTGGCCCGCAGCACCCAAACCCGGGCTGGTTCCTCGGGTCCTGATAACAGAAGTCTAGGAAACAGTGCACGCATGCAGGAAGATGAAAGTGGGGGGCAAAGCTAGGCGAGAGGCGACACTGTTGGGGGGACAGACTCATGTCCTCACCTCTGCGGGAAGAGTATGTGTGCTCAGAGAAGGTCCAGAGAAGGGAGTTTTAGCCACACACACACAATACCCACAAAATACAAGCCTCTTATAAATCTGCTCAGAGCAGAGTAAATCCTAGAGAAAATGGGTGCAAGAAGAGAGTCTTTCAATGGAAAATTGGAAGTTACAAAAAAATCATTGAATGCCATCCTCGAAGCTACGGCAGCAGATGGAGGACACAGGGCCATAGCTTCCGGGCAGGTCAGCAGGAACATCCGGAAGAGGACAGAGAGAAAATGGGGGGCAGAACAAAGCGGAAAGTGCACTGGATGTGAAACCGTCAGAATGGGTGTGGGACTCCCAGAAAAGGGGGAGAGGGAGGCGGAGGAGGAGGAGGAGGAGGAGGAGGAGGAGAGAAAAAGAAGGGAGGAGGGAGAGAGGCAGCATTTGGCCAGATGATCGTTTTCTAAATCTTATGAGAGACATTAACCCACGGACAGATTGAGAAACCTAATCCAAACAGAATGAATAATTTACAGAAATCATACGAAGGCACAATTCTGGGCAACTATCTATACATGAGTGTGTAAAATGAACACTCATCATTAATAGATGATTTTAAGCCTCTTGCCCTGTGCAGGCATTCACTCTCTGAAATAACCAAGAGCTCAAAGAAGAAACTGCGTGGTGTCATGGCCCCACTTTTCCCCGGTAATTGCTCGCCCCAGCTGTCACCATCAGATGCCATGTGGCTTTACTCTAGATGTTCCCTCAGAAATCCTGCTCCGCCCTTCCCCGATTCCTCATAAACTTGGATGAATTCACTTTTGCTGTAATTTTTTTCAGCCTGTGTCATAAAAAATGAAATTCTAGCTGAGGATTTAGCTCAGTGGTTCCCCACCCTGCCTCATAAGCAGAAGGTCCCGAGTTCGATCCCCAGTACCCTAAAAAAAAAAAAAAAGAAAGAAAGAAAAGAAATTCCACCGTGTTCAAAAATGTAAACTCTGTAATCTGAGCAAAAACAGGAAACGTGGATTTTCATACTGGGGTCGCTGCAGACAGCCAGGTCATAGGTGCTATTTTTATGCCCAGGAACCTGGAAGAGGAAAGTACTGCCCTCTCGTAACCTCCCTGGCTTCCGGCTTCCGCAGCCCCTGGCCTGGTAGGCAAGATCGTCACCCTCAAGAGCACATTGTGTTTATTTTAAAACAATCCTCGTGACATAAGAACGAAACTGGATGAATCGTCCTTTATGATTTGGGGTCTTTTGCATGTCTGCAGAATTTGAAGTTCTGCTGTTCTTCCCCAGTTCCTCATACTGAGTCGCAGGCACCCACACTACACTTTTCTAGTGAAAATATGTACTTTAGCATAACGGTAGCCAGCGTTGCGCCTCAGTAGCTGCGCCAGGGGAATGCAGGAAGCGATCTTTGTGTTCACCCACTTGGTAGGATGGACGGCAAGGTGTATGCACGCTTGTCAAAGTGTAAACGGGTGAGTTTTACCCACATTATGCACCTTGTTATATTTTTGTGTATTTATAATTTTTTATTAAATGCTCTCTTTTGATTTTTCTTGTAGAATCGGCCCAATTTAGTACAATGTCGCCTGAAAATCTGCTTTTACAACTTTGGGAGGAGGTTGAAAGTGAATCATCAGGTGATTCAGCTACCAATGATGACTTGGATCGTGTGAGCCAAAGAAGTTACCAAGAATGACAGATATGACAGACAGATACGGCAGAGAAGTACAAAACAAAGACCTTGATTCAGATGGGGAAGAAAGTAGTAATGTAAATAAATATTTGAGTAGTCAAAATGCTACAAATGGTCACATATACCTTAATGATCCAATGTTAGAGGTTCTTGCCAGGGGTGAAAGCTATCGGATGGAATGCCGACACTGTGACTCAATGTTGGAAATTGTTTGTAATGGATAATATGCTACAAGATGTTTTGAAATACATTAATACTGAGATACAAGAAAACATTCTATATACATCAGTAGTAATACTTAAAAATATACTTATCACGATACTTCACTATCTGAACTAAAAGTTCATAGCAGGACTTTATCATTCTAATCATCAGAATCTAAAGGATTAATGGGAAGTGGCAGAATTTATGGAGAATGTGGCACTGAGATTTTTAGAACAATAATGACACTCAAGAGATTTGGTTTCCTTCAACATTGCCTACATTTTGACTACAGAAAGACCCACCAAGAAAGAAAAAAATCTGACACTTTGCCTACTATTTGCTCAGTTTTTGAAAGCTTTGTTTTGATCTGTCAAGCAATTTATACACCATCTGAATACATGACAATTGACAACTTGCATCATTTTGTGGTTATTGAAGCTTTTGGCAACATATGCCAAGCAAACCTTCCAAATATGGTATAAAAATATGTGCCGTGGTAGCTGTGAAGACATGTTACACTTTGAATTTAGAAATTTATCCTGGAACTCAGCCACTAGGTCTCAGTTCGTGCAGTAATAAACCGTATGACATTGTGTACAGACTTGGTGCACTTATTTCAAAAAGTGATCCAAGTGTCACATTTGACAGTTGGTTCACTACTTACTAATGTTACATTTGGCAAACGGCACCAAGTGACAAGCTTGGAACTACACAGAACAAAGCCAAGATTCCTGAAAAAATGTTGTAAGTTCACAATATAGAAATGTATAGTACAGTCTTTGGATTTCAGAAAGACACAACATTGCCCTCCTATATGGTGAAGAAAAACAAACTAGTATTGACACTGTCAACATTATACTATGATGATAAGATTGATAGTGGGGCCAGATGTGGTGGTGCACACCTGTGATCCCAGCACTCTGGAGACTGAGGCAGGAGGATCCTCTGAGTTCAAGGGGAGAGCCTGTGCTACACAGTGAGTTCAAGGCCAGCTTGGCCTACATAACAAGACCTTACTTCAAAACAGACAAACAAATAAACAAAAAAAAATTGATAGTGAATCCTCAACACAAATGAAGCCAGAAATGGTCACATTTTACAACAAAATGAAAGATGGAGTAGATATTGTTGATGACTTATGCAGCAACTATGATGTTACTTGAAATGTGAAGCGTTGTCCAATGGTTGTGTTTTGCTCGATCCTAAATATGTCGGGCATAAATAGTTTCATGGTTTACATAGAAAACAACAAGCACGAAATGTCACAGAGAAATTTCTTAGAGCATTGGGACTGGAATTGATGAATGATTGGTTCAACAGAGGGAAAACAGTATGTATCTGCCCAAAGAATATACGTCTGCAACAGAATTCTGGAGCAGACTGGTGCACAGACAGGTGAAACATCACAGGAACTCCTGAGAACAGGAAGAGCAGCGAGATGCCAAGTGCGTCCACCAAAGACAGGAAGACTACACACACGTGCTGCCAGTGTGAGCGAGGCTTGGGTACGGACATGCGTTGTCATGTGGGACAGCTGCCTTGGGTGTGACAAGTGAAGGAGACTATTTCTGCGGTTGAGTTTTGTTTGTATTCTCATTGTAGTTCACATAGGAATTTATTTCTGCTGTTATTTTTTAGATCTTGTAAGCAGGTAAACAGTTGATGTTGCAAATGTTGATGTGCATTCTAAACACTCGTTACATATTTGATATTTTATTTTCCTGTTAAGTACACATTGTTTAGTATAATAAAACTCATAAAATTAAAATTAATAATTCATCAATAGAAATACTCCTAAAAAACAGATGTGGACGTTACACATCCCTGTAACGTGCCTTTTCTAAAAATTTTCAGAGATGACCCCGGGTGTGTGGGGGGGATTTCCTTCCCATTATTAATTGTGGAGTGGCTGGAATTCAGCATGAGGACTTTGTTGTCAGTGAAGAGATTTCTTGGCAGATGTTCTTGCCTAATTCTGCAAGTGCATTGCTGGCAGTATGCTTTTCAGTAAAAAAAAATTAAAAATAAATATGAGCACAGCTATGTAGATATTGGTTTTAAAGAAAACATAGTCGTGTCTCCTAGTTTAGGCAGTAAACAATCATTTGGGATAATACTGTGGTGTGAAGGGTCTGGGACTTAGTCACTCAACAAATATTGGGGAGCTGCTCAGGAGGAAGACATCTGGGGGCCTTGGGGTCCAGCGAGAACAATGCAGAGGCAGAAAGTGAGGGACGTTGAGGATGTGGTGTGAGGAGCGTGCACTTGGTCCCCAGGAGGTGAGCACAGGACAGCCAGGCATCTGGGCCTGGCTGTGGGCCTGAGAACTGGCCTGGATGATGTTTTGCAGCCAGCGGCCCCCAGGACGTGCGTGAATGACCCCCTCCCTCCACCGTCCCAGCAAAGGGTCCCAGGATCCCTGCAGAGGACGCTCTGGGAGCACCCTGGCCTCTTGGCCCCTTTCTAGCTGAGAGGAACCCTGACGGATGTGTCCATTCTCCCTACGCTGTCCCTTGTCACAGGTCCTAACACCATTCCCAGCAGGGCACGGGCCTTTGACCTCTCCACATCTTCACATTGGGTGTACTGCAGTTGGTGTGTGATGTTATCTCATTGTGGTCTTAATTTGCATTGTTCTGATGGCAAGTGATGCTGATCTTTTCCTGAGCACATTTTTAATCTATTTTCAGTGAAATGCCTGTTCATGTTTTTTTGCCTCTCTTAAATTAGGGTTGACTTGTCTTCACTGTGAAATTTTAAGAGTTCTTCATGCACTCTAGATCCAGCCTTTTGTTGGATATAAGGTGTGCAAATACTATCTCCTGGTCTGTAACTTGTCTTTTCATCTTAATAGGATCTTTCTCAGAGTCAACATTGGTCATTTTGATGTGGTCCAAAGTGTCAATATTTCATTTTATAGATCATGCTTTTGGTATCTAATTTAAGAACTCTTTGGCCCTAGATCCTAAAGGTTTTCTCTTAAATTGTTTTTCTAAAAGATTTATTATTTTACTCTTAAGCCCATGATCGATTTTGAATTCATTTTTATATAAGGCATGAGATTTAAATTAGGTGTTCTCTCTCTCTCTCTCTCTCTCTCTCTCCCTTCCCCCACTCCCACCATGGATGTATAATTTCTTCAGCACCATTTATTAAAATGAAGTTATTCTGGGATTTAGCTCAGTGGTTCCACTGCCTGCCTCAAAAGTGGAAGGACCCAAGTTCAATCCCCAGTACCAAAGAAAAAAAAGAAAGAAAAAGAAGAAGTTATTCTTCCTCCAATGATTTGCTTTTGTAGCTCAATCAAAAAATCAATTGGACTAATTTGTATGAGTGCAATTCTGGATTTTCTACTCTATTCCATTGATTTTTTTGTGTCTACATATTTTTTTGCCAATACTAATCTTAGTTACTATAGCTCTATTATAAATCTTGAAATTGGGTTGAATAATTTTTCTTTTTAAAAATTAACTATTCCAACTCCTTTACCTTTCCTTAAAATTTAGACTAATTTTGTTTATGTCTACAAAAAGTATTGCTGGGATTTTAATAGGAATTATATTAAAATTGCATATCTTTTTGTTGTTGTTGTTGTTTTTACCAACGGGAGATGCAGTTTATTTACACTAGCAGCCAGGGCAGAGGGTACACAGCGTTTACCAAGTTAGCTACCTGTACAGGATGGATTATATGCAAAAATAAAAATCTCAAGACCACAGGACAGTGTGAGCCCTCCCCACCAATGACCCCAGCATGTGGTGATGCCAGGCGGGTGGCCCTGGGCCTGTGGAGCGGGGAGCGGTGCGTGGAAGGGAAGCCACCGGCCGTGGGATTAGTACAGACCCCTCTCAGACACAGGGCAGGATGCAGGGCAGCAGCACTGGCCAGGACCCAGCCTGCCCTTGGGAGGAGGGGGCTCCAAGCTGGGGCAGGGGTCTGCTGCCTCCTCACCCAGCCAGGAAGGGTGCAGAACCAGCTGGCCGGGACCCGGGGAAACGCGTGTACAGACCCTTCCCAGACTGCGTCCTGCTCCCTCCTCACCCACAGGGAGGCCAGGCCATGGCAGGGGGCAGCTCTGTGCCCCTGGCCTCCAGCCCACTCCTGACCGGGTGGCCCCTAGAGGGAGGCGGCTGCGAGGGCCGAGAAGAGAGGCGCCCAGGACCCCGGATTTATTCTACCTCCTGCCAAAACGGTTTTGGCTTTTTAAAAAATAATGACAGCGCTTGGGTTAAAAACCAGTTTGTAACCAGGCATCAGCCACAATCAGAAGCACCCCAGGGGGAAACTGGGCCTCCAGACGGGGTCCCACAGCCCTGCCCAGTTGTTCCCACGACCCTCTAGGGTCCCTAACCCAAGTCAGTCCGAGCAGGCCTGGGGACCAGCCACTCCATCGTGGGACACACCCAGCGCATACCAGGGGACGGGACAGGGCAGCTCCGGCCCAGATGGGCACCTGTCCTGGCGCACGGTGCCCGTGAGGAGCTGTACATCTCTCTGGATGTAGAGCAGCCCGGTGGGCACACTGGCACGACATCCCATGGGGTGACAACACCCTGCCCTCCATCGGCCCGGGGCGCAGAGCCACCCCCTTCCCATCCACTCCTAGCATGGGGAGAGGCACAAGGTAAGGATTTTCCTCGAAGCCCCAAAGCACAAGTACAGAATAAATAACTTAAAAGTGGCGCAGGAGGGGACAGGGCAGCTTGGAGGCTGGGACAGAGCAGGATGAGTGGTCTAGGGGAAGGTGGCAGGCAGCAGCTTGGGGCTGGGCTGGGGCAGGGTGGGCACAGGGGACATGGGGCCACCCCAGGAGGGCGAGGCTGCGCCCTTCCCCGGGCAGGGAATGAGGTTAGAAAACATTTCAAATAAAGCAGCACCGTTCCCTCACCGTGGCCCCTCCTTGCCACTGCAGGGTCGGGTCTGGAGGGAGGGCAGGGTCCGGGTGACAGCCCACCCCTCCCCGCCCTCCCCTTTCTGCTCCTTGAAGCTTCGAGGCTGTGGCCCTCTCCTGGCACCCGACAAGGGACAGCTGCGGCTGCCCGGGAACCCTCGGGGATGGAGGGGCTGCCTTGGGGCAGGGAGGCAGTGCAGTTCTGGGCACCACCCGGCAGCCGGCCACTGGTGCCCACCAGACAGGCAGAGCGACTCTATGCCCGGCCCGCCTTGGCCAGCCCAGACCCCTTCACATTGCCTTGGGCCTCCGAGGGGTGAGGTCCGGTTCCTGGGGCGGGGCAGGCAGCTCGGGGCAGTGGCCAGGCCAGGCCCCCGCCCAGCCGGACATCCAGTAACTCACAGAATAAATAGGAAAACCACCTCCCACCAAACTGTGTCCAAGGTGATCGTGTCCAGGTCTGAGGCCTGCACGCCGAGGCTGGCTCCACTGCAGAGGACCCCGGCGCCCCCAGGGGCACGCACGCGGACCCTCCACCTGCCTGGTCCCCCGTGCTCGCTGAGCCTGGACCCCAGCAGCATCCGGGTGCCAGGCAGTGCCGCCAGCGAGGGTCAGAGGCTCTGCTCAGCCAAAGGCCATCCCTGCGGCCGCCATCAGTTGATGTCATCGTAGATGCTGGGCGTCGGGGGCACCGGGGGCTTTGGCTTCTTCTTGCTGGACCCCAAGGCGGACGCGGCCCCCACCCGGCTCAGGTGCGACTTCTTCTTCTTGGTTTTCTGGGACTCGGAGCTGTCAGTGCCTAGGCCCCCGGTTTTCACTGGTCTTGGAGGAGCCTGAGTCCGAGGGCGAGAGGTCGGAGGAGCCATCCCACTGTAGACGGCTGAGGAGCGCCTGGCTGTCGGATGTGTTGAGCTGTCGTTGTTCAGCGCACTCTCCACCTCTGGGACGACAGCCGAGGGCCCAAGAAAGTAAATCCGTATGGTCCGCCTCTGCTGGTCTGTGTGCTGGGGACAGTGCAGGGACCTTGTGCACATCTTCTTGGTGTGTTCCGAAATCACCCCACATTGCGTGGTGAGCAGGCTCCACAGATCCTTGGGCCCCAGCGTCTCATAGCTGATCCCTGTTGAGTTGCTGTACCTAAAAGGATCGGAATTGCTAAGTTCCCCACTTTTGTGTTTTAAAGACTTGGATCTTTGAGGGGAATTGGGGTTCTGGAATGGGAGATACCATAGCTTGTCTGATTTCCTCTTTTTGGCTTTCTTCTCCGAGCTGTAAGATCAGTCATTGTCATTGATGTCATCGTTGTCCTCCTGGTCGCTCTCTGACTTGTTCATGTTGCTGCTCTTGGTGATCTGGCGGTTGGCAATGTGGCTGCTGTTGCGCCCCACGCCCAGGCATTTCTCCAGGTGTGGAGCAAAGCAGGACATGGCGATGCTGCGGCTGCAGTTTGGGCAGATGCACTCCTTGCTCTTCCACTGGTTGAAAACCTGCCCAAAGATGTCCACCCCCGGCTGGTCCACGATCTCAAAATCCTTCATGCTGTCTGGGTCTGTGTCGTCCAGGAAGAAGTAGCCACACTTGACGGCCCGGTGCACCTCAAAGCAGAACCCCAGACACGAATCCTCGACCAGGTCTGCGTAAATCTCCTGAGCGATGGCCTCTAGTTTGCTGTTATCCAGGCCAGACAAAGACATTTCCTCCATTTTCATTTGTAAACTCTTGTGGAGACAAGGCTCTGACTGCTCATAGCACAGCAGCCCCGGACAGCCCCTCCCGCCCCGAGGCCCGCCGGGAAGTCCATCAGAGTGTCCCGAAGTGCAGGCACCCCTGCCTGAGACTGTGGCCCAGGGCTCCCCGAGCAGCGGGCCCAGCCTGGGTTCGGGGCAGGATCCGAGTGGCTGCCAATTGCCCTGACAGGGAGCCCCGGGCCGAGCCAGGGGCCCCCCCATTGTCCCAAACAAAAGCCCGCACTCCTCCTGGCCCCCAGCGCCCCACTCCCCCCCTACTAAAATTGCATATCAATGTAGGGATAATTGACATCTTTACCAATCCATGAACATGGTATGTCTTCTTTTTTGCTTGCTTCTTGTTCTTTGATTTTTTTTTTTTTTTTTTGTACCGGCGATCAAACTCAGGACCTTGTGGTTGCAAGGCAGGCAGCAGAACCACTGAGCTAAATTCCTGGCCCCCTGTTCTTTGGTTTTTATCAGTATTTTAAAATTTTTAAATCTTTTTTTTTTTAGGGTTTACACTAAGTGTTTAATTCTGCTTGAGCAATTGTAAGTGACATAGTGTCTTTAATTTCAGTATTCATGTGTTCATAGCAATGAAACTACCTACAATGGTACCTCAGTTTGTGAAGTTGATTCTTCCCATGATTCTGGTAATAAACTGAGTTGGATGAGAACCAAATCAAATTCAATGGTTAGGTTCAATGTTGACCTTACAGGAAAATTTCATTCAGTTCTCATCCAGTTCAGTTTGTGACCAGGATTTTGGAAAGAATCAACTTCATGAACAGAGGCACTACTGTATTTGTAGATGTTTATCTTGTATCCTGCAACTTTACCGAACTCACTTATTGTTCCAGAAGTGTTTCTGTAGAGTTCTTATGTAGAAAATCATGTACAAAAATAGGGACTTCTGTATTCTTTCTTTTCCAATGTATGTGTCTCATTTATTTCTTTTTCTCACTGTATCACACTGGTTAGAACTTCCAGCGCTGTGTTGCACAAGAATAGTGAAACCAAACATCTTGGATTATTCTGGATCATAAAGAGAATGCATTTGGTTGTTCTCCATTTTATATAATGCTATCTATAGATTCCCTGTAGATGCTCTTTATGAATTTGCTGAGCAGTTTTCAGTTGAAACCTGGACATTTTGGGATGTATGTTATGAGACTATAGAACACATTTAAATCTTCACTTTACTGCCGTCACCTGACATTGCCTTGGTAGGGGAGGGGAAGAACACTGTCAGCTAAGGGCAGAAGTCCAGAGTCCTCACTCAGCCTTTGTGACACCCAAGGGAGGGGCTCCTCACTGCCGGGTGGGGTTGGAGTTCTCTCCTGCTCAGCCTTCAAGGACACCGACCCATCTGGGAGAGGGAGGGTACCTCACCACTGCCCTCCAGATGATCTCCTTGACACCACAGGGTGGGGAATGTCCTGCACCAGGAGGTAGGTGAGACCACAGGAGCAAGGAAGGGGAGGGACTCCTCACCACTGCCCAGTCATATGGAAGTCCAGATTCCCCATGTGGCCTTTTCTGACATGACTGTGGCTTTGGTTATAGGAGCAGGTTGGAGCCTAAGAAGGTAAAATCTAGATTTCCCGCTTGCTCCCTGCTGGTGTGAGTAGAGTGTGCTTGGGTCACAGTTCACTGTGAGGCTAGAGAGAACAGGCTTCTATTGGGATTTTTCCTGCAGTCAATACCCATTGGCATTTCCAGGCTTTGCACCTCTTCAGCTCCAAGTCTGGGATCCATGCTGCACAAAGAAACCCAGGGACCTCACCACCAAGTGGCACCTTGAGCCCCTCCACTTCTTTTTTCCCATGTGTCAGAATAAGGTACTGAGATAATTGTGACACCGATTTTCCCAGTTCCAGTCAAGGTCTTTTTTTAAAGTTGTTTTCCTCTTGCCTCTGGGATTTCTGAGCTGCAGGGTCCTGGGCAGAAGTTTCCAGGCAGCAGCTCCCTCGCAGGACTTCTGCTTTCAGAAGCTAATGTTCCACAAAGTCTCCCCAGGGCAAGAAGACAGAGGGCTGGGGTTCTGGAGGAGGAGGCCAGGAAAAATTCCCCTGGTGCTCGGGGAGGAGGTGTGGGGTCTGCAGACCCCAGGTGAGCTCCTGTCTCAGGAAGGCACCGGGTCCACTCAGGTGACCAGCGTGCTGGGTACACTCAAGACGGGAGCACTGGCTTAGCAGCATGGAGACCTGGTCCACACCTGCCTTCCAGAGACGGGCAGAGGAGCTGACTGGTCAAAATAACCCTGCTCCTTGCACGAGGGAGTAAAATCTATGTGTGCTCGGGTGGAGTGCTGTGGTCAATGTCAACCGTGCACACGACAGCACCTGCCAAAGCATTAGAGGTTGTCCAGATATAACTCACAGTCTGTATTGAGTGCCTACTGTGGCTAGGTGCAGTGTCGACGACGTAGGTAGCAAAGAAGTGTAAGAGCTTCGCAGGAAGAGAAGCTGGGAGAAGCAGAGAATAAGGCAATAAAGGGGTGATCTAGAGAGATTCCTCTGGATTTTCACATGAATTGGCTTGGGCTCCCGAGTCCTGACTCCCTCGTCAGAACGTCTGTCTGTCCTGCTCAGGACCTTTCAGGCCGCAAGGTGGCTGAGGCCTACTTCATGCTAATGCAAGGTCAGAAGCGAGAGCACTTGATCTCCTAACAGAGAAAGACGATAATAATGATGGTTACTTTTTTCTTTTTTACTTTTGCAGTACCGAGGCTGAACCCAGGGCCTTCACAGTGACTCCCACCCCTAGCCCTTTTGTACTTTTTGATTTTGAGATGGGGTCTCCCTAAGTCACTAAGTAACCCAGGCTGAGCTGGAACTTGGGATTCTCCTGCCTCAGCCTCCTAGAATGCTGGGAGGGCAGGTGTGTGCCACCCGCCCAGCCATGGCTAACATTTTTAACACGCACTCTACACGCCAGTTTTTAAATACTAACTCATTTAATTTTCAAGCCATCCTATGAGGAGGACAAAACAGTCGGTCCCCTTTGTAGTAGGGACTCAGGGCACAGATGAGGGTGAGCTTATTTCAGGAGCCCCTGGGGAAGGGCCGACAGCAAATCTGAACTCAGGAAGGTGAGAGTCAGGTCTCAGAGCGCAGGTGACAGGAGGGTATCCCCGCTCTGTCTCTAAGCTCTGCGTCCCTGGGGGTCCAGAGGCCCCCCTCATCTGTAGGTTCACCTCTGGAGCTCCCATCACCCATGGCCAACTGCGGTCTGAAAATATTGACATTGTGATGACTTTTTCAAAAGAGAGATAATATGTGTACAACTTTCATTACTGCATGTGTTGTAATTGTTCTGTTTTATTATTGTTATTTCTTACTGTGCCTGATTTGTAAATTAAACATTCTCATAGGTATGTAAATAAAGGAAAAAGGGTGTGACTGAAATACACAGTGAATGTTTAAATTTTAATTATTATAGGGCCGGGGATTTAGCTCAGTGGTTCTGCCGCCTGCCTCGCAAGTGCAAGGTCCCGAGTTCAATCCCTGGTACCAAAACCAAAACCAAACAAACAACAAACAAAAAACCCAAATAAAATTTATTATAATAAAAGACACACTGCCATCAATCTTCCCTACACTTCAAACACACTCATCCCATGGTCCTTACCACTTTCTGCAGCAGCTCTGGAGTCCTCTTTCCTGCGTGTCTTTGGCTGCACTGTCCTGGCTGCCTTGATGTCCCACGGATTCAAAATGTTTCCCTGTCATGGTCATTTTGACTTTGAGGAAGAGCCAGAAGTCACACCGTGCCAGATTTGGTGAATAAGGTGGATGAGGACACAGCGTCCTGTTTTTATGAGCTGCCTTTCCCTTGGATGGTGCTCGGCAGCAGCAGTCACAGTATATTTGATCACACCTTGTGAAGAGACTCTGGAAGAGGACTCCAGAGCTGCTACAGAAAGTGGCCAGAATGATGGGATAGTGTGTTCAAAGGGAGAGGGAGGATTTTGAGGGGGATTCACGGGAATACATCTTTTACTGTTATATTTTTAAAATTTTAAATGCTCACTGTACTTTTCGATCACACCTTGTATTTGGCTGCTCCACCCCAAAAGGGAAAGAAGGCTTCTCACTCTGAGGGTTCAGGTGAGTCCCCTGGAGCTCAGGGGCCCCTGGGCTTGTGATCTCCTGCAGGACACCAGCAATGCGGGAAAACCCCTGGCTTCGGGGGTGAGGGTGCTCAGGGTCAGGGAGGGACTCTCATCTGAAGAAAGTGGGCACAAGGGCCTGGGGGTACCAATCATTTCATATGGGTCCTTTCCTGGGTGACAAGAGGCCCTGACCACGTGTGGCAAGCAGGCCCCGGATAGCGTTCCGTGTCTATCTACGAGACACTGGTCCCAGTCCCCGACTGCGAAGGTGGCCCCGCGGCCAGCTGGCCTCCCACTGCCGTCCTCGGGAAAACCACCGCCTCAGTGTCCCCCAGCCATTCTGGGTTCTCTGTCAGTGGAGGGAAACAGAAACAGTCTGTTTGCATACTGAGCTCGCCTCTTCCTAATTTAGTCTGTGAAATATTTACTTGCAGTTTTCTTTTCCTGAAAACATCCCGCAACCCCTCACCTTCCAGCTCAGCCTTCTGAGCGCTTCTCCTCCGCACCCCACTCCTTGCGACTCACTTTGGTTCGCCCGTCACAGCCTCTGGAAGCCTGTTCCCGAGCTGGGCCCCTCTCTGGGCGTGACGCAGGCACATCAGATTCTGCTCATCACGGACCCCAGCGCCCAGGGGTGTGGCCAGCGAGGGGGACACAGCACCTATCCACACCCCCCAGTCTGGGGTTGAGGGTCTGGGACAGGAGAGCCCCTAAAGTGCCTCACCCCCGTTGCCATGGCAGCAGCCCATGCAGTCGGGGGCCAGAGGGACCAGAGTCCTTCAGATTTTGGTTTCCTCTGTGAGGTGGAGATGTGTCCAGGAAGGAAGGTGGCGCCGGCCATCCCATGATGCATAGAGAATTTGGGGACACAGAGTGGACAGGACAGGAAGACCCACGTCCACCTTGTGGGCAATGTCCACGCTGGCCAGCGCACATGCTCCAGCATCTGCCAGGGAGGGGCCAGACGGCCTGGAGTGGATCCTTGGCTCAGGTACTCAGTAGCTGGGGCACCAAGACAGGATCCTCCCCCTGGCGCCGTCTGGGCCTGGGCTCCAGCTGCAGATGACCACGCCTACCCGCAGGAGCTGGTGTCCATCGGCAGGATGCTGCCCGCTCCCAAGCCACAAGAGACCGGGCATTGGATGAGGCGGCTTGGGGACTCAGTGCAAGAGAGGTCCCCAGGGTGGACCCCCACAGGGCGGGAGTCTGAGGGCAAGAGGCTCACGGCCCCCCACCTCTGGCCTGCTCCCTGTCCACACAGAGCCCCAGGCTGAGGCAGGATGGTCTCCAGTACGTGGGCAGCCCTGCTCAGCCCGGCAAGGCTGTGCTTTGGCTCCCGTCCCTGTGGCCAGCTGAGCACAGGAGGCGGGGCCCCACACTACCGTACCCAGCATATCCTGGCACCAGCACCACAGTGGCTGAGCTCCAGGGGAGGTCCATGCCGGGAGTCTTTGTGCGAAGGGAAGACGCCTGTCCTGCAGCTGCTCTCATCACTCCAGCAGCTCAGCTCACCTTCTGGACAGGCCCAACTCCAGGTGCAGTGCAAGGAGAGCTGCTCACAGCATGGTGGACAGGAAGCAGAAAGCAAAGGGTCCTTCCAGGCCATGCCCCCAGTGACCTGTGTCTTCCAACCAGGCCTCACCTCCCAGTGCAAGCCAGCTGCAGTGCCCACAATCCCACATCAAAGCTAACAGGGCCTCACTGACAGCATAGAGTCCAGAACCAGGCAGTGGGCTGTCCCGGCCTGCTCCATCTGATCTGAACACTGAACAGGGGTTCTGTGGTAGACACCAAATGTCACTTGGGACCCAGAGAAACTGGCACTCATCATCCAGAGAAGGGGAGTGGGATGGAAAGGCATGTCCCTGGAAGCCTTGCTGCAGGACTGAGGATGTCTGGGCACAGCAGGGAGGCTGGGAGAGAACTTCTGTGCCTTCATCATCTAGCTAGGGCCTCCTGTGCCTTAGAGGAGCTGACTGACTGTGTCACTGAGGGACACAGAGCAGGCAGGGTGACAAGGAGGCCGATCAGACCCAGGGAGATCTTGCTAATGGTGACAGCAGTCATCAGCCCTCTGGATCTGTGGATTCAAGCAAAGTTGGGTCAGAAATATCTTTAAAATGTGCCCATGTTGAACATGTACAGACTCTTTCCTTGCCACTACTCCCTACACAACAGCATACGCTCAGTTTTCCATGGCGTTTGCACTGTGGTAGGTATTTAACCTGTAGGAGGGGATTGAGTAAGTTCACTTTGCGTAGGGGACCTGCTCAAGCGAAGTTTGGACTTTTTAGGAACCACTGCCCCAGGGATACCAAGGGAAGATTGCACTTCCTGACAGAATGGTTTTCCTGTTGAGGCAGGACATGGTTTCCCACTGGAAGTCCTCAAGCCCAGCCTGGCCACTCTTGGTCATGAAACTCCTTTGGGGGTGGGGCTGGACTGGCCAGTCCCGTGCTGAAATGGCCTTGGGAAGCCCCATGCCCTGGCCTTCCAGGGGTTCCACCAGGGCTAACCCTCCAGCTTCTCCATGGGGCCCGGGCCAGGTCTGCATGGCTCAGGACCCCTGGGCAGGGTGTCTGGGTGGTAGCCTTAGGATTGAGCTGGGAGGTGCTGGGAAAGCCACATGGGGTATAGTCCAGGATGGGAAGCCCGGAGCTGGGGAGAGGCAAGAGGGAAGGGGCTGAGCTCCCAGCACAAGTCCCTGGCAGCCCCAAAACCACATGGCTCGAGCCTTTCTGTTACTGATGGCAAGCTGTTCCCCTTAACTCCGCCAAGAGGGGCTGTTCTGTCGCTCACACCAGGAGTCCCGGTACAAGTGTCACTCCTTCCCTCACTGGGGACTAGAGGGATGGCATCAGCAAGGCCCTGAGTTTGGTGATGCCCACGGGCCACAGGTGGTGGAATGGCCATCCTGGGAGATGCCCAATGTACAATGGACAAGAGAGGCTGTCAGTGGCCGGAAACAGGAAACCCAGCAACCTGAGCCACACCAGCGAGGACTCTGGGCATGGCTGTCTCCCCTTCTGGTTGCTCAGTGGCCTCACTGTCCTCTGGGGATCCTCAGCCACCCAGCGGGCACCCGCTTGCCCCTCTGGTTCCTGACTGACCACTGTGGCCAGGATGGCTGGGGGACTTGGTGGCTGAAGCCAGTCGACCAGGCTTGTGTGGGGCATTGATCCATCGTGCACGAGTCATGGCAGAGAACTAGCAGGAGTGAGGAGGAGGACAACAGAAGGAAATTCTAGACACATTTCTGGGAGACGGAGAGCAGATACTGGACAGGAGATGGACGCCTACAGCCAAAGACCCCCATGTCACCCTGCGCGCCCTGGTCACATACAGATTCTTTCTTCTGCGTCCATGTCACAGACAATGGGCAAAGGAGATGGGTGGACTCCTCCTGCAGCGAAGCCTTTGAGACAATAGCCAGCCTTTCTCTTCCTAAGACTCGCAATCACCTGCTTTCCCTCGTTGGAGTGGGAGTGGGAACTCAGTTGGTCACCATCCTGCGGGTGCCAGCCTCCTTCCTAGGGCAGGAGAAAGACAGAGGCCACGGAGGCGTGGCAAGGAGGGTGGCCCAGGTACCCTGCAGGCCGCAGGAAACATTCCTGGGTTTGCTCCCAACATGTAAACAACCAAACAAAAGGATTGGCACTGAGGTCAGCGCTTAAGAAGGGCCTGTCGCCATGGTTATTGGAAATGGCACACTTGTATATAATGAGGGCTGTAGCAGATGCCAGGCCATCTGATATTGCGGTCTGGGCCCAGAGGAGAGGTGCTCAGTGTCATTCCTTATGCAGCTGTGGGGCTGGCACAGAAAACATCTCCACCTGCAACTAACAGCTTTTCCTTTACTGGGGAGGAGGGGATGGCAACCAGCTTGCCCCTTGCCACCTTAGTGAGCACTGGGTGCACAGCAGCTTAGAATGTGCAAGAGGTGGTGGAAAAACACGCGGACGTTTAAATTTAAAATATTTCTTACAATAAAAGACACATTGCCATGGATCTCTCTCAAAATTCTCCCCTCCAAGAGCCGGGGATTTAGCTCAGTGGTTCTGCCACCTGCCTTGAAAGCACAAGGTCCTGAGTTCAATCCCCGATACCAAAAAAACCAAAACAAAACACACACACACACCAAAACTCCAAAATTCTCCCCCTCCCTTAGAACATACTATCCCAGAGTCCTTGCCACTTTCTGAAGCAGCTCTGGAGTCCTCTTTCCTGATCATCTTTATGAGATGTGATCAAAAATACTGGTACAGCCGCTGCTGAGCGCCACCCAGCAGAAAGGCAGCTTCTAAAAACACGATGCTGTGTCCTCATCCACCTTATTCATCTGATCTGGCACCGTGTGACTTCCGGTTCTTCCCCAAAGTCAAAATGGCCATGGTAGGAAAACGTTTTGAATCGATTCAGGACATCAAGGCAGCCAGGACAGTGCAGCTAAGGACGCTCGGGAAAAAGGACTCCAGAGCCGCTGCAGGAAGTGGCGAGGACCATGGGATGAGTGTGTTCAAAGAGAGGGGAGTTCCCGTCACACCTGGTGTGAGGGCCTGGCTTGGTGTGGGTCGCCTTGCCCCGAGCAGTAGGGGGCGGCGTTAGGGCGCTCACCTCTTCTCAGTCCTGGAGTTTATTCCCGGCACAGAGGCGCCCAAGAAGGACCAAAAAGAAAAGAAGCCCTTTGCCCCCTGCCTCTCTCCCTGAGGGCTCCTCCTGCCCCATCCAGCAGCGCCCCAGGCTGGGAAGCTGAGCTCGGCCGGCCGAGCCCGTCCCAGGTGGCGTGGGCAGAGGGCACGCACCGGCGCTCCCTCTCGAACAAAACAAGAGCACGCGCACCTGCACCTCCCGCAGGAGTCGCGGGCCAATCGGGGCGCGGGGCGGGGCGGTGCGCGGGGCGGGCCGCGGGCGGGGTCCGGAGGCAGCCGGCGGGATCGCGGCGGAGCCGGAGAGCGCAGCCTCGTCCCCAGCTCGTCCCCAGCCTGTCCCCGCCACCGCCGCCGGGGCATGGCCTGTCTGATGGCCGCCTTCTCGGTCGGCACAGCCGCGGTGAGTGACGCCTCCTTCCGGCCCGGCCTGGGTTCTTTCTAGGGAGAGCAGGAGGCGCGGAGACCGCCCGCCCTGTGCGCACGCCCGCGTCCTGCCTCGGGGTGCTGACCTGTGAGTGCCCGGCTCTGAGCGCCCCTCGCCCCGACCCCCTGCGCCTCGGGGTGCTCCCTGCCCAGGCCGGGGACGCCGGGACGCCGAGGGGCCAGGAGCGGGTGCCGGGCAGCGAGCCGCCCCACAAGTGGACAGAGGGCTCAGTCTCCGAGGGGGCGTGGGGTCCCGGACCGGAGCGCGCTAGCGAGCAGCCGCGGCCTGGGCCCCAGGGAAGGGCGCGGATCCCCCACTCCCCCGCGGCGGGGCGCTCGGGGAGAGGGGCTTCTGCACTCCAGGAAGCGCTGCGCACGGGGGCGGGGGGAGGACAAAAAGAGGAGCCGCTCCCCGGGGACAGCGGCTCGTGGAGGGGGCGGCGGAGTCCCGGAGGCGCGGCGGGCAGCCCGGAACCCCTCGGCCTCTGCGCGCTGGCGAGACCGGGCGGGCACAGGGGCGCGCACCTCGCGCCGGACAGCGGCGAGGGTCCCAGCTCCAAGAGAAGAGGACCCGGCGCGGGCACCTTCACCGCTGTGATCGGCGGCGCAAGTGCTGTTCAGGGCCGGCCAGGCGTTGCGGCTCGCGTTGACTCTCAGCCAGAAGATTTAAAACACAGGAACCACCAGCCACCCGCGCCCACCGCGCCTTTCCCGGCGCCCTGCGTGTCTGCGCCGAGTGTAAGCAGCAGGTCCTTGGTGTCCCACCCCGAGCACCCTGTGCTCCATCTCTCCGTGTGTTACTATCCTGCGGCTCCTTCCCATACGCTGTCAGCCCAAGGCGCAGAGCACCACGCGCCTCCCTTTATTTCATTTTTAGCATCCTGTATTTGAAGTCAGCAGGGCTCAGCAGGATTTGACCGACAGTTACCTCTTGCCTTGAGCTCGGGGAAGGGAAAAAAGTAGCCGGCTTTGTGCGCATGCGCTCCCTGACGACTGCATCCTGTGATTCCAAACAGGTTACTGTAGAACATACCGGCCGCGCCAGCTCATTATGTAATGACTCGGTGTAAACCGAGAGAATGGGGCAGAGGCAGTTGGTAGGGGTTGGGGCGAGCTGGCCGAGGACCCCACCACCATCACCACCTCCCATTTCTGGGCTTGCTCCCTAGCTTCCTACACACAAGAGGCAATGAAAAAAATAATTGGAAAAGCCAATCCCCACCTGATGACATTTGCTTTTATCTAGTTGAATGTTTGGGTAACAGTTGCACTTGTTCGTTTACTTTGGATTTCTGCATTATGCTGGCGGTGGGAAATTAAGATTGTTAGTGTCAGGGCTGGGGGTTTAGCTCAGTGGTTCCACCGCCTGCCTAGCAAACTCAAGGTCCCGAGTTCGATCCCCGGCACCACCACCACCACCACCACCACCACCAAAAGATTATTGGTGTCTTTTACAGGCAGAGGCGGTTGTGGGTCTTTAAAGCCCAGGGTAACTCAGGACCTTTTGGGGGCTGCAGACCTGGCGGGTAGATGTGGATGAACGAAGTGGAATGTTTTCAAGATACAGATTCTTTGTACTCGTTTTAGAATGTTATCTTACGGGTTCATACAGACCCAGAGCATGTGTGTTTTCTTCTCACTTGGAGATGCTAATTTGCTGGGCTGTTTTTTCACGGAAACTTGTTTTGCTTGAGAATCATTTCCCTTCTGGAAAATGTAGTGTTTGTTTGCTTGTTTGTTTTCTTTTGTTTTGAATTGGGAGTGTGTCTTTCTATGGACATGCCACCCAAAACTCTGCCCCTCAAGCTAAACAGGGTCAGGCCTGGCTGGAACTACCATAGGAGACCAGTTGGAAATAGTAGTGCTGTAGGCATAAAAGAAAAACAAGTTTTCAGGCCGAGGATTTAGCTCAGTGGTTTCACCGTCTGCTGCGCAAGTGCAAGGACCTGAGTTTGATCCCTGGTACCAAAAAAAAAAAAAAAAGAAAGAAAGAAAAACAAGTTTTAAAAATAAAAAAAATTCTATGCAGAGAGCCCCTGACAAGCACCCAGGAGCCCTGGCCCTGCTTCTCCATCCTTCCCTGCCCTGAGTCCTGTGGTGGTGATGAGAGAGTGACAGGGGATTCTGGACAGCAGCTGGGGTCCCTGGGCTCAGGCGGGTGCTCGGGCAAGCAGTTTCCAGAGGCCACTCAAACGCGGAGGACTTAGCTCAGGGTGACAGCTTCGTCACTTTCCTGTGAGCAGTTGGCATGAAGATTATGGGCCCAGCACGTTTTCCTCTGGTGTGCCCAGGATGCCACAGAGGCACGGTGTAGGTGGGCACCTTAGCAGGTAGCATGAAGCAGACAGAAGAGAGACCCTCGCGCTGGCATAAGCTCCTCCCCTTTCCCCCTTTCCCCATGATGCATGAAGAAAGTTTCTGGACTCTGTCCCAGCGAAGGGGTCTCACAGCCTCTCGGCTCCACCAGCTTTCCTTACGCGTGTTCCAGCCGAACTCCCCAACACTCTGCCCTGCACCCAAGAGAGCTTGCTCAGGGTGGGGTCCCCTCCATGCGCAGCCTCCAGAGTGAGCTGCTGTTAATATACCACCCACCTCGCGCTCGCAATGGCTGTGCATTGGGAGGGATCAAAGGCAGCACCTCGGAAAGATCAGGAAACACGGGTGAGAGAAAAGCAGGAGGGACTAGGTGTTGCTGTACTTGTAATGAGCTCAGGAGGCTAAGGGAAAGCTCTCTGTAACCTACATTGCCGGCAGCTCGGTTCGAGGCTGTTTCCAGAGAGCTGGTCTATTTCGGAGTGACAGGTCACTGCCTCCCATCACACATTTTTTTGTGATTTTTGTTAATTGGGTGAGGCCACTGGACGCCATGGAGGAGGGTGGGCTGGGGTTGCGGGGGAGTGGGGCTGCAGGGTCTCTGCAGTGTGCTGAGGCCTTTTCTGGGGCGCATGACCCAGAGCCACCCACACGTTGCTGCAGAGAGCTGAGCAATGCCCAAGTGACACTGGCCCAAGGCTCGCAGAGCTGGACCCCGGCCGGGCCCTTCCCTAGCTCCAACCTGGAGCCAGGCATCTCCCTCCCAGGCACCTCCCTCCCGCACCCACACCCACCCGTTAGAGCTGTGGAGATGGCAGAGGCGTAATCTACACAAGCTGGATTTAACAGGCATGTTGTGAGGCTGAGTCAATAGGCGCTATTGTTTACAGTCACCTGGCACCCAGGCATCCTTCAGTAATGCTTTACACTGTGAGCTCCGGGTTCTGGCTGCTCTGTCTCAGCCCTGAAGCAGGTTAGTCACCCAGCTGTGTGCTTATGGTGCCTCCATCCCCGTTAGTGCGTGCAGGTCAAGGCCACCGTGCTCCAGCCTTCTTTCTGCAGCCCCGGCTCTGCTCTGCACCGAGTGCTCCTTCCCCCACTGGCTCTTGCCTCACCTGTTGTGTGTGACCCTTTCTCACCCGTGGGCTAATCTTGAACTTGAGTTTGCAGAGGCTGGAGGATGCCTGCCTGGCTGCCTGGCTTTGTCTGGTGCTCTTTGTCCCTGGGCGTGCCAGAGTGACCAGATGGACTTGGGAGAGAGGAGGCTGGGGGAGAGGGTCGCATCTGCCACCACGGCTGGCTGGCTGGGGCGCTGCTGTTCATCCTGGCTTCCGGTGCCCCCCCGGCTCCCCCAGAGGCCAGGTACCTGTCGGGGTGCCAGTGGGGAGGGATAGATGATCCACCACAGCTGGAACCCGAGAGGTGCAAGAGTTGCTGGATCGCTCCCCGATCCTCGCCCTCCTGAACCTCCCACCCTGAGGTCCCGGGTTGGCCAGGCGTTGCTGTTTGGGGCCAGCACTTTGCCTTTCCGCCTCTGAGTCGAGCAGGCGGCCGGGATGGCCTTGGGACTGAGCATCTTGCCATACTGCTCTTGACACCCTACCTCCAAAGCCAGGACCTGGTGCTTCTCAGGCTTTAGGGTCCAGTGGGCTATAAATCCGTGGCCCCAAAGCCGAAGCAGGGTGGGTAGAGGGCACGTCCCAAGGCCTGCAAAGACGCTGTGTTCCTGCCCTGTCACCAAGGAGCAGGGTGACCTAGGACAGAGCCCCAGCATGGAGGGGCCTGGAGCAGACACAGAGGGTCCCTGCTGGGGTCCCCCAGTCTCACAAGCCCTCCAGGACAGACGCAGACCTTCCCCGGACTGGTCTGGGGAGGTGTGTACCTGCTTAGGTTGAGTTTGAAGCCGTCTGCGCCTGGGTGGGGCTGTGGCTCACCAGGCTGAAGGGGAGTTTCCTTCTGCAGCAGCAGCAGTGCATCCACATGGGGCTGTGGCCACTGACTAAGTTTTGCTTTGGTGAAGTCTTTTAGATGTAGGAGATGCCTTTGAGGCGTGTGTGTGTGTGTGTGTGTGTGTGTGTGTGTGTGTGTGTGTGTGTCTTTCTCTTAAATGCAGAGACATTTTCCATCTCCAGGAGACCCAGAATTCCCATGCCAACATATCCCAGCCGGCTCAGTTGTGTTTTAAATTTCCAGAGCCCCCACGCTTAGACATGGAATTTGGAACCCTCAAAGAGCATGGTGGAACCACTGCCAGCTCTTCCAAAAGTCACTTCTGTGCGCTCAAGGGTACATGCTGATGTTCAGGGATGGCCACATAAGTTGCTGGGGTTTATGGGGATTTTATGGACAGTCCATAGTCTGGTTTTGCTTGGGTTTTTGATAAATAGTAAGGAGCTGGGTGTGGTGGCACACGCCTGTAATCTCAACACTCAGGAGGCTGAGGCAGGAGGATCACTGTGAATTGGAGGTCAGCCGGGACTACATAGAGAGTTCAAGGCCAGCCTGGACTACATAGTGAAACCCTTGTCTCAAAAAAAATAAAATAAGAAAAAGAGAGAGTAATGATAAATAGCAAGCAACTCCAAAGAAATGGTTAGACTTACAGATAATGGTGCCGCGGGGCGGGCCTTCTGTCCCCGGGCACCTGGGATGTGCTCACTCAGTTCAGGAGATGGAAGAGTTCAGCATAATATTCCACTCCCAGTGTTGCGTGCTCCGAGATCCCTGGAGCGTATGGCTCGGGCCGGGGTTGCCAAGCCATTAGAAAGGCGTAGCGCTGCATTTGCATGAGTACTTGGGTTCTTGGCCCATCTGCTGCAGTTTATCCCACTCCCAGGGGAAGCCGTGGAAGCCGGTTCGAGAGGCCAGGCTGCAGCTCTGTGGCAGAGGCACTGGGTCCCGTCCCCGATACTGTGTAAAAAGAGAAAAACGGAAAGCTCTGGCCAGGCCACAAGGGCTGAGTACCCTTGTGATGCAGCGAACTAAACCCTACATGTGTTTTGATCACTCAAGTTTGGGGATTGCTTCTGCTCCTCACTTGCCTTGGAGCAGGTTCTTTAAATTATCTGGCCCTCAGTTTCCCTTTCTGTATAATAGTGAAAAAAATATGAGCCTTTCCACCTCTTTGGCACCATTATGAAGACACAGACTTGTGAGTGATTTGGAAAATTTCAAAGCCAAATATGAAGACCAATATGAAGATGCTGCTGCTGCTGCTCCTGCGAAGTTGTTACAAGATTACCCAAGGAAGGCACTGCAGTAGCTCAGTTTAATAAAACTTTTACAGCCTTGGATTGCTTAGGCACTTTGTGTGTCTTTACTGAGGTTTTTTATGAGTGAACTGTAAATAACTTTTGATGGTGGTCAGTATTTTCCACTGAGATAGGTGATTCACTCGTTATGGTTTTGTGATTAGATTTTACGATTCCAGAGTAAGACCCGTGGATCAGCTTAACATTTTATCTAAGCATCTTTTTGTAGAAGAAGAAGTGACAGCGATGACAGTTCCTGCAGGCAGCCACCTCTGTGCTGCTGCAGGGCCACTCTGGCTGTGTAAGAAGTGTTGCTTTCCCTAACCAGTGACCCTGAGTCTATGATCAGTGTCTGGTTGCCCTTTTCCGTGCACGCTGTAATACGCCTTGCTGCTTCCTCCTCGTCTTTCTAGAATGCCAGCAGTTACTCGGCCACGATGACCGAGCCCAAGTCCGTGTGCGTCTCGGTGGACGAGGTCGTCTCCAGCAGTGTGGACGACGCAGAGACGGACCTGCTGAATGGACACCTGAAGAAAGTGGACAACAGTCTCACCGAGGCCCAGCGCTTCTCCTCCTTGCCCCGGAGGGCGGCCGTGAACATCGAGTTCAAGGACCTGTCCTACTCAGTTCCCGAAGGACCCTGGTGGAGGAAGAAAGGTAGGGGAGGCGGCTGCGTGGATGGCCAGAAAGAAGCCACGGGCTGCTGGGAAAAATCTGGGGCCGGAAGTTGGAGGTCTGAGATTCTCTTCCAGTGCTGTTGCCAGTTTATTCAGTTGCTTTATTCCTGGCTTTTCTCACCTGTGAAATGACTAGGTTGGCTTAGGTGATCCGAAAGTGCACAGTGACTCTAAAATCCTGTGATAGGATAACAGGTTGAATATCTCTGTTTGTAAGCACTGGGAACCGGAAGTGTGTCAGGATTTTGGATGTTTGCAGCTTTGGGAATAAGTGCACATACATAGTAAGATATCTGGGGGGCGGGAGACCCAAGTGTAAACATGTTAGTCTGTGTAGCACACACACCTTACGGGTAGGCTAAAGGTGATTTTACACAAAGTACCCGTTTTAACTGAGACCTGGTACCCGAGGTCAGGTATGGAAATTTCTACCTGTGAAGTCATGTGAGTGTCAAAAAGGTGAGATTTTGGAGCACTTTGAGGTTAGATGCCCCGCCTATAGAAAGAACCCACAGCCGCTGGGTGGTGGCAGTGCAAACCTGCATCTGGTGCTTGCCGGGAGGGTCCTCCTTGGCAGGTGCTGTGGGCTTTACTTCCTGTCAGCCTTTCAGATGGAGCATTTCCAGCTGTTCACACCAAAACAGATGCAGGTGCTGCCTCCCGAGTCTGAAGTGTGAAAGGCAGCGGGGCCCTGGAGTGACCTCTCTGAGAACGGCATTTCTTTCGGGTCTTGGAAGGAGTCTTGGGTGGGTGGTACTGGTGGGCTGTAGAGAAAACCAAACTGTTATAAAGTGATTGATGTGAATAAAGAGAAAGGATCGGGAGGAAGACTCTGGAAAGCCTGTACATGGGCTGGTGGGGTCGGAAGACTGGCACTTTAGTTTCTCAGCCACCTTTCGAGACTCAACTTAGAAAGTGAGGAGAATACTTGCCTCCCTGGGTCGCTGGTTCTTTTTCTGGCTAGATCTGCTGCCTCCTTGGACCTTTACTCTACCACCCCACCCTGCATGCATGCATAGGTCGCCCATCTCCAAGGGGAGCTGCTGGGGGGGCAGACATGGCCAAAGTGGCCTCTGGTTTCCATGGAGTCACCAAAATCAGCTTGGAGATATACATGGGGTGGAATAGTGTCATTTTTTTTTTTTTTTTTTAGGACTCAGCTTTTCAGTCTAGACTCAACCCTTCTGTCTTTTTGAAGACCAACCAAGATTCTGCTTTTCTTTCCACTTCCCCCTCTTACCTCTGTTTTGTTTCCCCATCCTCTGGGTGCCAAGCCAGCCGGCTTGTTGGCATGAGTGCTGGGGCCGTGCCTGAAGGCACAATTGTAGACAGCTCCTGGGACCTGTGAGCTCCAGTGCTTGGATTCGGTCTTGAGTTTTCACAACCAGAGCAGGTTCTGTACCCTCTCCAGCCGGATCATATAGCTGTCATCCGATATGGGCATTTTCAGAGGGTGCCAGCTTGTTTTGTTAGGACAGAAATTCCATGCCGGCCTCGAGTTTGGGCCCATTCTGTTGAGCCTGTTGGAATTCCACATAGGCGCTTAGCCTTTTCCCTCTCAACTTGAAGGAAGATTTTAAAGAAAAATGCAGCAGGAAACCAGGGGCCTCATCATGTTTGGGCCTCAGTGTTCACATCAACTGGCAAACCTGTGTGACGTGTGGAGCACTCTTGTGTGCCTGCCACGTGTGGCCTCAGGGATGTTACCACAGGGCTCAGGATGCAGATGGATGTCCTGCAAGAGGAAGGTGGTCTCCATGCGGGAGACTGGGCCACACACGAGGCCCAGCACACAGGCTGCTTGTTGGCCAGTGTTGTGCCTTGTCTACCCCGTGCTCCATGACAGCGATGGCTCTGTGGTGAGGAAGGACCACTGCTGCCCAGCTCCAGCCTCCTGGAGGCTCAGCCAGGTGGCCATGGGCAGACACTTGCCTGGCAGTAACCTTGGTGTGCTCGGCTGGGAAGAACCGGAAACGGCCCCTACGGGAATTTCCTGTGAGTCACAGGTGGCGAGACTGGCTGCTCGCTGAGCTTAGTGTTGGTTTGTCAGCCAGCGAGAGGTGACTGCTCAGCCTGGGACGGCAGCCGTGCCTGGCTTAACCCAGCAGGGCCCTTCCTGGATGCGCCAGTGCTCGGCGGTGGCTGAGGCCGCAGCCAGGGAGGCCTGGTGTTTCCCTAGAGTTTCTTCCTCGCTGTGGTCCTCACCAGCACCCTCATCAGTGTGGTGTCGGGCGGGCACTGACCTGGGCGCTGTATTTCCTCACTCAGAGGTCCCCAGCAATAAAGTGTGTGTTCATTCTGCACCCACGGGGGGCATGGTGGTGCATGCCTTCCTGACTCTGGAAGGCCGAGCCAGGAGGATCTCAAGTTGCCCAACTTGGGCAACTTAGCAAAACCATTTCACAATAAATAATGAAAAGGGGTGAGGCTGTAGCTCAGTGTGAAGGTATGGAGAAACAAATGGACTCAGGTGTCAGGCTGCCCTGGAGGACTTCTCTGGGCCCGGGACACACTGATGCCCCCTGCCTGTCCCTCGGGGCCCCATCCTGTCCCTGCTTACCCTCAGAGTCTGTCTTCTTCTCCATCCCCACGTGGGTTCTTCCTTTCCCGTCTCTGTCCCTCTCTTGCTGGTGACCATCCCGGTTCCTCGCAGGCAGGGTCTGGGAGCTATGCTGGGAGGCCCCACCCCTCCGCCCTGTGCACCCTCTCCCCACAGTGGCAATTTCAGATTGGCAGCAATTCAGCGCACTGGTGACCTCCAGTGCAGGCAGCTTCTTGCACGGTGGCACCTGATTAGCTTTGCCCTCTGGACCTGGCTGATTGTTTTCAGCTTTTAAATCTCAATCTGATGGGCTGAGCTGTCCATCAGTGAGGGTCAATGTCATGGTCATTCAAGGGGAGCCTCACCAAGTGTAAGAGGAATGGAGCATCCGGCACACCTACTCTGACTCCCTGCAGTCTGTGAGAGAAACGGGAGCCCAGAGGAAAGGTTTTGCCCGAGGTCAGAGCCAACCCGGGGCCCTGCTGTCCCTTCCCATTCCCAAGACCCTGGACCAGGCAGTGGCACCCGGGGCTGACTTCTCACAAAATTCCTCCTGGAGCAAGGAGCACCAGGCCAGGTGGGGGCTTGTGATGAGAACATTCTAAAATCTTCACGAACATTTTAAAGAAAGCAGACAGAGAAAAGAGACTCCACCACACTTGGAGAAGTGATGAGACATCAATAGCAATGTTTTTAAGAAGGAGGTACCAGGCCCTATTATTATTATTATTATTTTTTTTTTTAGTACTGGGATTGAACCCAGGGCCTTTGCACTGAGCCATGTCCCCAGCCTTTTTATATTTTTTTATTTTGAGACAGAGCCTTGCTGACTCACCCAGGTCAGGTTTGAACTTACCATCTTCCTGCCTCAGCCTCCCAGAGTGCTGGAATGACAGGCGTGCACCACGCCAGGCTGAGGCCCAGGATTTTTAACATCTCACAGCTCGATGATCGTCCAGCATTGAACATGGTCTTTAACAAAACATCTTGTACTTTCAATTGTAGTTACATTTTTACCGCATGATTAATGATGTCTTTGGAGGAAAAACTAGATCATATAATAGATTCCTAGTAGAGAACAGAACTGTGAGAGGAGCTGCTCTCGGGAGGAGATGGCAGTCCCCAGGGCCGCCTCACCGGCTGCTGGTACGGTAATGACCCTCCCTCCGGGAATCCACTCACGTAGCTCGAGGTGATTGGACGGATGATTGGGAACAATATTGACTTGGGTGCCTTCACATGAATCGTGGCGTCAGGGACGCAGGGGAACAGCGGGTTCAGTCCTCCTCCCTCCTCGATCGTCCCCAGTGTGGCTCCTGGAAGCAGCCCAGTAAGCCCTGTAAGGTATGCACTGTGTCCATAAGACCAGTGGGGAATCCGCACGGCCCACACTGTGGTGGAGTGGGCAGCAGTGACTCCTCACTCACACGGGGTGAGTTGTGTTGGGTGTGGTGGGTGCGATCAGCAGATGGATCCCCAGGTCCCTGAGGTCGTGGCAGTGGGGAAGACAAGACCGAACCCAGACCTGCAGGACTTCGGGTCAGGGTCAGGAACCTGCAGGGAAACTCGTGAGTTTCCTGCTTCTGAGCTGCGAGCCCTGGGTACGGCGTGCGTCCTCTGCAGCAGGGTAGGTGGTTCCAATGGAACACACTCACGAGCGGGCAGGAATGCCTGAAACCGGTCTGGTTAATATCCATGCAGCGTTTCCCTTTTTATATCCTTTTTAGCCATTATCTCATCCCTAGTGGTCTTTGATGTGTAAATACAATTCCAGTTCCTATTTACAAGTCACAGACACAAGATAGGCCATATACATTATAAATTCACCCTGGCATGGCAACTTTGTTAGGTTAATGAAGTTACTGGTTAAAGAATCAGATTACCTTCACCTTAAACAAGGAGAGTTATGGGAAAAGCAAATCTTAAAAGAACACATTACTTATTTTGCTTCTACAACTACTTTAATATTCAATCTATTAAGTTATCTAAAACGTTTCCCTATCATAGTGAGAGTTCAGGTGCACAAGAAAAGCACTCACACCGGGCTTCTGGCCCCTTCCTTCCTCTTCTTCAGGTGGCCACACCGGGTGGGGATGGAGCACCACCTCCTGCTTGGCAACCCAGAGGCCAGGAAGGAGCTGAACACCCCAGGAAGCTCAGGTCCGGTGATCTGGACTGGTGTGCTTCTAAGCTATAAAGAATGCTTTTGGACACCGTTCTCAGAGTAGGGTTGGCTCTCTCTTAATTTCCACAGCTACTTCAGAAGGGGTCTGCTCACGGGTGGGCTGAAAGGAGTGCAGTGTGCCATTAGGGAATCCCTTTCAGGAATTTCAGTAGCAGGCCTGGATTCCAACCAAGTGCTGGGCGTCCTGATCCAGCCTGAGGGTCCAGGGAGGCTGGCGGTGGGGCTCCAGAGCAGAAGGTGGGCTGCCTGGGTGGCAGGGGGTATGGTCCCCTCACATCAAGGCACTGTTCTTGTCTTCATGGCACCTGTCATGCCCGGGCAGCTTTCTTTGGGGTCTGGAAGGAAATGTTGTCCATCTCACCTCTGTCTTCATTTAAGGCTGGAGCTGACTTTCAGTGCAGTGCAGTTGCGGAGTCTGCTTACAGAGATTCCGTGCTTGAGGCCAGGGATTTACAAAGGAGCCCTGCGGCCTGTGTGCCTTGAACTCGGGGGACCAGAGAACTCCCTTTTTACCCACTGGGGCCAGTCTGGAGGTTCTCAGGATTTGGTGGCTCAGGGGACACATGGACAGGCTCCTCTCTCCGCTGATGAGGTCTCTGCCTTTGAGGCTCCCAAATAGGGCCTGGAGCAGAGCTGAGAATGGGAGGGGAGTCTGCGGGTCCAGGAGAGTCTTAGCATCCGGGGCCTGGGGGCCCTCCTCTGGCAGCCCATCCTCTCCCTGGAAAGCCTCGCACTGAACCAGACCCTGGGCAGCTGTGACCTGGACGCGCACAGTTCCCAAGCATTGTGTCCTCGGGCTGGATAGCGCCCAGGGCTGCTGACCTGGCCTCTTCTCCTCCGTCCCCTCTGGCTGGCAGTCTTTATTCGGGCATGCTAACACCTTGGCGCTTCCGGACAGCGCCCTGTTCTCCAGCCATCTGGCCGCTGCAGGGCGACCTTTTGGGACTCAGCTTGGCTCAGTGGGCGTTGGTGGCACTGTTCCCCTTCCAAGGACGTTCTTGCCTGGCTCATTCCGTGTGGCAGGTACCTGCCTGCCCGCCTTTGGCACCTCACACAGGCTTGTAACTTGAAAACCTCACATTTTCCAACCAAAGTCCTCCCTTTAAACCAGAACCTAATCTGCCGCTGCAAGAAATAACCCCAGGCGACGTTTTGTGGAACACGAGACCATTTCCTTTGTTTATAAACTGGCAGGGGAAAAATGTTTAGTAACCACACACCTGTTCCTTTGGAGTTCAGTTCCAGAATCAACAGATTGGCTTATTCAAGGAGCAAAGTGACCACACGGGTCAGATTAAACATATTTAGGAAGACCACAGTGTACACCCTGGGGGTTTGTCATGAGGCACAGCCGCCACTGGACTTGTGCTGATGTGGTCCATCCTCGGAGAGGGAAGCTCAGTCGATCATGTCTGGTGTTAGCGGTTTTGCCATGAGAAAGGAATCAGGCACCATCTTGAGTCCAGTAAGCCAGCGGATGCACCTGCCCCGACCGTCCCACCTGACCGGAAGCCCAGTTTCACTTCCCAGGAGGTCAGCTGTGTGTCATAGCCACCTTTGTGCTCTGCAAGGCACATTCGAGTAAGAGTAAGGCCTGCCACAGTGAGCACAAGGCTGTGGTTATGTCCCGCTGAGGCCTATATTTACAGTCCGAATCTTGGAGCTGTCAGGGGCCTTGGAGTCTCCCTGCTCTGACCTCTGCACCACGGAGTGAGCTCCTTGCATCACCCTGGCCACAGAGGCCCGCCTGTCTGAGCACCTCCAGCCACCGAACTGAGACTTCCTCCTGCAGGCCAGCTCATTCGCACAAGGCTTAGAAATTGCTTGCCTGTCCCTTAGTTGGTCCAAGTTCTGCTTTCTGGAATTCTGTAGCATAAGTAATGCTGGTCTTGAAATGTGTGCACAAATTGGGGGCATGGGGAGCCCAACCAAGTGCAAAGCAACAGCCCAGTGCACCAGAACCCAAGGCCGGCCGGAAGGAGGAAGTAGGAGCATGCGGCAGTTGCATAAGTGGGGTAGAATCTGTCGAGAGGCAGCATGGGGGGTGGAGCAGTGACAGGGTCCCCTGCAGAAGCCTCCTGCTCCAAGTCTGTGAGCTGGTGAGGCTGGCGCTCACGGAGGGCAGAATGTGAGCCACATTTTCTGTACCATTGTAAGGCAGGGGGTGCCCCCACCAAAAGTCCCTCACCCGATACCCTGGCGATCTTGAAAGTGAACCTTTTGGCCAGAGTTTTAAGGGATTTCTCGGTTGTTATTTCTCCCCTCCCACTTTTTTGGGGGGAAGTTTTTGTTTTTTAACTAAAGATAGCTGGTGTTTACCGTGCGAAAGCTGTTTGCTTTAGGCATTGTCTCATGAAGTCCTCAGGAGCCCCTGGGAAGGGCTGTGGCCTTCTTAGCCCCGGCCAGGCCAGGCAGAGGGACCCCTGCAGCGGACAAGGGGCAAGCAGGGGTTCAGGCTCACACTTCTGTTTATCTCCTCTCCCCTCAGTGAGCCCCGTGGAGAACTCATCCCTGCCCATCTCAGGCCCACATAAAAGGAGCTAAGTTTGCCCTGACCAGGAGGTAAAGAGAGGCCAGGCCCTGGTGGCAGGGAAGGCGACAAAGGCCCGTCTACCCTCCCGGGGAGGGACTTCCTGTAAAATCTCCGGTGGGCTTGGGGAGGGGGCAGCTTCGGCCCCTGAGCTGTGTCCCCAGCAACCCCCCCCCCCGGCCAGCTTCGTGGGTCCTCTGCTCGCCCCCCACAAAGGGAGGGCAGGCCGCCATTCCAGGGGACACTTCACTTGTCGCCGCCGGGCACACTCCCAGGAGGAGAGGGAGGCACTGGCCGCTTGGATGCAGCTTTGGGTATCCAGTAGAAGCCCTCGCTTCTCCGGCCGGCTGGGCCGTACCAGAGGCACCTGCTGACTCAGCTTCATCTTGCTCAGATATAGATCTGGCTGCAGGCTTGGTGGAGGCTGTCTTAGGGCTTTTCTGGATCCCAGGAAACTGAATTGTGAATCACTGGAGGAGACGCCTCAACAAGTGGGCGGGGCAGGTGAGCATTGCTGCGCGTGCGCAGTGCCGTCTATCTGCCGCCGCAGCCGCAGCCGGCGCTCAGGTTACTCTCGGTCAATGCTCCCTAGTAACCTCAGCGGAGGCGCGCGGCTGGGAACCCTACGATTGGCTGCGAGCGCGCCCAGCTCTGTTGCTAAGGGAGGAGAGGATGCTGCGCTGAGACCCTGGTCCGGATGTTCAGCCTTTCCAGACGCAGGTCTGGGTTTGAGCCTCCCTGATTGGGGCTGCCCCAGCCAGCATTGGGGTTCACTGGGGCGGGATACAGGTCCCTGCTCTGTGTGTGCCCAAGCTCTCCACCCCACGTCCAAAAGCCTCTCAGGAAGTACGAAAACTCTTGCAGCAGGAAGACGCTAAAACGGATCTGCTGGATGGAGCAGTGATTAGCTGATGATTGTTTAGATGCCGGGGCTTGTTTTCTAGTTTAGTTTAATTGGGAGACTTCCCGGGCATGGAAGTGGGCACGGATGTGAGGATGATCAGCCTAGGGAGATGGCTGGTGTTCCGTGGCATCGGTGTCTTTGTCCCTTGATCAGAGTGGGAGACTTCCTGAGCTCCCAGACTTCTATTTAAAGTCACAGACAAGGGACCGGGGATTTAGCACAGTGGTTCTGCTGCCTGCCTCGCAAGTGCAAGGCTCTGAGTTCGATCCCCGGTACCAAAGAAAGAAGAAAGAGAGAAATATTAAAGTCAAAGACCGTGTCCCCTCAGGTTGCACTTTCCCCGTGTGAGACCCATTACTGGCTCTTGTTTGTGTTTCCTTCAGTTGGGGAAAGCTATAAGCCCAGGGCCCCTGAGATTTGGATGGGCAGGGCGTGGGGGAGGAAGCCAGCCCTGGCCCTCTGTGGGCTCAGTACCCTGGAATTTCCCTTTGAAATCAAAGGGTGGGTCTTCTGAGCCGGCGGGCTGGAATCTGGAGTGTTATGTGCAGGGTGACAGCTGCCCTGCTCCTCGTGAGTCACTTCATGCTGGGCATGGCAGAGGGCACGGGACAAATACCAGGTGAGCCAGGGTGTGTTTTCTGAGGCATCGGTGAGTGTGTGTCTGTGTGCACCTTGTGCACCCACGAGTGCAATAGCAGCATGGTTTCCTTTTGAGTATCCGAAACTGCTGGGACCACCTGTGTGGAGTAGGAGGTGCCACCTTGTCCCCTCCCTGGGGACAGCAAGGACTTCTCTAGACACCCGTCTGGCTAGTTCCTTTGGGCTTAATTGAGGTGCCTTGTGGCACGTTGAACACCTTCCTTCATAGGCCTCACTCAGCCCTTTGTCTTCCTGAGCACTGCACGGAGCCCCTTGGGGCCGATGATCACGGTCCTGAGTCTCCGCCCTTTGCTTGCCTGTCTGGTTTTGTGATTAGAGTTGATGGGGTTCTAGTTCCCAAGCGTGACCCCCTGGCGCTGCAGCTGAAGCTGAATGAGTGATGCAGGAACTTGGCTTGTGCTTTCCTAGGGGTTTGAGGGCAGTGGGTGAACCCTTTGCAACAGGAAGGGAAGGCGGTGCACATTGTTAACATGAGAACGTGCAGACGTCTGGTGGGCCCGGGGCGGGGGCTCTTACATTTGCTCTCAGAGGTTCTCAGAGTTCTCATTAGGAATTTCTAAAGACATACATATCTGTCCAGAAAACGACCATGTGCTGGATGGAGTCAGCAGGGAGCCCTCTACCTGGGTGCTTCTTGTCCTCTCCTGCCCCAAGTTGGCATAAACATGCCCCAGGCCCCGGGCCAAACCCTGCACCCTTCTCCCTTCTCTCCTCCTCTCCCACTTATATCTGGTTTGGAGAGAGGTGTGGATGCCTCCTATCATCTTGCCACTTTCTCTCTTCCTAAAGTGTGCTGTGCTTGAGCACCTATGAGGATTTCTGAGCAGGATAAGACTGTACGCTCAATTTCCAAGTGTCCAGGCCAGCTGGCTGGCTCCGGAGCCCTTCCTGCCCCTCTCCCATCCCTGTTTCCCCTCATCCATCTCCTGTGGCCTGGCCAGGCTCATCTGCCTGTTGGGAAGGAGAACCTTCTCCTCAGCATTTGTGCGTTCTTTGCCTGTGTGATGCCCTCTGGTGGGGACCCCCTCGCCTCCCTGGGCTGGGGGGAAGCCTTGCCTCATGCACACTGACCTCCATGGCCAGGAGCCTCCTTCCTGGGTCCCTCTACACTCCTGTGGCCCTGGGATCATGGCATGCAGGGTATGAACTGTGCCTTTCTTCTCTGAGCTTCTACAGACTGTGTTGTGGTTCCTGCCCAGCTGGGGCCTGGCCCAGAGTTGGCGTGGAGAGGGATGCAGGAAGTCCCAGAGTAACGGGATCTCCCCTCGTCCCAGTAGAGAGCTTCGGAGAGTAGAGAGGAGAGCAGGAGTCTTGGGAAGGTGGAAGGTGGTGACCTCTCCTTCCTTGCTGGCTCGGTCTCATGAGCCCTGTCTGTCAGGGAGGTGGTTTCTGGAGATTACTTCCTTGAGTCACCTAAACCACAGGCCTCACTCATGACATCGAGGATGGTGGGTGGGGTTCTGGGTTAGGCCACTGCTTCTGAGTCTGGGCTTCCTCATTGACTGAGTGACCCAGGGCCTCAGTTTCTGCAGAGCAGATGGGGCTCACAAGAGCGCCAGCTCCAGCAGCCCACGGGGAGTGCTGTGGGCATCACCTAGGAGCAGCCACACACTGTAGTGCTTGATGCACTTTAGTGCTGGAGCTCCAGGTTTGCTAAAGGATTGGTTTTTGTGTCCTTGGCTTCATTAGGGGTTCTCAGGCTATTGCTGATGACAATGCTCAGTGTGGATGACCTTCCCAGCAAAAACCCTGCAGGAAGTCTTCGCACCTTTCCTGTGCAGGAAGGAGATGGTGGGGCTGGGAACAGGGAGGCAACTTGGGTGCTAGTCTCCGGGCTTGAGTGCTCTGCTCCCCGAAAGTAGGATCATCACGGGCTTCCTGGAATTGTTCTCCCGGGCTCACACTCCCGACTAATATCAGGACTAAACCAACAGTTAGTTACTTCAGTGCTGCTGACACACACCTCTGACTGAAGGCTACACAGACATGTAGGAGCCTTCTTCCTCCTGGGAGGACCTTTAAGAACTTCTAGGTCACTGCCTGATGAGTTTTACATCTTCGAGACTATTTGTGTTCAAGCTTCAACATTTGTGAGCAGCTGGGTGGAAATTTCCAGCATCGAAGCAGAGCTCCGTAAGCAACATTACATTCCAGAACCTGCCTCAGGAGAGAGGTTAATGTAGGTCATCTTAGGAGGATGTGAGATTGTATTGGGGCTGTGTATTTCAGCCTTGTGGCTGGCTTTTTATGACAGAGCATTAAGGGTGATGTACCCACTGCTGTGACGGTTGCTTGTGGCAGGGACGGCCGCAGAACAGGTGTTAGTGTGGAGCCTGGCCACGCGTGAATGTTGTTCTCGGATTTGCACACACTGACTGTAGAACCTGTGTCTTGGGTTTTATAGAAAATGCCCTTGCAATAAATCTAACACATCATAAAAAGAGGTTAGGATGAATTAAACTATGTCTGAGCTTAGTTAAGATGTTTTCTTTCTTACTGTCTTTAACAAAATTATTCCAGGTTTTATACCTTTTAGCAAAATGCCTGGTCAAGGAGGAGGCAGGTAGCACAGCAGGTGGGAGGAAGGGTTGCAGAGTTAGGAGGAAGCAGGTGCAAAACCAGCCCTACCTCTAACTACCTGGCAGCTAGGTGAGTCACCCTCCTCGGGAAGAGGAGGCGTTTACAGCCATAACCCCACTGGATTATTGGACACCTTGGAAGCCCTGTGCTAGTAAGCAGTACCTGCAGTCCTTACAGGTGTTCTGTATGGTCTGCGAAGGCAGCGATCATAGCTCAGCTCAATGAGGTGGGTCAGAGCCTGGGGTTGCCGTCCTGGAAAGGGGCCTGCCACAGTCTAGGCCTCAGCGGTGGAAGGGAAAGAGCCAGCTCAGTTTCAGGCACGCTGGCATTTCCTGGGACCTGCAGCGCTGTCAGGGGCTCACTCGAACACCCTTCTCGGGGAGGGGAGATGTTCAGGACCTGCCAGAGGTCCCAGGGGAGACACTCGGAGACACCCAGCCCAGTGCCCCCTGCCGGCGGAGTCTGGCCTTTCTGTCTCCTGTTTCCAGATGCCTGTGTGGGAGCCGAAGCCCTTGCAAGCTGTCCCCTGGTAACCTCTGGCTCTGCCCCGCCAATGCAGCCAGCCACAGACAGCTGTGACAAGCCTGTCGCGTGGCATCTTCAGAGTCAGTGTCAGGCATGGGGCATGAGTTCTGGAAGGTTTCTCTTTGGTCATTTTGGGTGCCTGATGCTGGCCAGGCTCCCAGTGTCGCCTCCCTCAGCTGAGCCACAGAAGGAGACGACGTCAGTCCATGCCCTGTGGGGGGCCCTGGTGGCCCACGGCACCCCCTGCAGGGTGCTGCAGAACCCTGTGTGTGCTCATCCTGGGCTGTGAAGGTGGAAGGAACAGGCTTGGAGTGCAGACCCCTGCTGTGGAAGGCCCAGCCCGGCCCAACTGTGCCTGTGTCACTCCTGCTGCTGGCCGTGAAGTGGACGCCAGTGTGCTTTGTCCAGGTGGGGTCAGTACAGCGCAAGCCACTCTAATACCGCCTGGCCCTCCCGCCTCCCCATCAGGGAACTCTGGCTTTGGGACAGTTGTGCAGAGGGAGAGGAAGAGGATGCGATGGCATAGATGGATCTGGTGACTCCCCTGCTCGGCCAGACCTGCCAGCCCCCAGGGCCGGTGGCTCTGCACCTGCTCCTGATTGTCCCGTCTCCCACCTCCACTGTCCCCAGAGCTGCCTGTACCCGGAGCGGTGACTGCCTTTCTATGTGCCTGTGTCCACAGCCTGGCCTAGCCTGGCCCCGGGGCTGAGCACAGGTGCCCACTGTGAGGTCCTCTCTGTCCACCTGTAAAACCCGTCCACTTGCACTGGCTTGTCGCTGGCAGGCTTGTCCGCCCGCCAGGTCCTCTGTGAAATATGGAAAGAGCCGGTGCTGAGGCCTGTGGTAGAGGACACTTGTGTGAGTAGAGATGCGGCCGTCGCAGGATTGCTGGCACTGTCCAGGCAGAGGCGGTGGAGGGTGGACAGAAGCCAGAGATGTATGATTCCAACCCAGTGGGCTTCTTTCCTGTCTGGAAACCAGCCTTATCTTTGGCCACAGGAAACATTTCTCTTTTTGGCTAAAAGGTCACTGTAGGTGACAAAGCCTGTGCAGAAGCCCAGCTGAGGCCCTGGAGTGGGAAGGGGTCCCTGGAGTAGACACAGGTGGGTCGCTGGTTCAGAATGCTGCAGCCGGCCCGCCCGGAACTCCTCTCCCTCCCAGTGCCGGGTGCAGCCACACCCACACTGGGCCAGCTTTCTGCTCCCTCATCAGAACACAGCAAGGCCGGGTGTCCTCAGCCTCCTGCACCAGCTCTTGGGGTCAGGTAAGGAACCTGGGCAGTGTAGTCGACAGCACAGGCGAGGCCCTGGGTTCCATCCCCAGCACCACAAAACAACAGCGACAACAAAACCCACAGACAGTTCCCTGACCACAGCTTTGCCAGGAAATGCTGCAACTCAGGGCCCTGGAGAGTGTGTCCCGCACCCCGTGTCCCGGGTCTGACTCCCCATCAGGCTTGCAAGCCTCGCTCCTTTTGGTCAGTAACTTGAGAACTGGAGCTTTTTCTTCCAGCTGGATGGTGGGAGATTCTGAGTTATAAGGATCATAGCTCGTGAATTTAAAAATTATCCTTGGAACGTGGGCATGGGCACAGGTCCAGGAGTGCACCAGACCTGTGGAGGCTTCTTGCCACTGTCACTGAAGGGAGGAGGCCTGTGCCTGTGACCCCCGTTTCCTGCCACAGGAACCCCAGAAGGCACACATACGGGCCCAGACGCAGACCCTGCACAGTGGGCTGCTCCCACAGATGCCGCATCCACAGACAAATCCCAGGCCCAGCTTTGAGTGTGGGAACTGGGCGCTGCCGTGTCATTTCAGATCAGGGGGACGAAGGGCTTGGTGATCATTGGTGCTTATTGGCGCTGTGGGCATGGTTTAAACAACTAGGAGGAACTTTCCCTAATTGTTCTGGCCAGGGTTAGAAGCCTGGAAAGGGACCACCTTCGCTTTTGGAAGTGTAAAAGTACTTTGGCAATGGAGAACAGCTTCATCCCGGCACGCAGCTGCAGGTGACTTCTTGCTGCACTTCAGCCCCTGTGCCTGGGGAGGAGGCGCCATGCAGGCGATTGGGCTGGCCTGCGGAGCATGGGTGTGTGTGTGTGTGTGTGTGTGTGTGTGTGGTGTGCATGAGTGTGTGCCCATGCAGTGTGCATATGTGCACACACTGGGAGTGTGTGGCTGCTGTGTGTACATGCGTGTACTCACTGAGCACCCTCGTGGGTGTAAATGCCAGGCACAGGTACCAGCAGGCCAAAATGCTGTGGGGGTTTAATTTGTGGGCTCCTCTTCCCCACTCAAGGCTAGAGTGTTTTTATAGACATTGGAGCGAGTCCAGAGAGGGCGCCAGAGCGAGCAGCTCCAGAGAGGGTGCCGATTGCTCCCGTTTGTGTTTCTTTCTGGTCCAGGGCCCCACCTCCCCTCCTCCCCTAGGGCGGGCTCCCCAGTTGCACTGGGTTTCCTTCTTAAATGATGACCTCACACCCTGCTGGACTCTGCTGAAAGTTTGGGGCAGGGCTCATCCTTTGGCCTCCTGACCCTTGTTATCTGACAAAGCCTACTCTGTCTGGGTGCCTCTCCCTCCCTGCCCCAGGGCTGCAGGCGGAGCCAGGTCAGGGTGAGGGGTGGCAAGGAGTCTGATTGCTCTGACCAGGATTGGGTGTGGACCCCTCCTGGCAGGGCCTCAGGTGAGCCCTAGGCCTCACTGAGACTGGGACAGCCCCGCCCTGCCCTCCAGGCTGCTTGGATCATCTAGGGAGATTAAACTCTAGTGTGGAGGGCTCAGCCCCAAAGGGCCAGGATGGGGTCCCACCCGCTACCCAGCAAAGTGCTGAGAGGGACCCCAGGACCCTGGTCGGCCTCCCTCCCTGGGCTGGAGGTCTGCACCTGAGAGGCAGGTCTGCACCGGGCCTGGTATGGTGTCACTGCCCTCCCGGGGTGTCCCACAGTCTGGTCTGGAGTCAGCATCAGGGTGGCAGTGAGCGTGGGCTGTGGGTGGCTGTGGTTCCAGGTGGCCTCCGAGCCTTGGGGGACAGAAATAATGTCACAGGTAGTGCCTGCCGTGGCCCACGGGAGCAAGCTGTACCGCACTGCTGGGGTCAGACGGGGCCTCCCCCAAGCCCGATGCTGCTCTGTGCCCAGCCTCTCGAAGGGAGCCGAGACTGTCCCCGATGCTGCTCTGGCTCTGAGGATGGGCACAAGCCTGAGAGTGCGATCCAGAGGCCAGTGCCCCTGGATGGGAGTTCGTGCCCTGTGTGCACCGGGTGCAGCCAGGACTCTTAAACCAGGTGGACGTGTCCGCCCAGCTGTCACCCCCGAAGTGGCGAGGGACCTCTTGCCCTCCGTGCCGTGTTGCGTGCGGTTTCCAGCGTGCCTGTTGATGTGACTTGGTGTCCGATGGTGGCTCCAGTGACCATGTGCATGACTGTCGATGAACCATCTCACCAGGGCATCTGGTCTGAGTTCTCCTCGTCCCCGACTGGCACTCTGAGGAGTGAGAGGCGAGGACAGGGCCATGGACGTGGCACTGGTGGGACTTGTGAGTCGCATGGGCTCCGTGTGGGCCTGGCCATGCTGGCTGCCGTCTGCCCTCCGCCTGAGAAGCTCTTCCTAAAGCTGCCCACACTGCTGTGTGGGACACAGGCGCGAGCCCCTGGACAGGCAGTGCGGGGAGGTGGCCGGGCCAAGTTCTCTGTCACCTCCTCCCTCGGGGGATGCAGGGTTCTGGAACACCAGCATGAGTTTCAAGGAGAGGCAGAAGAGAACGCCACCCACCTCAGTGTGGGTTATACTTGGGGCTAGCGAAGTGCAGCACACTGCAGAGGCTGACCCTGAACGGCAAGGTGTGGCCCCAGCCCCTTGCAGGGACAGAGTAGGGCTCCATCCAGACCTCACGTGCACATGGGCTCCACGGGGCTCCAGCAGCCACATCGCAAAGGCTCCTGACACACACAGGTGCCAGCCGGCACATCGCTCCACATCACAGCCAGGCTGCTCCCGCTGCAGACTTGGGGGTGATGGGAGCATCCCAGAACTCAGACCTGTGATTGCTGTGGTTTTCACCTCCGTGACATTGGCGTTGATTTTCATCAGAAGGAGAGGAGTGCCTGGCTGTGTTTCCAGGCAGCAGAGAAAAATGAGGGGTCAGTAGGAAACAGTGCCGTGCGTGGGGGCCCTGTGTGCCTGTGGGAGGAGGTGTGGCCCAGTCAGTGGCACCACGCACTGGAGACAGCAGAGCAGGACGGCGATGTCATCACCTGGCGAAGACAGCAAATGCCTATCTCAGGGTTCTGGGAACGTGCCGTGCACAGTTGTGCCATAGAAAAACTGTAAGGCACAGGCAATTAAAAGTGGTCAGTGATCTGCATTTATCACCGGCTCTTTGTAATTTTCTTAGGATTCCTACATTTCTTTTTATTTTATTTATTTGGTACTGGGGATCGAAGTCAGACCTTGCACTTGCCAGGCAGGTGCTGGAACCACTGAGCTAAATCCCCGGCCCTCCTGCATTTCTTTTTAGTGTCTTTGTTTACAGCCAACTGGAAAACATCTTTGTGAAAGGAGAGACCCGCTTCCTTCCGACAGGGGGCGAAATTGGGTCCAAGCTCAGTGAGACAGTGAGCTTGGGGGTCTGGTCTCGATAAAATACAATTTCACAAGCATTGAATTGCACCCGGAGATCCCGTCTCTAGCCCTCCTGTCAGGACCCCTTGCGTATTTCAGTAGAAAGCCGGGCAGGACCCTTGGCTCCTGTTCGGTTGTCTACCTGAGAAATCCCTGTCCTTCCTCCCTGCCTGCGCCTTCCGTCCATCCCTGCTTCCACCTAGGCCTCCATCTGCCCCTCCACCCGCCTCACCATGCATCTGTCCTCCCTTCGTCCCTCCCCGCCCCGTATCCATCTCCCCTCCACTCAGACTTCCCCCACCCGAGTTCCCACATGTGTGTGGCAAAGGTGGGTGAGAACACCCTGCTAGAGAGGGGACTGGAGTCTGCATCCCTGGCCACCCGGAGCAGGGCACCTGCTAGCAGCCAGTCCCAGGACTTCCGGGGACAGGTGCCCGCTGCAGGTCGCTTCCTTCCCTTACTGAAAGCACTGGGGGAAGTCTGGGCGAGGGCCGGAGGGCAGCGCCCTTGTCAGCGGGTACATTGCCTGTGCCAGGGGCGGAGGTTATCCAAGAGAGCCGCGTGCCCCAGCCCTGCTGCTGCGGTTGAAGCCCGCCTTCCCCGGGGCCCTCCTCTACCCCCTGGGCCCATACCCGTGCCCACCACCCCGCCAGGAAGGGCGCATCTGTCCACCCCGTTCCGTCGGCCTTCAGCCTTGGCAGTGTCCCTTCCCAGGAGAGGAGACCTGGGAGGGACCGTGTTCCGGATGGCCCTGGTGCTGGACAGACCCCACGCTGAGGGCCCTGCTGGATTACCGTGCCCTGGTCTTTGGCAGTGGAAGCTGTGCTCTAGAGCTCAGGAAAACACTTGAACCGTGCTGTGTAGCCTGGCAGTCCAGCCTCCACTCCACCCCTGCCGGTGGCATGGAGACCCCACAGGAGCAGGGGGATTCCTCACTGCCCCTCTCATTCCGGGGTACCCCTCCCGCCCTGTGCTGGCAGGTGCCAAGGAGCAGGAAACACCTCTCCACAGGAAGAAAGAAGGGCAGACACCCAGAAGCTCACCGCCACCCTGTCCCGGCCCGCAGCCCTGAGGGGTTCTTCTCTCCAGGCTCCTGGGGACTCCCTCAAGGGACCCTGAGGCCGCCCAGCCCACCCCAGCAGCCTGTTGGGCCACCTGGGTGGCGAGTGGCAGGAGGTGAAGAAAGGAAGGGCCAGGCTCGGTGGGGCCCCTGCCCGGAGCTCTGGACCCGGAGGACCCATTTCTGTTTGTCGGAGATCATGTTTAGGCACAGGAACTGCTGGGGAGTCCAACGGTCAGTCGGTCTCAGAGAGATGAGATCCGTGTGGCATCTGCTGTTTGCACAATCACAAAACAAGGACCTGCTTCTCCCTGACACCCACTTCCCCGGTGGCGCCCGCCCAGCTAGGCGTGGGAGACAGTGCAGCTCGGTGGCTGGGGTCAGGCCCTGGCTGGGAGCCGGGAGTGGGGGCCCAAAGCGCCCGATCCCCCCAGTGCCGGCTGGTCCCCTTGTTGCTGGGGCCCGTGGTGGCCGGTGGCAGGAGAGGTCTCTGTCTCAAGTGGCTCCACGCCAGCAGGCTTGAGCTCTTCCTGAGAGGCGGAAGAACACTCTGGCAAGAGTCCTGGGGATTGAACCCAGGGCCTTCACACTGAGCTGCTTGCAATTCTGCCTTAGCCTCCAGAGTTCTGGGCTGATAAGCCCTGCACCACCACTCCAGGCTAAGAGTTCTTTTTCTTTACTCTAGGAGGTTTTGTGGGGTGAAAAGGCCACAAAGAGAAGAAGAATCCACCTGGAGAGAGAAGCGCTTTCTGATGGACAAAGGGTTTTTCCAGCCTTGGCTTTCAAGACACTGGTGCTGGGAAGGCCTGCCCACACCCAGGGTCCACCTGGCCCTGGAGACCTGGGGGCTTTCTACTTTCTGGGGCAGGGAGTGGGATTTCTTCCCATCCTCTTCAGTAGTCCAGCAGTAGCAGACCAGGTGCACAGTCCTGGATCGAGCTGTTGAGCTGCCATGGGTTGGCGGAGGTAGAGGGAATCTGGCTGTGTGGCCTCAGGCCACTGTTCACTCTCTCTGAGCCCTTGCGTGTTATCACAGTACTCGCTCAGCATCCCCTGAACCCTTACAGGTGTCGACTAATATCATTTCCCTCCCATGGCCCTGTCCGTTGTGGGAAGTGGACAGTTGGGGGCTCCACCTGTCCATGGCATCCTGAAATGTGGCCTGGAAACCAGCTCATTCCAGAGCTGCTGCCTGGTGATGGCGGCGGGTGGCAGGGCAGGAGTCAGAGGCCAGCAGACAGACTTGCAGGCTTGTGGGGAGCAGTTTCCGGTCCACAGAGGAAGGGTCTTGGTCTTTCCCTGGCGGTGGGATGTGGTCCCGATGTCCAGGGAGGAAAGTGTCCTTCCTGTCCTCCTCCACTCCTCCGCGTGCAGGTGGCAGCCCTGGGGTTCTGCCCAGCTTCCACCCCGGCCACCCTGGAGGGCTGGGGAGGGGCGCCAGGGCTGGGGCAGGGACGGGGACTCATCAGGCTGCACTGGTGCTGTGCTTGGGTGAAATTTGCTTGACGAAGTCACTGCTCTGAAATCAAATTGGCTCGTTTTGATCGCCACTGTTTGGGGTTGACTGGCGACAGGTACCATCTACCTGGGGACAGGTTTAGGTGCACACAGCTTGAGACACGGGGACACCAGTGGGCTCCAAAGGCACGGTGCTGTCCTGTGTGTGGCTGGACCTCAGGCAGTGCTGGCAGCTGCAATTTCAGGGGCTCCTGGGCCTTCCTGTTGCCCGGTGCATGCTGGCTGGCACTCGTGGGCGTCTGCCCTGCTCGAGGAAGGAGAGCGATGCCTGAGACAGTGGCTGTCACCAGATTCCCTTAGCGAGAGAGGCCACCCACTGCCCATTAGCCCCCTGGACAGTTGCTTCGTCCTGCACATGCCAGGGCCCAGGACCTGCCGACGGCGGTCAGCCCAGGTCACGTCCGGGCCTTCTGGGGGCCCTAGGAGAAGCAGTCTTGTCTGGATGCGGTCTCCTTCCTCGTGATCTGGACAGCTCTCAGGATTGCTACTGGTCCAAAAGTGAAGTCTGTTGAGGACATAGCTCAGAGGCCTCCATGGTCGGCAGGCGCTGAGTGCGTTACACTAAACGCCTCTGTCCACGCGATTGGGAAACATCCGGTCAGCAGTGTGCACCGTGCACACCCCCCGCGGGTGACTGGGAGAAGGGTGAGCTTCCTGCTTCTCAGAGAGAGACTGGCAGACAAAGACAGGAGCTAAGGTGGCTAGGAAGAGAAGAAGGGGAAAGAGAGGGAGCAGAAAGAGTGGAGGACCGAGGGGGAGAGAAGCGAGTAAAAGAGGAGGAAGAGAAAGAGGGGAGGAGGAGAGACCGAGGGGAGGCGGGGAGGGAGCAGGGCGGGGCGGGGCCCCCGGGTCCCAGGGACACTGAGGGTTCTGCCTGCGGCACTGGGCGCCAGCCGGTGGGGCCAGGTCCTGGGTGCCTTGGGAACCCGGGGACGGGCGGAGTAATGAGTGGGCACTGGGGGCTGAGTGCTCACTCAGGACGTCACACACGTCCCCCGGGGGCCACTTCTCTAGCCCTGGCCCCAGACGCAGAGCTCTCTCTGAGGACCCGGTGTGCTGGAAGCCTGGCCTTGGGGAGGACAGGGTCCTGTGGTCCCAGCCCTTCTGTCTGTCTGTCCATCTACCAGGCAGGCCCAGCTGGCTGCCCTGCCCTCTTGAGTCCTCTGCTGTCCACACAGCGGGAGCCGGACCTGTGTGCAGCTCTGAGCTGCCCTTCTGCCCGTCCCTCAGGCCCTGGGCCCTTTTCCCATGGAGGTGACGATCCCTGACTCCTGGGGCGACCATCACTCTGCTCTGCTCAGAGAACCAGGCGCAGGGCCCAGCTCCCTGACTTCCTCTTCTGCCTGACTTAAACAGAGCTGCAGGGGCTCCCTGTCTGAGGTCAGTGGAGCTAGAGACAGACTGGGATGCTAGTGTCCTGTTGGTGAGGGACCAGGAGCCAGCAGGGAGAAACCCTGGACCCGGGCAGCCAGATTCACTGGCTTGGGTGCCGGGGGCCTGGGAGGATCGGCAGCCAGTGATGGGCAAGTACCTCACATTTCCTTAGGTCCAGATGCCTTCCCATGATGCACCACCCCCACCCGGCTGGTACTCCGGGCCGGAGCTTATGATCCGGTTGCTTCCGTTTGATCTCTCCTAGCACGCTCCCGCCGTCCACCTGGAGAATAAATGAATGTGGCTTTGCTCCGAAGTGTCACACGAGAGACGTGGCAGAAATCCAAAGCCATCTGATGTGATTGTGGGCTCCTTTCATTATTAATGAAGGAATTAATAATGTATTGATTATTTAATTATGAGCAGTTATTTGTAAGTAAATTCTGTATAAATAATTTATGTCAATGTATAAAGTATAAATAAGTAATTGGTCAGTGAAATGCCGGGTGGTGTTCTGATTAACACAGGCGAATGTGTGCCACCCTAGGGACGCTGGGGCCTAAAGTGGGACCTCGACCCCACGTGCACGTGCTGCTGCTGCTGCTGATCACAGCCCGTGGGGGCATGGACAGGGACGCCAGGTGCAGCGTGTCAGCCGACGCACTGCCTGAGAAGACAGAGCCTGTAACAGTCCCCGAGTGAACGTGTCCGCCTTTTGCAGGATACAAGACGCTCCTGAAAGGGATCTCAGGGAAGTTCAGCAGTGGGGAGCTGGTGGCCATCATGGGCCCCTCGGGGGCCGGGAAGTCCACGCTCATGAACATCCTGGCCGGATACAGGTGAGGACACTGCCCTGCGTGGTGGCAGAGCCTGCTGCTGCCCAGCGGGAGCCTGGGGGAAGCACGAGCCAGTGGTGCTGCAGGGCCTCACCTTTCAGATGGACAAAGCTCTCCCGCCCACCCGCCCTGGGAGCTCAGACCTGGGCTGGCCCTGCCAGTACCAGAAGTAGGAAGGTCAGGGTCAGGACAGGGAAGGCAGGAAGTGCTGGAAAATAAGACCAGGCTTTTTCAGATGGGACAGAGGGAGCACTCAGCCGGGCTGGGCTGTGGTTTCCTTAGTGGTGGAGAACTTTGTAGCAGGCACGGTGGTGCATGCACTCAGGGAGGCTGAGGCAGGAGGATCACCGCAAGTTCAAGGCCAGCCTGGGCTAACAGTGAGATCCTGCCTCAAAAAAACAAACAACAACAACAACAAAAAACCCAAACAAGTGGTCATAGGCGCCCATGTGATCTGCTTGTGAATAGTTACAATCTCAACCTTTTGAAGTGTTTAAAAGAATGCATTTTCCCCGCTCAGTACTGGGGATAGAACCCACGGTCTTCACAATGAGCTCCATCCTCAGCCCTTTAAAAAAATTTCTTTTTTCTTTTTCTTTTTTTGGTACCGGGGATCGAACTCAGGACCTTGAGCTTGCGAGGCGAAATTAGGGCCGGGGATTTAGCTCAGTGGTTCTGCCGCCTGCCTCCAAAACGCAAGGTCCCGAGCTTGATCCCTGGTACAAAAAAAATTTTTTTTTGAGACCAGTCTTGCTCAGTTTTCCAGGATGGGCTCAATCTTAGATCCTCCTGCTTCAGCTTCCCAGAGTGCTGGGATTACAGGCCTACGCCAGTGCTCCCAGCCAAAGCCAGTTCTCAGTTCTCGCTGCTTCTTGCTAACGGTAGTCAACGGTAGCCTTAAGAATACTCCTCACCCACCGTTTTGCTTCCGGGAGTTCCAGATAACCACAGTCAGCCATAGCCCCAAAATATTACATGGAAAATTCCAGAAATACACAGCTCGTAAGCTTGTCGTGCACGCTGCCCTGAGCAGTGCCATGAGCTCCACGCCGTCCCACCCCTTCCCCTTGTGCAGCCTGTCCGCGCTGTCTACACCGCCCGCCGGTTGGGCATGTGTAGCCTCCTGGGAGACCAGGGCCACTGCTGTGACATTGGGTGGCACTCATTTTATCGACAGCGGCCCCGAAGTGCGAGACTGCAGATGCAGGCAGCTTAGAGCAGAGCAGTGTGTTGTTACTGCTGTTCTGTTCTATCATCAGTTACGGTTACTCACCTTTTCCCCTGCTTCATTTATAAATGAAACTTTATCATAAATATCTATTAGCCGGGCAGGATGCTGCACACCTGTAATCCCAGCATTCAGGGAGGCTCAGCCAGGGGGATTGCAAGTTCGAGCCCAGCGTGGGCAGCTTAGCAACTTAGAGACCCTGATTCAAAGGGTTTCAAAAAAATGGAGAGGGCTGGGATGTGGCTCAGTGTGACGGGCTTGGGTTCAGTCCCCAGTAGCACGTGCACACACACACACACACACACACACGCATGTGCGCACACGGAGGAGGATGAGGAAGCAGCTGCCAACCTCACAAACCCCACCACGCCGGGGAGCATTTGACAGCATCCCCGTGTCTGTGTTGAGTAGGTGAAGAAAGTGCAGCCGCTTCTCCTTGACGTGCGGTGCGGTCCTTTCCCGGCCTGGGCGTCTCCCTGCAGGTGACCACAGAGCCTGACTGGGTCTCCCGTCCCCCTGTGCCCACAGTCCCTGTGCAGGAGGCTGGAAGGGCCACTTCTCGGGCCCTGCTCTCCCAGCCAGCTGGGCAGCGAGGAGCAGGAGGGGCAGGGCTGATGGCCTCCTCTGTCCCGACCCTGCAGGGAGAGCGGCATGAAAGGTACAGTCCTCATCAACGGGCTACCCCGGGACCTGCGCTGCTTCCGGAAGGTGTCCTGCTACATCATGCAGGACGACATGCTGCTGCCGCACCTCACCGTGCAGGAGGCCATGATGGTGAGTCCCGCCTGCCCCCTGCTCCTCTGGCCTGGATGCCCTCCCTGCAGCATGCTGCCAGCCCTAGGCCCGTTGTTTGGATAGCTACACAGAAAATAACCCCCGTGCTATGAGTTGGATGCACCTTGTTTGTCAGTCATGGTCCCGCTTCTGAGATCATTGATCCCTGACCAAGGCGATGGTTTCCTTAGCAACCAGTCCTCCTCCCACAGTGGAGGGACTTTCCATCCATTGGCTGTCAGGGAGCCCTTCTGTGTCTTTGGCTCAAGTTCCACCCTCCCCAGTGCCCTGGCCTGAGCGTCTCATTCTCTGCCTCACCTGCCTGCCAGGTGCAGCTGTGTGGCCAGGGATGGCTGAGCCCCTGCTGGGTCCCTGTGTCATGTGCGCAAAGCTCCACAGGGTCACCAGCTGTGTGATATTAGCAAAGCAGGTGTGAGGCGGAGCCTGCAGGAGCCACTCCATGAGCCCAGGGTCTCAGGCTGCCAAAGGCCACGTGGGGCTGGGAGCCAGGTGGTACAGGGTGGGCCAGAATAGGGCATGGAATGGTGCAGGAAGTGGAGTGGATCCCACAGACACATGTGCTCATCAGCACGTGTCCTTGTGACAGCTCTGCCACTGTTTCTTTCCGCGGCTCAGAAGTCTTCCTATAGTCTTCACTTGGGTCCTCCGTGGGTAAATCTCGTGTTGAAGGAGGTTGCACCCTTACCTTTGGGGCCACAGAAGGGTCCAGGCGGAGCTGACAGTGCACTTCTAGAGCAACTGCACGGACCTTGGCTACCAAAGCCTAGCCCATGGCTGCAGAGCCCACATCCATGCAGTACTTCGAGCGGTAGAAGCCGCCAGCATCCCTCCTGCTCAAATCGGCCCCTAGCTCTGGCTGCTTATCCAGGCTCACTTAGAGTGTGGCTCTTTGCTCTTCCGCTTTCTCCTTGTCCACAGCGTGAAACCCCCATCAAGGTGGTGTCTCTCCAGGCAGCACAGGGGATGAGGAGACTGGGCTGCTCTCAGATTAGCAGATGGGTGTGTGCAGTGGTGTCCCTGGCCTGGAGAGGGACTGCCCTGTGTTCCTGACTTGGGCTGGGCGAAGCCTCCTCCCCGAGATGTCAGAGAGCAGCAGCCGGGAGTGTTTCACGTGATTCCCAGGGAGTCCTGGCTCAGCAGAGAGAGCCAGGGTGTGATTTCAGATATGTGATCTGCTCTCACCTGCGCTGTGGGGAGCAGAAGGAGAGGGCTTGGCGGGGCTGTTCGCATCCATCGTCCCAGTACTGTGTGTTCTATGGGTCAGAGGACACCACTCCACCCAGATGGTGCAGCATGGAGCCCTGGGAGGGCATTCTGGTGGGCGCAGGGAACTGAGAGGTGTGTGCAGATAGACCAGGACAAGCGGCCTGTGGATCTCCTCCTCCCCAATGCTTGCTGCTCTGCGTGTTTAGTAAACAGTCTTCACACACCACCTGCTGGTCCCTGAATCGCATCTGTGTCCTGGGCGACCCAAGTTCAGCCCTCAGTGGGGCTGGGATGGACTGGGCGGTCCCTGCTCACAGCGATCGCTTTGACTTTCCAGCTCGATCGCTGCTTTCCTTTGCAGACACAGTTGGTGATGCCTCTGTCCTTGTCCAGTTCTGTCACCACACAGTACTGTGAAATACATCTGCTTCCAGAATCAAATCCAGCTAGATTCCGAGCTGGGGAACCCCACTGTGCCCTTGAGAAACCCATCTAACTTGAGCCTGTCACACATTCTCCCACAGAAGGTCCCGTCTCCCGGGTTGCAATGGCCCTGGCCGTCCATGCTGGCCACACGTCAGACACAGCTGTGCATTTCAATGTGCTGCTTCTGCCCCTCGCAGCCACCAGGCAGACTGAAGTGACGCCCAGTGTCACCCAACAGACAGCTGCCCGGCCCACTCTGGGGCCTGGGACCTCTTCTCCCCCGCCCTGGCTCCCTGCCTCAGATTGGACCCTTTCAGCAGTGTCCTGGTTCATGAGGCAGGCGAGGAAGAAACTGAGGCACCCAGTGGGCCCCAGACCATGGGTGCTGGGTGGAGAGTCCTGCTCAGAGAGTCCTGGTCAGCCTCATCCAGGGCTGTCCCAGTAAAGAGCATCTCAGAAAACGGAGCAGATCTGGCTTCCTGGTGGGCTCCACCTCCCAGCTCCTGCGGTGGCAGACGCCCACTGTGGACAGTTGCCAGATACAGGGGTGTGTGGGGCGTGGTTCCTAAATACACAGGGCAGGAGCTGCACTGCTGTCTGTGACCACCCCTGCCTCCCTCGCCACAGGAGGGCAGGCCTGCGGTGCCTGGGAGCTGTCGGGTCACCGGCCCACCCTGGGCCTTGAGAGGCTCGCGCCTGACAGCTGTCCCATCGTTGTCCTTGTTCCTGCAGGTGTCCGCGCACCTGAAGCTGCAGGAGAAGGATGAAGGCAGGAGGGAGATGGTGAGTGTGTTGCTTGGGGCCACACGTGTCCAGGGGCTGTGGCCTCCGTCTGGAGGGAGCATGGGGGCTTTCAGAACTGGCCTTTGTTGCCCCCTTGTCCTTGCCTCTCATGTGTGTGGGGCAGGGTCATCTCAGTGGGTGGCATGGGTTGCAGAGTCCCAGGGATGTGGCTGTGACTCTCAGACCACAGCCTTAGTGCTCAGGTGACCTGTGGACACCCGCCTAGGCTGGGGACACGTATGCTGCCCTTCAGTGCTTAACACAAGGTGCAATTGAAATACATGGTGAATGTTTAAATTTTAAAATGCACTACAGTAAAAGACACATTGCCCCTCAGAATCCTCTCCCTCACTTCGAGCACACTTAGCCCGTCCTCCCTGCCACTTTCTGAAGCAGCTCTGCAGTCCTTTTTCCTGAGTGTCTTTATGAGGGTGATAAAAAATGCAGTATCTGCTGCTGCTGAGCGCCATCCAGTGGAAAGGCAGCTCATGAAAACACGATGCTGTGTCCTTATCCAACGTATTCACCGGATCTGGCACCGTGTGGCTTCTGGCTCTTCCCCAGAGTCAGAATGACCATGGAAGGGAAATGTTTTGAATCCATTCAGGACATCAACATCAAGGCAACCAGGACAGTGCAGTAAAGACACCCAGGAAAGACGACTCCAGAGCTGCCACAGGAAGTGGCAGGGATAGTGGGAGGAGTGTGTTGGAAGTGAGGGGGAGCATTTTGAGGGGATTCTTGGCAATGTATCTTTCACTGTAAGAAATTTTTAAAAAATTTAAACCTTTGTCATAGTTTTAGATCACACCATGCACACTTTAGATCCAATTATTTTTTCTACAACACTAACAATGAAGATGATTAGTCATTGGTTTAAAAATAACCACTCCTCACCCACACATGCTGGCAAGAAAAACTTTGGTTCTTGCATGTTATTAACCAGCCTTTAAAAAAGAAAATAAACAGCTTTCCAGCATGACTGAGATGTTCTCACTCCATGTATCACTTTTCCTGGTTCCTCAAGTTCCCAGGGCGCAGGGAGGGTGTAGGCAGCAGGCCCGGCGGGAGCCCCAGAAGGTCACAGTTGGGGTGACCAGTCCCTTACACCTGGTCCCAGGGAAGCCCAACAGGCAGGCCTCCTCCACTCTCCTGCTAGACTGCTGGGGCTTTCGCTGTAAGGTGAGTTTGTTGAAATCCTGCTTTGCCTTCGGATGTCCTCTCAGGGCCTGGCCCAGCAGCCAAGGGGGCCTCTCCCGGGGTGGACAAGGCCTGGTGTCAGGTGCAGTAGCCAGCAGGGCACAGTGACACCTGCTGAGAACACATTCAGCGCTCTGCTATTTGTGCCATTTTCCCCTTCCTGTTGCAAAGAAGAATTAATAGTAAGCAAATTTAAACCATGTTTGTATGGAAGAAAACATTGGCAACTTGGGGTCGCCTTCCTCCTCCTTCCGCTCCACGCCTGCAGCCTCTGGGGGACTTAGCAAGGGGGAGATGCACAGTGCAGCTGCCAGAAACTCATTCCCAAGCTCCTTGCTGCTGCAGAAGACGTGTCACGTGAAACTCTTATCCTGAGATGGCGGGATTGCTCTCACCCAGAGCAGCGGAGATGGAAGTGCGGGCGTCATGTGTGTGTCTGTCCCTCACCCAGGGCAAAGGGACCGGGCTGGTGACGACCGTGCAGCTGAGGGTGCAGAGCCCTGAGTGGACTCTGGTATCTCCTGAACAGCGTGACCTCGACATGCAGATGTCACACGCCGCCCCACATAGCCCATCACCACGCCGAGAATGAGGACAGTGAGGTTATGGACTGAGTCCCCCCAAAAGATACACAGCAGCTCTGACTCCCCAGGACCTCGGCATCACCGTCTGTGGAGCAGGGGCCCTGCCGGGCTGATTCAGGGGAAGTGACCGTGTTGTCATAAGGACAGGAGGTCAGGGCACGCACGCCGGAGAGAAGACCCCGTCCACCAGGCCGGGAGAGGCAGCTGGAAGGACCGATCCTGAGTGCTTTGATCTCAGGCCCACCTCCAGGATCTGAGCCAGTCCTTTCCATGGTGCCAGGCCTGCACGGGTCTTTGTCATAGCAGCCTGCACTGACTCGTGCAGTGGAGTCAAATGACGGCTTTGGTGCTGGGCATGAGGACAAACAGAACCGAAGTGCCCAGGATACAGTCTGCTCAGGAGGCTGGGATGACCTGACCATCAGGACGGGCCTTGCTGGGGCGAGTGTGCCCTTCCTGACCCTGCCTGGAGTCACCTCCACCGCTGCCAGCCTGGGCTCTTCTCCCTCGGGGCAAGGAAACCCTCAGCCGAAGGCCCAGGCCCCTCAAGGCAAAGCTGTTTCCTTCTGGAGGGCTGGAAGTGGCTGCTACCACACGTCTGTGGGTTGTGGTGGCCACAGGGTCACCTCTCACACCTGGTTGCCCATCTCCAGTCTCTGTGGGATCAGAACAGTCCACTGCAGCCCCTCCAACCGCCTTGGGCCGAAGTGGGCACAGACTCCATGGAGGGGGCAGAAACGGCCACTGGTCCCTGGGTTGGGAGGCCTGGCCCACCTGATCCAAACCGCGGCCTTGCAGTGTGAGAGTGTAGCTGCATGGAGAGGATCTCGGCAGGCAGAGCCGAGCGCCTGGGGAGCCCTCCTGACCTGGCTCCTGGGGCCCCTGGACTCCCCAGCACCCCGAGCTGCTGCCTGTCACTCGGGATACGAGATCCTCCCCAGGATGCAGCAGCATCCGGTCCCCGCCCTACTGACTCCTGCCTGCCCCTGGGAGTACCCAGGGGAAGTCGTTTATTCCTCCTAGAAGCATGAAGGAGGGGACGCTGCAGCCGGCAGTAGGAGGTGGTGTTGTTCCCCAGAAAAGGCACCTGAGCCTGGGGAGCCCTCAGCACGGCTGTGTCCCCAGGATGGAGGTCCTCAGGATGGAGGTCCCCGGGGCTGGGCCTGAACAGCAAGGCCCCAGGATGGCCCGAGTTAGGTGGCCATGGAGCTTTGTTCAGGGAGATTTATGTAAACAAGCAAGCTCCTTGTTCATCCTTTCCGAGTCCAACCTGGGAAGCGTCACTTCCGCCACAGCGCCGAGCACAGCACGGGCCACGTCTTGGGGGCGTGGAGAAACGATGGACGGCAGAAGTTCAGGGACCCACAGTGGCCTCCTCTCCTGCTGCAGGGAGCCGGGGCGTCGGGGCACACTGTGTGTGTGGACGCACTGAAGTGAGCTGGGACAGTGGAGCCATCGACCGGTGGTCTGGGAGACCCCCGGAGCCTCGCCCTGGGAAAACATGTTCAGAGCAAAAGTGCCACAAAGGCAGCCCTGTCCACCACCACCACCCCCTCTGGCCTCTGCAGAAGCTACCCTGGGGGCCTTGTGGGGTGCCAGCCCCCAGAGGCACGGTGTTTGAGGAGGAGCCAGTGGTGCTGGCTTGAGGAGGCTGCAGCAGGATTCGAACCCAGGTCTCTGACCCCACACTGCACCTGCCTTTGGCTTGTCAGCTCCAGTGCCCTGGTTCTTTCTATCTCCCGGGCTGGGCTTTGTACTGACCCTGCTTAAATAATGCACAAGTTCAGAGTGGAAATTTTCCCACTGTGAGTCCCTCCTCCTTTCGATGAGCTCATCTCCCTGGAGAAGCTGCTGGCAGGGGGTCCACTGGCCACAGCCCCCAGGGGCCCGTGTTGGCTGCCAGGGGCAGGGACAAGGCCGGTGGATTCTGAGGGAGCCTTGAGGCCCTGTCCCCAGGGAGGGCCCTGGCGGGGAGGTGACAGCCGACCCAGCCTCCAACTGCCCCGGGCCCGCTTCAGAGAAGTCGGGGGACCGCGGGCTCCATCTCCAGAATGCACCGTCCCAGCCAGCAGGAGGCTCCGTGCAGTGACTGTCTGCTGCAGTCGGCCCACAGATCTTTGCCTGGCTGGCACTTGGAGCTCGTGCTGCTTCCAAGGCCTTTTTCCTGCGTCCAGCAAGCACCACGGCGACCTCCAGGAGGCCTGGCTCACCTGGTGGAGAGCCTTCAGGGAGCCCATCCCCAGGCGTCCCGTGGGTGAGGATGACAGTGCCGGTGAGAGCACATGCTGTTTCCCTTAATGGTCACGGAGACCCTCTGCACCGTCAGAACCCTGATGGGAGCCGGGCGTGGAGGTGCACGCCTGTCCTCTCACCACTCCGAGAGGCTGAGGCAGGAGGATTGCAAGTTCAAGGCTAGTCTGGACATGTCCAGATAAAAAGGGCTGGGGCTTTTGCCCATTGCAAAGGCCCTGGGTTCAATCTCCGGAACTGCAAAGAAGAGAGAATGAAAGAAAAGAAGAGAAAAAAGAAGCAGGACTGTCCATCCCCTGGTGTCCGCCGGTCCACCCTCTGTTCAGATACTTGGCGGACCCCCGCTGCCTGGAGCGCCGGGCCAGGCCCGGAAGTGCGGTCCACGCCCAGGGCCAGCTCTGGGCAGCGGCAAGGTCAAGGCCCCACTGCTCCTTGGCTGCTGGGTGGCGCTGCTGAGTCAGGACGGCGGCGCGGCCCTGCACGCTTGGGAGGACAGCCCCTAACGGGGCTCTGGTTCCACTGTCCCAGGTCAAGGAGATCCTGACGGCCCTGGGCCTGCTGCCCTGCGCCAACACGCGGACCGGGAGCTTGTCGGGTGGCCAGCGGAAGCGCCTGGCCATCGCACTGGAGCTGGTCAATAATCCCCCGGTCATGTTCTTTGATGAACCCACCAGGTAAGCAGGCCGCGGGCTGCCTTGCAGGAAGAGCCCCATCCACCTCCTGCTCCTAGGGGTGGCCCCACCCTTCTGATGTGGCCCAGAGGGGCGGTGGGTGCTGCTCCGCCCACTGTGGGGTCACAGGAAGCACGCAAGTGTGCTGGCTCTACTTTAAGAGGGGAGGCGGTACTGGGGATTGAACCCAGGGCCTTCATTCCAGGCTACGTCCCCAGTCTTTAAAAATTTTTATTTAATGTTTTGAGCCAGGGGCTTGCTAAGTCATTGCCCAGGCTGGGCTTGAACTTGTGATCCCCTGCTCAGCCTCCCAGAGTCCTGGGATGACAGGTGTGCACCACCTGAACATGGGGACACAGACTGGGGAAACGTCTCCCAGGACAGCAGGGTCCCTGTGGCACAGCTGCCCTAGAGGCCAGTACCTCAGGACACACTGAGGAAGAGGCCCGTGACCCCATTTCCGTCCGCCAGCAGCACCTGGGGCTGCAGGGTTTCCTGAGCCCATTCGAGGGTGACAGTCCTAACTGCACCCCAGAGCACTCCGCACAATGCCTTTACTTGTTTTTGCATGGCGCTAGGACAGCTGTGGTCTTCGGACAGGAAGGGCACCACGTGTTTATAGCGCTCTGGTTTTGGGAGGGCTGCTTCCACTTCCGAGAGCCCAGCTTGGCCTCCGCCTCCTGGAGCCAGTCTGTCGGATTAAATGCACTCTCTCCGCTGTCTACCCCAAGCCCGCCACCCGTACTGGGGTCCCCGGGCAGAGAGCCCGGCCCACTTGCTCCTGACGGTGGCACGTTCAGAAGCGGTGGGCCCGGCATTGGCTGCTCCTCATCCTCTTCAGACTCTGCTGTCCTCTCCTGCCAGCCGCTCACCTGTGCAACTCTCCTGCCTCAGCCTCCCAGCCAGGCTCCAGCCAGGCTCACGGCAGTTTCGGCCCTCAGGGTCACGGGGGAGCCTGTTCTGTGGCCCTCGCCCCGCCCAGCACTCAGTGCAGGGCAGGCTCTGTAAAGATATTTTAGAGGGGGTGACTGTAACGAACCCTTACAAGTGCCTCTGGGTCGCTGGGTGTGGTGGTGCACGCCTGTAATCTCAGTGCTCTGGGAAGCTGAGGCAGGAAGATTGCAAGTTTGAGTCCACACTGGGCAATTTAGTAACTTAGTAAGACGTTATCTCAAAATAAAACTAAAAGAGGCTGTAGCTCAGCACGGAGGCCGTGGGTTCAATCCCCAGAACTGCAAATAGACAGGGCCCTGCCTCCCTCCCTCCCTCCCTCCTGCTGAATGCTGATGCCCCAGGAGGGGCGAGCTCAGTAGAGCCCTAGCCCCTCATTCCCCTTTCCCCGTGGCTGTGGAGTGGAGGGACAGATGCAGGAGCAGCGGGTGTAAGGGAGGGGAGGGACCCCAGGACCTACAGAGCCTCCGCGTGCCTTGGGGCTCTGTCCGAGTGGCACCCGGCCTCCACTGCAGCACCTGGGTTGGGTGGGGAGGGGTCTGCTCACCAGAAGGCTCAGACCACCGAGGCGGGCAGGGCCTGCATCCCCTGGGTCCTCCACAGGTCGTGCCAGGCTCGGTCCCCATGAGTGGCCAGCTGGGCACCTGGGGTCCCCACTACTCCCATCTCATGGACCCTTGCCTTGCAGCGGCCTGGACAGCGCGTCCTGCTTCCAGGTGGTGTCGCTGATGAAAGGGCTGGCCCAGGGCGGCCGCTCCATCGTCTGTACCATCCACCAGCCCAGCGCCAAGCTCTTCGAGCTCTTCGACCAGGTACTGGGCCCGAGGCCCCTGCAGACCCCGCCCCCAGACTTCCGCCTGCCCTGCCCAGACGCCAGCCAGGCTGGGGAAACCAGACCCTTGGTGCTCCTGCTTCTGTTGTTCCCCGGTTTCTGGCTGGCTGGTGGGCTGAATAACTGCTCCACTGGCTGACGGAGCAGGAGCCGACGCTGTCTTCCCAAGAGGGCCAAAGTGGGTGCTTTTTCTTCCTCTCCTCCCCAGCTGTATGTGCTGAGTCAAGGGCAGTGTGTGTACCGGGGGAAGGTCTCCAACCTTGTGCCCTACCTTCGGGACTTGGGTCTGAACTGCCCCACCTACCACAACCCTGCCGACTTCGGTGAGTCCCAGGGAGTCTCCCGCCGCCCTGGGCTCTGCGGTGCTCGGGGCCTCCCTGGCAACCCGATGCCTCCCCCGGGCCCAGGGCTCTCAGAGACTCACGGGGGTGTCCTCTGCCGGTCTTCCTGCCACCAGCATTCCACAGTCCATTGTGATTCTTTAAAACATCAGGGCGCACACTCCCAGAAGTCTGTATTTTCTGTCTCATTTCCCAAATTGTGTTCGTGAGGTGTGTTTCCGGGAGATTGCTTTTTTTTTTCCTCTACTGAAGATTGAATCCACAGCCTTTGCACTGAACTACATCTCCAGCTCCTGTTTAATTTTCGCTTTTGAGCAGGGTCTCACTAAGTCTCTAAATGGCCCAGGCTGGGCCGGAACTTGGGATCTCCTGCCTCAGGCCCCCAGAGTGCTGGGTTTTCCGGGTGTTCAGAGCTCCACCCAGCAGGACTGCTTCTCACCCCGCAGGAAGCCGTCTAGGATGAGGGAGGGGCGAGGTTAAAAGCCCTGGGAGCTCCGGCCTGAGCTGCAGCTGCGTGTTTGTTCCCAGAGAGAAGGGGACGGACTGGGGCAGGTGCTGCTGAGTGGGAGGGGCTCCGAGGCTGCGGGCGGGCGGCCGGGAGAGGCAGAGGTCCCGAGCCTGTGATGCGGCTTTGCCCATCGATGCCGGCTGACAGCGCCTCCGTCCTGCAGTCATGGAGGTGGCCTCGGGCGAGTACGGCGATCAGAACAGCCGCCTGGTGCGAGCCGTGCGGGAGGGCAGGTGCGACGCCGACTACAAGAGAGAGCTGGGGCGCGAGGCCGAAGTGAACCCTTTCCTTTGGCACCGGCCCTCCGAAGAGGTAAAGCAGGCAAAGGCATTAAAGGGGCTCAGAAAGGTAATGCAGACCCAGGGCCCCTGGCGGGAGGAGGACGCCGGCAGGAGCCTCACCACCCTCTCTTGTGGCCAGGACTCCGCCTCCACGGAAGGCTGCCACAGCTTCTCCGCCAGCTGCCTCACCCAGTTCTGCATCCTCTTCAAGAGGACCTTCCTCAGCATCATGCGGGACTCGGTAAGCCGTGGCCGCTGGCGGAGGGGAGCAGCACCCCGATGTGGCAGTGTTGAGCCAGGGCTGGGCTTGGCCGGGCTGGGATAGAGGGACAGCTCCTGGCTGGGACGCAGCCCAAGCCCTTCAGACAGCGGTGCCGGGGTCCCCTGATGATGCCGCCGCGGAAGTGCACAGCCGGCGCCTGGCCGGGGGCGCCCGTGTCCAGTGTGGGCTCTGGGACCCACGGCTCACTTAAGGGCTCCCCCGACCTGTGCCAGAGCCCTGGGTGTAGCCTCCGAGGCACCGGTCCCCGCCTTCCCCCGTTCTGGGGACCCCTCCTCAGGGGCCAGTTTTGGGGACAATCCAAAGAAAGACAGCAACGGCTGTGGATTTAACAGCGGCAAGAGCGAGCTATGCACACACAGGTGTTTGTGTGCGTGCGTGCGTGCGAGTGCGTGTGTGCACGGTGCGTCCGTGTAAGCGCCCTCGGAGCCCGAGCCTGAGGTCGCAGGGATGGGACTCAGGGCCTTGCTGTGTCCAGGTCCTCACGCACCTGCGCGTCACCTCACACATCGGCATCGGCCTCCTCATCGGCCTGCTCTACTTGGGCATCGGGAACGAGGCCAAGAAGGTCCTGAGCAACTCGGGCTTCCTCTTCTTCTCCATGCTGTTCCTCATGTTCGCCGCGCTCATGCCCACCGTGCTGACCTGTGAGTGGCCGCGTGTGCCGGGCCAGGCTGGGCTTCCAGTTCCATCAGTCACACGTGTTCCATGACAGAGCAGGCTTCGCTGTATTTGGTGGGGAAATGCCATGCCTGCGCCGAAGGAGTGAGCCTCGAACGGAAAACTGTGGGGAGGCAGGGCTGGCGGAGGGGCGGTTTCTAAGGGCTTCCCAGCAGCGGCCCCTCAATCCTGCTGCTCACACGCTACCTGGAAGCCGGGCCGGCCAGCCTGGGGCACACATGAACCCCACCATCCATCTCCCAGCAATCCTGGTTGTCTGTGCTCAGGTCTTTGTCTTTTTGGGTTTTTTTGTTTTGTTTGGTCTTTATTTTTTCAGTACTGGGAATTGAACCCAGCGTCTTTGAACTAAGCTACATCCCCAGCCCCTTATTTTTTTAAATTTACTTTGAGACAAGGTCTCACTAAGGCACTAAATTGTCTGGGCTGGCCTGGGCTGGAACTTTACATCCTCCTGCCTCAGCCTCCCAGAGGGTTGGGGTTACAGGTGCAGCACCAGGCTCAGCTTCCCAGATTCTTATCAGAAGAGGAAACAGGCCCTCTTTTCATTCAAACTCTCAGTACTCTGAGAGCCCTCCACAGTGCAGGCTGGAACCTGGCAACTCACAGCTCGAGAAGGCAAGGTGTGTGGTGCGCTGGCTGGCGTCCCTGACCCTCTTCCTGCCCCTCGCTCTCCCCAGTCCCCCTGGAGATGAGCGTCTTCCTCAGAGAGCACCTGAACTACTGGTACAGCCTGAAGGCCTACTACCTGGCCAAGACCATGGCCGACGTCCCCTTCCAGGTGCGTGGGCCCGCGTTTCCAGGGCGGTGGGGGCTCCGCAGAGGGGCCTGCTAGGGCCAGCGGGTGACGGCTCTGCACCCCCAGATCCTGTTCCCCGTGGCCTACTGCAGCATCGTGTACTGGATGACGTCACAGCCGTGTGACGCCGTCCGCTTCGTCCTCTTCGCGGCGCTGGGCACCATGACCTCGCTGGTGGCGCAGTCTCTGGGTCTGCTGATTGGCGCCGCCTCCACATCCCTGCAGGTGCGTGGCGCCCACGGGCACTGGCCGCCTGGGCGGGGCTCGGCACCCCCTCCTGCCTTGGCCCATGGACTTCGGGGGAGAGGGGGTTCGGCCCCGGCTGGTGCCAGGGGTCGGGATCGCGCTGTTACACGGTGCTAGGGGGAGCCCGGCATCGCTCACCGCTCAGCTGCCCGGCGTCCTGCCCGGGACTGCGTCTTGCAGCAGCTCTCCTGTGCCGGCGCCTCTCCGTGTCCCCATGCGTGGGGTCCACCAGCCACCCCTTGACGCCTCCCATTGCGTGTGCCTGCTCCTCTTGGGTCCCCTTGGAGTCCTGAAGCCCAGCCCCACCCCCACCCCAGCCTGCCCAGCCCAGGAGTCTCTGCGGTTGCTCCATGCCTGGGGCTTAGGTCAGTTCAGTCCTTCGAAACCAAACCAGTCCCCAGGCAAGGCTGTGCGCACCTGTAACTCTGGTGCTCTGGGAGGCTGATGCAGGCGGATCACAAGTTCAAGCCCAGCCTGGGGCAACTGAGCAATTTAAACCCTGTCTCAAAAAAAAAAACAAAACTCTTAAAAAAAGGACTGGGGTTGTAGCTTAGTGAGAAGGGCCTGGATTCAATCCGAAGTACTAGGAAAAAAAAAGTACCCAGACTGGAACTTGGGGGCAGGTTGTGCACACCCGAGGCCCCCCGAGAACCCACACTGGGGCCACGCCCTTCAGCTCTCGGCAGGCGTCCACCCGGAGCCGGCCGCCTGGTGTGCAGCCTGTGTGTCCTTGTGGGTGGGAAGAGCCCGGGTCTCTGTCCCTGTCCCTCCTCCGGACTCCCACTTGGGCACTGCTTGTTGCTGCGGGGTCCATGGGCCCCTCCTGGAGGGGTCTGGCAGCCCCGTGGCAAGGTCAGACCCTGCTGGGAGGTGAGGTGTTTCCTTCGTGCCCGCTGCTGACCCCTCCCAGGTCCCCTGGCCTCATCCCCCCACCGTCCTCTCCTGCTGGCCTGGTGCTGGCGCAGCCACTTGGAGACCCCTGCTGCCTGGCACAAGCGGCCCCACCCGCCATGCCCCTGACTGCAGGACCCAGTGCCACCCCAGGACGGAGCCTCAGCCCCACTCGAACCCACAGCAGCTGCGTCCCGAGACGGCCCCCACCTGTGCAGACAGCTCCTGCTGCAAGCACCCACTATGAGCACGTGCACATCCCCCGAACCACACCCATGTACACACATACCCATGCCGGACACTGCACATCACAAGCCACACGCGTCACACGCCAGATGCACCATACACCATACACACCCCACGGACCCACACGCAGGGCCTCGTGGGTGGCGCCCTGTAGTCAGGAACAGTGCGTGGCCGTGGCCGTCCAACCCCAGTTCACTCCCTACCCCGTGGTGCCGCTTGGGAAGCCGTGGGCTCTGCCTGTCGTGTGCCATGTGCTGCCCCTCTGTCCGGGCAGCACAGGCCCCAGGGAGGATGTGCTCTTAGGGGCTCCGGGACTGCCGGTGTCACAGCAGGTTGGGTGGAGCCATCAGACTGGGGGCGCCACCCCATTGTCAGGTGCTGGGTGGTGCTGCCCCTCCGCGGCTGGTCCCCCGAGGCTCTTATGGTTGCTCCTGGTCAGCCTTGAGAGCTCTGACCCTCTGGGACTTGTCTCTCCGGGACGATGCCTGTCCCCAGGGCCACCTGAGCAGAGGGTGCCTGGGACCGCCCCCAACAAGGTCTCTCCCCAGGTGGCGACATTCGTGGGTCCCGTGACAGCCATCCCGGTCCTGCTCTTCTCCGGGTTCTTCGTCAGCTTCGACACCATCCCCACGTACCTGCAGTGGATGTCCTACATCTCCTACGTCAGGTGGGGGCCAGCGGAGGCGGGGCGGGGCGCACTGCTGAGGGACCAGGCGTGCACCAGCCAACACCCAGCGGCCAGCTAGGGTGGACCCCGGGCTAGAGGTGTTGCCGCCTTTCATTTTCTCCCCGATTTTGTGTACCCACCGTCACCGGGAGTGGTGTCCCGGGCTGCCCGACACGGCAGAGTTTCCATATTTCACGTGGAATATGCTGTAACAAGACCCTGATTCTTTGTGAAGCTTGAATAGGAAATCTGATGGGAAACAAGCAGCTCTTAAACGTCTCAGTGTCCTTGAATATGCAGGATATTCTAGTGCCCAGGCCCTCGAGCTCCAGGCTGAAAGTCTCTCTGCACACTGACCCTCCCCGCCCCGAGACACACATGCTGGGACAAGTGCTGCTTCCCTGGATGTCACTTGAGGCCCAGGTGGATTGTGCAGGCGAGCAAAGGGGGAACTGAGCCCCTGGTCCTGGCTACGACAGTCCATGCACCCACCAGCACCGAGAAACCAGACCCATGTCTTCCTGCTGAAAATCGGTGTTTTGGCTGAGCCGCGGCGAGGTGGGAACAGCAGGGTAGATGCTGACAGTCCTTTATTTAAACACTCCATGTGCTGCCAGGGCATCCGCCCACTGCTCCTTCCAGCTGTTGGGAGGATGGAGCCATGGAAGGCATCCAAGTGTTTTTCAATTCGCTTCTCCACTGAATAGACACCTGCTGTTGGCTCCATTTTGTGTTTTTGCTTGGGGCTCTAGAAGAAACAAAATTGGAAAAAAACATCGGAGCATTGTGTGTGCTCATCTTAGGACAGTGACGGCGAACCTCTTAGAGGTCGAGTGCCCAAACTGCAGCCCAGACTGCACTTACTTGTCACACAGTGCCAACACTGCAATTAAACCTGAATCCTGAACTGAGGTTTTAGTTAAGAAAAATTTTAGTCGTCTGATGCCCAGCTGCTGGGTGACTTGGCTCTTGGGCCGACAGAGAGGGCTCTTTGTGCCTGCTGTGGTCTGCCTGCCATAGGCTCACCACCACTGTCCTAGGAAGATGTCGAGAGGTAAGGAAGTGTTCAGGACAGGAAGCTCTTTGGCTCTGTCTTAGTCCCTTCCCTCGTCGCTGGGACACCATGCCCGATACTCACTACCTAAAGGAGAGGTTTGTTTGGCTCATGGTTTCAGACATTTCAGTCCATGGTCATCTGGCTCCAAGGCAGCGGGGCCTAGTGAAGGAGAGCTGCTCACTGCATGGAGGACAGGAAGCAGAGAGAGAAAGGAGCCCAGGAGGGAGAGGGACCCTTCTGGGCCAGACCCCCAGGACTGCCTCCTCTGCCCAGGCTTCACCTCCTAAGAGCGGTCAGCTGTGAGCCTTGCTGTCCAGTCACCTCCCAAGGCTGCCCCTAGAGCCCAGGAGGGTGGGGGACATCTAGATCCAGACCCAGCAGGCAGGAAGAGGCCGGCCGAGCATCAGTGGTGGCGGCAGCCTGGCATTCTGCAGACGGTCCTCTCACGCGCAGCGCTGTCCATCCCCCTAGGTACGGCTTCGAGGGTGTCATCCTCTCCATCTATGGCCTGGACCGAGAAGACCTGCACTGTGACATCGACGAGACGTGCCACTTCCAAAAGTCGGAGGCCATCCTGCGGGAGCTGGACGTGGAGAACGCCAAGCTCTACCTGGACTTCATCGTGCTGGGGATTTTCTTCATTTCCCTGCGCCTCATTGCCTATTTTGTCCTGAAGTACAAAGTCCGGGCAGAGAGGTAAAACGTCTGACACCTGGAAGGAGGAGCGTTAAGATGTGGTGGCCGAGGGTGTCCCCAAGTGGACTCCTCCGACCCCACCCTGGGAGCCGCCTGGGCGCGGGGGGTGGTGCCCGGCCTTCGGCTTCTCAGCTCAGCCCGCCGGGGTTGGATATTCTCGCACTACCTTTTCTAGCTTTAACTAGGAAGATGTAGAAGGGTTTTGTTTTTACATGAAGGATTTAAAACACCGAAAAACTGGGGCAGAATTTTAACATTGCAACAAGCTGGTGACAAGAGGCCTTCCCCGCCAATTTTGTCCTGCTGTGGAGGTGACATAGTCTGGATGGGGAGCCAGGACAGCTTCTCTGTGGGTCACCTGGGGAGTCCAGGCCGTGGGGGGCAGAAGGCCCAGCAAGGAGGGGTCCGTTTTATGACTTCTTTCTCCTGGTTTTCTAAGATTTGTCTCTTTTCTGACGAAGTCACTTTCAGAGCCAAAAGTTGATAAATTTTATTCATTTTAGGAAGTGTATCTTTAGCATTAGTGAGGGACGTGTTCAGGGTAAATAACTGACTGTGTTGAGAGACAGGGGAGTTGGACCCGCCTGCCCGCCTGCCTGCAACCCACCCACCGCGGCCTCCTTTCTGGGTAGGACCTGTGAACAGTCAGATGCAGGCTCTGGGTGGGGACAGTGGCTGTGCTGCAGGATCCCTGAGTGTCACACAAACAGTTCTCAGATGAAACTGGCGAACTCTTCTGTGGCATTTCCTTTCCCATCTGCTTCTTATTTTAAGCAAAAGATGATTTCTTCCCAAATTTCTGACCACCTTCATTTTGCCTAAAAAAATATCATGCAGGTCAGCCCAGTTGATTTTTAAAGAATATTTTCTTTCCTCATCTATCACATGGACTACCTCCACTGTACCTGGGAAGCTGAGCTGGGGGAAGTTTGGGGTGGGACCCTGGAGCCTTGGGGCAGCTGGAGCTGGAGGGACCTGGGCCGGCTGGACAGGGTGGGTTTGGCCACAAGGTCCCCATTAGGAAGACAGAGTCACCTTCTCCTTCCAGGGTGCCGGGACCCTCGCATCAGGGTGGCCCTTGAAAGGCTTCCCTTAGTGACAGGTCAGCTAACTTCCCTTGAGCCACAGTTTTCTCATCTGTAAATAATTGTGCTAGATCATGCTCAAGGTCCTGTTCAGGTCTGAAAGGCTGAGAGATTCCCGAAGCCTTCATTTCCTACTCATATAGAGAATGGAAAGGGTCCAGAGTTGCCTGTCTCTGTGGATTTGGCTTTAAAAACACTTAGAGATTTCTTATTTTTTTTCACTTCTAGATCTTTTTTTTAGCAAACACAGTTGAAATCTATATTAAGCTGTACTATTAAGCTTGCTTGTTCTATACAAATAGAGGGTTGCCTTAGATTCAGTTTTTAACCAGGGTCCAACTTAGCCTTTATAAATAAAGTCTTGATTTAATTTCGAGTGTAATTGCCATGTGCATGGAAGGTCTGCTTAGCAGTTGCTAGAGAAATACACAGGAAGGGCAAAGAGAAGTCCTTGATTGAGGTCGGTACCGGGAGAAGCCTGTCCCCTAGCCTTTCCTGTGTGGCTTGGTGTTGTGGGGCTGTGGTCTGTGACCTCAAGGAGGGTCTGACCTCCCAGGTACTGTGCCCGGTGGGGCCACGGGGCTATCCCAAAGACAGCGTCCCCTCGCACCCATGTCAGAAACAGTGCGGTTCCCCCATGTGCACATCCGGGCTCCACAAGCACCCCAGCCCTTGAGGAAACCTTTCCCTAGGACTCCGCACTCCCTGCAGCCCACTCTCCACCAGGAGCAGTTATTCCCACCCTGTGTAAGTGAGGGTCTGGCCAGAATCCCCAAAAGACCCGTCGTGGGACAGGAGGGCCGGTGGCCTGGACAGGGCGACACAGGATCGGTTTTTAAAGGACTCGGAGAGCAGGGGACAGGGAGGAGGTGGCCCCTGTGCGGGGTCCTCAGGAGGCCTGGCTGGCGTGACAGGGTGTGACCCTGGTCCTCTTCCCCTGTCCACAAGGCCTGGGTGCAGCTCCCCGGCTCCCTCTGCTTCCAGGGCTCACAGGCTGTCATCTGGCTTTCTGGGCCGCTCCTTGCTTGTGCTCTGGTTTGGTAGGACCCTTACTCCTGGGACCTAAGCGTCCACGCAGCCATCCAGGATGATTTCTGAATCATCGTGGGAAGAGGCGGGTGGTGAGCTCTGTTCCCTCCGCTGGGATTGCAGCCCAGACTCCCCAGATCTGACGCCTCAGGGGCCTCTGACTGTAAGGGCCACATACACCTTTCTCCTCCACTGAAAGGAAGCGTGAAAGCCGGGTGGACGTGCGCCCCCCAGTGTCAGTGGAGGGCACTGCAGTCCAGGGGGTGTGCTCCAAGGAAACTTGCTGGAGGAGAAAGGGGGTGCACGGGCTCCTGCCCAGGGAGCCTCCTCTTTGCTCCCACACCCAGCATGTGCTGCCTCGTCTCTCCTCCTCTGCCCAATTCCACAGAGAGAATTAAGCTCCCAGAGGTCGCCGGGGTGGGGAGCCATACTTGAGCCTTGTACCACCAGGGCTCTGTGGCCCCAAATCCGAATCCTTCACCTTGGGGGCCCAGCTTCAGGATCAGGAAATGGAACACAGAGCTTCCAGGTCAAAGCTCATCTAGAAGCCCAGTGAAAGGGTGTTCTCCCAGCCCAGGTGCGGAGCGGAAGCAGGCTCCTCCCGGAGGACCGGGTGCTGGGTTGCCTGGCTGTCGACCCGGGCAGGTGGGGGCTCTGGGCTTGGCCCCAGCACATGGCCGCTTGGCTGTCCTCTCCTGGCAGGTGCAGGATGCTGAGGCGAGGAGCCATGCAACAGTGTGCCCAGGCCTGGAGCTGGAGGGGGGGGGGTTACCAGCAGGCGCAGGCGGAGCGGGGAGGTGTCCGCACCACACCCAGCTCAAGGGAGAGGTCACCACTTGGGGCTGACCTCGCCCTGCCACGGAGAGGGCATCCTACCCCTGCCTGGGCTCAACTTCCCAGCACAGCCACTGGCCAGCTTCTGCTGTGCATGTGTGTGTGTGCATTTGCACACGTGCACACAGGTGTCTGTTCATGTGTGCAGGCCTGCGCCAGGGTGTTGCTTGGTGGGGTCCCTCTGCCTTGCTGCCCTCATCCCCAAGGAGAGAGAGTCTCTTCTCATTTCGTGCCTGTGCTGCCGACGGAACCGGGGTGAGCAAAACCCACTGGGCCTCTCGTCATAGCCAGCTCAGTGGGAAAGGGACAGAAAGTAAAGCAAAGCCCAGAGGGCCCGTGGGAGATGCAGAATGTGTGAGTAGAGGCTGAGATACACTTCAGCAGTGAAGACTGCTAATAAAATATTCTGTATCAAACTCAGTGTCCAGTGCTTCAGGGACTGGCTCAGCTTTGCCAGGTCAGCTGGCATTTAGGCTGCACGTGGGGTGCCCTTCCCTGGTGCCAGCCAGAGACAGTGGCCTGTCTCTTTCCGGGACAACCAGGTTTTACAGTGAGCCGGGACCTGGGTGGGCTCGCTCTGTTCCATGGGGCACCTTGCTTTTCCCTCTGTCCCCTCCCTCTCCAGGATGCCCACCTCCAGGGCCCCATACAAGGTGTGATCAACAAACACAGTGAATGCCTACATTTAAAAAAAATTTGTTACAGTAAAACACATAATGCCATGAATCCTCTCAAAATTCTCCTCTTTGCTTCCAACACACCCATCCCATCCTCCTTGCCCCTTCCTGCAGCGGCTCTGGAGCCCTCTCTCCTGAGTGTCTTTGGCTGCGCTGTCCTGGCTGCCTCGATGTCCTGAATGCATTCAGAATGTTTCCCTTCCTGGTCATTTTGACTTTGGGGAAGAGCTGGGAGTCACATGGTGCCAGATCGGTGACTAAAGTGCATGAGTACGCAGTGTCAGGTTTTCCTTTGACAGAAATTGCCATAACCAGTTGATCAGCACTTGGTGATCAAAAATTTTTGGAATGTTTAGATTTTAAAAATTTGTTGCACTAAGACCCATTGCATTAGACCCTCTAGATACTCAGACTGCTGCCCTTCACTTGAACCACACTTCTCTCATTGATTTGGAATTATTATTATTGTTATTGGTACCAGGGATTGAACCCAGGACCTTGCGCTTGCCAGGCAGGCGTGGTGCCACTGAGCTACATCCCTGGCCCCTCCCATTGTTCTTGGCACCGTGTCTTTTACTATTGGAAGTTTTCTTTCATTTAAACATTCACCACCGTTTTGGCTCACCCTTGTGAGTGGCAATGTTGGCCCCTGGTCAAGAACACAGCGCAGAGGTGCGGGGGTGACTCACCGGGGTTCCTGACTTGCAGCTGCTGCTGGGAGGTGGCGATGTTCCTAGCTCTGACAGAACTTTGCTCCCCAGAGGGTGCTGGGCCTGGAACAGCGGCCCATCCATTTCCAGGGAGTCGCCCGGCCACCACCCATCCTGGGGCCCTTCATGCAGCCTCTCCTGTGGGTGACCCACACCAGGCCCTGAAGGGGAAAGGCAGGAAGGCCCAGGGCATGTGGAGAACCCCGTATTCCTTCTGGAGATGCCAGGATACCACTTAATCCAAATGGTCCCTCAGTTTGGTTTTTCTGAAAATATTCTAGAAACTCCAACAGCTATTCGATTTGTATACAATTTTTTATGTTCCATGACCTTTTGGATACGGACTTTCTGAGCTTAATCATAAATATTGTGAATTTCTTGGGCTGACTAAAATAGGAGTAAAACATCTGCCAGGCATGGTGACACACACCTGTAACCTCAGCAACCAGGAGGCTGAGGCAGGAGGATTGCCATGAGTTTGAGGCCAGCTTGGGCTACATAATGAGTTCAAAGCCAGTCTGAGCTATATAACAAGACCCTCTCCCAATAAAAATAAAATAAAATATGAGTAAAGCATCCTATCACCCACATTCCTAATGGAATAGGGCCCCGTTCCAGTCCCACACTCCCTCCCGGGGGAGGTGGGGGCCAGTGTCAGAATGGGGTACCGTGCAGCCTCTTGCCCTCCCTTTCCATTCATTCCACTCCTTGGAGACATATTGGGGCGATGCCTGGTCACTGGGTAGTTGGAGCATTGCTACCTTTTATCTGGCAAGGAATTGTTTAACTATTACTCCTTCGTAAGCAAAAATCAATGCAAGGAACTTTGTAATTGGCGTGCAAGCGTGCGAACATATCTAACTGATGTGCAGCCGGGCGTCTGTCTGGAACGCTGTGTGGTCCCTTGGGAAGCAGGCCTCGGGAGGCTTCCCTGGTGGAGAAGAACTCCGAGCACTTTTCTGCAGATGCACACTCACGTGCAGAGCAACAGCGGTGTCGGCTTGGGACCCCTCAGTCCCCAAAGGGGCGCCCAGCCTTGCAGACCCCGGGACCTGGGCTTAGACTCCGCCCTCCACACCTCCCTTGCCCATTTCTGCCTCGGTCTCCTTAGATTTGTACCTGCAGTTTTTGCAGATTTGAAGCTGGTTTCTGAGATTAGATGCCATTTATGAAAAACGTGATATACATAAATAAAGCATCATTATTTTCAGACGTCTATTCCTCCCTGCTTTTAGCTTCCAGCCACCCCACCGGCTCTCAGCCCTGCTGGGAGGAAGAGGCATCGAGGTCTCTGCTCCTCCTGACGCTTGGGGTTCCCTTGTGATGTTGAGGTGGGTTTGGGGGAATTGGGGAGGAAGTGCGTGCGGGAGGGGGTGGCCCCAGCCGGGCAGGGCAAGCTCCAAGCACCTGCCTGGGGTCGGTGGAGCCGGCTGCAGACCATGTGTGGTCACACCCCTGCCCACGAGGGAGAGCCCACCAACCCACAGCCAAGCGCCTGTGGAAGCCGCAGGGTGGGGTCCCCACTCTGGCTCTAAGAGCTGCTCGGCACCCGTTGCTGGAATATTCCTGGAATCCAAGCCACCCTTCCCTTCCGGTGGACACTTCTGTGGTTGTTTGCTCATCGTGCCATGCTTTAATAAATGTGAACGTTTGCCAGACATCCTTCTGGCCTTGCAGCCCGCCTTCAAACTGCAGAAGTCTTCCTGGGACATAGTGGGAGCAAACCCACGCCATCTACCAGCGCTTGAGAACGCGGACTCCTCTGGGTTGCCCCGGGCCTGGGTGGTGGTTGGGGTCCAGGACGGAGCACCAGAGGCACGGGTCTAGGCACTGGCAAACAGTTCTGCCAGAGAGAAGCCTGCAGCGTCCAGGCCACTGGGGAGAAGCTGCAAGGGAGTCCTGTGTCCACAGCAGCAGGGGCCCAAGCCAGTTCCGGAAGTGTGTGTCATTTCCACGTCGGCGAGGAGAGAATTTGATAGCAAAATGATCCGGGACCCAGGGGGTCACAGCTCGGTGTCTGAGCCACCCTGAGCCCTGGTGGGTGTAAGTTTTAGAGGTGCCCAGGCCAGGAGGTGGGGCGTGGCCCAAGGGGCACTGGGCCTGGGCAATCCTGTGACTGGTCCTCCTGCCCAAGGCCTACTGAGGCTCTCGTCCTTGCAGCCCGGTAGGAGGGGGGTGCGTGCCAGGCTTGGGGCGTAGCAAAGCTGGCTCCCGGGCAAACCCCGATGGCAGTGTCTCGGGTTGGACCTGGTGGGGCTGAGGGACAGTCCGCTCTCGGGGAGATGAGCGTTGCTCCTCCTCAGCAGAACCCATGGGTGGGGAGATGCGAAGCAGTGACTGGGCCGGGGTCTAAGACCTGCAGCTTGGGGCAGGTGAGCGCCAGGATTTCCTGGGACAGAATGAAGCCCTCCCCCGGAGGAGGGGGGACAAAGGAGCTGGCCCAGGGCAGCCTTTCCTGGGCTCTGATTGCCTGAAGGAGGCCAGCCAGGGAGGAGCAGCCCAGCTGTCAGTGCTGCCACTGCCCCTGTGCCCAGGAGTGGGTGAGTGCCGGTCCCCTGGGCGGCTCGGGAGGCTCGGCCTGGGCCACATGGTGCGGGGAGCATAGGGATTCTACCTGCGGCCCCAACAGCTCTGGGGGCCCCCGGAGAAAGGAGGAAGCAGCCCAGTGATGGGGAGGCAGTGCCAGGGCCTGGGCCTCCCACCGTCTGGCCTTCCCTGTTCTGGGCTGGACACGGAGGGGCTTTATACAGAAAGGCAGAGAACACGGAGGTCGACGTCTGGGATCTTTCTTTTCTTTTTTTGGTACTGGGGATTGAACTCTGGTCCTTGCGCTTTTGGGGCAGGCGGCGGAACCACTGAGCTAAATCCCCGGCCCCTGGGATCTTTCTTTTTTAGTTCAAAAGACATGATCCAGGTTTGAATAGAAAAGAAGGGGAAAGACAGTGATTGAAGCGGGTGGGCGGCTCCTCTCAGGACCGTCTGCAGGGCCTGGGCAGGGGACGAAGGGCCTCCCGGGAGGGGCCCACCCCAGCAGCAACCCCTCCTCTCTTCATACCAAATATTTCCCAAGACCCCTTTCACTACTCTGAAATGAAACTGACTTCTAGGTGTGACTACACACAGACTCTAAAGGAAGATATGCACAATGTCCTACAAAAGTAAGAGTTGCAAAGTCTGGCTCGGTGGTGCATAACTACAATCCCAGTAGTCAGAAGGCCGAGGCAGGAGGAGCTCCAGAAGTTCAAGGTCAGCCTGGGGTACACAGCAAGACCCTGTCTCAAAAAAGCAAACAAAGAGACGTGAAAGGAAAGCAATACCATGTCATCACATGTCGGCAAGCGTGCGGCCTGGGGCTGGGAGGAGCCCGGACGTGAACGGGCCACCCGTGAAGGCTTCTGGAGTGAGCACTCGGCTGCAGCTCTGAGAGAAGGGCCGGCTTCCTTTGCTCTGCCCATTGTGCCTTCCTGGGCAGTGTGGGTGGTCTGCACCCCGAACAACAAACACAGCTTTGTGTCGGGGCCTAAAACCTCAACCAGGCTCTGGGCTCCAACAGATCTGAAGCCACTGTGAGCTCGGGTGGGACACGGGACAGTCCCGGCCACCTCAGGCCAGCGGGCACACGGGGAGCCTGCCAAACCCCGCATGGCAGTGTACCTGCCCTCAGGGACTGGGGCCCAGGGGCCTGACCACCCCCAAGAGGGTCTGGGACCAGGCAGCCAGAACAGCTTGGAGATGGCCTGTGTGTGCGGCCAGTGACCCCACTGGGGACCCCAGGAAGGGAGCGGGCAAGAGCTGGGAGGGGCTGCAGAGGAGCCCAGCCCTTCCTGGGCCCCGGAGGTGGTAGGAAGACCCTGTGGCAGGCTTGGACTTGCCTGGTGACTTGAGGAGCTTCCAGGAAATGGTTTGGTGGGCGCTGGAGGCTCTCTGAGGTGGAGGTGGGTTGATCAGCTCGGGGGTCTTCATTTCATCCGGAAGGCGAGAGGGCCCGCCCTGCAGGCTGCAGTCCCGGGAGCACCCCCCGCCCCCCCCCGCCGCTCTCAGCAGCCAGCAGAGGGCGCTGCGTGTCATTCCGCATGGGCTGCAGCTTGGTCAGGTGTCTGCTCCCCTCCCGCCCTGGGTGCCCTGGGAGCCCTTAGGACCATGAGACAGCCGCCTCGGCTGCTGTTGGGGGCTGGGGGAGGCAGGAAGCACCCGAATTCCCAAGGGAAGTAGAGGCAGACAGGGCACCCAGTGACACCCCAGGCCGCAGGAAGAGCCGAGAACACCCCGTTCCCTCAGTCCCATGACAGCACAGAGGGAAAGGGCCCAGTAATGCACTGTTCATCCCCGAGAGGCGCGGGGCCTGCCCAGCTGAACCCCGGAAGTGAGTGGACGTGGTTTGCTTCCGAGAGCGCCAGGGGAAAGAGGTCTGGTTAGGGTTAAAGTAAACTTTATTTAGGCACACAGGCGAGCCTGGTGTCATGGTGCACACCCGCAATCCCAGAGCGCTGGGAGGCTGTGGCAGGAGGATCAGCAGTTCGAACCCAACCTGGGCAACTTAGCACCATAAGGAGACGCTCTTGGGCGCCTATCAGCAGCACCTCAATGTCCTGGCATCAGCTGGGACTTGCCGTCCCCCGCCAAGGCAGGAGTCAGCACAGGGGGTCTGTGTGTTTGGGTGGAGCCCCGAGAAGGGCGGGCGGGCTGGGGACTGTGGGGGAGGGGGGAGGGAGGGTGGCCAGGGCCAGCTGGAGGGCGTCTGGGCCCTAGGGCTGGGCTTGCTTCCGGCCTGGCCATCGGGAACCTCGAAGCCTGGCTGTCAGTTTCCCGGTGTTTAGCCAAATCCCCAAGGCTGGGCGCTTACAACAAACAGATTCTCTACCTCCTAGTGCTGGGGACCTAGGGCAGGGCGGGTGGCATTGCAGCGGCAGGGGCAGCGCAGGGATCAGGTGTTGGGAAGGAAGCGGGACGAGGGCCAGCTCTCCTCAAACAACCTGCATCCGGAGCTGACTTCCTCCCAGCACCGACCCCTCCGAGCGTGTGGCCCCTGAGACTCACGCACAGGTGCCCGAGCTCCGGAATTCGAAGCCATGGGGACGACACAGCAGCGCCGTGGGGAGTCCGGGCCTGCAGTGCAGCCTCCGCATTGGGCATTTCCTGTCTGGGCCAGCTCCGACTGTGCTGGAGGGCGGGAGAAACTTGCGGAAGAGGCAGGAAGCCCTGTTCCCTCTGTGCTGGGACCTCGGGGCTGGAGGGACCGAGCCGATCCCCAGGGCCAGCGAGTGGGTCTGGGGTGGACAGTGTCCGGTGTCCCCACTCCAGGGGACAGAGAGGGAGCACAGCGCGGGCGTTTAGAGCCCATGAGGAGAGAGCAGAGCGTGGGGACAGCGGGGCAGCAAGCAAGCCTCGAGTTCATGAGCGGTGGCCTCTCGATGACGAGGACGAGGGAGGGAGCTGCACTCGGCTGTCCACCCCGGCCCAAGGTGGACACCACCACCGCACCTGAGGGCAGGGACCCTTAGTCCGCCCCGGGATGCTCAGTGCCACACAGGCTGAGCATGGTCACCCTGAGAGGGAGGCAGAGCTCAGGAGCCCAGAGCGACAGGCTGCTGGGAGGGCCACAGGGTTCTGCAGGAGGAGGCCGGGCTGGGCACAGCTCCAGGGGGTCCCCCAGGCCTGCAGGTGGCCCTGCTGGGCACTGGAAAGGCCCTGGGGCTTCAGATTTCCAGACCGGGTCCTCTGCATTGGGGCTTTTGGACGTAATTGCCCAAGGGACATTGCCCCTTAGCTGCCAGACGAAGGTGGCAAAGCTCGAGCTCTAAGACCGGGGTGGGGGGGGTTCCCACTAAGGGAGCCAGGGTCTCTTTCCCAGGGAGGAAACTGGGGAACCCTACCTCTGGGGGCCACTGTGAGTGTAAGGGGCCGCTGTGGGGTGTGCCTGCAGAGCCCCATGGAGCAGTGTCATGCAGCCTGGCAGGTGGCACAGCTGGGCAGCGCTGGGACCTGGGTGTGGGTGGGGGCAGAGCACCCTGGGGAGTGGGATGGGGTGGACACGCGGGGGACCTGTGGAGGGCTCTGCAGGACCCTAGGTCACCTGTTCTGGGGACACTCGTTGCAGACACAATAAAAGCCCCCCAAAGTGTCAAGAGTGTTCAATTTAAGGAGCAAATAAATACAGTGCCAGCCTATGAGGGGGGTTCTTGGTTTGATATCTTCACCAAGAAACACACCAATGGCTTTGTTGTTGTTGTCATTGCTGTTTTCGTGGTACTGGGATTGAACCCGGGGCCTTCACACTGGGCTATGTCCCCAGTCCTTTTTTTATTTTGAGTTAGGGTCTGGCTTAATTGCTCAGGGTGGACTCAGACTTTTGATCCTTCTGTCTCAGCCTCCCAGAGTGCTGGACCACAGGTGTGCACTGCCACGCCTAGCTAGTAGTGATTTTTAAAACTTAGATGCAAGATGTTTCTTCTCGGCTTACAGAGGAGGGGTCACATGGAAGGTGCCAGTCCTTGCCTGTCATGTGGGCCGCTGGGTCTTGCACCTGTTGGGGCTCCCTGGGGTCATTTGACACACCCCCCCACACACACACAGGAGAATAAAAGTCATGGCAGAGGGTCTGGGCATGAAGACGCGTCCCATGCTGACATGGGGTCTTTATTCTTTAGGACACGAGGCCTTGACTCTAACCCCACTCAGGAGCACACCTGCCAGGAGCAGAGATGGGCGCTCTCAGCCGCCTGGAGCTGGGGTGTCCATCCAGGGTGGTCACAGGTGGACTTCAAAATGTGCATTCTGGGGACAAAGCAGAGGCTCCGTGAGCAGCCAGGCTTCTTCGGGTCAGGGTGGGCTCAGAACAGCCCGGGACCCTGCTCGGGGCAGGTGGACCTGGGCAGTCCTGAAGATGATGGGGAGGTGCTCCCAGGAGACGGGTGCAGGGAAGCCCGGAGGAGCACTGGCGATGCACCCTGTGGTCCTGGCCCTCACCACCCTCTTCCTGCTCTGCCCGAGGAAGAGGAGCCCTGAGCGGGGGCCATGCCTCCATCTCCAGTTGGGGACCAAGCAGCTGGGACCCGGCCTCCCTCCTGCTACCCCAGGACAAAGGGCATGGCTGCCTCCCTCGGGTACCCCTTCCAGGAAGGTGCCAGGCCCAGGTATGTCCTTCCCAGACTGTGCGCTGGCACTTGGGCATGCATGCCAGGTGGTGGATAGCAGACAGCCACACCCATGACAGGGTGCGCCTGGGCCAGTGAGCCAGGATGGCACACCAGCTGCTGTCTGCACTGGGCTCCTCCACCACACCCTGCAAACCCCCAGCTGCTGTCTGCTGTGAGCACCTTACAGATGCAAGGGACTCTGGGTGGCCAGATTGCTGATTGGCTTCAGGGTCAGGCCAACTTCCAAAGCTACCCACTTCCCGTTTTTCTCTAGGACAGTTTTTAAACTGGCTCCTTCTACATAGCACCTTCACTTTGAACACCTCTTTGAGAGTATTGCTTTTCTGTTGTATGGAAAGGGGCAGCCTCTGGCCACTAGCAGCCCTGGCATGAGGCCTCGAACGGGAGACAGGGTCGGTGCTGGGTGTCCTGCTGAGGCCTGGGCCTGTGGCTTCCCAGGGACCTGCAGTGTGTTCCTCTGGCTGTCCCAAACCCTGCACACCTCTGCCCCGGCCTCACCTGTCTCCTGCAGAGGCTTAAAGCACCAGGGCACGTTTCTGATGCTGGAGTCAAAGCAGCAGCCTCGGTTGTTGCACTGCTTCTGGGTGACTCCAGGGTAGCCACAGTCCACCCTGTCCTTGGGTGGAACCACGCACTGGTTGGGCGCTGTGTAAACCACATCCGGGTCAGCTGCTGGTGCTTCATTTGGCACGTCTGCCCCTCCCCACCCACGCCCCAGCCGTGCCTCTGCCCGGGGTGAGGGGCTTCCTGAGGGGATTTCACAGAGAAGCCACCTGCACAGGCATCTCTCACATGCTGGCCTTCCCGGGCCTGGGCACCCCCAGCTGTGGGGCCCACGCCAGTCTGGGTCCCCTGGACCCAGAAACAGAGCTCTCTTCCTTGTTCAAAAGACAGAAACGTGCCCCTTTTCTTAGAATGGAAGTGCAGCGGGAGATCTAGACCCCCAGAGACACGGAGATGCATGCTGACTGCAGCTGAGTGCTGCTCTCCGTCTGCCTGTCCTCGCGTCCCTGCAGGGTCAGGCTGTCACAGAAGGACCGCACGTCCCTCAGGGTGTGAGTGTGTGTGTGAGTGAGTGCTGGAACAGCCCGTTTCTCCTCTGCCTTTCCCGTGTCCCTGAGTCTGTGGAGTGAGGTGGCGGGACCTGCCTCGTCAGTTAGAAATCCCCTGGCAAAGAAGGCAAGGGCGTGGCCAGCGTGGCCTCAAGCCCGGATCGACCCCCGGCCTGAGAGTGTAGGTCCTGCTTCCGGTGACTCCCTCTACGCCTCAGTTTCCTCGCCTGAGGCCGGGGACAGGAAGGCCATGATACAGGGCTATTGCAAGAAAAACCATGCACCTGATAGAAGCAAATTGTCAAGCTGACCCAGCTCTGGAGCCCGAGTGCCCTCTCTCTGGGCCTCCGAGTCCCTGTCCCAGGGTCTGTCCCCAGCCCATGCCCAGGGCAGTCAGAGCAGTACTCACACAGGCCCACGTACTCATCAGCCCAGCCCGAGGACCCCAGGGCCATGACCAGCAGCAGCAGCCAGAACGCTCTGGTCTCCATGACGACGTGTGCGCTCTGAGACATCTGTCGCCGATGTGCCTCTCGCCAGGGAGGTCCGTTTATACCCGCATCCGCCCGGCCTCTCGTGTCTCGTCGTGTTTGTTTGGGGAGGGGACCCTTCCTGGTCTCCGGCTCCACCCGCTTCTGCCCTGCCTGATTGTAAAGCTCTGAGCAGACTCCTCTGGGCGCTGGGGTGTGAGCAGTGCCACCTCCGACCCTCGACCCTCGACCCTCGACCCTCCTCGCAGGAGCAGAGCAGACAGAGCTCGGTGAGGAGCTCCATGACCCGACCCCAGCTCAGTCTGGCCGTGCTCCCGCCCGAGGGAGAATTGTTTCTCTTTTTCGCTTCTTACCAGCAAAACCATTTTTTGTTAGCTACAGTTATTCGATGCATTTTAATAAAGACAGGATACACACCTTGGTCTTGGAAATCGCCTGTGGAGACCGTTCCGTGCAGACGCTGGCTCTCTGGCAGAGCGCTGGCCCTCCAGCGGCCTGGCTCTGCACCCTCCCTTGGCCCACCCCCCAACACAATCGGGAAGCGGCTAAACAACTTTTCCAGGTTAGGTTTCTCTTTCTCTTTCTTTTCTTTCCTTTTCTCTTCTCAATAAATACTATGTCTCTTTTTAAAATAAGAGCTGGCTTTTATATTAATTAATTTTGCTTTTTATTTTTATGGGTCCACGTTTGCCGTACACGGTGCTGACTCTCCTTGTTGGAGTTGGCACATGTGCATAAGACAACTTCTTCTTACATCCCTCCCCTTTCCCTCTACCTCTTGGTCCTTTTCTCTTTTGCGAAAAGATCTATCTCCCTGTTTCTATTACCTGTCTTTTATTTTGCTCTTTTTTTATACTTTGGGTTTCTCATCTAAGAGAAACCATGCGGTGTGATTTACTTCACTTAGCCTTGTGGTCCCGAGGAGCACGCGTTTTCCTACAGATGCCTCCGGCCTATGCTTTGTGACAGAGTAGTGCTCTGCTGTGTAGAAACAGCACACTTTCTCTGCCCATTCATCTGTGGAGGGCCACGGAGGCTGCTTCCAGGATTCAGCGGCTGTGAGTCGTGCTGCTGTAAGCAGGGCTGCGTGTCCTGACTAGAGACTCTCACTTCACTCCCACAGTGCAGCGCTGGGCCCAGAACTGATCTCACCCATGGGACGATGGGGTTCCAGGACCTTCCGGGTCCTTCCTGGGCACTCAAAGGCCCTGGCCGAATGGTGTTAACCAGGCGTGGGCATGTGGGGAGCATGCAGGAGACCTGGCCGCCCACAGGGGGTCCTTGGAGCTGTCCCTCGCCCAGTGGGACTGGACACGTCCAGCTGCGACACCCAGGCCAGGCCCCGTCGGCCTTCATGGCGGAACAGGCCATAGCACATCGGGCTGCTCTTCCTTCCCTGGTCGGGGAGGTGGCAGAGCCACGCCCACGCTGTCCTGGGCCCTGCTTTCCCTAGAGGGACAGTGGGCACGGGCGGGGCCTTTGTGGTACTGGAAGGTCACTCTGGGGGGTCCCCCACCTGCCCGCTCCCCACATAGCCAAGGCCCAGTGGGTCGTGGTGCAGGATCAGCTCCAGGAGAGCCCGGCTGCAGGGAAGGCCTGGTCCCTGAGCCCGGGGCCTGGGGACGGGACGGGGCAGGCATCTGAGCCTCTTGAGCTCCACAGTCTGAGCCCACGCACTGTGCCACGCAGAGGGTGCACCACCGAAAGCCTCTGCCCTGGGGAGCTGTTTCCACCGCGGCGCCCCCCAGTGCTGACCGGGGGTCGGGAGTGGCACAGGACATATCCTTGTCATAGCTAGATGGTGAGGTCAGGAGCTGTCCCACCTGCTCCCTGTCCTCAGGGAGGTCACGGTCCCTGCGTGGACACCTGGCGCCAGAGCTGCAGGTCCCACCCTGGCAGGTGGCAGCCAAGGGCACAGAGCCTGGGTGAGCAAGCGCCTCGAGGTCCAGCCTGCGCCCTCCTGGCCTCCCAGCTATGGGCAGTGCAGAGTCCCAGGAGCCCTGCCCCTCCGCCCTGACCCTGTGTGCGTGGGTCTGAGGACAGACAGGGCCCCTGGTCAGATTCAAGAAGCCGGCGATCTGGCCTGGATCTTGGGACCTCCAGACACAAGGCAGTACCCTGACCCCAGAGCCTACAGCCAAGTGGGAACGGACAAGCCTTACAACATGAATGGTGGGGTGATAGGATTCAAGCTGGCAGGATGGGGTGAAATTCAACTGGGTCTTGAGGGATGGGTAGGAGTTCACCAGAAGAGTGAGGGTCAGAAGGGTGTTCCAGACAAGGAAGAGCCTACCTGATGCTCCTCACACCCTTCCTCATGCTGCTGCTCTTGGCTCCTGCACAGGAAGAAGGTGCAGAGGTAGATGGTGACTCCCAGGGCCCCTGCTGACCAGCTGTGCCCACTCCCCAGCTGCCTGGGCTTGGCCTCCCCCTACACGCTCTCCCCTCACCTCCCAGTCAGGGGCTTGGGGCCATCTTGAGTCAGACCCTAACGTGGCCACTCACAAACACGGTGGCTACCAGTGCCCTCGGTCTGGGACTGATGGGCGGGCGCCCTGCAAACCCAGCAGTGCCCGCAGGAAGGGGCCCGGCCAGCCTGAATGTCCTTCCGGGAGTGACTCTGACACTGAGTCCCCCTGTGTGGAGAGGGGCCTTCCCACTCCAGGGGCCACTGAGATGATGGCTTTGGCCGCTCTGGGGGCCACCGAGATGCCCCTGAGCTCCTGGGCCTGGCTTGGGATGGTCGCATCAGCTGAGAGTCCAGAAACGCCCAGGACAGAGATAAGTGGGGGCGTTGCCAAGGACAGCTGCGCAGCAGAGGGTCCGGCCCCGCCCGAGCCCGGGCACCTGCAGGCTGGGCTCCTCCCTTGCCTGCCGCTGGCCGTGACCCAAGAGGGCAGCAGGAGGACGTGCAGTCAAGAACACACCAGAGAGCTGGGCGGGCAGCGGCGGCAGGTGCCCCAGGGCTGAGTCAGACTCCTCCCCTCGAACTGAGCTGGGTCACTGAGGGGTTCCAAGTGCTCGTGGCCTTCGGGGGCCTCAGGATGTGACTGTGTTTAGAAACAGGGCCCTTTCGGAAGTGGTTGATTAAACTACAAGGTCAACTCAGGCCCAGTCTGATGCGAGTCCTTGTAGGAAGAGAGGGGGAGACTGACACAAAGTGGGGACCAGTGCCCCGTACGTAGGGAAGGGACAACTGCAAGATACCTGGCAGGGCCTGGAGTGCAGCGAGCGCAAGCTGAGTCCTGCAGCAGCCCCCGAAGTTGCGGGGGGCGGCGGGGCAGAAGGGACCCGTGGACCACACGGGCAGGGCCTGCAGTCCGTCCCTAGACTGGGTACGTGGGGTGCTGTGGTTTCAGCCACCACATCTTTCACCTCTCCGTGCTGGGGCACCAGGGACCTGACCCCTGTGCTTTGGCCTGAACCTGACCTGCCCACCTCTGGTGACCTCTCCTGTCTGGCCCTGGCCCTGGCCCTGCTGCCGTGGTAGCTGGGCAGACTCTGCCATGCTATAGCCGCTGTCCCCCTCCAGGACTGCTGGACCTTGCCCCAGCCACCACACGTTCCTCCTCTCTCTGGCTGCCTCCTGTCCCTGACCTTTGGTGCCTATGAACCATGGTCAGAGTCCATCATGGGCTTTCTGTGTCCCTGGCCTTGGTCTTGTGGTCACCAGCATAACCTCCAATTCCCTTGTCCAGGGAGGTTAAGGCACAGCAGGCTGAGGGAGTGTAGGGCTCTCACCTCCTGATGGGGTACACAGGGCAGGGTGGCTGGCATGATCGTCGAAGACCAGGCACCTTCCAGATTCGGTTAGAGGAGCCGTGGGTGATTAGGCCCGCAGAGCAGGCCTGCCTGGGCCCTGGACCCCCAGCCTGTCCCGGATCACAGCCATTTCTGAGTCCCCTTTGAGCCACTCGTGACGTGGATGGGGAAGGACCTGGCTGCCCTCCCAGCTCTGGAAGCAAAGACACAAGCTGAGAGCCCTAGGCGGGAGCAGGCCACACTCTGCCTGCCTGATACATGGCTGGGAACTTACAGAAGCGTGTGTGCATGGGACACAGCCAGGAGCAGCAGAGCCACGTTTGGTCCGTGACAGACTAGTGAGTGACTCTGACCGGTGGACCCTCGGTGCTGGCACAGTGGCAGAGCGTCCAGGACACACCAGAGCGCTGTGGGCATCTCCAGTTCACGAGATATCGCCCAAACACTCCTCAGGGACCTCAGTGACACCCTCTCCCCAGTGACACCTTTGTCCCAGTCCTGTTCCTCCGCAACCCTGGCAATGATTGGTGAAGTCAGCACAGACGGTGTGGGTGACATGGTGTTTTAATGTCAGTTTATTTTGTAATTCTCCAAATTTTAGTGGAGTTGAACCTCTTTCCATACCTTTACTGGCTACTTAGGTTTCTTTAGGGTGAATTTCCTATTCATGTGTTTCTAAAAGTTCTGTTGTTTGCCTCTCTCTCATCATAGTAGTTCTCTGTGTATCCTCCTCAGCTATCCTTTGCAATTACATGAGTTTCCTACACTTTCTCCTCGTTGGAGGCTTGATGTTTTTGGTCACCTGTTAGGCGTGGAGGGATAGATAGCCTTAACTTCAACTGAGTCAGATTCGTCAGCTGTGCCTTAGAGAAGGATGCTATTTAAGAAACTCCTAAGAAATGTCTGAAACAGCAGTTACTGGAAACAAAGTTGATATACAAAATGTGTATCTTCTCCCCCATGAGGGGGCGCCTGTGTCCACCCACTTGGTTCCTTCAGCTCCATGAAGTGCATAGCTTGGCTCTATAGCTACCGTAGTTGTCTGCTCTAGTATAAAGTCCCTCGTGAGGAAAAACTACTTTACTTGCTTTGTTCTATCTCACAGACCCTGTTATACAATCTACCCCTTGCAGGGCCTCAAGAGACAAACTTAGCCCATTGGGCTTTGGGTTTTATAGCTAAGTAACAAGTATCAGTGGGGCTCTGGCTGGGACATCAGCAGGTGCCCCATCTCAAGGTGAGCTGACAGGCCCTCACACAGTAAAGACAATCAGTTTCAACTGGAAGAAATCGGGAACAACTCGCTTCACTGTCTATCAGTAGGCAACTGAATTCCGTGGAATGTTATACTTACGCTAAAATGAATCAGATTTGTTTTTATTGATATGAATCAATTTCAAAATTTAAATGCAAAGTACGAGTTTAAAATGCTACATGGTCTTTCTGATTATATTTAGAAACTATGTGTTGTTTATGGGTCTGCATGGGAGTAATTAGCAGCGAGTGCAGAGCAGTGGTTCATTCTGAGGACTGAGGAGAGGGAGGGGTAAAGGAGGTATTTTTACAATTTTATTTCTTTATCAAATAAGAGGCATCAAGGCAAATAGAACAGAAGCTCCACGTCTGATCAATCCACATAACACACGCAGAGATGCCTGTGACACTGGATACTGTCTAAGGAAAAGCATCTGAAACACGACCGTTTATAAAGTTTTTAAAATAAAAATTTAGCAGGATAACATTAGACAGTGTGGAAGCCAGGGACCAATGCAGCCGAGGACAGGCAGGGCTGGCAGGAGCCCCCTGAGCCTGGGCACTGGGAGGCCATTTGGGGCCGTGCCTGTGCGCCCGGCCATCTCAGAGATCTGTCCAGTCGGAGGAGGACCGGGGCCCCTCTTCAGGCCCAGCTGCATCCAGCTGAACGGCACGCAAGTCCTGCGTCACATCCAGTTTTCTGTTTTAGTCCCCAGGCCCCGAGCTTCCCACTGTGCAGCTCCTATTTCCTCTCCCCAGCTGTGTGCCATTCGTGTAACACACCTGCAGGTCAGAGCAGGATAAATGTGACCGTGGAACATGGATGCACCTTGAGACCACCGTGCTAAGGGAAATAAAGCAGACACACAAGCTTAAATTCTGCATGGTTTCTCTTCCAAGAGAAACTCAAAGCATGAGTAATTTAAAAATTATAGAAGGTGGAAAATAAGAAAGAGGGAAACAGATCTTTGGCAAATGGGAAGGAGACAGAGGGAGTGGGAAGGAGGAGGAGGGGAAGGGAATAGAAAGAATCCATGTGTGTTAAGTACATGTACCTAGCTCCAAAGATGAATGCAAATGCTATGCACTGCACACAGTACTAATACAAAAAAATTTAAAAGATTGTAACAGAACTGAAAAATTCCAATCGCCCAGTGACACTGTAGCTGGAGTAAGGGGATAGTGCAACCCACAACCCATGTGTGTGTGGCGACGTTGGTGTAAACACACCAGCCCTGCCAGCTGTGTGAACAAGCGGCACACACAGCTAGGTACAGGGCACGTCCCTGACAGTAGGAAGTGAGCGTGCTCCTTGGTCATGTATTTATTACGCTGTGCTTTTTATCATTATTTCAGAGTGTGCTCATGCTTGTTAAAAAGAAAAGTAAACATTAGGCCAGGTCCACTGCAGCGGCCAGGGACAGAACCCAGCCACCTCCTCGGTGTGTGCAGGACACCCCGTGAGGTGCCCACGGGGACAGGCGGCTGACACACCTGTCCCGCCTGTGAGCTGCCAAAGCCACCCAAGAAGGGAGACCTGACTAGGCAGGGAGCGAGGGCCAGAGTGTGACCCAGCAGGAGGACCGGGAGGGACCCGCGCCACAGCCACTGTCCGTGTGTCCCTTGTGCCTCACACCTCTCGGAGCAGGTCGGAGGAAAGAACAGAACGTGATCATTCTGGACTCTTGGGAATGGCCACTGACTGTCCAGGGAGCAGCCTGAGGGTCTGTGGCAACGGTGCAGTATGGACAGACGGTGGCCGGTTGGAAGCCAGCCCACAGTGACTCTTCCCTTTGACATCGGGATCTCCAAGGATGCACTCCCTCCCCGGCATGCACACCTCACTTGGTACTCAGGGCACGGGCACTGCCAGCAGAGGGGCCCCGGGCAGCAGCCCCTGCCGAGGCCTCCCCAGGTCCCCCCACGAAGGTGCCCATGTGTTCCCATGGCCGCCACAGCTCTGTGTTGCATATCTACCAGCAAGGAGATAAATGCCCAGGCCCCCGAATAGATGATTCACACCCAGGATAGTCCTCTGGATATCTTGTTTTTAAAGGTCTTAAGGAGATTTACCAAAGAGTTAATGTTTGTGGATCTCCCGCAGGGAGAAATAGAATTGAACCAAAAGCAAACAGTCAATATTTATTAAACATCACTGTGTGCACAACCTTCAGCCCAGCCCGAGGGAGGTGACAACATAGGGATGGATGTGGTCACTGCTGATAAAGCTCTAATCCTGGAGGGATTGTAAACGCCAGCTCCCAGCTGCCTTCATGGCCACCTGGACGTGACCCCCTCATGGCTGCGACCCCCTTGTGGCGAGACATCATAGCAGGGATGGCAGGCCATGCCAGCACTGCTTTGGGATTGCAGTAAATCTGAGGGTCAGTTTAGGGAGTGTTGGGCCTACTGACAGGAGCAAGGGATGCCTTTCCATTTTCTGATGCCCTCTTCGATCTCCTTTTTCAGAGAACTACAGTTTCTGTTGTCGAGTTCTGTCACTTCCTTGGTTAGTTAAGTCAACAGATGGATGGATAAGGAAGACGTGATATTTATGTGTAGTGGATCACCACTGTGCTGTGAAAAAGGACAGACTGGAGCCATCTGTAGGAAAATGGGTGCATCTTGAGACCATGATGCTAGGTGAAGTAAACTGGACACACCAGCTTCTCTTAGAGGAGAAACCGAAATTATAAAGAGAGAAATAGAAGATGGAGGAAGTAGGGAGAAAGATCTTTCTCAAAGGGGGAGGGGATCAAGATATTGGGGGGGAGTGGTGCGGGCCCCAGCCCCCCTCCCTGGCTGGACCAGTCCTTACTGCAGACCTGTGCTGCTGACGCCAACAGCGGCCGTTTGCACTCGGGAGCCTCAGGTCCGCATGCATGCGTGGGGGATGGAGGAGATGCCTGGGTGCCTGGCAGAGGGGCTCCTAAGGGAAATAGAGGCTGAACTGGACTCTGCCAAGCAAGGCGATGCTTGTGTAGAGATGAGTTTCCCAAGACCCGAGAAAGAGGAAGAGGAGGCATCTACCAGTCTGCAGGACTGTGGGACAGGCCAGGGCAGCCTCGAGACTCGGGTGCGGGTGGGGAGATCCTGGCAGCTCCGGGCTAAGCGCTGCCCAGACCGTGGCTCCTGATGGCAGCCGCTCAGGACCCGGTCGCTCCCCTTCACAGGCAAGGCAAAAATCCGCTTCATCTACCCTGCTGCATTCTGTGACAGGTCTGCGAACTTGCCTGACGCGAAGGAAGATTAACAAAACAGAGGCGGATGAGCTTCAGCTGATGTTAACGTTGGAATTTTTACGTGCACAGAGCCTTCCTAGAGAACACGTGGAGATGCAGGGCAGTGGTCGGGTCTCGGGGGCCACGTACCATTTTAACACAAGCAGTGCCGGGTGGAGAAGCCCGAGACACGAGGAAGTGGGGTTGGACTTCTTGGGGTGCAGCGAGGGAGCAAATGGAAGGGGCACCAGTGCAGGCTTGCTCTGCCCCTGCTACTTTATCCTTGCTGAGGTACAGGAGGACAGACAGGTTCAAGCTTCTGAGGGTGTTCTTGGGCGCTGGCCCTGTCCCCCGTGTCCGCAGAACTGTCTCTGTCCATCCTCCGAGGCAGGTGGGAGGCCCAGGAGAGGTGGGCATTGCTTTCCTCAAGCTGGCGATGCTGAGACAGTGGGCCGCTGGGCTTCCTACCTGGCACCTGGGGGGGGGCCTCTCGTGGGCCAAGTGCCCATGAGACAGCGGGACTGGCTCCACCCAGCAGACCAGGCCCCAGGCGTCACCCCACATGGGTAGCAGGAGCTGGGGCAGCCGAGGGGTGGCGAGGCCAGGCACAGAGCCAGGGCCTCAGGGCACAGAGCCATTCCAAGGCCGGGCATGAGGAGCCAGGTGGCTGGCTGGTTCTGGGCAGGGATCGCACAGGCCTCAGCGAGGGAGGCCGGGCACGGCCTGTCACCCAGCACTGGACCCCGGAAGAGTGACTGGAGCTGGCCGGAAGGCAGGCCCCACGGTAATGAGGGCCAGCGGGACCCTAATCCAGTGCAGTCCCTGTGCCAAGGTGCACCCCGCCCAGCACGGGGCTGTGCGCTGAGCAATCTGCAGCTGATAAATAACCCGTGGGGCCATTACAGCCTTCTGGACGATAAGGCCAGCGTTTCCACTCCCCTGGACATCCACACCCTTCCCAGCAGGCAGCTAAGCAAAGACCTCCAGCCTTTGTAACTGTCCCATGGAGCACGCAGTGAATGGATATAAATTTATTTTAGGTCAGTGTCTCATTTAAACTGCAATTTATAGAAGGGTTGTATCTTTCTTTTTAAACATGGTTGTGCAGTTCTGGAGACCTGGCCATGCCTTGTAAGATCTTAGTGAGTGCATCTGACGGTCGCACGGTGAGTTTGGAGCGTTACTCCTCCTTCTCCTCAGTGGAGCTTCAGATCTCCTGAGCAGCATTCCTTTTGCTCTTTGCTTTTAATCCATAGTCATACTGAGTAAAAATTAATCAATCTATTCCTAAAAGTATAGAGTTTTAAACCATCTAATGATGAAAAGTGATTTTACTACCAGACATCCGAGCTAGGAGCCGACCGTGATCTGGATTTGAGATGAAAAGAGAATTGAAGGCAGACCCTTGATAAGCCGTGGCCCCACCGGGGAAGTTGGAAGAACCTTTACACCCCTGAGAGGGAGGCAGAGTATATCTCCTCCATCCCCTAGAAACCGTGCGATATAGGCAGAAACATAAAAACCACAACTGAGGATGGAAACATCATCCTAGGCAAAGACAAGTCAGGTAAACAAAAAAATAAGTAGAAAAATGAAGATTTAAACAACATGATCAGTAATGTAGATCTTATGAAACAAACACACATGCCCGGGTCCACTTTAGTTTTTATTTTCACAGGGCTGGAGAGGGACCCCCAGGACCTGTGTGCACTCCCCACGAGCTCCTGCCTCTAAATCTGATGATAATACACCTTCTGCATACGTGTACATGAAATGTTGCAAAATTGGGTGGTATATGTGTTCACAAGGAAAGCAGTAGGTTCCATATGTCTAAATGTTATAATCACTCTCTGAACAAATGTAACAAGCCTGAAAAATGTTAACAATTTTTTTTTTTTTTTTTTGTACCGAGGATTGAACTCAGGACCTTGCGCTTGCAAGGCAGGCTCGGTGCCACTGAGCTAAATCCCCGTTTTTTTTTATAACAATTTAAAAAGGCTCTTGCACACAGAAATTTAACTATTTGGACCGGGGATTTAGCTCAGTGGTTCCATCGCTGGCCTCGCAAGCGCAAGTTCCTGAGTTCAATCCCTGGTACTAAATAAAAAGACATTTAACTATTTTCCATTTTAAAAACTTGTAGTTAAAAGATATACTATAAATCAAAATTACAGAATTTCTTAAAAATCATAGTAATAAGAATACCACATTTCTGAATCTATGAAGAATAATTCAAGTAGTAATTAGAGGAAAATGTATAGCTCCAGACACATATCTATAGTACATGAATTAAATGCCCAATTCAGGGAGCCAGGTGAGGTAGTACACAGCTGTAATCCCAGCCCTCAGGAGGCTGAGGCAGGAGAATCACTATGAGTTCAAGGCCAGCCTGAACCATGTAGCAAGATCCTGCCTGGAAATAAATAAATAAATAAAATTCCCAACTCAGAAAGCCAAGAAAGGAACAACAACACAAGCTGGAGTAGAACAAAGGGAAATAAATTAATGATATAGGGGAAATGGAATTAAATAACAAAACAAAAATTAAATAAAAAGGTAACAAAATATGCCATTAGCTAACTTAAAATGGGCAAAGAGAAAAAATCCAAACATAAGAAATAAGAATTGAAAAAGGAGGAAATAACTACTGACACAGCAGAAACTTTAAAAATTGTAAGAGACTCCTCTGAATAACTTTATACAGCTAGTTTTAAAAACCTAGGTAAAATGAGTAAACTTTTAGGAAGATTACTGGGGACCCCTGAAACATTACTGGAAGCCTCTGTAGTAGGCTCCAATCTCCTGCTCAGTGTATGACGCAGGCCTGAGGGAAAAAAACTAAAAGACGAAACTCAGAGAGACAGAAAGCAGGGCCCCAGGACAACCAATGCTGGTGCAACAGACAAAGGCCTGGACAGTCCAAGCCACTGATTTTTATTGGTCATCAACTGAGGTAAAGGCAACCTATGTGCAAGGGCAGAACTATGTCCAAGGATGCACAGTTGTGTGGTTTCTACGGAAATTAATGTAAGCAAGGCTCGTGAAGGGCAAGACAAAGCATTCTCGAATTAGGAACAGAATAGACAAAATATATGGTTGTAATTAGAACACTGTCCTTCTAGTTAAGAAAGTTTTAGTTGTGGGAACAGAATTTGAGTGCGAGTTACTCTGACCTTGGCACACAGGCTTCACCCACACCCACTGCTATAAACAAGCTGACTGTGGGGTTAGCTCCTCACAGCTGGCACTGCCTACAGTCTGCTTTGTCATAATCAACTCAGTCTCCTGCAGAAGACAGTGGTTTAGGGCCAGGGATGTAGCTCAGTGGTGCCACACCTGCCTGGCCAGGGCAAGGTCCTGAGTTCAATCCCTGGTACGGGAAAAACAAACAAGCAAACAAACAAACAAAAGAAGATAGCAGTTTAAGAAAACTGGTTCGGCAGGGATATAAAACAGAAATAAAACACAGAAGAAATGGAAAATTTTCTTAAGAACAAATTAAAAATCTCCATCCTCTGTCTGATAGGGAAACCCTAGCAAGGCTTCGAATACAGCATGGTCCCAAGGGTCAGTGACCCTTCCAGAGGATCCAGCAAGGACGCAGACAGATCCACGCTAAGCGACTCACCTTGGAGTATGTCGTAGACCCAACACAGAAGAGCTAAAATTATGGAACTTCTAAAAGAAAATAGAACGGAGAATTGTATGGCCTTGGATGAGGCAGAGGTTTATCAGCTAGGAAGCACGGAATGCGAATCATAAAGGAAGATTAAATTTTATCAAAACTGAAGCACATCTTCTCTTTAAAGGACACTGCTGACGAACACGAAGCCTGTCACAGGCTGGAAGGAGGATTGCACAGCACAACCTGCATAAGGGTGTACGGGGCGCCTCCCACCCAGTGCCCCCCTTCAGTCAGGCACTGCCTACAGATGCAGAATGAAGTATCCGATGCTTCAGAGAGATGCCACACTTTCCTTCCTAGGAGAGCAAAAGTGAGAAACCACATCAGACACTCGACAGTGGCTGACGTGGAGAAGACTACTGAAAATAAGCACTGATAGGAAAAACAGTACAGCCACGCTGGAGAACAATTCTTCTGTCCTTATAAAGCACATCACACCTCTCACCATACCACCCAGCCGTCCTGATAGGCAGTCAGCCCAGAGCAAGGATGTCACCCAGCTGTGTCCCAAGTGCATTCAAAGACTTGTACACAGTGTTCCCAACAGCTTGACCTACACCACAGTGACCTGAAAACAACCCAGAGACCCGCCCACTGGGGAATGGGTGACACATTGTGAAAAATGCCCTGCCTTGAATACTATGCAGCACAGAAAAGGATGTATTACCATCACACACAGCAACCCGATGAATCTGGAAAGCTGTATGTGGGTGAACGGAGATGTGTCGAGAACCCTAATGGCCACCTTGATTGACAAGGTGCCACGGGCACGCTGGACTCCTCAGTGGATGAATCCACTGGCATTCATGGCTGCGTGTGCGGCAGGGGGTGGTCGCTGGGGGTGGCCTGGCAGGGGCTGTCTCTCCGGGGGCTCCTCCGACCCCCATGACGTGAGCAGCTTTGCAACACCACCCCCTTCCACCAGGATGCTCCTGCCCGAGCCGGCTGGATGGAAACCTCAGCCGCAGGCCAAGCACGCCGTCCTCCTTTGAACTGCAGCATCAAGCTGTGTGTCCCAGTGATGTAGAAGACAGCTCCAGCATGCTGTCCTGGGTCCCAGCAAGCTGACCGGGGGGCATGAGTTGGGGCACAGCGCTGACTGTGGGGTTCGGGCGGTTGGGGTGAAGGTGTTGTTCTGCACCTGGGTGGTGGCGGTGTCTGCACAGCTGCACCCTCCACCGACACTCGCTGAACGGAGCCACTCACACTGGGTGGGTTGTACTGTGCCTGCATCATACCCCAGTGAGGTAATTTTTCAAATCTCAAGGCATAACTATTCCTGGTCGGCATTACTAGTGGGAAGGCGGTGAAGCGACCAGGTGACAGGGCGATTTCCCAGCTGGCCTAGCTGTGCAGGCCTTGACGCCTCACAGGCGGGATGGGGTGGCTGTCCGTCCCCGAGCCGCCAGCAGAGGGCTCGAGCGGAAGGGCGGGCGCGGGGCCACATGGAGCATGGATGGTGTCTCCCTCCCGGAGCCGCGTTTCTGATTGTGCTGCATGCAGACAGATGGATGAATAAGCGCCGAGCAGAAAACAGCTACAGGGACTGCCAGCCTGAGGACCTCGGGCACCGGCCACCCGGAGCGGAGCGCTGCCCTCGGCCTGTGACACGAGACTCCAGGAGGCCCTGGGGGCTGGGTGTCAGCCCCTCTGGCAGCCGTCTGCCCTTGTCCTGTCTGATTGCCTTACCCAAAAGCCAAGGAAATTCCCATCACAGGACTGCACCCTTCCGGGCTGCTTCCCCAGGCAGGAAGTGGGGTGCTGGGGCTGACGAGGGGGCACTGATCGGCAGGGACATCGAGTCCTCTGCAGGAACCAGCTCCCTCCGAGCCAGCAGCCTGGAGAGGAGCGGATGGGCTTCTGTCCTCTAGGCAGAGCCACGGGGAGGCTTCGGCACGAAACGCAGCCCTTTCTCGGCAGGAAAGAAGAATTTATTCTGAGCCGAAGAAGTGTAGCCGGAGACCCTGGAAAGCATCCAGAAACTTTCACAGGCACAGAGCAGAGGAAGTCAGGGCCCTGGGACCCCGGGTAGCCAGGCAGCAGGGAGAGAGAGAGAGAGAGAGAGAGAGAGAGAGAGAGAGAGAGAGAGAGAGGGTTTGAACCCAGGGCCTTGAACTGAGCTACGTCTCCAGCCTTTTCATATATTTTTTAAAAATTTTGAGACAGGATCTCCCTAAGTTATGAAGTTGCCCCCAGGCTGGGCTCGAACTTAGGACCCCTCTGCCTCAGCCTCTCAGAGTGCCGGGATGACAGGCGTGCACTGCCTCGCCAGGCTTGATGTCAGGAAGAGGCTCCTGAGAGCCGGACGTGCTTCCTGGGACGCAACTTCTCAAAGGAGGAACATGCGGTGGCACAGGGACAGGTGTGTGTCTTCAGGCCTCGCCCCACACCTGCCTGTCCACAGTGCCCCAGGCCAGCCTGTGTCTCTGTCCTGCTCTGCGGCCGGAAGCTTCTAACTGTACCTCTAATCCCCATGCCGCCTGTGAGGTTCGCCACTCTTCCCCATAACCGCAAATAGGAAACCTGAGACTCGGGGACACAGGCCCTCCCCGGTGACGACCCAGGACATCGGCCATGGGCACAGAGGCTCCGCTCCTGCAGTCCCCTGTGCCAACGAGGAGCCAGTGTCCTCTCCTGGAATTGCTTCCCAAGGCACCTTTGTCACCCGAGCTGCCAGCCAGCACCTGGGGAGGCCCAGGGTGGCAGGGGGCAGGCGGGCCCTCAGAGATGGACGGCCAAGGGCCTGCACTGACCCGGCCACCTCTGCACCCCAGAGGGAAATGGAGGGGAGGAGGAGTGGCAGGGATAGGCAGCAGGGACAGAAGCACCCTAGAGACCCCAGGAGAGAACGTGGGTCCTGGGGCAGGTGCAGGGCCAGATCCGTCCCTCAAAGAGATACTTTTGAAGGTTGCTGTCCTCCAGGGCAGATGCCTGGGCATCTCTGATGGGCCTTTGGGTGACTCGAGCTAAGTCCGGAGCTACAGAAAGCCCAGTCTGTTTCACCACTCAGCACTTCCGGCCCTAGCTGGACGGAGCAGACATGCAATCCCCCTGCAGGGACGGCCTCGGCGCTGAGGCCAGCTTCCACCTTTCACGCCTCCAGCCGGGTGGGTGGCGCAGAGCGGGAGAGCCCTGTGCACTCCCCTGGTGCTCATGGCCACCCACGAAGGAAGAAGCCGACACGGCCGTGCCACTGGGATGCGCACAGTAGTTTGTCAGTTCACCCTGAGATTGCTGATTAGGGTCAAGGTCATTCGAGTGGGTAAAAACGGATCAGGTGCTAGGAGCCAGAAAGTGACGGACTCTGAAGTTCAATGCATCTGTGACGAAGGGGTGTTAAAACTGCACACACACTCGCTTACACACACACTTACCTGTGAACACACTCATGCATGCGCACGCATGTGCACACACACTGTCAGTGCCACCCCTGCGTCCATGAACACAAAGCGACACGCAGCAGATGCCAAGGGCTTTCTTTATTTGAAGAAGTTGTGCACTGAGCCACACAAAAGGAGCACAGGAGGACGAGGAAACCCAGGGATGCTGGAGCAGGGTTTCACAGCAGGAAGCGAGCTGGGGGTCCTCAGCAGCAGGCGCCTCAGGGCTTCTCAGTAATAACAGTCTGCAGAGGGGGCACGGGCAGTGGTGGGGCCGGGCTTCCTCCCGAGGGAGGGGTCAGGAGGGAGCCTTGCCCTGACTGAGCAGGTCCATCTGTCTCTAAGGGGAGGGGAGCACGCGCCACTGGGGGACCCCAGACTCTCCGGGGAGGGGGTGGGGAAATGGATGAAGAGGTGCAGCAGGGGAGGAGGGCCCAGGCCTGGCTGCTGGCCATCGCTCGTGCTGCATGGCGCAAGGCACATGGCTGTGTCTAAACCTGGGATGAGCGGAGCAGAGGCGGCGCGGTGCCCAGACCGAGGTGGGGCCGTGTGAGCCCGGGGTGCCCGGGAAGCTGCTGTAGGGCCATCTGGAATCCCGGCTCTCAGGAAGGTGGCTTGGACCCCCTGAAGCAGCCCAGCTGAACGGCACCACGGCCCGGACAGGCCCCCACCCGCCCCGATACCCCCAGGGACCCGGCCCCGTACCTTCCACGGGCTTGGGGAAGAAACACCAGGGCACCCGTGGGACCGCATTGTTGAAGCAGCACTGGCGGGAGATGCAGTCCTTGGGGGTGATGCCGGGGAAGCCGCAGTCCTTGCGGTCGGAGACCTCCATGACGCACTGCTCGGACCCTGGCTCGGGAAGGCACTGCTGGGTCACTGGCCGGAGGGACAGTGAGGGGACCCTGTGAGGCTGGAGGCCTAGGAGCCCTGGTCCCGCTGCCCGCGGGCCCTGGGTTGCCCGGCTCAGCGTGTTCAGAGGAGGCGTTGCCAGGCACCGCAGTGCCCAGCGGCTGGCCCGTTTCCCACTGAGAATGAGCCTGCGTGGGTGGTCAGGGCACATCCGGGCCTGGGCAATCGGCAGCCTTCACTGGATTCTGGGTTCTGCTCTGGGGAATGGGGCGGCTCAGCTCACCACACCATGGCCAGAAAAGGTTGGCAGTGAATTTCAAGGTTGGGAAATGTTGGCCAAAGCTGGAACCCACCACCGCTGCCTTCAGGGACGGCCGTGTCTGTGTCACCACCGCTGCCTGGCTCTCCTGCCAAGCCCGGCGAGCGCCGAGCAGCAGTCCCAGGCAGGAAAGCCCTTCCCTGCGTGTGGACCAGCACACCCGGCTGGGACCCTGCTAGCAGGGTTACGGCCGGTGCTCCAGTGAGGACCTCTGTCTCCTCTTGGACTCTTCTTCCAAGTCACGGGTGTGAAGTTGGAAGGAATGTACATAACTTTTTTGGCCCCAATTAAGCAAAACTGTTAGGTTCGTACACAGGCTGCCCAGAGGGCAAATGGGGTGAGTGAAGCATTTTCAGCTCTGAGTTAGCTGCCCAGACTGACCAGCCTGCATTGCTCTAGACTAACTGACCTGCCTAAGCCCTGGACAGTGATGGCGAACCTTCCAGAGCTTTCAGTGATAACAATCAGCCCACTGTGGCACACATGCCATAGGTTTGCCACCACTGCTCTAGACTAACTGGCACGGGCCAGCCTTATATTAACCAGCCTGGGTTAGTGGTCACAGACTTAGCAGTCAGGGTAACCAGAGACTAGCCAGCCTACGCCAGGCCTAGACTGACTGCCCTGGACCATCTGGGCTGGGCCAGCTCCAGGCTAGAGGCCTGCACTGCTCTGGACTCTCCCGGGACCCATGTCCTGTGCTGCCCAGTCTCCCCCGGAGCAGGCCCGGCTCTGGTCACCTTGAATGGGCAGGGGGTAGAAACACCAGGGAACCCCGGCAATGCTGGAGTTGAAGCAGCAGCCTTTCTTGAAGCACTGGTTGCTGGAGATGTGTGGGAAGCCGCAGTTCTTCCTGTTGCTGACTTTCAGCCGGGAACACTGGCAGGGGGCTGTGGAGAGGCCAGAGGTCAGCCCTGCTCCCTGGACCAGGGTTTCAGGGACCCTCTGTTTCCCAGAGAGCCAGGATGCAGGGCCTCATCAGGCCTGTGTTTGAACTGTGAAGGTCCTTCTGGGGAGCTGATGGCCTTGGCTGAAGCTGCCTCATTTGTTAAAAAGAAGAACAGCAGCAGCAAAAGCAACCCTGCGGCAAAGAAGCCACCTCATGGCTGGGCAAGGTCGGGGTGGAAGGTCAGCAAGGAGTGGGCCCTCCTGACTCCCTGGTGGCCCCCATCATGGTCTCTGCCTTTCTTGGAGGTTGGAATGAGGTGTCTTGGGAGCCCCTTGAGCCAGCATCGGATCCCAGCTTCCTTCACAGCCTCAGCCCCCCAGGCTGACTTGGGAGAGGTGAAGGGCTGATCCACCCCCCACCCCTGGAGCTTGCAGGGGTCCCTCGCTCCCTGGCCCAGCACATGAGGCTCGCACTTACAAGGTTTCCCACCCCCGACTGGGGCACACAGCCCCAGCATGAGGACCACGGCCAGGAGCAGGGCATCTTGAGGACGCATGTCCACTCTGCTGCACTGGGGCGGCCAGCAGAATGGACAGTCGCCACCGGCCAGGGAGATTTATCATCTCCTGTCTGTTTGCTCACCAAGCCCTGGAAACCTCCCCAGCCCTTGGGCCTTTGTTAGGAGAAGGAGCTGAGATAACCCGGCCACCCGGGAGGAAGCCATGCCCCTCAAAGGCGAGGCTGCGGGCCCCCGCCTGGCTCCGGGCAGGAAGCTGGACTGTGCCAGGCTGCTGACTTGGAAATGGGCCATGAGCATGGCTGGAGCTGGGCACCCGGGGGTCACACCCAGGAAGGGATTAAATGGGCATTGCTGCTGATAAAGTCCTGGCCACCACAGGAATTTTTGACATATTGGGAGCAGGGCTACGGGGGAAGTGAACATGATGGAGGCACATGGGGTGGAGAAGTCCCCCACCGAGCCATGGGGCAGCCCAACAGTGGCTGTGGGCTGAGAACCCTGCTCAGCCTCCACACCACTCCCACGCCCTGCCCCGAGGCCCCCCACCAAGCTGCCTCCTGGGTTACAGACTTCAGCTCTTCTCTGGGCCCGCACCATGCCACGAGCTAGAACCACAGGCGGCCGCAGCCTTCCTGGTGTCTTCCAAGTTCATACTTGCCTGGATTTTAATCTCCCCTCTCTAGCACCCTTTGTTCCCACTCCACTTCCCCTCCTGCGGCCATGCTCAGAATGTGAGCCCCATAGACAGCATGCAGATGCCCTCTCTGCTCCCTACACTTCTAGCCTTCTCTGTGGCTGCCGCTACACCTGCCCTCTAAACCCTAACCCTCAAACGCTTATGGCTCTGCTTTCCCTCTGTGAATGCTGCCCATCTGTCCCTTCCTTCCCTGTCTGCAGCCTGACTTCCGAAGTCCCAGGTCGCCCACCTCTTCCCCACTGTGACTGCATGGCCAGGGCACGTCACTGCCTCTGCCTCAGAGCTGGTCATCTGCCCGCCCCAGCTGACGCCTGTGCCCACCTGCTGCACTGTCCCTGTGGGACTGCAGACCTACCAGACACCCTGTGGACATGCAGGTCTTCACCTGCTCACACCTTGGGCGCTGCTATCCATGCAGGGGAGGCAGGAGGAGCAGACAGGAGGGCGTTGGCAGCTGGGTTCTGGTTCTGGAAGCCCCACAATCACCCCAACATGTGGGGCTGATGACACAGATTCACAGCAGCAGAAGGCAGACAGGACACGGCCGGGGTGGAGAATGGGCTGGGATCGGCCTCACTTCCCCTGGAGCCTGGGTTTTCAGGGCAGGAGAAGAAAAGCAGCCCCAGGATGTGAGCGGAGATCCCTGGGGCTTCTGTCAAATGCTGAGCTGTCCTTGCCCTAAGGCCAGGGGGAAGGGCTCTTAGGGTTGGGGGAAGGGCTCTTGGGGTTGGGGGAAGGGCTCTTGGGGTTGGAGCCAGGGTTGGGCCCTCTAGGGGGCCAGCACCTAGGGGAGCAGCGGGCTGAACACTCACTGCTTGGCAGAGGTGCAGATGGCACCTCCTGGGGGACCCTGGGGAACAAGGGTGCCTTAGACCAGGCCAGCCCGACTTCACAGCAGGTCTGGGAAGATCCACATCAATCCACCGTGAGGTAAGGTCCCGAATTAACCTGGTAAGGACAAGGGAGAAAAGCCCGTGGTCTGGGGCTTCCACACCGGGCTGTATTTCCTCAGGGTCTGGAGACTGGAAGTCCAAGATGGAGGAGGACAGGGCCGTCCCTCCCGAGGCCACTCCCGGGCCCGCAGGCGGCTTCTGTCCCAGGGTGTCCCGTGATCTTTCCAGGGTTGGCATAAATGTGTCTCCCTCTTTCAGACACTGGTCACCTCGGATATGAACCCACCCCAGCAGCCTCTTTTTGACTCCGTTTCCTCTTTTAAGACCCCATTGGCAAATGCAGTCATGGCCGGAGGTCTTGGTGATCAGGGCTTCAACAGATACATTTAGGGGAGCAGAGTTCAGCCGGTTACACTGATGGATGGACAGATCTGAACTCCGAATTTAGGAAGACAACCAAATCCAGACGTGCAGCCTGGCAGCCATGAGCAACACGGACTGAAGTTGACTGCGCACAAGAAGAAATGAGCGCACAGGCCCACAGCCACGGGAGAGAGACTGGGGGCTGCAGACGGCCCCGAAACGGCTCACAACCAGTCAAATACTTGAAAACAAAAATACAGCGAAAGAACAACATCAACAAAAAAGGAATCTCGGTAGAGAAGTGAGAACTAAAAGTGAACCAAATGGAAGTTTTAGAATTGAAAACTACAGGCCCGGGGATGTAGCCCAGTGGTACCGCGCCTGCCTGTGAGGCTCTGAGTTCGATTTCTGGTCCCACAATAAAAAGGAGAAAGAGTTGAAAATTAGAACATCAGAAATGCAGTAATTACTGTTTGGGCCTTAAATTCGATACTGACTAGAAGCCACTGTGGAAGGGAAGGCCCCTGTGCTCAGAATCAGTGCACACCCATGCCAAAGCTCGTGAAGGGCTGGAAGACATGAACAGAATTTCCGGGACTTCTGAGTCGATACCACCCAGTCTCACCTACCTGGAATTAGTGGGCCAAGGGGAGAGGAAGGAAAAGGTAGATGGAGAAATACGAGGTGGTCAGGAAATGGAAGAAATAATGGTCAGATGCTGTGTGAACCCGATGAGACACAGAAACTTGCAAGCGCCAGAAGCTCAAACAATGATAAGGAAGGGAAATACAAGGTAAAGCACATCGAGAGGTGGTGTGCTCAAGTTGTGGAAGAAGATTGTTACAGCAGGTGGAGAGAAAGGTAAACTGTACGCAGGGGACCTGAGGGGCCCCACGAGCTCGAATATGAAGCAGCACAAACTGGGGGCAACGGACAGGTGAGACATCATTGAAACAAGTAGTGGAAATATGTTTCAATTTTTAAAAATCTCTGCAGTAGAAGACGCATTGCCATGAGTCCCCCTCTCTCTGAACGCGCTCCTCCCACCGCCCTGGCCCCTTCCTGCCGCGGCTCTGGAACCCTCTTTACTGAGTGTCTTTAGCTGCGTTCTCCTGGCTGCCTCCACGTCCTGAATGGATTCAGAACGTTTCCCTGTCCTGGTCATTTGACTCTGGGGAAGAGCCGGAAGTCACACGGTGCCAGATCCGGGACTAGGGTGGCTGAGGACACAGCGTCCTGTCTTTACGAGCTGCCTTTCTGCTGGGTGGCGCTGGGCGGCAGCATTTACCCTATTTTTGTCAGGCCTCGTAAAGACTCTCAGGAAAGAGGACTCCAGAGCTGCTGCAGGAAGCGGCATGGAGGTGGGAGGAGGGTCATGGGAGTGAAGGGAGGGCGTTGAGGGGCATTCGTGGCCTGAGTCTTTTACTGTAAGGATTTTTTACATTTAAACATTCACCATATATTTGGACCACAGCTCATACTCAGGCTGCGGGGGAGAGTCAGAAATCTACACCCAGTGGAAATTCCCCACTCGGTGAGGTACTGCGTTTAGATCAACGGAAGCTCAGAGACACTGCCCCCGGGAAACCTGCCCCTGTCCCGCAGGGCCTTCCAAGCTTCCCTTCAGGGAGGTGAAAGTGAAGTGAACCTCACTTCAGGCTGAAGTGACGGCTGGCCGCCCTCCGCACAGGCGAGGGCTCTGCAGGCTGCTGTGCCCACCTGGCTGGACTTGCTCAGGCCCACACCTGGCTGCCTCCGCCACATTCCCGAGCAGAGCCCAGTCCAGGCCTGCTCACCTCTCAAGCGCAGCGCTGCCCACCAGGTGAGCCGGGCCTTCCCTATCTGTGGAAACAGCGCTAAGTGGCTTCCCTGTCGCTTTCTGCCTGCTCACAACCTGTAGGGGCCAGGCTCCCTGGGGCTTCAGCCCTTCTTTTGAAGGCATTCTCTGCTCCCTCAGGCTCGGGGCCCTTGGCCCCTCTGAGTCCTAGCACCCAGCCACGCCACACTGGGGGCGGATTTGTATTGTCCTGGTCCCTGTACTAATTTCACTGAAGACTCAGCTCTCACTTCCAACTCTGGGAACATCCTAAGGATTTTCCATGCTAGCTCATTCCAGCCAGGCATAGTGGCACACACCTGTAATCCCCAGCACTCAGGAGGCTGAGGCAGGAGGATTTCTGTGAGTTCACCACTGCCAGTTCAAGGCCAGCCTGCACTGCAGAGCGAGACGCTGTCTCAGATAAAATCCCCCAAAAAGAAATAAATGCATCTCTTTTCACCCTGCCGTGACCCAGAGGAGGGTTGTCATTGCTCTTCTCATTTCATAGTCCAGATGAGTGGAGACCTTGCCCGAGTAACACAGCAAGCAAGTGTGAGGTGGGAGCCACGCCAGCCCCGAGCCCCACACACCGTGGATCCCAGCACCCAGCCTGGGGTCTGGCCACAGGGGGCCATGTACTGAGGTTCAGGGTGGAGAAGGGAGCCGGACTTGAGGGGAGTTTGGAGAAAGGGATTCACGCTCTCCTTCCTTGACCTTTGCAACCCTAAAGCATCAGCCAGACGGGGACTGGACCGGAACTAGGGCGGCCCGGCCGCTGTCCTGACTGGGGTGCCCGTCTCTGACAGGAGGGGAGGACTTGCTGGACACTGCCCGGGGTGCCCCTTCCCCTAAGAGCTGAGTCTGATAGCGTCGCACTTCACTGTGTCACCAGGGAGGGGCATTTTCATGACCCATACTGGCACAGGCAGTGTCCCCGGCTGGAGGGCGGGCTGGAGACCGGTACCCCATGCCTTTCCCGGCATCTGGGGTTTGGCTGTGCTGATCAGCACAGAGGGTAGCAATGGGTCCTCACGGGGAAAAATGTGAGTCGAGCCAGGAGAAGCAGCAAATGATGAGCCCGCTGGGGGGATGTGGGGTGCAGAGTTCAGGAGGGGTGAGAGAGGAGCGGTCCCCAGTGGTGCATTCGGGGTGCCTCCAGGTGGATGTGAACAGAAGCCCATCCCAAACATGCTGTGGAGTGTGGTCTCATGCTCCCTCCCTCGAGAGAGGTTTCGGCCCGGAGTTAAATGGCTCTGAGAAGTCTCTCTGGTAGCAGGTGTTCTGTGTTTGTGGTTGCTGTTGGTTTGCACCATGATCTGGCCAATTTTTGAACTCAAAAATACTTAAACCATTTATACTGCATGTCAAGGCAAAAGGATGTATTGCGGTAGGAGTTGGCACATTTTGCTTTCTGCTTGTTTTTGAGAACAGACTTTTGCTATGTAGTCCAGACCGGCCTTGAGCTCACTGTGTAGACCAGGCTGGAGTCGAACTTGTGCTGATCCTCCTGCCTCAGCCTCCTGAGTGCTGGGATCACAGGTGTGTGCCACCAGGCCTGGCTCATTGCCTGTTTTTTAAAGCAAGCTTTATTGAAATGCAGCCATGCTCTCCCTCTTAGCCTATTGCTGCTTCCTGGCCACCGTGGTGAAGACCACATGGCCCATAAAACCTTTAATATCAACTATCTAGCCCTTTTTTAAAAAAAATCTATTTACTCCTGTATTATATATAGTCTTAAAATGATCTAAAACGAATTTTAAAAATCAAGATGGAGGGAAGTATTTATATTTCATTTATAAGTAAAATGTTATAGAAGTAAGTCTTCATTTTTTACTCGCTCTGTAATCTGGCCTTGAAAACTGTGCACTAGGTTTATTGATTGCCGGTTGCTTCTCAGGTGCCCAGATTTCTTCCCTCTTGTGGCTGGAGAACTAACCATCCCATGGTGTGTGAGCTTCCTACTCCATGCTGCTGGGACCCTGGTGGTGCGGAAGGGCCTCCAATGAGTCCCCACCCTGCACCTCCCAGGACTGAGGTCCCTCCCAATGCCCCTGCTTCCCGGGAACCCGGGCACGGTGCCTGTGTATCCCAGAGTAGCGGATCCGCTGCCTGCCAGCTGCAGCCGTGTTGAAACAAGCTGACCCCACCCCTGCAGGAACCTCGGGCCACCACACCCCACTGATACTGGGTAGCCTGGACTCCCCCTCGGCCCGCAGAGCCTCCCTCGAGCCCCTCTGTGAGGCTGTGACTCCCCCACCCATGTTGGGTGCTCACCCATCCCTGAAGCCCAGAGCAGCGGCCGGGCAGGAGGAGGGCAAAGCAGGCTCAAGGGAGTTCGTGGGGCAAAGAATCTCAGAAAATACAGAAGGTATCCCTCTCTGGAGCAAAGGGCGGGTGACCTTGGGTCCTGACGTCCTGGTCCTCAATGCCACCTCAAGTGTCCTGAATCTGACCCAGGAACCTTGGGCCGGGGTGCTGGGGACTGTGGCAGGCCACCAGGTGAACTTGCAGGTGGCACGGAGCTTGACCCCTTCCCCACTGCCACTGCCAAACCAGTTGAGACCGAATGCAGAAATATCCCGCTGCCTCTCCTCGGACTCCGCTGTGCCTCAGGCTCTCTTCCCAGCACCTGCCAGGCAGGTGTGGGTGACCGCCCCTCGTGCCTCTCTGTCCCCCTCCAAAGAGTGCAACTCTGCGCACGTAAAGAACCGAGCACGATGCAGAAACGCCCTCAGTGGTCCTGCGTGGGCCAGGTCACGCTCTGTAATCTCCTTGGACCTCGGCTCCTGTCCTTCCTTCCCAGGGCCTCTCGACACTGCCCAGCGAGCCCCGTGCTCCAGAAACTGCCAGCTGGATGTCTTCCTCCTCGGCTGACATTTCTGGACGGCCTCACAAGCACTAAACATTTTAAGACCTCCTCTTCGCCCCTTCCTCTTCCTCTTCACCCCTCCTCTGCTCACAAAGAAAGATGAGGAAGTTTTCTCAAGTCCATGGTATCGCTCTATGATACTGTTAACCATACAAATATGGTCTCAAGGCAAACTTGGCTTGGGGAATTATTAGTTCCTGGTTTGATCTTTAGTTCAACAGTCTGTGAACAAAACCCCGTTGTCTGAAAAGTTACCTGGGAGCCTCAGAGCCTCCAAGTTCATGCCCAGCTGCGGAGGAGAAAGGTTCAGCGACAGCATCCAGGCATGCAGCCCCACGGTGCACTGACTCGGTCCACAGCCCAGGTGCAGGGAGGGGACAGACAGGGACACCCCAGGCCTGGGTGAAGGGATGGAGTCCCCCATGGCAGCAGGGGCCGGAGTGGAGGTTTCGGCCAAAGCCCTGAGGTGAACAGGGCTTGGGAACAGTGAGTCCTCTCCACGGGCCTGAGCCTCAGGGGCTGGGTACCTGAGCCAGCTGCAGTCCCGCCTGCTCCCTCTGCCTGCACGCTGGGGCTGACGGGTCGCCTGTGCGTGGCTGATGTGGGGTGACAGCTGTGGTCCGAGGAGCATGACTGCTAATCAGGCCCTGGGCTTCCTGTCCTTCCTTTCAGATGAGGCGTCTTCCGGGTCACCAACTCCGCAAGTGACCATCACTGGAGTGGCACCTAGCCCAGCAAAGCTTCCTTGTTGTCCACAGTCTGCTCTCAGCACCTCTCTCGTCTCGGGAGACTCCGATTTTCCTCATCACCTTTTGCAGAATTAGGCACCAGGACCCCAGATGCAGGCAGGCGACCACCGAAAGAGCCAGGAAGTGGGGAGCATTTGTCAGGAGCCTCGGAGCACACCAACAGGGCTGGCACCTGTGTCAACGCTGGGCCCGGTTGTTACCTTATTGTCTAGAGAATAAAGACAAGAAAACATGGCACATATTCCGTACTGAGACAATTTTTCTTCTTATTTTTGATACAAAGTTGGCTGGATTGGGGGCATAGCTCAGGGTCAGAGCATTGGACTGCAAAGTTGGCTGGATCTTGTGGCTACGGGAAACCAGGACCCCCCTCAGGCTCCCTGTTCCTCAGCCTCATGACAAACCTGACTTCCTCGAGGCTCCCTGACCCACGTCCTTACTCGGTGTTGGGGTTGGGGGACACAACTCACACAGCCATTGTCCATCTGCCCCTGAGAGCTCCCCAAAGTGACTCTCTCCCTGAGAGAGGCTCCCTGGACTTTTGTCCGAAGAACTTCAGGCGTCCTAGAAGAAGAGTCCAGAAGGAAGGTTCTCTGAGTCAGTGGGCGGAGTGCAGGTACAGGATGCCACAGCCAGCAGGACAGTACCAGGCGCCGTCTGCTTGGTCAGGGACAGGGTGAGCTGACTGTCTCCTTCTGTGGCTGAAGGAGACATGGACAGACACGTGAGGCTGCCCTGCCACATGGCTCAAGCAGAGGCAAGAGTCCCAGTGTGGCCTCCACCCCCCAGGAGGACCCCACAGCTTGGGGCCACCAGGAGTGCTTGTCCCGCACGCCTGCCCTCATCCCACACTCTGCCTGTGCTCCCCAGGTTCCAGGCGGGGCCCGGCCCCACAAGAGCCTGTGGCTGGGCAGGGATGTGGCCAAACCATTAGTCACCTTCTGGGCAGGGCTGTTCTCGCTCCTGGTGACCTTTGTCCCCACAGTTTGCCTGGTTCCCATACCACCAAGGCCGAGTGTCCCCGAGCCTGTGGGTCCCGCCTTGCTCCCGGCCTCCCTGCCCAGGGATTCATGGCCATGGGCGCAGGGGACATGCTGCCCCATCACGGCTTCCAGGAAGCCCAAATGGCTCAAAAGCACTGTCCCCAGGGACACTGGGATACTGCCAGGGGGCAGCTGGGTGGGCAGACGTGGGGACCGGGTGGAGGTGGCTGGAGACCGGGCCTCAAGTGGTTGCTCTGATGGGGCCCAGCCTTTACAGAAGCAGGCAAGGTCTGGGCTGGCCTCTCACCTTGTCTGTCTTTTCTCTGGGTCCCTAAAGCACCCCCTCACATGCACACGCACGCACATATGCAGATATATGTGCTCACCGTGGTCTAACAATACAGTGAACGTTCAATTTTGGGGAAACATTTATTACAGTAAAAGACATATTTCTATGAATCCCCTCCCTCCACACACACTCCTGTTGTCCTCGCTGCTCTGGAGTCCTCTTTCCTGAGTGACGGTAGAGGCTGCCCTGGCTGCCTCGATGATCTGAATCTGTTCAAAGTAGTTACCTTTCGAGGTCATTTTGACTTTGAGGAAGATCCAGAAGTCGAACGGTGCCAGGTGCGGTGAATCAGGTGGATGAGGACACAGTGTGTTTTTATTTGACAGAATTTGCAGTAAACAGTTGATCAACATGGTGTGATCATAAAATGCAGTGAATATTTAAATTTTTATAAATTTGTTACAGTAAAAGACACATTGCCATGAATTCCCCTCAAAATACTCCCCTGGCTTCAAATATGCTAATCTCATGGTTCTTGGCAATGTGTCCTTTACTGAAATAAGTTTTGTTTTTTTTTTTAACTTAAACATTCACTGTGTCTCTCCACGTGCACCTCTTTCCCAGCAGCTCTTGGGAGCTGATCAGACCCCATCCACCTAACTGAGGGTACAGTGCAGGATAACAAAAGACAAGGCGAGATCTTCACTGTGTCAATGGGCCCAGCATGGTTGAGCGCTTATCAGGCTGAGACGCTGTCTCCTGGAGCTGGCCGCTGTTTATTGAACTCCACTTCTTGGAGGGGTGAGGGGCGGTGCCAGGAACAGCTCAGAGGGCAGCACTGATGCAAGCAGGGTCCTAGCAACAAGGGCACAAGACATTCTAGCAGGAGCAGCTCACTGATTAATGGGAAATCTGTTTCTTCCCGTGGATGAACTTCTGCCTCTGTAGGAGTTTTCTCCATGCTGCCCTTAGCGCACTGCTGTCTTGCCATCCAAGACGTCACAGGGTCACGAACCATGGAGACCTCTGCTGTGACCAGTGGTGTGGGGAGGTGCTCCTGTCCCTCACACCAACTGCTGGCTCTTCAGACAGCCACTGTGGGCTAAGAGGAGATTCAGACTTTTAATATGAAAAGCCAATTTAAGAATTTTCAGCTTGCTCAGGGTGGTCTCCATCAAGAAGCCTCTTCTGCTGCCTCTTTCCCAGCAGCCTCTCCTGCCTCCTCTTTCCCAGCAGCCTCTCCTGCCGCCTCTTTCCCAGCAGCCTCTCCTGCCTCCTCTTTCCCAGCAGCCTCTCCTGCCTCCTCTTTCCCAGAAGCCTCTTCTGCCTCCTCTTTCCCAGCAGCCTCTTCTTGCCATCCACTGTTGGAACTCTCCTGCCTTGTGTTACTTTCCTGGTGCAGCATGGCCCTGTCCGGTGCCCTCGAGTTCCCCTCTATGGCACATGGGGCAGAGGGCTACAGGAGCCCAGGCTGTGGCACCCTGGCTATGGCAGAGGACTCCCCTGGGAGATTGTGACCCTTCCCACCCTGGTGCGCAGGAGCCCTGGGTCCCAATGGTGGAGTCGACATCACACCTGGGAGGGGGTGGCCAGGGGTGCAGGATGGTGGAGCAGCCTCGAGTCTCTGGGGAACCCAGGGAAGAGGCAGCCGTAAGACAGCTCTCTTGGATCCATCCGCTCCGCCACCTGCGGGGCCCCAGGGCAACCAAAGGGTGGCAGTGTTTCCTTGTCACCTGGCCTGGCACCTGCCTGAGGGGTGGCTCTTCCTCTGCCAGCTGCCCCAGAGGGAGGCACCTGGCTCCCTAGAAATTATCATTTAAAACCACACAGCTCCGGGTGACCAAGGGGCTGTGAGTCCCAGTGAACCCATTTCCACTAGGCTCAGGGTTGCCTGAGTGCTTGAGGCTGGTTGCACCCTTCATTTCTGGGAAAGTGTAGCCAAGTGACAGGAAACCCAGCAGGCAGCAAGTTACCCTGGGGACACGTGATTTACTCACATAGTGTCTGGAGACGAGGAGAATCACAGGCCCAGGCTCTGGGCTTGTCCTCAGTGTCACAGAATGGGTGCTGTAGCACCAGACAGCACTTGTGTACCATGACACTCAAAAGGTGGCTACAGGGCCTGGCCAGGCAGCCTTCTTTCACCCAGGAAGGAAAGCCTTTCCCAAAAGTTTGATCCTCCTGTGTCTCACAGCCTCCATGGCCGCCTCTGGCTGGCAGAGGTTGGACAGAGAGTTCTCTCCTCATCCTTCACAGACCAGAAGCTGGGTAGGAAGGAGTGCAGGAGTGGGTGGCCAGTGTCCAGCATACAGGTCAGCTGTGAGGTCATGGGATCCCACCTCCCTGGTTCTGAGAATGGTGGCCGAAGGCACAGGCACCAGCTGGACCCCAGAGGGCACGGGTCACGCCCCAAGCTTGGGCAGCAACACCCTGAGGCCGGCCCTGCACACCTCCTGGGCAGAGCCGGAAGGGCAGGGCACAGAAGGGGTTGCTGTCTCCATGCTGGGGTACACGGCCAGCAAAAGCCACGTCCACGGTCACCACAGGCCAGGCTCCGAGGGCGGCCAAGGTCTGAGGCTATGTTGGGAAGAGCCTGTCAGATGAGCTTTCTCCAAACAGACGGAGGGGGCCGGGCTCTGCACCCAGAGAGGGCCACCCTCCCTGCACGTGGGCACCATACACGCACGTGTGCCGCAGTGCACATGCAGCCGGCTGGCCCTGCTCACACTTGCGATCAACCAGGTTCAAAGACATGTGGAAAACTGTACCTAACTGAAGATGGATGTGTGGTGTGCTTTTCTTTTCTTTTCCTTGCTGGGGATGGAACCCAGGGCCTCCGTACTGAGTTTACCAGCCCATATTATTTATTATTTATTTATTTAGAGACAGGGTCTTGCTAAGTCACTGAGTAGCCTAGGCTGGGCTTAAATTTACCATCCTCCTGCCTCAGCCTCCCAAGTGCTGGATTGCAGGCACGTGCCTGCTCCAGCTTTGTGCGTGTGTGGTGCTGAGGATCGAATCCAGGCTTTCTGCATGGTAGAATTCTTTAGCACTGAGCCTCAGCCCATTTTTCTGGTTTTTCAGACAATGTCATTATGTACTTCAGGCTGGCCTTGATCTCACTATATAGCCCAGGCTGTATTCAAACTGGAGGGATCCTCCTGCCTCAGCCTCCCAAGTGCTGGGATTGGAGGTATGCTCTGCCACACCTGGTCGATGGTGTTTTCTCTTGTCCTTAGTCCCTAAAAGGATACCGGCTGACAACTATTTGCGCTCACCCTGGGTCAGGCACTATAAGCCACCCAGAGCCTGCCATGTTACATGGAGGACTTGCGGGAGTCCTGGACCAGTCCCTGTGGATGCTGAGGGCTGGCCGCATGCTGTCTTGTGAAGGGGACAGATCCCTCCTACTCCTGGTCCCAGTCTCTGTGGAGAGGATCCCCGGGATCTGGGCCTCTTGCTCCGCATCCTGGAGGCTGAGGTTTGGGGAGGGACCCCTAGCTGAGCAGAGCGGTGCCCTGGGCTCAGCTTTCCCCACGCCCTCAGGGCTACAGGGCAGGAGTTTCCAGTGCCCCCAGGGTCCCTGGGCAAGGGGGGTGCAGCTAGCCCCTGACACCTGGGGTTGGGCTGGGACTCCAGGGCCCTCGGCCTGTTTGGCTTTGGCTGAGCTCCCAGGAGTAGGAGCGACTGGGGTGGGGCTCCCCTGCTCCCCCCAGGGTGCTCTGGGCCGCACCCTGGGGGCGCTCATCCCCCAGGGCCGTGCATGGCTGGGGCGTAGCTGGCAGCTGCAAATGGCTCCTTCCCTGCGCATCTGTTCTGTGCCAGCTTAAGGTGACCAGGTGACTTTGGCTCCTGTGTCCCTCCCTTCCTAATCCCACTTGTTCAGATGGGGGGGTGAGGAGGGGTCCCCAAGGGGCCTCTGCGTGTTCACTGTTGGCCCTTTCAGACAGGTGCCCGGGACTCCTGGGCCGGCTCCTGTGTGGGGAAGTAAAGGAGTCGAGGACCAGAGGGGGCTTGGGGCACCCAGTGAGTGTGGTGAGGAGGACCATGGGTTTCGCAGCCCAGAGCCTTGTGATCTGCAGGCAGGCACCAAGGGGGGCCGCAGCTGGCACGCAGCATGGGCAGACCCCACCTCCTTTGGGACACCCCACGGACTTGGGACCCGGACAAGAAACCAGAGGCACAAATGTCACGCATCGCTTTTAACAGGACTGGCACAAGTACAACTCATCTCACTTCATTTTAAGCCAATTCTGATCCCAAAGCTGGAGCAGTTGGTCTACGCCGCGTGACCGACCCGGCTGCAGAAGGGAAGGGGTTCTCCTCCTGGGGAAGTGGCCGAGCTCTGGAGCCGAAGCAGCTGCTAGAAGGCACATTCCTCTGGGGGCGAGAGGAGAGGCACAGTGAGGCCTTTTCGCCAGGAAACAGCCTCAGCTTTCACTCAGCAGGAAGCGGGTGAGCAAAGCCCTCTCCACCCCAGCCCGAGATGAGTCTCCGCGAGGCGAGGCGCAGTCAGGGGCAGCAGAGGGGCCGGGAGACACCAGCGCCCTCCAGGCCACCCCCAGGGACGCTGGAGGCCGCCCAGTCCCTGTGGGCCCTTAGAGCCCCACCCGGGGCCGCGGGGCCTCACCTTCTTCCACGTCTTGGTGCTTGTGGAAGCACCAAGGGACACCATGGACCTTGTCATTGAAGCAGCAGCCTCTGTCTTCACACTGCTCCCGCGTGATGCCGCTGAAGCCACAGTTGTTCCGCTGCTTGGGGGCCACGTTGCAGTTGTCTGTCAGCGTGGGCAGGGACGGGAAGTGTGGGCTGCGAGCCTCAGTGCAAGGAGAGGGCTGCCCACCCGGGGTCTTTCCATGCCTGCACGTGACTGCTGGACTCCATTCCCACTAAGTCAGTATCTACGGAGCGCGGTGATCTGATGCTAGAAAGGGGTTCAGGCAGGTGACGGGACCCAGACACCCAAACAGAGGTGCTGACTCGGAGGCGGAGAGTCCGACGGGCCAAGGTACGAGGCGGCACAGTGCGAGCTCCCAGTGTGCAGGGGAAGTGGGGGGACAGTGGGGCTCCCCGCAGGACCCAGGGCGGGTTGAAGGACGAAGCGGAGAGGGCTTCCTGCAGGAGGAAGGCTTCCTGCCGAGGGGCGTGGGGTCAGGGCACTGTGGGCTGGGAGGGGCCGATGTCAGGCTGGGAGCAAAGGAGCCACTGGACAGCCTGGCACAGGGCCGGGGCCACATGGGTCCAAGGGGGTGTCTGGAGCAGAGGGGGACCCCAGATGTGGGGTGTGCTGGGCACAGCACTGGGGGCTGCGATCTCAGGGGTGCCCCCTAGGATCCGGCTGGGGCACTAAGGGAAGAGGCGGGAGCCTCACCTCCCTGTCCCCCATCTGTCCTGGGCCCTGGAGCTGTGGGAGGACTCTGGGGCTGTGCCCGTGCGCGGGGACATCAGCCGTCCTGCTGGCCCCTGGCTGCACACAGGAACCACACATGATCCCCTGTGCGTGAGTGATCAGGGACGCTAGGCATCTCTTCGACCAGATACCGGACCCCGGGGACCCTAAACAAGCTTCCTGACTGGGCCAGGGGGTGGGGTGGGGCTGCCACACCGAATGAACAGGGCCGCTGGGCTAGGCCAGCCTGGGGACCCTCCTAGGTGTCACCCCTGTCCCTTGGTCTCCCACATGGGAGCTGTCTGCGTTTCCTGCTCCCGCAGCCCTGGGGGGCCCTTGGGAGACCCCAGGTGACAGAGTCCCAGCTCCTCCTGCCCCTTCTGTGGGAATCCTCAACGTGGGGACACTGGCAGCCCTTCCTGCTGTCACTCCCTTGAAGACTGCGATCTCCAGGGACGCTGACCTGGAGCTTCATGGCTTGGGAAGTGCTTTTCACAGACCCTGCCAGACTCCCTTTCCTTCCTCTTCTTTTTTCATTCCAAGAGGTGTAATAATAAAAATGCACAAGAATATCCAAACAGACATGCTTTGCCCTGCGGGCTTGCTAGCACACGCCTGTCATCCCAGCACTCAGGATTAAGGTTCTCCTGTGTAGTTCAGGCTGGCCTTGAACTCACTGTGTTGCCCAGGCTGGCCTCCTACTTACAAGGATCCTCCTGCCTCAGCCTCCCAAGTGCCGGGGTAACAGGCGTGTGCCACCACGCCTGACAGGAAATGCTTTTTCTGTACCCCACGCCAGAAATTCCTGTCACAGCATGACACTAACGGCAGCATGACGTTAAGTGTCAGTCCAGGAAGAGGGTGACGGCCAGGGAAGCCCCTCCCAGTGTGGGTCCCCAAGGGAGGCCGCCTTACCTGCCTGGCCCTCAGCCTGGGTGGTGAGGACCAGCACGAGGACCAGGGCCAGGACGCAGGTCACCTTTCGCTCCATGGTGGCTCGGCCCCCTCTGGACTTCGAGGGAGACGGGAGTCGGCCGTCTTTATACCGCAGCCCTGTTTGCCTGGCGCTGAGGCAGTGTTTGCTGAAGGAGTTGGGGCTGGGCAGGGCAGCTCCTGGGCTGGAGCCTGTGGCGAAGCGGTCCGGTCCACAGCTCCTGTACCGCGCCCTAGGGCCAGATCCGAGGGGGCTGGCCAGGCCCTCTGCCCACTTGCCCTGAGCTCAGAAGGGTGGATCCTGGGGTGAGGTGGCCCAGCTGTGTCCCTCTCAGGGCGACAGGGTGGGGGGGCATGGGGTGAAGGGGCCAGTGGGCCCGGCCACCAGATCGTGTCCTTTCCCAACAGACACCTGCGCCATTAGAGCTATTTCCTTTTTAATGGTACTGGAGATTTGCACTGAGCTACATCCCAATGCCCTTTCTGATTTTTAATTTTGAGACAGGGTCTATGTAAGTCTCTAAATTAAGCAAGCTGGGCTCAAACTTGAGATCCTCCTGACTCAGCCTCCTAGAGTACGGGAATTGCAGCCAGGCACACCCACACCCAGCTTCTCTTTTTTTCTAGTAAGTCTACAGCTCTTGGAAGGGATCCTGGGTTAGACCTGAGGTGGCCAAACTCTTCTTTCCTCCTTGCCAGGGGCTGGGCTCAAACCTGTGGTCTTCCTGCCTCCGCCTCCCGGGTGCTGGTGATGGGTGTGCGGCATCAAGCCCGGCCTTTGTTCCCTTGAAAGCTCAGGTCCTGGCCCTGGAGGAAAAGCTGCAAGAGAACCGCGGAGCACCTGGCTTTGCCCTCACACCTTGGGGAAGCGGGACCGGAGGGCCCTCACCCTGGGGGCAGTGGGTGAGGCCTATGGAGGGGGCGTGGCCCGCAAGGTGAACGGTGTGGCAGGGTGCTGGTAACCCCACTGTGGCCCTCGAGGCTGCCCCGAGCTTCCTGCCCCCAATCCCGAGGCTGGGCTCAGTCCCTCCCCAGTCCCCTGCTCCCCACGGCCCCATGGGCACAGCGGGGAGGAGAGTCGCCCAGCCCCGTACCCTGGTGAAACAGAAGGGCCGGATGGTGATGCAGCTCCCTGCCGGCCCGGTCTATGACCAAGGTGATGAAGTCAGGCCGGGCGTGGTGGAGCACGCCTGTGATCCCAGCACTCAGGAGGCTGAGGCAGGAGGCTCACCATGAATTCAAGGTGACTACATAGTGAGAACCTGTCTCTAAAAAAGGAAAAAATTACAAAAAAAAGTGAATGAAGTCAGCTCGTGGAAGTAACACCAGCACTCCCGAGGCCATTGCAGGAGAAGTCACAGGAGCTGAGACCTGCGTGTAGCCCTCGTGTCCATCCAGTGAGGCATGGGTAAAGTGAAGGTGGCATCTATACATGCACTGTGGAATACTATGCAGCCCTGACAGGGAAGGAAACGGACTTGGCAGCAACTGGGTGACGGCCAAGGAGGTTACATGAGGAGAAATAAGCAAATAGCACACGTGGACACAAACAAGTCGCTCTCACAGAAGCGAGAACGGGGCTTCCAGAGCCAGATGGGTCGGGGTGGGGCCGGAAGGGTGCTTCAAGTCTGGGTGCAGTTGGGACACGGGCCGTCCGGTGCTCTAAGGCTGAGGAGGACTTGGGTATTTCTAAGCTGCCGGTGGTGGGGCTGGGAGAGAGGCAGGGGAGGAAGCGGGCTCAGGGCCGTCTGTCGGCTCCCTCCGCTGTGGGACCTTGGACAGGCCCTGTCTTGTTCCCCGAGGTCCGCGGCCTGGCAGCGGCTCCTCACGCCTCCTGCCTGCTGGACTCGAGCAGTCTCTGGAAGAGCTGCTCTCTTCCCCTCCCGTCCTCTGGTGGCCCGGCCGGAGCTGACTGGGCTCCGTGACCTAACCGCCCTGTGGCGTTCACAGCATGTTGCAGGAGTGGACATCTGAAGGTGCAGACAGCGCCCTCAACGCCAAAGAATGCTGACCACAGCGGCGGCACACAATGCCTGGGTTGATTAGCTGCCCGCCCGGGCGCACAGACATCGCGAGAGATGCTGTCCAGGGGCAGGACAGAGGCGAGCGAAAGGCACAGGGAATGTCCAACGACTAAAATTTTATTTACAGTGAACAACACATGGCCAAGATCGACAGGACAGGTGTGTTTGAGCTCAAGCAGGATTCAGAGGGGGTCCCTGGCAACGGATCCCTTCATCATAACACATTTTTAAATTTAAACATTCACCGTATTTTAGGATCATCCCGTGTTGATCAACCACTCACAGCAACTTCCATCAAATAAAAACACGACCCTGTGTCTTCGACCTTATTCACCAGATCTGGCACCGTGTGACTCCAGCTCTTCCCCAAGGCCAGAGTGACTGAAAGGTCAGAGTTTGGGGTCCATTCACGACATTGAGGCAGCCACCACAGAGCAGCTGAAGACGCTTGGGAAAGAGGGCTCCAGAGCTGCTGCAGGAAGGGGTGAGGAAGAAGAAACGAACTTGTTGGAGTGAGGGGAGTGTGATGGGAGTGGTTCGTGGCAGCATGTCTTTTAGTATAATAAATTTTTGAAATTAAAAAACCCATTGTATTTCTTTGATTGTGCCTTGTCTATATAATTTTTACATAACCTGCTTTTTTTTTGGTACCGGGGATCAAACTCGGGTTCTTCCGCTTTCGAGGCAGGCGGCGGCACCACTGAGCTAAATCCCTGGCTTGTATGTATAATTTTTGCTCACCAAATTCATTAATAAAGATTTGAAAAGAGAGCCACACCTTGGTGAGGAGCCCACAGCATCCTTCTAGAGCCCTGCAGCCCCAGCCTGATGTGGGGAGGAGGGCCAGCTCCCTCAGGGACAAGCTGTGGGCCAAGGCCTCGGGTGCTTACAGTGACCCTTCTCCCAAGCCCTCCCCAGAGTGACCTGGGTCACCTGCCAGGGCCCGGCTTACAGAGTCCCTTCAGAAGACATCAGAGCCCGACCCCAGCACCTTATTTGGAAACAAGGTCAGTTAAGATAGAGTCACTGGGGTGGACACAGATGCCCATGGGGGATAGTGACACAGAGACACAGGGAGACAAGGGGGGCATCCCGAGGCAGAGGCGGAGAACACACTGCTGACATCCCCAGCACCGTGGGACAGTGTATCCTGCTGTGGAAGCCACAAGGTCGCGATTTACGAAAGCAGCCCCAGGAAAGGGAGACAGGCAGCAGGAAAAACATCTCAGCTCTGAGGGGCAGTGAACACCAGCCCTGAACTCACTCTGCTCCTCCAGGACACAAACACCACTGTGGCCCACTGAGAGAGGGGCCACTTCAGGTGACGGGCAGGTGGAGCCCAGGCAGGTGGCTCAGTGCAGCCTATGAGGCCTCATGCACATCTGCTGGGGCATCACTTGGGAACCCCATGGATTTGCAGGAGCCTGGCAAATTGTCACTCTACAGTGTTGAATCAAAAAGAAGCAGACAGTGGGCTTAACAGATTATCTAGTGTATTTCATCCAACAACAGCAGCATACTCATTTTTCTCAACAACAACAGAACTTTTTCCAAAATAGACCATACTTTAGGCCACAAAGCCTGCTGAAATAAATAGAAAAGAACTGACATAAGCCCCTGCATGCTATCTTATCATGGCAGGATGAAGCTAGAAGTCAACAGCAAAAGAAGCCACAGAAACTACGCAAGCACCAGGAGATTAATTAATACATTATTGAATACTCAGTGGGCCACAGAAGGAATCAGGGAAGAAATTAAAAATTTCCTAGAATCAAATGACAATGGAAGCACAACATACCAAAATGCATGGGATACAAATAAAGCAGTTCTAGGAGGAAAGGTTCCAGCTGGGACTGTACTCATAAAAAATAAAACAACAACAAACCCAGCACAATCCCAAATAAATAAATAATCTAATGGTGTATCTCAAAGTTCTAGAAAGACAAGAACAATCCAAACCTGGAACTGATAGAAAGGAAGAAATTATAAAGATTAGAGCAGGGGTGGGCAGGACTTCCGCCCAAGAGCGGACTTCCCCCGGAAGACCCTGGGACTTCCGCCTCATTCTCTCCTTACGGGTTCTGTGAGATCTGGGGCTGTGTGGAAATGGCTTGTACCGCTGCATGGTCCCCGGCAGACCAAGACAGGTTTATTTGTATCTACTCTGCTTATTTAAATAATAAGAAAACCATCGCAGAGAAGAGGCAGATCCCAATAAGGCTGTTGAAAATCCTACAGCTACTGAGATTCAAGACATATGCTCAGCAGTTGGACTCAATGCATTTCTTGAGGTAATCAGTAATGTTGTATGCAGCAGAAATGATACCTAAACTGAAAACAAGGACACAGAAAACGGCATGGTGCCCCAAACCTTCAGCAAGGAGAGGGAAGTAAAAAAGGGAAAGGAAAGAAGAAGTGATCCACTGTGAACATCAAGTATGTGATGCTACTGTGAGGGACATGATGGAGGCTTTTTTTGTAGCTGCGGGAAACAGCTTTTCGTTTGCATCAATCATGTGAACTGTGAACATTTGTGCCTTCCATCTTCATCATTGGAGTTGACAACGAAATGAATACATCAGAAGTACAACACATTGAAAATGTACATCCAGCTGTTATGCAGTATAAAAGAAAAAATTTTCTGTCTTTCAATGGAGAGTTTTTGTGGAAGAATAAATATTTTTAAATGGACAATGGACTATTACAGAAGTTAACAGAAATCTGTATCTGTCCTCTATGCAAGCAGGTATTTCAGATAAATAAGTTTAATAACTTGAAATACACATTTTGTTCACCTTTTAAGTTAATGAAATAAATTTTTAAACTAAAAAAAAAAGATTAGAGCAGAAATTAATGAAATTGGGACAAAAAAAAGCAGAGCATTGAGAAATCAGAGTTGGATCTTTGAAAGGACGGAAGGGGAATGAAGGAGGGGCCGGGAAGTGAAAAGAAGCTTCGTGTAATGTGTACACGGACCAGTTCCCTGCAGGGACTCTCCTGACTCTGTATGATTTAAAAATTGAGGAAAAAATAAATAAAGGAAAAAACCACAAAAGACAGAAGAAGTGGACATGAAAGCTTACAGATGACTCAGTAGGAAAGAGAAAGCAGAATCCAAGCCAGGAGGAATGCGGGACAGCAAAAATGGGGGTGAATGTCTTTTCGCCGGGTTCTGTATTCCTATTTCCTGACCTATTCCTAAAATGCACATAATTAACTTTTATCATTAGAAATATTCTCTTTTTTCTTTGGTACCGGGGATCGAACTCGGAACCTTGTGCTTGCGAGGCAGGCAAAGGAACCACTGAGCTAAATCCCTGGCAAAATACTCTTGTTTTTAAAAACGCAAAGTAATGGGTTTGCTTTTCCCCAAAATAGAAGGAGAGGCGTGGCCTCACTCCTGTGGGAGGTGAGTCAAGTCGGTACAGAGGTCGGTATTTGTCTTTGGGGGACTTCCTGGGCGGGCGGCGCCCTGGTGACGTGCCTGCTACACGGCCTCTCTAGCACACCTTCCCTGAAGTCAAACACCGGCCCAAGGTCAGGCTGAAGCAGCCCCTAATCTCTTAGATTCCAGGCAACCGGTGTGCGGGGCTACCCACCCCTGCCTGGTTTTGTTGGGGTCCTTCTTGCCCCTCCCAACCAGAACCCCAACCGCTGCTCACACACAGGTGTCCGGTGAGGGACAGTGCTCCTCTGAGCCACCCTGGAGGGACAGGGACTGCCCTATCCGCTCCCCCGGGCTCACCCTCCTGCCCTTGCTGCCCGCGGTTCCACGTCCCGGCCACGCCCACGGGGATGTAAAACCGGGGTCCCAGGCCTCAGTGCCAACCCAGGCCAGCCATGAGCTCTGGGGGGCAGACCCCAGAGCCCCCATGTGCCCCTGGCCATCAGCCCACCCACACCAGCTCCAGCCCATGCAGAAAAGCCTCCTCTACCCAAGGTGTCCGTGTGTGGGCGTGGGTTTTATTTCAGAGGTGAGGATTGTGTCCCTGGCGTGGACTGATGGCGAACAGTCCCTGTCCCGACAGAGCAGGGGACAAGTTAAGAGCAAGTTACCTGTTGGCAGAGCTTTCTACATCGGGCACTTACAGGTCCCCATACTGCACCCAGCCCCTCCTGCTGTGACCTTCAGAAGTCCCCGAGGTGAACACATGGCATTGATGGTTTAATGAGGGCCAAGAGGAGACCAGAGAAAGACATCTGTAGCCTGGCTCAGTGGTGCACGGCTGTAACTCCAGCACTCTGACAGGCTGAGGCAGGAGGTTTGCAAGTTCAAGCATGAGCAACCTACTTACTTAGTGAGACCCTGTCTCAAAATAAAAAATAAGGGCCTGGGGACGCAGCTCAGTGAGAAGGCCCTGGGTTCAATGTCTGGCACCCGAAGAAAGGCCAGTTCTACTTTATTTCTACTGCTAGGCATTTTAATCAGGTCTTCTCTTTTTATTTATGTTCCCTAAGGCACAGTGCTCTGGAGTCGGGCAGCTCTGGGTACTTCCTGGCTGGGGTTCTGATCCAGGGTGAATCCCTTGGGTACTTCCTGTCTCCCCGTGTCCCCATCCTGTGGTATCTCGGGGTCAGAGGCTCTGACAGCCCGCGGTCCCAGTCAGGGACTGCTTTATGGCCGCCTGGCTGACCGGCTAACGGTGCTTCAGCCAAGGTGGAGACGGCAGCTGACAAACGGAAGTCATGTTCCCCACTTCTCTCACAGGCTTGCTCCGGGAAGTAAATGCAGAAACTAACAGCAGAACAGTCCCCAAACAAGGATGCTCTTTTCTCATCCTTCACAACCCTAAAAGTTAGCTGAGCCAGGTGGGTTATAGGGAGTGCTCTAGGCCAGGGCATATGGTTAAGAAAAGTGCCTGTAATCCCAGCACTCTGGAAGGCTGAGACAGGAGGATCTCAAGTTCAAGCCCAGCCTGGGCAACCCTTAAGATAAAAAAATTGGGAATGTAGCTCAGTGGTAAAGCACCCGTGGGTCCTAATAACATGCGTGCGCGCGCACACACACACGTAAGGCACCTGAGTGTGTTACTCAGTGGGGCTGAGGCTGGGACTCCAGGCTTCCTAGTCCCACCTGTGCCCAGAAGGGGGCTGCCCCACTGCTCAGACTCCTCACCGCCTGGAAAGCCCTGGGGCATCTCACAAAGCTGCACCCCTCTGTCAAGGGGCTAGTTGCTTGCCTGACACGTGACCACAGTCAGCACCACACACTCACCCTCCTCGGAGAGAATGCATGGCTTCCTTTTAGAATATAAATTAGGAGACATCCCAGGTTCTGCCTGTAACATTGGCTCAATTCAGGCGGAAATCGTGAATCAGCAAAGTGCAGCTCTGCTGGGAGTCCTGATGTCCCAGGTGACACCAGATAGTGCTGGGTGACAGCAGCTGACACAGCTGTGGGTCCCTGCCCCTGCCAGCCATCACTATCTGGCATTGGTTTGGGCTGAAAGCTTGCTGTGCATGCTGGGTATGGAAATGAGGGGCCCGGGTCCTCCCTTCCTCAGCTTGGCCACTCCAGAGAGGGTGGCCCCTTCTTCTAGAGGCAGTGGCAGGGGTGTGAGGGGCCCCATGCTGCCCGGGTGCCCTACTGGAGTGGGGGGTGTCTGATGGCCACGGAGGACACTGAAGCCAACTGTTCCGGTGCACTAGGATGCGGGGGGGGGGGGGGTCAGTGAGGGGGAGGAGCAGACAGCCGCTGGCCAGGCCACGCCCTCTCCTCTTACCTGTTTCACCAGGAGAAGTGGCTGTGGGTTGTCCAGCTCAGAGTCAGCCTAGCCAGAGAAAAGCAGTCACACTGACTGACGTGGAAGAAACGTCTGACACAACCTACAGCAGAGGTGGCGAACCTACGGTAGTGTGCCACGGCCAGCTGTTTGTCTGACCACAAGTTCTCATCTGGAACTCATCTAGAACACTGGTCTAGAACGCCTTTGGTTTGTTCTGTCTTACAGGAAAGTGGGAGTTTGAGTCCAGCCTGGGCCACGTAGCACGAGCTTATTTTTTTAAAAATGAAGAAATGGGGGCTGGGGATTTAGCTCAGTGGTTCCACCACCTGCCTCACAAGCGCAAGGTCCTGAGTTCAATCCCCGGTACCAAAAAAATAAAATCAGGTTTTAATGTATACATTGTGGCAGCAAACCTACATCTGTTTAAAAAAAAAAAAGAAGAAATGTCTCAAATCAAGACCCTAAGTTCCTTCCTCAAAACCTAAGAAAAAAGAGCCAAAGAAACCCAAAGTGAAGAGACAGAAGAAAATAAGAGAATCTGTGAGACTGAAAATCAGAAGACAATAGGAAGAAAATCAATGAGACAAAAAAAACTGTTCCCAGGGAAATCAGGAACAGTGACACAGCTATAGCAGAATGGACAAAAATTAAGAGAGAGAAGATACCAACAGCTAAAATCAGAAATGAAACAGAAGACATCACCACACACCCTGGAGACCTCTAACGGCTCATGGGGAAAATTACCAAGAACTTTATTCCCATGAATTTGACAACTTGGAAGAAACAAAATAATTCCTCAAAAACCACAAACTACCAAAACTCAGCTAAGATGAAAAGACAATCTGAATAACCTTATAACCACCAAAGAAACTGAATTTATAATTTTTAAATCCCTAAACACATTTCTGGGCCCAATTTTTAAAGAATGAAGACTAATTTCCCAAATCTCTTCCAGAACAGTTATGGTTTATATCAAAAACGTTCCTTGAAAATCTACTGTGTTCAAAGGTGGGGCTGGATTGGAAGAGGAGGTCACTAGGGGTGACCTGGAAGGGTGTGTTCTTGTCTGCAGCTCCTCCCTTCTCTCTCTGCTTTCTGGCTGCCATGGGTTGAACAGCTGTCCTCTGCTTCCATGCCCTTTCTGCTTTGGAGTGAGTTTGCTATGGTCTGAACCCCCAGAAGTGTGAGCCAAATTAAGATCCCCTCCTCTAAGTTGTGGATCTCAGGTACTGTGGCCCAAAAGTGAATAATATAAGAACAGAGAAGAGAGGTGACCGTTTACCAGCTTTTTTTTTTTGAGGCCAATATTATACTATTGAAACCAGACAAAACTGACATTCAAAAAAAGAAAACAATAGGCCATTATCTCTCATGATGCAAAGTTCCTCAACAAGATATCAGCAAACATAATCCAACAATGTATAGAAAGAATTATACAGATGGCCAAGTGGGGTTTATTCCAATTATGCTAGTTCAACATCAGAAAATGATCAGTGTAAACCATCATACCAGCAAGCTAAAGAAAAATGGACGTGGAAGAAATAATTGACAAAATCTAGTTCTTATTCATGTTTTAAAAAATATTAGCAGAGAACTAGCGATCGGCCAAGAGTTGTGTGGGGCTGTGGCTCAGCAGGCCGGGCCTGGCCGGAGGCCTCGGGACTCGGCTGTGGAGCTGCCTGAGCATTGGTGTGCTCCATGGGCAGCAGCCAGGGCCACGATGACGGACTACAGCGAGGAGCAGCAAAACGAACTGGAGGCTCTGGAGTCCATCTACCCCGACTCCTTCACAGAAACTCATCAGAAAATCCACTCAGCTTCACCGTCACTGTGACATCTGAGGCTGGAGAAAATGATGAAACCGTCCAGACTGCCCTCAAGTCTACATACAGTGAAAAATACCCAGATGAAGCTCCTCTTTATGAAATATTTTCCAAGGAAAACCTAGAAGATAATGATGTCCTAGACATTTTAAAATTATTAGCATTACAGGCTGAGGAAAATCTTGGTGTGGTCATGATCTTTACTCTAGTGACAGCAGTGCAAGAAAAATTAAATGAAATAGTAGATCAGATAAAAAAGAGAAGAGAGGAAGAAAAGGAACTTAAAGAAAAAGCAGCAGAAGAAGCAGAGAAGCAAGTATTCCATGGCACCCCGGTTACAACTGAGAATTTCTTATGTTGGGAAACCAAGTTTGATGCAGAACTCTTGGAAATTAAACAGGAACGGATCAAAGAAGAACTTTATTTGCAGTTGCCCAAACTACATCAGTCCAGATGTTCCTCATCGGGAGAATGGTTGGCCAAACTCGTACATCTGCACCACGGAGTACAAAATAGTGAAAAGGAACAAACTATGGACACAATTTGAATGAATCTCCAGGGGATTCTGTGGAAACACTGTGAAATCCTAAAAGCAGTTCTGCAACCCCCAGACCTCTTACCTAGCCCTCCGGCAAGAGCTCCTAAGTGAGTCCCCTGATGTGGACGGAACTGTTGTCTCCCTGGTCCTTTTTAAAATTGGAAATTGTGTCAATGGGATAAATGTAGCATCACAGGCCATGATGGGAAATAATACAGAGGGGTCCCTTGTAAACGTTGCTGAATTTCCCCCAGTGATAACATTTTGCAAATCCAGGTTCTGTGCGGTATCACCACCACATTACCGACATCGATACCGTTCAGCTTGGGGCCTGGCTCTGTTCCCCTGCCCCCCAGACTTGGCCCCTGTCCTCTCCCAGAGCTGGAGGCCGGCACCGGGAATGGACACCTGTGGAAAGGTCACATGATTCACAGCCCAGAGCGCCCAGGTGCGGAATACTCACTTCCGTACCCCCATCCACCGGAGCCCCAGACTCTGCACTGTGTCTATGTCCCGTGTCCCCGCACCAGACATGGAGAAAGAGGACACAGCCCGAAGCCGGCATCCTCAGATTCAGGCAGAAGCCCTCCTGACAAGATGACAGAGCCAGGGGTCAGCTTTCACGGCCAACTATAGTATTAAGTTGGGGACTGACGTTGAATACTCTTCTTCTAACTGACCGTAGTGCTGTTAGGCCTTCCATAATTCATTCTTTTAAAACTGTTAAATAAAGCCCTCTCAGATATGAATTACAGTGAGAGAGAGAGAGTGAGAAGTCAGTCTCTGTGGTCTGTCCTGGACGGCTGGGTGCTGGGGACTCTGTCCATCCACCAGCTCAGGAAGCTCCTGGCAGACATTCTTCCAGCTGTCTCCAGAGGCGGCTGCAGGTCAGGAGGTTTCTAGCTGTGGCTTTCTTTCCTGGCTCCCGTCTGCCCTGGCTCTTAAGCATGGGGAAGGTTTGAAGCAGTAGCCATGGAAACAAGGAAGAAGAAAGCCAACCATGGACCTCCATGGAGTCTGCAGATGTCTCCTTGGAAACCAAACATCTCTTAGAGGAGGAAGCTCGTCAGGACTCTGAACCACAGATGGGTCTCAGGTTGCTTCACATAGGTGATGTGAAGCCCCTCGCAGTGCCAATGCTGAGGCACCCAGCTCCCCCATGCAGCCTTCATTCCTGCCAGTACCAGGAGCCTTCCAGTCCCAGATGAAACGCCTCCCTTCTCTGGCCCAGTGTCCTCACCGACAGAAGAGATGAGCCCTTGGTGACCATATCCTGTCCCCAACCCTCCCGCCCCTTTCTCTGTGTGCTCCTGGCCAGCATGAGGTGAGCAGCTTTCCTTGCCACGGGCCCAGCAACAATGGAGCGAGCTAAGCATGGACCGAAGCCTCGGAAGCCGTGAGCCACAATAAACCTTTCCTCTCATTAAGTCACTTATGCCAGGTATTTTGTCATGGTGACAGAAAGTTAGCACACCACCTGTTAAGAAAATACAGGGCTATTATGAAAATAAAACAGGTAAACACAAAAAGATAAAAAACAAGTGAAGGCAACATGAGGCACCTGGTACACACTGATTGATTGCCACCACATAATGCAGGCCATCAAACATTTCCCCAAAAACCCCATGGTAATTAGAGAAGGAAGAAGCCTCAGTGGGCCAGAAACGTGTGTCTGCTGGCCCCAAGGCCCATTTTTCTCCAGTGAGGTGATCGCATGGGAAATCTTTCCTCTTCCCACAGGTTGGATATGTAATCTGCGAGCTTTTGTTCCTTCTAAAGACAGCTGGGCAGAAATACTTGGAATAAAAACGGTCTTGACATTTTTCTATTTGAGTAGTTACCCTTATCTGAGTTTCAGTTACACCAGTCAACAGCGGTCCAAAATTCTCCAGTGGAAAATTCCAGAAATAAACAATTTATAAGCTTTAAGTGACCCGCTGTTCAGACCGGCGGGGTGGAATTTCACCCCATCCCCTGCACCCTGCCCAGGACGTGACTCATTTGAGGACCATTGTGTCCACCCTGGAGACACCACCAGCACATTCGTCACTGGCATTCACCGCGGTCACCAGATGGAATGTCCTGGTATCCGAGAGGCCCGGGCAGGAGAGCTGGGACTTCACTGTCACACTCGCCAGAGGGGCCTTTAGGTGAGGGCAAAAACACAGGGTTTCGGGAGATGCCACAGTCACACCGCTTGTATTACGGTGGATTGCTTTAACTGCTGTACGTATGATTAGTTATTTTGTCCATCTCTTCCGGCGCTTGATTTATAAATTAGACTTCACCATAGGTGATGTCTGAGTGGAGAGAAGTGTCATATCTATGGATGCAGTAATAGCTATGGCTGCGGGCGTTGCTGGGGGTCAGTGTAATGGGGTCTACTCTGTCCAGCGGTCCGTGTCCTGGCGCGGTCGGGGTGGTGCCCTGAACCACAGTGGCCGCGTGGCAGTTTGTCTAACTCCTGCCCTCCATCCTCAACTCCTGCAGCACCCCACTCCCACTCCCACTCCCTGCTGGCCCTCCCTTCCCCGGGCGCCTGGGCCCTCTCTCTTCCCTCAAAGTTCGCTGGTTGTATCAAATTCATTCGTGTCCTGATGATTCGTGCCAAGCATGAAGAGCCGATGGCACCTCTGGGTTACCTTCCTCTGCTACTGTGTGACTTGGGGGCAGCAGGAGTCTGTGGTCAGCGGGGAGGGGTCCCCTGTCCTGCGGGTGCGTGGTAGATTGACAAGCGCGTGCAGAAGTGGGGCAGGCCATGGCCTTGATGGGCTATGACCTGCTCCCCTACTTGCTTTGATGCCCAGCGGGAGGCCTGGGGGGCCTCTTACCCTGGGGGGAGGGTGGTCCTGTTCCACTCACGACCTGGATCTGGGGCTAGAACCTGGGGTCATTCTGCTGGGCCGAGAAACCTGTTCCAGCAGAGCGTGTTAACTCCCCAGTGTTGTCAGCCCCTCACTGAGGCAAAGCCCACTGAGGATGGAGCTGTTTGGAAACGGCCAGTAGTACACCGAGCACCAAATGCTTTGGGGAAACAAACGGCCTTAGCACGCATTCACCACAGACCAAGTCCCCGCAGTGAATAGGGTCTTGGAAATAAGTGTCGGGTGGTTCCCGGGGTCCAGGGGACAGCGCCGTCCACAGCCTCCTGTTCAGGCTGCAGTTCTGGGCCAGTACATCTGGGCCCAGTGGCTGTCCCAGGCTCTGCTTGTCTTGTCAGGAACCTTGCACAACCCCTGCAGAGAAAAGCAAATGGAAGGGAGGCCAGGGGAAGGGCTGGACGGGACTAAACATGTCCAAGGTATGATACACACGTGTACCAAGTTCCCAAACAAATGTCACTGCTCTAGATCCCAAACAGGGACCAGGAAAATTAATTTTAAAAAGCAAATGAACAAGCGAGGAAAGACAGCACATGGGGCTTTCTGCTTTAGGTCTTGGTGAAGGTCAGGAAGGGGCCTGAAGGTGGTCTCGACCCAAAGCCCTGGCTGAAGCCTGAGAAGCAGGTGGTGCTGGGTGGTGGGGTCCGGCGGACAGCTCCCCTTGGCTCTGCCCACGCTCCAATCCAGGGAGGCCTCGGCTGCCTGCTCTCAGGAGCTCAGGTAGCAGCTTGCCTCTCCTCTTCAAGTCCTCAGGTCCCTCTGAAAGCAAACACGGAGACATCACCTGCAGGCCACTCTGAGACATCACGATGAGTGGGCACATGCAGGCCACCACCCCGGGGACAGCAGGCCTTGCCATGTCTGTCACTGCCCCAGGGGGGCTCCAGAGCTGCCCAGGAGGTCCCAAGTCCTAGCAGCACACAGCTGTCACAGCAGGGACCCTCCAGGTCCTCCTGAGGCCTCGGGTGGTAGGCTGGAACCCCTCAGGGTTCAGGGTCAGAGATGACTGAGACAGCCTGGACAGGGTCCTGGGACACAGAGCCTGCGGCAGCCCCGGACCCTCGCCTACAGCTACACCCTGAAAACTCCATGCATCCAAACCAGCAGGGCCTCAACAGAGAAAGGTAAATGGAACCAACACTGAGGATCCATCTTTCCCCGGAAAGGATGGCCATGGTCAAGAAATCAGACAATAACAAGTGTGATGAGGTTGTGGGGAAAGGGAGCCCCTCCACGTGGCAGTAAACCCCCAGCTTACAAGTGAGCTCCATTCGGGGAGACGCTTTGTAAGTCGGATTCGTCCCTGAGTCTAACAAAGTGAGTCCTACGCAGCTTTGCCACATATACGGTGTGTACATTACGATGTGTACATGTAGAGTGTATACTGCTTTACCACTGCTCTGCCTCTCGCTTCCGGACATCCGGGCTCTGAGTGACGCTGTGTGCCGTGCGCCATCGCACTGCAGTGAGCACACAGCGGCACAGGGGGGACAATGTCGGCCAGACACAGGAGCTACTTCCGCGATTTGTTCTCATATACAAATGTTCATAATGCGAGGTCCTTAGTATCTGTGAAAGTTCGCAACTCGAATGTTTGTAATTCAGGAACTTACTGTACAACCATTATAGATATCAGTGTGGAGAGTCCTCAAAAACCTAAAACTAGAAACCATTTGACCCAGCTATCCTGTTCTAGGGATCTTCCTGACAGAGTTAAAGGCATCATATCACAGTGACCCATGCACAGCCATGTTTACAGCAACGCAACTCATAAGAGCTAAATCTCGGAAGCCGCCTCTGTGTCCATCAACAGATGAATGGATAAAGAAAGTGTGTGGTATTTACACACATGGAGCACTACTCTGCCATAAAGAAGGATAGACTGGAGCCATCTGTAGGAAAATGGATGCACCTTGAGACCATAATGCTGAGTGAAGTAAATCAGACGCACAAAGTTAAATATCACATGGTTTCTCTTAGATGAGAAACCCAAAATATAAATAGCAAAATAAAACACAGATAATAGAAACAGGGAGATGGATCTTCTGAAAATGAGAACAGAACCAGGAGACAGAGCGGGGAGAGAGAAGAGGGGAAGGAGCTGAAGAGAATGGAGCCGTGTGAAGCACACCCACCAGCACCCCGCAAAGTATGGTCCTCATGGACTGCAAACATGGACCAACGAACAAAAATAACTTAAAAAGCACCAGTTCCTCCCGACCCTGCACCAGACCAGCTGAGTGGGGGGCTGGGCACCTTCTCAGTGCGGCCAGGGGCCTCTGCCTTCAGGATCACCAGCTCAGTCACATGACCGGCAACCCCAGAGTGGGTGCCCAGCACCCCGTGTGTCTGTGACCGGCTCCTCCACGCCCACGTGGCCTCCTGTGGCCCACTGGGCAGAGCACCCCACACATCAGGCCACACTTCGCCCTGGAAGCTGCCTATGCCCGGCCACTTCCCTTTCACACAAGAAATCAGGAGGGAGAAACAGGGTCAACTGCCCAGAGCACCAGGAGCTTGAGCTCGTGTCTCAGTCTTCGAGCAGTTTCAGAAGGTCTTAAAGCAGCATGGCTGCCAAGAGTGGTGTGCACACCTGTGACCCTAGCACTTGGGAGGCTGAGGCAGGAGGATCGCAGGGAGTTCAAGGCCAGCCTGAACTACTTAGGGAGCCCCTGTCTCAAAAAAATAAAATAAAAACGATAAAGCAGCTTGGTGTTTGGCAGAGGCTGGGAAGGAGGAGAAACTGCTCAAAGGCTCCTAGGGATGGGCTGAGGAGAGTGCAGAACTGGAGAGGCCATGCAACATGAATGTCACAAATGCCACCAAATGGTGCACTTTACAATGGTTCGTTTTTGTCCTCTGAGTTTTAGCTGAATCGAGAAGGGTAAAGGTCTTTGACGCTGGTCCAAGGAGTTGTAGGAGGCTCAGCCTGAGATTAAGTCAGCAAATATTGGCCGAGCGCCCTCTGGGCCACGGCCTTACTCCCTGTGCCTGCTCACCCTGCCCACAGCCGGTGTCCCTTTGTCACCAGGCAGCAGAACCTGGACCCCTTCCAGGGGTCCAGGGAGTCCAGGTGCCCCGGCTCCTCCCGCTCAGAGCCTCTGCCTCCCTCACAGGCTCCCAGCAAGGGGCAATGCCTCGGGGGACATGTGGGGTCCTCTGCCGCCTGCTCAGCTTCGGGAGCTCCTCGAGGGACCGGTCCCTGTGAGTGCAGGATTCAGGTGGCCGCACCCACCTCCATCTGCTCATGGATCCAGTCCAGGAAGGAGGTGATGCGGGTGTAGACCCCAGGCTTGTTCACATCCGCACAGCCCATGCCGAAGCTTGTGGTGCCCACTAGCTTCCACAGCCGGCTCTGCTGGCACACCAGGGGCCCGCCGCTGTCTCCCTGGGAGGAAGGGGAGAGGTCAGGGCAGGGAGCTGTCCCCGCAGACCGGGAGGCTGGGTAAACACAGGTCGGCCCCGGCCCTGGGAGGACAGCGGTATCTTAGGCACATCTCTGCCCTCCACGAGTAAATTTGCTTTGCGTAGTCACAGGGAGCAGAGGCAGTGGGCTGTCCCGGGGGCCAGGGCAGAGTCACCATCCTGCAGCCTCGCCCGAGCGGCTGCACTTACCTGGCAGCTGTCCACGCCGCCCTTCAGGTAGCCCGCACACAGCATGGACGGGGAGATGATGCCCCCGTACACGTCCCTGTGGTTGCAGATCTTGTTGGAGATGAGAGGGACAGCCGCGTGGTTCAGGACCGGGGACGTGTCTCCTGCAGGGGACGCACAGGGCCGCGTGTCAGGGACCGGGTGATGCTGAGGGTGAGGGAGGACCACCGGACACGACTCTGGGCAGAAGGCGGCAGGGCCCTGCGCGGACATCGGACTCGGGAGCAGTGCACCGCGCCTGGAACTCTGCTCCCTCACAGGGGCCCCCAGCCCCCTGGGCCCAAAGTGGGGGAGGAGGTGGATGCACAGCGGCTGGGAAGCGTCCTGCCCAGGGTCTGTCCTGGCCCAGCCCCCGACCCAGGTTCCCGAGGGAGACGGAGGCTCCGAAGGCCACGCACTGCACCCGCAGCGGTCAGCAGAGAAATGTGACTCAAGGACACCTGTGGCCCGGTCCCCACACCTGGGACAGCTGGCCCAGCCAACAGGACCTTGCAGGTGTGACAGAGTGCCCGGGAGAGGGTCGGGAGGGCACCTTGGGCCCAGGAAAGGCTCAGAGGAGGAGATGGGGCCGGAAGCAGAGGTCGCAGTCAGACAAGCTGGAGGGGAGGGGAGGGAGGGGAGGGCGCTGCACCCAGGGAGCAGCCTGCCCACCCAATTCCTCGGGGACGCCTGCCTCCACGGCTATATCGTGTGCCGCTCTAAGCCACTGAGCTGGGGTCTTTCCTTGCAGCAGCCGCCGCCGGAGACTAACGTCCCTGCAGGGGCCACCCTCCCGGCCAGCGCAAAGGGACAAACCCTCCCATCTCAGGTCTCCAGGTGTAAAGGGCCCCAGGCAGGAGACCCCTTCCTCCCCAACTCCAAAGGTGGCGCAGGTGCGTCATGGTCCTTCCGTCCTCAAAACCTGCACCTTAAATGTGCACCTAGTATGTCACCTCGAATTTTCAGGGGAGTTCCTCAAATCCTCCCCTACCTCTGCAGCCTCAGTGAAACTGCCTGGCCAGACATGGGGCTGAGAGATCAGGGACCATGAGCCTGCCCCCAGACACCTTCGGAGCAGCTGTGGCCGGGGGTGGGTCGGGGCAGAACATGGAGCCCACGCCTGACACCAGCTGGTTGGGGGAACCTGGGTCTGGGGCCCACACCCCTCACCATGTGTCCTCTCCATGGGGCAGGGGCTGCTGTGAGGCTGAGGGCTCCACGTGTGGGTGGAGCTTCCTACACAGGAGGAGGAGGAGGGTCAAGCCATGCAGCCAGCCCTGTGCCGGAGCGGGTACCAGGGCCATCTGTGGGACAGAGCACATTGCTAGGGAGGGTCTGAGCTGGTGCCGAGGAGCCAGGACCTCTGGAGAGGAAGGGGCACTTCCCCAGGGACCCCCTCTTCAGAGTTCACAGTCAGCAGAACTGCTCTGGTGGACTGGGTGTCCCCAGTGAGCGCCCCCAGGAGGGAAGAGGAGCACAGATGGGCTTTCCTACTCCTCCACAGGCCAGGGTCACAGTTCGTCTGACGGAGCTGGGAGCCTCTGGCCCTGCCACACTGGCACGGGCTGGGCTTGGCAAGTGCTGCCTTGAAACCACCAAGAGCCACAAGGACCCGAGGCAGGGTGGGCACCGCTGTGGATGCTGGGAGTGGGTAGACAGGAGGGGCCAAGAGCCCTGGAGGAGGATAAGCCCCAGGTCCCATAGGAGGGACTGATGCCATTAACAGGTCTGCAGAGGAAAACACTGAGCTCCCTGGAGCTGTGAGGCGTGCTCTTATTTGGAACAGAGTCTTTACGATGGAACTAAAGTGACAATCACAAGGCCAGCTCACCCTGCTGACCTTTGGGTGGCCCTAAACCCAATGACTTGTTCTACTTGATCTTTGTAGGAGAAAGTAACAACTTCCAAAGTCCCGCAGGTGCACACTGCACTGGATCCCAAGCACAGACTTCTGAGTGAAGGGTGCCTGGCACCATGGCATTTAGAGGAGGAAGGAGGTGGAGGAGACCCCAGTGTGTGGTGGAGGCCCTGCCCAGGAGCTCCCCGTTTCCCCTCGAGTCTCGGCCCCTCCTGAGGTCCTGACACAACGGAGCACACAGGGATGGCTGTGAACAGTTGGCCTGCACCCCTGGCTGGACCTCTAGGCACCCCTTGGGGACAATGTGATGAGACATCAGAAGGGCCCCTCCCCACCCCAAGGTTCTAGGGTCCCAGGCTCAGAATCTGGTCTCAGACCACTGACCTCCGTCCTCCGTGGCCCCCCATCCTGACGTCCAGCACACTTTGCTGTCGTGAAAGCTCTCCTCCGAGTTGGGCAGGCAGACCGGCTGGACCATCTCTGTGGGCAGGCGGACAGTTCCCACTCAGTGGCACAGTCATCCGCTCTGCGTCCCCCTGGAGCGTGGCGATCATGTCCACCCCGCGCACACCAGCCAGGCCTGAGCGAGCCCTCGGACGCTTGAGGGAAACGAAGTCCTTCTCCCAGGGAGAGGCCCCTCCAGTGGCCAAGTCAGGTGGTCCTGTCAGTTGATACGCAGCCCCTCCAGCAGCCATGCAGGTGTTCTGGGAGCACTACCAAGGAAGCCCACCCGCTGCCCCAGAACACGCATTTCCGAGATGCCTGCTGTCCTCTCCCAGTGTCCTCTGATCTGAACAAACCCTGTGCTTATTCTGATCTTGGTGAATTCCTTCATCACCCGTCACCCCTCCATATCCAGTCTCACCAGGCAAGGGGTGTGGACTTCCTCCGGGGACAGCTCGGGCCTTGGTGACAGGAAACAAGCAGCTCAGAGCAAGGAGCCCCCGCCCTCTGCCCAGGGCCCCTAGCCAGTGCAGTGTGGGGGGGGGGGCTGGCATACCTGGCAGCCTGGGGGGCAAAGGCCAAGGGCCACGGGCTTCAGCATCACATGGCCTCCGCCACTGCCCCTGGCAACGGGCCAGCACTTGGTGTGGCTGGGTCCAGGAGAACTTTATTAATCAACCTGGGCCACGGGTCAGGTCTGGCCTGCGGGCCGCTCCTGGTGCACCCTGGGTGGCGTCCTCTGCATCTCGGAACATCCATCCTGGGAGGGCCTGTCACCCCTGACTCCTCTGGGGTCACCTGAGCCTCCAGCAAAGGTAGGGACCTGCGTGTGCCCAGGGCCTCCCACTGCTCTCTCTGGGTAGGATGATCAGAGACCTCAAAGCAGCAGGACTGAATTATTAGCGCCAAATAGCACGGAACTGTCAGCAAAGTCCACCTGCTGGCACCCCACTTTCTGTGAACACAGACTGCGAACACTGCCCCCAGTGGCACCCATAGCAATGTCCAGCTGGAAAAGTGTCCCTCATGAGGAGCATGCTCGTGCCACTCCGTGCCACCAGATTCTGCTCCAAAGGAGGGGCACTACCTTGGTCCTGACCCCCACCCACCTGCCAGGTGCCTGGAGTCCTTGGGAAGGCATCGATTGAGTCACATTAGCACTGGACCAGGCAGCCCCACAGACTGAGTCTGAAGAGGGTGTGCATACCAAACAGAAACCCTCGGTGAGGCTCCGCGTACCCTAGCCAAACTGTCCAGCGTGCACCTGGAAATGCTTCTCATCCTAAGAACCAGGACAATCACAACTTTAATGACCAGCATGGTCAACAGATGCAGGCACCCACGTGAATCAGATGCTGGGCTTTCCGATAAGGTTGAAGCAACGGCCATAAGAATACTTCCACACACAATCACAAACCCTCTTGAAACAAATGAAAAGCCACTGAGCTCCCCGGAGACCCAGACATACCGTCGAAGGTGAGTGGGCCAGCTAGCTTCATGAGGGCGATGTCGTTGCCCAGCCGCTTTGGCTTGTATTTGCTGTGGTAGACTATTTTCTCCACCAAGTGGGAGGGCGCTGGGCTGTCCAGCAGGGAAACCAGGCCCGCTTGGATGTCCCAGGACTTGGGGAGGTACAGGCTGAAATGGACAGGCCAGGAGGTGAAGCCCAGGACAAAGCCAGCCACGGGACCCACTGACCTCAGGTGCCCTACGGTGTCCCCAGGCAGGAAGTGGCCCAGGGCCTGACATCCTGACCACACTCCCAGGCAGGCCCTGTGGAAACACAGCTGATGCCTGTATGTGTCCTAGACAGGCCTTGATCCGCACCCTGCACAGTTCACGTTTGCAAACAGGGCTCGGCTCTCACAGCAGCCACTGGGACCACCCCATCCAACAGCCACCCAACAGAGTAGGTAAAAGTGACAGGGGACATGCACCTTCTTACCCTGACACCCCTGAAAGAGACTGCTTTGGGGGGCTCAGGTGCTTCATGGGCTTTTACCCCACCCCTTGCCGTGAGCCTCGGGTCTGAAGCCCTGGCTCGAGGTCAGGTCCCGGGCACCCCAGTGTGGAGGTGGGGCCGTGGGGCAGAACGAGGCTGCGGGGTGGCTTTGTCTGCCTGGGTTCTGGGCCTGTTCGTGCCCAGCCACATCCTGACCCACACGGTCCAGGCCTGGCCAGAGCCTTGAAACAGGATCCTCCTGGGCAGGACACTCACTCGTAAACGCAGTGCGCGGCGGTGATGATCCACTGGGGCGTGATGACCGAGCCCCCACACAGGTGGTAGCCCTGGAACTGCAGGCTGACCTGCCAGGGCCACTGCGCCGGCGAGGACGCATTCCCGCCCACGATGCGCGGGCTGTAGCCCGTCCTCAGCCCACAGACTGCGGAGGGAGGGCAAGGTGTGCAGGGAGACCCCAGCTTTCCAGACTGCTCCCCTCAACTCTGCTGCCCCACCCAGGACCACGGGAGCCTGAGGACAGGCCCCTGATGGCAACCAGCCAGGTGCTGGAGCCTGAGCTCCTCCTTACTCCTGGGACCCGGGAGAACCAAGACCCCATTGCCCTGGGTCATCAGAGCCCACGTGACAGCCCCTCAGTGTCCAGTAATGACAACACCCAGGACATCAGACTGCTCCCCACTCCTGCTGCAGCCCCCTGCACGACGCTGAGGGTGCTGGAGCCATTGCCCATACCTGCCTTCTCCCTGCCTTCTCCATCTCTGCAAGGGAGCCCTCCCTCTGCTGGGAGCAGGAGGCAGCTTCCCCAGGGACAGGGACCAAGGAGAAAGGGACAGGGAGCCAGCTCCTGGAGGCTGTGCACAGGGGACAGGACATTAGGGCCTTGGTGCTGTCTGCTGCTAAGAAATCGCCTACCTGGGCCAGCTCCCCACCTGACAGGTGAGGCTGGCACTGCCTCCTCCTCCATTCCCATCTGGCACCCAGAAAAAAAGGGCTCAGAGCTGTACTCTGAGGAGGAAGACGGACAGGATGCTGGTGAGCTCCAGCTTCCCCTTGGTTCCCTGTGTGTCGAGAGTGCTCACCTGTGCACTTCACAGTGACCACGTGGCCCGAAGCACATCCCTCCCTGAAGTGGAGAAACCACAGGCATCACAGAAAGTAGAAGGTGTGATAGCAAAATACAGCAAAAGTTCACATTTGGAACTTTTATTACAGCCTGCCTCACAAGCGCAAGGTCCTGAGTTTGATCCGCGGTACCAACAATCAATCAATCAATCAATAAAACATTCATTACAGTAAAAGACACACTGCCACGGGTCCCTGCATCATCCTTCCCTTCCATTCAAACGCACTCATCCCATTGTCCTTGCTACTTCTTGCAGCGGCTCTGGAGCCCTCTCTCCTGAGTGTCTTTAGTTGTGCTGTCCTGGCTCCTCCATGTCCCAAATGGATTCAAAACGTTTCCCTGTCATGGTCATTTTGACTTGAGGGAAGAGCCGGAAGTCACACAGGGCCAGCTCCGGTGACTAAGGTGGATGAGGACCCAGCGTTGTGTTTTTAGGAGCTGCCTTTCCATTGGGTGGTGCTCGGCAGCAGTCACCTTAGTTTTGATCATACCTCATAAAGACGACTCCAGAGCTGCTACGGAAAGTAGCAAGGACAATGGGATGAGGGTGCTCGAAGGGAGGGGGAGGATTCTTAGGGGATTCATGGCAATGTGTCCTTTACTGTAATTAATTTTTAATATTTAAACATTCATCATATATTTTTGGCCTCTGCTTGTATCCAAGGCCTACAGAATGAATGTTTTTCTTTTTTCACTTGGTCTTGGAAATGAAGAGAAATAAGCTTCATTCCCCTTGCTGTTGAGTAGAGATCACAGTCTTAGTTATGGTGAAACAGAAGCAGGCCGTGGCCTGGGGTCCCAGGATGCACTGGAGAACCCCACCCACCCGCAGATGCAGTGTGGAGGCGGCTGCTCTGAACCTCCAGGCTGCACTTGGGCTCGGACTGAGAGCTCGCAGGGCGGGTCTACGCATCCACTGGTGCCACACGTGTGTCACTCCCCGGTGCTCTTTGAACCCTGAGCCCTTCATGGAAGTGCCGGGGGCTGCATGGCTGAGCCTCCAGGGCCCTTGCAGTGGGGCTCACACACTGGGACAGGACTCAGACGCCCCCACTGGTGGGGACAGGGCAGTGGTGAGGGTGTCCTGAGATCAGTGTCCCGCTTCCCCCACACCTGGCGTCCCTGCTAGCGACCGCATGCCCACACTGCTGCCCTCTGGTGCTTGTCCTTCCTTCTCTCTGCTCAGCTGTCTTTGTCCAGATTGGGGTTCAGCTCCTGCCCCCCAGCCAGGTCTACCCCCATCCCCCGAGCAGAGCTCCACTCACCGCGGCGGACGTGGCAGCCTCCCCCACTCACCTCATGTACACGGAGTGGTGTAGCGCGGTCACCCTGTCGTCTGGGAGGAGGTGGTTGATGGACACAAAGTGCCCCTGGAACTGTGGCTCCAGCAGGTCCACTCTGAGGTCACCCGAGCCGACATAGCTACAAGCGCACCAGATACAGACCCCATGGGGGACCCTGAGCCCCTGCACCCTCCCCCGACCGGGGCTCAAGTCACAAGGCTACAGGCACCAAGCTCAGGGACCTCGTCTGCCCACCCCGCTGTCAAAGTCTCCTTTGGCCGACAGGTAAAGGCCGCACGGCTTGGCCAGGCTCCCGGGCCCGGCGTGGTCTGGGGCCATCTATCTGCTTTCTGCCGCAGCTCCTGCCACAGGGGGTGGAGCCTTCCTGAGGCAGTGGGGGTCCCCCTTTCATACCTGGGGCTGAACCGGCCTTTGCTTGGCCTGAAGCAGGAGGGGGGAGCCACATGCAGAAGAAGGGGTGGTCCTGTCAGCTGGCATCCAAGAGGATGCCATGCACCTGGCAAGAGGGGCAGTGGGACTGGGACCCTCCCCGTCTGCCCAGAGAGAGGGAGGTCTGGGAGGCAAGGACCCAGGGCCCCAGGACCAGGCAAGCATGAAAAGCATGGGGAACAAGGCAAAGGAGGCTCAGCTTTGAAAACACCGAGGGCGGGGGGCTGTGTTTGGAGGGAGGGGAGGGTCCTAAGGGGACTCACGGTGCTGTGTCTTTCACCACATAGATGGTTAAGTATGACTTCATCATATTTTTTGACCATCACATGAGTAAAGCAGAAAGCAGGCCGGGCAGAGACAAAGATGGGAGACCTTGTGCCTGGGCAGGTCTGAGAAGTGGGCACCACAGGGTCACCCCTCAATGGGGAGGCCTGTGTCCCCATGGGCTAGGGGGATGCCAGGGGCTGCCGCTTGGCCTGGAGCCCAGCTCAGCTTCTGCCCGGGCTGCTGGGCAGTGAGTTGGGGTCCTGAGGACCCCTGAGGGGTAGGTGGAGCCATCGCCAGGAGGGAGGATGTGGAGGGCTCAGCAGGAAGCGGAAGTCCCTTAGGGGAAGCACCCGCCTAGGCTGTGGGTGTGTACATGGGTGCATGCATGTAGGCACTGTGTGTGTGTAGGCACCTGCGTGTGTGCATGTGTGTGTGCATGCATGTAGGCACTGCATGTGTGTAGGCACCTGCATGTGTGTGTGTGTGCATGCATGTAGGCACTGGGTGTATGTAGGCACCGGTGTGTGTGTGTATGCATGTAGGCACTGCGTGTGTGTAGGCACCTGCATGTGTGTGTGTGCATGCATGTAGGCGCTGTGTGTATAGGCACCTGCGTGTGTGCATGTGTGTGTGCATGCATGTAGGCACTGCATGTGTGTAGGCACCTGCATGTGTGTGTGTGCATGCATGTAGGCACTGCGTGTATGTAGGCACCTGTGTGTGTATGCATGTAGGCACTGCATGTGTGTAGGCACCTGCATGTGTGTGTGCATGTGTGTAGGCACTGCATGTATGTAGACACCTGTGTGTGCATGCATGTAGGCACTGCATGTGTGTAGGCACCTGCATGTGTGTGTGTGTGCATGCATGTAGGCACTGCGTGTATGTAGGCACCAGTGTGTGTGTGTGTGTATGCATGTAGGCACTGCAGGTGTGTAGGCACCTGCATGTGTGTGTGTGCATGTGTGTAGGCACTGTGTGTGTAGGCACCTGCATGTGTGTGTGTGTGCATGTAGGCACTGCATGTGTGTAGGCACCTGCATGTGTGTGTGTACATGTGTGTAGGCACTGCGTGTATGTAGTCACCTGCGTGTGTGTGTGTGCATGTAGGCACTGCATGTGTGTAGGTACCTGCATGTGTGTGTGTGCGCATGTGTGTAGGCACTGCGTGTGTGTAGGCACCTGCATGTGTGTGTGTGCATGCATGTAGGCACTGCATGTGTGTAGGCACCTGCATGTGTGTGTGTGCATGCATGTAGGCACTGCGTGTATGTAGGCACCTGTGTGTGTGTATGCATGTAGGCACTGCATGTGTGTAGGCACCTGCATGTGTGTGTGTGCATGTATATAGGCACCTGCTTGTGTGCATGTGTGTGTGCATGCATGTAGGCACTGCGTGTATGTAGGCACCTGCATGTGTGTGTGTGTGCATGTAGGCACTGCATGTGTGTAGGACCTGTGTGTGTGTGTGTGCATGTGTGTAGGCACTGCATGTGTATAGGCACCTGCTTGTGTGCATGTATGTGTGCATGCATGTAGGCACTGCATGTATGTAGGCACCTGTGTGTGTGTGCATGTGTGTGCGTGCGTGTGGGCACTGCATGTGTGTAGGCCCCTGCATGTGTGTGCATGTGTGTAGGCAGGTGTGCGTGAGAGGAGCAGATGCATGCAATTCCCAAGAGGCCTGTCGGTGTGGCCTTAGGGAGTCGCAGCAGGTGCCTGAACTCGGCCTTCAGAGTGTAAGAGAGGCAGCCTCGGGACACACGCTGGGGGACATTCCAAGTCCCTTGGCTTTGGACAAAGGTGGCCAAGCATGGGGTGCATCGGACTTGCCAGCCAGGACTCTGGGGGACTTTGACAACTTGCTCCTGGGCCACGCCGGGGGCGCACATCTGAGGTCGCCGTGGTCACCTCACTCTGTCCCCTTGGTGGCCTGGGAACTTGGGAGCCGCCTGCAGGAGGTGCCGAGGGCTGAGGGCAAAGAGAGCCAGGCCAAAGGCGTCTGCAGAGGCGCGGGAGCCCCGGGGAGGCCAGCAGGAGGCGGAGCCTGCGTCTGGATGGAAACATCACCCAGGCAAGGCCGACACAGGAGCAGCAAATCCAGGAACGTGGCTCTGCTGCCACGCGTTGCTAAACAGCAGTTTGAATGGCTGTGCTTGCATGGGACGGTCGGCCTTAAGAACCTGGTCCGAGACAGGCGTGGGGGTGCACACCTGTGATCCCAGCACTCTGGGAGGCTGAGGCGGGAGGATGGAAGGGTCGAGCCCAGCCCGGGTGACTCAGAGAGACCCTGTGTCAAAAAATAAAAAGTGGGGCCTAGGGCTGCAACTCCACGTGAAGGCCCTGGGTTGGATCCCCAGGACTACAAAAAAGAAAGGAAGAGAAGAGAGGAGAGGAGAGGACAAAACCTGGCTCTCCGGGACCCTCGGGAAGCCAGACCCCCAGGACGAGAGTGACCGTGTCCAGGCCCCTGCTGCGTGGACCTGCTCGAGTCTCCGTCCTGCCTGGGCCTCAGTTTCCCCTGGCGACTGGGCACCAGGCCAAAGGCAGAGAAGTTGCCCTCCCAGGTGCCCTGCAAGCCCGGCTGCCCGCTGGGGCCTGCACCCCGCACCTACCTGGGGAAGCCCAGCTGGGCGCAGGCCACGCCGGCGTAGGGCCCTTTCCAGTCGTCGGCACACATGGTCCTCCAGGCGCCAGCCACAAACACCTGGAGCACCGCGGCGCGGCCGCTCACCCGCACTGAGCCGGGGCAGCGGGACGTCAGGGCTGCAGAGCCACCCTGGCCTCCCCTTCCCACTGCCACCCTCGGCCCCCAGAGCACGGCAGAGTGCACCTCTGCACCCCGACCCTGCGCACAGGCCTGGTCTCAGCCACGTCCTTTCCCCGGGAGCAGCCTCCCTGGCTCCAAGGCAGGGCCCCAGGGGCGAGCGCGGAAGGCCACCCCTCCTGCCGCTGCGGTGAGCAGGCACGAGCTTACCACACCGGTACTCATCCTCCCCCTCTTTGCAGTTGGACACCCCGTCGCAGCGCGCTGCCAGATCGATACACTTAAAAGACGAACGACACCTGTACTTCCCGGAGCAGTCAAAGTGGACTAAGGAAAGGAGAGACAAGAATGTTGACAAGCAGCTTTTTCAGTGCACAGCACTGGCAACTGTCCACCTGCCCATGAGCTTGCCCATGAATAATGAAACCTGTATTGAAATTGCATCCCTGTCAGCAGCCTGTTTCCTTCAGCTCTGTTTCTATGTTGAATTCTGGGGGGTGGAGCTGCCGCGCCCCACTTTGTTTCAGAGTGAGACCTGGCCTGGGAGCCCCAGCACAAGGTGAATTTAGATTCTGGGGTGACTCAAGGTCAAGAAAGAAGAGACATGGCCTAGAGGAGCCCTGGCTGGGATCTCCTGGGCCAGCTCTGTCCTCTGGACTCTGGGCTGGAGAGGAGCAGACTGTGGGTCACACAGCCACCATGGGCGAATTAAACTCCCCTGGGTCCAGCTCTTCGGAGGAGAAAATGAGAAACGATTCTGATCAGAGTCTCTTCCGTCCAGGGACCCATTTTCCCGAGCCGCCCCAGCACCTGCTCTGGGGGGGCCGGGGCCGGGCCTCGGTGAATGGGAACCTTTGTCTCTGGTCCGCTATGCCCCTGCCCACCGCGGCCCACTGAGGCGTCGTCTCCCGCGTGGGCTCCTGACCAGGGGAGGCTCCGCAGGTGCGAACCCCGCCCGGCTCCCGACTCTGCCCGCGGTCCGAGGACTCACCACCCAGCCCGATGGCCAGTGCCAGGATCAGCGTGATGATCCCCACAACGATGATCGGAAAGAACTTCAAGGGCAGCAACGACAGGATCTGTGCAGCCACCGCATCGGCGTCTGGGCCCGGCAGGAAGCCAGAGAAAACTGGTTTGGAGGGGTTGAACCCCAAACTCAGCTGTTCACCCCTCCTTGCTGGGCCAGGAGGTCCCTACCCAGAGAGGCTAGCTCCTCAGGGAAGGGCGTGTGTGGCTCATCCTGCACTGTCCACTGGGCACGGGCAGTGCCGTGGGCTGACCTGTGCCCCTCAAAAGGACACATCAAGGCCCTAAGCCCCAAGACCTCAGAATGGCACATCATTTGGAGGAGGATCTTCTTTTTTGGGGGTCCTGGAGATTGAGCCCCGGGCCTTTGCACTGAGCTCTATCCCCAACCCTGTTTCATTTTTTATTTTACAACAGGACCTTGCTAATTTGATATATCCCAGATCAGGCTCAATCTTACGATCCTCTTGCCTCAGCCTCCCCAAGTGCTGGGATTACAGATGTGCACCACCACGCCTGGCTTGGAGGATATTTATAGAGCAATCTAGGTAAAATGAGGTCCTTAGGGACAGCCCTACTTCAATGTGGCTGTCATAGTTATTAAAGGAGAAATTGGGACAGAGAGACAGGCACACACAGAGGCAAGATGCCAAGAAGGGACAGGAGGAGCAGACGGCCCTGTGAGGATGAGGGCAGAGGGTCGGTCACGTCTGCAGTCCTGGGATCCCGAAGGCGGTTAGCAGATGGCCAGAAGCAGGAAGAAGCCAGGGGATGCCCCTTCCACCTCCCTGGAACTGAGAGAGAGGAAAGCCCCACTGTTCTTAGTCATCCGCTCGGTGGCACTGGGTTCCAGCCGCCTGTGGACACTGGTCTCTGCCCAGGACGCTCGTGTAGTTGACCTGGACCCAGAGACTGAGGCAGCCAGGCCCCTGCTCATAAGGAGGTGAGATTGCACGCCCTCACTGCACACAACTCAGGTGAGACGTCAGGGAGAGGAGGTAGATACACCCCAACCCACGAGGCCAGGCCACCTCACACTGACTGTCCCATAGGGCTGGGGAGCACAGCCATGCTGAAGCTGTCATTAAATTTAGGAAAGATCTTGAGCATTGTGGCCCCCGCCTGTAATCCTAGCACTTGGGAGGCTGAGGCAAGAGGATCTCCATGAGTTAAAGGCCAACCCGGGCTACACAATGAGTTCAAGACCAGCCTGAATGACATAGTGAGACCCTGTCTCAAAAAACCAACAGAAAAATGTAAGAAGGATGGAATCTGCAAAGGGGACGGAGCCCTGACAGCCCAAGGGGCAGCTCAGATCTCCCTGCCTCTGCCTTCAGAACTCAGAGTTTCAGCCTCTGCCAACACTGAGGGGTCAAAAAACAGCGGGGGCATCTGAGGCTGCCTGAGATGGAGAAGTTGAAGACAAAATGGTAAAAATGGAAAAGGAAGAAAAGGGAGAGTAGGAAGTGAGCCCAGGTACTGGGCGGCAGGAGAGGGCAATGGCGGGTTTGTTTCGGGCCTGGGCGGGCCGAGCAGTGCTTTCAGGGCTGCCTTCCCTGGCCCAGAACAGAAGGGTTCCACAAATATGTGCTGGAGGATGAATGAATGAATGAATGAATGGTGACTGGATGGCTGAGAAAACTTTCTGCCTGTCTGGAAGCGAAGGGGACCCCACTGGACATCTCTCCCCATGGACTGCTGAGGACTCTGCTTGTCGCTTCCACTGCTGTGCAGGGAGGGCAGACCAGCCCCTCCTGCGGCCACTGGGACACAGGTGTTAGTGTCCTCCTGTGTCCAGCTGGAAACGACACCAGCAGGCTGGAGCACAGGAACCCCACTTCTGGGAATCTTCCCTAAAAGGTGTCATGGATACGTATACAAATTTCTCCCTACAGGGACACTGAGAAGAGTGACATTTACAATAGGACCAAGAAATGGGAACTGAAGAAGTAAATAACACATACAAGCAACAGAACACTTAGATACTTAGCGTGGAGGAGAAAAGAGCTGTCAAGCTTTGGTCCTTGGTGAAGACCCAAACAGCAAAGGCCTCAAACTTTAGGGGCCATCTGGCCTGGCCCAAACACTCAGCTTTGCTGTTGTGGCCTGAGCTCAGCCAGATACAGAATGTAAACAAGAGGGAGCATATGTCCCAATAAAACTTTATTTATAAAAGCAGGCAGAGGGCTAGATTTGACTCATGAGCAGTGCTTGAAAAATATTTAATTGATTAATGCCATGGAAAAATGAACTTGACATTGTTAAGTTTTTAAAAAAATGCTTCAGAAGGCAAATACATAGGAAAAAAAACAACCAAGAAATCCACTAATAAGGGTTAGTAGGGTTATTTCTGAGTAATGGTGCAAATGTGAGTGATTTTTTTAAAAAACCTTTTTGGTTATCTATGTATTTTCTAAATTTCTACTATGAACAGTACATTGCTTTATTTAAAGTGAAGTTTGTCCCAGAGAGGAGAGAGAGAAAGGGTACCAATCCCCCACAAGGAAGGTAAACATTACGTACTACAAACACGTGCTGGGAAGAGAGGGCCCTTGATGGGGGAATGGGATAAAATAAAATAAGATTTATTTATTTTTTACTTTTTTGATACCGGGGATCAAACTTGGGACCTTGTGCTTGCAAGGCAGGCGGTGGAACCACTGAGCTAAATCCCCGGCCCTAAATAAGATTTATTTTTAAAAAATAAGTACAAACATGTACTAATAAAAAGTAAACATACAGATACAAAAAAAGTGTGTTCCTTTACATTCCTAGGAATTAATCATAAATAATCAAAAATTAGAAGAAAGAAGTGTATAGCATATTCATACTCATATTTATATTGTAAAGCTTTCTAGGTCCAGTGATCCAATGGGGATACGCATCACACATCTGCATGAGGAGCAGCTCCAAGGACACGAAGGCCCATATAGAAGCCAGCTCGCCGTGGGACATGCCTGTCTCTCCCACACTGTGTCGTGTGAGAATCCCTAGTTAGAGACAAGGACAAAACCAGACAGAGTCAGACTAAGAGCCAGGTAGGACCTGGGGTCGGGGGATTCCAGGGCTCTTTTCTTTCCCTTACTTTATGCTAATTTGAAGGCACATTTTGAAACTGTGTGTCTCTTCCCTTACTGAAACCTCTCCCCCACCCCGTCCTCTGTCTGCCCCTCCTCCGGCTCAGCTGTCCGGGTGGCTTACAGACCCACTGGGGCCATTCTTTCACTTCCACCCAGCAGGTCCTGTCCCTGCTCCCAGCCCTGCTTCCGGCCAGTAGCCCCCAGCTCCCAGGACATGGCCCGATGGGCATTTGCCTGGCTGGGCAGGTACCAGGTGTTCACTCTTTGCCATTTACAAAAGCAACTTCCTTTCTCTGGTTGTGGAAAGCAGCTATCAGGTGCTGTCAGATTTTAACCTAGACACTAATACTACCAGAAGTCCTGCTTCTCAGGACCCCGCAGAGGGCTCAGTGCCCTCCTGGCCAGGATCTGTCCTCCTCCAGGACAAACCAGGGCCACCGTGGAGCCCCAATTTCTGAAAACTCCCAACCAGAGTAAAACACCCTCTGGAGAGTTAGCGAGTAGCTGAACAATCTCCCCTTGTCTGTGGATTCTGCAAACCAGACAGGCAGGTGTCCGGCCCTCGGGGGAGGGTGGACATGGAGGAGCCCTCTGCCCTGTTCCCTCAGCTGCGCCTGTCATCAACATGGGGGGCAGAAGTCACGGGCTCCCACAGGTGCCACCTACCTGGTGTGACAGAACTTATTTTCAAATCATCGAGGCCGAACAGTGACCGGAAAGAGAAGGGCCCCTCGGCTGCCGGCGGGTCATTCTCCCCCATGGTGACGATCTCAGGGCCTCTGACCCCCGGCTCTACCTCTACCTCCACCTCCTGTGCCGGGAAGAACAGAGACGTCTGTCCCCATGGGCAGTGTTGCCGTCGCCCGTGTCTTTGACGCATTTTAAATCTTTGAGTTCCACACAAATGGACTCAGGCCCAGTTAATCAAAAACACTTTCCCCTTCTGAACCAAAAAGCTTCTAGAATTAGCAAAAGAGCATAAACTTAACCCCTCGCCCTCAAAGGAGGACTTTTCCATCATTGATTTAACCAGTCTTTTTTTTTTTTGGTACCAGGGATCGAACTCGGGACCTTGCGCTTGTGAGGCAGGCACCAGAACCCCTGAGTTAAATCCCCAGTCCAATTTAACCAGTCCTAAAATCAGCCAGGGCCTTTAAAGGTAAGTCCTTTCAGCATTCAGCAGTGACTGTGTTGTTATTCTTCAGAAGATAAGAGACTTCCAAAGCCATGGCCCATGTAAGCGTGATTCTTTATGTAGCCGTGAGGTTGCTCTACCGCAAACCCTAAGAAGTGTCGATACTCACATAATGCTGGGGTCCCCAAATGTAGATGGCCCCGGAAAGGGACCCTCAGCCACAGTGCCAGTAGCTGCGCACACGGGCTGACCTAATTAAGCTGAAAGCATCTGGGCCCCCTGGGCCGGGCCTCCCCACATAGTTGAGGGAGGAGTGGCTGGAAACCGAAGCTTGTGCCAAGCCCACAGTCGGACTCGGTTTCCTATGAGAAACTGGGGTCAGTTTCCACCTGGGGAAAGGCCAAGGAGCCCGGGATGGTCATTCCTGGGACTCTGGGAGGGGACAGGGAGGAAGGAGAGCTCAGGGCTCCCCAAACATTCCGGTCACTCTCGGGGTCGAGCCTGGCTTCTTGGGCACCCTTGTCTCCTGGGGCTGAGACCTGCTGAGTCCCTGCAGGCTCGTGAACCCCGCTACTCAGATCTATTGTGATTTCCCTCCCTGCTGCCTGTTGTCATGTTTGAGACTCCTAAGGGAACTAGGAGCCATTGAAAACAAACTTGGCTTTCCAAGGTCTTAGTAAGAGCTAACCAGGAGTTACATGTATTTACAAAACTGTTCCCTGCCCCTCCATCCCAAGCGCTGCTTTGAAGGCTGACAGAAAATCAGCCGCGCACCTCCGTCCAGCCATCTCCGGCCCTGGCCCCAGATACTCCTGCTCACTATGGGCAGAATGCAGGGGAAAACACTTCCTGGATCAGCGAGGTGAGGAGCCTCGGGCGCCTCCCATCCCCACCCGTAGCTCACCGCGTCTGGAGCTGCCATGGTCCAAAGCAGGAGGAATTTCCTTTTTCATGATAAAAACCAGCGTGGTGGGGGAGCAGCTGCCAAGGGAGAGTCGGGCAGCGGGTTCTGGCCGAGTCCCTGGCCCTGTCGGCACGATCATCGCGGCCAATGGCTGTGGCGGGGCCTGTGTAACCCAAGCCCGGGGTGGCTCTCAGGTGGCAGGGACAGGAGGGCACCGTGCGCTGTGTGAGCGAGCTTGAGGGAGCTCTGCGGAGAGAGTGGCACTCAGGTGCCCCATCCCCCAGGTGTCAGCTCAGGTCTCACTGCCTGGGGGCAGAAGACCAGGCTGCCAGGCCGAGGAGGAGGAGCTCTGTGCAGGGTGCGCTCCGCTCTGGTCCCTGCAGCCGTTGCAGGGCAAGGGACAGGAGGGGAGAGGAGTGGGTTGGAAGGCCAGAGAGCACGGCAAGCAGCAGGGCCTGGAGGAAGACTCATGGTGGACAAGGCTAGGGAGGGATGCGGGTGACCGCAGGAGCCAGGGTTGGCCTCTAGGGAGGAGAGACACACGAGGACCGGGGTGCTGAACAACAGAGGGGCTTGTCCTGCGGGGAACCCTCAGCTCCAGGGCCAGGGGAGAGGATGCACCAGAGCGTCTGAGACCCCTCAGGGCCTGGGCGGGACGCAGCAGAGATGCGGACGCCAGGAGGTGAGGCCAGCCAGGCCGATGCCCGATCAGAGGCCGGGGCATCGGGAGAGATTCCAGTTTGCTTTCCATGAGACAGTGCTGCAGACCACCTGAACCGGCGAAGTCGGGCGGGCAGAGTGACGGGGATGTGGGCAGCCTGGCAGGGCTGCTGCGGGTGGCCTCGGTGACCCCGCCTGTGCCAATGGTGAGGACCCGCTGGGCAGGCTGCATCTGGAGGTGGGGCTGGCAGGGCTGTGGCAGCAGGCCAAGGCTGCAAGGGACAGGTTCGGGCTGTCGCAGTGTGACTCCGTCAGTTTTCTTGACCACCCAGGCCCCAGACGTGGCTGCATCCAAGCCCTCTGAGCTCAGACATCCCCAGCCCGGGACGGACCTCTGCCCCCAGAGACAGGGACAGGAGAGAAGCGCTCGGCGCTGCCTCTGCTTTGTGTGCTGGAGAGGCGAGCACCCCAGGGGACAGTGTGGGATGCTCTCTCACTGCTAAGCCCCGGGCCCAGCACCACTGTGACCGTGCCATGGGGACTGTAAGCCCGAGTGGATGAGCAACGTTGGAGAGACACGTGGACACCCATAGCCATCGTGAGGTCACATTAACCGCCGTGTCCGGCATGGGTCAAAGGTCAAACCAGCCTCCCAGGGATAGCCATGCAGGCACCGGGCTCCCTCCCCATGAAGTGCCACTTGGAAAGGCCCCTATGAACCAATTCCATCCGGGTCACAGCAGAACCTTCCGGAACCAGAAACGCGACTCCACCTGGGGCTGGCCCGTGGTCCTCAGAGAGCCGTCTTCCCAGCCTGAGGTCCCCGAGGGGAGCCCTGACACCAGCCACATGTGGCTCAGCAGGAGCTGGGGGCAGGAAACCCCTCCTGCTTCTGCTGGCTTCCGGAGCAAGGATTAAGCAGGCAGGCATTTCCTGGTGGACAGCAGTAGGACAGTTCTTTCTCTAGGAGAAATGAGTGGAGACATGCTATAAGTTAATATGTTGTAGCCTAGACACAAATGCTCTGAAAGATGCTTGTTATTTAGAAGAGAAAGATAGATTAAACAGAGGCTGCAATCAGGCCCTGCATGCATTTCTTTCTCCTCTGGCCAGTGAGCTCTGTCTATTCCTAGACTTTCAAATTCAAGAAGAATTGTTTGACTGTGAAATTATAGCATCTCATGAACCCCTCAAAGAAAACGGGACAGCAGTCTGGAGGACCCAAATGCTGCCGCTCTTGCTGACTGTGGAGTCTAGAAAAGAACACGGAGGGGAAAATCGTTGTTTCTGGGGCAGGGGCGGGTGAGAGGCTTGAGGGTCCAGCTCAAGGCCAGGAGTGTGGATGCGTGCGGTGCAAAGTCCCGCAGCCACACGGGAACCACCGCAGTGAGGCCAGGTCTCGGGTGGAGCTTCCCAAGAGCCGAGAGCCGACTCCCATGCCATAAAACAGGGGCTTACTTGGGGTGTCAATTTGAGCATCAGCATTGGACTATTTTTTACCAAAACAGCAGGCTAGGAAAGCAGCCTCAGGCTCGGCACAGTGTGAGGCCCTGGGGTCAGAGTCCACCCTAAGTGTGTACAATTGAAAAAGGAAAAAGATATCACCAAAAGTGCAATAAGCTCACGCTTAAAGGGGAAATACTGAAATATTTTCCTCTAAGATGGAGAATAATACAAGAAAATGCACTAAAATTACATCTCTTCAGCATCTTTTTTGAGGTCTAAACTAGTTCAATAAAGTTGAAAAGAAAAACAGAGGAAATACATTGAAAAGAAAGGGAAAAGGAAGAGAGGGAGAAAATGAAGGAGGAAAGAAAGAATGGAGGGAAGGAGGAAGCAGACCAGAAAGGAGGATAGGAAAGAGAGATAAGTAAAGAGAAATTTTAAGAACAGGAAAGAAAAAATGAAACCATCATTACAGACTAAATCATTTTAATGTAAAACACCTTTAAAATTCTAAAGGTAAGTTATTTTGTCTACTATATACACACTTAATATGTATATGATGACATTTTATGACCAAGGGGGTCAGTCTCATGGTAACGGCTTGATTTAAACACCACAAAAAATAAATCCATCTTTTCCTTTTTTGGAATTATGTGGCAAGAGTATATAAAGTTCAGGAGGACTTAGAAAGAAGAGGAAAACTGTCACTATTTGGAGAATGTATACATAGGAAATCCGTAAGAATCTCTAAAATTTTAAAATTAATAAGTGAGTTTAGAATTAATAAGTGAGATCATTAAATGTGAGATCAATATAAAATTGTATTTCTATTGCTGGCAACAAACAATTGAAAATGGAAATCGCTTAATGATACCATTTACAGTAGCATCAAAATATAATCAAACATACTGAGGGCCGGGGGTTTAGCTCAGTGGTTCCACCACCTGCCTTGCAAGCGCAAGGTCTCAAGTTGAATCCCCGGTACCAAAAAAACATACTGAAAACTACAAAAAAACTACTAAGAGAAATAGAGATATAGAGAAATAAATAGAAATATTCATGGGATGGAAGACTTAATATTGTTAGCCTGCCTGGCAAGTGCAAGGTCCTGAGTTCGATACCAATACCAAAAAAAATGTTGATTCTCCCCAAATGGATCTACAGATTCAATATAATTCCAAATAAAATCCCAGCAGCCTTTTTAGTTTGGCAGAAATTAATATATACTTTTCGTTGCTGTCCTTAATATTCCTTTCATTTTTTAAAAAAAAAAATTAATTTTAAGGTCTAATTCGCACACTGTCGAATGTGCCCACCCTAAACATTTGGTTCAGGAGTCTTGAAAAACTACATACACCCACTTACCCACCACCGAATCAGGCTAGAGAACCCCTCATACATGTATCGCCCCCACCTCCTGTCCTGGCCTCAGGCACCCACCAATCCAGCTCTGTCGCCACAGATCAGTTTAATCTCTTCTAGAACTTCACAGAAGTGAGTTACACAGGGCAGTACGGTGGATATTTTGGCTGGCTTCTGTCACTCAGCAAAATACTCCTGTCTATCGACACACATTGCTCAGTGAACACTGTGTTGCTTTTCTACCTGTGTGGATGGCTCCACTGGTTAAATACTCCGTAATTTGCGTGTCCATCCACCAAGTGGCTTGTTTAGGATTATGTATGTGGGTTGTTTCCAGTTGAGAAACTGTTAGGAACGAAACTGCAAGTAACATTCAGAGACGGCGCTCTGTGTGTGGATATACATTTTTATTTGTTTCCATTAAAAAGCTAAAAGTAGAATTGATCCTATGGTAAATGTCTGTGGATCTTTAGAGAAAACTATCAAAATGTGTTTCCGACATGAGGTGATGACTTGCATTCTTACCAACAATGTGGGACAGTTTCAGTCATCCTGCCACTTTGTCAGAACGTGGTGATGTGGATTTTGATGGTTAATCTTGGTTGTCATCTTGATAGGCTTGAGAGATGCCCAGGAGATCAGCCAAGCACACCTCTGGGTGTGTCTGGCTGAGTCACAGGGTGTGGCCTGTGGACTGTGTGACCCCATCCTCTTGGGCTCCTTCTCCTTTGCTCTGCTTCCTGTCTGCCAAGAACTGAGCAGCCTGGGCCAGGGATTTAGCTCAGTGGTTCTGTCACTTGCCTCGAAAGCGAAAGGTCCCAAGTTTGATCTCTGGTCCAAAAAAAAAAGAGCATCCTTACTCTTCCACACCCTCCCATCATGAAGTTTCTGCCTTGGAGCCAGCTGACCATGGACTGAACCCAATGAAACCATGGCCCAAAGTAAACCTCTTCTCCCTGAAGTTCTGCAAATTAAATATTTGGTCACAAATAGGAGAAGCTGACCAATGTATCCGTCTTTTCGACTTTAGCTCAGAGTCTACTTGGTGTGCCATGAAGTCATGCGTGTTAGCATTTTCAATCCCCAGTGACTAACGGCATTGAGCGTCTCCTCTCCCATTCAGGTATCTTAGTTTGTCAACTGTCTGTTTAGATATATTGCCCATTTTTAGACTGACTTGTTCTGATTAACTGTAAGAAAATATTTTGAATGTTTGTGTGTGTAATACTTTGGATACAAGTCCCAGGTCAAGTACGTGTGTGGTGATAGCCTCTCCCAGTCTGTGCCTTGCCTTTTGGTTTTCTTTATGGTGTCTTTCAAGGGGTAGAAGTTGGCAATTCTGATGACACCCAGTTTATCAACCTCCACTTTACGACTTCTTATGGATCAGGCGTTGTATGTCCAAGGAAAAGTTTGCAAACTCCAACACACCAGGTATTTTCTCCCAGCTTTTTTTTGCGGTCTTACAGTTTCAGATTTTGCATGTAAGTCCACAATACATTTTGAGTTAGTTTTGTTGGGAAGTGAGCACTGAAGGTCATCCCATGCAGATGTGCCGTTCCCAGCAGCATTTATCGAAGCATGTCCTGTTCCCTCATGAAAGCACACTGGCGTCTTGTTGAAAGTCATCTGGACACACATGTGAGTGTTTCTGCCAGGACACACATGGCAACCTAATTTTTAACTGGATATGAAAAAGCAAAGGGCCTAGAAGAGCCAAGACAATCTTGAAGAAAACAAAAGTCAGAGAGAATAAGCACAAAACTGAAACATGAGCACATAATAGAGCCAGAAGTAGACTCATTCATATATGTACAGTCACGTGATTTACAATAAACATTCTACTGCAGTTTGCTGGCAAATGATGCTCTTGTCGATGGGAAAAACGAACAAAGCTTTATCCCCACCTCACAGCATACACAAAGTTAATTCCAGTGAATCACAGAGCTAAATACGAATGGTGAAAGTAATAAAGCTTCCAGAACAATACACAGGAGACCACGTTTATCAATGTGAATAAACAACAATGTCTGGAACAGGATGCAGAACACACTCTCCAGAGTTCCCACAAACTGATAAGAAAAAGGGAGCAGCCCAATGGGAAAAAAAAGAGCAAATGATATGAACCAGCGCCTCCCCAAAGAGGTACTTGAATGCCCAACAGGCCCATGAAAGGTCTCAGAATCGTTGTCCATCAGGGAAATGGGAGTCACAACCCCAGTGCAAATGGCCACAGTTAATTGGCTTGACCATCCCAAGTGTGGACAAGGACCTAGAGCAGCCAGAATGCTCCATGACTGCTAATGAGCACATACACTGTGACATCTGCCCCAGGGCAAAGCACGCAAGGGACAGACAGAGGCATTGTGCTAGACTGATCTAATTCCTACTCGACAGCAATGACGGTGAGCTCACTGCTGCCACAAGTGATGACGCTAATTTCACATCGAAACCAGACGTGAAGAGCACAGGATCTGCTTACACGACGCTCAAAACTAGGCACAATTAGTGCCGAAGTGTGTGTGGTCACTGGGGCAGGCGGAGATCTCAGGAGGGGGATTGGCGGAGTCCCCGGAAAGTCCCAGAGCAGAGTGTCTCCACCTTGCAGCGGACATCTGGGGCCAGGTTGTCGCGGGTGCTGCCGAAGTCCTGGCCCCTCCCCGCTACCCCTCCCCTCCCACAGTTGTGACAACCACTGTGTCCCCACAGGCCCCCGGGCAGGCTGTGCACATTGGGGCACTGGGGAGGTGTGCGCTCACCTACGGGAATTCCTCAAGTTGCACACGTGATTCTTCAACCTTTGGCTCGGTGAACTTTTAAAAAGTTTTAAAATCCAAAACAAGCCAGTGGATAACTAAATGAAGGGAAAGCCTTCAGAGCAAGCAGGGACAGCAGATGTAGGGTAGTCGGGGACTAGGGTCACTGAGGGCGAGTGGCCGCGGGACCCCTGACAGGGGCCCACCCTGACTTCCGCTCCCTGGTCCTGGGCCCACAGCCCCACAGACCCCCTGCTCAGCAGACCCGGCACCCCGTAGAGGGGACACTGCAGACCAGCACGCCTGCAAACAGGATATCACCATGTCAGAACCATCAAAAAGGGCTTGAGGTTTTGCTTCTCACCCCAGCCTCCTCCCCCAAACTCTGCTTTGTCTGCAGCTGCCTGGCGCACAGCAGGAAGGAAGAGATGGCAGCGGGAGAGACGCAGCTCTACGCCAAGATCAGCAACAAGCTCAAGGGGCGCAGCACCCCCTCGCTGCTGGACCCGCTCCTGGCCCTGGGCTTCCCTGCACACACTGCGTGAGTATGGGCGGCCAGAGCCCTGGCACTGGGCTCCTGGGCTGGGCCAGCACCTTCAGCAGTCAAAGTGGATAGGCTGATGGCACTGACTTCCTGCTGAAGAGGTCGCTTTGCAGGGCAAGGGAGTCCTCAAAGGGAGGCCCTTTCCACTTCCACCCCGAGATGACCTTAGTCTCTAAGGCAGCTCTGCTGGCCGGCTAATGGGGACCCCAAAATGCGTGCACTTGGAAGCCACGTGTTACTCCGGCTGCCCCCATTTCTGGGGTTCAGAGGAAGCTGGGGCCTGTGGTGACCTTTGTGCAGCTAAGTGATGCTGAAGGTGACATTTCAAGGTGTCTCAAAGTCCACCATGTGTTTCTGAAGCTAGGACCATGGAGAGAACCATCAGACAGATGAGAGCCCGCTGTCCCTGGGGAAAATAGCCCTCTCCTGGACACTGTTGGAATGTCCAGTCACGAAACAGGGTGGTCAGGGAATTACAGAAGTGTGCTGGGTGTAGCGGAGTGCGCCGTATTCCCAGCACTCCGAAGGCTGAGGCAAGAGAACCGCTTGAGCCCAGGGATTTGAGGCCAGCCTGGGTAACACAGGGAGACCCCTTCTGAAGGAAGGGAGGAAGAGAGGGAAGGAGGGAGCCAGAGAGGAAGGGAAAGAAGCAGATCAGAAATAAACTCTAGGCAACCCCGGGTTTGGGGAAAGTGCTCTCCATCCCCAGGCCGGAACCCAAGCCCTCCACTGGAGGAAACGGCCTTGAAGCAAGCCCTTGTTTCTCCCCCAAATCAGGGCTTTGTTGTCGCCATGATGTTTGTAACAACTGGGGGTCTGTTGAGCAGGAAGTGGACACAGGCACTGCAAGAGGCCACTGTGAGCCATCGGGCAGTTTGCACACTGCCCCTGCAGCCTGATGCTCTCCGCCTGGCTGTGGACAAGGACACCGAGGCCCAGGGGAAGCAGCTGGTGGCAAGGGCGGGTTCAGCTGGCTCCCTGCACCACAGAGCCCACTTGTGCTCACTGCCCAGGCCGTGTTGTGCCCAACGCTCCCTCTCGCTTCCATGCCACGGCCTCCCTGTCCAAAGTCCTCCAGGGGTTGCATCCCTGTTGGGGTCACCGGACAGCAGCAGGCCTGGCAGTGTCCAGCAGCACCCCGCCCACATGCCTAAACGATCGCCGGGCGCCTCGCCGTTCTGAACCTGGTCTGGTTCAGCTAAACCAGCTCAGGGGATTCCCATCCTCCACAGCAATGCCTGGCAGCCAGGAGTACAGTGGGGCTGGGACGGCCTGCAAGGAGCCCCAAGGAAGCCCGGGAGCCTTGCAGGCCGGGCAGGTGGTGCCCCTGCTGCTCTCTGATGCCCCTCCGCGTCTCCGCAGGCTGAAGGCGCTGGCAGCCACTGGGAGAAGGACTGTGGAAGAGGCATCCACCTGGTGAGTGCGGCTGGCTTTGGGGCTGGGGCTGCAGCCCTGTGCCTGGCACTCTGCTCCAGGGACCCTGGGAGGACCCAGGACGCTGGGCGGGACGGGACCCGGGCAGGAGGGAGATGAGATGATCCGCATGCTCCAGCCTGCACCCAGCACAGGAGATGGAAATGAGGAGCCTTCAGCCAAGATTTCCTCTCTAAAAGTCTGATTGAGGGCTCGGGGGAAAAGCGTGTGTTCGGCATGGGTGAGGCCCTGGCTTTGATGCCCAACACTCCCCCAAAATCTGATTTAATTGAAATTGGACTGTCAAAGCAAATTTAAGGTTGTTTGTTGACTAAAAACAGAGCAGCCATTGTCCCCACAAGAAAAAGAAAGGTCACAGCCAGGCACGGTGGCCCACACCTGGGACCCCAGCACTCCGGGAGGCTGAGACAGGAAGACGGCAAGTTTGAGCCTGGCCAACCTGGGCAACTGAGTGACTCAGCAAGACCCTGTCTCAAAACAAAATATCAAAAAGAGCTGGGGAAGTAGCTCAGTATAAAGGCCCTGGGTTCAGTCCTCAAGAAAGAGGAAGGAGGGAAGGGAAGGAGGAAGGTGGACAGGTGGGATGTGGGGGGCGTCCGCCAAAATCAAACACACACGAGGCCGGCCGCCCTGTTCCGCACAGCCCCATGTATCCGCATTTTCCCGGGAAGTGCAAAGGGACTAAGAAGACTTGCACAGGAATCCTAGCTACAGCATTAGGAATTTTTAAAAAGAAGAAAGGAATTTAAATGGTAATCAACATGGGAAGGACAAGTGCAGCGCTGCATGATGCAGGACGGACCGAGACTTAGCCTCTGACCTCCCCTGGCACACCTCTCTGCAGGTGCCTGTTTCAGCGTGTGTGGCCTGCAGCAGAGAGAGCAGGCTGCAGAATAATTTAAACCACAGCTCGAGATTTGAACAAAACATGCACAGTGCTACCCATAGATGTGTTGCTCAAATTTCCGGGAGAAAACAAAGCAAAATCTTCATTGAGTTTAACTCTAGGAAGGGACAAGAACGAACTCAAGATGTGAAGGGGTGTGGCGGCCTCTATTTATACAAAATGTCATCAAAACACACAGTGAATGTTTAAATTCCAAAAACAGTTATTCCAGTAAAAGACACATTGCCACGAATCTCGCTCACCCCCTCCCTCCCAACACACTTGTCCCATGGTCCCTGCCACTTTCTGAAGCAGCTCTGGAGTCCTCTTTCCTGAGTGTCTTCACAGTGATGCTGCTGCCGAGCACCATCCAACGGAAAGGCAGCTCATGAAAACATGACGCTGGGTCCTCATGCACCTTAGTCACCGGATCTAGCACCATGCAACTTCCGGCTCTTCCTCCGAGTCAAAATGGCCACGAAAAGAAAACGTTTTGAGCAGAGTCAGGACATTGAGGCAGCAGGACAGCACCGCTAAAGACACTCAGGAAAGAGGACTCCAGAGGTGCTGCAGGAAGTGGCCAGGACGGTGGAATGAGTGTGTTTGAGGTGAAGAGGAGGATTTTGAGGGGGACACATGGCCATGTGTCCTTTACTATAATAAATTTTTTAAAGCGTAAGCATTCATGGTAGTTGTGGATTGCACTGCGCTTACCTTAGTAAGTAAGGAGAATGTCCCGAGCGTATCCAACATTTCCCCACGTGACCGTGCGCTTCTCTGCCTCACTGGGAAATCCTCAAAGCCATAATTTCTAATGAAAACATGATAAGTGGATTCCCTGCCACTCATCTATCTTTTTCCACTTTCCATTATAAATAGCCATACAACAAACACCTCGTATGTGAATCCTTCCTGCACTTTTCACTCTTTCCCTGGGACTAGTTCCTGCAAGTAGACTATTAGCTGAAGTTTGGGGTGTTTTAAGGCTCTGGAACAGCAGTAAACTGCTCTCTATCGAGTTCGCCCACAGCTGTCTTGCAGTCTTGCTGTAGCTTTGACACACTGGGCATTTTTATTCCTTGGAAAAAAAACTTTTATCAGTGTAACCAAGGCGAAAAATGATGTCTCCTGGTTGTTTTCATTTCCACATTCATTGTTTATTTATTATTAATGGGAGTGAATTCCATTTTGGGTTATACATCAGTTTCCTTCTCTTTCAAGTAATTTTGAATTGAAAGAAAATATAATAGGCACCTAAATTCACCTACTTTTTCTGGCGCACTGCATGTGCTTTTGATTTTTAACATTCAATCTGAAGTTTGTCATGGGACAAAAATGCAAATTTTGTGCTGAGGTGGGCGGGAGCCAGGATTGGCCTCCTGCCGACTTCCCTTCGTTCTCTGGATTCGGCTCCAGCCCTCGTCACATGCGCACACGTGTCACGCCGGCACCCAGGACGCGGCTGTGTGCTCTCCGGGCCTCTCCACAGGCCGCCAGGTGACCACCCTCCTCTGCTGCAGGCTGCACAGCCACTGCAATGACCCGACCCTGGACGACCCCATCCCCCAGGAGTACGGCCTCTTCCTCTGTCCCACGGGGCCGCTGCTTGAGAGGCTGGAGGAGTTCTGGAGGGAGAGCAAGCGCCAGTGCGCCAGGAACAGAGCCCACGAGGTCTTCCCGCACGTGACGCTCTGTGAGTTCTTCCCGGTGAGTCGGCCGAAGGCAGCCAGGGGTCCCCATTTTAGCAGCCAACAGCCCTTTTCTGGGACAGCTGGGCCATGGCAGGACACGACTGACTTGGTTTAATGGGGGGGTCCAGATCTGTAGTATCAGCTGGTTCTTTTGTGTGGGCTAATCTTTCCTTCATTTGGTCAACTCCTATTCACCCTGGAGGGCCCCATGAGTTTATCCCCTCTCTTTTTAAGTCTTCCAATATCCAGGTAGAAGGCAGTGCTGTGTCTTGCGTCTCCCCTTTTTGTCTGTCTCCGGTGGTGTTTCCTGTGCTGGGAAGGTGCAGCTCTGCGCCCTTCCCCAGCCTGAGGCCCTCCGGGGCAGATGCGTTCCTTGTCCTTATCCAGTGCCTTCACAGGGTAGGAACTCCCTAACCCCGAGCCCAATCAGCTGAAGAACAGGTGGCTGATGTGTGGTCACGATGCGGACTTTCCCTGCCTCGGGGACCAGCACTCGATGTAGAAGATGGTCAGACAAAGGGTCTTGGGGGGCTGGAAAGTGGGGAAACCCTGGGCCTGCCTGACAGAGGAGGAGAGGCACAGAGATGGTGCAGACCACCAGCCCCTCGTACCCCCATCTCCTCTCCCATGTGCCTGGGAACTGGGGGGACAGACGCAGCCCACATACCTACAATCGCAGCAATCGGGAGGCTGAGGCAGGAGGATCTCGGTGAGTTCAAGGCCAGCTTGGACTACATCGTGAGACCCTGCCTCAGAAAACAAGAACAAACAGGGCAGGGGATTTGGCTCAGTGGCACCATGCCTGCTTCCCAAGAGCAAGGTCCTGAGGTCCTGAGTTCCATCCCTGGTACCACAAAAATAGAGAGAGAGAGAGAGAAAAGAAAACAAGAACAAACAAACTAACCCCAGTGCCCCAGGATTCCCCGGAGTCGGCTGGAAATCTGCAGACTCGGAGTCTGAGACCAGAGCAAAGCTGAGGGCCCAGGGGCCGGGGAAAGGGGCAGGCCAGCAGGACCTGGGGAAGGAACAGGAGTGACGAGGGACCCCGAAGGCCGGCACTTGAAGGCAGTTCCATTCCAAAAGAGTTTTACCTGAAAGAGCTGAAAAACCAACCCTAGCTTTGGAGCAGGTTCGCTGCCCCAGACACTGGGCACTGACAGAGCAGGTCACACGCTTCAACCAAATGGTGTAGGGATTGCTTGAATTTTGAAAGTTTAGCACAGGAAAAGACACACTGGCATGAGGGCCCTAAAAACCCTCCCCCTCACTCTGAACACGCTCCTCCCACCGTCCTGACCACTTCCTGCAGCAGCTCTGGAGCCCTCTTTCCCGAGTGTCTTTAGTTGCGCTGCCCTGGCTGCCTCCATGTCCCGAATGGATTCAAAACATTTCCCTGCCGTGGTCATCTTGACTTTGGGGAAGAGCTGGAAGTCACACGGTGCCAGTTTCGGTGACTAAGGTGGATGAGAACACAGCGTCCTGTTTTTACTACCTGGCTTTCCACTGGATGGCGCGCGACAGCAGTAGTCACCGTATTTCTGATCACACCTCATAAAGACACTTGGGAAAGAGGACTCCAGAGCTGCTGCAGGAAGCGGCCGGAATGGTGGGAGGAGGCTGTTGGAAGCGAAGGGAGGACCTGAGGGCCTCACGGCAGTGTGTCCTTACTGCGATAAGCGCTTTCACTCGAACAAACTGCGCTTGCTGTTTCTCCCTCAGTGCGAAGACCAGAAGGTGGAGCGCCTGTACGAGGCTCTGAAGAGGGCAGGGGACAGGGTCCTGGTGTCCTTCCCGGCTGCCATCCCCCTGGTGCTCCACTCCTCTGCCAGCTACCTCGGCTTCTTCATCGGCGACAGCCCCGCAGACGTCCTCCGGGAATTCGCCATGGTGTTCTCCACAGAGGCCGCAGTCTTGGCAGGTGGGCAGCCCCGGATGGCAGCTGTTGGTGACCTTTGGCCAGGGGCCCCGGCCTGCCTAACGCCCAGTGTGGCTCCTGTCCACAGGCCGGGTACCTTGGCTCTCACAACACTTCATGGTCCCCAGGGGGACTCACTCGCCTCACCTTAAAATGGGGAGACTGGGGCACAGGGGCTAAAGTGCCTGCCACTCACGGTGCTGGCTTCAGTGGTGTCCCTTAAAAAGCCGTGTCCACCAGGAACCTTGGAATGGAAGCTTATTTGGAAATAGCCTCCCTGCAGACATAATTAGCCAGGACACAGTCATCAGATGAGAACAGGCCTAACCCAATGACCAGCATCCCTATAAGAGGAGTAGAGGGCTCTGAGATGCAGGCAAGGAAGCCATGGACAGCACAGCCAGACCGCACCTGGTGTCTCATAGCCTGGATTTTGGGGCCACCAGAGCTGGGGTCAAGGAACCCCCTCCCGAGCCGTCAGAGGCGCCTGGCCCTGCCGACACCTTGCTGTTGGACTTCCGGCCTCCAGAGCTGTAAGAGAAGCATTTTTGCCCTTTGAAGCCAGAGGTTTGTGGCATTTTCTTACAACTGGACCGGACTGCCGTCCTGGCACTTCAACTCACCCTGCCACCGGCCCACTTCTCAGGGCAGCAGTTCTGGCCTCAGACCCATCTCCTGGCCCTACAAGGGCTCTGCCTTGCCCTCCCTGGTGACAAGCGGCCAGGGACAGCTCAGCGGTGCCCCCTGACCCTCTCAGGGCCTGTGCACGAGGCCCCCACCATACTGGCATCCCAGTGCAACCTGCCCCGGGGTCTCAGGCTGCTTAGAGAAGAGATGGGGTCCTCTCGGAAGCTGGCGTGACCCACTGCCATGTCCCTCTGAGGACAGCCCACCTGGGTCTTCCTTTCTTTTCCAGGGAGGTATTGAGACAGGGTCTCACTGTGTAGCCCAGCAATTCTCCTGCCTCAGCCTTCCATGTGCTGGGAATACTGGCGTGCACCACCACGCCTGGCTAGACCTGGTGTGTTTTAGTCAGGAGTTTTCTCCAGAGATTCACAGAACAGAAAGCTGCCAAACTAGAATCTGGGTCTCGGGGTACAGGTGCTGAGTCTCAGGCTCACCCCAAGAATGAAGAGGCTGCACACGGTGCATTTCATCAAGTGTTTGGCGACTAGCTTCCTCACAGGCCCCTGAAGACCTGAGCCACAATTCTACACCATCCTCTCTCTTTCCTCTCTCCTCAAAAGCTCCGTGGGCATCCAGCCACAACCCGCAGCCCGGGAACCTGGATGCCAGGGAGAGCCAGGTCCTCGCCCATGGAGGAAGCACCCTGAAGAGGGCACAGGGTGGGTGGAGGTGGGAGCCATGTGCCAAGGCTGTTCTGTGTCCTTTCCTGACTCCCCAGACTGCACTGTGAAGCCGTGCACCAAGCAGCTGCACCTGACCCTGGCCCACAAGTTCTACCCCCACCACCAGAGGACGCTGGAGCAGCTGACCAGAGCCGTCCACCCCAGCCAGCCCTGCCAGTGGATGGCGGCCCTGTTCTCCCGAGACATGCGCTTTGTGCACTACCAGGTGAGGGCCCGGCCTCCCTCCCAGAGCTCTGGGAAGAGAACAGTGGGCCGGCAGGAGAGAGGCCTCCACCCCTTCTCTACACACTTCCCTCTGTTTAGCGCGGAGCCAGCAGGCCTTCATGCATGAGCTTCAGGTGCACTGAAATTTCAAAACAAAACGGAAGTGTTTCTGGTTGTAATAGAAAAGGGCTGTTGTGAAGATGTCTGGATACACGGCTGCTTGCTATTTCCTTTTATGGGGTGATTTGGGTATAGCTCACTCCAGGGCTTCCTCTCCTGTGAAATGATTGGTAGAAAGAAAGCTCAGGGAACTCCTTTCAGACCCAGGGAATAAGTACAGTGGTGCCTTGGTTCACAAACTTAATTCTGGAAAAGACAGCCACGTTCATGTGCATGCGGGAAAGATGGCTGTGGTCATGTTCATCACCGGATGCAGAGCTCTTACACAAAAACAAAACTTTCCCAAGTGCTTCTGCTTGTGGACCAAATTGTTTGCACACAAAAATGTTCATGAACCAAGTGCCACTCTATCTGCTCTGCTCGCTCTGCGAGGAGAAGCTATGTTCACCCCATGCCAAGGAAGGCGGGCATGAATGTGTGGTGGCACCTGAAGGTCTTCTATGTAAGAAAGAAAAGAAGTAAATGGATGGGTGGGTGGGTGGTGAGTGGAAGGATGGACGGATGGATAATGGGTGGATGAGTGCATTGTGGAAGGAAGGAAAGAAGGAAGGATAGAAGACATAGATACAAAATGTATCTCTAAATATACCCAGCGTCCCCTGCTGCAGTAGTTCTGTCCCAGTGTCACTAGACAAAGGCCTGGTGTGGCCTTGGTGAATGCGAATGCAGAGGACTGAGGAAGCGAGTCCCCAGTGTCACACCCTGCTGCTGCGGTTGCATCCTCTAGGAGACACAAAACCACTTGTCTCTTTCCCAGACCCTGCGGGCCCTGTTCCAGTACAAGCCGCAGAACATGGACGAGCTGATGCTCAGCCCCGGAGACTACATCTTCGTGGACCCCACCCAGCAGGAGGAAGCCAGCGAGGGCTGGGTCATCGGGACCTCGCAGCGCACGGGCTGCCGGGGCTTCCTGCCCGAGAACTACACGGAGCGCGCCAGCGAGGCAGACACCTGGACCAAGCACAGGTGAGTGCAGCCCTGGCCTCTGCCCATGGCCCTGGGCACCGCGCACCGGGATGGCGGCCACTTCGAGGTGCATGTCCTGACCCTTCTGTCCCTGAAACAACTATGCCCAGGCTGGCCAAACCACCGAGTGAATATCTCGATCCATGCATGGTTTCCACTGATAACATTCAGGAAATACGGATTGCTTCATATGGCTTTTTTTTGAGGTAGTAAAGCCCAAATTATTACAAAAGACTTCTTCTTTCTCATGAATGCTGGAAATTATCCTCAGAAGTCCTGAGCTTGGGCCCACTGATTCTTTCGCTCAGTGCATAAACTGTCAGGTGTAAGGAGCACTGGTAATTTTCTATTTCACTAGAACAAATTCCCACAAATTCAGCAGCTGAAACAAAATACACTTACCTTCCCAGAATTTTCACAGGCCGGAGGCAGAGCTGGTTAAAGCGGGTCCCCCAGGCAGGCTTCATCCTCAGGCTGTCCTTGAGGTGTGCCAAGGGGCCAAGGCTGAGACCCCTCTGAGAGAGGTTCCTGAGCCCACACGGCCGTGGGAGAGTTTCTCTCCTGGAAACTGGATTCTCCTGCAGCTGTCCTCTTCCTGCTCACTGGAGTCTCTTAATTTTAGCATCTGTCAAGGCGTAGGATATTCAAAACCACCAGGACTATTTGCTCTTCATCTCCCCCCCCCACACACACACACACAGCAAGAAGCCCATGATGGCTTTCAGTGCTTTGCTTAGAAACATCCTCAGCTACTTAGCCAACTCCGTTGCTTACAACTTCCGGTCCATACAGACATCTGCTCTCAACTCTGCAGCCATACATAGCAGGGTCCCCACCTCCCCACTTCCTACAAGGGACTTCTCACTCCACCTGAGCCCTCCCAGCCACACCTTTAACATCCATACTTCTTTTTCAGTGCTTGAGACTGAACCCAGGGCTTTCCCACTGAGCTACATCCCCCCAATCATTTTTATTTTTTACTTTGAGACAGAGTCTCATTGAGTCTCCAAACTGCCCAGACTTGGCTCAAATTTGCAATCCTCCTGCCTCAGCCTCCCAGAGTGCTGGGATTCCAGATGTGAAATACACGCCTAGCCTTCTGCCCACACCTGGCCTTCAGTGAGCTCTCTGCTCACTATGACCTGGGCTTTCTTTATCATCTGTCTAAAAATTCTTCCAGCCCCCGCCCAGCATCCAGTCCCAAAATTGTCTTCACATTTTAAGTATTTGTTAGGGCAGCCCCACGATCCTGACACCAAACTTAATAAAAGTTTAATTGAAGAAGAACCAGTAATTTTTATACTGTACATATACATTAGAAACACATGTAAATATGATACATATATAGCACTGCAGATACACACATATGTGTACCTCATATGAAATACATGTGACATAACACACAGAGGTTCATGTTTATATTCACACATGTACACATGTGGATTTGTTTTGAGGAACTGCTTTATGCAGTTGCTGAGGCCAGCCAGGCATGCGTATCAGCTAGCAGATCTAAGAGGACTCGGGAAAGGGGGGTCCCATAGGTTTTGCCCATGCAGACAGCTGGTGACAGCTCTAGGTGGGAAGGGGCAGAAACTCGCCCTTTTCAGAGCCGGGTGGCGGACAAGGGACACCCCGGTCTCCAGCAGGGACCTCACACCATTGCCCTGATTCGTGCCCTTGTGTAATGACTCTCCTCAGCCTCCCTTAGGGTTTTGACCCCTACAAATGAAGGAATCCTTGTTGAACACAGCTGTATTAGCAATCTCCCCAATCTAGAGACGTGCAGAGCCAGGCGCTGGACCATTTCTGTGGACACACACTTCCTGGCATGCACACATCCGGGGAACTCTTCCCCGTACCCTGTCCTGTGGAGGGTCTCAAGCCAGGCAAAGCTACTTCCGAAAACGATGCCTTTTTACTTGAATAACCATTGAAAGCCACTTAAAAGTTGCCAGGGAATCTATGCTAAGTCATGAGACTCCCATTTTGAGCAAATTATGAAACAACGTATTCTGAAAAGCTGAAGTAAATGATTGTTTTGGGTCATTTTAACCCTCCCTCAAAAGAAGAGGTGTGAACAGTGCCTAATAGAAACTCTCAGGGAAAATGACTAGATTTTGCAAGAAATCATAGTTAAAAAACAAGAAGTTTGACCAGACGGAGATAAATTGTCGCTCTGCTGAACACCGCCTTCCCTAGTAAACGACAGCGTTAGAGAAATGCGAGTCCGCCCAGCGTGCGGGCCAGGTGACGCTGGCATCTTTCCATTCTGCTCCCTCAGTCCTCAACCTCTGTTCCGCTTTTCGGCGAGCGCTCTTTCTACTGCAGAATGGAGGCTTCACATAAAAGCCAATTCGATCCCGAGAAAGAAAAAAGAAGAGCGAGAGAAATGTTTGCGGACAGTGTTTACAAAGGGCAACCGGTGACCATGCCTGCTGCTCTCCCACCAGGCTCCTCCCTGCTGACTCCGCACAGGCTCAGGAGAGCAGTGCAGGTCAGGGCAGCCTTTGTGCGGTGGGCTCCACTCAAGGAAGGGCCCCCACGCACACCGCTGGTCCCAACTCTGCAGGCAGTCGTCACCGAGGCCATTTAACTTCCTGTCAGGGCCACAAACGCAAACACAGGGAGGGTTAGGCAGCGACAGTCCCAGCCTTCCAAAGTGAGGTCCTGACTCAGAATGACTCAGTTCAAACAGCTTTCACCAGTTTCGGAATGTGTACAATCCCTTCACACCCTGAGCCCGGACCTGTGCCAGGTGCTGGGCCCCACCTTTGCCCTGATCAGTTCATTGCCCTTTGCAACAGCCCCAAAGTGGGCACTGTTATTGCTGCCCACAGCTGAAGAAACTGAGGCACAGGAAGACCAAACAACCTGCCCACCCTCCCGCAGGACTCAGGATTCAGCCCCATCCTAATCCCCAACTGACTGCTCAAACTGCCTATAAAAGCAAACATTCAATTAAAAACTAAGTCAGTGAGCCAGGCGTGGTGATGCATAACTGTAATTCGAGGACTCAGGAGGCTGAGGCAGGAGGATTGCCATGAGTTCAAGGAGAGCCTGGACTACAAAATGTGACCCTTTCTCAAAAAAAAAAATTAGTGAAAAAAAGTATTGCCCGTCCATATAATAACATACTTGGAGCTTTAATGTAACCATGAGGAAATACTTTATACCCTGCTATGAAAAAAATATCCAAGAGGGGGAAGTAGCTCAGTGGTTCCATCCCAGCACTAGGGAAGGAAAAGTAAGAGATCCAAGATTTACTGACAAATGACAAAAACAATTTTCAGGACAGTGTGTGCAGCACAATACTATTTGTGAGGATGGCAGAGGTAAGGAAGTTGTTTGCACACACACGTGCATGGTGTGTGTGTGCACACGCGTGTGCCCTGAGGTCCCCAGTGGGTCAGTGTCTACAAAGCTCTGGCCGGGTGACTAGAGGTCACTGGGGGCTGGAGCTGCCAGTGGGACAGGATAGAGAGGAAACTTCTCACTTCCAGACTTGAAAAAAATCTTTTGGAAATGCATCACTTCTTCAAAATATGAATGAATCCATTTTAAATTTAAAGAAAAGAAAAATGAGGAAATTGGGTCAAAGGAAGAATAAAGATGTCAGACCAAACCAGAGACGAAATTTGTCCGCACCTGACTGCTGGGGGGTCCGGGCCAGAGCTCCCAGCCCTAGGATTGAAAGGGACGTACGTGGCTCTGACAAATGTCACAGCTGCAGGGGGACAGATGCCTGCAGACCGAGGTGCGGAGAAGTGTGAGGGGCTGTGTGTCCAGCTGCGGGTCCAGGGCTGCATCTGAGTCTCAGGCTGCCGGTGTCCGGGATCCAGCACTTGCGAGTTAGGGAGAGAAGCGCTTGTCTGCTGTCACCCTGCCGGGAACTGCTAAGGAGCCAGGAGGACCGGATCCTCCACGAAGGGCCCAGGTGGCTTGGGTGCCTGGGGGCCCCTCATTGGTCACTTGCTGCCCAGGATGGAGAGCTGTGGTCACGAGGACCCGAGATCATCAGGAGGCCCTGGAGGATGAGCGTCTGGCTGCCACAGTCCACCCCACAGCCACTGCGGCCAGCTTTGAGCCTGACCTTTCCGGGATGCCTCTCTCTGGAGAGAAGTTTCTCTGAGGAATTAATAAATATTACCAGAACTTGCAGCAAATGGAAAGAGAGTAAACGCTGGCTTGGAAGCACCTCATCCCCACTTTGGAGTCGCGAGGTCCTGTGATGAGTCCGCTACGTCTCTCCAAACTGCTGGATGCCCCCCTTCAAAGGCTTTGTAAATCAGAAGTAGTCCTCAGAGGTCCAGGCACCAGAGAGCAAAGCGGTGGGGATGCGGCCATGAGGCTGGCTCACCTGGCGGACAGGCAGGCGAGCACTCGGGAGTCTGACAAGAGCCCGCTGCGCTGTGGCATTGGCCATGGCGCCCCCGGGTCTGTGCACTGCAAGCTCAGGCAGACGGATGTCCGGCCACAGGGCCCGAGAGAGCACCTGTCCCCAGCCTGACGCCCGAACTGGGCAGCGCCAACCTCAGGACGTGATCCCCAGAGAGGATCTCAGGGACCCATGTGGGATCCAGTGCCCCGTGCAGGAGGCTGGAGGGACAGGGCGGATGCAGAGCCCAGCAGGGGCCGAGGCTGGAGCCCAGGGGCGATCACACCTAGCACTGTCCCCGACACATCCAGCGACCTCCAGATCCACCGAGCGGGGTGGTGGTCGGTAGCTCAGACGTAAGGGGGGCAGTGCCTCTGAGTTGTGTCCCCACAGCCTGAAGTCCTGACCTCAGGGCCTCACAAGAGGACCTTCCTTGGAGTCGGTTTTGTTAATAGGGTAACCTGGGGGCCTGGGCTGGCCCAGATGCAGTCTGTGTCCGCAAAGAGGACATGGAGACAAGGAGAACACGGGGACCCTGGGGGACTGCACAGGAGGGGATGCTGCCCGGGCTGAGGGGGCCCAGCGTGGGCACCACGACCTCGGCCTCAGGCTCCAGGCCGAGGGGCAGCAGTGGCCACTTCCCCCAGGCCGGCGCCGTGACATGGTCCACGGAGTGTACTCGCTGCCTCTAAGGGCCAGGCAGAATGGAGACCCCGCTGTCTCTGTGGGCTGAGTTAAGCCCCAGATGACTCCAGGGGAGGAAAGAGCAGAGATGAGCAGACGTCACCATGCCAGCCCCTCCTCCCTCTGCCACAGCCACAGCCCGGGCTGTACCCCGACCTCGCTGCGCCTCAGAGCCCAGCAAAGCCTTCGGTTTGCTGCTGACTGTGAGCCTCACAGATGTCACTCGCTGATAAGGAGGTTCGCTGTCTGCAGCGGGAGCCATGAGCAGGGCGTGGTGCCTCTCCAGGAGAGGAAACTGGCCGCCGTTTCCTGTGCGAACGTGAGACCTGGCGAAGGGGCCTCCTCCTGCAGTCTGCCATGGGCATCGGGACGTCAGGCCCAGGACGAGCCCCGTGGCCTTGGGCGGCTGCCATGGTCCGCTGGCATCTGAGTGTGAGAATGAAGTCGCCCTTCTCGGCCTGGGCCCCAGCACAATACGTGGGCGAACAAGGAGCCAGCTAAGGCCAGGGTGGTGGGCCTGCCTGTGATCCAGCACTCAGGAGGCTGAGGCAGGGGGAATCCCCAAGTTGAAGTCGGCCCCAGGGCAACTGAGCGAAATCTTGTCTCACAATGTAAAAGGGGTGAAGGGTGTAGCTCAGTGGTAGAGGACTCGCTTGGTGTGCGGGAGGCCCTGAGTTCAAAACACACATGCAAATGAAACAAATAACAACCACAGTGCAGACAATGGATGGCCCAGGCCTGGGCGGACTGAGGGGCGGAAGCCAGTGGAAGGAAGCAGGAGGAGGACTTGGGGACTGGAGACTCTGGGAGATACAGCACGTGGGTAATAAATAAAAGCCCACCTCTGAGGCTGAGGACAGGGAAGCGTGGGAAGGTATCCGTGCCCTTCACGGGCAAAATCCCAGCAGAATCATTCGTTAGAAATCCCCTGGATGAGGCAAAGCTCATCTGGAAGAATAATAGAAGAGATTGGAACATAAAATCACTGAGAGAAGATATTTACCCCGCAGTGAAAGTACATCTTGTGCCCTGCAACCTCCAATCAGGCCAGTTTTAGGTTTCTTTTTATTGATTGATTTTTTTTTTTTTGAGACGCGGTCTCCCTATGTAATTCAGTGTGGCCTTGAACTCACAGTTAGCCCAGACTGGCCCTAAACTCGAAGCAGTCCACCTGCCTCAGCCTCCTGAGTGCTGGGATCACAGTCCTGCACCACCACATCCAGCTTGGTTTTCTGTTTCTTGAATTTACGAACAGTGTTAACGTTGAGCACTGATGGGTTAGGTGTGCTCCCACAAAGCAAGAGGAAGAGATCATTCGTAGAAAGCAGAAGACCGATGTGTTGGGTGCCAGGACCCCAGTGGCTAGGTTCCAGTCCCCTGCCCAGTATGCGAAGCAGGCCTGAGAAAAAAATACATAGGAGACAGAACCGAGAGAGAGAGAAAGCAGGGCGCCAGGACGACCAATGCTGGTGCAACTGACAGAGGCCCTGGCCAGTCCCAGGCACTGACTTTTATTGGCAATCAGTTGGGGTGAAGGTGACGGGCAGTTTCTATGGAAATGAATGTAAACAAGGCTCATAAGGACAAGACAAAGCATTCTCAAATTAGGAACAGAGTAGACAAAATACACGGTTGTAATAGAACATTGTCCTTCTAGTCTGAAGGTTTCAGTTGTGGGAGTGGAATCTGGCTGCGAGCTGCTCTGACCTCGGCCTTAGGCTTCGGCCGGACTCGCTTCTATAAACAAGGCAACTGTGGGGTTAGCTCCGCACAGCCTGCCTCGGGCGTCATGGATACTGCAGTCCTCTGCAGTTGGGAATCTCAGAGAGCTCTCAGCCTCTGGCCCTGCGGCCCCCAGGGGAGGGAGGCTGGTGGTGGACCCGGGGCTCTCTGTCCCCTGGGACGGTGAGGGCGGCCGGCACCGCTGACGCTTAGGGAAATGGTTCCTCAGAGTTCACCCGTGAGCCTGTTGAGTCCCAGCCGCAAACCTGTGCTCACGCGCATTCCGGTCACACGGGTGGACAGAGGCGAGCAGCACATGTGCCCGCTTGGCCACGGGCCTCTGGTTCTGAGTTCCAGTCCTCCCCTGGCTGGCTCTGCTGCCGCCCTGTGCTGTGGGATGTTCACTGCAGGTCCCCCCACTGCTACCACCGATGCCCTGCTGCACCTCAAACCCCCGACCTGGCCTCCCTCGCTCTCGTGACACCCACACTCCACCACCCGCCCACCAGCCCCGGCCACCACTCCTCTTCCCTGCCCTGGGGAGCCTTCCTAATGCCCAGCCAGGGCCACCCCATGTGGCCGTCACCCTGTGCCTCCTGGCCCTCTGCCCACCGTGGTCCTTCCCACTGCTATCACCTTAACAGTGAAAGCAAAGCCTTTTCTCCATTTCTGACCCATTTCTCTGCTCCCAAGGGTAGCAAATCCCTTTCAGAGCACTGCCAGTGTTCCTGTGCTGCTTTCCTCTCTCAGAAGGCCTTCTCCAGGATCCAGCCCCAGGGCCTTGCCCTGGGAGGGAGCCCGGGGAGTGGGGCCCAGCGTGGTGTCTCCCGCACACCACACCCCTCACCCACCCCGTCGCCCCAGCTCCCAAGGACCACCCAGAGGCACAGCCTGCCCCTCCCTCTCAACCATGCTATTTGCTTTTGCTGAAAGTGGCTCTGATTTTTAAATGATCAAAGTGTGAGCTCGTGAGGGAAATAGGGTAAAATTCGGTGGTTGAGCCGGTAAATGATGGATGCTTTTTCTTTTTACAACTTATTGCATTTTCCATGCTATTAATATCAATCAGAAACCAAAATATCTGAGTCCTAATGGATGGGAGCGGCGGTGCTGGGCTTAGCTGGATCCTAGAGTAAAACACGAGTGGAAATTCGAGGTGGCACCAAGCTCTTCCCGTACCTCACACGGCCCAGACAGCACAGTGACCCTGACCTGGAGGAGCAGGGGCGGCCCTGGGCCAGGGGCTTAGATCCTTTAGAGGAGCACGAAGCTCTTCCCCTCTGTTAGATGACTTCCCACCATCCTCTGCTCCCGGGGTCCTGCTCCTCCTGCACTCTCTGCCGCTCTGCCTGTCCCCTCCAGACACGCTCACGCTGGGACCCGCCAGAACCCCTGCCTGCTCCAGATCCTGGAGTCCTCACCCAGGACCCCGCCCCGGGTCTATCCCTGGAGCTCGCAGTCTGCCCTGTGACGCTGCTTGGTCCCTGGACCAGTGGTGGCTGCCTCGTAACCTGACCTCTTGGGAGCTGCCCGAAGATGATCAGGCACAGACATCCCTGCCCTTAGGGACTTCAGTCTGTTTTCCACTGGGACCCCAGACATGGTGAGGCCTCCCGGCATCTGTCACAGAGGGCCCCTGCTTTGCCCAGCCTACTGATTTGCATGCTTGTCGCATCTAACAGCACCTGACTGACACTCATGGTGTGAGGCCGCAGTGCACACTTGTAGTCTCAGCACCTGGAAGGCTGAGGCAGGAGGACTGGAAATGCAAACCCAGCCTGGGTGATTTAGTGACTTAGCAAGACCCTGTCTCGAAATAAAAACTTGAAATGGTGCTGGGGATGTGGCTCATGTGAAGACCCGGGCTCATCCCCAGGACTGAAATACAACAAATGTTTGCCCAGTCAGCAGGGCACTGTGTCCTGGCCAGGGAGACCATGAAGTTCACCAGCACAGGCGGTGCAAGAAGCAATAAAACGCGCCTGTGACTCACAAGTGCAGTCCCGGGCGCTTCACAGGCGCTGCTTCATTGCACCCTGGGGTCACCTTGTGGGCAGGCATCCTGGACATTCTCAAGCACATCCAGCACCGCCCCCCGCCCCCGTGCTGTGTTTCCATGGCAACAGCAGGTGCATCCGACCTTTCTGTCCTCAGCCCCAGCTTCTCTTCTCCCCTGCAGGACATACACCTTCAGCCTGGCCATGGACCTGAACTCCAGGAAGGACGGCGAAGCCAGTGGCCAGCGGAACGGAGAATTTCACGCTCCAACATCGAGGAGTGTTAGCAGCATCCAGACCTCGCAGGTAACAGCGCCCCGCTTCTTAGGTACAGTCGGTGAAGCTGTCTTCTGTGAAGACGGGGTGGATGGGGCCCCCTGGGCTTGGCTTGGTACATAGAGAGCCCTCCCTGCTGTCGGGGCAGGCTCGGACTTGGCCAGCATGGGCTGCTTCCCAGCAGGGCTATGGCCCTGGGGGCTACGCCTGGTCCATCCTCTCCTGCAGAGGGGACTCACCTTGCACACAGTCATGGCGCTAGGACCCCACGCAGGGAGGAGGAGACAACACTGCCCGGACTTCTGCATTAAGGACCAAGCCCAGACAGGCTCCCCCGGCAGGGGAAGGGAGAGAGGGGCCTGTGCCAGCCTCGAGGAGCAGGGTTCCCGGGCACAGCAAGGGCACCTTGAGCCTGGCACCCACATGGACACGTCCCGGAGCACAGGGTGCAGGGGGACAGCTGGCCATACCACGTAGTCCCTGAGGCTGTCTGGCATCTGCCTGACCGGAAGTTTGGGCTTCTTTACAAGTAGCCCCTGGGTCCAGCACCAGCAGCTGGCCCTTGGGTGGCTGGCACGTGTGTGGAGAGGCCTGTCCGACCCTGCTGTTCCCAAGTCAGCCCCTCCACACCCGCTGTGTGGCCAGCATTAGGTTAGGCTCTCTTGTCCCAGCTCTGCCACCCACTCATGTCGCAGTCTGCAAGTGGGGCTTACCAAGGAGAGGACCTTGGTGGGGTGCAGGGAGCAGATGTTGGGAGCTTTGGAGGAGCCATGAGGGTGTCACTGCCAGAGGCCAGGGCCACCGCGGTGTGGCTCGTCCCTGAGTCCCAGAGCCAAGACCAGAACTGGCCCATAAATCTCATTTTTGAACAGCACAGTGACCAGATGAAAGCTCCCCTCTTTGAAGGGCTGCATTGTGTCCCCAAAATCCATATACGGAAGCTCTGGCCCCAACCCGTCCAACTGTGACAGCTTTTGGAGACCTGGCTTTTACTGAAGCGAGTGAGGTGAAGTGAGCCCCTTAGCACGGGCCCTCACCCACCCTGGCTGTGTCCCTGGAGGAAAAGACAGGGACAAGGCACACACTGGAAGGGCCCTGTGAGGACACAGGGAGCAGACACCATCTGCCAGCCAAGGACAAAGGCCTCGGGGGAGCCAGGCCTGCTCACAGCGTGGCTGGACCTGCAGACTCTGCTTGTAAGAAAGCAAATGTCTGCTGTCTCCGCTACTGCCGGCCGTGGGACTCCTACTGGAGCCCTAGCCACTCAGCCAGGGGCCTTCCTTGAGGACTGGTTCACCCACAGGGATCCAGTCAGGAGCTGAGCGGGGGACCCTGGGCCCTGGGAAGGTGGCACGAGTACTCTCCAGCCGGGCCTTCAACCAGGTCTAGGAGAACTGACCAGGGAGCCAGGCACCTGCCGGTCACCAGCAGACTGGAAGGAGCCCCTCTTCCCAGGGTGCCCGGCACCAGTGTTACTGTGTGGGGTCCTGGCAGCCGAGAGCAGCAGCAGGGGCAGTGGTTTCATGGGGGAGGAAAGACAGGACCCTCCCCAGGGAGAAGAGCTCCCAGCTCTGGCAGGGCTTGGCATTGGGGGTCTTAGACTTCAGGGTTTGGGGCGGACTGAGGGGTTGGTCTGAGGTGTGGCTCCCACCCTGGGCAGCGGACTCAGCCCCTCCGTGGGGCGGTGGAGCAGGGCTCTCCTCAGAGTGTGCCCTCCCAGGGCAAAGGCCGGGGAGTCAGGAACAGAGGTCCCTCAGGTTCAGCCCGTGTCTACACCGCTGGGGCTTTAAACGGATGAACACAGCACATACACCTCCCGTTAGCTGGGCCTCTCCCTGGTCTGGTTCACCTCTTATGTGCAGCAGGAAAACTGTGGCTGAAATGATGGCCCCACAGACACGAAGCTGTAAGCCCTGGAGCCCTCGGATATGTCCTGACAAGGACTAGGGTCTTTGCAGAAGCCTTGGAGTTAGGGACCTGGAGAGAGAGGTAGTCCTGGGTGGTCCAGAGGGGCCTTAGAGGTCACAATGACCTTACAAGAGAGACCAGAGAGACACACGGAGGAGGTGGCCACGTGTGGACAGACTGGCATGAGGCAGTCATGGGCTGAGGGACACCTGGAGGACGGAGACTCCACTTCAAGGAGGTTAGGTTTGTATCTTGGCTCACGACTTCAGAGGTTCAGTCCATGGCATGGCCTGGTGATTCCATGGCTCTGGGCCTTTCCTGAGGAAGAACAAGATGGCGGAGGATAAGAGGAGGAAAGCTGCTCACCTCATGGCAGCCAGGAAGTGGAGAGGACGAGAAGGCCAGACAAGAAGGAGCCTGGGACCAGCTATAATCCCCAAGATCACCCTCCCATGACACCCACCCCCTTCAGCTAGTCCTCACCTCTTCTTTCTACCAACTCCCAATAATACCATCAAATTAAGATCCCCCTGCCCACAGTACTGGAGATTGAACCCAGGGCCTTTGCACTGTTTCCAGCCCTTTATTTTTCATTTTGAGTCAGGATCTCCTTTCATCACTAAGTTGCCCACCAAGTTGCTGAGTTCGAATTCACAATCCTCCTGCCTCAGCCTCCCAGAGCACTGGGATCGCAGGCATGCCAGTTATGATCTCACCAGTGGATTAATCCACTGCTCAAGTTACAGCTTTCATGATCCAATCCATTCCCCAGAGCCCATCAGCACCCACGCCGTTAACACAGGAGAGTTTTGGGAGAACGCACTGGACTCCCTCCTTAACGGAGCCTCTGTGGGGACCCCAGCCCTGCTGACCTCGGCTTTGGATATCTGGCCTGCGAACTGTGGGAGGAAATATTCCTATTACTGTGTGTCCCCAGTTTGGGGTGCCTTGGTACAGAGCCCCAGGACATGAACACAGCCCTTTAGCCCCAGAGAGCTGGTTTGGCCCCACCTCGCTCCACAGACTCTAGAGCAGCGATGGGGAAGCATTCAGAGCTTTCAGGGATGCCATCAGCCCACCGTAGCATGGGTGCCAGAGGTTCACCACCACTGCTCTAGACTAACCAGCACTGCCAACACAGCACTGCTGCTAGGCAGGCTGAGTCCTGGGCCCCTGCAGGGCATGGGGCATGCCAGCTCCTTGTAGATCGGATTGCGGGGACAGGAAATGCTAGTGCATCTTCTCAAGGGGCGACGTGTCAGGATGGGTGAGCCCCGCACAACCGCGCCTTGCAATGGGAAGACAGCAAGGCAAGGGTCCCCTCAGAGCTGTGCCCTGGGCACCCACAATATTCACCAGAGACATGGCCGCAATACTCACCAGCCCTGCTCAAAGCTCAAGCCCTCAGAAAGTGCACGCATGCAGACTCAAAGCGTCCTCCGTGCTCACAGACATCAGGACTTCTGCACCTGCTGCAGGTAGTCTGAGTCACCTAGAAGTCTGGTCCCGGAGCAGCTAGAATGGCATTTGTCCAGCTCGGCCTGGAGTCTGGAGGCCTCGAGAGCTGTCCGTGGTGCTGAGCCCAGGAGCGCAGGGAGCCCGTACACCTTCTCTGCTCTGTTCTCTGGGCCTCTCCTTTCCATCAATCCTTTCCAGCTGCTTTCCAACCTGGGGGACACTAGGGAGGGCTCTGCCTGCTGCTCCATTTCTGTCCACAGAACCAAGAGCCAACTGGTGTGATCCGCAGCCTGACTGGGTGGTAAATCGGCTGCTCTTGGGGGAAGGGGCCTGCTGGAGGCTGAAGGCACTGCATTTTCGCTTTGGGACTTAGGATCAGTCAGAAAGCAGTGGGAGGCTGCTGCAGGGGGTTATGCTGAGGAAGAGTACGTCTCCTCAGCTCTGCACCTGCTCGGCAGCAAGATGCCCCAAACCTTAGCCCTCACGTTTGATCCCCGGAGCTGTGTTGCCAAAGCTAGAACAGAGGAGGGGAATGGACACTGGGCTGCTCCCTGTGAGGCCACCCTGCCCTGCTCATCCTGACGACCTCGGCTGGAGCATGGCCAAGTCCTGTCCTCCCCAGGAGCTCCCCGACGCCTCCAGTGGTGGGCACTGTCCATTCTGTCCTGGTCCTCTCCACGAAGCATCTTTCTGTGTTTTTCCCTCACCTCTGAGGAGGTCTTTGGCTCCTGAGGGAGAGCCGTGGCTGCCACGTGGCCCCAATCTGTCATCTCTCTCCTGGAGCTGTCATGGGGACAGCAATGGCCTGAGTCTCCTGGGCAGTATCAGGGGGCCTGTGTTGAGGTGGGGGTCCCCACTTGGCCCCCAGATGTCTGGGCCTGGGGCTGGGAGGTCAGTGTGGGTGACATTGGTGGCCCTGTGGTGCCCTGCAGGGTGACAGTGGGTCCCCGTGCCTCCCCTGAGGGTGCCAGCCTGTACCTAAGGCTTCTGCAGCAAGCAGCTGTCCTGGTGTCCTCTGGCTATCTCAGTCTTCAGTGCCCTCATCTCTGGCAAACCCACCCTCAGGCTGAGGAGAAATAGACCACAGCCAGCCCTCCCATCCACACCTTCTGTACCCATCAAGCCAAACCAGTGTGGATTGAAAAGATGCAAAAAACTCCACCTTGTGGCAGTCACCCTTCCATTGCTGTGACAAAATGCCTGAGATAATCAACTTTAAAAGGAAAAAAGTGTGCACCAGATCATGGTTTTAGAAGTCTGAGGCCAGCAGATTGTTTGGCTGGGTTTCTCTGAGTCTATGGTGGCAGAGGACACCGTGGTGACAGCCAGGAATCCCAGGAAGAGAAAGATGTGGGGGAGGAGAGGAGAGGAAGGGCAGGTCCTCTGGCCCCTTCAAGGCCACGCCCCCAGTGACCTCACTTCCTCCCACAGGCTCCTCCCTCCTAAAGGCTCTGTCCCCTCCCAGGAGCACCCCAGGCTGGGGACCAAGCGTTCAGCACATGACCTTTGGGACATTCAGGATCCAGACCCTGGCACACCTGTACTGGCATGAGGGGCTTTGTTCTTGTCACTGTTCCCTGAACAATGCAGGGCAACAACCATTTATATAGAGTGCACAAAGAGTTAGGTGTAACAAGTCAACTAGAGGGGGTCTGAAGCAGAAGAGGGGGTGTGTGGTGCTGTGCCAAGCTGTTTCATGTCAGGGGCAGTCCTGGAAGAGGAAGACCGTGCATAAAAGAGACAAAAGTTGGTGCATACATGGCTGGGCAGGGAGGCAGGAGCATACACTGAGGACACAAGGGCAGAGGGAGGCCTGCAGTAGGACGTCTCTGTGGAGGTGCGCAGACTGGGAAGCGAGCAGTTGCCGGGTGACGGTGTGAGCCACTTCCCTTTTGTGTTCCGAGTGTCTGGCTCCCGGTCCTGGTCACTGTAGTGGCTGGGTCACGGTGGCCCATCTCCAGGCCAGCTGCCCACGACGCGGAGGCCGGGCGAGCCTGATTCATCCCGAAGTGGCTCCGCTTCCCGCAGGCCAGGGTCGCGATGGCGAGGAGGAGCGTGCTGGTGGTGCGCCACGGGGAGCGAGTGGACCGGGTGTTCGGGAAGAGCTGGCTGCAGCAGTGCTCCACGCTGGACGGTAGGCGGGGCGGGCTGTGGTGAGCCAGAGCCGCAGGTCCCAGAACGAGGGCTCGGCTCCAGGTCTGAGGGGCCCTCGACCCTGCGGGCTCCACCCTCTAGAATGGCCGCGGCCCTGTGGCTGCTGGACCACAGGAGCGTCGGGATCCTGGGGAGGCACTCGGGGACTGCCACGAGGCTGCAGGACAGGGCCTCGTGGTCCCTGGGGCTGTGCATTGGAGGAGGCGCGTCCTGCAAGGCAGAGCAGCCTCAGCTCTCCGGGCCCAGCCCACGCCCCGCAGCACGTCCCAGACACCGCGCTGGGGATCTCGTCTCGGGGAGCGTGGTGGGGCCCACGTGCCGGGGTGTCTGACGCTCACCTCTGCTTTAGGGAAATACTACAGGCCAGATCTGAACTTTCCCCGCTGTCTGCCCAGCCGGAGCGGCGGACTCAAGGATTTTGAGCACGACCCGCCCTTATCGTCCTGTGGAACTTTCCAGGCCAGACTCGCAGGTCTGTGGGGCCATCTAGCGGCAAGGGACAGGGACCGCGGTTTTCTGGGGAGCCACCTGTCCTTTGCCTTCCTGTGAGCGCTCGGGCCACAGAGATGCTCCCGAGGTCAGACCAGCAGGAAACGGAAGTGCAGAGGTTTGCTCCAGGAACTGGTGGTTGAGAAAGTGGAGAGGAGGAGAAAAATCCGCAGCCCCTGTGTGTGCACCCTGGGTGCTGCCGCTGCCTGCACGCGTGCGCCTCCCTGCGGGAGCCTCTGCAGCCCAACTTTGTGCCTCAATGCCACGGAGATGCTCGCACCCCTCCCGCCGGGAGCATCTGGGGCCCCTGGGAAAGGTCGCACGCTTCATCCGTGGCCTGGGGCTTCTGTAACAGAGCAGCACCGAGGACGACAGCCATCATCACTGGCGGCTCTGGAGGCTGGCGGCCCCTGACCAAGCTGGCACGAGGCTGACTCCTCAGGGGCTGGGAGGGAAAATCGGGCCCAGCCCCCTCTCCGTGGCCTGGAGACAGCATCTTCTCCGGGTGTCTTCACACTGTCTTCTGTATCTGTCTCGTATAGAAATTTCCACTTTCTGAAAGGCATCCGTGGCCCTGGTGTGGTGGCCCACGCCTGTAATCCCAGTACTCGGGAGGCTGAGGCAGAAGGATTGCCATGAGTTCGAGGCCAGCCTGGAATACGTAGTGAGTTCAAGACCAGGCTGAACTACATAGCGAGATCTTGTCTCACAAAATCAAAATAAATAGTCACCAGTTATATTAGAGCCCACCCTCATTTTAATTTGATTACAGGCGTCCCTTGGTATCCTTGATGGGCCGGTTTCCCCTGGGACACTCAGTGTTCAGATGCTCAAAAGCCCGTCAGGAAAATGGCAGCGCATTTGCCCCTCTCTATACACCAGCACAGGTTGATGTTACAGACTCGACACACCCAGTCCGCTATGTGAAGGGCTTGTTATACCCTGTGGTTTAGGGAATGACAAGGAAAAAGCCTCTTTGTGTTCAGCACAGAATCCAGTTGTATCAAACACTTTTGATCGAGTATTGAATTCTTGGATGTAGGAGGCCAATTGTACCCTAAAACTCTGTTTCCAAACTAGCATACATCTGCAGGTGCAGGGGTTACGACTCCGGCAGATCTGGTTTTGGGGTGGGGGCAAAATTCAGCCCACAGCAGGCTCCCCTGAACCTCGCCAGCTTCTGCGGGGTGTGGCTCTTGTACTGCAGAAACACCCTCTTCCCCCACAGCAAGGCTTCTGATGCCACAGGAAATGTGCTCGGTTTGCCGCTTGGTGCTCCATGAGCCTCAGCTGGCCTGGAGTTCTCTGTCCCCGCTGCTGACAAAGTCCCACACACAAAGCAGTGCCCAGGAGCTCAGCACATCAGGCTGGGCAGGGCAGGGCGGGTTCCCTGGCCAGGGTGCCAGGCCCCAGATCTGGGGATCAGCTAGTGGAGCCCCGTGAGGAGAGCCCAGGACCCCCAGTGCACCCAGACCCTCCTGGCAGGACCCCGGGCCCCTCCTTACTGGCTCCTGAGGTCACCACGTGGGCCCCTCCATCTTTCAAGACGGCGATGGAGACCTTCTCGCATGCCAAATGCCTCCTACTTCTGATCCCTCCAGATCCTTTCCTGGAGGAAATCTCTGCTCCTCATGTATCCACCTGGCTCAGCCAGGGCCCAGGGTCATCACCCTGTGCCCTGTAGCATCTCTATGCTCACGGCACCTGGCGCTCATGGCACAAGCCCACCTGCCCTCAAGGCAGAAGTCTGGGAACCTCTGGGGCCCCTGCCTGCCACAAGGAGCAAGGACCTGTCTAGGGCTGAATCACCAGGGTGTTTCCCGCTTGCTGTTTTCCAGGGGACTCGCTCCTGGACAGTGGCATCAGGATCATGGCCGTCTTCTCCTCACCGGCCCTCGGCTGTGTGCAGACGGCCAAGCACATCCTGGAAGGTCAGTGGGACTCTCCCGACCCTGGGCCGTGACCTCCGGGCTGTTCTCCGCCGGGGGAGGGGGGACGAGGAGACCCAGACAACGGCCCACACCAGTTAGGACCCAGCCTGCAGGAGCCACTGGCAGGAGCAGTAGGAGCGGGCTGAGGGCAGGGCCTGACACGCTGCTCACCTGTGGCTACTCTGCCTGGTGTCTAAACACCCGGAAAGGGGCCTTCAAAACTCAAGAGAGCTAGGAGCTCAGGTCCTGCCTAGACCCAAATGCAGGACTCTCCCCGAGGGCCCACGACAGGAGCTGTCCAGTGTCCTCCAGGCTGGGGTGTGGTGGAGGCTGGGGGCTTTAGAGGATCCACCTGTGGGAAGGGAGTGTGCCGGCATTGGGAGCCAGGTACAGCAGCTGGGAGCGAGGGGGAGGTTGATGCAGGACTGGAGAGCTCAGAGCGGGTGACTCAGGGGTCAGGGAGAGGGGCCAGGGAATGGATGGGGTGGAGAATGCCCGGAAGGGACCCTGGGAGCCCACCTCTGGGTGCCTGGCAGGAGCTGCAACAGAGCTGGGTGGCTGGACTCTGGGTCTCCTACAGCCAGCAGGACAGGGAGCAGGTGGGGGAGTGGACCTAAAGGAGGCCGAGAGAGGTCTGAGTGCCGGGGAGAGAGAGGGGCCTTTGGGGACTGAGGTGTATGCAGGGGTAACAGTGACTGCAGAGTCTAAGCAGGGATGGGGATTCATTGTGGGAGGCTGAGGCAGGAGAATCACAAGTTCACCCAGCCTGGGCAACTTAGCAAGACTGTCTCAAAATAAAAAACAAAAACACAAAAAGGCCTGGGGAGGGAGCTCGGTTCAAAGGCTCTGGGTTCCAGTACCTCAAATGGAAGAAGAAAAGTAAAAGAACAATGCCAGCTTTTAAATCCACCAGGCGAGGACCAGTGAGCCCCAAATACGTGACATTCAGAGCAGCCCGCTGGGCGGTGTGGCCTGCCATGAAGCAGACTTGCAAACTCCCATCCTTGGCTGGAGGGGACAAGGACAGCAAAGTTAGAAACCTGATCCGACATCTGCACAACCCTGCTGAGGTTTGTCTTGAGGATAACCCTTAACACGGTGATGGATGGAGTAACACACACTACCCAGGAAGTAACTACCCCTGGGATCTTAGGGTCAGTATGTTCACAGTTATCCCAACAACTAGAGTAATAAGGTATGACCAAGGCAAAAAACATACACAAATATATAAGAAAAGGTGACAGACCCATGCCTCAGTTTCCTGTCTTCTATCCCTGGCCCTGCTCTGGCCTCACATACCTTGCAATGTGCCGAGATTTTGTTTTTCTTAGTTACTGGGGATTGAACCCAGGGCCTTCCCAGCAAGTTACACTCTCAGCCCTTTATGTACTTTCTATCTTGAGACAGGGACTCACTGAATCATCCAGGCTGGGTTCAGACTTGTGACCCTCCTGCCTCAGCCTCCCGAAGTGCTAGAATTAAAGGTGCAGACCACCACACCTGACTTATTGAGCATTTTCCCTGGTCCATAAGATGTGGTTTTCCGCCACCCTCCAAAATTAGTTTGATTTCTGTCTCCTCTGGCTCCGCACTGCCGAGCCGGGCGGGGCGGGGAGGGCAGTGCTGTGGCCAGCTGCATGCACACCTGGGACTTCCCTCCCTGGCCTTCGTGTCCTACACTGCCGGCTTCTTTACCCGTGATGACCTTGACCACCACCTTTTCCTGGCAGGACAACGTGCACAGAAAGACAGAGGCTGCTGTTGGGGCCAGCCTGTGTGATAAAAAAGTATGACTGAGAGCTCTGAAAATGTTTTTCATAACGTTACTGTCTTGGTCCCAGTTCCTGGTTCTTAACATCTGTGTGCCAATTTGGGGACTCTTGTTTACCTTGTCTTACTTGGGTCTCCTGCACACAAAACAGAAAGTTCTCAAAAATGCCGTCCACCGTGCTGATGCCAGCGTGTTTAACACGGTCTCACCCCGGACTAGCTTTATATCCAGAGCGCCGTTATTACTATTATGGCCCAGAAGGACATAGGTGTATAAATCTCAGGTTAACTCTGGACAGCAAGGATGGCTGGGCTCCCGCCAAGTCCAGCTGCTTCTCAGACTCGCCGGAGAGGCCATTGCTCCTGGGCCTTCTGTAGGTCAGGGCCAGTGCATGGACCATTCACCAAAGCGCCTCACTGGCCGGTGGCCTTCAAGGTGTCCTACACAGGAGGCCTGAGGCCACACTGCAAGCCCCAGACCCTCCTGGAACATCTGAGCACGGCGGATGTGGCCCTGGGCAGGTTGGAGCAAGGAGCCTTCTCAAGTTGGGATCTCTTGTCCAAGTGTGCTCTGGGCAGGAACCTGTTCTGTGGACTTAGGACACATTTGGGGGACACATTTTATTTCCAACCATTGCATTTAATGACATTTTCTACATTTCAAATAAAAACACGAAGGTCTTTTTTTCAGCTCAAAAAGAGACGCCCTTCCCCATAGGTCCTGCAGTCAGGATAGCAAATGCTTGGGACTGTTGAGGATGACAGCTCCCTTCCTCCTTCAGTGCTTGCAGAGGCCCGGCTTAGGCGACTGGGGAGGCTCCCTGACGCCCGCTGTGATGGTCCTGACCCCCAGAGGGTGGGCCCTCGGGTGACAGTTTAGCTGTCGGGTTGTAATGGGGGTCAGGATGAGCCCCAGCCCCGGAGATGTCCGCTCAGGACAGACAGAATGCCCCGCCTCTCGTGGCCCTGCTGGTCCCAGAAATGGCACGGCTGTGCTTAATGCCCTGCCAGTATTCACGGTGTTTGAAAGATATTATTTAGATCTGTGCATAGGTCAGATCTAGCTGGGAAGAGACATGTTTATATGACCACGATAAACACTTGCGTTCACTCCAATCCAGAACTCAAACTGGAGAAGACAATGAAGATAAGAATAGAACCCGGGACCTTCGAGTGGACCCAATGGGAAGCCAGCGAAGCCAGCCCGAGCTTCATGACCTTGGCAGAGCTGAGAGAGGCCGGATTCAATGTGGACCCGGGCTACAGGTAGCGCCCTCAGGTCTCCACCTTTCTCCTTCTTCTTCAAGAAAATGTGTGCTGCTTTCAGAAGATGGGAGGGAGACGGGACAGAGAGGGAGGGACGTGGGGGGCAGGGGCCGGGAAACCCAGGAGGGTGGGAACTCTGCAGCCGCACGACCTACGAGGACGGTGCAGACCCCAGGCCGGGGCTGGCGGGGGCCAGGCTTGGAGGAGCCTGGGCCAGGTGGCTCAGGAGCACATCTGAGTCCTGGCTCAGTGCTGCTGGGCTCCATCCAGACCCAGGCTGGGGCTGAAGCGGGACGGTCGGTCGGGATGAAGTTTCTCCTTCCCAGCCGCCCCAGCCCCAGCCCCAGCCCCAGTCCCCACTGTCCAGGGAGCCAGGGCACAGCCACCCTCCTCTTTCCAGGCCTGCATTCCCCCTCTGCTCCCTCCTGCCGGCCGAGAGCTACACCCAGTACGCGGACCGCTGTGCGCGGAGCATGGAGCGGGTCCTGGGCGCCTGCCCCCCAGAGTGTAAGTCCCGCGTCCTCCGGTGGAGCGGCCTCCGGCTTGGGGTCACCTCTGGGGTGGGAGTTGGCCCAATGTTCCGGCCCCACTTTCCAGCCAGCTGAGGCTCCTGCCCCTGGGGCCGCAGAGCTGGGAGTGCAATTCTGGGGCCTGGGCGACAGTCCCCTCTGCACCCCATCTCTGCCCACAGCACTCAGACAATGGCAACAGAGAGGGCTCAGATCACCCCTTACTCCATCCCCAGCCTGGTGGCCAGGGGCTGCACCCCACACCCTACGTGGAGAGGGGGTGCCTCTGAAAAAGAACACACAAAAGCCAGGGTGAGGGACACGCTATCTGCCGCCAGCCACACCTGGCTCCTGCCATGGGCCTCTCAAGGCAGCTCCACCCCCATAACTTAGGGGGCTGATGAAAGAGGTGCTCTGCCTTGTAACCCCAGCACTCTGGGAGGCCGAGCCAGGAGGATTGTAAGTTCAAGCCCAGCCTGGGCAATTTGATGACCTTAGCTGGACTCTGTCTCAAGATAAAAGATAAAAAGGGCTGGGATGCAGCTCAAAGGCCCCGGGCTCCAGCTGGTCGAGTTGACCTGGAGGTGTTTTGTCCACAGCGGGCACCATCCTCATCGTGAGCCATGGCTCCGCCCTGGACTCCTGCACCCGGCCACTCCTCGGGCTCCCGCCCCGGGACTGCGGAGCCTTCGCCCAGCTGGTGAGAAAGGTGCGTTGGTCCTCACATCTCTGGGGCCCTCGGTCAACTGCATAGAGGCACAGGGCTGTCAGTCGCTCCTGGAGTGCACGCTGGTGTCCAGCCACCCTGGGCCAGCAACCCCCAGCCTCGGCGGGTGTGGACCCCTGCCACTGTGCAGAGGGCAGCCCTGGCAGGGCTGAGGGACTGGCCTATCACCCTCATCTGCACCACAGCATCGGGCTTGGCTCTTCCTCTGGGGACAGGCAGGGGCCTGGGGGGGGGCCCTGGGGGGACAGAAGGGACCTCCCACCTGCTGTGTTACATCCCAGACTGTTGGTGCCATCCGCCAGCCTGGGTGCTAAGCCCTGTGGGTGTGAACGTCTAATGACAGCAATGAAGATGGCGTAGATTTCGGACCATGCTGGCATGGCTGTGTTGAACAACCCAGCTGACCAGGGAATGGTGGCAGGAAGCTCGGGTCACCCCACCTCGCCTGGAGGGCCTCTCCAGGCTGGGCTTGTCCAGGGATCTTATCGCATCGAGCTGTCTGTGGGCCAGTAGCACCTCACCCTTTGTTCCCCAGGGCCCCATTCCCATGGCTGGCAGCAGGGACAGAGGTCTTGATTGGCCTTGATTACAAGACTAAGGTGGCCTGGGAGGGTCACATGCCTGCGAGGCCCAGGAACGCCTGCCAGCTGGCTTTACAACTGACTAGTCCCAAACCGAGCCACTTTGGAGAAACTGGTAAGGGACTTCCCCCTCTGTTCCAGATCCCCGCCCTGGGCATGTGCTTCTGTGAAGAAAACAGAGAGGAAGGGAAGTGGGAGTTGGCCAGCCCACCCGCGAGGACTCTTACACATGGGGCCAATGCGGCATTCAGCTGGAGGAACTGGATCCCGGAGAGCTGAGCCCGTCCCAGGAGGGGCTGACGTTCCTGCCTCGGCTGTGGACCCAGCTGCGCCGTGGGGACACAGAACAGGCGGCAGGGCAGGCGTCACACGGAGACGGCGACGTGGGTACTGAGACCTGCGACAAGAGGCCCAGCCGCGGCCTGGAGGGAGATGAGGACCCAGGAGCCTGGCTTTCAGGAGCGGACGCCCCGTGGACGCACACGCGAGAAGCGTCTGTCCACCTCCGGGTGCTGACTGTCGAGGCCCCAGTCGTTTGTCCCTCTTCTGTTTCAGTCAACACCGAGTTGGGAGGCACTGTACGCCACTGCTGGTCAGAACCCAGAGCCACGGCATCACTGCTCCTGCAACCCGGTCACCAGCCACAGAGGACTCGCGCACTCTCGGAGGCCAGGAGCCCTAGGGCGGGGGCAGGTGGTGGCCCCACCCAGGATCTGGCCAGAGCCCTTTCCTGGCTGCTCCTAACGTTGCAAGGCGCCTGCAATTGCTGGCTCGCAGCCCCTGCACCATCCAGGCCAGCAGCACAGCGACCTCCGCCCTCTGGATTCCTCTCCCGCTGTCCTCTCACATCGCCTCCAGCCTCCCTCGCCCAAGGACCCTCGTGGTGACAGAAATCCAGGGTCCTCACTCATCTCTAGTTCCTTAATGCCACGTGAAGGTCCCTTTCATGTGGTGGCACATGCACCTGTCATCCCAGCACCCTGGGACGTTGAAGCAGGAGGATCACAAGTTTGAGCATTTCTTGGGCAACTTAGTGACTTCGACCTTGTCTCAGAAAAATAAAACAGCTTTTTAAAAAGGGCTGAGGGTGTAGCTCACTGTGAAAGCCTTGGGTTCGATCCAAAAAAAAGAAAAGGCAAAAAATAAAGAAAGAAAGAAAAATTTAAAAAAAGAAAAGGCAGAAAGATGAAAGAAAGAAAGAAAGAAAGAGAGAGAGAGAGAGAAAGACCCTTTTGCCACGGAGGTCACAGTGCGGTCCTAGGGCTTGGGGCTCCCCTGGGGCCCCTCCACAACTCTCCCTTCTCTGCTCCCCCAGGGCTAAGTGTGAGGATTGCAGACACCCTGGCTTTGTGAAGCTCCTTTCCAGCTGCCCATCTTCTCACTCAGATCCAGGGGGGGTGGGGAGACTGCAGACAGGAGCAGAGGGAATCAAGACAAGGCAAGGGCGTGGAGGTGTGACCCCAGCCATGCCTCTGGCTTGGAAGAAGCTGGTCCAGCAGAGGACGGGGGCTCCCTGTGGTGTCCTCCCATCCCCAGAGGCCACTCCTGTCCCCATGGTCCATGCATGGCCCCGGCACCATCACAGAGCAAGGCAGGCAGAACCTGCTCCCAGCGTGTGCTGTGACAGGGTGGCCCTGGTGGCCAGAGGTGACTCTGCACATGCCCAGCAGGTCCTGACTGCAAAATGTGGGGCCCTCAGAGTCTGGGGGATGCGCAGCCTCCCCTGTGTGAGCATGCCCTGCTGGAGCCCTGACAGCCCTTCTCTGTGCTTTATTCAGCTTGAGGTTCCCAGGCCAGTCCAGTGGGTTCTTCCTGCGGCTCTCCTGTCCCAGAAGCCCTGTGCTCCCCATGTGCAGGTCAGCTGGCTGCAGGCTGGAGACCTGGCCTCAGCCCGCCTGTCACCAGGGGCTGCCACGAGGGCCTGGCCGGACTCTGTCTCTCACGTGGGCACCGGGAACAGTGCAGTCTCGGGGAGGCCTCTCCTGCTCTCCCCTCCTGCCTTCGCAGCAGAGGAGGACACAAAGCCCCTGCCAGATGCTGCTTCCCGCTCAGGCTGCAGCCCCAGACCCAGGAGCCTCACACCTAGGAGGTGGGGACGCCGGGGGAGCCAGTGCACCTGGGGCGTCAGGCGGAGGGGTGCAGCTCTCTGTCCTCTGTCTCCTCATGGGAGGTCCGGGGGCAGCCCTGCTTCTGCGGGCCGTGGGGTCTCAGTCGCTCCAGGCTACTGGGACTGGCTCCGCAGGATGGTGGCACAAATGGCCATCGTTTCTTCTCTCTCTTTTTTTTTTTTTTTTGATACCAGGGATCAAACTCAGGACCTTGTGCCTTCGAGGTGCGGTTGCAGCTGAGCTACATCCTGGCCCTCTCTCTGTTTAACAGCCAGGAGTCTGAGGTCCGGGCCGGCTCGGCTGGACTCTGGGTATGGGCTCCTCATCAGGCACAGAAAGCGATAGGGGTCTCAGGTCCCCTTCCTTAGGGTGCTAATCCTGGGTGCAAGGGCCGGCTTTCCCAAGCCCCCTTCCAGGCCATAGGTCTGTCCGTCAGTCCTCTGACCAACCCCACTTGGCCTTGCTTACTGTAACCCTAAAGCGAACGTGGAAGTTCAGTAATGTGCGTCCTTCAAAATCACTCCCAACGAAAGGCCAGAAGACAGGACAAGGTTCATAGACACCCTGAATATACAGACTCCCCAAGGTTTACCATGCAGTCTGAGGGGCCTCTGGAGGACAGGTCCTCAGCCGGGGACTGGAATCCAACCCTGTCTCCTAGAAGCAGGACCTAGGACCCTTTGTTCAGGCCGCGGTCCCCGTGGGCAGGGACCCGAAGCTGCGTGAGCGTCCTGCAGGCCCCGAGCTGCCATAGCACTGCTGTCCAGAGCCTGAGCTGGTCACAGCCATGTCCCTCACAGGGTCCTTCTGGACCGAGCTGCCCACACCATGGGCAGGCGAGACCTGGAGCAATCCCTGGGTTGTACCTTCAAGCGCTGGTGGGGCACACGCCTCACAAGCCTCCTGCAGGGGAGGACGGGATGTAACAACCCATCAGCATTCTCACAGACACTGCACCAGCAAACGCCGCAGGGACAGAGCAGGAACCAAGCAGGACAGGGCCCCACAGGGCAGGGGAGGCCCCGGGGGACAGGGGTGGAAGCGGGGCTCTGGAGCAGACCTTTAGTAGGGGTTCACCTTTGACCACACAAGCAACTGACCCACTCAGAAAATAAAACTAAGCCAAAAGGATGGACAGCAAGCCTGCCGTGAGGCTGCAGACTGACCAGGCCGACCGACCACCGTGTGACCCCGCTGCACCCTCCCCATGCGGACAAAACCTTCCCAGGCACATGCTTCTCCTGAAGCTCCGGTGCTGACCGCTTGGTAGTGGCTGCTGTTCAGAGTTCAACAATGGAGGATGCGGGATTGATTGGCAATGCCTGCTGTGGGCACAAGGGACCAGGTGAGGGCCTTGGCCCTGCAAGCCTCAGTTTCCCACCTGTCAGCACTGCTCCCGCCTCCCAGGGCTGTGCTGAGATGGTGACCTGGTGACTCTGAGGTGCCCTGCGGGGCAGGTGGAGCACAGGAATTTCCATCTGCCCCAGGCTCTCCCAACAGTCTCTTGCCTTGAAGCTCAGAGGCTTCTGGAAAACCACAGCCCTGGAGTCAGAAAAAAACCATGTATTCCTTCACAGAGTGTACTTATGTATTCATTCAACAAACCCCCAGTGACATTCCTCCCTGTGGGGGCCTCACGTTGAGGGATGAGGTTGGCGGGTGGGGAGGTGAGGCTGGGACCCAGGCCCCAGTGGTGGAGTGACGTCTTTGGAGCCACATTTCTGTCAGTGCCCATGGGAGTCCCTAGCATGTAGGTGTATGGTGATGTAGCACACACGCAGCGGAGGTCACGCCTGCCGCAGCGCCCCCTGGCGGCGGGGTGCGCCGTCTCCCGCCTGCCCGCAGTTCCGGCCTCAGACTGCGGGCTCCCGCAGCGGCTGGCTGCCTCCCCGAGGCCCCTCCGCGTGTCCCCAGCCTCCCGGGGCGGGGCGAGGGAGGTCGCGCGGTGCAAGGGTTGCTCTGCCCCACGCAGTGACCCGGCCTCCCGGGGCGTAAGCGTCGCCCTCCACGCCCTCTCCTTGCCTGAAATCCTGTGTTTATGGGACCACACCTGTGCGGGGCTCGGGTCCACTTCCTGTGCTGCACGTGGGAGGGCAGGGAAGCAACATGGGAACCTTGTCCCCCACCTCGGCCATCGTCACTAAGACACAGTCCCTGCCTCCCCTCACAGGCCCGGCTCGGGCCCCTGCCCCTGAGGGCGGACACCCAGAAGGACGCCTCTGTGGAAGCCACACCGCGAGTGTCGCAGGCCCCCAAGGCTGGGATCTCTTCTGGGGGAGCCCTCCCACCCGGATGCCAGGCAGCTGCGGAAACTGCGCTCCGTCGGGGTCCCAGCAGGGGCACGGCCAGGAGTGTGGGGTCCCGCCCTTTCCATGGCCCCGTTGGAACCGGAGACAGAGGCCAGAAAGTTGACTTTAGGAACGTATTTGTCTTTAACTGGATATATGCAAAACATCACATCAACACGTCGTAACAATATAAAAACTTAGTAATGACACTGTTGGGCTGTGAGCCTTTGCCAGCCAGGGTACTTGTTGGCCAGACTGGCCATGCTCCCGGGCAGCCCGTGGGGTGCAGCCTCGTCCTGCCCAGAACCCACTGTGCCACTGTGCCAAGCGCAACTTTACACTGAAAAACGGATGGGAGTCAGCTCGGCCCTCGGCCTCCTAGTGCTCCCTCCTCTTACCCCGTGGCAAGGCCCATCTAGAGACTGGGGAGAGCCCCAGGGATGCCCCGACATTAGCACCTCGGGTTGGCTCAGGGCCACCCAAAGCCAGTTCTAATGCGGCTCTCCTTCCATACATTCTCGGTGCTTTGTTCTTTCTTCCTGCACTCTGGTAATTTCAAATCTTTTTACAAAGCTATGGGAGCACAAATACTATGACCCTCTGTAGTTCAAACAGCCGAGAGCTTGGTGTGGACGACACCCGAGTGCAACAGCTGATTTTAGACACAATCTGATGGTTTCGAACGTGTTTTTTCTTTTTTTCTTTTTTCTTTTTTGGTACTGAGGATCAAACTCAGGACCTTGAACTTGCCAGGCAGGCACTGTGCTGCTAAGCTACATCCCCGCCCGAACACACTTTTTAAAGACAAGAGTATTTCACTTTTCCAAATCTTAATTTCCTTTGTCCACAGGTGTATGTGCTGTGCCTGTGTCACATGTGAGGAGTGTGTGTGCATATACACTGTCTACACACACGCACACACACGTGTGTCCACACAAACCCCCGAAGATCCGCATGCTCTCTCCAAAGTGCAGGCCATCCCTTCCCTCAAAGTCACATTCCACGCCAGTTTTGCTTCCCTTTTGCTCTCAGTAACTTTGGCTACGAATAGGTTGGATGTTATGAGAAGCATAAATGATACAACACAACATAATCATTCCCATCTCAAAGCCAGTGAAGTAACCCACTGGAACACGTCCCTGAAAATTACAATAGTCCCTGTAGGAAAGAAAAAAGAGCAAATTTGGGGAGATTTGGGGGTTTTTTTCCCCTCATTCCCTACTCAAGATGAAGAATAAAAATTGGACTAGATAAATTATTACATCTATCTGTTCAGTCAACACTAAATTGGGCCATTTGAAATGTCTCAACTTAGCGTCCTTATTTTCATTCTAACAACTAACTGTTGATCAGTGCTGAACAAATTCTGATTTTCAGGGCTGGGGATTTAGCCCAGTGGTTCCGGTGCCCACCGTGCAAGTGCAAGGTCCCGAGTTCAATCCCTGGTACCAAAAAAAAAAAATTCTGATTTTCAAACAAGCTGTATTGTCTCATTCACTCTCTAATTTTCTATAAAATGTCTTTTATTTTTTAAAAACTTCCATCCAGGTGTGATGGTGCACATTTGGAATTCCAGCACTTGGGAGGCTGAAGCAGGAGGATCACTGTGACTTTGAGGCCAGCCCAGGCTACAAAGTGAGGTCAAGGCCAGCCTGATGTGCATAGTGAGACCCTGCCTCAAAAACAAACAAATGAAATGCTGTAATTCAAACAAACGGTGAAATTAATACAGCAAAGAGATGTGAGATACTCATTTACAAGGTGAGAAGAGCAACTCTGAGATATGAAAGGGTGAAAAGGGTGGACAAAGTCGATCCCTTTGCAAATTCGACTTTAAAACAGACTTAAAACGAAGGGATAATTACAGTTTCACGCCACGCGGTCACCGACCACGCCTCATCCGAATGTGCCTGTGTTCCACCCGAGCAAGGGCGGCACGGGTGGAGAAGCGACTTGCCTGGCTGTTGTCCTCCCAGAGAACTGCCACATCCAGGGGAAAAACCAGCCGGAACCCAAGGGCAGTTCCACTGGGATGCAGTTCAGAGCGATCCCGATGCAGAGCTGGGCCTGTGTGGTGACAGGTGACAACTGCCGCCCACCATGAGGCCAAGGGGTCCCTTGGCCCTTCCCCATCCCGCACAAAGCACCAGTGAGACCGTGACTTCCAGCACCAAGCAGGAAGCCAGCCTGGAGACCGCTCCACCACCAGATGTGTGCAGCGCGGGGTCCTCCCTGACGCCCAGTCCAGACCCGTGGGGGGCACAGGAGACGCGATGGGTGACGGGAATGGCATGCAGGGCTACAGCAGGACACCTGTTTGTAGAGCACGGGCTGTAGCAGCTCTGTGGACAGTGGTGTGTCTGCATGTGGAGTTGTACCATGACCCTCAGTTATCAATAACTAATAAAGCCACACTGAAGAAACATGACGATTATCTAATGTCCCTATAGTAAACTTTATAAAATTGTCACCATAAGGAGAATTCACTGGCCATATATATATAGGAAGTACTGAAGGATTTCTATACAATGGAGCACTACTCTGCCATAAAGAAGGATACACTTGAGTCATTTGTAGGAAAACAGAAGCATCTTGAGACCATAATGTTAAGTGAAGTGAATCAGACACAGGAAGTTAAATATCACATGGCTTCTCCTATATGAGAAACTCGAAGTGTAAATAAAGAGCAAAATGAAAGGCAGATAGTAGGAGAGGGCAGCGAGAGCTTTGGCAGATGGGAAGGGACCAAGTGATGAAGGGGTGACGCTGTGTTATGCACACCAACTCCCCGCCATGAATTAATTGTTATGAATCACGACCGTGTACTAATACAAATTTCTAAAAACAGAAAAATTTTAAAATACAAAGAACACGCACCAGCAGTTACTCCGGAAACAAGGGGCTATGGAGGATTTATTTGCAGCCGCAAACCGACCTAACACACTATGCGAAGCATCCGTGACTGGTGGCCCGGCCTGGGGTGCAGCGTGCTCTCCCGAGCTGAGCCGCCCTCAGTCCTGCAGCTCGGCCTGTCTTTCTTCCTCTTCCTCAAAGCTGGCGTTTGCTGAGGAGAACCGGAAGGAGGCCGCTCACATCACCTCGAGGAAGGAGGGGGAGCCCAGTCCTCGGGGCCTGCGGGGCCCACACCCCCCTCTGCCCGGCGGCCACGGCCCTCACCCTGGTCCACGTCATAACTGTTCTCCCAGGTGTCCGCGTCCTCCTCTCCCGGCCGCAGATCCAGCTCACCCTCCAAAGCTTTGGGCAGATCCTGGGTTTCCTCCTCGAGCTCAGTGGCGCCTGGCATCAGAGGGACCGAGGCAGCAGGTAGAGGCGGTGTGGCCCAGGTCCGCTGCCCTTACCTGGCCTTCCCAGCACCCTCGTTCTCCTCCTCCTGAGGGGGGCCCCCAGCCCCAGAGCACCCCTCCTTGGCTGGCTGGTGACCATTAGTGACCACAGGGAAGAGGACACAGAGGGAGGCTGTGCAGGGGACAGCAAGGGTGGCCAGAGCTGCGTGGCAGGTCCTGGGCTTGCCAGGTACAGAAGTACCCAGCTGGCAGGAGAAGGAGGGTCACTAACTCAACCTAGGCCGACTTGCTTGGGCTTTTGACCATTTTCAGTGGAAGGAAGGCGGCCCGGTGCCCCTGCTTCACCCTGGGGCACATTACCAGCCTCTGGGAGGGAGCCTCCGGCAGATGAGAAGGGCCCAGCCCAAGTTGACCGTGCCGGGCGCTGACCAGGGACCTCAGCCCGCCCGGGGCTCCAGGCTGGCTTCCGGCTGGGCTCTCCTTCGCCAGCCACTCTGACATTCCACCCCCAGGAGCGTCCCCGGGAGCGTCCCAGAGTGCGTCCGTCGGCCCTGAGGCCGGGGCACACAGGCTGTGACCCCGAGGATGCCCCGTACCCTCCACCTCGAGCGTCTCCTCCGGGCCAGCTCCATCTGAGGGGGGCTTCTGCTCGGGGAGGGTCGGGGTCCACAGAGCCAGCTCTGTGATCTGGGTCGCTTTCCATTTTGGAACCACATTGACTGAGGTCTCCTCCTCTTCCTCCTCTTCTACTATCTCCTATTTTAAGTGAAAAAAATACAAATTTACCAACATTTGCATAATCTGGGTTGGAATACTGGAAGCAAAGGAAAGAGGCCAGACTTGGTTGTGTGGGAGCCTTTGGTAACACTGCAGGGCTGCTCTTTAAAGTGAGAATGACACCCATCAGTTAACAAGTAAGTCAAAGGTTCAAGACTAGTATAATATCAAGCCATTTGCCTGAGCCACTAGTTATCTGCAGGCAGAGGTCAGACACTAGCAAAGCTGGGAAGCCAGCCACAGACCCATCCCCAGCACCCACCCCATCTTTATGTGGGTGCCCGGTAGCAACGACATTAGTGGGCTAGTTTTTAATAGAATTCAGTATTGATATGAATGCTAAGTATTGGAAAGGAGAAAAAAGAAAATGATGCATCAAGCAGGCTCCCAGAGGGGCGCATCACCCCAACACACAGCCGCTTCCCAAGTCAGAGCATCCCAGATTTCTGCGGCCATTTCTGGACCTAAAGCTGCCCCGAATCCCTAGCTCAGGACAAGCTGGTCTTCTGGACAGAAACGGCCTAGATTTCGGCAATGACTGTCCGTGATGTCGGCTACTTCTGACAGTTCAGTTTCGTGCAGGCACACAAAAATATAAAAGGGCAATGAAATGTGAGAGGAGCCAAGAGTTAGCCTGACTTTCAGGCAAATCTGGAACCCTCCAGAGTCGGAATGGCGACGCCTCTTTTTTGTCTATGAATCTAGAAATCCGTGCCCTCTTCAACTTACCACATCTGTCAGGCGGTACTCGCCATGCTGTTCACATCCAACGTCGAATATGTACTTTCCAGGCCCGACAGGCTAGGAGCAAAGGGGAGACAGATCGAGGCTCCACCCAAGGGAAACATCGAACATCACATCCCTGCCCACCTCCCACCTGAGCCCGGCCACTGGGTGAAGTCTGACGCAGGTTATGCTTTATGACCGAACGACTAATGAAACTGCAAAGCGTATGTCCCATTTCGCGTATTTTTGAAAACTTCCACCACATTTTACTGCTATCTGCAAGTGATGTTAATCATCATAAAAATTTGAGCAAGTCAGCCCCCACTGGCAAACCAGCCAGACCCAACTGCTACCAGCATCTTGAAATGTTCTGCTACTTTGTTTCTAGCAGGTAGGGTTTTGTTTTTCTAACAAACATCTGACCATAATTACACAGTAACTATTTTTAGCCAGTTGTCAGCCTGGTTTTAATTTCATCTGTGGAATATAATCTACTTTAATCATTCACTGTTGTTGACATTTGCTATGCCTTTTTTTTTTCTTTGACAAATGCATTTCTTTTCTTAGCAAATGCATTCTGAATTAAATCTTTGGGGTAGATTTTAGAGAATTCCAGAACAAATCATATGTATTCTGTCCAGAGCGAGGTCTTGATGACCTTTTCCTACACTATTTCAGAGGCTCCAGGCTCTCGATTTTCTGGGCATGACCATCCTGTCCTCTCCTTACAGGATCTTTATATAAAAAACAGGAATCTCAGCATTTTTAGCTGCACCTTTCAAGTTATTGGCAAGGCTAGATTTTTTTTCAAGATTTTAAAATATTTTTAAAATTCGATTTTAATTGTATAAATTTATGGGTTACTGTGTGGTAATTTCATATATATATATATGTACTGTGTAATAATCAAACCAGAGCAATTAACACTTCCTTAAACTTTTTTATAAGTTTTTGATTAACATGTTATCATTGTACATATTTATGGGGATTATTTAAACCACATGGACAGACATAAATCTTCACATATTAAATGTTGCAAATATCCTAGTACATTTGTCACTTGTCTCTTAAGTTTTCTTCAGTGTTTCCTAGTCTAGAAAGGGGTGTGTGTTTGTGTGTGTGTGTGTGTATGTGTGTGTTACCAAGGATTGAACCCAGGGCCTTCACCCTGAGCTCTGTCTTCAGCTTTTTTTCTTTCTGAGACAGGGTCTCAATAAGTCACTAGATTCCCTAGGCTGGGCTCGAACTTCTGATCCTCCTGTTTCAGCCTCCCAGAGTGCTAGGATTACAGGCATGCACCACCAAGCCTGGCTCTAATAAGGGATTATCTTTATGTAACCAAATCTATTGCTTTTTCCTTTATGAGTCTGTGTAAAAAGTCCTCTTTCCTAATTTCAAAGGTAATAAATATTCACTTATTTCTTCTGTATCTGATTATCTTGGTTATATTTAAATTTGACTTTAGAAAATACCTTCATCTATACGCTAAGGGATGAATTCTGACTTAATCTTCTCCCAAATGGTGATCTGGTTGTCCCAGACCAGTTCCTGGCCCTACCCCTCACATGTTCATTCGTTTGAAATGGCACCTTTACCAAGCGCTCAATGGTTTTGTCTGCTTTCTGGTCTGCTTCACTCATCTGTGAATCCTACCTCAAATCACACTGCCTAATAAGCTCACCAAGGACACAAGCAGGAGATTTTCTGAGAAAGTGTGGGAGATGCTTGGCCTCGCTAGTAACCAGGGAAGGACACTTTCAAACAATGGGACAACATTTTTACATTTTTTAAAAAAACAAAAAGCAAAAAAAATAAAATTAAAGACTGATCATACCCAAGGTTGGTGAGAACATGTGATAGACTCATATTCTATTGTTGAGAATATAAGTTGGCAGAGCTGCTTAGAACAACTCCCATGATGAGTCAATTTAAAAGCTCAGTACCTATGGGCCTAAGGGTGTAGCTCAGCGGTGCTGCACTTGCCTGGCAAGTTCAAGGACCTGAGTTCGGTTCCCAACATCGGGAACCAAAAGAATTTCAGTACTTATACATTTGGTAAATCCATTATCTACGTAAATACTACATAAATTATCCTGCACAAACATTACTGTCAAGAGACAAAACTAGAATAAAATTAGTTTTAAAATCTCCTTAGCTTTTATTTGCGATTCTAGGTTTGGGCAACAACTCTCTCGAAATAGAACGTGTGTTCCAATGAGCAAGCACGAGGCTGATTTATAGACAGAAGGGCTAATAAGGAAGCAGAGAATGATAGTCAGACGGGCCATTTCAAAGTCACTGCTTACAAGGCTGCGGTGAGGACACCCTTGCCATTCCCGCCCTGTCTGGGGTGAGGCTGCCTCTCCTGGCTGCCGGGAGGTCAGATCAACAACCTCGCTGTGCCTGGTGACACAGAACTTTGGCATGAGTGGCCCCATTTGGTGTGACCTGCAGGGCCTAGGGCAGGAGCTCAGTCCCAACCAGCAGCCTGCTTACATTCCCTTCAACACCCCACGTGTGCAAGGAAGAGACAGACACCTCCCTGGGTCCCGATACAGCGTGACCCTGTTTGTGTGATTCAAATCTCAGAACTGTGCTTCTGCACCAGCTGTCTGTGAGAGAGAGGCAGGGGCAGAGAGAGAACAGAAACAGTGGGGGCACACACGGAGGGGGAAGTGGGTGGGCCTGGGCGGGAGGGTCAGAGGGGCCCATTCCAGTGCCCCGATGCTTTACAGTTAGAAAACCCTGGTGGATTCTCTGAGTAACCTAAGTTTCTTACTAACTAGAAGAACAAACCCTCTATTTCACTCTTACTCTTTCAGATCAACCTAGCCTAGCTTACTGAGCCTGCCAAATTCATGGGTAAGGCACGAACTATACGCAAATGAAAATTGGAGAGATGTATTAAGAGTTGAGCATTCCCCGTGTCAGCCTCTGACACCACTCATTTGCTCAGCAAAGTCTCCTCGGGGACAGTTTCTGCTTGCACCCCAGTCAGAGCCACCGAGAATGCCCATGTGGTGGGGTATGAATTACCCTGAGTTCCTCTGCATCCTATGAGCCCTTGGTACAAGAAAAGCAAGCGAAACTGGAGTCCTCTGAGTGGTGGGAGCTGGAAGCCAGAGGTACACACAAGCCCGGGCCAGCACTCTGGGCAGGGCTCAGTCCCTCCCTGACCACAAGCAGTGGGCTGGCCAGCAGCAGAGGACGGAGCTTGGGATCTCCCTCCCCGGGCTCCACCACCTCCCCTCACGGGGGAAAGGAAGCTAGAGTAGATATCTGACCTCTGATTCACCAGCCAGCAGGGCACGACCAGCAGAGGCTGAGAGGTGTCCTAACAGGGAGTGGCTGCCGGACCCTGAAGGGCAGCCTGCCGATGCTCAGGGAAAGAGCCCCGCCCCGCCCCGCCTCCCTGGCGCCCAGCTCTGCCCTCTGAGGGCCTCTGAGGGGCACAGCAGCCACTGTTTGTGTGTGGAGCAGATAGCCCCTTGCTCTTCCCAGCAGGGGTGAGGGGAGGGCTTGCTGCACTCTTCCCGCCCAGGCCCCTGGCCCCTGACTTACGTTTTTGTTCAGGAACTTGCCCTGGTATCTGTGGTTCAGGTGGATGAGCTCGGCCGCGCCCACCTGCTGGCCGTGCACCCAGGTGCCCACATACTTGCTGCCCGTCTCCGCGTAGAAGTAGGTCCCCTGCCCGTGCCTGTGAAGATAAGGGGCCGCAGCGCGCTTGTCTCCGCATGCTCAAAGCCCTACGGTTTCTAGCCAGACGGTGGGGTGGAGGCCGGCTGCAGCTAAGTCGGCTGCTGTGTCCCATGAAGGACGCCTCCTGCGCCACTGGCAGGCACACAGAGGCTGGCTGGCTGCCAGGCTCAGGCAGAGTGGGAGCTGGGGCTCTGTCCCCTGCATGGGTCGGTGAGGGATCCGCATGCTCTGTCCCCACTAAGGAGCCACCCCAGCCCCTTGGGCCACACCTGCTTGGCGACACCCCCGCCGGGCACACCCGCCTGGAAGCGCCTGGGGGAGGCCCTGAATGGCATTTGAGGGCTTCGCTCTCTAGCAAGTGGGAGCCAACAGAGGCTGCCACTCTCACTCCATGAACAGCTTTGCTGGGAGAGGAGGCCAGACCTTTGGTGAGCGAGCCACTCCCCGGTGTAGGTGTCATTGTTGACGTAGTAGTACACGCCGTGCCCGTGCCTCTGGTCATCTGCCCACTCCCCTGGAAGGGACGGCACAAAAGCCAGCCTGGTGAGGAGGGAAGGGGCCAGCACCGTGAGCCCCAGCAGCGCGCTCAGGAAATTCAATGGCAGGGGCAGCTCTCACCTGTCTGTCTGTGACCTCCCTCCACCCCTCCGGTGCCCACTGGCACCAAGGCTGAGCCACCCTGCAGGGTGAGAGGCAGGGGGAGCAGGGTCCCCGGGGCATAGGTGGCTGTGCACAGACAGGGGCACCAAAATGTATGGTGTTTAAGTTTAAAATTTTATTACAGTAAAAGATACATCGTGGGCCCCACGCATGGTGCCAGAGGTCCTGTAAGTCAGAAGCAGCCTTCGCTGGTTAACTTTCACATTAGAATCTTCCAAAAATCCATATTCTGGGTATCTTAGAGAAATACTGTATATTTTGTTCAAATTTATCAATATCTACACTAAAATTGGAAGCGACTGCAGTGTGATGAGGCTCACAGAACTGGGACAGGATTTCCTACAGGCCTAAACTAAACTGTTCAAAGCCTGCCGAGACAGGGAAGGACACAGATGCCGTCTCTGCCAGGGGAGCAGGAGCCCTGTCCCCCCCGTCTCGGGATCAGAGTCCCCACCTGCAGGCTTTGCTTGCCATCTGTTGTTCCTGGGTCTCATTCTGACCTGGACGATCAAGGCTCTGCTTGGATAATTGTCCCTGAGGGGTCTCCAGCCCCGACTACCGGATGTGGGAACCTTTAAGAGGTGGGACCTTGTGGGAGGAATGCTGTCACTGGGGGTGGGGACCGGGCCCTCCTCATCCTCGTTGGTTCCCTCTGCCAGGAGGTGAGCAGTTCAGCTGCCAGGAGTTCCTGCACCACGGACAGAAACCTCCGAAGTAAACCTTCCCTCCTTTAAGGTGATCATCGATGATACTTGTCACAGGGATGGAAAGATGACGCCAGAGCATAGCTTGCTGGTAAAGAATGTGTCACCCGCATAAAGAAGTGTGTGGCACACACCTGTATTCTCAGCCACTTAGGAGGCTGAGGCAGGAGGATTGCAAGTTGGAGGCTAGCCTGGGCAACTTAGCAAGACTTTGTCTCAAAGTGACATAAAAAGGGCTGGGGCACAGCTTAGTGGCAGCGGGCTTGCCTGCATGTGCAGGGACCCTGGCCCTGTCCCCAGGGCTGTGGGAAAGAAAAGTGGTGCTGTCACTTGTGGTCCTCCATGATCCCTGTGGACGTTCGCTGCACTCTCCCTGGTAACCAGGCACTGACCCACTCCATCTTCAGAAGCCGAGACATGGGGAGGAAAAGTCACCCACACACGGTCACAAGGTCACAACTTTTGGCACTGCAGTCTGAAGCTGGAGTCACAGATCTTGGATGTAGATGGACAAGGTATCATTTCCCCAAGCGGGGGACAGGAAGCCCGGAACACAGGCTTCTTCAGACGGTGCTGGGGTTCACAGCCGCTGCCCACGGGCTCTCCTGCCAGGGGAAGGGATGGACTGCCGTCATCACAGCAGGGGCAGCGAGGCCCAGAAGGGTGTGGCTCTGGGGAAGAAGGTGAAGGAGCCCTCCTAGGGCCTGCCCTCCATAACAGAAGTGGGACAGAGATGGGAAAGCCAGCTGAGCAAATGAAGGAACCACTAGGTTTGAAGAAACAGTGCATCCACGTGAAGAGCAAGGGCAATCTAAGAGAAACAGAGGCACAGAGCCATGAGTCCAGGCCTCGCCCCAGGTCTGGGTCCAGAACTGGGCTCCCAGGAGAGTAAGCACTGGCCCCAGGGACAGCCACGTTTCCCACTCTAGTTAATTAACCAGTTAGCTAGTTAACTACAAGGCTTTCTGGCTTTCCTGTCAGCCCTGTGAACACAGGCACACAGTTTGCATTTGTTGAATGACGGACTAATCTTGAGAAATTTAAGCTTTCGAATACTTCTACATCCACAGATAAGTTCAGAGATAAAAACCTCTGCCACATTAAAAAAAAAAACATGTTTTGGGATAATATTTTACCTTCATATCTTGATCCATCTGGATATATAAAAATGCCTTGACCATGCTTTTTATTTTTAAGATATTGTCCAGTGTACCGGGCACCATTTTTAAACTTGTAGATCCCCTGAAATACATCGAGGACATCATTGAGTATGTGATTGAATCGCAGATTTGCTAACAGAGAACGAAACACAAAGAAGCCACCCTCCCACATCGCTAGGCTGACCTGGCCACTCCTTTGCCCGAATTCGTAGCTGCCTTCGTACACATCCCCGTTGGGCAGCCGGGCTCTGCCCTGTCCGTGCCGCTCGCCGGCCTCATTTCGCTCCCCTTCGTACTCCTGGGGAGAAGGGTCAAGGTCACCACGGCTCAGGCATCAAGTGCAGACCCAGGTCCGGTGGGAGCCCCAATCCTGGCGCTACACACAGTGGCCCCACGGCACAGGTGAGGCGGGTAACCATGAGCCCACACAGCAGGGGTGTGTGTGTGTGTGTGTGTGTGTGTGTGTGTGTCCTCTTCACGAAGCTCCTCTCAGGCCCTCCAACATCTGAGCCTACAATTTATGATGCACAACCTCAAGGGAAAACCACGATCAGCCACGTGTGAGGAATTCAACTGGCTGTGCTGGGAGGCCCCGCTGACAGTAGCCTGCAGCAGGCAGGACAGGTCAAGCGGGCCTGTCTACTTCCTCCACCAACAGGTCCAGTCAGAAGCAGTTCCTCCTGCGGTGCCCCCTGGGGTGTCTGTTCCTGAGAAGACCTTTGTCCTGCAGGCAAGGAGAGAGTGCTGGGCATACAAGGGCCCCACTGCTCCTAGCTCAGCTTACTTTTTATCTACTGCAGAGGCCCTATCAAGAAACTCGAGGTTCAAACACTCACAGCCCGACCTATCGTGAAGGTCAGTTGGGCCGGAGGTGTAGCTCAGCAGTAGAGTGCTTGTCCAGCAGGCCCCAGTGTTTCAGACCCAGTGTCGGACTGTTATCTCAGCCATGTGGGGAGGGGAGTGTAAGACACAAAGATCACTTGACAGCAGGCGTTTGAGACCAGTCTGGGCCATATAGCAAGACCTCAGCTCAAGTAAACAAAAGTTTTTCAAAGTTCAATGAAAAATATAATGCTAGTTTACTTGCGATTTTCCAATGCTTATCACCATGAGTGTAGAATACGAATAATGAGTAATAAAATGAGCCCGGTGTGGTGGTGTGGGTCTGTAATCCCAGCACTAGAGAGGGTGAGGCAGGACAAACAAAAAGTAATAAAATGGCCAAAGAATACAGTAATGACAACGTGGGTAGTTTAAGGCATCATGTTGGATACCTTAAACATATACAATAACGTGTATTTTATGAGTTAAAACTAAAACCGCCATGGAATTGGATGCGTAGATTTATTACAAGTATGACTGTATTCGTATGCATAGAGGTGAAGGGCTCAGACAGAAACAGCTCTGTTTCACCTGGAAATTCCTGCCTGGGCTACAAGTGGTGAAAACGTGTGGCCTCATGGACTAGATTCGGGGTGAGTCTAAACCAAAATGTTCAGCGGCCCCCTCCCCTCCGGCTCGGAGAGGCTCCAGTGCCCAACCCTGAGCTCCCCCGAGTGGCTGCAGATGAAAGAAACCCTTGGTCTAAGCGGTCCCAAATGTGGCCTGAACTTCAAACTTATGGGCCCCAAAGTTACAATCTAGTTTCGTCCTTTGAGGATACCAAGTAGAAAGCTCACAGGGCAAGGATTGTAGGTTGGATTCAGGAAGCAGACCCTGAATAAAGGACCCGAAAGGCAGTTAAGCAAGGGCGAAGTCTCGATGAAGTACAAGCCTCAGATTAACTGCAGAAGGGGTCTGGGGCGGGTTCCGCTGCAGCTCGCCCTGGTCCTCCCACGGAGCACTGGCTGTCAGGGAGCCAGGAGTGGGCCCCAGGCACTTCCGGCTCCGCAGTGGCCTGTTAGTTCCAGGGTACACAGGGAGAAGCTGGACAGGCACCGGCCACCTCACGGAGGAGCTGCTTGATTCTTCTGTTGAGTCTGAAACTACCCTAACTCCTGGCCTGCCCATCCGCCTGGGATCCCAGCCCTCAGGCTCCCGGAGGAATTGCTCTCAGGGTAAACGAACGCAGGGGAAGCCTCTCTGCCCCGTGCGTCCCCTGCCTCCCCTCTGCTGACTCAGAGGGGTCACTCCTCGGCCCGGGTCAGCTGGCGGGTACAAGCGCGCGGCCGAGCCAGGCCTCCTAGGGACAGACGTCTCCGGGCCCTCACTCTCCAGAGCCGGGCTTGCCTGCCGGGAAGCAGCTTTAGCCTCCACCTCACTCCTGGAGGAGCAGGGCTCAAATTACCGCCTGGGAGGAGCGGCGAAGTCCCCCCAGGGCAGCTCCCAAGGGGAGGAGGGGAAGCCACAGCCCCCGCCTGGAATCTTCGCCTTTAAATGGGAGGAGGGGGGGAGCGAGGGCGCGCAAGGCGGGCGGCTCCGGACGTCACTGCGCCTCACCTTTCGCGGTCCACTGGAGGACGCCGCGCCTCGGGGTGCGGCCGCGCGGTCCTGTCCCGGCTGGGCAGCGGCTCCTTTTCCGTCCCCGCCTCTGCGCCCCCAATCCGACCCCGGAGCCGCGCACCCCAGCAGGAGCGCTCACCCCAAGATTGTCCTCTCCCTCCTCCTCCAGCTCCTCGGAGCCCAGATCCGACATGGTCTCCTCTCAGCCTAGGTCCCAGTCGCCACGTCCCTAGCAGGTAAGTACCCGCCACCTCCTCCGGTGCGTCCACCGTCTCCATGGAGACCGGTCGCCCCCCCATCGCGGCCGGGAAGGGGCGGGGCGAGAGGCGCGGGGAGGAGCCAGTGGTAGAGCTGGCGTGCTGCCCTGGCAAGGGGAAGGGCGCGTGGACCAATCATGGACCGGAAGAGGGCGTGGCCAAAAGCACAGAGGAGGAGCCAGGAGTGGCCCTGGGATACAGGGGTACTGCCTAGCAACGGAAGGGCACGTTGACCAATCACGGCCCAGGAGGAGGAAGGGGCAGGGCCTGGGTCGGCCTAGCTCCGCCTTCGGCCTAACCTGGACACCGCGCGCGCAGACAAATCAACCCAACCCCAAGTGTCCCAAACGTCCCTTTCCCCACTTGTATGCACCGGCCCGTGCCGTACCCTCTCCTTGGAACGCCTGCCTTCCAGGCTCTGCGACCAGAAATCACTGGCTAAGGAAGCTCCTTCACAAAATAGCTTCAGAGTGAGAATCAAGGCGCCCTTGTGGAGGGAGAGAGGAATAGGATTTGGAGAGAGAGGAAGTCTTCGACTGTATCCCATCGTTAATGGTCTGAGTGTGACAAAATGTAAAATTTAAAGTGACAATTTTTTCAAATATTTAACAAGTTAAAATGCTACATAAGCTGGGAGTGGTGGCACATGCTTGTAATCCCAGCACTCAGGAGGCTGAGGCAGGAGGATTGCCATGAGTTCAAGGCCAGCCTGAGCTACATAGCAAGACCTTGTTTCAAAAATCCAAAACAAAACAAAAAAGCTACATATGCAAGGTATACAATGTAGTGATTTGATATAGATATACTTTGTATACTGATTACCACAAATGAGCACATCCGTCACCTCCCACAGTAACTATCTGTGTGTATGAGTGTGTGTTTGTGTGTGGGGGGGTGAGAACACTTAAAATCTCCTCCTCAAATTTCAAGTAAACAAGACACTAACATTCACAGCAGTCACCATGTTACCTATCTGATTCCCAGAGCTTATTCATGTATTGTGTAACCAAAGCTTATACTCTTCCACCAACATCTCTGTTCCTCCATGCCCCAGCCCTGGTGACAACCACTCCACTCTCTGCTTCTGCAAGTGTGACTCTTTTGCATTCCACAGTGCTATGGTTTGAATGTCTTCTTCCAACAGCAGGTGTGACCAGTGTGATAGCATGTTGGCCAGCTTTCTGTCACTGTGACAAAATACCTGAGGTGATCGATACAGGGAGAAAAGGTTTATTTTGGCTCACAGTTTCAGAGCTTTCTGTCTGTGGTTGGTTGGCTTCTTGCTTTTGGGCCTGTGGCAAATGTGCTACATCATCATGAGCTCACACCATGGCAGCTGGAAGTGAAAGACAGAAAGGAGCCAACGTTCCAATGTCCCCTTCAAGGCCACGCCCCCGTAACCTAGCTTCCTCCTGCTAGGCTCCACCTCTTAACAGTTCCACACCCCCCCAAGAGTGTCCCAGGCTAGCAAGCAAGCCTTCAGCACATGGCCTTCAGGGGAAACTCACTCATAACACACGGTGTTGGAAGGAGGCCTTTAAGGGGTGACTGGGCCACCAGGGCCTCTGCCTTGTGAATGGGATTCAGGCTGTGGTAAGGAGGCTGCACACAGCATCCTGCTATCTTGCTTTTCTGCCTTGTAAGGACAGAGCAAGTGTCCTGGTTACCCTTTCGCCTTTCCCCATATGAGGACACCACAAGAAAACCCTCATGACAGGGTCTTGTCTTAATCTCAGGCTTCCTGGCCTCCACAGTGATGAGAGAATAACCTTCTCCTCTTACACATCACCCACTCGTTTGTTACAGCAGCACCCGTGGGCAGGCATGCACACAGAGGTGAGATCGCACGTATTTGACTTCCTGGCCTGGCCTATGTGACTACCATCCTGCCCTCCAGGTCCAGAGAGGGTCGGCAAATGATAGGATTTTCTGTTTTGTTTTGGTTTGGTTTTTCAACCAAGTAGTATTCACATACACACAGTATCATTTTCTTTGCTCGTCAGCTGATGGACACTCATTGTTTCTCCACCTTGGCCGCCATGAACAGTGCTGCTTTGGACACGGGAGAGCAGGCATCTCTTCAGCACAGGGTTCAGTTCCTGTGGATATAAGCCCAGAAGTGGGATTGCTGGGCTGTGTGACCATTCCAGTTTTAAGTTTATTTTGCTGTACTGGGGATTCAGCCCAAGGCTCTGTGCATGCTAGGCACGTACTCTCCCACTGAGCTACATCCCCAACCTTTTATTCCTCTATTTTTAACTTTTTAAGGAACATCTGCATTGCTTTCCATGGCGGGCTTGTTGGATTAGTATATATTGACCAGATTCTGCTGTATTTGAAATTTTTTGTCCTAAGCACTGGGCATCGCCCCCCAGCCACTCCTGTGGCTCCGTCAGAAGGGCTCACTGTCAATGCCCATGGCGCCTTAACCCATCCTTACCACAGGCACCAAGTCCTGTCTCCTGCGGCAGGCGTCCGGGTGCTCATCTGGCTTTCCGACACCCAGGAGCCGCGCCAGATTCGCCTGGCTCCCACACAGCACCTAGAGGAATATTTGCACATAGTAGCTGCTCAAGCAAAAGCCCAAAACCCAGTGCATATGGCCTCAGAGGTCCCTGGTACCATGACAGCAATATTGTAGGCATCTTTCTTCCTGTATCAGTTTTACTTAAAAGCGTCTATTTTTGCCTGTAAAACTATAGACCGTCCAGATGAAAACAAAGGTTGTTTATTCAGAGCTTGCAATTGCAAGGGAGCCAGTGAGCATCATTGTGTGTTGGGAAGGCAGAGGCAGAGGGGTGGGAAAGCTTGAGAGTGGAAGGGGAGGCTTCAGAAGCTGTGCCCTGTGTGGGGGAGCTGCAAGCCCTCCACCTAGAGAAGGGCACCCCATGCCCAAGAGGAGTGCCTGTTTCTCTCTCTGGTTTGTGCTGAGTTGGAAATGGGGATAGAGAGGAGGAAAATTGCCAGTTATTGGTCAAGTCCTGGCCATTTTGGTGGTTACTGGGTTACTGTCCAGCTTCCTAAAAGCCTGACTTAAGGCAGGCCGGTCCCCAGGGCTAGTTCTGTGGACACGGGCAAGTGTCCTGGTCTGTTTCTGTGTCTGAGCTCTGTTCGGATTCATGCTCTGGCTGTTGTATGTCCAGCCAAGCGTGTGTTTTTTCAAATTATACAAATTACTGTGTTTCATCTGAAAATATCGTATGGTTCTTCCTGTTGCTTTTGAAATGTAACACCTTAAATAATGATAACCTGATCATTTTATCCTATGAATTTAAACGTTCCAAAACACTGATCCAAATGGAGAGAAAATAGGTCCTAGAGAACACTGTTTGGTGAAACTGTTACCTAAGGAGAGCCACGAGGCCCATGCTCTAATTCTGGGTTCCCATGGCTTTTGGACTTTGGTGACCTCAAGCAAATCTCCTGCCCTCTGAGCCTCAGTTTTCTATTCTGTAAATGAAGGAGAATAAGCTCTTCAAATCTCCAAAGGGCTGCTGTGGTGATCAAAGATGATATTTTGTCAACCTATTGTTATTTGCTATCCACAAAGAAATCGCCTATCAGCTACATAAAGCTCCCTTCAAACCCCCCTGTTGCATTTGTCATTGTGGTGGTGGCTAAATACACATAGGCCTTTAGTCTCACGAGCAACACCACAGGTGCCAAAATCCACCGCAGACCCTCCACTGCATACCTTCCTTGCGGAGTTTTCTCTCAAAAACAATACCATGTAAAACCTCGCAATCTGACCCAAATCATCAGGCCCAAATGTATCACTTACAGAATAGACATTACAAGCAAATTGACACCCAAGACCCTAAGGTGATATCATTTTTAATTGCAAATATAAAAACATTATAAACACCCAAATTTAATGGCTTCCCATGTGGGAAAAAGTGAGGCATTGGAGCTGACAGATGATCATCATTTTCTTCTTTCTACTTGTTGGCAGTTTCCATACTCACTACAATTGAGCAGTCTTCTTTTTATAATAAAATGTCAAAAGTGTTTTAAATGTTAGAAATCTGGAATGGTAATATAATCAAGTATATGCAAATAAATGTTAGCTTTTGGCATATAAAAATAAATGTCAGAAATTCCACTTTCCAGTTGGCTCTAACATTGACAGGAACTAATGTTTGCCAAGTTCTGACCCTCTGCAGGCACGGTGTTAAGCATTTTCTATGTGTTGTCTTATTAAATCCTTGCCATCTTATAAAATCCCCATTGTACAGCTAAGGAAAGGGAGTGAGAGAGATAAGGTCACTGCCAAGACCCGGCAGTGGGCTCAATTGAAACCGAGCTGCCTAATTCAAGAGTTATTGCTGCAAACTCCAGACCTCTGATTTAAAGCAGTAACTATGGCTTTCTGGGGGTGACCTAAAACCATCTATCAAGCCAAGAACCCCTGGCTCAATCAGTCTTCCACTGAGAACTCCAGAAAATGGCTTAACCAAGCTGTTGTTAGGTAAACGCTGTCTGGGAAATACTGTAAGAGAAGCTAGCACCTAGCCATGGTACCACTGTAAGAGAAGCTAGCACCTAGCCATGGTGCCACTGAATCCTAAGCCTTACTATTTGATTTAGGTCCCATACAAATCAGCCAGGGACCCAGACCCTCAGTCTTTTCACCTACAGCAGTTTCACCACACTGCTGGTTTAGCAATTATCCAAATAAAAAAGGCAAGGTAAAGTAAACCACAGGCCTAGCCTCCGACACCTGCAGCAGCAACTGGACTAGACCCCCAATCCCTTTCAGGCAACCCGTGGCACCTGCAGAGCTGGGGGAAGGTCTGGCAGAGCCTCCCCAGCACCTCTGGCACCACCCCCTAATCTGGAAGTGCTTGGCGATCATAGAAGCTTTACCCTGGGACTCTAATCATGCCCCAGCAAGCCAATCCCATCATCCCATGGGTCCTTCCCATCATTCCATGGGCCCACCCTATCATCCTCCAGCAAGCCAGTCCCACCATCCCATTGGCCCTTCCCATAATCCCCCAGTGGGCCCTTCCCATCATCCCCAGCAGGGAGGAGAATCCACCTGATAGACCTTCCAGAGTAGGGTAGACAGAGAGTGTGCTCATGGTTCTGACCCCTTTCCCAGTAAGAAATCATTTCTTTCTACTTGGCCCCCTCCAAGGGAATGGGTAGCAAGTGAAGGAAGGGAGAGAGGCTCTGTGAGCCTGGTGGTTGCCATGGCACCCGACCAAGTCCTTGCCTGTGTGTCCCCTCCAGGCTCTCCAGGACAACTGGAGAAAAGGCCTGAAGAACTGAGGAGTGTCAGAAAAAAGCCAAAACAGGTTTTCTGTTTGTTCAAGTTTGTTTAAGTTGTGGCAACTCCTCCAATAAAAAGCAATAAAATAAATTCAGATCCCTCTTAACTATGGAAGCGTGAGTTTGTTTAAGATCATTGTGCTCTGGTAAATTTAACAATTTATACAGCTATAAGCATAACATATAGCTAATAAGTAAAATTACATAGACATTTTTCTATCCATGTGTAGAACTGAAAAAAAAAATTTTATAGCGTTTTTGTAGTATCAACATTGTCATTTTGTCATTTTGAGTCAGACCCAGAGTTGGAGTCCTGATGACACTTTCTCTTTCTAAAATCAGTTTATTAATCTGTAAAATATGGATAATGGTATAACTGCCCTTTCAGGGCTGCTATGAGATCTAAATAAGATATGTACTGCCTAGTACACAGTAAAGCGCTTAGTGAATGTCAGCCTATCACCCTTAATTATACTGTTGTTATCTTAGTAGGTTAAGAGTCTTCGGTCCTCTATCCGCAGGTCTCTGGGGGAGTTTTAGCTCCAGTTTCTCTTAATCATATTCAGCTGTCTTTCTTCCATGCAGCATTTCACAAGCCCAAAAGCAATTCAGCCAGGTCATTGTGACAATAGTAAATTAGTCTGTGGTGAACAGATTACACATTATGGCCATATTCATGTATGGACAGGTGGATTCATAAGTGCAAGTCGGTTATGTTAGCAGTTTGGGGATTATACCACCAGTAAAATTGGCAGCCAACAAGGAAGAAATAACCAGGTACACACACCTCCCTAAGGCATGCAGTTTAATGGAAAGATTTTTGATTTTCAGTGAGGGGATTGAGTCCAGGGCCTTTCACATGGTGGCCAAGTGCTGCACCACTGAGCTGGACCCCTGGCCCTAACAGAAGGATATGGAAGCATAGATGTCAAAAGAAAAATATGAATTATTTTCATCCCTGGAAGTGGGATTATTCGGTTAAGCCACAACCACTGAGGCAAGTAGTTTAGTGGAAGTCAGCCAGGGCGAAGACAGGAAATGCCAGAAAGTTGGGCACACTTGAATTTCATGTTGTGCAGCAACACAAGGATGTAGGACCCGGATGTAGTAAATGCTCAACTGTCGGAGATGCTTGTAGTTAGGTTTTAGTATCTTGTCCAGTATATGACACAGGCCTGAGAAATAAATATATTAAAAGACAGAACTAAGAAAGAGAAAGCAGGGCGCCAGGAAGACCAATGCCAGTGCAACCGACAAAGGCCCTGGCCAGTCCCAGGCACTGACTTTTATTGGCAATCAATTGGGGTAAAGGCAAGCCTCGTGCTGTTTCTATGGAAATGAATATAAACAAGGCTCATAAAGGACAAGACAAAGCATTTTTTAGTTAGGAACAGAATACACAAAATATATGGTTGTAATTAGAAAATTGTCCTTCTAGTCAGAAGGTTTGATTGTGGGAACAGAATTTGGGTGCGCGTTACTCTGACCTCGACACGTAAGCTTTGGCCAGAGTCACTCCTATAAACAAGCCCATGGTGGGGTTAGCTCTTCACAGCCTTTGGGCATCATCAACATTGCAGTCCTCTGCATCCAATCAACATGTTTATCAAAGTAAACGTTCGATGTTGCCAGGCATGATCGTGCATGCCTGTGATCCCAGCAGACGGGAGGCTGAGGCAGGAGCCAGCTCGGGCTACATGATCAGTTCAAGGGCAGCAAATACATCAAATGTCTGTCACTCTTCCCTGTTGTGGACATTCAGGATCGGCTCTGCCTTCCATGCTGCATACAGAGGATCCCAACCAGCATGGGAGTGGTGGTGGGAGATCGGGGGGCTCGGGGCCATCCCTCCAGGGCTAGGGGCGACTTGGGCTTTTGGAGAAAGGGCAGGGAAGGAGAAGACCAGCGGAGCAACAGGTGCACTGGTGCCCTGGTGTCCCAGCATGAGGTGCACCCTGCCCAACTTATAGGAAGGTCAGAGGATCCGATGAGATAAGAAGGATAAAAATGCTCTAGAAGTTTCTATGGAAACGTAATGTGTTTCCATGGAAATGGAATGTGTATATTTAGCTCAGGTTTCAAAGGCTGACATGACATTTGATACACATAAATGAACACATATGCCAGTATCATAGCCGAGTAACGTGGTGGACACCCGTGAACTGCACTGCCCGAACTGTATAGAGGAATGACTGAGTGAGCGAGTGAATGAATGAATGAATGAACGCACTGAGAGCATCTGAGTGCACCGACCTGAGTCCACATCTCAGATGCACCTCGGCAGGACTCGGCCTAGAGAACTGAGCGTTCCGAGCCACGAGGAGGAACATTGAGACTCAGGATAGATGGCACTGCCTCGCTTCCTACCTCCAGTGGCTGCCCAGCCACCCACACTGGCACCGAGTGTGCGACCCCTGCTGCCGAGCTGGGGGGGAGGGAGGTTGTTTTTCTCATATGCTCACTGGATCGGCAGAGCAGCCTCTCGCAGGGCCTTTAGTCTGTGTTTCCTGGATTATCTGGGTGCACATGCTTCATCTGCAGTTCACTGTTGTTAATTATCTGTATGGTTTTTCTACAGCTCACCTCATAGAGCTGCATATATTGCTCCCTTTTTCTGAGATGCAACTCCCATGTTTCTCTGCCTGTCGAACACCTTTCACAGCTTATCCAGGCAGAAGCATTCAGGGGATGCTTGTGTGGCTGCCACCAGCTGCTGCTTTCCATCCTCTGCTCGTTCCCATCCCCTCTCTGGAGTCCTGGCGGGGTGCTCGCCGTCAGCCTCCCTCTGGAAGCCACCCAGGGCTACACCCACAGATAGCGCCAAGCCTGGCACAGAGCAGATGCCCACATAACTGAAAACCACCGAATGTCCTTAGAAAAGTGGGACACACAGTAAAGTACACAAGAAAGCAAACACGACCCAGGATCGCCCCCCCCAGAGTGGCCACTGAGCACTGGCGTCCTGGTGTGAATCCTTCCAGGGTTTTTGATGAATGTACATTTTTACGAAATTCAAAAAATAATGTCTACCTTTAATTTAACATTATCATATACTTTATTTGGCACATGTAAACATGTACCCCAAGTGTTTTGTTTTGTTTGTTTGTTTAGCAAAACCTTTATTGGTACATTTTAGATATACATAATGATAACACTCCCTATAGGGAATTTGCACCTGTACAGGAGACATCCCACCTCTTCTTTTTTTCCCATTTCTCGTCATCAAGCCATCTCCTCTCCCTGTGTACAAAAGCTTTGTTTCCATTTTTTCCTTCTATTTTTACATTTTTTCCTATCCCTTCCTTCCTTTCCCCCTTGGCCCTCCCTGTTCCCCTTCCCATTTGAACATTTTCTTCCCATTTCCCAGTGTCTATTATACATTCCAGTCCTTATTTCCACTTTCGGTTTCTCACACCGGGGAAACAATGCTCACCACAAGTGTTTTAAAAACCAAATAATATTTCACTTTTAAGAATATATCCAGCCAGGGATTTAGCTCAGTGGTTCCGCCGCCTGCCTTGCAAGCACAAGGACCTGAGTTCAATCCCCAGTAACAACAACAACAAAAAAGACTATATCCAAATTATTTTGCCTTGCTGTTGAATGAAAGAATGGATGAAAATGTTTGACGCAGGTAGGATGTGTTACTTACGGAAATTGTACTCCACGTCATTTCTTCAAAGGACTCTTTTTTTTCGGGGGGGGGGGGGACCAGGGATTGAACTCGGGACCTTGCGCTTGCAAGGCAGGCCCTGGAACCACTGAGCTAAGTCCCTGGCCCTCCACATCATTTCTAAGACAACGCTTTGAGGGCCTCCTCATGGCAGTCATCCATTCGTGCCTTGCTCTCCTCCCGAGGCTCCGGCTCAGACTGGGCTGAGCCCCTTTCTCTCTCTCCCCAGCCCCGACTCTGATGACACTGAGTGGCCAGGACAAGCCTCTAAACACCATGGGCCAAAGCTGTCAGGAGGGCACATGAGTCATTTCTCTCTCCCTGCACACAGAGCTGAGCCAGGAAGGCTTTAAACTGGGCTGCAGTTTTAGGTTTCCCAGCACAAGCTCTGTGCCATCAGAGGACCGCCGTCCTGTGCCAGGATGAGAAGCCAACGGAAATCTTCTGTGGGCCAGGCTAGGCCTCGGGCACCCACATCCGAGTAATATAGGAGCAGCGGGTGCTGTTTATGACCAGGGCACAGCTTTTGAGTTCAGAGACCCTGAAAGAGCTTTCCCACAGAACAGAAGAAATGTAAAACATATGTACTTATTCAATAAGACAAGATTATTTCATTTAGATTGTGATTCAGCAGTGTATTCCTTTGATGACCTAGTTTCCTTAATATGTGCAAAATGTTGATTCATAAAATTACATATCCAAAAGTGCAAACTTTTTAAATCTAAAAGCTTTAAAATTTGAGTTTTGGGGTTTTTTAAAGTTAAAACTAGAAGTTTTGTAACACTTTAAGGATCTGGGGACTTTCAAGTTATGGGACTTGAAGCTTACCATAGATTTTTTTTTTTTTTTTGTACCGGGGATCGAACTCGAGTCCCTGTGCTTGTGCAGCAGGGGGTGAAACCACTGAGCTAAATCCCCAGCCCAGCTCACTGTAGTTTTGTGTCAACTTGATTGTAAGTCCCTGGGGACGGGGCCCCACCAGCCTCCTCTGCAGACAGGGACTGTGCTGCAGATCAAAGCGCACGGTGACCCTACTTCCGAGGAGAACCGAGCACAAAGCAGTAAGGCATGTCCCCGGCGACACAGGTGGGTGTGCCCATGTTGGCACTGCAGAGGCTCCAAGCTGTGACGATTCTGTCGCCTATCTGGTGGCTGAGCGAAGATGCTGGCGTCAGGCCTGGTTCGGTGTTGACGCGCCTCAGTTTATAGGGTGCTCCAGGGTGTTCTTGGGGTGTCCCTTCCTCTGCCATGGGGAGGGAGCCTACGGAGCAGCCACCGGGCTAGAGAAAGGCAACGGCAGGTACGGCAAAGACTGGCTGCCTGGGGCATCTTCGATCTCCAGTTTTCAAGGCTGATTATTTTCCAGCTAGGTCTTATTTCCAGGGAAACATGGTAGTGAGACCCTGACTCAAAAAACAAAACAAAAAAAGATGATCTTGAGTGATATTAAAGAAAATATATTCAAGTTGTATATATTACTGAGTCGTATAAGTCTTTTTATTTTTATTTATTAATTCTTGTGGTACTGGAGAGTGAACCCAGGACCTTTGCACTGAACTACACTCAGCCCTTTTAATTTTTTTGAGACAGGCTCTCACTGACTTGTGCAGGCTGAGATCGAACTTGTGATCCTTCTGCCTCAGCCTCCCAGAGGGCTGAGGCTGTAGGTGTGTGCCACCACTCCTGGACACCAGCCTGTTTTTGGAAAGGATTTCAGTGACAAGGGTTAAAAACAAATGGTCTCAACCACAGGCATTAAAGCAATAAGTGTGGCAGAGGGGTTGGTGCCCAGACGCGCCAGGCTCAGCCTTCGGTGTGCACAGTGAGTCCTGAGTGTGGGCTGGGGACAGGTGTCACTGGCCACCACCCCCACCCCACCCCCCGGCGAGTAGAGGGCTCAGAGCCTCACCATCCAGGGCCGTCCTTCTCCACACTCAAGACAGCTGGGAAAGGTGGGCAGCCCTGGCCGGACCGGAAGCCCTGGCCAGACCGGAAGTTTGGGGCAGAGGGTCCGGGGCTCTCAGCACTTGTGTGAGATGCAAGCGTCCTCTCCCTAAGCGATCAGATACGGGCCCGGAGGAGCACAGAAGGATTTCAGTGAGTGACCCAGGGCAGGCGAGGGGTCATTTTGTTTCCATGGACTGGGCCCCCAGGACCCGCAGGCCTAGGACACAGAGGAATTTACAGCAGGCAGGTAAAAAGTCAGGCCTGGGCGGAGCTCGCCACTGAGGGGTAGCCACCACTGCCCCCACCGCACTGAAGGGGTGTCCTCCTCGGCTGTGACTGGGGCCGACCCCCACACCCCGCTAAAGTCAGGATCCGGTTACTCCCCAAAGTCACTTGAGAGCTCTTTCGGTGAGCACTTCCCTTACCGGAGAAGCAGAAGAAAAACAAGAAAGACGTTCTGCTAGAAAGCATCGCCAAGGCGCCTTAGAAACAAGGAAATGTGCCCAGCCTATTTTGTACACATAGTTAATAAAATGGGCATTTGCAAAACCCTATCTCTCTCTCTCTCTCTCTCTCTCTCAAGAACATTTTTTTTGTTGTGCCGGTGATTTAGCTCAGTGGTTCTGCCACCTGCCTCAGAAGTGCAAGGTCCTGAGTTCGATTTCCGGTACCAAAAAAAATTTTTTTTGTTTTTAGTTCTTTGACACAGGATCTCAGTGTGTAGTCATCCATGCAGCCCAGGCTGGCCTTCAACTTGCAATTCTCCTGTCTCAGCCTGCAGCGTACTGGGATTACAGGCATGTGCCACCATACCTGGCCCACAGTGTCTAAGAATCCGTCACCAAAAAGCCGTCACCTAGGTTAGGCACAGCCTTCTTTCCTTTTATACGTTAACATTTCTTTTCATTTCAAAATAGTTTTCAGGTCAGATGGTTCTAAAAGGCACATAGAGCCATGAGCATCTGGGGCTGGCTCATCCCTTCAGCTCCCTTCTCACTCTCCAGCCATCTTCTACCCTTTCATTCTCATCTGCTGGACATTCCCTGGATTTTTCTACATAATACGGGTAGACTGCGTTTGTACGTCCAGTTTTAGGCCTCTCTAGTGGACGCCTTGTTTTGATATGAGACCTAGCTCTTTTCTGTCCCCTGCACTATCCCTAACTCAGTGGGGCCAACAGATTCACTGTGCTTAGGGTGAGCCGTGGGCACTGCTCCACCTGGTTAAAGTGGAGGGTGCTGGTGCCGGAGGCTTTCATACTGAATCAGCAAGGGAGGGTCCGGGGTCCTGCGGCTGGGGTGTGGCAGGGGCAGGGACAGTCGCCCCTCTGGGCTACTGAGGGACCAGGCCTGTGCGTGCTAAAGCTGGTGGCCAGAGTTGTCCCCGGGAGGCCGCAGCTCCCTGTCAGCAGGGCCGGCTGTCAGTCAGCTCTACCCGGCCTCTGGGGAGCAGCCTGCTCCCCGCCCCCGCTTACAGGACATCATCTGCCGGCCAAAATGAGCACTGCAGGAGCCCGGGAGAAGCAAAGAAAGACACAGGGGAAGTTTTCATGGCAGGGAACTTCCCAAATCGAGACGTAGAAATGTACATCCAGATGCAAGTCCCACAGAACCCAGAATGGACGAATCTGAAGAAATCTTCCCCAAGACACATTCTAACCAAACTCTCAGAAGTCAAAGACGAAAGAGAAGCTTTTAAAATAGCAAGAGAAGAGCGATTGTGACCTTCAGGGAAGCCACATTGGACTCTCAGCAGAAAGCCTGAGGCCTGGAAGGAGTAGAAGGTTGAGGTGCTGAAGGGAAAGCTTTCAGATCGAGGCTGTTACACTCAGTGAGGATGCCCTACAGAGATGAAGGACAAATAAAGATTTTCTTAGACAAAAACTGGGGCTCCTTCACCCCTAGACTTAGCTTATAAGCAACAATAAGAGGAGCCCTTCAAGTTAAAATAAAAAGATGATAACAACGCGAGAGCATGGAAGGTGTAGGTCTCTGTAAAAGTAAGAATACTATCAAATTCAAAATGCTCTAATACTGTAAAGCTGGTAGGTAAGCAATTTCACCTAGTGCAGAAGCTAAAAGTATTAAAAGATAGTGAGCTGCAACAATCTTTTAATGGATATACAGTGTATAAAAGACGTAATGGGACATTCATTACAAAATGTGGGTGAGGAAATAGTTAAAAGTGTAGAGTTTTTGTATGCTGTAAAAGTTATATTTTTATTAGCTTAAAATACACAGTTATAAGATGTATATCTCTCCTAAAAAGAATTATCACATCAGAACAGTACTAAGTCCTTATATATCAGTAATTACTTTAACTATAAATGAATTAAATTCTCCAGTGGAAAGATGTCAGTGAGCCATAGTGGCACATGCCTGTAATTTCAACATTCTGGGAGGCTGAGACAGGAGGATCTCAAGTTCAAACCCACCCTGGGCAACTCAGTGACTTAGTGAGAATCTGCCTCAAAATAAAAATAAAAATGGGCAGAGGGTATAGATCTGTGAGAAGATCCTCTGTTCAATCATCAGTACCAGAAAAAAACAAAGACATAAGTGGTTGAATAGATTTTTAAAACAGAACAAGACTAAACTATTTGCTGTCTTCAGGAGACTCACAGACTGAAAGTGAAGACACAGAAAAAAAAACACCTCATGCAGTGGCAACCAAAAGAGAACAGGAGTGGCTATACTTATATCAGAAAAAAACATAGTCTTTAAGTCAGAAACTGTCACAAGACTTCACTTGTCTTTTTAAATTCAACTTCCTTATTCATCTTTCTTTGTTCACTGAAACATTTTATGTCAAAAACTCTTATCATGAGAAAATGAAAAGCAGTGAATTCATGAAGAGGCTGTAACAAGTGTAAATATGTATGTGTCCAACATCAATCAGTGCTCCAAAATATGGAAAGCAAATATTAACAGCAGTTTTTAAGGGCGAAGTATACAGCAGCGTATTAATAGCCAGACTTCCTGAGTTCGATCCTCAGTACTGGGAAAAAAAATAATAATAATAGCTGGACTTTCAACAGTGGCTGGGTCACCCAGACTGATAGCACTAGAGTGACCCAAAGGACGTGGACGGGACCTCACGACTCCTGAGGGACACTCCACCTGCAGCAAGGGTATTTATTCTTTTTTCTCCAGACACGATAGACGTCTGTCAGGCCCCAAAGCACGGCCAGACGCATCTGAGAAGACTGGAATCTTATCAGCGTATCTTTTCTGGCCACAGTACATGGAAATAGAAGTCAGTCACAGGCGGAGATGTGGGGCTTAAACACACACTCCTGAACAACCAGTGGGTCGAAGAAGAAATCAGGGGCTGGGGATTTAGTTCAGTGGTTCCACTGCCTGCCTCGAAAACACAAGGTCCCAAGTTCAATCCCCAGTACCAAAAAAAAAAAACAACAAAAAAACACAAAGAAGAAATCAGAAAATACCTGGAGACCCACATACCTGACCGCAGGAAGCAGCCTGGGCGCCACTAGTGTGTAAATGTGCAAGAGCCTCAGGCCGGGAAGGCTGGCACAAGCCTGTCATCCCAGCCCTGGCCCTCCCCAGGGTGCCATGCAAACATAGTCATTTTTATCAGTGGGAAAACGTGAAAAAGCTCGGGAGACTGCCCTGTGTCACAGTGCGTCCTGTCCACCCCTGCCCCTGCCGAGCATGAGAACCTCCTGACCCCAGATGGAGCGAGATCCCTCCCAGCAGCTAAAGGGCCAGGAGATCTCAGAGCAGTGAGGACCCAGTGAGTCGCTGAGTGCAGGAAGGTTACTGAGCCAGCAACGCAGTGTCAGCTGGGTCACCAAAGCCTGGGCTCACCACCGTGGGGGTCAGGAAGGCCAAGGTGGAAACAGCGAAGGACAAAAAGTCCATGGGAACTGGAGAGTGGCCCTGAGACTTTGGGCATGAAGCCTGTCTTTGCCGAAGTGGCTCAGGCCCCCAGTGGCTCCCGAGCTCTTCAGGAGTTGGGTCTCATTGTTTTGTCTGGTTTTGATGGTGCTGGGGATTGAAGCCAGGGCCTTCACACTGAACTAAATCCCCAGTCTTTTAAAAATCTTTTTTTATTTTGAGGTAGGGTCTCCCTAAGTGGGCCTGGCTGGACTTAAACTTGTGCCCCTCCTGCCTCAGCCACCCAGAGTGCTGGGACCGCAGGTGTGTCCTGCCACATCCGCGATGAAGGTTGTTTTCCGGTCGACAAGGTCCTTTCTGCTCTGGAAGGGCCACTTGAAGCAGCTGAAAAGGTGGCTTTCACGAGGGAGCGCTTGCAAGGGAGGGGTCTGTTGCACAATCTTAGGGACAGCGAGCTGAGCAGAGCCCCTGACACTGACAGGGCGGGGAGACGCTGGAGAGGTGCGCCGCCGGAGCCACAGCGGGCTGCTTAGGGCTCGGCCGGATGAATGGGAAGGAGACGGGGAGGCTCAGGGCCGGGGCTTCCGGTGGCTGAGCCGCGCGGCGCTGGGTTCGAGGGCGCTGGGCAAAGCAGGCACCGCCTTCCTTCGGACCGCGCGGGCCCGGGAAGCAGAGGCCTCTCCGGCCCTGCGGAGAGGGAGCCTGGGGCGAGAGCACGCCGCCCGCTGCACCCGCGCCTTTCCAGCCGCCTCGTCCTCTGCCCGGGAAGTTCGTCGCTTCACTCGGCTCCTCCGGGAGTGCCGGGCTGGGCGGGCGCGGGCTCGGTCGAGGAGATAACGGGGCGGGGCGCGGGCGCGTGGCGGGAGAGCGGCGCCCCCGGCCGAGCGCGAAGGGCGGCGGGGCCTGGGCTCCAGGAAGTGGCGAGCAGGAAGCGCCTGCGGCCCGGGCCGGCGCAGGTGAGCCGGGGTCGCGCCCGCCGCACCTGCCGCCTCCCGCCGGGGCAGTGTGGGTGTCGCAGCCCGGGCGTGGAGGGCGGCCCCGGGCGAGGACCTGCACGCCTGGCCCGGGCGCCGCAACCGCGACCCAGGCTTGGGGCGGGTGGGGGGCGGCAGAGGCGCCGCCGGAGGGGCCCTCGCGGGTGTCCGCGCGCCGGGACGGGGGCGGGTCCTCTGACACCGCCAACCGCGCCGGCCGCGGGAGGAGCCGCTCGGAAGCCCTGGGGACCTGGGAGCCCAACACCCGGGCCTTCGGCTCATTCGGCTCATTCGCGAGCAGCTGGTCCCTGGAGCCGGGCCCCTGGCCAACGCGGTGACAGCGACCTCGGGTTATCAGGAAGGGTGGACAGTATCCCTCCTGCCCTCCCTGCCCTCAGCCCAGGCTCTGATTCTGGTGATCTGGCCGTTGGGTCTTTGGATTTGCATTTCGAGCCAAGATCGCTGGAAACTGCCTCCTGCCAGGTTTGAATTTCTAACAGGAATTGCAGAGCCTGCCTCTTCCTGGTGCGGGAGCTCACCGCCTGGAAGGTGCTGTCTGCTTGTCCCCTAATTTACCGAACTTACGAAACTTACGAGTGAGCTTGTGCCTTAGGGTCCCCTCGTTTCTTTATTCCCTGTGAGCCAGATGGAAAACCCAGGGACTGCAGTTCCACCCGCGGACGCGGACTCACACGGTGCTGCTCTGTGCTGACTCCCCGCGTGTGGTTTGTTCGTGTCAGGCAGTGGTGAAATTAGAACTCAGGCCCCTTTTTGTACCCTTCCTCTTTACGGGGGAATAGCACCTTTAAAGGCTTAGAAAGTGCTTACTCTAAAGAGCAAGCTGTATTCTTTCTCTCGATTTAAGAAAAGAAAATGCTTGAAACTTTTTTTCTAACTCATCTCTGTGTCTAAAATGGGGCCCAGTTTTTAAACGTTGCCCTTGAGTGGCTTTTTCAGCGTCTCTGTGGGCCGTTTTGGTCCGAAGAAAGGTGCTCGGCATTGCTCTGCTGTTGCTCTTTTCAGCCAATCCTTGGGGCACAGAGCCCAGCTGGGTGGTCAGAGCGGCCCGGAGTATGGGTTTCCCTCCGATCTTCATCTTACCCAAGCCTCGCCTGGGCTGTCTCGAACACGGGGCTGACCCGACTCTGTCCCCTGTGGAGGTGGCCAGGCCGCAGGAGCTGAAAGAGCAACTGTAAAAAGTCTTCCTGTGCTCGAGCAGCGAGCCTGTGGGCCTTTGCTGGGGACTTCGTGGAGGGGAGAGGTGCGGGGCGCAAACACAACTGGTGTGTGCTGGAGTGCCCGCCCGCGGCATCCGGGCTCCTGGTCTTTCTCCTGGGGGTGAGCACCAGGCTTCTGTCCTTGAGGGTGTCAGTGGGTCGCCCTTCAGGCCTGGGGTGTGGGCAGCCCCTGAGGACTTGGGGTACAGGGGGAGCCGACCAAGCCTGAAAGAAGCCGGGTTGGGGTGAGCTCCCACCCACACGTACTGCCAGGATCTGTGCATCTAACTGTGCCCACAGTTGGTGTGTAGTTTGCAGCGAAAGGAACCGATTGTTTTCATTTAAAATAATCAAAACCTTTTATTCCTGCTGTTTCTGGGCCTTCTGGGTCCATTTTTGAAGGTTTTGTAGCGCTGAAGTGAGGCTTGCGGGTGGTGATTTAGTTGATGGTGGTAGATCAGGTAGTAGACGCTTCCAGAGATTTGAATGTCGAGAGTGTTAGGCAGAGGAGCAACGTGAGGGACCATGCAGGCGTGGTACAAATGAACTTGGTCCTTGGCCCCAGACCTTGTTTCTCCAAGCAAGCCCTGCTAGTCTGCCTCGAGTATGGACTACACCCAGCCCCAGCCTCCGGCTTCCTGGGGATTATCGTTTTGTTTTCATAACAGTGTAGGTGCCACGGGGCCATGTGTCACGTTTTTAGCTGGGGAAGGTGAGGGAACCTGAAGTTGTGAAGCTGGCCTACGTTTCTCCAGCCCTAGGTCAGCCGTGGAATGAATCCCACTTGTTAAGCTCCCCTTTGGACCCTGGGCTGGGAAAGGCTTAGCTCTGGAGCTTCCGGGCCTCCACCTGGGTCTGGGCTGAGGGTGGGGCCTCTGGAGGGAAAAGCCCAACACAGAGCTTGCATTGTCTTGCAAATGTAGTGGGAAGAAGCTGGGTGTGGCGGCACACACCTGTAATCCCAGCACTCTGGGAGGCTGAGCCGGGGGGATTGCAAACTCAAGCCCAGCCCTAGGCAATTTAAGGATTTACAGTGACCTTGACACACACACACACACACACACACACACACACACACACACACACACACACACACACACACACACACACACACACACACACCCTCTCAAAGTAAATTAAAAAGAGGCTGAGGATGTAGCTTAGTGTAGAGACCCTGGGTTGGCCCTGAGGTTGAAGGGAGGACACACAGGTAGGAGTGTGCTTTGTGTCTGTTGCCAGGATCTAACCCCCAGGGCTTCCTGCCTGCTAGGCAAGCTCCCTGCCACTGAGCACCCCTGAGAGCTCTCTGGAGGAGGCCAGAGTGGGTGTGAGTAATGTTCTATTTCAGAAGACACCCTGACTTAGAAATATGAGCCACCAGGGGGGCTTTGGGACTGGACACCCGGGTGGCCCGGCCCTTTTTCAGCTCCTAGGCATCCCTCTGCTCCTTCCTGTACTGCTCAGTCTTCAGCCTAGACTTCACAGCAGGGCCTCCGAGGCCCCCCCCAGGTGTGTCACAGTTGCAAAGCCACTGTTCAGCACAGACTTGAGCTCCCACTTGTCCAGGTCCATGTGCCTCTCTGTCCCTGTGGCTCCAAGTGGCCCAGGCCCAGGGGCCAGGCCTGCTGGGATAGTTGGGCCCTGTGAATGCTGGGTGTCCTGTGGCTGGTTGCTGCTTGTTGGATGAGATGGTGACCCCCATTAGCACATCTTGCAGTACCACGCTCCTTGATCGCTGAGCACAGCAAGGAACAGCGCTTCCCGGGCCCAGCAGCGCCTGTGGCCTGCCCGCTCCCAGTCCTGGCACATCGCAAGGCCAGTGGGACCCGAGCCTCTCACTCCTGCCCTTCTCCCCACAGAGCCAGCACGGCCCTGCTCCGAAGAGGAGGCCGAGCCCCAGCAGGACCCTTCCCTTGGTGTCCCTGGCCTGAGCCAGTGCCGTGCTCTGAAGCCCACCTATGAGGCAGCTCGCTCAGTGACTGCAGGGCCGGGGCAGCAGCAACCTCCATGGCTCCACTCCCTGCCGGCATCCGCTTCATCGTCTCCTTCTCCAGGGATCAGTGGTGAGTCCGGGCACCCGTCCTCTGCGAGGGCTGTGTGGTAAGGGTCACCAGGGTGGCTTTGGTTCTGCAGTTTCACTGTAAAACATAGGTGACCCCCGACCCCCACCGTGACCCAGGCTATGGCCAAGGCGCCCTGGTCGTGGGTGTGGGCATCGGCAGGCAGCATTCAGACTTCTTTGCTGTCCTCGATGGTTTCTGTAATAATCGTGGTCCCTACAGAAAAATGACCACTGACTGCTAGAAGGATTATGAAACAGCTGGGTGGAATCAGCCAGTGACCCTGCGCACACCCTGAGTGGCCTGGCTGAGGCCACACTCTCACGGTTCAGTGCAGACCAGAACACTGCTTTCTGGCCTGAAGTCTGGGCAATCCTCCTCCTGCCTCAGCCTCCTGAGTGCTGGGAGTACAGGCGTGCACCATGACGTTCTCTCCTTGTCTGCTCTGAAACGCCTCACAGGTAGATCCAGCCACTGCACCCCCTCAGAGACAGAGGGCAGGGCAGAGTCTGCCGCTCTCTGTGGGGAAGGAGAAACTTCTACCCTTTTATGTTGAGTGCTGGGGCCTTGTGAATTAAACTGATGAAAGACAGATGCACAGATGACGGGCTCATCACGTGTGGGCATATGTGTATGTGAGGATGTACCAGGGCTGACCAGAAACACAGTAGAGTTTAAAAGTTTGTTACAGCTGGCCATGTGTCCTGCTCACAGTTCTCCTTCTCCCTTCCAAATTCCATCCCATGGTCCTTGCCGCTTTCTGCAGCAGCTCTGGAGTCCTCTTTCCTGAGTGTCTTCATGAGGTGTGATCAAAAATACAGTGACCTGGGCCGGGGATTTAGCTCAGTGGTTCTACCACCTGCCTCGAAAGCCCAAGGTCCTGAGTTCAATTCCCAATACCCGAAAAAAAAATACAGTGACCACTCCTGCTGAGCACCATCCAGCAGAAAGGCAGCTAATAGAAACATGATGCTGTGTCCTCATCTACTTTATTCACAGGATCTGGCACCGTGTGACTTCCGGCTCTTCCCCAAAGTCAAAATGACCATGACAGGGAAATGTTTTGAATCCATTCAGGACATCTAGGCAGCCAGAACAGCGCAGCTAAAGACTCCCAGGAAAGAGGGCTCCAGAGCCGCTGCAGGAAGTGGCCAGGACGGTGGGAGGAGTATGTTCAGAGTGAGGGGGAGGGTTCTGAGGGAGATTGATGGCAGTGTGTCTTTTACTGTAATAATTTTTTAAAAATGTAAACAATCACCAAGTTGTTTGATCACACCTGGTAAGTATGTACACACACATGTTGTTTTCTAAGCCTGTTGGGAGTGAGGAAGACAGACACACCCTTTTGTTTCTGAGTGTTTCTCTGTATTTCCTGTGAATGAGACATTCTCTGCAGCACTTGCCTAGCCTGTGTGAGGCCTTAGCTTCCATCCTCAGCACCAAAAACAAACAAACGAAGAAAGTATAACCATGGCATAAATATCATAATCAGGAAATTGAACAGCTATAATGGGCTGTTATCTAATCCAAAGGCCATATCTGTCAAATATCCAATAACAACTTCGATAGTGACTTTCCCCATGTCGGGATCCCATCCAGGTCTGTCCTGTGGGTTTCATCTTCTTTAACCTGGAACCACTCCTTGGCCTTTTCTGTCTCTTGTTTTGTTGTCTTGAGACAGGGTCTGGCTGTGTAGTTCAGGCTGGCCTTGAACTCACTATGTAGCCCAGGCTGGCTTCGAACTCAAATTTGGGGCATCCTTCCGCTTCAGCCTCTCTCACCTAGCTCTTGTGACCTTGACATTTTTTAACGGTTCTAGCCATTAATTTCATAGGGTGTCCCTCAGTTGGGATATGTCTGGTGTTTCCTTTGGATTGGATTCAGACTGCATTTTTGTCAGGAATCCCAGCAGAGAGGCAGCTTTCTCACTGATGGAGAGTAGCAGCAAATGCGGGAGTTGGGAGGTGCCGGTGTGGGTCTGGTGGTGTGGACCAGCACTGCAGGCCTCAGGGCGAGCCTGTGGAAGTAGGTAGAGAAGCAGATGCATACGGGGTAGGAGTACAGCCTGCTGAGAGGTCCTGGAGCAGCCGCCCCAGCCCGTGGAGCACATCCGGCCTCCCAGGTATGGGCTGGCAAGGGCCTGGGTCCTTGGAGATGCAGCCTTTGGCATCGCTGGCGGGGAAACACAAGTGAACCTGGAACATCTTGTGATGCCAGAACACAAGCAAGTGCTTCAAAACAAAGGGACTCTTGCTGGCCAAGTCTGGAACAGTGTGAGAGTTGATATCAGGCATCGATGCTGGGCCATGAAACAGGAAAAGGATCCAGTTTGTCCTCCCTGATCAGTACCTGTGTGGAAAGGCTTGGGGGGGGGGGTCCCTCCCGAAGGGGCGCTGTGGGGGAATCAGCCAGCCCCGAGGGCGGTGCCAGCCCACATAGCGAACGTAGCAGGTGTGCTCCTCGGAGACAGGGAGGGACAGCATTCCTCGTGACCTCAGACAGGCCCCACGCATCCCCTCCTCGGTTCCTCAGGCAGAAAGCTCAGTCCCACTGGGCAGATGACACCCGGCCGGTGTCTGGCAAGAAGTCTCACTGCATCTCTGTCTGGTTTCACAGATGCTAACTCCAGGCCAGCCCTGGTGTTTCCAGCCAGACCGGGTGCCTGGGATGAGACCACTGGCTCTGCCGAGCAGGCCGCTGCTGCTTGCCTGGGGCCTGAGTGGTCAGGGACACCTTGGCAGGGCGGGGGGGGGGGGTGCCAGGCTGGCTTCTCACTGTTGGGCACAATGCTTTGGGGGAGCTTGGGGTGAAATGCCTCAGCGGGCAACACTGCCAGGTGCGGAGCCCCGCTGGGTCAAAGGTGAGACCACTTGCTCTTCCTTGGACCTGCTTCCTACTCGGGAGTCTGAGTGTAACGTGAAACAAAATGGCAGCCCCCCCCCCCATTTCCTGCAGACCCTGCATCTTAACAACAGACAGTACTCCCTACAAGCTGGAGCCCAGAAGTCCAGGCTCAGTGTCCTCAGGGCCACACCCCTGCGGAGGCTCCTGGAGGGTCCTGCATCCCCCAGCCCCTGTGGCCACCATTCCCGGTGCAGCTGTCCCGCTGGCCCCGCCGCCGTCCCACCCGGCTGCCTCTCCATGGCTGTGCCCTCTCCTGCTCCCCTGAGGACACCATTGTTGGATTCAGGGCCCAGCCGAGTCCAGTGGCCTCACTTTAGCCAGTGACTCTTCACAGACCCGCTTCCCGAGTCAGGTTGAACTCTGGATTGCAGGCACACAGGAAACTCCGGAGGACCCTATTCAGCCCCATGCAGGATCGATAAAAAGAAGCAAGTAGCATCTGAAACTCTTGCTTCAGAAACAATAAAGGCAAGGAAGATAGGATTGCAGAGTGGCAAAGGCCCTCGGGAGGGTGGTTTCACTTGCTTCCCTGGGATAATCCCAGGGGAGGAAATCCGGAAGGAGGAAGCCGCTTGCTCAGGCACCCCCTGGTTGGGATGGCTGGTGGGCAGGGGAGCAGCTGCCAGCTCAGGCAGGGACCACACCTCCGGCCCCTGGCCCCTCCCGCCCCCACAAACCTCGTGAGAAAGAGGAGGTGAACTGGGAGGAAGGACGGATTTGGAAATGGAGAAAGTGGAGCCTAGGGATAGCAGCTAGGTGAAGACAGGTTCCACCCCAGCACCTGGAACGGCAGGGGTCCGGGTGCTCACCCTGCCTCTGGGCAGCTCTAGAGCACCCTGCGGCTGGCTGGCTCCTCCCTTCCCAAGGGCCCCTTCGCCCAGGGCCTGTCTGCATGGAGAGGGAAATGCAGGAGTTTGCAGGCAGTGCCCACCCTGTGTGTGCTCCAGGTGGTGGGCATCCCCTGAGGGGTCTCCCTCTGCCAGAGGACCAGGGCCCAGAGGGATGCCGGGCCCCACGGGAACAGGCCTTCTCCCCAGAACCCTGATGACCCTGGGTGCAGGGGATGTTGCACACTCAGCCCAAGGCCCCTGAGCACAGCCGCCAAGAGTGGGGTCCGATGCCCCCATGGACGGCACCCCCGGGCGGTGGGGCAGGCCCCCTCAGGTCTGCCAGGCGGTCGGTGCACGGCTTGGAGAGGGAGAGCCTGAGAGATGGGGAGCAGGGCCTGCTGCGAGTTTAGCGAGCGCCTGGTGAACTCCGAACACAGGGCCTGGGCCTTTGGTGTTCCCCAGTCCCCGAGCTCCAGTTTTCCCTCCAGGAAGGACGATCTTTATTACTTTAAATCTGGAGATGGGTGTTTGACCGCCAAGTGTGCTGGTGGCCAGGGAGGTGGCGCCCCAGGACTCTCGGACCGTCTGTGTGTTAGTCATAGACAGCGTCCCTCGATCAAGTGCCACAGCTGAAATGGAAGTGACCGGCATCCCTGTGGGCCTGGGAAGTCGCCCCAGCGTGCAGATCTCTGCTCTGACCTGGCTGGAGGCAGGGTGCTTCTCCTCACGGGGTCAGTGGCATGGCCACCTGCCCACCTTCGTCCGTGCTTCCGCCCAGGTATGCAGAGACAGCCAGGTGTAAACAGGGCCCAAAACGCTGGGCTAATGTCCTGTCAACTGGTCATCCTCCCTTGTCTGCCATGTGAACAGCTGTCTGCAGCTTCGGAGTCCCAAACTTCTCTTTGGTTGTAGTTTTTAATAAACAGCTATCGTATCTGGTCTCTGCCCGGTTCCTGGCACACACCTTCCGAAACCCCTGGAGTCCCCCAGCCTTGCATCCTTTGCATGCTCATGAGATGACGGAGCTGGGGCTCCTGGATCCCTTAGGATGGGGTGGGTTCCGGGGAACACCCGCAATTAGAAGGTTGGACCTTCCTGTCCCAGCCCCAAACCCAGCCAAACAGGCTGGGAGGCTTCTGGGGGTGGGGGGCTGGGCAGGCACTTGGAGGCACCTGGGGTGCGGCGGGTGCAGTGGCCAGCGCCTGTTCCATGTGCATTGTAACTAGTGGGTCCACTTCATTAAGTTTCCCTGGGCCCTGTGAGCCGCTCCCGCAGATCAGCTGAGCTCAGGGAAGACTGGGGGAGCCCCAGTTGTAGCCAGTCGATCAGAAGCATAAGTCACAACCACAGCCTGGGTCCTGCTTTTGGGCCCTGAAGTGGGGGCCATCCTGGGGCTGAGCCCTCAGCCTGTGGGATCCGCCGCTGCCTTCAGGGTTGAGCTGAATTATAGGACACCCCACCGCCATCCCTGGAGAATCGCCCAGTGTGGGGGGAGCGCGCGCATCTGCGGTAGAAGGCTTGTGTGCTGAGCGTGGGTATAGGAAAAAGTTGGTTTCTCCTCTTTGAGTTTCAACTTGGAGGCCCGGAAGGGTCGAATTTGTTCCTGTCCTGACATTGCACGATTCCATTAGAAGGAGTTTGTGAGCTGGTGTGAGGCCGTTGAAGCGTGGCCGCCCTGACACCAGCCGGTGCTCGTTTGTGTTTCAGGTACAGAGCCTTCATCTTCGCGCTGACCTATTTGCTGTATGCCAGCTTTCACTTATCTCGGAAGCCCATCAGCATAGTTAAGGTGAGAAATCAAACACACTCACTGTTCATCCTGCCCGTAACCCTGAGGAGAGAGTTTCCCTGAGACGCTGTAGGGAAGGCGGGTGGAAAGGTAAATGCAGAAAAAACGTTGTTAGGAATGAGCTGCTTTGCTGCTTCGGTTTCTCTTCAGACATGAGGAGTGTTAGAATTATAAAAGGTGTTATGATTTCAGAGGTTAACAGTTCCAGAATTCTCAAGCTTGCTAAAGTACTCATGATGTCTGGCGTGAATTTTCCCTCCAAGGATCCCCAGTCTTACGTGGGTCCCCACACCGCTCCGACTCTGACCTGAGCCTGCTGTGGGGGTGGCGCTCTGTGACCTGCAGAGCTTCAAGATGAGGGCCAGGAAGCTGCCGGACAGGTGTTTGGCCAGACGTGGACAGAGGAAGGCTGCCAGGGACAGTCCTCTAGCAGCCCGTCACAGCCAGGAAAGTCCTCTTAGCCTGTGGGCTTGGACAGCCTTTGACTCTACCATAGAAGGAACAAGGAAATCGTCCTGGCCCTGCTCGGCCCATTTACTGCTTGATTGCCCCCGGCTTACTTTCCAGCGGTTGGCGGGGAGCAGTTAGAATGGTGCCCTTGGTGGCGGAGCTTACTCCACACCAGGCTGTGGCTGACCATGGACAGCTGCCCTGCGGGCTCCCGGCCCCTCAGTCTACATCCTGCTCCCAGCAGCTGCAGTGGGTACAGAACCTGCACTGCTCAAAGATTCTGCAGTTCCTCCTTGACTCGCACTGCTGTGGGAATGTCTGCAGGCCTTTAAGAGTGTGGTTTTCAAGAGAGATTGGGTAGGAAAAGAGGTGGCAGCCCGGCCCGGGGACTCTGCCATCGGCACCGTAACCAGCCCTGGAAATGAAAGGCACTGGTTGCTCCCCGGATGACAGAGTATAAAAACAGAAGTGGCCTTCACAGAGGCCATAGTGGGTGCCTTGTGGGCCTGGAAAGGTGGGGTATTGGGTTGCGGGGCAGGGCTTGCCTGGATCCCTGTGAGACCCAGTCATCACTGCACAGCCGCCTGCCTGATGCCTGGGGCCCCCGGGTCAGATGTGGCGTGGAGGACGGGGCTGGCCCTGGAGGTCTCTGGGCCTTGATTCCATCTGATGACTCCCTTCGTAGTGACAGTACTGCTGCCCAGGGTCTGTATCTAATATACTCCCAAGGCAGCCCCAGGAGTGGGCTTGGGACTGGCAGGCTCAAGAGGCACCCTACAGGCCGGGCTCGCCCGGGTGGATTCTCCACGGTTCTTGCCCTTGCCCACTCTGCCCCAGGTCTCCAGGAGGTCCAGTCCCCTGACCGCCAGGTTTTCTCTGACACCCAGAGTTTCTGACCTGGCACTGGGTGTGGATTAGCTGTATGCTGAATCCTGTGGTCTTCCTTGCTTTATAAGACAGCTAAAAATAGCACACTGCATATGATAACTTAGACTTTATAATGCCTTATAATGCTTTCCCAAACTTTTGCTCATGCTACAAATGATAGAAATGGAACTGGAATCTAATGATTCATTTGGTCCAATGAGCAGTTTGGATGTTTATCTACAGGTTAGATTTTCTGGACTACTGTAAAATACAAAATACCTACTTAAAATCAATCACCAGGGGTTGAGAATCCTAAAATGATTCATGTTCTGTAATTCATTTATAGAATAACCCAGCCTATCAGATTTAATCACTGCTGGTTAATTTTATTTTTCTCTTATTTAAAGCAGTGACAACATAAACAGGATCAGCAGGAGGATGGTGTTGGGTGTGTGACCCTTTCCCATCTTCGCTGCCCGTGCAAAACCTCACCAGGGATTCTTTTTTGTTTGTTTGGTTTTGGTTTTGGGGGGTTTTTTGGTACCGGGGATTGAACTCAGTACCTTGCACTTGTGAGGCTGTTGTTTGTTTTTGAGACAGGGTCTTGCTCTGTAGTTTAGGCTGACCTTGAACTCACTATGCAGCCCAGGCTGGCCTTGAACTTGCTGCAACCCTTCTGCCTCAGCCTCCCAAGTGCTGGGATTACAGGCCTGCACCACCATGTCTGCCCGCCACTGATTCTTTTTAATTGAATAAAATATGGAAGTTTATGTGAAAGAGTGTACAGGAATTAATCACCAAGACAAATATGGAAAAGGATATTTTATGAAATGAAAAAGATTAATACATTCTTAAATACCATAATCAAAGTATAATAATCCATGGGAATAGACGAAATGGTCAGTAAAATGGAACAGAAAATACAAAGTGTTTGACAGATCACAGGAAGTATGGTTTATGTATGTATTTATTTTTGGTGCTGGGGATTGAACCCAGAGCCGTGCATATGCTAAGCACATGCTCCACCTCTGAGCTACAGCAAAAATTGGATGTTCATCTATAAGACAGAAAGCTTAATTCCCTATCTTGTAAAAATCAGTGGATGGATTAAGATTTAAATTTTTTTTTTTTTTGGTACTAGGGATTGAACTCGGGTCCTTGCACTTGTGCAGCGGGTGGCGAAACCACTGAGCTAAATCCCCAGCCCTAGATTTAAATGTATTTTGAGACAGGGTCTCACAGAATTGCCCTGGCTGGCCTCAAACTTGCGGTCTTCCTGCCTCAGCCTCCCAGAGTGTTGGGATTAGACTTATTCATAGTAAAAAGCACACAAGTCTTAAGCACCTGGCCTGACAAACCCTGGCCTGGGCATCTGGGCACCCATCACCAAGGCGAAGGTGTGGGTCCCTTCCAGCTCCCAGAAGGGCCCCCCTCCCCAGGAAACCAGGGGTCTCACCCCTGGCACCGTGGATTCGCTCGTCTGCCTCGGAACTGTGTACGGATGGAGCTGTGCCGTTTCTGTCCTTCATGTCCGGCTTCCTTTACTACATGTTAAGTTTCCTGGGCCCTCCTCCCCGCCATGTGCCCTGGGCCTACCACTGCTTTCCACTGTCACACAGCACTCCCTTGACAGAGTGGACCTGGTCCGGCGTAGGCAGGTGACCCAGGGACAGGCTCTCGGCTGGGAGCTGTGACAGCACGCTTGTACCAAGCGTCCTTCGCTGGCCACGGGAGGCTCTTGTCAGCTGTGTGTCCCCAGGACTGGCATGCGGGGCCCGATGTCACCTTCGAGGGGCCGCTGCCTGCCCCAGGCTGGCCTCTGACACTCTTCTGCCCTGTCCCCGTGCGCCCCAGGGTGAGCTCCACAAGCACTGCACCTCAGGGGATGGGGCCGGGCCCAGACCCAGCCACCAGAGTGACAGCGCCGGGCTCGCTGCCCCTCACCAGCTCCGGGACAACGGGAGCGCCTGCGGCTGGGCCCCGTTCGGTGAGTTGGCCATGGCCCCTTGGTCCAGGCGCCCTCGAGGCACAGAAGGCTCTGGGCCTTCTGACTCCGTCCCACACGTGAAGTCAGCTCTGTCCTGCCCCAAGTCTGCAGTGCTGTGCCCGGGGTCCCTGCCTGGCCCTGAGTCGGCTGCTCTGGTACTTGGGGGGCCTGCGGAAGACCGCCTGCATTGCGCATTTCTCAGACTTGGGAGTGAAGTAGGGGCTGCAAGGCAGAGCTCTGGACCAAGCCAGGGAAATGCTCAGACACACCCGCCCACCCGCCCGCCCTGAACACTGGGAATTGCTTGAAATCAACTGTCGACTCTCTTCCCTTTTGCAAAACATGTATTGCGTAGCCCTGCTGCAGAACGAAACAATACTGAGCTTTTCCTGTCCATTTTCAAACCCATGTAGATAAGGACAACTATCAGCAGCTGCTCGGGGCGCTGGACTACGCCTTCCTGTGTGCCTATGCCGTGGGGATGTACCTGAGGTAGGTGGCTGGGCCGGGCGGAAACTGTGTTTCTCTCCTCAGCTGGGCCGAGGTGCAGGGTGGCGAGCTGCACCATGTCCACAGGCAGGGCTCGGAGGGGGTTCAGGGTCCCCAGCGTGCTGATGGGACACAGACCCAAACACCTACCTCCTGCCATCTGACGGCAGGGACAGTGGACCAGTGTGTCGGATTCATCCCCAGCTGCCTGTGTGGCCCCGACAGCTCCAAGTCCAGTGCTGGTGGCCCTGTGCCACTCCAGGCAGACAGCTCGGTTTACACCCCGCTCTGCTGCTTGCCAGGCTTGGCAAGTGACCATGGGCAAGTGACCTCTCTGGGCCCACGTTTCCCTCGTTCCCCTTTGTGAAGTGGGGGCTGTGTGACTGTCATGGCAAGGACGAAGTGAGTTCATCCCCACAGGAGCCTGGCTGGCCCGTTCACAGCGCTGGCTGGCTGCGCTGGCACGTGGGGTCAGAGGACACGTTGGCTGGTGAGGCACTGGGGCTGTCAGTGCAGCGTGGGTGTAAGGAAGCTCCCAGGGGCAGGGGGTTTAGTCCAGAGGCTTCTGTCAGTGACAGAGATCTTCAGAGTGCTGAGGTGCCATGGGACCCTGTAAATGCTCCAGGCCCTCCCGGGATGTAGGACGACAACCTGGCCCTCCCAGCTCAGTGGCTGCTGGAGCTCGTGGCCCCTTTGTTTTTCAGGGTGCCCTGGCATAAGCCCATCTTGCGGCAGCACGTTGTGGCCTTTTCTGGGCCGGGTTTGAGTCGGCCTGCAAGCCCTGCACCCTGAGGTGGCATTTTTCTATGCCAGAGACCTCAGTCTTTCTGCATAGATAATCAGTGTACAAAGGCCCGAAGTGGGAATGTGCTTTTCTCAGTTTAAATCTGAACCTCAGCTGGGGGAGTTTGTCCTCTAGGGGACCTTAGGAATGCAGGGGACAGCTGGGGCAGGGGGTGCCGCTGGCATCTGGTGGGCAGCGACTAGGGTTGCTGCTAACTGTGCTGTGCCACCCAGGGGCGTCTCTCTCCAAAGAAGTGTCCAGGCCAAGATGTCGGTAGCGCATTTAGAAACCCGGGCCAGGGTAAATGCAGTGGCTTCGTTGTTGTCAGTGTGCATTAGCAAAGGCAATTGTGCAGGAGGTCATCGGTGAAGTCCCAGGTGTGAAGCCTGCAGTGCACAGACCACACCTGCCCAGCTGAGGCCTCTGGGTGACCCCTGGTGTGGCGGCTGCAGAGCTCACTTGGGTGGCTGCTGCGGGAGGGGAGGGCTCCACACAGTGCTGATTCCTCGTGTCTCGTGAAGTCCTGGGCCGTGGGCACAGCCTGCGTCATGCTGGCTGGGCCCGGCAGGTGTGGCTCTGATTGGGTCCCTGCATTAGTCTGAGGTAATGTGGCATGGTGTCCATTCCGTTAGACTTGTACTTTGTTTCTTGTGTCTTACTTTTTTTTTTGAGACAGGGTCTCTCTGTGTAGCCCAGGCTGGCCTGCAACCCATGGGAATCCTCGTGCCTCAGCCTACTGAGTGCTGAGGTTACCGCACCCAGCCAGATCTGTGCTTTGAAACCTTCAGGTAGAGGTCAGACAGGGTCCCAGGCCTGGGTGGCAAGATGAGAGCCCCTTCCTAAGCCCGGCCCAGGACACCAGCTCTCAGGCACCCACCTGACCTGCCCTGTGGGCTATGGCTTGGGCAGGTGAGCCAACCCCTCTGAGCCTTGTTCCTAACCTCAGAAGCCAGCAGCTGGAGCAGAGAACTCAGCTCTAGAGGCCCTGGAGTCTGGGTGGCTGGGTTCTGCTCTGCTGAACATTTGGCCTGAATGTGCTTTTTAATTTTCAGTCGCTTCCTTCTGTGCTTGGTCTGTGGTAGACATTCTGACTTGGCAAACTGAGAAGGAAAAGCTGCCCCATGCGTTGGTTCTTGTGATAAAAGATAGCAACATTAGCCAGACGTGGTGGCGCACACCCCTGGCACTCGGGAGGCTGAGGCAGGAAGAACGGCTCAAGTTCAAGGCCAACCTGGGCCACATAGAGAGCTCAAGGCCAGCCTGAACTGCATAGGGAGACCCTGTCTCAAAAAACAAAACAAAACTGACAAAAAAAAAGTCAGCAACACTGGGGCCAACTCAACCCAGCGTGCTGCCAGCAGCAGGGTACAGTGCCTGCCCTGTGCTCCTACCCCAGACTCCGAGAAATGGCACGCATGAGTTCAATGTCATCTGTGTTTTCCTGCCGCGTTTTCTTCACTCACATCACACTGTGGCCGTTGGTGACCTTCCCCACAGGGCAGAACTGAGTGTCTTGTGTGGTCATTCGTGCGGGTGATGGTGGCCATGGCCCCTTCAGAATCTGGCCTGTAATGAAACCGGGTCCTAGTCACAGTGGCTGCCACCATCCTGGCTGCCGGATAGCACCCTCCCCGAGACGGGCTGAAGCCTGTCTGCAGCCCAGCCAGCTCTGGAAGGTGAGAACCAGGCTCTCAGTGTGTAATGGGGCAGCCAAGACTGCACCCCAGGTCTTCTGACCTCACCTGAGGGCACGCGGACCGAAGTGGCCGGGTGAGGTGTAGGCAGAGCAGGGGTCATTTCCCGCTGGCCACCAGCCTGGCACATCCATGCAGGTGCCTTAGGTTCGGCTCAGGGCCCGGTGACCCCTTTTGTGACTTGCGTCTGCAGTGTGTCTGTTGAAATATAAACTATGTACATTGGCTGGGTAGAGTTTAAAATGAACAGGACCAGCTTTGTTTTCTTCAACCGGCAGCAGTCACATTCAGGTCACAGTGCGAGTGTTTTATTACATGGCAGTTAATGACTTTGTCTGGAAACAGGAAGCCTTCGGGTATTGCTGTGCCATTCCGGGTAAGGGCCCCTGCAGGGCACAGCTGTGCCTGGTCCTCCCGGGAACTGGCACCCCGAGTTCTGGGAGCTCAGGGGACAGTGCAGGCATCCGAGGCGCGGCGGCGGCTGGCCTTTTACCTTCAGGGTGTGTTTCTCTCTCATGTTTGTCTTTCCTCCTGTCCCCAGCGGCATATTAGGGGAACGCCTGCCCATCAGGTACTACCTGACTTTCGGGATGCTTGCCAGTGGAGCCTTCACCGCCCTCTTCGGGCTGGGCTATTTCTACGATATCCACAGTTTGGGATTCTACGTGGTCACTCAGGTAGGGGACCCATGGCTGCTCAAGGGTCAGGTCAGGTCCTGGCTCGCCACACGTGGGCTTCTGTCACAGAGCCCCGCTGCTGCCTCAGCAGGTGTGGGAGGCGGGCAGACGAGGGCCGGGCCGGCTGGCACTGACAGTGCCTGCCTTCTGCTGCAAAACGCTACCAGCCAGGAGGGTGTCCGGTTTGAGGACAGCCTCTAAGAAATCCTGTTTGTCATTGGGTGGCAGCAGTCGGGAGGAAGGGAGAGATCCTGGAGGTACAAGAAGAGGAGGCCTGAAGACAGCCGAAAGCCCTGGCCCGGCCCTCCTCTCTTGACCTCTGGCCTCCAGCAGTCTGTGGATGGGATGGATACTGACCAGCATGAAGATAACAGTGCCCAGCTGGCTCTGCGGTCCAGACAGCCCATGACAGTGTCATGAGATCATCAGAGCAGAGTGATTTCATTTTGCTTCTCAGATTTCGCCCTGACCCTTGAGAAAGCTTGGCTGTTTGCAGGGGTGATTCCCACTTGCACACCACTGCTGGGCAGTGTGGGCGGGGACCATCACCGCCTGGTGGCGCTGGTTCCGGGCTCCAGAGGGCCCCCTCTAGGATGTGCCAAGTCCCTTCAGAGAGCTTGGCCCAGTGCTCTTGCAGGGCTCTGTTGGTGTCAGAGGGGTAGTAACAGCGCTCGTGGTGTGGTCAGGGAACGTGAGCCATTTCTAAGCCATGTTTCACAGTGCAATTTATAAACCGTTCTATAAAAAGAACAAAAGTTTGCTCTCCATAAAACTTTTAGAATCAGAAAGGCTGGAAGCTGGGCGTGGTGGTGCCAGTGGGTCTGTCCTGGAAACAGCTGCTGCTGGCAGCCCACCGAGGAGTTGTCCTGGCTCCCCATTCCTGCCCTTTTTTTTGTTTTCCAGTACTGTGGCTTGTACCTCTGCACCAAGCTACATCCCTAGCCCCTTTTTATGTTTTATTTTGAGACAGTGTCTTGCTAAGTTGCTAAGTTGCCCAGGCTGGGCTTGAACTTGCTATCCTCCTGCCTCAGCCTCCCAGAGTGCTGGGATCACAGGCGGGCCACACCACACCCAGGGTGCCTGTTGGGCCCAGGCTGAGCCTCCTCTTTCGTCCACTCGCCCACAGGTCATCAATGGACTGGTGCAGACCACCGGCTGGCCCAGCGTCGTCACCTGCCTCGGCAACTGGTTTGGGAAAGGAAGGTGAGAAGCCACTGCCTGCTTCCCAGTAGCATTTACTGTTTAAAAGATCCCGATGAGAACCAGCCCACTTTATCAGCAGCTTTCCTTCTTTCCTCGCCTCCTCTGTACAGCAAGAGGCTGGAGGCTCCAGGCTGCAAGTCCTAAAGGCCTGTGCCTGTGTGGATAGAGCTCAGCCTCCCCTCGTGGGACCACACCCCTCACCTGGGCTCTGGGCTCTTGGGAAATGCAGAGTCCTGAGCTCCCGGGCCCCCTGAGGCCGAGTCTCCACTTCAGCCTGGGAATCTGCGAGCCAGCCGCAGGGTTGGGATGGGTGAAGTCGCCGAGGAAGATGCCACACAAGGTGGAGAAGCCAAACGGGCAGCAGCCCTGGAGCCCCATTTAGAAACCACTGCAGTCATGGGATGGGCGCACCCACGCAAGCTCCCATTCACACGGTAGTTCGGCAAAAGATGTGTTTAGCTTCTAGAAGCACTCCAAGAACTTCCCTTTGGAATTGTAGAATAGCGAAGCTCCAAGAGAGGGGGGATGTGACTGTGCCCGAGGCCCAGCCAAAGCTGGGCTGCCTGGCGAGTGAGCGTCAAGCGCGCTGCTCCCACAGCTGCGAATGCACCCTCACCATGCATGCCCTGTTTGCTTGTGTCTCAGGCGCGGTCTGATCATGGGGGTCTGGAACTCCCACACCTCCGTGGGCAACATTCTGGGCTCCTTGATTGCCGGCTACTGGGTGTCCTCGTGCTGGGGCCTGTCCTTCGTCGTACCTGGGGCCATTGTGGCCACCATGGGGATTGTGTGCTTCCTCTTCCTCATCGAACGTAAGTACAGTACGCGTGGCCTGGAGGTGACTGAGGAGAGCCTGTGCCTACTCCCCAGGCGGCCGGATTTCCTGCTGTCTCCTGCTCATCCTCCTGCCCCGCCCCATCCTCTGCCCTGGCTCAGGACCTGGTGTGTGCCTCAGGTCTACGCAGTGCCCCAGCCAGCGTGGCTGTCCTACTCCTCGACTTCCTCCACAGCTGAGATGCCCTTGCCTGAGCGCCTGCCCCGGATAAGCTCACCCTGGACAGCGCTGTGAACCATGGCGTGACGGAAGGCCGTAGAGCCTAATTAGCCAGAGTTCTACTGAAAAATTAAATTCCTCGTTCTGTTCTAGCGTCAATACCAAACTTCTGACTGAACAGATTTTGAAAACACTTTTTTTTCTTTTTTGGTACTGGTGATTGAACTCAGGACCTTGAGCTTTCAAGGCAGGCGCTGGAAGCACTGAGCTAAATCCCCGGCCTTGAAAATGCTTTTTAAAGTAGGATCTGGCAGCATAGGATTTGCACAGCCAGGCTGTGAAGGAGAAACCTGCCCGCTCTAACGCTGTGAGCTGTCTGATAACACACGCTTGGCATTTAGTTCCTCATGTGGTGCCCGAGGAGAACCCGGGCAGGTGGAAGGGGTCAGATCTGTTTCCTCTGCCCCTCCTGACACACCCCGTAGCTTCTCCTCATCTGAGAAAGGAATGCATATTTGATTTGGTTTCTCACTTCTTTCTCCCTCTTGCTGAAGCCAGCCTCTGAATTTTAAAAATACCCATCCAGCCGGGCTAGGGCTGTGCAGCTCCTGGGCGGCCTCCAGTGTGGGTGAGACGGAAGCGGAAGCGAAGCGCAGGCTCAGGGGTGGGACTCACAGCACCCCCGAGGGTGTGAACAGGGGCAGACAGCAGACTCTGACTCCACGGGCCGGAGCCCAGCTTCCGACCTGACCTGCACGGGCCCCTCCCCTGCTTTCCTAGCACATTTGGCTCTTGGTCGAGAGAGAGACCTTGTCTGCACCATTTCTGTTTCTAATGAAGTCTGCAGTCTGTTAGGACTGCTGTCCTGATCGCTGCTCCGTACTCCAGCTCTGCATCGATTTACTTGCCACACCGTGGCGTCTGGACTTTGGTGGTGCCCACCGGCCATGGCCTCCTTCCACACCGGGGCTGGCAGTCAGGGGCCGGCTGGGCTGGCTGGGGTGTGGTGCACTGCAGCGCTGTCAGCTCACCTGCAACCTCCAGGTCTTTCTCTTACACCTGTGCTTGTTTAGGGAAAGTAGCAGATGACATCCTGTTCCTTTTCTTGTGTATATTTAAGGTGTAGGGCTCAATGTTTGGGGACATGGAAACAGGAAAAGGTTACTGCAGGGAGGCAAGTTGACGTAGCCACCAGGCCACGTACCTACCGGGTTTTGTTTCTGAGGGAAAAGCAGCGAAAGCCTTAGGGAATCCTGCTGCGGTGGGCAACGGGGTCTCTGGCCCGCCCGTCCGCTGCACAGCGCATGCTCAGCCTGCTCAGCCGGCTCCTGTTTGCTCTTTCAGATCCCAAGGACATCCGGTGCACCTCCACCCTGACCACGGTAAGCCTCATGCCTCCAGGGCAGGCTGCTCCTGCCCAGACTGTGGGGCTGTGTGGTCTAGGAGGGGGCGCTTGTCACCTGGTCCCCAGCGGCTGGGCAAGTGGCCCCCCTAGGAACCAGAGGTGGGGCTAGCCGTGTCTCCCAGGAGAGGGGCTGCCTGGCTACACCCGGGCTGGGTGTGAGGGAGGAAAGTACCAGGTGAGTGGGCTGGTGTCCGTCTGCACTGGTGGCCATGCCTCTTGGGTGGTCCTCGCTGGCCATGGCCCTGCCTCCTGGAGGCTCTGTGCCCCTGGCCAGCCCCCTGGCACCTGCTCCCTCCCCGAATGGTGGGCTCTGGCTCCTGCAGTCCCGTCCCTCCCTGCATCTGCCTCCTGGCGCGCAGGGTCACGGGCGAAGTGCGTGCGTGCTGTGACCGCCATTCAAGAAGAAAGTCCCTCCCCCTACGCCCTGCTCAGCAGCTCCCTCCTGTGGCACCTCCTCTCCTTGATCCTCCCTCACCCTCTGAACTGGGCCAGGAGGCAGCCACAGCATGGTCTCGCCCCCCACACCCACCTGGCCTGCGTTGGATGCCCTTGTCCATTCCCTCCCTCGCCCTGTGAAGCGCTGGCCGCGGGCTTCCGGTCACCACGCCCTCCTGGTTTATGGAGACACGCTGGTCACTTCTGGGTGGACTGCTTCGTGGGCCCCTCCGGAGACCCCCAGCCTCTCTGTCCTCACCTGCCCGCACACAGGAGCACCCACCCAGCCCACGGTTTGCCTGCATGTGGTACAGGGGGAATTGGTGGAACTGCCAAACCTGCTCGATATCCGTAACTTGAGTTCGTGTTCTCTAAAATCGAAGAATGAATTCTAGGAACAACGGAGGTTAAGAGTAGGAAAATCTATTGAGAGAAAGACAGCTTCTGCCTGAGAGAGACAGAAGGGGGACCAGAAAGTGGTTGCCTGGGGACCCTGCTTCTCAGGGGTTCTTTATGGAGCAAAGCCTTGAGATGAGGCGGATAAGGGGGCACAGAACTACACTCAACTAGTAAGATTACAAGTACAGTCGCTTAGGTAATATTGGTCCAACGGGAAATCACAAGGTGGGTGTGAGGTGGGACAAAACTGTGATCAGCCAATAAAATTACATAAGTATAGCCGCTTAGGTAATATTGAACTAAATGGGAAAGCAAATCACATAGCAAGTGTATGAGGAACAAACAAGGATTTCCGGGAAGGGGTGGGTTGAGGTCTTGATCCCCAACCCAGGTGGTTGATGCCTATGTAGAATATCAATCACTGCTGTCCATCCCTAGGGGAAGTGTGCAGGTATAGTTCTCTCTTTATGATGCTGGCCTTCTGTGAAAGTGCCTCAATTGTCCTTCACATTGACTCCTCCAGCAGCCCTGTCGAAATACCTACACGATATCTGATTAACTTTCCTATCTATAATACATTGACATCCGTGTCCCCAGCCCGTCCCCTCCCACGAGCCCACTTGCCCTTCCCACGGTGATGCCCGCTGTCTGCTCACACTGAGCCCAACCAGAGTGGACCTGAATTTCAACCATAAGCTCACCGTCCCCTGGTGTCCCACATCATGGTCAAGGACTGACCACACCCGCCCGGACAGGCAAACCAGGGGTCACTGGCCCCTTCCCTCAGCCCCAGCCCACCCCAGCTGGGTCCCATCCTGCTTAGTTCCGGTGGTGGCATGCGTGGCGTGGATGCCCTTGCATTACCTCACCCTCACCTCTGAGCTCCTGAGACCGTCCTCTCCCTCCTGCCACCCAGATCTGCTCCTCACTCCGCACCTGCGCAATCTTCTGACAGCAGAAGCCAGAGCTGCATGTGCAGGCCCACGCCTGTAATCCCAGCACTTGGGAGGCTGAGGCAGGAGGATCGCCCTGAGTTCAAGGGCTGCCTACACCACATAGACCCTGTCTCAAAAATCAAAAACAAAACAAAATGAAAAAAGAGCTGGCGATGCAGCTTCACGGCAGAGCACCCCTAGGTTCAATCCTCAAAACCACAAAAAAGCACCAGAAGCCAGAGCAAGTCACGGCCTTGACTGGTGTCTCAGCATAAAACCCTCCATACCCTTTAACACCTGTCTCGCAGGCTGATGGCTCGGGAAGGTTCCCCGAGTTGCCACCCCACACGCCTGACTGCAGAGGCTGAAGGGACCAAAGACCTAACCGTGAGCTTTTGGAAGACAGGCGAGGCCCTGCGGGTCGGCAGAGCTTTTGAAGGTGGGGCGCCAGGGCGCGGGGTGCTTCTGGTGTGAGCATCGCATCACCTCGAAGCACCGCAGTGGGGAAGTTTTAAGAAAAGAGGCTTACTTGGCTCCTGGTTCTAGACGTCCCAGGTCAAGGGCTACAGCCAGCCCGGGCCTTCCTGGCCGCAGGGTCTGCGCTTCGTGGGAGGAGCCAGGGTCTGGGAGCCGGAGCGAGCCTGTGCCTGTCTCTTGGGCTCTATCCTAGGGAAGCCACCATGGAGTCTGCGCTGGTGACCTGTCTAAGCCTAATCACCACCCACAGGCTCCACCTCTCAGCATTCCTCGTTATTCCTCGCAGGAAGCCTGGGGGTGTCCCGACCACCCCCAAACAGAGCAGGGCAGGAGAAACAGGGATCAGCTAGACTTCATCAGCATTTAAAACTTTAGTGTTCCAGAGACCACTGAAGAAAATGAAAAGCCCACGGAATGGGGGAAACACTTGTAAATCAAGTCAGACACTCAAATCCGTGAAGTGCTCTTAATGCTCAGTAATAAAAACAGCCAGCTTTGAAGTGGTCAGAGGGTCCCAGGAGACGTCCCTCCCGGGAGATATACAAGTGGTCACTAAGCAGGTGGTCAGCACCACCGGCCACCAGAGAAATGGAACCAGAGCCACAGTGGACCCACTTCATCCCCAGTGGGGCGGCCGGGGTGAGGCAGGGAATTCACGTTGACGAGGAGGCCAGGAGTCAGCACTCAGCCCCTGCTGGCGGTGAAGGGCGGCAGGTGCTTAGCAGACTAGGCACAGAGTCAGCTGCAGTGCAGCGGGTCCCCCCAGAGTCTACGTAGGAGAAAACGTGCCCACACAGGAATTGGTAAAGGAACGTTGCTAGCAGGATTTGTAACAGACCAAAGCTGGAAAGCAGGTCACTTTGAGCTGACATGCAGGCAGATGGAATAGGAATGCCTTTGACATTAAGAGAAAGGGCACTGACAGGCATTGTGTGAGCCTGAAACTGCAGATGGAAGAAACTGGGCACAAAAGATCCCAGGGGGCACAGATCCACTCGTGTAACGGGTCCAGGTGAGGCACGGGTGTGGACCGAAGGCAGACCACAGCGCGGCGGGTGCGGAGGGCAGCTCTGGGGGCGGCGGGTGGACCGTCTCAGCCATGCTCTTTGCAGTGTGTCAGGTCCCTCTGTGGCTGACAGCCAGGCTGCTACCTGCCTTGGGTCAGTCTGTCTGGAAGCCTCTGGATGACGAGGTGCCCGTGTTTATTCTGTCTGTTTGCTGCTCTTCACTTTTGGATTGTCTGTGGAGAAAAGCAGGCATTTGTTCTGCAGTGGTTCCCACAGCAGGGGCTTTGCTGGCCGCATCCTTGGGTGTGTGGGACCTGCACCTCTGCCTGGCTCTGCTGTGGACTGGCAGCCTCCATCCAGAGTTGATTTTCCCAGTTAGTTCTTTTTTCAGGTGAGCCACAATTAAGAAGGAGGAAACAGAGCATCCAGGGGTTTAAAACTTGCCTGGAGCCAGAGAGTGCCCCGGAAACATGGCCCTCTAGCATCTGCCCTGAGCTGTTGGCAGACGGCTTTGGGCGTTTGTGCTTTTGGTTTTATTTGATCTCTTTGTTACTTAGGTTTAGGGTATCTATCTGGACTGGGACCTGTGTTTGGCCCACAATCCCATGTTAGGATTTGGGGAAATTTAATGATTTCGTATGTTTGTTGCAGTACTGGGGATCAAACAGAGGGCTTTGCCCATAATAAGCAAGTGCTTTACCACTGAACTACATCCCTAGCCCTCTATTTTAGCTTATCTTTTTCTTTCTTTCTTTCTCTCTTTCTTTCTTTCTCTCTCTCTCTCTCTCTCCCTCCCTCCCTCCCTCCCTTCCTTCCTTCCTTCCTGAGGATCTTGCTAAGTTGCCCAGGCTACCCACACACTTGGAACCCTACTGCCTCAGCTTCTGGAATAGCAGGAATGACCACCACCACACCAGTTCAGAATGTGATGCTTTTTAGTAAAAGGCGAAAGATTTATACGATCTGAAGAGAAACCAGAGTATAGAATGTGATGCTTTTTATCTCCCTATTAGTTGGAATTAGGCTCAGTGGGAAACAGTATAAAAACCCCACGGCTGTGGCTAAAACAAGGTAGAAAGTATTTCTCTCCTGTCTCCCGGAAGTGCAGAGGCCAGCAGCCAGGGTGGTGCGTGGATCCTGGCCACAGGCTCCTCCTGCCCAAGCAGTGAGACCAGTGCCTGGCACTGTGTGCCCCTGGCTGAAGGCTGGGCCCCACTGACAGGAGAAGACCCAGAAATGCTGGCACCTGGGATCGGGGCACCCCCGCCAGCCCCTTGTCCTCAGCCTGGTGGCTCATTCATAGACACCAGGCTCTTGTAAGCACAAAACACAAAACTTTTTTAAAAGATACAGATTGATATTTTTCAGATAGTGCGATAATAGATTTTCTTTAACCTCCAGACAGCTTCCGAGGGGAGATGCCTCGATGCCAGCGTGTGGGGCCACCCATGAATCTGAACAGAGCCCAGCAAACTTGCTGCCCACTCATCCATGTCTGGCCTTCCAGATGTGACATGTGTGGCATGGCCCAGTGCTGGAAGCCTGAATTGCCATAGAAATTGTTTTAGTAGGATTCACACTAGTGTGAACAAGTAACTTCCTTCTGAGTATAGAGTAATTCCTTATTTTCAAGGAAGTTCATCTGGTGTAGGATGGAGCCCCCCAAGGCTGGTGCTCACCCCACTGAAGCTCTGCACTGAGCCACATGTGCTGAGCCAGCTGTGTGGGTCAGCCTGCTCCTACGTGTGAAGGGAAGGAAGCCACTGCCCTGCACTGTTTCCCAGGCCCTTTCTACTCTAAACCATCAAAAAATCCCAAGCTGTTACAGAAGCCTAGGTCGCCCTCATTGGCATTTCTGTTTCTTTCCCCCCGTCTTGGTCTGAAGGGAGTTATTTTCATATTCTGTTACGGGAGGCTGAAGCCTGGAGATCCATCCAGCTGATCAGCCTGCTGATTTATCTTAATCATTGGGCTGTTTTCTCCCAGTAGCTTTCTTCCAATGATAGCATCTATCCCTGCTAAGGAGAGTGAGGCTGGATTCCTGGCTGTCGATTCAGTAATGACATTAACTAAATTTTCTTCTCCCAGCATCCAAAAGCCTACGAGAACGGTACCAACAGATTTAGACTCCAGAAGCCGACCTCACACAACGAGAAGAGCAGGCCCCTGGTGAGTTCCACAGGACTTCTGCTGAGTCTGTCAGGCCACAGCGGCTGGCCGGTCTTCTGCCCGGAAACTGTCAGCCCTGGGGCCTTTAACACATGAGTTTCCATGTCCTCCTTCAGTGGGATGTGCATTTGCCCCGGCTGGCTTTCTCTGGACACTGAGCTAAGTGAACTTCATGCCTCTGATCCAGCTGAGGGCAGCTCACACCCCCTGTTCAGGTCCCCTGCGTGATGCCATGGATGGGCATGGGCCGCCGTGCAGAGCTAGAGTGAGCAGAGATGCCCCCCACAGGGCCCAGGGAGGCTGCCCTCAGCAGGAGGCATTGAGCGGGCCTGAGAGGGGCAGGCAGGACTCGGGTGCTGGGAAGAGGGCGCCAGCTGGGGGCATCTCGGCGTGCGAGGGGCACAGGGAGGAGCCGCACCACAGGGGCGGGACACGGTGAGAGCAAGAGGCGAGCTAAAGGACCCCGTTCTACAGATGAGGAAACTGAGGCAGCGGTGTGGTGTCTCCTGCCACCCCTGGCTGCCCCCGCATCCCTCTCGATGCTTCTGCAAGCTCCTGGCATTGTCACTGCCTCCCAGCTCACTGCACCAAGCCTCGGGGGAGCTTAGATTTGGGTTATGGTCTGGATTGTGAGCGGCTTTCTCACCCATCCAGTCTCTGAAAGGTTGAATGCACCAAACAAGCGTCTTGCTTTTTTCCCTCTACTGCCTGGACTGAAATAGCAGAGGAGGGCAGGCGATGACTCCGGCCCCTGGGTCTGAGTGAAATTGTAAGCAGTGAATCACTCAGCAAGCGCAGCAGGGTCTCTAACCACTTCCAAGCCAGCCTTACAGAGCGCATCCTGATCAGTGTCCACACGGCCACTCCTCACTGGTGACAATGAGGGCCCGGCTTCCAGTGTGCTACTGACTGAGAAGAGCTCCCCATGTTGCCGCTCCTGCCAAAGCCTGTTTCCCTCCTCGCCACCAGAGAGCCACTTCCATACTTAGCCATGGGGCCGCTCGGCTCAGGGCAGGGCCGGGCAGGTCCTGGGCTGCAGCTTCCTGGAGCAGAGGCTTTGGGCCCAAGAAGCCCCGATCTCTGGAGGGCGCCCGAGTGCGGACCGCCATGTCTTGTCTGCCCTGTTGCTTCTTGTTGGCTCTGGAGGGAGCCGGGGTGCCCTGAATTTGTTTTGGGAACCCACCATGGCTTCCCCCATCTCCTGCAAGCTGCGTACCTGGATTTGGCTCAGGAGGGGCTGTGGGTGGCCCCAAAGCCCCCCGTCACACTGTGCACTTGTCATGTGTTGGTTGGCTACTCCACGGTGTCCTGCAGCTCCAGCTCAGTTTGAGGTCCAGTCTGGGCATTGGGAACGCCCCCACTGCGTGACAGCTACTGATTTAGAAGCCTCTTTCTAGGAAAAGATCCTATAGATGTGTGGTTACATAAATGTAATATAAATACATAAATATTTAAGCATTCTTTGAGGTCAAAATGAAAATCCAGCTTTGACTGATGTGTTATTTAATACTCAAAGCATTTTCCTATGTTACTAAAAACTTGCAAACACTTCTTAACAATTGCCAAATAGGTCATTGTCTTAGTCACTTTTCTCGACGCTCAGATACAATACCTGACACCCAGGGACCAGGGATTTAGCTCAGTGGTTTCGCCACCTCCTGCGCAAGTGCAAGGACCCAAGTTTGATCCCTGGTACCAAAAAAACAAAAACACATCAGTTCTCAATAAATTTTGGGGATTTAGCTCAGTGGTTCTGCAGCCTGACTCGAAAGAGCAAGGTCCTGCGTTCAATTCCCAGTACCAAAAAAATAAAAAAAATCTGCTGAGGCAATCTACAATACCTGACACCCAAAACTTAGAGGAGGAGGGCTTTAACTCACGTTTTCAGTCCACAGTCAGCTGGCTCCAGGGTAAGGTGGCCTGGCAGACCGGAAGCAGAGAGACAAGGCTGGAGCGGGGAGGGAGATGTGCCCTTCCGCTCACCCCCGCAGTGGCTGCCTCTTCACAGACCCCAGCTCCTGACAGCAGTGAGCCCCATAACGCAGTCACCTCCCGAAGTCGATGTGTACATGAGGCTGTGGGGGAGATCTGGATAGAAACATAGCACTCATTTACATGGTGGTACCTTACCTGACCAGTATCTGTCCAGTGTGATGCGACATCGATTTTAGGGCGGAAGTAATTTTTTCACTTTTCGTACTGTTGTTCACAAACGGTTGGCTGGAATTTCTGGATTAGGGTTTTGTGAAAGCGAGTGGATTCTGGGACTGCATGGAAAGCAGAATCACCAGGCGACAGCATTGGGTTCTGGCCGCACTGGCGCCACATCTACTCGCTGGTGACGCCTGCTTTTTCCTCTTTTCAACGGGACTCGTTCCAGGACCCGGAGATGCAGTGCTTGCTGCTCTCCCACGGGAAGACCCCCATCCACCCGAGCCACGTCGTCGTCCTCCCGGGAGACAGTGGCCATGGCACGGCCGCCATCAGCTTCACAGGGGCCCTGAGGATCCCGGTGAGTAGCTAGCCCAGGGAGAAGCGTGGTCTCTGGGCAACCGGGCTGTGCCCCGGTCCTGCGGGCGCAGAGCTCACAGGTCAGACACAGGCCGGAGCCGGGCAATGTGGCTGTGAGCTCCAGAGATGAATGTGGCTGAGAGACACTTCCTCCACTTCATGCACTTCTAGTTTTCTTGAAGTTTTCTCCATTTAGAAATTCAAGAGTTCATAGACAGATAGGGCTGTCCTAGAAAATCTGAAAGTCTGGCTGCTCCCAGGGCCAGCACCCCTCTCCTCTCAGGGTCCCCAGCCCCTCCCAGTCTCGCTCTGCCCCTGAAGTGTGGTCAGTAGCAGGACCAGAGAGGAGCCGCAGGGTCCTGGGCCTCTGGACTTGGCCTTAGAAAATTCTGTCGCCAGCCCTCGGGAGCATCTTGCCATCAGTGCGGAAGGAGGGTCAAGGGCGAGCGGATGCAGGGAGGGGCAGTGTTGAGACCTCTGTGGCCTTCGATTGTCCTCTGTTGGATTCCTGGGCCCACCCAGCACTGTGAGGAGCCGCCTGCAGGATGTGTGCCTAAAAGCCAGGTCCCCTGTAGGTGGAGGGCAGCGAAGAACAGCAGAGAACCGAGAACAGGAGAAGCAGGGGCCGCTGGTGTCCGCTGTGGAGCCTGGTGGTCAGTGCCAGGCTGGGCCTAGGGTGCAGGAGCTGGGCCCCAGAGGGCGAGTACGGCCTCCTGTGTAGCAGTCACCCTCAGAGAGAAAGGGGATGCGGGCACCGAACAGGTGGGGGGATGAGAACAGTGCAGCCCAGGACCTCAGAGTAACTCGTGGAAACAAAGGACAAGAACACTGCTCCAGGGGAGCGTGCGCCAAGGAGCACGGGAAACTGGGTCTACAGCCAGAGCCAGAGCCACGGCCGGAGCCCAGCTGTGCCCTGCAATGAGCATCACGTCCCAGCCTGGCCACCGGGGCCTGCAGAGGCCTCTGCCCCCCCAGCCTGTGAAAGACGCTGGCTGTGATTTATTTTGGGTTCTTGTTTGTTTTGGTTTTTTGAGAGAGGGTCTCACTATGTGGCTCAGGCTGGCCTCCTGCCTCAGCCTCCCAAGTGCTAGGATTAACAGGCATGCATGCATCAAGAAGCTGGTGTGAAATAAGAGTTATTTTAAACCTGTGCTCTTAGTAACAGTTGGCGGCTGTCCTGCCCTGCCTGACCACGTAGTTGCCCCGAATGCTTGGGTCTAAGGAGGGTGTGGACGGGGGCAGCGTGCAGTGTGGGAAGGGAACTCACCTCTCCACTGCTGGGCCGGGACGTCAGGTTCCCATCTGAAGGTGCCTGTGGGCGGAGCCGCTCCAGGACCAGGCTCAGGCTCCAGGCTGCAGCCCCCCACCGAGTCTCCCTGGAGCCACCAGCTCGCTCTCTCTGCAGGGTGTGATCGAGTTCTCTCTGTGCCTGCTCTTCGCCAAGCTTGTCAGCTACACCTTCCTCTTCTGGCTTCCGCTCTACATCACCAGCGTAGGTGAGCGAGTCGCCGGCATGCTGTGTGGTCCCGTGTGACATAGCCCCTCACATCCGCTGGGCCCCAGAGGGTGGGGCATGGGCCATGCCTGGGACGTGAGGACTAAGAGGTGGACAGCAGGGCCAGACATAGACAGGAGAGCAGCTGGGGCCCTAAGGGTAGCCTGCAGGGGTGCAGCGCTGGCGCCTCCTCTAGGCTGTGCTTCCTGCCCCACGGGCGCGGCTACTCCGGCAGCCTGCATTTCAGTGGGGCCACTGCAGCCCCTGGGGATGGAGGCTGTGAACCCCTAAACCCTGACCTGGAAGGCGCCTCTGGGGGACACGTTCCGATCAGAGGGAGGGCTGACCGTGAGTCCAGCAGAGGCTGGAGCCGGATCAGGACAGAACAGACCTGTGGAGTAGACAGCGGTCTCTGCACGGGGACCACGGGACAGTGGGAGGGGCGGCAGCACCCAGGACAGGGGTCATGGCTGGAGCAGTTGGACCCACGGCGGGGGGTGGGGAAGGTTGCTGCAGCTCTCGGCGAAGGAGTCAGGAGAGCAGAGCGAGGGGACACAGGTCTCCAGGAGGCTCGGCTCAGCTCGGGCAGGCGCAGGCACACGGCCAGCCCAGCATCGGAGAGCTGGGGAGGGCTGGAGGGCGGAGAAGGGTGAGCCGCTGCCAGCCCTCGCCTGTCACTTCCCAGGCCTCCTCCTCCGCCCTGCCGGGCGCTCTCACCCCGGCCCACTCTGTCCTTTTACAGATCACCTGGACGCCCAGAGAGCCGGTGAGCTCTCCACGCTGTTCGACGTGGGCGGGCTCTTCGGTGAGCTCCCGCCTCCCGCCCTGCTCTGTCAGACACTGAGGGTGCAGCCCGCGCCTAGGGGCCCAGAGTGGCCTCGGCCATCCCTGGGCATGGGGCCCCTCTTCCAGGCCTGCCTCTGACCTTGAACTAGCAGCCCCCGGGTGGGTGACAGAGTGGTGGCTCTTGGACCCTTGCAGGCCAAGGGCTTCAGGCCTGACCCCGAGACCACCCTGAGGTCCTCCTGGAGATGCCCACATGGGGCCACGGCCAGATGAGCCCGGAGGTGACCACCGCCACGACTTTCCTCATCCCGCCTTCCGCGGCTCGGGTGAGCTGGTGCCCGCCTGACCCCGTCGTCCTGTGTTGCAGGCGGGATCCTGGCAGGCGTCATCTCAGACCGGCTGGAGAAGCGGGCCTCCACCTGCGGCCTGATGCTGCTGCTCGCTGCACCCACGGTCAGCCTCTTTGCGGCCAGCGCTGTCCCTGAGCTGTCTTCCCTCCACCAGGCTCCCCATGAGAGCACCTCCCTCAGCCCTGCTCCTCTGGGGCTCCCATTCCCAGAGCAAGCCCTGCCGGCCTTTGGGACCCCACACATCCCCACTTCCCACCCCTATGAGGCTCACCCTACTTTTAGGCATTTATTAGCTCATGACATTGGGTAGGTGACATCCCCTCTGCGTGCCTCAGTTTCCCCATCTGAGCAGCGGGATTGACAATGGCACCCTGCAGAGTGGCCTTGGGGACTGTCACTGCCCTTCTTACAATACTGGTGGCCTCTTGTTCCCACCCTTCCTCTCCTCCATGGGGCCGTGGCTGTCCCCAGAACAAGGTCCAGTCCTGTGTCCTCTGGGGGCCGGGTGTGGCTCACTGCCAGGGCCGGGGTCAGTCAGCACAGAGACCACAGTCCCTGCACCCCGAAGGCTCCCCAGGCAGCCAATGGCCCAGTCCGCATTTCCCGTCCTTCTCTGTCCACAGCTGTACGTGTTCTCTGCGGTCAGCAGGATGGGCCTGGAAGCCACGGTGGGTGAGTGCCTGAGGCCTTGCTGCCTTCCTTCCGCACACGTGTTTCTCCACACAGCTTCATGACAGATTTGTTGAGTGACAAGTACATGGTGTGGCCGAGCAGCCCGCGTCCCTCTGTGGGAGAGGCCGGGGCCTCACTCCTGGGCCGGGCCCGTCCCTCTGCAGTTGGGAGTGAGCACAGGGCCATGTGGGCCCCGGTCAGGCCGGGAGGGCTCTGGGTGCCCAAGGGCAGGAGCCCCTCGGAAGCTGGGGTGTCCGGAAGGCAGCTCTCTGCGGGGCCTCAGCAGCCAGGGGCCTGCACCTGGCTGTGACCAGACCCTGTGGAGTGAGCGTCAGTGCTCAGCCTGGGGACAAGCAGGAGGCCCGGCCACCTCCTCCCAGCCGGACCCCATGTATGGCCGTGGAGGGCTGTGTCACTTCCTCCCCCAGCACAGAGGGGTATGCTTCGGGCCCTTAGGAGTCCCGTGCTCCCTGTCCTGCAGGTGAGCAGGGTGGAGGCACGTGGGGGTGATGGCCCACTGAAGACCCCGAAAGCAGTGGCCCATGGGAAGGGCATGCAGTCCCTGCCAGCCCAGAGTCCAGTTCTGGGAGAGCCTGCGTGGCTCAGGAACGGGCCGCGTAGGGGGAGTGTGCGGTTCTGCCCAGGGCAGCACACAGCTCTGCGCAGGGGTGGCAGTGGGTGTGCCTCTCTCCCTCCGCCTCCCGGCCGCTGCTGCCCGCTGCGGGCTGAGGAGCCCAGTCCCAGGCCGCCGGGTGGAGCCTGAGCTTGGGGGAAATGAGGCTTAGCTTAGAAAGCATGTCACTCAGGGCAGGGGAATTACCTACGTCTCCCTGGCAGCCACCCCATGCCAGACGGCCTCCCCCGCCCACCTGCATCCCGGGGCCACTGCGGGCTCCCCCGACACTGTGTGCTCTCCCCACAGCCATGCTGCTGCTCAGCGGGGCGCTGGTCAGCGGGCCCTATGCGCTCATCACCACGGCCGTCTCTGCCGACCTGGTGAGTGGCCAGGAGGGAAGCTGGGGTGGAGCAAAGTTTAAGTGTCCTGCTGGAAACCGTTCCCCTGTGGGGTTGTTTTACAGAGTGAGCTGAACATGCAGTGACATGGAGGGCATGGGCTCCTTTCTGGTTTCTAATGCTGCAGAGATCTTCCGCTTCCACTTTCTCCTCCCTTCCAGGGCACGCATAAAAGCCTGAAAGGAAACTCCCACGCCCTCTCCACAGTGACAGCCATCATCGACGGCACCGGGTCTGTGGGTACGTGCAGGCGGTACCCGAGCTCTGTGTGCGAGAGGGGAAGGTGCTTGTGCGCCCTAACAAGGCCGGGTCCCCACTGCCAGCTCGGAAAACGGGTGAGGGGAAGCAGGAGGAGGAAGGGAAGGGGCGGAGGTTGGACCTCACTGCCCACCCAAGGGGGCACCCTCAGTGCCCTCCCACCAGGCCGCCTCAAAGGAGCACCAAGCTGGGCCCACGCTTCAGCCCGTGGGCCTTTAGGGACAGTGCTCCTGCAGACCAGCATCCCAGCATACAAGCAGGGGTCCCGGCCATCCCAGGAGCAATCCCCTTGGACCCCTGCCCACACCAGCCATGTCCTGCCAGGAGTGGCCGAGACGCCAGGATGTCCTGCCAGCTGGAAGTGGGGCTCAGGCTGCTGGGGATGCTCTGGTGCCAACCAGGAGGCTCTGGGCTCGCTCCCACCCAGGAGCCTCCAGGGCAGGGCGGGAGGCCAGGTGGCAGGCTGGGTCGGGGCAGCTCAGGAAGCCCAGTTCAACCAGAGCCTGGCCTGCCAGCGTTCCTGCTGCCTGTGTAGGAGGCTTTGCCCTTGGTCGCCCTGTGGCCTCTCTGCCCACCACCCCTGGGAGACACCCAGCCGTGCCAACTGACACAGATCTCAGCGTCACTCCTCCTCAGAAACACCTAGCAGCCAGGCAAAGTGGCACGCACCTCTATCATAGCTGCTCAGGAGGCTGAGGCAGGAGGATCATGAGTTCAAATCCAACCTGGGCAAATTTAGCAAAACTTGTCTTAAAAACATAAAAAGGGCTGGGGAAGCTAGTGGTAGAATGCTCGCCTAGCATATGCCAAGGTTCCAACCCCAAAAACAAACCAACAAAGAAGCCACCTCCAGCGGGCGCGTCCCTGCACGAGTCTCTTCTTCCTTGTTCCCCGAATCCTCGCCCACGCACTGTCCTCCCGAGCCTCCTCCTCACCACCCATGGGGAGCTGTGGTAGCTTCTGGCAGCTTCCACCCCATCCGCTGCTCTCTCAGTGCCATGGCCTCCAGCACAGAGCAGTCCTCTTCCCCTCTGTGATCACTCACTCGGTGGCCACACTTGGTGGCATTCCTGGGAGTTCAGGAGTCGCCCTCTGGGCCATCAGAGGCAGCTATAGGGTGGCAGGTGGACCTAGCAGGTCCCCAGGGCTCAGAGGCATGGGTGGAGCTGGTCATCATCATGTCCACAGGGCACGGAATCCCCATTCCAGGCTCTCACTGCCATTCCCTTGGCCTCGGGTGACAGAGCCAGCTCATCCTGAGAAGGCTGGGACAAGGTCACCCATGTTCAGAAGGTCGGGCCCTGACCCGGTCCTGGCCAGCGGCAGAGCAGCCCAGCCTCAGTGCGGGTCTTCCGCATGTCGGATCCAGAAGCGACATTGGTGTACTAGACGGTGTGGTGGTCACCTCCGATGTTCTCTCAGGGACCCCTGGGCTCTGGGGACAGGTCCAGGAAGAGGGCAGGGAGGCTGCGTGCTGTGCCTGCTGGCAGGCCTGGAGAGTATGGCGGCCCCTGCAGCCCTCAGAGAGCAGATCGGAAGCCCACCGGTCACTGCGGATCTCCTCCGTCCCGTCCCGGGCTGTGTGATTCAGCCCCACGCCCACGGGGACACCTTTCTTTCTGCTAGTTGGAAGGTCTGCTGGGAGCCCCGAGTGGCACGGTAAAGCAGGGATTTGAGGTTCAAAGGAAAAAAGAGAGGGAAATTGCAAATTAAGTGGAAAACACACTTTTATTTAATAGAGTTTTTTAAATGAGGGGCACAGTGGAGGTGGCACTTGGAGGCCAGGTCTGAGCAGAGGGCCCTGTCCCGGCGCTGCAGGCTTCCTGAGGTGGTCAGTGTGTGCCAGTACTGACCCTCTGTGGCGGCCGGATCAGGTCGGAGCCTGGCCCAGAAGCTCAGGTACTCAGCAAGCAGTCACCATGGAAACAGCAGGAGCTGGGCCTCAGTCATTATTTCTTCCCATGAGAGCTGCTCAGCAAGACAAAAGTAGAGAAGTCTCCAGGGCAGAGGCCCAGCGTTTCTGTACAACTTATACCTCGAGATCTGGCCCACTGGGCCATGGAGTCGTCCATGCCCCGTGACCCATACAGGTTCCAGGTGGCAACACTCGGCTGACTAAGATCAGGACACCCTCTCACGTCGCCAGTGCTGCCCACAGAGGACACGGCCCGTGCATCTGGAGGGTTTGAGCTCCTCAGTGTTGGTGCCCGTGGGACAGGGCAGGCCTGACATCACTATGCTGCGTGTGGAGCAGTGACGCTCTGCCCTGCATTATTCAAACTGGATCTTTGTCTTATCCAAGTCCGACATAATCTCCCCTAGAAGCCAGGCAACCCTACCCGCGTTAGGATGCCCCTGGCCACTCACTCGAGGCTCCCTGTGCTGCACCACGTGTTTGAGTCTTTCCTTTCTCTTTTGTTTCTGGTGCTGGGGATCAAATCCAGGGCAAACGCATCCCCACCCAGCTAGGCCCAGCTGGGCTCCCCCAGATCCTGGCCTCTTGGAAGGAGAGAGGACTTGGCGTCACACATTCCCTGCCTTGGCCTCTGGTGACGCTGGCTGTGGCAGTGTCGCCCACGTTCCAGAGAGGAAAGCAGCTTCAGCTAGACATTTCAGTTCCTTCCTGAGTGAAGGAACCGTGCTGTTCCCTGTCTGCCCAGCCACTCCCTTGCTCTCCCCCGTCGCCATCTTTGCCATTCATTCTGTCCCCCACCACCTCGTGCGGTGCTGCTGGCTCTTCTCCTGTGAGCCCCTCTCCGCAGCCATGCCGCAGCCTGCTTTGGACCCCGGCCTCCCCTCGGTGGTGCAGGAGGTACATGCTCTGCTCAGTTTTCACATCCGCGGGCCTGGGGTCCCTCTCACTCAGATGTGGGGGCCCCTTCTCTCCTGGAATCCCAGTGTTGCCATTGAGGAGTCCCCTGTCATCTTAGCCCAGTCCTTCGAGGTTGTCCTGCTGTTTCTTGGAGGAGTCTCTAGTGACCCCTCTGTTCCAGTGGAATTGTGCTCTGTAAACACACTCCCCCTGGCCTGAACCTCCTTGATGGGAGTCACGCCTGCACCCCAGGTGGTTCAGAGCTGCCCAGCAGCAAGACACACACTACACACACATGTACACACGTGTGTGCATTCTGTGAGCTGCTTACAGTAGGTTGCAAGGCTGGCCTTCTACTCAAGTTGTCCTCCCTAAGGATGGATTCCCTGATGCAGGCACAGTGCTCGATCAGAACTGGAAAGCTGATGAGGATAGAGTGCTAGCACTCAGAGCTGGTTCACATTTACCAAGCAAGAGTTTTACATTGTAAGAATAGCTCCCAAGATCATTCAGTAACAATGATGATAACATGGGGGTGTTGGATCAAAACGAGCATTTCAGAAGTAGCAGCTAGGTTTAGAAGGGGTTCCAGGGGGAGTCTGTGCTGTTACCCCGCCAGCACTGAGGACGGTTAGCCTTTCTTTCAGCCCTGACCGTCTGCAGGGGTGAGAGGCGGTTTGCCCTCACTCTGTCCATGTGAGCAAGGTGTGAGCTTTGTTCTGTTGTTTGTCCACCTTGAGTGTTTGAACACTCTTTGGCGAGTCCTGCTGAAGCAGCCTGCGCCTTCCTTGCCCTCTTTCAGGAGCAGCACTGGGCCCCCTTCTGGCTGGGCTCCTCTCGCCATCAGGATGGAGCAACGTGTTTTACATGTTGATGTTCGCAGATGCCTGTGCCTTACTGGTGAGTCCCCAAGCGGCCCAGGCGGCTCCTTGGAGCATCCCTGGGGGTTTCTGCAGTCGTGGGGGTTTGGCCGCCCCAGCTGCACTACACATGCGTGGTCTCAGGCTCTTTCTCATTCTGGTGAAGAAATACATATGTGTAAGAAAGGAAGCGGCTGTGGCTGCCGCCCTGTAGACTCAGCAGGCTTCGGGAAGGCCGCAGCAGGGAGCTCCGTGGCTTCCACTCCCTCCAAGCGAGCGTGGGACCTGGCAGGTCCCCGAGCCTCACCGGTGCTGCAGCTTCTGCACGTCACAGTGCGCATGGCAAGGATGCTCAGGGAGAGGTCTGTTGGGAGGAGCAGTGTGGGCCCCACACGGTGCTGTGTCTGCTTCCCGTCCCCTTGGCAGATGCCCGGGATCATTCACTTCTAAAGAGGGAGGCTGATTGGGGCACACGGTTTGGGCAGTTTCCGCTGTGATTGACCAGCCCTGTTGCTTTGGGCCTGTGGCAGGGCAGCACAGCCTGGTGGGGGTGTGGTGGAGCAGAACTGCTCGCCTCATGGCTGGGGATCAAGAGAGGGAGGGAGGGGCCGCACCCCAAGCAACCTGAAGAGCTCCTCCTGCCCTGCCCTGCCCTGCCCGCTGCTCCTGAGAGTCCGTGTGTGAACCCGGAAAGGACAGCGTAAGAGCAGGAAGGTCCAGGTGCCCAGAGCGAGTGGAGGCTGTGCAGACGGAGGGGTCTGAGGACTCAGGCACCCCCTGTGGTGGAGGACATACCTGCCACCAGGAGGACGCACATGTTTCCAAGCCTACAAACTGCCGGGCCCTTCCTCTTGGGGACCAGCATTCTTCCTGGTGTCAGTTTTCTCTCCTTCCAGGCCAAGGCAGGGGCCTCAGCCAGCCTCACACTAGGGGCTGGGAGCTCACGGGGACTGAGTCCCTGTTATCGCCGGGGGGAGCAGGCAGCTCTGGGCCTGCAGGACTGGCAGGGCCGGCGGTCGCCAGTCTGCTCCGTGCCACTCCTGTCACCAGGTGCCCAAGGGGTGGTTCCCTCCCTGCACAGTGGTCGCAGGCACAGCACCTTCATGCTGTGGGCGAGTGACCTTGGTCACCCTGTTTGCGGGGCACCCATGCCCACTGTGGCCCTTGTATTCCTCCTCTTCCCTCCTGTCCACCTCAGCTGACTGGGGCTAGAGCTGGAGGTTCGTCCAGCGGAGGTCTGACCGGCCACAGCTCCGGGCTCAGCATCTCCCTGATCGTGCGAGCCTGACTCTGGGCCGAGCCAGAGTGTAACCCACAGAGACGTCCCTGTCCATGGTAGCTTGAGGGCCTGCACCCCAGGCGTGAGGAGCTAACAGTCCTACCCCTGGGCCCCAGCAGAGCGGTGTGTGGCTGAGGGGTAATGGCCTCCAGGACTCCATGGCGGCACCCGCAGCCCTGGGATGCACTGCCCTGCACTGCACAGCCCAGCACAGCCCTCTTGGGGTTGACGTGACACCAACACAGAGGCAGCATGGTTGCTCAGGGGTACCCCGCAGCACCAGCCTCCTGAGACCTCACCGGGCTGCAGAGCCTCCTGCCCAGGCTCCCCCATCACCCTGACTGTGGCTGCCTTGTCTGTATTTTCTTTTTTTCCATCTGGATGTTTGTGATTGGACTGGTTTTGTTTTAAATACCACAGACCCTGAAGTAACCAGGCTGCAGCTTGTCATAAGCACCTTGCTTTCCCTTGTGTGAGGTCCGGGTTATCCCAGGGATCTCGTGAAAGACAGCTGGGCCCAAGCCCGTTTTACCGGGTGAGAGGGCGTGGCCCGGGGCTGCAGGGTACCTCATGGCCTGGCCAGCCTGGCCAGCCCCCTGCAGCTGTAGGCTTCAGGGCGACCCCAGGCGTGCCTGCAGCCTGCTTGGCCCCTGGTGGTCACAGACACCCTGTCTTTGTCCTGCTTGCAGTTCTTGGTCCGCCTCATCCACAAGGAGCTGAGCTGTCCAGGGCCAGTAGCGGGGAACCAGGCTCCGTAAGTGCATGCGCGCCCTTTCTCGGGGCCCAAGGCCACCCCGGGCGCCCTGGCCCATCCACCTCTGGATGTGGCCTCTAACAAGAACACTCACTGCTGTCCCTAGCATGGCTCATGATCCTTTTCTGTGCTTCCTGATAAATGCCTTTGTGTGGGAGATTGTGACAGTGGAGAGATGTCAGGGAAATCACCCCCTCTGTGTGGCTTCTGTGAGCCACGTTCCAGCCAAGACGCCCACTGTGCGGCCCCTCTCGCCCTGGCAGCTCCCTCCCTTCCCTGCCTCCTTCCTCCCTGTCAGGATGGGGCAGGGTGGGGGCACAGGGCTGACCCTGCATGCACGGGTGTGCGTGAGCCTGTGCCTGCAGCTGACACTGCAGGGCCTGCTTCACACTGTTCTTTTCTTTCAGGCTGAAGGAACACTGACCCGATTCCGTTGGAGGAGCTGGGCCTGCCCTTCACAAACTGCTTTGAGCAGCAGCTAAACCAAGGACCCTTCTCAGGAGGGATGACTTTCCTGGAGTGACACAGAACCAGGCTGAGAACTCCAGGTCTGCTCAAGCAGATGGGCACTCGAGACAGCGGTGGGCATCACAGGGCTGCTGCTGGGACTGAGAAACTGAGCCCAGACGGACACGACCCGCCCAGCCCCAGCCTGGCAGCCCTGTGTCCCCAGTCACCCTGATATGGTGTGTGACAGTGTGGAGCTCCCTCAGGTACCCCCAAAGCGAGTGCCGAAGCCACAGCCCAGCCAGCAGGAGCCCCCGCTAGGCTGCTCTCTCCTGAGAGCCCACACATCCGAAGGAGGGCACGAGACGTGGGCACAAGGACACACCAGCTCCACACGGGCACTGGTCAGAAACCAGGGGTTTCTCCAGCTGGTCTGTTCTCGGTGCTGACTTGGAAACTGCAGCCGTCCAGCAGTGACCCGCTGTGAAGCCATGCACTGGCAACAGGACAGAGGCACCAGGTGCAGCCAGAGCTCCTGGGCCCCTGCCATCCAGGGCCCATCAAGCTGCACACTAGGAGTCGGGTCAGGAGGCCGGATGGGGGCCAGAGGCTGCCCCGAGACACGTACCAACCCTGGGCCGTTCCTAGATACATAGCCATGGGGGGTTATTTATTTAAAATGCATTTTCTGTTATATGAAGCTTAAGAAATGTAAGTGGCATTTTGTTATTTATTAAGACAAACTGAAATGGTTCTCTGGTTATTTGTTTTTGGGTGTTGGATCTAGCAAAATACTTATCTGCCCTTTGAAATAAAATGGGTTTTAGAAAAAAAATTCAAGCAAAACACACAGAGTATCGGTCATTTCTGCTCGCATGTCCGTGACTTGTGTGGTATTGGTTTCCCGGGACTGGACACTCAGGTGTCCGGGAAAAACAGAGGGGCTCCCACCCGAGGGGCTCTTCCTCTGCATGCAAGGCCCCAGTACACTAGGCGTCTGGAGATTTTATAAATCTGCTCCTCGAAGGGTGCCCTAACATTTGTCCTTGACTGTGAAAGGACACACACGGGAGGAGGGGCTGCAGGGGAACCGAGGTGGTGCAGACTCAGGGTCCAGGTTTGCACCGTGTTCTTCGGAGCCGGAAGCCGTTCTGGGCCGTGACCCAGTCTCCCGGCTCTGCGGGGCCAGCGGGGGCAGCTGGCCATCCTGACGTTGCTTACACATCCACAGAACTGCCTGCTGAGAGTCCAGTCACGGTGAACTCTAAGCAGATTGTAAGTCTCCTCCACAGTCTCTCCTCTCCCAGGGCCCTTTGTCCTCCTGGCAGCTGCCACTTACAGTGTCCCCGATCCCTCAGGACACGCAGCACCTGTGTCCTCTCGGGTGCAGCTTGGGTGTTGAAATGGATACACAAAGGGAGGGCAGGGCGGGAACCTCAGAGAACTGAGTAACAGAGCCCTGTCACCGCCGCATAGAGGGGTCCCAAGCAGGCCCCGGCCAGCCACCCACTCGGCTGCACGAAGCTTTGGGGTCACAGCTGTGTTTCCCCGACTCCATGAACCAGTGTTAGAGGGAAACCCTGGTGCCAGAGGCGGAGCAGTCCTGAGTCCCTGGGCCTTCCAGGCCGAACCCTGAGCGTGGATATCTTTTGATATGGATGGTTGATCTTTTTTAAAAGATGAGGAAATGTAGCTATATTTAAAATCAGTTTAGCTGAAATAAAATTCATGAATGGAAGATTTTACCATGACTCTTAAGGGGAAAAAAAGTATGATTTTGGTATATACACATACCACCACCACCCCCCCAACAGTGGCTGGGAGGATTCCATCTGCAAACACCCGGCAGGAGGCTCCCCGGAAACGCGCCTGGGCCTGGGTGTGTGTGTCCCTGAGTTGTCCTGTTCGGGGCAGACAGTGCCAGGCCTGCAGCTGGAGGAAGAGACCTCCTGCCTGCGTCTCCCGAGGTGTCTGGTGGACCTTCATCCTGTACTTCTCCCTTATTCTGTCCATGGAGGAAGCAGAGCAGCCCCCAGTCACCAGCTTGGAAAATCCCGTCTAAATAAGTCCTTCCAAAGATTTCTCACTTTCAGTTCACAGGCAGCCGACCTTCTGGGCCACTGTGGACGTGAAGGCCTGTCCCTGTCCCCGCTGACCTCACCCTGCTGCTGCAGGCCACCACTGGTGCCACTGCGGAGACCGCACAGCCCCGGAGCCCTGCAGCCCTGAGCACGGTGGAGGTGAGGAACAGCTCCAGGGTGGGCCCGGGGCAGCTGCGTGGCCCTGTGGCCTGGGGACGCTGGTGGTGGCACGGTGGCTGCTGCCACCCAACAGCTTGGAGGCTGGAAGGTGGGTCAGGGAGGCTGCAAGCTGCTCACATGGTGTCCCCTGGGGGCCCCGGGCTGGGTGCCAGTTGAAAAGGCAGGGCCCCTTGTTCAGAAGGCGAAAAGCAAGTGTGGTTGGCAGCCAGGCGCACAGCTCCCTCCCCTTAGTGCGCTGCTCATTCCCCCCACCCACCCCCCGCCCTGGCTCTTCATCTCTTCTGTCCTCTGGAACAGCTTCCCATGTCAGCATGGCCAGGCAGAGCCCCCGGCGGTTCTGCCCAGCACAGTCAAGGTGTGCTGGGAGTTCTGCAGATGTGGGGAACCTTCCTCGGATGAGCGGGTGGCGAGGGTGTGCCTTGTCCAGGCTGCAGAGGCCTGCAGAGCCACCCTGCAGCCTCCAAGGAAGGGGAACTCAGCCTCGGCGCCTGCGAGAGCTTCTGGCTGCCCTCCTGCCACCTGCCTCCAGGCATGGGACAGGCCGGCCCACCGTCCCTTGAAATGAATCCACAGTGCATGCATGTGTGTGCGTGAATGTGCATATGTGTGCACGTGTGTGCACCTGCATGTAGCCCACCTCTGTTCCGCCTCTTTGGCTGCACCTTGCCTGATCCTTTCTGCGTTTTCTGCATTGGTTTCTTTTGCATGAATGTGTCATACTCATACACGCAGACAGCTGCAGCCTGGAAGGGAAGTTAAGGACACAGTCCATGCCAGTGGGCCGCTCCCAGAGACAGTGGCTCTTGGTACGTTTTCAGGTGGACGTGCAAAGGCACCGCTGTACTGAGCCCAGTGTTCTGCCACACTGTACATCGAGGCTCTCCAACTCAAGACGTTCTCCCTCCAGAGCCTCCTGCCCCACAAAGACACTTCCTGGCTGCCTGATCTCATGAAACTTGCTATGTCTAGAGACAGCGCAGTGATCTCTAACTTGCCTATGGAATTATGTCATCCATCCACCCGTCCATCCATCCTCAACCTGTACAACCTGCCAGAGCAGAACTAGTGCAGGGACAGTGAGAAACAGGGTGAGCCAGGTCTGCCCTCACCGAGGTTCAGTAAACAAATGAGCCAGGACAAGTTCTAAAACAGGATCAAAACAGTATGTAGGAGCGAGTGAGGTGGTGCACATCTATAACCCCGTAATCTGGGAGACCCAGTGGGAGGCTGGGATGCTCAAGTCCAGCATGGGCAACTTAGCAACTGAGACAGACTCTGTCACAAAAATAAAAAACGAAAGAGGACTGAGGATTAGCCCAGTGTGAAGACCTTGGGTTTAATCCCTGGCACCCCCCCAAAAAATGCTGGGGGTCAGGAAGGGAAGCGCATTATGTTTTATGAACAGTGCCATTGAGGAGGGACAGTTGGGCAGAGAATTCAGTGGCTTGATGGGGCGAACAATGCAGCAACCTAGGGAAAGACCCTGGCAAGGCGAGGGGTCTGGAAGGAAGTGCAGTGAACACAGGCTGGGGGTACTGAGAGTCCACCAGGACTGGGGGTTCCAGACAAGTATAGATGGGTCCTGTGTCCCATGGAGGACTGGAGGTGGGGCCAGCAGGGTCCTTGGACAGGAGGCCAGGAGCTGGCTGGCTCCAGGGCATGACAGGGTGGAGGGACTGTTGAGCAAGAGAACATGAAGAGAAATGGAGGGACCCAAGGGGAAGCCATTCCTGGGCCCACGAGGAACTGAGGTCAGATAGCATGATGGAAGAGCTGACCTTGATCTTAGAGGTCACCTGACAGATAAGGAAAATGAGGCCCCACAGGGCACAGTGGGGAGGAGGCCTGGATCTACTACTGCACCTGCTTCTGTAGGCTCTGTCTTCAGGAAGCACCCCCCCCATACCAGGGCAGCTTGAACCTGACCCCACTATCCCCAAGATAGGGTGTGCAGTTGTCCCTCCAGGACCACAGCATCACTGCAGACTTCAGGGTGGACACCGCTGGTGCCACAGCATCTGGCCACGGGCGGAAGTCAGGGCACCTCTGCAGTTGGGGGGGCCGGTGGCTCAGGGGACCCACAAGCTGCTGCCTAGCATCTGAAAGCGGATGCAAGTTTGCTTTGGTGTGTTCGGGCACCGAAGTCCCTGCTGCTAGCAGAGGGCCTCCCAGCCTGGCTCCCGTGCACTGGGGGAGCAGCTCCTGGCCTCCTTGACCAGCAGCCCCCGGGGCCGCCCCAGCAGACCCTCCTGGCACAGCTCACAGGCCTGGCTGCCGGTCTGCTTGGTGTCCTTGTTGCATTTGGAGAGACATCAGCTATATCCAGACAGCCAGCCTGGGGACCTGGAGGAAAGGAAACCAGAGCCGCCCGCACCTCCCAGCCCTTCTGATGCTGCCTGGTGCCCTCCAGTTAATAAACAGAGTCTGCTTTGAGAAGGCTGACGCATCCCAGCTCCCACCGTGGCCAGGACAGGGATGGGACCCAGGTCTGAATCTAACAGTCCAGGCCAGGACCCAGGGCTGTAACAAAAACGAGACAGAATGCCGCAGGCACCGCGCATGTGTGCCGACCTCAGCAGTCACAGCCCTCCTGTGCTCCCCGCTCAACGCCCCACCCCACCAAACACTTGATTTTCCTTTCGTCACACTGAGTTTTTAAGAACGCTTGGATCGTGCATTGCGCCCAAGCAGCTGCAGTCCTGGGACCGGCCGTCCGCTCCACCTCTCGCTCTGTCGGAGCACGGACCAGATTCAACTCCCTCTTCCAGGAGACACCTTGAAGCCGCGGAGATGCAGGTGCTGCCCGGTGACCCTGGGCTGTCCCAGCTGCAGGTGACCACAGGTGACTGCTGGGCTGGACAGGTGGGCGGCAACACCCCTGAGAAGGCAGTGTCCTCCAGTCACCTTGGCAACACGACCTACAAATCCAGTCGCCTGGTGCTGAGGGGAAGCTGAACTCGCCGTGAACTTTATTTTTAGGAGCTGCACAATGACACCGGCAGGGCCCTGGGATCCCGGGCAGAGGAGAGAATTCCCCGCCTGGGCTGTGTGGGGCGGAGAAGGCCGCCTGGCTCGGAGGAGCCCCAGTGACTTGCAGGCCAGTGACACCCTCCGAGGCCCCCAAGTGCTTAGCAAGCGCTGCACAGAGAGCAGAGGAGGTGCCGGGGCTCCTGAATCAAGTGGAAGAAGCCAGCAGGGTCCCCTGCTTCTGAGGGCCGTGTGGGAAGGGGAGCGCTTCTGGGTGCACGACACCAGTCGCTGAGCAGAAGACAGGGTGCCCCCACCTGCCTCATGTGCTCCCCGCACGCTCAGTGCTCCCAGCCTGACACCCCGCTGCTTGTCACCTCCACTTCCCTGCCTCATTCTTCCAGCTCACCTTCCAGCCCCTGGCTCGTTGGCCACTATTTTGTGAGCGGGGACAACATGTGTCCCTCAGGGGCTGGGCAGGGCCCTCTGCCCTGTGTCACCACGACATGTGACGCTGGAGGAGTTAGCTGCTCTGTGACCTGAAGCGGAGCCCCTGACGGCCCAAACGGGTGACCCTGTGGTGGGAAGGCGGCTAGGAAGAGGCAGGAAGAGGCTGGTGGCTGTCCTGGTCTCGCTGTCACCTGGGAGCCCGCGGGAGGTGGGCCTGGCACCTAATGAAGCCAATGGTCCAGTGGACAAGGTTGGAAAGTGTGTTTTCATGGTAGTGTTTGGTTGCTGTCCAGGTCTGCTGGGAAGATGTTGTGAGACAAAGATGTGCTCTCAAGATAATTATCTGGTTTGTAAGCAGGGACAAATGGGAACAGGGAGTTCACAAATTCAGGGACTTCTCAACCACAAACAGTGAAGCGGTACAATGCGTAAGAGCCAGGTGTAATCCCAGCACACAGGAGGCTGAGGCAGGAGGATTGCCTGGCACGAGTTCGAGGCCAGCCTGGGCTACATAGTGAGTTCAAGGCGAGCCTGAACCACACAGCAAGACCCTGTCTCAAAACAGAAACAAAAGAAAAAAAAAAAAGGGCTGGGGATGCAACTCAGAGCAAAACGTGCCCCTGGAAAATGTTGGGAAGTGTGGCTGGCCCTAAGCAACGCAGAAAGGGGCCCCAGTTTATGAGCGAGGGCTGAAAGGGAAGGTGGATCATCACTGAGCTGGACCCCAACTCCGGGGGACCCTCTGTTGTCCTGCCCTCCGGTGGCGGTGAGCTGACTGTGTCCCCCACTCCTGTGTCTGTCTGTGTTCTGGGGTGGGGACAGGTGGCCATCTCTGTACTGCATGGACCCCAGCTCGGAAGAGGCCCCTGCCCAGTCCTCCTCTCTGCTCCTCACCGCCTGGAGTTGCGAGCCGGCCCAGGACTGCGGGACTTGGGCGGGGGGTTGCGTGTGGCCATGCGGATGTGCACGCGCTCACAACCCCTGCCTTTCCCAAGCCAGGGCACGGTGGCTGTGGCAGCCAGATCCCTGGGAAACACTCGGGCTCAGCTGGCAGGACGCTGACTAGGGAGTTCCCTTGGGGTCACAGCCCAGAAAGGAGATGGCAGAGGACCACAGCACTGGTCCCCTGGGGCGACAGGAGCAGACCCGCCCCGGGAGTTCAGCCTGCCTCATCCTCCCCGGGCTGCTCCACATCAGCTCCTCTGTGAGGAGCGCTTTGGGCTGCGCTGCATTGGATCAGGGGTGACCATCCACAGGCTGTCAGGGCTGTAGTGTGAGGGGCAGCAGGCGAACGTCTGGGGTCTGGGGTTAGGTCCCATTCTCTTTGTGAGCCTGCTGACCCTTGGCTGTGACCTTCCGGAGCGCTCTTACCTGGGCCTGCAGTTCAGGAGGGCGCAGCTGGCGTCGTTTTCCTTTCCCCGGTCAGTGGAGGTTCTCGTGAGGGCGTAGGAAACGCCGAGTGCGCTGACAGACTCCGGTGGATGTCACTCCCGGCCACTGTGGGCGCCTGGTGGCCCCAGGCTGGGATTCCCAGAGTGAACTCTTACAGGCATGGGGGTCTCCCCTGCGCCCCGACAGGTCCTAAGGTCAGACTCACCGCCCCCGCCCCGGAGCATCGGCAATGGAAATTGAGGATTGCTGAAGCATTCTGGAGAATCAGAGTCCCTTTGGTCCCTAAATTCTCATCTTGTTCTGCTTCCGGCCAGTCCAGCTTTCTCTCCCTTCAATCTGAGCACTTGTCCCCGTGGCCTCCCATGCCAGAGCTGCACCAGGGACCCCCGGGGCAGAGGAGGGGAGGACTGGGGGCACTGGGGACTCAGCTTCTGGGACACTGTACCCTTCTGAGTGTTTATAAACCCAGCGTCTGTCTGTCACACTGGGATTCCCCGGAGCCATAATTTTAAGCTTTTTGCTCCAAATAAATCCTTTCCTTTCTTTAAAATATCAGTTTAAAAATAAATCTGTCAGGTTTTTGTTCCCGGCAAGTTTCAGTTGCCTGTCTTTTACATTAGCAGAGGATTCCAGTGCCTTCAACTTTCCCTAAAACAAAAGAGCTTTCTGTTACTATAACCAAATACCTGAGGCCAGTCAAGTTATAAAGAGAAAAGGTTTGTTTTGGCTGACACTCGTCTGCCATCTGACCACATGGCCTTTAGGGGGCGTCCCAGGTCCAAACAAATCCTTCACAGCCACAAAGAGGAACACACATAAGAAAGTTTAGCATGACACTTAGAGCTGAACACATCCTTACCATTACCCAGGCTTCATTCTCACAACCACAGGCACAGTCATGGTGCCCCTGCCCACCCTGCAAATGAGGAAACTGACACTCAGGACCACAGCTGGCTGCCCAAAGCTACCGGTCAGTTCAGCATTGACCTCCCAGGCCCAAGCACTGTCTGGATTTCTGCATCAAACTAGTGCTCTTGGTCTCCAGAGTTTGGTAGAGTGTCAGAAAAACCATATCTTAACTGGATTTAAAAAGTTTTTTCAAAAGAAACATCTCTGGGTTTTGCAAGGATAAACAGTAGCTGGCATTTATGATCAATTAGCCAGTTGCCTTTGGCTACTGCTACTGTTAGATCTCAAATGTACCCAGAAGACTCACAGCGGAAGATGGGGCCTAGTGGGGCAGGGCGGGTCACTGAGGGTGGCCTGGAAGAGTGAATTCCTCCACCCTGGCCTTGGACCCAGCCTACTGTGGACTAAACCCACTGACGCCCTGAGCTAAAATAAACCTCTCCTCCTTTAAATTGCAATGTTAGCCTTTGTCCCGGAGACCAGGAAAATGCCTAATGCAGGAAATAAGTGCCTAACACAGCTGCTCACCATTCAAAGGCCCTTGGGGCTAAGGGGTCTCTAAGCTGGGTTGAGGTCCTACCTTCCTCCCCGAAGTGAGAGGGGAAGAGAAACTGCTCCCTCCTTGCCCCCCAGAAGCCTGGATGTGGGTTTGTGGAGCACAGCAAAGACTAGACCATCCAGGACTATCTCCGCACAGGGTGACATTGGGCAGTGGGTGCCCAGCGGGGCCAGGCGGTAATGGTGAGTGCCCGTGGGCATTGGTACTGGGCAGATAGCAGCACAGGCTGCTGGGTGGCAGGCTCTGCTCTCTCCTCCAAGGACCCCAGCTTCTCAACTCAGTGAGCATTTCAGATCTAGACATCACAGTAGCCAAAGGCACCTGGAAGGTGCCTGGTCGGCTGGCTTCTTTGTAAAGATCACAGAGTAATTTGATGCCTGGAGCAGTGTCCAGCCCTAAGTCAGAATTCCTGGGAATTCTATTTTCTTTTTTGGTGCCTGTGATCAAACTCAGGACCTTGTGCTTGTGAGGTAGGTGCCACTGAGTTAAATCCCCAACCCAGTTCCTGGGAATTCTGAGCAGCTCCCTACATTGGCTTCCTCGACAGGGGTCCCCAGCATCCTCTCAGGTTGAGTGTCCAGTTTGGGGACCTCCGGGCATGTGTCCGTGTTGAGACAAGCTTTCTACCCCTGCAGGAGGAGTCTGAAGCTTTGAGACAGCCCCAGGTAGGTCTCCCACCTGTACAGCAGCAGCCCAGCTGCACGTTAGGCAGGTGTCCCAAGGGGCCCCAGACCACATGTGACTGATGTGGGCTCTGAATGACCCACACTCTTCTCAGGTTCGAGCCGCCTGCTGGCAGGCTCAGTGCTGTGCTCTGCTGTTGTCTCCTCTGTTCACACCAACTATAACACTGAGGCCACAGTCAGGACAGGGGTCCAGGAGGGGTTTCTGTATCTGGAAGATGCATCTCCAGGTCTGTCGGGCTGGGGCACAGGCTGCGCCCCGAACTGCAACCCCCGAAGATTCCTCGTCTGTCTCACTGCTGGACTTGGCTCTAATGACTTCCTCACATCGCGTGACTGTCACAGAGAGTCCTGGTACAAAGCTTGCATTTCTCCCACAGAACATTACCACTGGAAAGGCAGGACCTGTGGGGCAATTCGAAGTGGGTTCCACCCTGGAGTCTATTTCAAAGCCCTCCCAGGACCCCAGCCCCCTTGAGGCACAGTTCCCACTCATCACTGCCCACAGGCAGTGACTTCTCTTCCCGGTAATGCTGTCTCCTCACCGTGCACTGAGTTCGTCAGTATAACTCACTGTCTCTAAAGGACAGCGCCTTCTCCCCAGACAGGAGCTCACAGGGAATTTACAAGCACACACAGAAGCAAACATCTCCAGGGGGCTCCTGTTCTCACACAGACCCCCAACATCAGCCACGCATGGAAAGACCCCCCCAAGGTGACCCCAGCTCTCTGCTGTTCTCTTCCGGAGATGCTCAAGGTGACCCACTGGCATGGGAGTCCCTGCAGTGGAAATGCCCAACCCGAACACACGAGTCATTCAAAGCGGGCGCTCCAGACAGCTGCCACCTTTGCCCAGAGCTGCCAGAGGGCAGAGGTGGGTGAGGGTCAGGCTGCTACTCAAATTGACAGATGTGACTCTGCCCGCCCGAGGACGGGCCGCTGCACACAGCTGAGCCATCTGCGTCAGGGAACAGGCTTGTTTCTTTTCAGGAGTATCATGGTCTGCATGGAGTGAACAAAGAACCTCATACTCTGCCCACTTTTGAGGCTGGAAGGCCCCGCAGAAAGTGCCAATTTCAGGAATGAATGTGAACATCTGCTCTGAGCAAGGCGCCGTCTCCATCTGGAAGACTAATGACACGTCCAGCAATGCAAATCATCTCCCTTTGTATTAATATTCTAATGAAATGCAATTAAAAGCTAAAAATAAGAAAACGTCTACCATGAAATCATAAAAGCCATTTCAAAGAGAGCTGCTCCTGCACAGCACAGGGCAGGCCCGTGGCTGGGAATGAAGCTCATCGGTCAGGGTGGGCAGAAGCAAGATGGGGGGCAGCAAAGGTGCTCAGAGTGGGGCACAGTTGGGGCCCCAGGGGCTCCGGCTGGCGTGGATGAAAGGAGTCAGAACAGGCACTCGCTTGGTCCCATGGCCTCTGGAGGCGTGGTCAGTGCCACTCCGGAAGGGGAGCCCAGCAGTCTCATTGCCTATCCTGTGGTGCTGCCCACTTCCGCTCCAGGTGGCTCCCCACTGTCCCTCCAAGGCTGTCACCCTGAGCCTCAGTGTTAAGTGGCCAAATGCCAAAGGGCCAGAGGCTGCTCGAACCCACGCCCCGTTGCCCTGGATTGTGATGCCCACAGCTGACCAGGGTCTGAGAGTCTCTCCCAGCCCCGGCGCTTTTGTGCACCGTTTCAGTCCCTTGTGTAAGCTGGAATTGTGTGTCCCCGAGTGTGTTTCCACACTAGACTGTGACAGACACAAGGCGGGCTGAGGTTACTCCCCCTGGATCCTGGGGTCCCCACTCAGTGCCCAGTGCCTGTCTCGCTCACAAGACCCTGCCCAACAAGCTTGCGAGTAAGCAAGGGTCCACACCTGGGTGGCATCGGGACAGGGGCACTGCTGAGAGCTCTGAGGCCCGAGGCCTCTGTGACACAGCTTCCTGTTGGATGGGACGGCGCCAGTGCCCTCCATACCCTGGCCCCCGCTGGGTGGGACAGGGTGGGTCACTGCCACGTGCAAACTTTCCTGACATCCTCCCCTCTCCCTGATCACACGGGGCAGGAGGATCTTCCCGTGTCTGGTGAGGATTCCACCTTCTGCCTCCCAGAGACTCCTGAAAGAATCATCCCTGGCTCCTCCTCTCTTCTGCACCCCTTGGCGCCAGGGAGATGATGGAGCCGAGCCAGGCAGTCCCACCCCCCAGGAGTTCATGGGGTCCAGAAGCTGCACTCCGGGGGTGATGAACCCCGGGCCTGGGCACATCTCAGCCATGCTGGAGTCAGGGATCCGATCTTCCCTTCCTGCTTGAGCAGGCCTCCGCATGTGGCGTCTAACACGCTGCCTGTTCTGTTTTGATTGCGCTACTGTCATCTGCATTTCCGCTTGGGACGGGCTGGCAGTCAGTGCTTCCCTGTCTATGGGACAGTTGAGTAAGGGGCGTGCAAGGCAGGGGAACGGGGGGGGGGGGTCCAGGCCCCACCAGGACCAAGTCACAGCATTTTCACCTCACGCTCCAGGCTGCAAAGCTGTGAGAAAGAAACACGCACTGCTGAGGCTGCCCCGTGGTGCTGTTACAGCAGCTGAGCTGACCACGGTGCACCCTGACCTCCCGGGAGGGTCCAGGCTCCGGCCCGCAGGCCCCGAGTCCTCGCTGTGTGCGCCCAAGGGGGTCAGCTGTCGCTGTACTCCTGGAGTGCAGCTGTCCGAGCGCTGTCCCTTGCTCCCTGGGGCCCTGACCTCCTCACTGATGCGTTTCTTTGGTTTCATTTGCTCAGCTACATAATTGAGAGAACACTGATCGGGGTGCAGGGGTACAGCAGTGATCATCCCCATCCCCCCGGGACCTGGAGTCTGATGGTTCATGCAGTTACAGTAAAGGCAGGAGAGGAGGACGGTCCAGGGGCAGAGGGACCGAAGCCTCTTCTGTCCTCGTTAAGAGCAGCCCAGAGGATTTCTGTGTGAGCAGTCTGCTGCTCCTCATGGGCTCCTGGGACCTGAAAAGCCGACGTTTTCCTTCTTACCTGACAGTTCCCTGCCAGGAAGCCTGGCCTGCGGGGATGGCAGTGTGGTGGCTGCTGCTACCAAGAATCCACAGGACCCGGAGCAGCTCCAAAGAGGTGGTGCAGGAAGGAGGGTCCCCATCCTACCTCCACCCTGTGGGCTGGCCTGCGGATCCCCGAGGCCTCTGACTCCTGGGCATGGTCACTGTGCGTGAGCCCGAGGCCTCCTAGCTCTTACTCCTCTTTCTGTGACTCCTCTGTACTTCTTTGTGGTTGTTTGTTTTGTTTTTTGAGACACAGTCTCCCTATGTAGTTCGGGCTGGCCTTCAACTCACTGTATTGCTCAGGCTGGGCTTGAACTTGCAATCCTCCTGCCTCAGCCTCCCCAGTGCTGGGATGACAGCACCACCATGCCTGCTTCCTCCTTAGTTCTTGGGCACAGTATTATCTGACAGGCACAGGTGAGAACAGACCTTCAGGGGCCTTTCTGTGAGCGGTGGCTACCTGCCCCCCCCCCCCGCTCCAGTTCAAAGTGTGCCTCGTGCTGTCTTTGCCTGGGGCTGGGCAGTGGGGCAGCTGGGACCCAACCCCAACTCACAGGGCTGAGTCCTTGCTCTGTGCCTCTTCCCAGAGAAGGGACAGGTGCTCAGGAGGAAGACAGCTGGTACTGGGAGGCAGAAGTGGCTGCAAGGTCACCGCTGGCCCACTCCACACACCCACTCCTGCGAAGACTGCAGAGCTCCCACCAGGCGCGAGTTCTTCTCTCATCCCTCGATCTTCCCTTTGTCTTCCATGTTCAGGCTGCTTGCTCTCCTTTCTTGCCTTCCTTTAGGATTCTCTATGGCCAGTTCTCCTCATTTTGCAAGGCTTTTTTAAGCATCAGAAAAAGACACCTAGAATTTTTTTGATGAGAAACTCAGAATTTATTCACCTGTCATTTAAGGGAGGAAGAGGGGAAAAGCTGCAAGATTCATGAACAGCGAGAAGATATTTAACCTTCTTAGGCAGATGGAAGTTGAGCCTGCAGACAGGGCTCATGTTCTCTCTACTTTTGTGCATGTTGGGAAACTTTCATGCTGATAGCATCTTGAACAACCAAGTAAAAGCAAGTTCCACAAAAGCCTCAAAGGACGTTTGCAAAATTCCCAGTTATGGGCACCGAAGACTTCCACAAGGAGGCAGAGAGCCAGGCGCAACAGTATACACCTGCAATCCTCACACTAGGGAAACTGAGGCAGGAGGATCAATGCAAGTTCAAGGACAGCTGTGCTACATAGTGAGCTCAAGGCCAGCCTGAACTGCATAGGGAGACCCTGTCTCAAAAACCAAAGAAAACACCAAGAGGGGATGGAAAAATCAGTCAGACACGGCTTATATGACTGGGGTGTGAAAACAAAATAGAAGTTGAAAATAAGAGATTTCTGTACAAAACCAACCTTTTACAGACCAGGAATGGGCACAGTATTTTCAAATGTGTGTCAAAAGGAATCCACATGGCTCCCTGCCCAGTACAGGCAGTCAGCGTAGCTGAAGCTGTGGTCTAGGGACGCACTATCATCCTCCCTATTCCCTTAGTGTCACTCTGTAGGTCTTCTTAACCCGACAGACACTCAGAATCACATACAGAAATTTCAAGGAAACCAAACCCATAGTCTTAATATTTTGAAGTTAAACAGTTTATAAATATTTGGAGTTTTTAAAATATTCATCATTTGGATCGTCACAACAAAAGGCCTACCTGATTTTATCAGTTATTGAAAATGAGAAATTGATTTAGACTTGGGATGTCACAGAAACATTTTACTAAATTTTTTGCAATATTGGCACACCTAAAAGAACTTGAGAATCTCTGTTTATAAAGTTAATTTCTTAGATAATTGAGTAAGTGGGAAACTTTGGTTTACTAATCAAATCACTGAAGTATTCTTGAAGAAAATCAACCATGCTAAATTCATATAAGCAGCTTAAAATATCCAAAGGTGTTTAACATTTACTTATGCTAATCAAGGGCTTGTTAAAAGGAAGTGCTACAAGGTAGCAATCTTATAAGCTGAACTGAAATATAAAGAATTAGTTACTCAAATTTTCAGCTTTGATAAAACAACAAAGGTGACTTTTAAAAACTTTTTTAAATTAAATTTCTGAATTACGTTTTCTGTCCAAAAGCTAACCTTGAGCATGCCAAGACCCTCACGAAGACACCCTCAACAGGTGTCTTAGTCACTTTCTCGTTGCTGGGACAAAATATCTGACTCCCACAACTGAAAGGTTCACATTTTCAGTTCCTGGTCTGCGGCTCCACAGCAGGACAGAGTGGTGGAAGGGTCTGGGGGAGGAGAGCTCCTCAGGGCATGGGGCACAGGAAGCAGAGGGAGAAGAGAGGGGCCAGGTAGGGAGACAGACCCTTCCAGCCACACCCCAGGGGCTGCCCCTTCTGGCCAGGCCCCACCTCCCAACAGGAAGTCAGCCATTTTGACCCCATGGTCCAATCCTCTTCCAAAAGCCCCACCTCTGGGCCCAGGAGGCCTTTGGGGGCCTTCTCCATCTAAACCACACCCAGGGGAGAAGGCAGAGAGCAGCAGTTGCGATGTGGCCAAGAGCCTTTCTTTAGAAAGTCCTGCACCCAGCTTTGTGTCTCTCCATCCCTCACCCTGGGCTCCCTCACCTCTTCTGGGTGTCAGCTCTGTGCCCCCCACCCCACCCTGCAGCCTCAGATTCCTTGGCTGTGACACCCACCCCTGCCCTCTCCACCCATCCCTGTGCCTCCAGTCTCTGAGTTCTGATGCCCGAGACCCAGTTTAAAGCCAAAGGAGAAGCATCCACACAGCCCTTCCACGCACCACAGAGGTGCAGCTCCAAGCTGAAAGTGTGTCTTCATGTAGAATCACCTGCCTCCCTCTCCCAGACTGGACTGTGCAGTGGGATAGTTTGTCTGAGGCCCTGTCCACTGCTTGGCATTTGGAGGATGAGCAGAACCTCCTGTGCCTGCTTTCAGGTCCCCGTCTGGTCCATCTGGGGGATAGTCAGAGTCTGCCTGAGTGGTTTAGTCCCAGATGCCTCACGAGCGCACCTGCATTTGTTTCCACAGCCCTCCCAAAGCCATGGGCCGGGATGAGACCCCGAGGCCATTTTGAGCTGCCTGCCCCAACACCAGCAGACTCAGCTGTCGAAGCCCCCACTCCAGGCCCCAGCTGCGGAGTCACCAGCTGGATGCTGGGGCGGGGACGTCCTTCCCTTCTTGCCCTTACGTGGTCAGCCTGAGGTCCCCCAGCCCCTGGGCAGTGCTGCATCACCCATATGGGACCTGAGGGACAGGGAAAAGCCACAGCCTCCACACTGGAGCCCAGGACCTTGCACACGCTGGGCAAATGCTCTGTGCTTTATATGCTATTCTTCCACCAGGGTATCAGAAGGATCGAAAGCAATGAAACACTGAAAATAATTGCATCAAAACTCACAGCATTAGAGATCTACTTGATACCGAAACAGAATGAATTATAATTTTACCTAAATGTAAGTGGATTAAAATTCTTTAAGATCATCCATTGATGAATAAAGTGGTAAAACATGGTGATTCTCTCAATGAAAAAAGAGACAGGAAGGGCGGGAGGTGTGGCTCAGGGGTGAGAGTTTTCTAGTATATTCAAGGCCCTGGGCTCCATCACCAGCACCATGAAAAGATGAGCAAACAAGTAGATTTGGAAAATACAAGTGGTCCAGTTGCTCCCATGAAGGGTGGCAGAGCGAGTGCTTTGCCAAGTGGCCCCGGTCAGTCCAAAGCCACCTAGGACCTAATTTAGAGACAGGGTCTCTGCGGATGTCACTGAACTGGGGATCTGGAAATAAGATCACTTGAGATTTGACTCCGAGGGCCCTGAGCCCAGGGTGAGTGTCCCTGTAAGAAAAGAGGGTGAGGGTACGTGAAGGCACAGGCAGAGACTGGGTGATGAGCCAGGAACCCCCAAATCGGCGGCAACCACCAGAGGCTGGGAGGGAAGCTCAGAACTGCTTGTTCTGTGCTTTTGCAGACTTTAGATTTGTAGAACATTGCCACTTTCACATGGATCCCGTGAGCAAACCCTGGGCTGTGAGGGAGTCGGCCAGCCGGCACCCACAGATGGGGACCCCTGAGTACCCCTCCCTGCAGACATCGGGGCCACAGATGCCTCTGCACGCTGTGCAGGCCATGGTGGCTGGGTGAAGGGACCAGGCTGCTGGACAGGCGCCTCTGATGTGTCCACGAGGCACTCCCAGAAGGGATAGGCACAGGAGGTGGTGAGCCACCAGGGTGGCAGAGGAGAGCAGCTCTGTGCTGTCTCCCCAAGCGGGCCCCCTGTCCATGCCTGGAACCCCATCCCAGCCCGTTCCCAGCCCTGTAGCTCCAAACTCTGCCTCACTGCTGAACACAGCCGAACTCCCTGGTTCTGCTGAACACAGGTGAACTCCCTGGTTCTGCTGCCCACAGACAGCCCGCGTGTGGGACTCCGGCCTCCGTGATGGGGTACGCCGACTCCCCCAAAAGGCCCTGTCACACACACCTGGGCATACAAAACCTCAGAGCCCATTGGGCCCCAGGTCCCAACCCTTGTCACCAGTTTTCTGCCTGTGTCCTTCCCAGGCCAGCCCTTTCGCCATTACTCACTACCCTCTACATGCAGCTGACTGATTTGCCAGCTGGGGAAGATCACCCTTCGTCACATCTCGGAGGTCACCGGGAGGTGGTGCCTGGCCAGCAGCCTGCCCCAGCCCCCTGGTCAGCAGCCCCTCCCTGTCCTGCTCCAGGCCGGCCTCAGGGACCGGCTCCACCACGCGGTGGGATTGTGTATGGCCCAGGTCACACGGCCACTGGGTGCCCGTGTCTTCTGGGGGTTGCAGTGCCTTCTTAGCCAGGAACTGTGCCCTATTGGAGGTGACCTGGCACAGCTGGCACTGACGGTAACAAGCTCTGCGGGGCCTGGCATGGTGGTGTCAGCAGCCAAGAGCACATCTCTGCTGTGAGGACTGAGGACTGATGGGCAGCCTCGGTGCCCCTAGGTGGTCAGCTTGAGCCCCCGGCGTGGGAGGGAGTTGCTGATGTGACCTTTGTCCAGGGCCAGGCATTCGGTGGCACAGTGGCCGGTCATCTTTGGGGAGCCCAAGCTTCCCTGATGGCCATCCATAGAAAAGTGACCAGCCACCAAAGTCCTTACTCCGTGACTAGAGAAGAAGGCATTTTTGGCCAGGCATAATGGTACACGCCTATAATCTGAACTAATCTGGAGGCTGAGCCAGGAGGGTTCAAGTTCAAGTCCAGCCTGGACAATTGAGCAAGACTCTGTCTAAAATATAAAGAAAAAAAGAAAAGAAGTCATTTTCCAGGTGAGAGCCACATCAGGCTGAGGCTGACCTGATGCCTTCCAGGGAAGATTTGGACCCACACATCTTTCCAGAACACATCACGCACAAGCAGGTGGAGACCTGCCACCATGTCCTGGGATCCATCCGGCTCTCCAACTACACGGGCCTTGCTGCGAATCCCCACCCCACACCGGCGTCTGCTGTCGGAGCCCCGTGTGGATGTTTTCTTAGGGCCCAGGTGATGGAGACAGGGTCCTCGTCCCTCTGACCCATCTGTCCACCTTTTAGCTGCCAAATGTGCCATTCCCACCCAGTCCTAGCCAAAGGCCCGCTGGACAGGGAGGGAGAGCTGAGCCAAGCCCCATCCACCCTCAGAGGCTGTGTCATCATGAGTGGCATTCAGGGTTGGTGTAAGATCAAGAGTCATGCCCAGGAGTCCCCCACAGGTAAGGCCACGGCTCTGTTCCCTGCACACAGCTCGAGGGGCTCACCGCAGGCCCCCTCCTCTCAGGACCCCACCCCCTTCAGCAGAGGGCCCTAGGGGTCCGGTTTTAGGCCCAGGCCTTGGGGGGTGAACCCGACTATGGCAGCTCAAGTTGTGTTTCCGCCTGCCAAATAGGGGTTTGAATTTTCCATAGACAGATATGTGCGAGTGTGTTTCTCCTTGCACACGTCTCTCTTGGTAGGCTGCCCACTGGTAGTGACCCCGAGATCAATGAGCCATTGTCACGGATCCCTACTGACCCAGACACGAGTGACCAGCCCTTCTCGGTGTGGCGTGGAAGCAGTGCCCGTTCACCTCTGATGACAAAGCTCTTGGCCTCCGCTGCTTGAGATTCGTCTTAGAAACGCAGAGTCACAGAGCCAGGCATGGTGGCACAGGCCTGTAATCCCAGCACTCTGGGAGGCTGAGACTGGAGGGTTACAGGTTTGAGCCCAGTCTGGACAACTCAGTTAAGACCCTGTATCAAAATTTTTAAAAATAGTTAAAGGGCTTGGGAGAATGTAGCTCAGTGCAAAGGCTCTGGGTTCAATCCCCAGTACAGACAGACAGACAGACAGAGTCACAGTCCTGCCCAGGCCCTATATACCTTAGTGTAGGTGTTCAGGTGCCAGCCCAGCTGACCACCAAGACCTCCCCAGTCTAAGGCCAACATGCCCGGAGGTTCCTGGCCCTGGCTGCCCATCAGAGTCACCCCAAGGCCAGAACTGGCCCTCAGTGTCTCGTCAGGGCCTGTGGAGGGGCCTCAGGGGGTTGCAGCAGAGCAACAGGTCCTCAGCTGAGGACCTGGCCGTGATGGAGCCAGATGCCTTCCAGCCCCTCTCCCTCCCGCCCCTCTTCATCCTCCTGCATGCACGAACAAGCTCCTGGCTGCTTTCTTTCAGCGGCTGGGCCAGCTCCAGCTCCTCAGAGCACCAGGAGCTGCTAGGAACAGAGTCCCCTACCCCAGGCCACTGGTGAGAGCCCAAATCTGGGATTGAACCCAGGGCTTTTGCACAAGCTACATCCCCAGCCCTTTTGTATTTTTTATTAGGACAGTCTAGGCTCAAACTTGTGATCCTCCTGCCTCGGCCTCCCTGAGAGTTGGGATTGCAGGCACACGCCATCACAGCCTGCTAAGAGCCCGCATCTTAGTGGGCCAGTGGAGGGATGAGGCAGTGTGGGGCTAGGGAAGGCGTTCAGAGACGCAGCGTCAGCTGGGGAGGCAGGGCCCCGCCATTGCCGGCAGCTCTCGGGTGTCCCGGGCGGGAGGCTCGGGCACTGGCAGCTGGCCACACCCCACTCAGAGGTTTGCAGGTGCTCCAGAGACCCCTCCCAGCCTCAGTGACCTCAGAGGTCCCACACACCCCACACGTCCCCTTCAGGGGCATCGCGTGGCTGAGAAGCCACCTGCACACCGGCCTGGCAGAAGCTGTGCCCTCGGCCTTCTGCCCTCTCATCTGCCCATCCCTGGTCTCAGTGACTCCTTCCGCAGACTGCAGGCCGCGCCAGCCCTCCAGCCCCCCACTCCGCCCTTCTGGCTCCTCCTCACAGTCCAGCGATTTTAATTCTCTTCAAACTCCTCAATCAGCCGTCACCATGGCAACGCTGGCGTCTTCCAGGCCCTCACCCTCCTTCCCTCCTCCTTCTGCACTGACACTGGCGACATCTGAGTCATCGAGGTGCCACTGCTCGCGTAGCGGGGAGGCTCCTCTGAGAGACGACTGACCGGGACCGCAGTCCCTGGGCCCCGCCGGGGGTCCGTTTTCTGCCCACTCCTTGCACCACCTGCCTCTTCCGCCTGGGCCCCAACAGGAAATCCCTCTGCTGCAATACCCCACCCACCCTGTAGGTGGCACCCTCCCCAGGTGCCCATTGGATGCTCTCGCCTCCTGCAGCTGGAAGGGCGCCTGTCCCAGAAAAAGCACCAAGCGTGTGTCCACCTGCAAGACGTCTGTGAGCCACAGCGCTGACATGTACCTGCGCAGAGCCAAACGTGTTTATTTATGCCTGAATCCCTCCACCCACCCGCAGCCCAGCGCCCGCCCATCCCCCCACCTTTGCATCCATCACCCAGCCGGCAGGAGCCATCCCTCCACTCACCCGCCATCCGCGGAGATGCCCTGGCCTCTTCCTTTGCACCAGCGCTGTCCCCCAGGCCTGTGGCTCAACAGCAACCCCATCTCAGCTACCCGGCCCTGCCCCTCCGAGAGGAGACGGCACTGCGGCAGATGCCAGCCACCGCAGTGGCTTTTGTGGGGGTGGGGGGTTGTTTGTTTGTTTTGTTCAGACAGGGTCTCACCACGTAGTTCAGGCTGGCCTCAAACTCAGACTCACCTTGTCCTCCTGCCTCAGCCTCCCGAGTGCTGGGATCACAAGCCTGTGCCACCGGTTTGGGCTTGGCAGCAGTGTTTCTGATTTGCCCCTCAGTTAAAACAAAGAGTAGACTGCACAGAACCTGGGAGTCTACTCCCTGATCTTTGTTTTGTTGATTTCAGAACAGCCTTTTCCTTCCTCCAACAGGCAACTAAGCAGATTTAACCATGATTCAATAAAGCTGTCTGCAAACTGACATCACCCCATGGAGAGGTTTAAACATCCAGTTCCCAGAGGCTGCTCCTGCCTGGCGGGTCCTCAATCCACCAGAGTGAACGCTCTCTCCAGGTTCTGTGACGCTAATGCCATTATCAGGTTCCATGGCGTCATGGATTAATTACACCCACGGCCCCTGTAACTCAGGAATGTTTCCAAAGAAGCCTTGCAGGACTTTCAAAGAAGCTCGCCTTTTCTGCTGTAATGCCATTTCTGGCACTGTGGTCTTCCTTCTCTTTTCTTTTTCTTTTTATGAGTCCACATTTGCAGTACATAGTGATCCTGTTCCCACAGGGAGTCAGAGCATGGACGTAACACAGCTCCATTCTTCTTATCCCCCACCTCGCCCGGGCTGCCCTTTTGGAAGCGGGCTGCAGAGCCAGCAAGCAGGATGGACCCCCGTGTTGGCTGGGAGCGGGGTTGGTGTCACTCTTCAGCACGCAGAATTCCATCAGCCCATGTGGTCAATTGCAGCATGGCTTAAAGGTATCATATCTCATGCTGTAACCAAAGCAGCCACAAGGGAAGACTTCAAATGTTCATACACAAAGAAATAAGAAATGTCTGACATGGTGGTCAAGCCATGTACTCAAGCCAGTCTGTACACCACGCATCTGTGCAATGGATTGGCATGCTGCGCCCCTAAATGCAGTGCAATTATTGTCTGTCAAAAAAATCAATATGAGTTTCAAAATACCACAGAAGGACTATGTGTGCTCTTCAGTCCGCAGGCCGGGTGAGCTCATAGGTGGGGTTACGTGAGTCGCCTGTGCCATTCTTGTGGGTGCGGCATGGGCTCCTGGGTCAGATTCTGTAGCTCAGGTGCTTACGCACACACACCCCCACACACACACAGGTGCACGGAGACACGCAAAGCTGCCTCTGGACCCCCACAAGTCCTTCCCAGCACTGTCCGAGAGCAGACTCTGGTCTGCCTCATTGGCTCTGATAAGCAGCAGCATCTCCTGGATGGGACAGGTGCTGGGCTGGGAGGGTTAACAGATCTCATGTGCCATGAGGTTCCTGAGAGCCAAGGCTGGGTTTCAGGGCCCATCACAAATGGCCAGTGCTGAGAACTGGGCTTCAGCCACCGCTTAGGACAACCAAACCCAGAGGTTGGAGCAGCCAGACCCGAGCTCACAGATGCGCCCCAGTGCCCAGGACAGTGAGCAGATCCTGCCCTTAGTTTTTGACAATGCCATCACTTTCGCCGGAAGTGGCCCCGGGGCCCTGGCCCAGCCACCTCCGTTGGGCTGGGGGACTTATCAGAGAGTCGGGTCACTTTGAAGTGGCACAGTAACCTGGGGTCACTCCTCCAGAGTCACCTCCTCTTCAGCCAGGTAGTCTGTGTCTCTTAAATGCTCTCTGCGTTTCAGATCTTCCCTGGCTGGTTTGAGGGTTGCTTCTGGCTGGGCCTTGCACCCCGAGTGGGAGGAAGAAACAGGAACATCTCCCAGGACACTTACTTACCTTCTGTGGGGAATCAGGAAGTGCAGCCAGCAGCTAACTCCTCCTCCTGCTGGGACTCCACTGGGGACCGGGCCCAGCATGGCCCGATTCGGTGTCCGGCAATATATTTCTCTGTTGATTCTTTGTCTAGTTGATCTGTCTATTTGTGACAGTGGGGAATTATGGTCCTTCATTACAATTGTATTAGTGCTTATTTGATTTTTCATGTCCATTACTATTTGTTTTAAATAATGGGTTCACTGGAATTTGGTGCATATATATTTACGATTTTTATTTCTTCCTCTTGGATTGTTCCCTTTACAAGCTCTCTCTTAAGCAATCTTGGCTTGAAATCCACTTTGTCTGCAAATAGAATAGCTACCCCTGCTTTTCTCCAGGTTCCTGTCGCATGGAGTACTGTTTTCCATCCTTTGATTTTCAGTCTATGGATTTCTTTTTGAATCAAATGTGTTTCTTATATCCAGCATATTGTTGGATCTTTCTTCTTGATCCATTCTGCCAGTCTGTTTCTTTTGATTGGTGAATTGAGACCATTAACATTGATGGTTATAATCGATTTGTATTGATTTATCCTTCTCGTGTTATTTTCCTGCTGTTGGTTCCCCTTTTTTCCCCTCTGTTTAACTGCTTGCCTTGCCCAGTGGATTCATTCTGTTGAGGTTCATAGAGTTGTGACCCTTGTTATTTCTTTCTAGAATGTCCTTCAGAACATTTTGGAGTGCTGGTTTGGTGGTCATGAATTTCCTCGGTTTTCTTTGTTGTGGAATTATCTTATTTCTCCATCAATTTTGAAAGATAGTTTTGTAGGGTACATCAATCTGGCTTGGAGGTTGTTTTCTTTTAGTGCTTGAAATACTTCACAAGCTTTCCTTGTCTTGAGAAGTCTGCTGTGATTGTGACAGGCTTTCCTTTATTTGTGTTTTGTTTCTCTTCTTTAACAACTTTCAGTAGTCAGTTCTTGTGTTGAATTTCTGGAATCTTGACTATTATATGCCTTGGTGCAGATTTTTTTTTTATCATGGAGAATTGGATTTCTAAATGCCTCACTTATCTGTGTGTCAAATTCTTATCCGCTGCTTGGGAGGTTTTCCTCCATTACTTCTGTGAACAGGTTTTATATGTTGTTTGTGCTACCTCTTGCTTTTTCATTGACTCCAATCAATCTTACGTTATTCTTCTTGCATCACCTAGCAGCTATTGGATTGATTTTTCATGATCCTTTGCTATTTTTAAGAAATCTTTCTTTTTCATAATCACGAACCACAATCCTGTCTTCTAGGTCTGATATTCTATCCTCACATTGGCTCATCCTGCTGTGTATACTTTCAATGGAATTTTTAATCTCCTGGATATTTGTCTGAATCTGTTTCATGGATTTGACTTCTTTCCTATTTGTGCATTCATGGTTTCCAGCATTTTCCTAAGCTCCTCTATTTTTTTTAATCTGTATCTGCTCTAAAGTCACTAATCGTGTCTTTTGTTATGGCCCTCATCTCTATAGTTATCTGAGCAACTATTTCTGATTTGATTTTTTCTAAAGCCTCATCCACTTTGTTACTTTCCGTGTTACCATTTCAGAGAGTCTAGGTACCTGGGTTTCGAATTGTTCCACCTCATTGCCCTCTGGGTTTGCCTTTAGTGAGCTGAAGTTTAGGGTTACATCTTGCTTAAGTGTCTTCTCATTTTCTTTTTTTATTGTTGTTGTTTAATTCTTGGGTTGATGCTTATAAATTGTGTATGGCAAGTAGCTTTATTGCTAGTATTTAGAACGCTTAGGGAATGACTACTTCTTGGAGATGTTTTCCAGGTGTGCCTGGCTTTTGGATTTTGAGTCTGTTGCAAGATTCCACCTCTTCAATGTATTGAGGATGAGAAGTTGCTGCCTATTTGGCCCAGCACCTGGTTCTTTGGCACTGGCCTATAGTATTGTTTATGACCCTCAGGAAATCTCAGTCGTGGCATACCAGAACAACTACCTAGCACAATTATGTCACCTTGGCTAAAGTAGTACAATCAGCAATAACAATAGCATCAAACACAGCCTGGAAAATGACAAAATGTGGTAACTATTGATTTGCCATCTTTAACCATATGAACTAGATTTGTGGTTATATAACAAAATCTAAAACAAACCAGAAAATTGAATACAGTAAATATGCCCTTAATCTGGTGATTTTAAAAGAGGTTAGGGAAAAAAATAGAGAAATAGAAGAAGAGAAAGATAGCTCAGTGGTGCCACACCTGTCTTGCAAGTGCAAGGTCCTGAGTTGGATCCGCGGTACCAAAAAAAAAGAGAGAGAGAGAGACAAGGAAAAAATAAAAATAGGAACAAAACACTACTACAACAACAACAAAAATAGAAATACTGTTTACACTTATATACAAACAAAAACAAAAACAAGAAAAGAAAAAAATGTCCACTTCAAGGTGCGTCTCTGCTGTCACTGGTAGACAAATTGGGCACACAGAGCCCAGATTCATGTTGATTAATTCCAACAAGCCAGTCATAGATTTATGGTGGGGTAGTGGATAATCCCAAAAAGCCTTCACCTTTAGTTCAATTTGTTCATACCCTGCAACACTTCGTGTGTCTCCTGCCAGCTTGAACTCAGCTCCTTAACCTCCTGGTGACTTGAACTTGGTTCTGCCTCACCCTGATGGAGCCAGCCTGAAGCTGCTCTAAGTTCTGAGCTCAGTTGGCCCCTATCCAAGATGGCGACTGGCCAAGTGCCCTCTCCTGGGTGAGGTCTGAACCTGAATAACTCACCAGCCACTGTAGTCCGCTGTGTCCTCTGCTCCATTCCACTGGTGCATTTCTCTGTAGAGGCCTCAGGTGTCACCAGTAGTCACCATGTGTCTGCAGGTTCAAGCCACCCCTCCCATGCAGTGAGTCAGAGCTCAGGGAGAAAGTGCCACTTGCCACCTCCTTCTTCATTGAAGTCTTCTCCCTCTCCTTGTGGGAGGATTCTCACTTCAGATCCTGGCTCCTCCTTCTCTTCCTCACATTGCTATATTCCAGCATCTGGACACCACATTCTTGGAGAGGCTGTTTCTCTGTTGTTCACCACTCCACCATCTTTGCAGAAGTTTTGTCCGGCAGTATAGACGAGAACCCAGCCCCATCGAGAAATGGAGGAGGAACCCAGAATGTCTTCTCGTGCCACAAAATAAGTGCAAGAAGAAAAGAAAAAAGGAAAAGAACAGAAAAGAAGCCATATTTCTGGGTCTGCCCAGGAAGCCCCAGAGCTGCTGAAGAGGCCTCATGGTCACCTGCAGAAGATGCTGAGTCATGAAATAAATACAGTAGCATTGGAACATAACCAAGGTATAAAACCAAGCCAGCATGAGTCCATGCTGCTATAAATAAGTAGTTGGACAGACAAATAAATGTGGGACACAAAACAACTTTCTCACAATGCCCCATAGCTTCTTCTGCATGGGAGGTGGAGGGTGGCCGTGCCCTGACCCAGGCCCACTCATTCACTGGCTGGGGGTTCTGCAGAGGAAAATGCTGACAGGAACACTGGCCAGGGGATGGGTCAGTGATGAGCCCTGATGGCAGTGTGCACCTCTGGCACCAGGCGGTAAACACGGCCCCAAATTGCTATGGTCTTCCTTCCTAAAACCCCAACCCCATCTACCCACAAGAAAATCATCAGGCATATCCCAGTCCAGGGACACCCTACAGGATGGCTGTGCAGCACTCTTTAAGCTGTCAAGGTCACTAAAATGAGGAAAGGCTGAGGAAGAGTCACCGCCAGAGCAGCCTGAGGAGAAAGACATAGTCAGGACACTGACACCACAGGGATGGGGACAGGCAAACTCCGGGGCCTTGGTCTGTTACTCATCAAAAGCATGATTTGCATTTTCTTCTGATGCAGTGGGGGGTTTAAAGTGGTTTTTGCTAAAATCCTGAGTCTTCCCTTGGGCCCACAGACAGGTGAGTAACTAAAAGCAGATCAAAGCTGGACCCTTCATTTTGTATCCTTTATTTACTACCTTAATGCTGTAAATATCAGCACATTGGTCACTTAAAAAATTTGTCAAAACAAGTTTTACTAGCCCTAAATTTATCTGTATTATCTCATCCTTCAAGACTGAGGACCCCAAGACAAGAGTGGCTAAAGCAGTTCCTGGGGTTACAGGGACATCCAATTGCCAGGATTTACAAGGTCCAGTTCCAGCCCCACCACCACCCCCAGTCAATACCTAGAAGTCTCTAGCCATTTTCCTAAACCTGTATTCACCAGGGTCCAGGGAAAAGCAGAGCCTTATGGGAGTGAAAAAGTCATCTCATGGGAGTTGGGCATGGTGGCTCAGGCCTGTAATCCCAGTACTCAGGAGGCTGAGGCAGGAGTGTTACCAGGTTCTGAGGTGCTGGGGTCTCCTTCTACAGGTGCTTTCCAGGTTCTTTCTGACCTGAACAAAGAATTGGACACGTGAAATACATAGCAAGGTGTTTACATTTGGGGGGGCGAGGGACCAAATTTCTTTATTTGAAGCAATTAAAGAACTTAAGTAGATGTTCTGGTATGGCTTTTACATTTATTAAAGGTATTAAAGCTAGGAAAGGAAATATGCTCTGCAGAGTGAGGGTGGGCCAATTAATTAAAAGTAGGAAAAGAATCACATCCTGCAAAGCATAGGCTGGGCCTCTGAAAGAGGTAACCACGGCTCCTGGCTTCATGGTCACCATCTTTTGCACCACGCTCTCCTCAGCTGATGTCAGGTCTAGGTTGTCCTATCAAAAACCTGCCGTGCTGTCACCAGGAGAATTGAAGATCGCATTCTAGGATGGGTTCCAGGGGCAGGGCTTGGATGGATGTCTCCTGGACCTCTGTGGTTGACAGGTCGCATCCACTTGCCCAGCCAGTTTGCCTCGCCCTAATCTCCTGCCTCGGGAGGATCACTGTGAGCTCAGGGCCAGCCTGAAATACGGAGCGAGACCCTGTCTCAAAAAACAAAAACAAAATCCAACTCATGGGAACCAAACTTCCCTCAAGCTGTAAGCATTCTGCTGGAGCTAAGAAGCCAACACAGAAACAGTGATCTACTGGCCCCCAGCCCACCACTGCCCCCATAAACTGCTGCGCACTTCTTGACTCAGGGCCAGTCTGATCCCCTCCTCAGACCTGTGCCCGCTTCAGTTCTCAAACGGAAGCCATTTTCTGTTTTCTTTTTCTTTTGTCAGGGAATCAGCTTGATCTTTGTCCAAACTGCACACCTCTTTGTTTTCTCTTAGTTTCCGATTAAAGCTCTTTCCTGTCAAAGTCCACACTGAGGCTTTGTTTCAATTTGCATCATCACTGAAGCAGGGACCAGCACTTGCCAGTGATACTGTGACAACTCACATGTCAAGCAGGATCTTGGGACAGAAACGGGACAAGGAAATCTGAATAAAACTTGGGTTGTAGTTAGTAATGATGTGTCAGTATTGGTCCATTAATTGGGACAAATGTGCTCTACTGTTCTCAGATGTTAATAAACGGGAAATGATGTGGGCTCTATGGAACTGTGTGTTCTCTCTTAGCTATTTTCCTGTAAGTCTAAGACAGTTCTAAAATAAAAATTTTATTTAAAAATATAATTAGCAAAGGACCCAGTGACTCAAGGATGTTATTGGTGAGGATATGGCTCATCCCAGCGGTGCCCATGCTGCCTCCTGCTGAAACCACCAAGGGTCCCCGCAGGTGTCCCTGGACACCTCCTGCCCAGCTCCTCTGTCATCACCAGGGTTACAGGGGCCAGCAGTGAGCGAAGATAGAAGAAATAAAGAGAGGCAGAAAGGAGACAGGGAAAATCAGAATTTCAGAATTGTGTTTTAGGGAAAAACTGCAGCTTCAGGATACAAAAGTTACTGAAGCCTTTTTCCCTTCCAGAAATCTCACTCAAAAAATTTCCTAAGGGGCTTAAGACACCAGGAGCCTGTGACTTGGGCCCTGGGCTGAGCTTTTCACCTGTGAGCAGCACTTCCTCCCACAGACTCCGCCTGGCAGGAAGCAGCAGCAAAAGTGGGCAGCGGATCTCAGCTTCACACAGGGAAACGGTTTGCACTGTGACACAGCCGCCGGGTGGGTGACTGATGGACAGCAGCACACATACCCCAGATTGCCCATCACAAAGACACCCAAGCCCTGTAAATACACCCTGTTTGGGATCATAAGCTCAAAGAGAGAGAGAGAGAGGCCTACACTCTTTCTTTGAGTGCATACTTTACATTTCTGCCTAATAAATCCCTTTATGCATCCTAAATTTTTCTGTCACAGGAAGCAGCAAACCTGCAACTTCATTCTCCAGGTAGGACGGGTTCAGAAACCTCCTAGGACCCTGCCTGGTGACAGCAGCAGGCAGGCCAGGTAGGGAAGGAGGACACAGTCAGGACAGGAGTTGAAACCCTGGGTCCACTGTCGTCTAAAGCCAGATCAACTCCCAGACTTCTTAGCACAGGTGAAACAAGGCCCATGCTGCAGTTCAGGAGAGTTGTGATTTCTTCCCTTGTGGCCAAGTAGCTGCCGAATCGAGGCAACATCTCGCTGGCCCTGTTTTAGGACAGGGAGAAACCTGGGGCCGGGTGTTGCGGTATCACACAACTGGCTGCAGTTTGCCCGGGACCTCTGGGGCGGAGAGCTGAGGCCTGAGAGCTGGGAGTGGAGCTCTGGGTTTAATGAGCTCAACCCCGTTCGCTCCCGGGTCATGAAGGGGCAGTCTGTTGCTGGAGCCGGCCCCAAGAGGCCTGGCCTGCACACTTCGGTGGTGGCCCGGGCAGGGGAGTGAGGGAGACAGGAGGGACGCACCACAAGCTGAGAGTGTCACTGTGATCAACACCCAACACCCCCCCCACACCCCCTGTAACAGGTGGGCAGCACCTGGGACCGTCGCTCCGAGAGGAGGTTGGCGCCCTGACGGAGCAGGGGCAGAGCCTCCTTCAGAGGCCTCCTCTTACTCCAGAACGGCCTCTGCTGCGATCCCAAAACCGCCACTCCCGGAAGCGCTGCGGGCACCATAGCACCCGGAGGGACTCAGGCAAGCTGTAGGGAAAGCGGCCCTGGAGGAGGGAGAGAGGAGGCAGGGAGGAAGGGCCAGTGTCAGGCTGCCGGCCTGTGAGTCCCTGCGCTGTGAACCGTCAGCACTGGCAAAGGCCCTGAGGCCCCCTTTACAGAGAGGGAAACTGAGGCTCGGGAAGGCTAAACAACCCTTCCAGTGTTGCCCAGTAGGTGAACCCCAGGACCCAGCCAGGCACTTCACGTCTCCATGCCTGAGTCAGCTCGGGTCAGCCCTGGCTTTCCATCCTTTTGAGGCTTTCAAAACACCTAGATTCAATGCCCTAACGCTGGAAATTCCAGCCCACTCTGCCCTCACATCTGCTCAGTGCCACCTCCTTCCCAGATGCTGGCCCCACCACCATATCTAAAACAGCAGCTGAGGAACTCTCTGTCCTCCTTCTCTGCTTTATTTTTCCCTTTGTAGCTCTTATCTCTGATCTGGCATTCTGCTAGACATCTATTTTATATTATCTATCTCTCCACCAGAATATAAGTCCCAGGTTTACAAGGTGTCTGCTGTCTTTTTCCTCACCAGAATAGAAGTTCTAGGTTGGTAGCACTCTGCCTGCAGTGTGTAGTGAGGGAGCTCCTTGCCCTCTGCTAGAGATCCACTGGCCTCATTGTGTGCATGTGTGGAGCAGGGTTGATGGAGAGCTGGTCACCCGGGACTATGGGATTTGTGTCGAGACCCACAGTGGTGGCCTGAGGCTGTGGATTGTTGTGAAGCTGCTCATTACTGTTTTACACACACACATGATAAGAGGTGAACATCAACCACAGTAAAACAGAATAATCATAACCATGTATCGTGATAAAAGTTATTTAAAAGTTATGAATTATGTCTGGAAACTTCCATGGAAGATTTCTGGGCTGTGGCTACAGTGGGTAACTGCAACCTCTGATCTTTGCCCAGTTCTGCCCAGGCCCAGGGCCTGCCCTGAGACACAGGTTATTTAAATGAGCAAATGCTATCAGGGCACAACAGCTAACAGAGAAAGAAAAGGATGCTGATTCCTATTGTTACAATTGTGTGTGTGCGCATGTGCATGTGAGTGTGCATGTGGTATTTGGGATTGAACCCAGGGCCTCCGCTAGGAGCTACATCCCCAGACCCTTTTTTATTCTTTTATTTTTGAGACAGGGTTCTGCTTGGTTGCTAAGTCAGGCTGGCCTTGAATCTGCCATCCTCCCGCCTTGGCCTCCCAGAGTGCTGGGGTCACAGGCGTGCACCCCCATGTGCAGCCTAATCCTCCTTTTCTATCATTCTGTAATTCACGAGCTGCAGTCCTGCACATGGGGTGGGAAGGGTGCTTATGCTACTTTGCTTGGTTTTGAGGGAACCAATAGAGGAAATGTGGGGGCCTGCTTCTCCCCGCTGGGTGGGGTCAGAGGTCAACTGCTCAAACCCTGGGGCTTGGGACCCAGGAGGGTCAGGGACGCCATCGGGATGTTCACTGCTCCCAGGAACCAGGGCTACTTCCGACGTTAATTACAAATTCACAAAAGGCTTGGCTAGGGTCTCTCACTAAAATATACAGGAGCCCTGGCCCTCATACTGTACTAGCATCCCATGCGTGTGTGTGTGTGTGTGTGTGTGTGTGTGTGTGTGTGTGAGAGAGAGAGAGAGAGAGAGAGAGAGGGAGAGAGAGAATGTGTCCCTTCCAGTATATTCTTAAAGTATCCCAAGGCACTATAGAAGTCACCCAGAATAAACAGGATGCAGCCCTCCCCTCTAAGAAGCTCGTAATTAAGTTGGAGAGAGAGGATCCTCAGCTTTGAGCAGAGGGTAGGTGGGTGAAGGCCTGTATGAGAACCAGGGCTCCATGCCCCGTTTCTGGGAGTGAGCTCATCAGCCACGCTTGCTCCGCTCAGGTGGCAGACTCCGCACCCAGGCCCAGGGGAGGCTTCTGGATGCTTGGGTCAGCTCAGCCTGACTCAGGATCCTCCAGAAACAGATAAGGACGCCCCACGAGGACACCACTCTGTGGAGGGCGGGGGGGTCCTTTCCCACTAGAGACCTTCCGGCCAGGAGAGGAAATGAGCCCCTTACTGCAAGGACAGTGAGGGCCCAGGTCTCCGCAGGCATCCCGCACATGGGGCAAGCCAGCCCGGGGCAAAGCCATCCCTACACCTGGCCACTGGCCTGCCCAGTGCCACCTGACAGTGTGTGGCCCTGAAGCCCAGCAGCTGGTGCCTCAGGTCCCAGCTGCAGGGGGTAGAGGAAGCCAGTTAACCACAGGATGCTGATGCTGAGGTCCTCCACTATACCCATAACGCGCTGGCTCCTGAGTCCCGAAAAGCCTCCCTGATGGGACACAACGCGACCGTCCCTGTGGTGCAGGATCTCCCAAGACCCCGGTCCTCACTCTGGACCAGGACTTGACCCAGAGGGAGACAGCGGGTTGCTTCTCCCCTGGGGACAGCAACAAGCAGCTGCCCTTCATTGTCCCTGGACCAGCTGCTCTGTCCTGAGTCCCCACCCCTCAGAAAGCTTAGGGCTAGCTGTTACATACCCCAAGGGACAGCAGAGAATCTGATGGGGGTGGTCACAAATGGCCAAGGGCCACAGGGCAAGGATCCAGAGGCGGCCAGGGCCTTGGGGACCGGGGGAGGAGTTCCTTGCTCCACCAGGGATCCAGAGACACCGGGACACTTCAATGTGTCTTAGAGAAGGGGACAGGGGAGGAGAAAGCGGAGGACTTTCTGTTGAATGAAATGATGGGCAAGGTCAGGCTGTGACAGCAGTGTCTGAGGTCCTGGGGGAGGAGGCGATGAGAACCAGACAAGAGGCCAGGTGTGCGGCCCTGGGGGCTGAGAGGTCCTTGAGGTCACTCAGGGCCCGATCACAGCCCACAGTACCTTGGGGGAGTCCAGAGGACAGGTGCTCCGCCACCTCTCTGAGATGCTGCCCCTGCGCTGCGATGCCCAGGCTACTGTGTAGCACAGGGCACAACTCTTTCCTCCGGTTTACGGCAAAAATAACCACACAGCACCAGGCAGTTTTGAAAAACCAAATGCAGAATCTCACCCCAGTAAACACCCCGCTCCCTGCCCCATCTGAGTCACTGCGCCTGTCTGGGGGCCTCACAGCTCTCGACCTTGGTGTGTGGACTCCGGAGCGTGGCCAGCCCTGTCTACAGTGGACCCGTCACCAGCGCCTGGCACGGGGCATGGATCTGACGACCGGGCCAAGCACGAAGGGACAGCCAGCGGGTGAGTGACCACGGCTCTGTCCTCTCCCTCAGCCCCACAAACTCAGCATGACTGGCGTCCTCCGTGTCCCCTTCAGCAAACGTGTCAGGCCCAATCTTTAAACATTTAGGTCATGTCTTTCTTTTTTTTTTCTTTTTTAATTTCCTGTTGCAATTAATACCTCCTTTCTGAGCTGACAAGAAATCCAGAACTCCTATAGGAAAAGTAGAACAGTTTTGGTCACTTAAGCATCGAAAAACCCTCATATAAGGACGTCATAAATAAAGGTAAAGGACAAGCTGCCACCTTGGAGAGAATATCTGTAAAATGGGTAAGAAGCAAAGAGCTACTGTCCTTTCTCTACAAAGAGCTAGCAAAAGTCAGCAATAAAAAGATTTGCTAACGGAATAAAGGGCAAAGTAGACAAACTCACTGCAGAAACCCAAATGGCCAACAAGCTGGAGGTATGTTGCATTCCACTTTTTGATGCAGAAATTAAAATCAAAACAAGGGTTTCTTCCCTCGTGAGGTTGGTGAAATAAGCAGAATGGAGAGTGTCGTCTTTTGTGGCCACTGAATGGAAGGGGCCTGGTGTTTTAGGACCATGGGAGGACACTAAGTTGGGTCACCTGTTTTGGAGGGCAATTCAGCAATTCAAAAGTTTAAGTGTGTTTCCACCCAGCACTGAAAAGTGTAGAAAGTGCACTTTACCCACGAATCTTACTTCCAAGACCAATTCTAAAGAATGACACGGGAAGAGCATGTTCACAGTGTTTACAACAGTGGTGTCTGGGGTACCGGGGGACACACTGTCAGGGACCCAGAGCCACAGGGCTGGGGCCCCTCCGACCTGGATGGGACTTTGCCTTCTCTGCTACACTGTTTAAAATATTTACAACTGGTAATAACTTCCCAGTTATTGACACCATAAAAGGACACAGGCTGAGCTTGTGTAAATCAAACACTATTAAAACAGGCCCAGGAGCAAGATCCTTGTGCACACCTCCCCTCCCTGTGCACACCCAGACTGTGCAAGAGCACACCGTTCTGTGCTCTAATTCTGGGTGCACCTTGCACTCCCATTCAAATTCATTACCTGTGTGCAAAGCCAGCTGAGTCCTCCAAGAGTAAAGTAGGCCCCCGTCCCACCGGGTGTACACATCCCAGGGCTCCCACCCCAGTGTCCCCAGCACCAGGGAACAAGGGCATGCACAGGGACCCATCTGCAGCAAGCAGGTGCACAGTGTGCTTTGCTCATCCGACAGGCTGATGCTGGCCCTGGAGAGGTGGCAGAGGCAGGAGTGGCTCTAATGCCCTAGTTCCTCTTGGTCTAGTTTTCGTGCGGACAGAGTGAGCACTGCCCACAGGAAGCAGTGTGTGTGTGCTGAGGCTGGGGTGTGCGGCTGAGGGCTGTAGAGCTTGCCTAGATGTATGAGGTCCTGGGTTTGATCTCAAGCACCACAAAAAAACAAAACAAAAACCAGCCATATGAGACTGCAGTCTATGTAGCGGTGGGACAGAAGCCCCTGCCCTGGCTTTCCGAACTCCTTCCAGCCACCATCCATGCTGTCAGACCAGGCAGAGTCCAGGCTCAAGGCTTGCACAGCCCAAAGCATCTCTCCTGGGACTTCCCTGTGGCTATGTGAACTCTGTCACCAAGTTCCCACACCAGGGCCTGGCTGAGGAGCCATTGAGGGCCCAGGGTGCCCAGCCCACCTAGTGGGGGCAAGGGGGTCTCTTACCTTGGGCTGCCTTTCCAGGCAGGTGGGGTGAGGACACCAGGAGCTGATGATGATGGCAACCTCATGCACAGGCCACCCAGGGTGCAGGAGGGTGGCTGCAAGCAGAAGGATGTTCTAGCAAAGAGGAGAAAAAGTGGAGTTGTGTCCCCCCGAGAAAGCAGCAGGAACAACCCCCAACAACCTCCAGACTGAATGCAGCTCCAGCCACTTCTCACCACCCAAGGGTGTCAGTGCTATGGGTCACCTGGGCAGCGTCCCAGACACACTGAGAGCTGGCTGCGCACCCCTCTGGGTGTGTCCAGAAGTGGAGCTGGATGGAACGGATTTCAGTGGTGCACCAAGGAAGGCACAGGGCCCTCCCAGGACGAGGTGAGTGGACTTCATTGCATCCCTCAGTCACTTCCCTGTCTCTGGGGCACAATCTCCGACAGCCATGACTTACAAGAAGAGAGGTTTAATGTGGCTTACGGTTTTAGGGGACTCCAGCTCCAAGGCATGAACATGATGGTGAGAGGGCATGGCAAAGGAAAGCTGCTCAGTTCACGGCAGCCAGGAAGGAGGGCAGGGGAAGAATGCCACAGAGGAAGGGGCCACAGCCCCCAACTCCACCCAGACATGTGCTTCACTGATCCCCTGCACAGCTCCCAGGCCCCGGACGTTGACACTGCCATCCTTAACCGTCATACCATCCATCAAGCACCTCCATAGGACACAGGGGCAAAGAAGGGATTTGCTGTTCCAGCTGGGACATCGGTCTTCTGCCCTTGGATCGGGACCCACACCATCAGCGTCCCTGGTTCTCAGGCCACCAGATGTGGATAATAATGTGGCAATGGCTCTCCTGGGCATCCAGCTGGCAGGTGGCATATCAAGGGACTTCTCAGCTCCAAGGCCAAGTGAGCTGAAGCCTCTGAACTTGCACAGGGTGGTCCTGGATTTCAACGGTGTCTCAGTTTAATGATTTCTAACTTTGCTACAGTGCAAAAGCTATGTACATCAATAAAAATGTCTTCCACATTCTGAATGTGGACCTTTCCTCTGCCTGGCGACTGGCAGCATGACCCTCTCTCAGGAGGAGGGTGCATCCCTGGCCAACAGTCCAGACAGCCCTGGAGAGTCTGTAACTCGGTGACTATCCAGTAGGTGGCCAGCGGGACGGCCAGGATGAGGTGGCACTGGCTATCCTGGCTCTGGGGAAGGCCCAGGGCTGGGAGACCCTGTGTGCACCGGGTACTTGAAGTGAGCCAGCTCAGACATCCCACAGATGGCCAGCAGTGCAGGGAGCCACTCAGCACACACATTCTCCAGCTGTCACCCCGGCTAGAAGCAACCAGCTCCGGAGTAGCCTTTCCCAGGCGTCCAGGGTTCCCACCAGAGAGGTCCAGGGTGCCCCAAACCTCTCCTCCTTCCTTGCCGTTTTCCTACACCTCCTGAAGGAAGAGGTGAAGGAAGAGAGGGGACAGCACAGTGCCCACAGCAGACAGCCAGAGGGCAGAAATAAAATTGCTGTTTCAGCTCTGGGTGCGGGAAGAGGCAGGCCCTTCACCCGGAACGCCAGCACCCCGAAAGAGAGGAACGGACCCACTCCCATCCCAGTTAAGTGAGGGTGGCTGCGCTTTTTCCTAGCAGACTGGGCTCAGCAACCCCGCAGGGCCATGCTCAGCTTCGCCCACTGATCGCTGATGACTAACTGACCGCCAGGGGCGGCTAGCACAGGGGGTCTCTACAGAGGATCCCTGGACACGGCTGGCCAGGGACAGGGAAGACAGACGGGGTGTTCCAAAGTGGGGAGGGAGGTGAAGAGGAAGGGGTGAGGGAGGGAGAGAGATGAGGAGGAGGAAGGGGTGGGAGAGAGAGAGAGAGAGAGAGGGAGAGAGGAGGAGAGGAGGAGAGGCGATGGCAGAGCGGGGAGGAAGGCGGGGACAGGGGGGGAGGGGCAGGGGAAAAGGGAGGAGGAGGAAGGGGCGGGGCGGGGCGGAGCCTGCGCGGGAGCCCTAGGCGCGGAGGCGCGCGCTGGTTGGCCGCCGCCCCGCCCCCGCCTTAGCCCCGCCCCGCCCCCGCTCTCTCGGCCGAAAGTACGGCGAAAAGTCCGCGAGCGGCGGCGGCGGCGGCGGCGGCGGCTGCAGGGCAGGATGGGGTCCGGCTCGTCCAGCTACCGGCCCAAGGCCATCTACCTGGACATCGATGGGCGCATCCAGAAGGTACTGCTCTCCTTCCCCCGGCGCGGGCCCGGGGCCTCTTCCCGATCCGCGGGAAGCCTCCTCTCCGGAACCGGGCCGGCCGATCGTGCGCGGCTCCGGGCGCGGGGCGCGGGGCGGGGGGCGGTGCCCACCTGCCGGGGACGGGAGAGCTCCGCGCGCCCACGGTGCCGCCCGGGGGACTCCGCGGACCCCCTTTGTTCCGGGCCGCCCTCGAAGCCCCTTCCCTGTCCGGAGCGTCCCCACCTCTGCTTCTGAGTGGCAGACAGGGACAATGGGCCAGCTGGCTTGGGCCTCTCCTCAGCCCCCCAAGTGCCGGAGCAGAAGCCCTGTGAGGAGAATGCTCCCAGCCTCCGCCGGGCACGCCAGGGAGCCGGGCAGCCTCTCACCTTGCTGCCCGAGGAGGGCCCAGCACAGGGCGCCGAGCGATCCCCAGGCTGAGATGTGCCCCCCACTAGCTTCATTAGACCAGCAGAGCTGGGGGCCACCCCCTGGTCCTGGGGAGTCGGAGATGCAGCTCCCGCTGCATCCCCCGGGAGTCCGAGACTCTTCAAGGACGGGTGTCCAGCTCCCGTCAGTGTGGGCAGTGGGTCAAGGGTCCAGCACCAGGACACCAGAGCTCCTGACTTCCGGGACTGGGCACCCGCCGCTGCTTGGGATGGAGCAGCCTCCTTCTCCCCACAGGAGGGAGGGGCCCTACCCTGTGCGTCCCCTGCCGCAGCACAAGCAAGCACACACACACACTCTGTGTGCACACAAAGGCATGCACAAGCACATGTACAAATGTGCACGATACATGTGCACACACGCATGTGCGTGCATACACGCACACACATGCACAGACATGCATGCATAGCTTCCCTACCCCAAAGCCAGCTGAGGCTTCGTTAAAGATCTGCTCCTTCATCTTTCTAAAGAGATTAGGCGAGCGGGCACTGTCACCAGCCAGCTGCGGCAGGTCCTCCCTGAGAACATGCCCAAGGTCCCCCCGGAAGCTGCTCGGAAGTGGGTGAAAAGTGAAGAGGGGCACAGAAGAGCCCTGGGCCTGCAGACGGGCCCCACGGTGGGCAGGCAGGTTTTCCCAGGTGACACGGGGAGCGAGGTGACCTGTGGGAAGGGCCGGAGGTCGGGCAGGGCACTGGCGGGAAGCTCTCGGAGGGTATTGAGTTGTCTGTGAGGAATATCTGCTACCTGCTCCTTAGACTGTTAGAGGAAGTGAGAGGCTGTCAACAGCGGCTGACAGGGCCTCACAGTGGGCTTCCCCACGCGGCCCTGGCCCAGGGGGAGGGGCAGGAGGCTGGCCATGGTCCTGAACCCCGCCATGATGCCCACTCGGTCACTGTTTGCACTCTGTCATTCGGTGGTTGGGTGCTGGGGATGGACCTTTCATCCTGGTTGAGAGCAGGTCTTCGGGGTTCCTGAGTGCGCTGGCGTGTGCCTCCCACCCCTGCATACCTGCACTGCACCGGGCAGTGTTGTTGGGACGGGTGTGTCAGCTTTCTGTGACGCTCCGCTTCTCTGTCAGCTGCCATTCCTTTGCTGAAAGCCCCAGGCTCTGCACACATCCAAAGTTCCCAGCATGCAACCGTGCCTGTGTCCCTCGATCCATCCCATCTCTCTGACGGAGTCCGGGACAAGCCCATGTTGCTTCCCAGCGGAGGGCTCGGGCCCAGGAGGAGGGGACAAGGGCATACACCACCTTCTGTCACCTTGGCCACCATTCCTGTTGCCGGGCCAGCCCACAACCCTGCATTATCTCTGCTCTCCACCCCTCTGGTTGCCAACTCCTGACCACTTCAGCTCCCCCAGACAGCACAAGATGGGGAGGAAGTGACATCAAAGCCCGGGCTTCAGTGGTGCCCTTGTGCACAGGCTCTGTCTCCTGTGAGCATGACCATGGCGGCCTTCCCGGGACTGCAAGGGAAGCATGGCGATGTGGCAGCCTGCTCCGTGGGTGCAAAATTCCAGACACGTGAAGGTGCCAGCTCACTCAGAGGAGACCTGCAGCGGCTGGGAAGGATGGTGCCTCGTCCTGGGCCACATGGAAGATGTTGCTCCCCAGGGGCTGGAGAAATGGAGGCTGGTTCTGCACGCCTCCATGTTCCCTCTCTGTGCTGGGGAGCAGCTCCGTCACCTCCCTGCCTGTTTCCCCAGCTGTGAAGTGGGCCAGTGGGACCTGCTGTTGCAGGTCAGAGTGGCAGGAAGCAAGCCGCTGTCATGTGCTATGCATGTCTCTGAACTTCTGTGGCTGAGTGCAGTCCTGTGTGACTGGGCCTGGGCCACGCCACCTTGAGACAGGTCTGTCTGAGCTGAGCGGGTGCTGCCTGGGGCCCGGGAGAGCACCCAGAGAAGTACGAAGCAGTGCTTCCGGCTCGCTGGGACATCTCAGGGGCCACAGCAGGGCCCGGGGTGGGCAGTGTGCGTGGGCCACCCTGCGGGGTCTGTGGGGTCAGGAGCTGCCCGGTGGCTGGGGGCAGCCACCTCCACACCCCTGACTTGGGGTACACAGTGGGGACCACGGCAGGGCCCTGGTGGGTTACTGGTGGAGGAGGGGAAGGAGGTGGGAAAGCCGCCCAAAAGAGCTAACACCCTTGGTGTGTGTGCGGAGGGTTGTACTCACCTGCCTGCCTTCTGTCGCTCATGATCCCCGAGCTCCGCCAGGGCCATGCCAGGCATGGCGCTCCCTCCAGTTGCTCTGCACCCAATGTGTCCCCTTCCCCGGCACTCTGAGCTGCCGTGGCTTTGTCCGGGCCTGGCTCTGCAGTTGGAGCCAGGCTTTAATGCATCAACAGCTTCTTGAGTTTTGCTTCACGGGTTTTTTTGTTTTTGTTTTTGTTTTTTGTGTTTTTTTGGTACTGAGGATCGAACTCAGGACCTTGTACTTGCAAGCCAGGCATCAGAACCACTGAGCTAAATCCCCTGCCCTTTAGATAAGGCCAGTTTTCTTTTTTTTTGCTGCGCGGTTTCTGCTGTAAGGCAGGGAGCAAACAAGAAAATGGGGGCAGAGCACTGGACAGCCGCTCAAGTGTCCCCAAGGGCTCTCCTGTGCGTCCTGCCTTGCTTTGTGGCTGCCCTTGACCTGCTGGAGCTTGGTGCTCCCCAGGTTTCCCACCCAGCCTGGCCCTGTTGGCTGGACCCCCGGGTTGGCTTCTGAGTCCCGCCTGCATGTGCCCTCCTGTGGGGCAGGCCCCCTGTGCCAGGTCTCTGGCCTTTGTATGCCCTGCTCCGCTGGTCTCTTCCCGGCTTCGGGGAACCTGGCTGCCGGCTGCCTGTTTCCGTGAGTCCCTGGCGGGCTCAGCCTCGTCACCGTGTGATGAGTGCGCCTGGTCCCACCTCATCCATGCAGCTGCATGGCAAATCGTGGAGTCCCCTGGCTGGTGGTCACAGCTTTCCCTTCTCCTGAGGCTCTCCTGGCGGGATCTCGTTTTGCTTTGGAACCCGTGTACCAGGCTCTACCCATGGCTGCTTGCTGTGGGCCACATGGCTCTCACTCCCCTGTGCCGAACGAAATGCATCCCCAGCTGGGGTGCTGCTGCCCCCACCCTTGCCATGCCCAGGTGGAGGGTGTCTCCCCTTCACTGTCCTCACCAGCCCCCAAATAATCCATCTTCCTGTGATGCATTTATTACCTAGGATCTTTAAACAGGCATGGGCATGGCAGGCTGGGCTCAAGAGACAGGGAACCAGAGAAGGAAGCCGTGTTGGGTGACTTCGCCTTCACCCCTTGATTTCCAGGGTGCCGCAGCATCCTCTCCAGAAAGGACCCGAGGAGATGTGCTGTTTAAATGTCTAAAATGTTTCCCAAAAGGCACCTGTGCCGAGGTAGGGCTTTTGGAAGGTGACTGGATCACAGGGTTAGTCCTCTAATGAGTTCAGGAGCTGAATGAGTTGTCAGGAGGTGGGGCTGCGTGGAGTGGTCACTGGGGCGTGACCTGGAAGGGTGCGTGCTGTCCCCACTCCTCCCGTCCCTCTCTGCTTCCCGGCTCTGGCTGCCATTGAGCAATTTTCCTGGCCACACCCTTCCACCGTGCCATTTCTTCCTTGGAGCAGCCTGCCATGGATGAAACCCACTGAAACCAGGAGCCCAAACCTCTCCTCCTGTAGGTTTCGGGTGTCTGGTATTTTGTGTCACCATGGGACCCTGGCTAAGACACGCTGTCCAAGTTCCAGCCCAGGGACATGGGACATTCAGGGAGCAATGGTGGCCGCTCCTCCTTCCCATGGCTGTGGCCTGAGGACCCCTTCAAACACATGTTCCTCACGTGCGGAGGCTAGTGGGGGGCTGAGGCCTGCAGACCCCGGCGCACTCGGGGGCACTGCAGAGGAGGCCTGGCTCCAGGATGGCCCACCCAGTGGCACCCATCTCCTTCCCTTGCTGGCCAGGAGGCCAGAAGTCACTTTCTCCTCTGGGAAGTGGGTGGGTGGTGACGTCCCCGGAGAGCCACTGTGCAGACGATGCTGAGTCATACGGGTCAAGTGCCGGGTGGCGTGGTGCCGGGAGGCTGAAATGCCCTTCCAGCCTCAGGCCTGGCTACACGGCTCCTGGGCACTGCCCAAAGCCCGGCCCTATAAGCTCTGGCTGTCAGAGGATGCGACGCGGGCAGACGAAGGGCACAGCCCGTGGGGTCGCAGATGAGCGCCATGCAGATGAGAGCTGGAGCAGGGACACATGGCGGGCCTCAGTGCCAGCCCCGGTGTCTTGGGCAGCAGCCAGCAGCGAGGCACCTGGTGTCCCTGTGCTGGTGCTGGGCAGGCAGCTGGGGTGGTGAGCAAGCCACAGCCTCCCGCCAAGGGGCAGCACCTCACCCTCCCCATGCAGCCTGCTCCTGGGTGCTGGTGACCAGGCAGCCACCTCTCAAACCCAGAGGACCTCCGTGTCCACCCGGAAGTCCCGCCTTGGCTGACGCTGCCCGGCTCCCTGCCCCGCCTCCCCTGAGTATTTACTTTTGCCTCTGTGGAGCCCTGTCGCCGGCCCCGTCCCAGGGCCACAGGCTGCGTCTCTTCCCCAGATCCTGAACGGAAGGTGCCATTCCCAGAAATGACTGTCTAGAAGCAGTGACAAAAGGACATGGGGAGTTTACTCTTCTGCCTTAAATTTTCTGCTTAATTTATTTTTGTAATTATAGTAAATGCTTCATAACATAAAATTTACCATTCTAAGTGCCCAGTTCAGAGGCATTAAATACCTCACGTAACCGTGTACCCATCACTGCACTCCGTGTCTAGATCTTTCTCACTTTCCTAGACTGGAGCTCTGCCCCCATGAAGCGCTCTCCTCTTCCCTACCCCAGCCCCTGGCCCCCTATCCTGCTTTCTGTCTTGGGTTCTGCCTACTCTGGGGACCACAGACAGGGGACACCATCCACGTTGTAGTGTGTGTCAGGATTTACTTTCCTTTTCATGGGTTTTCCCTTGCATGGATGGACCTCCTTGAGCTCACTCCTTCCAAACGCATGAGTCCATCCGATATTTCAGACTTCAGCCACTTCCATCCTTGTTTCCTTGGCCTGCTCGAGGCTGGTGTCTTGCCTCTGAGAACCTTCAGGTGTCCCAGAGCACTGCTCTCTGCTGAGTCGTGGTCGAGTTGGCCTGTGCAGACCTCGCTGTGTATGGAGTGCAGCGCAGGGGCAGACTCTTGCCGTTAGCTGGGCTCATACGGGTTAGCTAGTGCTGTGATGTCGCCTGGAGCACCCCGGCTGTGGCAGGCTCCCCCGCCTCTGAGCCCAGGAGCAGCGTGGCTGACCCTCCACAGTGTGCCCTGGCTCTGGGCCCTTATTTTGTGTGCCTCCCACTGATTTATTCAAGCCGAGGCTTCCGGGCCTGGGGCTGCCCCGTCATCTCGCTCCAGGTGGTCCAGTGGCCCCTGGCTTCCGTCCCTCCCGGCCCAGCTGCATTTGCTGGTGCAGAGGAGAGTGGCAGCCACGTTGCACATGGCCCTGAGCAGCGACGGCAGGGGACAGCAGCAATGGGAAGGGGGGTCCCCCGCAGGCCCAGCCCCTGTGTGCAGCCTGAGAGCTGCCTGGGCTTCCGGGAAGCCATCCATGCCTGTGCAGGCGTCAAGGTCCTGCACCTCCAGCTCTCCCAGGTCTAGCGGAGAACGCTGCCATGCCGACGCGCTACAGCTGAAAGTGGCCGGCTTGGGAGTGACAGGGGTGGTGTCCGGTGGGGTCTGGGACCCTGGCCTGTCTGCCATGGGGCGCTGGTTTATTTTCCAAGCAGACCAGTTGACCGGGTCTGACCTGCAGGCAGCCTCTGCAGCACATCCAAAGCTGACTGGCGACCTCCATCCCCTCTCTCCCAGGAGCTCTGGGTCTGCAGCGACAGCTCGCCCAGCGCTCTGCAGCAGTGGCTGATTTCACCCTGCCCCCGCCAAGGCCTGGGAACAGTCCCCTAGTGGCCCCTCCGGTGGGAGACCCAGCAATCACAGGCCACGTGCTGCAGGCTCCCCAGGCAGCTTCCGTGAGCCTCGGACACGTGTTTAAGTCCCTTCCAGGGTCGGATTGTGTGGGGAAGGTCATGCCCACGCTGCAGGTGGGCGTGGGGCCTGCACCCCGAGGCGCAGGTGGCCGGGCGCCCAGGGCCAGGTGGGGCAGCAGAGGGCAGGGTGTGGAGCGGCTCCTCAGAGGGCTGCCAGGCAGGTGCAGCGGGCACAGCAGGCAGGGGCTGGGGCTGTGACAGGACGTGTGGGCTCCCAGGCCTCCCATTCACGCTCCACACACCTCATCATTACACTTCACACCACTGTCATCTCACACCACATGTTAGACACTACACTGCACACACTGGGAGGCGTGCACACTCAGCACACACGCACACGCAGTTAATGTAAGCCAGTGCACCCAGGTAGCTGGGGGCGGCAACGCAGAGGCTGAGGCAGGCCTGCCTCTCCCAGGGCCAAGGCCTGGTGCTGTCACCTGCAACCGTGGGCTCCCGTGGGTGAGCAGGAGGCTGGGCTGTGCTCTGGGGCACCCAGCCCAGTACCAGCTGCAGACACAGCAATGGCCCCACTGCTCCCACTGCTACCCACCTTGGTGAGTTGACCCAGGCACCCTGTTTTCCCCACCACCTGCTCTTCTGCCTGACACCCCCCAGGCCTGTCCCTGAAGGGCTGAGGGGCCCTGGCTGCTGTGCCAGAGCAGCCACCCCCCTCCACCTGCCAGAGACTGGGCTCTGATTCAGCCTCCGGCCTGGGGGCCCCACGTGTCCCCTGCAGGGGCTCAGAGCCCCTGAGGTGTCCCAGGCCCGCTCCCCACCACCGAGTGCCAGGCTCAGCTGCTGGAAGACACTGTGAGCCGGGCATCATCAGCTAAAAATAGCAAGCAGGAGGGTTCTCCTGCTTGGGGTGGCAGGCACGGTGTCCTGCAGTCGCAGCCTGGCACAGGATGTGCTGCCCACGGGCAGGGTGACGTCATCCAGGACCCGCGGCACTGAGTGGGAAGCCACCTGCACAGGGCAGGGTGGCAGGAGGGGGCTGAGCCACTGTGCGGGCCTAGAGCGGGTGGGAGCCAGCGCAAGCACACAGGCGGCCACTGGCCTGTCAGGGCAGTGACCATGTGAGAAGAGGTCCAGGGAAGGGTCTGGCTCCCCATTTCCTTCCAAGGTCCTCTGCCCGCCCTCTGCTGTGGCCTCGGAGAAAGGGCGTCTGCAGACGACGTCACGTCAAGGCTTAACCACCCTGGATTGGGAGCGCTCTGACCCCACATGCCTGCCGTCCCAAGGAGGGGGACATGGGGACAGAGACGGTGGCAGAGACCTGGGGTGTGTCTGTCAGCCGGGAGTGTCGGCCACGGCCAGAACGGGGGAGCAGGGAGGACATCCCCTGGGGCTGGGCCTGGGCCCGTGGCATATGCTCAGTCTGCGGGGACTGGTCACAGCAGCCGCAGGAGACTCAGGCACCCGCTGTGCCCCCCCAGCTCGGTCCAGCGCTTAGGGAACCCTCCGTGCTGCCCTCGGGACCTCCTGCACCCCAGGGTGCCGTCCCCAGCCCACGCACACACCCCGTGGGTCCTGGCACCCGGGAGAGCCCGGCCGGTTTTCACCAGCACTTGGCATCACAGGGCTCGTCCCACGGAGGGAGGTTGCTCTCCTGGGCTCACAGGTGGTATCCTCTCCTCTGCCCCAGGTGCTCAACGAGGAGGCCATTTGGGGTCCCCTAAGTCCCTAGCGGGCCTGAGTCTGTCTGTTAAGACCCTAAATTGGGGGCTGGGGATTTAGCTCAGTGATTCCACCGCCTGCCTCGAAAGCTAAGGACCCAAGTTTGATCCCCGGTACCAAAAAAAAGGACCCTGAATTGGTAGAGGGCGCTGCCTGGGGAGGTGGTGAGAGAGAGGTGACCAGGTCCAAGGACAGCATGAGGGGCCTGGTCCTCAAGCCCAGCTGTGGGGTACAGCACAGCTTCTTAAGCAGGGGTGTGGGGCTGTCACTCAGCCCGAATGAAAGTGCACACACGCGCGCGCGCACACGCACACACCACCGGCTGAGTCTGCCCTGACTACTTGAAATCAGCTTGCAGGGAGTGCTGCGTGACTGGTGACCTTGGCTGCCACCATGGAGGCAGGACCAGGCCAGGGGCGGGGAAAGCTGTCCACCGTGTCTCGACCTCCCCAGGGCTGGCTCTGTCCACGGAAGTCTCAGGTTTAGGCTTCAGTGCAAGTTCAAACCCCAGCGGGTGTCTCGTGGGAGCCACGCCCTGCAGCCGCACAGGGACACACACCTGCTCCTGCCCCAGGGCTCCCCGGCTGAGTTCTGGGGGGCCCCTCCATTGCAGTCCCACCTGGAAACGGCAACAGAATCCATGCAGCCGGCTCACCTGGCAGTCGTCTTTCCGCAGCTGTGACAGATTACCTGAACTAATCCGTGTCTGAGGGGGAAAGGTTTATTTTGGCGCCTGCTTTTCAGAGGCTCCGGTCCATGGCTGCATGGCAAAGCTGCCCACCTCGAGGTAGGCAGGGGGCAGGGAAAGGGGAGAGCCAGGGTGCTGCCCCTCCAGGGACACACCCACAGTGACCCGCTTCTAAGGCTGCTATGGCTCCGTCTGCTGGGGAGGGGACTGAGCATTCACAGGAGCCTCGAGGGGCCGCTCCGGGCCCAGCACTCACCGAGGGGTTGGCAGCTCCAGTCTGGGCCAGGAGAGGGGTGCACGTGGGTCACTCTGTTTCAGTGCTGCCCTGAGGTGCCCGGGAACCCCAGAGGGGTCGGGTTCAGGTGAGCTAAGGTGGGGCAGGGGCCAAGTCGTGCCCGCCGATCACCACCTGGGACCTCAGGAGCAGCCCAGCCAGGCTCTGCACCAGCTGTGTCTCCCTCCGCGTTTCTCATTCCTGTGGTCCCTCGCTCTTCGATTTGAATCCCCTGTGATCCATTCTTCATCCTCTTGGACACACGGGATGCCAGCCCCTCCTGTTTCTCTCTTCCTTCCCTGTCCAGCGGGAGCCAGAGCCCAGCCATGGCCAAAGCCTGCAGAACTCGAGCCAGGGGCCTTCATCTTTGTGAGCAGTCACTGGGCGTGGCTGACAGCGAGGGAGGGTGGCCTGCCGAGGGTTGGGCACTCCCATGCCCCTGCCGATCCTTGTCACCTTGCTGTGCGGCTCAACTCTGACCTTCGCATCTGCCAGCAGGGACGGTCAGGACCCCCTGTCCCCATGCTTCGGGGATCAGAGACAGCACGGGCTTCAGCGAGAAGTTTTCTTCCCACTTCTTATTGAAGAGCACATATTCTCTTCGATCCTTAAAAGCATGCCTTATGTGTTTATGTGATATGTGTACTTGACCATCTCAGAAACAGTTTTCTTTCTTTTATTTTTATTATTTTGGTTTTGGTTTTTTGAGATAGAGTCTTGCTGTGTAGCCCAGCCTGGCCTCAGCCTCACAGGTGTGCACCACCACGCCCGGCTTGGTTTTGTTTCTGTGTACTGCTCACATTGAGGTTATCCTAAATGAGGAGAAAGAGTTCTATTTTAGAGCTAGAACCACGCTGAAATAGAGGTGGGACCCTATGGGGCGGGAGAGCTGCGTCTCTCTGCCGCCCTGCAGATGGCTGAGTGTCTCCTTGAGAGCGCGGGTCTTTTTTTTTTGCTGTTTTTAAGATAATTCCTGTGACGGGCCTCGTAGATAGTAACAGATGGACACTTCTGTTATTATTTCATATTCTTTTGCAAATGCAGTGGCCAGAAAAATCTCTCCTATGTTGGAAAGGGAGATGAAGCTGCGTACAGATTTTATTTTAGCAAACAAAAAGGCCTTATTGCTGGGTGGCTCGAGGTAACCCATTCTGAATGGGGCATCATTGCCGAGTATCCTAAGAGCAGGAGACCAGACCGGAGGAACAACAGGTGCGTGCATCTGTGATTTATAATCAGAGGTGAATGCGACCTGTGGGCGGGCGGGTGCATGGAGCCAGCACCGCTGGCTGGCCGATGGATTGCCACAGCATTTCCTTTAGGTCACGGTCTCTTTGTAGCTTTTTTAAAAAATATAAACACTTGTAATTCTCAGACATTGAAAAGGCAATGGAAAATTCTCCCTTCTTTTTTTTTCTCTCTTTCGGTTTTCTGAGATGGGGTCTTGCTATGTATTCCAAGCTGACCTCGAACTCACTATGGAGTCTGGGCTGGCCTTGAACTCGGGGTGATCTTCCTGTCTCAGCCCCCTGAGTGCTGGGATAACAGGCGTGGCCCCCAAGAGAAGTCTCCCTTAACCTCTCCAAAAATGGAAAACTTGGAGTCCTCACTGGCCGGGCTGTGGCTGCCTCCGAGGGCGGGCAAGGCGGGTTCTGACGCCAGGGCTACAGCAAGCACCTAGGGCCTGGATAGAAGCCTCTGGCTGCTTTGGGGTCAACAGAGCCCTGCAGAAGCCCAGGGAAGTGTGTATAAAATGCCAATAACTCCTAAAAGCTATCAGAGATGATCACAGTCTATGATAGGCAAAAAAAGCATCTGAGTTGGTTTCTTTCCTTGCTGGTGGATGCAGTCAGGAACCTGGGTACCTTGAAAACCAGGCGCCGGAAATGCAACCCACTGGGGCTTGGGACAGGAGGGCGGCGTGGCCCTAAGTCTGCGCACTTGTGTGAGCCCAGCATTCAGGAGGCTGAGGCAGGAGGATCACTGTGAGTTTGAGGCCAGCCTGGAGTACATAGTGAGACCCTGTCTCAAAAAACTGAAAGAAAATATAAAAAATGAAGAAGAGCAGGCAAGGCCTCTTCTGGACAGGGTCCCCGAGCTGCAGGACCCTTGCCTTAGACTTCCACGAACGTCCATGGAAATGCCACGTGTCACAGCCGTAGATCTACAGCCCCTCTTGTCTGTGGAAATGGCCCCTGAAGGGACAGGCGTTCCAGGGACCCTCCTGCCATGTGGATCACAGCTTTCCACTCGGCTGGGCACTTAGGTGTGCCCCATCCCAGCATTCCCACCAGCAAGGTTGGATTATTTTCACAGATGAAAATCGGAGTCTTGGAAAGCTTAAGATCTCCCCTGGGTTGAGCTGGTAAGAGGAGGGGCTGGAACTGGACTCGTGTTCCTGTTTCCTCCTTCAGGATCCTCCGTGCTACCCTTATGTGGAGCAGTGCACAACTCCAATGCCTGACCAGGGCGAATCTGGACATAGGAGACAGCTCTGTGCCCACTCAGTCAGGACAGAGCTGGCTAAGAGCATTCCATCTCAGAGGTCACTCAATTGCTGAGGAATCCGCTGCAAGGCCCCAACCTCCTCTGTCCTATAGCAAAAAAACTTACTGCAGTAGTGTGTGTGATTTTAGCAACTGACTTGTTTTTTCTCACAAGATTGTACCTAAAATCCTAATATATAAAGCATATGTAAACAGTTAAGCAAAACATTTATTAATATCCACTTATTTTATAGATTCATATTTACAGCACCCAGTGGAGAATTAGTGAGTAAAAGGGAGGTCTTGCATTAATTCTGCATTTGGAATTGGGGGTTCGCAGCCACAGCTGCTTCAGTGTGTCGTGGTGACCCCAAGCTGACCTGGGGAGCCGCTGCCTGCTCCGTTCTGCAGACCGGAAGGGCTGGGTGCCCAGGCAGCAAGGGGCTGGGGTCTCAAGACCGCAGGGCAGGGGTGGCCCTGTAGGTCCCCGGGGCCCAGCCTGGGATGTGACGTGTTCCCAGATGGACTACGTCCAGAGGGCTGGAAGAGCCCACCCGCCAGGGGAAACCAAGTCACGTCTAGAAGGGCCGTGCAAGCGCACCAGGATGCCCCACTCTGCAGCCCCTCGGACCGCCCTTTGATTTTTTCTCCTGCATCTCCACCCCAGCCCCACCCCCGCTCTATGCTATTTCAATTCCGATTTCCGTCTTCTGGTAGCTGTCGCTTAATTTTCTTATGTACTTGGCTGTGTGCCAGAGAGCATTCTTTCCGAATAAAAATGGCAAAGACCTCTTCCCTCTCCTGAGGGTTTTATGGAAATGTAGCACCTGACTCCTAAGCAGCTCTGGATCAATCACTAACCTCAGCTCCTGGAGCAGGGGACGTCTTCCCTGCTTATAGAAGGAAAATATTTATTGTGGAAAATTTGAAAAATGCAGAATGATGTCAGGAAGCAAAGCAAATAATCCGCTATCCCCCACTCAGTGGAAAGCTACTGCTGCCTCGTGACGGCCCGGCTGGCCAGTGTTTCTTGTGCAAGGGTTTCACGTGAGTGTGTGCATGCGCGTGTGGCTTTCTCTCATACAGTTTTGTGTCCTGCGCGTTGTCACTCAGTGCCTGCCCCACCAGCAGCATCAGCAGAAGCGTGGCTGTGACACCTGAGTGGGGCTTGCCAGGAGACTTGGCCAGGTCTGGAGCGCGTGGCCTCCTCCCGCTGCCCTCTGGCAAATGACACAAGGCACAGGCCTTGGCCAAGCGTCCTCGCTGTGCAGGGGCAGCGAAAGCCTGAGTCACTGGCGGCGGCAGACAGGCTGCCACCCAACAGACGCCCGGTCCCCCTGTTTACTAGGATGATTCCCAAGAGCAGCACCTGGGACTGGGGTTCAGGGCCAGCGGCGCCCAGATTGCCAAACTGCTCCCCACAGGGGCTGCAGAGACCTGTGTCCCTCCACAGCCTCCCCCGGGGTCCCTGCTGCCCCGCAGTTTCACAGAAGCGTTTGGGGATCACAGCGGATGGGATGGGCATGGTGGCGCACACCTGTAATTCTAGCACCTGAGAGGCTGAAGCAGGAGGATCACTGCAAGTTCAAGGCCAGCCAGGGCTACACGATGAGTTCACGACCACCCTGAACTACATAGCGAGACCCTGTCTCAAAAAAACTAAAAACAAAAGCCATCATGTGTCACCTCTTGGGACTGGCTTCTCCCTAGGCACTATCCCTCGGGTCTGTCCTCTCAGGTGGCTGCATGGGTGATCAGTCACTGCTGTCCCCATGCCACATGGCGCTGCGGGTGGAGGTGGCAGTGTCTGACGATTCCCCGCAGAGGGCTGTTGGCGTCTGCCCCTTCCTCTGTCTGCCCATTTCATTTCCCTGGTATTTCCATTCAGTGTCTCGGAGGCCGAGGTGGCTGTTTCTGAGTTCAGTGTCCCTTAGTTTGATCGGGCAGGCAATTTCTCACGCGTGATTCATCATCAAGCTACAAGAGCCAGTGAGACCGCATCAGGGCTTGTTGCTGACATCTCCGGGGTGATGGATGAAATGTTCCAGTACCCAGGGCTGAGCGCCGGGGTTACCAGGAACGGAGGAGGTCAGGAAGGGACAAGGTGTCCTGCAGCCCACAGGGACAGAGCTCTGCCTTCCTCCGACACCTGTGGGGCTCAGCGTCACGGTCCCCACACACTGGGGCTCCCGTCTTCACTTGCGGGGAGCAATGCAGAACTGTAACAAGCAGAACCATCCCAGCGCTTCATTACTCCAAGTTCAGAGACGCTCCGTGAAAATTGTTGCTAAGGCAATTGAATAAAAAAAATTCATAGCCAGGGTAAGCGGCAACAGCAAGACAGTGAACATAATTGTGTGTTTTACAGCTGTCAGCCCTGAGCATGACTTCCCCAACACAGATACGTTTTTAATGATTTTGAAAGGCAGCACAGATGTTGGCAGTGGTTTCGACAGGAAACTAATGTCACCCTGGTCCTCCCCCTCTGCAGGGCGGTCTCCCTGGGGAAGGGTCACGGCTGGCCCTGAAGAGAGAAGCCCCGGCCTCCGCTGCTCCCAGAGGCTGGCTGGTGCTGGACTGGCTGGGTTTGGTTCCGAGCTCAACCTAAACCATAATTGCCATTTGGCTACAGTATTTGTCCAGGACTTGGTGTGTTTCATCATGTAGAGCCGCAAACGCCTGTGGGGGAACCCCAGGGTTCCTGTGGTCACGGCTGTGTGCCAATCCAAACCAGCACCTGGCAGGCCAGCAGAAATGTTCACGGCAGTGGCGGGGAGGGGCCTCAGAGAGGTGTCAGTCCGCTCAGCTCACCACGGCATGGAGGGTGAGGGGCTGGGCCACGTCTCCGTGCCACCGTGGTCAATGGGCCTTCTCCACACCCTCGATTGTCCGGAAGAGGGAATTGTCTCCACGGTGGCCACTGCCAGCCACACTTGGGCTGAATCCAACCTGAGATGGCAAAGGGAAGTGGGGCGGAGATGATGGGAGGTCATTTTATAGCTGAAGCCCAGATCCAAGGGCAGAACGCTATGCTTCCCGTCGGGATCTGCCCTGCCAGCAGACCTCGACCCCAGGTCAGCACCTCAGAAGAGGAAGACAGATGGCGGAAATGGAGGCCCCCTTGTGAATTCTCATGTGACCATTAAGTAGTGTGTGGAAGGGGCACATATCTTTAAACGGCTGCACCAAATTTCAGAACCAAGCTAAGGCAAAAACCACACAGGACACCCAAAGTGCAGCCAGCCTCCCCCAGCGCCTGCCCCAGAGCAAGACCCGGCTCTGTGTCTGCAAGTGGATGGAAGCTGTAGCCAGACGGACCAGTGTGGGCAGGGCAGGGGCTGGAGGTGCTGGGCCTGCGTGGACGAGGGCTGGGAGGGGGTTCAAGGTGCCAGGGCTGGTGCTAGCGCCCTCCTCAACACCGGGCCTAACCCCATCCAGCCGGCTCCCCACTAGAAGACTTGCAGTGGGACAGGAGGATGTGCAGGAGGAGCCTCACTGGACCGGGCCTCTCGGATTCCAGGACGGAGGCACCTCAGGCCTCAAACCACACGGGTCAGGCCCCTAAGGGCTCAGCTCCAGGTTGGCCAGCGTCACCTGAGACCTAGAGGCCCAGGGCGGGAGGACGTCAGCCTCAAGCCCTTGTCTGGCCAGGCCCCCTTCGTAGGGGAAAGGCCTTCAGGCACAGGTCCCCGCAGGATGGGGCTGCCCGGCCTCTGCAGAGCCCCCAGCCCCGGCCGCGGCTGCCTGGCCTCTGTGTCCCAGTTTTCCATTGGTTAGGGGAAACCGCACCCAATAGACTCTTCCGCTGCAGCGCCCCCCATGCCTGTCACTCCTTGCTCTCCGTTACCGTGTCCTTCCAGACTGGCTGCGGTCGGCACACAGATGATGGAACATTTTCAGGTGGGAGGCTGGCGGGAGGCCTTTCCCGGGGCGTGGAAATCTTTTATTCCTGCTTCAGCTTCACAAGAAGGCCATAAAGCCCCAGCCCCCTCCAGGGAGAGTTCGGCCCGGATCCCGCCTCCCTTCTCCAGGGCAGCCTGGAGCTCCACGGCATGGGCTTTGTGTCCCACTTGTTCACCCTTTGAATGGGGGTGTGCGGGAGGGGACAGGGCCTGGACCACTCAGCACTGGAAGAAGCCCCTGGACCCAGGGTCCAGGGCTGCAGCTTTAGCACCTGCTCTGTCCTGGCCCTGGCCTGGTGCGGTGGTCCCTCTTGCCTCTGCCCTGGCTTCCAGCCCTGTTCCTTCTAAGCCCACGGTCAGGATGCTTGGGAGTCACACACAGGAGCCTCCCAGGGCTGGTTCAGGAGGCTATGGTGCAGGGAGGGGGCTTGTGAGGACACCTAAGGGTGCCACCGGCCGGCAGCCTCCCCTCTGCCTCTGTTCCCTCTCCCTCCAGTCCTGACAGCCAGCCTCTTGACTGGGCTGGGGGACATTTGACCTCTTACCCACCTGACGAGGGTCGCTCAGGCCCGAGAAACCCTGGGCCAGAAGTCGCTTCACACCCGAGGCCCAGCTCAGCAGAGCTTGTCACTGGGGGCTGCTCCGCCCCCTGAAGGTCAGGCTTGCCCCAAGGAGCTGCAGCCACAGCGGAGACGCTCATTCATTGCCCCGGGTCCCAGAAATCCAGCAGTTGTCCACTGGGATACCTACCAAAATAAAGCTGCTGTGGATAGTGCGGCAAAGAGTTCCTTTGGGGGCATCTGGGAATTTGGAGCCCATTGGAGACCTGTGTCAGCGTCACCCTGTTTTAGAGCCTGCAGCATCTGAGACTCATGGGCAACAGCAATGGCATCGGGCTGTGCAGTGAATCTTACTTGTCAGCATGGCTGGATTGGGGGCCCCTGGAGAGGTGACTGGATCAGGGGGTGCAAACTACTCAGCGGATTCATCCAGGGGCATTCACAGCTGAGTGTGCTGCTGAGAGGTGGGGCTGGGGTGGAAGAGGAGGTCACTGGGATCTTGCGGGGGGTGTCCCTGGCTGGCTGCTGCTCTTCCCGGCCACCATGATGTGAGCAGCTTTGCTCTGCAAAGCCCTTCCGCTGTGGTGTTCCTGCCTCAGCGGACTGAGGATTGACCTCTCTGAAATCATGAGCCAGCTCTCCTTTAAGTTGTGTATGGTGAGAGTTGTGTCCCAGCCATGGGAAAGCTGACTGATCCAGCCGCTGGGATGTGTTTTGAGTAATTCTTTCCAGGTGTGTTCCTGCATGTGCTGCTCTCCAGAGGCAGATGGCCACTGATGCTATTGGCCGGTTCACAGAGTGGTAAACTGAGGCTCCCCTGCTTACAGGCTTACCCACAGTGTGCAGAGGAAACCAGGGCACGGGAGTGATGATGAAGGACAGAACTGTGGTCTCAAAGGCACTGCTATGTCCTTAGCACCACCTCTAGGAGGAGGCTGGACATGGGGCCATGGGGCCGAAGATGCACAGCCGATGGCCCAGCTGAGGTGCGATCCTGATCCCTGGGCTGGTAGGCGCTCAGACATCTCTGTGTGCCTCAGTTTCCTTGTGTCACTGCCCTCGGATGGCGCTCAGCATGTGATCCAGCACGGATCAGTGCCTCTCCTCCAGGTGTGCTCACAGACACACACAGTCTCCACCCAGGACGGGCATCGGGCCGTAGGGCAGTGCTCTGTCTCCTCACTTGTTTCTCTTGTCTTGTTTTAATATCATGATGCTTCCAGTCAAGCTGCATGAACGGCTTTGGGCTGATCTTCTAGGCTTGCTGACCAGCCCCTCCTTGCTCTGCTCCAAGCTGGGTGGTAGCATAAAACCTCTCCTTTTCCTCAAATTTGGCTGCATCCACCCCTCAAGATTAAATTTCATTTCATTAATTTGTTTTGCTTTACTTATTTTCTGAGACAGGGTTACTTAACAGTACTTGACAGTTACTTAATAGGCTGGCCTTGAACTCACAGTGATCCTCTCGCCTCAGCCTCCTGAGTGCCGGGATTATAGGTGTGTGCTATCACACCCAGCAAATTGGGGGGGGGGGGGGGTCTCTGTGTTTCTGGATAAAAGAGAAAGAAATTTCAAAGTTATTCCACGTGAAGGCAGGGATTCCTGGATCCTCCATGTCCTCGAGCTGCAGCTGGGCTGGTTGCCCCCACCAGTAATGCGGGTCCCCTGGGGCTCAGGACATTTTCCACTCTGCTCTCCCAGTCTGGTCTTGCCGAGGGCTGATGATAATCGCACAGGTGCAGCTGAGAGGCTCACACAGACATAAAATGGCCACAGCGCAGAGAGCTTTCTCTACCTCCGACCACAGTCGCTTCAAGGAAAATCAGAGAACTGTACATGTACATGGTGTGATCAAAAAATCAGGACATGTTTACATTTTTTAAAAATGTATTACAGTAAAAGACACATTGTCATAACCTATCTCAAAATCCTACCTCTCACATCAAATATGCTCATCCCATAAACTGGCCGCTTCCTGCGGCAGTTCTGGAGCCCTCTTTCCTGAGTGTCTTTAATTGTGCTGTCCTGGCTGCCACAATAGGGGCCTGAGAGGATTCAAAATGTTTCCCTTTCGTGGCCATTTTGCCTTTGGAGAAGAGCCAGAAGTCATATTGTGCCAGATCCGGTGACTAAAGTGGATGAGGACACCGCGCCATGTTTTTACGAGCTGCCTTTCTGCTGGATGGCGCTGGGCAGCAGCAGTTGCTGTGTTTTTATCATACTTCATGGAGACACTCAGGAAAAGACTTCCAGAGCTGCTTCAGAAAGTACAAGAAAGATGGGACGAGTGTGTTCAAAGGGAGGGGAGGATTTTGAGGGGAATTCATGGCGACTCACCTGTTACCATAATCATTTTTTATTTAAACATGCACTGTATGTTTCAGTCACACTGAGCATATGGAGTAGAGGAATGTCATGACCGACTCGCCAATGGAGTCAGGATTATTTTCTGGTGCAGACACTCAATGCAGTCTTCCTTGCTCCCTCCAGATTTCTGTTAGCCTCCCTGCATTTTGTCCACAGTAAGCTTAAAGACAGGTGATTCTTTTCGCAGATGAAGCTGACTCTCCGAGTTTGTCGGGGTTGTTTGTTTTAGGCATCAAGAGTCCAGTACCATGTGACCTTTTTGGGTTTGCTTTGCTGGACGATTTCACAACTGGACTTTAAAAAGCCTCCATTATTCGCCACCCTGAGGCTAGGAAGCCAAAGACAGCCGAAACATCCTTTCTCCTGCATGTCTGCTCACCCTGAGCAGATCAGTTTTGCAAAGTCACCTGGGGATCCGGTCCCCTGGCACAGCGTCCCCTGCAGGAGGCTCCTGGTTTCCCCCTGCACAGTGGAGGTCAGAGCCCTTGCAGTTAACCCCATTGCCAGGGAAAGTGGAAGACCATTTCGCAAGTTCCTGGAGGTGTGGAGGAGGGAGCGCTGACCGTGAAAACCAGGTGTCGTTTCTAAGTGCTTCATTGCAGTTGGCAACAAATTTACCAGGTTGCTAAGGGCTGTGGGTTGCTCAGAAAGAAGGAGCCGGGGATTCCTCACAGCGCCAGGTGAGCCAGGCTGGAGAGAGAGAGGGTCCCGTGTCACCCACCGGGTGCTCTGAGATGGCTTGGGTTGGGGGAGCTGTCTCACCATCTTCTGTTTCTCAGCAACAAAGGGTTGTGGAAATCCAGAGTAGCCCCTCAGGTCTGGGGGCAGGGTGCTTGCTTCTCGGGGTGCTGGTGGTTTGGGGTGCCCAGTGCAGCCCTTTTCTGTAGTACCCTGACCTGCTCCCACTGGGTCACAGAAACCCGGCCCCTGAGCCAGAGCCCTCAGCCAGTGTCAGAGCTGAGCCAGGCCGTCTGGAGATGCCAGCTGCCCTCATTCGGGCCCATTTTACAGAACATAAGAGTCGGGGCACAAAGAGGCCACGGAGCTTGCCCTGAGTTGCAGGGGCTGGTGGCAGAGTCGGGGACCCCCCACCGGGCGGCGCAGCTCCCACGCTCGGCCCCCGGTGCTGCAGCAGGAGAGCCTGGCCATGTGCCTGTGCCGGCCTCCATCACCCCTCCTGGTGAGGACACACAGAGGAGACTGTCCTCGGCCTTCACCTCTCGAGGTGCTGCCGGCCCCTGCTTCCTGCAGGCACCCCAGGAGGTCCATTGTGGGCGCCGGTCTGCTCAGAGGACCTCACGCTCAGCCTGTGTGGCTGGGGGGCTGGGCCAGCCCCTGGCTTCACGGCACCCTCGTGCACATGTAGGGGTCCTTTAAAAAGGAGCCGATGGCTGAGGCCACACAGGGCCCCCTCTTGGAGTGGAGCAACCCTTGGGAACACATGGTTGAGCTGCTGCCCTTAATCCAGGGAGCCTGAAATAATAACATGCAGATGCTTGGGGCCCTGCCCAGGCCCACTGCAGGGGACCCCCAAGCTGGGGTCCAGAATCAGTGCTTTTCCTCCCTTCCCCCAGAAGAGCAGTCTGAAGAGGGGTGCCTTCCTGCCTTCCTCCCTGCAGCTCTCAGCCCAGGAAGCCCGCACCCCAGCAGAGCCGCTCAGAGGTCCAAGTGCAAAGTCAGAGTCCACCCCACCTCAGGGTGCCTGGCCCAGACCCAAGACCCCTCAGCCAGGGGGGCACAAAGGCCATACTGGGGTGGCCATGGGTCAGGATGAGGCGGGGCACCATGGGACAGACCCAAGGACCTCAGGTGCCGGGCAAGGAGGTGGCCGCCTCTGTGGGTGCAGGAAGCCAGCATAGGCTCTACAAAGAGGGACAGGCACAGGGGAGACCGGAATGGACTGGGGAGGAGGCCACTGCAGCAGTCTAGACAAGCCAGGGCCAGGCCAGGACAGTGAGCTTGGACCGAGATGCTGCTGACATTGAGGAGAGGGCAGAGGCACAAGGGACAAGACCCTCAAGGGAGAGCCACACGGCTGCTTTTGTGCCCTCGCTGCTGGTGAAGTGGCGAAGAGGGCGTTCACTGAGGGAGCCGGGCACCGTGTCCTGGGGCAACATCTTTCTTGAGGAACACAGGGCTTTGGTGTGAGCCGCCCATGCCCTGTGCACCTTGCAGACCCCCTTGGCGAACAGGAGCCCCTTAGCCATTGAGGGTTCATTCCAAGACCACCAGAGGGTGGCTGCATGGAGCATGCTCTGTGTGTACTCCCTTCTTCTGGTACATGGCACAGAGCTATGATTAATTTGTGAATTAGTCACGATAAATGCTGAGCAACAGTAACTGGCCATACAACAGAAGAGTCAGGACATTAAGGCAAGGGTCGCCTGAACAGGAGCCCCACGAGGATCTGACCACTGGGGCGGCTGCCAAGTGACTCTTGAGTGGGGTCCCCTGGACGAAGAGTTGACTCAGAGCCAGGGGACTAGAGATTTCACCACCCATGGCTTTGAATTTACAAACTGCTTATTTCTGGGGTTTTCCACCTAATTATTTCGGGCCCCGGGTGACCGAGGGTGAGTGAATTCCAGGGGTGAGACCGTGGATAGGGGTCTGGCGGCACAGGGGGCCCTCCTCCCTCACAGCGGGGGTCCCCTAGGCAGGAGATGCCGATGTGGCCCGGGGTTTCTCTCTTGTCGCAGCCTCACTGGTCAGGAGGTGGTGTGACACTGTGACCCACGTGGTCCCCGCCATTTTGACCCCTTTGATCGAATCATTGAGCTTCAGTCTCCAAATACAAAGCCAGTCTTTTTTTAAGTCATCGAACTTCAATTTCCTTTTTCACATAACGGCTCCGTGATATAACTAGACTGCACCAACGCGTTGCTCAGTCCCGCCCGCTGGCAACTTTATGCCACAGGCTGCCGAGGTAGCCCACGGGTGTGCAGATGTGGGTGACCACTGTGTCTCTCATGACCCTTTCTTTTCACTGGACAAAGAACCAAGCTTTCCACAGCCCGGCTAAATAAGATGTGCCTGTGACATGCCAGGGCCTGTGGTTATGGTTTTCCTTTGTGAAATAAACCTTCGAGTCCAACTCAGAGCGGAAGCACGTGGAATCTGACATCTCCATGGAAACCAGTTGCCCCCTCGTGCCTCACCGCCTGTGACTTCTCTTTTGTAGGTGGTTTTCAGCAAGTACTGCAACTCCAGCGATATCATGGACCTCTTCTGCATCGCCACGGGCCTGCCGAGGTGGGTGCCACATGCTGGGCTCCAAGGAGGACCTGGGGAAGACAGGGTGTGGGTGAGGATGGGGCGTGAGGCCCTGGGCTTTCCAGTCAGGGAACCAAGCCCACGGGAGCTGGTCACTGGGCTGGATTCAGCAGATGCGCCCCCTTCAGAGTCGGGGGTTTCCTTCACTAATGCACTGGCTTTGGAGAAAGGAAGCCGGCTGTGTCTGGGTTTGGTCTCTTTTTCTATCTCATGGCCTTGTTACCACCCCACCCGTGGCCCAAGACTCAGACACAAGTCGTAGCACCAAGCATCTGTCTCACAGAGGAGTTCCTTTGCTCAACCAGGTATGTACAAGCCTGGAAATTTTCCAGTATGGCTTGAGCATCCCTACACCAAAAAGCTGAAATCCAGAAATCTCCCAAACCCCAGCATTTCAAACACTGTTCTGACGCCAGTGGGAAATGCCACACCTGGCCTCATGGCCCGGGGCAGAGTCAAACGAAGGTGCGCTACAAATGCTGTATGAACTCTATGAAAAGACAGGTTTCCTGTTTGGACGAGGTCCTCTCCAGGGTCTCTAATTACGCATATGGAGTATCCCCACCTGCAAGGAAGCACGAACTCTGAGACACCTCGGGCGGGAGCACTTTGGAGAAGGGGTCCCACCCTGTGGTCCTGCTCTGCCTTTGCCACCATAAAGGCTGAGCAGGAGCAGTGTGGGAATTAGCTCCAAGATGAGGGCCAGGGAGGGGCAGTAGAAGTTTCTCCCAGGCAGGTAAGAAAAGGGGGCTCGGATGAAGCCATGCACCTGGAATCATAGTAAAGGGCAGTTTACGGCAGCAAAACTAGCCTGCAGTTTGGGGCATCCTATACAACACATGGTGCCACAAAATACACAAAGATTACTGTTTTTTATAACAACTCCTGGGTTCAGGCTTCACCTCCACTGCACGGATTTTAGAACTTCGCAGTGCAGATGAGAGAGCCTCAGTAACAAGCTCGTAAGAGGCCCCGGGGCATGCGAGGCGGGAGACTCACCTTGCCCATGTAAAACCATTTGGGGAGCTGTCTGCCAGCTTAGAGGGCTCCCCGAGGACCTGGGGTCGAAAGGCGAGCTGCAGATTGCCCTCTGCTGGTCCCAGTGTGGGTTTTCAGCGCACCTCGGTTTTGTTAAATCTTTCCAGCTCCACCCATCAGACTTGCTCTGGCCGCCATGTTAAATTAGTTAAAATCCCACAGGCCCTCAGCAGGGCACTCAGCTAACTGGGGCAGTGAGCTCCATTTGCAATGCAGGACTGGGGCCCCTCCTGCTCGAACCCTGCTTCTTCTAGGGCTCCCGACTCGTGTGAGCCCGTGTGCAAGTGTGCACCTGGGGACTCGCTGATGTGAGCGTGTCTTTCAGGAACACGACCATCTCCCTCCTGACCACAGACGACGCCATGGTCTCCATTGACCCCACCATGCCCGCGAATTCAGAACGGTAAGAGGCCAGGCTTCTTGAGCAGAGTCCGACGCCTCTGGGTCACACAGTGCGTTACTGCACGGAAGTCTGCGTTGGAAGCAGAGATGGTGGCACAAGCCTATCATCCCAGCACTCAAGAGACTGAGGCAGGAGGGTTGCCCCAAGTTCGAATCCACCCTGGGCTACATAGTGAGTTAAGGCTACCCTGAACTGTCTCAAAAATAAATAAAACCAGGGATAACAGGGGAAGGTGGAAGAGGGTAGGAAGGAGGCGGGATTCCCTGATTCCTTTGCATGAATCCACATGCTGTTCTCAACAGAAGCCCTGTGAGGAGGCAGTGTGCAGATGGGGAAACTGAGTCATGTGGGCTGGGGCAGAAGCAGTAGAGCCAGTCCCTGGGACCTTGGCTGCAGGAGATGCCCCAACCGGAGCACTCAGGAGCACCAAGCATCTCTATCCACATGGGGCCCGACGGGGCATCCTGGGCACAGAGTGGGAAAGGAAGGGCACCCAGAGTCGGAACAGGGCAGTGGGGGCAGCAGGGGAGGGCCGCACAGAAGTCTGCAGAGTGGGGGAGGCCACTGGGGCTGCCCAAGGGAGGACATAGAGCTGTGGGCCCACCCGTCACCGCCAGTGGCTTGGAAAGTGCCCATGGAGCTGCAGGCCACACTGCAGTGAGGACGGAGAGACCCTGCTCTCCCCTGCTGCCCCCAAGCGCTCCAGGCAGGCTGTGGGGCCCCCATCGAGCTGCTCCTTAGGGTGACCTGCCCGGGGGACCCACGGCAGCCCTGAGCCCAGGCCGACCCACACATGGCTGCTCGGGGCGGCGCTGGGGAGTTGGGCTCCACTGAAGGGCGGGCCCAGGCCCCAGCTGGGCACCCAGGGCTCCCCCAGCCCAGGCACAGGCGCCTTCTCCCTCCTTCCCTTAGAAGTCTGCCACCCCGGTCAGAAGAGTCCCATGGGCATGGCCAGTGTGGGCCCGGTCAGCGAGGCCCTGGTGGGCGTGGCAACCCTGTCCCTGGCAGGAGGCCTCGGCCCGCCTGCTCCCGGGCAGGCCCCTCCCTCTCGGCCTGATTCCCACTCCTGGACTCCCAAAGCCACACTGCTAACTGGCCCCCAAAGGCTCCAGTGAGAGCCACATGCATCTCGGCCTGGCCTGCCTGACCCAGATCCCCGGCAAGAGGGACCACACTGAGTGACCCCTCCCGACACCCAGGACCCCAAGCCAGGCCTTGTCGCTGTGAGCAGGGCCTCTGGGTGCAGCCGCATCTTCCCAGCTCGGTGGCCTGTGACCTCTCCAGCCTGGTGGCCCCTTAACAACCAGGGAAAGTGTGAGAAGCACCAGACAGAAGCCCTGGAGCCCAGATGTCGGGAACAAATGGTATCCCGGCAGTGGTGGCGTCCCTGGGGACACTAAGAAGTGTCTGGTTGCGTTTCTGGTTGGCACAACGGGGAGCCAGGGTCTCCCGGCCATCACACCTGGTGCCTCTCACACGCAGCACCGCAGGGCCCCAGCGGCCCACCGGGGCACATGGCACCCACCTCCCCCACCTCGGTTTCTGGTGAGAGACTGGTGTGAACAGGTGTGAACTCACTTCTGATGTCCCTGAGGACAGGAACCACAGTGGGAGCCAGAGCTGGGGGTGACAGCCAGGTGTGTGTCTGCCCTCCCAGGCAGCGCGGTCCTGTTTTTATACTTTGTGGGCATTAAAAACGACGCGTTTTCCCTGTCGCCTGTGACCGTGAACCCTGGTGTCACCGCGGTGGTGGCTGCTCAGTGTGCTGTGTGGATCCCTCCATATTTTCTGCAGTTTCCTTTCCAGACACGAGCTCATTCTCTGTGTGAGACAGTAACTCGTTGGTCTACCCAGTAACAGGCAAGGCTCGAACCTGCACTTCTTCTCCCTCTTCTTATTTTTGCAGTACTGGAGACTGAGCGCAGACTCTTCACACTGAGCTACATCCCCAGCCCTTTTTTATTTTTTATTTTGAGATAAGATTTTGAAGAATTCCCCAGGCTGGGCTTGAACTTTCGATCCTCCTACCTCAGCCTCCTGGAGTGCTGGGATTATAGGCGTGAGCCACCATGCCTGGCTTGTCTTTGTTTGCACCCGAAAATCTCTGGTGTAACAGAAAGAGCATACACGGCTTCAGCAGCAAGTGCTGTCTTGCCGCCTCTGGGGCCACGGTCAAGACTAGGGGCCACGTGGTCCGTTCTGAGGCCCCTCCTGGTTACAGAGCCTTCTTCTCTCTGTCCTCCGCGCATGGCAGAGGTAGAGGGTCAGACAGAGACCTGGTTCCTCGTCACCCGTGAGGACATGAACCCCACTGTGGGCCCCCCATGACCTCATTTGAACCCCTTCAGCTCTCTGAGCCCCACCTGCTGGTCCCGCGGTATGGCATGGTGACCAGGTCACCGTCTCAGGGAAGTGTGGGTCATCTCGTGCCGGGCCACCATGGCAGCTGCACCCTGCTGTTCCCGGTGAAGTACGCGGCTCAGTGGAGGTGACTGTCGTGTCAGGGTCCTGAGGGGCAGGACGCTTATGACAAAATCTGTGTCGCTGAGCAAATGTGAACGTTGGAGAGGAAGTTCACATAGTTAGAACATTCGGAACTCATTCCTGGAAGTTTAGAACAGCGGGAGAAAGTAATTTTTTTAAAAAGGAAGAAGAAACCTGGGGATAGTGGTGCACATCTGTAGTCTCAGCACTCAGGAAACTGAGGCAGGAGGATCTCTAGGAGTTCAAGGCTGGCTTGGGTGACATAGCAAGACCCTGTCTCAAAAGAAGAATCAAAAACGCAAGGAGTGGGATGGTAGCTCAGTGGTAGAGCGCATGTGTGGCTCTCGCAGGCCCTGGCTGTCCTGGCTGCAGAAGGCCTGACTCACTGATTCCAGTCCTCCCAGCGCTCCTTCAGCCCTGGCAGCTGGGACGGCTCTCATCTGGGTGCTCTCTTCTCTCTTCCAGCACGCCGTACAAAGTGAGACCTGTGGCCATCAAGCACCTGTCCGGTAAGGCCCTCCCTGTGCTCCTGTCGGTGTGAAAGGCAAAGGAAGCGCACTGGAGCCGCCCTGGGATGGCACTGCTAGCGAAGTGTCCAGACACAGGCTAACGTCCTGCAGCATCTGAGCCTTGACTGCCTGGGTCCCCGCCCGGACCCCAGGACTTAGCCTTGAGGGGTTCTCCGGGCTCAGCCCCAGCTGTGTCGTTCTGTTAGAATCCCATTTCTTTCTGAAGTTTGAAATCGCCTTTGTTTAGGTGTGACATGTGCTGACCTTGAAATGCATGGGCTTGTGAGTTTTGGAAAATGTGTGTACCCGCTCGAACCAAGACACAGCATGGTGACCCCCAGCCACGTCCACCCAAAGGAGTACTCCATAGCGTGAGGCCACTGGCTGTGTGGATGGGCTTTGAGCCATTGCCAGTAGGGCGTTTTATGTAAAGAGTGGCTAGGAGCATGGAGGGTATTGTCATTCACTTAGGTAGATACTTAAGAGTGAACAGCTGGGTCATGTGGTTACCTGTATCCTTGACATTTTTGCTTTGTTTGGTTTGTTTTTTGAGACAGGGTCTCACTACACAGTTCAGGCTGGCCTTGAGCTCACTATGTAGTCTAGGCTGGCCTCGAACCTGCAGTGATCCTCCTGCCTCAGCCTCCTGCGTGCATATATGCTTACCTTTAAACAGCACCAGTGGCTCCAGAGTGGCCCCCACAGTGCATGGGTTGGGTCCTCCACCCTCCCATCCAGGTGGCCTCAGCCCTTCTGTGTTCTCCATCCTGAGGGGTGCGTGGTGTCTCGAGGCGGGTTTTCGTTTGTGTTACCCCAGTGACTCGTGGCCCTGAGTACTTCTGGCCTTTCCGGCTGCGCATCAGCCACCTACCTGTGTGTGGCGTCCGCTCAGATCTCCTGGGATACGTTGCCCGCTTTCTTCCTGAGCTGTGAGTGTGCCCAGGAGCCACACCCTTTGTGGGACCCAGATTGTAAACACTCCCTGCTCCACACATTTCCCTTTCATTTTCTGATTAGCGGCCTGTGATGACCGTAGGTTGCCATTTTGATCTGTCCTGCTTTATCAGTTTCCTTCTTTAATACCATGCTTTTGTGCCTCTATCGAAGAAATCTGAGTTTATCCCCTAGTTGCGAAGCTGTCTGTGTTTCTCTCCAGTTTTGCAGTTTTGCTGGTATGGTTCAGTTATTTATTTATGCACATTTATTTCCTGGTGCTGGGGTTACACCCAGGGCCTCCTGCACTGAGCTACACCCCAGCCTGTGCGATCAATTTCCCATTAATTTTTATATATGACATGAGACAAAACTTTAAGTTTCTATTCTTTGTTAAATTTAATTTAGGGCTGGGGATTTAGCTCAGTGGTGCCGCTGCCTGCCTCGCACATGCAAGGTCCTGAGTTCAATTCCCGGTACCAAAAATAAATAAAAATAAATTTAATTTAAATTGTTGGAGGATTCATGGTTACCAACTAGAATTTTAAAACCCTTAGAGGAGCAGACGGCGTGTGTGGCAACGGACCTCAGCTTCCCATCTGTAAAATGACTGCTCATATGAGAACACTAGATCCCTTAGCTAATTAATTTGTTTATTTATCGTCTTTTTTGCAGTACCGAGGACTGAACCTCAGGCCTTTACACTGAGCTACCTCCCCTGCCCTTTTACTTTTAATATTTGATTTTGAGACAGGCTCTTGCTGAGTCACTGAGCTGCCCAGGCTGGCCTCTGACTTGCTGCCCTCCTGCCTCAGCCTCCCAGAGTGCTGGGATTACAGGCGTGCACCCCCACGCCCCATTACGAGTTGCTTCAACTTGTTTTGTGTTTGAGTCGCTTTTTATGAAAACTCTGCACTCAATTCAGTAGATGGTAGAATAAAATATGAGTTTTAGCTTTTTCTAGTATAGAAACACCTTTCAATATAAAAAGCTTGTCAGGCTCTTGACTTAATAGAAAGTGCAGATATTTTCGCATTGCTAGTATTTTATTTTTTTTTAATCTCACCAGGGTTTCGCCCAGTGCCCTGCCCCTGGCCCTGCCCCAGCTCCGCCCCATGCTGCCCTTCCCTGTCCCCACTCCTCCCGGACCCCTTGCCTGGGGTCACTGTCAGTCTGCAAGCTCGGCCCCATCCCCTGCTGGGCTCGCCCAGGCCCCCTCGCCATCCACCGGGGTGCGGGTGGAGGGAATCCGCGGGAGTGATGTCCAGGGCGCCCCGCTGCACGGCCACAGCCTCCCTGACCTCATGCGCTTCCCTGGGAAGAAGCGGCCACATCCAGCCGGCCAGGTGGAGCAGGAAGGGCAGAGGCTCCATCCCGCCATCCTTCCCCTGAGTCCCAGGCGCCTCTGTCCGCAGCAGCTGACCACGCGTGAGTCTTTCTGGCCTTTACTCACGTGCCTGTCCTGAGACCCAGCTCTGTCTGATGGTCGTAGACGGACAGAAAGTCCTGAGGACAAGTAGTATCCGTCTCTAGTTGCTTTCATGCCCTCAAAGATGTCCCTGCTTTCATTTGCAAATACATTTTGGGCCCGTAGGGCTGGGGACGTAGCTCAGCGGCACTGAGCCTGCCTGGCAAGCACAAGGTCCTGAGTTCGATCCCCAGTACAAAAAAAAAAATTAAATACATCTTTCGTCCAGTCTGTCCATTGCTAGCCCCTCCAAAAAAAAAAAGTCTACTAGAACTTTGGTAAAAATTCCATTGAATACATAGAACAGTTTGGGAGAATTTTTTTTTGGTACTGGGGATCGAAGTCAGGACCTTATGCTTGCCAGGCAGGCATCGGCACCACTGAGCTAAATCCCAGCAGAATTCTCCTCTTAATAATGTTGAGTCTTCTGCATTGTGAATAGGGTGTAACACTGTGTATATCGGGACTTCCTTTAATGTCTCTCAATAATGTGTTTTAGTTGTCAGTGTAAAGTTCTTGAGTATATATTGATAAATTCATCAGTATTTCATTGTTTAATGATATTAATAATGGGTTTTTTAAATCCAAAGGTTGGGAGGATGGCTCAGTGAGAGATCTGAGTTCCTTAGCATGCGTGAGGATCTAGACCCCAGCAACACAGGCATGCACGCACACACACACACACACACACACACACAGACACAGACACACACACACTTCCAGTTTCAGTTTCCAGTGTCTTTTAGCTTATGAAAATATGTCTTTTTAGCTTATGGAAATAGTCAGCTTTCGTACTGATCTTATTAGACTCAGGTCTGCTACCTTTTCACAGATTTCCTGTCACTCTGTTGCCAGTTTTCCCCCTCTGCAAAGGGAGTGCTGTTTCTCCCGCCTCAGTCTGGATGCCTTTTGTACCTTTTAGCCCTGGTTCTTGCCCTGCTATACTAGCGAGGCCTCCAGCCTGAGAGAGCTGGGATCGAAGGTGGGAATCTGAGGGGAGATCTGTGACCGTGGTCACCACCGGGATGGCGTTAGCCGTAGCTCTTTTGTAGTGGCCTTTTGTCAAGTTGAGGGTTTTTTTTTTTCCTTTGGTACCGGTGATTGAACTTGAGTCCTTGCATTTGCAAGGCAGGCGGCGGAACCACTGAGCTAAAGCCCCGGCCCTGGTTGAGGGGTTTTGTTTGTTTGTTCCTACTTCCAGTTTGTTGAGAGCCTTAAATTTAAGTTGCTGCTGAATTCCGTCAAATGCTTTTCTCCCCCAACCCTCCATGACCCTGGCTTTTCTCCTCCCTTCTGTTAGGAGAGAATTACTCCAGCTGATTTTAAAACCCTAACCTTGCATCCCCAGTATAAACTCCATGTGACTCTGGCACATCCTGTTTTTCATTTCAGGTTCAATTTACAAGCATTTTTACATCAGCATTCACGAGAGCTGCTGGTCCTCAGTTTTCCTAAACTGAGTTCATCTGGTTTTGCTGTTAAGGCCTCACAGGGTCAGCGGGGAAGTGGTTCCTCCTCTTCCCTTTCCTAGGAAGCTGGGCCAGGGTTGGCGTCCTTTCTGCTTCACATGTTTGATAGAATTCACCAGGGCACCTGTCTGTGCTGAAAGGTTTTCTCAGGAAAGGTTTTCATTGTGAGATTAGTTTTTTAATAGGAAAGAGCACTCTGGTTTTCTGTCCCTTTGCGGCTCCATCCTGCTGGCCCTTTCTCCGGAACTGACCCTGCGTGAGTTTTCTGGCCGACATCTGGTCCCTACACACGTGCCTGTCCTGAGACCTGACTGATGGCCGTAGTCCTGAGGACTTTCACCAGACAGAATTCAGCATCAACTTATAATTCAGCCTCCCAACAAAGGAGCAATAGAAGGGCCTCGGGCTTGTCCATTTCATCTTGGCTTTCTCCCGGGACTTCGTCAGGTGATGGGGTGGAAATGTGCCCTTGTCCTTCTCGGTCTGTAGGCTTTTAGTGGGAGCCCCCCTTCAGGTTACCAGTCTGGCCTGTGGCTCTCAGCCTGGCAGTCTGTTCCGAGGCATCGTTAGGTGACTTTTAGAACTCATCTGCCTAAGCCTCATACATGATGCTGACTTATTTTTTCAAAGAGTCAGCTGTGAGGTTCATTGGGTTTTTATTCCCTTCCTTTCCTCCTCTCCTTTTTTCTTCCTTCTTTCTTTCTTTGTTTCTTTCCTTCTTCTTTTTCTTTTCTTTTTTTGAGACAGGGCTTCCCTGTGAAGTTCAGGTTGCCTTGAACTCACTGTGTAGCCCAGGTTACCCTCGAACTTGTAGCAATCTTCCTGCCTCAGCCTTCAAAGGCTGGATTGCAGGCGTGCACACCACGCCCACCACCTTTCTCCCCTGCCCCCTCCCACCGTCGGTACTAGAATTAAACACCAGGCCTTCACACTGAACTACATCCCCGGCCTTCTATTTATTTATTTTTTTTATTTTGAGACAAAGTCTCACCAATTCACCAAATTGCCTAGGGGGAGCCTGAATTTGGTATCGTCCTGCCTCAGCCTCCCAGAGTGCTGCGATTATAGGCCTGCTCCCCATGCCTGGCTTCACTGGTTTCTCTATTGTTTGTTTCCTACTTTGTTGATTTCTTCTCTTTTTTATTTATTTCCTTCTACTCTGTCCAGGTTTCTTTTCTCCCTACTTCCTAAAAGTAAAAGCTTAGATCACTGATTTTGAATTTTTCTTAGATAATACAGTAAAGCAATTCAAAGCTAAAGATTTCCCTGTGAACATGATCTTATCAGCATTCTGGTGTTTTCTTTTTATTCAATTCACACTATTTTCTAATTTTTCTTTGGTTGGGTCCTTCACCAACCCATTTGTTAGGTAGAAGTGTGTGATCTGATTTTCAAATATTTAGGTATCCCCTTTCCCTTCTGTTGCTGATTTCTGAGTTAATTCTGCTATGATCAAATAGAACAGACGGTAGAGCTTGGACAGCAGAGATCCTGCGGCAGGAGCCGAGCTGCTCCCCTGGCTGAGGAAGGACTGAGCGCCAGCGGAGGTGGGGCAGGCTGACCTGGGGGCCGAGGGCACAAACCCGGTTCTCCCGCCGGACGCTGGGCGGGGGAGGACAGGTCTGAGGGAGCCCAGTGTCAGCTGGAGAGAGGTGGCCAGGACTGAGACACCAGAGATGGGGTCCAGGGAAGGACTTGGGTCCACTGCGTCCAGAACGGGACAGGACAGGACAGGCAGCCACTTAGGTTTGGGGAAGGATGGCAGCTATGTTCAATATTCTCAAGAAAACGGATTTTGTGTAACTTTGGGGACAACCTAGGGCCAGCAGGACCACTTTGGGCTCATGAAGGGGAAGAACTTGGGCTTAGTGGAGCTCGGCGATACAGTGTGTGCCCAGCATTGCTGAGCTCAAACTTGGCAGTCCACCTGCCTCAGCCTCCCAGAGCACTGAGATTCCAGCTATAAGCTGAATCTGAGGGGCTGAGCGCCTCCCTGGAGGGTTCTGGCAAGGGCCTGGTGGCCACATGTAGGGGGTCACCTGTGGGTACCCAGTCCGATGCCTGCTGCAGCCCCCTCAAACTCGGATCCTGGGGGCCCCAAAGCGTGAGGTGTAAAGGGCTGCCGAGCACCAGGCCCGCGAGAGCAGTCAGCATGGTGGCTCTGTGAGTGGCTGGACAGCCAGGGCATTTCTCCCTGCGTGCCCTGCACAGAGGTGGTCCTGGTCTGGAGAACCCAGCAGGGCCTGCGACCTCACCCTGGCCGCACCCACCAAACAGCGCAAGAAGCGGCTGTGTGGGTCACTCCTGGAGGACAGGACTTTGCTCCTCTCGGAGAAGTCACCAAGGTAAGGCCCTTCCCCCACCCCACTGACCCTGGGCCCTGCCTGGGGCACCGGCCAGCTCCATTCTGCAGGGCTCCAGGTGCTGCGTTTCCCTGACAACACCAGCACCTCCCACCCGGGCCCCTCCCTCCTTTCAATTGCTTGGGTGGTCAGGCTGACGCCAGCCTCCCCAGCCCTGGGTCTGGGACCCCTTTCCTTCCAATGCTCCCTATCCGGGTTTTTCTCTTGGGGACAAAGCTGATGTCCCGTAGACTCCTCCCCATCCACCCTTGCTCCTCAGGGCCCTGTGCCTGGCCCAAAAAGGAGCCCCATGCTTAAGAGCAGCTATTCCCTGTTCCCTTCACCCCCTGGCAACCACAGATCTGCTCTTAGTACGTTTATTGTTTGTTTGTTTTATTTTTGTTTAGGGTGTTTTTTTATGACTCAAGGTCTCACTAAATTGCCCAGTCTGGGTGTGAACTTTTGACCCTCCTGCCTCAGCCTCCGGAGGACAGGGATTACGGGCATGCATGGCTGGCTTGTGTGCAAATTGTGTGCGAATGCTACATGTTGAAATGAAGTGTTGTGAAACCTACTCAGTAAAATCGTAAGCATTTTAAGAGTCTAGCCACCATGAAGGGCAGGGCCTGAGAGTTGTGCTGAGGTTCACAGTGCGTGTACGGGACATGTGGGGACATATGGGACATATGGGTGCCACCCCATAGGCAACCCACCCCAAGGCCCAGCCGGGTGGCAGTCCCACTGCCACTGTGGGCTCCTCCAGCCCTTCGTCCCATGCCGAGGGCTCCCTCTGTCCTGGGCAGCCCAGAAGTGCCCAGAGGTTCAGGGAGATGTCCGGGAGACGGGTGGACAGTGCTCGGCTTGCTTGGCCTTGGGTCGCATCTCTGAGGTCACCTCTGTTGGTCCTGGGAACCCACACAGAGCCTTGGGCTTGGAAAAGGGATGAGAGATAAAGCCTCTTCCCTGTCGGCTGCGTGAAATGGCCTAGCCCGGGACCTAGCCGCTCGGAGTTCAGAGCCATGCTCTCTCTTGCAAAACAGGAGCTCGCATGTACTTTGCATGGTTCTCGGGAGGGCAAATGAAGTAATTTCTGTAAGATGATTAGCAACGGCCCAGCACTTACCAGGAACCCAGTAATTGGTATCTGTCTTTTAAAGTGACCTCGAGGGTATTATTGAATGGCTCAAATTGTCTCCTTGGATTTGCGGAATTTTAATGGAGGGAAAAACACTTCCTAAGCTCCCATCCAGCACAAGGAATTAGGGCCCTGTTTTAGGCAATCATTTTTGTTTTTTGAGTACCAGGGATTAAACTCAGGTCCTTGCACTTGCGCAGCAAAACCACTGAGCTAAATCCCCGGCCCTGGGGCCCTGTTTTAACTTGGAAATCAGGCTAATGGTTGGAACAGGAGCACAGATGTGTTGCTTATGAGAAATCATAATGCTCCCTCATAATATTTTCTATTTTTAGCACAATTTTATTCCAAAGCCTTAAAGAGCTTTTAAGCTTTGAAATCATAGCCTTAGTCATCCCTCTGCATTACTTTTTTAAACAAATAGGCCACCATGCATAAAATGAAAAATAACCGCTTCTGGAATTGTGCGTCCCCATTTGCTTTGAGGCTGGCTCCCCGAAATGACCTTGCTGTCTGTACACAGCTTTTGGAGATGGGGTGGGGGAAGACAGGGCCACCTGGGCCCTTGGAGATTTATGGACCCCGACTGCCGCACACGGTCGAGTCGCCCCAGCTGTGCGCTGTCTGGCTGCGTTGACAGCACAGATGGCGGGGATACGCAGGTGAGGGTCCCCAGAGGGCATGCACTGCTGCTACCCCCAATCGGGATGAGCAGCTCCAGCCCCCCGGGAGGCTTCCCAGGGCCTCCCCCAAGTCGGGCTCTGTTCCCACAGATGGCTCTGTCTGCTCTTGACCGTTGCCAACACAGAACCACAGCGTGGGCCTTTGGGGTTAGATTCTCTGGTGCGCCCTTACAGCCTCAGCAGCCGCCTTTGCAGCAGATCTCCCACCTGTGCGGCCGGCTGGTCCACCTGCAGATAGACACAGGGTCTCCTCCTCCCAGGTGTTACTGGGGACATCTTGATGCCGAGTGCCGGGAGTGCCATTCTGGGTTCCTATGACAAGTGTGTGTCAGCATGGCAACCTTCCATGTGATCGCATCATGTCACATTCCCACTGCCATCCAGCATTCCCCCTGCTGTCACCAGACAGTCTGGGTTTGTTAACTTAGAGCATTCAAGCAGCTGGGAGGTCAGTTGTAGTGCCTTGTAGCTTTTTGGGGGGACCTGGGATCGAACTCGGGTTCTTGCAGTTGCGGGGCAGGCAGCGGAACCACTGAGCTACATCCCCGGCCCTAGTGCCTTGTAGCTTTAATCGGGTTTCCCAGGTGACTGGGTGATGTTGGGCATGTTTTTCTGTGCTTACACATCATTTGAATTCGAATTACTTTGTAGCCCTGGTTTGCAGGAAACTGTGGAGTCTGAGTCTGATTCAGCTCTGCTTTCCATCTCTGCTTGCTCTTCTCTGGTTCTTAGTGTGGCCCCTGGATGAGCGGAGGGCTTTAACGCGATGACACTGATGTCACGCATCTTTCTATGTGGCGCCTCCCGAGTCTCCTCTCAGAGCCCTTCCTCCACCCTAAGCTTCACCCCATGGCTGTCACGTGTGGATCTGTGACTGTTCCTCATCCACTGTGTGGGCCCAAGGATGAAGTCAGATGGTCATTCCTTCTTCTCCCCGAGCACATCGGGTGTGAAGGCGCCACCTGTGAGGGGCCACCCTTGTCCCACCCACCCTTTGGTGCCTGTCTGAAAATCGACTTCCCCTCCTTCTGAGCTCTTGCACCCTGATCTGTCTGCCCTTCCCCTAGTAACGCGTTGCTGGACTGCTGGAGCTTGAAATTAGAGTTCTAACCCTAATACCTTTGTCTTCCTTTCCAGTTGTTTTTGGTTAAATGAATTCTTTATTTTCCCCATAAATTCTAGATTCAACCTGTCAATTTAAACAAAATAATAAGGGGCATTCTTTGGCTTTGATTACTGTTCCCTTCAACACACAGACAGGTTTGGGGACCGCGGCTGTACCGAGATTCCTTTGTTTAATCTCACTGCTCTCCACCAAGCTTTAGTTTTCAGGATAGGGAAGTCCAGTGTATCTTTTGTTAAATTTATCCCTAGGCATTCTCTGCTTTCTGTTTTTATCCTAGATGGGATTTTGTCAGTTTTCTGATTGGTGGCTGCTCGCTTATAAACACAGATTTTTGTATATCAACATGGCCTCTCGTGCGCATTCCTCGGTTCGTTTGTTAGTTTCTAGCCTTTCATTTGAGATTCCTAGGATTTCACTGGAGACTGTCATATCTTCCGAGAGTACAGACAGTTTGAATTCTTGCATGCCCATCTCTTTGACTTCTGTTTCCTTTATCTGTCATGTTGCACTCACCGCATCTGCAGGGATATTAAGTAAAAGTGACAGCGGATACCCTCGCCTTGTTCCCAGTCTTAGGGGCAATGCCCTTGCCTTTCACCTTCGCATGATGCCCGCCGCGTGTTCTGTAGATGCCTCTCCTAAATTGTAGGCCCACATGTGTTCCCAGTTTCCTAAGAGCCTCTCATCAAATTCTCCTTGGGAAAACGTTAATCCTATCTCGCCTTCCTGTACCTCCTCTGAGACAAGTGGAGGAAATTTCCTTTGATTCCCAATTTCCTGGTGCTTGTTATCATAGTAAGTGTGGGGTTTTTGTCTCGTGCCATCTCTGTGTCTCCGGGGGGTGATTTGTGGTTTTTTTCCTCCATGGTTAAACCAACTTCACTTTCCTACAGTAAACCCATTTGTGTTGCCAGGAAAATACTGAGGAATAAACTCGTGAAGGGTTTGCACACACCCTGGTGTGCTGATGAACTTTCTTTTCTACGTTGCTTGGTCTGACACCCTGGTCATGTGTTAAGGATGTCGGTATCTGTGCTAGGATTTGGCTTTGTAAACTTCCATTTTCTGGCAATGTTTTGTCATGTTGTGCTATGCTGCTGGGGTTATGGAGGTCTCATAGAGTGGTCTCCAATTCCTGAAATATTTTATGTCCCTTTGATATAATTTTTTTCCTGTGTCCATTTTCATTTAATGTCTTTAGTGATATGGTGAGGATTAGGTCTGACACATTGTCATTTGCCTTTTATTGATTTCATGTTTTCCTTATTCCTCCTTTTATTCTTTCTCTTGTATTCACTAAAGAAACTTTTGTATTCCATTTTATTCCTTCGCTTGACTCCTCAGTTATACCTTTTAGCACTGTTACTCGTTCTAAGGATTCCGTATATTTAACTTTTTTTAATAGACTTTATTTTTAAGATTACAGCAGAATTGTGGGCCAGACACAGTGACACACACCTATAATCCTAGCACTTGGGAGGCTGAGACAGGAGGATCTCCAAGAGTTCAAGGCCACCCTTGGCTACATAGTGAATTTAAGGCCAGTGTGAGCTCTGCATAGTGAGATCTTGTCTCAAAAAGTAAAAAAAAAAAAAAAGGTCCAGCAAAATGGAGTACAAAATACAGAGTTCCCACGTAGTCCTCGGCCTATGGGCCCAGTCCTGAGTCTCAGCAGCATGCTGACTTGTCCTTGTCAACCAAAGTCCAGAGCTCCCTCTCTCTGGGCCTGACAGATGCATGACGTCGTTTTCCTGCCCCAACCCTTGGCCTTTCATTGTCTCCTGAGTTGCGTCACACAGTTGGAATCAGGCAGAAAGCAGCCTTTTCAGACCTTAACATTGTCCACTTGTGGTTCTTCCCTGCCCTGCAGTACTGGCGATTGAACCCAGGGCCTTTGCACTGCGCTGCATCCCCAGCCCTTTTTTATTTTGCCTTTTGGGACTGGCTCTCACTAAGTCACCCAGGCTGGCCTTGAACTGGCCGCCCTCCTGCCTCAGCCTCCAGAGCACTGGGATTGCAGGCGCCTCTCTCTTTGGGGCTTTTCTGCATCGAATGATCTTCCTGGCCTGGCTGCCTCACAGCTTGTTTTCTCCACAGGCTAGTGGTTGCCGCCCAGTGTGGGCGATCCCAAGCACAGGCAGCCGGGAGCAGCGTGCCGGTGCTGTGTGGATGTGGATCTGCAGCTCTGGGAGATATCACGGGGTCTTTGCTGCACCCCAGGGCCACAGCACGGGGGTGTGGAGCTCTGTAAAGCACTGATTAGCTGTTTTCCAAGTGGCTTCGGGTTTGCGCCTCCCACCAGCGCAGCGCTGGGTGAAAGTTCTGTTCTGCGTCCTCAGGTTTGGGATTTGGATCATTCCAGTAGGTGTGTCGCAGAATCTCATTGACTTCATTTGCCGTTCCTTTGTGTCTTGTGATGAAAAGAATCTTTTCATATGTTTATTGGCCATTGGTATATATATATTTTGAGACTGGGTCTCGCTATGTAGCCCAGGCTGGCCTTGACCCTCCTGCCTCAGCCTCCCGAGTGCTGAGACTGTAGGCAGATTCCCCCATGCCCAGCCAGCTTCTTTCCCTGAGGTGTCTGTTCAGATCATCTGCTCATATTTTAAGTCAGTCTTCACGTTCTGCAGTCTATTTAGGGTTAATGCTGTGGCATCATCCACCAAAGCAGTATAATCCTTCTTAATCCTCTCTCCCACAGCCTTTGAGCTGTTGCTGCCACACACTTTGTGTCTGCACATATTTTAAACCCCATAATAAAATTATATAACTTTTGCTTTAAACAGCCAGTTGTCTCTTGAAGAAATTATGAAAAACATAAAGATAATTGTTTATTTACCTATTTTTTTCATTTCTGGTGTTTTTATTTCTTCCTGCATATCCCAGCTTCCAGCTATTTTATATTTCCTTCAGCCTGAAGAATTTCAGTTTCCTTTTACCATTTCTTGAGGTGCAGATCTGCTAGTGACTGATTCTCTTCAGCTTTTGCTTATCAGAACATGTTTATTTTGCTTCCCTCTCAAAGGTTTATTTTGCAAGGTGTAGAATCCGATATTTGCAGGGTTGTTTTTCTTTCTTTCTTTCTTTCTTTGAGAAGTTTAAAGTTGTCAATTCTATTTTTCCCCCCCTGGATCCCATCTGCTTCTGATGAGAAGTCAGCTTTTATTTTATCATTATTACTCTACAGGTTGTGTCTTTTTTCCTCAGCTACTTTCAAGCATCTTTTTAAACCCCCTGTTTATCTTTGGGTTTCTGCTCTTTGACTGTAACATAGCAAGGCTTGGTTTCCTTTTATTTATCTTTCTTGGTGTTCATTAAGGGTTTGTACTCTTTAAATTTGTTTTTGCCAAATTTGTAAAATTTTCCAACCATTATCTCTCAAAACGTATTTTATACCCTTCCTTTTCAAACTGTAGTTATGTGTGTGTGGCTGAGTTTGCTGTTATCTTTGGTGGCTGTGGCTCTGGTTGTTTTGTTTTGTTTTCTTTTGTTTTGTTTTGGTTTTGTCCGGGCTGTTGGTTTTCATCTCTCCTCTGTCTGCTCATCAGAATGAGTCATTTCTATTGATCTGTGTCCTCAATTTCCTGGAAGTTCTCTGCTTATTCCAAACTGTTGTAAGCACACCCGGGAATTTCTAAAATCCAGATATCACGTTTTTAAATTCTGAGATGTTTCCTTGTTCTTGCTGGGAGAGTTTGCTGTCGAGATTCCCCTCTGTTTACTGTTGCCAGCATCTTTTTGTTTAGTTCCTTGGACAGATTTAGCCTTGATCTGCTGGGCCAGCCTCTGAGTCACCTCGGGTTTCTGCAGGCGGAGTGCCTCTTGCCTGGACATTGTGTCTCCACCTCCTTGCATGTCTGTTTTCATTGTGCACAAGGTGAGAATAAGCCATCGAGGACATTCTGGATTCCGTTATCTTCCTCTGAAGAAAGCCGACTTTGCTCTGGCAGCCAGTTATCTTCCTCTGAAGAAAGCCGACTTTGCTCTGGCAGCCAGTTAAGTCGTTGGCTAGGTTTTTTCCGTAAGTCTGAGGTGTTCATCAGGCCCCTCCAATGGGACTCACAGTGGGCAGCAGCTGAAACCTCCTCTCATTTCTTCGTCCATGCACCACCCGCAGTGTGCGCATTTCACGGATCAACCCAAGAACAGGGAATCTATACACAATTTGCCCTCTGTGGCCACTTCTTTTGGGGATCCACCTTTCATTTTGTCCTCTGACACCTCAACCCAATAAACCTGCACTTTTCTTCTTAGGCGCCAACCGCACTGCCAGAGTGCCCCGTAGCAGACCATAGGATCCCATCCTCTTGTTTTTGTTCTTGGACACAAGGTCTCTGTAGTCCAGGCCAGCCTTGAACTTGCTATGTAGCCCCGTTAGCCTCAGCACTCAGAAGTCCTCCTGCCTCAGCCTTCTGAGTGCTGGAATTACTTGCGTATTCCTCTGAGCCTGGCTTTGAGCATTCATAGTGCTTCATTTTTGTAGCAGCATAGTACTTCGCTTTGTGGATGTACCATTGCTTACCCTATTAAGACAGGCACATGTTGCTTCTGGTCTTGTTATGACAATGATCAGTTGGGCTTTTTTTTTTTTTGGTACTGAGGATTGAACTCGGGACCTTGTTCTTGCAAAGCAGGTGCCAGAACCCCTGAGCTAAATCCCTGGCCCTCGTTGGCTATTTTTGAGAATTTCTCTTGCTATAAACTATTTTTTTTTTTTGGTACCGGGGATTGAACTTGGGACCTTGCGCTTTCAAGGCAGGTGCTGGAACCACTGAGCTAAATCCCCGGCTATAAACTTTTCAACTGCATGCAACCTGCTAAAGTCCACAGATGTAGTAAAACTTCTGCTTGCAAGGGACTCTGCTTTTAGTAGATTTTTAACATCCTGTCGTTTGCACTGCCTCCATTGTTAATTGGGTTGGAGCAGGGCCAAGCAGAATGCCCCCTGGAACTGGTTGTATGGGGTTGTTTGACACCAGGTCAGAGCCCAGTTCACAGAGCTGGTTCCTTTGACCTCTCGGTAAACTTCCCCGAGACTGACACACAGCCCATCCCATAAGGGACAAGTTCCCACCAAGCTGCATGGCCAGCAGCAGGTTCCCCCACTGGGCCTCCGACATCGCTGTGTGGGGGCAGAGGGAAAGGCGTCTCTGGCCCTTTGAGGGGAGGGGCTGCACAGTGTCCTTCCCTGAGGTGACTTGGGAGGTGTGATGGCTTTGCAACCTTGGCCTGCTCTGGATGTCACCACCAGCGCAGGCCATGAGCAAGCACGTGCAAGCCACGCAGTAAGCACCCAGAGTGTGGCAAGAGCCCAGAGCCACACACCACTGTAAGACGCGGACCTCGGTCTCAGGTGCTTCCGGCCGGGCTGCCTGACCCCTTGTCCTCAGGAGGGGACGGTGCAGGGAAGAGTCACACCCACCTTTGCCAAATCAGACTGTAAGCACAGCCAGTGAAATCCCCTCCCTAAGAGCCAAAGGGAGAAAAATCCAGCCCAGGGCCATCCCCGAGGTCCCCCAGTCCTGGGACTGCCAGGGCTCGCTCTGCAGATCTCAGGGGCCATCAGACCCCGGCGAGCCTCTGCTGGTTTGCTGTCTGAGCAGCTGCGACTCAGGTGTGTTCCTCGGCTGCTGGAAGACTTGGAGTAGGCACCGTGGAGACAGGACAGGCCAGAATGAGGGCCTGTGCCTTTAAGAAGCAGAGGGGGTCACTGCTCATCGTATAACTTTATTGTGCTCCTGCTGTAGAGGAAGCAGCCTCCCTGCTGGGAATGTCTGGTTTATGACTCCATAAACACTGAACTGCCCCTGACTCTTCCCTGGTTAACCGTCCTGCCCAGATAGCTCCAGGGCAGCTGCTGCCAGCGGGCGGAGAGAGCCCAGGGCTGGGAGGTGAGTCCACCCCTCTCGGTTCCCAGGAAGATGGTGGGGAGACTCACCACACCCTGGGAGGCCGCCGGCCCTTCCTCCAGGCCCTGGGTTCTTAGTGGTTAGAGACTGCGCAGCACACAAATAGATGCTACCCTCTGCTATCTTGGGGCTTCTCCGGCATTTCTGTCTTTGGGGCCAAGTAATGTGGGTTATGACCCTAATGCAAAAAGAAAAAAACCTAGGTGTGGTGGTGCATGCCTGTAATCCAGCACTGTGGGAGCCTGAGGCAGGAGGATTCCAAGTTTAAACCCAGCCTAGGCAGTTTAGGAACTTAATGAGACTCTGTCTCAAAATGCAAAATAAAAGAGGCCTGGGGGGCTGTAGCTCAATGCAAAGGCCCTGGGTTCGATTCTCACATTGAAAAAGAAAAGTGAAAGACAAAAAGCCCTGTCTCTCTCTGAAGGTGCGGCGGGGTTTCTGTCTCACTCTTGGTCTGGTCTCATGGATGCTCTGGGGAGCTCTGCTCTGCATGCTGTGGGAGGACGCCCGCTTCCTCGCTGTGCTGCTCATGTGGAGACATGCAGGGTGGCTGCTGCAGGCCATGCCTCGCGGTCTCAGAGCCTGTGGAGCTGAGCCTGGGTTATGCAATGGTCACCAGTTGCAAGGAGGCACCGGGTGGGCTTGTGGGCACTGATATGCCCAGGCTGGCCCCGCCAGAGCCCTGTTTGCTCCCCCTTGTCCCGGACAGAAGGGCGCGTGTCCATATCTGCTCAGGTGCATGGGGGACAGAGGTGTGCACGAGGCGTCCTCACTCTGCAGCACAGGCCTCGGGGAGCCACAGGTGGTGGCCGGCTGGCTCAGTGAGTGTGGCCCTGCTTAGCCATCTGCAGAGCTGGCTGAACCTTCGTGTCCTGCGCTGGCAGACTCGGGCTTGTCTGAAACAGGAAACACTTCCTGGAAGAAGTAGGGGCCAGGTTCCCAAGCCACCCTGGCGGCCCTGCCCTGGTGGAGTTGGCCTACAGCCTGCAGCACCGCAAGGGCAGGGCAAGCCCCAAGTGCTGCCCCAGGAGCCCCTCCCCAGGGTGGCCAGAGGCTGGGCTGTCCCACCGAGGCCCCAAGACCTGGCAGGTGCCCACCCCTCCTGCAGGACGGGGGTGGCCCCGTCCTCGAAGCCAGACCCAGACACTGCCCTGTGGTGCCTCCCAGCCTGGCGCTCACCTGGGTCCTGTGACAGGAGGGGGACAGAGGCACAGTGCCCGGTGGACTCCGGTGTGAGTGGGCAACCCGTAGCCCCACACCTCGCCTCGCTCCCATCCTCGGCACCCGGGAGTCCCCAGTGCGCTGAGAGCTTCGTCCTGGACACCCACCAGTGTGCCCAGACTCGGGACTGCCACACCCACTGCCCAGGACAGTTTCCATTGCAGGGCACCAGCCTGCTCCCATCTGATCCCCTGTGCATGGGTCAGCACGTGTGCAGGCTGACGTCCCCCTCTATTCTGTCCCCTTTGGTCAAAACCTCCAGGTCCAGGGGGACCCGAGACATTCCCGGCGGGATTGGGCCTCTGCCCCTGGCCTGTCACCCCCAAAGACCATGTCATGGCTGTGTCTTGATGTCTCCCCAGAGCTTCTTCGGTCATAGTGGGGCTTTGCAGAGGTGGCTGGATCTTGGGAGTGTGACGCTGGGATTAAGTGTGTGCTGCTGGATGGAGGATGTGTGATGACTAAATCGCTGATTGGTTCAGCATAGTTCTGGGCAGGATTACAGTTGCCCCAGTCTGAGTATATGTGCTAGCCGGTAGCCCGGATGTAATATGAGGGACAGAAAGAGGGCTGCTCCTGTCACTTGTGGCTTGTTGCTGCTTGCTGCTTTCTGCCTGCCTGCCCTGCAACAGCTCTCTGCCAAGCCACCCTGCCTTGGAGCAGCCAACTATGGACTAAAACCTCTACACACTGTGAGCCAAACAGACCTTCCCTCCTTTGACTTTGGGTGTCTGGTATTTTGTCTCAGCAATGAGAAAAGTAGCTAAGACGGCCTATGTCACACAGGGCAGGGGTGCGAGCAGGACAGGGGTGAGGGGCAGCAGCTGTGCCTGCACCTTGGTGACTTGGTGACAGGAGGCCGAGGCACTGCCCAGAGTGTCGCACACATCCTATTGAGTGCCGAACTCCCCTGGGAGGAAGTGCCGGCAGCCGCAGGAATTCTAGGGCTGGGCACCTCCTCCCTGCAGGGCTGTTGATGCATGTGTGGGGGCTGCTTATGCTCTGCTCACTCGATGTTCACTCGCTCCTTTCCCTTAGCAAAGCATGCAGGTGTTGCAGTCTAATGAGCCGGTCCAGTGAGCGCTTTGTGTAAATTGCACACTTAGCCTGGGCTAAGGTCCCCGGGGTATTTCCACCGGGTTGGTTTCTGAGTCCTTTGTGAGAACGGCAGATCTGCTGGCACCAGGGGTGTGGATGACATGAGCCAAGGTGCTGCTACAGCACAGACCAGAATACAGACATCTGCTCCGGAGGCACTGGGCTGATGGTCACGCTTCGTGCTGGAAAATAAGCATAGGCACAGAAATGCTATAATCTGGAAGGGTCCTACCTCAGAAGTCGGGAGGCAGCCGCATGTGGTAATGCTGCACGCCTATAATCCCAGCACTGGGGAGGCTGAGGCAGGAGGATTGCCATGAGTCTGAGGCCAGCCTGGGCTCCATAGTGAGTTCAAGGCCAGCCTGGCCTGAATAGAGACACTGTCTCAAAAAACGAAACAAACAAGAAAAGGTCCAAAGGCAAACTCTGTGTAACTGTTTCATTAGCTGTAGGTTCCCATGCACATGTAAGAACAAAGATAGAGCCAGCCCAGCCATCTGTACCCGGTCCCAGCCCAGGGTCACAGGGTCCCTCCTGCCCTCCCATGGCCACCCAGGTCCTTCCATTCCAGGCCCCGCCCTGGCCAGCCACGCTGGGCACTTTGGGGAGGCCACCTTCACCCAGCACAACTTCTGCTGCCACCCTGGCCAGTGGCCCGCAGCCAAAATGGCCTAGAGTGTCCCGTGGGCCAGGTGGACCTGTTTGTGTCTCCATCACCCTGGAGGAGCAACTGTCCTCTTTCCACCTTGGGACAATTGCAAATCCTGTACACATTTTCCTGTGAACGAAAATCCATCTCTCTGCCCAGGAGTGTGATGGCTGAGTCACGTGGCAGTTGCACATTTAGCTTTTTTAAGAAGTTGCTAGACTCCTGCAGCGGGTCTGCACCATCCTGTGTTCCCACAGGCAGCGAGGGAGTGGTCCCGGGTTTCCCACCCTAACCACTGTGTTGGATGTTGTCACCCTTTTTATCTGTTAGGTTTTTGTTTCTTTAGGGGGTTTTTGTTTTTGTTTTTGAGATAGGGTCTTGCTGTGTAGCCTAGGATGGCCTTAAACTCAAAGCGATCCTCCTGTCTCAGCCTCCCCAGTGCTGGGGTTACAGGCATCCACCATCCCCAGCGTGCGGTGATCGCGTGTCCTGAAGGCTGCTGACCTTGCTTCCAACCCACAGACATTCTTGCCTCTCTTCTGCCCCTTTCAGAATTGGGTTGTTTTGTTTCCTGCTGCTGAGTTTTGAACACTTGAACACTCTTGGCATCATCTACCTTTAAGTCTTCGTCAGATGTGTGGTTTGAGACTATTTTCTCCCGGACCATTGATCGTCTTTCCATCCTCTTTACAGGATCTTTCTCAGAACGAAAATGTTTGCTTTGATGAAGTACAGTTTCTCTGCTTTTCCTTTTCTGGCTCTAGTTTTTGGTGTCACGTCTAAGAACGTCCTGCCTCACATGATATTCTGAAGAATTTCTTTTGGGTTTTTTTCCTAAATGTTTTCTGTTTTACAGCCATGGTTCATTTTGCATTATATTATTATTATTTATTATTATTATTATCATGGTTTGTTGAGACAGGCTCTCACTATGTACCCCAGGCTGGCCTCAAACTCTCAGTGATCCTCCTGCCTCCCCACCAGGCCCAGCCAGGATCTTAGAACTACTGGGCGGAGTTTTTTCCTCTCTTCTACTGTGGCATTCCCGCTGTACATTCCTGCTCAGCATGGCTTTAACTGTCCCTCACCTAAATTCTGACATCCTGCAGTGTCACCACTATCCTGGACCCTTGCTTTAATGACAATGGAAATTAAACTACAGCACAGATTTGCGGGACAAAGCTTCACTTAAAAGTAAGAGAGAGTGAGGGGCACAGCTCTGATGAAGATCACACCAATTCCCTGAGAAGGGAAGCTGTCCTGGCTGCCTCGATGTCCTGAATCAATTGAAAGCATTTCCTTCCATGGTCATTTTGACTTTGGGAAGAGCCAGAAGTTACATGTTGCCAGATCTGGTGACTAAGGTGAATGAGGATCCAGCGTCGCGTTTTTAGGAGTGGCCTTTCTCTTGGTGCTCAGCAGCAGCAGTCACTGCATCTTTGGTCACACCTATGAAGACACTCAGGAAAGAGGACTGCAGAGCTGCTGCTGCAGAAAGTGGCCAGGATGATGGGATGAGTGTGTTGAAAGGGAGGGGAGGATTTTGATGGGATTCATGGCAATGAGTCTTTTACTGTAATACATTTTCATTTAAACCTTCACTGTATTTTTGATCCTACCACAGCAGATGCAGGCCAGGGTCTGGCTGCTGACCATTTCCTCAGTCCTGGTTCCTAACTCTGAGAGAGCCTCTCTCTGGTGTTTTGTTTTGTTTTGTTTTCCCCCCATTAAGTTTATTGGCCCATTTTAGGTATAAAATACAGTTACATTCAACATTGGGATCTTGTACCTTTATATGAGTATCTTGGTTCTTATTTTTTTCCCCTTCCCCTGCCCTCCCTTCATCCCCTCCACCCTTCCCTATTTGCAGAGACTTTGTTTCTATTTTTTTCTTTTCTCATATTTTTCCTTTCCCCTTCTTTCCTTTCCCCTACCCCTCCCACTTCCCCTGATCCTTTAGACCTTTTCTTCCTGTTACACAATATCATTATACATTTTAAAAATTACAATATCAAGATCTAGGAGACATTACCACAGATTTTACAGAACTTAAGAGGATATAGAAAGCGTATTTCAAAAATCTGTTTTGAAATAAATTTGACAACTTCTAAGAAGTACCTTGGAAGACAAATTAATGAAACTAACTCTGGAGGAAATATAAAATTTGAATAGCACCTATTAAAGAAAGTATATTCCTAGCTTGAAAACCGACCTATATGACAACAGCAGGCTCATAAACATTTTAAATGATAAATTATATCAAACATTTAAAGCAGAAAAAAGAAGGAACACTTCTCCCCTCATTTTAGGAAATCAACATTGTGCTAATCCTAAAACTGGATAAAGATAATAGAAGAAAAAAGTATGAACATTTATAGAAATTTGTTTAACAAAACAAACAATTAGAAGTCAGATCTGGCAGTATGTAGAAAGTGGCTTTATTATAGGGATGGCAGTGTTGGTTCAGCATTGGAAGATCCATCTGGTGTTTTGTTTCTTTTTTCTTTTTGATTCATTTATTAGTACATTTTAGGCATACAATGCATTTACATTTATCACTGGGTTCTTGTACCTGAGCATGATGTATCTTGGTTCTTATTTTTTCCCCCATTCCCTGTCCACCCTTCACCCCTCCACCCTTCCCTATTTACGTAGACTTTGTTTCCTTTTTTTTCTTTCTCATAATTTTTCCTTTCCCTTCTTTCCTTTCCCCTTCCCCTCCCACCACCCCTACACCTTTGGACCTTTTCCTATTTCAAATTATCAATTATTCATTTTAATCATTTTCATCCTTATCTACACTTTCAGATTCTCACACCAGAGAAACTATTCGGTACTTACAGGTGTGTCCTATTTATTTCACTTAAGAGGATGGCCTCAATGTGCATCCATTTAGCTACAAATGTCTCTAGTTTCTCATTCTTTATGGCTGAGTAGTACTCCATTTTATTTAAAAAACCACATCTTCTTTACCCAGTTTCCAGTTGATGGGCACTTGGGCTGCTTCCAAACTTTAGCTATTACAAACTGTGCCGCTATAAACGTGGGTTCCACATATATCACTGTGGTACGATTCTTTTAATTCTTTTGGAAAGATACCCAGCAGGGGAATAGCTGGGTCAAATGGGACCTCTAGTCCTAGTTCTCTGAGGTATCTCCATACTGATTTCCACAGTGCTTGCACCAGCCTGCACTCCCACCAAGAATAGAGAAGGGTTCCTTTTTCCCCACAGCCCCACCAGCATTTGTTATTGGCTGATTTCTTGATAGCAGCCATTCTTTCTGGGGTGAGGTGGAATCCCAGTGTTGTTTTCATCCGCATCTCTCGAATGGCCAGTGATGTTGAACAGTTTTTCATGTATTTATTTGCTGCTTTTACTTCTTTGTCTGAGAAATGTGTGTTCATTTCAGATGCCCGTTTTTGAATTGGGTCTTTGAATTTGGGGGTATGATTTTTTTTCAGTTCTTTTTATATTCTAGATAGTAGTCCTTTGTCTGAGGTACAGCTGCTAAAAACTTTTTCCCACATTGTTGGTTGCCTCTTAGCTCTGTTGGTGGTTTCTCTTGCAGTGCAGAAGATTTTTAATAAGATGAGATCCCAGTTGTTGATTCTTTGTGCTAGTTCCCATGCTACTGAGGATTTGTTCATAACATCTGTTGGTTTTGTTGTGTAGGGCTCTGCTTTTCTGGATTCCAGGTCGTTACAGGTCTAGGGAATGGCTGGTAATTTCTGTGTTGACCCAGGAGGGGTCGGAACTGGACATTGTAAAGACTGATAATCAGATGTCCCCATCTAGGGGCTGAGACAGGCAGGGAGTTAGGGCTGATGAACCTGGTGTCACTGGTTTTTAGTCCCACACTCCCTAAATGATTACGGCCCCAAGAAGAGTTTGACCTAGGTTTACAAAACAGAAGTCAAACTTTCCTTCATTGTCTGTTACCCGTTGGAACTGTGTCGGCCGACTGAAGAGTCACCAGTCTTAGCAAAAGCTGCTTTGAAGCCCCTGATTGTCGCAGAAGACACCGATCATGGTGCTTTGAGTAACAGGCCGGGAAGTTGGTCGTCCTCCACCCCTGGTGGCCTGGGGCTGTGTCAGGATGGTCCATAGTTTCACTGAGTTCAAAGCCTCTGTTTCCTCCTTGAGGTCCCCTCCATGGCCCACAAATCATTCAGCAGCGTGCTGAGTTTGGAGCCCTCACGGCCACCCCGTGATGGTGACTCCCGCGTGGCTCTCCGTGTGGACACTCTGGATGCCCGGGTTCTGCCCAGTGTGCCGAGGGTTTCTGAGTGTCCCAGGAGACCGTGTGCGTTGGTACCAGCTGTGTAGGCTCCGGGGAAGAACGCCTGCTCTGCTGCTGCCACTTGACCTGGCTCCACGTGACTTCTAAATTAATCTCGGCTATGAGATCATTAACTCTTAGAGTTCATTAACTCTTCAGGCCCACTGCTTTTTCCAACCATTTCATAGTAAGTGATCTAAACCCTGCTGAGCTCATCAGAGCAGCTGGAAACCGCCTGTGATCCTTCCCCACACTGTCCTGGCCCCCTCCTGCCAGAAATTTAGCTCCTCACACCAGGCGGCCACCCAGCTGAAGCCCTGGAAACATTTCCTGGCCAGCACTGTCACCTCGCAGCTTCAAGGGACTCCACAAAATGTCTTTCTCCACTTCTTCTCCTTCTTTCATTTGTTTGGAGGTTTTGTTTTGAGACTTACTATGTACTCTAGGCTGGCTTTGAACTCGCTCTGTAGCCCAGGCCAGCTTTGAACTCTTGGCCATCCTCCTGCCTCAGCTTCCCGAGTGCTGGGACTACAGGTGTGTGCTGCTGTGCCCAGCTCGATCTCTTCTTGCCAAGTCCTAGAAAGCTGCAGTGCCCTGGGTTGTCTAGGGCAACCACTCATCTGGCAGCGTTGGAATTTAGAGGCTAGAGAGGGGCAGCACCAGTGAGGTGATGAGAGACAGCATGGAAAGCTTGTGCATGGGCCCAGGGGTAGACCAGAAGCCCAAGCCGTGCGCAGAGGCCAGGAAATCCATGCAGAGAGAGGAGCTTCCCAGCTCAGGGCGTTGTCCCATGCGGAGCCTTAATTATGGCCTTAGCTTGGGCAGGTGTGAGTTCTGGGATGTGGCTCAGTGACAGGGGCGTGGAACCATGATCCGGTTGCTGTAGCATGGGTCAGGACAGTCTGTACAGGGCGCTCAGGTCATCCCCGTGAGTCAGGCAGGCCATGTCTAGCTGTCCCACGGGGTCGGTGCCAGGAGGAAGTGGCGCGGGGCCAACACATTCAGGAACGGCAGGTGCAGAACCGGAGACCGTGCAGGGGACTGAGCCGCCTCTGCTTCCACGGCGAGGGCGAACAGCCCCTCAGGCCACAGCCCGTGCCAGCCCATCCCACACGACATGAGATGGATTTATGTAGACAGGTGCTGAGGGCCAGAGAGGGGAACTTGGATCGATTCATTTCCATCTTTTTATGAAATTAGTACCTATTCAGCTGGGCATAGGTAGCACACAGCTGTCATCCCAGCACTCTGGGAGTCTGTGGCAGGAGGATCATGAATTCAAGCTCAGCTTGGGCAATGTAGCAAGACCCTGTCTCAAAATGTCACTTATTTTTTTGTATGGAAGCTATTTCTTTTTTAAAATTTTTATTTGTATTAGCGCATGTTTGTAGTACGTAGTGACTACATTCATCACAGGGAATGGTACCTTTATGGAACTAACACGTTTTTACTCTTTTACATCCCCTTCTCCTCCTCTTCCTCTCCCTCCCTCCTGTCTCAATAATTTTTACATGGGATGGGGATGTAGCTCAATGTGAAGGTTCAATCTCCAGCACTGGAAAGAAAGAAAGAGAGAGGGGAAAGGGCAGGAGGGAGGAAAGCAGGAAGGAAAAAGTAATGCATATGCATTACAGAAAATGTAGAAGGCATGAAGAAGCAAAACGAAGAAAACAAAATGTATATACATTCCTGCAGCCGAAAGACAGCTGTCATTATTTTGGAATGTGCTCTCCCAAGATGTTTTCAAAAATGGGATCACTCTGTTACGACTTTAAGAAAATTTTTTTAACTCTAACAATGAAGTGAACGTTCTCCGAGACTGTTGTTTCTAATAGAATATGATTTCACAATGCAAATTTATCATCATTTACTTGACAAATCTCCATGTGATGGACTTACAGGTTGTTAAGGGTTTTGCTAAGTTAATCACATTGTAGCAAACATCTTTTGTCTACACCCAGGACTAGTTCCTAGAAATAACACACTGGGTCAGAGCACACGAGTGTTTTCAGCTTTTGGGAGTTTTTGTTTTGTTGTTGCTTGTTTGTTTTGGTTTGTTAGTTGAGACAGGGTCTCCATATGTAGTTCAGGCTGGTCTCCATATGTAGCCCAGACTGGCCTGGAACGTGCAGCATCCTCCTGCCTCAGCCTCCTGAATGCTGGGATTACAGGCATGCACCACCGCTCCAGGCTATATGACTATAAATGTATCCTTTTTGTGTTGTTTTGCAGCACTGGGGATTGAACCCAGGACCTTGTACATGCTGGGCAAGTGCTCTACTGCTGAGTTATACTCCCAGCCCATTTTTAGCTTTTGACTGAAGTATTTTGTTGACTCCAACAGGTGCAGTCTGGTCCTGAATTTCCTTTGTCATGGACAGTTAGGCTTCAGGTCAGCGTAGAAGGTTGCAGGAATCTGGGTGAAGGCTGCAGAGCTTCTCAGAGCTGAACCAAGAAGTGGCAGAGTCGCTGGGAGGAACTGGCCATGGGAGGCTGCCCTTTCTGGGAGTGTCCGCTCAGGCCTGGCCAGGAAACAGGAAGAGAGCAGGTCCTGGGCAGCCTGGGCCTGAGCCCATTTACGAGCTGGGCGGTGCTTCCTCCCAGGCGCCCTGAGGACACTGTGTTCTGTACTCCTCAGCGGGGAGCTCGCCTGGCCCCAGGATGCCCCGTAAAATGCACCCAGGCCCCATTCAAGGCTTCTTGCCCAGAGCCCTGGGGCCACCCTCAGAGCCCTGGGGCCACCCTCGCCACCCCTGATCAGTCTGTCTGTCTCCTTTGGTTCACAGAGAGAGAAGAGTTAATCCAGAGCGTCCTGGCCCAGGTGGCAGAGCAGTTCTCCAGGTACAGAATCTCCTCTGTCCACACTGGCCTCTCGAGGCACAGGAGGCCCCTGGCTCCAGCTGGCCTGGGCCCACAGGAGCTCCCCCAAGCTGCTGGGCTGAGACCCCTGGGAAACCCCGACCTTACCCGAAGGCAGGTCTGGTGGTCCCTCTCAGACCCTGACCTCTGATTGTGAGCATTTTCTTGCCTGGCTCTTACAGTGCTCCGGACAGTCTGTGGACGTCAGCCCTGCTTTAAAACGCAGCTCAGTCCTGAGCCTGTGCGGATGGTGGGATTCCTCTCCTCTCCGAGTCCCCCACCTGTCAGTCAGTATTCTCAGTTTCTCAGACTGATTTCCCTTTGGCGTTGTGCTGCTCTGGGTGACTAAAAGGAGGAAAAGGGCAGCTGGATGGTATTTGTTAAAGCCCTAGCCAGGCGTAGTGGCCCACACCTGTAATCCCAGAACTCTGAGAGGCTGAGGCAGGAGGATTGAAAGCTCAAGGCCCAGGCTGGGCAACTTAGCAACTTAGCAAGACCCTGTCTCAAAAACAGAAACTGAAAGAGGGCGGGGGGTGGGGATGAGAGCCCAGTACAAAGGCCCAGGGATCGATCCCCAGTACAGGGAAAGAAAGCAAGCCCATGAATTGCTGAGCCTAACGGTTCGAGCTCCTGAGTCTTCTAAGGTGTCCGCACCCCATGGGGCAGGTGCGGGCATTGGGCCGTGCCAGCTTGGGGCACAGAGGACTTCGTGTCACCCAGGACCTGGTGTGCACGGCCCAGGTCAGAGGAGGTCGGGACGCCACCCCGGGGGACATTCTGGGTTCCTAAAAGGGAGCCTGTGGGCCTCACTCGCACCCAGGACCCATACACGTTGGCAGGGCCAAGGTCAGCATTGAGGATTCCATGGGCCGCGCCTCATCTTTTCTTCCTCCTTTTCCCAGAGCGTTTAAAATCAACGAGCTGAAAGCAGACGTCGCCAGCCACCTGGCAGTGCTGGAGAAGCGTGTGGAGTGTGAGTGGCTGTTCCCTTCCCTCGAGGCCCAGGCACCGGGGGGGGGGGGGGGGTCAGTTCCCGGGGCGGGGCGGGCATCCTTTTCATGTGCACTGCTTGCGAAGCAACTTGGCTGTTCGCACAGGCGAGAGCAGCAACACGGCGAAGCCTTGCGCTGTGTTTTAAAGCCACACAAGGCGTGGGACACCGCGTGCGCTGTGTATTGGGGACATGTGTGGGCACAAGCGGGGCACCCACGCTTAGGTCCTGTCCGGGCCCTGTGTACGTGCACCAGGACGTGGCATTCTGACCTCGGCCATGTGGGGAACGTGTGTGCCAGTTGTTCTCTTGGATTCCAATGAAAACCTGCTCGGGAGCACAGTGGAGCCCATTCCCATCTCAGTTCAGTCACCGAAAAGCCCGGATTCTGCAGGAAAACGGCTGCAAGCCACAGCTGCTCGGGCCCTGTCCCTGAGGAAGGGCTGGATCCCTGAGCCCGTGCCTGGCGATTCTGTCTTCCTGTCTCGGCACCTGGAAGTCCCTCAGTGTCCACACGGAGCGTGGCGACTCACAGGCAACTTATTCACATGCTCAGACTGAGCAAACAGCCTCTCCCAAAGCACCTGCCGATCTGTGACCTAAGAGTGACCGGATGTCACTTCCCGTACCTGTACCGAATTGCCTGTGATTTTTCAAGAACAACGACAAAAAAATTCAGGATCATGCAAGAGCTGACCCATGAAAATCAGCTGAAACACGGTTTCCAGGGTCACGTGGACATTTCCAGAGTGTGTCTGCTTTTTAAAACTCGTTCAGCCATTGGATGATGAGGAAGCCACAAAGAGGCTGAGTGAGTTGATCAAGTTCATTGGACAAATCAGACAAATCAGACAAATCAGTAAAAGTGGCATGGCGCCGAGCCCTGGCGGCTGTCCTCATTCCCTGCCACTGCCCTCCCGGGACAGGTCAGCCTCCTGCCCACCCGGCGGAGAGGAGCCCTTGAGTCCACAGCAGGGTTAGAAACCAGACTGACCATGGCTGCGCCGCACAGGGGGCACCTGAGGGCCCTGGGGCGGCTCCCAGGCTGGGGAGCAGGCTCAGCAGTGCTGGGGCACAGGTGCCTCCGAGCTTGTCCATCGCCCCTGCCCGGCCCCTGCGTCCCCCAGTCCTGCAGACATCAGGCTGCTGCTCCGGATTCTGAGTCTGGACAGAGCCAGGCCACCTGGCCAAGACCCCATCACGTGGGGCATGCACAGCAGCAGCACAGTGGTCAGTGCTAGTGGTCACTCTGGCTATCACAGGGCCACTGCTCCTGGGGCTGAGGCAGGGTCTGCCCAGGTCCGAGGTCCCTGGAGCTCCCTGGCTAGGAACCTCAGTCCCTGTCTGCCTGTCTTCTCCAGGCGTCCTGCCTGCGACTCTCTCAAACCCCCACCCTCAGCCGGCCTCAGGGGCCCCAGAGCCGGGAGACCAGGCGAACCTGTGTCTTGGTTTAGGATGCTTACAGCTGAAGCTTGAGGTGCACAAAGGGGTTCACGACGGATGAACCCTGTGTCGGGCCCACCTCAGTGCCCCTGCCACTGTCTTCAAGGGCCTACACTCAGCTGCAACCCCTGGACTGGCTCCTCCTGGCTGGGAGAGGCCTTTGTCCAGCCTCAGGACAGTGGCACTTCGTGGGGTTTTCTTGAGACACGGTCTCTCTATGTCACCCACACTGGCCTTGAACTCACAGCCATCCTGCTGCCTCAGCCTCTCAAGTGCTGGGATAACAAGCGAGTGCCAGCACACCTGGCTAAGACAGTGGCACCTGATACATAGCAAGGGCAGCCACAGACTCGATGCCGGCACGGCTTGTCTGTCTGGGCCCTCTCCCCCAAACCTCTCCCCATTCCCATGTCAGTGAGCTGGGGCTGCACCTGCTGCAGTCCTCGTCTAACCGTGTGCTCTGCTCAGCACCCCTGTGACACGCCTGTTGACCAGGGGACGCTGGACCTGGACCAGTGCTTCCTGGCCCACACGCAGCCCTCAAGGTCCTGGAAGACAGCCAGGTATCGGCAGCTTTCTGGGGGCCCACAAGAAGAAGCCCACTCCAAAGGGGGTCGTGACATGGTGGCTGAAGGACTCACGCCCAGGTCTGGTGATCCCACGGCCACTCACCTGCTGTGGCCCGGGCTGGCCACCACCCCGGCCCCCGACTCGTCCACTTCCGGCCTGAGTTTCCATCCCTCATCCTCCATGCGGGAGAAGAGGAGCAGAGATTTCCCTGGCCCAGAAGTGAGCCACCAGGCCCACAGCTGAGATGGCCCTGTGGGCAGGAGATGCAGTGTCCCTGGGAAGCCACGCCTCCCGGGTGCCCACTTTCTGAGTCAAATTTGAGTGTGATCGCCAAGTAATAAAGCTGCCGCTTTCAACCCCCTCAAGCACAGCCCTCACCTAAAAGCCTTTGCCACCTTCCTGGGCCACAGACCCGCCCCAGTGGGTGACTGTAGCATCCTGCCAGGAGGCGCACTTGTGCAGCGGGACCCCACGAACACGATGGAGTCCAGCTCCCCCTTATTCTCATCTGTCTGACCATTTCTCCTGGTTAACTGCTGGGGACATTAAAAAAGAAGGGCTTTTATCTGAATGAGGTTTTAATCCTTGCAGGGGCCTCCCTGCATTTTCACACCCTGAGATCTCACCCTTCTTTTCTTTTGGGATAAAAATCGTGCTTGGCTCTTACCTCAGCAAGATGCAGTGCCGGCCACAGGACGCATGCAGTGGCTCCAGCTTGCGACGGCTGTGCCTGGAGCAGGGAGCCCTGTTTCTGCCATGAGCCCCGGGGACACCCACCTGAGCTGTGCTCCTCCGTGGTAACTCCCTGCCGTGTCTCTTTGTCAGCAGTGGAAGGACTGAAAGTCGTGGAGATCGAGAAATGCAAGCGTGACATTAAAAAGATGAGGGAGGAGCTGGCGGCCAGAAGTAGCAGGTGAGGACCTGGGCAGGTGGGGACCCAGGGCTGCCGGGCTGGGGTGGGCTCCGAGTGGCTTCGTGTCCCCAGGAGGGGTCGCGGTCCTGGATCTGGGGACACAGGCAGTGGTGCCTGCTCCGTGGGGATCCGCTCCTCCGTCTCCGGGATCTTACCCCGCAGTGCCGGTTATACCAGAGGCGAGGAGGAAGAGGGTGCACGTGAGAGGGAGACCCTCCTGCAGGTCCAGGTGTCCTAGTAGTGTGTCCAGCCTGACAGCCATGGGCATGGATGTCCAAAGAAAGGGACCTAAAGTAAGAGGACAGAGGAACTGGGTGTGGTGACGCCTGCCTGTGATCCCAGCACTTGGGAGGCCGAGGCAGGAGGATCACTAAGAGTTCAGAGAGTAGTCGGGGTGGGGGTCAAGAAGTAAAGAGGGGGCCTGCATTCTCGCCTCTCTTGGGGAGCGGAGAAGCCCCATCCTGCACCCACATGATGGCTACTGAGCCACCAGTCACTCACAGGCCAGCACAGCACAGCAGAGCTTGGAGCCAGGGATCTGCACCTGCCAGGGTGCAGCCCTCGGGGGACAGCAGGGGCTTGTGTAGCCCAGCAGCACCCCTGAGCAGTGGCCCCTTCTGGGAAACACAGCCAGCCAGGTCGTACTGGGCCGTGGGGCTCTGGCCCTCAGCTCTGTTCCAGCAGAGTGGGGCTGAGCACGCACTGGTTCCTAGGGGTCTGTGGGCTGCAGGAGCACAGTGTGGGGACCAAGAGCTCTGGGGCTTGTGACCTCTGGTTTCAACCCAAACAAATGGCCTTGACCATGGACGGAGCCCCAGGGGAGAGGCAGATTGGAAGCCCAGGAAATGAAGGCAAAAACAAGCTCGAAATGGCGTGAAAAGAAAAGGCACCGTGCCAGCTGCTCTGCCAGCTGAAGATGTTGGTTCCCGTTGCAAGGGGGCACAGAGAGAGGGGGCTGTGGGCCGAAGGGGTCAGCAGCACCCAGCAGCTGCCTGCTTCCAGGGCTGCACATGCCAGCACTGGGCTGGATTCTAGCAGTCCAGCGCCTGCCTGGTGAAGGCTTCTTGTGTTTCCAGGAAGAGTTAAAGCGGCAGGGAAGGATAATCATGCTATCCAGTTTCTTCTGCACCTCGAACTGTTGTGGCAGCTCTGACAGCTTGGCAGGTGTGGAATGAAGGGGAGGCTCACAGCATGCCAAGACGGTAATACCAAGGCTGTGTTTTTAAAAGGGAATAGATTCATTATTCTGATCTTGAAAATGGGATGGGCACCGTGGTACACACCTGTAATTCCAGCACTTGAGAGACTGAGGCAGGAGGATCACTGCAAGTTCAAGACCAGCTGGAACTATATAGTAAGACAAACAAACAGGCAAGCGAAAGGAAAATGGAACAGGCTCATGGTAGAACTCCCAGTCTATTCTGATGGGGGTTTCTGGGTGGCCAGTGTAATAACAATAGCCAGCAGTGCCCACAATTTAAATCTGGACAAAAAAACCCCAGATGTTTTGTATGCATAGATATCTAGTATTGAAAATGCAACTAAAATACACTGTCTTGTATACTTTTTTCATGTGCAGCATCATGAACAGTAAATAAATTAACAATTTTTTTGGTTTTTTGAGATGGTTTCACTAAGTAGCCCAGGCTGGCCTCCAACTCACAGTGATTCTCCTGTCTCAGCCTCCCAAGTGCTGGGATTACAGGCATGCACCAGCCCCCAGCTAAATTAACAATAAATTTTAACCAGTATATAGTTCTTAGATTTTTATTTTCCAAAAGACCACAATTTTCAGTATTCTTTTTTTTAACTCACTAGATGTGCTTTTTCTCCCTCATAGCTCAGTAAATGTTTTTTGCACTGCCTCTTAGTACAAAATATGTATAGCCATTTTATTTTCCTTTTTCACCTGAAATTCCTTTGCTTCACATAATATTCATAATGACCTTCATAATGGTGTAATGGTTCATCATTTGGATGCACCAAAGTGGTTTAAATTACTTCCCATTCGAGGACTTTCAGGTGGCACCTGGTTTGGTTTCGTGGTGTCATAACAACAGACAACGCTGTAATGAGTATCTGTGTGCATAGAGCTGTTTACTTGTGTTGAATTCTTTTAAGGTAAGTTCCCCGGAGTAGGCGTGCAGGCATAGAGAATACGAATTCCTCTGTGATTTTACTAGACCATGTTAAATGGCTCTTCCAGAAGATGCAGATTTATGACAAATCCCATGAGCTCACCGATATGCTGGCCCCTGCACCCCGGTCGGGTAAATCCCGGACAACCCACAGGGCTTCCCGGATGTGTGCAGCGCCCAGCCAAGGGCACTGGGCCTCATGGGCGGCTCTTCACACACAGGCCCTGGGGCAGCCCTGCAGCCAGTGCCCCAGACCCCTGGACTCGATTCCTTCTGTTCTTACATGGGCTTTGTGATGTTGAATAGGGAGGAGAATAGTCAGAAGTCTCTCTTTCTGCTTTGTACACTGTGGACAAACTGGACCCGTCCTGAGGTTGCCCGGGGGATGGGGTGAGGCTGTGAGTTGCAGCCACTGTGTGGAGGCCACATGCGCTTTCTGCTCATTACCAGGCGAGGCCAAGCTCGGGAAAGCAGCGAGGGATGAGTTGGTGGTGTTAGGTGGGGAAACAAGCGACTGTTTCTGTGTTTCCCGAAAGCCTGGTAGGATGCCAGGTCCCTGCGGGGTCCGCAGGGGTTTAGCAGTAGCACGCCTCTCACTGCTCTCAAGACTTAGGCCTCCAGGGCACAGCGGGCCAGGTGGGGCCCGTGGGCTCGGGGTGGTTTTGGCTATTTTGTCTGCTTCTGCACTCCTGACGTCCCGGTCCTGCAAGGGCACCACGTGGCTCAGGCCAGTGTGGCAGTTGAGCTCTGCTTCTTGTCCTTAGGACCAACTGTCCCTGTAAGTTTAGCTTTCTGGATAACAACAAGAAGCTGACCCCTCGACGTGATGTCCCCACCTACCCCAAGGTAAGTGGAGTCCCGGCCCCAGGACCCAGGAACCAGCTCCGGAGGCGGGGTGTCCTTAGACGGGAGATTCTTCTGCCTGACATGGAGTTAGCAGAAGTGTTCCCAGACCGTAGTGCACTCGGCGAGAAGACAGCAGCTCTGTGCTGCTATCCACCCGGCCCAGAGCCCTCTCAGTAAGAGCTGTCAGTGCATGACATCGCCTGAAAGACCACTGGGTGCCCTATCCGAACAACGCAGGTCTTTAGGGGAACTTTAGCTGCCATGCGTGAGCAGGAGTCTTCTCGGTTAGAGAATCTGGCCTGAGTCTCATGCCATGCCTGAGGATGGAGTGGTTCCTGGCCACCAGCAGAGAGGATCACCATGACAACAGCAGCCTGCTGGCAAAACCAGGGGGTGAAACCCAGGCTCACTCTTGCACTGAGGTTTGAGAAAAGGGTCCCCAGGACGGAGGTGGTCCGAGCCGGGTACCAGCCAGGTCCTCCCACTGCCATGGTGACGAGGAGCCTTCCGGAGCCTCCTGTGGGTGTCCAGTGCCCATCAGTCAGTGACCTTCTCCACTTGGTCCCAGCAGCAGGCTGAATCTGGTCTGAGGCATTTCCATGGGGACCGTTTCCCTGGGAACGACGCCCATTTCCGGTGATCCTGTGCCAGTGTTCCCGAGCCCCAGCCCAGGCCCGGGACACAGGGCGCCAGCCCTCCATACATTCCCTTTTTAAGACAATGAACACAGAAGTCCAGGAGATGCTGGAATGCCAAAGCACTGGGGCTGTGTAATGTCAAAGTTGCTTCTTAGGACAGCTGCCCCCAAACGCTGGAGGTGCTGTCCGCTGACGCAGCAAGGAGAAGTCCAGGGCTGGTTCCAGAAACTCACAAGAGCTGCTTAGCCAGTATCTGGATTTACGCCAAGCTAACTTTTTCCCTTGGCTTTGCTTTATTGTATTTTTTATTGTCGGACTTATTGAGGTCTGATTCACAGTCACGTGGCCAGGCTTCTCTAGATACACAGTACCATGTGTACACAACACACATACACAGCTGTGAAACTTCCACCATGAAGCCAGGCATGGCAATGCATGCCTGTTATCCCCATACCTGGGAGGCTGAGACAGGAGGATTGCTGCAAGTTCAAGGTCAGCCTGGGCTAGATAGTTCCAGGCCAGCCTAAACTACGTGGTGAGACTCTGTCTCAAAAAAGCAAAACTAAAAGAGAGAGAGAGGGAAAGGAAGGAAGGAAGGAAAAGAAAGAAACAAAGAAAGAAAGAAAAAGAAGGAAGGAAGGAAGGAAGGAAGAAAAAGGGAGAGAAAAATTTCAAGCACAATCGAGGCACCTAGAATGTGTCCATCACCTCCCCGACTCCCCAGGTGTGCCTGAATCCTGCCCCTGCACCAGCTGCTGGGATCCACCCAGCAGCGGCCGTTTGTGGAGAGGAAGCCTTGAGTCTGCACAGGGCTCTGAGGGGCACAAGGACTGCGTTCACTGGGCACTCTGGGGTCAGCTGCCTTTGTCTGCCAAAGGCCAGGCTCCGGGGTAACGTGACTCCTGTCCCTTCCAGTACCTGCTGTCCCCAGAGACCATTGAAGCCCTCCGTAAGCCCACCTTCGACGTCTGGCTGTGGGAGCCTAACGAGGTAAGTGTGGGGACCCAGGCATCGGGTCCCGGGTGGCGGCCAGGGCCACAGGCCCCCGAGGAGGCTGATGCTGCTCCTCCTCCGGGCTCCCTCCTGCTGTCCTTCCTTCTGAAGGTCGAAACCCTGATGCTCCAGGTTTTAGATCAGACTGACATCCCAGGCTCGGGGGCCCAAGGAGACCACTGAGAAAACCAGAATGGAGATTTGGCAGTTTAACCTCATTGGTAATATTGGCTAAACCCCATTGTACACCCCCAAAAGCAAAAGCCCTGCTATCATGGACCTCAGGCCCAGCTGTCTTCACCCACCAGAATCCCAGGAGCCTCTCCGGCTTTTCCACAGTACAGCTCGCCTGCTCTCTCTGACGGGATCGCAGCTGTGAAGTCTCCACCGAGCACGGAATGGGAATGGGATTTGGCACCCTTATGGTGCACAACTCGAGGCCCCCCTCCCCAGGGACCTGATCGGCAGGGAGCATGGGCTTCCTCCGTGTGCTCACCCGGTGCTGGCCCCACCTCGGCAGCACTGGCCAGGAAAGCGAGACCCAGCCCCCACCCAGCACCCAGCCACCCACCCTAGGGTGCTACCAGCTCTGGGGGTGCAGGGGTGCGGCGCAGAGACCCAAGGAGCGGGGCTGTGGCCATCGATCCTGAGCCCAGGGGAGCAAGGGCTGTGAAGGGAAGGGACAGCCTGGCCCCCTGGGGTTGGGCACAGCCCGGCCACCACAGACAAGGCCAAGGCAGGGCCTGGAGCGAGTAACTCCTGCCAGCGCTGCTCCTGGTGAATCCGCTGGGCGGATCATGGTGTCCAGAGCCTCTTGCATCAGGTCTTCCCGCCGGGCACAAACCTGGGCCTCGGATGGATGTGCCCTCATTACCTCTGCCTTCCGGCCGGAAACCTCTGCATGAGGATGCCAGTGCCCCAGGCTGGAGGGTTGAGTTGTGCATGAGAGAGACTACATCCTCGCCTTCGGACCCAGAGTATCTGGACAGCCGGGGCGGCTGGGGCCACTCCTGCTGCCGGGGACAAGGCCCTTGTGGAAGAATCCAGCCACCTGCTGGTGGGTGATAAATCAGAGGTGTCCAGAGACAGCTTGGTCTCTTTCAAGTCCAGGATCCCGGGAGCTTGGGTGAGACCAGCAATGGTGAACCACTAAAGGCACAGGGACATGGAGAGAGAGCTCTGCCAGCGAACACCAGGGCTGGGTGGTTTTCCTGCCACCCTTCCAGCCAGGACAGCGTCCCACGCATCCCACTCAGAAAGAGCCACACACGGGAGCCCCGTCACCTGAGTCAGCCAGCACAGTCACCAGCCCGCCAGCCCCGCACCCTCTGCCACATCCCCGAGCTGCCGGAGCCCTCGAGCCCTGCCAGGGCTCCTGGCTGCCACCATGGGAACAGAGGCGTCACTCTGGCTCCGAAGCCAACGTGTTCCCAACATGAGAGGCACCAGATGGCTTCGTCTGTCAGCTGCCTCCTCCCTGGACTCTGATTTCGCAGCAAACATGTCGGCTCTCCGGGGTCGCCTGCTGCCCCAGACAGCAGGGCTGGTGGCTATGGACCACGAGGCTTCCACCTTTGTATTGGCATTGGGGGGACACAGTTTGTCACATGGGGGTGGGTGCGCCGGGCTCCCCCAGCCCGGCCCACAGCAGGGCAGCTCAGGGTGTGGCCCCCCAGGGCAGTCCCACTCCCCTGGTCCTGCGCTCTCCTGTCTTCCTGGGCTGTGCACCACAGCCTGCTCTTCCAAAAAGCCAAGCCCGCTCTGGCCCAGTGCTCTTCATTTCCACGGTCCGATCTCTTCTTCCTCCATCACTGGCCCCGGGCTCTGAGCGGTATTCACGAGATCTCCGCGGTGACTGAAGCCCTGCACCTGGAGCCCGCTGTCTCTGAGAGAAGCTTTGGGAGGATGGCAAAGATGCTGCAGCTGTCTCTGGGCCCAGCCGAGCCCCAGAGGAGCAGGAATGCACGTTGCCTGGGTGCAGGCGGCCACAGCTCCCCCATCCCTGCCTCCCACGAGCGCTGGGCCTTCCCCTGGGTGAGGGTCATGGCTCTGAGGACCTCAGACTGTGCTGCTGGAGGCCAGGGATGTAGGTCATGGGTAAAGCACCTGCCTGGCATGAAAAACAAACAAAACAACCATGCCGCTGATCTGCTGAGATTGTTTTTCCTGTGTGGAGACTGACCAAACAATTTCACTGTGGTTATCGGGGAGAAGCAGAGTCACCCTGCCCAGTCACCACCGTGCCAAGCATGGAATTCCCAGGAGCCCCCACTCTCCTGGGTCCTGCACCCCTCTGGGTGGCCCTGAGAGGTGTCCAGCAGCTCCCTAGCACCTGCCACTGGGTCCGCTCTCTGGGGTTGGTGCTCGCCTCATGGGACAGGCCCAGCTTCAGTGCCCCAGGACAGGACAGGGACTTCGGGGACCCCAGGCCCCCACCCTGCCCTGCCCACTGCTGAGTGCCCACCTCGACCACCCACAGATGCTGAGCTGCCTGGAGCACATGTACCACGACCTGGGCCTGGTCAGCGACTTTGGCATCAACCCCGTCACACTCAGGCGCTGGCTGGTGAGTGTCCGCCAACCGCTCCTCCTGCTCCTCTGGAGCCTGCGCCCGAGCTGAGGCTGAGCAGCCCTCCCAGAGGAACACTGTTTCCCGAGGACACTCAGCCCCTCTGTCCTTACTGGCCTGGTCCCTGAGCGCCCACTTGGGGACCCGGGGATATAGCATGAATCAGACGGGCAGTGAAGCACCTGTGTGCATGCATCTGTGCATGAGTGTGTGGCGTGTGTGCGCGCATGTGTTTAGCAGATCTTTTCCAAACAGCAGCACACTGCTCAGAACCCAGCGTTGAAGCCTATTAACTCTCCCGGGGTCCTGAGGCCTGATGCAGCTCACCACACCCCTTGGGGACACCTCAGCCTGTGTCCCCATGTGCCATGGGACTTCCCAGGCTCAGAGGCCATCTGGTGCCCACCTGTGGACACCACAGGTCTGGAGTCTGGTGAGGACCAGGCTGGGAGCGCCCAGACGTGGTCCCGGGAAGTCTGCAGGGCAGGTGGTGGCATGGGGCTCACCTGTCCCCCCTACCCCCTGTACCCCAGCTCTGTGTGCACGACAACTACCGAAACAACCCCTTCCACAACTTCCGGCACTGCTTCTGTGTGGCCCAGATGATGTACAGCATGGTCTGGCTCTGCAACCTGCAGGTGGGTCCTGCCGGGGGCGCCCACCTGGGATGGCAGCACCTGTCCCACCGAGAGCCTGGCTTGGTCCTGGCTGCCCTGCCCACCCTGTGAGGCCACTCCTGGCTCGTTAACAGAGCTGGTTCAGGCGGATGTGGTCCCACCTGTCTAACCCCAGCACGGGTTCAAGCCCAGCCTAGGCAATTTAGCGACTCAGCAAGTCCTTGCCTCAACACTTTGAGAAAGGCCTGGAGATGGAGCTCAGGGCAAAGGTCCTAGGTTCAGTCCCCAGTACTGCAAAAGGTACGGTGTGCGGGCAGGGGATTTAGCTCAGCAGCTGCTCGAGCGCAAGGACCCGAGTTCGATCCGGCACCACAAAAAACACACAGTGTGCCCTGACTCCCTAGCCTACCCCGAGGCCTTGGGGTGGGCGTGGCGGCCTCACCCTGCCCTGCTGTGGTCTCCCACCTGCCCAGCCCCCTCACCATCCGCCTTCCCAGTGAGGAACTAAAACCTCGGCTCTGTCCCTTGATCCAGGAGAAGTTCTCCCAAATGGACATCTTGATCCTCATGACGGCGGCCGTCTGTCACGACCTGGATCACCCGGGATACAACAACACGTGCGTGCAGCTCCGCTCTCCCCTCCCTCTGGCGGGCGCCCTGGCTGCAGGGAGCCTGTCAACACTGCCCTCGCCCGTCCAGGCTGGAGCTGCCTCCGAGGCCCCCAGGCCCCAGCCCCGCTTCAGTGGGACCAGACGCTATGCCCACTTTCCTATTCTGTCCGGGGCCTTTGTCCCAGGCCTCCCATTTTGGGGAGTGGGGTCCTTCAGACGCTGCAGGTGGCCATGCTGCTCTGTCACCCTGGCTCCAGGCCCAGTGGCACTGCACAGCCTGAGGAAGAGGCGGAGGGAGCAGGCGGTGGGGACAGATCCTTAGCGGACTGCAGGCCAGGGGCACACCGAGCCCTCCTGCCTCTGTCGGGCAGAGTGCTGTTCCTGGAACCCACAGGGTCCTGTGGGTGGCCTGGGTGTGCATTCACAGTGGCACCTCGGGCCTTCCCAGCACATCTGTGTGTGTGCGCGATGGCATCAGATGTGGCTAAGAGCCATGCTGCCCTTAGTCAAGTCCAGAGTAGGTCTCCAGGTGTGGCCACTGATGCAGCGTCACCCAGGCCCCAACCTGTTCCCTCTGCTCTGTCCCCCAAGCCTGAGCTCACGTGAAATCAGTCAGTTGAACCTAAAACTCGGGACATCTAGGGCGGAGGCAGCCAGGGCAGAGGGCATCGGGTCACCCGCCCTCCCTGCCTATGCAGTGGCCACTCACACACCTGGGCACACAGGTGACCTAGTGCGGGCGCCTGACCCGTACCCTGCACCCCAGGTACCAGATCAACGCCCGCACCGAGCTGGCCGTGCGCTACAATGACATCTCGCCACTGGAGAACCACCACTGCGCCGTGGCCTTCCAGATCCTGGCCCGGCCCGAGTGCAACATCTTTGCCAATGTGCCACCCGAGGGCTTCAAGCAGATCCGGCAGGTGGGGCAGCAGGCCCTGCAACTGCAGAGGGCAGCATGTGGGGCACAGGGCAGCGTCCCCTAGACTGTGGCTGGAGGCTACTGGGCACAGCAGACCCCACAGGGGACCCTGGGCCCCCCTCCTGCCCATATCCACCTGGGCCCAGGATGGAACCCCAAGAGGAGGGGTGGGAGGGGCTGCCATGCCCCAGACATCCCAGCAGCCTGCACAGCATGGCCACAGCCCTGATCGGCTCCCTCTGAGCGGAGACTTGTGTCCGTTCTGCAGTCCAGGACACTGAGGCTCGGGGAGGGTGGGTGACCCACCCAGGGGTCACTGCCCTGCAGTCTCCCTGCTGGCACCTGCCACCCATGGCCTGGCCACCCACCAGCCTGCCCCATAACCTTGTCCATCACTCGTTTGTAAGGGAGGGGGTCACGGCGTGAACTGGAGAACTGGGTGGGCTGAATGGGAGCCGACCTCTGGACCCCGTGACTGTGACCTTCTGTGGCACAGGGTCTCTGGTCTTCTAATTTAGGACCTCTGGGTCTCAGTGTGGCTGGCCACATGGGCCCTAAACTAAGGACAAGGACCACTGGAGCCGGCAGAGGCCAGGTCTGCAGGCACCTTGATCTTGTACTTCCTGCCGACCTGCAGGACCGAGGGGTGCTCATGTGGGGAGGTCTCCAGTCTCCCAGGGAGGTGGCTGCACCTTCCCATGGGGACCTTGGCCACTGAGACCCTGACGGCTGAGCCAGCCTGGGGAACACAGTCTCCCCTGAGAAGTGCTAAGTTTCGTTCTCAGAGAGCAGCAGCCTCTTGGCCATGGTGCCCCTATATCTGCCCCAGAAGGTCAGAGCCAGCTGCATTTTTAATTCCAGTCGCTATTGAGTCACCGATTCCTGGTACAATTGCCCTCCAAGCTGCAGGCTTTCTACCCTCTCTTCCACGTTTATGGAACTGCCCTCAGCGGAGCCCTGTGTTGCCGTGATGATGAGCTGTGGCCCACTCCCCTCTGGAGTGGGTAAAGGGGCAGCTGTGACGAGAACCCCACAGGGCCTCCCAGCACCTGCCTGTGGGGAGCCCCCAGGAGTAGGCTAGAGCCCCCCTGTCTATGACACAGCACCCCAAAAGAGGAGGTTCAGCTGACTGGAGGAGCAGCCGCCCTCTAGTCTTCTTCACATGGCTACCATGGGGACTTGTAAGAGTTTCCTGCTTCAAAGCTTGACTGGTTTTCAAATAAGACTTTCCTATCTGGGCAGGTGGCACACATGTGTGATCCTAGCTATTCGGAATGCTGAGGCAGGAGGATAACAATTTCAGGCCCAGCCTGGGCAACTTAGCAAGAACCTGTCTCAAAATATAAAATGAGCTGGGGATGTAGCTCAGTGGTAGTGCACTGTCCGGTGTACTCAAGGCCCTATATTCCATCCCCACTGCTGCAAAAAAAGAAAAAAATTCTCCTGAGGGTAAAAATCAATTGTCTCAACTTTTTAAAAATATTGTCGTTGAAGATTTTGAAAGGTAACTGAATACGTTCTCCATTAATAATAGAATTCAATCTTTATAGAAAAACTGCACGATTCAAAACACAAACAATATCACCTCAAATACATACACTTGAGACTCCTTAGATTGATTGCCCTGGCTTTTGTATTTATTTTCTTGGAAAAGCAGAGAACCATTCCTGGCACAGAGGTGCTCTCTAAACATGGAATGGATGGATGGATGGTTGGATGGATGATGGATGCATGGATAATGGATGGATGGATGGATGATGGATGAATGGGTGGATGGATGGATGGATGATGGATGATAGATGGATGATGGATGGATGGATGGGTGGATGGATGTATGATGGATGGATAATGGATGGGTGGATGGATGATGAATGGATGGATGATGGATGGGTGGATGGATGGATCATGGATGGATCATGGATGGATGGATCATGGATGATAGATGGATCATGGATGGATGGATGATGGATGGATGGATGAGGGATGATAGATGGATGATGGATGGATGGATGGATGATGGATGGATAATCATGGGTGGGTGGGTGGTGGATGGATGGATGGATGATGGATGAATGGGTGGATGGTTGGATGATGGATGGATGGATGGATGGATGATGGATGGATGGATGGGTAGATGGATGATGATGGATAGATGGGTAGATGGATGATGGATGGATGGATAGATGATGGATGATAGATGGATGATGGATGGATGGATGGATGATGGATGGGTAATGGATGGGTGGATGGATGATGAATGGATGGATGATGGATGGGTGGATCGATGGATGGATGATGGATGGATCATGGATGGATGGATCATGGATGAGAGATGGATGATGGATGGATGATGGATGGATAGATGATGGATGGATGGATGATAGATGATAGGTGGATGATGGGTGGATGGATGGATAATGGATGGATGATGGGTGGATGGATGATGGATGGGTGGATGGGTGGATGGATCATAACATGGCAGAGGTTAAAAGGCAAATAACCATGAGACCTTGCTCACTCCCTGGAGGATTACACCACTCCTCTGAAAGTGACATTTGTCCTTTCCCAAGGACAGGACCCAAACAGTCCATAAAGTTACCACCACCTTGCAACAGTTATATTGGAGACCACATTTCAACATGGGCTTCTGAGGGTACTAAACATTCAAATCACAGCAGTAATAAAATGTTTATATTTAAAAACTCTGTATATGCACCTTTATAAATGTGTTAATAAGGATGTCACTGAATACATTCTGACTGTGATCATTTCCAAGCCATATATATATATATATATATATATATATATATATATATATATACACACATATAGAGTAGATCAGAGAAAAATTACTCTCAGAAAATCACTTCTTGACATCCAGCAGCAAGATCTGGAAGGAACAAGACCACATATCTACACAACTAAATTTCAGAGAAACTTGTCCTTGGCTGAACCTGCTGGATTTCTCTGCTAAGCACAGGGACTTCGAGCTGGGAGTCAGTCATCACGAGGGCCATGCATGTGGCCTGGCATCACCACCACGCGTGGACAGCAGCCACACCAGCTGCTGTTTCCTGATGGGTGGAAGTTGGACGCATACATGGAGCCGGCATTGGGGCCATGCGTGTGGAGCATGCAGGGTCCCCGTCCGCATGAGGAAGGTGGCAGAACTTGGGTCCCGTGTTAAGGCTTTGTTCTCTCACCATGCAGGGCATGATCACATTAATCTTGGCCACTGACATGGCGAGGCATGCAGAAATCATGGACTCTTTCAAGGAGAAAATGGAGAATTTCGACTACAGCAACGATGAGCACATGACACTGGTAAGTAGGCTGGTTCGGTCTCTAGGGGCTGAAGGGTGAGCTCAGAGCGTGCAGCTCAGACTGGAAACCCAGAAAGTAGAGCCTGCAGCCTGGCCGGGAATGAGGAGCCCAGAGTCCACCTTTGAGGGCACAACTTTTGCTAGGCTGGCCATTGGCAGGGCAGCCCTCCTCCGGGGCTGAGGGCAGCATTTTCCCAGGACAAGGAGGGCCGGAGTATGCCCAGGGCCGGGCCTCTGTAAAGAGCAAAATGCGTGAGCTGTCCTCTTCCCCGGGCCTCTGTAAAGAGCAAAATGCGTGAGCATTCCTCTTCCCCATGCTCAGAGAGGAAGTTGGTTACGCTGCATCTTGTCTAAGTGCAAAGAATGCTTTCTTTTAAAATTAACTGCTTAAAACCAGTACTGTCCGCATGCACAGCCAGAGATGTTGATTAACAGACATACCTGCTCATTGGGGCTGAGCCAGCCTTCCCCCCGAAGGCCAGCCTTCAGGGTCACAGCTGTAGAAAGCAAAGGACAGTGGACACCCAGACCCACTGGGAAGAGCAGCCACTTGTGTCTGACAGTGAGCACCAGGGACGTGTCGCCCTCCCTAGGTCAGGATCTCGCAGAAGATCCTTTCCCTGAGATGAGAAGTGGAGACACCCAGACATCCCTTGTCCTCCAGCCACGTCTCTCAGGACCCACAGGGGACCCTGAAACCATGGAGAGCACCGAACCCTAGGCCCTAAAACACATTCCTGTGATAACGTTTAATCTATAAATTAGGCACAGGAAGAGAGTAACAATAACTAGTAATAAAGCAGAACCATTATCACAACCTGCTGTAAGAAAATCGCCACTGCGCTGCGCTTTGGGACCATTATTAAGTAAAATGTGATCCGGTGACAGTCGATCCCATCAGCTAGAAGGGGGGAGTCTGCGGAGTGAGGACATCCCGTCACAGCGACGAGGCACGTCCCCGGCAGGCCAGAGGGTTCACCTCGCAACCGAAGCAGCGTGCAATTTAAACCTTAGCACGTGTTCACTTCTGGAATTTTCCACTTGACATTTTGGGCCACAAATGGACACAGGCGACAAAGCACAGAAGGCAAAAGGGAGAAAGAAAGGGCAGGAGACTTCGGATGAACAGGAGTCCAGGCGAGAGGGCAGAGAGCAGGTGGTGCCCGGCGGTGCCCAGCCGAGGGCACAGGAGGACAGGTGTGGCGGTCGGGTCAGACTCCGAGCTGAGAGAGGAGAGAGGCCGCCCTGTCCCACTTCTCCCTGCAGGGCGGCGCTGGCCGGCTTAGAAGTCAGGCACCGCTGCCCAGGAGCCCCCGACCACACCCACTTCTTATGGACACAGGCGGGAGGCTCCAGGGGCAGGAGTTGGGGCTCCAGAAGCCAATGCCCAGAAGGGAGCGCGGCACCAGCCTGAGTCCCCAGCCTCCAGGGGCATCTGGTCAGGGGACTCCCCAGAAGGGAGAAGGAAGATTGGGGTCACTGCCAGGAACCCAGGACATGGCCGGCCGGGGTGAGGGTGAAGCCATGGGGACCTCGAGGCCTGACTGAGGCTGAGGGCACAGACGCGTTGAATGGAGCGGCCTAGGCCGGCACATTCTCAACTCCAGAGGTGCCCACAGACCAGGCAGGTTCAGGCCCCATGGACCAAGGCCACTTGGGCCAGAGGGACTTCGCGCCCTGTCACCCGCAGACCTGCATGGCAGCTGCCACTTTGATCTAGGAAGTTGGTGATTCTGGGTGTCTGTCATTGGTGGTGGGTGCCAAGGACACAGGGCACCGCCCCCTGCAGCCAGGATCATCACGGACACCCCATTAGCGCAGGGGACGCTCGGCCACGTCCTTCGGCCTCACCGGCCCTGCCAGGCTCCTCATAGGGCCAGGTACACCATCTGGGCACCAGCACCCTGTAAGTCATGGCGGGCACAGGACAGCGCTGGGGGTGGGCACTGTGTGGGCTGCAGGGCCAGGAAGGCTGGAAGGAGGGGACCCAAGGAGGGGACACGGAGGCTGCTGGCAGGACAGGGGTCCTGGCACGAGTGAGCCAGCTGCCGCAGGGAGGCGCATGTGCAGTTTTCTAACTCCAAGATTGGGGTTCCACCTGTTGGGTGCTGGGGTCGGCAGGGCAGGGCTGTAGCTCCCCCAGTGTTCTGGGGGGTGGAGTGCCGAATCTGGTGCCCTCCAGGCTGTGCAGTGGGGGTTTCCTTCTTCACCCTGTTTTATTTTCTTCTGGTTTTTTGAGGCAGGGTCTCACTGTGTAGTGGAGGCTGGCCTTGAACTCAAAGAGATGCTCCTGCCTCAGCCGCCCAGGTGCTGGGAGTACAGGACCGTGCCACCACACCCAGCCACTCTTGTATTTCTAAAGACACCACATCCTTCCTCAGGTGCTCACATGGCCCAGCTCAGAGCCAGTACTGGGGAGCACACCCAGGGCCTCATGCATGGGAGCCAAGAGCTGCGTCCCTGAGCCACATCAGTGGGTCACGTTGTAGTACTCTTGGTATATGTGGATTGATTTATTGGCTTGCAGTACTGGGAACTGAACCCAGGCCTCTGCACTGAGCTAGCCCTTTGTTTTTATTTTTCATTTTGAGACAGGGTCTCTCTAACCCACTAAATTACCCAGGCTGGGTGTCCGACCCTCCCGCCTCAGCCTCCCAAAGTGCTGTGATTACAAGCATGTGCCACTGTGCCTGGCTTTTAGCACCCTTTTTAACCACTGCATCTTAATGGTGTCTTCTCTCTGTTTTTGCTATATCCCCAACAACCAAGAAATTGCTTTTCAACTGGATGGTTGGTGTTAACCAAATGTGCGTGCCCTGGGTGCCCCCATTCTCCGGGGTGAAGCTGGGAGCCGGGAACCCAGACTGTGAGGGCTGCAACACCAAGTGCGGGGCTGTGCTGCGGAGGGAGGAGAGGCCCCCCGGCCACCCCCTCCCTCCCATTGGCCGCCCTGTGTCCCTGTGGCCTTCATGCCACCGCCTCTTCTTTCAGCTGAAGATGATCCTGATAAAGTGCTGCGACATCTCCAACGAGGTGCGGCCCATGGAAGTGGCAGAGCCATGGGTGGACTGTCTCCTGGAAGAGTATTTCATGCAGGTAGGAGGCTCGAAAAGCCACCCAAGTCCCGTTGCTGTCGCCAGCCTCAATGGTGTCACAAAGTTGCCACCCACCACCACAAAGGGAGGTGCTCTTGGGGACAGACTCGTCAGGTAAACTGGCCAGAAGCAGAGGGGCCCAGGTGTGAAACACCAGATCAGCTCACAAGCACAGCAGCAAGGCGGTGGCTCCACAGACGACAGAGGACAATAAGCCACCTAGCACAACCCTAGCAGCCCAGCAATGCCTTTACAAACACCCCTGCCTGCCCCTCTGGGTCCCAGGACTCTGCCCACATGCCCAGGGCAGACCGAGTTCCCAAGGAAGGCAGGCCAGGCCACATGCACTGGGAGCTTGCTTTGCTCTTCCTCCAAGAACCACGGTGCTCTGTGCCCCAGGTTCCATGGCATTCCTACCTTTAACGTCACTGTCCCTGGCTCTCCCTGCAGAGCGACCGTGAGAAGTCGGAAGGCCTTCCTGTGGCCCCGTTCATGGACCGAGACAAAGTGACCAAAGCTACAGCCCAAATTGGGTTCATCAAGTTTGTCCTGATCCCGATGTTTGAAACAGTGACCAAGGTGAGTGACCGTCACCCCACGCTGATGATGCTGCGGGCAGTCCACGTGTGTGCACGTGTACTCACATGCAGGTGGATGCACAGAGCCCCCCAGACCTCATCCTCGGCTGCCATGGCAACAGCTGCAGGGAGCCTTTTCCTCCCCACTGAGGGCAGAGCTGCCCTTGGATGCCCTCAGGCTGTGACACACACACACACACACACACACACACACACACCCCGTCCTGATGTCGCCTCCCCACGCCTCTGCCCACATCACCTTCCCATCAGCGTCCTCCAAGGCCCAGCGCCCGTGGCCCCTGCCCAAGATGTCCAGCCTGAGTGCCCGTGTCCTAAGCAGATCCATCTCTCAATACCCGCTCACCCCCTCCCACCAGCGGCTCCTTCTCCTGAGGCTCCTCAAACCGCTCCACCCTTTCCTGTCCCCAGCATTACCAGCCAGGTGGCTGCTGTTGTCTGTAGGAGGCGGGGAAGGGCATGGCCTGGGGAGGGACAGGAGGGCGGGGACTGACAGCCGTCCTCCAGCCACCCTGTCGCCTGAGGGCACCGGCCTCTGCCTCCCCAGCTCTTCCCCATGGTGGAGGAACTCATGCTGCAGCCCCTGTGGGAATCCCTGGACCACTACGAGGAGCTGAAGCAGCTGGACGATGCCATGAAAGAGGTAAAGGTGTGTGCCAGCCCCGGTACCCAGCGGGGAGCACAGTTCTCCTCCCAGAAACCAAGCCCGCAGCTCAGTCGCTGGAGCCAAGGTCACAGGCAGGCGAGGGCTGCATTCTTCGCACAGACCCTGGGGCCTCAGAACCCTGTGTGTGCGCCTCCGTGCCAGGGACCCCTGCACTTGAGACCCCACCAAGTCCCCACCTGACACTGGCCTCCGGCATGGTCTCCTCGAATCCTGCCCGGGACTGTGCCACCCTGGAGCACTCTCCCTGTGTCTCATGCACCCTCCAGCCCTGGCCTTGGCCCCTTGATGCCTCCTGGGCCCTGCTTTCTCCCCTTCCCTGAGGCTCCCCTGAGGGCTCTGTACCCCAGTCCATCTTTTTGTCCAGGGAACCTAGAAGCCCTGTGCCTATCCCTCAGCCACCCCGTGTGCACTGCCAGGCATGCTATAGGTGCTCCATAAATGTGCATGCATTAAAATCCCGACCAGAGATCCTGACTTCCCTAGTTGGCATTTCCTACCCAGAGGTCACAGAGAGGTCTGTAAAACCATGAAAGACTAAGAAATACAGAGGGACGGATGAAGCAGGTTTCCCCCGGTCTTGACCCCCAGGGAGGGCTGAGGGTCTCCCCTCACCAGGCCATTCCCTGAGCTACCTCTGGGAAAGACTTATGTCTCCAAGTGCTGTGCCCGCTGCCCAGTGGGGCACCGGCATCTCCCTGGCACCACCTAAAGGGGGCATGAAAGGGAGGAAAGCCCAGACCTGCATGGTCCTGACCCACTGCCCATCCTCCATGGCTTTGGGGACTTCAGGCAGCCTGGGCTCCTGGCCTGTGCAGTCGACTGGGCAGGTCACTCTCACCAGCGCTGTCCCTGCAGAGCCCATGGCGTCTGTCCTGGCACCTGGTGCTACCATGCCTCCCAGGACTGACGCTGCCCACTCTGCTCCGTCCCAGCTACAGAAAAAGACTGAAAGCTTGGCCTCAGGGGCCACCGAGAAATCCAGAGAGAAAAGCAGAGACTGGACGAAGAGGGAAGGCAGCCCATCTCCAAACTGATGTCTCGGTGCAGAGGTGCACACGGTAATTTAGACTGCAGTGGGGGGACCCCGAGACCTGTGCATGGAGCCAGGTAGGGAGGGTGCGTTCGTTGCTGGGTGGTCCCTCTTCCTGGGCCACCACCGGTCTCCCGGGATGGGACCCCGGGCCCTTGGGCAGCCCTAACCTCCCTGGCTCAGGTGAAGTCTCTACCCTCTTAATATTGCGCACTGGGATTAAACTCCAGCACACACACCAGGGACACAACCCATATCCAAACCAGCGCACACAGAATATTTATACATAAGTGAAAACTCAGTCCCTTGTGTGTAGGAATCAGAATTAGCCTTCAAAATATACTTCAGCAAATAGAAAAAAACATAGGATCTGCACTACTTACAGGAGAAAGCTTTGTCTTGTTTTGTTTTGTCCATGCTAGGCAAGTGCTCTGCCCTAGAGCTGCATCCCCGGCCTTTTTTTTTTTTTTTTTTAATGCATTTGAGCCAGGCGTGGTGGTGCACACCTGTGATCCCAGCCACTCAGGAGACTGGGACAGGAGGATCACAAGTTTGAGGCCAGCCTGGGCAACTTAGTGAGATTCTGTCTCAAAATCAAAAGTCAAAAGGGTCGGGGAGGTAGTTCTAGAGGGGAGCACTCACCTAGCAGTACTACAAAAGGTAAACAAGTAAATAAATGATAGAAGAAAGCTGGGGATGGAGCTCAGTACCACCTGGGTTCGATTCCCAGTACCACCAAAAGAAAAAGTGCAGTTGAAGTACTGTAAGCTTTTCCAAAATAAAGTGGCTGTGTCTAAGGCTTTGCACCTCGTCTCCAGCACATGCTGACAGCCACACCCCCTTCATCATCGCGGGGGGGGGGCAAAGCAGCCTGTGAGGCCGGGTGGGCACAGCGCACACCGTGTCCACCTCTGTCGCAGAACGCGAGAGCAGCCTGGTTTATGATGCGTTTCAGGCACAGGGCTCGGCCTGGTGAAAGCAGCAGCTGAAGCTTTGCCTCTGGCATGCCTCCTTCTGCGCCCCAGCTTTGCCAAGGACAAGCCAAGGGGCCCAGGTGTCTCCAGCTGTCTGCACCACAGAGCCCAAATCGGCCGTCACTGTGCTTTCAGATGGAGGAGCAGAGTGCTGGTCCACACCAAGTGCCGGTGCTGGCGTTTAGTCTTTAATGAGCAGCTCAGGCACAGGGTGACCTGGATTCTGTCCTTGCCCGTGTTCAGCGCTGTGTCTATGACCGTGCCCTTTCGAAGCAGCTGCATGTGATCCTGGATGCTGCAGTCCCCATGGAGGCAAACCAGGGGTCCTTTTCCTTCTCCTTCCCCGAGCAGAACAAGCCGGAAGCGGCAGCAGGGCTGCGGGCCGTGGTGTGGACCGCCTGGCAGAGCCTCGAGGGACCTTCATGCCAGGAAAAGTCGCCGTGGGCGCCTGACACCACCAGACCACGTTTTCTAGGAACTGTTTGTTCACTGAAACAAACAAAACAAAGGAATTCATGATGCTGTACAGAATTTTTATTTTTAAACTGTCTTTTAAATAATATATTCTTATACGGAAATGGGTACTGTCCTTTTTCTTCGGTAGAGTTTTGCATCCCTGGCTGCTTCTGCTGGGTTCTCCCGCGGGGACAAAGGATGCTGTTCTTTCCCCACCGTGGATCTCAGAACAAGTGGCCGGCGTGGTGGGACGCGGATGTCCATGTAAATTCCGCACTCAATGTCGGGACGGTGCCAGGGCGCGTCCTGTGCTCATGCGTGGAGGGATCCTCGGTGCCGTGGGTGGTGTTCCGAGTGGGCCAGGTGTGACAGCGGAGACACCAGCCTGACGTGGGGATGGTGAAGGCTGCGTGCCTGCTCTCAGGGCGGCGGGGACTCAACATTTAGACCTCGGCACCATCACAGAGGGGGAGAGAGGTCCCTTCCTGCTCACCTGCTTTGAGGACAGGCACTGGGGACATTCTGGGGGCTCCATGTCCTCCAGAGTCCCAGCTTGTCGAGGTCCAGGCACACACACAGCCTGTCCTCAGGCTCCAGCGTCTTGCTTGACAGAAAACAAAGAGAGATGCTAAGGTCCCCCGCGGCCTTGGACGGGGCCACCCCGAGGCGCCTCAGCTCTGAAGCACTGACTCTGGAGGCCACCAGGTCATCTGAGTCGCATGGACCTTTCGTGCCCGGGCTGGCTCGGTCTCTAAAGAGCCTGTGTTCCCTCCTGGCGAGCTCCGGATGTCACTTCCTGTCCTAGAAGAACTCACCTGGGGCCGGGACAATTCCTGCCATTCTCAATCCAGCTTGGCACAAATTGGGACCCTGGTTCTACACCTCTTCTCAGTTCTGCTCGTGCTTTTCATTTTCACCCCACGAAACTGATACAGAGGCTGCAGATGGCAGCCACCTCTGTCCCCATGGAACTGCATCCCGTGCCTCGTGGCACTGTCCACTCGAGCTCACAAACAGCAACTTCTGGCGGCCAGCTTGACAGGACGGAGAAAGCCTTGGACAGCAGGGCAGCCTGGATCCCCAGGGCCCTCAGCCCACCGGGGTGTTACTGGGAGGCGCTGGAAACAGGAAGCGGCCCCCCTCCCACCCCCTCTGCTTCCTGTCTGCTGTAAGCCGAGGAGCTTTGCTCCCCTGTTCCCTTCCAGGTGATGTTACTGCCTCACCGCGGCCCAGAGACCATGGAGCCAGCCAACTATGAATCGAAACCTCTGAAACCTTGAACCAAATAAACCTTTCCTCCTTTACATTGTTTATCTCAGGTATTTGTCATAATGACAAAAAGCTAACTAGAGCGTGCCTTGCCAGGAGTAGTGGTGCACACCTGTAATCTCAAAGCTTGGGAGGCTGAGGCAGGAGGGTCCCTCTGAGTTCTAGGCCAGCCTGGGCTACACAGTGAGACCCTGTCTCAAAAAGCTGAACAAAAAAGTGTAAACCCTACTCCGAACTGTTTGTGGGAAGGACCTAGGTTGCACGATCCTTTGGGAATCCAATCCCAAATACCTCCCACCCACCCCACTCCCATCCGTGGAAACACTGTCTTCCATGAAGCAAGTCCCTGGTGCCAGAAATCCTGGGGGCCGCTGCTTTAAGTCAGCTGTAGATGACTTCGGGCACGTAACAGTGTAAGTGCTGTATGAGCAGTGGCTGGACTCTGTTGTTTGTGGAATAAAGACCAGAAAGAAAGTCCGTACATGTTCAGGACAGACACTATTGTTTTTCAGATATTTTTGGTCCAAGTTTGGTTGGACATGAAAGCAGAAGCCATGGATGCAGAAGGCTGACACCACACATGACCACAGGTACACACATGCCCACACACACGGCCTATACACCACAGAATCACACGAGTGGATCCTCAGGCGGGTGCACACTCCTGCCCTTCACAGTGTCATGGATTTCAGGCTGTGCCTCCTCCTGGGACAGCAGGACCAGCCGGGCAGAGTCAGTGTGGAGAGGACATTGGGTAACTCTGCATGGGCACTGGCTCTGTGCGGCTGGCCTGCTTTCCAGAAACAGGGTCCCTGAGATGCGGGTCTGCAGCACCAGGCTCCCGAGAGCTCCCATGTGTGCGGTTCCCTCCCCAGAGCTGAGTCCCCTCCCACAGGGCTGCCCTCCTTCAGCCTCCTGAGGCCCAGCAGCCCAGAGCCGGGGAGGATCCCTGCTGCCCTGCCCAGCCACAGGCCAGCAGCTCTTGGCACTGCGCAGTCTGACCTCCGAAGAGCCTTCAGCCTGCTGTCCGTGTCACCGAGCCTGCCCCTCACCCCCTCCCTTCTGTCCCTGCTTGTGTCCCTGTCCTGAGTCAACAGTGAGACAAAGGACTTTCACAGTCCAGGCTCGGGGCTCCAAGGTCAGATTCACTGAGCGGAAGTCCAGGTGAGGCGAGGCTGGGCAGTTCCTCTCTGGTGACTCTGGGGAAGTCGGTCGGAGCTCCTCCTGCATCCAGAGACTCACTGCCTGGCTCCCCCACCCCGCCCACCTCCCCTGCTTCCTCTTACCAGGCCCTTGCAATGACATTCATGACTCTGGCCATGTGGACAACAGGGCCAGCGTCCCTCACAGCATGAACCCCAGTGCAAAGCCTCTCATGTTCCCGGGTTCCAGGGACTGAGTCAGTGTCCCCGGTGCTGGGTGGTTCTGTCCCATACGATGAGCAGCTCAAGTCCCAAGCTGCTCAGGCCCTTTCCTGCCGCCCTGTTGGAAAGCACAGCCACCCCTTCACTGTCCCTCATCACAGCCCGAAGTGACCAGTCATGCCATTTGCCCAGGGCGGAGTGGCTTCCTCTGTCCCAGGGCTTTCACCGTCAGCGCTCCAGGGGGCTGGACCTCCCGCTCTGCGCAGCTCCCACTGCCGTGTCACCATGTGTCCTGCTGCAGACCCTGTCCTTGCCTTACACCTGGCTGTGCGGCTCCTGGAGCTGAGGTGCCCGAGAGCACTGCCTCCCTCAATGTTTCCACATCCCACTCCCGGGGCCGACACTGCCAAGAGGGCCGTGCACCCCAGCAGGGGACCCAGGGGCTCCTCCTTGCTTTTGCCTCTGGAGATGCTCTCTCACCTTTGACCCTGCCACCCACGGAAGTCACCAGACTCCCTGAGCACCTGGGCTCGGGCACACACCGCTGGCTGCGGAACTGCCACTGCCAGGCAGCATGTCTGTCATGGGCCCACAGGACACAGGGCCACTGGTTTTGGGGTGATCTGTTTGTGGAGACAGGCACCCTGCAAAAATGAGTTCCCAGGACCGTCAGCTCCCTAGGGGTAACCTTGGTAGCTGGGACAGATTTGTAGCTCGAAACTCATTGAGTGAATGAATGAGGGTGAGTCGGGGGCTGCTCACCTAAGGAATCACGCAAGAGAAAATCAGAGTAGGAGCTGTGCTGGGGAGCAAGAGATCCGCCGTGGGCGTGCACACTAGAGAGGGGGCGCGTGGGGGGGGTGACTCCCTACAGTCCCACCTCACCCCCCAGCTTTGCTCCCACGTGAGAAACGGAACGCTGACAGAAGGGAGAGGCACACGTTCCTCCTTGGCACGGCGCTTCAGACTGGCAGGGAACACAGTGGAAACAAGAACATTTGGGTTCTGCTCAGGAACAAAGGGGCAGAGCAGCGAGACCTGGTGACGGGCACCCAGGGGCATCTGCTGGTGGCGGGTACCTGTCGCCCATGCTTGACTCCCTGGCTCCGTCTCTGTGGGCTGAGGCTGCGGCTGGCATGACGTGTGCTGAGCTGAGCTCCCCACCGCTCCAGCTCCCAGGCTGTGCCACTCAGGGTGGTGCCATCTCGACAGGAGGCCACCCAGCAGCCATCTGCCCTGCAAAGAGCCCGCTGGGTGGGGCTTGAACCCTGGATTTCTTGGCTCTTGAAATTTGTGGACTACGAGGACGTCCCTTCTGCCTTAGTTTCCAGGACTGCCATGACAATGGCCACCAAGTTGGGCTCAGAACAACAGAAACACATCCTTCCTGCCCTGAGGCAGAAGCCTGCAGGGCCGCACTCCTCCAGAGTTCCCAGGGGCACTGCTCCCTGACTCTCCCCGCTCCCAGACATTCTGGCCACCTCTGGGGGTTCCCTGGCCTGTGTCAGCATCACAGCCATCTGGCCTCTGTGTGTCTCAGTCCAAATTTCCCTGCCTGTAAGGACACAGGTCCTTGGAGCAAGGCCACCCTACTGCGGTCCAACCCATCTTCACTTGATCTGCAAAGGCCTTCTTTGCAAACAAGGTCCCCTCCGCAGGTCTCGTTCTCTGACCCGAGCCTGTGGTTCCAGAGCGACACAGCACCACCCACCTGTGACTTCTTCCTCTCCTGGTTGTTGTGAATTCTCAGTAAAGTGACATCTGTGGCACTCTCTGAACAGCTTCGGGCCCCAGCTCTGGGCTCCCCGCCCGGGCCTGCTTCAGTCTCTCCCACGAGGTCACCTCGAAGATGTGAGTCCTGCCCAGGCAGGTGCAGCCCTGCTAATTTGCGGCACTTGCTCTTGGCCAGGCTTCCCCAGGCAATCTCAGGAAGGCAGCCACCAGGGCATGTGCAGGTCCAGGTCCCCCCGAGAGGGCCAGGGTAGCTCAGGGTGACAGAGAAGCAGAGAGCTGAGGGAAAAGGAGAGGAAGGAAAGGTTGATCGGGAGCTAGGGATCCAGGGAAACAAATCATGACCATTGTATATTTTCTTGGCTGAATTCACACCTGACAGTCTGTCTTCGATGACTTGGGTATGGATGGAGGATGTATTAGTCTGCTTTATTGTGTAACAAAGCATCCCAAAATGTAGTGGCTTGAAACATAGTGCTCACTGCTTCTCAGTTTTGAGGGCTGACCTGCCAGATGTTTTGAGCCTGGCCATCACAGCTGCATCTGGCAGCTGTAAGACAACCTCACCCAGCGCTGGCACTTGGTTTGATGTGACCTGCAGTTTGCATTGCCCGTCGCAGGGCAGCTAACATGGCTCAAAGTGGTCCAGCCGCCAGTGAGCGTAAGTCCCACTGCTCAAGGGATTTCAAGACTCAGCACATGCCACATTATCTCACATCTGCTTGGACAAAGCAAGTTATGTGGGGAACCTAGATTTAAGAGATGGAAAAGAGACTCCACTTCATGACAGGAGGAGCTACGGCCTAGAACTTATGGCTTTGCTTTGAAACTTACTGGATTGAGAAAGTGTAGCTTAACAACACAGCTGGTGCATTTTTCAATCATCTGTCTTCAGACAACTGCTCTGACCTCCTCTACTACCAAACCCACACAGCCCGCTTGGAACATTTCAACTGCAAGGACTCCTGACTCCTGTGGTCCATTAGGGTGCAGTGTCAACTTGATCGACTTTGGGATCCACCCAGGGGATCGGTGGGGCACACTTCTGGGTGTCTGGGTGGTCAAGGGGCCGTGACCTTGAATACTATATATGGTCGCTCACTCCTTCCTCTCTGGCACTGTTCCCCTGCAACCATGAATACCCCAGCTTTGCTCTACCACACCTTTCCACCATGATGTTCCTGCCTTGGAGCCAGCTGACCATGGACTGAATCCCCAAAAGCTGTGAACCAAATTAAACTTCTCCTCCTCTGAGTGAGTATCTCGGGGACTGTGTCCAGCAACAGGAAGTTGACTGACACATAGCCCTTGGAAAGATTACCTGTAGCTGATGTGGGGCCGACTGTTACCTATCAAGAGTCCTCTGCAGCAGGTTCTGACCTGCTCAGTGCTATGGCGTGAGACAGAAAAAAACCTAAAGAGACAGAGGAAACCGGGGAGCCAGGATGACCAATGCTGCTCATTCAGCAAAGGCACTGGTCAGTCCAAGGCACTGACTCATTAGTAATCATCGGGATAAAGGCAAGCTACGTGAGAGGATGGGACTATGTGGGTTTCTATGGAAAGTAATGCGGGCCAGGCTTACAAAGGACAAGACAAAGCATTCTCGAATTAGGAACAGAATAGACAAAATGTAGGGTTGTAATTAGAATATTGTCCTTCTAGTTAAAAAGTTTTAGTTGTGGGAAGGAATTTGGGTGCGAGTTACTCTCAGCTTGGCACGTAGGCTTCTGCCAGACCCATTTCTCAGAACAAGCCAATTGTGTGGGGTTAGCTCCTCACAGCCTGCTTTGGGCATGATCAATATTGTGGTCCCCTGCAGTCACCAGCGAGCCAGGGAGAATGTGGGCGTGTCACTTGCCCAGGCCCGAGAGCACCAAACAGCGAGTACCTTACATCTTGCGCTCCTTTGCCCCAGAGATGTCTTGCACAGTATTATTTTTGCAAGCCGTCAGAGGTGGACAGCGTGAAACAAGTCTAAACATTAACTGCAGCAGAAGCACGCGATTAAGGGATTCGTAAAAACGAGCGCCAAGTTTCACCCTGAGCCCCTCAGCACTCCTGGAAAGTCACCTCTGGGCTTCCACGTGATGGGGGTGGGGCTCCCCTGAGGGGCGAGACATTTAAAGGGGATGCAGAACTTTCAGGTGGTTCGAAGGCAGGTGGAGAACAGCGTCTTAGGATGGGGAGGAACTTCAAATAAAACCAAGCAGTCTGTAGGAGGCATCCCATGGCTGCCTGGAGTCATGTATTACAAGGACATATAATTTTATTGAGAAATGCTTATTCAATAAAGTTAGATTGGGCAAAGCAGATACAAAATGTTTTGCACAATCTCACTGAAAACCTTAACAATAGGATTTCACATTTGGTTATTTCTGGACGCAGCTACAAGTTATGGTTCTTCCACCGTGTTTTCCTTATTCTCTGCCATTAAAACTGTGTCCCTTCTTCATCAGAAGGCGGCTGCAAACAGTGCCACATGCTGCTGGGGCATCGTGGCCACCAAAGGAACACTGACTGCCCTGGAGGGTGGGAAGGTGAGGCGGAGTTTCTCGTGACAAGCGGCAGGGTCTCCTCTCCCACAGAGCGAGCATGGTCCGAGCGGCACCTCATTTTCTTTCTGTTCATTGTCAGAGAAACTCCACCCCATGGCCCCAGTAAGGGCAACCACTTTGGGGTCAGGTGTCCTGCAGTCCCCGGTGCAGAGCCACCTTCCACCCCAGGAACCCCACTTTGATGAGATGTGTGACAGGAGACATTTATTACCCAAACTCACAGCACCACTTGAGGGAGGCAGGTATGGAGCCTGTGGGAGTAACCATGACAACTGAACTTGCTTTTCAAATGACTACCTTATCTTTCATTTGGTTTTGTTGTTGTTAGGTTTGGTTTGGTTTTGCAGTGCCAGGGATTGAAGGCAGGGCCTCATGCATGCTAGGCAAACATTGTACCTCTGAGCTACACCCCCAGCCCTTTTCAAAATTTTATTTTGAGATGAGATCTCATTAAATTGCCCAGGCTGGCCTTGAACTGTTGATCCTCCTGCCTTCAGCCTCCAGAGTCGCTGGGATTACAGACCTGGACCTCCAGGCCTGGTTAATCTTTTCATCGCTGTTAGACACCTTTAAAATCTAACCTTGCCCATGAACCTGTGAGCCTCCCTGGAACTCCCGGCGCTAGCTGGTAGCCTGGATGAGAATATCCCCCCAGGGACCCCTGCTCTGGGTCCCTGGCATCGCTGAATGAGAATGAAGGGTCAAGTGGCAGCACGATGGTTAGAATTGAAAAAAGAACCAAGAAGGACAATCAAGCTTTAAAAACATCTCACTCTGTCACCTCCATGAATACTGCAAAAAAAAAAAAAAAAAAAGAAAAAAAAGCAACAACAAAAAATCAAGGGCCAGGGATTTAGCTCAGTGGTTTCACCACCTGCCCTGCAAGCGCAAGGACCGGAGTTCGATCCCCAGTACCAAAAAAAAAAAAAATCGAAACAAAATAAAAGCAACTGAGGAAGCTGGGGTGGAACCCAGGGCCCTGTACCTGCCGGGCACTGTCTCCCTGAGCCACACCCCTCCCTGGGAGTGGATGAACAAGGTGTGAATGAATGGGTGCGCGATTAAGTGGCAGAGACTGGTAATGCTCAGGTGCAGGGAGCCAGGTAAAGGGGCTCTGCTGCTCAGCTCTCAGGGTGCTGGGAAACGGAAGGCACAGAGCAGCCCCAGGCAGGTCCCAGACCCCTGGATTTCAGGACTTCTCAAAGCCCAGGGGGAGCCTGTGCTAATCTGCTATGACAGCCCTGGCTGCCACTGCAACTGGATTGATTATTTGTGTCTGTCTTTATGAAAAATAGGGCTGCCTGTGTTGAGAAGTGACAGCCACGGGAGCTGGAGGGGACACTGGTGACTGCCGAGTGGGGGAAGAGCGCGGTTTGTACACTGTCAGAAAGGATGAGGCCGGTGGCAAAGCAGCTCTTGGAGCCCAGGAAGACAGAGAAGAGCTGGGCATGGTGGCACACACCTATGATCCCAGCACTCTGGAGGCTGAGGCAGGAGGATCACTGCAAGTTGGAGGCCAGGCTGGGCTCCAGAGTGAGTTTGAGGCCAACCTGAGCTACCTAGTAGGACCATGTCTCAAAATACACACAAAAAACATAAAACAAACAAAAAGGATGATGGAAAGGGTGGATGCAGGAGGGGAATCTTCCTCTCCTGGACTACAGCCATGGAGCCCTCCTGCCTTCAGGGCACTAAGCCACCTGCCCTTTGGATCAGCAAGGGGCCTGGGGAGGACTGTGCCATCCCAATCCCCATCTGTCAGCCCTGGGCTGCCCACTGCCTGCCACATGGTCGGGGCCAGCCTCCAAAGAACGTTTGCAGCTCCCCACCATACCCCCTGCTAACCAGCACACGTGCACCCCAGCTGTCCTTTGTTACTGCTGAGCATGGGGCCTGGGTGGGTGGAGCAGTCTGTACAGCCCATGAGCTGAAGGACACGGGGCTGGCTGCGGTTCTGTGCTGCTGTGAACACCTGCCTTCAATGCTCACCCACACGTGTTTGCACTGATCCGAGTCCCCTTTCCTCCAGGATGGTGCCGAGGAAACCTGAAAACCATCCCAGGAAGGGGGAGCCGGAGGAGGTCCCGAGGGAAGGCCTCGCTGGGTGCCGGTAACAGGGACTATCACAGGCCACCCACAGACAAAGTCCTTCCACAGGTCACAGGAGCCACAACTGCCCAGCCCAACCCTGGGGATCCATCCTGTGGCCAAGGAGTACTGGTTCAAAACCACCTGTGTAACCCTGTTTCTTTTGTCTCTCTTTGCCTCCTGAGTGTACTGTAACCTGGCACAGCACACACAGCCCCACTGCTACGAAACCCCCAGTACACTCAAGACGTTCGAAGGCTGTTATTTAGGTTGTGGCACAAGCAGGTGTTGGACCACAGTCATCGGGCCTTTTGCTTTCTAAGAAACTCCCAAACCGACGTCCAGAGTGCCTGTGCCTTTCACCTCCCACCAGCAAAGCCCATCCTTTTGAGTACCTGGGAGTCACCTCTGTGCTTCAGCCAGTGCTGCACGTGTAGCAATGCCACAGTGTGCCTGCCGCGACAGGGTCCGTGACAGCTGGACGGGGACATCCTCTCTGGATACAGGTCACCCCTGTCCACTTTCTAATCAGATTGCTTGGGCGGTTTTCCTTGTTTTTACTGTTATGCTCTTTGTATGATCTGTAGTCCTCTGTTGAATGGAGGCTTTGCAAATACTTCCCAGTCTGGAGATTGTCTTTTCATCGTCTGGTTACCTGAGGGTGTGTGTGTGTGTGTGTGTGTGTGTGTGTGTGTATTCAGTGCTGGGGATGGAACTCAGGTACTCATGCATGCTAAGCTTGTGCTCCTACACCCCAGCCCTCTCTATATCCTCTAACCAGCATTTTCACAGAGAAAACATTCCTATTTTTGATGAAGTCCAATTTTGTCAACTCTTTCTTTTACCAGTTTTCCTTTCGAGCATTCTAAAAATGCTCTATCTAGCTCTAGATCCTGAAGATTTTCTTCTATGTTTTTTTCTAAAAGTTTTATATTTTACTTTTTTTTTTTTCTTTTGGTACCGGGCATTGAACTCGGGACCTTGTGCTTGTGAGGCAGGTGGTGAGGTAAATCTAAATCCTGAGCTAAATCCCCGGCCCTATACTTTACATTTTAATCCAATCTCTTTAAAGTCAACTTGTGTCTCGGTCATGAGGTGGAGGTGGATGGTCAGTTTTTGCCTCCAGAGGTCCAATTACCCTAGCACCTTTTTTTGAGGTGCTGTCCTTCCTTACTGAGGGGCTTTTATGACTCTGTACAAATCAGCTGAGACATGCAGGGCCTGGACTCTGATCCCAGTCACTGAAAATAAGAAGCCATGTGGGCGTATTCATAGAGGTCTATGTCTGGACTCTCTGCTGTACTCCACTGGCCTGTGTCACCCTCCACCAGTATCACAGCCTTAATTATTCCAACTCTACAAGAAGACTAGACATCAGATAGCCTAAGGCAGCTGCAGTGATCCACAGAATTGGGAAGTTGAGGCGGGAGGACTGCCAAGTCCCACCTGAGAAATTTAGCAAAACCCTATCTCAAAATGAAAACATAGAAGAGCTGGGGACATAGCTCATTGCAAAGCCCCTGGGTTCAATCTCCAATACTGGAAAAAGTAAATCAAGTAGCTTAATTCCTCCCACTTTATTTTTTTGTTTAGCTATTTGTCATCTACCTTCTTTATCTTTTCATATAAATTTTAGAATTATCTTATTCCTATCTACAAAATTTTGCTGAGATTATCTTAGAAATTGATAAACACATATTTTAATTTGGGAAAAATCAGCATTTTTACCATGTCAAATCTTCTAATCCATGAACATAGTATGTCTCTGCATTTATTTAAATACTTGGTTTTTGTTGGTGTTTTCTAGTTTTCAGCATATAAGTATTGCTTTGTTAATTTATATTAAGTATCTCTTTCTTTTCAGGGACTGTAAACATTTTTGCACATTTAACTTCAATGTCCACATGTTCACTGCTAGTCTCTCAAAATATGGTTGATTTTTATGTGTTTATCTTGTATCCCATGACCTTGTTGAACTAACTTGTGTTCTGGGAGGAGTGAGATTTTTGGGTTTTGTTTTATATTTTGGAGGGATTTTCTATGTGGATGATCATGTCATTGGGAAATAAGGACAGTTATATTTTTTCTGATGTGCATGTGTGTGTGCAAATTTTTAACAGGGTCTTTCTGTGTTGTCCACGTTCCCCAGCCTGGTGTTGACCCCACAACCTCCTGCCTCTGTCTCCTGAGTGGGTGGGTCTACAGCTGTGTGCCACCACATCTAGTACATGTATGCCCTTTATTTCCTTTTCCTGCCTTCTTGTACTGGCTAGAGCTTCTAGTAGTATGTTGAATAAAAGTGGTAAGAGTAGAATTAAAGTATTTGCCTTGTTTTTGATCTTTGGAAGCAAATATTCAGTCTTTTAGTGTTTTGGAGGTTTTTGTTCTGCAGATATTCTTTATCAATTTAAAGAATTTCCCTTCACTTTTCTGAGAAATTTTTTTCATGAACAGGTGTTACATTTTGTCAAATGCTTGTTCTGCATCAACTGATATGACCACAGATTTTTTTTTTTTTTCTTGCTTAGCCTGTTAAAGCGATGGGTTAGATCTGTGGGTTTTGAATAAGAATAGATCTGCTTCCCAGGATAAATCCTGCTTGATCACAATGGTTCACTCTTTTTATGTGTTTCTGGATTCTATTTTCCAGTAGTCTGTTAAGGGTTTTTGCATCTACATTAATAAGGGATATTAATCTGTAGTTTTCCCCTTTGTATCCATTTTTCTGTTTTTAGTAATAGAGTAATATAAGCTTCCTAAAATTGAGACACACACTCTCTCCTTGTTTCCTGCAAGAGATTGTGTAGAATTGGTGTTTATCTTTTTTCCTCCAAGTACTGGGGATTATACCCATGGCTTTCACACTGAGCTACATCCCCAGCCCTTTTTTAAATTTCCTATTTTGAGATAAGGTCTCACCACGTTGTCCAAACTGGGCTCGAACTTGCAAGCCTACTGCCTTATCCTCCCACCTCAGCCTTCCCAGTTGCTGGGATTACAGGTGTGTGCCACCACACCTGGTTTAATGGCGGCAATACTTCTCCACTAAAACCATCTGGGGGTAGGAATTTATTTGAAGGAGGCACATTTTAATCATTAATTTTATTTCCTTAGTAGTTCTACAGCTATTCAGATGAGCTGGCTCATACATTTGTGCTTTTTCAAATAATTGGCTCATTCATCTGAGTTGTAAAACTCATTCACGTGGGACTGTTTGAGTGCCCCCTTGGTCCCTTCTGGGTGACTGTGGCTCTGTAGAGACAGTTCTGTCGCTCCTGACCCTGGTAACCCATGTCTTCTCTGTCCGCCTTGCAAGAGGTTTATCTTCTCAATGAGCCAACTCTGTTTCATTGATTTCCTGCCTTGTCTGTTTTCCGTTTCACAATTTCTTCTCTCACCTTTCTTATTTCTTTCTTTTGGCTGTTAGGGTTCACTTTGTTCTTTTTTGTTGACGTTGGAGCTTAGATTATTGACTCGACTCGGGCTTCTTCCTCTCTCCAAACACAAGCTTTTAGTGATTTGAATTTCCTTCGCTACTCTGCTTTAGCAGTGCCTTGCCCTACAGATACATTTTATATGTTGTGTTTTCATTTCACTCAATTCAATTTCCTTTGAGACTTCCTCTTTGACTCCTGGATAATTTAAAACTAAATTAGTGGCTGAGGGCAGTGGTGTGTGACTGTAATTCCAGCTACTCTGGAGATGGAGGCAAAAGAGTCGAAAGTTCGAGGCCAGCCTGGACAACTCAGCGAGACCTTTCCTCAAAATAAATAAAAACTGTAGCTCAGTGGCACACTACTTGCCTAAAATGTGTGAGTCTGGGGGTTCAACCACCAGTACCGCAAGAGCCAAAAAGAAAATAGGTTATATAGGCCCCAGTGGTTTGAAGATTTCCCTGTCCTCTTTCCATTTTCTTTGGCATCTAGTGTGGTTCCCGTGTGGTCCAAGAACACACGTGTGTGTGTGTGTGTGTGTGTGTGTGTGTGTGTGTGTGAGTTCTGTTAGGTTTGCTGAGGCTCGTCTTTCAGCTCAAGATGCCATCCGCGTTGGTCCATGCTCTGGATGATGAGAAGGGGCTGGGCCTGCTGCAGCCAAGTGCAGGGCCCCGGGAAGGCTTCGAGGGTTGTGCAGTAGCAGTGGCACTGAGTTCCACATCCTGCTTTTCTCTGGCCACAGTGGCTTCAGTCCCTCACAGAGGCCCCAGCTCCTGCTGGACTGTCCCCTCCATGCTGCCCTTGCCAGCCTCTGGGAAGCCACTGCTGTCGCCACCTCATGCTGGGACCCTGGTTTCTGTGCCCCCACCCACGGCTCTGTGAGTGGTGTCAGCAGCAACCTCGCCTCCCTGACCCACTGCTCTGTGCCATCTGTGTCCTGCTGAGGTCTCATATGAGGACACCTCCAGGCCAGATGAGTCCAACGCTCAGGGGGCTGAGGCAGGAGGGTCAGCCTGAGCTACATGGCAAGTTTGAGAGCAGCCTGCAACATAGTGAGACGGACAGAAGGAACGAGAGGAAGAAAGGGAGAAAGGAGAGGCGTGACTCCTCAACATTTGTCAGAGTAAGGAGACTACTCTAGCTCCGGAAAACTGGGGAGGCCCAGCTCCAGGAGGCAGGGCTCAGCAGGGGGAGACTGGGCCTGCCTTAGTCGCTTTCCTGTTGCTGGGACACAAGGCTAACACCCACAGCTTAGAGGAGGAGAGGGTTAATTTGGCTTGTGTTCTAAGGGGATTCAGTCCATGGTCTGCTGGCTACAGGACAGGAACATCATGGTGGCAGGGCATGGCAGAGCAAAGCTTCTCACTTCGTGGTGGCCCGGAAGCAGAGCAGGGAGCAGCACCAGAGAGGAAGGGTCGAGGTGCCGGGTACAGACCCAAGGCCACGACTCCATAACCCACCAGATGCTCCCAGAAGTGTGTTTTACCGATCTCCCCAGGTTGACTCCAATACAGAACAGGCAACTGGGGACCCAGAGCTACAGACAGGGCGGGGACGAAAAGTCTGAGAGAGGAAACGGGGGGCAGGGGACTCTGGCCGAAGCCACCTAGCAGGGTTCTTGCTAAAGGCAGGCTGGGGAGACCAGACGTCCCTGGGGGATGACGGGTGAGAAGGAACCACTCAGGTATCCCAAGTGACAGCAGGGTGGGGCTTTCTTGCTAAATCTCCTTGGCAGAGCTCTTGCTGAAACTATATTTTAGGAGATGTCCACAGATGGGCCCGGGAGAGGGGTCAGAACCTGAGAGAAATGGGCTGAGCAGAGGACCTGTCACAGGCCACAGAGGAAGAGGAGGCCACTGTTGGACCTTGTTCCCAGATTCGATTAGTGACGATCCCTTGAAGCACGACACAGTCATGAGTACTCACTGGAGAACTTTATTTTCTGGCCGGGACCCATGTGCACTCCAACCAAGCCGGAGGACAAAAGGCCCCAACTGAAATGAGGACTGCATATTTAAAGGGAAAAACTACAGAAAAAGTCCCTCCTCCCATTCCCCCGGGTAACGCTGTGTTGCAGATCACCTGAAGCACAGTTTGCTTGTTTTACCTTGAAGTTATATGCATCGGTTAGGGGTGGGGTTTTCTCCCAGGAGACAGAGTGCAGCTGGAAGTCACATATTTGCAAAATGGAGGACAATGTTCTCAACATGGCGCTGGTATTGCTAAGCTGCTGAGTTGGGTCTCACAGCCACCAAACAGATGGACCAGAAAGGCTTGGCCAAGTGCTGAGCAGTTCTGCGGGGCCACCTGGTTGTCCACTACTATGAGCTGAGGGCCACACAAGGGTCCTTGCACCCACTTGCAAACCCCAAGGCTCCACGGCTGCTGACAAGGAAAACTGTGGACCGTGCTGCAGACAGAGCCCTGTGGCAACAGGTGAGCCAGGCAGGCAGCGGAGCCAGCGGGTGCTCTGGGACCTCCACAAGCAAAGGGCACGCTGCGACACGGGCATCAGACCCCTGTCCCCAGGATGCGCAGAGGCTGGGATTCTCAGGGAGAGGAAAGACAAGGCCATCCTGGAGCCCCGGGAGGGAGAGGGCTGGCTCCCCAGGACCCGGCAAGGTGCTGCCCAGAAGAAGGGCAGGGCTGCTGGTGGGGCCAGGGCCAGGTCAGCCACGGCACCAGGCAGAGTCTGAGGCAGTCGGGCTCCGGGGAGAGTGGGGAGGGTCCCGGCGCAAAGCGGGACACCAGCCGAAGAGGGTCCCACACTGCAGCCCCTCAGGCTGGAGGGACAGACGCCTGTGCTCACCGAGGTGACCGTGACGACCACAGCCCAGCCAGCCCACTCCTGCCTGGTGTCTCCCAGGAGGCCGCACAGGTGGGGCCTGCTGGTCCCAGTCTGTGGAGGAAGAGGGGTGGGGGAACATTCGGAGCTTTCCTCGTATATCTGAAGCTCTGTTGTTAGGAACACATGCGTTTAGGAATTTAGGACTGCCAAAAGACAAAATTACAACAAATTTAGCATAAAATAGCCAGGCATGGTGGTGCACACCTATAATCCCAGCACTCGGGAGGCTGGGCCACAGAGCAAGATTCTGCAGCCTCCCAAATTAGCATAAAGATCTAATTGGGTTTTTTTTCTTTTGTTTCTTTTGCTTTTGTGCCAGGGCCTTGTGCATGCTAAGCACACACTGTATCACTGAGCTACACCTTCAGCTCTGATCAGTTTTTATTTGTGAACTGGGAAGCAACTCATTCTATATAAAATAAGATGAGGTTCCACTGAGCTAAGCAGAGGAGGTGGCTTTGTGGGGTTTCTTGTTTTTGTTTTATTTCATTTTGTTTTGTCTTGTTCTGTTTGTTTGCTTAGTTGGTTTTTGTTTTTTTGAGACAGGGTACCATATAGATTTAAAAAAACAGCATCTAGAAACCATGATAGAAGATGTCATTTTCTGTTGTTGTTGTTTTTTGTTTTTGTTTTTTGTACCGGGGATCAAACTCAGGACCTTGCGCTTGCGAGGCAGGCACTAGAAGATGTCATTTTCTTAAATAATTTTTTGAAAACCCAATTAAAATATTAGATGTATTTATTTTGACTCATGGACAAAATAGTATAAGGAGTACACTGTGAACCAGACAGAGCTAAAGAGAGAATTGATACACTGGAAACTGGTCTGTTGCACAAGGAGATGAAGGTTTAAAAACGCTAAAGAATGCTTTCGATAAGAGGGATAGAACAGGAAGTGCTTGCTTCTGGTTTTTTTGTTTTGTTTTTTGGTACCGGGGATCGAACTTGGGACCTTGCGCTTAGGAGGCAGGTGTCGGAAACACTGAGCTAAATCCCTGGCCCTTGTTTTTGTTTTTGAGTTGAGACAGGGTCTCGCTATGCAGCCCAGCCTGGCCTCGAACTTGTGGTGATCCTCCTGCCTCAGCCTCCCAAGTCCTGGGCTACAGAATAAGAAACTCTCACATAGAACTATGAAAGGGAGATAAAATGGAAAAGACAATATTGAGAGATAAGCAACATTCCCAGGTGTTTATTTAGGAAGAAAACAAACCAAAACTGCCCAATGGTTAGATTTTGTGTTTGGCTGCTAGTGATAAAAAATCGAAACAAGAGTCGCTTAAAGATGATTCAGACTTATTTTCCTCACATTAAGAAGTCTGAAGATGGGCAGAGGCGGGAGAAGGGCTAAGTGAGTCTGTGGCTGTTCTCTCAGCTCCTGGAAGCCTGGGGTCGTCCACCTGAGTCACCGAGGAGGACCTGCTCTTAACCCGGCCTGACCCAGCGTCACCTGACTCCAACTCCCAGTGCGTCCCCAGTCATGCACACGGCAGACAAGCAAGGTTATCCCGCAAACCTGCTGGGATGGCAGTGTGCTCAGCCACAGGAGAGCTGATTCCTGCCGCGCCCACAGTCCTGTCATTGGCTTCCTGGGACGCGCGGTACACGGCACATGCTAGCTAGGGCCTACTGGTAATACAGTTTCGGGCTGGGAGATGTCATCTTTAATTCTGTGTCTGAGCTCCCTGTTCACCAGAGACCCAAGTCCTCCTGTGTTTCTGCTTCTCCATCCATAAATGCAGGGGTCCCAGGTGAGGAAGGCACGAGTGATCTGGGCTGTCACAGCAACAGTCAGGACTGTCACCGCTGGCAGGCAGAGCTTCCAGACCAGTCACCAGGACACCAGGCTGCATTCCTGCGAATCTGACTAAAGGGAACAGGTGGCTTCCTGGCAGGTCAGCATGGATAATGGTGGCTTCCTGGCTGGTTCCCTGACTTGTCACCATAGACAACGCTTGGCTTCCTGGCAGGTCACCATGGATGTTTCTCTGGTTGTCACCATGAATAACTGTCAGTTCCCTTGTTGACCACTGACCAGCCAGAGAACCAACCATTACCCACAACTACTTACCCACTCTCATTTGCCAACGCACCACCTTACTTATCCAACTGCTGACCTGGACCTCATAACAAACTCTCTGTGTACAGCATCCAGTCTGGACCTCTTGATGCTGAGCCTTACAGAGCATCCAGGAGGCTTTTATAAGTGAAGGACTTTGCAGAGAAACAGAGAGCTCTCTCTGGGGTGTATGCTGCAAGTATTTTCTGCTCTCTTGGTTTAGTCTTAATTTTATGATGTTTCCTATCATGCAACTTTATTTGTACAAAATCCAGTTTACCAATCCTTTTTCTTAATGCCCCTGCATTTTGAGTTATACCCTTGCCTAAAACAGGAAATCGTCTGTATCTTCTGCTAGTACTGGTATGGTTGCACTTTTCACCACCTGATCTAACTGGATTTCATTCTTGCACATGGAAAGAGATGCGGATCTAATTTCATCTTCTTCCAAATGGCAGTCCAGCTGTCTCAGCACCATTTTTTAGAAGATGAATCTCTGCCTGGTGACCTGACACCTCTGCCACTTGCGGAGTTTCCACACACGCTTGGGACTGTCTTGGATTCTCTTTTCTACACCACTGGCCTATTTATTCATGCTTATACAACAGTGTTAACTATCGAGGTTTGATGGTGGATGTTAGTGCTATGAGGACTGGTTCCTCTTTACGCTTTTCTGTTTACCTGGTTATTTTGGGTTTGTTTGGGCTTTTTTTTTTTGAGGCAGGGTCTCACTATGTGGCCCTGAACTCATAGGCTTGACCAATCCTCCTGCTTCAGCCTGCCAAGTAACTGGACTTCAGGCACTCATTTTCTGGCTATTTTGTATCCTTGTACATTTTGTATCTATCTGTCTATCTATCTATCTATCTATCTATCTATCTATCTATAGTATCTCTACATTTTATATACATACATTTTGTATCTATATACATTTCAGAATCAACTTGCCTAACTCCATAAAATAACTTGATTAGAGACTGCTTTGTATGCGTATAAAGGCATTTGGGGAGAACTGACATGTTTGTTTAGCTCTCCTATCAAGACTGAGAGATGTCTCTCCATGTGTCCAACTCGATTTTTGTGTCTTTAGAGACATTTAAAATTTCACTGTGGAGGTCTGCACATTTCTTATTAAACATGTTCCTAAGCACTCTCCTCTGCTGCTATTGCAAATGGGCTTTTCCTCTCTGACATCTTCTGTTATTGTTCACATACAGGAAGCCTGGCTTTTGTCTCGATTTTATCTCCACCACTGCACTGAGTTGGTGTCATCATGGCTCTCCAGGGTGTCCACACTGGTCACTGTCACATCCTCTGAGAACAGAGTTCTCCTTCCTCATTGTGGCTTTTGCCCTGTCTGTCTCAGTGAGGACCCTGGCCGGTGCCAAAGAGGTGAGGCCTCGCCCTAACCTTAGAAGAAATGCAGCCAGTCTCTTCATAAAGTGAGGCACTGGCTCGGGACACGGGATGTACACATTCTACCACATCAAGAGTCTATCCTAGGGCCGGGGATTTAGCTCAGTGATTCCACCACCTGCCTCACAAGAGCAAGGTCTCGAGTTCGATCCCTGGCACCAAAAAAAAAAAAAAGGGTATATCCTCAGCTGGGCATGGTGCTGCACACCTATAATCCCAGCACTCTCGGGAGGCTGAGGTGGGAGGATCACCATGAGTTTGAGGCCAGCCTGGGCTACATAGTGAGTTCAAGGCCAGCCTGAACTACAAAGTGAGACCCTGTTCCAAAAAACAAAAAAACATTTTAAAAAAAGAGTGTATCGTACAAGTGGCTAAGAATAAGCAGACTCTCTCAGACTTTCTTCTCTGGGGATGGCTGTGTGGATATCTGAATTCTTAATTTTGTTACAGTTCAAAGCAAGTTCCACACTCAGGGACCAAAGCTCCAAGGGAACCTAGATGCGTAGGGTTCCAGAGCTGGACTCCGTTGGCTGGACTCACTGGGCACAGAGCAGGGTGCGGGCCGCCCACTACCTCCACTGTTGGGGTCAGAGGAAGAAAGTGCCAGGCCCGAGCCCAGTGATACTGTGATCTTAAGAACAGCTGCGCTTGGGCCGGGGATTTAGCTCAGTGGTTTCGCCCCCTGCTGCGCAAGCACAAGGACCTACGTTTGATACCAAAAAAAAAAAAAAAAAAAAGAACAGGCGTGCTGGGGTGGTGGTGCACACCTGTGATCCCAGCACCCAGGAGGCTGAGGCAGGACAATCGCTATGAGTTTGAGGCCAGCCTGGGCTACACAGCCAGACCCTGACTCAAAAAACAACAAAAGACCAGGCCAGCATCAGTCTCATCCACCTCAGGGAACTGCCCACACATGCCAAGGTCATGTGGAACAGGAATGGCCACGTGTGATGCTGTCTTCCAGATACGTCCCTCTGCCTGGTGACCAGCAGCCAGTGTGCAGAACCCTGCAGACAGCTTTATTATTTGAGTTGTTTCATTTCTTTGCCATGGAATTGGAACCAGTGAAACCTAATACCAAATGTAGGGCCTGCAATTTTCTGCTTCAGAAATTGGCAAAGCTTATCACTAAGAATCCTCAAGGGCCACTCTGCTTCCATTTCATGGGGACAGACAGGCTTGAAAGAGTTTTAAAACCTAACTCGGTGGCTTTCGACAGGGAAATCTGTCTTCCCATTCCTTCACCTCCCATCGCCCCTGCCAAGGCCCGGCCAGGATCTCCTGGTCTGACCCCCAGGGGCCCAGGGGCCTGTCCCTTCCACGAAAGACACCGTGAAGGCAGCCCGAGGGAGGCAGCCTTGCAAAACATGACACTGAGAAGCTATAAACAAAAATGGGATGGGGAAGGAGATGTAAAGAGAGTGAAGCTGTGTTCTGGGAGGCGCCAGCTCCCCAGTTCAAGGCCAGCCTGGGGTGCATAGTGAGGTCCTGTCTCAAAAAAACAAATCTATCTGGGGATTTAGCTCAGTGGTTCCACCGCCTGCCTTGTAAGTGCAAGGTCCTGAGTTCAATCCCGGTACCAAAAAAACAAATCTATCAATCACAAAAAATAAACAGTGCACATAAAAACTAAACGGCAGCCCCAGTTCTTCTTGTGTGTTCAGAGCCAACACACACAGAGCACACACTCTTCCAATGAACACACGGCAACCACTGTGCCGGATAGCGTGAAACAAGCCCCACCAGCGTAGAAGGAATGGGGTCAACAGGTGTAGTCGGAGACCGAAGTGCAGGCAAAACCAGAAGCAGCTCACAGAAGTCTGAGGAAAAACCCACACGAGATGTTAGCCACACCTCAACAAACTCCCGGATCAAAGAAGCCGCAAGGGAAACCAGACGGGAGCTGGTGATTCATACAGGACACGGGCAAGCAGAAGAGGAACCAGGAAGCCGGCTCGCAGGCTGACTGCTTGGCAGGCTGCTTGAGTGTCCTCATGACCTTGAAGCTGGCTCCGCCCAAGGTCGGAAATCCACACAGGGGTGACTGGCAGAGATGAAGTTCAGGTGCAGATGCTACTGCTCCACACCAGTCCCTAACTCCCAGTTCGTGCTTTTGCGATAACGTGCACGTTACTCAAGCTTCGGACCTCCCGAGCTGCCACGGAACATCACAATCTGATTCCACGTTCTGCATCATTCCAGGGCCGAGCTCACCAGGGACACACATGCACCCCAGAGGCCAGCAACTCCTCCTCCGTACGGTCGGGTCGGCCCTCCGCATCCACAGGCTCTGCGTTCAGATTCAGCCGACGTGGTTGGGAATTATTCAGGGGGCAAAGAATCTTGCCTGTAAGAGTCTTCTCCCTTCACCACTGTTCCCTAAGTGATAGTGTGACAGTGACTTGTGCAGCATTTACTGTATGAGCCATCACCAGTCATCTTGAGGGTTTAAAGCACACACAGAACGTGCGGAGGTGAGACACAAAGAAGCTGGTTTGGAGGGCCTTGGCCGAAATCTCCCCGGACACCAATGGACAGCTGCACAGCGATGCCAACACACGTCCCGTGACAGGTACTGGTGTTCACGACTGTGATGGCCTGGATCTGGGGCTGCCCAAAGCCCCGTGTGTCTGGAAGGTGACTGATCACAAGGGCATGTCACTCACTTCACAGGACGTTAGGAGTCAGCAGCCGAGTGTGCTGTGAGTTGGGGCCTGCTGCAGAGGCGGCCACTGGGGGCGTCACCCAAGGGCAGCTGTCCCCCAGGCCAGACCCTCCTCCATGCTGTCTGCTTGTGAGCTGCCCATGGGCCGTACTTCTGAAACCGTGAGCCAAGTAGACTGCTCTTCCTGTAAGCTGTCGAGTATCATGTCCCAGCAACGGGACAGCTGATGACAGCCTGGTCCTGCTGGCTGAACCTGGGAACTATCCCGATGCCCTCTGACAGGACTTAGTGCGACTTCCCCTCGATGGAAGTTAGGGCAGCACCAGAGGGAACGCACCACAGCCCAGCACCGAGCGGGCCTCACAGAGGGCTGAGCAATGGAAGCCAGCACACCAGAGGTGAGCAGGTCGGGGAAGGCCAGGCGGCCATCAGCCTTGGAGGGGACCCAGGGAGGTCCTCAGCTCGCGGTGTTACACACACATCCCATGTGTGCTGGCAAACTACACACTGCAGTACAAAGGAAAAGTGAAGAGGCTCCAGGAACTAAGCATGATAGCCAGACTTCTTTTAATCAGTAAGAGGTAAAACAAAACCCAAGGAATGTCCCAAAAAGGAAAATAAAAGGGAACAGAAAGTAGGCATTTAGCTAAGATGGATAAAATCTACGCGCATAACCAGGCAGAAGCTTCCTGGGCTTCCTGGGAGAGGTGAGAGGCCGACAGAGACTGGTGAACAGGACACTGTTCCGTCCGGGTCTGCAGTGCAGCAACACCGGGTCAGAGCGAAGGGACTGGGGTGCTGCATCAGAGACGGGGCCAAGAGCTACAAACCCTTGAAACACAGACAGGCCACATTCACGTCAACCTACTGTAGATGAAATTCCTGGGACACCAGGGCCGCAGGCAGGAACAAAGCCCACTCTCAGCTCCAGCACTAGGGTCCTGCAGGATGCTGAGGGGCAGGAAGCCAGGCCTGGCCCTGCGGCCGCTGAGGCTGGAGCACAGAGGGAAGGCTGAGGCGTGAGGTGCTGGTGCCACTGTGGTCCCCGGGTCCCAACCTCCCCTCTGGGGACGCAGTGACTCCCCTGCACGGCTGTGTAGCTGTGGCTCAGAGCCTCCCAGCTGGACACCACGAGGAGCGCCCTGTGTTGGGCCCCGGGGCCACAGCGGCGCCTCCTGGTCCAAACTGAGGGCCCCAAGGTGGCCTGGGCTGAGGGCCAGGTCTCAGAGCCATGCACTGGGCCTGGCCAAGCAAACACAAGACAAAGGACCAAGGCGGAGGCCCAGGGTCCAAGGGGCACGAGAACAGCCTTTTCTAAAAAAAGTAACCACTCAATTTTTTTTCTTTTGAGGCAGGGTCTCACTGCATAGTTCAGGCTGGCCTCAAACCTGCAGTGATCCTCCTGCTTCAGCCTCCTGAGTAAAAATATGTAATTTAAAAGGGATCTCAAGAAGGGCCAGTATGAAGGGCATACACTGAATACTATGGGTCCGGCAGCCTCTGGGTTTGTCACCCTGCTCCTGCGGTCCTAGCACAGAGCAGAGCAGCTGTGCCCCAGGAGTGTACGGTATTCCCGGACCCTAAGGGCTGAACATGACTTTCCCATCGTGAAACATTACTTTTCCTTTTGTTTTTTTTGTTTTGGGTACTGGAGATCGAACTCGGGACCTTGCACTTGCACGGCAGGGCAACGGAAATCCCCAGCTACTTTTCCTTTTGTTTTTAAAACCCCAAAATCGTTCCTGGCTCACATAGGGAGCAGGGAGGATCTGGCCCGCAGCTCCAGCTTGCAGCTCCAAGCATGTGTGCTGTGTGTGGGGCCAGGCACCCAGCAGGCCACCCCCGCACCACCTCCCCAGCCCTCAGAGCCCCACACTGAGTCAAGACACCGACAGACCAGGCCTGGATTTCTCCTAAAGCCAAGGATGGCTGATGACTGAGGACAGTACTGTGCAGGTGCGCATGGGGTGAGTGAACCCAGTTCCCGGTCCAGAGGGCGGGGCCCCTCCACCCTGATGGTGTTGGCAAATGAGGCACTTAGGAACGAGGCGCAGCAGCTGCAGCCATGATGTCACTGACACAGGACTGTGCAGCGCCGAGACAGGAACAGCCGGCAAAACTTGGCTCTGGGAATCACCAGCGGCAGCCACGCTCTGCCCACAGCGTATGTGCCAAGGAGCTGGAGACAGGATCCCGGCTGCATCTGCACTCCGAGAAGGGAACGCTCCCTGCCCTGCGGTGTGCATGGAGCAAAGTCAGACCTGGAAAGCTGAGAGCAGCATCACCAACCATGCCCACCGAGAAGCGAGGCCCAGGCCCCACAGCAAAGGCCCCCCCCTGCACAGGCACCCTCCCAGGCCCCGGAGGTGAACAGAACGCTTCTGCGTGGCCCAGACGCAGCCGGTCACAATGTAGCCAGTCGCCATGAGCGGCTACTGAGCACGGGAACCATGTGGAGCCACAGAGCGACGGATCAGCTGCGCTCCAGATTGGTGGCTGCAGGGTGAGTGGCTGCCCCCGCAGACACACACAGCGCTGCCCCAGGAGGCAACGTAACGGCCTAAACACGTGGTGGAGCCTGCAGGTTTCCGCAGAGGAAGCTGCATCTGGCGAGGATGGTGGGCACGGACAGCAGGGGGGCGTGGGGGAAACAGCCAGTGGGGTGAGCACCAGCACCCCAACGTGAAGGAAAGTGCTCAGGGCCCCTGCCCACCGGAAGGGCCGACACAGGCAAAGGCCTGCTCAGGCCCCAGAGTCAGACACCAGGGCTGAGCTGATGGGGCCTCAGGCTGCCCTCTCCCCAAGAGATGCTGGCCAGCAGGGACAAGGAAAGCCAAGAGCTGCCCCTAGGGCGAAGGTCAGCACCCCAAGGCTGCCCGCCCGGCCCGCGTCTTTTTGTTCTGTCCCCGGCCCCCCGGTGGAGGGCTCTGCCAGCGCTTCCTCTCCTGCTGCTGCTGCAGCCGCTCCTCCTTCCTCTTCAGGTAGGAGCTCATGTTGTCGAAGGTGGCCTTGTAGAGACCCCGGAAGCCGTCCTCCACAGTGCCAGAGCCTGCAATGGGGACAAGAACAGGTGCCAGGCAGGACAGCGACGTTAGAGCCCAGACTCCGAACTCCCAAGAGGCCCTCCCAGGATGGGGCGGGAGCGCGGTGACAGCCCAGCATCCCACATGGACTCAGAAGGGACCCCAGGGACACTCCTGTGACACTGGCTGGCCCCAGACCTGTGATCAGACTGTGGCCAAAGGGCAGGGGCGGGAGTGGGAAACCCAAGAACAAAGGAGTGGCTGCCACCTGTGGGCACCCTGCGTGCTCTCAGAGCCCACCTGTTGGGGATCCTGCACCAGGCGGGAGAACCTGAATTCTCCCCACCAGCCAGGGCAGGGAGGACTGCCCCAGGACAGCAGAGCTGTGCCCAGACTCCGACCACAGAATGGCGGGCTGGTCACGTGCAGCAGCAGTTGGTGACAGCTGCGGGCCTTACGGTCAGCCCGAGGGGCAAGCGCTAGGCACAGCCCAGAGACAGCCTCGGCCGGTCACAGAACTGTCCTGGTCCCCACCGCTGTCCCCGCAGCTCGGCCACTTCCCGGGCTGGCCACGTGGCAGCAGCCCTCCTCCTGCCTTCCCACACTGCACACGGGCACTTCATCTTTGGGTGTCTTGGAATCGGGGGCTGGTGCTGGGCATCGAGAGCTGCACCTGGGGTCCGGTGCGGCCACTCGGCCACCGTGAAGGGGCTGCAGCTGGTGCTGCACCCTCCGCACCTCTCAGAGGACACCCAACCGCCCTGGCCGGGAGCTTGGAAACCAAGCGTAAGTTCAAATCCTCGTGACTCCAGGAGCCCCAGCTTCTAACAGCAGTAGAGCCTGGCTTCCCGAGATCTCTTCCTAGTGGCAACGTCTTTACCTCAAGGGATGCCTGGCTGATGCCCTGTGGCCATCACCACCTCAGTCTCTGCCAGCAGGGCGTGAGGGGACAGACCCTGCAGCTGCCTGGTGAGCGTCTGTGGCCCTGACCGGTGGGCTGATGGGAGGGCTTGCTGCATCCTGTCCACAACACTGTCGGGCCACCTCACGGGCAGCCACCCCGGCCAGGCGACCAGGCCTCGACCTGGCTGAGTGACCCGAGGCCCCGTCCCCACCCTCAGGGCCACAGAGCCCCTTCCCTTACGTGACGCTTCCCACTGAAGTCCCTGCCTGTGGTCCGCTTGGTCCCCAGGCCTCACAAGCGCCCGGGGCTCCCATCTCACCTTCCAACATGGCCCAGCTCCCTCGGAGATGGCCGCAGAGCCTCTGGGACACAGCGCTGTCAGGAACAGGCTGGAGGTGACGAGGGAAGCTGGATCAGAGGCAGCAGACTCCAGAAGTGCCTGCCTCCAAGGCCTCTCCACCCAGAGGAAGACCCGAGGGTTTGGGGGCACCAAGGCGCACGGCAGGGGACTCTCGTAAGGGACTCAAGTCCATATGCTTGCCCGACCCACTGTGACCCCATGAGACAGGCAGAGACATTCCCACGTCAGTGGGGTTCTCGTGCTCCCAGAGCCCCTCCAGGCCCCAGGCACACGGCCAAGCCACTGAGCCTGTCCGCGTGAAGGGCACACCCCTGCCCCACACAGTGCCGCCTCACCGTGCAGACTGTGGGGCAGACGGGGCGTCCCAGGAAGGACCACTGAAGGAGCAGTGCAGGGACAGGTCGGCCCCAGCTCTCTCCACGCCGGCCACCGCCCCTGGGTCAGAGCCCTGGGAGCAGACGCCTTCAGGCTGAAGGGGGTTCAGGGAGCAAGAACACCTCAGCTGCCACCCCAAGCCCAGGCCCAGGACGGCAGGCCTCTGCCTGCCTCACCTGCCACTGTCCGCCCGTGGGCCTCCAGAGCACCAGGGGGGCCTCACGACAGTCCTGCAGGACCCACAGCCCCTGCGCCTCCTCAAACGCGATGTCCCACACTCGCTTCGGGAACCTCAGCTGCTGTCTGAACGCCAGCTGCCGTTGGCAGACAATGAACTGGAACACGAAGACCACCGGAAGGCTTCCCAGGAGAGAGAGGACGATCACCACAGCGACGGAGCCCGCGGGAGGACGGCACAGCCCTCAGGCAGCCCCAACCCTGCCCTCCCGGGGAGGCACTGGGCGTGATCACCACAGAAGGCCGGGTTGCACAGGACCCACAGCGCCCCAGCCCAGGCTCACCAGTCACACAGAAGTGCCACACAGCTCTCCTGGGCCCAGAACACGATCCGGGACACGGCAAACCTCTGCAGGGAAACGCAGCTGCTCGCTGGCACTGCCTGTGCCCGTCACAGAGAGCAGGTGGCCCACAGGCGATCAGCGAGCAGGGCAGGGGAGGGGGACAGTGGCTGTCACCCCACCCCACCACACTGAGGCAGAGAGCAGAGCCTGTGACCCCAGCCACCCTCCAGGGCCTGGCAGTGCCTCAAAAGGCAGGGCAGGTGGAGCACATGGGACACAGAGGGGCACGCAGGGATGATGACGCCAGACACGGCTGCGCTGTTTCAAAGGAAGGAAGCCCTTGGCGGTCCCGTGCCTCAAAGCATGGAAGGAGAGGCCCAGCACTTGCTGTATTCCCTGCCGGCCTGCAGAGGAAAGGATGCAGGCCACGGGACACAGCAGGCTGGGTGGCCCTGTCCCCGCCTGCTGACAAAGCCCATGCCTGGGTTTTGTTGGCTGCTAAACAAACACCATCATTTTTCCCGCTTCCAAGTGGAATTCGAGGCCTTTCTGTAAACTAGATGTGGAAATGCAAATAAGGCCAGGTATAAATTACTTCCAGCCTGTGTTACCAGGCACCTTCTGAACATGAGAACTGTGCACTTTTCTCCCAAGCTAGACATCTACACTGACAGCCAAGAAGTGTTTCGGATGGCTATATAGTTTCCCCACACCCAAGCACCCAGAGAGGCACCCAGAGAGGCGTCCTTCGAGCCCCGGGGCCCGAGCAGTGTGTGGCTACCTTGTGGCCCCAGGGCTCCGCTGGCTCCTGCAGACTGGCCAGGTCACAGCATTGCAGCTGGCGGCCGCTGGGGTAGTCCCAGAGCCTCAGGGTGCAGTCCTGCACAGAGAGATAGGTTAGCACATGGGGCCTCAGGGGCCCCAGAGGCAGGAAGGCACCTGGGACAAGAGGTACAGGACACCGATGGTGGCCAGGTCTGGTCACCAGAAGTTACCCCAGTTGACAGCCATGCCACCACCATGAATGTAAGGCTCTCATGAAGACACAAAACGTCCAGAAAACAGACAACTCCACAGCAAAATAAACACAGGATCCAAGGCAGCCAGACTGTCACGCGCTAGGAGGTCAAAGTGCACACACAGATGTTCACATACTTCAGTGGTCATAGCGTGTGCATGAGGAGAAATGCTATAAGCACTCGCACGCGTGCACACACACAGATACCTCAACAATCATGCACTCGCACGGGGAGAAAGGTGCAGGGCCGATGAGCGTGTGGCATTTGTGCCACTGCACTGGTTAAGAATGGGTGACCACAGCAAGTCGCTTTGCCAACAGCCAGAATGTCGGAGATTCAAGAAACCACCACAGGTACTTGGGCCTCGCTTGATGCACCAGACATAATTCCAAGTGTGGGACAATGATCGTTCCAGTGCTGCTTAATGAACCTGCACACACAGAGTGGAACAGTGGGTGTCCCCGGGGCAAAGGATGAGCCCTTGCTAAGCGGGTGCACCAGGCCCACAGCCGCCTCCAAGACTTGCTTCTGCCTGAGCCTAAGAGAGTGCATGGGCCAAGGGCATCGTAAATGCCCGGGGGAAAAGCTGGCCTCGTCTTGGTCACAGAAGAGACAAAAGCGGGCAAGGAAACCATCAGGAGGAGGTGGGAGGCCTGAGCCCCAGCTCCCAAGAACAAGAACCCCCCTGAGCTTGTGACGAAGTGCTTAGGTTAACAACAGCGCTGTGCTTAAATCACTCAATAAAATTAAAACCCACAGAAAGCTGGAAGATAAAGTTGAGGCAATCTCCCAAGAAGCAGTACACAGAGTGAAAATATAAGGAAATGGAGCACGAGAAAATCAGAGTTTAAGCAATTCAGTAACAGACTGATCAAGCTCTAGAAAAAGTAGCAGGAAGTGCAGCAAGCAAGGGAAGAAAAGTTCCCCAGGACAGAGGCCTCTGAGGACCCAGGGCAGAGCCACCAGCAACATGTCCAGACTCCCAGGGTCCCCAACAGCCTCAGTGTGCAGCAGGGGAGGGGGAGAGGAGACCCCGAACATCTCCAGCTACATTCGAAGATCCCATGCCAAGGGAGGACCTGACAGGAGGGTGGAGGACAGAGCAAACGAAAACCAGGTAGAGGAAACAGCAGGGGATACTGTCAGGACCGCACCAGGGGCTAGGGTGAGCTCGGGGCCAAGCACTTGCCTGCACGCATGAGGCCCACAAAATCAGAACAAAACGGCCGCAAACTGATGACCTGGAATCTAGGGTAGATTAAAGGGATTTCCAGAAAGAGAAGGCCCAAAGACCAGGCGCTCTCTGTACCTCCTGAAAAGCTACCGGAAGACACGGGAGCCACCCAAACGAGGCGGTCCCTGTAGAGACAGGGCCTTGGGAGTCTGCTCTGTGCCCGGTGAGGGAGCGGCCCAGGGACCCCGCCACACCGCTTCCTTCCCGCTACGTCCACGCTACGTCCACGTGGGGCACAGTGCTGAGGGGCAGGAGACTGAGCTCAAGGAAGCAGGGAGCTGCCAGGGCTGGAGCCAGGGAGGCACAGCCGGGTGCAGTCAGCAGCAGCATCCAGGCACCACCACCCCAGGCCACAGCCACAGAAGACAAGGGGCCGGGGCTAGGCTCTGAGCAGAATGGAGACAGCCCTACAACCGTCCTCAGAGGAGTCCCCGACTACTGGGGCCAAGGCCTCCAGACCCAACCTCTGTGGCCGGGAAGCGTCCTCATGATCCGCTGCCCCACACGTCCCCTGCCTCCGCGCCACCCGCCAGACCAGGGGTCAGCAGGGGCCTCCCTGCCAACTATTCACACGGTCACCCACTCCGTCCATGCGCTCACAGAGCAGGGCACACGGGCACCCCGTACACAGCACACACCCCACATGCTCACACACACACATATTAGGCACACCCACGCATACACACTCATATACACACACGCATGTGCGCACACACAAGCCTGAGTGAATGGCTGTGGCCAGGGAGTGAGCCCCAGGCAGCTCTAAGAGTCGGGACACAGACACCTCCTACTGGACACCACTGACCAGCAGGGATGCATGACCGGGAAGCATACTGCCAGATACCGGGGTGGCTCCCTGAGGGTGCCTCCACCCCCACACAGCAAGCGCACTCACCCCGGAGGAGGACAGCAGCAGCTCCGGATGGCCAGGCACCACCAAGATGCGGCTCACAAACCTGCAGGACGAGAGGCGAGGGTCAGCCCGGCTGTGGGGTACAGCATCCACCTCAGGAAGGGGCCTCCGCGGGCCACCATCAGCCAGGACTGGGGAGAGCTGCACAGGGACCGGGAGACGGCTCCAGATGGGGCAACACACATGTCACAGCAAGGACCCCAACAAGGAGACGACTTCTAACCGAAGGCAGGGCTGGCTGAGGTCCCCAGAGCTCGCTGCCCCTACCTGCGATGCCTGCACAGAAGGTGGGGGACATCGGCCCCTGGATGAGCCTCAGGGGACAGAGCGGAGGGGACGCAGCCCCACCACAGGACGCAGACCAGCCCAGCGCCAGGGCCCTGGGGACCCGCAGGGACCTGTCTACACTGAGCCCAGCTCGCCTGGACTCAGCCTGTGTCAGCCACCAAGAAAACACAGCAGCCTAGCTCCCGGGGCTACCAGGCCCCCGGCAACCGCCGGGCTGAGGAACCTGCTTCCCTAACTTCAGCGCAGCGGCCCCGGGTGATCGCTGATGCACAGCGCCAAGCAGGCTGGCCAGGTGCCCTGGGCCCCCACCACTCACACTGCCCAGCAGGGCATGGGGCTCTGACTTCAGGTCCTCGGGAGAGAAAGATGCAGACCACGTCCAGGGCAGGTGCGGCCCGGCTCACTCACACCAGAGGCACAGGCTGCCTTCAGGAAAGGGCGGAAATCAGTTTCCGAGGGTTTGAAAGTAAACAGTCGGCTGCAACTCGTTTGTGCCGTCCCCAAGGAGCGGACTAATCCAGCGCCAAGTGCAGACCCAGCCACAGCAAGATACTGCATTCAGAACGGCCAGGGTGCAGGGCGCAGGGTGAACGGGTGTCTGTGTGCTGTCACAGGCTCAAGGGGACGAGGGCCCCAGTGTGACCTAGGATGAGATCCAGGCGGGCTGGATGCCTCACAGAAAAACCAGAGAAACAGGCGAAATGAACCAGGCCTGTTACAGGGCAGGGCAGAGCTCAGTGGCAGTGTGTGCTTCCTAATCAGAAGGTCCTGGGTTCTACACACACACACACACACACAGGCACACATGTGTGAAAAAAGTAGCAAATTTTGACAGTTTCTACTTAGTTCAATATATCCATGTTAAAAGGCCCAGTGTGGCAGTGCAACCTGCAATCCCAGCACTCAGGAGGCTGAGGCAGGAGGATCACCAGCAGTTTGAGGCCAGCCTGAACTACACAGTGAAACCCTGACTTAATGTCCAGGGCCTTTCCCTAGAGGGGTGGCCGGAAAGCCCCCAAGCGAGCAGCCAGCATCAGGGGGAAAGCTGAGGCGGCAAGGGAGGGCAGTCCCCAGGAAGAGGACTGGTGAGCAGAAGCAGCATGCGCAAAGGCCTGAGACAGAGTACACGCTTGGCGGTGAAACCCAGGGAGGGCCTCCGGGTCACAAGTGCTCCAGAGCTGGGTAGAACAACTAAGCCCACCTCAAAGGCGACCACCAGGGGCACAGGCAGCAACAGCAACCTTCCTGAAGGGGACTCATCCCACACAACCCGGCAAGCAGGAGCAGGCTCGAAATGGAACTGCAGTCTCCAGCTATTTCCACTGCGTCAGAGCATTTCCACATCCCCGGCAGCACACTGAGCACTGCTCCCCTCTGCACTGTCATTAGCCTCTGGCCAGGGAACAGCGCACTCTGCAGAATGCCTGCATCGCCCGCCCTGCCCCAGAGCTGCTGTGCACCAGGAGCTGGCGGCTGGCCAAGAAGACCCGCTCCCAGCAGCAAGGGCAGGGGCAGGCCCGTGTCTGCACTCACTCCGTGTGGCCCAGGCAGAAGGACTCGATGCAGTGGGGTGCTGCGGCCCAGCTGACACGAATCTTCTCATCCCGGTCGGCAGTGAGCACGAAGCGGTCGTCAGGACTCAGCGCCTGCGGAAGCAGCGGCAGAAAAAGCAAGGAGCTCGGAGGCTTCTCCAGGATACAGGAGCACCCCATGCCTCCCAGAGTCCCCTGAGAGAGGCAGGGCTGCTTCCCTCCCCCTGCAGTGCTGACACTGAGGCCCTGGGGTGACTCCCGAGCGTCCCCAGCCGGGACTCTGCAGCTCAGCTGAGGGCCAGAGCCGCTCCGCCCCTCCTCACCAGGTCACTGCCCCCCATGAGCCCCACATCCAGGCAGTCACCGAGCTCTGGTGTGTGTCCCTCCATCTCCTCCCCACTGTCCCCACAGGGGTCCGCCCCGAGCCTGCACTGCGGCTCCAGACCTCAGCCTCACTGGGCTTTGGGTGCTGTGGCCGTATGCCTGTGACGCCACAGGGCTGGGTGTGGGCAGGACTGATGAGGACGGCCCTGGGGACAGCACAGGCTCAGGCCGGCTCAGGCCTGCTCCGCCCTGCGGTCCCCGCCCCAGTGCAGCTGCCCACCAGGTACAGAACCCCGAGGCCTCCCGACTCGTCCTCCCGCACCTGCCACCCACCAGCCTTGCCCCAGCTGCGTGCCCGCACTCCTGCTCCAGAAGAGCCCTGCACCTGCCCGGCCTCTGCTGGCCCACGAGGGTGTCCCCCACATACCACGTCCAGCAGCATGGACAGGTGCCCGAGCTCCAGCCTGCCACAGGCGTGCGGCCCCAGCACCGAGAAGGAGTAGACGTCTCCAGACTTGTCGGCCACCAGCACCCTCTCCTCAGAGGCCGTGAAGGTCAGGGCCGTGCACCGCCTCACCACGGGCCTGCAGGGCCAGAGATGTCCCGTCAGTGTCGGGGTGACACGGGTCCTCCACAGCCCTTGAGCCCCAGAAGGCCCCGCCTCCGACATCGATGTCCTGACGGCAAGAGGGCACTGCAGCTGCTGTCCCTCACTCCCGACAGACTCAGCGGCTGCTTGGGAGTCCACGCCTCACCGCGAAGTGGGCTCTGTGCGTGCTCTGCCCAGCACGTTGGGGCGGGCGAGGCCGGGCCGGGGGCTCCATGAGTGGGTTTGGTGCAGGTCAGCACCTCTCTCTTCCAGCTACGGGCGATGGCACCAAAAGTGATCACGTGACGCCAAGCGTGCCCCAGTGGCACTGGTCGTTACCTGGTCCCAGGAGTACAAACAAACCGTTTCCGCTGCAGAGGGTCACAAGGCAGCGACACGACAAATTCTAGCACAGGCATCAAGCACCAAATGACAACTACTGGGACGAGACGAATGCATCAAGACTCATCCAGTACCCAGCTCCAAGAGTTCCAAAGCAGTCGAGTGCTGGGGTCTGGCTGTGCATGAGTGTCTGATGCAGGTCTGCCGGCTCTGCGGCACGCTGGAGCCCGCTATCATGGCACGCAGGACGCGGCCCCGACCCCGACCCCGGAAGCTCTGCGGTGCGTCTGAGAGTGGACGAGGGACAGCTTCACAGACACTGCATGTGCTGGGCCACCCTCAGGGACGCGAGAGGTTGCCAGGAGGCCAGGGGGTGGGAGAGAGTTCCGCCAGCTCCACCACGTGGCACCAGGAATGCCGCACATGGGGCCAGGGGCTCCTGCCCGTGCCTGGGAGGAGAAGGAACAGCAAGGCCAGCAGGGACTCCCACCCTCACCAGGTCCCTGACCCGGGGTCCAAGGCCTCCACGTCTACACACTGGCTCAGTAAGCAACAAAGCTGCTGTGGCCCTCGGGAACCAGCCGGGACCCCCACCGGCTCTCGGTCACTGTTCAGAGTGTGGGATGCTACGCTCGTGGGCAGGTTTTATGCCTGCATGTCTCATTTTACCTGGACGCTCCTCCAAACACTGCCTGGTGTGCACACTTTGACACTGGCCCCCTACTTACACAGAGCAGCCACCCTGCTCTCTTTCCCACCCAAGGAGGGGCAGCTGACACCGAGCAGCTCACTGGCTGGACTGCCAGACGTCAGCCCAAGTCGGTGCCTACGCTGGAAGAAGTGCGTGGCCAACACAGGACCCAGGCAGACAGAGGACAGCAGAGCAAAGCGACGGCCTGGAGGCGGCCACATCACATCTCTGCCACAGCAGCTGGACCTCGGGGACCGCTCCTCCCTTCCTCCTCCTGCTCCAGCCGCAGGTGGGAGAGCCATGGGGCAGATGCAGAGGAAACAGTGACAACAGAAAGACAACAGGCTCCGGGCAGGGCTGATCAGGATTTGCAAGCAGCCATGCTTGGCCAGCGATGCAGCAAACGGGCTGACTTCACAGCAGAGCAAACACTGTGGAGGCCGGAAGGGGCTGCTGCCCCGGGACACGGTGTGTGTGGCACAGGAGCCTACCCACTGCCCCCGGGCCCTGCACAGCTGGCACCCTCATCTCACCCTGTCTTGTACCAGCTGGGAGAGGCCAGCTCCTCAGATTAAATTCGTCCCCGGCGGAAGCCAGGGTGCAGTGGGTGTGGCATCAGGGCATAAGGGGGTCAGGGTGCAGGGTGGGCAGGTCATCAGGCTGCACAGTGTGGAGGCCGAAAGCCCCCAGAGGCGGAGGCAGGGCCCCACTCAACCTCAGACCTTGGGATCAGTGCTACCCTTCCGCCACTGAGGTGCTAGGCTCATGGCCACCGCCCCACAGGACAGAGGAACAAGGGCTGTTCCCCACCCGAGGGCCGGCCCACTATAGCCACCCTGCTGAGCGGGGCCAGGGCACTAAGGGTGTCGGGTGCCACTCGTATGCTGGCCCAGCTCCCAAACTCCTGCACCCAGCAGCTGGACTCAGACCAAACCCAGCTCTGACTTCCGGGCTCCGTCTTCTGGGTGCCCTACTGCTCTCCTATGAGCGACTTCACAGGTAAGATCACGCCCTCCCAAGAGCACACAGCAAATATGAAGGTATCATTGACCACCCTGCGTCCTCTTCTTTGGTCTGGGGACCCTGATCTCAGTTCCAAGGGAGACCAGGGTCTCCTGACTGCCCTGGCCTCGTTGCTCCAAACTGCCACACTGGAAAGCAACTGTCAGTCACACCTCCATCGTGGCTGTGCCTCAGAACTCCCAAAGTTAGGACAGAAAGTGGTAGCATACTGCAAACACTCACTGGACAGAGCAGGGCTCTGCTCCCAGCTCAAGGGAGTCCTAGGCAGCACAATGCCCTGGTCCTCTGAGTAACACCAACCGTGGGCACACGCAACCCCTGAAGTGGAGCCACATAGCAGGTGGGTCCTGGAGAAGGCCGAACAGATCCCCAAAGGTCTGGACCCCCAGTAGGTAGACAGATGAGGCACATGGCAGCCCCCATGGTGACCACCCCTGGCCACCCGGCACCCTGCCCACTGCACACTCACATGGATATATCCACTCCCACCCACCTGACCATCCACACAAGCAGCTCCCGCATCCCGACCAGACTAATGCCTCCCCTCTCTCCTGCACCATCGTTCCTCTAGGCCCAAACCCCCCTGACGAGACTCTCCACGAGAGAGAAGGGTAGGAGCTGCACTCCAGCCACACTGGGTTTTCAGTGGACGGAAAGGGAGAGACTTGAGGAACTGCCAAGAGCTGAGGAGGAAGGTGCTAGCACAGGCACCTACTGCCCTGGAGTTTCATCCAGAGGACAAGGAAGTGACACACCTGCGGCTGCGCTCAGGGAGACCACGGAGGAAGAGGAGACCCCCAAGCCCAAAGGCGGCCGAGCAGCAGCACAGAGCAAGGCCGGGTTCATCAGCCCCACCAGCGCTGGTGCTGCCACACCCACCGCAGACCAGGATACCGTCCTCGGATTTCCGGGCTGGGCCGTGACATCGCACTTGATGTGAATGTGTCCTACAGTTACCTGGCTGGGGTCCACTTAAAACCCAGACAGAAGGCTGGGGATGTGGCTGCGTGGCAGAGTGTGTCCTAGGATAGCCAGGGCCCTGGGTTCAATCCCCAGCACTGCCAAATAAAAGACAAAACATAAAATCCAAAAGCAAACAGCTAAAGGGAAAAACTGCCCAGCACCAGCCACTGTTCTCTGCCACCTTTCCACTCTGCCCAGCCTGAGTTTCATTACCACACGATGCTTTCGAAAGACACAGCACCGCCCAGGTTGGCCCCATGAGCAGGATGAGGGACGGGCGAGTTCGTACACAGCCCAGGGTCTGCACAGCCCACAGGCCTGGGTGGCACCCGCGGAGTGCTGCCCCTAAGTGATGCCATCTGACAAGCCTGACGACCTATGGAGGCACCCAGCTCTCGAGCCTTTCTGTCCTCTGCCATCAGACCATGCTGGACGCGGGGGCACGGACCAGATCTCTTGGAGGGCAGTCAGAGCCCACAGAGTGCCGGGCGCTGGCTGCCCGCTGAGGTGCAGGGGCAACGGGGGCAGGCTGGCTGCTCACGCCCCACTCAAGTTCAGAGTGAGCAGCACGCCCATGCTGACACAACGCAACACTGCCCTGCCAGCTGGGACTCCCCCACACTGCTCACCGTGACAGGCCTCATGACCACGTGACACCTGAAGAGCAGGACGAGCGTGGGCCCGGCCACCTCTGCCACCAGCTCTCCGCATGGGCACACCTCCGAGGGGCAGCGTACAGACCTTGCCTCGGGCCTCATCACCTGGAGGTGGGCTCTAGGGAAAATAAGGCCCGGGCCCGCTGCACAGTCTAACAAGGTGATCCACGATGTGGGGCGCTCCTGGACACTGCCCAGGCATCCCCTTCCTGGAGGGCAGATCTGTGTCTCTTCACCGTCCTGGGTGAGTTCCGCAAGTCCTTCTTGTGAACTGGTGAACCCGAGGGGCCCTGGGACCCCGAACCTGCAGCTGGAGTCAGAAGGGAGGGGAACCTGGGGACTGCTGCCTCCAGCGCACACACCCCTGGGCAAATTTCCAGACAGAGCGGAGAAAGAGGTGCCAGAAACAGGTTCACCAGGACACCGGCAACAACCTAACTTTCCCACAGCAAGGGTGACACGGTGTGGGGGGACAGAGGACACACTGCTGCACGCAGAGCACACAGAGCAACCTGCACACACGTGACAATGCGCGAACCCCGGGGGCCACACCCTGTGCCCGTGACCAGGCTCACTGGGTGGGGAGACCCAGGGTACTTTTCTGGGTCTCAGTTTATAGTTCTCTGCGATTTTCAATTTTCTGTATCAACCAAAATCAAAGGAGAAAAATGGGAAAATCGATGTGGTGGGACTCCCTGTCCTCCAGGACAGACCCAACTGAGGACTTGGCTTCATGACCTAACTTACTCATTTACCAACGCTCAGAGAGAACCTTGGCTATAAGGTCCCACAAGGCCTGAACCGCGGCTCAGCATGCGAATCACACACCTGTCCGTCTGGGTCATAAATGTCCCCAAGGCCATGCTCAGAAGGTCTGGTCCCCAGCTTGTGGTGCAATGCAACAGGGTGGTGGCGGGACCCTACAGAGATGGAGCCCAGCAGGATAACCGGGTCACCAGATGCCCCTGAAGGGGCCCTGGAGCCCTGGCCCCTCCTCTCTGCTTCCTGGCTGCCACAGAACCAGCAGCTGAGCTCCACTACACACTCCTGCCAAGAGGCCCTGGCTCAGCACTGACCCAAAAGCAATGGTGGCAGCTGCCCAGGGACTCTGAAACTGTGAGCCAGGACGGTGCTTCTCTGACACAGTTACTGTGACAGAAAGCTGAGAAATGCACCAATACAAAGGGGCCCTTGAAATCAGTAAAAAAGAGAAACCACCTCCAACTGAAAAAAGAAATGCAACAAAAGCTCACAAAATACAAATGACTCTTAAGTATAGACAAAGTTGGGCTGGGGATTTAGCTCAGTGGTTCCACCACCTGCCTCGCAAGTGCAAAGTCTCAAGTTCGATCCCCAGTACCAAAAAAAAATAGACAAAGTTGGCCAGCCTCATTCATAAAAAGAGAAGTATGAGATACTATTTTTCTTCCATCAGACGCCTAAGAGTGTAAGATTTCATAAGACTTTGATGAGGTGGTCTACGAGGAGAAAGAGGCACTTTCCAATTTTATTCCTGTCATGTTTGCAGCCCTGGAGATTGAACCCAGGGCCTCGTGCGTACCAGGGAGAGCTCTGTCTGACCCACATCCCAGCCCCAAGAGGCACTTTGTACTCTGAAAGGACAGCTACTCACGACCTACCCCAATTACCAATGTGACTGGTATTGCATCCGGAGGGGTCTCTCCTACAGGTCCACGCACAGATGGGAAATGTCACATCCATGTGTGAACATTCACTGCAGTGCTTTTGGAAATGGCAAAACAGAATATACGAGAGACGGGGATAGTTAACAAAATCACACGGCACTGCAGCCCCTGCCCCTGCCCCTCACCGGTCTATGGCCTGTGCTGAGATCCACCCCCTCTTCCCAGGCCACATCCGCCTCCCTTTAGCTCTCCTCCAAAGCAACCTCCAGTCCAGGCCTCCTCTCCCGTAGGATCCCTGCCCAGGCCCGAAGGCCAGTCAGAGAGGTCTGCGGCACATTCACAGTTCTGCCAGAGAGGCCTGTGCCTAGCTGTGCCTGGCTGCCCCTAGCGCGGCCTCAAGTCTGGCAGCACCAAAACGCAGCACAACAAAATCACAGGTCTCAGGCAGTGGCAGAGCTCGGCAGTGGAGCCCGTGCCCAGCCAGCAGGAGCCCTAGAGTCAGTAAATCGCCTACCACCAGCGCCAGCGCACGCTGAGCGACTAAGCCTGGGGTCACAGGTGACCAGGCGCCTGTGCACCTCAGCCACCTCAGCAGACAAATTCCCACCAGATTCCTTCAGATCATTTGACCTTAGAATCTGATGGAGCCTCGAAAAAAACCTTAGCAACCACTGTCAGGAAGGCAGGAGTAACTGTTACAAACTGAACAGCGCCCCACCCTCCCCAAACTCACAGGTTCACCGTGCTTCGGGAGGACCTTTACAGAGCCGGCACAGACCGGACGGGGCCAGGACCAGTCTGACAGCATCGCACACAGACACTGCAGCAGCGGACCTCGGATGTCCAGCCTGCAGGGGTCCGGTGGGGGACTCGGGTCAGAAACCCCAAGGCCGCCTTGCCGGATTCACCTCTGGTCCTAAAGAGACTTCACCTGGTCCACATCCCACCTGACGCACCAGTGCGTCAGCTACCTTGGCGAGAGGATGCCTTCTAGGCCTCTGAAGGTCAGGATGACGTGAGCTCACTGTGGACAGGTGGACACAGTGCTTTCGCATCATCAGACACATGGTGACACACTTTAAGTCACTCTCCTACTAGCTCAGGCCCATGAGGAGGAGTCTGGGGTGTCACTGCACATCCTTGATTTGTCCTGTGGTTTCCCCACCATGTGCATCTTTCACCCATCTAATACCCAAGAACAGACTCATGCCAAAGACAGAAGCAACGCCATGAGACTTTACTTCGACTCTGACTGGAAGAGGGCAGCACCGGTCCTCTTGCTTCTTTTTTTTTTTTTTTTTTTTTTTTTAATATGAACGCAAATTTTATTCAAGAGATATTTAAAAAGAGGTGAATTCTAACAAAGTTTACGAGTTAGCCACCCTACAGTAAAGAGTAAAAGTGGTTACCATTTATGACACATTAATTCCAACTAAACATTTCTGAATAAAGCTATAATGATTTGAGTCATTTAACTTTTGCTAATAAGGCTCTCGAATTGTGTTCAGAAACTGACAGCACACACATGACCCTCTTAGATAAAGGAGGTACCAAGGGTTTCACTTCAGGCTGAGTCCCTCTAAGTACTTAGGGTTTGTAACTTGAGACTGAATATTAGTATTATATGAATTCAACTTGAATCACCTTCACTATAATGTTTATCTACCAGTCATTTTCTAGAATTAGGTAAATGTTTATTGACTTTATGATGTTCTCAAATTATACAATTATATATGGTAGTCTCGAAAATATTCAAGGTCTTAGTTTGTAATTTCTCTTCAATGGAATCTAAGTTAATGAATATTAAAGCAACTGTAGCTTTCTTCTAAAAATTATTTGTTATAGTACAGATCACATTCTATTTCATAATTCTGATAGAGAATCTGTTTTCTGGTAATAAGCAAGAATTTAGGATGATTCAGTCCTTGGAAAATCTTCTTTTTAGTACTGGGGATCAAACTCAGGTCCTTGTGCTTGCATAGCAGGCAGTGAAACCACTGAGCTAAATCCCCGGCCCAATCCTTGGAAAATCTTAATGGTAGTCACTCACTAAAGTCAGTCACTCCTAGAGTCAAAAACACTCAGAAATTGCTATCATTGACTGAGTTTCTGGTTTTTAGTTGTTTCTATTTTTGCTGGTTATTGCTTTAGTTGGTAACATCTAGATTTAAAACATAAGAGCATTTCCATTAAGTCTAAGGTCAAATACTACAAAATTTATACAGAAGACAGACTCATAGAGGCTATAAAGTTGATGTTTTAAGTAACTCACCCTTGAAATGGGTGCAGAATTTTTAGAGGATATTCAGTAACATTTTACTCAAAAAACAAATGCCCCAACTTTTCAGAGTGTTCCCATTCTTCACTAGGATACTGAGCAGCTTAACATCTTTGCTATAAAAACCAACCACTCTTGAACAAAAATGAAAAAGGAAACCAATAAAGAACATATTTTTTTTCACAGTTAACAATAAATTAAAGTGCAATAAGTGTTCGAGTAGGGCACGTATTTTAAAAACTACATGTGACGATTACACTGAGCTAGTTGAAGAGTATCAGACCTTTTAAATCAGTATTAAAGATGTAAAACAAAAACTACATGTGACTATTTGGCACAGGTCATCTCTTAAAGGCTCTTCGAGGGTCCCTGCCACTACTTACTGTGGTCATGACTGTTTGATTATTAGCTGCTGCTGGGAGTTGTGGACTGACAGGTCCTCGGCCACTGCTTCTACCAGTATAGGAAAACCGGTATCTCCTTGATTCAGGGCCAGCTGGAACACCACTGCCCACTCGTCCAAAGGTACCTGTACCAGTATTACTATTTGTGGGATTCATCTTCTGTTCACTGTGGGCCCCTTTGCTCAGCTGTCCTCAATAACCTGGGTTGGGCTCCCTGAAATCTGGCACTTCTGAATAAACCATGCAGAATCTTTACACCCCTAGAGAGGACGGTTCCTCCAGGCCAGGGTGGAGATCTCAGCAGGGTAGCAGTGTATGGAAGCTCCCATTGCGGATGCCTGCTCCGTACCTAGATCCCCAATTTTCTGAAGCTCACCTCCCCTTCCAGTATAAAGTGTCAGGCACCCTTTCCACATGGACGCATACCCTCTGGTCAACCGAATGATATCCCCAGGCTGTATAAGACCTCCGATCTCATCCCACGAAGGAACAGGGATGCGGCCCGTTTTATCCGCCACTGTGCACCATCTCACTTCACGGCCCTCTTTGGCTTTGGTCACGCGTCTTACCTCCAGCACAATAAGGATGACATTTACGTTTTTCTGTCCGGGTTTAATGTCCTTTATGAAAACAGGCAGGTCGCCGAGCCCGTTCATAGCGAGGCAGGTGTGGGGACTGGGCGGGGCCGGGGGCCGGGAAGGCCGAGGGGTGAAGGCGCTTACTGGGGAGCCCAAGGGAAAACCACCTCAGGAGAAAAACGCGAAGCACTCGCCCAGCAACCCCGCTCCCAGTGAGGACGGTGAGCGGATAAAGGTTCAAAAACAAGGCAGTGAGGGCACACGTCTGTGCCGGCCCGTCACACACACACTCGGGAGCGCGCCACATCCCGGGCCGGGAAGGCGCCGACTGTCACAGCCGCTCGGGAGCGAAGACAGAGCAGCCGCACGCCCCGAGTCTCAAACACCGCCTGCCAAACGCGCCCCAGTGCCAGTGGGACGTCGGGTCCTCAGCTTCTAATGCCACCTGGGATTTGGCTTTTTACCCTCCTCTTAGAAAACACCATGAAATAAAAGTCTACACAGCTCAGGTGGTGAAATTCCTTAACCTCGGTAGTTCAAGCATTGTGATGTCCGTGTTTATCTCTGATGGTCCAGAAACAGCTAAGCCACCCAGCTTCAGGGGGAAGATGAGGGGCCGAAGCAGGATCCTGCTGTGTCCACTTCAGTATCACAGAACAACCAGAACCAGAACCCCGTGGCACACACTGCTAACATGCATTAGATTATCAGGGCGAAAATAAATGCAAATCTGACCAGGTACAATGACGCACACCTGTAACCCCAGCTGCTCTGGAGGCTGAGGCAGGAGGACGGTAAGCAAATGCAAGGCTGGGCAACAAAACACGACCTTGTCTCAAATAAAAAAGGCTGGGGATGTAGCTCAAGACAAGGCCCCAGGTTCAACCCACAGTATTAGAAAAAAAGAACAAAGAAAAGAGGAGAGGAATACATAAAGCAGAGCATTTGCAGGACTTCACTGGGTAAGAGGAACACAGGCCCAGAGCGCATTACTGACCTCCCCTCCACACCTGGCTCCCGTCCTTGATCTCCCCCACAGAAAGATGTGCACTCAGCCCCACCACACCGAGCAGACTGGCCCGAGTCAGCCTTGCCACGCTCACAGGCTGCTAGGAGGATTCAGTGAGTTCATACAGACAACGTGCTGGAATCCGTGTCTGGCATCTAGCTGGGACTTGTGTTAGTTGCTTATCACTACGGTTACTGTCACTACTGCTACTAACATGCAAGTACAAGGTGTGCACAGGACATCTTAAGGGTTCAACGTTAGCATTTCATACCTGACACTCAGACATTGCCATGGTTTTGTACGGAAAAGAATCAGACGCTTACTGTCATCAGTTAAAGCAAAATAGCTGCCGGACTTGGAGAAGGTGGACGCCAGAATCGTGTCAGTGCCCTGGTCCACGGGCTGTCCGTCCTCCCTAGGAGAAAAGGAAACAGTGCGGCCTCACCTGAGGAAGGACAGCTTTGTTCCTCGATGGCCGGCCTTGTCTGCAGGAGACCGCAATACTGATTGTGCCCAAAGCAGGCTGTAGGCAGTGCAGGCGGTGAGGAGCTGTCCCCACAGTTGGCTTATCTGAAGAAGTGAGTCTGGCTGAAGCCTAGGTGTGGAGGTCAGAGTAACTCACACCCAAATTCTGTTCCCACAACTAAAACCTTAATGAAAGACAATGTTCTAATTATAACCATATACTTTGTCTATTCTGTTTCTAATTTGAGAATGCTTTGTCTTTTCCTTTACAAGCCTTATCTCCATTAGTTTCCAGGGAAACTGTATGAGGATTCGCAGGTAGTTCACCTTTACCCCAATTGAGGACCAATAAAAATCAGTGGCTTGGGCCAGGGATTTAGCTCAGTGGTTTCGCCACTTGCTGCGCAAGCACAGGGAACTGAGTTCAATCCCCGGTACCAAAACAAAACAAAACAAAACAAAAACCCAGTGGCTTGGACTGGCCAGCGCCTTTTGCTAAAGTAGCACTAGCCATCCTAATTCCCCAATTTGTCTCTCTTCATTCTGTCTTTCAGTTTTTTCTCAGGCTTGCATCATACACGGAGCAGGAGACTGGAGCCTACTGCAGAGGTTTCCTGTAACCTTTCAGGGATTTCCAGTACTTGTCAATGTAGTGGGCAGAAGCAGAAAAGGGATAAGCAGTTGGTGCAGCCAGAATATAAAGACATTATGAGGACGCTGGGAGATTCAAAAAAGCAGCTCTAGCTTCACAAAGGTAAAACCTAACTAAACAGAGAATGCCAGCAAACATGGTAGAAGCCAAAGCACTAGACGACAGATCTGGGAAATCATACAACTCACCCTTCATGGGCAAAACTAATCCAAGATCACAGGCAGGGATCAAATCATATTAAAAATAACAAGAGAAGGGGCCAGGGATTTAGCTCAGTGGTTCCACTGCCTGCCTTGCAAGCACAAGGTCCTGAGTTCAATCCCCAGGACCAAAAAAAAAAAACAAGAGACGTGAGCCACAAGACCAATTACACTTAAGAAAACCACCACATGAAATCATCGCATGGTCTGCTTTTATCTTTCAATTACCCAAAGTTACACTTGCCTTCAGTGTATTTCAGATGTTCATTATCACCTCAAGGAACCAAGGATGGTTACTGACAGAAACTAAATGATGTGGAAAAGTCCTAAATACTCTCAGTCCCTAACTTAAAAGCTACTTTCAAATTTCTTTCCTGAGGTAGAACTTAGTGACCCACACCACAGGTGACAGAAATTAAGAATTCATCAAGACAATTACTTCCTGCTCCCCAGTCCCATCGATCAAACTGCTGGGCCCTGCGGGTGCCTCCCCACAATCTTACCCTTTATTCTCTTGCGCCTTCTTTTCTGCAGCACTGCAATCATACGTGAAGAGGCTGTCATCATCACTAAAAGCAAAATAACAGAATGAACACTTTGTTAATAAAAATGCTGGTCTAAAAATAGTTTTGTGTCTTTTTGAAAAAAATCACAATGGAGAGTATGTAAGATTAAGCAACAGAGTGACTTTTTTTAGTTGTGATAAATCAAGTGGCCTTCTTAAACTTACATATGTTAAGAATTACGTTCTTCATGTGATGAGACATTTATTTGCAGCACTTTAAAAAATATGAAATAGCTTACATGGTTTGCCCTCTAGGAATCTTGTTAAGGACGTTAAAATACAATTCTTGAGCTGCTAACCATCAGCTCTTAATCAGCTCTCGCCATCAGTGTTTAGAGGTACAACATTTTGATGTTTTGATAACCATAGAATTCAGTTTCAGCAACTGAAAGCATAATCTGACCCCATCATTAAAAACGTCACTTAGGGCCTGAGGATTTAGCTCAGTGGTTTCGCCGTCTGCTGCACCAGGGCAAGGACCTGAGTTCGATCCCCGGTACCAAAAAAAAAAAAAGTCACTTAGTCCTATAATGTGATTGTCTTTTACCATTTGCTGTACATTGCAGTATTCAAGTTTGTCCTCGTAGCACAAAGATGAGTAATAATCGCTGAAAGATTAAATTCTTAAAAGTTTTTTCATTTGTTTCTAAATGAACTTATTTTGAGGAAGGTGATTTTTGAGTCAGAGGCCTTAAATGTATCCTGTATAAGCAACATAACTTAAGTCTAAAGTGAAACATTTCATTTGAATAAGCTAGTTTATTAATTAAGTATGTTTTCTTATTAAGCATTATACTATTTCAGCATGGTTTATCCAACACAAAAAGAATACAGAACTTCTGGTCGTGGGAATGTTCTGTTTTTTCTTCCCCAAAAATAAGCTAGCGTTTTGTTTACACTGCTTTGAATATTTGACTTGGATAAAACCATTACCTTGATCTGAATTGTGTCTTGATTTCTACGCATTTAAAGGAGGTTGATAATCTCCTGAGGTATTTTAGAGTAGAAGAAAGGAGGAGTAGGAAAATTAAGTAGCACTAAAAAGGAAGAGATTGTTGAATGGATACATTCCTACTCATAAACTGCTTTTCTCAACAATTTTCAACTGATGCCTTTTCCTTGGTTTCTTGGCACAGAATGTAACAGGGCCTTAGGTGAGAAAGCTTGTTAAAGACCATGAGTATAAGCATTTTGCTGTGATGCCCTTTAATATATCTGTTTTTAGAACAGCTAACCTACGTGTAGGAGTTTAGGAATGGTGGAAGTAGGATTTACTTATGTTATAAAGTAAGCAGCTTAACCTCAGAAAAGTTTAGAATTTCTAATAGATTGCTTGAGTCTGACTTTATAAGCTTATAGTTAAGGGCCGGAGATTTAGCTCAGTGGTTCCATCGCCTGCCTTGCAAGCGCAAGGACCCAAGTTCAATCCCTGGTACCAAAAAACGAAACAAACAAACAAACAAAAATAAGTTTATAGTTAATTATAACCCTTATGTAACTTAAAGCAGGGGTCCCCAGCCCCCCAGGCCACGGACTGGTACCACCCCATGACCTGTTAGGAACTGGGTCTCACAGCAGAGGATGCAAGCAAAGCATTGTCTGTAGTTATACCCACTCCTGGGTGCTGCCCTGAGCTCCACTTCCTGCCAGGTCAGCTGTAGATTAGAATCTCTTAGGAACATGAGCCCTGTTCTGTGAACCGTGCATGTGAGGGGTCTGGGTTGCACGCTCCTTTGAATCAACCCCAACACCATCTCCATTCCCCCAATCCAAAGAAAAATTGCCTTCTGTGAAACGGCACTGGTGCCAAAAGGGTTGGAGATCACTGACTGAAAGGACTGCAGAACCCAATTCTCAGTTGTCCAGTTCACATTATTGCCATTCAGTGCTTGAGTTGTTTACAGGAAATACATACTTAGCAAAGAAATTTTTTCCTTTAAGAAATCCAAACTCAGCTTAAAACACCTGTCAAAAAGGAGAATAACGATAGTCTTTTGTACCAGCAGTAATGCAACAGAAGCTGAGGTTCCTGAACAAAGAAAACCACAAGCAAAAACTCAAACTTAGAGCTTTCAAACATAACTTCAAAAAGCAGTATGGAAGAGCAAAACAGAACAAAGCTGTTTTTCTTGGCAGAAGAAAATTCTTAATGAAGATGGACAGGGTTTTGAAAACGTTCCTTTGTTTACCATCATTTTTTTCAAAGCTAATGCACTGCTGCTACCTGGAAGAGATCTGATTTCATTTTGTATAATTCCTGATTTTGCCATTGTCATTAAGCTGAATTGATTTTATTTATGAGGTGTATGATTTTAAATAACTAAATGCTGTATGGAGTGACTTGTTTTAAAGGAATAAATGAAGTGAAAACAAAAAAAAATAAATGAAATAAAAATGCTGGTTTCCTTTTCCCTTGAAACAAAAATATGTATATACTCATTAAATTGTAGGTCTTATGCATGACAAAAAAGAAAACTGTCTAAGTACAACATTTCAGAGAAGAGTTAAGGAGCTTTATTTGCTTAACCTCATTGGGTAAAATCAGACACCATCGGCATGGTTCTGTCCAAAGAAAATCAGATCAGCATGGTGGCACATGCCTATAACCCCAGCACTGAGGGGGAAGCTGAGGCAAGAAGATCTCGGGGAGTTTTAGGCCAGCCTGGGCTACATACCAAGACACTGTCTCAAAAAACCAAAAACAAAAATACAAAGAAAATCTGTTCAGTAAAAGAACGTGGGAGGGGAGGCAGGGATAAAAAAAAGGAATGAAAGAAAACCTTAACAGGAATTATTGCTACTCTTTCAAGTACTGAAAGTGAACACAGCTGGGCGTGGTGGTGCATGCCTAGAATCCCAGTACTTGGGAGGCTGAGGCAGGAAGATGCTGTGAGTTCAAGGCCAACTTGAACTACATAGTGAGACCCTGTCTCAAAAATGAATAAACTACAGAAGGGCCAGGGATTTAGCTCAGTGGTGCTGCGGCTCACAAGCACAAGGTCCCGAGTTTGATCCCAGGTACCAAAAAAACCAAAAACAAAAACAAAAATAAATAAATACAACATGGTTATAAAACAATATGTTGATACTGTTGAGTTTTCTACAGGATTCTGCACCCAAATGTAAAACCATTACTGGTTCACAAAGATGCTTATCTACGTGAAAAATCTCCCATGAGCCCACTCTTGCCCATGTAGGAATCATCCATCTTCCCTATTAGACCCTAAGCCAATGATGGCGAACATCCTAGAGCTCTGGGTTTTTTGTTTGTTTGTTTTGGTACCAGCGATCGAACTCAGGTCCTTGCGCTTGAGCAGCAGGCGGCGAAACCACTGAGCTAAATCCTTGGCCCTTAGGGTTTTCAATGATACAAATAGCCCCCTGTGGCACGGAGCCACAGATTCACCACCACTGCCCTAAGCTATCCTCTGTTTTTCTCATCCCCAGGCACATGGAAGCTATCCTGTACGTGACAGTTAACCTATGGCACATGTGCCACAGCAGGTTGTTTATATCACTGAAAGCTCTAAAAGGTTCGCCATCACTGGCGACTGCACTCGATGCTTTTCGCGGGGGAACACTGAAACTGTGGAGAGAAGTCTTTGCTACCCCTGAAATCAGTCCAAAAACAGACTGAGGCAAGCAGATGGTGTCTAACGTACCCACGGTTCAGTGGGACATGTATTTGGGGCTGTTAAGTCTCTAAAACAAAACAATCTGGAATATGTGACAGGTTTGTAAATTGTGAGGTCTGTATTTAATACCGGACAGACTGTACAGTGTACGTTTAACACACATGTCATCTACTTCAAGTATGGAAGAATCAAAACTACCCTGGGAAAGGAAACAAGCGGCGGAAAATGACCACCACTAATTGCCCCCGCACCTACGTTTCTAAATCAAGCGTATTCGATTCGTTTTTTTGTGGTTTTTTTTTGGTACCAGGTATCGAACTCAGGACCTTGCGAATGCGAGGCAGGCGGGGCCACCACTGAGCTAACACTAAGGCAAGAGAATGAAATTACAGAAAGCAAAGGCAGAGTGTGGAGGACGATAGAGAGGTGCGGGCTGCGGGACGTGAGCGCATCCCAGGTATGGAGTCCTCTTATTACCCCAGCGCTGACCGCCAATTAGGACCGAGTGGGTGGACACAGGTCTGAAAGGAGGGGCAAGCACAACCCGAAGGGGAGAGAGAGGTGGCAAGGGGCGCGCTTGGGTACGGGGAGTGTCGGCGGACAGTGACCCCGCCTCATCCGCAACGCCCAAAGCGGGGCCGAGCAGCGTTGCCCCACGAAACCCGGCCCCTGCGGTAGCCGCGCAGCCGCCACAGAGCCCGGAAGTCCAGAAGTGTCCCATCGCTGCCCTGGCGAGAGCAACGCAACCCGCAGTCCAGGGGACGAGCAGTCCCACCACGCTGCGGGGCCAGAGCAGGCTGACAGCTGCGGCAGATTTCCCGGGGGCACCCAGATCTAACGGTGAGGAATCGGGGTCTCCAGGGCCGACGCGCACCCGCAGCTCCCAGCCCGGGGGCCCCTCACCTGATCGCAGTGGAGGTGGCCAGGAATCGACTGCCTCCCCGCACCACCAGCGCCTGCCCGCACAACGCCAGCCCCGCGGAACTTGCCATGGACTCTCCCTACCCGACACCACCCACGTGCGCGCCCAGCGCCTCTTCCGGTCGGCGCGGGCCGGTGACGTCACACGCAGTGCCGCCCGGTGACGTACGCCCGCCGCGCTGCCTGCTGAAACCCTGACGTGCGCGTGCGCAGAAGGTGCGGTCTCCCCGCACTCGGAGACCTTCCAGTTCCCGGCGATTGTAGGCAGAATCCGCTTCGCGCGTGGCAGCGAGCTCTAGCCTGTGTTCATTTTCTTCCACACTGGGTAGGGCCGGTCCTGGGACTTCGTGCTGGGCAGAGCACCCCGTGCCCACTTGGTGCTGACAAATGTCCTTCAAGAAATGGTTCTCGGGAACACCAGGGCCCAGGATGTGGCCACGGGCGTGGGTATCACTGGTGGGGTCGAGGCTGAGGTCGCTGGAAGCGCACCTACTTCCCTCCGCACTCAGACGAGCCCGGAAGAGACCTGGAAGTGATGTGTTTCAGCCCCACTGGTGGTTATTCTCCATTGTTCTGACGCAGTGGTGGCATAGTCGGGGAACAAGCAGAACGCGGGGCTCTTCACTGGTTCTCATTTAAAAATGATTTGTAGGCCGGGGAATGTACCTCAGTGGCGCTGTGCCTGCCTGGCAAGCACAAGGTCCTGAGTTTGATCCCCGGCCCCCGCCGCAAAAAAACAAGATTTGTGTTTTTTTCTGGGACAGTCAGGGACTTAAAAGTCATTTTTGCTGTGAACCAGGACTCTTCAATACATTTTTGTTTGTTTTGTTTTTGAGGCAGAGTCTGGCCATGCAGTCCAGGCTGGCCTTGAACTCATGGCAATCGTCCTGCCTCAGCCTCACAAGTGCTGGGATTACAGGCATGTGCCACCATGCCCGGCCAGTATGTTACTAAAAGCAGAACAAACCTTGACTTTTATTTTGTATCCTTTGTTGCTGTAAGTCTTGGGCCAAATTCCTTATCAGCTCCTCATAGGTGTATGTTGATTGAGAGAGTGTCTGTCTAGGAGCTGACCTGACAGGGTTGATTAGTCCTGAATTTACAGGATCGCATTCCCTTTCTAGACTGAGGACATGGGATAAAATTTTTATAAAAACATTTGGCTACATCCAGAAGTCTACCCATAGTCCTAATCCTGTGGTCTCCTGATTCTAGGAAAGGTAGGGCCCTCAAGATTGAGACCACTGCAGAGCCATCCTGAGAAACAAAAGCATCCCTCACCAGGACAGATAATGACCACCCAGACCCTAGCCCACCAGCTACTCCTTGAAAGCTGGCCTTCCACCTTTGGGGGTGGGCCAGTCTGAACCCCTGTATCACAGTTCCCCTCTCCAGCTGGAGTCCTCTTCTGTCTTCCCTCTAACTTTCCAATTAAGGCATTTTTCCCTATAAATGTGTGCTTTCATTTTAATTTCCACTTCTACTAAAGCAAGGACCCAAGTCAGCTGGCAACAGTTCCTCAAGATCCTTCTTGTCCCCTCCAGTCCTCCTTTCACTTTGAGCCTGAAGTCCAGGAGCACATGGTCTCTCCTAGGCTGGATGTGGTTCCTCTGAGGCTGCTCCTCCTGGTCCAGAGACCTACACCCTAGAAAGATGGACTGTGGCCCACATGCCTGACCCGTCACAGAGAAGCCACCCCTGTGGGGAGGACAGCCACAGTAAATACCAACAAGAAGAGGGGTGGAGAGGAAAGAGAGGACTCCTGGTCTATACCAGTTCTAAAGTCCCTTGGGAAGACTTCATGACCCACAAGAGTGGGATGGACCTTGATCTGCTTGCTGGGAGCTTCTCCCCTCGCTACATCTACCTCAGACTCTTGCTCTGGTCTCTTAGGTGTCCCTCAAAGCACTGTGTGAAAACGAGCCACCGTTTTCTTTAGCTCATCTTTTTCCTGTAGTGCGTTTACATGTTGGGCTAAAAGAAAGGCAGGGTAATTTAGGATTTTGCTCTACTAAGGGATTAAACCCAGGGCCTCACCTGTGCTAGGCAAATTCTCTACCACTAAGCTAAAACCCAGCCCTGAGTAATTTCACTAGTATGATGTGAAATTTTGGGGGTTTTTAGTACTGGGGATCGACGTCGGGTCCTTGAGCTTTTGAGGCAGGCAGCAGAACCACTGAGCTAAATCCCCAGCCCCTGAGATGATTTTTGTTCAAGTCCACAAGGTCAGTGGGTACTTTTTTCTCTGATGTTACTGAGAGATTATCTTCCCGAGATTCACCACTACATACCCTTGGTCACAGTTTGTCTGCTTCTGTACTTTGCTCACCATGGTTCCAGTCTACCCTACCAATTTCTTTCTGGCTGTTCCAGCCTCTCGTCCCAGAGCCAATGCCACATGTTTTAGGTTACTTTACAGTACTGTTATACCTAGGTACAGAGTGTCATTTGTAGTAGGCATACTTGCACTGTAGTCCTACTGAAAGTTCAGCAACTCCTGGAAATTATGGCCATTTTTATGATTGGTCTACCACATACACCTAGAGTGAGTATGGACATTTTTTTTTCCATTAAGTAACTCATGGACTTTTTTTTTTTGGTACCGGGGATTGAATTCAGATCCTTTCGCTTGCAAAGCAGGCGGCGAAACCACTGAGCTAAATCCCTGGCCCTCATGGACTATTTTCTGTGTTGCTTCTCCCCTCATAGTGAGGTTTTAGGAAGCTGAGAATCCTCTTTTAAAACAATAAAACGTGGGGTACAAACTCAGAGTTTAAATCTCATATATACAGGTAAAATTGATAAACACATTATTAAGGTCCTTCAATTTTAAAAAATGTATAAGGTATGGAGCTGCACACCTGTAATCCCAGCACTTGAGAGGCTGAAGCAGAAGGATCAAAAAACCAATAAATATTTTTAAAATTTATAAAAGCAAAGACAAACACTTGTCAGTTTCATGGTGGTTGTACTAGGCTGAACAGTGGTTCCCAAAAAGATACATCACCTGGAACCTATGAATGTGGCCTTATTTGGAGTAAGGGTCTTTGCAAATGTTTTGTTTTGAGACAAGGTCTCACTGTGTAGTTCAAGCTGGCCTTGAACTCACTATGTAGCCTAGGCTGGCCTCGAACTCAAAATCCTCCTCCTACCTCAGCCTCCCAAGTGCTGGGATCACAGGTGTCCACCACCATGCCTGGCCAAGAGGTGTTTGCAAAAATAATAGGGATCTCCAAGTAAGGTCAGCCTGGTTTGAGATCATCCTAGGTGGGCCATAAACCTAATGACAGGTGTCCTCAGTAGAGAAAAGGGAGAAGACACGGAAGGGCATATGAGGAGAGAAGCAGAAATTAGAGTGGCATGTCCCCAAGCCAGGGATTGCCAGCAACACCAGAAACTAAGAGAAAGGAAGGAAGCTTCTCTCCTGGGTCCTTCAGAAGGCCTACAGCCCTGCCAACCAGCACTCTGGCCTCAGAACTGTGAGAGAATACATTTCTGTTGTTTTACACTAAATAGTTTCTGCAGTTTGTAACCAGTGCCCCAGTGAGCTGATCCAGAGTTAACCTCATCCATCTCTCCGTGGCTAGTCTCCTCTGCTCTGGACTAGAGAAACCCTCATTGATCCAAGAGCCAGGCCCTCTCTGCTGTGGAGCTGAGACCTAGTGACAGGAACTGTGATCATCAGTGACTGTGATCATTGGCAGTTGCCCCTGGTTGGCCTTTCAGTAAAAACAGTCTATTAGCATAATGAATCTGCTCTTTAAGATAATTTCTTCACCTTGTTCATGAAGGAACTTGGGCCAAACCCCATTGAAAGAACAAGTGTTGGCCAGGCCTCCACAGAGGGCATGTGGGATGGATAGATAACATTATGCATCAATTGACTGGGCTAATGGATGCCAGATGATCAGGGAAACATTAGTTCTCAGTGTAGCTCTGATGTTTCTGGATTTGAAACAGCAGACTGAGAAAGGTCCATCCTTACCAATGTAGGCAGGCAGCATGTGATCCTTCAAGAGCCCTGTATTGGTCAGCTTTGCCATTGCTGGGACAAAACACCCAACACCTACAACTTAAAGGAGGAGAGGCTTAATTAGGCTCACAGTTTCCAAGGTTTCAGTCCACGGTTTGCTGGCTCTGAGGAAGGAATATCATGGCGGCAGGAACATCATGGCAGAAAGGTGGGGCGGAACAAAGCTGCTCAAGTCATGCTTGCAAACAGAGAGAAAGGGACCAGAGACTAGATATAGTCCCAAGGGCACTCTGCCATGACACAGCCAGACGTGTGCTTTTCTAATTCTCTAGGCAGCTTACGAGCCAATAGAATTGACAAGCCAGCTTAACTGACACAGGCACAAAAAGACCAGAAGGGCAGAGAAAATGAATCTGAATTTGTTCTAGCTTGGAGTGGGACATCCATTTTCTCCCTCCTGAATCTTGGGCTTTCTTCCTCAATCCAAATCGCATCACTGGTTTTCCAGGCTCTGTATCCAGGTGGCAGGTCATTGGACCTGTCAGCTTGAACAATCCATGAGCAAATTCCCAAATAAATCTCCTCTTAAAGGTACATCCTGTTGGTCCCATTTAGTGGAGAACTCTTAAGAGTGTGACAAGATGCTAGGACAGGTGAAATATTGCCAGGCATGGTGGTGCATGTTACACCCAGTGAGAGAGAACCAGAGACCAATATTAAATCCACACAGGAGTTTATTACCGGCTGGGACCCTAGCTGAGCATCGGACTCGAGCCTCAACTGGGAGGAGATTAACATATTTTATACACCTTTGAGGCCAGCAGTTTCTAGGGCCTGCTATGGGATAGAACTAGTAAAGTAGGGCCGGGGATTTAGCCCAGTGGTTCCGTCGCCTGCCTTGCAAGGGCAAGGACCTGAGTTCGATCCTCGGTACCAAAAAAAAGAACTAGTAAAGCAAGCAAAGCTGAACGTCCTGCTGTTAGAACATTTGTAAAACAATAGTTGATTAATTGTTGTTTCTAAGAGACTCTGAGGGGAGGAGGTTTCTAAGCTTCCTCCTTTTGAGTTCATCTAAAGGGCAGGCAGGTGGGTCCTTCAGCACCAATATGGAGTCTGTCTTGCTAGCTGGGGTCCTTCAGTGCAGACCTGTAATCCAAGCTACTGGGGAAGCTGAAACAGGAGATTGAAAGTTTAAGGTCAGTTTAGGCAACTTAGACCCTATCTCAAAATAAATAAAAAGGGGTTGGAATGTAGCTCAGTGGTAGAACACCTGCCCATCATGCCCAGGGCCCTCAGTTCAGTTCCTAGCAATGAAAAAGGAAATGCTGACAAAACACAGAATGTCATCAAGCACTACACAAAGCAGCACTTTCCAGTAGGATGGGGAGGAAACATGGAGGCCCTGCCACTCCCCTGTTAGTGGGATGGACAGGCTGGCCCCAGTCCTGGGTCAGGGTGGGTGACATCCACTTTGGAGCAGGTGTCCCCCAAGTAGGAAACATGGCAGGGCTAAGCCAGGTACCAGATGTGCCTCACGGGTCTGAGCAGGAGGCAAGGGTCCATCAGCAGCCCTCAGAACCCAGCCAGATGCCACGAGCAGGACATCATCTATGAGTGAGTATTAGGGGAAGAACTCCTTTCTTTGGTTGTTCTTCTCGCTGTCAATTTAATACTCATCAAAGCTCTGAGTGAGTTTTTTGTTTTTGGTGCTGGGGATCGAACTTGGGACCTTGCACTTTCAAGGCAGGCAGCGGAACCACTGAGCTAAATCCCCAGCCCTCTGAGTGAGTTTTAAGACTTGATTTAATGGACAAATTCCAGGTGGTTGTTTTTTGTTTTCAAAATCTCCTCAATATGCAACCCTGTCTTATTTTATTCTGTCTGTGGCTTTGGGGAAAGAACCCAGGGCCTTGCGTGTGTAAAGAAAGGGCTTTTCCCTGAGTGCCTCCCTGCCTCTCAGAATCTCCTGGAAACATCACGCCCCCCAGACAGAGTCAGCACGCTGTGGGGAGTGAACCTGTCCTTGCATCTCTGAAGTTTTGCCGACTTCCTCAAACAGCACATGAAGTGTGCATGCCTGCTACTATTAAGACAATCGGCTAAAGAATAGCTTTTTTTTTTTTTTTTTGGTACCGGAGATCGAACTCGGGACCTTAAGCTTTCAAGGTAGGTGGCAGAACCACTGAGCTAAATCCCAGGCCCAGCTGCTTTAAACTTGGATCCTCCTGCCTCAGCCTCCAGAGTTCTGAGATCACAGGTGTGTGGCCCAAAGTTCCGTTTCATCGTGGCTTTGGTTGCATCTCCTTCGCAAATCTTCATTAGTGAAATGTCTGTTCAGACACTTTGCCCATTTTATATGCAGGTCATTTGTCTTTTGTGTTATTGTGTTCCATGACTTCTTTATATATTTTTCTTTTGAGGGGAGTTTCTGAGACAGGCTCCTGCTTGTAGTTCAGCCTGGCTGTGAACTCACTATGTAGCTCAGGCTGCCCTCAGACTCACGGAGAGCCTCTTCTCTCAGCATCCCAAGTGCTGGGATAACAGGCATGTGCCACCAGGCCTGGCTTTAATTGTGTTTCCTAAAGGGGTCACATCCAGAAGTTTTGTTGAATTGTCTGATGGCTTATTGTCGTCTCGAGGGCTCTGCTGGCCGTCGCCATGGTCAGCCCACAGTGCTGGTGTGAGGCTGCCCTCAGACACATCTGACCCTTGCAGGAGGGGAGGGGAGCCCCTCAGGCTGCCTCTTGGCCGTCCGGTCCACAGTCAGGGTCAGCTGCCTCCAGGCTGGCTTTGGCCAGTGAGAGGCCAGAGCCTGGAGGGGGCTTGGTGAGCAGAAGGGAAAGAGAAACAAGGACACTGTGTCTCCTGGTGGCCCTTGCCCTGCCAGGCAAGCCCAAAGGGTCCCGGCTCCTGACACGTGACCTACTGAAGGCCATGCAGCACTACCTTCCTCCTGGGTCCACCAGAAATGTGTGTGTCTCACCCTAAACGCAAGTGACAGCAGGCCTTCGATGCTTTCCCCCAAGCCTAGACAGCCACACACATCTTTGCTGGGAGATGGCTTTGTCCAAGTCACTGCCACCCCCAGCCCACTCCCCAGTGTCCCAACCCCGGCCCCTCCCCACTCTCCTGGGCTCCGAGGACCAAAGCGTGGCTTACTGAGATCCCCCACGCTCCCAGGGTACCTGGGCTTCTTGTGATCTCTGCTTTCTCTCTAGGGACACATTTCACTCTCTTTTAGGGTCATCTGAGGCCAGGTGCAGTTGGGCACAGCTGTGTTCACACCATTTGGGAGGCTGAGGCAGGAGCATCGCCTTGAGTTCAAGGCCAGCTTGAGCTGCATATTGAGTTCAAGGCCAGCCTGAACTTCATTGTGAGACTGGGTCTCAAAAAACCAAGGGGTCCAAGAGACACAAGGAGAGGGAGGGGAAGAGAGAAGATTAAAAAACAGAATTTTGAGAAATGTCATGTACACTTACGAACTCCCCATGATGAATATAATCATTATGGACTACAGACATGTACCAATAAAATATGTTTTAATTGCTTGTGTCAGTGTGGGCATCTCCATCTCCCCCCAAAATACTTATGGGACACTGTCCATGGGGGTTGCAGGGCAGGAGAGCATTAATCAATAGGATGAGAAGCAAGCGGTAACAACACCTGCTCCACACCCACAATGACAGCTCACCTTGAGATGAGGTGATTCCACTGATAAACATGCAGATGACAGAAGGCTTCCACTTCTAAGCTGCCTAATGCTGGTCATAGCAATGTCCCAGGCCCAGCACGAGCCCAGCCCCACCCGATAGGCGGTGAGTGGTGGTGCCCACAGGACAGGGGTGAGGGGCTGATCAGTCGCTGCAGCTGCAGCAGAGAGTCTGCGCACGAGGTGTGGAACAGAGGCACTGTCCCGCCAAGCCTGAAAACCCACAGTACCCACAGGAGGGTCAAGAAGGCCCAGAAACTCGAAGGGCAGGATTTGTAGGGCTGTGGCTCTGGGGGCGATTCCAATTTAAGGTTGAAAGGCTAAAGGGAGAGAAGGGAGAGGCAGCCAGGTGGACGTTCTGACCTGTCCTCCAGACGCCGAGAGGTGCAGAGCCACTGCCAACAACCAGGTGGGATGGAAAAGTAGTGAGTGCTTAAAAGACGCACTGCCACGAATCCCCCTCAGAACACTCTCGTCACTTCACACACCCTCCTCCTGTCATTCTGCCCTTCCTGCCGAAGCGCTGGAGCCCTCTCCTGAGTGTCTTTAGCTGCGCTGTCCTGGCTCCTCCATGTCCTGAGTTGACTGAAAACGTTTCCCTGTCGTGGTCATTTGACTCTGGGGAAGAGCCGGAAATCATACAGTGCCAGATCTGGTGAATAAAATGGACGAGGACACAACGTCGTGTTTTCACGAGCTGCCTTTCTGTGGGATGGCCCGTGGCAGCAGCAGTCACCGTTTTTTATATCACACCTCATAAAAATACTCAGGAAAAAAGACTCCAGCTGCTTCAGAAAGTGGCAAGGACGACCGGATAAGTGTGTTCGAAGAGCCAGGCGTGGGGCCAGACGCAGTAATCCCAATTCTCAAGAGGCTGAGACAGGAAGGTTACCGCGTGTTGAAGATCAGCCTGGAATATACAGTAAAACCCTGTCTCAAAAAGCAAAATAAAGAAATACGTTTGAAGTAAGGAACGAGTATTTTGAGAGGAATTCAAGGCAATGTGTCTTTCACTGGAATTTTTTTCACTTTAAACACTCACCATACATTCTGAGCACACCACAGACTTTAGAGCCCCGAGGGCCCCAGGAGCAGAGGGCCAGCGCCCCGCTCCTCCCAAGGTCAGCACCTGCGGGGTCGCGGCTTCGCGATCCTGCCTGTGATTGGAGGCCTCTGCTCGGGGGCGTGGCTTCAGGGCGGTGCTCGGGGAAACCAGGAAAATGCTGGGGATGCGCGCGCAGACCTTCTGGCTCCTCCCCGTCCCTGATAGCCTGTGATTGGCGCACGCGGCTTCAGGGGCGGGTCCTCCGGCGGCGTGGGGCGCGCAGGGCGCTGCCCCCAGAGCTACGTCGGCTGGCTCACGTCTGCGCCATGGCGGCCTGGTTTGTTCTGCGGCTGGCACGAGCTGAGGCGCTGAAGGTAAAGGACGAGCCAGGCGGAGCCCGCGGGGGCCGGGGTGAGGGCGCGGCGGGCAGCGAGGCCAGCGTGGGGCCGAGAGCGCCCCCCCCCGCCCGGGCGACTCCTGTCAGCTGGGCTGGGAAGGGAGGGCTTCGGGGACGTAGCCGCCGGCCGGCGGGGGAGGGAGGCGCGCCTTCTCGACATTGAGCCACCTCGGTGCCTTAACGTTTCTGAAAATGGTTCTTGTTACAAAAGCAAGAAGCAAAAAGTACTTGGATTCTTTTCCTTTTTCTTCCTTTTTTCTGTTGATTGAACCCGGGGCCTCACACTTGCACACTCTGCCAGTGAGCTGCAACACACACACACACACACGCACTCACGCACGCGCGCCCCCAGAACGATAATTCACCGCAGAATAATTTAAAGTGCAGGCAGGAGAAGGAACCCCTTCGGTAACCGGTTCCCAACGACTTCTTCAGGTTTATGTGTATTTAAAACGTTTTTACCTTCTTGTTCTGTGTAGCATCGAGAGCGCCGCACGAAGTTATCCAGCAAAACTGGCCTTGGTGATTGTCAGCCTAGTGGATTAACATATCCTGTGTTTTTCACTTATTAGTACTTTTAATGCCAGAATATTTCTGTTCCTAAAAGAAACACTATTTTGCGGTTTGACAGGAGGCTATAAAATATGCACAGGAGAACATCTTTTATTAACCCACACTTTCATAGCAGTTGTCCTTGAACTTGGGGCTTTTCTTGTAGCTTTTATATTTTGCAAAATGTCCATAATATGCATATGTTATGAAAATTGTATCAGCCTCTCTATGCCGTATGAGCATTCACAAGTGGTATAATACATGGTTTCCATATGTAGCAGTAGCTGTTATAAATGGTATCACTCTAAATACCCATGTTTGCCAACTCTCTTGTCAGACTATGCTCCTGGAAGTGCCCGTGCTCCGAGGACTTGCTTCTACAGTTTCTCTCTCTGCACAGTCGGGCAAGAATGAAAAGGAACTGCCACCAAATCCCAAGAAACCAAGTCCACCAAAAAGTAAGATTTCAGCGGTGGTCATGAGGGACCAAGAATGCAAAGTAAAGAGTTTAACCTCCCAAGCATGAAAATGGGTTTTGCCAGCTGCATAGTGCGTTGTTCTCTGTCTTCCCAGTGTCAGGATTCCAGTGAGACGTAAGATCAGTGGCAGGTTTTATTTTATTTTTATTTTTTTGGTACCGGGGATGGAACTCAGGACCTTGCACTTGTGAGGCAGGCACAGTGCCACTGAGCTAAATCCCCGGCCCAGTGGCAGATTTTAGACCAAACATACCACAGATGTCATAGTCTCTGACTCCTCTCTGACTCCACATTAGCCCTAAACTGGTTCTTTTAGTGCTTTTTCCATGTCAGACCAACATGGAGCGAGTGATCCTGGTGAGGACCCTCTGTCCTTTTGTGGCCCTTTCGGATCCCGCATAGTGTGAAGCATGGGACCTCTCCAGTGCTGGCTCTTCCTCTCAGAGCTCCACCTGTGGTCTCCCTGGCTTTTCTCCACCAGCCTGGAATCACAGGCGTTGTTTTAGGACCCTAGAGAGAGTTAAAAGCAGACAGTTTTCCACTGTGACTCATTTTGCTGATGCATGGTGTCTGGTCTATTTCCAACTCTTTACACAATCATTTTGACTTTTATCACTCATGTTTTACTTTTTTCCCTCCCTGAATGTGAGAACAGCATGTCCTCATTGCAGGAAAACAAGACATGGGACTGAATATTTTAAATGCTTCTCTCCTGGGCATAATTGTATTTTCTACTCCTTGGTCATTAGTGACCATTGCAGCTGTTCAGTACTTACTGTCTGTGAAAACCTGTTTTGCACACCAATGCTAGGCTGTGGACTGAGTGATTTCTGTGCAGCTCTTTAACAAGTATGTTGAGAAGCCAAAGTGAATTTTCCAGTTCAAGTCCCATCTCAGATTTGAGTGAGAAATTTCTGGAAATAGAGATTTGCTGTATTTCATGGCAGCCACCCCACCAGGTGCTGTTCTGAACACTTCCTGTGTATTACCTTGTGCTGCTGCAGATGGGCCTGTGCTCTTATCCCTGTGGTGTAGACATGGGGCTGAGGTGTCCCACACGTGGCAGTGGGGAGTCTGGCTTTGAACCCAGGCATTTCAGCCACACCCCAAATTTAAATCACTATACTGTCTTCTGAAAAATTTCAGTTCTTGTGCATTCATTTAAAAAAAAAAAAAAGCCAGGCGTGGTGGCGCACACCTGTAAATCCAGCACTCTGGAGGCTGAGGCAGGAGGGTCCCTGTGAGTTCGAGGCCAGCCTAGGCTACATAGTGAGTTCAGGGCCAACCTGAACTACAAAGGGAGAGACCCTGTCTCAAAAAAAAAAAAAAAAAAAAAGAGTCAAGCACCATACAATTACTCTGTAAAATCTGAGACTCTTTACTCTTTGTGTCACGTTTACATTTTTAAGGCTCCTAGTCCATTTCAACCGCCATAGTCACTTTTGCTCTTGTAAAAAAACTTGAAGATCATGCCCTCACTTTTCAGCCAAGCTGGAGAGAGAATCAGGAAATTTAAGTTATGCTTTGAGAGGAGACAGAAGCAGTAGGGAGACCTCGTATTTGGAGACCTTGTTTTCACAGACTGTGTGGTCTCCAGCGAGGGCTGGAGCCCCCTGAGAGTCAGTCGCTACAGTGAGGTGGGGCTTCACGGTGAGCAGTCTTTTTTTGAGGGAGGGTACCAGGGATCGAACTCGGGTCCTTGCGCTTGCGCAGCAAGCGGCAAAACCATTGAGCTAAATCCCCAGCCCCATGGTGAGAGTCTGATGGCAGCACCTGGGAGCTCTGTTGCCTTGTCTCTGGAGAGTGGTGTCAAGCTGAAACTCCATCATAGACTGTCTTATGCTGGCCCTAGAGTTGGATGAGAGCCAGCAGCTGGGTAACACGCTTGTGCCCAGAGGGAGACGGGCTTCCTTAAGGCAGTATTACATTGGGCGCCATCCCTTCTGTGTTGCTGAGTGCAGACTTGGTGTGGACCCTGGGTTTGGTCCTTGTGAGAGGCAGCAGCCACAGATCAGCCCCACAGGCTTCTTTCTGAGCCACAGACAAGGGCAGTGGGGCAGAAACAGGTTTGCTTTCAGCACTTAGCCTTCCCTGGGCTTCCCTCCCCCCCCCCGCCCCCCCGCCCCGTACCTAGCATAAACAAAGGAAACTCTGAAGCCTTCTTATTTGTGTGATATATAAAGTTTCCCTTCCAAACAAAGTGTGGAACTTACAACATTGCCAATCACAGCTGAAATGTTCTTTCCATTTTCAGGAAGTCATAAACCAACCTATAATGTAGGTTTCATGCGTGCATGCCTGTGTGTGTGTGTATGTGTGCGCATGTGTGCGTGTGTGTCCACACCATGTGGTCTGAGGATTGAGCCCAGGACCCAGCACAAGTGAAACACATGCTTAACCACTGAGCTACTCCACCAGCTACAATCATATAATCTTAATCAATTATTACAGTTCTTTAAATCTGCAGGGTCTGGGGATGTGGCTCAGTTTTAGAACACTTGCCTGGTGTGCATGAGGCCTTGGGTTCCATCCCTAGCAGTGCAGAAAAAAATAATAATAATTTAAAAATAAATTAAAAACTCAAGAAATTTTGAAAGATTCAGTCCCTATCATTTTTCTGCTCACAGTAGCCCCTGTGAGATAGCCTTATTTTAAGTTAACTTTCCTGCTTGGAAGACCCATGGCTAACATAAGGGTGTGCTGGTGACGGGCAGGCCGGCAGGGTCTGAAGGCCAGTGCATCTTACGCATGGCTGTCAGAAAGCTCTGAGCAGTGCAGCTGCTGTGCAGAGGCAGGGACAGCCCAGCCCATGCCGCCCTGTGCCGGGCTCCTGTTCACCGTGCCCAGGAGCCAAGGTGCACACCAGCCCCTGGCCTGGGCGGCCGAGTGTGGTCTGTAGGCGGCCAGGACCAGATTCAGCTGTGGTGTGCTCCTGGGAAGAGCAGTTTCAACAGTCAGCTGCTGCTGCAGCTCCATGGGCACCGCCTCTCCCAGTGCCTGTCACCCCCTCAGGCCCCTTCTGATGAGCTGTTGTTGCTCACTCTTCTCAGCACTCAGCACATCCTGTCTGCTGTCAGTCACAAGTTCCCGGCCTCAGAAGACAGGATTCTGCATGGTGCTGTAGGATGGATGGGAAGACAGATTTCTGCCTCAGGTGAAGAGGAGGAGATGCGCTATAGTACAAAACCGATGTCTGGTCTTAGGGGCTCTGTTTGTAGCCTCTGTTTGTTACATTTTTCAACTTTTTCCTCTAATGTGTATGGTTAGAAAAGATTTATTACCACCTGAGAAAATGTAGTGAAATTAGCTCTGATCAATATATTATTTGATTTCATTTTTTTGTAAATGACTATGGAATACTAAGATAAGCCAAGCACGCCTGGAATCTCAGCACTAGGGAGGCTGAGGCAGGAGAATCAAGGTGAGTTTGAGGCCAGCCTGGGCTACATAGTGAGCTCGCTGCCTACACGGTGAGACCCTGTCTCAAAAAAAAAAAAAAAAGACATTAGCACTTTTTTTTATGCAGTTTAAAATCTATTTCTAGTGATACATATGATATTAAATTATTTCGGACATTTTTTGATATTGCAGTACTTCTGTTTATTGGCTGAAGAAATCACCATGTGAGCTGTGAGATTTTGAAAGGCTTTTCTTCCTTTGCTTGAACTGCATTACCCTCTGCTGCTCTTGCACATACCCCAGACTCCATGCAGCCTATTGGGGGTCCACCAGGCAAGGACTGAGGCTTTTCATACTTGATAAGTACCAGGAATTCAGTCAGTTATACAACTGTAAATTTTCAATAGTCACCAGAAAATATCTATTATAGTTTATCTTGAATTTGGTGAAGTAGTTTTTAAAAATTATTATCAGTGAAACCATTATTGTTAAAAACGAAGGCAAATCTGTTATTCTAGTTTTGGTTTTTTTTGTTTTTTATTTATTCATTTTGTTTTGGGGGCGTTTTTTTGGTACCAGGGATCGAACAACTTGGGACCTTGCACTTGCGAGGCAGGCAGTGGAACCACTCGGCTAAATCACCAGCCTTGTTTTGTTTTTTCAGACAGGGTCTTGCTATGTAGGTGTTGAACTCACTATGTAGCTTGAGCTGGCCTTGAACTTGAGGTGATCCTCCTGCCTCAGCCTCCTGAGTACTAGGCTCCTATTGGTAAAAAAATTTCCATCTTTAAAATTTTCGGCTACAAAGAAAAGTATCTCCACTTCTCACCATCACCCCACATGTGGTGCTTGGCATTTGCCCAGGAGAGGTTCCCACAGAACCTTCTTAGGTCGCTTACTTTGAAGACATTATAAATAATGAATTGGTATGCAATGCAGTATCTGTGACGTCTATTGATTTGAAGTTGTTTTACAAAGTATTGCAAATAACATTCCTCTTTATGCCATTTCCCAGATGTAGAGAAACCAAAGGAGAAGGGCAAGCTACTAACCACCCGCCCATCAGCCCTGGTGCCCCCCGGCTGGTCTCCTGATGCTTCCTCCCCGGCAGCTGGGAACAGAGGCAGGGCAGTGGCTGGCACTCACCCCAGTGGCAGTGGCAGCGAGCTGCTCACGGAGGAAGGGCTCCCGAAAGCTTTGGCGAGAAAGACTTTGGTAGCATTTCCTCAAAGGGTTCCATCTCCATTCAGTGCGCAGGGTTTGGGCACAGAGGCTCATGGGGGTGCCCGGAAGGAGACAGATTCTTCATCTTCATCTTCATCCAGCTCCAGCTCCTCGGACTCAGAGTCTGACGAGGAGCGGGACCTCCCGGAAGCTGGGCCCCGAGTGGGGAGCAAAGGCCAGGGAGGGTCTCCAACCTCAGAGGCCACCCGGCCCTCTGAGAACAGAGCCCCCGGAGTCACGGCGTCTGCAAAAGAGCAGAGCAGGGCGCAAAAGCCACATACAGATGTCACCTACCCAGAGAGGGTCTCTCAGCCAAAGAAGAAAAAGAGCCCCCTGAAGCCTTTAGAGGGCAGAGGAGAGGCCACACCACAATGCAAGTCACCCAGATCCCAGGCTGAGGGAGAGGTTTTGGAGCAGAAGGCAAAGGATGAGCAATTGCAGAAAACTCACAGACCGAAGGAGCTGAAGAAAGGAGGCCAGAGGCCCTTGGGAGTGGAAGGGATCTCACCTGACCGCACAGAGGCTGGGTTTCCTACACGGCCAGAAGGTGGCCTGGGGTCCACACCAGGGACCCAGGAGGCTTCCTGCCCTGGGCCCCCAGTACCAGAGCCTGGTGGGAAGCTGGCTTCTCCCTGGGAAGAAACAGCTGGGAAGCAGGCAGGAAGAGGACACTCAGAGGCCAAGGAGGAGATCTTGGAAGAGCAGAGAAGCGTGAGAAGTTCACGGCCAGCTCCTGTCCTGCAGGAAGAGGCTGAGGCTCAGCCCACAGACCGGAAGCTGGAGGAGGGTGCAGCCCCGCCCCCAGAGGCCCCGGATGACACACAGGGTACATCTTGCCTTGGTTCCACTCCCCCTTTCCCAGGTGCCGGCTGGGCTCTAAGGAACCTTTGAGTTTCTCTGTGCTTAGAAAGAAGCGTGACTGTAACCAGACTTCAGACCAGAAACCGCTTCTAAGGCTGTCCCAACTGAACAGAGTGCACCTAGACTGTGGTGGGGCACATCTGTCCTCTCGATACCCTGAAATAGCCTCAGTTCGTTTTGGAATGGAAGCATATGCCCCTGGCCCACTTGGCTGCTCTTAACCGGTGTAATTCTCAGGGGTTTTTGTTTGTTTTGGTTATTTGACACGAGGTCTCACCGTGTGGTTCAGGCTGGCCTTGAACTCACTGTGTAGCCCAGGCTGCCCTCAACCTCACGGTGTTCCTCCTGCCTTAGCCTCCCCAGTGCTGGGATTATAGGCATGTGCCACTGCACCCGGCTTTGTATAATTTTTGGAAACTGCCAGTTTCACATCACCACTCCACCTTCTTGGCTGTCCAGTACACTCAGGAGGGGAGGCCCCGGCTGGAGGGCACCCTCGGGTGACTACACTTAGCATCCTTGTCGGGGCGAAAGTCCACGAGGTGGGGACTGAAGCAGTGAGGGTCTGTGTTACAGAGGCAGCCGGCATTTCCTTCTCTGATTTACCTGGAAAAGAGTGAGTGGCTGTGCTTCTCAAGAGTGAGTTTTCCCAAAGGGCCTTTTAAGGGAATCAAATTCCTATCCTGCATTTTCTCAGGTGCTCTAGATGGGTCATAATGGGAGGTCTTCAATTTTAGAATTTGTGGCTCCGTACTTCTTTCATCACTAACAAAGCCTCCTCCTCCCTGTGCCTGCTCTTCATTCTTTGTTGTTTTTAGAGATAGGGCCTTGCTGTGTATCCCCAGGCTGGCTCTAACTCAGGATCCTCCTGCCTCAGCCTCCCAAGTGCTGGGATACGGAGTGCACCACTACACCTGGCTTTGTTCTTTCTGAAGCCTCCCTTCAGCCTAATTTGTCTTACTGATGCATTGTTACTGGTCTCAGGTGTCAACAGGATTTACGTGCTTTCTTTTCTTGCCCTTTGCTCCCTCATTCATTAATAAGCAAAGTCGTCAGACTCCTCAAGACCTGCCCTTTGCCATGCTGTCATTTTCCATCCTTCGCTCAGCTCAAGTGGACAGGTGTGCCAGAACCCTCAGAGTAAACACGGGACCTGGGACTTGCAGATTGCAGGCCTTTCTGAAGAAAGAAACCTGCCGTTTGGGGGAGAGCTCGGTGATGGAACCCTTGCCAAATGTGAGCAAGGCCCTGGATTCCAGCCCCAGCACCACAAAAGAAGGAAAGGAGCAAGCTTGCTTCTGGTTTTCGAAGGCTGTTTTTGCCCTAAGAGGCTGAGGAAGACCCTGCATGCAACCCCTCTGGGGGAGGGCTGTCCTGCAGGAGGCAGCTCCTTGCCTTCTGACCAGGCTGGGCTCTGATCAGCGTGTGACATGCCTGCCTTTCCGGTGCCAGCTGCAGGGGCACAGCCCCCCTGAAGGTGCCCTGCACCACACGGAGGCCTTCAGTCCTTAGGGCTGGTGATATCTTCCGGCTCTGTGAGACGTTTCTGTTTAACACAACCAAATAGTAAGAAACAGCTTGAGTATTGATGGGAAGGGTGGAGAATGTGCTGGGGTTCTTTTTGGGAAGCCTGAGTAGAAGTTGTGACAGCCTGAGGACTTGATGCTCAGGGGTTTGGGGTCCGTAGGAACCGCCCAGGCCTCAGCCCATGCACGCTCTCCTTGCCGCCTGTCCTGTCACCACGCAGCACTGTTCCTTTGGCTTCGACCCGCACTTTTGTTTTAGGGTTACCAAGTGCTTGGGTACATGGGCTTTAATTTTTTTCCATTGAAAGAAAAACTAAATTAGTATTTTTGCCTAGCAACAATTTTTCCCCAAAAAAGTTAAAACCAAAACCATGCATCTGATTTCTAGTCCCCTTCACCGTGTTGTTGCTGTCACTCACCCGAGTCGGAACGTACTAATGTTGCCTGTGCTGGAGACCTAGGAGGCTGGCTTAGTTTCTGCTTTAGGAAATGCTCTTCTGCCCACAGCTCATCTCTGCTGTAGACACACGTCTAATAGAGATCATTTCCCTGTTCACCATTCTGTGGCCGGAAGGGCCTGCTGTGATAGTCCTAGGTGTTTTCAAACTCATGAGGCATTTGGGGCCTAGAAATTCTCAAAGTGAGCCATGAGGGTGTCCGCCTTTCATTGCCAGAACAGTAGAGCTGTGTTGTCCAACTCCAGTAGGAACGAGGGAACTCAGGACCTTGCAGGGGCAGGGTTAGGGCCGGGGGCTTTGCGCAGAGTCCAGTGACAGCTTTGTCCCCAGGTGGCTGGCCACGTAGTAACTTATTCATTGCCAATGCTATAAGTTTAGAATAAAATTTCAGCTAAGGCCCTCTTGCACCTACAGCAGCCTCCATGGACTTCCCTTCCTAGTTAGGCTGGCAGTCACGGGCAGGGTGTGGGGTCTGCTGGTGAGGCTCTGGGGTACAAGGCCTCTGATCAAGCTCTGTTTGTCGCTGTCCCCTCCGCAGAGTCTGCCCAGGCCCCCACGCCTGCTGAACCGTTCGACAACACTACCTACAGGAACCTGCAGCATCACGCCTACAGCACGTACACCTTCCTGGACCTGAACCTGGAGCTCTCCAAGTTCAGGCTGCCCCAGCCCTCGTCTGGAAGGGAGTCCCCTCGGCACTGAGCGCCTCGGCCTCTGCCCACTCTCCTCCCGCCTGCAGAAATAAAATGGCTCCAGAGTTTGGCATCCAACCCATGTCGTGGGCTGCGTCCGTGGCTGAGCATTGCTCGTATACAGGGTGCACTTAGGAACACGCGCATGTGCAAGGAGCGGCTCCGATCAAGAGTCCTTGAAGTTAGTATTGAGTGGGAAAGCTCCACGGGCGGCTGAGCACAGCGGGGACTGATGAACAGGTGTTGAGGACACAGCGGTGACTGCCGCATGTCTGGGCTTTGGTGGGTTGGAGATGGGAATTTCACTAGTTGTAACTGCTGCATTGCAAAGAAATTAAGGTATTAGATGATTTTATCAGAAGAGGGGCGGGCTCATTTGGTTGACTTCGCCAGGTGTTTGATGCCCACTTGGGGGAAACTTGGTGTTGAGATGAGGACAGATGAGTGTTTTGTGCCCCCGGGGCAGCTGTGTCTCGTGGCCAGGGCTGGTTTCTGGCAGTAACCTGGCTGTGCTCGGGGCCGTGGGCGCTCCGTGCGTCCCCCAGATCCTGGGCACCCAACACCTGTGGGGACCAGTGTAGGCGAGAGCCAAATGGCATGTGTCCCTGTCACCAGAGGAGCGTGCCGGGCCCTGAAGGGCACATGCGAAGTCTGCGCAGTGTTGGCTTGCCTCCTTTGTGTTACAGCCTTGTTTGGGCCGCACTCGGGTTTGTCATTTGCATTCTGGTCCTTGGCCTCCCTGCAGCCAGATCCGTACAGTGCATCCATAACTGGGATTCACGATTCTGTAGCCCTGCATTTCTGAAGCTTAGCCCGAGAATACTGACCGGAAAACAGCAACGAGAACCACTACTGCAATCATCAGCCTCAGATTCTGTAGCTGCCCCAAGAGGGTTAGCAACTCAGTAAGACCCTTCTAATCACATTTTAGGATAAAAGCAATAAAACCACATTCCCAGCGAAAAAGCAAGTGGAGTAGAGAGTACTCCCGACCCACCACGCTGGCCGGGGCTGCAAGTGGACATAACCTCCCCACCTCGTGGGCGGGCAGTGTCTTCGCCCACTGCTACCGCGCAGGGGTTCCTGGGGCAGCCGCAGGGTGGGGGTGAGTAGGAACAGATTTAATTTACACTGGTTTTAGAGCTGAGGCCTGAATGGTCCTCCTCGGAGTGGGGCGCCCTAGGCCCATCCCCACACCTCGGAAGGGCCCGCCCTGCATGTCTCTAGCCTCCTGGGCACCATCTGCTGCCTGGTGACCATGGGGTCCATTTCAGGGCCTGCTTATTTCCTGTGTTCTCGTAAAGAGTGCGGCCAGACCCTCTGTGTGATCCTAACTTGTTTCGTGTCATTTCGTTAGGATGGATTTCCAGAAACATCCAAGGAATCACAGTGCAAATGTCAGCATTGCTTTCGTTCTGGGTTTTTAAAACAGTGTACACAACGAAATAAGGTCATTGTTTACCTCTTTGTACCATTTTCTGTCACCTGAACCTTGGTGTTTTTGGACATTGGCCCTCGTTCCTGGTGCAGAGCCCTTGGACAGCAGCAGGTTGTGTGCAGGTTGCTGCAGCCCGTGTCTGGACAGGTTTCCACCCTGATGTGTCCAGGCAGCTGACGGGCAGGCAGCCTTTCAAATTCTGCCAGCACGGCCCCTGTGTTTGTGTTTTGTTTGTTTTTGAGACAGGGTCTCACTGTCTACCCCAGGCTGGCCCCAAACTCCCAGTGATCCTCCTGCTCAGTCCTGAGTGCTGGGAGCGGAGGTCTGCGCCACCTCACCCAGCAGCTTTGTGTTTGCTGATGTGTGGTCTCCGTTGTTTCCTGACTCCAGCGCCAGGCAAGAGTTGGCTGAGTCTGCTCCCGAGGGCTCCAGCCCAGCTGGGCCTCACACAGCAGCAAGCAGAAGTTTGTGAGATGCATTCGTCACCGCAGAGCTTGCGCCCCACTGAGGTTTGTGAGGAAGAGATCTTGCAGGGCTGACGCGGCCTGACATCAGGGCAGCTCCCTGTCCTCTGCTGGCTGCACAGGAAACCCTTCGGCCCTGCAAGCTTTGAGCCTCCCTGCTGTAGCCTCCTCTCTTCCTGACCCCTTTGAAGCGTAAGAGCCCTCAGCTTATGAAAGGGGAGCGTGTTTGGCTTGTCTGTGAGGCTGTGTTTGTGTCGGGTTGCTGCCGTGGAGCCTTTAGGAAGAAGGCTGGCCAGGCATGCAGGCTCGGGCCCTGCACCAGCAGTTGCACACCTTCTCTCCCTGGGCCTCCCGCCCTCGCTGCCCTCAACTATGTTCCCCAGAGGACCAGAAAGACCAACAGCTAAAGCAGCCAGCTTTCACCCTCAGGCCCCTATCTGCTAGGCACTGTGGCCGGGGGTTCAGAGATGGTTAGGACGCTTACAGAATGGGAAAAGTAACTTGCCAGCTACTCCTCAAAGGACTAATATCTAGAATTTATATAAAACTTCCCAAAACTTAGACCCTGCCAAAATAAAAGACCCCGTCAAAACATGGGCCTGTGAAGTGAACAGGCACGTCACAGAAGAACCACAAGTCGGCATCCTGTCTCAAAAACGAACAGGTGGCTGGACAGAGTGGTATCCAGTGGAGCAGTACTGTGCCATGAAGATATACTGGAGGCATCTGGGAAAGTGGATGCACCTCGAGACCATCTGTTAAGTGAAATAAATCGGACACACAACTTAAATATCACATGGTTTCTCTTCCATGAGAAACCCAAGTTGCTAATAAGGATAAACAGAGAAGAGGAAGGAGAACCGAGAGATAAGGGCCATAGGAAGGATGAAGGTGTGCTATGTGCATGCAGCGACTCCCACAGTGAATGTAAGCACGGGCTCACACAAGATGAAATGTAAGGAAACACACTTAGGACAGTCAGCTGGTCAAGGGCGCAGCCAGCGAGGGAGTCCCAGGAAGGCCACGACACGGTGACTGCCAGGACGGAGGAGCTGAGGCCCCAGGCTGCGGGCGCTGAGCTTCGTGGAGGAGGTGGAGTCGGCACGGGGCAGAGCCGAGCCGGAATGGAGGAGGGCCCTGGGCACATCGGAGCCAGTGGGGCGGTCCTCACAGCCTCCAGCTTCCGGTGTGCAGAGGCGCTGACAAGCGCCCGCTCCAGGGGTGCAGGAAGTGGGCAAAGGGCCCTGTGTCACTGGGGCTACAGTTTGGAGGGCCCGAGATCGAGGCCAAGCCAGAAGAACTGAGCTGCCACACTGGGGTTTCTGTTTCGGCTTTTGTGGCCCTGAGCATTGAAACCAAGGCCTTCGCAAGACCTCCATCCCCAGCCTCTTTATTTTTTCATTTTGAGACAGATTCTCACTAAGTCCTCCAGGCTGGCCTTGAACTCGCAGTCCTCCTGCCTCAGCCTCCCAAAAAGCTGGGATTGCAGGTGTGCACCACCATGCCTGGCTGCTCCCAGGTTGTATAGAACACACCATGATTTGAAAGGGCACAGCAGAGCTGAAAAGAGAACAGGCATAGGGGGCTGTGACTCAGTTCTGTTTCACGGTGACAATAACCCTAAAAGCCCTCATAACATGAGAAGGGCAGGAAGGGGGAGCTTGGCCCCATGAGGAGCAGGGCAGCATGGTAGCCCGGGGAGCAGGTGTGGAGGTGCGGCTCAGGTGGCCACCAGGACCCAGAACTGACGATGATCACAGTCCAAACCAGGCCAGGCCAGCTTGTGGCGTTCCTGCCACCCAGCCCCAAAAACAGTGGTGACCATTGGCCTCTTCTGCTTGCTTGTCTGTTTGTGTGTGTGTGGGGGGGGGTTCTTTCCTTTTTTTTAAAAACAGTCACACTTGGAACTGTGAGTCCAGCCTGGGCTTGAACTCACAGCGATCCTCCTGCCTCAGCCTCCTGAGTGCTCATCCGACGAGTACCTTTTGTCCTGCTGCTGTCAGCCTTGATAACCACGGCTCTTGGGCTTCATTCTATGTGCTCTTGCAGTTGTTTGCTGTAAGTCTTCCTGCATGTGGAGCTAATGTCCCCTGCATATCTCCAACACTTCCTCTTTACTTCCATTCCATCTACTGGGACATGTAGTGACAGGGAAATCACTTCAGTCTGCCCTTCTGTGGGCTGTCCCCCAACTGCCCCAGCAGAGTAGACTACCTACGAGCCCTAGGTGGAGAAAAACTGACAAATGAGGCAAAAGAGACAGTTCACAGTAAAAACTCCAAACTTGATGGGTATGGTAGCACACACTGTAATTCCAGCTCGGGAGGCTGAGGCAGGAGGATCGGTGTGAGTTCAAGGCCAGCCTGGGCTACATAGTGAGGCCTTGGCTCAAAACACTGAAAAGAGAAAAACTCCTCCAGACGTGAAGAGGACGGGGAAGGCCTGGGTCGACCCTGGGGCTTCTTGGCAGGTGGAGTTCAGGTCACAAGATGGGACGATGCTGTCATCCACCCTAGCGAGGTGAAGGCAACGGAAGCCACAGATGCAGGGGCAGGGAGGCAGCCCTGGACCACTTTGCACTCCATGTCCAGAGCAAGGGGTCCCGATGGTCAGGGAGGAGCTGGGGGTCAGGAAACGACAGTGCGATGCTTTTCCTGCTTCCCCCAAACCTGCTTCTTAATCTTTGATTAGGAGCCATTATCGCTGGAAAAACTCATTTATCTGAGGTTTAACGATTGCTTTATTTTTGCTTCAATGTCTTTTTCTTGGTTAAATTAATTAAATTAATACTAATATATAATCCTTTTAAATTAGCTAATAGCTTATATGTATGTATATATGTATCTTTTGGCACTGGGGATTGAACCCAGGGCCTCAAGCAAACTAGGAAAGCCCTCAGCCACTGAGCTACACCCCCAGCACCATTTATTTGTTTGTTTATCAGTATTTATGGTTTTTTTGAGACAGGCTCTCACTATGTAGTTCAGGCTGGCCTTGAACTCACTAAGTTGCCCAGGCTGGCCTCAAACTTGTGATCCTTCTGCCTCAGCCTCTCATCCCAGCACTACAGAGGCCAAGGCAGGAAGATCACAATGAGTTGGAGGCCATCCTGAGCTACATACTGAGAGCCTGTCTCAGTTTTAAAAAGGGGAGGAGCATTTACCTCGGTGCCACCGCCCACCTCGAAAGCACAAGGTCCTGAGTTCAATCCAAAAAAAAAATGGAAATGTGGGCCAGCGCTCCAAGAGACAAAGCCCCACCTCCATCCTCCCTCGTGTTTTTTCCCCTCTTTTTCTTTTTATTCTTCCCAGCACTGGCTTTGAAATCAGGAAATCCTAAGCCAGCCGAGCCCAGGCTAACCAGCACACCTGGATGTTTAGTTCTTCAAAGCCCTGCCCAGGCTGGTGTTACCATTATTTCCTTCTATGGGGCTGCAGAGTGAACTCTACCACCAAGCTGCACTTAGTCTGGGGGTTATTTTTATTTATTTTCCTCTGTGATGCTGGGGCTTGGATCCAGTAAACTACCGCTGAGCTACATCCCAGCCTTTTCTTTTTAAAATATTCTTTTTTTTTTTTTGGTAGCAGAGATCGAACTCGGGTCCTTGCCGCTTGCACAGCAGGCAATGAAACCACTGAGCCAAATCCCCGGCCCAAAATATTCTTATTTTGAGACAAGGTGTCACTCAGTAACCCAGGCTGTCCTGGAATGTGCAGTCTTCCTGTCTCAGCCTCCTGAATAGCCGGGATTATATGAAGCCCAGTTATTATTAACATATATTGTCCTCTGCTCTGAGCCAGCCAGGGGAGGCCAAAGAAATGTGCTGTCTTCCCCAGAGCTGCAGACCCTGCTGCTCCCACCGTCTAGGAGTTGTTCTAGAAAACACTGTGGAACCACAGGCAAAACACCACACCACCACCGTTGGCACAGCCCAGGGTGCAACTCCAGGCAGAGCAGTTGCTCAGTGTGCCTGAGGCCCTGCGTTCCACCCCAGCACGGAAACTGAAACTAGACGGACAAACAAAAGAGCAAAAAGCAAGCTCTTTTCAGGGGCAGGATTGTAAAACTATGGAACTCACAGGAAAGAGGAAGGAAAAAAAGAGGGAAGGACAGGAGAGAGGGAGGAAAGGAAGAAAAGAAGGAAGAAAGGGAAGGAGGAAGAGGGAGAAAAGGAAAGAAGAAAGGGAGGGGAGGAAGGAGGAAGAAAAGGAAAGAGAAAGAAAAAGGAAGCCAGGGCTGTCTGGTGCTGCGCTGGTGAGAGGCTTCTCGGGAGACCCCTGGCAGGCAGGCGGACTGCTTGGTTCCCGGCTTGGTTCCCCCTCCCCTGCCACCCCATGGCCCTTCAGGACACGCGGTTGTGCACTCAGGCAGTGCACAGCAGGGGGCGCCTCCAGAGCTCCAGGGTTTCTATCAGCATCTTGTGACGGCCCCTAATTCTTTTTCCATGCTTTTAGCATTCTGAGAGTCTCACTTCTCTTTCCCTTCGCAGTGAATGCTGCATTTTATTTTGCTCTCATTAAAGATTTGGCAATAGAATAAGAGGCTTTCTGCAGTGCTGGACATTCAGAGTTTTAGAGTTTTGAATTTATTGTAAGGTCAGTGTGTCGTTAGAAAACTGCAACACAAAGGGAGTTGGCAGTGCCATTGTGGAGGCATTCTGTTAGAATATAGTGCATGAGCCTGGGGAGGGTTTCATTCATCACAAAACTTGCAAATGACTCACAGATGTGTGGCCCTCGCAGCTGTTTCCATCAGGCTGACACAGGGGGCTCTGACTCAGACAGGAATTCATGCCAAAGACTCCTGGCAGCAGCTCCAGTTCCCGTGATCCCCAGCCAGGGAGTCATTTGTTGTCAGCGGGGTGACAGTGACGAACCAGTAAAGGGCCAGGGCCGGAAGGCTGGCGGGCAGGAGCCTGCGTCCTGCCCCATCTAAGGCTGTTTTCAGAGCCGCTTTCAGAGCAATGCACCGACCTCGTAATTCCTACAGATGATTTACCTGCAAGGGTTTCTGTTTACAAAGTGGTTTTCTTTTTGCTTTTTTGTTTCCTGGGACAAATCCAACTGGCTTAGGAAGAAAGCTGGAGCATAGAGCGGCAGTGTGAAAAGGGCACACCAGGCCTTTGCCCTCTACTCAAAGCCTGGGCTTGGGGTCCCCCTGGCCTGCAGGGCACCCTGCTCCGGGTGTGTGCTGGCTGCAGTGCTGAGTCCTGCTTCAGAAAGCCCCGGGTAGGAGCTGTGAGGGACAAAGCCGAGGCATGCTCAGCCTGTGGAGGCCCAGCTTCCGATCCCAGCACCATCCCCAAAGGCATCCACCCCTCGGGCTTCTGCCAAGGGACAGGCCCCAGAATCGAGATCAGTGGTCTCTGCCAGGTGGCTCACCTTGGTTGGCACAGAGAGGGTGACTTAGAGCCATCATCGTGGGGTTGTCATCAAGGCATGCCTTGGCCACTCCCTGAAATGTCTGTCTCTGAGTCGAGGTAGTTTCAGGGGGACAAACAATTCCTGTATGGCTGTGTACTGAGACTGAGTCTCACTGTGTTGCCCAGGCTGGCTGTGAACTCCTGAGCTCAAGGGATCCTCCTGTCTCAGCCTCCAGAGTAGCTGGAACTACAGGCATGTGTTACTGTGCCCAGCAGGGGGACAAACAGTTCTAATCTCACTGACCATCCAAGAGACACAGCACAGGAGGCTGGAGGTCTGGGTCTGCTTGTCGGGTGCCCACGGGCGGGCTGTGTGGGGAAGGGAGGTGCCCAGAGAGTGGGCCTAGGGTGTCCTGTCCGGCAGGCACGGGCACGCTCTGCTATGGCAGTGCCAGGAAGCTCCACAGACAAAGCCGGGTCACACTGAGGGGCTCTTTAGGCACGCGGGCAATGTGGCAGTGCCCGTGGTACCCAAGAAGCCTTTCTGCTTTTCTTGGTGGACACTGCCCATCCAGCGCGACGCAAGATGCTGCAGGGCAGTGGGCAAGGCCAGGACGTGGCGGCGACCCCCAGGATCATGACGCGGAGTTGGGCTGCAGAGGCCGTGAGGGGCCTGGGTCACACGGCCCTGTGGTGTGGAGGGACTGGGCCTCCGCCTGCTCCCTCCGTGGCCTCATGGTCAGTCCCTGCCCTTCCACCTGACAGCTCTGGCCAGGGCCACCTGGGACATCTCCATGATGGCATTAGTGTGAGTGGAGCAGCTGCTCCCATAGGGCCCTGGGCCACCTCCCTGGGTGCCACTCACTCAGGACCCAGTGAGACGCTGGACGCACTGCGGACTGGGCATTCTGAGGACGCACCCACCGGGCATCTTCAGTCTGTGGCTAAGGAACAGGGCAGTGTCCCTGGGGTGGCGAGAACTGCGGCCCCCCATGCAGGACAGGGAGGGAGCAGAACCCAGAACCCCGGGAGGGGTGAGCATGTGGTGCACACCTGTCACCCCAGCACTCGGGAGGCTGAGACAGGAGGATCACTGGGAGTTGGAGGCCAGTTCAAGGTCAGCCTGGACTACATAGCGAGACCCTGTCTCAAAAAACCAAAAAAAAAGCCAGGATGGCAAGGGTGAGAGAAGGAAGCTGAGTCCACGGGGAGCCTGGCATAGATCCCAGACCTCACTTTCTCTGTACCCCAAATTCTGACAGGTGCCTCCAGTCAGCCAGGCACCACTGGAAGCTGGGGAACGAGGGTGGCCCGGCTTCAGCCCATGCACGTGGCTGCCGGGCACAGGATGCAGCGGCCACCAGGGCCAGCCTCAAACGGCCGGCACTCCTGGGACCAGTGAGGGGACGCTGGGGTAATTTCATTCATTGCCCTCAGTTTCCATCACTTTGCTTCTGTGGGGGTGAGGGGGGATTTGCCCTGCAGCCTCCGAAGGCCGCAGGGAACGGGAAGTAGGCTGGGCAACAGGACTCGAGGCATGCGAAGTGCTTGTGGGGAAGAGATCATCTCGGGGGTGTGCTTCCCCACTGGGCACGCGATCTGGGGGCCTCAGGCCTGGAGAAACGCACAGCTGTGGTTCCTTGGCAGCAGAACGGACCACACTGCGTGATGAAATCTGTCCAAGGCGCCAAGGGACTGCCACCTTTCTTCCTGGATGTGGTTCAGTCTTCCTGGTTAGTGACACTTCAGTGAGAACCCTGAATGCCATTCTGTTCCGCTTTGGGTGGGTCTGTCAGGTGGCCAAGAGGGGACAGGGCAGGCGAATGCCACCTGCCCTCTGAGGGCTGCTCTTCCACTGGTGTTTCCTGAGCCATAAACTGCTAGAGCAAAGCTTTCAATAATGTGTGCTATTGAATAAGAACACCAAAGACAGCCATTCTGAAGCACAGATCAATTAAAGCAGTGACCCAGGGAGAAGCGCTAGAGCCGGCAACTCATCCTCCCGTCAGGGAGAGCCCCGCACCCTGTGACCCCAGGGAGGATGGCCCAGGACTCCCCACCGCCTGCGGAACTGAGGGGAGGAGAGTGCCGGCCCCTGGATGCGGGGGGACCTGTGTGGTGGCAGGACTGAGTGGCCAGGTACGCGTGGAAGGTAGTCACCAGCCAGGAGGCTCATCTGCCAGCCGCAGCTTTTATGGGGTGAACCCCAAGGCATGACAGAGTGAACCACCCGATGACAAGGGCCTCAGAGTCCCCACCTTCCTGTGACATGGCTGAAAGTCAGGCTCTACCGTGTGTGCTCAGAGGGCCCCTGTGGCAGCAGAGACTCCCGTCCCTCGAGAGCCTCCAGGGATGAGGCGCTCCTTCCCGGGAATAGGGACAAAGACCTGCTCTGGCACGGCCTGGAGGACCAAAGATAAGCCCCAAATGACCAGCCTTAGAGCCACACCCCGCAGAACTCCTAGTGGGGGCCCTGTCTGCAGTGTCCCCACACTTGAAGGCCAGTCATGAGAAAAGCCAGACAGCGAAGGCAACTTGGTAGGGCGGACTTGGTGGAAGTAGGTCCCTGGGGCCTTGCCCTGGAAGGCTGTATCTCGTCCCTCCCAACTTCCTGGCCGCCATGAGGTGAGCAGCTTTCCTCCACCACCTCCAGCTTTCTCCCCCCAGAGCACTGTTACTCAAAGCACGGTCCTTAGAAAGGGCAGTAGCGTCAACAGGACACCACGTTGTTATCCTCTGGCCCTAAAAAGATTGCGTCACACCTCGAGGTGTCACTGACAAAGAGACAGAAAGGTGATGAGATGGAGATAAAACTTCCGAACCCAGGAAGCCCCGTGGAGGACCCGATCTCAGAGTGGAAAATTTGAGCCCATCTGGGCAAGCTGGTGAGGTAGGAGATAAATTCACAATATATCAAAACTATGTTGTCCAGAGGCTGACGATTCATTTCTGGAGTTCCATGTGTGGGACATTTCCAGTCTCACAAGTGATGAATGATAAATGTTTTATTTCTCAGTCACTGGTTCCCACAGGCAGACGAACACGCGGAATGAAAAGGAGCTGTTGCGGAAGCCAGCTGGGCCCCTCACCTGGCTTCCTCCCATGAGCTAGGGTCCGGGGTGCTATAGGCGATCCAGCAGGGGGGAGCTGATGCCCGGTAAATAGTTGGCCGTGTGAGAAGTGCAGGGTGAGCAACGTGTGGTGAGAAGACCCTGAAACCTGCCTTGCCATACTGGGTCCGTTATTCCACACGACCGACCAGCTTGTCCCTGCTTGGGAGGAAGTGCGACCGACAATGAATTAATTATTATCAGCTTCTTCGCAGCCCCGAGCTTTCTGTAATAGGATGAAGAGAATTACCTAACAGCCCATCCTAAGTCTGTAGTAAAACACCCAAGAGGCTAAGGATGGGCTTGGTTCCATTTGAAGCTCTGGATGGCACAATGAAGGCTCGGAGTCGCTGTCCTGCAGGCCAGCCAGGAACTCAGGACACTGCTGAGAGGCAACTGAGAAGGCAAGCAGGGTGCAGGTTGTCGAGGTGGAAAGAAAAAGGACCCCTAAGGGGACCAAGAGTTGGAGTGGGGGATGTAGGGAAAAGGAAGGGGATGAAGACAGAATTAAGAGGTGTTTGTTAGTTGTGCTTTGTTCTTGTTTTTGTTTTGTTTTGAGACAGTGTCTCACTGTGTAGCCCCGGCTGACCTTGAACTTTCAGCAATGCTCCTGCTTCAGCCTCCTGAAGCCTGGGAGTACAGGTGTGCACCATCACACCCAGCAAGATGCGTTCTGTACACATACAGCTCCCCATGACGAATGTGATCATATTCACTGCAAACGTGCACTCATGTTTGCACTCTGTTAAGTCCCTGCTTGTTGAGCACAAAGCCAGGCAGGACCAGCAGGAGCTAAAGGGGCAGGAGAAGATGGTTACTTCAAGCAAGGACGTGCTGGAATTATTCTGCCAAGCAGTGTTCCCTCCCCACAAGGAATGTGGGGGTGTGGTTCTGGGGAAGCCCTGTTCCAGGCAGGGTGGGCACATTCCTGAGCATGCTCAGTTCCAGGTCATAAATCACAGGTTTGAAACAACAAAACATGGCAGGCAGGCTCGTTTACTTCGAGCTTAGTTCTTTTACACTTTTCCCAAGACTTCCTGGAAATAAAAAGAACTTGGAAGGCGAATGGACCCTAAGGGGCAGCAGCCCCACCCCCAGGGCAGGAGCCCACCCTGAAGTGCCTGTCTCCTCTGGTGGCCAGCAGCCTGAGACCTCCCCTAGTCTCACACCATAAGATTTCCCTTCACTGCAAAAGCAATTGGAGAAATCAGAAGACAGTGTGAGCATGGAGAAGCTGAAATGAGGCAGGAATGGAACTTATCTTTGTTTAGTAAACTCCTGGGTCCTGGGACAAGAAGAGAGTGTAGGGAAGGCTTCTGGGGAAATCTCTGAATATCTAAGAAAAGCTTCTGGGTTTTGTTTTTTGTTTTTTGTACCAGGGATCGAACTCTGGTCCTTGCATTTACGGGGCAGGTGGTGGCACCACTGAGCTAGATCCCCGGCCCTAAGAAAGGCTTCTTAAAGGCCTTTGGAAACTTTCCCCTCAGCTTATCAAATGCCAAGCTGATTAGACAGTATTTCCATCTAGCTGTTAACTAAGTCTTCTAAAGATCTTTATTAGGCGAGACTGTGTGGTCCTTCTTCATTGTGAAAGTAGTGAAAAAAGACATCCAGACACCAGAATATGTCAGCCAAAATATGCCTCATGGGCAAGGGTAATTTGGGGGGCGGGCATTGAGCCGGGTAGTTCAGGCTGGCCTTGAACTCATGGCAATCCTCCTGCCTTAGCCCCTTGAGTTACTGAGACTGCAGACATGTACCTCCATGCCTGTTGAAGATGATTATTTTTAGAACCAGGGAAGCCAGGCTCAGTGGTACATTCCTATAATCCCAGCACTCAGGAGACTGAGGCAGGAGGATCACCTCAAGTTTGAGGCCAGCCTGGGCTACACAGTGAGTCCAAGGCCAGCGAGACCCTGTCTCAAACAACCAGGGAACACTGGAGAAGCTCTGAAAACAGAGTACAGGGTAACTTCTGCAAGAGAATTTACACATATGAACTGAGTGGGCGTGCTCCCCCCCCCACCATTTGCTTTAGCTGAAGAGTTCACTCACCCGAGTCTCTCTCTCTCTCTCTCTCTCTCTCTCTCTCTCTCTCTCTCTCTCTCGCATGCACTGAGAGAGCCACATGTTAATGAACTTCTGTTCTTGTCCCGTTCCTTTGCTTTCTGTAGCAGCCACCCCTCCTGCCTGTGGAGAAAGGAAAAAGGAAGAGGTGGCGTCCCTCCCTACACAGGTCAGCACCAGGGCCGCTCCCCGGGGGGATTGGAACCAGCGCTGAACTGGCCCGAGCAGTGTCCTCCCGCAAGTGGACCTGGAGGTCCTGGCAGCCTCAGGACTCTGCGCTGATGCCAGTGGGTGTTGCGTGTACGCAAGAGCCCATGTATGCACAGGTGTGCAGCACACGTGGCCGGGGCTGCAGAAGGGAGGGAGGTGCTTTCTCCTCAGAAACACGTAGCAGAGGCAGAAACCACACTCCCTGTGTCACAGACATCAGGTGGCAAACACTCATTCCAGCACCACCAGGAGGAGAGCTTGGAACAGGTTGGACAGACGGCTCTGCCATGCCCGATGCTTCCTGTGCTCAGGGGGCAGTGCCTGCCCGGCCCTCTCCCCTCCCACGTCCTCTGCAGCCTCCCCAAGGCGCCACGCAGGCCTGAGCCTCAGAAGGACCACACGGACAGCTGGTGGCCAGGAGGCTGCCACTGTCCCTCCTGTCACCTGCTGTCCTCCAGCCCCGTCTCCAGGAGGACTGAGAGGGCCACACCCTAAGGCGGGAAAGGCAGTGGCTGGGTGACCCTGCTCTGGGCAACAGGAACTTGAAAGCAGCCCCGCGCCATCCCCCTGGGCAGAGCTGGGGCAGTGGCCAGTGGGGACCAGAACTTCCGGGTCTCCCCATGGTGACCTCAGCTGGCCACAGAAGAGAGTGAGAGGCAGGAAGCCTGTGCCTCCTGTCGGAGACAGACAGAGCCATGCAGTCAGCAGAGCCACCTGAGAGGCAGCCCAGGATGGAAGGACATCTGTCCCTGTCCTTCTGTCAGTCCGTCTGTCTGGACAAGTAGGATTTAAGGGCTCTGGCGTGGGCAAGGCTGCTGTTTACTGATGTAGGGACGTTCAGCTTTTCCCTCTGCGGTTTTGGTAACAGAGCCTCCTGAAGCCAAGGGACTGCAGACAGATGCATTGGTGCATACACAGACACACAGTGGCAAGGTCCCGAGTTCGTTCCCAATACCAAAAAAAGAGAGAGAACTGGAGGGGAAGATCGTGGGCTGTTCACTTTCTAGGAGAAGCTTGCTGAGGGTGGTTTTTCTGATGCGAATTTGTCTGTTCTCATTGGAGGCGAAGTTCGGGGCCTCACTGTTACTGAGAATGGCTGCTGTTCTCACTTAGGGAGCTCTGATCTTCACTGTGAGCTTCACTTCCTGGCTCCAATGTGGATCCCTCAGCCTGGGGGCACAAATCCTTCACCCTACTGGCGTAGGTTTTCTGGCTTCCACCACTGGCCTTTGGGGCTTCCGGGTGCAGATCCTCAATACGGACAAGCATGAGACATTGCCGTGGGCTCTAGGCCTCTGGCTGGACTCGAGGAGGACACTGCCTTAGACTCTAGGCCTTCAGCTGGACTTGTGTGGGACACTGCTGTGGGATCCAGGCTTTTGGCTGGATTCTTTGGGCCTCCAGTGTGCAGTTAATCACTTGTGCTCCTCTGTATTTGACTTTTTGGGTAAATATCATAAAATAATCCTATAAACTATGTGTCCTGTATTAAATGTATTCCCTTGCCAAAACCCTGACTACAACAACGGCCCTCCTGTCTCAGCCTCCTGAGTTTCAAGATTACAAGTGTTCGCCACTATGCTTCTAAGGCAGTGTCTCAGTCTTCCCAGTTTCCCTCAGTTCTAAACGCTCAGCGTTTGGCAGCATCATGCCTTGGGTGTTGTTTTCCAAGATGAATATAAGGCAGGCTGGAGACCAGAGGCCTGGGCCTACAGAATTTCCTCCAAGGCCCCCAGTCTTCTCTCTTAAGGCTGCAGCAGAAGGAATGATGCACACTGTGTAGGGACAGTCACCTACTTTGCTCTAAACCCCTGGGGGCATCACGACAGATTTTTTTTTTTTTAGAAAAGGTGCATTACAGGAGGGGTGTAACACCTGTGTTTATTTTAGAAGTATTTCTATCAATGAATTATTAATTTTAACTTTATGAGTTTTATTATACTAAACAATATGTACTTAACAGGAAAATAAAATATCAGTAAATAAAATATTAAATTGTTAATATGTAACGAGTGTTTAGAATAAACATCAACATTTTCAACGTCAATTATTTACCTGCTTACAAGATCTAAAAAATAACAGCAGAAATAAATTCCTATGTGAACTACAATGAGAATACAAACAAAACTCAACCGCAGAAATAGTCTCCTTCACTTGTCACACCCAAGGCAGCTGTCCCACATGACAACGCATGTCCGTACCCAAGCCTCGCTCACACTGGCAGCATGTGTGTGTAGTCTTCCTGTCTTTGGTGGACGCACTTGGCATCTCGCTGCTCTTCCTGTTCTCAGGAGTTCCTGTGATGTTTCACCTGTCTGTGCACCAGTCTGCTCCAGAATTCTGTTGCAGACGTATATTCTTTGGGCAGATACATACTGTTCTCCCTCTGTTGAACTGATCGTTTATCAATTCCAGTCCCAATGCTCTAAGAAAGTTTCTCTGTGATATTTCGTGCTTGTTGTTTTCTATGTAAACTATGAAACTATTTATGCCATACATGTTTAGGATCGAGCAAAACACAATCATTGGCCAACACTTTGTGTTTTGAGTGACATCTTAACTTGTCATTAAATCTACTCCACCTTTTGTTTTGTAAATGTAAACATTTCTGGTTTCATCTGTGTTGAGGATTCACTATCAGTCTTTGTTTGTTTGTCTTCAGACAGGGTCTTGCTATGTAGTGGAGGCTGGCCTTGAACTATCTAGCACAGACTGACCTTGAACTCACAGGATCCTCCTGCCTCACCTTCCCAAGTGCTGGCATCACAAGTGTGCACAGCCATGCGCCATGCACGCACACAAACACACACACAGGGCCTCACTATCAATCTTATCATCAGCATGTAATGTTGACAGATCAATACTACTTTGTTTTTCTTCACCATATAGGAGGCCAATGTTATATCTTTCTGCATTCCAAAGATGGTACTATTCATTTCTCTATTGTGAACTTGCAACATTTTTCTCAGGAATCTCAGTAAGTCCTGTGCTGGTCAACTGGTGTTTTTTTAGCAAATGTAACATCAGTGGGTAACCAGTGAACCAGCTGTCGAATGTGACATTTGGGTTACTTTTTGAAATAGGTTCACAACGTCATACAGTTTATTACTGCACAAATAAAGACCAGGTGGCTGGCTGAGTTCCAGGATAAATTTCTAAATTCACAAGTGTAAAATCTCTTCACAGCTACCAGGGCACATATTTTTATACCACACTTGGAAGGTTTTTCTTGCCATGTATCTCCAAAAGCTTCAACAACCATGAAATGATGCGAGTTGTTTGTCAATTATCATGTATTTAAATGGTATATAAACTGACAGTTTGAAACAATGCTGTCAACAAATGAGCGAATAACAGCCAAATTGTCAATTTTTTTTTCTTGGCAGGTCTTTTTGTCATCAAAATGTAGATAATTTTGAAGGAAACCAAATCTCTTGAGTGTCATTATTGTTCTAAAAATCTCAATGCCACATCTGTCACTTCCCCATAAATCCTTTAGATTCTGATGATTAGAATGATAAAGTCCTGCTATGAGGGTTTTTAGTTCAGCTAGTGAGGTGTCATGATAAATGTATTTTTGAGTATTACTATTGATGCACGTAGAATGTTTTACTTCTATTTCATTATTAGTGTACTTCACAACATCTTATGCACATCATCCATTACAAACAATTTCTAACATCAAATCACAGTGTTGGGATTCCATCCAATAGGTTTCACCCCTGGAAAGAACCTAATAACATTTTCTGACCTAGTTCTAACATTGGATCACTCAGGTATACATGACCATCTGTAGCATTTTGACTAGCCAAACATTTATTTGCATTGCTGTTTTCTTCCCCATCTGAATCAAGGTCTTTGTTTTGTACTTCTCTGCCATCTCTGTCTGTCATATCTGTCATTCTTGCTAACTTCTTTGGCTCACGTGATCCAAGTCATCATCAGTAGCAGTCACCTGATGATTCACTTTCAACCTCCTCCCAAAGTTGTAAAAGGGGATTTTCATATGCCATTGTACTGAATTGGGCTGATTCTACAAGAAAAATAAAAAGAAAACATTTAATAAAAAGTTATAAATACATAAAAATATAACAAGGTGCATAATGTGGGTAAAACTCACCCATTTATACTTTGGCATGCGTGCATACACCTTGCTGTTCATCCTACCAAGTGGGTGAACACAAAGATCGCTTCCTGCATTCCTCTGGCACAGCTACTGAGGCGCAATGCTGGCTACCGTTATGCTAAAGTACGTATTTTCACTAGAAAAGTGTGGTGTGGGCGTCTGCGACCCTGAGTGAGGAACTGAGGTTAAAATGTTGGCCTTATCCGGAGTGGAGGCCCACCTGTGCCCCGAGCACTGGGGAGACAGAAGCAGGAGGACCAGTGTGGGTGCGAGGCCAGCCCCACCTACAAAGCAAGACCCTGTCTCAAAAAGCTAAAAAAGCTCCGCCTACAAACACACCTCAGAGACACGGCTGGTCAGCTGTCTGCCCACTCCGCTGGGCACCACAGCCTTACCCCGGTGCACACGAGAGCAACCGCACCACACCACAGCTCGGCGGCAGCTGGTACGGTGCCACCGGGCAGGCAGGGTGGCGCGTCACAGTTCTCCCTCACTGAGCTGCTCTGCTGTCTGACGGGACCCATGCTGTCCACGCGCTCTCCCTGGTGACAGCGGCCTTCTGCTGCAGGTTCCGGCATTCACCAACCATGTGGGGAATTTGTGTCTTGGAGGAACTGGGGTTTCTCAGCTCACGACTGGAGCACGTGATGGGTGTACACACTAATACACATTCAGACAGCGCGCCCCATAGGCTCCTACCAGCGGCACTGAGGTCCCGCTTCCTCCTTGGATCTCCCTTGCTGGGCTGCTACTTGTGAGTTCCCCGGCGGTGAGGTTCACGCGGTGGGACACAAGGGGGCCTCTGGCCAGCACCCAGCCAGCGTCCCTCCACCATCCGCGCGTGGCTTGGCCACAGATCCTTCCCCCGCGGGCCTGCCAGGGAGACCCTGCCCCGGGGCGCATCCTGGGCTGCAGGCTGAGGCTCTGAGGCTGAGCACCCCGAGAGCTGTGCCCAGGGTCTTGGTGCACAGACACTGGCATCACGAGTGTGTGATTACGTGTGTCGTCTTAAGCCATCAAGTGTGTAATGCAGCAATAGGTGGCCAATAATGCACCATGCGTTAAGAATGTTCATCCGCGCATTTGATGCTTCTCAACTTGCTGAGCGCTGCTCCAGAGGCCCTGGAAGACAGCAGGGACATGACAGAGTGAGCTTCGCACTTGCAGATTGGAAACTAACACTGGGGAACATGTGTTGGGCACAGACACAAAGCGATGTATCATCAGGTGCTCCAGAGAGACGGACCAGCAGGATTTGCAGACAGACACCGGAGGGGATGTGTGAGCGCACTGGCTGGCACGATTGTGGCAGCTGGCAAGTCCCACACAGGCCGTCTCACTCTGGAGACCCTGGGCGGCTCCGCCTAGGCCCCCGGGCCTCAGAACCAGGAAGCTGGTGGTGTGCATCTCAGCCTAGAATTTGAGGAGGGGATACTGGTGTAAGTCCTGGGGTCCCAAGGCCACCGAGCCTGAGTTCTGATGTCTGCGGCAGGAGACTCATGTCCCAGCTAGGGTCCGGGGAGGGGTGCTACGGTGGCTGCCGGTGTGATCAAAATACACAGCAAATGTTTACGTTTTCAGTTTATTACAGTAAAAGACACGTGGCCATGAATCCCCCTCAAAATCCTCCCTCTCACTCTGCATACTTTCATCCTGCTGTTCTGGCCACTTCCTGTAGCAGTTCTGGAGTCCTCCTTCCTGAGGTTTTTTTACAAAGTGCAATCAAGAATAAGGTGAGTGCTGCTGCCCAGCACCACCCAACAGAAACGCAGACTTATAACACCATTATCCTGTGTCCTCATCCACCTTGTTCACTGGATCTTGCACCGTGCAGCTCCAGCTCTTCCCCAAAGTCAAAGTGACTGTGAAGAGGAAATACTTTGAATGGATTTAGGACATGGAGGCAGCCGGACAGCACTCAGGAAAGGAGACTCCAGAGCTGCTTCAGAAGGTAGCAAGGACGATGGGAGGAGTGTGCTTGAAGTGCGTGTGGGAGGAGTTGAGAAGGATCAATGCTAATGTATTTTTTTACTGTAATAATTTTTTGTGGGGGGACTGGGGATCGAACTCGGGACCTTGCGCTTGTGAGGTAGGCAGCGGAACCACTGAGCTACATCCCCGGCCCAATTTTTCCTACTCTTAACCTCCACAGTTCCTAGAATTCATTCTTTGATTTTAGAGAACTAGCTTTTTGGACATCTAGCAGGTTGGGAGTTATAATATTTCCCTTGTTTGGATTATTTTACTTATTTGGTACCCTATATCACTATCTTGGCAGATTTCAAACTAGGATCCAACAGCTAAGGTGGAGCTGGGGAGACACATGCAGCATTGTGCCAGTGATAGAGGCGGAAGAGATGGAACTCCCAAACCTGCTAGATAGCCAGTGAGTTTGGGTTCTCTAAAATCTGGAAGAATGAATTCTAGGAACAACAGAGGTTAAGAGTAGAGTAGGAAAAATTTATTGAAAGATAGCTTCTGTGTAAGAGAGACAGAAGGGGGACCTAGAAGTGGGTTGCCCCTGTAATAAATCCTTTAAAACATTCAGTAAGCACTCCCCTTATTTTTCGATTGCACCTCGTATATGCTCTGTCTGGCCACCTCTTGTGTGGGTGAGCTGTACCAGGCTCCAGGCATCCTTCATCCAGCCACAGCGATGCCACCAACCCACTGGCACCAGCGTCCTCTGCTGTTCAGGGCCTTGTGAACAACAGGCACTCATTCCCCAGGGCCCTGGGGCTGGAAAGCTGAGGTGAGGGTGAGGCCCCTGCTCCTGAGTCACAGACACTGGCTTAGGCTGTGTCCTCACATGGCAGGGACAGAGCTCTGGGCCCTTCTGCTCCACACAATGACACCAGCCGATCAGAGTCCTGCCTTGCGATCTAAATCGAATCCTCTCCCAAGTGAGGCCCCTTCAACAGCATCACATTGCAGAGACGCATGCAGGCCCTAGCAGATACTATAATTAAATAGGTGCAAAGCAGGGGAGATGCACTTACCTGAATACCGTGGAGAATGGCCAGATGAGGCGTGGGCTGGGGATTTGCAGTTTTAAGCTTCTGACAAAGTGATTGTGGGCAAAGGCTTCTGGAGGAAGAGAGCCACACAGATACCTCTGGGAAGAGTGCTTCAGGCAGGGCACAGCCAGTGTAAAGGTCCTGAGGCTGCATCACACCTGTTGCAATCAAAGTGAAGGCAGCAGAGGCTGAAGGGCAGAAAGAGATCATGAAGATCCTCATGGGCCATGCTCTGTTGCCTACACATTGTGGGTTCCTCCCATCTTCTGCCGAGCTTTGCAAACTGGAGCCATCTGTACATCAGCCAAACTGATCACCTTCATAAGCAAAGAGAGTTGCCCTGATTAGGAGTGGTTTCTGGCCCACTTTTTCTCAAGCCTTTCTAGATTCTAACATCCTGTAAGGACATCCCAACCTTGCAGTCCCTACCTCCTCTAGCTTCCTCCCAGATTCTCTCACCGTGAGACAGGGTATCCACCTGGCTGCCGGGAGCTTTATACCCTGGGCTGGAAGCTCTGCCACGCGGGGTCCACACCTTACCTTTTTGTTAGGCCCCTGAGGATCTGAGCCCAGTCTGGGTCCACAGTGAATGTGCCAAGCCCCTGCTGGCACTTTGGCAGAGCTCTGTGGTTTTTCAAGAATTGCTCCCATCTGCCCGCCCTGCAGCTACTGGGCCTCTACCCCTGCCAAGGCGCACCACCCACTCTCAGGGCCTGTGGCCACGTGGTCCCTTCCCTTGTCTGTCATACCTGTGGGCTTATGTACACCACTGACTGTCATCACCGTGCCCCTTTCTATAGAGGAACATGGTGGTGCACAACTGTAATCCCAGCGCTCAGGAGGCTGAAGCAGGAGGATTGCCACCTGAAGTTTGAGGCCAGCCTGGACAACATAGTGAGTTCAAGGCCAGTCTAAACTACATACTGAAACCCTGCCTTAAAATAATAATAATAAAAAAAGGCAAAAGAAAACGTCCCTTTTTATACTGAAGAGGAGATAGGGAATGCAAACTAGAAAAAACAAGACAGACTACAGTTTAGGAGAGCAATGATAAGGCTTTTATATCTAAATGATGACATGTCTTCAGGCTTTGTAAGTGAGAAATGTAAGTTGCAAATTTAAGCCTCAAGATCATTTTTTTTTTTGGTACCGGGGATCAAACTCAGGACCCTGTGCTTGTGAGGCAGGCTCGGCGCCACTGAGCTAAATCCCTGGCCTCAAGATCATTTCTTCAATTCTACAAGTTGTACCTTGTGTAACTGGCAACAGGAAGGAATTCTGCTCATGTATCTGCATGAAGAATTACTGTATGTGTGGCTTTTTATTTCATATACCTAAGCATGGTCCTTGAGAAAATAATAGACCTTTAGAAAATACACTGGGAAGAGAACAGACAGAAGGGCTGGTTATTTGAATTAAGATGTACTGATGGTTTTTTTCTCTTCTTCCTTTAGAACGAGGCCTCGCGGGTGGGAAGAGAAGGTGGATGCCTAAGTAACCAGTGAGGCTTTGCCCCTCCAAGCCCCAAAGCCAAACTTGAAGTATTGTTCTGAGGCTGGACCTCTTAGCAATGAGTGATCACAGATGAGTTCTCCTTTTCCTGGAGAAGGATAGTGCCAAGAAAGAAATGCAGCAGAGAGAGAGGCTCCAGCTGATTGACAATCAGCTCCCTGGGGCCAGGGGGTGGACAGACAGTGGTGGCCTCAGTCTGCCCCTGAACTTCGGGGCGGCACTTTGTATTGGGTCCTCCTGCCACACCTCCCCGGTCTCACAGGCTGGCTGGGCCCCAAGGGGAAGGTTAAGACACATGGCAGGACTAGGGGAGGCCCAGGAGGTCAGGGCCCAGGAAGGTCATATTACAGACAGCTAAGTTAGATAGAAATATACTGTACAGTCAGAGAGGGACTAGGCCTTCAAGGATGTCAGCACAAAAGAAATAAAGGCATTAGAATCGTAGTGGGAGGCAAATCTGAAGAGAACCAACCTTCAGGATGGAACAGCAATAACAAGGCTTGGAAGCCTTCCTAGAGATAAACAGCAGCTTGAGATTATACCATGACCAGCACCACCTGGTCCTGTGGGCCCAGCCAGCCATCAGACACCCAGGTGGGCGACCAGAAAGAACATCTGGACCCATACCCCCACTTCCCCAAAATGCCTTTGCTCTTTCCACGTACCCCTGCTACATGACTCATTTCCCTGTTGGATCTACAGTAGCTAAGCCAATCTACTATAGGTTGGTTGTACCCACGGTGACTGACTTTGCTCTGTGAGTTACTCCTGACAAAGGGCCTCCATGGCCACCCATTCGGGACCCCTCTTGGAAATCCAGGAGCTATTCTGCCTATTGCCAATAAAACTCTAACTTCCTTCTTTGGTTCGAAACTTCACTGATGTTGTGAGACCACAAACTCGGCGCATGTGACATCTAATAGGCCAGGAGTTCCATTTTTCCTGTACCAGTCACACAGGGCTTCGATTAGAAGACCTCGATTGCTGTCATCTTCCCCTGCTGCCCCTTGAAATGCTTAGTAATTCTGAACACAGGACCCCACATTTCCATTTGTACCAGGCCCTGCAAATTGTGTAGCGGTCTTGATTATTGAGCTTTTTGTGTCCTTATGAATTTTCTCGCTCGAGCCCTCCCTGGCCTCCACCTGTGCCTGGCACTGCCTTCTGAACACGCGCTGGGCAGCGCCACAGGGCACTCTGCCCATGGCTTCCTGGTGCCCTCGGGGCTGCCCAGGCCTGGTCTGAGTGCAGGACCCGCCAGGCATCAGTGCTTGTCCTGGGCCAGCACAGCTGATGGCGCTTGGTAGGCACTGGAGATAATTCAGGGCCGTGTGCACCAGGTCCTCCGGCCCCAGTGCCTCCCTCATGCGGCCACCAGTGGGACCTGCGGGCACGACACGGCTGACAAGGGGGTGGGTGGTCCTCCCAACCCACACTGTCCTCCCTTGGCCGGGACCTGGGTCGCTTGGGTCCGATGGTGGGCAGCTAGGGGGCCGGGCCAACCAGGGCCAAACTCAGCAGCCGCGTGCAGACACCAGGGCGGCATGGGGCCTGGGTCTCGGGCAGCGACCTCAGGCGTCCACAGTGGGGATGCGTGTGTGCACCCACTGCGCTGCCTCGCCCCGCACCTACTCCGGCCCTACAGCCCGGCCAGAAGGATCGCCGCGGGCCGGCAACTAAAGGAGGCGCGACCCAGCGAAAGAGAGGCGGCTGGGCGACGCCCGCTGATGGTACAGTCCGCTCTCCCTGCGCCAGAGTGGCAGATGGTTCCGTCCGGCTCCGCACAGCGATCGCGGGCGGCCCAGCCGCTAGCGGGGGGGCGTGGTGCGCTCATGACCACGCCCCCCTGGCCAGTCAGGAGGGAAGCTCCGCCTCTGGGGCGGGGCATGTCGCTCGCGCCGGGGCGCGGCGGGCGCGAGGCGGGGTGTGGGGCCGGCCACCGCCCAGCATGGCCCCGCCCCCACGCATGCCCCGCCCCGCGGCCGCCGGCGCGCCGGATGGGGGCGGGGCCCATCCCCGGTAGGCCCCGCCCCCGCGGTGAATATTGATGCGGTGCGCGTCGGCGTCGCCCTCCTCCCATTGAGCGAGGCTGTGTCGCGTGGCCCGGCGTCGGCGTGACGGTTGGACGCGGGCGCGGCACTGCGGGTCCCGATTGCTGCAGCCGCTTGTCAGTGTGATGAAGATTGGCACCCAGGTAAGCTGTCACTCAACCGCTCCGCCGCCGCCGCCGCCGCTCTCGCCGCCGCCGTCCCTATCAATCACGCTGGCCGCGGCCGTCGCTGCCGCCGCCCCGGGGCCGGGCGTGCGGAGTGCGGGGGTGCGGCGCCCGAGCCCGCGCTCAACCCGCCGCCCGGGGCAGGGGGCGGGGAGGGGGCGCGGGCGCGTGGCCGGGGAGGGGGCGCGGGCGGCCGGCGGCGCGGAGGCGCGCCCAGAGGGTTTCCTGTGTGGGCTCAGACGCGGAAATTTCTGGAAGGCGCCGGGGCCGCCGCGCCGGGCCCGCTCGGGGGCGCGCTCCTAACCGTCCCGGCGGGGGCGCGCGCGGGCGGGGGCGACAGGGGCGCGCGGGCGCGCGCGGGGTGGGGGCCGGGGGCGCGGGCCGGGAAGATGGCGGCGGGTCCGGCTGGGGCTCGGGGACGCGGCCACACTGCGGAGCGCCCCGGCGCGGGTCCTCGGCCTTGGCTGCCCCGGGTTATTTACGTTAAAGAGCTATTCAAGTAGCTGGTCGGCGAGAGTTCGGACGATTATCCGCTCGTGCGTTTCCACGCTGCTTTCGAGAGAAATCTTGCCACTTAGAACATTTGAGAAAAAGGAGTCGCTTTATTTCCTCGTGGCGCTCCTGAGATGCCTTGCTTTGGTCCAGGCCTGAGACCTGCCCTCTGGGTTCTGCCTCGGGATGTTTGAGTCCTACCTCTGCTGCTGGGTGTTGAGTGCAGGTGTGCGTGTGTTTGCTAAACGAGCAGTTCAGGATAGACTTCACCTAGGTAAGGGGTTCTGGCTTAAAAGAGGACGTAAGAGTTAGCTTCGTAGAAAAGAAACTGGTTTTCTTGAAGACGTGGGCACTTTCCACTAAAGGATGGAAGAACCCCCCCGGCTCTAATTAGGCCTCATTTCATGATTTTTTTTTTTTTTTTTTTTTTTTTTTTGGTACCGGGGATCGAACTCGGGACCTTGTGCTTGCGGGGCAGGCAGCGGAACCACTGAGCTAAATCCCTGGCCCATGATTATTATTATTATTATTTTTAAAGGTCCTCTTAAGTACGTGTTTTTTGCCGTGCTGAGGATGGAACCTAGGGCCTGGCACATGCTAGGCGAGCACACTGCCAATGAGCTGCATCCCCAGCCTTAAGTTTATAAGGATGTATTTAGGGAAAATTGGAACTACAGTTACAGGTGATGCACTGGAGTGTGATTGGTTTGGAAGTGGCAAACAGACTCACACCTGTCTTACATCACCTTTGCCCTTAGTTGGGAGAGTGATATATGGATCATCTCGTTGAATAGTTTGTTGAATCTAAACTGTACTGCTGTGATGTGTATAGTAAACCAAAGTGCTGGAAATCCCTGCTGACTTGGCCCTTTCTTCGCAGGGCAGTTGGAGTTGCAGCCCTGGGGAGTTAAGTGTGGTTTAGAATGGAGGAAACCTGGCAGGCGGTGGAAGGCTTGTTCTGAGTGTCAGCAGGTTACATGGTTAATGATCTCAGGTTCCTGTCCTCTGGTTTACATTTAGTTATATACTCGTGCCGTGCCTCTAACTTTTGGAAAGTCTTGGTTGTGAGTAGAAGAAATACAATGTTACTATTCAAGTAACATCACAACTTTCACTTTTGTTGCAAAATGTTCAACTGTCTGAAACTGTGTAGAAGAAAAGCTTGAAACTGCTAAAGTGGTGCCTAGCGGAGACCTGAGGGTCCTTAAGTTTCCTGTGTTTGCCTGGCCAGAATGAAATATGACCAAGAAGGGAACCTGTGATAGTGAAACAGTCATCAGAATATTGAGTCCGATTGGCGATAGAGCCCATCTGAGCCCTGAGCTGTCTCACCGTGTTACCACCCCCAGCAGCAGCTCTGGGAGGTCCTTCGGGAGGAGTGATGAGATTCCAGTGACATCTGGAACCTTTGTGAACTCACTTGTCACTGGTCCTGCAGAAGCCCCAGGGCTGATTGTCTGCTGTTGACTTTGCAGCTGGAAGTGATCGCAGATAGATTTCTCTTTCAGGTTCAGATACCACATTCAGAGCTTCTTCAGTACAAGTCTGTGTTCCCAGCCTGTCCCTTGGTAGGAATGTGGATGTGTCCTTTGTCTTCCTGATGTGATTTTATCGGTGGCAGATGTGACAAAGGGTTCAAGCAGCACAGCTGGGGAAACTCAGAGCCTCGAAGGGTGGGAAGTATCCACGCTCATCAGTTGGAGGAGGTCCTCCAGCCACCCACGTATGTTCCGGGTGCTGCTTGCTGGTTCTAGCTGGTGTAAGCTGTTGACAAGACCTATGAAATGGATGGAGTTAGGGTGTAGATCAGCCGGGAGGCTGGTGGGAGGTCGTCGTTTGGTGGGGAGCACTCACAGGCCTTTCTGTGGAAGCCTGTGAACATCCTGCTAAGAGCAGGTGCAGGTACCTAGCCTGCTGCCTGTCCTCTGTCCATGACAGTGACGGCAGCCCCTTGTTTCAGTCTGATAACCCCCGAGGGGTTATTTCTGGGAGAGCTGCAGGGGAGGCAGTGAGATACAAGCAGCAAGTGTATTGTCTGACCTGTGGTTTAAAACTCCTGTCTCCAAAGCTCTGTCCTTCAGAGGACTCGCCTCAGGGACTTGGGAAGGGGTGGAGCTGCTTAGTAACTCTTTAGGATGGGAGGGTAAAGGTCTACAGCTTTTGCAAAATCTTGAAAACTGCTGCTTTGCCAGGTTGTGAGACTGAGGACCTGTGAGTTAGTAAAGATTCTGGATTCACTGGGCCAGGGGTGTGCCTAGTGGTACGGTAGTGCTTAGCCTTGCCAGCACTCATGAGGTCCCTGAACTGATCTGCAGTGCACACGCCTCCTGCCCCCATTTGGATTCATTTGTCTTCTCTAAACTGCTGCAGTCACCTGGACACATCAGCCACCAGGCCCCCTATCCTCTGAGGAAGCTGCTTAGTGTGAATGGTTGGTGCCCTGTCTCAGGGTGTTGGGCCCACCCTCTGGCAGGGGAAAGCCATCCTCGGAATCCCCCAGCAGAAGGACAGCTGTAATCTAGTAGGATTCCTGCACTCATCGGTCAGTCTGGTGGACTCCAGCCAGCCTCAGGGGTCTTGGCCTTAGCCATGAAGTTGGGCTTTTGTTCTCAGCTTCTGCTCCTTTGTACCTGGCAGCCCCACGGATGGGTCCTCTCTGCTTGGCCTCACAGCCTCTCAGGCCCACACCTCACTCGACCTGCTTCGTTGTCTTCTCTTCTCAGCACTCACCTCAGAGAGGGGATGGCCAAGCTCTCTTCCCTCAATGCCACCACAGATGCTGGCTGCTGCTTCCCTGGGCCTCAGGGGGCCTGCTTGGTGCAGGGAGAAGGGCTGGAAGGGGTGGGTGTCCGAAGTCTGCACCGTGCGGCTGGCAGCAGAGCCTGCGGTGGGCCCAGTCCCTGGGGCTGTGGACTGGCAGCTACTGTGATCGCAGTTTCTTTTGCAAAATTTTTTTGTTGCTTTTTGGTACTGGGGATGGAACTCAGGACCTTGCATTTGCAAGGCAGGCACAGTGCCACTGAGCTAAATCCCTGGCCCTGTGATTGTAGTTTCTAGAACTGTCTGACCAAACTTCTGCAAAGCCTCCCTGAGAACTCTCTGTGTGTATTTATGTTATCTGAGATGTTTTGTGACAGTTTACCTTTATTTTTTTTTTAATTGGAAGAATTTACAGGAACAGGAAAGTAATAAATGTTAAATTGCTAAACTTCACATCCTTTTAAAGTCAGTTTTGTGTTTATGCATACTTTTTCCCCAGTTTCTCATTGTGGTAAAATATATATAACAAAATTTGTGTTTTAACCTTTTGAAGTGTATAGTTCCGTTGCATTGAGTTCATTGGTATTGTGCAATCATCAGAACATCACCACCAACCAGTTCCAAGATTGTTTTCATCTTGTAAATCTGAAACTCCACGCTCATTAAACAAACTCCATTCTCGCTCTGCCTAGATCTGGCAGCACCATTCTGCTTCCTGTTTCTCTGCCTGTTTGTTCTCCGTACCTCAGGCCAGTGGGATCCTGCGTACTTGGCTTTTGTGACTAACTGACCTCACTTGGCCTGATGTCATCATTTCACTTCGTGAATGCCTGTGTATGTTTTCACGTGTCAGTTTCCATTTTTTAAAGGCTGAATAGTATTCCGTTGCATGTGTGTACCACGTTTTGGTTCCCCGTCTGTCCACGGACATTCGAGTTAGGCTCACCTTTTTGCTACCACAGATAATGTGGCTGCCAGCACGGGTGTGCAGATGTAGCTGTCTGTGAGACCTGCCTTCGGCTCTGCTGTGCTCAGAGGTGGAAGTGCTGTGTCTCATGTTGGTTCTGTGCTTCCCGCTGTGAGGGGTTGCAGCACTGATTTGCGGCGCCTGTGTCTCCACTCCACCGGCAGGGCGGAAGGTTATGGTTGCTCCCGCTACCTCACGCCGCTTTCTGGTTGGTGCCCTTCCGTGCCGGGGGTGGAGCCCTGGGTTTCCTGCATGCTGTGCGAGAGCTCTGTCCTGAGCTACAGCCCCACCCCAAGTTTCTGCCTGGTTTTTCTAGCAGTCTCTTTTCTTTTTCCCGTACTGGTACCCCGGTACCGAGGACCAAACTCCGGGCCTTTTGCTTGCCAGGCCGGTTCGGCGCCGCTGAGCCACGTGCCTGGCCCTGGCTGTCATCGAGTGGGAGACGGCCTCTTACTGTATTTCTGATTTGCATTTCCTTAATGTTAGTGATGTTGGACATCTTTTCATGTACTTACTGGGCACTTTTATATTTTCTTTGAGGAAATATCTACTCAAGTCCTTCGCCTATGTTTGAGTAAAGTTGTTCACATGCGAATCTTTAGATGGGAATCTTTTAAGCTATTTGGTGTTAGATTTTTAGTTGACATTATATATTTTTGTGCATTTGCATGTTTCTCATTTTTTAAAAAATTTAAATTTAAAAAAATTTAGGATCTCACAACCTTTGTGATTCTGGTTTTTTTATATTTTATGGTCCCACTCTGTGTCAGAACCTTTTAGCATTTAGGTTTGGATATATGTTTCCCACTTTGCCACATGAAGGCTGGCTTCCTGTGGCTTACTGAGCAGTGGCTGCTGGGAGGGCCTGCCGAGGGCCATCACTATGGTGCACTGTCCCCAAGTGCAAGCCGTGCTGCAGGAAGGCCCTGGCCTTGCCTCGGAGGGTTGGGTTCCTTTTCTCCTCTCCCCTTCCCTCCTGCTGTGGTGCTGGGAACGAACCCGAACCCGGGGCCTTGTGCATGCTAAGCCTGTGCTGTGCCTCAGCAGTACCCACCCCTCGTTCTCATAAAACACATTTATTGGTCCTTAGTAACAGGGTGTTGTGAACATTCTTCATGTCAGTTTATGATGATGCCAGATGCTCGCGGCCTTAAAGCTTTGGTGGCGATTTAAATCTACCAGCTCTGGTAGAGCATGCAGCTTGGACTCTATTAAAAGAAATTCTGAAACCACTAAAATGCCTTTGCCATTTGAATTGTTTTGTCTTTAGTGGACACACATGGATGTTTGGGCTTGATTTACTTTTCCGTGTTTAGGTTTTGTTTTAATAGGATTTAGTATTCATGATTTTATTTGGATATTAAATTTTAAGTGGTATCCCCCCAGCCTTGTTTGAAAAATAAAGTGATTTCATGACAGATGTTTTCTTCTGAGTTATTTATTGACTGGAAATAGGGTGGGGGAGGAGGAACAGAGTAGAAGAAAGATGGAGTTGTGGTTTCTAACCCCCCACTCTGTAAAACTCACACAAAACAAAAAGAACACACTGAACTGTAGTGATGGATAATAAGTGTTCTAAAAAGGTACCTTGAAAAGGTGTCCCTTTTTTGCCATTAGGATTAAACCCAGGGCTTTAGCACTGAACCTAAGGTACATCCCCAGCTCATTTTTTAATTTTGACACAAGGTCTCACCAAGTTACTAAGTTGCCTAGGCTGTGTTTGAACTTGTGAACCTCCTGCCTCAGCCTCCCAGAATGCCAGGATTATAAGTCTGCACCACCATGTCTGGCTAAGGTGTCCTTTTTGAATGTAGAATTTTGACAGTTTTTGTAGATTCCCTCAACAGCTTTTACATAGGTTAATAAACGTGTATCTTAGGAAAGGATCATTTCCGGGAAGTTTATTAACAAAAGAACAATCTGTAGTCGCAGTCCAGGGCTCTTGCTGTCCTCCAGGCCTCTGGCTTTCTGTCTGTGCGGCCTTTGCTGTCTGCAGATGCTGGACCCGAACCTTTCAGCCTCCTGTGTTGGGGCTGTGTGCAGCCTGACCCCAGGTCAGAGGGGCGCTGACGGGGAGGCCGGCCTTGCCAGCGGGAGCTGGAGAGAAGAGCTGCCCGTTCAGCAGATGGAGCTGGGTCGGATGCGCGGAAGAGCAGTTAGACTTTGAAGACTGGGATGTGTCTCTGGACAGGTACTTTAGGCCCAGGGCTGGCAAATCAGAGGCCTATGGGTCAGATCCCAGAGCGGTCTGTATGGCCAAATAGCTAAGACTTTTTGTCCATTTCCAAAGAACAAGAAAGAGAAAGGAGACCGTGTCGTGGAAAGCCCCATTCTCCAAGTTGGTTGGATCTAAATGCTATCAAATCGTGTAACTGCTGGGGAAATATGAGTAAGAACGGAGGATCGGTGAGTTTCCCTCAGTGGACTCAAATGTTGATGTGACGGGCATGTCATGCGGTCTGTGTAAAACAAGAAACAACTCTGGGGCAGGGGATGTGGCTCCATCCCGCCGCACCTACCTGGCAAGTGCAGGGTCCTGAGTTCAATCCCCAGTACTGGAAAAAAACTGCTCTTAGTTGGGCGTGGTGGCACATGCCTGTGATTCCAGCATTCCGGAGGCTGAGGCAGGAGGATTGCCTGGGGTTCAAGTCCAGCCTGGGCTACATAGTGAGTTCAAGACCAGCTTGAACTACATAGCGAGGCCCTGTGTCAAAAACCAAAAAGCAACAGAACAAGAAAAAAAATGCTCTTAAATCATAATCAAAATCCTGTGACTACCTGTAATATCTGCCAACCCTAATGCTAGCGCTCTTGCCTTGGTGGCCCAGCCTCCTGAGCGATGGGATGGCCCCGGACACCTGAGGAGGGCCATCCTTCCCTGCAGTTCTGCCCCCCAGGCTGGGGAGCCACCCAGTGTCCAGGCCTGTGGGGAGAGGAGCCGCTGGGGCCTCCCTCTGAGGGAGTGGCTCCTCAGGGCTGCTTTCTAGAATTCCCCCCCACTTTTCTGTTTTTCTGCCGTCTCAGCATTTCAAGTGTAAAAAGGATAGAAACAGACTTGTTTCAGTGCTTCTTATAGACCTTTGGTCAGGATAATGTTTAGCTAACATGCCCAAGGAGATACTTTATGTGTTGGTTTTCACTCAGTTTAATGTCTGCTTAAATAAATTCAAAGGCTAAAATCTATAGCTGCTTTTGGGTGCCGGAGATCCAGCCCAGGGCCTTGTGCATGCTCGGCAAGTCCACCACTGGCTGAGCTACATTCCCAGCCCCGTTACAACTGTTCCCGACTTTCAAAGTCTTCCCACTTTATTTTTCTCACTTAAAAAAGTATTCTTGGGCTGGGGATTTAGCTCAGTGATGCCGTCGCCTGCCTCGCAAGCACAAGGACCCGAGTTCGATCTCCGGTACCAAAAAAAAAAAAAGTATTCTATGTGAATTTTGTTCCAAACAGAGAATTCGGTTTCTGAGTTTATTTTCATTAAGTGAAATACATGTCATGGCACGGCCCCAGTGCCTCTTCCTTTATGGTTTTCCTAGTGTAATTTTGTCTCTCACCTACACTCTCCCTTCACCCACTTCATTTCTGAGGTTTCAGTTTCTATGGTTCCGTTACTTGCAGTCATTCATGGTCCAGTAATACTAAATGGAAAGTTCCAGAAATAATTCATAAATTTTAAAGACATTTTATTACAGTATATTGTTATAATTGTTCTATTATTTTTCTTTTTTTTTTTTGGTACTGGGGATTGAACACTTGCAAGGCAGGTGCCGGAACCACTGACCTAAATCCCCAGCCCTGTTGTTGTTTTTTGAGACAAGGTCTTACTATGTAGCCCAGGCTGGCCTTGAACCCACAGCAATCCTCCTGCCTCAGCCTCTCGAGCGCTGGGATTACAGGGATGTGCCACCATGACCAACTTATTTTATTATTTTTTTCCTCTCTTACTGTGTCTGATTTATGAAAGGATCATTATCACAGGTATGTGTGTATAGGAAGACAGCAGTAGTATATATAGGGTATGGTACTGTATTGTTTTGTGAGAGATGGGGTATTGTCATTCCAACTCCTGGGCTTAGGTGCATCCTCCAGTCTCAGCCTCACAAATAGCTGGTATCATGGGTGTGTCCCACCGCCATGCCTGGCTTATAAATACACTTTTCTGTGTTATTGGTGTACAGGGTTGTTATGAAAACCAACTGGGATGGGGTGTTGGTGCTGATTTTAAATAGTGTTAGAATAAGTACTAACTGACTGAAGATCAGAGGTGTAGTTCCCAAAGCCCCAAAGGGAGAACAGAACAAAGGAACACTGCAACAAAAGGGAGTTAAGGAGACAGAAAAACAAAAAACAAACTTACTTGGTATATATATTTAAAACAACAACACTGAGATAACTTGAATAAGCTCAGATGTATAAGGAAACACAGTTATATGCTGCTTGGTATATATATTTAAAACAACAACACTGAGATAACTTGAATAAGCTCAGATGTATAAGGAAACACAGTTATATGCAGGGGTGAATCTCTCAGGTGATTAAATTTCAGACTTTATAGAAAAACAGCATCTAGCTGAAGCTGTACGTGAGTGAGGCATTATGTTAGTTACTTTTCTCTCATTGCCAAGACAAAATACCTGACACCGAAGGTTGGAGGGTAAGGGGTTTATTTGACTCACAGTTCATAAGAGGTTTCAGTCCATAATCAGCTGACTCCAAGTCAGGGATGACAAACGGGCATCGCAGAGCAGAAACAACATGGTGTGCACAAGGGAACAAAGCTAACAAGAGAGTTTAACAGCATCTTTCTGCCCCCCCCCTTTAAAAAATATATTTATTGGTGCATTTTAGGTATACAATACATTTATATTTATCATTGGGTGTTTGTACCTGTACATCGTGTATCTTGGTTCTTATTTTTCCCCCATTACCTGTGCGCCCTTCACTCCCTCCACCCTTCCCTGATTACATAGACTTTGTTTCCATTTCTTTTTTTCTTTCTCATAATTTTTCCTTTCCCTTCTTCCCTTTCCCCTTCCCCTCCTTCCCTTTCCCCTTCCCCTACCACCACCCCTACACCTTTGGACCTTTTCTTCCTATTTCAGATTATCAGTTATTCATTTTAATCATTTTCATCCTTATTTACACTTTCAGTTTCTCGCACTAGAGAAACTTTAGTATTTACATGTGTCCTATTTCACTTAAGAGTATGGCCTCAATATGCATCCATTTAGCTATAAATGACTCTGGTTTCTCGTTCTTTATGGCTGAGTAGTACTCCATTTTAGAAATAAACCACATCTTCTTTATCCAGTTTCCAGTTGATGGGCACTTGGGCTGTTTCCAAGCTTTAGCTATTACAAACTGTGCCGCTATAAACATGGGTGCACATATATTGCTGTGGTATGATTCTTTTAATTCTTTTGGGAAGATACCCAGCAGGGGGGTAGCTGGGTCAAATGGGACCTCTAGTCCTAGTTCTTTGCGGTATCTCCACAATGATTTCCACAGTGGTTGCACCAGTCTACACTCCCACCAACAGTGGAGAAGGGTTCCTTTCTCCCCACACCCCCACCAGCATTTGTTATTGGTTGATTGCTTGATAGCAGCCATTCTTTGGAATCTCAGTATTGTTTTCATCTGCATCTCTTGAAAATCTGCCCCTTTTATCTTATTCAGACTACTTAGGGCAGGCAGCACTCACACCCAAATCCTAGTGCCCTGGAGCCCAGCACTGCACCATGAATCAATTCCAGCTTCACACACTCTAGAGCCAGCCTGTGAGCACATGAGGCTTTGGGGGGACATCTAGACCCAAACCATAGCAGGCATCGGAAAGGAGCACAAGTAGATGGGAACGAGAGCTGGAAATGGTTACCAGCTCAGCAAAGAGGAAAGATGGAGCCGAGGCTGGACTCTGAGCCAGCTCTGATAGAGGGGCCCTCACAGCTTACGAGGGTGGATGGGGGCAGGGGGACTCAGCCCACACAGGGAGAGACCCCACTGTGACTGCCGGCCACCCAGGGCCAAGTAACCCACAAGGAGGGCGTGGGGCAGGTGTCCTCAGATGGCTAGGGACACTTAAGCCCAGATCAGAATCTCAGGGTCTTCTGCTTGTGATACCCAGCAGTGTCCCTGGGCATTGCCAATGTCCCTGGGGGCAAAGTCGTGTCCAGTTGAGAACTTCTGATACAGAGGAGTTAAGATATGACTGATAATGTTGGAGCTAATTGATATGGATAGAAATTTGTACCCAATAAACATAAAGTATAGATTATTTTCATTCAAATAAAACTTAACAAAATTGGCCATGTATTAGGCCCCAAAGAAAAAGCCTGAGTTTCAAGAAGTAAATCCTGTCGGTCCAAATATCAGACCCTGGTTAGAACGGAAGAAGGAAAGGATAGCTAAAGTTACTCACCTGGACTTCAAGATTCCCTGCATATCTCTTGGATTAAAGAGGAGATCAAAAATTAGATCCATCTGTTGGAGTGAATTAGCGTGGTTATACATCCTCACCTGTGGATGAGGGACAAACAGGTCTCAGGAGAATGATGCTGTACAGCCTTAAATGCCTTTAAGCAGAGAACAAGAAAGTAATTGAATTGAGCTTTCAGATTCAGACACTAGAAAGGTGAAATTAACCCCCCAAAAAGGAGGCAAATTGGGTTTTGCTTTTGGGAAGTCAGATTAGGAAGAAATGAGAATGAAAGGGAGGTAGCAGCGGGTCCAAGACTGCACATTAAGAACACAGCGCATGCACCTTGATGGTGATGACTTTGAGGGCCTGTAAGTACTTTCCGGAGAATGAAGAAATGACCAGAATGGCCCTTGGAGGCAGAACACCTGCACAGAACAGGAACTGGGGGTGAAATGCAGATGGTGGTCAAAGATGTGTCTCCTTGAAAAAGTGCTAGGTACAGACGTGAGTTGGGTTGAATTTTCATAGAACAGGGTAGTTTCTTGTATTGTACAAATTGCAACACTCGTTCACTGAACAAAAAAATAGGGCACCTGCCACATACCTGACACTGTGACAAAGGCTGAGCGTGCAGTGGGGAGCAAACCAGGTGTGTCCTACCTCCCTGGACGTAGTGACATACAGGGGCTCATCACAGACCCCTCGGGCAGTGGCCTTGCCCCGCTGAGGTCAGGAGCCTGACAGAGCCGAGGGTCCCAGGGCAGGGTGACTCCTGCAGTGGGGGTGGGGTGGGGAGGCGAGCAGGAACTCAGAGTGACCAGCCTGCAGGTGCTGGTGTGACCACTGAGCATACATGTGTGTGCACGTGTGTCCCGCTTAGCCATTGGTTAAGCTTGGAATTACAGTACCGCCTTTATCAGGAGCCAGCAGGAGTGCCCGGAAGGAGTTGGACAGGCCTGTCATGACGAATGAAGTTTCCACGTGCACTCCTGGAAGATGTGGAAGTGTCCGGGCCCCTGGCACGGCACTGGTTAGTGAGCACCACAGAGCTCGCAGCTTTGAACAGGAGTGAAGGTCCTTTCTCCCACCAGGAAGCACCCCTAGGCCAAAGGAAGCAAAGTGAGGTGGAACTGTATGTGGAATGTGACCTTTTACCTGAGAAAGGCTCAGGAATATTTGCTTTTAATGAAAAGCCAGCTGTGGTTTCAGCACTGGGAGGCTGAGGCAGGAGGGCTGAAAGTTTGAACTTCGCGCAGACAACTTAAACACTACAGGAGATCCTATCTCAAAATTTAAAAATAACAAAAAAACGAAAAAGGGCTGGGGATGTCATTAGTGCTAAGGCCCTGAGTTCAATCCCCAGTAAATAGGAAAGAGAAAGAAAAAAAGAGTGAGGGAAAGAAAAGCAAGCCTCCTTGTCCCTAGATTAGTAAAACTGGAGTTCCCCATACAGGAGGGAAGGGAGCAGTTATATGTTAGACTTCTGACAGTTTTCGTAGTTCTCATTATGGAGAGAAAATGTTTTCCTTCTGCCTGTCTTAAATTCACTGCTCGGGACTCTGTAACAAAATTATCAAGACGAGGGCACACAGGTACGTATAATGTCAGTTTCCTGCCACCTAGGCAGTAAATGAAGACTCGAGGAAGTGACAGAACCTGGGGCTTTGCAGGTCGGATGCAGAGTGGACGGTCATGAAGGACAGTGATGACACCACAGGGGTCACGGGTAACGGACTGCAGAGCTGTGTGGGCCTACCTGGCAGGCTCCTCTCTGTGCCGGGCCGTGCCCGCCCTCCAGCTCCAAGTGGCTTCTCTCACCTGGATAACCTGCTGGGTGATGGGGGCCCTCACCTGCCGCTTCTCAGGTTCACTCAGCATAAAATGCCTGGCAGGCCAGGGGCCGCACTTAGGGGAGCACATCCTAAGCCCCAGCAAAACCATGCTGTAGTTTAAAAGTTAAAACAAGAGGCAAAGTATTCTGTAAAAATTGAAGACAAAACAAGTCAAAAGAACTTAACTAAGAATTGAGTTGTGGATTAACTACAGACAGGAGTTTTTACAGGTGACTTAAAAACAAATTGGCTTGTGATCCTAGTGGGATAAATCCTAGAGACAAAGGAACTACAAAGAGATCTAGGCAGGTTTTAGTACTTATATTGTTAGTGATAGTATTAGTATTGCTATTTTGAACATATGTGTCATATGATAAGTCAAAAAAGCCATATTACTGTCATTAGGAAATAAGATTTCCAGGGTAAAAGACATACAGATAAGAAATCAAAGCAGTTAAATAAATATACTGTAATCCTAAATTTGAATTGGAGAGTCCAGTGGTAGCATATTTTTAAAAACTATGAGAAAGTATCTCATAACTCCATTCAGTAAAAAGGCCTAGACTAGGAGTTGGTTGGGGTTGTGGTTGGGGAGGCCTAGAAAAAGCCAGTGCCAGTAGTACCAAGCACATAGCACCTAGACCAGTCCCTAAATGACCTACTGAGAGCCCTGGTGTTAATCGTGGATGGTGGGGTCTAGGGATGGAGTTCTGGGTTCTGGGCGTCCTGGACAAGGGACTGGATGTAGTGCCCGAGGGTAAGGAAACAGCAGCAAAGTTTATTAAAGCCAGAGTGGCTCGAGTGCCGAGGGTGCAGGGGTCGTGAGGTTCTGCCTGCTTCAGAGCCCCGCCCGGGGCATCCTCCAGAGGCTGACTGATGGGCCTGCTCATGCCCTCTGCGTCTGCTGCACACACCCTTTCCCATAATTCATTCTTACAGTTGTGTGTATGAGGTGCAGTCCATATGTATGAACCTCAGTGAGTGCCGGGGGAAGGCAGGGCGCTCTGGTGCACCTGGGTCTTGGTTTGGAATTTTCCAGAAAGTTCCTGGGTGGACTTGGGGACTTTGTTTCCCTCGTCTAGACCACCATGTGGTAAGCCATGGCAGAGGTGAGTGGAGGGGAGTGGTCCCTTAGAGCCCCGAGCTGTGCTGTCTATGTCACATACCTTGGCTTAATGGCAGAGTCTAGGTGTGCACAGAAAACGAACAAGATAAACCTGGAATAGCTCATTCTCCCCTGAAACCAGGAAAACTGTGGAGAACCCCAACTCCAAAAAGGAAACAGGGCCAAGGATGTAGCTCAGTGGCACCACACATGCGTGCCTCACAAGTGCAAGGTCCTGAGTTCCATCCCCGGTACAAAAAAAAGGAAACAAAACAAAAAGGCTGGGGATGTAGCTCAGTGTGAAGGCCCTGGATTCAGTACTCTATATAAACCACAACAACAATAACAAAAAACCAAACCACACACACACACTAAGTTGAGTGCACTGGTACATTCCTGTAATCCCAGGAGGCAGAGTTCAAGGCCACTGTGAGCTATATACTAGCGAGACCCTGTCTCAAAACACTAAAACTGCAGGGTTGTGTTAAAGAGCATAGAAGCTAACTGAAGGGCCTTGTGTTGTCAACAGTGAGGTAATTTTAACATCAAGAAAGAAGTGCAATAAATACTTAACACAGTGTTCAAACCCATGAGATCATAATGAGCTAAAAACAACCTCACTGGTCACCATTTGGAGAACACTAGGGAACTAGCACATTGTCCTGAAAGCATAGTCAGAAGGGAAGAACCAAGCAGTAAAAATCCCAAAAGTGGCGGCTGCTGGGTGGAGAGTAGGCTGGGAGTTGGGTGGGGTGGTGACGTGGGAGAAAGGCCAGGAGGCTCTTTCTGGGCCGAGGAGACAGCCGAGTGGTGAGGCAATGGAGTGGCCTGTAACTTAGTTGTGAAGGCCCAGCTAGGAGACGTCTCCACAGTGAGGTCTGGAGAATAAGCTCCTGACCAGGCTCAGGGTCTGTGCCATTCGCATGTTAACTTCTGTGCTCCCACAGGTAGCATTAAGAGTCCTGTGTGTACTGTGAGTACATGGGTGTAGAACAGAATCACACACGGTGTAATATTGAAAGCTGCATCCTTATCGTGATTGAAATTAATTCATGCCATTTACCTGATGGATCACCCTCAACTGTCTTAATGTTTCAGGTTTTGAAAAATGCTGTGGTTTAAAGATCAAATTGATAAAACTAACAGACACCAATGTTGTACAAGTTGTTGATTACTCTCCTAATTTCCTCGTGAGTTCTACATTTATCTTAACAGCAAAATTATTTTGTGCCCACACAGTGTTATGTAGAAAAAATGGAATGTAGCATACCTCCCCATGGGTCCCACCGTGTTCCTTACCGTTAGGAGCCTGCTGAGATCTGTGCCTGGATATGGGCCTACAGCAGTGGTGGCGAACCTATGGCACATGTGCTGCACAGGCTGTTTGTATCATTGAAAGCCCTGAAAGGCTCGCACCGCTTGCCTAGTGCCGAAAGTGGTGGAAGAGTGGCTTCTGAGGGGCATTGGCATTGTCTTGCTTCTAACTGCATCTGACAGTCTTTATTACCTCACAGTTCCCTGGGGTACAGGAAGGCCAACACCATAGTGTGTAGGGGTGGAGAAGCCTTTGCCACTGAGGGTGCAGAAATCTCTTCCTCTGGCAAAAATAATCTCATCAGAATCTAGGAGTTCCGTGTCTGCAGCCTCATTAGGTTCCTCCCAGATATCTCCGTCCCAGTTCACAGGATCCCATTATTTTCCTGTTAGCACCTTCATTTTAACTGCAGATACACTCCAAGGCTGAGTGTTAAGCTTGTGCTGTAATTCAGCCAATCTCGTCATGAAGGCTTGGGTTTAGTTTTTGGCAACTTCAGTCCAATAGCTGAAGGAAAGAAGATTCTCTTTCAGAACACTCTTAGAACCCTTTAGATTGTTTATGTTTCTGGATCTTGGAATTTGAAGCTTTTAGCTCATCCTTTCCCCTTATTCCTTTGTCCAGAGACGCTGAGAGCAATGAGCCAGCGTCATTATATTTCTTACTCTTTCAGAATGTTCAAAGGTATTGTGTACTTTTGCATCTTATATCTCACAAGTGGTGAATTAGGATAATCAAATGGATCTGTGTTGTGGATTACAGTACTTTAAACAGCTCATACCTTGGACTGTCAGTACTCCAAGCTATCAGAAGGAGAGATCATGGCAACTTTAGGACTCATCAAATTAGAGAGCCAGTTCCAGAAACCACTAACCTGTTAGAGAAATTCATCTATATAATTTTGTTTCTCTAGAATCACTCCCAGTACCAGACTCTGTATTGGTTAGCATTCTCTAGAGCAACACAGTCAGGTTAGGTGGCTCACGGATAGGAGGTGGGAGAGTCCACATGGCTGTCTTCGTGCTGGAGGGACGGAGGATCCAGGAGCTGCTCAGCCCAAGATGGAAGCTGAAGAACAGGGGATCAAGGACGCAGCACCAGTCCAAGGTCCACAGCCTGGGGGGTCCCTGGAGTCAGTGGTTCGGGGCTGCGCTGAAAGCTAGAGACAGATGCTCCAAGATGATGGCAGCAAGAGATGCACCCACTCGAGCAGGCTGGAGCTTCTTGGAAATGAGTGAACATCCTTCTCTTCCCATTGGGTGCCACCCATAGCTAGGGTGAGCCTTCCTCCCTGAGAATGCTGGCCTGTGTGCCAGTCCTCTCTGTAGACACTCAGTGTGCTGTGCTAACCCACCACCGCGTTTCCTAATCCAGTCAAGGTGACACTTCTGTGGTTAAAGGCCATAACAAAAAGGGATACATGTACCAACCAACTCCCCGCGAGAAATGTAAACATTGTGTCCACATATGTAATAAAAATTCATTTAAAATGTAAAAAAAATTTAAAATTAAAATTTAAAAAGGGTACATTATTTAAGCATTTGTATTTCTTTGTGTTGTTTTTTTTTTTCTTTTGGTACTGAGGATCGAACTCAGGACCTTGTGCTTGCAAGGCAGGCAGTGGAACCACTGAGCTAAATCCCCAGCCCTTTATTTCTTTACTAATGAATTTTAATACTTCTTTTTGTGACGATTGGAAAGTTGTGTCTTTATTATTTTTGGCCTTCAATGAACTCTGGGGAGGGGACTGAAGTGACAAAGAATTTCGATAAATGGATGAAACAGACAGAAAGCGTGTGTAGCCCTTAATGTAGAGCATTAAGTGGGTGAGCCTTCCCTGGGATCTCAGAGCCCTGCGACACAACATCTAGAAGTGAAAACACTGTGCTTGAAGATTAGAGAAACTTTCTGTGTGCTGTAGTGGAGATAGGCATCCACTGATTGTGTGTGTTTCTCTCTTGCTTTTTTATTTTTAAAGTAGCATAAAAGGATTTATTCGGCAGAAATTTGAAAGTCCATACTCACATGAGTGAAGGCCCTCAAGAGAGACATTCTACAGCTTGGACATGGGAATATATAGGTATTTTGGCATTGGAAATCTGTGGAATTTGTGACTCTGTAGCAAAGTCCCTCTTGCTCTTGGCTTAGGGCAAAAGCACAGCCCACCCACAGACAGACCGTGGCCCGTTTGACAGGTAAAGGCATGAGCCCCACTGAAGTTTTGTTGGGAGGGGTGTGGGTGATCTAAGATGTTTTGCCTAAAAACATTCTTTGAGCTCTCCCAATCTGTTTCTTTTTTTTTTTTTTTTTTTTTGGTACGGGGGATCGAACTTGGGACCTTGTGCTTGCAAAGCAGGCGGTGGAACCACTGAGCTAAATCCCCGGCCCTCTCAATCTGTTTCTTAAGTTTTTTCCTTTTCCTTTTTCAGTCAGCTAACAGTATCTAAGGGATTTGGAGTATAATGGGCCTAAGAAAAAGTAGCATAAACAAACCTAGGAAATACTGTTATGGATAATCTTAGGTAAATTTGACTGTTCTGAAGTTGCATCTTCTTAAAAGTATAGTTTCTTTAGTTCTGATTTTGCTTGTTTCCTTTCTGCCTATCTATTACTTCCACCCTCCCACCCCCCAACTTTGATCCCTTATTCTCAAGGAGTACAGAGGGGCTGAGGATCCATCCTCTTACACCTGCTTCAGGCTGGGGAGGGATGTTGATGCCATCAGTTTGACTGATCTAAAGGAGACAAGATAGGTTTGGTTGTTTGGTAAGCCATCATCTTTTGATAGTCAGGAAAAGAGGCCAAGAACATTAACAAGTCATTGACACTTAAGCTTCATTTTATAACCAGCAGGGGCCAGGAAGTTCTCTCCCGCCCTCCTGCCCTCCTTCCCTCATTCATTCACATGGTGTAGACTTTGCACACGCTAGGGAAATGCTCTGCCCCAGAGCTACATCCCCAGCCCCAGTTACCTCTTAATCTCAAATCAGCCTTAGGGTATTACATGATGCATGAAAGATCAATATTGGATAAAGAGGAGCCTCCCAACTGGTTGTTGTGGATCAGGTCCTTTTAGTTCTTTCTGAGTAAATGATAGGTTTCACTTCTTTACTCAGGTTCTGTCTTGGGCCTACCCTGTCCAGCGCTGATGGACAGAGGCCTTGGACTGAGTCCAGGTCATAGTTCCTGTGGCTGTGTCAACCTTGTGCCTTCTGCTGGGAGCTGCACCTGCCCAGTTGGGGGAATGGAAGTTTTACTACTGCATGGTGGTGGATCCCTTTGCTGGGGGTGGAATTCAGTCGGAAGCCCCACAGATGCTGGAAGCCTGTAGCTCCGGTGCTTGGGTGGGGCCACTTTGAGAGTGTGGCGCCATCTGCTGGCAGCTTCCTTGGTGTCCAGTAGGCGTGCGGGTCACCTTGACTCCACTGCCCTGTATTTACTCAACAGTATGTTGGGCAGAAGGAGTCGTACCCCCCTCCCCTTTATAAGTCCTTGCCTGGTGTTCTGATGCAGGGAGAGCACATGTCCAAAGCTTGTGATGCACATTGCAAATTTTGCTTTTAGAATGGTTGAGCCAATTGAGAGGTTTTAACCAGTTTTGAAAGAGAACTACAGGTCTTTATGTTTTTGAATAAAATTCTGATCACCCCTCATTATTTATTATGAACATTTGGAGACAAAGCTGAAGGAGCAGGACTGTGGTTGCCTGCCACCTAAGCCCAACAAGTTGGTGTCGGCCCAGGTTAGTTTAATCGTGGGTGCACTTTTGCTGACCCGTGAAGCCAGCTGTGGACATGATGACCCTGCAGCTGAGCCTCTTGGTGTGTATGCTCCGTGTGAAGACACACTGTGGACCCGCAGCATCATCACTCCATCAGAGCAGCAAACTCTGATAGTGACTTTATTCTCACATTTCCCCAGTTTTCTTAAATTGACTTTTTCTTTTGTACTGGGAATCAAACTCAGGACCTTGCACTTGCCAGGCAGGCGAGGCGCCACTGAGATAAATCCCCAGCCCTCTTAAATTGACTGACAGCATTATTTTCTTTCTATTTTTCTGTTTTTAAATTTCTTTTTCTCAGATGTGGCCCAAGTTGGCCTGAACCTCTCGCCTTAGCCTCCTGATGAGTTGGGGTACAGATGGCTAGAGTGGGTGGCTCTGTGTGTGCTGTCACGCAGTCATGCCTGTAAATGCACAGGTGTGTGCGAGGCACACCTGAATCTGGCTCTTTATTTCTCTTCATTAAAAGCCATGAATTCACACTGGCACTTCCCTTTCCTCCCTCACCACAGCCCTGAGCCTCCAGCCTTTCCCCTACACATTTGTCACTTCTCCCTTGTCCCTGCAGCTCTGGCTCTCAGTACCCACCCTGTCTTCTCAAACTGGGACAGCTCCCCCAAGCTTAAAAAGCCTTCTACGTTTGACTTTTACCTAAAACAGAACAAAAGCCCCAGGAGGTACGCTGGAGTGTGAGGAGTGAGTAAGAGGGTGTGCACAGGTACCCACAGGCCCCGCTCTGGTGCAGTGTAGCCCGTCTGCGCTAGGGCAGGGTGTGGTGGGGCCCTAGTGTCCCTGCTGTGGAGCTCAAGCACAGGGCGCCAGTCTGCCCCGGCCTGCAGGAGCGTGTGTTGCCCTAGTCCTCCACCAGACTGGCTCAGGAAGCCTGGGCAGGGCCTGGAGGGGACACTGCCTCAGGGTTCGCCTCTCCAGCCCTCTCCAGGTGTGCCTGCAGAAGTGTTGTCTGCGGGCCACCTGGGAGCAGCGCAGCTGCACAGGAGCCAGAGCATGTGCAGCTGCTGGGTGACAGTGGCGCTTTTAGACTGACTTGTGATGTAGGACTCACTGTGTGGAAGGTGTACCTCGGCGACATTAGCAGCAGACACTCCAACCTTGGGCTTTGTTAGACAGTAGGGCCAGGGAAGAGACCTGTCCACGGGAGGGAGCTCAGTGTCTCTGGTTTGGCTATTTTTGAATGAATGCTTTATAGAACACATTTCTGTCTTAAACACTGTGAGACTTTCAGGGGTTTGCACTTCCCTTTGGCCATGGCTGAAAACTTCCTTATCCTGGTTCTGAGCCAGCTTCGCTGTTGCTCAGTGAGGCCGTCCCACTCTGGTTGCCTTCCCTGTGAGGTGCAGCTGATCCCGCCATGTGCCAGCATGTGCAGGAGTAACCACAACAGTGCATGTGGGTGGCCCCACGCAGCTGCTCGGGATGCGCTCCTTTTCCTTCCAGAGGCCCTGGTGCTGTGGCCTCCCCAGCCAAGAAGGGAAAGCTACGCAATAGGGAGCTGCTCTCCATGTCTGCCTGAGGTGTAGAGGTGTCCCAGGTGTTAGGGTTTAGATCTAGACTGTTCCCCCAGAAGCCCCGTGCATGCATCATGGGGCTTTTGGAAGGGGATTGGATGGGTCATGGGTGCAGATGTGTGTTTTAGAAAGCGTGGAGAGTGGACTGCAGCAAGGCCAGGCTGAGGCCCCTCAACCAGGTGGGAGTCCGGGTGATTGGATCCGAGGACGGGGCTGGTCCGGAACTCACACTGGAGACAGAGTTGGGGTTTGGAGGGGAGACAGGCTTCGATCAAGGAAGAGCCCTGGGAGCTGCTCAGGGCTCCGCTTGCAGGCGCGTGGGGTCTTTGTCCTGAGAGCGGTTCCAGCTAGCCTGAAGCACAGCTTTGAGTGTGAGTCACGCCCATGAAGACTTTCCTCCTGGCCCTCATCAGTGCACGTAGTCCATTGCATGTGCGACTGGTCCCTGCACTCAAGTGGCTTCTGTTGGAAGTGCTTTCCGACTTTTCCAGGTACACATGTGGTCGGATGGCTCCTGGGGCTGGGTTCAGGCCACGCACTTCTCCCTGCTGCACTCCCTGCACCTTTTTGTCACCAGTGGCTGTGCGCAGCCTTCCTCTCTGTGGATCCTCAGCATCCTCCACGTGGCCGGTGCTCCCTGTGTGGTCTCTCCTCCTGCCTTCAGGGTGCCGCTTGGTTCAGCTCCTCACCCTGTGTAGTGTTCCCCCATCTCCTAGCCCTGCTTCCTCCTGTCCCTCCAGGTCTCCTCCAGACGTGTGGTTTTACACAAGGTATTCATGAGCTAGGGCCACATGTCAGGTTGCCGCAAGCTGGGTGGATTAGACAACGGAGCACTGCCAAGTATGTGCCAGCCCTGGATTCCATCCCCAGCACTGGGTGAAATAAAATTTGTTTTAAGCTAGAAATGTATTCTGTCATCGTTTTGGAGGCAGAAGTCCAGCATCAAGTGTAGACAGGGCCACACTCCCTCACCTCTTCCTGCTGCTGGTGCCCATTAATCCCCAGCTCCCATGGAGTACAGTCACCCATGCCTTTCCATCACTGCCTCCTCCTCACTGAGCATCCCCTGTGGCCTCAGATCCTCCCCTCCCCTTACACCAACAACCAGTTAGGGATGCTGACTCTGGGACGCTCTCACCTCAGTACCCCCGGGCACGGGTAGGGGGTGGGGGTGGGTGAGAGCCCTCCTTCCTGACTGGACCTGATGCTGACCAGGTGTGCTTCATCTCAACCTGAACTGTCTCGCCTTGTTTCCCCCAGGCCACAGGCGCCGCTCCTCACCTGTCTGTTCCTCTCTGGACCTGTGGCTCTGCTTCTCCAGGTGCTCAGGTGAGAAATCCATGGCTCCTGGCTTCATCCTCATTGACCTGCTTGAGTCTGTGTCCCTGGCTGTGTCCTCATTGGCCTGTTTGTTTCTGTGCTTCAATGTGTAGAACAAGGCCTGACATATAACAAGCGTTTGCTGGAGGCAGGAGGAAGCACATTACTCCTCCCCACGTGCTAGCTTCGTGGCCTTGGCCACACCCTCAGGCTCCTCAGATGGGGAGTGGGTATCACAGGAGAAAGCTCTGGGTCTTCAGTGCTCGGGAGGTGGCTCCACAGCTGCTGCCAGTGCTGCTGCAGGTGGCTGGGACGTTGTTCCCAGTAAGACATGCTGATGATTTCTTCTCTCTCTGCTTGGCTTGGACCGTATTTGCTTTAGAGTCTCCCAAAGTATCGCTCACTTCCCCTGGTGACCTTTGGTGGTCCTGCTAGTGCAGAACACATGGTAGGATGACCCTTGACCTCTCCATGACCTCCTGTGACATGCACCATGACATTGCTGGTTTGCCAGCTGGGGTTCAGCTCACAATCTGTACACTCCTCTGAAATGCTCCTCTGCATCCATATTGCAGGTGCTTGTTATGGCCCCTGGCCCATCATTCCAGCGCCTCAGTGTTATTTTGAGGTTGTATGTTGTCACTGAGCAAATGGCCGTTGTCTCTGTAACTGCATTATGCACATGGCTTTCTAGGAGTGCCATCTCCTTGAGCATGTCGCTTTCATTCTGCATTAGTTGCTCCTTTCCCTGGGGCACTGTCTCTCTGGCTCATTGTACCATCAGATCTTGCTTACACGGCTCTTCCCTGAGAGGCTGCCCTCACCGTGCAGCCTGGAGCCACCCTGTGCTGCCCTGCTCTCCTTGGTGTCCGTGTCCCGCATGTGGAAGTGCTCACTGGTGCCTGTCAGGCGGAGTGGGGGCCCAGCACAGGTTAAAGGGCAGCATTTCCTTTCTGTGTAAAATGTGTGTTTTGTAAACACCATCTGATGCTGTGGAGGCCGAATGCTGCTAACAGATGCCCTTGGGCCTTTGTTTTCCAGACACCACCTGCTTTGGACTCAAGATGATCTGATGCCTTAAACCCTCGATAACCATGATGGCCACACAGACCCTGAGTATAGACAGCTATCAAGACGGGCAGCAAGTGAGCACCCAAGTGTTCTGCATGCTGGTTACCACTGGTGGGCCTGGCACCACATGGTGGACAATGCTGTGTGTTCTCGTTCAATCTTAAATATGTTATGCTTTGTTGTATGTTGGCGTCCCGAAAGATAAGCTATAGAATTATTCAGATTACTTCCACAAGTGATACCAAGCTTGCTAGTAATGTTAGCGCCCCCTCTCGCATCGTACCTTTTTAAAGCCATTGTTAATTAGCATTGTGGCTTTGGAAGAACAGCTGGATGTTTGCCTAGCATATACAAGGCCCTGGATTAGTTTAATAAAAAAGAAAATCTCTGTTTTTGACCCTCTACTTTTCCCTCCCTCCCTTCCATTTTTTGGTGTTGGGGTAGAACCCAGGGCTTGGTGTTCGCTAGGCAAACACTCTACCACTGAGCTACGTCCTTAACCTGGACAGTGTGTTGGTGGTGGTGGAGATTGAACTTGGTGCCTCCACAGTGCAGCACCCAGTGCTGCATCCCCAGCTGTTTTAAAAAATTTTTTTGTTTTGAGACAGTGTTTCTCCAAATTGCCCAGTCAGAATTTGAACTTGCAGTCCTCTTGCCTCAGCCTCCTAGAGTACCCAAGCTCAGTGATTTTGATAATCGTAGATTCTCGTGTTGAGGGTCACAAAACAGGGCTAAGCTGACCGACTTTTACATGGGAGTTCTGGGGTTTCATCTCCCAGGTACAAGCGTGCGAGGAGCTGTCCCGGTCATCCGTCTGCTCTTTCTGCCTTGGGTGCACTTGGGTGGCTGTGCTGCGACTGTCCTCCCGCTGCGGGTGGGGCTCCTCCCTGACTGCAGTGCGCTGTGGTTTGGGTGTGCTGGTGGGTGTGCTCTGTGACCTGCGACCTGCAGGAGTCGAGGAGCGTGCTGCCTGCCCTGTGTGCTCTGTGCTGAAGAGGGCCCTGCCCTTTGCGCCCTGCTTAGCAGGTCGGGGTTGGGAGCCCTTGCTCCCTGCTGCCCTGGGAGGGTTGAGTGAGACCCGGGCAGCAGCCTGGCTGGTCCCTCAGCAGGAAAGCCCAGCCCTCGGCCCTGTCCCATCTGCGTGTGGACAAGGAGAAGTTTGCCATGACAAATTCGATTTGCTTTTTTTTAAACTGAATTGTTTAAGGATATGAATACATTTTACCCAAGTGAAAAACACATAGCTTATTTAAAGCATTTAAATCATGTATCTTTAAGACTTTTAAGTAAACACAGCTGGTCTTTCCTTCCTATGCGTGAATGCAGACACCCCGGCTGGGCTATCACACCAGGGCTTCATGCATGCCAGAGATGTGCTCTCCCTGAGCCGAATCCCCAACTCGTGTAAAAATTTTTATAGCTTACAGCTGTGAGTGGTGGCACACACGTATAATCCCAGCACTCGGGGAGACTGAAGCAGAAAGATCACCACCTTTGAGCCCAGCCTGGGCAACTTAGAGTCCTAGTGATACCCCGTGTCACAAAAAAATTTTAAAGGTTAAGGATGTAGCTTGGTGCAGAGACCTTAGGTTCATTTCCCAGTATTGGGGGGTGGGGGGTGGATATGGGAGAATTTCAACCCTGTCGCAGACATATAGCATATTGGATTTTTAGTTGTTTTTAGAAAACAAAGAGTTTAGAGTACAGTGGCACCTCAGTTCATGAACACTTTTTTTTTTTTTTTTTTTTTTTGGTACTGGGGATTGAACTCGGGTCCTTGTGCTTGCAAGGCAGGCAGCGGAACCACTGAGCTAAATCCCTGGCCCCCATGAACGCTTTTGTTAGCAAACAGTTTGGTTCACAATAGAAGCATTTGGCCAAATTTTGTTTGCAAATTCTCCTTCGGGTGACAGACACAACTATGGCCATCTTTCCCACATAGACACAAACGTGGCTATCTTTTCCAGATGTACCACTATATTTTATTTTCCTTTTCTTTATATTATTAAATGTGAGGATATGTAGCAAGGAGATAAACAAAGATTTCATATGTAGAGTTTCCCTCAGTGGTATATAGTTGTAATTTTTTGGCGGGGGAGGTACCAAGGATCGAACTTGGAACCTTGCGCTTGCGTATAGTTGTAATTTTTAAATCATAAGCATTTCACAAATATTGGTCATCTCAGTTCCTAAGCAGTTTGGAAATCTGACCTTTATGTTACCCACTTTTAAAGCATATTAAATTTAAAGACCTCTTGTTAGTACCGTAGTAGTCTCTGTATATCATTGCCAGCCACATTAAGTGTCTGACAATTCACCATTCTGATTGTGTTCCTGTTTGGGAATAGAACGTAATTTGTCTTGTGTTCAGTAACAGAACTTCTCCTTTTATAGATGCAAGTGGTAACAGAGTTAAAAACGGAGCAAGAGCCAATCTGCTCTGAACCGGATGCGGAAGGAGTGAGCCCTCCTCCCGTGGAGTCTCAGACCCCGATGGATGCGGACAAGCAGGCCATTTATAGGTAGCACCAGGGTGCGGGTGCATGGGATTTCAGAGGGCCCGCAGTAGTGCAAGCCTGTTAGATGCCACTGCAGAGCTGGTGGCAAGGCAGTGGGGAGGTAACCCTGTGGAATGGTGCAGTTTGCTGGGTGAAGTTGATGTTACTTCTAATGACTAAAAGAGAATGTTTTAGAATATAAATGTATATTTAAGGTAATCTTGCCAAAAGAAATCTTTAGCCCCATATAGTCTTGTTTGTTTGTTTGTTTGTTTGTGGTGCTGGGGATCAGACCCAGAGCCTTGCTCATGCTAAGCAAGGGCCCTGCCACTGAGCTATACCCCAGCCAGACCCAGGTGGGTTTTGGGGAGGAGTCTACCAAACATGAAGAAGAAAAGAGCAGTGGGTCTGTAGAGTCTTCCAGAAAACAGAAGGCGGGGAATGCTGCCAAACTTGCCAGGACCTGACCTGTTTGGACCAGCATCCCTCCAAATTTAGGTTCATCATCATCAGTAAAATTCTAACAAATAAAATCCATCAGTATAGGGCTGGGGATTTAGCTCAGCGGTACCGCTACCTGCCTCGTAAACGCAAGGTCCTGAGTTTGATCCCCGGTACAAAAAAAAAAAAAATCCATCAGTGTATAAAAAGAAAAATGCCCAGTGACCAAGTGGAGTTTATCCTGCAATACAAGACGGTTCAGCATTAAAAGTCCACCAGTGCATAATATATCTTGATTCTTCTTTATCCCCAATCCCCTCCTCTCAACCTCAGACCCCGCCCCCAAATAAAAACAAACTTCACCAGTGAGATCCACAAGGTGATCATGTCCATTGATGTGAAAAAGCACTTGACAGAATCCAATCCATAACCATCTGGGTATTGTCCAAAGTTGTCAGCTAAGGGCTGTATTGGGGAACTCTATTTACCTGAGGAAGGGCACCCACGAAACAACCTTCAGCTAACATCTTATTTACGAGTGAAAGACACAGTGTTTCCCCCGAGATTGAGAATAAAGCAAGGATGTCCACTGTCATTACTCCTTTCCAACACTGTAATGGAAGTTCTAGCCCAGGCTGTATGGCACGAATAGCAATAAAAGGCATACCAGAGTAGAGGTAAGTTCAAGGAAGAAGTAAGTTGGTAGTGCGCGGTGGCACATGCCTGTAATCCCAGCCTAAGCAACACAATGAGTTCAAGGCTACCTAGAATTAAATAAGACTCTGTCTCAAAAAAACTCCAAAACAACAACTACAACAGAAAAACCTGATTGTGCATAAACGACAATTGTCTGTGCAGAAAGATTCCAAAAAGCCTACCCAGAACTTCCAGAACTAAGTGATTTTAGTAAGGTTTCAGGATACAAGGGCAACACACAAATCCTATTTCTATACCAATAATGTACAATTAGAAGCTTAAAAGGATCTGGGTGTAGTGTCACGTGCCTGTAATCCAGCACTCAGGAGGCTGAGGCAGGAGGATTGCCATGAATTCAAGGCCAGCCTGGGCTCCATAGTGAGTTCAAGGCAACCTAGACTACATAGTAAGACACTGTTTCAAAAGGAAGGAAGGAAGGAAAGCAAGCAAGCACGCTAGCTTTAAAAGGCAGTACTGTTTATAAGAGCTCCAGAAGAAAATTAGGTGTAAATCCTTTGTGCTGAAAACTATAAAATGCTGATTTAAGCAATCAAAGACCTGCATAAATGGAGGCCATCCTCTGTTCCTGGGTTGTTAGAGCCAGTGCAGTTAGGGTATCAGTATCAGATAGGCTGCAGACTGAACTCCACTTGACTCCATCCCAAGCCAAGTCCTAGCAGGATGGTTCTGTACAAACAGGCAAGCTAATCTGGAACTGCATACAGAAGACAAAACAGCCAGAGCAACTTTTTTTTTTTTTTTGGAGAGATTCTCACTATGTAGCTCAGGCTGGCCATCCTCCTGCCTCAGCCTCCTGAGTGCTAGGATTATAGGTGTGCACCACCATCCCCAGCCAGGACAATTTTGAAAAAGAAAAAGTTGGAGGAAGCCACCTACCTCATTCTAAAACTTACTGTAGAGTCGCAGTGACTGACATGTGGGACCAATGAAAGGAGACATGGGCTAAGAGTCCAGAGACAGACCTGTGAGAAAGTGGTTCATTCGACCGCCAACAGAGGTGCCAGCTGGGCCCGCTCATCTTTCAGCAGACGGGGTTGGACAGCCCCGCGTCTTATGTGTCCGAGACAGAGGCAGCCGGCCTTGGCCTAGCCTCGCGTCTTATACTTACTTTGAAAGCTGTAATTCTTCCAAAAGCAAATCTTTCTGGGTTAGGTAAAAAGTTGTTAGGACAGCAAGAACATGGCTTATAAAATCGAAAGTGGAAACTGGACCTGACCAACATGCAAAACTTCTGTTGTGCTGGAAGCTCTGCTAAGAGAGCGAGAAGGCGAGCTACACGGGGCACAGAGGGCCACGTGGCCCGCAGGGGCTGTGTCCAGGCCATGACAAGACCACAGGCTCAACGGGAGACCACCATGCAGTGGCAGACTGACAGAGCAGGCGAGCACACACTTCGGTCGCCAGAGGGTCCGCAGGCAGCAGAGCGCCCACGAGAAGGTGCAGGTCAAGTGGTTCAGTTCATCCCCGGGAGCCCTCATTCTCAGACTGAAACTCCGTACCACTCAACACTGATCCCCCATTCTCCTCCTCCTCCGTTGTCCTGTTGATTTCTATGAATTCCACTCTTCCAGGTATCTCATGTAAGTGACACCATACAGTGCAGTCTTTGTCTCATTGTGATTGGCTTCTTTCATATTGTATGACATTTTCAAGGTTCCCATGTGTTATGATGTGTCAGAGTTTCTTCCTTTTTAAGGCTGGATAGTATTCCGCATGTGTATGTACTCTACCACATTTTGTTGTATTCCTCCATCAGTGGACCTCGGGTTGCTCCCACCTTTTGACTTTTCTTAATGCTGCTATGAGCCTAAATGTGCAAAGACCTGTTCAGCTGTTCATTAATGTTCATAGATGCTTTATCCACGGCTGTCAGGAACTGGAAGCAACCTCAGTGTTTCTCGGCCGATGAATGGATAGAGATATCACCACGATGTGGGACGTTGCTTGGGAGTTAAAGGAAAGGTGTGGTCCATGCAGTGACTGGCATGAATCCCAGCTGCAGGTGCGGGGTGACCGAGGTTGTTCTCAGAAGGCTGAGATGGTGAGATTCATTTACATGGTCCTCGCAACAGGACCAGGCCCTGGTGATTGGGCCAAGTCAGCGGTTGCCCAGGCTGGGGAGTGGGGCTGGGCACAGGGGGATGAGAGGAGGGTTTGGGGGTCTCGGAGCTGCTCTGTGTCTTGATCACGGTGGCGCTCACGCACACACGGTGTGTAAATGTGTGGGTCTGTATGCCAGGAAGAGTCCATTCTACTGCTGGATGATTCATCAAATAAAAGTGTTTTTAAGACCTTGATTTTCTATACCTCAGAACTAACCCAATTAAAAATATTGCATGAAGGGCCGGGAATATAGCTCAGTGGTTCCGCTGCCTGCCTTGCAGGCACAAGGTTCAGAGTTCAATCCCTGTTATATAAAAAAAAAAAAAAAAAAAAAAAAAATATATATATATATATATATATATATATATATATATATATATATAGCATGAAACATTTCTGCTCAGAATTGCCACAAAAACTATAAAACCAGGAATGAGCCTAACATCAAGGAAGCCAGAACTACATAGAGAAAAGTATAAAAAAAAATTTTTTTTTGGTAGCAGGGATCGAACTTGGGACCTTGAGGTTTTGAGGCAGGCGGCAGAAACACTGGGCTAAATCCCCGACCCCAAAAGTATAAAAATTTTAATGTAGAATGTAAGCAAAAACCAACTAATAGAGAGTTGTTCATGTCCCTGCATAAGAGCACTTAATGCCAGGTGTGGTGGCACACACCTGTAATCCCAGCACCTGGGAGGCTGAGGCAGGAGGATAGCTGCCAATTTGAGGCCAGGCTGGGCTACATAGTGAGTTCAAGGTCAGAGAAATACATAGCAAGACCCTGTCTCAAAAAAACAACAAAAGGGGCTGGGGACTTAGCTCAGTGGTTTCACAGCCTGCTGCGCAAGCGCAAGGACTCGAGTTCGATTCCCGGCACCAAAAAAACAACAACAACAAAAAGACCACTTAGTGTCCTGAAGGTTTCACTTTGCCTGAGCTAATTTTTAAATTTAAGGCAATAGCATCTAAATCCAATAGAACTGAAAACAAAATTTTAAATATGATTCTAAAATTCATCTGGTGGAAAATGTACAAGAAAACTAAAAACCAAAAGTTTTGTTTTGTTTTGCTTTGCTTTTTAAAACCTTACCACCTTGAAAAGAAGAGGAGGAACTGGAAGGAAGACTCTCCCATCTCAGCTACAGTTGGCTGAGTCCTTCCCCACCACGACATTTAAACAACCCCCAGGAGTCATTTAATTAGCATGGTGTTACTGCAGGAATACGTAGGTGTGGGGCTACCAGAACAGAATTGAGAGCTCAGAGGGAGCCCTGTGCACATTTGAAAATATGAACGGGGCCTTTCAAATCAATAGGCAGAAGACAAACTAATAAATATCAGAGGACCAACTGACTATTTGGGAAAAAAAATCCTAAGTTCTTAAAAAAACTCTAGTTGAAGCCAGGTGTAGTGGTGCACATCTGTAATCCCCGGACTTGGGAAGCTGAGGCAGGAGGATTGCCCAAGTTTGAGGCCAGCCTGGGCTACATAATGAGTTCAAGACCAGCTTGAACTCCATAGCAAGACCCTGTCTCTCAACACCTTCCTACCTAAAATCCAGTTGGAAATTCAAATGTATGTAAGAAATTGGAAGAAAACACAGGAAAATATGTATAGCCATCAATTAAGAATGCCTTCTTAAATAAACCCAAACTTGAAAAATAAAAAGCTGATAAGATGTGAATCCCACAAAGCTAACCCTTTCTGTGACAGAAGATGTCATAGACAAGTCAAATGACAAGAACCCGGCTGGGAGCAAAGGTGTGTAACAAAGGAAAGTATTAATATTCTGAAACCTCAAGGCCTCAGTAAGCAAAGGCAAACAGCTAAAGTGGTGGAGCAGGCAGGTCCCTACGGAGGACCGCGAGGGGCCAGACATGGAAACATTGAATACGGGGGCATAGTATTTTGGTCTACCAGTTGCCAAAGTAAAAACGATGAGGCCAGGCACAGTGGTGCACACTTGTAATCCCAGCTGTGCAGGAGGCTGAGGTGGGAGGAGCGGGCACAGCCTGGGCAACCTAGGAAGACCCTGTCTCAAAATCAGTTTGTTTGTTTTTTTGTGGTACCGGGGATCAAACTCAGGTCCTTGTGCTTGTGCAGCAGGCGGTAAAACCACTGAGCTAAATCCCCGGCCCAAAATCACTTTCTTTTAAAGTTAAATATGTGGTTTCTCTTACATGAGAAACTCAAAATTAAAAAAGTCAGAGACTAAAATAAGGGAGAGACAGGAAGCAGGGGACAGACTCTTTGGAGATTAGGAAGGGGGTCCTAGGGGGAGGGGAGGGACTGGAAGCTGTTGGTAGACACACACACCGATTTACCAGGGTGAATGAACTGCTATGTGTTGTTTTTTGGTTTTTTTGTACTGGGGGTTGAACTCGGGACCTTGTGCTTGCGAGGCAGGTGGCAAAACCACTGAGCTAAATCCCCGGCCCTGTAACTGTTATGTATCAAAGCATACACTAATTGTCTTGGTTATTTTTCTCGTTGCTAAGGCAAAACACCTGGCATACACAAGTTGAAAGGAGGAAAGGTTTGCTTTGGCTCACAGTTTGTAGAGGTTTCAGTCCACAGTCAGCAGACTCCAAGGCAGGGTGGCGTGGCAGAGGGGCCTAGCAGAGAAGAAACAGCTCATGGTGTGGCATGCAGAAGGCAGCAAGCAGCCGCTGTCTGTCTTCTTTCTGTCCCTTTATATTCCACCCAGACTATAAACCTATTGATTGGTGCCCACACCCAGCATGGGGCTTCCATTACCTACCCCTTTAATCCCAGTTTCGCACCCTAATCTAGCCACCTTCGAACTCCCCACCTGTGAGCACCCATGAGGCTTTGGGGTAACATCTGGATACAAACCATAACAGTAATAAAATGAATTTTGGACAGGTCTGGGGTCTGTAGCTCCTGTAGATCCCTAGAACTCAGAGGGTGTGGTGAAGAACTTTTTTAAGGTTAGAAAAATTACTTTATGAAGCCTTAAGAATAATTAAACTGTAATCCAGGTTTAGATAAATTTAATAGTTCAATTCTAAAATAAAAGTATAGATGAAATAATGAAAATTCCTAACACTTGATTTTTGATACATTGTGCTAATTTTCTAGAACAACTCTGAGGAACCAGTATTTACAGATGAATATTTATGAAAGACCTGCCATCATCAAGGGTGTGTGAGTGTGTGTGTGTGTGTGTGTGTGTGTGTGTGTGTGTGTGTGACCCAAGATACATAAAGTAGGAAACACTTGGTATGTCATGTCTTGAACTAGAGCGCAGAGTATGAGATTTGGGGTTATAAATGCTTTGCAAAGCACAGGGTTTGGAAAAGGAGCAGACATCTTGTTTCAAACCTGAGGTTTTTCTCAGGACTGCAGTCAGAAATGTAACTGCCAGAGGAAAAAAGAAGTGTTTCCTGCTTTAATTATTCATCTGCATCAGAAAGTTGAGCATCCCTGAGAAGGAATCACTGCAGTAAGAAGGAAGCGAGAGATTCTCCCAAAGGAAGATTGTTTGTTGCTTCATTAGGCAGAGCTACCACCTGGGTCGTCAGGCGTGAACTCTGTTTCCCAACCTAATGCTTCAGAGCACCAAGACGTTTCAGTAATGGTTCATCGTAAACCTAGCATTCTCCATCTTCATGGAACAACCTTGTCTCTTGTCTCCCACTGAACTTCATTTTCCTTCCTTTCTCCAGCCTCTGCTCTTTGCCTTTCTTTTTTTTTGGCATGGGGTGGGGGGGTGGGGAGGGGTACTGGGGATCGAACTTGGGACCTTGCGCTTGTGAGGCAGGCGACGGAACCACAGAACTAAATCTTTGCCTTTCTTTGCCTTCAAGTCTGTGCTTCAGTTGCTGCATCAGTATCTGATTTTTAAATGGAAAGTGACATCCTTCCAAAGGCAGCATGACTCATACTCATTCTGATCTTCCAACTTCCTCACTTTCTTCTTGATTACAGGCAACTCCTTAGTATCAGCAAAAACTGTATTTTCCCCGTTGCATATTTTGCATACACTATACCATTGTATTCCCTTTCAATTGAGCAAAAAGACTTCTTATTGTTTGGAGAAAAAAAATCTCAGCAGTAATTCTGTTTCTTGCCCCCACAGAAAGGTTTAGTGTGGAAGATGATATTTGCACTATAGCCTGTTTTGGAACAATTAAAACTGCATTCTCCTTCTAATTCCACTGAGGGCATTGTGAGGATAGACCTTCCATAACCATTAGGGAACTTAAGGGTGTAATGTTTGTCATTGTCTCGACAGGAGACACAACCCTGCCCTCTGTTGTGCACCTCATTTAGCATCCCAAGGACTTTGATTTGGTTCAGATGTGAGTGCTGCATTGGATCTTCTTGCTAAATTAACACTCAGCACAAAGGCTAAAATTGGTGGATGATGGGAAACCTCCTCAGCCATGAATGTTACACTGTTTTTGGAAACCCAAGGAACAGGTCCGTCTGAATAACTCGGTGTTCTCTTGGTGTCATTTGGTAACGTCCAGTGACACTGGAAGATCCCACCCAAAATGGGGTTGTCGGGCTTTGGGGACTGATCCTTTCCTTCCTGCATGAAAGGCTGAGAGGCACCATTTCATGGCCTGCGCCATTCGATCCCTGGGAGCCTGCTGGTCACTAATGCTCACAAACAGGTCCGGATATGCAAAAAGGTCAGCATACATTTCTAGAAGAGATCTTCTTTCAAGGATAAATGTTGAAAGAGCGACTTTAGCAAGATCCATTCTGAGGCTGACCTGTGACAAGAGGTGCTTGATGACACTTGTGCTCCTCCACTCACCCTGCCTCCCGTCGTCATCTGTCATCATGGATCAGACAGGTCAGCATCACTTGTTCCACTGGATGTGGGAGAACTCAGCGATTCTGTGGTGTCTGTGCGCTTTAGGCTGTTTCCTCAGCTGCTGTGGCTCGAGACTGAGGCAGATCCAGAAGACTCTTTTAAGCATTTTGGGGATGAGCTGCTTTGATGGAACTCATTAGCGCCATAGAACTCATCTTCACTGCTGGAGTCCGAGAACTCCAGGACTGTATCTGGAGACAAGTCAGACTGCTATTAGGTGGTGAACGCTCACTGCTTTAGCAATCTGTAGCAACACAATGCAGTGTTTAATCAATTCTGCCTTGCTGTTCATGAGTTTCCGTTTTCTTTAGTTCTGTCAAGATCTGTAGGTAAGCATCGGCTTTCTTGTCGAAGTCTTGGACACTAGGAACAAATCCTGAATCTAAACCTGCGTGGGGGGCCACTTTGTTTGGTTTTTTTGGGACAGGGTCTCACTATGTAGCCCAGGCTGGGCTCAAACTCGTGTGATCCTCCTGCCTCAGCCTGCGGAGTGCTGGGATTACACAGGTGTACCACCACATCTGGCTCTATTTTCATTGATTACCATTTCTTTTTCTTTTTTAAATTGTAGTTTTTTAAAAAGTCTAAACATAGTACACAATTTACCATTTTTTCTTTTCCTTTTTCCCCAGTGCTGGGGATTGAACCCAGGATTCTACCTATCCTAGCCACACACTGTACCACGGAGCTATCCCTTCAGCCCCTTGCAGTTCACCACTTCACTGGTTTTCAGTGTGTGGTATGGTAGTGTGAAATATAGTTGCATTGTTATAAAACAGATCTCCAGAATTTTTTTCATTTGCAAATCTGAAACTGTACCAGGGATGGCAAACCTTTCAGACTGAGTGCCCAAACTGCAACCCAGAACCCACTCATTTATCACAGAGCACCAACACTGCAGTCAAACCTGAATGCTGCAGTGCTGGGGCGACTTGGCTCGAGTGCTAAAGAGAGGGCTCTGCATGCTAGCTGCAGCACTCGTGCCATAGGTTTGCCATCCATTAAATAGCCGATCTTTCCTTTCTCACCCACAGCCTGCTGACCACCGTTCTACTTTCTTTTTGTGGACTTTAGATACCTCATAGAAATGGAATCACACAAGAGTTGGCTTCCTGTGACACATTATTTCCCTCAGCGTAATGCCCTCAGGGCTTCTCCCTGCTGTAGCTTGGGACCCTAGTAACCGCAAGTGTCGGCACCATTCGCTTCTGAGCAGCACGGCCAGTAGCTGGTCCTGTCTGCACACGGAGGTGCTTCTGTGTTGTCTGTGAGTTTTATCAACTCAGGCGACCCCTGTGACTCTAGGTGACCCATGACACTGGCGTTTCATGTATGTGAGTGTGCAGTATCCTTTAGAGAAGGGCACAACCGAAACATGAACAGCCACCGACTTGGGGGCCAAAGAGGAAGGAGGATAGGCGATGTGTGGTACCCCCAGAGGGTTTCTGCCTGACCTGTGGGGTCTGAGTTCTCTCCAAGAGCATGTCTGCATCTTCTGTGTACCAGACACCATGTCACACCCATCAGGGTGACTGTAATTAAAAAGAAAAACGGAACACACCAGTGTTACTGAGAATGTGGAGAAGTTAGAATCCTCGTATGCTGCTGATGGGAAGGGGAAAGGGTCTGGCTACTTTGTAAAACAGTCTGGCAGCTTCTCCAAAAATTAAAAGTAGAGTTACATTTAGGACCGGGGATTTAGCTCAGTGGTTTCGCTGCCTGCTGTGCGAGTACAAGGACCCGAGTTCGATCCCCAGTACCAAAAAAAAAAAAAAGTGGAGTTACATTCGACCCAGAACCTCTGCTGCTGCACACACACCCAAGAGAAATGACAACATGCTCCCGCAAGCGCTTGCACATGGATGTCCAGAGCAGCAGCATCCCGGATAGCTGAAAGGTAGCTGCAATCCGATGTCCACCAGTCGATGACCAGAAAAACTAACTAGCTTGTCCTCACCGTGGATCTTGCCTCCACCAAAAGGAATGAAGGACTGGCACATGCACAGTCCAGCATCGGTGAGGCCTGAAAACATGCAGACAGCAGCCAAACACTGACAGCCACATATACTTCCTTCTATATGAAATGTCTGGAACAGATACATAGAGAGAAAGTGGCTTCCTGGCAGCTGGGCTTAGGGAGAAGTGGAGGTAACTGCAGTGGGTACAGGCTGCTTTTGTAAATGATGCTGGTGTTCTCAATTTGGAACAGATCTAGAATATGCTTGAAAAAAACTATTGAATTTTACACTTTAAGTGGTGAATCGTGTTACATATGAATTAGAGCTCAACCAAGCTGCTCTGAAATCATGCACATGTATGAACCAAAGCATGCACATGGAGGTAGAGAACATACTTTTGTTCTTTGTTCTTTTCTCTCCAGGCATCCCCTGTTTCCATTATTAGCTTTGTTGTTTGAAAAATGTGAACAGTCCACGCAAGGCTCTGAAGGCACGACTTCTGCCAGTTTTGATGTGGACATCGAGAACTTTGTCAGGAAGCAAGAGAAAGAAGGAAAACCCTTCTTCTGTGAAGATCCAGAAACTGACAACTTAGTGAGTAAATGTTTCTCTTTTATGTTTTATTTTCACAATTTAAAATCTGTTCATGACACTTTAAACTTATATTTAGAACTCCAGATTGCTTGTAGTTCCGCTAGAGGGTGTGACCGTTCATCTGTCAACTTCCTTGGATTAGGAACGCTTAGCAAATTAGCAGAGGGTTCAAGGGTGCACATCTGGGGAAGCGTGCCCTTGGGTGCTGAGTCTGGTCCCTGCCCCTTCTCCTCTGCTCTGCTTCCTGGCCACCACAAATTCAGCAGCTTTGCCTCTTCTGCCCTGATGTTTCTGCCTTGGAGCCAGCAGGCCATGGACTGAATCCCTTAAAATGTGAGCCAAATTAAACCTCTCCTTTAAGTTGTGGGTATGGAGTATTGTATCCCAGCAACAGAAAAGCTGACTAATTCAAGGGGAGAATTGTATAATTATAAAATAACTTACTTTACAAGCCAGGTGTGGTGATGCATACCTATAATCCCAGCAGTTGGGGAGGCAGAAGCAGGAAGATCACAAATTCGAGCATAGCCTGGCAACTTAGTGACTTAACAAATCTCTCATACAAAATACAAAAAAGAGGGGGTGTAGGGATTTAGCTCAGTGTCATAGCACCTCCCGAGTTTGACCCCGTAACAAAAAAAGGGGGGAATTGGGAATGTAGCTCAATAGCAAGGCTCTGCATTCAGTCCCAGTCCTGGAGAACGAACCCATAACCAGCTTCGCAGAGTGTTTAATGTGATTGACCTCAGGCCTTCCCCTGTCTAGTTACCTTCTCTTTTAACATGCAAATAAAATAGTTTGGGTTCCACCCCAAGTTCTTGGGGGTTCCGTCAGCAGTGTCTCAAAGGCTCCCTGGGACCAGCTGCTCACCCAAGTGTCTGTGCTTAGCTCCTTCCTTAGCTGAGCCCTGACCTGGGACCAGGGCTGGAGGACAGCTGTGTCTCAGGCTGACACTCCCATGGTGCCATGCCGCCTCCTGCTTCCAGAGCCCAGGGCCCTCTGCACTCTCCAGAGGAAGTGGAGAGCTGCGTGGGGCTCACGTGGTGGGTCCACAAAATCAGCCAAGCCCTGCGGCAGGCGTGCAGCACCAGCAGCCTTGGTCAGGGTGCCCACTTCCTCCTCCTGCCAGGGGACAACAGGTGTTTGCCCGCCTTACAGATTTGGTTGACACAGACCAGGCCCCAGGTGCCATTGCTAGATTCCCTGAGAGCGCCCTTGGGCCTTAGCAGCAGAGTCTTTGCAAACTTCTTCTTGCTAATAAACTGCCAGGTATTTGCTTTTTAAAAGTCTTCTTGTGTACTCAGTCCTGACCACCGGCAGAGGTGGAGGTGGGCTGTGTGACTTTGGGTCTGTCTCCTGTCTCTGGAGTGAGATGAGCAGAGCCTGTCTCTCCCCCAAGGCTGTGTCTTGCTTCCATCCCTCTGTTGGCCCGTGGTGAGGGGAACCAGTATCCTTTACTCCCCGCCAGGCTGCAGGCCCCAGCGTTCTGCCTGGCACAGGGCCTGGCAGAGCTCACTGCTCGGTAATTCCTGTTGCCAGCTGATGGTTCTCCCGTTGCATGGACGCATATGCATCACCTCACAGGCAGAGGGGGGCTGTGACTTGGCTCCTGGGCAGGCGGTGCTAGTGGTAACGGCTTTGTATCTGCCATCCCACAGATTACTGCAAAGCCCAGTGACCTCGTAGAAAGGTATAAAATGTTTAGAAAACTCATAAGAGAAAAAATCTTTGGGATCTAGGGCTAGTCAGGGGGTTCTTAGACTTGACATGATCAAAAAAAGGCAGAGTTGATGAACTGAACTCCAGCAAATCAAGAGCCCTTAGCGGGTGGATTCGCATTTGTCCCTGCTTACGTTGCAGATGCAGAGGAGGAGACAGAGCAAGGGTGGGAGGCCGCTGTGCCCGAGCAGAGCGAGCTGGTGGCCAGCGCGGCAGTGGAGGCCAGGCTGTGGCCGGGTGGTCTCCGGGCTGGACACGGCCAGCACGCTGGCACCGGGCTCCTTGTTCTCCGCGTACTGCTGTGGCCCAGAGCCCAGGGTGGTGGGGCCAGGACAGTCACCTGCTGCAACTTCCCATCTGTTGCCGGTGCTGGAAGTGTTTCCGTGTGATAACCAGAGACCGCCCTGTGTGGCAATAACTTTGAATACGTGAATACCACTTCTTCTCCCCTGAAAGTCTTCATTTTCTACACTTCTAGATGGTAAAAGCCATCCAGGTGTTACGCATTCATCTTCTTGAGCTGGAGAAAGTGAATGAACTCTGCAAAGATTTCTGCAGTCGGTACATTGCATGTCTGAAGACAAAAATGAACAGTGAGACCCTGCTGAGCGGAGAGCCCGGAAGCCCGTACTCCCCCGTGCAGTCCCAGGTACCTGCCTCTGGTCACCCTGCGTGGTCACTGTGACACCGCTGTTGCCTTCTGAGCCCACCAGCACTGTCGGGCGTGGGGCTGTCTTGACGGCTGTTCCGCCTGAAGGACCCCCAGGTCTCTGCCTTGGCCCGGTGTGGGAACGGAATGGCTCAGGCCAGAGAGGGCCTGCCTGGGCCCGTGCATGGTGTGGCTGAGTCCTCCGTCTGCTCTAGGCCCTGCGCCCAGCCCGTGTCCTGGAAGGTCGGGTGCCATTCATTTCTCTCCTTGAAGAAGCAGTATAGGTGCACATGGGATACACAGAACCAGACATGTAGTTTTCAGAACTTGTATACAATATACACAACACAAAACTTACCATCTTTTTAAAAAAATTTTATTTTATTGGTACATTTTAGGTGTACAATATAATGACATTCATCATTGGAGATTTGCACCTTTACATAATCTCTCTTGGTTCTTATTTTACCCCCTTCCCCTGCCCTCCCTTCAACCCCTCCATCTCTCCCTATTTACAAAGACTTTGTTTCCATTTTTTCATTTTCTCATATTAATTCCATTCTCTTCTTTCCTTTCCCCACCCCTCCCACTTCCCCTTGCCCTTTGCCCCTTTTCCTCCTGTTTCACATTATCTATTATACCTTTTAGTCCTTATTTACACTTTCAGTTTCTCACACTAGAGAAACTATTCGGTATTTACACGTGTGTGTCCTGTTTATTTCACTTAAGAGTATCGCCTCAATGTGCATCCATTTAGCAATAAATGTCTCTAATTTCTTGTTTTGTTTTTTCTCTTTTTTTTTTTCCTCTCTCTTTTTTTTTTTGGTACTGGGGATCGAACTTGGGTCCTTCTGCTTGTGAGGCAGGTGGCAGAACCACTGAGCCAAATCCCTGGCTAATTTCTTGTTTTTGATGGCTGAGTAGTACTCCATTTTATTAAAAAACCACATTTTCTTTACCCAGTCTCCAGTTGATGGGCATTTGGGCTGCTTCCAAGTTTTAGCTATTACAAACTGTGCTGCTATAAACATGGGTACACATATATCGCTGTGGTATGATTCTTTTAATTCTTTGGGAAAGATACCCAGCAGGGGAATAGCTGGGTCAAATGGGACTTCCAGTCCTAGTTCTTTGAGGTATCTCCATACTGACTTCCACAGTGGTTGCACCAGTCTACACTCCCACCAGCAGTGGAGCAGTGTTCCTCTTTCCCCACAGCCCCACCAGCATTTGTTATTGGTTGATTTCATGATAGCAGCCACTCTTTCTGGGGTGAGGTGGAATCTCAGCGTTGTTTTCATTTGCATCTCTCGAATGACCAGTGATGTTGAACATTTTTTCATATGTTTATTTGCTATTTCCACTTCTTTGTCTGAGAAATGTCTGTTCATTTCAGATGCCCGTTTTTAGATTGGGTCTTTAAATTTGGGAGGTCTGATTTTTTTAAGTTCTTTATAGATTTGACATAGTAGACCTTTGAGGGACCACTGGTGAAAATTTTTTCCCACATTGTGGGTTGTCTCTTCACACTGCTGGTGGTTTCTCATGCTGTGTAGAAGCTTTTTAGTAAGAAGAGATCCCACTTGTTGATTGTTTGTGCTAGTTCACGAGCAACTGAGGCTTTGTTCATAAAATCTTTTCCTACACCAATGTCTTCAAGAGTTCTTCCTAAACTCTCTTCCAGCCGGTTTAGTGTTTCTGTTTTAATATTTAGGTCTTTAATCCATTTCGATTTTAGTTTAGTGCATGATGAGAAATATAGGTCTAGTTTTAATCTTTGGCGGGTTGAAATCCATTTTTTCCAGCACCATTTATTAAATAAGCTATCTTTCCTCTGTGAGGGTGTTTGGCTCCTTTGTCGAAGATGAGGTGGCTGAGTATGTCTGGAGTTGTTTCTCTATCTTCTAATCTGTTCCACTGATCCTCGGGTCTGTTTCTTTGCCAGTACCAAGCTGTTTTTATCACAGTAGCTTTGTAGTATAGTTTCACACTGGGGGTTATGATACCCCCTGCCATATCTCTGTTACCTAGAATTCCTTTTGCTATTCTGGGTCTCTTCTTAGGGTCATGTCCCCTGCAAGCAGGGGCTGTTCCTTTCTGTCCCAGTGCCTTTGCTTCTTTTGGTACACTGTGTGCCCACTGTTAGCATGAAGAGTGTGGAGAACAGGCTGCTCGCCTTGCTCCCAGACCTAGGGGACCCTTCTGGGCTCCAGCTCAGCCTGCCGTGGAGGTGTTCCCTCAATGCAGGTATCTGGTTGAGGATGCTCCCCTGCATTGCTATTTTCCTGAGAGTTTTTATTATGTTGAATTTTGTCAGATGCTTTCCCTACATCAGTTAGTATGATGATGGGATTATCCTTCTTTGACCAGTTAATATGGGAGATTCCTAGGATTAATTTGAAAAATCAAATATTGAACAAGCCTTTCACTCCTGGAATAAAATTGATTGTGGGCACATAATTCTGAACGGTGTTTGCTGATATTTTGTCAGGTATTTTGTGTCTTTATTCATAAGGGATATTGGTGTGTCTGGTACTGGGGATTGAACGCAGGTGCTTCGTGAGCTATATTTCCAGCCCTTATTTTGAGACAGGGTCTCGTTAAGTTGCTAAATTGCCTAGGCTGATCTTCAGCTCAGGATATTCTGCCTCAGCCTCCCAGCGTTCTGGGATTAAAGACATGTGCCGCCATGCCTGGCTTAGCTTTGGGTTTTGTACTGTCTTTGTCTGGCTTTGGAGGTGGATTGGGGAGTGTTTCCTTGTCTTCTATTTTCCAGAAGTGATTGTAGAATAGGTGTTTCATCTTAAGATGTTTGATCGATAGAATGCCCCAGGGAAATTGCGCAGGCCTGTAGAGTTCTTTTTGGGGAGTTGTAAATTATAAGTTCAGTCTCCTTAATAGTGGTGGGGCTGGATGGGGACAACGGTGGCTGGGCTTGGGGCCGCTGGACCCTCCAGGTGCGCAGCTGTGCCTTTCCTTCCTGACCCTCCAGTGTCTGCAGAGCCTGCACTGACCACCTGTTTCTTCCTGAGATTGGGAACCTGTCTTCTTTCTCTTTTTGCCGGCAGTTTGTTTGCTTTGATCTTTTCAGTAAACTCACCATTTGCCTCATTGATTTTTGTTTTGTTTTGTTTTTCTTTTCAATTTCATTGGTTTCTGCTCAGAAATTTATTATTTTCTCCCATCTACTTGCTTTGAACTCATTTCGTGGGCTCATAAGGGGGGAGTTGGGAGTATGAATCTGATGGCATAGCTTGTGTTGTGACCAAATCAATGTGGCAGACCTGAAGGGTTTCTTGCCAAGCCTACATGTTCACAGTGATGCTGCTCTCAGAACAGTTGCCTGAGGATGGCATGCACTGATGCTCTGTTCCTGCTCAGATACCCAGGCACAAGCTGTGTGCCAGGCTCTGTGTCAGGTGCCTTCGCCCTGCCAGCCTCAGCCTGGCCATCACAGCAAGTGGATGTCGTTGTCCACTTAGAGCCAACTTCAGCTAGGCGATTTCCAGTGTGCTGTTTACATATGTTTCCGAGGGGTCTTGCTGCAGGCCAGGCCTACTCCCGAGCACTCTGGAAAATCAGAGCACTCGGTGTGGGGGCCACCCTTGCCCCACACTGTGCCGAGTGGTGCTGGAGGAGGTGCCCCAGCACTACTGGGAACACCAGTTGCCTCCACGCCTGTGGAACACTTCAGAATGCGCGTGGCTGCTCTGGGAGGGCTGCTTGGTGGAGAGCCCAGGTATCTGAGCCAGAGCTGAGGGGAAAGGTTGGGATCAGTTAGCAGAGCCTTCCTGGTCACCCCGGCCCCTAAGGCATGTGGGACATGGGAGTGAGATGGAAGGTGATCTGCGGGAGCCACGTAGCAGACCAGCGCTTCAGTTCTGTCTGCCATGGCAGACACGGCCTCCCTCCCATTCCCCGCATGTGTGCTTGCTTTCGGAAGGCCACACCTTGGGTTTGCTCTGAGCCCAGGCCTCCCTTGGCTTCACCAGTGATGTCACGGTGCCACCACCCTGAAGCTTCAGTCACAGCTTTCCCACCTTCTGCTAACCCCACGATGTGTGTGTTCTGATGTCCAGCAGATTCAGAGCGCAATCACGGGCACCCTTAGCCCGCAAGGGATCGTGGTGCCGGCATCTGCCCTGCAGCAGGGAAATGTCACCATGGCGACAGTGGCAGGTATGGCCATCGGAAAACCGACATGTTCTCCACAAGCATTGGCAGGAAATAGGCCCATTTGTATTTGAGCAAGTATATAAATATAATTTTCTAAATTTTTAATTTTTCTAGATTTCATGTATCTTAATTAATGCTAGTTTCTGACTAACAGTACTATAATCCGAGGTCTTTGTATGTCTGCTGCTTGTTAATTCTCACCAAATATATTATGCAGATTTTGATTTCCTACCAAAAGTATATTAGAAGCCGGGGGTTTAACTCAGTGGTTTCACTGCCTGCTACACAAGTGCAAGGACCCAAGTTCGATCCCTGGTACCAAATAAAAAAAGTATATTAGAAAACAGGTTTATGTAGAAGTTAAAAATATGTAGTAGAGCCAGGTGTGGTGGTGCACACTTGTAATAGCACTCAGGAGGCTGAGGCAGGAGGATCACCATGAGTTCAAGCCCAGCCTGAGCTACATAATGAGACCTTGTCTCAAAAAAAAGTAGCAAAAACCAATTATGATTTTTCAAGTTACATAGTTTTATGTTTTTAGCAGCACCTGGAAACTCCTGTTGATTATAAATTAATGACACAGACCTAATCTTACTGTTACTGTATAGCAAAAACCATGACAAGAAGGGGACAGAGTCCAGCGTTTCCTGGTATGTGTATGATATTGTGAATACAAAATGTCATGAAAATGGAACAGGGCCAGGTGTGGTAGCGCACACCTGTAATCCCAGCACTCAGGAGGCTGAGGTTGGAAGATTGCCATGAGTTTGAGGCCAGCCTGAACTCCATAGTGAGTTTATGGTCAACCTGAGCTACACAGCGAGACCCTGTCTCAAAAAAAAAAAGTAAAAGAAAATGGAACAGGGAAAATGTAGGGAGAGGCAGAGATTTACACTGAAAAACTCGCAATAAGCTAAAAGAAGCCTCATGGGAAAAGAAAAATATAAGAACAGGGGTGGGGATGTAGCTCAGTGGTGTCATGCCTGCCTGGCATGCACAAGGTCCTGAGTTTGATCTCCAGTACAAAAAAAAAAGTATAACCGGAACAAAAATATTTGTTATTTGTTGCCCTTGGCCAAATCCTTAACATGTGCCAATTGTGGGGTTGTTTTCTGGTTTGTTTGTTTGTTGTTTTGAGACCCGGTTTCACTATGTAGCCCAGACTGGCCTCGAACTCGAAGTGATCCTGCCCCTCAGCGTCCCAGCACTGGGATTCTAGGCGTGTATCACCACACCCAGGAGCGTTTGCTGATTGTAGAAAAAAGTAAAAATCAGAGGCAGCAAATGGAAGGGAATGGCCAGCTCCCCTGGAAGCCACCTAGGTTGTAAGGAACCTAGTGGGCAGTCTGGTGAGTCTGTTGTAATTTACAATGACAAGTGAACTTGCAATGATTTAAAGGCTCATCAGATTGGAGGTTTTATTCCTTCCCTAAGTATATCAAGAAGAGTGGTTTTAAATCATCAGGACTTAAAAGTAGTTTAACTTGTAAACCATCTGTTCTCTTTCGAGGTGGCACCGTGTACCAGCCTGTCACAGTGGTCACTCCTCAAGGCCAAGTGGTCACCCAGGCATTATCTCCGGGGACGATCAGGATCCAGAACTCGCAGGTGCATGTGCACTCCCTGGAAGGTGTGGGGTGCTGCCCCGTGGCTCGGCTCCTCTGCCTGATGGTCACCTGTCTCTAGGAGCCCACTGTAGTTCATTGTAGAAAATTTACAAAATCTGGGAAAGTCTGACGGGGCAGGAAGGTCACCCGTGTGGCAGGAAAGGCCAGCTGTGTGTGTGACTGCTTTGCATAGCCACTGAGGTGTCAGGGCCCACTTCCACGGGAAGCTCTCCGGGCCCTGCTGTGCCTGTGATGTGTCAGGGCACTTCCTGTGGAGCAGACCTGTGAGGGGGATTCCTGGTTACACCTCTCAGCCCTTCTGCTTGCCCCAAGCCAGGAGGCAGCTGCACAGGCAGCAGGACAGAGCATAGGGGCCTGCTGTCACTGTGTCCCCAGGATGTCCTACCCCCCATCCGTGCCTCTGTGGTGAAATGAGTCTGGACTCGCTGGGCCTCCAGGCCTGTTGGAATTCAGAAGTGCACATATTTCCGCTTCGAGCTAGGTATATATCAGGCAGACTAGGTGAAGTTGTCATTTTACGGGCGTTAACTTGTTTTTTTGTGAGGTAAGACATTTCCCCATCTGTATGGAGAACTCCAGGTGCCTAGCATTAGGGGTGTGGGTGTCTCACTAGATTCAGACGCACCTCCAGGCAGGCATTCAGTGGGGCGGGCAGTCTGGCATGCCATCCGGGCTCCATGATTCAGGTGGACAGAGTCAGCTAACAGGAAAGGATGCAAGATGGGGTTGAGGACTTCACTGACCAGGCCCACGCCTGCATAGGCGAAGAGCCAGGTGGACCCTGCTGACACGGCCCCTCCACTCTCCAGCCAGCCTCCTTTGCCTTTGGCTTTCCATTTAGACTGTAACAAAAAAGCCAGGTCTGGTGTGAAAGTAGTTCCCTGGTGTCAAATTACGGTATTTTTAGAGGAAAACACTTTCAAGTCAAATGCCCTACTAATACAGTAGGAGTTCATGTCTTATTTGAGAAGGAAAGTTTCCAACTGGGCACGTAGCTTAGCGGTAGAGTGCTTGCCTAGTGTGTACAAGGGCCTGTAAGCGTTCTACTCACCTGAATGTTTTTAGAAACAAAGGTTGAAGCTGGGTGTGGTGGCACACACCTGTGAGCCCAGCTACATGGGAGGAGGAGCCAGGAGGGTCCCAATTTCAAGGCCATCTGGGCAACTTAGCAAGACCCTGTCCCAAGAGAAAAATTTAAAAAAAGACAAGAGGCTGTAGCTCATTGTTAGAGTGCTTGCATAGCACGTGTAAGGCTCTGGGTTCAACCCCCAGCACTGTTAAAAAACATAAACAGAATTTGCTAAAAAAATGTACACACACTTCAGCAGTTTGCCGTACTAACATCTGCAAGCAAGTGGCCGCCACTCTGACCTCGTGTAATTGTAGAGGCCAAAGGTAACTTGTATTAATCTCAGAATCTCAATAAATTTAGCGTTGATATTTATACAAGTTTTTCCTTTCCCAATGCATACATTTTTGGGGCAGACTCTCTATATAATATGCATATGTATGGATACATATATAATACATATTATATGTATGATGCTATTATAGCTGTTTGGGTTGCTGTGGGCTCTTCTTTTTTGGGGTCCAAGTTTGGGTTCTCTTGTTCAAACACTCGAGGTAACTTACCAATGAGAGATACTGTTTTGCGTCAGAAACGTTCAGTGGTTTTGTCCAAGAAGTCAGTGAGTGACAACAGCCAGGATTTTCCCAGGAGGACAGCTGTGGTGGCAGCCGTACATCAGCCTGGGACCCTTCCCACCCCGCTGTCCACTGCCTGCCACACAGGGCTTCAGCCCCTGCTGAGTAAACCAGGGCTCCCCAGCTCCTACCCCAAGATCAGTGTTTATGCCGGAGGCCCAAAGAACCCAGGGAAGCACACATTCCCGCTGGCTGGAACCACCGGTGGTGCATGTATGACCGTCTCATCAGGTGGGCAGCTTGTGCCACTGGATGGGACTGTGCCGTGCTTCCCAGTCGGGTAAGTCATGTGTGTATCGCCAGTGGTCCAGAGCCACCTGGCTGTGAGACATATGAGTCACAGCCCTTCATGAACATGTTGGGCCACTCATTGTCACTGTATCACAAAGGACAGGGCAAGAGGGGCCCAGTGCAAAGTACAGGGAAGGGCTTGGCTTCCTCTGTCTCCAGGGACCTGCAGGTGTGAGGGACCCATGGCTCCCAACCCTGTCCTGTGAGGTTTTGTTTGTCTGGTTGGTATTGAGGCAGAGTCTCACTACATAGTTCAGACTGACCTTGAACTCACTGTGTAGCCTAGGCTGGTCTCAAATGGATGGCGATCCTCCTGTCTCAGCCTCCCAAGTGCTGGGATTATAGCTGTGGACTGCCACATGTCTTGTGTGGTTTATGGAGGCTCCATTACGTGGGCACAGCAGACATTGTAACCTTGCCCTCTTCCCCTGGAGGTTGGACCTCTAGACCTGCTGGTCTCTCCTGGCATCACCCCATCCGGAAGCCACCTGGCTGCTGCCAGCCAGCAGTCAGCTCAAAGCACTCAGAAGGATGTCATCCGGTGCTATGGGCCCAGGGACTTCCCAAGCCTCCTGCCCAGCAGTGGGTGAAGACTGAGGTGTCTCTCACAGTAGCACACACACCCTCAAATGCTCGGCCTGCAGAGGCCCCAGTGCCATCCATCGTAAGATCCTAGTCGTTTTGACCGTCTGCACTGCAGGCTGCAGCTGTAGGCTGGGATGTGTCATAGGTTCCTCTTGCTGACTATGTTTCCCCTATGTAAAAGCTCCAGCTGCAATTGAATCAGGACCTCAGCCTCCTGCACCAGGATGACGGCTCATCCAAGAACAAGAGGGGCGTCCTGCCCAAGCACGCCACCAATGTCATGCGGTCCTGGCTCTTCCAGCACATAGGGGTAAGGATGCATGGGACGCCTTTTTCCTGGCTTAGTTGTGTGGAAAATTTACGTGTCTATGAGGCTGATTCTAAGCATCACTGTTATGTTGAGTATCCACAGTGGGTTGAGCATGGGGCAGAAGGAGGGCGTCTCAGTTACTTTCTCATTGCTGAGACAAAATACTGACACTGAAAGTTAAAGAGGAAAGGTTAATTAGCTCACAGTCTGTAGAGGTTTCAGTTTATAGTCGACTGGCTCCAAGGGAGGGTGGCGTGGCAGAGAGGTGTCACAGAGGATAAACAGTTCACGGCAAGCAAGCAGGCGGGGAGACGGCTGAGCAGCAAGCAGCAGGAGCAGCAGCAGCCTGCCTCACCCTCTGTCCCATCCACGCCTTAGGATTGGTGCCACTCACACCCAGGGTGGGACGCCCTTAATCCCAGCATCACCGCCTCAGTCCACAGTCATACCCCAGTGCAGCCACCTCAGCACAGGAGGTTTGGGGGCGCGAGTAGATAGAGACCATAACAGGGGCCTCAACAGAGGCTGTGGCGAGTCATATCTGATGTCCCTCACAGCCTCACGAGCTCAGAGGTGGGGGCTTCCAGAGGGGATTGGATTATGGGGAGCTACAGCAGGCGTGGTGTTGGGAGGTGGAGCCTGGTGAGAAGAGGGGGTCACTGGGGACTTGTCCTAGAAGGGTGTGCCGCCCGTTCTGCGTGCCGCCCGTCCTGCTTGCTACCCGTCATGCTGTGCGGGGCAGCTCCTCACCTGCCCTCTGCCAGGCCGCCCTGCCTTGGAGGCAGCCGATGCACTGCAGCCTCTCCAGGCTGTGAACCCAATAAACCTCTTCCTTAAGTTGTGTGTGCCGGCCATGGGGGAAGTAAGATGGACAAATAGCTTCCAGAAGTGTAAACCACAAGGCATGCCCCCAGGTGGGAAGGGAGTCAACAAGGCCTGTGAGATAAACCGCACCTGTGAGGAGGGTTCAGGGCGCAGGGCTGAGAAAAGATGCTTCTGGTCCGGCCCTCGGCCTTGGTGTGTCTGCACAGGAGCAGTGGCGGGCGTGCAGACGGGGTCTGTGCAGACCTGGCTGCCCAGAGTTGGGGGTGGCGGTGCTCCCCGGGGCCACGGGAGCCGACCTGCCGCTGCTGGCAGAGTCGGCTCACCGGGTTACAGTGACGAAGCCCACAGCCAGGCAGGTGGGGTCCACAGGGAGGCCCTGGAGGGGAGGGCTGCAGGCAGCGGGCGGCTGTGTGAGGGGAGTGAAGGCGCTCGAGGCCCAGCCACCTGTGGCTCTCCTTCCGGGTTTCCTTAGTTATTGTTTGTTTGTGTTTGAGGTCTTGGGGGTTGAACTTGGGAAGCACTGAGCTACACCCTCAGCACTTTTATTTTGTTCTTTAGGACAAGTTTTCACTAATTTGCGCAAGCTGAGCTTGATCACACAACCCTTCTGCTTCAGCCTCCCGAGTAGCTGGGATTGCAGTGTGCACCACTGTGCCTCTCCTTTAGTGTTTGGATGATTTCTAAAATGAGAAGCCTCCTCCTAAAGATCAGTAAGGGGGACACGGTCTGTCCGTGAGTCCTCCGCCTGTCCCTCTTGCCCTCTTCTCCTGGAGAGGCCTCCTCCCCGTAGTTTGCCAAACACCCTCGGGCAGCATTGGCTACGGTCTGGGTTTCTGGCCCCATTTGTTCTGTGGGCTTCTTAGAGGGCAAGAACAGTATTTACCTTCCAGCCGTGAGCTTGGCGCGCACACTGGTTTGTCAGCTGACACGGAAGTGTCCCACAGGAGGGCTGTGCCTCGATCTGGCTGCCGTGTGCGGTGGCATTTCCCTTCGTGCTTGTGTTTAGCTTCAGACGAGACCAACACCTGTGTTCTGAGTGTGTGGGCAGCTGGAGTCCAAGCAGGGGGCTCGGGCACAGTCTTAAAGTCAGGGCTCCTTGTCTCCAACGGAGAAAGTGGCACAGGTGGAGGGCACGATTCTCCTTTGGTGCCGCTGGGAGTTCTGATATTTACTTCTAGTTTAATTCAGGTTTTTTCTTTCTGTTATTTTTTAACTTGGAGGGGAGGTGCTGTGGATCAAACCCAGGACCTTGCCTGTGCAGGGCAGGCCCTTGACACTGAGTTGTACCCTTCGCCCTTCATGCCATTGGTCTCTTTCTCAGTGAAGTGCTCAGTCCCACACAGAAGGCTAATGTAACAGACACACCCGCCCCTAGCTGGGCTCGGTTCTTTCCTGCCAGTGTGGGTGTAAGTCTGCTTCCCACCACAGTGACAGTGACGGTTACAGTGACGTGTCTGCTGTCCTCATCATCAACGCACAAGAGGAAAGGTTTATCCGCTCGCGGTTCAGAGGCTACAGTCCGTCTGCTGTCCACCCAGTGGGCCTGTTGCTGTCGGCCACAGTGTGGGTGCTGGCGATGGAAGAGAGGAGCGGAGGGAAGGCCAAGGCCCACAGTCCCTCCAGGGCACAGCCCTGTGCCCAAGGACTGCACACCAGGCCCCGCCCCCTCGGGCCTGGGGTGTGGGAGGACTCCTGCATCTAAGTGTTGGTTTGTTCTCACTGTGTGGCTGGAGGTCAGCAGCATCTGTCTCCAAAGGTAGCGGAGGAGCCCGGAGGGGCATACACTGTACAGAGGCTTCCAGGCTGCAGGCCCCCCGCTCCTCCTCCGAAAGGTGCAGCCACTGGGTCATAGACAAAACCCAGGCCAGCTGACATGGGGTGATCTGGGGGTCTCCGCTAGTGCCCGCTGGGCTGCTGGGCCTGCTGCTGTCACTGTTGCTGTCGCTGGAGCCCCTTTGCCTCCGCTGCCTAGCTACTGTAGTGCTAGTTCTCAGGGATGATGAGGAGAAACACCATATTCTCTTCCGGGCAGAGGATGAAAGTTAGGTTTTGGCCAAAAGCACTGATGAGAAATGCCAGTATTTACTACTGCTTATTTGTATGCTGATATTTCATTTAGATAATCTTGATTTCCTGTATAAAAATCAACGTCACGGTTACCCTCCTTTTTATTTTTAGCATCCTTACCCAACAGAGGACGAGAAAAAGCAGATCGCTGCTCAGACAAACTTGACACTGCTCCAAGTCAACAACTGGTAAGGTACCTGCTCTCGGGACCCGCACCTGGGGTGTGGGGAGCACTGTTGGAGTGTGCGGGCACGTTAGCTCAGGCTGTGGTTGGTGGCAGGTGCTGAGGACCAGCAGTGCGCACTTCATGGTGGACTCCCACCCGAATCCCACCTACCCCACCAAGAAAGGCTTCCGTGGCGTCATTTCCCCGGCCCACGCCTTCAGAACCAGGGCTGTTTTAGTGGACGGTTTCTGGACAAGTGTGGTGACAGCAGGGTGTCCTGGCACTCGTGGACCCTCCAGTCTCCCTTAGGAACTCAGTGGCCCTTCGTGTCCCTCGGGGATGCCGTCCCTCTGCTGCCTGTCACCAGGGCACACCCAGGGGGACATCTGTGCTTAGGTCAAAACACCCTCTTCCTGTTCTGGAGTCACATGTGTTTGTGGACGTGTGGACCTGGCCGCGCATTTCTGCCCATGAGCACTGCCACTGTGAGTCCTTTGCCTCTTTTCATTACGTTTCAGGGGTAGGCAGCAACTTCCGCTTAGTAGTCAGCTGGTATGGAAGAAAACACAAGTGCCATGACTTGTGTACACGTTCCTCTTTATTTTAGCTGTGCTAAAATGCAAACTTCAGTGAAGTCTATCTGCTTATGCATTCCTAGGTGTTGCAGTCAGTGCTTCTGTTGTCTTGCGTTCATTTGGCCTGTTGTTTTTTATTTGGGTAGCAGCAGTAGACTATACTACCTGAGTTACTTCCTCTTAAACTGTTACGTAGACTGCTTGCAAAAATGTAAAAGTTTCCAGCATGTTGTCGCTACGATGTTTGCATTATACTGAGCCCTTCTTGGCAATTCTCATGTGGTCCTTTGTCAAAGCCTCAGATTTAGTTGTGTCATAATGGCATCGATTGGTTGCTCAATTGATTGGGGAACGAGTGTCAGAGGCCCTCTGGCTCCTGGGCTATTGTTGAGGCTGATGGGTCTTCCTCCAGCTTTCATCCATGGCTTCCTCCTGTTCCCCAGCTTGCTACTCTGTCAGGTTCACACAGTTGTCTTACGTAGAAGGCTTAAACCAGTTTTTAGTTTTTAAAATTAGCAGTATAACTTTTTTAATTCTAAGTTTTCTAAAAATCCTTTAATATTTGTAGCAATTTTCACTTTCTGTTACTTTCTTTTTTCTATTTTTTTTTTGAGGCAGGGTTTTCCTGTATTCCCTAGATCCTCCTGCCCCAGCTTCCTGAGGCTTCTGTGTTGATAGAGATACTGTCTTTGAGGCTGAAACACACCCTGCCATAGCCTGGCCTCGCTCCACAGAGTGTGGATAAGGAGGAGGCAGCAGGAGTGCTGAGGTGCAGCAGTGGCTGTCCTCCGCCCTGCCCAGGTGTTCTGTGCCTCAGAGACCGTGCCTTCCCCGGAGGGGTCTGGCCGAAGTCTAGTCACTGTTAGCCTGTGTCCTCAGATTGTATTACTACTTCTCATCCTAGTTTTTTTGTTTTTGTTTTTTTTGAGACAAAGTGTCACTGTGTAGCTCAGGCCTGGCCTGGAACTCGAGATCCTCCTGCCTCAGCCTTGAGGTGTGCTCCCCCACACCCAGCCTCGTTTTAGAATTTCAAGTGCAGCAGCCTTGGAGGTGATGCCATTGTGGTTCTGGCATTTCGCTGGTGAGAACGCTGTCATGGTGACAAAGCAGAGAAGGGGTCAAGGCCAAAGCCGTGCTGTTGTCTGGGCCTGGCTCTTAGAGACAGTGTGTATGGGGCTGGCTCAGGGCCTCGGTCCTCTGCAAAGGAGACAGGAAAGAGTCCCTGGGCCTGGCCGGCCAGTGCACTGTAGCGGCCTGGAGATGGTGACTGTCCACAGGTTCTGGTTGCTGGAGCTTATGGGGCCACGCTGGGTTTTCCTGCCGGGGTGCTGCACTCTGGAGTCGCCCCGAGGGGAGGGTGTGGAGTGAGATGGGAGGGGCTGTTGGGATGTTGCTGTCCTCTGGTGCCCGCGTTGGAGAGCTGCCTTGGGGTTGGGGCTCCCGCACATTGATGGCAACAGCCCAGTGCCCCGAGCGAGGCTGGGGACTGAGCAAGCACTCCCGGAAGCCATGTCCTGCCTGCCTTGCCGACTTGTCCCTTTGTGGGTCTCTTTCTGTGTGGGTCGTGGCCAAGGGGACAGCGCTCAGTTGTCCCAGGCATTGTCACTGCCCACACACAACTGTTGTGCTAGCTGGGTGTCCAAGACAGGTGGCTGGCCATTTGCACGGGTCTTTGGAGAAGATGCCGCTCACCCAGAGTGCTGCTGGGGAAGGGCACTGGCGGCGCGACTGTGCTGAGCGTCCAGCGCGCTGCCCGGCGCTGTGAGGAGACACAGGGCACAGAAAGACTCACCTCTGCTGCATTTTCCTGCCTTCGAGAAAATAGTGCCAAAGGCCCAGATTTGTGTCTTGTCTATTTGTGTGCGCGTCTAATTCACAGACACACAGCAAACGAGGTGAGGTGAGAGAAACGACACAGAAAGGGCCGTGAAGAGTTGGTCCTCACTTGAAAGAGTCATTTCTGAACAGTAAGCCCTGTTTTTCTAGTTAGACGGCGGCCTGCCGTCCTTGCTCTGAGGCAGCAGTGCGGCGGTGATGTGGTCTGTGAAGACGCGCGTTCATGCAGAGCAGTTGGTACCCTGTATAAGGCCTTCAAGAAAGTCATTCGGGCCTCAGTTTCCCTTTGTCCGCACGCAGGTTCATCAATGCTAGAAGACGAATTCTGCAGCCCATGTTGGACTCCAGTTGTTCAGAGACCCCGAAGACGAAGAAGAAAACGGGTCAGAACCGGCCGGTGCAGAGGTTTTGGCCAGACTCCATCGTGTCGGGTGTGGCCCAGGCTCCGCCCAGCGAGCTCGCCATGTCGGAAGGTGCGGTGGGCTGGGCGGGCCAGAGGGGTGGGGTGGGGTGGGGTGGGGTGGGCCCACACCCACCCGACCCGGCCCTCTCTCTGGTCCTAGCGTTACAGGCTGCGCTGGGGCTGTGTGCAAGGGGCACTGGCGAGGTGCCGAGGGCCAACCGAAGATGAGTGCGGCGCAGCCTGAGGCGCTCTGGCGCTCCTGTGGGTCTGGCTCCGGCTGGGCTCTGCATCCCTCCCAGCGCCTGCCTGCTGTCTTGTCTTACCTTTCTCCCATCCACGCCCCTGTCTCTCATGTTGGTTATTCCTCTGACTCTGTCCTTTGCCCGTCAGCACCTACCATTCTGATGTCTTTCATGAGCCTCTTTCTGTTTCCATGAGCTTTTCAAATTTTGCATTGCTTTGTGGGCTTTTGTTTTTTTAATGTACAGTGTCCTCTGTTGCCCAGGCTGGCCTCGAACTCCTGGCCTCCAGTGATCCTTCTGCCTCAGCCTCCTGAGTAGCTGGGACTACAGATACACATCGCTGTGCCTGGCCGTGTGCATATGTCATGTGTGTGGATGTGTACATATGTTTTAAATGTTATTTTGCTGTGCTTGCTTTTCTTCACATGGCAATATACAGTTACTAAGTAGGAAAGTCTTAGGCCCCTTTTTCTTTTCCTTTTGTGGTGCTGGAGACAGAGCCCAGGGCCTCGTGGGTGCTAGGGGAGCACTCCACCCCAGAGTTACACTCCCACCCACCCAGTTTTCCTGGAGATCTGTTTTCCAGCCCACCCCACCGCCGAGTCCTTTCCAGGACCACAGTGGCCCGTGTGTAGGTAGTGACCGTGCACAGTTACTGAGGCTCTGCTCAGTTTACCTGTGTTTGAGCTTGGACAGTTGCTATTCCTCTCCTGCTTCCCTTGTCTCTGCTTCTGCAGTGTTATTCTTGCATAAACCCCGGGTAGCCTGTTTTTCATCTTAGGCATTATACTTTTCATCTTCCCAGAAGTCCTATTTGAGCTTTTTATATGTTCCATGAGTCTGGTAGGTTTTCAATACATAGAATATGGTTGTAGTAGCTGTTTTAATGTCTGGTCTGGTAGATATTACATCTCTGTCTTTTTGTTTTCTCTTTTGATCAATAAATAATAGAAAGGTCAGTTTCCCAGGCCCATAACACAATGCCCGGGGCAACCAGCTTATGGAGAGAAAAGGTGTATTTTAGTTCATGGTTCTAGTCCAGATCAGGTGCCCAATGCCTTGGTCCTCTGGAAAGAGAGGTGCATCCTGGTGGGGAGCGTGTGGGTAGACCAGAGAGGTGGGAGAGAAAGAGGCCAGGTCCCACCGTCCTCTCTGAGGGCACACCCCTGCCTCCCACATTCCCACCTCCTCCTCTGATGCCACCCGAGGACCATGCCTTTCACACACAGGCTTTCAGGGACACTCTTCAGGCTGTAGCAAGTGCTGTCCTCCCCCTCAGCTCCCTCCCCAGAGAGGGAATATGCTGAGAAGAGTGTCCGCAGAGCGTGGGCCTCCTCCCAGCTGCTCCTCCCTCCCCTAGGCTCGGCTTTTCCTTCCCTGCCTGTGCTCTGCTGCATATTCTGTGTGCAGGCCTGAAGGAGCGAGTGACTCGCTTCTGAGATGTGACTCAAGCATCAGCATGTCACTGAGGGGCTGCCCTTCTTGCTGCCGTCAGTCGCTGGTCCACCTTGGGGTGTGTGACATCTGCTGTCTGTGTTTGCGAGCAGCCGGGTCCCCGCCAGCCTCTCCCCTGGGCCCTCTTCGTGGATCGTCGGGCTGGCAGCATTCCAGCTCTGTGGCACACAGACTGGCAGGGCGTGTGGCAGGGTTTGCTTGGCCTTTCAGGTCAGCCTTCCTTGTTCCTTCCTTAGTTTCTTCTTGTTTCTCACGTATTCCTCCAGCGCATCTTTCTCGTTCTCTTTCTCTCTGCTCTTTGTCATCCTGATCCCCATCTTCAGATCCAGTCCTTGGTAGCTCAGTGTGGGCGAGGCCGAGTGCAGCAGCAGTTTCTGGAATCCCCGGGACTCTGAAGGATGGCCGATGTCCGCACTGTGGCGAGTCCCCCGGCGCTTTTGTCCTTGCGCTCATCTGGGCCGCCCTGTGCTCTGTTGCAGGTGCCGTCGTGACCATCACCGCGCCCGTGAACATGAATGTGGACAGCCTGCAGTCCCTGTCCTCGGACGGGGCCACCCTGGCCGTGCAGCAGGTCATGATGGCGGGCCAGAGCGAGGACGAGTCCGTGGACAGCGGGGAGGAGGACGGGGCCGCGCTGGCGCCCACCCACATCGGCGGGCTGGTGCTAGAGAACAGCGACTCCCTGCAGTAGGAGAGCCCCGGAGACCCGCCTCGCGTTTTATAGTTTGCACAGCAAGCATTTTACACAGTTTTATTTCTAATATGTTTTATATGTAGATATAGAAAAGTGCACTTTTGTATTTCATAGTCGGCTTAAAAACTGGGTCTTTGCCGGTGCAGCGACTTCTTTCAAGTGTGTGCGTGTGTGGGTTTTTAAAGAAATTCTTCAAGGGTTTAACGATAGGACTGTGATGAATGACCCTCACCTTGAGTCCCTAATTAGATTAGGAATAGTGCTGCTGTTTTCTAATAAATTATGCAGTTTTAATTGAGTTCTGTAGCTTGCAGCAGATGTCGGAGGGCTGCTGTGTCAGTGTCAGTGTCGCCACGGACAGACAAGCTGATCTGGAGCCGCTGGGTAAGACAGCGGCGGCCTGCAGCAGACTACGGGTGGCAGCACTGTCAGCTCTGGCCACCGCGGTGCACCTCGGTTCCCTCGTGGTCAGAGAGCCTGTTTCATTTGCTATATATAAAAAGAAACTCCTATTTTTACCTTGCTGGAATTATTGGATAAAAAGCTATTTTTATAAATTCATTATGAATTGGATTATGACTCTATTGAGGATAAAATTTCTAGAGAAGAAATGACACATGCTTGCATTTCGGTTGGGAATGTTCCGAATCGCCCAGATTTGAGACCCTGCCCACACTGGCTGCTGTCCCCTGGCCTCCTGCTCTCTCTCCCAGGAGGTCTGCCTTTAGTGCTGAAAAAGCAGCGACCTAACTGGACTCTGACATCTCCAGAAGTCTGCGTCTGTGCAGTGCCATGTTGCGTTTCACACGTGGTCTGCGCGGTACCTGAAGGTAGTGCTCAGCAGGACGTGGATCAGTGAGGCGGAAGGAGCCACGAGCCAGCCTGAAGCCCCCGCCACCCCTACTCCAGTCTAATTTGAATTTGACCTCGGTTACACAGTCACTTTACTGTGCTAACTGTGTGTTGTTTTAAGGGTTTTTTTAGTCAGAATATGTTATGCCTAGACTGTTGATTATACACTAATATAAAATGTTCTCTGCTCCACTGGCTGAGAGCTGGGGTAAATTCAGACACCGCCCTGTCTCACGTAATTGGCGGACGTGAACGAAGTCACAGTGGCGAGCTGGACCGTGGCGGTGTGGTGTGGTGAAGCAGACCCGCGGGTCGCCTCACACACACTTGTGCTCGCGTGTTGTTGCTTCCGAGTTCCCCGAGGGCTCCCTGCTCACTCGGTCACCCCAGATGTGGAATAATTTGGAGACTCCCATTTATCGGTGGCAAACTGCAAGAGCAGGGTGGGTTTTCTTTTCTTTGGTTTTGGTTTGTTTTTGTTCACTCAAGAGCGGATCTTTTTCTCAGAGAGAACACCAGACACCTGGCTTGTGCAGCCTGTTTCGGCGTCACTGTGGACAGGGCCCTGCAGTCCCCACTGACAGAGGCTCTGAGGCTCCACAGCACTGACTGGCACAGACCAGGTTACACCGGGGCCTTGTTAGCAGACAGATTGTTTTTCTGTAACGGATTCTCCCACAAAATAGGTGATTCTTCAAGGGGAGTACATCCCAGTACCCTGGTGGGCGGAGACTTCTTTAAACCCATATCAGCTCTTCTGGAGAGAGAATAACGTTTTTAATCAGCCCCTGCATAAGTTATTTATAAATAGTTTTCCATATTTTAAGTCAGGTCTCATAAGCCTAAGAGATCATTTTAACTTTATTTAAATGCCAACTTTGTTGGAGTTCTTAAAACTACAACCTGGGGAGCCCAGCCGCCCCTCACCCAGCCACCTGCTGCTGGGCAGCGCAGGGAAGAGAGCTGCAGCACGCGCCCTCCTGAGTGGCCCTTGTGTCGCCTTGGTGTGGAGACCCAGCTGTGTGGATCACGCTGGCTGGGCCTGAACTCCTGTGGGGAGGCGCAGCTGCCTTCTCCAGGGGAAGCTGGTTTCCTCAGCCCTGAACTTTGCTAACTTCAGGGAGTAACACAGATGGTAAGAGGGGCCTGGGTCGTAGCCCGAGTTCCCGCCCCCACTCTGTGAGTAACAGAGAAGCTGTCACACAGCTGCCACGCGGCCAGCCCTGTGGCTCGGAGTCACTGTGCAGCCTGTTTGTGGTTAGTGCCTGTCCCACAGTCCTCAGTCAGTGGAGAGACGGGAGCGCGGCCTCTTGTGCTCCATTTTACACGGCCACATTCGATTCCATCCCAGCCTGGTTCTCGTTGAATTCCTCCCAGGACAGCACCTTGCCATTGTGTCCTGAGACCACTGCCAGCATTGTCTTCCCTGCTGTTGGCTCACCCCAGCAAGCCCCAGCTGGTGGGCTCAGCGCTCCTGTTTTGCCATCCAGATAGTGAGAGGAGCAGAGTGTTTATCCAGTGCGCAGAGTGCCCTTGACAGCTGGGCCTCCAGGCCTGGCTCTAGCTGGTGGCAGCCCAGTCCCTCCTCTGTGAGGAAGCAGGGGACACTGCTCTCGCAGACAGGCTCCATCCCGAGGGCCCTCTCTGGCAGTTAGTGACAGGACTAACTCAGCAATCTGCCTATTTTAGTTATGTTCGGTCTTTGAAACTGACAATCTTTAAAATGTGAATACTGTAACAATGTTTTCTTGGATTGTTGTCTTTAAAAGGATTTTTGTGAAGCAACTGATTTATCAAAGCAAAAAAATTAAAAATAGAAACATGCCTTACGGATGTTTTATTTTGTAAAGCTCAAGTCACCAAAAGCCACTTTCCACTGTAAGCAGACATTCAGAGTGACGCACTGTCCATGGGACTGTTCCGATCCACTGCATCTTCGAGACTCTTCTCACATTGCGTATCTCAGCTTACAGCAAAAACTTCCAAATAGGTTTTTTGCTTGTAGTTTTCCGTAAACCTGATTATTTCGGCACTAACGGGAAGAAAGGTAAGACAGACCCCTCCATGCACACACCAGGATTGAACCATCCTGGAGGGGTGACCCGGTCGTCCACCCTACAGCCGTCCTCGCTTGGCGGCGGGCGAGCAGACCCGGCAGGTTGGAAGGTGCGTCTGGAACTGAGGTGAGCTGGAGTGAGCGCCGTGAGTGCATGTTTGAGATGTTTGGGTCCTTCATCGTCTCACCCCTCCAGGCCAGAGTGTGGGCGCGGCATGGAATGGGTCCAGGAGGGGCCTCGGGCCAGCTTCGGGCTCTGGGCTTGAGCTTCAGTGTGAGAATTCCGTCTCTGAGGTTCCTTCCGGCAGCTGTGAAATGATGCGCATGGGTATAAAGATCCGTCTGCCTCTTCAGGTAGACGAGTAGGTGGATAGCAGCCCGGCAGATCCTGACAAGTGGGAGTCTGCATGGTGTGCAGTTTTCCGGCCTGGGGGCGTTGGCAGATGTCAGAGTGTGTGTCATGTTCGGCCGAGAGCGAGCGAGCACGCAGTCCTAGTGTGGTCAGCCCGGGCTCTCCCTGCCACTGTTAAAGGGAAATGTGTAGCCCCAGGGCCAAGGCGTCTGAACGGCCCGCCCATGTGCGGGGCTCAGCCAGTGTGAGAGGTGTGAGAAGCCACTCCTACCCCTGCCCTGGCCCCAAGGGCGCGGCCACCCTGAGCGGAGAGCTGGGACTCCGCCTGCAGCTGGCCTGTGGAAGGCTCTGTCTCACACAGGTGATCTCATTCTCCATTGTGTGGTTTGAATGAACTCAAGACTTTAAGCCACCTATAAACCAGGAATGTAGCGGGAATATGATGGAGGAGGAGGGGTTCTCTGCCCCAGCCTGTTTGAACGGATCGCTGGAATGGCGATGTTGGCTTTAGTTGCTTACATTTTTAGAAAGTGATTTGTAGAAAAATCTGGTACATTTTGAAGCACTGTGCTGTATGGTCACCGGGCTTTCCCCTGTCCTGTCGGCCACGGCAGCTGAGTGTTGGAGGAGCCTGTCCCATGGGAGCTGGGGCTGAGGCACGCTCGGCTCGCTGTGCCACGGCAGCCAGAGTAGCACTGGGACGGTGGCCGCCGGGGGTCAGAGGCAGGGCCAGCGGCACTCGGGGGATCAGCTTCAGGCGGGTCTCAGGAGCTCATCTGTCAGCGGAGGCGAGGAGGGTCCCAGACACTCGTGTTTGGGGACAGCACTGCGGACCATGCATCCAGGGAAGGACCCCGTGGCAGGGACTTAATGTGTAGTTATGGACAAGTAGGGCCCTCCTGGTGCTGCGCTGTGCTGGGGACGTGCGTCCAAGGCCCCAGTGTCCCTCAGGTGTGAACCTCGAGGTGTTGCAGCGTCTGGAGAGAAGGCTGTACTGCTGCGAGCCGAGTGCACCCAGGGCCCGCTCCCGCGCCCGTGCTTAGCCGGGGACCCCTGCACAGGGGCCCAGAGGGCCTGCCATGGGCTGTGCAGCATCACCACAGGCTGGCAGGAAGCACATCAGGCTGCCGCCATCACCGTGTCCACTGGACGTGACAGGCGTCCGGGGACTGGCTTGGTGGAGGCGTGGCTTCAGGGTAACGGGTGGACTCTGGGTTGTTGAGGGGTCGTGACTGTGGAGTGCAGGGTATTTGTGGTAGAACAGTGGAGACCAGGTCCTCATGCCCAGGGAGGACACACCCTGCTGTGGGTCACACAGGCTGGCTTTGGCTCAGGGGTCATCCCCAGCACTGTGGATGTGCACTTCTTCCGGCTGTAGCTGTAGCTGAGTTTCTCCCTGGGGCCCACCATGGCCACCTTGAAGTGTCTGCCCCTGCCTCTCCCTCAGGAGGCCGCTGGTGGCCCAGGAGGGGCCGCTCTAGGTCCTCCTGGCCCGGCCTTGGTCTGGGTGGGTCCTGTCCCTAGGATGTGGGTGTATGCCCACTCCTGCCTCACTGCTGCACCCTGCCTTGTTTCTGGGCAGAACTGGGCCAAAAGGTCTTCACTGCCCGGGCTGGGGAGGAGTACCCGGGAGCCACCAAGCCACGAGTGTTCCCCAGGCCACGTCATGCCCGCTGAGTGCTCAGTGACGCTGGAGCTGTGTTCTCCCCTGCGTCGTGGCAGCTGCCTCTCCCTCCTGCTCTGTGCCCCGCTGCAGGGCATAACCCTTCTGTGGCATTCGGTGGCTTTGCAGCTGTGGCTGTCTGAGCTCAAGAACAGCTCAGATTTTATGGGTCAGCTGCTTTCTCTCCTCATTAAGCAGCATTGTGTTCTGTGGCCTGCATCGTGACAGAAGTGGAGCAACAAAAACGATCCTTAAAACCGGCATGTGTAGAGGGGAAGGCTACAGAAAGCCCTGCGCCCCCCAGGGCTAGACAGGGCGGGAGCCAGGGTCTTGGAGCTGCCGGGGCAAACCTGAGTGCATGGTGGGACCTGGTTCCGGGCCCAGGGCGCCAGCTCTCCACGTGAGCTGAAGGGCGTGGGGTTGGGGAGGGAAGCTGGGGTCCCCAGGTCGGTTTTCTTCAGGGTGGGCCATCCATCTTCAGGACCCCCTGGCCTGGCCCCACCCCACCCTGTGGGGAGACCTGGCCCCGCCCCATGAGCCTTTGGTGCAGCTGTGGGCAGGACAGGGGCTGCGCGACCCAGAGGTTGAGTAGCCTGGGTCCCAGTATCTTGCTGCAAGGGGCCCACCACGTGGCAAGGCTGCTAGCAGCTGCCAGGAAGGGGTGCACCTGCTGCTGCCCACCCAGTACTGCAGAGCCGCTCTGCCGTCTGCTCCACTGTGAGGGCCGCGCCTCCGTGTGGGCTCCACCGCCTCCATGGCACCACATGGCTGGGCTGGAGAAGACCCCGCCGCCCCGCTGTGGCATGAGGCCCAAGGACATGTGTCAGGGTGCTGGAAGGGTGGACAGCCGCTCCACCCTGCAGGACAGCTCTGAGGACCAGGACCCCTGGAGTGGGTCCCCGGGGGGTGTACTCCCCTGTGCTTCCTGAGCTCTGCGTCCACCCCCATTCCATCCAGAACGTGGTTGGAGGGAGAGTCTGTGCTGCGGGTGGAACTTCCTTCCACACCGGAGGATCTGGTGCCGCCGCTCACTGAGCAGGACTTCTGGTGGCCTGGGCTCGCCCTGCTGTAAGGACAGTCACTGTGTTGGCCTAGGAGCCTGCCTGGCCCCACAGATGCTGGCATCTGGTGGGGTCTCCGGGCTTGTGGGATGGGACAGCACCCCGCCTCCGGGAGGGGCCTCAGGGACTGTGGCTCTGGAGCCTGCCTTGCACCTGCTGGGGAATGTGCACCAGGGGCCCAGGGGACAGGCCGCCCACAGACACCACCAGTGGACTAGCGGGACCGCCCTTTTGGCCCTGGGACATCTGTTTCCCCTGCCTGAGAAGAGCTGACCTCACCCTCACCCTCCTTCCGGGGAGCCCAGCACTGCTCTGCCCTGCCTGTCCCCTTGCGATGCCCCCGTGGGACACAGAGACCGCTGGAGCGGGGACACCTCCCGCTGGCGTCACGCTCAAAGATCGCTGCTGAGACGTTGGTCTGGTGTAGATCCAGCTGCAGAACCAAAGCTACAACCTCGAGGGAGGGGTTGTTTTAATGTTTTATTTTTTTATTAGTCCATGTTTGCAGTACAGAATGTTCACATTTCTTGTTTGGAGTGGGAACATGCACGTAATACATCTTGGGATTTTTTTTCATCTCCTGTTCTCCCTCTGTCCCCTTCTCCTTTGAGAAGCATCTGTCTCCCTCCTTCCTATTATCTTTTTTCTTTTTTCTTTTTTTTTTTGGTACCAGGGATCGAAAGTCGGGTCCTTGCATTTGTAAGGCAGGCGACAGAACCACTGAGCTATCTTTTTTCTTTTTACCAGCGATCGAAGTCAGGTAGGCACAGTGCTGCAGAGCTGCGTCTCCAGCCCTGTTATCTTTTATTTTGCTCTTTATACTTTGAGTGTCTCACATAAGAGAAACCATGTGACATTCAAGGTTGTGGGTCTGATTTCTTTCACTTAGCATCATGGTCTCAAGGTGCATCCATTCTCCTGCAGCTGGCTCAGGTTTATGCTTCTTTGTGGCAGAGTAGTGCTCCATTGCAAACAAATACCACATTTTCTTTATCCATTCAGCCACTGATGGACATGCAGGCCGCTTCCAAGTTTTAGCTATTATGAGTTGTGCCACTATAAACGTGGGGGTGTGTGTGTCACTGTGATACAATATCTTTGACTCTGTCAGGAAGATGCCTGGAAGGGGAATAGCTGGGTTGCATGGGTTTAAGTTGTACTGTTTGTTTGCTTTCCAACCAGCAGTGTGGGGGCCCCTTTCCCCACAGCCCCCCGCCACTTGTTATTACCGCTTTCTTGACGAAGCCCTTCTTTCTGCCGTAAGATGGAATCTCAGTGTTGTTTTCCTTTGCCTTTCTGTACCGGCCATTGGTGTCAAGCATCTCTTCGTGTTCTTATTGGCCATCTGTGCTCCTTCTGAGAAGTGTCTGTTCATTTCAGTTGCCCATTTTTTGATTGGGTCTTTTACTTTGGGGAGTCTATTATTTTAGAGTTCTTTATAGAACTAGATATTAATCCTCTGTCTGAAGACTTGCTGGCATTTTTTTTCCCATTCTGTAGGTTGTCTCTCCACTCTGTTGGTTGTTTCTTTTGCTGTGCAGAACCTTCTTAATTTGCTAGGATCCCATTTGTTGATTCTCAGAACTATTTCCTATACAATGGGTTCTGTGCAGAAAGCCCTTGCCGTGCCCATGGCTTCAGGAATTTTACCTATCTTGTCTTCCAGCAAGTTAAGTGTTTCTGGGTTAACAGTTCGATCTGTAATCCATTTTGATTTTAACTTACTATGCAGTGAGAGAGATGGCTCTACATTCAATCTTTCGCATGTGGACAAGCAGGTTTGGTTTTGTTTTTCTTCTGGTGCATGTTTTTGACTTCTTTGTCAGAGGTCAAATAGTTCAGTATAGCTACAGCCTCTGCTCTGTCCCAACAACCTGTGTTGTGTTTGAGACAGGGTCTCACTGTATAGTTTTAGCCTGGTCTTAAACTCACTGTGTAGCCCAGGCTGGCCTTTAGCCTGCAGCAGTCCTTCTGCCTCAGCCTCCCCAGTGCTGGGATCACAGGTGTGTGCCACCACACCTGGCTCCAAAGCTACAACCGTGAGACTCCGCTCCCATGTGTGCTGGGCCGGTGGGGTCCACTGTGAGCCCCCTGTGCGCCCTGCCCTCCCTGAGGTTGCCCACAGCCTTCATGGAGGACACCGCCTCCCCTGCCCCGCTCGGTCCAGCTCCAGGAACTGTCTCTCTCCCCGCCAGCTGCACCCCTTGTTCAGGGGCGTCCTCTGCCCCTGCCCGGCCACTGCCCCTGGAACGGCCCCCCTTCCAGTTATCGAGCACTCACCCCGCTCCCCACCCTCCCAAGACCCCGAAGGGCCGGGTCCAAGTCAGCCACACCTCTGGTCTCCTGGGCCTGACTGGATCGCTGGGTGCAGAGCTGCTGTCCGGCCCCACCTCAGCCCTGCTGCTCCTCTTCCGGGCTTGGCCTCAACTCCAGCCAGGGCTGGGCTGTGGCCCCCGGGGTGACGGCCTGCGGGCAGAGCCTGTGAGTGTCCAGGGAGGGTGCAGCTGTTGCTAGGACACCCGGAGACCAGGACCACAAGCTGGCCAGCCTGTTTACAGAAGCATCACCCTCAGCCTTTACTGTGGGCCACCCAGGTGCCAGGACCCCTCAGGAGAGGCTGCATTTCCTGTCTCCATAAGCCACAACCAACCGGGGTTACACTGGAAGTGGCTGCAGGGCTGAGGCGAGGACACTGCAGTCACCCTCATCTGGAGTCCGGGCTGCCATGGCTGAGCGGGCAGGTTGTGGACTGCACAACTCCGTGCCCCCATGCCCATCCGAGTCTACACAGAATGGGCACATGTAGCACCTGAGAGTGCTTCCCTCCAGTGCACCAGCTGGCCAGGGCCTTGGGACCCTGCAGGAGAGGCTCCTCCTTCCTGTGGTGTGGCTGCCCCACCAGGGCCTGTGCACCAGCTGAGCTTCTGTCACGAAGGACATTTAGGGGGTGTGCAGGGATCTTCCCCATAGTGTCAGGACCCCGCCCTTTCCTGGGGACCAGAGGCACACCCGATTTCAAGCCAGGCCCTGGTGCCCTGACAGAGGCCTGGCAGCTGTGGCCTGCTCCCAAGTCCCCAAGTCTTGTATGAGGGCGGCAGCCGGGTCAGCCAGAGGTGCTGCATGTAGAAGAGCTGGTGTGGCCTCGGGAGTGTGCAGAAAGAGGCTTCACCCCACCCTGCGTGTCCACTGGAATGCAGGTGGGGCTGGTGCTCAAGCAGCCTCTTTGGGTCAGGAGGTGGGGTAGGTAGAGGCCTGTGTTGAGGATGGAGGAGCAGCAAGGCAGGAAGGTCTTAGGCTTCTGCTGCTGATAGACCTGTGCCCTGCCCCCCCGCCAGGGGGAGGAATAAACATCGCTAACAGGGAGTTGCTGGCATCTGGGGTTTTCACTGACTTGCAGCAGAACTAAGTTGTGCTCCAGGGTGCTCATTAGCACAGGAAAGCCTGAGAAGCCCCAGGAAGGAAGCCTGGCCGGGCACAGCTCAGCCACAACCCTCTGCCACAGCCTCCGAGTCCCTCTGTGCAGAGGGCCAGTGCCAGGCGTAGCTCCACACAGGGGAATGGTCACTTAGGCTCCATTGCAAAGCACACTTTCAGAGCTGAGCTGTCAGGACTGCTCTGAGATGCCCAGGTGGCGGGTCCCCTTTCTCCATCATGGGAGCAGGACGCCAGGAGGGGCCCTGGGTGCCAGGCGGGTTGCTTTGCAGCTTCTGTCCTCCACCCCACACTGCACGCATGGAGGACACTGCAGAGCGGTCCCACCAGGAGGAGACAAAGGACAAGAAACGGGGAGGACAGCCATCCCTCCACCAGTGACCCACGCTGTCGTGGGGCGGGTCCTGACCACACCCAGTGTGATGGCAAACCCCTGTGCCATGCAGCTCACCTCTGATGTGTAAACTTGGGAGCTCGCTCAAGAGCTGTCAGGACCTGTGCCAGGCTGGGATTCAAGTCCAAACCAGATGGGGTTCAGGGTACAAGGCTTGTTGGTCTCCCAAGCCCTGACACTGGAAGGCTGCTCTGTGCAAGGAACCCTCATATGCTGGGGGGGGGGGGGGGGGCGTGCCTCATGAAAAGGAGTCATTTGCAAATTAAAAAGGCAGGGCTAGCCGGGTGTGGTGGTGCAGGCCTGTAATCCTAACACTTGGCAGGCTGAGGCGGGAGGATCACCACAAGTTCGAGGCCAGCCTGAACTACATAGTGAAACCTTGTCTTAAAAAGCCAAAAGTAGTTTAGACAGATGAAGAGGGGAGATGTCAGGTCAGGGAACACTGGCCCAGCCAGCAACCCTGGGGAGGTCTTGAACACCTTCCCCCAGCAGCCTTGGGAGGCACCAGCCCTGCCAGGGCCCAGACCTGTGCAACAGTGCACTCCTCTCAGGGAGGCCCTGGCCCATGCAGCTGCCACAGCAGCCAGGCAGGCTTGGCAGGGGCACGAAACCCACACCTCCCAAGCTCCGGTCCCGCCATCATCCACACGTCTTGGCAGAGACCTGTGGTTTGGGTGACGGACGCTTTTCCTTTTTCGGTTTTGTGAGACGGGGTCTCCCTGTGTGGTTCAGCCCGGACTTCAGCTCACTATGTTGCCCAGGGTGGCCTGAAACTCATGGCAGTCCTCCTGCCTCGGCCTTCCAAGTGCTGGGATTACAGGCGGGCACCACCACATCTGGCTTTCCAAGGCAGCACTGAAAAAGCAGAGCTGGAGACTCACACTTGCCAGTTTCAAAACACCCCGCAAAGCTGTGTTTGAAAGCATGCAGGACTGGCGCGCAGAAGAGAACTGAGTGCCGGAACAAGCCCAGACACCTGCAGCGGGGACAGAGCCACTTAGTGGGGACAGAGAAGTCTCCTCCACAGACAGTGCGAGGCAAGTGGCCCAGGTCTGCACAGCAGCATCTGCGACATGCGCCAGCCGCACACGGAGTAACTCAGCGGATCAGTGAGCTAAGTTCACAAACCCCGGGCAGCGTTTCCAGGGCCTCAGTTGGAGCCCAGAAAGCAAGGGCAGCTGGAAGAAAAGGGAGGCAAATTTTGACTTTGCCAAAATTTAAAACTGCGCTTCAGAGAACACTGTCAAGAAAGTGAAGAGAACTTTGAGTGGGAGAAAATCCTCACAAATCCCCTACCTTGTTAAGAGTTGAGGGCCCAGGATATGCAAAGAACCCTTACAACCCAGCACCCCAACTGAAAACTTTTTCCCAAGCATGCAGACAACGAACAAGCCCATGAGCACGGTTAACACCTGGAGAAGTGTGAGTGGAGACCACAGTGAAGCCAGGACAGACACGGGATGTCCTCAGCAGCGGCCAGCAGGAAAACAATGTGTGCGTCCGCACCCCCGACTATCCCCACAGAGAGGAACGAGGTACTGATGCAGACACATCCCGCAGAGGGAGACAGCCAGACACGGGCCATGGGCTGTGACTCCGTTTATAAGAAATGCCCGGAACAGGCAAACTCAGAGGCAGAAACCAGCTGGGGAGTGTGGTCAGCAGGGTCAGGGGCTGGCGTGGTGGCCCTCATCTCATCAGCTGCAGGCCAGAGGGGTGACTCTGGCATTCTGCGTGTACTAAACACCCATCCTGCTCGCTGTGCCGCTGTTAGTTTTAGGTTATGTGGATTTCACCTGAGTTGCAATCCAAACCTGAGGCTGCTCCGCCCACTTAGCCCCAGGGGACAGCACAGCCCCCGAAGACAGGCACCAAGCTGGTCCTGGCTCACGGCCCCCTCCTGCCGTCCCCCATTCTGGAATCTGCTCAGCTGGAGGTCCTCTCCACTGCTCATCTCTGGGTGCGTATCCCACCTGGCCACCTTTTTGGGGGGTTTGGGAGCTACTGGGGATCACCCGAAAGTGCTCTACCGAGATACACCCCGGCCTTTGTGTTTTTTATTCTGAGACAAAGTCTCAGTGTATCACCCAGGCTGACCTGGAACTTGGAACCCTCCTGCCTCAGCCTCCCCACAGGCATGGGCCCAATTCCTCTCTCAACACCCCCTTGGTGAAGTATCTTGTAGGAAGTCACCTTAAAAGCCCCTTGAAACCCATACAAGCAAATCTGTTTTGGAAGCTCATGTTAGGAAGGGGACTGAGCCTGCCGGTCCCACCCTGGACAACCCAGGTGCCAGCTGTGTGTCCAGGGTGGGTGGAGTCAGACTCAGGGCTTCAGCTGTCACTTCTTGTCCTGCTCACGGTTGGCCACGAAGTTGAGCAGGTCGATGGCGGTGACGACGCCGAACACCATCTGCCGTGCATTGGGCTCACCATCACTGTGGTCTGTGGAGGAACCGAGGCCGCTGTGTAAAGGACCTGCGGCTGCATGTGCGCCCCAGCCAGGCCTGTCGCAGGCAGAGCCCCAACTGTCCCCAGGGTCCGCCTTCCCAGAGTGGCCAAGCACGGTCACTGTGGGGGCCCAGGACCGGCGATCCCTCCAGGCCACAGGGAGCTCAGACGTCTGCCTGCGGAGGCGAGATGAGATCTGCATGGGTCAGGGACCTGAGCGCAGCAACCCGCAGCTCTGCCCGAGTCTCATGAGTGCTCATGGCTGCCTCTACTTCCTGAATGGATTCAAAACCTTTCCCTGTCACGGTCATTTTGACTCTGGGGAAGAGCCGGAAGTCACACAGTGCCAGAAGCAGTGACTAAGGTGGCAGAGGACACAGCGTCACGTGTTTACGAGCTGCCTTTCCGTTGGATGGTGCTCAGCAGCCACATTCACCATATTTTTTATCACAACTCGTGAAGACACCCAGGAAAGAGGACTCCAGAGCTGCTGCAGGAAGTGGCCAGGACAAGGGGAAGTGTTCTAAGCCGGGGGAGGACTCTGAGGGGGATTTGAGGCTGTGCGCCTTTTACTGTAATGCTCTGCATTCACTGCATACTGTGCCCACCCTGTGTAAGCACGTGGAGACACAGGAGCGCCCCACACGGTGGGAGTCCTGCATGCCTTTCCTGACCCCTGCCTGAGAGGTGAGCCGAGGGGTACGTACCTGCAGGCCCCCCCACCACGCCTGCCCCGGGCCGGTCCCGTGCTGTAGAGCCAAGGACGGGAGAGGGTTAGGCACGGGGCTGCCCCAGAGAGGTTGCTGGGCAGGCTTCGGGGACAGGCCCTGGGCCAGGGACGGACACTTGTGCTCCTCTCCCTTTGTCACAACGCGTGGGGGACTCTCCCCACCAATGGACACCAGGGAGGGGTTCGAGAGCTACAGTTAAAGAGCCAGGAGCTGGCAGGGAGCGGGCACCTGAGTGAGGCCGGGCACGGTGGCCCTGACGGCCTGCGGGGTGGGGGCCAGGAGAGTGGCACCATCACAGCTCTCCCGGGGCATGGGGACACTTCAGGCTCCCCTGGGACTGCCCCATAGTCCGGAGACTGCTGTCACCTAGAGGCTTCGGTCCAGAACACCTGGGCCTGGGCACTTCAGACCAGCAGCCCCGCCCCAGGGGGTGGGAGGTCAGTGCCACCCATTCCCCAGCTCCCTGCCGCCCTGGAGGATGCAGCCTGGCTGCTGCCGTGGCAAGGCCCTGTCCCCAGTGAGAACCCAGCGTGCGCCTCACTGTCACTCACACTGGATCTGCTTGTGGACCACCAGGGCGAAGTGGTCTATCTCCAGGACGTGCGACAGCATGCCCAGTGTGTCCGTCAGGTGGACCTGCAGGGGAGCTGCATTAGCGCCTGCTCACTGCAGCCCGAGCCGCACCTGCAGCCTCCCCCACCAGGCCCTCCCCAGAAAGCAACCCAGCACATCAGGAGGACCGGACATGAGACGTGGGGCTCAGCACCCCGTAACAAGCTTGGATGACCACAGGGCAGGACAAGCCCTGAACACACTTCGGTGAGAGAGCCCGGCTGTCCCACTGCTGCACCGTGACTCAGTCAAGGCAAAGCCAGCAGGGCGGGCAGGTGGCTTGGGGAGCACAGGGCTGCCCTCCGAGGCCCTGCAGGACAGGACACAGGGACCGGTCCCAGGAAAGCCCTCACGCACGCATCTCAAGGGTCCCCAGGCTGGCCACACCCTCCCAGAGGCAGTCTCGTACAGCCTGCGCATGCAAGGTCCACAGTGACAGGAGGTAGGGCAGTCGCTGCCTGCAGATGGGGCGAGGGCTCCCAAGGGGATGAGGAAGCCTCCAGGGCGACCGGCATGTTTATGTCAAAGCCATCATGCTTCCACACGATATGGTCATAGTGTACAGTACGCCTCGGAAGGGAGGGAAGGAAGGAAGCTCCCAGAGACATGGTGGGCATGGCGTGGGCCAGAGCTGCCAGGGAGGAGAACAGCCTCCCCCGCAGCAGGGAATAAAGTCTCCAAGAATCCCAAGGCCCCTGCAGCCTCGGTGTCCACTCTGGGAGGGGACAGAGGGCCTGGGTGGGCTGAGACCTGCAGCAATGGGCTGGGGGCTGTCACCCCCACCACCAGGTGGGCCAGAGAGGGGAGCAGCGGCCGGTGGGTGGAGGGCCAGGGCTGGGGCAGGGGGACTGGGGTTCCCTCCAGGCAGATGGCTCAGCAGGAGGACAGGACCCCAGCTGCACTGCCCCAGTCTCTCCAGCCACAGGGAGGTAGAGGCACCAAGGGCCCTGTAGGGGCATGAATGGGGAACTGCAAGGGGGCTGGTGACATTTGCAGTGTATGCGTGAGGTGAGGAAGAGTCCGATTCATTACTAGATTTGGGCCCAACCCGTTGTGACACCACCTTTCCACTCATTCGGCCTGCTGGGGACAGATGCCAGGTGATGCCTGGCCCAGGAGAGGGGACTCGACATGCCCGCCCGGGACTGCACAGGGCAGCATTGGCCTTTCCCAGAATGCCCAGCGTGGGCCAATGAGAGCATGCTTGGGGGAGAGCAGGCACTGCTCTGTGGGGAGGGGACCCAGGCGACAGCAGCAGCGGTGAGGCAGCCCCCGGGGCTGCTCCTTGCCGGGAGTCCCAGGGCCCCAGCGGGACAGCACCGTACCGGCTTGAACTGCCTGTAGAGGACCCTGCAGACCTGGTCGGCCGGCCGCACCTTCCCGGCGAGCAGAGAGGACAGCATGTTGCCGAGGGTCACCATGCCCAGGATGGCCCTGGGAGCAGAGGGGGGGGGGGACAGGGAGCCAGGGTCAGCCTGCGGGGTCCCAGCCAGCACAGGGCTCCCCAGAATCCAGCGAGTGTGCAGGGTACGGAGCGGGGGAGAGCAAGCCCTCGAGTCTCGGGCGGAGGTGCCGTGGCCTCCCCGGTGACACCCGCGGGGTGCCTGTCCTCTGCCACCTGGCAGAGTCTGGGGGCTCAGAGCTAACGCAGCCCCTCCCACCTGCTGCAGTCCAGGGCCAAGGTCTTGGGCCTTGTATGGAAGGTGTCCATGGGGACTCCGGGCCTGAGCTGCCCAGGTCACCAAAACAGAGGGTCCAGCTCCGGGCAGCCAAGGACAGAGCTGCAGAGGGCAGCGGTGGCTGGCACTGACCCCGATTCGTCGACCACGGGCACCTGGTCGAAGCCCTTCTCACGCAGAATGGCGATGGTGTGCTCGAGGGTGACGGTGGGCAGCACTGTCAGCGGGGCCGACAGGCTCAGCTCCTGGACCTGCAGGTGCCACCACCTGCAGGAGAGGCCGGGCGGGGCTGAGCAGGCAGCTGGGCATGGAACAGCACACACAGCGACCCCCCAGCCGCTCACCAGGGCCTCTTCACCGCGACCTCCTCCTCCTTCATGAAGCCCTTCTGCAGCATCCATTTGTCACTTAGGAACTTGGACCTGGGGAATCAGGGAGTCACTGCAGCCCAACAAGGGCTGCCAAGCTGTGTGCCCATGGGGGGCTGGGTCCTGGGGGTCCGGGACGGGCTCCAGAGAGACCTGACCAGGAGCTGTGGCCAGTGAGCTTCCTGTCCACCGGGCCTGGGCCTGGGAGCTGTTTCCAGAGGCTGCTGCAGGCGAGGTTCCCTGGGGCCTCCCACCTGCCCCCTCCTTTTGCCCATGGCTTTGTGGCCCACGCAGCAGGCCAGCCAAGCACACAGGGGAGAGGAGTTTTCTCCAGTGTGGCCAGGAGGCCTGGCAGGGGCACCCAGAAGAGTCTCCTGGCCTGGGAAGCCAAGTGTGGGCACCCACTGCCAGCCTGGCCAGCAGGGCAGCACAGATACAGGTGGGGGAGGGCAGGGGCTTGGGGCCCCGCCCCACCCCATGCCTTAGAGGCTGGCGCACGGTGGCTTCCCAGTGGGGCCGGGGACGTGGGAATCAGCCCAGGGAGGGACGGGGCAGCCTGTCCCCCGGGTCCAGACCTCAGTGTGTGTCACAAACGTGTGTGACAGCGAGTCCTGAGGGACCCTGGCTGGAGCTGTCCCCTAGCTTCTCTGGGGCAGGCGGGCAGCAGGCAGGAGGGCTGAGGACAGTGACACAGCTGGGAGCTCAGGGGAACGGCGGGCCAGAGACTGGGGCAGGAGGGCAGCGGGCCTGGCACCATGGCAGTCCTCCCGAGGGATGGCAGGTGGACACGCACCGGCACCTCTGCGAGGCCTGTGTTGGGGCGGGGCAGGCCAGCAATCCCGCTCCGGCTTCCCACCCGGCTTCCCGCTAGGGCTCAGGGGAGGCTGTGTGGCAGCCACCTCAGCCCAGGGCGCCTTACATGTAGTTCCGCACCGAGTCGGGCAGGATGACCACGCAGCGCTGACCCTCCTGCAGCTCCCGGGCGGCTTTCACGGCCACAGCCATGGCACTGCCAGAACTGCCACCTGCCCGAAGGGCCTTCTGTCAGACTTGCCAGTGTGTGCGCTGGAGTGTGCATCCACATGCAAGCACAGGTGCGTGCGAGCAGTGCACACATGTCCACAGTGCACGCCTGAACCTGCTCTCCAAGGGCCTGCGGGGCACTGGCCCGGGAGGACCCATCCCTTCCACATCTAGTCTCCCGGGTCCCCAGGGGAACATGGAGGCCTGGAGAGCCACGGGGGGGCCCCCCCGGCGCCAGGCAATGCCCGGGGGCTTCTGGGTCCCTGAGCTGAGTGCTGGGGACCGCCTGTGGTCTGTTCCAGCAACCCCGAGGCAGGGCGCTGCAGCTGCCACTCTGGGCCCCATGGGGCTCAGCCTGGGCAGGGGTGAAGTTCCACCTTCCATGCCATGAGAGCATGGCCCCTCTGTGTGGGGACCAGAGTGGCAGCCTTCCGGCCGGTGCCTGTCCCTCTGAAGGGGGCACAGGCTGCTGAAGGCCTGGCGCCATGGAGCACCAGCTCCCTGTCCCTAGCGCTGCTCTGGAAGTTCTCTCAGCAGGTGCTTGGGTGTAGCCCTCCCCTGCCCCCCAGGCTCCCCGACAGAGAGGCGCGGCTATGTGACACTTTCGTGGTGCATTTGGCGTGGTCTTCCAGGTGAGCCAGAGCTAAGCCAAGCTGCCAGAGCCTCTCCACCCTGTTCATCCACAGGGCCAGGGAGGTTGAGCCCAACAGGCCTCGGGCTCCGTAGGGACCTGCGCTGATGAGAGGCTTGGAGCCATGCTGTCCCCTCGCGTCCCCGAGGGCTGCACTCACCACACAGCAGCCCCTCCTGTGCGATCAGCATGCGGGCAAAGATGAAGGCCTCCTCGTCGTTGCTCTTGAACCACTTGTCCACCACCTGGGCAGGACCGGCGCTTAGGTGACCTCCGTCCAGGCAGCCACTTCTACCCGCCTCGGCCCTCGCCCTCTGCCAGCCTACCGCCCGGTCCAGCACTGTGGGGATGAAGTCATAGCCGATGCCCTCCACCTCATAGGCTGTCTGCTCAGTCCGGTTCAGCTCCTCAGGCTCGGCCAGAATGGAGCCCTCGGGGTCCACCCCGATGATCTGCAGGGTGGGTGCTTTAGGGCTCACTCTGGGGATGAATGTCACCAGGATGCGTCTGGCCATCACCACTCACGTCCCCACCCCTCCTGCGGTGGCCCCGGCTTGGAGGCAGCGCAGGCACCTGGGAGCCCAGGCCCGGTGACGGATCTGAGGTCACATCCAGCCCTGGATGCAAACGACCTCCCAGGCTCCCGTGGGAAGGGCACCCACAGGAGGACAGCAGGAGCCTTCAGGACAAGGGCAGCCCTGGGCACTACCCTCTCCTGCAGGGTGGCAGTCCTGTCCCGAGAGAAGACAGGCCACCCCTCCTCAGACCTACCCTCATCCAACCAGGGCATTCCAACTCCCCAGGCCCCGGCCGACAGACCCGGGGCGAAGCTCTGGCCCATGTGGGTCTCAGTGCTGGGAGATGCTGGGTCCCCTCAGCAAGCCTGGTGCCACCCGGGCAGACACAGTAGGAGGGGCTTCTGGCTCTGAACAGGGGCTGGTGCCAAGGAGCTGCTGTGTCCCCGGGCATGGCGGAAGCCACAGTGACAAAGCCAGCAAGCCCAGGCCCCATCTCAGACTGAACCAATCCCCCTCTGGTGCTACTCACTTTGCACCTGGGACACTTCTCCTTCAGCTTCCGGGCAATGCCCGTGATGGTTCCACCTGTGCCCACTGAAGCCACCAACATGTCCAGCTTCCCTGGCAGAGGGAGAGCGTGCTCAGGCCAGCCCAGGCAGCACAGAGCACTGGGTGCCTCTGGGTGCAAACACGCCACACCCAGGCAGGGGACCAAGTTCAGACTCATCACAGGCTCTGGCTTGAGCTTGAGCTTCGGGGTCAGCTCCAGCACCGGGCAGGCAAGTCTGAGGCGGGCAGTGCCCTGCACCAAGACAGGCTGCTGCTGCCCGGGAACCTGGCGGGCCAACAGCAGACTCCAGCAGGAGGCCAAGGAGCCACCCTCCCGGCAAGTGATGCCCCTGCAGGGCTGGCAGTAGCACATGCTCAGGGAGTCTTGTGAAGGTACAGGAGTGTACGGGAGGGTACGGGAGGGTACGGGAGGGTACAGGGGGTACAGGAGGGTACAGAGGGTACAGGGGGTACAGGAGGGTACGGGAGGTACGCTCACGGAGCTGTCACCACCCCCAGAAGTTGGACTGTACCACGTGGAGCAGGATCCACTCAGCAAGGTGGATCCCAGGCCAGTACCTGCCAGGTCCTGGACCTGCAGCAGCTGGGGGATGGACTAGGGAGTAGACAAACAGCCCCAGCAGGTGTCTGTGTCACTAAGGCACAGGTGGAGGCCAAGAGGGCACAAAGTAAGGAGGAAACTGCTCTCGACACCATTTCACAGAGAGGGACATTTGAGCTGGGTTTTGGAGGGTGAAGAGGTTGACGCTCCCAGGCAGCCAAGCATCCCTGGGCAGAGGGGTAAGAGGAACACACACCCCCACACTGCTGCAAGATCTCCTCAGCCGTGGTGTCGTAGTGCATCAGGGGGTTGCTGGCATTGCGGTACTGTGCAGGAAGAGCAAAGGGGCGAGGCATGGGAGACAGCAGCAGCAGCCACAGGGCCACCTGGGAAACAGTGAGCACTCGGGAGGACCCCGACGGCCCGGGGGGAGCAGGCTGGCCACCCGGGTGACCTCAGGACCAGCGCTCCAGGGCCCGTAAGTCCTGGATTAACCACGGGTGGACGGAGCAAGGCAGGGGCCACCCCACCCGAGCCCACTGAGCCCAGCCCAAGTACTGGCCTGGATTCCCCCAAGTCCCCGCAGGCCGCCCCGGAAAGCGCCACGAGAGCGCAATCCGGCGCCTGGCACCGGGCTTCACCTGATCCAGTATGTGAGAGTTGGGGATCTCGTTCTTCAGCCGCCAAGCCACCCCCACGTGCGACTCGGGGGAGTCGAACCTGGCGTTGGTGGGGGTCCGCACGATCTCGGCGCCCAGGGCCCGCAGCACGTCCACCTGCGGGTGGCCGGCGCCAAATTTAGTCAGGCCCCGCCCTGCCCCGCCCTCACCATCCTCCAATCAGCTCCATCCCCAGCCAGGCCCCGCCCTTGCCATATCCCAATCAGCTCCAGCCCCAGCCAGGCCCCGCCCCACCCTCGCCCAGCCAGGCCCGGCCCGCCCACCTTCTCCAAGCTCATCTTCTCCGGCATCACGATGATGCAGCGATAGCCCTTCACGGCCGCGGCCAGCGCCAGCCCGATCCCTGCGGAAGCACACGAAAGGTGAGAGGGCCACGCCCGCGCCCCGTGTCCCCAGGCAGAAGCCGCGCTTCGGAACCAGCCGCCCGACCGCACACCTGTGTTCCCGGACGTCGGCTCGATGATGGTGTCCCCGGGCTTCAGGGTCCCGTCCCGCTCGGCATCCTCCACCATCCGCAGGCTGATGCGGTCCTTCACGCTCCCGCCCGCGTTGAAGAACTCACACTTGGCCACTGGGAGCAAGGAGTGACTCAGGGACGAGGGAGCTGACCCCGTGCCCGGCTCTGCCCCCCGCGCCCGAAGCCGAGTGCCGCCGACAGCCGTCCGGCAGCCCGGGAGCCCCCACCTGGTGGATGCCCAGGAAGACGTGTCCCGGGTGGGGATGGTCTCGGGAAGGGCTTGCAGGGGCAGCCAGATTGGAGCCCAGAGGCCAGCCAGGCCGGCTCCAGGCTCCAGGTCCTGGAGGACCCCCCCACTGAGCTACATCCCCAGCCCTTTTTATTTTATTTTAATCTCAGTCGCGGTTTTAGTAAATCCCTAAATTGCCTAGGCTGGGCTTTCACTCGAGGTCCTTCTGTCTCAGCCTCCATCCACAGTGCTGGGATTACAGGCGTGTGCCACCCCACCTGGCTTTGTCCTTCTTTCTGAAAACCACCAGACTTTCGCAGAACCAGGCAGCAGTGGTGTGTGCATGGCCCTGCCGCACCCCCCAGGGACGGCATCCTAACTGGCAATGAAACCACGGAGCCTGGGCCAGTCTGTCAGGAAGGTGGGTGCACAGCCCCAGCCCAGGCGTCTGCTGCTGCCTTCATCCTCTGCCGAGGGTGTCACCCGAGGGGCCGCTCCCTCCCCTTCTTCAGAGACCCCACCCCGGGAGGGAGAAGAGGACAGCCCAGCCGGGCCTCATGGCCCCTCCCGCGATCTCCAAGTTCCCAGGGCCAGGACCTCGACGCCCTCAAGCCCTGGGCCCTCACCTGACCCCCACTCCAGGGGCGCCGCTCTGTCCCACAGAACTCCGGGGTAAACCCGTCCCAAACCAAGTCCCTGTCCCTCTCTTCTCCCTGATCCTCGGGAGCCTGGGGCTCCGAGGGGGGCTCGGGGGCTCAGTGACGGGAGCTGCCCCAGACCAGGGCTCTGAAGATCTTCGCCCCGGGCCAGCCCCGCCCGGCTGGGCCACCCAGCTTTTTCCTCCCACGAGGAACCTTGGCAGTGTGGTCTTGGGAACTGTGAATGGCTCTTCCAGACACCCCCAGGCCCTGACCTAGCCCCCACCCCCCGCCCGGAAGAGGAGGAGCCGCCTGCCACTCACAGAGCTCGCACTTGAGGCCCGCATTCTTCCCGATCTTGTTGATTCTGACCATTGGGGTGTTCCCGATGTTGCTCAGAATATCTGGCAAAATTTTTGGAGATTCTGCCCTACAACAGAGAGGAGTCCACAAGACACAGGAAGCGAACAAAGTGATAAGCTTTGGCAGAACACATGCATTTTTTAAAACTAAGAATCAACTGTCTCTAAGAAGGGATCTGGGTGGTCGCACAAACCCACACAAGGGAAAGTGACTCAGTAAACACACCTAAACACACACATAGTGAGACCCTGTCTCAAGATAAAAATGATAAGCTAGACCTGGTGGTGCAGGGCTATAATCCCAGCACTTGAGAAGCTGAGACAAGTGGATTGCTGGAAGTTTGAGGCCAGCCTGGGCTACATAGTGATTTCAAGGCCAGCACTACATTCAAGGTATGCATTACACAGCAAGACCCTGCCTCAAAAGACAAACAAAAAAAAAGACAAACAAAAAGATATAAAAAAGAGCTGGGGCTGTAGCCTGATTCTAAGGTCCTGTGTCCAATCCCTAGTACCACAAAAACACCCCAAATATAATGTGGTCAATGTTGCATTAAAATCATTCCCCAGTACAAACATCGACCAAACAGACCCAGTTCCTCTCCCCAGAAGGTCGTTGCTGGCAAGCCCAGTCCTCTGGCCTCCGCATCCGGTGTGGGGCCACCTCTGGTCCTGCTGTGCCTGCACCTCAGTGACTGCCCTGGACTGAGGCCGGGGACAGAGCCGCCCCGTGCCTCTGGCCTGGGCCAGGGCAACGGCCGGCAGCGCTCAGACCTGACCAGTCATGAAGAGAAGCAAGAGGCAGCTCTGGGGCACAGCCCGCCTCGCGAGGTTGTGAGAGGAAGGCCCGGGCTCGGACACCTCTGCCAGCTCATTCACCGAGGGCTTCCTAAGCGGCCCGTGCTCCTGCTGGGCACCAGCTGGGGCCTCAGCCTCTGAGCCTGCCAGGTCTCTAAGGTGCTCCGGGCAACCTTGGGACCCAAGGGGTCTCCACCCTGTGTCCCCCTGGTGCGGGTGCGGATTGACCACTGCATGGTCAGAGACTCACAGGCCGGTGTGGTGATGCGGGGAGTCGGTGCCAGGCCTGCCCAGGTGCCAGGTGCACCTGCTCGGGGCATCCGGCGGGATCCACAGGCGCTCCTTGGAGAGGTGCGGGCATCCCGAAGCCCCACTTTCCTCCTGGGGTGTCTCCGAAGGCATGCTAGGTCTGTGAGGGAGGGAGGAAGCGAGGGTTCAGGCTGCAGCTGGAGGACTCGGGGGACCCTGGGTAAGAACAGGACAGACACAGGCTCCACCGCCCCCACTGCAATTGGGCCGTTCCCAAACACAACCACTGTGTGGGCCAACAATTCAGCTCCTCCGCGCAAATCCAGAAGACGGAAATAGACATTTGGACGCCCATGTTCACAGCAGTGTCATTCACCATAGTCAAAAGGTGGAGCGACCCCTGCTGATCAATGGATGATGGACACACAGAAATGTGCCCATCTGTGGCATGGAATATTATTCGGCTCTAAAAAGGGAGGGAATTCTGACACATGATGCAGCATGAATGAAGATATGACACTAAGAGAAGTCGATAGCCAGGGATGTAGCTCAGTGGCACTGTGCCTGTCTGGCAAGGGCAGGGTCCTAAGTTTGACCTCCAGTACTAAAAGAGAGAGAGAAGAGAGAGAGAGGCAGAGGGAGAGAGGGAGGGAGGGAGAGGGAGAGGAGAGAGAGAGGGAGAGAGGGAGAGAGAGACAGAGAGAGAGAGGGAGAGAGGGAGAGAGAGAGAGAGAAGTCAATCATAGGGCCGGGAGTTTAGCTCAGTGGCTCCAGCGCCTGCCTCGAAAGTGCAAGGTCCTGAGTTAAATCCCCGGTACCAAAAAAAAAAAAGTCAATCACAGAAAAGACAAGGACCATGGGGTTCTGCTTATGTGAGTGGTCTCACGTCCCTCTATGCTCGGTTGTACACCAGGTACCCAGGACTGGAAAAGTCAGACAAAAAGTAGCATAGAGAGCCAGGTGTGATGCAGGCCTGTTATCCCACGCACTCCAGTGGCTGAGGCAGGAGGACTGAAATTTCAAGGCCAGCCTGGGCAACTTAGGGAGATTCAATCTCTAAGTAAAATAAGAACGAAGTAGGGGCACACTCAGGAATAGAGCACGACGTACTTAGCCTGTGTGAATCCCCTGGGTTCGACTCCCAGTATCATAAAAAAAAAAAGCATGGTGGGGCGGGGGGAGGCAGAGCAACAGTGTAGAGGTGCAGAGGTGTAGCTGGGAGGGGCACACTCAGGAATAGAGCACGACGTACTTAGCCTGTGTGAATCCCCTGGGTTCGACTCCCAGTATCATAAAAAAAAAAAGCATGGTGGGGTGGGGGGAGGCAGAGCAACAGTGTAGAGGTGCAGAGGTGTAGCTGGGAGGATGGAGTCCAGAGCAGCGGCGCTGCCATGCTGGATGATAAGTGTGACCACGCCCTGCACGGCCAGTTCCACATCCGGGCTTAAACAGTGGCAGATGAAAACCATTCTGGAGCTGGGGTGCAGCTGAGTGGCAGAGCCCCGCCTAGCACACATGGGCACAGGGTTCAAGCCCCAGCTCCACACACCCTCAACCAGGGAAGAGCATGTGTGCACCAGCACGTGGAGACGCTTTTGGGTTTTGAGTTTTGTTTTGGTACCGGGGATCAAACTCCGCTCCTTCTGCTTTCGAGCCAGGCGGTGGAACCACTGAGCTAAATCCCCAGCTCTTGTTTTGGTTTTTTGAGACAGGGTCTCCATACGTAATTCAGGCTGGCCTTGAACTCACTATGTAGTCCAGGCTGGCCTTGAACTTAGGGTAAACCTCCTGCCTCAGCCTCCTGAGTGCTAGGATTGCAGGCATGCTGCACCATGCCTGGCTCACCCACAGTTTAAAAAAATTTTTAAATCCCTAAAACATAACAAGGAGGGCCCGGAGATTTAGCTCAGTGGTTCTGTTGCCTGCCTCGCAAGCACAAGGACCCGAGTTTGATCCTCAGTACAAAAAAAAAAAAAAAGTGGCAAAAACATAACAAAGAAATACAGATCCTCCTGCCCTTGCCAAAGGAGGCCAACTGCTCAGTGCCCCAAGATCAGGCAGGCATGTGCCGGGCCACCAGACTGGCCATAAAGCAGAGTAGACCCAGCTTGCTGCAGACACAGGCTGCCCTGTGCCTCCCTTTTGGCACCTGGCGTCTCCCTGGCACAGTCCCCAGCAAATAAAAACAGGCAGTTTAAAGAGAGGGGGAGGAGGGAGGGGGGAGGAGGGAGGAGAGCAGCGGGTACTGGGGGACCCTTCCTGGGATGTCTCCACTCCCTTCGGGGGACAGTGTATGGATGTCGCCCACTGCATCATCTCCAAGCAGCCAGGACTGAGCTCGGCCTCTGTGGTCTCCTCCTCGACCCCACATTCCACAGGAGGACCCGGGCCCCAGCTGATGACCCTGCTAGCTGGAGACCTTCGCAGCGAGCCCTGAGGGGTGATGGGAAGTGAGGCCCTGAGGGGTGATGGGAAGTGAGGCTCTCTCCTGGCACAGAAAGGGATGGGGCAGGGAAGGAACCACCGGCAAGTTTCCCTACAAGCTGTTGCAACTGGGGGTGGGGGGCGCTGCAGACGCCCCAGGGCAGTGGTGCGGAGGCCTTGGCACCAGGGACCTGTCGGAGACGCTACTCTGGACCTGCTCTTTCCCGGGAAAGTGTGCCCATTTCCGGGGCTGCGAGTCCCTCCAGGGACCCCCATGGCTGTCACGTTCCTCTTCCCCAACCTTTGAAACAGCCCATGTAAGTGGAAGAGCGCCCTCCGTCCGGTGGTACCGGGTCCCCGCATCGTCCTCAAGCCTGGAGACCCCTCCATCTGCAGGCGGGAGCCCTGGGAGGGTCCCGGGCCCGGTGGACGCCCCAGGGCGCCCCGCAGCCCGTCCCGGCGAGGTCCCGTTCCTAGGGACCTTCGAGGGGACATCGAGGCCGGCAGAGGTCGCGGAGCGCACCGGGATCTGGGAGCTGGAAGGGGCGCGCGGCCATCGCGGAGCCCGAGCGGCTGGGGCCGCGGCCCCGGGCGGGGGGGCGGGGGGGAAGGGCCGGGTCACCTCGCACCGGGTCGCAGATGATGCAACCCTGGACGGGGTGGGAGTGCGCGCGAGGGCGGACGCGGACCTGGGTGAGGACCTGGGGCGAGCGGCAGGATCCGGGTCGGGGTCGGGGTCAGGGCGGACGCTCACCTGGGCGCAGAGCCGGGACAGCGAGCGACGCCCCAGACGGCTGCGAAGCGAAGACCTCGACCCCGGCCTCGGCGCTGCCCAGACCATGCGGGACCGACGCGATTGGGCGGGCGACGGGGGCGGAGGCCCTACGCCAGCCAATCCCAGGCCGAGGTGCCCGCCCCGCCCCTACCCACCCACCTGCCCGCTCCGCCCCCACCACTTGCCCCGCCCCTACTTCACCCGCCCCGCCTCCACCCCACCTCTTGCTGCCCACCCCCGCCCCACTCCGCCCCTTCTCACCCCTATCCAGCCCCTGCTCACTGGGCTCCCGGCTGGCCCCGCCCGGACCCCGGCCCTTCCCCTCACTCCCCCGGAATCCCAGTCTAGACCCCCGCTCCCCATCCCACCTGGCGTGGACGCTCAGTGGCCTTGCCGGACTTGGGCCACCTGAGTGCTCGCTGCTCTTGCCTGGGATTTAAGAGCGGGCTGGTGGCGCAAGCCTGCAACCCCAGCAGTCCTGAGGCTGAGGCAGGAGGATCGCCAGCCTGGGCTGCACAGCAAGACCCTGTCATAAAAAACAACAAGAAGGGTGGTCAAGGGGAAGAGAGCAGGAGGAGGGGTGGAGGGAGGGGGGAGAGGAAGACTGGGGGGAGGGACTGTTTTCTGGTTCCTTCAGGACAGGGAGGTGGTGGCTGGTGACAGTGCTCTGGGGGCCCGGTGTCCCTAGCCCTGAGCGCTGCACTCAGAGGCGTAGCTTGCTTCACCACCTCCCGGCTGACAGGCAGTGCAGACCCTCGGTCACTCCCGGGACTTCGAGGAATGGCGGGTGGGGTGTGGGGAGGTGCCCAGCGGGTTTCTAACGGAACGGCCACTCCAGCGCACAGTGCCGGGACAGCCCCCCAGCAGGTGACCCCTCCGGCTCTGGGGAGGGAGGTCTGGGCTGGACACTGCCTGGGCAGGCGCTGGGTGGGAAGCCCGAGGTTAGAGCAGCCCAAGGTCAGCGAGGCTGGAAGCAAGCGGGAAGGGACGGAGATGAGCCAGGGCCAGGGCCTGGGTTTCAATGGAGTGACGCGGTCGGGGGTCCAGCGGGGGCTTTGACTGCTCTGAATTATTCTTTCCATGCTGGGGACTGGACCCAGTTCCCGAGCCTGCTAGGTGGGCACTCTACCTGTGAGCTGCACCCCTGCTCTCTGAATCATCACCGTTATTACTGTTACCATTATGTTGCGTGCTAAAAGTAGCAAGAACGGAAGGAACTCCCAGGGACTGTCCTCCCAGCCTCCCGGTGCTAGTGGCTTTCATTAGCCCCTGGCCCCTGGGGAGGGGGCTTTATTTGGAAACTGCACCTTCGCGCGTATCATCTAGCGAGACCAGTCCTGCTGGGTGGGGTGGGGGTTAATCCAGCGTGTGCGATCCATGGATCCATTGAGTGGTGTCCTCCTGAGAAGAGGGATTTGGATGTCTGCGGAGGAAGGGCCTCCTGAGGCTGGACTGGACGGCCGGCTGGAGTCGCCCCCAGAACCTTCAGTGGGAAGATGGGCTGGCCACACCTTGAGGAAGTGGGTGATGGCTTACACTGTCCAGATTTTTGGTAATCTGTTAAGGCAGCCCAGATTTTTAAATTTAAAAAAATGTTTGATGTATTTTAGCCGGGCGTGGTGGTGCACACCTGCAATCCCAGCCCCCTGGGAGACTGAGACAGGAGCATCATTAGCTGGATCCCAGCCTGGGAAATTCAGTGGCTTAGCAAGGCTCTGCTTCAAAATAAAAAGGGCTGGGATGTAGCTCAGCGGTGCCACGCCTGCCTCCCAAGAACAAGGTCCTGAGTTCGACCCCTGGTACTGGAAGGAAAAAGAAAACCAAAGATGTGATTTTGGCAAGAACAGTACAAAGAGTTAACCAGATCCCATTACCAAATTCTTCCAATATTAATATTTGAATTACATTTGCTCTCTCCCTCTGCTCCTCTATCCCTCAGCATACCACACACTGTTTTCTGTGTTATCCCAAGCATTTGGGATGCTTATCCTGAATTTTCTTTCCTTCTTTCTTTCTTTCCTTCATTTTGGGTTTTTTGAGACAGGTTCTTGGTATGCAGTTCAAGCTGGCCCTAAACTCACTATGTAGCCTAGGCTAGTCTCCCTTGCAGCGATCCTCCTGCCTCAGCCTCCAGTGCTGTGATTACAGGCCTGCTTACCACGCCCGGCTCCCCCGCATTTTCTAAAAATAAAGAATCATGGTCCACACTGTCAGAGCCAAGGGCCAGCACTGCTCTGGAACCATCCCTGACCTCCAACCCCTGCTGCACTGTCACTGGCCCCTGCTCCTTCCCCGCAGGTCCCCAGAGGATGCTGGTGGGGTCACAGCCCTCACCTCGATATTCCAAACAGTTCCTTAGTCTTTGTATTTCAAGACATCGGCATAGTCAGAGCATACAGGCTGGATGTTTTGTAAAATGTCCTTGAGTTTGGCTGGTTTGATGTTTCCCAGGGGATGATGTGCCTTTTGTGGGGTTTGGGGGTGCTGGGACTGAGCCCAGGGACTTCACAGAGAGCCCATCCCCACCCCTATTTATTATTTTGAGGCAGGGTCTCCTTAGATTGTCCAGGCTGTGCTCAAACTTTTGATCCTCCTGCTTCAGCCTCCAGTGTCCTGGGATTAGTCGGCCACAGTCTCTCCCTGCTGGGACGATGTGTTTGGTAGGAAGGCCACAGGAGGGTGCTGGGCCAGTGTTAGGCTTGTGCTGTCCATCTCCTTGACAGTGAGGTCAGCTGTGGTCTGTGGGTAAGGCGCAGCTGCCAGCCTTCCTCACTGTGAAGTTACTGGCTTGCTACTTGTAATTAGTAAGCATCTGGTGGGAGAGACGCTAGCCCTGGAGCTATCCTGTAACTTCCCCACGTTTTACTCCCAGGGCCTTTGCACCGAACAACGTCCTCAGCCCTTTTTGCGCTTTTTATTTTGAGACAGGATCTTTCTAAATTGTCCAGACCGGCTAGAACTTGTGATCCTCCTGCCTCGTCCTCTCAGATGGCTGGGATTACAGGTGTGCATCATCCCACCTGGTTTATCACTCTAGTTTTAACTCTTGCTCATGAGTTTGTCTGAATGAACTTTTCTTCACGTAGTTGCCATGTGGTCATTTCTCTAGGCTGACCATTCTATCCACCTGCATCCCTGGCACTGCACATAGGAATGGGGCTCTATTTGTTTTCTTCCTTCTCCTCCTCCTCACCCTCCTCTTTTTCCTCTTCTTCTTCTTCCTATTATTATTGTTATTTTGAGACAGGGTCTCATTATGCAGTTCAGGCTGGACTTGAACTCACTACACAGCCCAGGCTGGCCTCAAACTCATGGTGATCCTCCTGCCTCAGCCTCCAGAGTGCTGGGATTACAGGCCTGTGCCCCCACCCCCGGCAGGCTGGGACTGTATATGGAGACAAAGGTTGTTAAAGAGAAGTTAAGGTAAAAGGAGATCCCTGGGGCCAGAGACACAGAAGGATGACCATGTTTCTGTGTGGTGGAGCTGACAGGTATCTCCAAGGTCTTGCGTCTAGAAGCAATGAACTGCAAAGTGTACACTCGAGGTGGGGGAAGCAGCTATGTTTACTGAAGGTCACCAACAGAGAAATGGGGGACCTTTAAGAAGGGATACTGAGAGCCAGGGATTTAGCTCAGTGGTTCCGACGCCTGCTTCACAAGCGGAAGGACCCAATTTGATCCCCAGTACCAAACAAACAAACGAAAGTAAAGAAGGGACACTGAGGCATTCCAAATACCTGAGGCTGTGGGGCTGAAGAGGGAGAGAGGAACAGAACAGAGGGGCTTGCTTGTGCTCTGCTTGGGCTCTGTGGGAGGCTCCTCTGGTGATAGTCAAGCTCGAGTAGGTGGAGGGGAGAGTTGGGGGAACAAAGGGTGGTGCTCGTGTACGAACCCTGCAGCCCCCAACATCCTGTCTGTACTAATCCTGCAAAGGACAGAGACAGGTGGCCCGAGCAAGACAGGGAGAGGCCTCGGGACGCCTTAGTCTCAAACCTGCAGCCCCTGGCATTGTGGGACCGGTTTCTGCAATGAGCGCTGCTCTGCGGATTTGCTGCGGCTGCCCTTAGACAATAGCCCTTTCCTCAGTGCACCACGGGAACTGACCCAGCAGCTGGATCAGTCCAGGTCTGCTTGCTGGTACCAGGCGTCCTTGTTCTGGACCCCCAGGAGCAGGTGTGGACATGGACACACGCACGCACACACACACGTGGTAATGAACACACTGCCCCTTCTCCATATGGAAAGTTCTAGATACGCATAGGCCAGAGCTCACATGACTCCTTCAGTTCCAAATCAAATAGCAGGGCTCATTCTAGCCTTCCCTGACTGAGGAAAACATAAATAAACGCTCTGTCTTCATTTGCTCTGTGTTGTTGGTATCTGTTTGGAGACTGGATAGCCCGGGCTGACCTTGAACTCATGGTGACTCTCCTGCCTCAGCCTCCAGAGTGCTGAGATCACAGGCATGAAGTCCTATACCTAACTCTTTCATTGGCCTTTTGTTTGCTGTTCTTGCTCAGTCTCCTCTCCCTCCAAGGCTGGAGACAGAGCAGGGCCTTCTGTTCCATCCGGACCCCTGGAATAGCACTCAGGAGGCTCCAGGCGGCAGCTCCGTCCAGCCCACGCCCCCTCCCGGCCTCCCTAGAAAGCCACTTCGCACCTCTGAGTTCCCTGCGACTGTTGGGGGCACAGCTCCCGCCTTGCTGTGACTCCGGGACTGGCAGGATTTCTAGGCAAGGGCCTGAGAGGAAAGGAGCAACTTTTGGCAACAGGAAGGAGAAAGAAAAGCAGGCTGTTTGTTAAGTGGGCAAGCAGCTGTCCTTGAGCTGAGAAGGGGGGCAGCGGTGGGAGCAGGACCTCCCTGACTCAGCCTGACGGACCCCACTCCCGAGAACCCCTTCCTGCGGGAGAGCTGAGTACTTCAGGGCACTGCTTCAGGAGCCCGTAAAATGTAAATGCTGCCTTGCTTTCTGTCCCTCTACACGTGGAGGACTGGGCTTTGCTGCCCGACTAGGAGCTCTGTGTTTTTCTGCACTAAACTTGCATGGTTTTTTTGCTTAAGAACGAGTCGGTGTCTGATTTCCAGCTTTACCTGTGGCTAAGGCCCAGGCCGGCCAGTTACACCAGTTTTCCACATAAATCTTTTTTCTTGCCCCAACCACCTGTCCTCAAGCCATGGGCCCTTTTGAGGGGACAATAAATGAACTTGGGGTTTGGGAACACTTCCAAATTTCCATATTTGCAGCCCTCTTCTTTGCCCATGAGAAATTTAATTTGCATTGTCTATAATAAATACATGTATCTGCCGAATCTCCAACTCTGCAGAATTTAGTGTTGGAGTTACAGTGCACGCCTCTGTGGAAAGCACTACCAACTGCTAGGCATAGTGGCCCACACCTGTCATCCTGGCCCTTGGGAGGCTGAAGCAGGAGAATCAGGAGTTTGAGGACAGCCTGGGGTGTATAGTGAGACTCTGTCTCAAAAAGAGCACAAAGAACACAACATTTGCATCATTATTTTTGTCTTCAGCTGAAGGCACAAGGTGCACATGTTGCCCTGGAAACATGCTTGTACCAGGCTTTGCCCTCGCCCCTCCCTCCAGTGAAGATGGCTTATTTGTTTATGTATGGACTGAGTTTTTAACCCCCAATCCCACTTGGTTGATTTTGTGTGTGTGTGTGTGTGTGTGTGTGTGTAAATGTTATCACAATTCCAAAACTTTAGTCCGTATGCAAAGGTGCATTCAGGAAGCACCCCTGACTCTGTCCCTGTGCTGTCCAGGTGACCAGTCGCTGCACCCATGGCTCCTCCTACCGGCGGCCTGGGCTCTGATGGGCAGATTCGGGCACAGCAGGATGTGCCGGGGCAGGGAGGAGCAAGGACGCAGCAGGGCTCACGCTGGAGTGTGGGTGGATGAACATGCTGGGTACAGAGTCCCAGAGCCCGGACTCAGTCGTGGGCTCACCGGGGAGCCCTCCCAGGCCCTGAGTAGAGATGTCAGGTAGCCACCTGTTAAGTGAGTTGGGGTTCAGAGTGCCAGGCACATGCTGGGAGCCAGGAAGCAGCCAACAAGGGCCCTGGAAGCCGCCGGGAAACTGTCTCCCCATGGGCAAGCACAGACTGAGAGGGAGAAAATAGTTCCCGAGACCCAGGCTCCAGTCAGAGGAGAAGGAAGGGCTGGCCCTAGAGATGGGAGAAAAACCAATCAAGCGCGTGAGGGCCGGGAGCCGGTGGGAGCCAGCTCAGAGACAGGGTCCCCCCTGGGCCCTGCCTGAAGAGAGCCAGGCAGGAGGAGGGCTCTGCTTCAGCGCGGGCTTGAGGGCAGCAGTTGACACCTGCAAGGTGTGGTTCCCAGGGACCAGAGGGCAGGAATCGTGTGGGAGTGGGCAGAGGGACAAGCAGGACCCAGGACGCGAAGGAATGGCGACTTCTCTTTGGCATGAAGGGAGTCACAGAAATGGGGCCAGTGCTAGAGAAGGACAGAGGCTAATGGAGATGTGCAACCAAGAGTGAGACAGAAGGCAAGGAGGGAGCAGGCATAGTCTCAGCACCAGGGTGGCTGACGCAGTTCGAGGCCAGTTTGAGGCCAGCCTGAACTACATAGCAGGACCCTGCCTCAAACACCAAACAGGAGGGAAAGAGGAGCTGCTGTGGGCATGGATCCCTCAGGCAGATAGGGGAGCAGCAGGTTGGGGAGCATCGGTGGTGTCAGAGGGGGCACTGGCTTTGTCCACTTGACAGGAAGCAGCACAGCTCAAGGGCCAGGGGCTGGTGGGCTGTGTGGGCCACAGGAAGCCCTTTTCCTCAGGTGACTTAGATTTGATCCCAGCAGTAAGGTGCAGATGGCCATCAGGAAGTGGGCAGGGAGGAAGCTGGAGGACGTACTGTGGTTACTTTGGTTTACAGTCCATTCAGAAAGTGCACCCCTTGTGGTGGCTGCCTCCCAGCGGGCAGGGTCTGGGTGGCACGAGATCCTTCTAGGTTTCCACTCTGGGAGTCTGTAGACACAGCGTGCTGGGTTACTTCTGAGCACAGTAAGTTCTTTACAGAGGGAAAACGAATGGGATTTCTAGTTCCTGTAACTTTTTATTGGTAACAACCTCATTGAGCTGCAGTTCACTCCATTGTAGGCATACAGTTCAATGGCCTTTGGTGAGCTAAGCGTGGGACGCACCCCAATAGTGCAGCCACTCGGGAGGCTGAGGCGGGAGGCTGAGGCGGGAGGATCGCTTGCGCCCAGGAGTTTGAGAGGAGCCTGGGCAACATAGTGAAACTTTGCCCCCCCCAGCCCCCCGCCAAAAAAAAAGACTTTCAGTTAATTTGTAGAGTTGTAAAAAAAACCAAGACAATAATAGCAAAGGGCCGGGGATTTAGCTCAGTGGTTCCGCCACCTGTCTCGCAAGCGCAAGGACCCGAGTTCGATCCCTGGTACCAAAAAAAACCCAAAACAAGACAGAGTTGTGCGATCTTTTCCTCAATTTTAGGGCTCTTAGTCACCATCTCACCTCATGCCCCCCCCAAATCACTCTGCACTCCTTAGTATAATCCTTCTGTACCCCCAGCCCTGGGAAAGCACTCATCTATTTTCTGTCTCTCAGGATTTACCTACTCCAGACATTCCATATAAGTGGAATCACAATCCATGGCCTTCTGTGTCTAGCTTGTTTCACTCAACTTGATGTTTGCAAGGCCCTTCCATGCCCTAGCACGTTTCAGTGCTTTATTTCCTTTATGGCTGAGTAATATCCCACTGTTTGGATGGCTGCCTGTTGTTTACCATTTATCCACTGAGGGACATTTGAGATGTCTCTACATGTTGGCGGTGATGATTAATACTGCAATAAATGTCCACGTGCGAGTTTCTGTGTGGACATGTTTCCGTTCCTCTTGGGTGGGTTCCTAGTTGTACAACTAAGTCATGATCACCCCATCTTTAACAGTTTGAGGAATGGCCAGGCTGTTTCCCACAGCAGCCACGCCATTTTACATTCCCACCAGGAGGTCCAGTTAAGCTGGATGGTCAACTTGATTGGTTTGAGACCTAACCAAGAGATTAGTACAAAACATTTCTGGGTGTAACTGGGTGGATCCTGGAGATGTACCTTCAGTTCCATAAATGGCCCCTGGCTCCTTCCTCTCTGATGCTTTTCCTCTGTGCTGTCCTGGCCACCATGAACTGAGCAGCTGTCCTCCACCAGGCCCTACCAAAATGATGTTTCTGCCTTGGAGTCAGCTGACCATGAACTGAACCTTCTGAAACTATGAGTCAAGATAAACCTTTTCTTTAAGCTGGAGGTGCTGGGTATTTTGTCTAGCAACAGGGAAGCTAATGCAGAAAACTGGTACCAGAGAAGTGGGATTGTTGGTGTGACTGTACCTGACCATGTGGTTCAGAAGCCTTTGGAACTGGTTTGTGAGAGGCATTTGGAAAGGCTTGGAGATACCAGCTAGAGCAGCCCTAGAATGCTGACAGCAAAGCTTTATGTATGATTCTGATGGGAGTTCAGATAAGAATGCTGATAAGAAAAAAAAAAAAGAATGCTGATAAGAGTACAGACAATAAAGGCCAGGCTCAGGAGGCTTCAGTTGGGAAGAAGAACTCTACTAGGAATTGATTAGAGACCATGTTTGTTACTTTCTGCTAAACAACTTATCTACATTTTGTCCATGTCCTGAGACTTTGTGGAAGGCTGAATTTAAGGGCTATGCACTGAGTGATCTAGCAGAAGAAATATTAAGGCAACCCAATGTTCAGGCTGTGGCATGGCTTTTGCTAGCTACTTTTAGTAAGACTTATAGGAAGAATTGGGAACAAAAACGAGAAAAGAAATATTTGAAAAACTTAAAATTTTGGCTCAAAAAGATCCATGTGTCAAGTTGGGAGCTGAAGGATATGTGGTTGAAGAGATTAGCTCCAGTGAAAATAAATCAAACCAGAGATGGTGGCACAGGCCTGCAATCCCAGCACTTTGGGAGGCTGAGGCAGAGGATCACAAGTTCAAGCTTAGACTGGGCAACTTAGAAATTTAGCAAGACGTACCTCAAAAATAAGGAAGGAAGGAAGGAAGGGAAAAAAGAATGAAAGATAAAAGGGCTGGAGATACAGCTTGGAGGGTTCTGGCTTCAATTCCCAGTACTGGGTTTGGGGCTAGGGAGTAGGAGGAGGAAGAAAGCAAGTACACTGAACCAGGACAAGAAGGAAGATGCTTTGAAGGCCCCTCAGGACTTACCAAGACTCCACCTATTGCAGAGCCAGAGGCACAAAAGAATAAACCTTTCATTCGAGAAGAGGATGTCTGGGCCCCTGCTGGAGAAGGGCTGCCTTGGGAATTGGTTCCCTGGGATTCCATTCACAGTGCTCAGCCATGCAGGCACTTGGGCTGCTACAGCCATGGTTCAGGGGGCCCAGCTACTGTTTAAGCTGGCAGCACACCTTGGCCCAAGGGTGGTAGGGTCGTCGAAGTGAGGCACCGACCTTCTGGAAGAACCAGGGGACAGGCTGGCAGCCTTGCTGTGCTGACATCCTGGGACCTGGATCACTCCTGCAGGGCCACGTGGGCTCGCCTCTGGAACCAGGCAAGGGACGACAGCCAACTGAGGGTCTCAGGCCTGTTTGGCTGAGATGTCATGGAAAGAAAAGGCCTTGAAGTTTCTCTGGTGTTGGAAGCTGAAAGTGTAAATAAGGATCAAAAGGTAAAATAGGTAATATGAAACAGGAAGAAAAGGGGCAAAGGGGAAGGGGAAGTAGGAGGGGTAAGGGAAAGGAAAGGAGGGAGTGGAATTAATATGAGAAAATGAAAAAATGGAAACAAAGTCTCTGTAAATAGGGAGGCATGGAGGAGTTGAAGGGGCAGGGGAATGGGGAAAAATAAGAACCAAGAGAGATTATGTAAAGGTGCAAATCTCCAATGACGAATGCCATTATATTGTATACCTAAAATGTACCAATAAAATTAGTTTTTAAAAAAAGAAAGAAAAGGCCTTGAACGTCAACTTCTTTGAACATTAAAAAAAGGCGAATTTAGCTTTGGCCAGGGTTTTCTCTTGGGAATTGGAGAGGGAGAGGACAGCTACATTTTCCAAACCCAGGAAGTTTTATTTTTATTTATTTTTGTTTTGAGACAGGATCTCACTATATAGTTCAGTCTGACCTTGAACTCACTATGTAGCCCAGGCTGGTCTCGAACTCGAAGTGATCCTCCTGCCTCAGCCTCCCAAGTGCTGGGATCACAGGCAAGCCTACCACGCCTGGCCTCAAATCCAGACGATTTTACACAGCTGCCTGTTTTCATGGGGTCTCTGTCAAGCTGCAGGAAGCCTCGCTGGACACTGGGACCCAGGGCACTGCAAACCCCAAGGGGAGGTAGGAAGGTACAGGTACGGTCCCTGCTGTGGGAGGCCATCGGTTCACTGTGCCAGGGTCCTGCACGCAGAACCTCAGGGCAGAAGCCAGCCGTCCAGCTACAGATCCAAGGGCCACCAAGGCATGGTGCTGGGAATTGGAGCCATGGTCTTTGGATGAGGGGGACCTGGGCTGGGTGCCCTGGGGGCAGAGAGAACACTAAGAAGCACTGGACACCATCATCCCAGGACGGCTCTGCCCTCAGCTTCCTGGACAGATGGGGCCGGGGCCCTGACGCGTCCACATTTCCGACCCTCGGGACGCAAACCCCGGGCAATGTTCTCTCCCCCTTCCTGTCTCGCAGCAGGCAGCTGTCCTAATAAATGCAGCTGTGTCAGTAATAAAAGTTGGCAAAGATAAAAACCCCAACCTATCCAGGGGAGCTTCCTCAGAGGCACCCTGCACCCTCCCATGCAGCTCCCATGAGGCCCACCAGCAAGTCCCTGGCTCCCATTCCTTCAGAATACGGCCAAGTCTGCAGGCCGCTCTGGGAGGCTGAGGCAAGAGGACCCTATTGGAGGTCAGCCTGGGAAATGGAGCGAGACTTGCTAAGAAAGGGGGGGCCAGGGTGGATTTGAGGTAGAGGGCTTCCTCAGCATGAGCCAGCCCTGTCCAACCCACAGCACCTCAGAAAATAAAAACAAAGATCAGAGATCCAACTGCCGCGGACCCAGCCCGCCACTGCACTCTGGCCCAAGCAGCCTTCCTCTCTCCTGGCCTGAGACTCCTTTGTCACTGTTGTCCCCTCAGAGCCCCGAGTGCGGGGGTCTTGCCAGACACTGAGGTTTCAGGGGCGTCAGCCCAGCTCATCCCGCCGGAGGACGCCAGCTCCTTCCTGTCCCCATGGGTCTGCTCAGAGTGGCCGCCCTCATCCCCGGGCCCAGTGTGTGGCGTGAGCGTCACAGGCCAGTGCTTTACCTCTGATTGCTTGGGTTTTTCTGTGACAGGGTCTTGCTATGTAGCCCAGGCTAACCTCGAACTTGCAGTAATCCTCCTGCCTCAGCCTCCCCAGTGCTAGGATGACAGGCATGCGCCACCACGCCTGGCCCAATGAAGACACTGCTATTTCCTCCAGGAGGAAGGCAGAGCCTGAAGGTGGGTGGCACTCTCCTACTAGCTTAGCTGTCATTGCCCTGGGCCGTTGCCCAGCACGTCCTCCGGCTGGACTAGGTCACCCTCGGTCTCTTGCTGTGCTTCACCCTTGAGTTCCCGGAGTCAATGCCAGTCAGTGGTAACGGGTTTACTGGGTGTTGCTGGTTTCCCTGCCGTCACATGCTGGATTCTGGGCCATCCTGTTGCCTGCCCACTCGGTCGGGATTGATAAGCATCACACACTGCACAGAGGGGGTCTGGGAGTGCCCCTTCTGGACTGGAGCAGCCCAGCGTGGGCAGGAGGTGGAGAGCCAGGCATGGGCTCCTTCATCTGTGGCCTCTGCCAGCCACCTCGATATTCAGCTTCAGCTGCACAAACCCCAGACTGGGCCGAGACCAGGGTGGCCACAGGGCTGCTCCTATGGCCTGCGAGCGGCTCCCCAGGTGCGGTCCCTGACGCTTGGAGCCGCTCTCTTCTGTGGAGCTGGGTCTTTCTCAGGTTCCGGGCACCACCCAGGTGAGGCCCCCATGCTGCCCGTGTGGCCGCTCCAGGCGAGGCCTGCGCCTCAGCATAGCTAGCCTCTGGCTGCGGCACCTTGTGGAGGGTGCAAGAGCTTACGCAGTCCTACAGATCAGAGGGGGACCCAGGCTGCCCCCAGTGACCCATTAACCTGAGACCCCGCCTCCCGCAGGGCCACCTAGCGTTCCACACCTCTAACACGCCAGGCCTGGGGCAGAGGCCACACCGACACCGGAGGGCCCCACACACGTCCCTGCAGTGCCAGCCGGCCGGCAAGTCTCCAGCAGTGCCCAGGCACCCGCTCCAGCCTGCTCGCCACCTGGGGCACGGCAGTCTGGCGGCACTGGCCAAGCCTCGGGCTGCCAAACCTCGGGGCCCAAGGGGATACGAGACTTAGGGCGCCGAGTGCAGCTGCTCAGTGAGAGCCTGGCCCCGGCGCTGCCCTAGTCTGGGGGACACAGACCCGATCTGCACAACAGCCCCTGGGGCTCCTGACCCTGGCCTCGATGCCCACGCACTAGGTGTCTCCAGGCTGCACCATCACCCATCTCCGTGCTGCCCTTCAGGAAATCGGTAACCAGTCGAAGGCCACGCAGCAGCGGGGGCCGAGATCGGCGTGCGGACACCAGCGACTGCAGGCGGTCGCATCTCCACTCCTCACTGCTCGCCTGTGCTCGAAATCAGAGGGCGATTTGCACTTGCAAGAAACAGACTTGACTCTGTCCCACGAGCTTTCCCTCACTTGTTACGTTTTATTTTATATCCAAAGTTAAAAAAAATACAGTTTCGTTTATACTCCAAGTGAAAGATGGATCAACCTCTACCCGAGGACAGATGACTGGCAGATTTATAAAAGAAACCTAAAATGAAGGCTTCCCATGAGAAAAAATTATACACCAAGAGTACTGTAGCACTACAAATTTTATTCAGAAACCCATCTTGGTGGTTTTTTTTGTTGTTTTTAAAAAAAAATTCCCACTATGAACTGGTTTGGTCAATCAGCTCCAGCGCTTTCTAGCAGACGCCCGTAAGAGCAGCGGGCTCAGGCTCAGAACCGGCCAGACCTCTCCCGATCTCTTGACCGCCTCCGGTCGCGCTCCCGTCCCCCGCCGCCGCCACCGCCACCGCCGCCACCTCCGCCGCCACCGCCTCCGCCACGACCGCGGTCTCTAGACCGAGAGCGCCGCTCCCGGGACCGGGACCGGGACCGATGCCTGCAGCCACGGGAGAGAAACACCCCGCTCAGGCTCAGCACCAGCTCAGAGCCCGGGCAGCAGGGCCCCAGGCACCGACAGGTGGACAAGGCCAAGGCGGCCCCGCCACGCCCACCCCAAGCCTTTGGCAGAGCAGAGCAGAGCAGAGCACAGGGGGCTGACGCGGGGATGGGAGGAGGTGCTCTTCCGACTCTGCTGAGCACAGTGAGACCCCCAGAGTGCCATCCTTCCTGGCCCCTGTACCGCAGAGGGACGAGCCCTCCTAGGATTGGATCGGACAGGAACCCAGCCTACTAGGAAGCTGATGCCCTGGGCACCCTGACCTAAGGAAGGTCTCGCTGCGTGTTCAGGCTAGGCTCGAACTCACTACAGAGGTACCTTGGTTCACAAACACTTGTTTGCAAGCTCTGCATTGGGTGAGAAACCCAACTGTGGCCATGTGTTCCGGAATCGTGGAACAAATCGTGTTTGTGAACAAGGGTGCCTCTGTGTGCGGCCCAGGCTGGCCCTGAACTTGTGGCACTCCCCCTGCCCCAGCCTCCCAAGTGCTGGGGTCACAGACGTGTATCACCACGCCGGGCCTGACTCTGCCCGTGGTCTGCAGGGAGGATGCTGTGGATGCCCAGCCATGCTTGATCTCCAGGAGAAGCAGGACCGCAGTTGCTGCCGTGTGCAGGTACATACTACGGACCGCTTCTAAGCTGGTGCCTCTCAAGGACAGCGTGACACCGGGCAGTCCCCAGTGGACCCCTGGAGTACTCACTTCTTTCGACGGCGCCCGTACAGCTCTCGTCGCAGCTCTCTGGAGATCGGCTTCAGGTGCATGAAGTTGCAGAAGCCTCCTCGAGTGCACTCCCTGGGGGACGGGTGGACCGGAGCTCAGGACGCCGCCAGGCACACCCAGCACGAGGCCGCCCGGCACCTGGGGCCCCACACTCACCCCATCTCATACTGACGGCAGCAGGCTTCCCTGAAGTCGGTCACGGGCGAGAGCTCGGCATGGATCGGCTGTCCATTAAACCAGCGGTTATTCAGGTCGATCACAGCCTTCTCCGCATCCTCCTCACGGCGAAACTGAAATGATCAAACAAAACCGCTCACCACTCACGGCAGGTAAAATAACTACGGTGGAATGTGCTGCACAGCAACGGAAAAATCAGCCCATTCTTTATTTGCAGTTAGATTAATTCCTTGACAGTCCAAGATTAAGCCAATACCGCCTGTTTTCAGATTCAACTGATTTAGAGCAGATGTGACACGTGTGTAGAAAATGAGCTTCAGAAAAACACATCACAGAATGCACAAGCTGGCCGCTAGCCCGGCAGCTCTGCTCCACGGCCGTGCAGTCCACGGCCACCCTGCTCCTACCTTGACGTACACGTTCCCCACAAGGTGGTCTCCCAGGTTGTCGCAGACGTTCATCTCCTCCACTTCCCCATACTTCTCCTCCATCTCCGTGAAGACCTCCTGCAGGGAGAGCACAGCGCTTAAGGCCCACCCTCCACCAGAGGAGCGCGCTGTCTCTCCAGGTGCCTGAGGGAGCCCCCGCCCAGTCCTCCAGCCAGGCAGTGCCCTCAGCTCGGCTGGGCTTGGCTCAGCTCAGCTCACCTCAAAGAACTCATCGTAGTGCTCCTGCATCTCCACATCGCTCACGGCACCTGTGGGGAGAGACAGCCTGCTGGTTAGAGGCCAGCGACTGAGCGTTCGTCCTTACGCTCAACTGCTAGTGACACACATGATTGCCTAGAGGACACCAGGCCAGAGCTGCTCGCTACAGGAGCCGACTTATAGGACTTAAGAATGTGCTGAGATGGTTAAATGCCCCACAACAGTCTCCATTCTGGCTATCAAAACCACAAGTTTTAATCAGCATCAAAAGGGCATTTTCAGAAAGTGAGGACAAGGCGGACTCCCAAAGTAAGACTTTTTAAAATAAAATTTCTTCTAAGGTTTGGAAGGAGGCCAAGTGAGCATACTGACTTTCTCCTTGATTAGGGTGCACAGAAAGCTCGAATCTGGGGCCACGATTAAGAGCTTACGTGCCTAACTAGTTTCTTTGCATACTGCCAGCCGCAGAACACTAGAAAATTCTTTCTGATGTGATCAAAACCCAAGTGACCAGACTTAGGACAATTACCAGTGCAACTTCAGTATTCTGGATGCCCTTGAATAAAGGGAAAGCTACAATGCTTTGCTGAAGAAAGCATTCGTGTCTTTTACTCTGAAACTATTTTCATCATTTATTTTTCATCACTCACATGCACTAACTGAAATCATGTCCACTGCACGGGTAATTGTGTAATTTACACTTTATTCTCACTGTCATCCTACCAAATTTACTGTTCAAAGTCCAGAGTTGTCTAAGACCTAAATCTGAGAAACCACACAGCTATGGCAATAAAGTCCTGTTCCACTGAGATGTGTAATGGACGTCGGGAGATGGGAAGAAAGTGTTCAAATGGGAAGGGGAACAAGGGAGGAGGGAGAAAGGAAGGGAGAAGGCAAGTGAAAATAGAAGGAAAAAAATGGAAACAACGCTTTTGTACATGGGGAGGGGAGAGGGCTCGAGGGGGGAATGGGATAAAATTAAAACAAGAAATCAGTGCACCTAGGTTGTATTGATAAAAATACATGTATTTCTATTTCTGAAAAAAAAGTGAGGCCCTGTTTCAAACAGCTAGGTCAGAGGCTGGGCCGGCTTGGTCTTCGTCACCTTCCAAGGCCACATTCCTGGACGAGGAGCTGACAAGCCAGGAGCCGGCCCAGCTGGCGCGCCCACCACGGGCACCTGACTTAGGTCCTCCAGCTCACTCACACCCTTCTTCTCTAGGAGGCAAGAGCTAACTTCTCCTGAGTCTGGGAGGGATCGAGTCCCCTTCCTAACACACTGGAGCTGTGCTTTAGTTGTTTTTGAAATTCCAGGAACTCAGTTTGCCTTAAAAGCCAAAGCTTACGGATTAGGAACAGACTATGTGACAGCCACCGCCACCGGGATCTCGAGACACCGAGTGAGCAGCCGGCAGGGATACACCTCTGGCCCCAGTAGCAATCAGGTTCAAACAGGAACGCCAGCCAGAGGCCGCCCCTTCCAGAGCTGGACTGCAACATGATTTAAAACTCATTTCCTTTTCCATACCAGCCAGAATGTGAAAAGGAAAAAAAAATTTTAAGTGCCCAAAGTTTCAGCAGCTTTGAGAAGTGTTTTTTTGTCATGGTTATTTTAAACTACTGGCTATATTCATTTTGCCTAAATTTTTTTTTTATATGAGCCGAAACACGAACAGCCAAAGCAGGGCTTTTATTAAGGGACAGAGCTGCAGGGCTGTCTCAAACAATGGCGAGAACAGCCTTGACTAAAATTCTTAATCAGTCAAAATGACTTGAAAGGCAAAAACCAGTACATTAAAATACTGATTAATAGAACACTATTTAAAAGATCCCATATATTTTAAATAAAACAGATTAGAAAATAAGCAGTTCTTAAATAGATGTCACTCTTAAACTGGGATTCGTATTTAACATTTATCCATGCACAAGAAGCTCATTTTTCTACAAATGAAAGGGGGGGTTAAAAACAACCAGTGACTTTATTTAGGTAACTGATTTTCTTTCTATAATGCAGAATTAGAATTTCATTTACTTTGTTCGATCTGAACCCCAGAATCGGAATGTTTAGTAGAAGCTAAATGTTTAGTTTGTAGCATATGCAAAACAAGAATACTGTGACTTGCAAACAGACACAAAGGAAACTAGTACAACACTCTATTGTCAATACAACATACGGGGGCAGTAAACAAGGGCAAAGACTTCTCAGTTAAGGTTATTCAGTCATCTACTTCCCATTTGTTTTTACTCAGGGCAAGGTCAACAAACTGAGTTCTTATATAAAGACCCCATCCCCACCCCCCCACCCCCGCGGCCCCCCAGCATACCAGGGATTGAACCTAGGGCCTTCCCACTGAGCCACTTCCCAGACCTCTCTATTTTTGAGACAGGGTCACTGGGTCTGGCTAAGTTGCCCAGGCTGGGCTTGAAATCGTGAGCCTTCTGCCTCAGCCTCCCAGCTCTCTGGGATTACAGGCGTGCACCACCACCCGGGTGACCTTATTTCTGTAAGCAATGTAAAAACACCAGGCATTTTAGACCGGGATTACCAAGTATATCCTGCTACATCAGATGCAGGAAGAGAAATCTCTACTACGAGGTCAGTACTAACAGCAGAACCATGTAGCATCTCAGCAGGAAAACTGGTACGAAAATCCCACCCCACACCGAAGTGTGTCCCACTCTGGGGCCAGCTCCAATAGGCAGGAGCCCCAGGGCCACTGCCCAAGGGTGGTCCGGCACCCTAGACACCCGGGGTCACTCCTGACTGAGGTCTGCAGCTCTCCAAGGCTGGCTCTATTTGTTTTCACTGCTTTTATGTGAACTGGTGACTGACAAGTTCACCCTGTGGTTCAGACTCCTTATTTTAAGAAGAGTCCAGGCATTCATTTCAGTGTTCCCATAAATGATTATATCCCAGTGATTCTACTAGATAGTCATAAAAGTTACAATTTTATATCTAACTTTCCAACGCCACTAATCTGTATTCTGTTCTTTAAAAACCTCCACTGTGCAAATTCACACATCCTGACTTCAGCACTTCCCATACAGGAAGAAGCCAGGCACGGTTCCTGAGTGTCAGGTTAGATCTGCTTCCTCACCAGGTACCCCTGGGTCCCCAAAGGTTAAACACTAGGCTCCTCAGGGCGAGGACTTCATCTATGCAAAGTAGTGGCTCAAAAGTGTGTCTCTTCTGCCACGAGTCTATCTGACTTTGGCACAGTGGCATGGGCATGGCAGGAGGGCTCAGGGGTCAGCACCAGCTGCAGACTCTCGTCTGGGAAATCCAGAGCAAGGCTCTGAGAACAAGAGGGACCTCCAAAGTGGAACTGAAGCAAAAACCGCTAACAAGAAATGAAATCTGAAAAATTTCGAAGCCATCTGCTTTTGAGAGTTCCAGAAAGAGAAACGTTCCGATACTGCTGCTCTTGAGAGGGAAGAACAGAGCTCCAACTCAATCCCGGTGCGTTCCCAGGATGTCAGTGCAGGTGTGGGAGGAAGAGCAGCAGGTCCGAACTGTTTCAAAGGGGCCCCTGTCCCGTCACGGCTGTCCTTGTAAAAGGGGCAGGAGGCGCTCAGCTCTCCAACAGAGGCTTCACGGGCCAGGGGACAAGCTCCTGCCACCTCTCGCGAACGCGGCCCTTGACACTAGCACAGCAGGCCAGGTGGAGTGGACACTGAGCTCTGACACGCAAGCCCAGGGAACCAGGGAAGAACTTGTATGAACTTACAGCGCAAACCGTCAGCAGACTGGGAAGAGTTTTGAGGGTTACGGTAAATGTTCAAGAGGGCAATGGTCTGAAATACAAAACGCAACAACTTTATATTATGGAAAATTAAATGTAAACACTTCACCGGTTGCCTCTGGTGATCGCTTCAGTTGAGAGTCAGTGCTGAAAGAAGAGCAGGTTATTTTCTTCAGAAGCAGATGTTCCCTTAGTTGGTGGCTGCCTTGAACTACCTAACACTAGTGCCAGAGATCTCATGAGATGCCAGTACTGTACTTCTGCTTACAGAGTGCAGAAACGCTCCACCTCAAAATTCCAATCCAGGCCAGCAACTACCAAAATGATCTTAGACGTAACAGAAAACTTAACCAACAGAAAGAAAAGTGCCTCTATAGATGGATGAAAAAATTGTTGTATTAGAGAAATACAATAATTACATGTCATGAAATCTCCACTTCCTAGAGGAAAAATTGTAATGGTGAAGGAAAACCCATACTTATTGGGCAACTTACCTTAGCGACTCCTTAATTTTCCTAGCATTTTTAATTTACAGAAAGAACTTAATAAAGGCCAGGGTTCAGTCACTGGGCAGCCCAATGATCGGCTGCTACAGTGAAAGCCCGCCGCACGTGGACAGGCACTCTCCTGACAAATGCCGTCAGCGGAGAGGCCAGCCAGCAGCGGCCTCCCTAGCGGAGCCTCCTGAACACGGCCGCATTAAGTTCTGGCTGTGTGCGCCACGCGGTTCCAGCACCTTGTCCTGTTTGCAACAGCTCTATGTCAGCAGCTCAGAGCCAACATTATGTCTCAATTAAGAGTGGGCTCTTGAACACCATTGTTTTAAAAAAATTTCTCCAACTGTGGGACTTACAGTGTGAGCCGTCAGCCGTCTGTGCACTGTTTTGGGGATTACGATAGATGTTTTGAATCAAGATGGTCTGCGGGGAAAAAAAAATAAAAAGGGGAATTCTACTGGCTGCTGTGCATATATTAGACAATTGCAAAGAGACAATTTGTTTGCAATGGCTAAACGTTTGCTTTTGTTTTTCCCGCAAGTCAGACATTTTGTCTTGTGCAGAGTACACCAAAACCATCATATTATGAAAACAGAGTTTGAGCAGTGACTTGGGTCAAGTCAGCCAGCAACCAAGAAGAAACTGTAACTTGTTCTGAGTAGTCCCCGATATTAAGACTGAAATGCTTTAATACAAGATAAGTAGCAGAACACTAACATTTTCTTGTACTTCAAGCCAGCAGACACTAAGATGTCAAAAAAATCCACATTATAATCATATTCCCCACACAAAATTAGTTTCCTCAACCAAATGCATAACTCAACTGTATGCAGGACATCAAGTTCTCTGGTCTCTAACAAAACAGGCACACCAAGTGGTTATGGATACCTGACTCTTATTTACACTTTCTTGGTAGGATCTCTGTTTACATAATACAATAGTTAAAACATTTGCTCTTTTCCGATCCTTCTTTTAAGGAAAATAATCCTTTTAGCCCTTGTCCTTTAAACTGGATCAGGCAGACTTGAAACCTTACACTGTACCGTTCTTCTTAAAATCAAGTTGTCTGAAAAAACAAACCATGTTTAAGTTAGTAAGCTAATATAGTACATGAATCTTATTGTCCACATCACTGTAAGCAGCTTACAAAGAAACCCACCCTAAAATATGCTAGATTTACAAGCTAAACGAATACACACATGACAGAAAAATCAATGTTCAGCTTCAATAACCTCAGTACAAAGAAGGCAGTTTGTAAGAGCCTCACAGACCCCTCAGGGCTTGCTGAGCCACATGTGAGGAGCGTGGGTGCCTGTCAGAGACCTGCTAGGACACCCACCTGGAGGAAGGGTGAGGGCAGACTGCACACTCTGAAGCAGCCCCCTCGGCCATTAGGAGTTTCTGGGGAGTTGGCCTGTCAACTTTCAATCAGAACTACTGGGCGGGATGCCTCTTAGGACAAGCTAAATGGAGCCCAGCTATTCAACAGTAAAGCTCACTGCAGAAGTGCCACATAAAGCGGCAATGTGGCTCCATTACAATCAGAATGGCCAGGGTGACTTCCAATGGAACCAAAACAGACGTTTGGTTAACACATACCACTGACCCCATGGAGCCCTAATGGTAGCGCATCTTGTTCAGCCCCACAGTGCTCCAATTGACTCCACATTTAACCTCTGGAGGAGCCCCATAATTCAGAGAGAAAGCAAAGCAAGTGCTTCTGCCTGCTTAGGGGACACTCCCGGGAGGGAGCTGTCTGTCTCCCAGACCCAGAGCTCATCAAAGACTAGGGGAGACACTCATGTGGTCAGTGACTGTGCGACCCATGGCCACTGGTTTAGCGGGGGAAATTTAATTAAAGAATGAGATAATTAAATAGGACTGAACAAAAGTTTAAAGTTCTCAGACACGTGAACACTGGAAGACTCCCCCTACTAACCACTTGGTGATCAGGAAAAACACAGGGACACAGTCATTGTGTTCTCCCCCTTAAAAGCTCATTTTGCTGTGGGGTTTTTGAGGGGCTGAGTTTTCTCTTCCAGCTCACAGATACCACATGGCAGAAAAACAGGTCTGGTCTGGGAGCAGGGTAATAGGTGGTGAGATGCACTCAGGGCAGAACGTGGGAGCTGCCCAGGTGCCAGTGCTGCACACGCAGACCCCGGGATGACAAGCAGCTCTGCGCTCTGGTCTAGAAGGACTCAGGTGCAGCCTTTGTAAGCTCACACGTCCTTACAGAATGGGTGGGCCCTTACTGCTTCTGCTAGCGGTGCACTCGCTTTTTAATCATCAGTGTGCCCTCGTAGGGCACAAATCCCAGCCTTTTGGGCCACAGATAAAACTATCAAAAACCACAATTTGGGGCTGAACTCAGGGCAGACCTAAAGCCAAGAGAGCAGACCTGCGACAGACAACAGATGTCTCTCCTTCACTAGTGGGCTTCACCTCCATGTTTTGACAACTGGATGCAACCTGAGGTGTGCTCAACTTGGGCTATGAAAGTGGGGACACCCTGGGGGACCGAGACCTAGGCAGATCAGCACCATGAGTCAGCCGACAGACATCTGCAGCAGCTTCTGGATGCCGTGGCTGCTCAGCTCTCCCATCTGGAGAGCAGAGGTGCAGCGGATGCTGCCCCAACCCTGTGTCTATCAGAGGAGGCAGGGAGATGGCAGGCAGTGGAATCAACTGCGGCCAACATATACTGGACACTTCTTTAAAAAGTTTCCTGTGGTAAGGACAGGGAGGGGCCCCCACTGGGATGGTTCTCAGGCTTCATTCGTTTGCTTGAACAAATGACACACAAATATAACACAACCAGTAAGAATTGGAGAATTGATTCCCTTAACATGTTGAAATTACTTATCATCTTTGAAAAGTACACAAAAGCTCGATAATTTATGTGAGAACAAAAAAGAAAAAAAAAAAACAAACCTGGCTAAAGGTCGGTTTATTGTGCAACCGAGAGCACCTGTCTCCATGACGACATGCTCCAATTTTGAAATAAAATGAGCAGTTGACTCTGCAAGGGAAAATAAGAGCAGATTATTTTACTGGGAAGACACCAGATGGAAATATGTCATTAACGTGCTGTATCCTAATAGGATACTTCCTTTACTTCACAAATCATAGGCACACAGCTTTCTACTGGTAGTAGCCTCCCCTTCCCTGCAATATTTTAGTGTCCCTTAGCTTCACCTTTCTATAAACATGCTACTCTTCCAATAAAGCTCACTCTAACTTGAACTTGATACCTCCTCATTCAAAACCCCCCCACTTTTACCACACACTTTATCTGCTGCCTTAAAAAAAAAAGTATGAAAAAAACCCCCAAAACAAACAAAACTGAACAAAACAGAAAAACAAAGTATGTATGAGTCCAAAGCTAATTTGGGGTGGGTGGGTACTGGGGACCAAACTTGGGACCTTGCACTTGGAAAGGCAGGTGGTGGCACCACTGAGCTAAATCCCCGGCCTTAAACAACTTAACTATCTGCTCTCTACTTTTCCATGATGAAATTCTTGCTTGGGGTCAGTGGCACAGTGCAGAGAGGAGAGAGACCCTGACCAGCTGCCTGGACTAGCCAGCCACCTCCCTGGGTCTCAGACAACATCTGCAAAATGAGGAAACCACCACCCTGACACTTTCAAGGGTCAGGTCTAACACGCGCATGCTTCATATGCAGGGCAGTGCTATTATCAGACAAGAAATATATATTATTATAACATGTAATATTATAATAATATATATTAAGAAACAGACAACAAAGCTCAGGTTCTCCTCAAACTCCTATCAGACCAAGAGGAAATCTCCACATGTGTCTAAGGAAAGTAACTCTGTTTCAATTAATGGATAACAGGCTATTGGGGATCCAGTGCGTTTCAGGAACCACCCACGATCACTTTCTGTCTCTACTGCAAAGCCCTCCTCCCTTAATACTTCTCTAATGCTTCCATGATCAGGTCAAATCAAAATCACCACCCCTGTGGCAGCAATGCCAGATGTCTGGCAGATCTGTGATGAACTTGTTATGAAATTTTACCAATTGTACTGGCTCGACCCCACCATTCAAATTTTAACTTGAGAAGTGAGAGTGCTACCCTGCGTATTCCTTTTTAAAAATTTAAACAAGAGGGGCGGGCCAGGGATTTAGCTCAGTGGTTCTGCTTCCTGCCTCGAAAGAGCAAGGTCCCGAGTTCGATCCCTGGTACCAAAAAAAAAAAAAAAAAAAATTAAACAAGAGTCACGTGTAGATAGTTAACCCAGAGTTAAGATCTAAGGCATCAATCTCCACAGACTATGAAGACTAATCAGCTATATTTACTATCAGGCAGCAATAAAGATGGGCAAGTTTGTGAATTTGGCAGAAAAAAATGATTACTGTATGTGATTTACAAATTTGTAAGTCTTATTTGGGTAACTTGATTAGACAATAACAAATCTTTAGGCAGTCAACTGAAAATGAAGAGCTTATTTTAAAACCATCTCAGAATAGCTGAGCGTGGTAACACACACCCATAGTCCCAGCATTAGAAAGGCTGAGGCAGGGGGGTGGCTATGAGGCTAGCCTTGGCTACCAGTCTGAACAACACAGCAAGACTGTCTCAAACAAAACCCAAAAAACCCATCTCAGAATGGGCAAAATCCTCACCTGAACAATACTCAACTATCCCACATAAGTAAAACAATTCTTGTTTCTGGTACTTCCAGACACTTCACCATTTAGAGCTTAGCAAATCAATCAAACTTTTCTAACAGTAAACTTTTGTGACCTGCTTTTTAAACCACTGAAATAAAAAGACACAAGAAAAGGGTGATTTACTACCACGGACAAACTATTAGAAGGCTGATGTATGTTCGGGGTTAGAAAAATGTTCCTAACTAAAATGTATAGTAAGCTAAATATTTAAGGCCTACATTGCCCTTCTGGTTTAAATTTTTTTAAAAAGTGAATAGGAAACAACACCTTCATTTTTTTAGGAGCTGATCTTGTTTCCTGTAAGCTAAACTTCCAGGAAGTCTTCCTAAAATAATTAACTTTCTGAATTAAAACTGTTGACTTTTATTAGTTTTGCCTTAACAGGTTGAAATGTAGTTATTTACAAGAGGAATATAAAAGTGTTATTGGATTAAGCCCCTAAAGTAAGAGTTTCTTAAGACCAACAGTGAGAAAGCTACCGGAGACAGGCTTTCACAAGACAGAAGCCCGGGCACACAAACAGAAATGAAGGGGAAACCACGGATGTCTTCAATTCTGCTTGTGTCAGGCCTCCAGCCCAGTCTCGAGAAGCTACTTTCCAGCTGAGCTGGTCTACAGATTCTCCAAGTTCGTAAAAGCCCCACTCCCAAGCCACCTCTCGGCTTTTAGCGTGCACTTTTCATTGGTATTTACCACATTTTAATTAATTTTATTACAATTATCTTGAAAGCCTCTCCCCCATTTCCTCAGGTCAAGACCCAAATTTTATCCTGAGGCTGGCCTATAGTTGACACCCAATAAGTGTTTCTGGGGTGATGAGGACTGCTGATTTGGGCACCAGATTTTTATATATATAAAGAAATATGTCCCCTCTCCTAAACAAAATAGAAAATTCTATCACGGGTAAGGAAGACGTTTGACCAGAACAGCCTCCATCCTGGAAAATAGAAACATTTTTAAGTGTTTGAAAAAGTGGCATCAAAAACATCCTATGACTGATTTCAGGGTTACCACTGAGAACAGATTTGCAGAAGTTTTGTACGGCCCTCAAGAAGGCCAAGAAGGTTAACTACTTATTCAGAGAGCAGACTAAGCCAGAGGCTTACGCCCTCGGGTTTCAAAGCAGGAATTATCCTTCAAAGCGTCTGCAGAATTCCCTTTAGCCTAAACTTCAGCCAACGTACTGGACATTCATACGCGCCAATTCGACAGAAGTGAAATTCAATTTTTTACGTTTAACTTAGTGATTAGGGAAGGCATTCAGTCTCCAAAAAAATGAAGAACCCCCGCCCAAAGAATCCTTACACGAAAGCGCCCACCTCCCTACGGTGCGATCCCAACTGTTTTAAAAGCAGGGCACGACTTTCAGGCCTGGCCGTCTAGCCGCGAGTCTGCGCGACACCGCCGGGGCCGGAGGCCGGGGACCAGAGGTCAGGGAGCCGCGCGGGGCCGACCCCCGCTCGGGCGAGCCCCACGTCAGGGCCCTAAGCGATCGACGCTCGGGAGCGGGTGGTGTGGGCGGCAGGGCCCGCCCAACAGCAAGCGAAGGCTGAGGAAGCAGCGCGTTACCCAGCGTGGCGCGGCCCGCCAGGCGAGGGGCCTGGGGCGGGAGAGGCCGCCGGCGCCCATTTGCCCGCGCCGCCCACGAGGCGGTGGGATCGTGGCGCGCGAGGCCGGAACGTCCGCCGCTCCTGCCCGCCGCGTCCTCCGCCCCGCGCCCCAGCCGCCGCCCAGTCAGCGCCCCGGCGGACGGCTCTCACTCACTTGTCTTTTTCGGTGCCGAAGATGGAGGCCAAATACTCCGCCATTTCCCACCGCAGCGGCCGCCGACACCGCTGCCGACGCCGCCGACCCTGCCGACGCCCGCGGGAGACGTCACCCGACGCGACGACGCTCTCCCCGCCCCGACTTGGCGGCGCTGGCCAATCGGAAGAGGCGCTGTCTGGGCGTGGGCGGGGCGCAGTGCGCGCTCAAGCTCCGCCTTGCCGGGCGCGCGCTCCCCCGCGCCCCCTACTGGCGACCTTTGCTCGCGCTCTGCTCGCCAGTCCTACGTAGCCGTAGCGCGCCACTCCTTGTTCCAGGTCCCCCAGCCAGGTGGACCCTAAGCCCTGTCCCCTCCGCCCTTTGCGGTGGGACCTCATCTCTCTCCTCTGCTTCCCGCACCCCGCCCGTGCGGGATCCCCACCCCTGCCCGCACGCGTGCTGCGGGCCGCCCAAGGCCACCCAGCGCGTGTTTGGAGGGCAGGGACTGCTTCTGCGTCCTCTCCGGGCCCCTTGGGTGGAGGGCTTCTGTGCCTCCCCCCTGGGTTCTACCCTGTGAGGTAGTCATTCTGGCTCCCACGGTCACCAACGCATCTTCTAGTTACCCGATTTCCAGCCCGACTGCCCTGTAAGGTTGGGTAGCAACACAGACAGAGCCAGGTTCCCCGCGTCTTCTGCACACACCGAGCCCTGGCTGTGGACAGGCCGTGGGGTCATCTTGGCTTAAAGGACTTTGTCTGTTAGGATGGCATCACTGTTGGCCATGGGGCCTCTGCGACCTGGGTTGGAGGCTGACGAACAAACCAAAGACTTCTCGGGAAGAGCAGGGCTCGGGCTAAAAGGCAAGGCCAGAGACTGGATGGACAGACGCCAGGCCAGCAGGTGGACACCCCAGGAAAGGCGTCAGCCGGGGAGTTGGAAGCTGGCAGGGGGCCTCTGCTCTGGATCCTTGGAGGAAGGTGGGGGTGAGGGCTGTGTGAGGGAACTGAACCGACAAATAGGCGTTCACAGGGAGTTAATCTGGTTCGTAGAGCTGGGGCAGATGACCAGACCAGGGCCATCTGCACTGTCCACCCATTTGTCCCTCGCGCCATCTGTCCGTCTGTCTACCCTCCCACCCACCTATCCATCCATTCACCCATCCTCTCATCCTTCCTTCCATCTAGCTAGCTATCCATTTGTCTACCTGTCCTTCTGGCCACCCACCTGCCCACCCAGGGGCTAAGACCCGACCTGGAACGACAGCTCTCCACGTAGAAGTCTGCTGGACACTTGGAGCCCATGTTGTCTCCACTTGATCTCGTTTTCTCCCCTTGCCCACCTCCAAACCTTCTGCTCCAGCCTTTGGTGGCCGCTCACCTGGTCCTCTTTGGTTTTCCAACTCTCACACCTGTGGAGGCTGAGCAGGCAGAAAACGAGTTTGCCTGCAGTCAAAGCAGTGACAGCCCAGCCCGCTCCTCTGCCCCGGCGTGTGCTCCGTGGCTGTGACCTTACGCACAGGCTGCCCTCCATGTCGGTACACGGTTCTTCCCAGTGGCCTGTGAACGTTAACTTGGGGCTGACGCAGGTCTGCGAGGTCTTTGAGGACCAGAGCAGCAGACCCTGGCAAGTGGGCTCCTATAACGTGTGACTCTTTTTTTTTTTTTTTTGTACCGGGGATTGAACTCGGGTCCTTGCGCTTGCAAGGCGGGCAGCGAAACCACTGAGCTAAATCCCCAGCCCCCGTGTGACTCTTAACACAGCTCCTGCGTGGGGTGGACAGAGTGCAGGCTGACCCAGAGACACCAGCTGGAACACTGCTTTTGGTCACCCTTCTAGGGGCCACAGTCCTGCACCCCGACTGTGTGGTCCTCTACTGGACTCACAGTGCACCCGTAAACCTTTTGTCTTCCTACATTCTTTGCAGGTTGGCAAATTCTCTTGCTGCCTGCAGTCCCCGCTTTCATACGCCACCCCGAGCCTGCATGGCAGCAACAGTGACTCTTTGGCTCCCCTCCACCACCTCTGCCTCCTTCCTCCTCAGCACCTGGCTCAGGCAGCAGTGTCTGTGCTACTGTCCTCCCTCCTGTTCTTCCGGTACCAGGGAATTGAAACTAGGGAGTGCTGAGCTGCATCCCCAGCCCTTTTCACTCTTTAAATTTGGAGACAGAGTTTTGCAAAGTTACCCAGGCTGCGCTCAAACTCGAAGTCCTCCCACCTCAGCCTTCTTGGTAGCTGGGATTACAGGTGCATCCCACCATGCCTGGCTGTGTGCCTCCTTGCTAGGTGACAACTGGGGCTCTGGGGAGGATACAGACCCCATGCCGTTACTTCCTTCAGGACCCTCTGAGGCTCCCAGTGCCCTGAACGTGCAGACATCTTCTCACCTCTGGTCTGTCGCTCGCAGGCTGTGGGTGCTCAAGGACCTCAGTTCCGTCTTTTCATTCTGATTCCTGGTAGAACAGATCCATAGTCCCTTACCTGCCATTCCAAAATACAAAAAGCTCTGAAAACAGGAAATATGTTTCTTTCTTTCTGTAAATTTGATGCCAAAATTCAATTTGCTGCAAAAGCTGACCTGGCCCAAGACATCGGAAACATCACAGTGTTCCAGCAGTGGTGCCTCTGCTGATTGCTGGTTGCTGGTGCATGCGTGCCTGTGTGTGCATGTGCTTCATGGTATTATCGATTGAACCCAGGGACTACTGAGCTACCTCTCTAGCTCTCTTTACCTTTTTTTTTGTGTGTGTCTTTTGAGATGGGATCTTGCTAAGTTCAAACTGGTGATCATCCAGCCTCAGCCTCCCAAGGCACTTGGGAGTGTGTTTCAACTTTCAAATTTGTCCTTTTGTGACCTTGGCTTTAATTGCACTATGAAGACAAGAAAAGAGTTCAGTGCTTCCCACTGTTCCTGTGGAAACCCTGTCCTGTGCAGAAAACGTCAGCTGAGTGGGGAGGCCCTTGTAACTTAGGGGACCAAAGACAAGCAGCTGAGCTTCTGCAGCAAGGGAGATAAGCAGGAGCCATGAGAAAACAGAAACGGTGCATGTGTGTGTGTGGGGATCCATGCCAGGGACGGATTGAGCGGAGCTGGCAGGGAAGGCACCAGCGTGCGCCAAGGAGGGGATTGTTGTTCGTGAAACAAGCTGGAACGTAGTAGGAGGAACTGAACTTTAAAGGTGAGCATGAATATTCAAGTGCCGAGGTGTAAAGCAACGCGCACAGCCGAGAAGCTTCGGATCAGGAAACAGGTGGGACTTCATGGTGGAGTCGGTGGAGTCGCTGAGGTCCCATCCTGTGAAGACTGCGGTGAAAGGGTCCCGGATGGAGAGGACCAGGTCCGGGTCGAGCTGGCAGGTTGAAAAAGCCACAGGCCTGTGTCCTTCCCGACTATGTAAATGAGCACACCCAGGAACCTGAGAAACGTTATCTGCCTGGTGTAACAATCCCTTGCTTCAGCACCAGGATTTCACGGCAGACGTGCAGGCCTGGGAGAGAAATGAGCAGATTGACATTTCTGTCTCACTGCTCTGAAGCATTGTGCCTTCCCGGATGGCTTTTGAATAGTCATGTTTCTGACATTTACTTTTCTCCATCCGTGAAAGGAGTTTCATAGTCCGTGAAGCTGGAATTTAAGCACGTTCTAGGGGGTGGGCTGGGGTCTTGCTGTTAAACAGAAACCCCGGTTTCCTATACCACTTCAGTCACAAGGGTCTGGGCACTGCCCGGCTGTACTGACATCTGCTTGACATAGACTTTGGCCTGGCCTAACTCAGTTGTTTTTTGGGGTTTTTTTGAGACAGGGTCTCACTGTGCAGCCCAGGCTGGCCTCGAACTTGCAGTGATCCTCCTGCCTCAGCCTCCCAAGTGGTGAGATCGCAGATGTGTGCCACCACACCTGGTTCTAGCATGATTTTTGAACCTGGAGATGAAGTCTGGCCCTTAGCAGAAGGCGGTTAGTAAATGTCCTTGTTTACCAAAGACACAAGTCAGGGCAAAGCGGCAGGGAAGACTGCCAAACTTGGAAATGCAGCCCCTCACGCTGTCTGGTGTGATGGAGAGCCCCGAATGGGTCAGTATGTTTGGGGCTGGGGGAGACGTGGTGGCCCCAGGCTGTCTGGCAGTAGTGTGTGAGCGGCTCATTGCTTTCTTCAGGGACACTTGCCAGGGAGCAGGGGCCTGGAGTTAATGAGATGGCCCAGTCACAGGCCTGGTGACCTGGTGTTGGTGCTGCCCCGTGCCCCGGGACTGAGGGCTCCTGCCCGGCCATCCAGCGCCCATCTCCGACCCCATGAGCATGGCATGTGACACTACTCAGGGCCTGAGCTCACCCCTTAGACTTGTAGGGTGCAGGCCAGTGAGAAAGGGGTCATCACTTCTCACGTGCTAACATTAGAGCCGAAGGAAAGGCAAAAACAAAACCAGAACAGCAAAATAACCATGTGAAAGTTAAGGGAATTAATAGGAGAATAAAGACATCCAAAAAACAGAAGACAGAAGATAATAAATATAGAAGCAGAAATGAATGCAGTGGAAACCAGCTCACCGAAGAGAGGGCCAACAAAGCCAGCAGCTGATTCTTTAGGAATCTGATAAAGTGAACAGACGTGGAAAATTGATAGGGAAAATGGGGATGGAAGAAATCGGGACATGACCCCGGGGGCTGCTCAGGGCGCTCAGTAGAGAGCAACGAGCTGTTTCAGTTCGTGTACGCGGCGAGCCGCCTCATGCCAGGACTCTTGAATAGTCACAAAGAGCAGTATTTTTTTTTTTAAAAAGAAAAATTTCAACTTGCTGAAATTGACTCAAGAAAAAAACAAAAAGAAGAAAACAGGAAATCTTACAACCATGAAAAGAAAAAACAAAATCAGTAGAAACAAATGGGGTCAGGAAGAGAGCAACAGGCCCAGCCTTGGGCAGGCAGGTCTAACTAACATTAGAAAAATAGTTTCCGTTTTAGACTCTTCTGAAGAAGGGGAAGGTGGAAAACACGCCCTGCCCATCCCAGGAGGCAGCTGTGCCCGTGCCTCAAAGCCAAGTAAGGACAACGAGAGAGAAAAGCTACCCCAGGGTGCCCAGCGGACGGCCAAACTTCTCAGCATCACCGAGGCGCCAGAAACCCCTGTCCCCTAAATACCCAGCCTCCCTGCAGGACGGGCCTGGGCTGACCTGCCTGGGCTCCCCAGTGGCTGCCGGGAGGGGCCCAGGGCAGAGGCAGGAGGTGGGGAGCTCCCGAGGGGTGTCCTCCTGCTCTTCCCAGTGAGGCATCTATGCCCATGGCCTGTACTCCTGTTTGAGGCCACCTGGGCCGAGGCAGTGACTAAGCTGGAGTGATTCCAGGTAAAGTCAGCTCGGCCTGGACCTCACACAATGAGCCACCTTGTCCACTGTCCGCAGAAGAGAAGAAAAACTCACTCGACCTTTTCAGTAGTGCAGAAAGGAATTCGGACAGGGGTCTAATAACCAGAGCAAAGTAGATTTGGGGGGCAGGGTCATGATTCTAATAAATCAATTGGTTCCTGTTTTTTTCTTTTCTTTTTTTGAGACAAGGTCTCACTATATAGTTCTTGAACTCATTGTGCGGCCCAGGCTGGCCTTGAACTTGCAGCGATCCTCCTGCTTTAGCCTCCGGAGTGCTGGGATTACAGGCGTGAGCCAAGACAGCCCGCTAATCAATTGGAAAAGAACTTTTCTTTTTTACTTTTTTGAGACAGAGTCTTGCTATGTAGCCCAGGCTGGCCTCAAACTCTCTCGTGATCCTCCTGCCCCCCCCCTTCCCCCAAGGGCTGGAATAACAGGCGTGTGTCACCAAGTTCAGCTAGAGAAGAACAGATTTGAAATAAAATCATGAATATTTGATAAAGAAGTAGGTTTTAGGTATCAGGTTCTTTTCAGCCTCATGACCTGCGAAATGGAGTTTGTGCTTCCATGAGGAAATGTGCACCCTGTTAAGAGGGACCTGAAGGTGCCTGGCCTCTGGTGTAAAATGCTGCAGCAGGGAAAGATCATAATGGCTGAATCTGCCTGAGGCCTCTACAGCTGTTCGCTGGATCATGTTTTTCTCCCTTTAAGATTGTGAGCATTTTTGTAATGGAAATAAACTCAACAAGACAGAGCTGTATTTCCTTCCCTGGCAGGAACGATCGGTGACAGTAAGGGTGGCTAGAAGAGGTGTGCAGGAACTGTCTGCCACCCAGCCGCGACCTGTGACTCCTGGGGTGCATGGGGGGAGTTCCCTCTGATTCCTAAAGGGCTTCTCCCCAAGCTGACTCTGGAGCCCTCAGACGCTCTACAGGGTCTTGGGCCCCTCGTGAGGCCCTGGGGCTTTGTCCTGCAGGGGCGGTGAGCGGGACCGAGCCTCTTCCTTCCGGGCGTGGTGGCTGGCAGCGCCGGCCCGTCTGACCTGCTGACCGAGAGGCCGGGGCTTAGTGGACGCATTCCTGCTGCCCTGCACAATGCCCATCTCCCTGCAGGGCCCTGGAGTGGAAAATCGGGCACTGGGGCTTTGTGCAGCGTGGCAGACTGCTGGCGTCGTGGGAATCCTCCCCTCGGTCAGTGTTGCCTTTGGGGCGAGGGGCCGGGTGCGCTGGGCACCTCGGGGCTGGAATGCTGAGGACAGGAGAAAGCTAGGGAGCGGCGAGGGGACCCGCAAGCTGAGGTCCCCCATCACACAACACAGACACACACTCACACTCGCCGCACACATGTATCGTATCGCGCACTGAGGACCCGCAGTGGCACCTTGGCGGCCTGTCCCCCATGCCGTCCTGCCTGGCTTGCTTCCACTGTGATCGGGCAATCCAGGTTTTCTGTTTCTCCCATAAAACAGTGGACGATCAGAAGAGGCCGTGGCCAGGCACTGCCTTTCCTCCCTCTGGCGCAGGACGGTCCAGCCCCCAACGGGTGCCTCTGGGACTGCACTGGGTGCTGGGATCTCCGCCTTTTCCCCGTGGCTCAGGGTGATGGAAGCTTTGCCGCCTGTGGTGGGGCAGGACCAACTTCCTTTTCCTCTCTGGTGGCCGCAGTTTCCCCTCACTAGAGAGCTGTAGCCATTCCTGGACACTGGCTTTTTCTTTCCTTGTGCAGCGGGGACGGCCAGCCTCCTCATCCCCTGGCTTCTCTCTGGCGTATCTGAACGGCCAGCGCTGTCACTCTCGGGCTTTGGGGCCATCACTGAACAGAGCGAGTGTCACTGGAGCACAGCCCTGCTCGCCGGTGGCTGCTAAGTGACCAAGGGACAGGGAGTGGACACAACGTGGACACAGGAGCGATTCACATCCCAGCTGGGATGATGGGGTGGGGTGACAAGAGAGTCCTTCAGGAGAGCATTGGAAAACAGATGAATTCACTGGGCGTGGTGGTGCACGCCTGTAATCCCAGCATGGGGGAGCCTGAGGCAGGAGGATCTCGGCAAATTCAAAGCCAGTTTGGGCTACATAGTGAGTTCGAGGCCAGTCTGAACTACAGAGTGAGACTCTGTCTCAAAAAACCAACAAAACCAAAACAAAATAAAACAAAAACCAAAATAAGACAAAACAAAAAACACATCTGAATTGGTTGTTCTGGAATTTTTCATTGCACCTTTGGACCATGGTTGGTGACAAGTAACTAAAACTGCAGCAGACAAAACCCCAAGTGAATGTGGGGGTGCTGCTGTATGACAGATGGGGTGGCTTAACATTTCCTGTTTAGAAAGCAGAAGTGCAGAGCCAGAGATGGCGGTGCACACCTGTTGTCCCAGCATGTAGAAGGCTGAGGAAGGAGGATCTCTGTGAGTTGAATTACATACTGAGACTAATCATCTCCGCAACTGCAGGGCCTTCGTCACCTTCTGCAGACGCATGGATGCGTGCATGGAGGTGAAGACCTGTCCTCTGGGGCCAGCCTCGCTGAGGAAGGCGGTTCTCCACCTTCCTTTCACTGTCACATGACCCCCCGCCTTGTTTTTGTTGTTTTGTTCTTTTTGGTGGCACTGGGGATTGAACCCTCAGCCTTCACGCTGAGCTCCATCCCTGGCCCTTTGTTATTTTTTTCTTTTGGGACAGGCTCTCGCTAAGTGGCCCAAGTTGGACTTGAACTTGCAATCCTCCTGCCTCAGCCTCCCGAGTACTGAGATTACAGGTGTGCGCCATCACGCCCAGACCATGATTCTGCTTCTGAGGAGCAGCGTCCTCTCATCTAGCAGCTGTGAGATTCGGGCACTAACTTCTGTACCTCAGTTTCCCCACCTGGGAAGCAAGGCTATGAGTCCCCTTCCAAGGGTGGCTGTGAGGACCACTTAGGACAAAGTGTGCAGCCCTGGGGTCCTCCGCGGCCCTCGGTGGTGGGTGTGGGGACAGCTCCTTGGGGCCCTCTGTCCTCGCGCGGGCTGCAGGCTGGGGGAGGCGGGCACAGAGCCCGACTGGCTCTGCTGACAGTGCAGCCTCCTCCCTGAGCTCAGGCATCTCAGGGAAATCCCTTTAATGCCTCCATTCTCTCCGGCATATATAGGGAAGGCTGGCTCCCAAGCTCCCCACTGCTCTGCCTGAGGCCCCTGCCCAACCCGTCGTGTCGCCTGCCTACATTCCCTGTGGCCAGAGTGGACATGGACGTGACCATCCAGCACCCCTGGTTCAAGCGCGCGCTGGGGCCCTTCTACCCCAGCCGGCTGTTCGACCAGTTCTTTGGCGAGGGCCTCTTGGAGTATGACCTGCTGCCCTTCCTGTCCTCCACCATCAGCCCCTATTACCGCCAGTCCCTCTTCCGCACCGTGCTGGACTCCGGCATCTCCGAGGTAAAGGCCTGGCTGGGCAGGGAGAGGACAGCTAGGGACGCCCGAGGGGCCACTGATGTCCCCGGTGCTCACGTCCGGCTCCATGGAGCTGGCCACCTTGTAGAGGCTGGGCGGGAGCCTCCTGCCCCGCTGGGAGGCTCGGAGGAGGAAGCTGGCCCGTGCCGACTGCTGTCTTTTCCTCCATCAGCTCATGACCCATATGTGGTTTGTGATGCACCAACCACATGCTGGAAACCCCAAGAACACCCCCGCCAAGGCAAGTCGATGGCCCAGGCGAGCTCCAGGGCTCGCTGCTCCCGCATTTTCCCTTCTGGGTGCAGGTGGGATTCGCTGCCTGAGACCAGAGAGGAGCGAGTTCCTGTCTGCACAGCCAGCAGCACTGTGGGCTCGGGGCTCTGCCCGGCTCCCGGGGGCCCCAGCCAAGGGCGAGGAGAGGCCGCGCGGGCACCTCCCTCCCTGCCCCAGGGAGGATCAGCCCCTGTTCTGTGGCAGCTGAGTGTCCCCGCTGCCCGAACGCAAAGGCTCCCCAGAGCAGGGACACTGCTGCAGGGAGGAAGGTGCTGGGGAGGTGCTGAGCTCCGGCCGGGGGGCTTGGTGGGCTGGCAGCTGGCTTCACACCACTGGCAGCGGCTGGGCTGCGGGGCTGCTGAGGGAGGAGGTGAGGCTGGGACAGCGACTCTCCTCTCCTGCTCACCCCCAGCCAGCCCACCAGCTGTCAGGGAGCCAGCAGCCCATGAGCGGCCGCCGCCATAACCAGACGGCGGCCAGCCCTTAATGAAGCACCCAGCCCACCACCCGCCAGCTAGCCAAACCCGACCCAAGCTGGCCCACACCCAGGCAGCAAGTCCACTCACCAACCAGCCGTCCAAGCTGTAACCAGCAACCCAGCCTGGTTAGCCAGCCAACCTGTAGCCAGCCAGCCAATGTGCAGCCAACCCGCCAACCTGCTACCACCCAGGCTGAGGCCAGGGACACGGTGCCGGTGCTAGCGCCAGCCTGGAACGCTGCTTCCTCAGCCTGTGGCTCCACCGCAGCAGGCCCCGTGACCAGGGTGTTCTGGTGGGTGGGACAGCACGGAGCAGGCTTGCCTGTCCAGCGGGCCCACAGCAGTGCCCTCCCTCAGCCAGCCAGTCTCTGGGCAGCTCCACACCAGGGTTTGGGTTTCAGGTCCGATCTGACCGAGAGAAGTTCGTCATCTTCCTGGATGTGAAACACTTCTCCCCCGAGGACCTGACCGTGAAGGTGCAGGAGGATTTTGTGGAGATCCACGGCAAGCACAACGAGCGACAGGTGAGCTGGGCGGGCCAGGGAGGAGGCGACAGCTGACCCAGCCAGTGCCCCCGGGCCTGCGGCCACTGCCATCCTGAGCCCCACAGGGCTGGGGCTCCTGGCTGCGCAGCCTTCCGGCCGGCCCTGGGGAAACAGCACAGCCCGGCCACCTCGGGTTCCAGGATGGGCCTCCGCTGAGGGGGACGGCAGTCCCCGCTGGCCCACGCTCTGACCGAGCCCCTCTCCGGCCATTCCCAGGACGACCACGGCTACATCTCCCGCGAGTTCCACCGCCGCTACCGCCTGCCCTCCAGCGTGGACCAGTCGGCCCTCTCCTGCTCCCTGTCCGCTGACGGCATGCTGACCTTTTCTGGTCCTAAGGTCCAGTCTGGCCTGGATGCTGGCCACAGCGAGCGGGCCATCCCCGTGTCTCGGGAGGAAAAGCCCAGCTCAGCGCCCTCATCCTAAACCTGCCTCGGCCCGGCTGCCCCTGCGGCCCCGACCCACTGAGCCCGGGGACCACAGAAGAGGCGTCTGCCTTCTTTTCTTTGTTTCCTTTTCATCTTCTCAGAGGGAACGAGGGTTTGAGAGAGTGCTCCGGAGGCCTCGGGCCGTGGCCTGCAGTGCCATGCCCTTAGAACAGCCCTTGCCAGCCGTCGGGGTGGGGCCTGGTCCTGGGCACCCCCTCCGCAGGTCCCGACTGTGCCGCCCACAGTGCCGAAAAGTCTGGGCACCGGGGCTCCCGGCCTGCTCCCTCGCTTCGCCTTCCTGCACCCCTCCTCTATGTAGTACCGCTCGGGGACCTCTGTCACCCAGAACGCAGCCCATGGCAGCCAATAAAGAGCAGGTGTCACAAGCAGTCGCTGTCTGGCATTGTGCTGTTCCTGTGGGGACTGTAGGAGGGGGCTCGCCTGGATCACGCCTGCCATTGGGGAGCTAGCACAGTCACGAGGGCCCTGCCAGCGCCATCGGGGAAAGAGCCCCGGGCCAGGAGGCGGAGGGTGCAGCCCTCCCAGGAGGAGGATGGCAAGAGGGTGGCCATGTGTGGCACCTGTGTCCCCTCCCGGGAGAACGCAGACAGGCATTTCAGGGGGACCACGGCCCAGCGTGCAGCAGGAGGCCCCTGCTGCATACCAGCCTTCCACACCACATACTACACGTGCACACACACATATGCACACGCACACATGTACACTGGAGGCCTCCATCGCTCCGGCACAGAGAGGCTCCTGGGAAATTCCCCTGGTGCTCTGCCCTTCCCCAGGCCCCCGCTGTCCTGAGGCCTGGTCCTCTCTGTGAGAGGCCACCACACCTCACGGCATGTGGCTGTGGCCCCGGCGCCTGGCATCCTGCATCCCTGGCAGCTCCTGCTTGGACCTTGCTCAGATCTGAACGGTCGGCCGCACATTAGATGCTGATGCCCCCCAACTGCGGTCCCTCAGGAAGTGACTGTTTGGACAGGGTCTTTCCGGAGGTGACAGGGGAAACAGGGCCTGGGCTCTTCATGGGAAGAGGTGGTGAGGACAGACGCCCAGAGCATGCCCCATGGGGATGAGGCGGGGAGGCCACTCTGCGGCCCCTCTGCCTGGACCTTGGGCTCTGTGGGGCCTTCAGGCAGAGGGAGGGCTGGGTCAGGCCCAAGAGCAAGGACTTCCCCTGGGGCCCTGCTTCCCGGGTGGCCACCAGCACCACAGCCCATCTGCCCGTCTCCTGGCCTCCGGGATGGGCGGTCTTGCCCCTCCTGCCCTTGCTTACTGGCCGCCCTACCCTCATGCGCTGCACTGAAGCCCAGGGCCTGGCTGCTTCGCTGCTCTGAGTCCCTGGGACTCTGGGGTGGGCAGATCCATCCTACAGGTCGCCCCCTGGGCCTGGGTGCCCTCGCCTGTCTGGACAGTCCTCCCTGCATGGCCCCTGGGTCCCTCTGCTGCCACCATGGCTACTGTGAGGGCAAGGTCACAGGATCCTCAGCAGGCAGAGCTGGCCATCACCCCAGCGGTCTTGGGGATCAGCCTCGCCCTCTCTTGATTCTGGGACATGGAAGCTCTGCCAGGGACTCCAGGGCCCCCGGGCAGCACCAGGCAAGGCCCCGTCACCCCAAGGGTGAGGGGCCAGGAGGTGCTGTGCTGGGTGGAGTTGCGACCCTGACCCCTCAGAGTCCTGGTGCCCCTGGGGTGCTGCCCTGGCCAGAGGCTGCGTCCACACAGGCCCTGATGCAAAGTTTGCACCTCGGGCCACGGCCGGCCTATTGCTTCCCTGGGGCCTGAGTGGCCGTCAGGAGGGTCCCACGGCCTGCTGTGCCCACCTGTGCCCAGCCCACTCATCTTCTGGGCTGCCCACCCCCCCAGCTCGTCTCCCTCTGTGCCGGTTGCTTGGCCTGGCATTGGGGTGCTGTGGCCGAGTACACCTGCTTTCTGACCTGCCCCTCGCTGCTGGGACGCCCCGACAGTCTGTGGAGTGGGAGCCTGCTGCGCATCTGGACACCTGGCCGTCCAGGGAAGGCTGAGAACGGCCCGTGGCATGGCGGAGCCAGACCTGGCGCGCCCGGTCCAGCCCAGGGTCCAGGGTCTCTCCAGGTGATCCCCGAGACCAGGCAAACGGGGGAGATGGCAGACAGCCGCACCTGCCTCTTGCGGCTGTGCGGGGCTCCGTGCTGTGATCTGGGTTCTGTTGTTAGGGGAGGAGACGGGGGCTTAGAAATCGAGTCACGTGGCTGGCGTCCCCCTTGCGTGTGGTGCTGCGGCCGAGTTCACCTCAGAGCCAGGACTCCCAGCCCCGGCATCACATGGAGTCTGGGAGCTGGGAGCTCTCAGGGAGGCAGTGCTGGCCTTGTTCTGTGACTCGCTGGTGACGGTGGTCCCGGCCACTAGCCCTCTGGGTATCCATCTGATCGCCACCTGCACCCCGTAAGGAGAGTTCCCACCCGCTGCCTTCCTTCCCACCGACCACCAGGGGGCAGCAGAGGCCTTGCTTGTGCGCCGAGACCTTGGCCTGCAGGAAACTGGAGCGTCAGGCTTAAAGGTCACCTTCACCAGAGCGAAGAAGGGAAGCAGCCGCAGAAACCTCTGAGGTGGCCTGGCTGTGGGAGCCGGGAGCCTAGGAGACCTGCCCTGAGCCCAGAGCTGTGTCTCAGGGAGGCGGAACCGGGACACGGTTGCTGTGTGCAGGGCCTGTGGCGTCTCCTTGCGACGCGCGTGCGTCGGGCTCCTTGCCTGTCTGGAGGTCGTTTGGAAAGGCAGTGCGGGCAGGCGGCGGGTCAGTGCTGTGCCAGCCGGGCTCGGGCTCGGCGGGCTCTGCAGGGTGACATCAGCCTGCTGGCTCCCGGCGGCTCTTCCTCTGAGCTCTTCCCGGGAGGACTCTGACCTCCTTCCTGCCCACAGCCACAGTGGCCTGGGTGACCCGGGGCAGGGACGTCCTGGCAGGTGGCCCGGGGACACAGGTGTAGGGTCCCGGGCTGCACGTCCGTGGCCGTCCGTGGCCGGGTGCTGCCTGTGGCTGCCAGCACAGGGGCTTTTGGCTGAGAGCTGGGCACTGATGATCCGCCCGGACCCTGCATTGCCAGTGAGGCCTTCTGCACATAAAGGGGCTTAGAATTGAGACCATCTTTTGGGGGACTCCCGGGGGATCAGATTTTCAGGAGACAGCGGCCTATCACTGGAAGGGACGGAATGCAAGATGTGTGCAGACACACCTGCCTGTGCAATGCAGCAGTGCACAACAAGCACACACAGACACTCGAACACATGCACACATGTGTGCACACTGTACGGTGGGCGCCGCCCAGCCCTGGGCTTTGTGACCAGCCTGTCATTGCTCTGGCTTCTGTCTGATTTGTGCTTGAACTGGAAATGTACGAGATCACACAGTCACATTCTGCTGCTGTTGCTCCACCTGCAGAGAAAATCTCTGCCTCATGCTGAAGGGCATCCCAAGGTCACCAGGAAGGCGGACTGGAGAAGCAGGAGGTGGCCCGCCCTCTCTGCCCGGGGCCAAGGAACCTCTGGTGGTTACCTCCCAGAACTGAGGAGTCGGTTTGTCTCTGTGGCCGGGCCTAGCAGGCTCTCTGCACAGGGCTGGCCTGGCGGGTGTCTCAGGCTGCGTGTGACAATGGCTGAGCCTGGAGGGGACAGGGACATCATCAGGGAGGCTCCATCAGATCTGGGGGAAGACAAGAGACCCCAAATTCTGTCCACATTGGAGGATCAGTGAGACCTACAGCACCAGGCAGTTTTCAGACAGTGCAGAGGGGTGCAGTTCTCAGGGAGGAGCTGGAGTGACTCACTCTGCTGTGGCGCTGGGGTTTGGGGTGCAGCATCATCTGGGTGTCCAGCCCCCGCTCCCCCAGCTCCTGCCTCTCTCACGCCCTGCCCTGGCCCTTGGCGGCCACCGAGCCAGCCCAGGTCCCTGGTGGTGAGTGTGTCCTAGGGCTGGTGTGATAGCAGAACAGCAGCAGAAACTCATTTGGGGGCCCGGAGTCCAAAGGCAAGGTGTCTGTAGGGCCTTGTCCCCCAGAGGGCCAGGGCTGACTCCCCTGCTTCTCTGTGTCCCTGTAGGCCTGTGTCCTCCCTCTTCCTGCAAGGACTCAGTCACAGGGTTTAGGGCTCCCAGAGTCCCGGATGATCTCACCTGGACCCTTCAGTATCAGCAGGGGCTTTTCCACAGAAGAGCGGATTTCCAGGTTCTGGAGTTTGGAATTTAGATCATCTTTTTGTGGGCACATGAGACCACACTCAAGGGTCGGTGTCATCCCAAGTTTCCCTGTCCTTGTCTTCACTCACTTCATGAACACTATGGTGTGTATTCCTCTCTGGAAGCTCCTGGGATTGCAGGACAGACACCAACTCATTTTAAAGATGAAGAAACAGAGGGCCAGAAACGCACAGGGCCTGGGCAGGAGGCCTGGGGTAGGAGCCCAGCTCAGGCCCAACCCAGCCAGGCTGGGGTCAAACACCAGGACCTGTGAAGGGCAGGGCAAACTTCTCCAGGTCATTTGTGAGAAAATTCTGTGATTTGTTGACTTTCCAGTAAAGTGGGTGGCTCAGGATGCACTCACGGGGGAGCCCCCCCAGCTGCCCTGGTCCCTTTAGGAGGAGGGCTGGCCTTGTCCACTGCAAGCCTGAGGGCAGCCGTATCCCAGGGCAGAGGCTGTGTTGATGGTGGACATTTCCATGGTGACCCACGGTGCCTGTCCACAGTGGCCCGGGGCTCAGTGTCTGTCAGTGCGTCATCTACTAACGACTCTGGGGCAGCAGCCGGCCTGGGGCTGGGCCTGGATGCTGTCTCCTCAGAGCCCGAATGGGGGCCTCCTGGGGACGGAGGCTCAGCCATCACGAGGACCTCAGAGCTGGCCAGCTGCAGAGGAGGTCCCTGGCATGTGGGGGGTGTCCATGAGTCCCCGGAGTTTGGGGAGATGGAAGGGTGCACCCCGTGCCTTCCCGCCTGCTGCACCGGGCAGCTTTGGGGGCGCTCTTGCTGCCAGGGTGCGGCCGGGACTCAGGAGGCCCAGCTCTGCTGCAGAAGTGGGGAGCCCCAGAGAGAGGCCCAGGCCTCCTGTTGGTGGAGGGTCAGGGCCACTGTCCTCCACCTCCCTGTGGCCTCCTCTTCCTTCTCAGCCAAGGCACCTCTGCCTCTGCCCTTGGCTGTGGCTGGCAGCACACAGAGTCACCAGAAGGCCCAGGCCTGGGGCCCACCTGAGACCGGGGTGCTGTGTGGTCCAGGAGGGCCTGTGAGGCCCCAGGTGGTGCAGGGCTGTGTCCCCTCCAGAGAGGGGGCTGTGGGAGGAGCGGTTTCTGTGGCCTTCCTGGCCTGGGGGTGGTGGCCACACCATGGCCCATGCACTTCCTGCCCTCCCTCTGCCCAGTGCCCGGCAGGTGACCCCAAGGGCTGAGCTGGGTCCCCTGGGCCCCAGGCCCGTGACCTCTGTCTCCTGGCAAGGTGGGCAGTAGGTGGCTGGATCAGTCTGTGCCCTTGGCTCTGGGAGGTGGTAAGCCCAGGGACAAGGAGGGGCCCTGGTCGTGTGGATGTGGGGAAACAGGAAAGCAGGGTTCTTGCTGTGGTGTAGGAGTTCGTGGTGGCCTTCAGTGGTCTGGGCAAAGTCTCAAGTTGGAGCTCTGGGTGTGCTGCCTCAGTTTCCACATCTGTGAAGGGGACCGATGCTGACCTCTAAGAGCCTTCCCCACCCAGGAGCGGGCCTCCGGTACTGCCACATGCCAGGAGGGACTTGGGCCAGCAGACGCCTCCTCTGGGTTCTCATCCAGCCCTGAGGCTCAGGCAGATCCTAGCCAGGCACTGGGAGGCCGGAGTGGGAGGAGCCCCGGAGCAGGAGGAGCAGTGCCAGGGCCCTGAATGGGGCTGTCAAGCCCTGCCCGGCCCAAGCACTTTCCACGGGCCCATCCCACTTTGAGGGCCCGGTCCACCGGCCCAGCCTCAGCTGGCCTGACCGAACCCCAGACACCTGCAGGGCCCCCCACTCGGGTCTTCCGCCCTCTACCTTCCTGCTGACCTGCATGGCGGCTCCCACAGTGAGCCAGGCAGCGGAAGTCACCAGCCCCACAGTGATGCAGCCAGGAGACCCGCTGACCACACCTCTCACCCAACAACTGTCACTGTGCAGTGTGGCCAGTGAAGCCCCTGCCTCCCGCCTCTGCCAGGCCACACCTCTTCTGAGAGTGGATCTGGGGGTCACACCCGACAGCGCTGGCCTCAGGCAAACCGCAAGGTCACTGTCCACAGGAGGGCCTCAGCAGAGCCTCCCCAGAGCCTGGAAAGAGCTGCTCAGCTGGGAAGGACACTTCAAAAGGCGGAGGAGACCTCCCACAGTTGAAAGCGACAAGTCTGAAGCAGAGGATTTACTGAATTTCGGCATTTGAAAATGCAGCAAAACGTTCTTTAGGAGATGTGCTCTGCATCTCACGCTCAGCGACCTTGGAGAGAGTCGTGACCCCTGGGGTGTGGCCCTCTGCTGGAGGGGCAGGTCACAGGGTGGAAGGCTGGATGGGGTGGTCCCGCGGAGGACAGCCACCTGTCAGGCTGGCCACGTGACCCCGCCTGGCGGGAGCACACTTCCCACAGGGGCGCCAAGGCACCAGGATGGTGGGGCCTGGATTTCAGGCCAGTGCTGCAAAAGGCATGGGTGGGGCCTGGGGGAGCCGGGGGTGGAGGTGGTGCAGATGTGGGGCCGTGGGCCCCAGGGCGTCTAGATGTTCAGCTGGGCACCTTCGAAAGTGGCCCTGGGTGGTGGGTGGGCTCCAGGTGGAGGCGGAGCTGGTGGCAGGTTGCAGTCCGGGCTTGGAGCTCTGCTCTAAGCTCAGACAGCCGGAGAGGCAGGTGGTCAGGGGCACTTGGCCATTTCACCCTCCAGTAGATGAAGGCTGAGGCAGGACAGGTCAGGGAAGTGGGGAGGGAGGGCCCGGAGCTGGGGTGCAAGGCATCGGGGGCCTCCGTTTACTCCCCTGGCTTCCACTTGACTCTCCCGAGCCCAGGCCCAGAGGTGCGCTGTGCTGGTAGGGACCCTCCGTCGCTGGCAGCCTGCTCCGGGGGGCACCCAGGTCACGTGGCTGCTAGCTCTGGCCTCGAGTGCACCCCTCCCCTGGCTGTGCAGGCGGCAGCGGCAGCAGAGCTGAGTTTGATGCAAGGAGCTGGGCGCGGGGGTGCGCAGGGCGGGAGGTGCCAGGCGCTGGAGTCCTGACACCGGGGCACAGTGAGGCCGTATGGCGGCCCAGCCCCTCGCTGCACTGATGGTGCCGGCCCAGGCCCATGCCTGGGGCCCAGGCCTCCGGTACCTAGCGCCCCAGGGTCCAGCTCCACCTGGGGTCTCTTTTTGTCACCCTCCCCCGTTTGGCTCTGGCCCCTCCTGGGTAAGGTCACGGCCTCTCCTGAGGACGGCCTCCCACCTCGCCTGAAGCTCTACAGGGCCCACGCCGTGACTCACAGTCCCGCTGAATGTCACCGTGACACCACCAGCACGAGCATGAGTAACGCGGTTCAGGGCTGGGTGACTCCACCCTCCTGCCCTGTCACAAGGCAAGTGGCTGAGACCTCTGGGCCTCCAACTCTCAGCCACAGGGTTGCTGGATGGCCGCGTGGCCCTCAGCAGGCCAGCAGTGACCGGGCAGTGAGAGGGGAGCTGGACGGGCAGCGTGAGCCCTGGGGCTTCTGGTGCCCTCACCCTCCTCGGGTGGACTGCGTGGCCTCCCTGGTCTTGTTCGGTGTCCACCGCCCTGTCCCTGTCCCTGCAGGACGTGCATAGTCCAAGAGCTAGAGTGGCAGCTCCAGCTCTAGTTCTAGCTCTGGGGTGTCCCCACCCAGCACAAACCAGGCAAGGAATGGGTGGGTGCCGTGGTGACGGTACACATGTGCACACAGGCCCACGTGTGCACACACATCCATGCAGCTGTGTGCTGCAAAGGAAGGGCAGGGGGAAGGGGAACCATCTGATGTGGCCACCTGAGCCCTGGGTGGCCAAACCCACAGTTGCTCAGTGGGGTTGTCACAAATGTGCATTTGGGTCAGCACAGGGGGGGACAAAAGAGACCCCAGGCCATGGGCATGCACAACAGGAGAGGGTACCCGGAAGGGGCCTTGAGTGTGTGCACTGGTATGCGGATTGTGTGTGTGCATCTGTGAGCATGTCTGAATGCACTCTTGAGTATGTGCACACGTATGTGTTTGCACCTCCACAAACACATGTGTGCCAGTGTGTAGACCAGGAAGGATGTGTGTGCAGACATCAGTCTGAGCACACACATTTGTGCATGAGTGTGCATGCATCTGGGCACCTCTGCCCCTAGGGGACACATCTATGCATTGTGTACGCGTGTGTGTGTGCACTCTGTGTCCCACGACCGTGACACAGACCTTGGCTCCTCCCCCCTGGAAGCCCCCCCAGGGCTCTGGGTGTGACTGGGGAGCCAACTGGTGGTGGTGGAGCCCCCCACTCCTGTCTGGTGCTGGGCGGGACTGGGTGGCTCTAGTATCTCATGGAACAATCGCCTCAGGCCTGCCGAGTGTCACTGACTTTTAGGGAGGGGACGGGGCAGACGGATGCTTTTGCAGAACTTGCTGCATGAGTCATGCAGCCAGTCCCTGGGGATCCCAGAGGTTGCAGTGGGGGTGCAGGTCAGAGGGGATGGAGGCTCTGAGCCCACTTCTCTCAGGACAGTACCTGGCAGGTCAGGAGATGGCTGGAGCCCATCCTCCCTGTGCTGTGGCCTCCCTGAGAAGCCCCTCCTCCTGCCCTGCACCCACCAGAGGAGCTGGGGGAAGGACGGCCCATCCTGCACCCTTGCCTGGGGAGCCGTGGGAAAGGCCAGTACCCTTGCTAGAGTGGGATGGGGGACCCTGTCACCAGGAGGGCCTGGCAAGACCATGAGGCCAGGCTGAGCGTCCTGCCTGGAAGCCCACACCATGCTCAGCCCTGGGGGCCCTCTCCAAGTCCCTCCTTCCCCTCACGGTCTCCCCTGTGGATGGGCACCGAGGAGGAAGGGAGCTGCCCAGGGCCCTGCACTTGAGAAGGCTTCACCTGGGCGCTGGTGCTACACAGGATCAAGGGGGCGGGGGGGCCAGGCAGGAAGTGCTCTGCTCTGTGCTCCCTGGGCAGCACCCACCAGCTGCCCTTCTGCTGGGCTCGCCTGCCCTCCTCTTCATGTTCTTCGCCATCCTCACCACCTTCGGACTGCCCAGAAGCACGCTACTCTTCTTTGGCCTGATCTAGGCAAAGAAGGGGAAAGGAGCAAAGACGGCCGCCTGGTCTGACCCGCTCGGCTGGGCTGGGGTTGGGGGCCAGGGGCCGGGGCCTGGGGTCAGGAGGAGGAGGTGGTGGAGGTAGCTTGGTGTTGCCCAGCAGGGCCGGTGCCGGGCTATGGAAGCCAGCAGAGCTGCGGCTGCCCCAGTGGTGCAGTGCGTGAGAGGCCTGGGGCTGAAGGCGTTGGTTCAGAGAGGCTCAGGCCCAGAGCACAGGGAGCTGCTGTGTGAGTGCACGTGTGCCTGTGTGCACGTGTGTGGGGCAATGCAATGCTGTGGCTGGGTGTGCGGTGTGTCCAGGTGTGTATCAGTGGCAGGCCCGTGTATCTCTGCTCTCCATCTGCCTCGTGTGTGTACCTGTGTGTGCTGTCTGTGTGCATTGTCTCTGGTGTGTGTGCTCCAGGGCTGGGGCCAGGTCAAGCCCCATGACGGAGATCAGAGGGAGAGAGGCAGGAGGCAGCAGAGGTCCAGGGAGGCACCTCGTCTCCAAGCCTGACCCTGGGTGGCACAGGGCAGGCAGGCAGCACTGGCTGCTGGGCTCAGCCTGGAGACCGGGGTCAGGGCTGCGCTGCAGCAACTCCCACAGCCCGGCAGGCCTGGGCAGGCGTGGTATGGACAGAGTGCCAGCCCCGCTGTCCTCCAGGCCCAGCCGCAGTCCCTGGGAGCGCTGAGTCACCCAGGCCCCAGGTGGAGGCCAGCCGTAAACTCTACGTGGTGTGTGCACGCAAAGTAGTGAGTGTGACTGTGTCCGCTAATGTGTGAGTGTGAATGTAGGCATGTGAGAGCGAGTCGAGTGTGTCCCTCAGAGTGGGTGTGGGCACAGGCGGGTCCTGAGCCGGGCCTGTGGCCTTGCAGGGCGATGGCCCCGTCTGTGAGCTTTCGGGTGGCCGATGCTCGGCCTTCACTAGCCAGTTGGGAGCCAGCTGGGAGGCTGTATTTGAGGGCCGACAAGGGCAGGTCCTGTCTCCTAGCATCTGGCCACTGGCTGTGACGCCTCACAATCATCCTCAGCTGTGTCAGCCTGGGGCACCTGGCTTTCCTCTGAGATACCCAAACGTGGGAGGTGTAGGCTTCTTGGTGGCGACAGCAGGGTGCTGGGGGCTGTGCTCTGGCAGCGGGGATGGAGCAGGAAAGGGGCCGCAGTGGCTCTAGGCTGCTGGGCGTCACAAATGGGCTCTCTTTGCAGCTGGCTGTGCTGGCCACAGCCCTTGCAGCCTGGACAATGCCATGAAAGTTAAAGGCCAGACCGTGCGAGCCTGGGCTGTGGTCTTCTAGCACGTGGCTCGTGGAGGCCAGCCTGATTCCGTCATGGCCTCTGCCTGGCCCTGGGTCATTCCCTGTGCTTCTAGCTCATCCTCCTTTAGAGAGGACCTTGGTGGGCGCAGGATGCCGAGGGGTGTGAGGAGCTTCTGGCTACTCCCAAGGCCTTCCCAGCAGCTGCCCTGGGCCAGTGGTGGCATCCAGGGGCCAGCACAGAGGATGGAGGGGCAGGGATTCGGCTCAGTAGTTCCACTGCCTGCCTCCCAAGTGCAAGGACCTGAGTTCCATCCTCGGTACCAAAAAAAAAAAAACATATCAAAGAGGATGGAGGGTATCCCTTGGTCCGCTTGGGTGTTGCTGGTGCTCCGTGCCTGCTGAATGGAGCTGGCAAAGGGGCGGCCCTCCCCTGTGGGTGCAGGCTGGGCTTGCAGGACAACTGTGCCAACCCCAGGCAGTGGAGGCCTTCAAGTGGGCCCCTGGGCAGCCCGCCAGGCCTGGCTGATTGCTCAAGTTGCCTGCCGGAGTTACACCTGCTCTAATTGTGATCAGGCGCAATTAGATGGAAGACATGCAAATACAGTCGGAGTTTTCTGGCAAATTAGCACACAGGCGGATGGAGGGGAGGCTGTGCGGGAAGGGGGCCAGGAGGTGGCCTGGCCAATTATCGAGGCCGTGGCATTAAGATGGAGTTGCACGGTGTGGCTTCTAAAGGGGGAATTATTTCAGCTATGTTTTCCAGTTTTCTGAGGCTGCCTGGAAAAGCCAAGAACAGCCGCATTGGAGGCTGAGCTGGACATGGAGTCCCAAGTCCTTGTGGCCAAGCTTGCTGGGGACAGAGCAGTGCAGGCTCCCAGGCTGTGGTCAGTGTGTTGAAGAAGCAATTGTCACATTGCATTTGTGTGTGATGTCTGTGAGCCCGAAACTGCACCTGGATGGTGCTCTGGGGGTTTGCATGCTTGAGAGGCCATGCAGGTGGGGATGAGCCAACAAAGATCCAACGGGAACACCAGGCTGGCCGCTCTGGGCCCTGGGCAGAGGCGTCCAACACCTGGCCTGAGTTCTGTGCCCTGCAGTGGGGGTCGAGGCCAAAGGCACACCTGAGTGCCAGGTGGGAATAACGGGCCCGTAGCTGTCACGAAGGCAGGGGACAGCTGTGTCCTTGCCCCAATTGCCCGTCCTCACCCTTCCTTGGGATGTACTGCATAGCTCACACACAGGGACAGTGTGGCCCTTCTTGGCGTTCTTAGGGTGCCTTTCTTGACACCCTCATCAGGTGAAGGCTTTTGTTCCGGCCTTCCCAGGGCCTGGCTCTCCTCCCTCTGCTCTCAGGCCTCCTGTTTGCAGCAGCAGAGCCTACAGAGAGGAGCTGGGCCTGCTCAGGGCCCCTGGGGGAGGGAGCCGGTCACCCTCTCTGAGTGCCTGAGGCCCAGGGATGCGTCCCTGGTGCCCGGAGGCCTGGTCGGATGAGGACCAGTCTCCACGTGACTGTGCTATTACCTGGGCTGGCTCCGATTTCGGAATGAAACTAGATTCTGTCAGGGTTGCACACTTTTTTCCGGAGATGGCCGCATGGGTCCTGTGGGTGTGCACACCTGTGGCCTCCACGAGTGGCTGCAGGGAGGCACGGCCATTGGATGGTCCTTCTGTGGCCTGGCCTGCACCTGTGCATACCTGTCACACACGGGCTGTGGGCACTGGCTGTGCTACCCACTGTAGTGAATTTGCATGTGTACACAGCACCATCTCCACTATTTACTGGGTCTCTGATCCGCAGTGCCTGAGCAGAGGCTGAGACAAAGACCACTCGACGTACAGCAGGACCCCGAGGTGGAACATCTGTCTGAAGAGCCGGGCAGTCTAGTTTAGACTCCCATCATGGCTGGAGAGCTGACTTGGGGAACGGGGGAACCCAGAGAGAGGGGGCCCTGAGTCCTGGAGGAGGAGGGGTGAGAGGTCACAACGTCAAGGCCACTGTAGCTACTGCTTCCAAGAACAGGCTCGCCTGTCTCCATGGACCATTCTTGCTTTACACGAAATGCTTCTTCCCCATCTCCTGGGAAATGTGCCCATTTTCTTCAAGCATCGGTTAATGGGAGAGAAGCGACAGAGAGCTGGCAGGAAAGACACGGAGGGAAGCCTCTCCCTGACAAGGCACCACGCACCTCCATGTTGGGTTAAGGATCTTGGCCAAGAACTTCAGTTTCCAGAACCTTTTTACCCACCTTCCTGCTGATCAGAAACTGTGGATAGAATGGAAACAATTGTTGAAGGTGTAGGAAAGTGACATACAGCATGAAAAAGAAGTGTGACCCTTGAAAAGAGGGCATTTCCATGAGCCTGATTTTTCTTCCTGAGGCTGCCCGGCGGCTGGACCACAAGCAGGAGGTCTTACTGGAGAGAGGTCAGAAGTCAGAGGCTGGAAGTCAGGGAAAGGGACAAGCTGCCCACAGCTGGTGCAGTGCAGTCTGGGGCAGGTGTCACTGGGACAGCTCTCACACAGCAAATGGGACTCTACTTTGAGAGCCAGGAGCCAGAGTGCTTTGGGCCTGGGTCACCCTTGGAGTCTGTACTCTGCTATGTCTTGATCAGCCAGCCAGCAACCTGATTCTTGGGGATCCGGTCATTGACACTGTTTTGTGTGAAGTCCTGTTAAAATATTCACACGCTTCGTGAGCCCTGAGTTGGCATTGGTGGGAGGCCATGTGTTCCAGGTCTCAGGTCTTGTGCAGTGCACACAGCTGCCAGCCAAGTAGTTAATGCAATGCCCTGGGCCCAGAGCTCAGCAACCCGGTGCTTCTATGGCCCTGGGTGCATCGGGCTGCTGCTCAGGGCCCCAGCAGTGAGTATATGGTCAGGGCCTGGGGACTTTACAGGAGGCCCAACAGGCTGCTTCCGGTTCTGGATCAGGAGGTGGCCACTGAAGTTCCCCTGCAGCTCGGCAGGGAGGGGACTGGTAGGGGAATTCTGTCTGTTCCTTCATCGGTAACACGTGGACTAGGGAGGAGTCAGAGGGCAAAGGATGCCTCCGAAAATGTGATCAGAGGACACGAACTCATGCCCAGGAAAATACACATGCACATGTGCACATAAATATCTGTGCACAGTACACACACGCACACACACTCACACACTCCAGGAGGCTCTGGGCTCGTGGAAGCTCATCCATGCACCCCAGAACCAGACTGTTCAAAGCCCTTATTCTTTTTCAAGCATTGGGTGCATCCGGTCAGGGCTTGTGGAATTGATCAAGTAAGTTTCCACCAGTATTTTTTTTTTTTTAAAGGAATAGACTAGAGTGGAGTGCAAGTAGCAAGCCTCAGGAGTAGACTAATTAGAAAGAAAAAGGGAAAAAGCAGCTGGGCAAGAGTATGCCACAGACATCAGGAAAAGAGGGCATGTTTCTCATTCCTGCCCTGCTTAGTGGGGTCCTTGCTCCGAGCCATGGAAGCCTCCTCCACGCCTGCTGCTTAGCTTGTGGGGCTCGGGAAGAGTCTGATGGACAGTCCAGTCCGCCCCTGAGTTTTAGGAGCAATAATGGCAAGCGCAGCAGGACATCCATTTGCACCAGTCAGCCACTTCAGATGCACGTGTGCGTGCTTGTGTGCTCACAGGGCTGTGACCCACCCTGGATCCTTCCCCTTTCACCCCACTTCTCCGCTCCCTCCCTGCTGCTCCCCTCCCCTCTTCTATCCAATGCAGCCACAGAGCTGGGGTGCCCCACCTCTTCGGCAATCATACTAATTAGCAGCCTTGCTCTGCTCCCCTGTGGGAGCTCGGCTTGCCAGGAACCTTGCAGCGTGGCAGAGCTCTGGTGGCCTCCACAGCCGGCTCTGCCAGGAGCTGGCACAGTGTGGGGGTGCGGGTGCCAACCTCCCCTGGCAAGCCCAAGGCGCTTCCCCACAGGTGCCAAGAGACAGAGAAGCCAGTTCGTTTTCTTGGACATTTTTGGGATGCAGAAAAGAAAGAAATAATCGCTCTGCATCCTTTTCCTGAACTCCGTGTACTTGTTCTTTTTCGTGTGTCTATTTCGGCACTAGAATCACAGTGCCTTAGTGATTCTACATCTGTGCAAGTTACCCCTCACTATTGTTCTTTCCAAGCATTTTTGTGGTTTGAAACAATCTTATTCTCTTACTATGAAATAGAGCTCAGGTAGAAGAACATATACCGCAGCTGCACGGTGTAAAGACTGCGGCCTCCTCCCAGATTAAGGACAGAGCACTGGCCAGAACCTTAGGTGCTGCCGTGTTTCCCCTGGTCACGCGTCTCGAGGTCGTTCAGCAAATCCTTCCCGAGCCCTTGCTGTGTGCCAGGGAGGCGGCAGCAGACAGGATAGGCAGAAAGCACTGCCCACGATCCCAGGAGGTGCCCCGCCCCCGGCATGTGGCTGTGGGTCACCGGTCTCCACGCCCGTGTGGCATCCATCCCGTGATGCTTTGCTTCACCACACCTGTGGCTGCTGAACTTCCGGGTGGTTTCCGGTTTGGGACCATTAAAGGAATTGCTCTTTCAAGCGTGCATCCTGTATCTGCGTCCCCCAGACCCTAGCATTGCATCTATGTCACGCAGCAAGCCGGGCTCAGCCGAATGGGTCATGGCACAGTTTCCCAGTGGCAGCTCTGGCTGACAGACCATGAAATGCCACCCAGCCTATTAATTTTCATTTTCCTGGTCATTAATGAGACTCGGCATCTGGGTCTAGCATTTCTCCTTCCTTTACTTAGGAAATCTTCTGCTCGTGGCTTTCATTTTTGGCCTTTTTTCTTTTTACTTTGAGGCCTTTATATGCAGACACTCTCCACCAGGGTGATTTTGCCTCCGGGCACATTTGGCAGAGGAGTTTTCCTGACTGGGCCCAGGCTGGGGTGCACTCTAGGCCTGCATCATCCCCAGTATGGCTGCCGTGGTGCCCGCCCTTCCCTGGGCATCCGAGCTGTGGTATTGGCCTTCTGGGCCTCTTCCTGTCTCCTTCTAATGCAGACCTGGCTGGGCTCTTCCTGCCAGCTGAGAGGAGGGCTCGTTGCTTTCTTCTGGGTTCACTGCCACCTGTTCACTGCACAGGTCTGAAGTGGCCGTGCTGTCCCCCTTCCCTGGGGCAGCCAGGACCCACCTGCACAATGCCACTCGGGACAGCCTGGCTCCCCTCATGCCCACTGTGGCCTCACCCAGGAGGACAGTGGCCTCTTTGGTCTCCTGGGCATGCGGGCTCATCTGTGGACCCCTACGGACCCGGGACTGGGCTGTAGCACAGTGGCCCTGTGACACCGGGAGCCCCGCAGACATCGAATTCCTACAAAGCACAACTCGGAGGCTCTGATGTTACACAGGGACCTTGGGGAGAGGCACAGGCCTGACTCAGTCCACCCGGGGTCCTCGCACTGACTCTCTCCTGTACATCCAAGCACGCGTGGGATGAGACATCGGAGGAGGCCGCCCAGGGGCCTCCAACCAGAACTTTCGGGGAATTGGAAAGATTTCTCTGACGTCATTTTGCTCAAAATAGAATTCACCTGCTAGGGATGAGGGAGAGGAGAACATGGATTCCAAATCCAAAGCAGTCATGATGCTCGAAGGACAGGAAGGCAGAGATAGCAGGGGGTGGGCAGGTGGGAGGAGGATGGGAGGCAGGCGAGTCAGAGCTTCGGGAAGGCAGGCGCTGTGTTCTGTAGAAGGGATGGGGGGTCGGCGAGGGAAGGGGGAGCCCCTGTGCCCCTCCTCTGTGACTCCCATCTCCTGGCTGCATTGTATAATCACAGCAGTGAGTGGAGCTGGCTCCGGTGGAGAGTGCGTGAGGTGTTAGCCATGCCTTAAGTGTTTGCTTTTACACCTTTGAGTCATTAGCTGTCAATCCCCTCCCCGCAGCAATCAGCGCTATGCTAATGTGAGAAAGCCAAGGCTTGTTGGGCAGGAACTAGAGCAGAGCTAGATGGGTCCCTCTTTCGTTTCCGGAGCGAGCCTCCCGCCTCCCGCGCTGCACGCTTTCCTGGAGTCCCAGGCCCTCTGTTGTCCCGGACCTGGACCGGAGCTCCCTGCTCTGTAGCTGTCCCCCAGAGACCGAGTCAACAGGAAGCCATGGTCTGGGTGCTGGTGTGCCCTGCTGGGGCTCCCACCAGGAGTGCCAAGTCCTGCTGCCTCCAGCTAGCCCACCCTTGACCCTGGAGCCCCTGCCAGGAGCAGCTAGGGGGCAGGTGCCTGGGGGGTGCTCAGGCAGGGCTGGGGGACTCTGAGGAGTCATCACAGAGGCTCTGGGTCATGCTTTCCAGAGGGCCAGGGCCTGGGACCGCACATCTCACACACCATACATGGACACACACATGTGCACACGGGTGCACACATGCATGCAGGCACTGCCTTCTGTGTGGCGGGGTCTGGGAGGGGGTCAGTTCCTGTGTGGCCTGGGTGTGTCAGGACACACCCGGCCTGGTCGGTTCAACAGACCCTCACTTCCCTCGGTGCTTTGGGCAGAAGCCCAGGTTGGAGCCCCCAGATCCGGGTCTGAGTGCAAAGTGGCTCCTCGCTGTGTCCTCAGGGGGCTCGAGGAGCGCATCAGATGCTCTGGAGTCCGCCCCTCAGCTCCTCACCCAGCCCTGTCACCCCCCCACACCCCGCCCCACTGTCTCCACATCCATTCATGTGGGGGTCAGGGCTTCCCCAGGGGAACCTTTGGGGATGCACATTCACTGCCCTTCAGTACAGGGCTGGGGCCTGGCTCACCCTCCTGCTGCTGCTTCCCACAGGGTCTGCCCCTTGCAGTGCCACTCTTTGGGGCTCCAGGGCTTTGCCCAGCTCCTCAAAGCTACTGTATGGACCTGTCTCCTGCACCAGCGAATACTGGAGGCCCTGGGTCCCCGAGTCCTGCTGCTCGGGATGCCCATGCTCTGGCTCCCACAGACCCCCTCCTGCTGCCTTCCGGTTTCACTGGAAGGTGGTGTCATCCCTCCCACAGTGTCCTTCCCTTCCTGTCTGACAACTGTTGAAGGGCTTCCTTCCCCTCTCCCAGGGACCCAGGGGGAGGGGCAAAGTTAATCCTCAGAACTGACTGATTCTATCCCTGGGGCACCGCAGGATCCAGGGACAGGTGTCATTTGGGGAAAAAAGAGGTGGCCTGGACTGACCATCTCCCAAAAGAATACAGCTGGGTGCAGGGGTGCACATCTGTCATCCTAGCTACTGTGGAGGCTGAGGCAGGAGGATAGTAAGTTCAAGGCCAGCCTGGGCCACATGGTCAGACTCTCTCAAAATAAGGAAAGGGCTTGGGTGTAGCTCAGTGGTGGAATGTCCCTGGTTGTGAACCCAGTACTGCAAAAACAAAACCGAAAGGCCTCTATAGTGGCAGCATTGCACAGGCCCCCTGGGTAGGGTCTCGCAGGGACACACAGGTCTCTGTGGAGCCTGAGGCTGAAGGGCTCTGGAGACGTCTCAGGTGTCCCTGGGGCTCAGCCTGGCCACCACCCTCTGTCCCTGACTACCCCCAGCGCCAGGTGGCTGTGACTCAGGAGTGGATGCTTTCTCAGTCCCCTCAAGGGTAGTGGCTGTGGATTCAGGGACAGGGGAGGGTGTGATCCCAGCTGCCGGAGAGAGACGCTCCTCGGGGCTGGATGTCAGAGATCACCCGAAATATCGCGCTTGGCCTCTGCCACTTGTCCTGGGGTGAGTCAAGGATTCTGGGGGCCAGGCCTCTGGGAGGACGGCTCTGGAATTGTCTCTGTTGGATGCACGCAAGGACAAGCCTTGGTTTAAACTCCAAGAGGGAAGGATGGAAGGACGGGGAGGGCCGTGCCCGGGACACAGGAGTGGCTCGGCGACTCTGTGCTGGGCAACTTCTGGGGCTTGAGGCGACTCTGCGGGACGTCCCAACACTTTGGTCACACTGCCACATCCCCGGCTGTCACTCAAAGGGAGAGAAGGAGGCTCCTCGGCCCTGAAGGTGCCCACAAACTTGGAAAGCAGAAGTCAGAGAGGTGCGTCCTGGAGCTGGCGCCCTCGGAGGGTCTGCCGGGAGGTGGGCTGTACCTGGGGGATGGGAGACAGGAGGGCAGAGCCGCCTGTCTCTCTGTAGCTCCCGGAGGGGCCCCGGCTGAAGCTGGGGCAGGGACACAGGAAGTCCAGGGGCCTGGGAAGGACAGAAACTTAAGCTGGTTTGCTTACGGAGGATTTTGCTCCTATTGATCCATGGCACAAGCAGCTTGGCATAGGACAGGAACCCGGGTGGGGGCTCTGGGGCTGGCCTTGTCAGGGAGGCCATGGGTCACCCGTGCGTCTACCTGCAGCACCCTCCTTGTTTCTGGGACAGAAAGCACCAGGGCAGGGGTGAGTTTAACCACGGATCCCAAGGGTACGATCACAGTGTCACAGAGCTTTGCCTCCAAGCACGAAATAATCAAGAAGGAAGCCGGGCATGGTGGCACAGGCCTGTAATCCCAGTGCTCGGGAAGCCGAGGCAGGAGGATCACCTGTAGGGAATGGGAAGGGGACGTTCAGGACCTCTGCCCTCGGGCCTGGCCTGTGAGCCACCACCGCACAAGGCAAATTCAAGAACAGACAGAAACGAGACTTAGAGTGGAGAAGCTAGGTCTTGGGTCCCAGTCAGTGCTGCTGATGGCAGCAAAGCCAAAGGCCCCCAACCGCATCCAGTGTTTATTGAATACACCGGTAGGAAGGCATCTAGTGAAACACTGCCGAACACCTGGCATGATGGCGCCAGGCAGGGCTGTCAGGGAGTCAGCACTGCTTGTGTTGCTTGGATAGAACAAACTGGTACTGGGATAGGGTGCAATTAGCAAGCAACCCATCAGGTCCATGAGAAGCCATAATTCAGGGGAGAGGATTTTAATTGGGGTTACACTGACCTCAGCTGCATGGAACTCACCAGACCCCTGCCGCTTCACAGACCCAGGCCTGGGTTTCCCTGGCAGCCATTGAGAGAGGAGCTATACTCTGCGCCAGCTGACACGCCCATCTGAGTCACATACAGCTTCCGTCTGACTCCTGATATAAACAGTGCAGCCAAATTAGGGAAGTCAAGAAGCAAGTGCCACTCGTAGCCCACCAGTGCTGGACAGCAATGTCTGCTACCCTCACCAGGAGTTCAAGGCCAGCCTTGAATTGCACATTGAGACCCTGTCTCAAAACAAAAACTAATAAAACCAAACCAACCAACCGATCAATCAACCAACCAAACAAAAAACACACCAATAGACAAGGTGAGCCTCGTGGCTTGGCCCAGAGAGGGCAGGAAACTTGCTCAAGGTCAGGCCCTGAGATACCCGATTCTCATGGCAAGTCTCACAGCCAGGTCTGCCCAGGAATGCTGCAGACAGCAATGACCGAGGAGAGAGGGCACACTCAACTGTGGGGACCTCTGCATGGCTGTGAGCCAGTGTGTGGACCCAGAGACCCTGCCTGCAGGACAGGGTGGGGTGGCCTCCCTCCCAGACGACTGCTGTCGGGGGCCTGAGCCTGGCTCTCCTGCCTTCCTCACTCTTCTAGGGAAGCAGGGAGCTGGATTTATTAGCTTCTATTAAAAACACTCCACGGGTCAAGCAAACTGTGTGTGGATCAGGATCCCTGGCCAGCAGTTGGAGACGATGCCAAAGCCTCCCTGGCCCTCTGCTTCACCAAAACCATCAGCCACTAGCTCACATCTTGCCACGATGCCTTCATTCAGGTCTTTGAGTCCTTCACAACGATGGGGACCATTGTTTTTCTACATCAGATTTTTTGGGCTCCAAACAGTAGAGGCCCTTGTTGGCTAAACAGATGGGGAAGCCAAGCATGACTGGGTATGACTAGAAACCCAGCACTCTGGGAGGCCGAGCCAGGAGGATTCTCATTCTGGGCAGCTTAGGGGCTTAGTGAGACCCTGTTTCAAAATAAAAAATAAAAAGGGGGGGGGCTGTAGTTCAGTGTGAAGCGTCTGGGTTCTATTTCCAGTATTGAAAAAAAAGATAACAGAGGCGTCCAGAGCAGGGGCAGTGGCTTGTCTCATGTCTCACCAGCAGAGTCCCTGCAAATCAGGCACTCAAGGGACCCCGGCAGCAAACGTCTGCCTCCCACGTGGCTTGCAGCTTCCACCCGCACACACCTTCTCCACGCATGCGCCATCGCCGTGTGACCTCGCCCTCTCTACTCCTTCCTGACTGGTCCATGATTTCTCACCTGTCTGCCTTAAACCTCACGGGTGACCTCCTGGGGGAGGGGCCTCTCTGGTCCCTGTCCCAGCACTGTTCCCAGTGGAACTCATGGCTTTCTCTTTTAAATGTTGTCTTGGTCACTTTCCTGCCACTGGGACAAAATACCTGGCACCTACAACTCATAGGAGAGGTCTGTTTGGCTCACGGGGGTCACTGGCTCAGTCTGTGCTCGGCAGGAAGGGTACAGACAGAAAGTGGCTCACATCATGGCAGTGGGAGGCAGAGAGAGGCGCAGCCCTTCCACGCCACGTCCCTGGCCACCTGCCCTTTCTGACCAAGTCCCTCCAAGGCAGGGCTTTTGGAGAAGTTTTAGAACTAGATTGTGACAAATAATTTCTGGGTTTCTGTTCTCACTGCTTGGTGTCTTGCAAGCCCCTTTCTTTGAGCAAAGGCCCTGCGCTTGGCAGGCCACTGTGGGGTCCCCTGCAAGCTTGTGACTTGCTGCTTAGGTCCATGTCCAGCTGGCCCAGTCAGCTGGGGAAAGGCTGGACCCAGAGGCACAAAGCAAGCACGGTAGCCAGAGGTCTGCTGCTTGGCAGGTTTGAGGCTGGGCAGCATTCTTTAGAAAGTGCTGCACTTGTAGGTGAGGTGTGGTAAAAAAACACAATAAGCGCTTAAATTAAAAAAATTTATTGCCATTAATACCCTCAAAATACCCCTCTTGCTTCAAACACACTTAGGTCAGCCTTCTTGGCACTTCCTGCAGCAGCTCTGAAAGTCTTAGCTCCTGGGTGTCTTTAGCTGCACTGTCCTGGCTGCCTCAGTGTCCTGAATGGATCCAAAACCTTTCCCTGTCCTGGTCATTCTGACTCTGGGGAAGAGCCAGCAGCTGCACGGTGCCAGATCCAGAGATTAAGGTGGATGAGGACACCGCGTCAGGTTTTTAGCCCGCCTTTCCTTCCGATGGCGCTCGGGGCACCGTTCACCATATTTTTTATCACACCTTGTGAAGTCCCTCCCGAAAGAGGACTCCAGAGCTGCTTCAGAAAGTGGCAAGAAGGATGCGATAAGTGTGTTGGAGGTGAGGGGAGGATTTCGAGGGGGATTCGTGGCAGTGTGTCATGTACTGTACATTTTGATCACCCCTTATATCTAACTTTTTTTTTTTGAGACAGGGTCTCGCTGTATAGTTCAGCCTGGGCTTGAACTCAAGATGATCTTCCTGCCTCAGCCTCCCAAGTGCTGAGACTATGGGGGTGCACCACCACGCCCCATAACAGTTATCTATCTTATCAAACTTTCCAGGAATTTGCCTTTACCAGGACCTGGTAACTCAGAAAAAATTTCTTTAATCCTGAGACAATAAAGCACTTATTTGAGTGTTTGGTTGACAATAATAGACCCAGGTTACTCTGCTTAGAAGTGTGACTTAACCATAGGGTCACCGGTCAGAAACCTCGATTCGTCCCGCTTTAACAGTCCTGTGTCTGCAGAGGCAGCATCTCGCTTTCTGCAGTTTTGAAAGAGGGGAGTAATAATGTTCACAAAAAATAACAAAACTACAGATAGTTAGAACTGGGAAGTGCGTGGCTCCAACTCCTCATTTGTTCTGCAGCACAGCGGAGCTCGACTCAGCAGCTATCCTTAGCTGACCGCTCCTGGTCAGGCCCCTCTTCCCCAGACCCAGGCCTCTGGCTCCGCTGTCAGTCTCCTGGGGTCGGGCACTGGCAGGGGCTTCACAGACCTGCCACAGTCAGCCTAAGTCCCGCTTGGCCCTGCTCAAGACACACTTTGAAGGCAGGTCAGGAAGTGAGTAGTTTGAGAACTCGGAAGACAGGCTTTGGGATTTCTGCAGCTGACGGTGCAGCAGCAGTGATGCGGACAGAGCTAGAGAAGCGGGCAGTGCACAGAACAGCTGGACTTGGACCGGAGGCCTCTGGCCCTGGGGACCTCGATGCTCAGAGACCAGTGGGTTACAGCATTCAGTTTCCTCCAAAGAATTTTTGTACTTCCAGGAAGAGCGGATGATCCAGGAAGGAGACTGGCCTTGGGAGGCTGAGGCAGGCAGATTGCAGAGAGAGCAAGCTGTTCCAGGGAGGAAATTCAACCCTGGCATAAAGTCCCTGAGTCTTTACTTGAGACTAGTCTGTGCATGAGTAGAGAGATTTCAGGAAGTGTAAACTGAATAATTCCCAGAACTCTTACCAGGTTGGAGACACTTGGATTCTGAGTACCCCATTAGACAGACCACACCCGGGATCAGAGCTTAGGCTTGGGGATAAACCAGTCTAATAAAAGCTGCTCTGGGTCCAGCCTAAGAATGCCTGAGGGCTCAACTTCGCCTGAGAGTAACTTGCTGTCTGCTGGAATAAGTGTCAGTATTTTTAAAATAAGACAGAAAAGAACATCCATCTGCTCACCAATGTCCCATTATAAATGCCTGGCACCTGATAAAGAGTTACAGGATAGGTGGAGAAGGTGAACAGGACAGACACCCACACCCAGAAGACTCAAAGTCAGGGAAAACAAATCCAGAAATGACAGAAAGGATGGGTTAGCAGATGATGAGTTTTAAATGGCTATAAAAAGCTTGCAAGGGCCGGAGATTTAGCGCAGTGGTTCTGCTGCTTGCCTTGCAAGTGTAAGGACCCGAGTTTGATCTCCATTACCAAAAAAAAAAAAAAAAAAAAAAAAGGCTTGCAAACTTGCCCAAGAATGAAAAAGAAAGCATGGACATAAATAGAAAAGAGGTATTAAAAACAAAACCAATGTAGTATCTAGAAATGGAAGATAGTTTTGTAAATGAAAAATTACGGATGGACTAAACACCTCAGAAGAAGATATTAGTAAATTTGAAGACAAGGTAAGAAAACCCATCAAGATGGGGATAGATAGTGAAGAGAAGACTGAAAAACAAAATGAATAGAGCCTCAGGGTTGCTGTACAACTTGCATACCACTGGGATTCAATAAAGAAAGAGGGAAGAGAGCCAGCAGTGGACAAACTATTTGGAAAAACAATGGCTCTAAAGTTTTCAAATTTGGAAAGCACAAACCTGTGGATCAGAGAAGTGGAACAATTCACATACAGGACACACACTGATCTCAGCCCCGGACGGACCATACTCACGATGCTGGAAACCTGGGATGCAGAGAAGGGCAGCCAGGGAGGGGGAATGTCACCCGAGGGGAGCAGCAATAGGCTCACCATGGACCCTCTCCGGAAGGTGCTGGCTGGGAGGAGGTGGCCCGGTATCCTTAAACCCTCAAGAGAACTGGCACAGCAACCAGAACTTTGACACTTAGCCAGGGCCACCGTGTAAAAATGAAGGTAAATCAAAGGCTTCTCAGAAAAAGCAGAGTGACCTTTCTGCCCTTGGGTCTACGATTCAGTGAGTACAAAAAGAACCAGGCGGAAGGATGGTGATTCCAGAAACTACTATACAATGTAGACAGTAGAAATGGTAACTGTTAAAGAGTTTCTTTTTCTTTAAAAATGCCCTAAGTAAGTAGCAGTGGTTTAAAGCATAAATAATAACAATACACTTTAGGTTTATAGCACATGTAGAAGTAAAATGCATATAAGGATAGCAAGTAGGGACTCTACTGAGAGGTTCTGCCTTGTACTGGAAGTGGTGTGGCAGCTCATGGTGGTAGAATGTCATGCAGGAAAAATGCAAATTGTAAACCTGAAAGCAACTGCTAAGAAGACAAAAAACTAGTATAGTTAATCAGCCAATAGTGCAGATAAAGGAAATCCTTAAAAATTCCATATGAAAAAAGCCAGGAGCCGGGCATGGTGGCACACACCTGTAATCCTAGCACTCGGGAGGCTGAGGCAGGAGGATCACCATGAGTTCCAAGACAGCTTGGGCTACGTAGTGAGTTCAAGGCCACCCTAAACTACATAGTAAGACCCTGTCTCTGAAAACACTCCGGAAAAACAAAACAAAAAGACCAAACCAACAACAACCCAAAACCAACCAACCAACCAAAAAAAAAAAAAAAAAAAAGCCAGAAAAATGGAAGAACAAAGAACAGATGAGTCAAACTGAAAACAAATAGCAATTTGGTAAACCTTAACTCAACTACATCAATAATTACACCAAAATGTAAAGGCTTAAGCACTCTAATTAAAAGCAGAGATTTTCAGACTGCATTCAAAAAGCAAGACTCAATGATATGCTAATACAGGCAATGATCTTTAAATGCAGAGAGGCATTAAGAGTGGAGGATAGAATGTAGGGCACCACGAAGACACGGAATGTCAGGCCACACAGACAGCGGGGAAGGGGCAGAATCACCAGACAGAGAGGGGCACTTCGTGATGGTGGGAAACTAGTCATTTGTCAAGGAGAGATAGCCCTACGTTTGGCCCCCTCCTACACCTCCACAATACCTGAAGAAATAGTAACACCGAAAACCCTGACATCTTCACTTATGGCTGGGTTCCAGAGGTTCTCGCTCAATCGTTGATGGAAACTGACAGATGATCAAAACAAGAAGACCTGGACACTGTCGTCGGCCCACTGATCTCCTGGACGTCCACAGGAGACTCCACCAGCAAGAGCAAATGCTGCCTTCTTTGCAGAGGTCTGGAGCATTTACCAAAGCAGGCCATGTTCTCGGGGAGGAGGACCCAGACCAGCAGTGCGGTCAGTGTGTCCAGGCTGTGTCTGCAGAACCTCCGGACTCCTTTGCTGCGGCAGGAACAGGGGTGATCGATGTCTAGAGCAAGGAGCCGGGGCTCCAAAATCATCCCAAGCATGCCTTCAGGAGAAGTCTTCAGAGAAGCCAAATGCCAGGGGACCAGAAGTGAGTATTTTGTGGAATTTGCAAGTGGACTTAAAAGACGAGAGTAGTTTGATGGCCCTCATACACTCATTTCTCTGTCCCACATGACCAGGGGTCTGGTACACCTGCTCACCAAGCCAGTTTTCCTTTTCGAAATTTTTTGGATATATTTTTCTTCTCTTGCTACCTCTATTATTTTCTTGGTCAGTTCCTCACTGCTATCAACTTACCAATTTCCTTCTTTCTTTCTTTCTTTCTTTCTTTCTGTCTTTCTTTCTTTCTTTCTTTCTTTCTTTCTTTCTTTCTTTCTTTCTTTCATCTTTCTCCTTCCTTCTTTCCTACTTCCATTCTTTTTTCTTCTCTCACTATGTAGTTCTGGCCTTGAACTCACTGTGTAGCCCAGGCTGACCTCAAACTAGCAGTGATCTTCCTGCCTCAGCCTCCTGAGTGCTGGGGTTGCAAGCATGGTACCACACCCAGGCTTTCTTCTTTTTTATTAACACATATTAATTGTTGCACATTAATGAGGTTTAGTGTAGTATTTCTACACATGCCTATCGTGTGTACTGATTAAATCCAGCCTACCTTTCCACCCTCTCTCTGTGTAGCAGTCATTTCACTCACCCAGACTTTTACAAATGTTGTGACATCATTTTTCACTTCTAGCAACTTTTTCCGCAACACTGGTTTTTGTCAGGTGTTCTGGCAGCTTAGCGGGTAGACTCACTCGCCCCAGTGGGGTTTTCTGATTCGTTTTGCTTTCCCTTTGCCTTTCTGGCTCCTCTGTGTGGAGAGGCTTTAGGCGCCTCCAGCGGGTTGGTGGCTAACTTTCGGGAGCTGAGTGTGTGGCTCCCCCTGGCCCCCACTTACAGGGAGAGATGCCACCAGCTCTGGGGCCCCCGGGGCTCCAAGGCCTCGGAAGCAGAGCCATCCATGCTCATTGCCAAGTGCGGGGCTGCAGCTCCCGTCAAGAGCTCTTCTGTCCCTGGACCCCCAGGAAATGTGGCTGGTTTTGAGCTTGGCTGCGTGGCTTCAAATAGTGAAAATCTGCAGCTGGGAGGAGTCAGCGCGAGAGCCCTCAGCCATTCCACAGTGCTGCCCTTCTCTGCCCGAGGCTCCAGGTCAGGCCCTCACACTGGCCTCTGCTGCCCATCCCGACCTGCTGCTAGCTAAGTCTGCATGGGTCCATGTCCAGCCTGGCCTGTGGCTGTCCCTCCTGACCTCAAGAAGAGGCCAGAGTGATGCATATTTGTAGTTAATTTCTGAATTAAAATTTATTCAAATCTGTGGGCTGGGGATTTAGCTCAGTGGTTCCAGAGCCTGTCTTGCAAGCAGAACGACCCGAGTTCGATCCCCGGTACCAAAAAAAAAAAAAAAAGAAGAGGTCAGAGTATGTGGCAGCTCTGGGGTTGTGAACCTGGCTCTGCCCTGTTCCATCCCCAGAGCTCTCCAAGCTGAGCTTCGCCTGCTGTGGCTCCCCAGCCCTCTTGACCGCAGTGTCTGGGTAGAGGTGGCCCATCTTGTGGGGGCTCTGCACGCTCCTGGGTGTCCTGCAGCAGGACCCCCAGCCTTGGCTGGAATTGCCCAACACTGTCTTGCTGTCCTGTGCCCATGGCTAGGGCCGAGGAGGAGGGGCTTCTGTCTCCCGGACTTGGCACTGAGGGGAGCTCAGGAAGTTATGCCAACCAGGCAGAAGAGGGGCTCCTCAGCCCTGCCCTAAGGGCAACTGGCCTCGGTAGGGCTGGGTATTGCCTGGACTCAGTCTCCACTGAATCCCCATGCCCTGTCACCGAGCCGGGGAGCAGTGTGTGTCAACAGAACACGTGGAGGGGGAAGCTGGACTCTCGGCAGTCACCGTCAGAAGAACTGAAGGCCAATATTCACCCAGAGACGTCACACACAGAGCTGTCTCCAGTGACGTCCCGATCAATGCAAACTCCTCCTGCTAATATTTCTCCCAGGAAAAAGATTCCCTCCCTGGGACTCTGTTCTCAGATCTATTTGTCTGTTTACATGTTCCCAGAAGCCCATGATTTTCACTTCCAGAAATAAAGGATGTTACACTACATGCTGATGTCAGTTGTGCTTGAGAGACCTCACAGCAGGCGCTTCCCTTGTTCCCATGAAATTGAATCTCACGGATGCACGGCAGACAGCTGACCAAGCCTTGAGGTGAGGGACTCGCTGCCCCTTTGTGGACTGGGGTGTAGCTACCCTGAGGGTCCGGCCGGTCTGCCTGGCCCTGGCCTGGGCCTGCCTCTCTCTCTGGGGTCCAGCCCTGGGGACCGTTCTGGGCTTGCCTTCATCCACACGGAGGGGGTCCCTCAGGCCTGTGTGGCCATGGTTGGAGAGGGACAGGCCAGGGCATCGAGCAGGAGGTAGACAAGGAGGAGAAAGAGGAGGAAAAGAGCGGGTGTGGGTGGGTGTGTAGGGAGCAGGGTAGGCAGCTGGTTTGGGTCGGCCTGTGGGAGGCCCCAGCTGGGGGATGAACAGGTGCGTGGGGGCCGGGCTGGTGACCCCATGAGTCACATCGCACTTGGACAGGTGTGGCACTGGCCTGAGTGACAGGCGGCTGAACTCCAGGAATAGCAGCCTGAGGGCCCCATGTGCCCTGTGGGGCCTGTCTGGGTCCACTTCCTGTCCAAGAGCTGAGGGGACAGTGACAGCCATCCCAGAAACAAGAGGACTCCAGCCCTGGTCACCCACGGTCCTGGTCCAGCAGGCTGCTGCAGCAAAATGCCAAGAACTGGAAACTTATCCACTCCAGACTTATCCCGTGTGTTCTGGGGGCTGGGGGCCCAGGATGGAGGGGGCATGGTTTTCCTGTGTTCTCGCATAATGGTGGCAGGCAGTGCTCTGGGGTCCCTTTGATCAGGGTACTTACACATTTCTGAGGGCTCCACCCTGGTAAGCACGTCCCGGGACTCCCTTGGGCCCCACTCCCAATGCCACCTCCTTGGAGGTTGGATGTCAGCATGGACGAGGGACTTCAGGCCAGATGACCATGGCAGGGCCACCTCTGGCCAGCCACCATCCTCTGTCTTCTCTGCCCGAGGCCAGCAGCCCCATGGGGCCAGGCTGGAGGAAGCAGTGTGGCCTAGGGGGGGTGGCTCCTGGGGACTGGTCAGGGAAAGAGAGCAGGGCCACCTGCCCCGGTTCCACAGGAAGCTCCACAGCCCCAGGTGCTGCCGGGGAGATTTCTGAGGGCCTGGTGCGGGGCAGGGAGATGACGCGGCCCAGGCCGGGCTGGTGGGTCAGCCCGAAACCCCAGCTGCACAGTTCATCCAAATCCTCCCAGGAAGTGGCCTCCATGTCCTCTTGCTGGGCGGAACAGGGCAATTTTCCTCTTATTCTCTAAAGTAACGTGCGCTGTGCAGCGGTTTCCTGGAAACTGCATTAAGGCTCCCTCTCGGGCACAGGGCTGTAATTACCCCATTGGTGGCCACTTGGGCTGCCTGGGCTCAGTTGGGCGCACGCCCACAGCTTCCCAGCTCCGCCTCTGCAGCCTCTGGGGTACAGGCCAGTCCCTGCTGCGGGAACCTGTGCCCAGCAGGACACCACCGGTCTGGGATTTGTGACAACTCACAGCATCTCCTCTCCATCTATGGACAGAGGGCCCTGGAGGGGAATCGTGACGTCAGAGACTCGGCGGGGCAGCCACGCGGCTGAGCAGGGGTGAGGGACAGTCAGCAGTTGCCTGACACCAGCCCTGACCCCTTGGAATTATGAGTGTGTTATAATTAAAGCGGCTGGGGGAGGGTGTGGGCCCCAGGACGTGGGGGACAGCCTTGTCCAGAATAGCAGCCAACCCTGAGTCCCACCAGGGACCGCCACAGGCTTCCTCCAACTGGCCCCTTTAGGAATGGCGCCCACACCACCTGACACAGTCAGTCTGGTCTCCCTGGTGCCCCGAGAGCACTGTCACGCGCCTGAGGGAGAGGCCCTTCCCTGCCCTTTGTGCGTGCAGTTCCCCTTCTGACTTCCAGGGCTCTCCCTGCTGGGCTTCATGCAGACCCCTGCTGGTCCCTCCTGTCCTTGGGCCTTGGCCACGTGACCTTTCCCGAGCAGAGCCAACTCCTGCTTCCTTTGTCCTCAGGAAGGTTTCCTTGGCACGGACTTCCAGGCCCGGCCCCTTTTCCTGCTCCCTTCTGGCGAGATCTAGGGAGTGTGAGCCTCCAAGGCGCCTGCAGTAAGGCCAGGCCAGGCTGCGAGGGCCTGACATTCAGGATTTTGTTAACTTAAAGGAGCCATGAGGCCTTCAATTCGTATCTTCTCATCAGAAACTGAGCATCTTCCCCTCCTGTGGCTGGTTCCATCCTGTTCTGACAGAGGTCACTGTCCCTGTCCCCACCCCAGCTAGCTGGTGTGTGGTCCACAGGGGACAGCTGGGTCCTGTAGTTGCCAAGAGGCACCTGCCCCCATTTCCACCCAGGCTTCATCACCTGTGGGGTGGGAGGGGCACCACCCGGCCAACCCCAGCCCCGAGCTTGGCCCCCTCCAGCACAGGGCGGGTAGTGGCCCAGGAATAGAGGGGGATGCACCCGAGGCAGGGTGTCCCAACAAGCAGGAGGCACTGGAACAACAAGTCTATGCACGACGGGGGACACTGGGTCTCCTTGACACTTCCCCTCGGGCAAGAAGAGGGTCATCCTCCGCGTACCCCTTCCCCGCAAGCCCACCCCCTGTCTGAAGGTGGAGAGCAAGGAAAGTTTGCAGCATCCTTCGCAGGTCCCCTGATTGGGAATTTGCCTCCTTGCTAAAATGTATTTGTAGCCTCAAAATCAGGATGTTTGGAGCTTTACTGTCAATCCCAGACGCATGCAGGGGGTGACAAATTTGAGTCCCCATACAGGTTCCCAGCTGAGGAGGGGTAAGCGGATGCTCTGCCGCCTTGCTCGAGCTTGGGTGTTAACAAGAGTCCTTTCCCCAGCCCATTGAGGGCTGCCAATTGTATTTGTGTGCTTTGCCACTGATTTGCTGTTTCCAGGTCCTGGACACAGGAAGACTGTGACCTGCCTGACAGAGAAATATTGTTTAGAGGCGCTTTGTTCTGAGCTCAGCACTGATAAAACCCACAGTGTAGATTAGCAAGGGTCTGTAAATGCAACAGAAGTCTCACCCAGTGGCTGAGGCCCTGCTTGAAAGGTTTTGGGGCCCTTCTCTCCACACCCCCATGTCCCTGCTGCATGTGGAGCTGGGTGCGGGAGCTGCAGCTGATTTCTTCCTTCTCGCCTGGCAGTGTTTCAGTGACAGCTCCTTCTGCAGGCCGAAGTAGCCCTGCAGCCACCCGCACCTTACAGGCCAGGAGACCGAGGCGCTGTCCAGCCTCGGGCCACTCACATGGTTCCCACTGCAGACCTCCACCACACAAGAGTGTTGGGCGCAAGACACACCCATTTGCAGTGTCACATCCATGGCCTGCAGTGCATTCTCACCGTCTCCAGAAGGGGCTGTATCTTTCGATAGCCACAGACGATTTCAAACCCTCTGTTGGTCCAGAGCTGGACTTCCAGCTCAAATCCGGGTCCTGCTGCTTCCTGGCTGTGGCAGAGTGATTTGTACCTGCAGGATTCTCATGGGTTTTGATCTTCATGGGGCTGTGACCCTAAGCCTAGTGTCTGGCACATGGTGGGCACTGTAAGCCCTGGTCATTGTGAATGTGAGGGGACATGTCCATGTACATGCTCAGTCTGGAGCCTGACAGAGGTCGACTGGGGTGAGCTGACGCTCCTCCATGGGGGGCAGCGGCTCCTGGATTTGAGGATGGATGGGTTTGTGGGAGCCAGAGATGCCCCGACCAGGCTTCTGTTAGTCAGTGTTCCATCATTATAACAAATACTAGTGGCAGATTCGCTTCTAAAATGGAAAGGATTGGGCCTGGGGATTTAGCTCAGTGGTTCCGCTGCCTGCCTCAAAAGCGCAAGGTCCTGAGTTCAATTCCCGGTACCAAAAAAAAAAAAGGGAAAGGTTTAAGCCAGGCATAGTGGTGCACACCTGTGATCCCAGCACTCTAGGAGGCTGAGGCTGGAGGGTCACAAATTCAAGCCCAGCCTGGGGGGCAGCTTAGTGACTTAGTGATTTATGATTTATATCTAAAATGTCCCCTAAATTTTCATTTGCATGGAGGGTGTTATACTCATCCATGGATTCACCCGTAAGTTCAGTAGCTGAATGTGCTACCAGGAGGTAGGGCCTGGTTGGAGGTGGTCACCGGGTGGGGGTGACCCGGAAGGGTGCATCTTGTCCCAGTGCCTTTGTTCTCCCTCTGCTTCCTGCCCACCATGAAGTGAGCAGCTCCCCCCACCCCACCATGCCCCTTCTCAGTGCCATTTCTGCTTTGGAGCCAGGTGACCATGGACTGAACCCACTAGAAACCATGAGCTGAATAAACCTCCTCCTCCTTTAAACTGTAGGTGTCAGGTATTGTGTCTCAGTGATGGGAAAGTACATTCTATCTCAAAATAAAAAATAAAAAAGGGCTGGGGGTATAGCTCAATGCAAAGGCCCTAGGTTCAATCCCTAAAGCCAAAGCGGGTAGGAAAGAGGCAAGGTTTATTTTGGCTCATAGTTTTGTTAGTTTTAGTCCCTGGCCAAGTGACCCCATTGCTGTGGGCCTGCAGTGACATGCGATGGAGGAAGCCACTCACCCCATGGCCAGGTGCAAAAGGAAGACAATGAGAGAGGGGTCCCTCTGTCCCCTTTGAAGGGAAGGCGTGAAGGCGGAGGACTCCGGCCCATGAGACAGTGCTGCACACCCAGGCCCGGGTGTGGGACGAGGAGAGAGCAGATGCTCTCCTTGGGCTCCTGTCTCACACTGTGTGGGGCCATGAAAGCTGCTGTGCTTTATTGTGCTGATTCCTTGGCCCAGCTGCGCCTCCCAGGAGTCTGCAGCAGGAGCTGGTGGGCAGGACGGGTGACGGGGTCCCGTTGCTTGGGGAGCCAGTAGCCACCCCTCTACCTCTCTCCCTGCAGTCACCCCTGTCCCCTGCATGGGAGGCGGCTCCCATGAGAACCTGGAGGGTTTCTGCCATGGGTCTGGGCTCCCCTTGTTGCAGTGGACAGAAGTTTCCAGAGATCCCTAAGCCAGGGCTCCCACCTGGCACAGAGGAGCAGGGCAGGACGTGCAGGGCACCATGCCAGGAAGCATCCTTGGTAACGCAGGACTCTGACCTAGGGGCAGGGACCGGGAAGTCAGCTTTCCCTGTCGGGTTGCTCTTGGCAAGGTTGGGGAGGAGGTACGGGATGGGACAGAGGCCAGTTGCTCATGAAGGTGATGCTCAGGGGTTGTCGCCCAGCCAGAATGAGGTCATGTTCCTGAAAGTCCTTTCCAAAGTAGAAGGTGTCACGTTGGCTGATAGTGAGATGATTTGGAACCAGCAGAGGAGTGAGCTTCCGGACAGGGTCTGCACCAGGCTGAGGTTGCCGGTAAACAAAATGGGGACCATGAGAACTCCAGGCGACAGCTTTGCCGGCTAAAAGTCTCCCAAGCTACATCGTGGCTGGGTCCTGGTTGGAGTGTCACTGGGGTGTGACCTGGCAGGGTGTGTTCTTGTCACTGGCTCCTCCCTCCTCTCTGCTTCCTGGCTGTGGTGAGGCCAGCAGCTGACCTCTCTCAGGCCCCTGGGCCGTAATGTTCCCACCTCAGAGCCAGTGACCCTGGACTGAATCCTCTGAAACCGTGAACTGAAATAAATCCCTCCTTCTTGGGTATTGTGTCCCAGCTCCCTCCAGGAGAGCTGACTGGGACAGCAGGCCATCAGAAGGCATGACTGTCCCTGTGATTGTCCCTTCTGGATTTGTTGGGGTTTACAATCCAGAACATTTGTATGTAAACAGCGCAGACACTGGGATTTAAATCAGGGTTTCCACACAGCAAAGTTTGTGTTGGCTTCGCCTGCAGCTGTTAACCTACTAACTTCCTTTGTTTCTCCGGTCCCTCGGGCCTTTGTGCTAAGATTAAGGACATCTCAGAAGTTTTTGTCTTATCAGTGGTAAAATATGTGAAGGATTTGGGAGGAGGATCTTATCCTGGATTATCCAGCTGGGCCCTGAAAGTCTCATTTGTGTCCTCATAAGAAAGAGGCAGAAAAAGGAGAAATGGGCCATGTGAAGACAGAGCAGATACAGAAAAGGGCACGACCGAGGGGCACCAGGAGCCACCAGGCGCTGGGAGGGACAAGGGAGCACCCTCGCCCTCAGCCTTTGGAGGGAGCGTGGCTTCCACCTTGTCTTTGGATGTGTGGCCTTCAGAGCTAGGAGGCCACCCAGCGTGTGGCACCTTCTGGTGGCCCTGGGCACAGACATGGTGTCCTCACCTCTGCTCTGGCTCTGTCCTGGTTGGGGTTTGCTGCTCTCTGCCCACCCGGCTTAGCATGTTGCTCGAGTCTCTGTTGTGCCTGTCTCTGTGACCAAAGACTGTGATACACGCACTCAGCAGGTACTGTTACCCTGGCTCCCCCAGGTCAGACCAGATTAAGGGGGTGGGGTGGGGTCTGCACGCTGGGCTTTTGGGAGCTCTGTGGAGATTCGAATCCGGGTCCAGGCTGGTCCCACATCCCCTCAGTGGGGAGCCCGGGGTCCTTTGGCTCAGAGCAGAGGCGGACTGTGACATATCTGCATTTCTCAGGCACCTGCACCTTAGCAGATGACAGGCAGCTATCAGGGGACACTGAGCCCCCGGAGGGGTCACCAAGGTCAGCACTATATTTATTTTTTCTCTGCTTCCTGGAGTGGGGCTGAACCACCTTATTCACACACACAGACCCAGCGCCGGCCCCTCTTTCCTATCCTCAATCTGCAGAAATGACGAGGTGCATTTGATTCAAGATTGAGCCTCTGCTGTCCAATAAGGAAAAATAGTGGCCAGGATCCAGGAGAAGTGGGCCCGAGCCACAGCTGTGGGGCCCTGGCTGTCATCTGCCCAGCATGGGAAACCTCCTCTCCCCTTCCTCCCTGCAGTGAGCTGTCCCCAAAGGTAGAAGTAAGAAGCACATCTGCCATCGGACACACATTGTCCCCAGCTGCTGCAGTGTGGAGCGCCCTCCCAGTGGGCAGCTGCTTGAGGGACAGACAAAGCTCCGAGAAGGAACAGCTCTCCTGGCCCCAGCTCCCATGCTGGAACAGTGAGCCTGTGCATTGTCAGAGTCCAACACGCACCGGGCTTTCCGAGTCACAGCTGACGGGGGAGCTACTGTAATCAAGACAGTGTGGTGTTGGCGGAGGGACAGACAGTTGGGTCAGCAGAAATATCCCCGACTCATCTTTGTCAAAGGCACAAAACTGCGTCAGTGGAAAGAGAACAATGGTGCTGGGCAGAGACCCATGGGCAAAACTTGGGCCTTGACCTGCATCTCCCGCCTTGCACAAAACTAACGCAGGACTGGTCACAGATTAACTGCAAAGGGTAAATGATAAAACTTTAAAAAAAAATCCACAGAATCCAAGGTAGGGGCAAAAATCTTAAATATAACACTGGAGGTCCAACTCACAAGCAGAAAGACGGATAAACCAGATTTCATCAGGATGAAAACTTTTGCTCTGGAAAAAGTCTTGAGCCGAGGGTAAAAGGCCACGCTGCAGACGGGACAGGATATTTGCAAACCACTTACCCGATGAAGGACAGGGGCCTAGAATATGCAAAGAGCTCTCAGAAGTCAACAGCAAAAATCTAACCAGTCAGCTGGAACCTGAGCAGAATAGGCGATCAGACCCTTTATCAGGCGGGACCTAGAGACACCAGGTACGACACCAGGTACGCATGGGGAAATGCAGACAAACGCCACCACAAAAAGCTACTTTTCATCCACCAGAGCGGCTAGAATACATCAGGGACAGGGCCGAAGCCCATGGGCGTGTAAAACGATGCAGCCTCGGAACAGAGTTCGGCATTTTCTCAGAGAACTGGGCATGCACTCTCCATGTAATCCAGTGATTACGCTCAGCAGTGTGTGCCCCAAAGAGGTGAAGGCTTGTGTTCCAACAGAAACCTCTGTGCCACTGTTCAGGGCAGCTGCATTCACAAGCGCCCCCAAACGCAAGCAGCCGCAAGTCCCTCAGTGGTCTACAGTCGGCTAAGGAACAGTCCCTCCGCAGCAGCACGGACAAATGGCAGAGTAGGGATAGCCAGCGTCAAAAGCCTCCCCCTGGGTCATTCCACTTACACAGCGCTCTTGAAAGGACAAAATCGCAGAGGTGGAGAACAGAACGGTGAATGCTGGAGTCTGGGGAAGCCATGTGGCCGGCCGCAAAGGGCTTAATAGGCCTGTGACGCAGGGCGGGGAGCTGATCGCAGCGGGGTCATGTCGCCTGCATGTGTGACAGAAGCGCACAGACTAAAGGCACTCAGGGCCCCGGGATGGAGGCCAAAGACTCACCATTCCTGCCACTGTCCAGGGAGCAGCAGGACTGGGCTTCTCAAGGTGGCAGGAGAGGGGGGCTGCTGGGACCTCCTGAGCCAGGTTGTGGCCCCAGGAGGCCCTGGTGGCCTCAGCTTAGGGCTGCGGCCTCTGCAGGGAGCCAGCGGCCTCCACCTCCCCAGCAGAGCTGTCATGCTGCCCTTGGCGTGAATCCCATGTGCCGAGAGCGCTCAGTGCCAAGGAACGGAGGAAAATATTACTTGGCTTTGCAGGAGCGGGCTTTTTGCCACGTGTGTTGAGGGGGCTGGAGCAGAGGCCTCTGTGTAAGGCTCAGGGGAGAGTGGCTTCTGCCCTCTGCATTCCTGGGGACACTGAGCGGGTGCCTTCCTGTCACAGAGGGTCGGTCTGCCTGTGTGAGCTGGGGGCGGGCTATGGGCCCTTTCTGGGGGAGCAAACCAGCCTTCATAGGGCTGCAGCCCCTGAGGGAGCTCCGTGCTGCGAGCGCGGGCATGTGGTCTGTCTATCTGTCCACCGAGACGTCTGCCTGTGCACCTGTCCACCTGTGTGTTCCCTTGGCAGGTGTGGGACAAGAAGGTGGGGCTGAGTGCCCTGACATTGGAGTGACAAGCTCCAATGACAAGCTGGTAGGATGGTTTGTAGAGCCCTGGTCTCTGATCCACCCCTCCTGGGGTGACATCACCCCTTCTGCGTCTCACGCCCCTCCCCTCTAGCCTTGGACCTCTCCACCACCGTCACCACTGGGTCTGCCCCAGCTCCAGAGAGGCAGCGCTGCCCCCACGGTCCATGTGAGTGTCCCATCCACGGGAGGTGTGTGGCAGGGGAGGGAGCCGGGAACCAGGCCTGGCTGTGACACGGCCGGTCCCCTGTACACCGTCCCCCGTGGGCCTCTGTGGGGCTCTAACCATGGGGTTTCTGTTTTAGCACCCAGTGGACTGGGGCCCCAAGAGCGAGTGCCTCAGCACGTACCAGGCCCCCCATGTTCTCCCTTGAGCCCTTTCTAAGTGGAAAAGGTCCTCAGTGTCCACTCTCCAGCCCAGAGGCCGGGTGTCCCCAAGGGAGGGGCCATGTGAGCCTCACCGGAAACTGGTCCCCAGCCTGGCCTGAAGGGGCACATTCCCGAGGTCCTGTGGGATCTGACCTGGACTTCCCAGGCCTGGCTCCTTGGCACTGGAGCTCGGCCGGCTGTGCTGCTACGTGAGTGTTAGTGGATGCACAGCCCCAATGTGGGGTGAGCCGCGTCTGCCCTGGACCACTCATCTGCAACAGGCCAGCGACAGCGATGTCAAAGCCAGCAAGGGGAGAAAGTGCTGCTGTTTTATCCTGCAGCGAGGCAGGGATTCTGGAGACCCTTTGGCTTCCAGCTGCTGGAATTGTCTCAAACTTGGGGTGTCAGTGTGGACCCTTGGGAGCTGTAGGAGATAGGAAGCTGAGGAGATGATAGGAAGAGGCGTGAAGTTCCCCAGTGTAGAGGCCCAAAGCTCCAGGTAGCTGCCTGCCTGTGCCTCAGTTTATCCTCTGATCAGCACAGGACATGACCCATGGACTTGATCCACCATCGAACAAGGGCTCCCGAGCCAGTCTGGAGGTGTGCTGGGTAGGTCTGGTGGCCCACCAGTCCCTGAGGGGTGGGGTGCTGTGCAGAGGCATCCGCTGGGGACCCTCGGGGTGGGACGCAATGGAGGGGTAGCCGGCCAAACCTCCCAGTGTACCAGGTGGGGCCTCTGCCTCCAGGGGTCCTGGCTGTGCTCATGGAGCACCTGGCCTGGCCCTGCAGGGCTCCGAGAAGGTGACTCGAGAGCAGCCCAGCCGGGGGGTGCTGTCTCAGCTCCTCCAGTCCCTTGGCATCACATGGTCCTTTAAACCTCACCCAGCACGCTTGTTCCAGGGCTCCACCCCACCCAGTCACCAGCCCGCCTTGCACAGACAGCAGCCTGGGTCCCATGTGCGTAGTGTACTTGTGTGTGTTTGTGGGGTGTGTGTGTGTGTGTGTGTGTGTGATGTGTGTGTTTATCTCTGCCTTTTTGGACCTGAAATACACAATGTGTAATTAATTCTAGTCCTGTCCTTTTTTTGTTTGTTTTTTGAGACAGGTTCTCACTTTGTATTCCCAGCTGGCCTTAAACTCACTATGTACCCCAGGCTGGCCTTCAACTCAAGGCGATCCTTCTGCCTCAGCCACCTGAATGCTGAGTTACAGGTGTGCATCACCACACCCAACTTCTAGTCTTGTCTTGCCACGTGTTTTATTGAGTGTTTTTCTCCCTTGCACTTCAACTCCCGGGATGCTCTGCATGTGCCTTGGGTGCTCAGTTTAGGAGACACTGCTGTGGACCAACCCAGAGAGCTTACGCTCATGACGATTTTGCCACCTGACCCCCACCTTCTCCAGACAAGAGAGACCCCATCTAGAGAATCTGGGACTCCCTTGAGGTTCCTGGTAGCCCTGTCCACCCTGGAGCTGTGTGAGGGGCAGAGTGACACCTAGCCCCCCCCCGTTGGAGCCCCTGGTACTTGCTGTGGGGGGGAAGCAGGGGACAGTTCTCCGCAGCTCTGCTCTGGCCCTTCCTCACTCCAGCCCCTGTCACTGGAGTGGTCTGAGCACTGTAGATACCTATGGGCAGGAGGCTTTGAATGGCATCATGGGTAGATGTGAGAATGACAAGGGATTGGGTCCGTGGGGAGTGACCTTGGGGACTGTGGACTGTCTCAGCCCCCTCCTTTCTCTCTGCTTCCTGGGTGCAGTGAGCCAAGCAGATTTCCTCCACCAGGCCTGCTCACCATCATGTTATGTCCCACTTGGGCCCAGAAGCAATGGAGCCAGCTGACCATGGGCTGAGACCTCTGAAACCGTGAGTCAAACAGACTTTTCTCCTCTAAGTCGCTTTGCTCAGGGATTTTGTCACAGTGGCAGAAAGCTAGCCTAGTGGGTCAGGATGGTTCTTGCCCTGAAAGAACTGTACACGTAGAAACGTGGCTTGGTGGGATATACTAGGGTCCTGGGTTGACTGGGGTCCCCCAAAATGATATAACAATTCCAACAAGGGTGACCCTATTTGGAGATGCGATCTTCAAAGAGTTGATGAAGGAGAAGGGATGTCATTAGGATGGCCCTCATCCCATCTAACTGAGGAGATCAGGACACAGACCCACACCAAGGGACCATGTGAGGGCAGAGGGAAGAGACTCGGCCGGAGAGGCCTCGGGAGGGACCAGCCCTGGGCACCTTGGGCACCTGTGGGTTCAGCCCTGGTCTCTGGTGCTTTGTGATGCAGCCCCTGGACACTCAGGGAGGCAGGGTTCAATACAGGCCTGTTGGTGCCAACGTCATCTCCAAAATGCATATGCACAGGAGCACAGAAACATGCTCACACCCACAATGCCTGGCACGAGTGAGGCCAACTTGGAGTGGGGTGGGGTCAGGCTTGGAAGGCCTGGTGCACCCCTGGGTGTAGCTGCCCTGGAAGGAAGTAGGAAGAGGTGGAGACTTGGCTGTGGGGCCAGGCAGAGAGGCACTGACAGGGCCAGAGGAGCCTTAGACCAGCGGCAGAGCAGGGGAGGGACCTCAGGCCCAGGACGCTCACCCAAACCTCGGCAGGGGCTGCCAAGCGGATTAAAAGCCAGATGAGGTGAGCTAGCCACTGAGGCCAGCCTGGGCAGTGCCTCACTCCTGCTGGGCCTTCAGGGACATGGGGGAGGAGAACGGGAGAGGGCGGCTGTACCGGGGTCACTTGTGGGATGGGTGGAGGTTCAAGGGCTTCATGGGGGGAAAGGTGAGAATTAGCGAAAGCCAGAAGGACGGAAAGTGGGAAGTCAGGGTTTGTGCCTCTGAGGAGTCCTGGCGGGGCACACGCAGGGGAGCACCAGTCAGGGAGCCTCCGTCTCCAAGGGCAGCAGAAACCGTGCTTCCAGAAATGGCATCTCCTTCCTGTCTAGTGCCCTGTGTCCCCCAGGCCACCCTGGCCTGGCAGGCGAGCATGTGACCCAAGACCCCCCATTCTTCCTCGGCCTCTGAGGGCGGCTGCCTCCCATGCTCCCAGGCCAGGTCCTCCCAAAACTTCCTCCTTCTGCCTCCCATGGTGGCTTCCTGGCCACCTCCATGCTACCATGGCTGCTACTGCTGGCCACGACTGCCAGGTCCTTGCTGGGGACTGCCTGTTCCTGCTGATCTGGGGCCCTCAAAGGTGAACACAGCAGAGCACCCACTTAGGACAGGGACACCCAGCAGAAACCAGGAGGGCTTGGGGGCCAGGTGCTGCTGCCACTGCTGTGGGGTGACAGGGCTCAGCCAGGCGGTGTCCACCAGGCTGATTCACTCATTCACTCATTTACTTACTCACTCATTCGCTCACTAACTCACTCACTCACTCAGCTATTTGTATGCCCATCCACTCACCCACTCATTCATTCAGCAACACATTCATTCACTCATTCATACATTTATCCATTCAGTCAATCACACATTCGCTCATCCACTCATTCATTTCTCACCTACTCATTCACTCACTCAGCTGTATGCCCATCCACTCATCCACTCATTCATTCATCTGTTTAGCCATTCATTCACTCACACAGTAGCTCATCCACCCATTCACCCTCTACCCACTCATTCCCTCACTCATTTGTCCATTCGACAAAGCCATCACAGCAAGACCCCTTGGCATTCGGCCGTAGGAAGGACCTCTCAGAGCTCAGGCCAGCCACTGCACAGGCCCAGGAAGAGGGGGACAGGGACAGGAAGGCCTCAGGGGTGACAGCTGGGAATGGAGTGGCCCCAGAGGAGGAGCTGTTGCCTAGGTGGGCAGAGATGGACCACTGAGGGCAGGGGAGAGACTGAGCGGGAGGGCCCAGGAGGTGGGTGGGGAGGGTGTGGGCCCTGTGTGGCCTGCGCCCTGCGTGGCCTGAGTGCACTGAGGGGGACACAGCATGGCACCCTGGGGCCCCCACCCTCCACCTGTGGGTAGGTGTGGAGGACAGAGCCACTCCAAAGCCCTGGCTGCCCTCCCTGGTGCCCCTCACCAAGGTCATGAGTGCTGCCCTTGTCCCTTCTCTGGGAGGAGGGGGCTGGTCAGGGGCACACACCGGTCCAGATTTAGGCTCAGCAAAGGCCCTGTGAGGGGCTGAAGGAAGACCAAGGGTCAAGGACCTTTGGGGCTGTCTTTAGGGGAGTAGGCGAGCAGAGAGGAGGGGGCCTGCTAGCTCCCCAGCCTCCTCAGGCCACAGGGGTGGGGACAGACAGTGGCGGTGTCCACTTCCTCTTTCTGTTTGCAGCCTGGAGGGACAGAATCTGACTTCTCATGGCCCGGAGGCCACCAGCCCACAGCCAAGGAGCCCAGTGCCCCCGAGACCTCTCCACCCCTCCGGTGCTGCTCGACTCCTCCTTGAAGTCCCTGGCTTATGGCTGCACCATTCCCAGCTCTGCTCTGTCCACACGTGGCCTCCTCCCTGTGTGTCACTGTGTCCTTTCTTGTTGTACACAGACCCCGTGGCGTTGGATTTAGGGGCCACTCTACTCCTGTGTGACCTCATACTAACTTAACCTGTTACAGCCCCCAAGGCCCTACTTCTAAATAAGGTTTATTCACAAGTGCGGGGGTTCTCGGCCTCCACATACCTTTGTGGGGACATGGATGGCACAGATGGCACAGCTCTCCCCTTATGGAGCCACACATGGCTGACATGCAAAGTGGGGGACCCGGGCTGCGGCCTGTGACTCCATCCTTGATGGCCCAGGACTGTGAGTGAGAAGATCCAGAGACTCCCCCACCCCAGTAGCCCCTGCAGGAAGGGTGTGGAGACCCCAGCCTGGCCAGCTGTGTCCGGCTTCCCAGTTGTGTCCAGCCCTGCAGCCGCCACTTGGAAGGCAGGGAAACTGGAATCTCCAAGCGACAGGCCAGACCTGCAGGAAGCAGCACCTTGGTCAATCCGGTTGGGACTTCACTGGGTCTGTTGAGCAGAATTGAAACTTCTCAAGAGAAGAGGAAGACGGGAGTCCGGGAGGAGGCTCATGGGGTCAGGGACGGGGGCAGGCACAGCCCCAGAGCTGCAGTTGCTCCCTTCTTTCCTCTGGCTGCATGAGCTGGACAGGTTAGGGTGCCCTTCCCGCCGGGTTCCGCTGACTCTTGAGGAAGCCCGCTCACCCCCAGCTGAGAGGTCTGGAGCCAGGTCCCTGGGGAAGCTGGCCGTGCATTGTCGGTGACTCTGGAGGCCAGAGGTGGCCTGATGGGCGGACAGGGGGGAAGGAGCCAGCCCACGCCTTTGGGAACACCCCACCACAGGGGCAGGCCAGGGGCGCCCCCTTCTTCCTCCAGCCCCGTGATGCACATGCTCGTCCAACCCCAAGATCCGCTTGTTCACCTGGCCAGCGCCACCCCCGGGTGTCTCCATGGAAATGCACTCCTGGACACCACACCACATTCCAGACTCTCTAGATGGGACTGGACGGGGAGTCTTCATCACCTGTGAAATGGGCAGGAAGATGACAGTCACCTCCGGCAGCCTGGGGCTGGGACACATGTGCAGGAGGCAGCAGCCAGAGCCCCGTGACACACAGGGCTGTGTCAAGTCCAAGGTGGTGTGCTCTGGGGCCTCAGTTTACCATCCGGCTGCCTCCTCTCACACTGGGAATGACAGGGCTGTAGGGAGGCACTGCCAGTGTCTGGGCCAGATGTCCCCTGATGTCCCCCCATGTTCTCCTAAGCCAGTGCTTCCCTGGGGTGTGGAATTGGTTCTCCTGAATCCAGGGCAGGCTCAGGTGGGGCCGCCAGGGCCGGGTGGGACCTGAAACTGAACAGGCTGTGCCCAGGAATGCAAAAGAGATGGGCTCAGAAAAAGGAAGGCGAAGCCGCCTCTGAAACCACAGTTGCAGCGGCATTGAAGCCAGAACGGAAAGTTCCCTGCCCTGAGTCCACACCAAATGGGAGGGTGGGGGAAGGTCCCGAGGATGGGGCTGGGTCTCAGCTGCCCCACGGGGCGACAGCTGTGTCCACCCCAGCGTCAAGATGAAGACCCCTGACCTTAGGGCCCAGTGCGGAGCCTGTGCCAGCCGCTCTCCCGTGGCTGACAGCAGCACAGGAGGTTGGAAAACCCCCAGCCACAGCAGCTGGAACCCTAGGCCTGGCTGGAGAGCAGGTGGGGAGCCCTGCCTCGGTGCGGGGTGCAAGTATGTGTGTGGAGTCCCTGAGGAGGAGGAGGTGCTGCCTTGAACACCATGCCCACTTCATCTTCCGGGGATAAGGTTCAGGGCACAGAGGAGGAGATGCTGAGGGCCCCACCAGCTCCCTGCAGGAAGGGGAGGCCCAGAGGGAGGCAGAGGCCTCGGTCTGATGGGCCCACGGGGACCCTGCCCAGGGGCAAGTGTCATAGGGGCTGGCAGACACCCTGAGGGGCCTGTTCTGGCATGACTGGACCTTTGTGATGGCCAAGGTGCCACCAGACATGGACACAGTCACACCAGGCCCAGGGCCCAATCTGACCCCATCCAGCACTGACAATGGGCCCTGGCCCTATTGAAAGTGCTTGGAGCCCATCTAGAGCCACTCTGTGTGACAGTGCCCTTTCCCTGGCCCACACCCACTGCAGGGAGTCAGACCGCCACCTGGGTGGTAGGCGCGTAGGCCACAGGTGAGGGAAATGCTCCAGGTACCGAGCCGCCCCTTGTTTCCACCTCCAGGGTGCTATGAGCACGGTGAGGGTTGAGGCCAGCCACACCATGTGCTCCGTGCGACTCCACCAGCCATCTTTCTCCTGCCTCAATGAGGTGGGTGATGCAGGAGCACCAGGCTCAGAGGCTAATGTCCTGGACTCTGTCCCAGCCGGTGGCTCTGTAGGGTGGACCAGTGTTTGCAGGTGTGCCGGGCCAGGCTGGAGGTATCTGCTCCAGAGCCGACTCTGTTATGAAACGAAGAATGAGCTGTGGATACAAAGGGCTAGCAGGCATGAGTTCTCCATTCTTTTTTTGTTTGTTTTTTACTAGGGCCTGTTTGCAGCACACAGTGATTATACTCATCGTGGGGAGTTGGTACATTCACATCACACGTCTTAGTTCCTGTTTTTATCCCCTTCCTTCATGTCTTGGTCACCTTTCCTTTTGCAAAAGATCTGTCTCCCTGCTTCCCATTATCTACTATTTATTTTGCCCTTTACTTATACTTCGGGTTTCTTGTGTAAGAGAAACCATGTGATATTTAAGCTCGTGCGTGTGATTTATTTCACTTAGCATCATGCTCTTGAGGTGCATCCAGTTCCCCTAGATGACTCGAGTTTGCCCCATTGGTAGCAGGGGAGCACTTCTTCCAACCCTGAGTCCCCAGGCTGCTGAGTGACCACGCTGGTGTCTCCTACCTGGTCCCAGGCCCTGGGCCTGCATGACGCTGGGTTCTGCAGACCCGCTCAGGCCCATGCCCACCATGGGAAGCTGCAGCATTCCCTGCTTAGGCCTTCCAGGGACTGTCAGAGTGAGGTGCTGACACCCAGCCAGAAGGACTTTCCAGAGCACCCGGCCTCTCTCCTAGAGTGACCTTACGCTGCCACGGGAAGCATTTTGCTTCTCAGGCCCCCGCCTGGCAGATCGGCCTCAGCACCCAGGAGTTCCTTTCATGGTTTTATAAGGAAGACCTGTGACCGAGCTGCTGCGAGCGCCTTGGTCAATGGCACTCTATCGACTCCCCACGGGGAAGGTATTGCAAGCATGAGCTCGGAGGAGGAGAAGACAGATGGGCTGGTGCGAAGCTCCACAGAGAGGGTCAGTGGGGCAGGGGATGGGCGGCCAGAGCCGGGGGTCAGGCGAAGGCTTCTCCAGCCCTGCCTTGGCAGACTCTGATGGGGGGCTCTTGGCAGGTGGGGCAGCTGCCCAAATTGCACAGAGGAAGAGTGAAGGGGTGGTAGCGTGTCCAGACTGCCAAAGCCAGGGCCTGGGGTGCATAGCAAACACTCTTCAGTTATTTCTCTTGTCTTTCAATTTTTTTTTCTAACAATACTTTTCTGTTTATTTTACCAAATTAAAATTTTTAGTTTTATTTGTTTCTTAATTGTGCTATGTATATAATAAAAATTGTCCTTTTAATCTTTATTTATTTATGTTTTGAGACAGGGTCTTGCTATGTAGCTCTGGTTGACTTGAAATTTACAGCAATCCTCCTGCCTCAGCTTCCCAAGTGCAGGAATTAAAGCCTTGCGCCACCAGGCCCAGTTTAAATCATTTTTAATATCATTTTGATATTTGATATCATTGAGCCCATTTACAGTGTTGTGCTGCTATCACCACCACCAACCTGCCACCTTCCCTAACATAGTTCTGTCCGCACCCGTCCTTGATCTCCCTTCTCCTCCACCCAGCACCTCTGTCCTGCTCTGTCCTTATCCATGGATATTTGCCCTGCTGTGCCTGTAGGCCCAACACAGCTGGCGGGGCCAGGGCTTCCTCCCCTTGCTGGATGTCCTCACTGAGGTCTCTCGAGGCGCACTCACTCCCATGGCTCCTGCTCTTCTGCTTTTGTGGGGGCTGCTGCAGTGAACTCAGGGCACAGACATCTCCTCAAATCCCCTCTGCTCATGCTTTTGGGTATAGAAGTGAAATCACCGAATCCTGGTGTAGTTCTATCCTTAATATTTTGAGGACCTGCAATGCTTAATTTTTTTTAAGATATGGGGTTTCTTCGGAAGTTTCCCTGATGTTTGTATAATAATGTCACAGAGCTCATCTGAAGAAAAATCCTTGTTTTGGAGCTTCTCATTCTGGGGGATAAGCCAGTGTGATGTGGGCACTGTGATTGCGTGGTACTGGTTGTACTGCGGGTCGAGCTGTGCCAGTTGCTGGGGAAGGCTGCACCTGTGAGGTCCCCATGGTGGAGTGTTGGGGGGTGGGTAGTGTGATTTTAGAGTTCACAGCACACCATATGGTAATTAGCTGGTTTTATGATCATTTCTTTTTGAGACAATGTCTTGCTGTATAGTTCAGGTTGGCCTCTAACTCACAGTGATCCTCCTGCCTCAGCTTCCTGAGTGCTGGGATCACAGGCTTATGCCACCATGGACTCAGAGGATTGGAAGATGGTTTGCTATTAGGAAATCTCTTGAAACGATCTCCATCTTCACAGAGTAGTTGCAGTAACTAAAACATGGATGGACAGGCAGGCGGTGAAATGAGCAGAGGAACCAGAGAAGGTTACCCAGGGGGAGAGGATGTTGACTATTCTCATGATGCTCTCCAAATATCCTTGGATCCTGCCCAGACAATTGGTCTCTAAAACAATGAGAGTGTATCCTGATGTCACCCTCTAAACCCTCCATACATTACAGCTACATCAAAGAGCTGTTGAGTTCTAAACCACAGACACACTAGAAGAAAATAGTTGTTTCTTGGACTAGTTTTAGAAGGAGAAAGATTATTATGGCTTGTGATTAGTTGTCCACCCAAAGGCTCTGTCATAGGTGGGGCTTTTTCAGAGGTGGCTGGATCTACAGTGTGTGATGCTGGGATGATTCATGGTGCAATGCTAGGCTCAAGGGCACTAGAATTAAGGGTGTGTGTGTTACCCACCTAAAGTAGTCTGAATAAGGTAAAAGGAGCAGAAAGGCACTGTTGAGGTCCCTTGTTGCTTTTGCTACCTTTTGGGTGCCATGAACTGTCTCTCCTCTGTGATGCCCCTCTGCCATGTGCCACCCTGCCTTAGAGCCAGCTGATTACGAATTGAAACCTCTACAAACTGTGAGCCAAATAAGCCTTTTCTCCCTTAGGGAGGTACTTTGTCTCAGCAATGAGAAAAGTAAGTAAAATGAAGATGGACTAAAGTGTAACACAAACCCAGAGGCCATGAAAAACAAAGTATACAAATTAACAATAATAAAGTAAAAAATTGCCTGCTGAAAACCAAAAACATTGTAAATAAAGGTACAAATAAGCCATGAAACATGATACTCGAAACACAGGAAAAGCTCTAATTTGTTCATATGCAGTGAGAGTTTATAAGTCAATAATCCTACAAAGTAATGCAGAATGGGCAAATACAAAGAGCAAATGGGCGTGGTTGTACACTCCTGTGATCCCAGCACTCTGGGAGGCTGAAGCAGGAGGATCCCAAGTTTGAGCCCAGGCTGGGCAACTTAGTGACTTAGCAAGACCCTGTCTCAGAATAGAAAATGAAAAAAGGGCTAGAGATGTAGGTCAGTGTGAAGGGCTCGTACCATGGAGTGTAGGGGTGTTTGGATGGGGTGAGTGGGCATAAAAATAGATTACAAAAAAGAAATTTAAAAGCTCTTAAACTCACACACAATAGACGGGAGGGGCAGGGATTTAGCTCAGTGGTTCCACCGCCTACCTCGCAAGCCCAAGGTCCTGAGTTCAATTTCCGGTACCAAAAAAAAGAGAAACAGCGACAATAAACGGGGCGGGGAGAAAGAGAATGCAAATTAGAACTGGGATGGGACAGCACTCTAACCAATCAGACTGGCAAAGACAGAGACGGGCGGTTGGCAGGGGTGTAGAGAGAGGCTTCTATCAGGTCTGGGGAGCCGGCGCGGAGCTGGAGACAGCTGCGGCATGCTCCAAGGAAAGCTTGGTCATGCGCGTCGGGGCACCTCCAGCCCAGGGTGTTGGCATCAGGCAGCTGTTAACGAGGCAACGATCTCCATGTCGCAGCCACGTGCGAGTGCGGGTGCAGAAGCAGGCGTGCAGGGCACGAGCTGGGTGCGCAGAGCCTTCTGCAGCCCCTCAGAAGGGGGCCAGGGTGCAAGTGTCCATGACGAGGCACCCAGGCTGAGTGCCACGAGCCTCAGCCATGCGGCTCCTCACAGCCCTGCAGGCCACTGGTCCCCACCTCCGCTCTGCAGGGCCCTGGCCTCGAAGGGCGGGAGACTCCTCCTCCGTCTCTTCCCATGTCTGTGGCTCCGAGCGTCCCTTAGCCGTGGCCTCGGCCCCTGCCCCCACCTGCATCCATCTCCCGTGGCCTCCTCTGTCTTCCTGCTTCTCTCACTCAGGAGGATGCCACACACCCTGGCATTTAGCGATCCCTCCGCTGCAGGGTTGCTCATCTGCAGAGCATCACTTAATTACATCCGCGAACCCATTTGCAGCAGGGGTCACCCTTGGACGTCCTGGGTGGGCATACTTTTGGGGTGCTCCCGGCAGCCGCTGCAGTTGGAAACTAGGTAAAGAAGGCATGGCGCCCACCCTGCTAAGGATCTCGTGCCTTGAAGAAAGCAGATATTCTTCATTAACACAAACTTTTCCACTTGATGTTGGTGCATGCATCTGTTACTTTAGCAGAGCCCCCCTGGCTCCCGACACTCGCCTGCACCCTGCTCCCTCCTGAAGGGGCCCACTCCGCTTCTGGCCCCCACTTTGCTCCTGCCACTCCCAGCCTCCCAGGCAAAGGGTTTCCCCCACCCAGGGTCCCCACAAACTTTGCATGTCTCAAAAGCTCGGGTGCCTCCAATGCAAATACCTTGAGTAAGTCACATACCCTCTGCAGACTCGCAGGGACTTGGGGGCGCAGCCTTCTCCTCCTGCAGCCCTATAGTCCTCTTCTCATCTGCCCCACGGTGGACTCGCAGCTTCTCTGTCCTGATTCACCTCATTCACCTGTGACCCAGAACCCTCAGCCTGGGGGTCTGGACAGAGACTGGAAGGTTTAAGCCCTCTCCTCGCCACAGGCTCTGTGTCCATGGTCTTGCCTTAGGGGGTGACACCCCAGGACGCTGTACAGACAGCTACCACAGCAGTGGGTGGGGGCTGGGCATTGCTCACCATTCCAAGGTACGTGAAGAAATGTCTGACCCTGAATGGTGACTGCTGTGAGGAGAAACCGGATGTACACCAGGCCCAGCTGTAAAGGTGACGAGAGACTTGAGGCCTCAGAGGAGGAGCCCTTCTGGAAGAATCCTGCACCCCCACTGGCGACCTTCCCAGGACTCAGGCCTGCTTTGCCCACGGGCCGCCCCTCAGAGCCAGGGACCGAGCTCTGCTGGGCCTAGTGAGGTGCATCTCAGCACTCAGGCCTCAGCCTGTAGCCCTTGGCAGCTCTGTCTGAGTTTCCCTCACCCCACGCTGGTTCGCTGGTTGAACGCAGCCCCCAGCTCCTCAGCACTTCCGTCCTCACCATTCCAATGTGGCTGGGGAGACTCTTGTTGGCCCTGGGCCTTATGGCTGTGGGGCCAGCTGAGTGCCCTGGTCCCACCTCACCAGGCATCCAGGAAGTACTGGGAGCCATGGCAGACTCGGCCGATCCTGTCACAAAGGGACCCGGTCTGGTGGTCACTGGGCCTGGGTCACCTGGACACCACACTCAGTGACCCTGAGACTGGACCCCAGGACATCCTGGGAGCTGTTTCAGATACTCGGAAGGAGCAGGAAGCTATGAGGGTCCCAAAGCCTGGACCCCAATTTGGGCTTCGTGGAGCCTGAGACTTCTAGAACATTCTGAAGACAAGGACACAGCCACAGAGGCTGAGACCCTGGGTGTGGACTTTGGATGTTACCCGGTCACACCCTTCTCTCAGCCTTCTGTTCTCTGGTGTTCTTGTTTCAACTGCTTTTCCTTTCTGCTTTCTTCTTTTGCCACACTAGGGATCCAAGCCAGGGCCTTGTGCTCGCTAGGCAAGCGCTGTACAACCGAGCTGTGCCCCCAGCCCTTCTATTTCTTACTGTTACCAGGCAATCACCTTTTCCTATCAAAGAACTGAGAAATATTTTGCATTTGCAATGGAAAGACCTTGGAAAGCTCTGAGCAGTGCAAGAAGAAGCTTGGAGTCTCGTGGAGGGAGAGCCACAGATGCACAGTGGTGAACGCATTCGCATGGGCCCTGCTCCTCCACACAGCTGGGCTGCTGGGCGCGCAGGTGGGCATCCTGGCCTCTCCCTGGAGAGCGTTTTGTGACCATTTTCCATGTCATCAATGTCTGATCTATCACGAGGCTGTAGCACGAGCTGCTTCACCATTTTCTGGCAGTTGCATGCTGATCCACACTGGGGAAGTTCACCCCCTCCGTGTCCACTGGTGGCCTCGAGACATCCACGTGGGACCCCAAGTCGGCCCCAAGCTGCTCCAGGCCTTAGTGTGCAGCCCTGGCTCCCGGTTAGAATCTAAATGTCCCTCGCCAAGCCCTGCAGTATACAGTATTTCCCCCAAATGAGACCTAACTGGAAAATAAGCCCTAGATGAGTTTTCAGTATAAGCCCTACCCCAAAAGTAAGCCCTAGTTAACACCATCAGTAGACAGACACATTCGGTATGTCTGTTGCAACATGCGATGGATGTATTGAATTATAAAATTATAATATTAATATACAAATAAATGATATTACTGACATGAATACTTTTTTTTTTCTGGTATCAGGAATCAAACTCAGGACCTTGCATTTGCTAGGCAGGTGTGGTACCACTGAGCTAAATCCCTGGCCTCTTGACATTCGTACTTTAAATGAGAATATAAATCATAATTATCTGTGAATACCTAAGCAGGCACCTTTGGACGAGAGGTAAGGGCCTGTGTAAACAGACGTACTCGAGACTCACTGCTGAATGACCAGGCAGAGCACAGACAAAACACGAATAACGGGCACACTTGACAACAAACGGACATGGTTGTGTCTAAGGCGAATCTTCATATTCAATACACCGTGCACTATAACAGACCTACTTAATGGACTCATGTGAAATAAAGAAATGTTTCTCAATGTTGGTGCCTACAATTTTTTGTCATTTTTGTTTGGACCATCACTCTTCACTGCCATCATTCCTGTTGTCCCTCCTGTCTGGAAAGTCATCAGTTAACACCGATCTAATGGGACCTGGGAAGCCCAGCCTGCCAGAGGCCAGGACTTGGGTGCAGAATTCATGGGATGAAATCAGTGACGGCCATGTTGCCCGTGCACCGTGAGCAGGCTGCATGGACAGGAAGTGCTGTTTTAAGGAAGGCTCTATCGCTGCACATGAGAGGTTGGGGCCAGAGGTTCTATAGGAAATGGAGTCACGAAAAGTTCAGGCCGGAATTGCTCTTCCATTTTGCTGTCCTGAGTCACACTTTAAAGTCCTTTATGTTGATCTTGACTTGTGACCCAAGATAGCTGCTTGAGCAGCTGTCATCACCTCTGCATTCCAGCCCATAGACCATAATATATCACTGAGTCCTGATGCAATGTGAGAAAAAAGTAGCCTTTTATCCAAATGCCGAATATCCAGCTAAAGCTTGGGTCTCTTATGTCTAAGGGGAAAGATGGAGAGGGTGTTGGGGTCAGCAGCAATCTTCTATAACCCACCCTTGCAGCTGCCTCAGGATCTTGGGCATGGACTGACATAAGACAGCCTCCTGGCTGGACATTCACAACTGAGGCTCTGTCTCTGCTAAATCCCTGTTACGAGCTCCCTAAGTCTGAGAGTCCCACGTCCTCCCAGCGCTGCCTGTTTTACCTGCAGTTTTCCGAGGGGCAAAGTCGGGTCCAGGGCCACCTTTAGACTTCTGTGACACAGCCCTTCCCTGGCTCCCCGGATCCCAGGTTGTGTGAGCCCGGCCCTCCCCCGGGAAGCTGTAGAATGCTCTCCAACGGATCCACGCGGACATGAGGTGCACTTGGTGATGCTCAGGAGCCGGTTAGTAATGGAGGTCAGACCAGAGATGTCCCTCACACCATCTGACACAGCTCAGGTGTGACACAGGAGGGGACTGGGACGTGTGGCCTCAGCTGCAGTTCTGTGGCTTCCAGCCGTGCATCCAAGACCCTCTCCCTGGGCCCACAGGAGCTGCCCTGGGCTGGGGCGGGCGGCGACTCAGCCTGGACACGGCTGGGTGGCTCAGGCTCCTCACTGGCTGCAACCCTTAGATGTGTGTCCTCAGGGCAGACACCGCCCCGTACCATCAGGGGCCACGACATCTGAGCTGGGGGTGCGGCAGCCTCGAGGCCCGTTCTGGAAAGGTTTGGGGACGCCATCCTGGTCACCATGCCTGGCCCGGGAGGGGCTGTGGTTATAATCAGCTCTTCACAGCAGGCCCAGCCCGGGGCAACTGCGCGTCTAACTTTTCAGCTTCTAAAATATCAAGTAACAAGAGCTCCTGAGATGCAGGCCCACAGTGAGCCCTGGGGTGGATTTCCAAAAGCCCCATTTATAGATTAAACAGGAAGCCATGTCCAGGGAGCTCGGGCCCTTATCGCACTGTTTTCCTCAGTGCAGTCCCAGAAAGGGGCCCCCACAGCTCTGAGAGTGGCCTTGGAGCGCTCAGGCCCTGTGGGTGGTGACTCTGGGAGCCCTCAGGGAAGCAGCAGCCAGGACACCTGGCTTCGGGCGCTCATGCGGGTCGGCTCATGGTGTTCAGTTGATCTCACTTCCCTACCTCCCTTGAGTCAGAGGTACGGGGTCCCGGACGAGGATGGCAGGTGCGCTAGGTCCCTGGGTTGGGGACACAGAGGGGCCTAGTCCCCTTTCACACCTTCTCTGGCTTGTGCCACAGACCTCAGGGGTGGGAAGTGACACACATGTGGGCAGCCGAGCCTCCTGGTGCCCCATGCAGTGACCTTTAAGCCACTGTCACCCTCCTCCAGTCAGCCAAGATGCGGACGGAGAGGAAGGAAGAGGAAGTGGGTGGTGGAGCCTTGGGTCTGACCCGAGGGGGGTGGCGGGAGGGAAAGGGGGTCTGCTGGGGAGTCCCGGGGCTCCCAGGAACCGGCCTACCTCAGTGTCCCCACCCCTTCAGTCACTGGCTAGGACCCACAGAAGGAAGGGTGGTCTCAGGACAGCAGAGGCCAGAGGACCCCAGCTCCCGGCTGGACATGCGCACAGCCCCAGGCAGGGACTGTGGGTGCCTTTCCCCCTCTTCCTCTTCTTCCTTCTGCTTTTGTGTCCTCGAGATTACATTGAGCTATATCCCCAGCCCATTTTATTTTATTTTGTTTTGAGACATTCTCACTACGTTGCCCAGGGTGGCCTCAAACCTGAGATTCTCCTGCCTCAGCTTCCGAGAACACTGACATAGGTGTGTGCCACCACACCTGGCTAGGGGGTGGCTTGCTCCAGGTCCTGCCCAAGGGATGGCAGGTCCTCTGGCCTGGGGAACGTGTGTACACATGCGGGTGGCAGCAGACAGGTGCAACAGTGCTCCCCACCATCCCTAACCTCACTGCCTGTGTTCCCTTCCCGACCCTGGCAGTTGACACCATTTATCTGGCTCTTGGGGCCACCTGTGCATCCAGTATCTGGCTAGTTTTCTGTGGTTGCCAGCACCTTGGACAGTGCCCACCTACACCTCTGTGCAGGTATGAATGAATGAGTGACTGAATGAGTGAATGAACGAGTGAGTGTGTGAATGAGTGAGTGAATGAATGAATGAATGAATGACTAAATGAGTGAGTGAATGAATGAGTGAGTGAGTGAGTGAATCAGAGCCGAATGGAGGGACCTGCGGACCTGAGAGTCACTGTTTCTCCCCAGCTGTGGCTCAGCTGTGTCCCCACTGAGGTCCTGTGCATCCCGACCTGGGTTCAGCCCGGGAGTGTGGATCTGAGGCCAGTGAGGGCCCAGCAGCTCAGCATCCACTGCCCCGGAGGCTGTGGCACAGGCCTGTGCCTGCTCTTCAGTGGCCTCGCCCAGCCTGGCTGTGGTCTGTGGCTGAGATGGACAAGCCGAGGAGCCCGGCAGTCCTGCCTCTCAGGGGAGCAGGGGATTCTGGGAAGGGCAGACACAAACCCGCTCCCACACAGCCCGTGTGGGCCGAGGCTTGAGGGGAGCCCCGCGGTGCAGCGTGAGGACAGCAGAGGATGCCCCTGCCGTCCCTGTGACCGAGGCCTCCCTGACCATAGTCTTGCTCTCCGCATGGTGGCCTGCCCTGTCCCCGTGTCCCCGGGACCCAGGCCGGTGCACCTGCTCTGCACCCACTGGCCTGGTGGCTGGGACAGGAGGGAAGCTGGGTGACTCGCCCCTGGCTGCACAGGAGGGAGGAGGCAGGGCCAGGCTCAGAGCCAGGCAGGCGCCCTGAACCACTGTGCCACGCGGCCCGCCTGCCTCCCTCGGACCTCTCTGCTCCGAGTGCTGGAGCGAGAGACAGAGGGCAAGTACATGACGGGGAGCAGGCAGCCGCAACTGTGGCCATTAGAGGGGCACAGGGGGTCAGGCTGTTGACTGAGCAAGCTGCGGTGTTTCCAGACGTAAGAAGGTGGCACCCTGGGCAAACTGGATGATACCGGGGCAAAGATGGCAGCAGATCAGAGCGCTGACCCCAGACTTCCTCCCACCTTCACGGAAAGGTGTTTCTGCAGCGAGATCTCCACCCAGCATGGGACACAACACATTTCTAGACTGTATGTGAACTCAGGCCTGCACGTCACTAAACTCCACACTCCCCAGAGACCTCTGCCCTTTTGAGAAAGACCCGTGAATTGATACTAATTTATACTAATTCGGTGCCTCTGAGACCCCCATCAAAGCCACAGGCATCTGCGGGGAGGGCTGCTCTAGCTGCAGCCTGCTTTGCTGACTTTTCTTGGGGCTTCCTCCTGGCCAGCCAGCTGCCTTTCTTCTCTGTAATAAACTCACATTTTATTTTCATGTTGGGACCAGTCCATGTCTGATTCCCTTCTCACACACAGCTAAGGACCCACACCAGCTGGGACCCGGTACGGCTTCCCAGGGGCCAGTCAGGAGGGGACGGGACATAGAGGGGAACAGGGTGGCCGAGAGTCTGGGAGCCACCTCTAGGCCCTCCGCATGCCTAGCTACCTGGGCCATGAGAATTTAGGACTCTGGATACCTCGTTATGGGAGGCCGGGACCTCAGGCCACAGCGCACAGTGGGAACCATCATCCCTCATGTGCCCCAGGACACAGGCAGGGCTGGCCCGGACCTCCCCTTCCCAAGGACATGTGGACCTCATCCCCTGGCCTTGGCCCGGGGCAGCACAGCAATGTGCTCCTATGGGGAAGTCCCGGCCCCTCCCAAGGCCCCTCCCATGTGGATGGGGCAGGGCTCGTGCTAAACTACCAGAAACGAAACAAAGGCTGGCTACCACCTGCCCCACGTGACAGGCATCTGCTCCTCTGGTATTTGCATGTGACTTGCCTGAGTGACCGAGCTTCCAGCTCTGGGCTGGAGTGAGTTTCCTGGGACTGCTCTGAAAAACCACCAGACACCAGGTGGCTTGAGGAACACACAAGGAGGCCAGCGTGCCAGGCCCCAGCGAAGCAGGGCCCAGGGCAGGGTCCGCCCTTGCCTCTCCAGCTCCTGGTGGCACCAGGTGTCCTGGGTCTCAGCTGCATCACTGCAGTCTCTGCCTCTGTCTCCTCGTCACCTCCTCCTGGTGTTGACCTCTGCTCCTTCCCATGAGGACACACGTGACCGCATCTAGGGCCACCCCTGCAAATCCAGCAAGAGTCCCTCTCCCGATCTGTAACTTAATCGCCACATGAGGCAGCTTCACGGGCAGTGGTGCTCGGTCTGGGGACCCAGGGCACCAGCGGTGTGCCCAGTGGAAGCCGGCCGTGCCCAGGCCAGCGCCCGTGCTGTAGCCGAGGGCTACACACACAGCTGTGTCTGAGAGCTCCACCCCAGCACCCTGCTGCCTGCTTCTCCCCCAGCCGGCCTGTCCTTCGCCTGGAAATGAACCTGGAAGGCCAGCTGTGTCCACCCCAGCCTTCCTTCTGCTCATCTGTGCAGTGGGCACAGTGCCTCCCACTGCCCAGGCTCTGGGGGACTCCTAAGGGGCAGAGGCCTGGGCCAGGCACACAAGATGGGTTGTGGGCCCAGGTCCCCCTGCCAATGTGCTCGGGATAGGAGCCCAGTGCCAGCTGCTCCAGAGCCACCTAACTGGGAGAGGGACAGAGGCTGAGCCCCTTGCAGTCTGATTTTGGCTCCGCCTTCCACCGGGCACCTGAAGCGGGAGCTAGGACTGTCCCTAGATAGCAAGATCTGGCGCCAGGCATTGTAGCCCTGAACAAGGGGCCAGTGTTCCTTTCTTTGCCCGACCAACACTTAGGGTGCATCGCAGAGCAGCCCCTCAAGACTGCTTCCTCCGATTGGCAGCAAGCACGTGGTCCACCAAAGGAAGCCCATAGAGTCCCACCCAGGGTGACCCTGGCTTCCTGCCAGTCCTCAGGGCACACCAGCGGGTCCCTGGGGCAGTCGTGGGGTGCTGGGACTGCCATGCCATCTAAGGGACAGTTCTTGAGCAGCAGGGCTGCCCATGAGGGCACAGTGAACTCTGATGCGTTTGGCTGCGTGGAAGCAGCCGGGCTGGGAACTGAAAGGACCAGATGCAGCGAGCGATGCATGCCGGACCATGCCAGGAATGGGGAGCTGGGGGAGGTTTGTGGGTTCGGTTGTTTCCTCCCGATTTGGGAGCTGAGAGAGGTGCGGTCTGAGCAGGGTGCTGCACAGTGTAGACAACAGGGTCTTTCCGAGTCCCTCAGAGTCAGAGGGAGGAAGGGGGCTCACCTGGCTGGAGTTGGTTGGGTTTGAGTCCCCCACCTCTCTGAACTCCCTCCGCCCCTCCAAATACTGGGGTCCCAAAGCCAGGGCCACAACCCTTTGCAGGGCAGCAGAGAGGGCCAGGCGGAGGGTGCAGGGGACCCTGGGTGGCCAGCTCCCCGCAGCACCTTTAAGCTCATTGCGCAGATTAAGGGGCCGGTGAGATCCTAACACGAATCCTGGCTTGCAGCTACGGCTTTGGAGACTTGGGCACAAGTCTTCACTACCTGGAGCCTCAGTTTTCCCATCTGGAAAACGGGATTGGCAATATTTCATAGTGATTCTGTGACCACGAAAAGGGTGATGAGAGGAACCTGTGGCAGTGCAGTGGTCATCGCTCTCACGCTTGGCCGCTGAGCGAGCCCAGCTGCCCCATCCCAATGTTGTCCGGCCCCGGGAAGCGTGAGCAGCACAGGTCCCTCGGGGTGAGCCTCAGACCGCACCTGCTGTCCATGCTCTCACTGGAATTCTTGGCATGAGGCGCCCATCATTGAAATAATTAGCTTCCGGCTGTCCTTAGTGTCAGCAATTACATCCTCAATGGTCTCCCTAGTTCCCCACAAAGATTCTTTAGAAAACCCCAGGCCCTGCTAGCCGGGCTGGGGACATGGCGTCTTGCCCAAGCTGTTGGGGGTCCATATACTTTGGGGTGCCCACTTCCAAAGGGCACTTTGGGCTCACTGCGTTCCCCTGTCCTGCAGAGCAAAACATGGGGCTCCTCACAGCGGGGGCTGTTTGTCTCCAGTGTGGCCACGTGTGAGTGTGTGAGTGTGTGTGTCAGTGTGTGTGTGTGTGAGAGAGAGTGCGACAGAGACAGAGACAGAGCACCAATGCAGAGCCCACCCCCACGGGCTGGTGTCACCCCTGCCGGGCATGTGGGCCCCTGGGAGGCTGCCCACCCCATGTGACCCTCGGTATGTGGATTTTCTAAATCTGTCTTCTTTCCTCTCCGCTCCCCAGCTCCAGGTCCAGCATCCACATCCCTTTCATGTGAATGGAAACTCTGCCTTGTGACTCAGGGGGTAGCCGTGGGGGAGCATGGGACACAGGGTGGCGGGGGCAGCTTGGGGACCTGCGGCCTGGCTCTCGGGTGAGGGCTCTGTCCCTCAGCTGCCCTGCTCCGGGCGGGCACAGCCCCAGAATTCCAGGCCTCGGGAGCGGAGCAGCCACAGGGACAGGGGTCACGAGGTCCCCATCAGCCTCCCCTGGCCCAGCCGGGGGGCGGTGCTCACTGCCCACAAGGCTGGCACGTGGGAGCCTGCAGAGGACCTGGGGAGGCAGGGCCTGGGGTCCAGCCGATACCCTAGACAGGCAGATACTCCCTCTGGTGTCTGAGCCTGTCCTGTGTGCCGGAGCCTCGTGCCCCTGACTCAGCAGACACTCAGGGTGCCTCCCTGGGCTGCGGACGGGTGCACCCCCCCACCCCTCATGCCTGCGTGATCATCTGCGTGTGTTGTGTGTGACTGTGTGGCACGCCTCTGTGTGTACTTGTGTGTGTTGTATATGTGTGGCACAACTGTGTGAAACCACTGGGCTAAGCTGCCTCATCTGTGAGGCTGTTGGGCCCTCCAGGCATCAAGCCGGTGTGCAGAGGCCTGGGCATGGGACAGGGAGCCCTGAGACTGCGTGGCCAGAGGCAGGAAGCCTCGTGCAGAGGTGGGTGTCAGGTGGGAGCGGATGGGGGACCCCGGGGAGGGAGGCACCACACCAGGGGTGACTTCCATGAGCAGCCTGCTGGGACCTTGGGAAACAAATCACCAAAGCAGCACTGGTCAGCGGTGGGCAGCGGTGTGACCTATGCTCAGCGCTCAGGAGGGACCAGCAGCAGTGGGGAGCTGTTGGCTTGGGACCCACCCTGGCCGTTGTGCTGCTCCCAGTATGGATGGGAGAGTGGAGCGTAGGGCTGATTTACCCATCGCTTCCAAGGAAGAGCAGAGAAGCAGGGAGAAAGTGACTTGAGACAGGTCTGGAATCCAGGAAGTGGCAAGTTTCATTTCAAGCAATAGCGAAATTATTACCATCACCACCAAAACCACTACCATGATCACCACCAGCACTATAAATATCACTGCGACCACCTCCACTACCACCATCGTGGCCATTTACTCACTACTACCGGCGTAGGGCTGGGTATTTATTTGTCTCCGTCCTTTCCCCATCCCTCTCTGAGCTTTCTGAACCAGCTCCAGGGAGCTGCCTGCCAGGTAGGGGACTTCACACACCAGGCCCCCATCTTTGGTGTCTGGCTGGGGCTTCAGTCATTGGAAGCAGGAGGTGCACCAGAGGGAGGACAAACAGGCAGGAGGGACAGTGTCTTCCTTTCACTGTGCAGCTCCTCTGCCTAGCAGCCCCCAGGAGGTCCCTTCCCTGATGCCTCAGCAGGTCATGTCTGCCCCTCACCTTGCCAACATCTTCAAGAGAGCTCTTTGTGACAGATCTCTCCAAACCCCTCTGATGAGTGGGCCACCTGTTTCCTGCAGACTCTGAAGGGTGCCAGGCCTGTGGAGTGCCAGGCACAGCACACACACCCAGAGGATCTCGGCAGTGCCTACATGACTGGCACAAGCTCCAAGCGTCTGGTGGCACCTGTGCCTGGAACATCGGTGGCTGAGCCAGGGATGCAGTGCCTCAGAGAGCATGGCCTGTGGAGATGGGCAGGGCCATGCTCTGGGGTGAGAGTCACAAAGGAGCCATTCGCTGGGCACCAGGATTCACCTGTGCTGTGGGGTGATCCAAAGGAGACCCCAGATCCTGTTCTGGCTGCCTGGGCTGTAAGAGCTGTGAGCTCTGGGGTCTGAGGGTCTGGGGCAGTGAGGGAAGAACGCCCAGCCTGCTGTGCCCCTGGGTATGAAGCCTGGCTAGTTGCAGCAGAGGCTGGCTGCTCCCTGCAGGAGGGGACACATCCTGGGGCAGCGTGGGCATGACCTCATGGGGCAGGCGCTGGCTGGAAAGCAGATGCTCGTTTCTGGTGTGGACCAGCCAGGTGAGCAGAGGGCTGGCACCTGAATGGGACACGGCTTCCTTCCTCTGGGCTTCCAGCCCCTTCTGGGTTTGCCAGGACACATTTCTCAGTGGGTCTCGACCTCTGGCAGGGTCACAGTCTTCCTCACTCCTGTCTCCATGACTACAGCTGCTCCTTGGTCACCTTGTCCTCTCTGTCCTTCCTCTCCACAGTGACAATGCACCAGGTACTCCAAGCACCTGCCAGCCATGTGGCTGTAGGTGCAACCTGAGGCCCACAGCCTCCCCACAGAGGCCTTGGCCGCCACCCTGAGGTTGGGGAGGGGCCCACATGCCCATGATGTAGCTGCCGCTTCCTTGGAATCACCTCTCTCACGTCTTGCTCCCCCTGTAACTCCACCTGCTTTGCTCTGTGCACAATGCAGGTTGCCCCTGAGCTCCAGGTGCAGCGGATGCCCAAGGGAGGGTCGAGTGTCCAGGCTGCAGCTCTGCCTCCCTGCCCCACACAGCAGCCAGCCCTGGCATCCCACGGGTGACAGCCTCTGCACCAGCCCACACCCACAGAGCCACCAGCCAGGTGGCCGGGGACAGGGGGCTGGATTCAGCCAGGTCTTGGCCCTCATCGGGCAGGGTGGGGCCCTGCCACCTGCACAAAGGCCTCCTTACCAGGTGGGAGGGCGCCTGCCAGGCCCCGAGGGACCCGCCCTGCAGACACAATGGTCAGCTTGTGCCTCTGGCCACCCGATCCTCCCGCCCTGCCTGGAGCCAGGAAGGAGGTGAGCACAGGGCAGCCGAGGGTCACCAGGCAGGCTCCGAGTCACTGGCAAGGCCCAGCAGGTGCCAGGTCCCCAGGGTGAGGTTGGCAGCGTTGCTCCCCAGAGATGACTGTGACCAGTCCCAGAGCAGTGACTGTCACTGGAAGTGTCCAAGAGGGACGAAGGTTGCTCATCTGTGGGCCCCTGGGCGGGAACGTCATGTTGGACAACCAGCCAGCTGCCTCGGGAAGCCGCCTGGTAAGGACACAGGTTCTCCCCGAGCCTCTGGAGCAACGTGGCCCTGCCCTGTGACATCGTGACCTTACCCTCTGACCTCCAGCAAAGTACGAGGGTGAATCTGTGTGTCCTAGGCCCTGAGTGGTGGCCATCTGCCCAAGCAGCAATGGGAGGCCATGTACCCCAAGGGGATCTCAGCTGTGTACCCCACCCTGCAGCCCCCTGAGGCTGGAGCCCCCACCTGACCCCCAGTAATACAGAGGGCTGGGGTGGTCAGGAGAGCGACCCATGCCAGGGCCATGTATGGTGCACCCTCTGCACCCTGGATGTCAGGATGTAGGTCTGATCTAGCCCTGGGTGGGGCAGGACAGGATGGGTGGCCGGGGGTGGGGTTGCAGGGGTGGGGAGACTCAGAGAGAGAGCTTGGGGAGCCTGGACAAGGGACAGTGTCCCTGCCAACATGACCAAGGGTGTGAGCAGGTGGCTATGCAGGGGCCCCCAGCCCTGCACCCCAAGGGGGCCACAGGTGAGTCAAGATAGTGATCCTCACTGCCCTAGGCTGGATGGGCCCTGTCAGGAAGCCCCAGGCACGTCCAGATCTCCTGTTGAAGGCATTTTCTGAAGTGTCAGGGTGTCAAGAGGTGTTTGGAACACAAGAGGGGGGCATTAGAGGAGGGCCCACAGGGGTGGGGTGGGGACACCCAGCGGTCACTGGCAGGGACGTGTCCACCCGGTACCAGGGAGGTGGTCACATGTGAAGGTTGCTCAAGATGACCAGGCTCTGTGGGCCCTGGGCCAGCGGCTCTCAGGAGGGGCTGTCTTAGAACCCAGCAAGCCACAGGCCAAACGCACAGGAAAATCTCACCAGGAAACTGTGTCCCTGAGGCCCCAGTGTCCGTGGAGCTGCCACCAGGGGAGGCGCTCCTGTCTCATAGTGACCCTGAGTCCTAGGCAACCACAAGGTTGCCACCACAAGGCCACCACAGCAGCTGCCTGGTGCATTTCCATGCTGGCGAACAGAGAAGCAAATGCAGACCCCCGTGGCCACGTCACTCCTTGCTCACCCTGCTCAAATACCTGAGCCACGCAACTGGGACCAGGGCTCCAGGAAGGACTGGGCCCTCTGCTCAAGTCCCTCCACCCCTGTATGGCAAAGCTGACACATGTGAGCCTCCTTGTATCATCCTTCCCACCTCCTCCCGCCCTGGGGTGTCGGGCAGGAGTCACTGGCTGTGGCCGGGGCTCAGCTAGAGGGGCCTGGCTGCTCTGACCTCCAGGGTCCCCTCCTTGGGCAGCACCTGGCCTGGAGCTAGATGGGAAGTAGATGGGGATCTGTGGGTGGCCCTGTCGCTGCTCCTGTGGCCCAGGCTATGGCCTGAATGTGCTGATCAACCCCTGGCAGGTCACGAGGCCTCCTTGACATTTGTGTGGCTCTGTCCAAGTGGCTGTTGGTCAGGTTTCACTCCAGGTGCTGGTCCCCAACCCTGTGGGCCAGGAGCAGCCAGCCAGGTGACTTTGAGGTACACTCACCACAGGTTGCAGGGAGTGAGGGGCCACAGGACAGGGCTCACTGCAAGAGGGGAGGCCCCTGAAAGGGGCTGTCATACACCTGGGGACAGTGGCCCTGGCTCTTGCCCTGGTTCTTTCCCAGCTGAGTGTGCCCAGGGCTGGTCCACTTCCTCTGGCCTCAGTTTCCTATCTGTCAGTGAAGGCAGCTGGTTGTGTCAGTTAGACAAGCCAGTGAAGATGGGAGACGCTGTCCCTGCAAATTTCTGTACTGGGTAAATGGTGCCCTCCCCCAAGTTTAAATCTACTCAGAACCCCTGAATGTGGCCCTGTTTGGAAGAAGGGCCTAAGAGCTGACTAAGGGGCGGCTCGGGGGATGAGGTAATCCTGGATCGGGTGGCTCCAGAGTCCCCATGAGAGAAGAGGGCAGCAGGCACAGACACGCACGGGGGAGGCTGGGATGCCATGCTGTGCAGTGTCACCAGCAGCTGGCGGGCACAGAGCGGGCACCCGCGGAGCTGCTGAGGAACCGCCAGCCACAGCTTGATCTCCCACTTCTGACCCCAGAAGACAGCAGAGGGCTGTGGCTGAAGCTGCCCATCTATTGGCAGTCACAGGCGTGGAGTCAGACACCAGGGGTTCGACACACAGCCCCGACACCCCCGCTGTCCCACGGCTCCAAACCCGGCCTCTTGGGTCCCGGGGAAAGGGTCTGAACCCCAGATTAGGGTGGGGCCCTGAGCTGGGTCTGGACCATCACCCGCTGGGGTGGGGTGGGGTGCAGTGGTCAGGCTGGTCAAGTGATCACTGCCAGGAGCTGGAGACTCCTATTAGCATGAGCACCCGGAGGGCAGGGTGACCTGGAGGGTGGGCGGCCCCACCGGGGTGCCTCACCGGGGGAGGCTTTCGCAAGGAAGAGCATCCAGTCTCCCCGTGACTTGTCTCCTGTCCTGAGCAGCAGGAGTCAGAGACGGGGTAGGGGCTGCAGGGACACAGGAGGGCCCTCGCAGCTCAGCTCAAGCCTGGCTCTTTGCACCCAGGAACGAGTTTGGCTCAGCCCTGGCTCCCTGGAGCACAGTGAAGAGAGGACAGAAGCTGCTGTATTTGTCCCCTTCTGGCAGCTGTGTTCCTACTCATTAAGGCCCTTTGAGGTCCTTTCATCTCAGTGAAATTGCAGGGCTCCTGCAAGGCCCTCAATTAGCTGGATCCTCTGGTGGCCCCAGGGTGACCAGCCTGCTGCTCCGAAGCCTCAGGGAGCCCAACGGGGGAGAGACAATCCCAGCTGCCACTCCCCAGGCTGGGAGCCTGACCCTGGGTGTGAGCATCATGGAATTGGCTTTAAAAACAGCGTGGTAGGGAGAAGGACTCAGCAGCCGGCTGAACGTGCAGCCTGGCTCTCCCCCGGGACGCCTCTCGCTCCCCCAGAGCTGTGATGTCCCCATGCTCCGCACAGCTGCCAAGGGCCGGCCCCTCCTGCCAGCTCGGCACTGACGCAAATCAAAAGCCTGCAGCTCTTGGAGCAGTGGCCACCCGCCGCTCCACTGGCAGCTGAGGTCTGTGAAGGGAGGGTTCGGGCTGCGGTGCCCGCTGGCCTTTGAGATAGTCAGCTGCGCACTACAGGGTGGCCAGCGTGGTGACAGAGGTCAAGGAGACAGCTGCCCTTGTAGCTCCCCTCTGCCTCGGGGAGCTGCTGGCCAGCCCCTGCCCTGTTGCCCTGTCCCCAGAGGGCCTGGGGTCCTTTGGTTCCGTCACCGTTATTCAGCCAGCATGGCAGGAAGGTGGGCTGGGTGGACCCGCGAGCCATTCCAGGGGTGTGAGGATGACGTGGGGTGGGGGAGAGGCAGCCCCTGAGGGGCGCTGAGCAGGACCTGTGCCCTGCACACAGCCTGGCCTCCGGGGCCCCGAGGCCTTTCAGAAGACCCTGGGAGCCAGCCACACAAGCACACTGGAGGGCCCCTGGAGGAGTGAGCTTTCTGAGACCTACCCTGCCAGCCCGCGGGAGCCTTCTGATCTTCCCAAATGTGCACACACGTGTGCACATGCATACACACACAGCACGTCACACACCTGTGCACAAGGGCCCCATGCACACAGGCGCAGCCATGCAAGCACAGCACACACACAGGTGTATCTGTGCATACACAGCACTTGTGTACACATGTGACCCACATATGAAGCACTCACACATACAGCTCACACGAGCACAACACACATGCATGCACACACACACGTGTACAGTATACACACATGCGCATGCACACCTACAGAGATTTCACACAAGCACACGTCATAGACACAACAGGTGAGACCACTTGCTGCTCAACACAAGGGTGCCCTCCCATCCCTCCCCAGCACACACACACTGACACTTAGGACCCCAGCCCTCTGCCTCATACGCTGTGGACACGGAACAGCAGGGTGTCCAGGGGCTGAGAATATTCATCAGGGGCAGCTGCTCTGGGCTGGAGGACAAGGCAATGGCACGAGGCCCCAAGAGAACCCACGGGGCTACTTGTCCATTGCAGCAAACAGCCAACACGCAGGGGACCTGACAGCCGTGACCAGGACACGGGCATGTGGAGAAAACCTCTCTGCCTACATAGCCCAAGTGCACCTGCCGTGTCCGAGCCAGGTCGGGTGGGAGGATCCAGGATCCCAGAACCCGCAGCTGGGAGCTCTGGGGCTCTGCGGGCCGCCCTGAGGACAGGATCCTGGGCTAAGCACCCTCTGCAGTGCAGCCTGCTCGTTCCTGCTTCTCCCTGGTGCCAGTTACCTTCTGGCGTGCAGCAGGGAGCCTCTGCCCTTTCCCTCCTGTCCCCCATGGCTCGTCCTGTCCAGGCCCTGGGGTGAGACACTGCTGCGTACCATGCAGACACCAACCTCTCAGGGATAGCCCTCCTAAGGTCACCAGGGTGTCATGCAATCAGCAGGTGCTTTTCTAGGTGGGGCTAGGAGCTGGTGGGGTGCCTGGGGAAAGATCCGGAACAGTGTGGCAGGTTGCAGCATGCTCAGAAGGAAAGCGAACCTCCTACTGTAAGGACCCAACAGGCTGTGCTCGTGGCTGGGTCGGCCACAGCAGCTGGTATTTCTCAGGGTCCACTGGGGTGCCTGGCCTGCCTCTTGGGTTGGGGTTGTTGCCTGCGTGCTCCCCAGACAGCCCATATCCTGGGGCCTCCCACTGCACAGCAGGCCCTGGGAAGCCTGAGGGGCTCTCTGGGGAGCCCCTCCTCATGTGGCTCCTTCTCCTGCTGCTCCTGCTCCTGGAGTCAGCCTTGGGGTGTGTGTGGGTTTCACGAGAATACCCTAACTCACTGGCACAGGCTGCCTCTTCCAGTGTGCAGTGCTGATGGGCATGGTCCCCGTGGGGCCAGCCAGGCAGCCAGTGCCGGTTTCTGCCCCAGGCAGAGCAGAGGTCCGAGAGTCACGGGGTGGGGGAGGGTTCCATCCCACTCATAGGCGTCTGTTGGCATGGGCTAAGCAAGCGCTGCCTCCCCAAGGGCCTGCTCCTCCGTACAGGAAGTGGAGACCCGCAGCCTGAGCCTGCTCATGCCCAGACAGAGCGGAGTGTTCCAGCTCCCTGTGGCTGATCAGGCCAAAGCAGCCAACACTCCTGACTCGCTGCCCACTCCAGCAGCCAGAGGCCAGCGCCCGAGTCAATATTCACACACTTTGATCTGCCCTTCAGTTTATAAGACATAATATTTGCTCTTCTATTAGGAAAATAATCAGGAGTTATCCGTTAAGGGGTGTGTACACATGGCTGCCCTTCAGAGGCGAAGGCTGCCCTTTCTAGGCAGTGTGAGTTAAAGCCCTGGCCCTCCTGGGACTCTGAACAGCAAACCCAGCCCACAGCTTGCCTCAGTGCCCACAGGGAAGCAGCTGGGATTGGCAGAGGGGCTAGGGGGAGGCGGCTCTGGACTACCAGGCACTGCACAGCTGTATCCCAGGCTGGGTGACCCTGAGCCCTTTCTGGGTCCCACACTGTCACACGGCCTGGGTGGAGAGGTGGTTACACAGCAGGGCGACAGACCTGTGATTTGGCAAAGCCCTGCCTGTGGGTCTCAGCTCTGATCCCTGCCGGACGAGACCTTGGGCAGCGGGCACAGCTCTCCAGGCCTCAGCGCTTCCGCCTCTACTGGGCAGTCTGGGCCCTCTCTCACCGCAGCTGCCCCCAGGTTGGAGTGGGGGAGCAGCTGGCTCCTACCAGCTGTGGTGGCCACAGGCCCTCTCCCAGCCCTGCCTGGGGGGACCCTCGCCTTGGCATCTCCAAGCTGGCCACGATGGGATGTTTACAGCACAGGGCAGGGCACGGTCACTGCTGTGCTCTGCCAGCCGCCTCTCCAGCCCGTCCCTGTCCCCACACCTGGGCTGCAGTGAGGATCATGTGAGTACAGGCCCAGGGCAGGATCCTGATACGAGAGTCACACAGCACCCTGGCAAACTCAGGGCTGGCTGAATAGGTGACAGTGCACCCGACCCTCCAGTCCCTGCCACCTGAGTGGGTCCCTCTGGGTCCCTGCAGGAGACCAGCCCCTCCTCACAGGCTCCTGTCTGGACACCCCCAGAAGGCCACACTGCAGCTGCCACCTCCTTGGTGACATCCAGGGCCCGGAGGAGAGGGCTTCTCTTACACATCCCCTGGGCCTCCCCAACCTAGCACACACGTTTCTGGGGCTCCCAGGCCCTGCTGAGCCCCTGGGGAATAGGCAGTGGGGCTGAAATCCTGTGCCCTCCCATGGACGTGGCTGTGGTCTGGTGCCGGGGCAGGAGGAAGGAGGTCCCAGCCCCGAAATCTCCTCTGGGCCTGAGGCTTCAGCCCTGGGACCCCAGCTTCCCCGATTCTGAAGAATTTTGAGACCCCTGTTCCTAGCTGAGCTGGTGTGGGGTGGCTTCTGCCTGCTTCACAGGAAGGGCAGTTATGTGTTTGTTTTGGGCAGCAGAAAGGATTAGGCAACCAGAGTGGGCCAGGAGTGGGGCACGTGGCCAATCCCGTGTCAGCCCCGTGCCCCGGGGAGAACCAGCACAGACCAGAGGACACTGAGAGGACACTCGCAGGCCGGGTCACACGCAGGGTGTGCTCTGTGCTTGTGCCCCCTGCCCAAGCCTCCCGCCTCCTTCCCTCGTTTCTGCCTCCTCCTTCCTTGTGAGCAGCGGCCTGGTCTGGCCCGCCTGGCCCGTCCCAGCCTGTCCCAGCCACCTTTCTTGCTTCCCCTTGGTCTCCAGTGTGCTCCCTGAACCTGGCTCAAGGCTCCCCAACTTTCTGCCAGAGGGCATTGGAGGAGGGCCTGCCAAGGGGAGACCCGAGGGAGGACGTGGGTCCCACAGCACCAGTGAGGCACGCGCAACCCAGGAATGGAAGTTCCCCGGGTGGACGGCGTGTGCCAGATTTGCCTCTAACACAGAGGAGGAGGAGCTGCCCCCCGGGAGCACCAGGAGGCAAGCGCCAGCAGGACCAGCTCCTCCCCGCTGACCCGGCCCCTCTTCCAGGAAGGGTGGCAACTGGGCTCCATGCTCCTGCACTCCAGGCGGGCTTCGGCAGACATTCGAGGGGAAGCCCTGAGACAGGGTGTCCTCACCAGGTAGGGTAGAAGGAACAGAGGTAGGTAGGAGGGAGACAAGGAAAACTGGAAATTTAAAATTGAACTAAAAAAAAATAGTGCAGCTTCAGGACACAGAGTTACTGAAGCCTTTTTCCCTTCCAGGAAATGCACTAAAAAAAAAAAAAAACTCCCTGGGGTCTTCAGACACAGCGACCCTGTGACTTGGGCTCTGGGCCGAGCTTTGCACCTGTGAGCGGCGCTTCCTCCTGCAGACTCCGCCCTGCAGGAAGCAGCAGCAGGAGCAGGCAGCGGATCTCAGCTTCACACAGGGAAACGGTTTGCAGGTTTGCACTGCGACACAGCCACCGGGTGGGTGACTGACGGACAGCAGAACACAGACCCCAGATCGCCCATCCCGAAGACACCCAAGCCCCGTAAATACATCAGGCTCCGGTCATAAGGAGCCCCCCTCCCTTGAGGGCCCACACTCTATTTCTTTGAGCGTGTACTTTACATTTCTGCCTAATAAATCCCTTTATGCTGCTTACTGATGCTTCTGAAAATTCCTTTTTTGCAACAAGTCAGTGAACCTGCAACTTAATTTTGTGAGTAGAATGGGTTAAAGAACCCCCAGGACCCTGTCCAGTGACACTCATCCCACTGCCCAGTGCTCCCAGATCCCACTCAGTGGGTTCACAGCTGTCAGGACCAGCAGTCTATCTTGGGGGACCCACAGGCTCTTGGGGCCTGAGCTGATGAGAAGGAGCTGCCAGCAGTGATCTTGGACGGGCCCTTTGCTTCCCAAGGGACTGGTGTGGCCCCCAACCCAGGCTCAGGGCTGGGGCCCCAGAGCCCAGGCAGGGCAGCCCCCACACCTACAGAGCACCTTCCAGGGAAGCACCACTGAGCGTGTGTCTGGGACGCAGGCATTGAGGCCGACCTTCGCTGAAGCAGCGCCCCTCCACCCTCCAGGAGAGGACTGGGCCTCCTGCCAGGCCCTCTGGAAGCACCTAGGAGTTGAAGTCCTTTGGGCTCCTTTCTTCTGGAGCATCACTGCAGGCAACACCCCAGGGCCTGACGCTGTAGACAGGGGACAGGTGGGGACACACGGTGGGCGGCTTCCTTCCAGGCAGGGACCCCAGGGCACGAGAATCCCAGGACATCAGCCAAGAAGCCTGCAGACCAGCGGGGACACCGGACTTCAGTGCCCAGTGCCCACTCCTGAGGGTCATTGGGTTTCTCACTAGGTTCGCAGCACCCCTTGGGGGCCAGTGAGCACGGTTGGCTCAGCTTGGGTCCGGCTGCGGCTTGTCACACTCCCAGGGTGACTGATGTGTGGGAAGGGGACACGCTGACCTTGCCTGGCTCCATGGCAAACTGCTTCTGGAAGGGGCCCAGGTCTGTGTCCAGCACCAGGCAGCACAGGTCACCGTGAGTGGCCGGGCGGGGCTTGTGACAATTAAACTGCGATACTGCCCGAGCTGGGGGCTCTGTGCGACTTCTGTGTCACCAGACAGTGTTCTTTGTTCTCAGCCATTTAGGAATTAAAACCATGCTCAGCTGTGGCTCAGATGGGGCCTGGCCTGTTTAGCCCTCAGCCGTGGGTGCCGCCCGGATGCTCCTAATGTCCCCGATTTGTATGAAAAGGCGGAGCACGAAGGGACTCAGAGCCCCTGTGACCCTGGGCCTGGACCACAGCTCCCGTCCCCACCCTCAGGGCCAGCACCTGGGGCCCTGGGACCATGGGGGACCCTGGCAGCAGTGTCGGCCGGCCTCGAAGCCTCCCTGGCATCCTTTCTTTGGGGATCAGGCACAGCTGGCTCTGGTTCTGGGGTGCACTCATCTCCAAGCCCAGACCATGACTGTGGGATGCGAGATGCCCTAGGCTGGACAGGCTGACCCTGCACCTGTGGTCCTGCCCGGGAGTGGGAGCCAGGGAGAACCACGGGCCTCGCTCCTCGGGGACCTCGGACCAGGACCACCATGTAGGCCTTGGGGTGCTGTGGCCAGTCCCTCCCCAGGCCCAGAGGGTCCCCCTGCAGGAGGAAGGGAATGGGTAGGAGGCCAGACCTGGGGTCTCTGGAGGCCGGGAGGCCCAGTAAGCTCCTTTGCTTAAAGTTACTTCGTCTCCTTCAACCCTCAAAATCTCCAAGCCCCATGTCTTGGAATCCCCCTTGGTATTGAAGAGACGCTGAAGCCAGGGGTGTGGTACACGCCTGTAATCCCAGCACTCTGGGCCCCCGAGACAGGAGGGTGGCAAGTTCTAGCCCAACCCGGGAAACTTAGTGAAACCTTGTCTCAAAATTGAAGATGATAAGAGCTGAGGATGTGGTTTAGTGCAAAGGCCCTGGAATCAATCCCAGAACAGAGAGAGAGGGAGAGGGAGAGAGACTGAGAGGGGCCACATGGAGAATGTAGCCAGGCTTGCAGCAAACGTAGCTCCTGGCAGCTCCGGGACAGACCCCAGTGCTTAGTGAAACCACAGAGCCACTGCCCTGGAGGTGGCGGCAGAGGGGCAGGTGGTGAGGATGGCACTGGACCCCCAGGACGGCAGTGACCCACCAGCCCTGCCAACCTTCTCTCTCCCAGCAGACCCCAGCTCCTGTTGGTGGCCTTGCTTCCTGTGAGGTGATCAGGAGGTGATGACAGCATCCACCCGGGAGGAGCCCCTTCCCTGTCTCTGCCACTGCGATTCACAGCCCGGATCTGCTCTTGGACCCCCAGGGTGCCTGGGCCATGAGGTCCCTGACCACAGTGGGCCTGAGGGGTCAGCAGTTATGCTGGAATAGTCCTAAGGCTCAAGGCTGTCAGAGGCTGCCACATGTGATAAAAATCCCCAAATGTCACAGGACAGAGAACTTCTCTAACCCTCCCATTTACCCTGCCTGCCACTACTGAAACACAGTCATTCCATGGCCATAAATGCAAGGCTATCCTGCTGGAAGTCATAAACCTTCTACCAGCGGTGGAGACGTCTTCCGGCAAGCGGCTCCGGTGAAGGCATGGACAGCCGATCGGTAACTTGAGGGGAGCACAGAGCTCAGGTGGACCCATTCTCCTTGTCCCCAGCGCTGAGGGTACAGGGCCACCAGCACCTCCAGAGGCCATGCTGTAGTCTCTGACCCAGAGTAGAGAGGCCACCCTCTGCCACCTGCCGTGACCCCCACTTGAGGACGGGCTCCTCTCATTCTGGTGGCCTCAGTGAAGACAGAATTGCAGGCAAAGGAATGAAAGCAGAGGGTGGCCTCCCTCACCCTCTCTGGGTAAACTGAGGCAATGCAGGGAAGTTCTGGGCTTTACATGGCACTGCTGACTTGGGTTCAGGGGCTCGGGTGAATTTTCAAGATGTGATAAAGCTAAACTTGGCCAAAATGTGCACTTGAATTGAGACCTTTCATCAGTTGGCAGGCGGGGAGTGGTTTCACTGCCTGCTGCGCAAGTGCAGGGACCCAAGTTCGATCCTCGGTACCAAAAAAAAAAGCACTTCTTATACCAGTCGGCCTATAAAGACTGAAATGGAAATGTTTTCCACCTAGGTAGTAAAACCTCAGCCAGGAAAAGCCCATATTCATGTCTGATTCTGACACATCCTACGGTGTCTAACATGAAGATAAATGCAGCAAATCTGCCTTTCAGTGTTCCTAGCTAAGTCCTCCCTAAGATCATTGCTCTACACTTGAATGGCTTACAATAAGCTTGGGTAAAATCAAGCTGAATTCAGGAATGCAGTGCTTCAAATATCTCCTTAATTCTTTTCTCTTTCTTTTTTTAAAAAAAAATTTCATTTTTTTTTTTTTTTTGTTTTGTACTGGGGATTGAACTCAGGACCTTGAGCTTACAAGGCAGGCACATTGCCACTGAGCTAAATCCCTGGCCCTTTTTTTCTTTTTACACTGAAAGGCACCCAGAACTTGGAGGCAGAAAGCAAACTTTATTACATCGAGGGGCCTTGTCAGGATAGTTCCTCAAAGAACCAGGCCTACCTCCTTAATTCTTAACTCTGGGTTTTTGAGAAAACTGTACCTCGTTATTATTCATTATGTTGCTGTCACATGACTGCTCTTTGTATTTTATTTTTATTTTTTGGTACTGGGGATCGAACTCAGGTCCTTGAGCTTGCAAGGCAGGCGGCAGAACCACTGAGCTAAATCCCCGGCCCATGTTTTTTTAAATATAGGATAAACTGTTCACATGTTTGGGGCCTCAAACTGTGTCTACTAGTCAAAAATTGTAAAATGTGTCCAAAAAAACACGTTTTATTGTTTGTTTGTTTGTTTTTTTAAAAAAAAAAACATGGTAGAGCACTAGTCTGGTGTACACAAGGCCCTGGGTTTTGTGTGTAGAAACACACACACTCACACACACACTCCCCTCCTGGCTTCTGGAAGGGCCCTCTCTACACCCAGCTGTGGGGGCGGGCAAGGTGACCATTTTCAAACTTGGTTGTGGCCCCTGAGGTGGTGTGCGTCCTGCCTGCACAGTGTGCACTTGGGACACCTCCAGAGGCCAGACCTAGGTGCTGCTTGAGGAGAGGAATCGAGGCAGCTATTAAAATCATAAACCGCAGACCTGGAAGCCCAGGCTGGCTCCTTGTTCTCGGCTGCTTGCTGGACTTGTGGAATATTCTGGAAACGCTGATAGGTGGAAGCCATTGGCCTGGGAACACAGGCTGTGCACAGCAGAGTAAAGAAGATCGTTTAATGTTTGCTTTTTAGGTTCTGCGTTAAGGTTGTCTCACATCATCGTTTTTACTACACATATGCAAGGGTGTTTGGGTCTCTGTTTTGGCCTTGAATCAAATCAATTTGCAAAAGTGTGTCACATTTCCATAATTCCTAATGCAGCCCACCTGCAGTTCAGTAATGGTTTAAGGCCCCTGGGCAAACTGTCGCTGGAAGCCTGGAGCAGGAGGTCCCCGGGTCACCTTTGCACCCCAAATTCGCTTCTCTCCCCTTCCCCTCCCTACCTCCCCGGGTCTCCCCCTCCTCTCTGCCACATACAGCAGGAGTGGGCGTACATAGGTGCACACACACACACACACACACACACACACACACACGCTCCCTCTCTGCCCCACTGTGGGAGGCCTGTCAGCAGGGACCTTTGGGGACAGCACCGAGAGCAGCAGGACAGAGTCAGCCCCTGCACCAGCTGCAGTGTCATGAGCACCCTGAGCGGCCTGCTGGGTCAGACGGAGGCAGAAGAGGCCCAGGCCCTGGGGTGCGGGTACCCCCCGCCCTGGGAGGGAGCATGGGCCTTGGGGGAGGGGACCAGCTGCCCCGGTTTGCCCCACAGAGGGGACGTGGGACTTCAGTAGGGACTGGACCCAGGCTTTTGCTCTCTCTTACATCCTCAGCCCTTTCTTATTTTTAGTTTGAGACAGGGTCTTGCTGAGTCACTAAGTTATCCAGGCTGGGTTAGAATCCCCTTGCCTCAGCCTCCCAGGTGATGGGGTTATGGGTTTGTGCCACTGTGCCTGCATTATGGTGTGGGACTTAATGCAGACCGGGGATCCTGGGCAAACCCAAAATGTGGGGGGGGAGGGATCTGGGAGGGGAGGTGAAGCAGTGACTTTGGTGCAGCTGATGAGGGGCCCCGGGCCCAGTGCTCCTGACAGTGCACCCCACCCTGGTCCCCAGCTGTCTGCAGAGCTGTGGCCGAGTCCTGCTCTATCCCCTGCCCGGGAGTGGCTGGCAGTGGAGGGGGCTCTGAAGACACCGGGCCCCTGAGCCCTGGGCTCTGGGCTGCTCTGCCAGGCTCAGGTATGTCGCATCACCCTAATGAGTCACAGCGTGGCTCCAGCCTCTGGCTCCAGGCGAGCGTCAGGCTGCACCTTCTTCCCAGACACCACTGGGGCGAGTCTCAGCACCGTGTGGCCCTCGGGCCTCTCTAGCTGGACATAGGCCCAAGACTGTCCAGGAAGCCACATGTGCTGTCCCAACTTTTCTCCTGGCTCTAACAATGATGTGTACTCATTGACAGAGAATTCAAAAATTAAGAAAATGAAGAGACAGAAGGAAAAGCCCCTCGTTACTAACCAAAACAACTGGGTCAACTTTCCAAATGTTTCCCCAGTGCTGCCTGTTTCTATGCATTACAAGGACAGTTAAACCGAGGTAAACAGTGTGTGTGTGGCTGAGACTCAGCCGTGTCTTCGGAGCTTCCGCTTTGATCCGTTTGGCATCCAGAGCCAACTGTATGAATGCTAGTCCTCCCTCCCCTCCCCTTCCTTCTGACTCTAATATCTTCAGTGTTACAGTGTAACGAGTGTAACTCCTGACAATAGCACAGTATTCTCTCCTGTGCATGCACCAATGTCTCTCCTTTTGCTGTGTTTGTTTTGCTTCTGTTCATTTAAAAAATTACTCCACGATGGACATTTTTGTGGATGGATTCCTCCAGCATTTCAGGATCTTTCCTTGTTGGAGGGCTCGGGTAGATGCCGTCACCAGTTCCAGGGGGACAAGTGGGTACTGTGATCCACGTGTCCCCAACCACAGTGAGTCTCGTGTACTCTTTCCATCGCTGGAGGAGACCCCTGAGATGGTCGCTGTGGAGAGAGAAGATTCACCTTGTTCGCAGTCTCAGCAGTCTCAGGCCAGGATCCTTTGGCTCCGCTGCTGTGGGGGTTTCCATGGGGCAGCACATTACGGTGGGGAGTGGGTGTCAGGGCCTCACTGCACCCCTCATGGCGGAGAAGTGGAGGGGAGGGGAAGGAGAAAGGGAGGCTTCGCAGAGTGCGTGCCCTGCGGAGCCCTTGGGACATCCATGTGTGCAGAAATGCGGTGCTCTCGTGGGCGATAAAGAAGTGCGGTATTTACACACCACGGAGCGCTACTCTGCCGCAAAGAAGGACATGCTTGGGTCCTCTGTAGGAAAACGGGTGCACCTTAAGTAAAATAAATCAGACACAGAAGCTTGGAGATCACATGCTTTCTTCCAAACTATAAATAAGGAGCAAAATAAATGATAGCTGAGAGGAAGCAGAGTGATAGATGTTTTGCAAAAGGGAAGAGGACCGGGAGATGGAGGGAGGCAGAGAGAGCAGAGGGGAGGGGGATGAAAAAAAGAATGAAGCAGCGTTACGTCCATGCACCAAATCCCCACAAGGAAGGAAACATTGTGCACTACTGCAAACATGCACTCATAAAACATGAAAAAGAGTGACGTTTGAGTAGTACTTTATTTTACAAAAGATCTTGGCCCTCCATATCCCAGCCCCCTGCTGTCTTAAAGGTGCTGCCCCCACCCAGCTCCCAGGCCCAGGGTCCCCGGCTGGCGGTCAAACTCAAGGAGGCGGGGGTGGGGCAGACTGGGAGGGACCTTGTCGGGCTGGCGCCTGTGCCTCTTATCTGACCACAATGAACAGTGGCTCCCAGGAGCTGACGTGCCTAATGACAGACCAGCAGGCTGCCCTGCACAGCCGCCCAGCGGGAACCACGTCAGAGCCTGGGCTGGCAGCTGGGGACACTGGTGATCCAGTAGTTGCACGGCTACTGAGCTGGCATGTTTACACCACACCAACCCTGGGCCAGCAAAGGAGGCCAGGGGAGCCCAGGGAGCAGCAGAAAGGAAGCCACTAAAGTCACAGCCCCAGGGACAGGCCCACCCCCTTGCAGCCATGTTCCCCACCCCACTGCCACCATCCGAAGGTCCCCACCTGCCCTTCCTGTGCAGCTCCCTGTCTGTGGCCACACGGACCCCACCAGGGACCAGCAAGTCCCTGCAGCTGCCCCTGGTGACCCTCCCCTCACCCCCACTTCACCCCCTGCTGTCTTCGAGCAGGATGACCCCCTCTTTAGAAGGGGCACCGAGACATGCCAGTGCATAGGATGCGGGACTCTACACAGCCTCTGGGGTTGGAAGGGAGCAGCCGGGCTGCCTGAATTTGGTGAGACATTGTTTCCAGGAATCGACACATTGTTTCCAGTGACCCCACAGCCTTGGGGGCCGGAGGCTTTCCATCCCATCTAAGGAGCGCCCAGTGGTGAGCATCCCACCGCTGCACAGATGGAAAAGCAGAGCAGTTAAGGAGGCTGCGTGTGGCCCATGAGGAGCTGGCTTGGGGCTGGGAGCCAGTGCAAGTCCCCGCCGTGACATTGGCTGAGCCCTTGGAGATGTTCCTATTAACCAAATTAAGGTGCAAATTATTTGTACTGTTGGGCTATTCCAGGAAGATACACTGGGGCAGTTTTACATTCTCACAAGGATGGCCGGTCCCTCTCCATACCCACAGCTTACAGTAGCTTCCCAAGGCCACCACACTTCCTGCCAAGCTCCTGCCTGGCCTCTCCTTTCTTTGAGAAGCAGGAAGGGTTCCAGGGCTGGATTCTCCATTTGTGAAAGTGGTTCACTGGGGGAATTGGTCACCTGAATTCCTATGCTGAGGTCCTAACCTCTGGTTCCCCAAAATGACTATTTGGAGAGTCTTGGACAGGTGACAGGTAGGTAGGTCAGGGCCCATAGGGTAAGCCCCAGTGTCAAGTGACTGGTGCCCTTGGAGGTGGAGGGGACCAGGACACATGGAGACCCCAGGATGTCACACAGGGGAGGGCCACAGGGACAGGCAGTGGGAAGACCGTGCCTGTTAGCCCAGGGAGAAGCTGCCTAACCGCACTGTGACCTTGGACTGGAGACGCAAGAGCCCCTTGCTGAAGCAGGTGACCTTTCTTCATGGCAGCTGAGCCTCAGGGACAGGGGTGATCGCTGAGCTGGGACCCAAGCCCCTAAGGAGGGCGTAGCATGGCCTGGAGAAGGGGTGGGGCCCAAGCACCCCACCTGCAGGTGGGCGCTTAGCAAGCGTGATCCATTCCTGCTCTCAGCGAGCCCCGATTGCCAGCCCAGCATAACTGCACTGTGTCCAGGGGTTGGGACCACAGAGGCCTTAGTCTGCAGAGGAGCAGGCAGCTGCACCGTGGTGAAGGAGCTGCTGGAGGCCAAACCCCGCCCTTCTGGGCCTCCCCGAGGAGTCCTAGCACACTCTGGCTGACCTTGCTGCTAAGCCCCTTTCCTCAGGCAGCATCTCCGTCTGGGGGGCATGGGGGTGCCTCTGTGACTGGCCTCTGCAAAGGCTGTAGATGCCTCCCCCGAGGGAACAGGATAGATGGTAGTTGAGGTGCTGAGCAGAAGCAGGACAACGCTGGAGTCAGGCGCTGAAAGATCTGTAACCAGCAGCAGTGATGTCGGGCAGCTGCCCGTTCAGAGCCCTTTGGGTACCAAATTGTTAAGTGTAAATACACACAAACACACACACACTCACGTGTGCACGGTAAGTAGCAGTGGGGCATGGACATTCCAACTGTGGGCTTTCAAGACCTGGTCTCGCCGCAAGCAGCTTAGAAGGACATTCATGCTGCAGCACGGGGTCTCAGAGTAGGAGAGGAATCTCGTTTCTTTTGACATACCAGGGTCCTGGATGGTGGCACAGAGCAGCGGGGAGAGTCTGGGGTGTCCAAAGCCTGCCCAAGCACCCACAGCAACAGAGGGGGAGCCAGTGTCCTGGGCACTTGGAGAAGCTGGTGTCTGGGGGACAGAATTCAGAACACAGCCCATGGGGGACTCCCGGAAGCCCAACCTGGAGCTATGGATGCCCATGCCCTGCACATGTCGCAGCTGCCCCTGACCCGCCATGTGCTGCCTGTGTGTCCCGACCCTTGGGGTCCCTCAGAAGAGAGTAACAAGCCCTCCTTGTGACTCACCTGTGCTGGGGGCCACCCATTCTGAGCAGAGACCGCCTCAGGGCCCCTGAGTAAGCGGGTTTCCTCCCACTGTGGTGACCTGGCCTGTGTGGAGACATCCATCGATCCCGTGTCTACTTAGAGTTACGGAAGGAGAGATTCACCAGGGGCCTGGGCACTCAGTGTCCCTGGCCACACGTGCATGCAAGCCCTGGGACGTGGACCCTTCCTGAAGCCCGAGGGTCCTGCTCCTGAGAAAGAGCTCCCTCCACAGGATCCTCCAGGAGGTATGGATGGGCACCTGGGGGTTGGGGTCAGCCCTGCTTGTGCAAGGGACAGAATTTCCTTCTAGGCCCCATCTGTTGGTAGCATTGATGTTGCATGGGTTCTCAGTTCTCTAACCTATAAAATAAGAGGGCTCGCTCTGGCCGGCCAGTGCTGTGATGATACATCAGCCTGTGTGGCAGTGACCCTCCCTGGTCCCCTGCCCTTCACCCAGGCAGCTGCTACTTCTCACCAGCACCCCGGGTCCTGCCTGCCAGGCCCCCCTTACTTACTGCCCTCAGTCACCAGGGACATCCGGGTGTGGAGGCAGCTGCACGGGGGTCCAGGGGCCCAGCTGGCAATGGTGACTCAGGTCTCCGGGTGGCATCTTCTGTCCTGCATGGCCAGGGGTCCTCGAGGGACCGCGTCCCTGAGGAAAGCTACCTGCAGGTGTGTTTTGCTTTCCCTACTCCCACTGTACTTGCAAACGATGCACAGAGCGCCCAGTTCACACGCCCCGCAGTCGCCCGCTCTCTCTTGATCCCCCCAGGCAGGTGCTGCGTTGACAGCCTCCCCACTTCACAGAGATGGGGGCAGAACCCAACAGAGACACCGGCCTTCTCCGGGCTGGAGATGAGCTGGGGAACCAAATCTCTTTCCTCCAGGGCTGAGCTGCTGTTTCCTGAACCTGGGAGCTGGCATCACGGGTCTCAAAGAGAGCCCTTGTCTCTCAGAGTCGGACAGCAGGACCCTGGCCCTCCTGGTTCTGATGGTGGCACTCAGGAGGGTCAGTGGGTCCTGGAGTGGACAGGATGAGCCACCTCCTCATCTGTGATGTCTGGGTCCCCTGTGCATTCAGATGACAGCACACATACAAATAACCTTTGCCCAGAGTAGGGTGGAGCCGGGGTGAGGGAGGGTGTCATCAAACACTACAGGAGCAGAAGTCATCTTCGACTTCTTTGCAGTTGCATGAGAGGATTTTAACCTGACCCACCACACAGATTCCCTCCTGGGCCAGGACAGTGACAGAGCTGTGGGGGCCGAGCAGGCGACTGGACCTGTGACCCAGCAGGCCTCAGAGAGCAAAGGACACAAAGGACTTCTGGGTGCAAAGCCTTGCACACACTAGTTCCCTACCACTGCCTCATTCAGGCGCATTTGGAATTCCGAATCACGCCTCGGGGGCTGTCCCAGCGGGGTAGTGCTGGGAGATTGCTGTCTCCGTGTGCTTTCTCCCCTGTCGTGTTGGGCACGTTTCCCGACACATCCCCGCTGCCCGCACACGAGGCGTCACCCTGGGTGCCCTCGCCTCAGCTGCTGCTCAGCGGCCTGCTCCTAAACACATGACCCCGTCGGGGAGGCCGCCCACCGCGTCCTCATCTGTGTCTCCTCAGCCAGTATCCCAAAGCCTGGGGAGTCACACAGCCGGTGGCAGGCAGGCAGGCACCCCCACCTGCGCCCGGAGGCCACCGTCTCCCCACGCGGTCCCTGAGCCTGGGAGTCTTCCTCCCCCACACTGGATGCATTCCTAGGAAGAATCAGGCAGTGAATTCACTCCGGGAAGTGGCTCCCAGTATTGTCTAGCAAATGAAGGGTTTTAATTTCTGGCCAAAAAAAAAATTCTTTGGAAAAATGAACAATCTCTTCCTAACTTGCTTAAGAGGATGAGTGTTTGAACGGTCGGCTTTCTAAAGGACGGGCATCCTTGGGATTCCATTCATGATAGACAATGAGGTCATCCTAAAAATTCTCATCCTAACTGGGCCCCTGGAAAAGAAAGGAGGACATTGGTCGCAGACACACTGGGCCTGGGCGTCAGCGGGACCTGCCTGGGCACGCGAGTGTGTGCGCCACCCTGCGCTCCCCCAAGGTGTGCCTTTGCCGTGGTTTCATGGAATCCCCTTGGCTTCACAGGCTTCTGGTTTCTGCCTGTGCTGGGACCCTGGTCCTCAGTCTGTGCCCAGAACTTCGTTTCTGGCTTCTGAGGGCCACTTGCTGGACATGCCAGCTCAGCAAATGGTGGAGGGCAAGGGCCCCGCACAGCATCCTCTTCCACATGCCACAGAGCCGGGCAGGAGACTTCATAAAGCAGCTGACTTATGGCACAGCTCCCCACTTCCCCCAACCCGATTCTGCCCTAAGGAAAACTCCACGCAGTGCAAAGCTGGGTGTCCTGGCGTCAGCCCTGGTAGCACACCCTGTGCTGCATGCGCTGACGAGGGGGCTCAGCTCTCCTAGGTGCTCTGCCCGCCTGCCCCTGGGCTGTCCAGTGTTCCTGGGCCAGGCCAGGCCCGGGTGGCTGTGGTTACAGGTGCCAGCAGAGCTGCAATGTGCAGGCGCTGGGCATCCCCAGCAGGCGGGCCTGGCTCATTCTGGGAGCTTGCACTGGCTGCCAGATGCCGCTGTGACTTTGGGAGATGGTTACCGAGGGAAGCCAGCTGCCCTCTCCCAGGGGACATCAGCCAGGTGGGCAGAGAGGGAACTGTAATTCTTTCAGAACAAAAAATGAGCAGTACTGTGCACCTGCGTGGCGCGCCTGTGTACGTGTGAGGAGCGCTCTTGCCTGGCTCTCAGGAGCACAGCCAGTCTGACCCATTTCAGTCAAGCCAGAGCAGCAAATGAATCCTGACAACTCAGCTCCGTCAAACCTGAGGATGCTCAGTGACCACAGGTCTCCGCAGGGAGGCCAGGCTGAGCCAGGCAGGGGTGGCGGCGGATGGTTTCTGCTTGTGTCACTTGATGGGAAATGACGTCCCACTGTTGGCCATGTAAGTGTAGTGGGCTGAGACGAAGTTTCTGGGCACTCTTCCCTCTCCTCTTAGTTCCCGAGCCCTTGTCAGCCCAGAGCTGGGTGTTTGGAAGCAGAATGAGAGGACAGAAAAGGATGGAGAAGAAGAATGGACAGCAGCTGGGACCCAGTCAGAGCTGGTAGGGGAGGCCTGAGTGCAGGGTGTGCCGGGTGGGGTTGAGGGTGGAGGGATGGGCTCTGTGCCTTCAGGGTCCCCTCACCCCAGCCCCGATAGTGGACCAAGGCTGAGCCAGGGCTTCGGGAAGGGGCGATGAACCGGAATGTGGTCTTTGAAAGGACAGTTCGTAGGCAGGCCAGGTACCGCAGGGCAAGAGGGGGTCGCACAGGCGTCTTCAGTCTCCACAGTGCTGAGGAGGGGTTCCCAGGACCCCCTCGGATATCAGCATCCACAGACACTCGGGTCTAATAAATGGCACAGTATTTGCAGATAAGCTAGGCAGATCTTCCCACCTACATAAAGGTGCCTCTCGATGACTCCTCATGCATAATCCAGGGCAATGCTGCATAGACAGTATGGCCATGTATCGGAAGTCTGTATAGGTTCAGCATAGATGCAGTCCTCTCCCTCAGCCCACAGCTGGTTGGCCGCACCTGCAGATACAGAGTGCCAACTATATACAGTGCCACATGAGCTCCAAGTTTTCCTGGCCGGCAGGTGCTCCATGGCCCTGGCACCCCTGTGGGCTGCTCAGAGGCAGCTGAGGGAGCAGTGTGCATGGAATTGTTAGCACAGCTGCTAACAATTGGGGACCCCAAACTCGGGGAGGGGGAGGGTGCTCTCAGGGCTCACCTGGCCACCCTGGGCTCTCTCTCCACCCCATCAGCCCTCTCAGCCTTCCCTCCACACCCTGCCGACTTGGCTGTCCAGGGCTGATTTTTTTTTCCAGCCAGGCATTTGCAGGAATCCCAACAGCCCCTCTGGCCCTCTTGAACAGCAAGAAGGAAGTAGGCTCTTTCTTGCCGGAAGTTAAGCCTTAATTAGCTTTTCCTCCCTTGCCCAGTTGGGGACCCACCTGAGGGCCTGGTACTAGTGAGAAAATGAAAGCTGAGCTCAGTTTATAGCTGGAACTGTGTGTGACAGAAGGAGGGGCAGACAGGAGGGAGCCTCTTCATTAAGCATAAACCTCTGTGGCTGCATCCACCAATAGGGCCGCTTCAGGCAAAGCAAAAAGAATCATCTGTTTTGCTTCAGCCAAAGAAACCTCAGCCCAGAAGCATCAAGCATATTCCCACAAAGGCCTTTAATTATCGGAGAAGGCTGGCGACACATTTGCATTTTAATTAAGATTAATGAATCATGCATGACTCATCAAGCTGTCCTCACTGTTGGCGGAGGAGGGAGGGAAAGCTATGATATGCGTGGGGTCCCTGTGCAGGGCCAGGCCTGGCACCATGCCAGTGAGGACCCGAAGGTGTGACCTCAGGGAGGCTGTGGCCAGGGTTCTGGGCAGCCGGGCACAGTTCCACAAGAGCTTGCGCCAAGGATGTCAACGAAGGTGACATTCAACAGCAAGTTCCTGGGAAAGTTGCAGGAGCACCAGGCTTTCAACCTGGCACTTGTCAGGGTGTCACCCACCCTGTCACACACAGGGTGCTGCTGTGTGCTGAGGCCCCAGGTCCATCTGAGCACAGCAGGCTTTCGTCCCAGACGTCACCTCTGGGATTAGGGCAAGATTCTCTAAACCGGGGACCTGCAATCCAGGAAAGCAGCCTTGTGTGGGGTCACTGAGCAGGTGACGGGAATTGGGCCTGTCCCCAGCTGAAAGCATGCTTGTCAGCATCACACGCGCATGTCCAGATTGGGCTGGGGCTGACACCTTCGGAGCAGGGCCCATCACAGGCTCTGCTGTCCCTGGGGCTCCCTCCCGGCCTGCCAGGGGCTGCCGCATGGACCTCATTTACCGCATCGCTGCAGGAGGACAAAGGAGGGCATCCACCGCCTCTCTCGGGCAGGGGTGGTTCATTTGTTCCTAGGGTGCTCGCCTCTCTTCCCTGTAGACTGACACTGCTCCAGTGGGCAGGCGGGCAGCAGGTGGGGGTCTAGGGGTTTGGAAGGTCACCCCTTTTCACCTCTGCCCGTCCTCACCACCAGGCGGTGAGATCACCTCGTCCACCTGCCAGGCGGAGCCCCACACCAGCCTCCAGGGGACAGGGCCAACGGTGGCCCCATCTGTCCCATGGGCCTTGTCTCAAATGGGGTCCCCCAGGACTGTGGCCTTGGGCCCTGGCTCACAGGAGGCTGCTGAGGAGTCCATGGGGGCTGTGAGCGCACGGTGGGACTGACAGCCTCTGCTCGGGGGTCACCCTGGGGACCTGGATGCCAGCCTGTTGAGGGGACCTCTCCTCCCCCATGCTCTGCCCGGGGAGGGTGCTCGGTTGCTATCTGCCCAAAGAGGGTTAGAGCTGGCTGCCCTGCAGGCTCCCAGCTGCGTTCTTCCCACTGCCCTGCTCTCAGGGTCTCTGCGTCCCCTCTTGAGTGGCCCTCTTCCCCCCCCACTTCCTCTCCCCTTCCCTTTGCCCACTTCCCCTTCTCCCCCTCTTCCCCTTCCTCTTCATTCCCCTGCCCCATTGTGCTATATCCCAGCCCTGTTTTTAGTTTTTATTTTGACCCAGGGCCTGGCTAAGCAGATGACATGCTGGGATGGCAGCCATGTGCCCCCACACCCTGCTGGCCTCCTCCCTCCGCTGGGGGTGAAGGAGGGGCCTGGGCATCTGTGGGAAGGAATCACCCCAAAGGTGCACTGGACCGGTAGAGATCTGCATGGACAGAATCCAAACTGCTTAACCAGGAGAAGCCTCATGCTCCTCCCACCACTGGTGACCCAGGACCCGGATGCTTCAGGCACGACTGGATCCAGGCGATGGTCCGAGGACACCTTCCTGATGCACCTCTGCACAGTGGCCCTGACAGCCTGGCCTGCAGCTCCAGTTTTACTCTAGAGGAAATGGGGAGCCCAGCTTCAGGAGGCTACGCCTAGGTCCCGCCTCACCCTTGCTGCCCTTGGGCCTGTCCTGTGTCCCCTGGAAAGAACTGGGCTTTGGTGGAGCCAGGCCCTGGGGCTCTGCTCGGCCAGCCCTGTCCCCATTCTGTGTGGTGTCTCGCTGGACTGAGGGGAGGGACGGGCTGAGAGGAAGGGGAACAGCCGGCCCCGAGGAGGCAGTGGAGGGAAGGATGCAGGGACAGGAGCCTTCAGAGGACCTGACGACTGGACCTGGGCGGCAGCGGCCTGGGTCACCATGGCAACAGCAGCAGCATCCTGGTCTTTACTGACTCTGTTCCCCGTCCAGAGGCATAGCCCTCACCCCGGGGCTCCCTGCTCACTGAGGGGCTCTTTCACTGGGACCCAGGGATGTGGTTTCCCCGGAGGACCAGGTCCCACTTCTCTGACTCCTGCTAGAGAACTTGGGGTCAGACAGGCATGCTCCCCAGGCCCTGTCACCCTTCCGTCAGAGGCTTGTGGCAGATGGGCATGGGCACCACTCCTAGACACTGGGACGTCTTTAGGGAGAGTCCAGTTCCCCGGGATCCCAGGGGTCAGGAGCCGTGACTGCAACCTCCAGGAAATCAGGCTTTGCTGTTGGCAGGGTCCCAGTGACATGGGTACACGGAAGGCCAGAGGGGACACAGGTGACCGAGGGCACACAGAGACTAGGGGCACATGGATGTCCGGCATCTGGAGGCCTCGACCCCCCATCTCCAGGGCCCAGGAGGTCAGGGCTCCCCATCCGAGGTCTCCCGGGTGAGTACCCCACCCCACGAGGAGCCAGATCTTGGCCCCATGTGGTAGGGACAGGGACAGTGAGGGCAGCCTCCGGGGACACAGCACTCCTTCTCAGCAGCCAGGCACCCACAAGAGGACAGAGCCGGCCCACCCACCTGCTCGGGGTGGAGAGGATGGAACAGGAGTGGGCGGGATGGGTGATCCAGGAGTGCGACCCAGCCAGGGAGGAGTGCCAGGTGGTGCCCACCTCCCCGGGGGTGTCCCCAGGTGAGCTGCCTCCTGCCTGGGAGGAGTGAACAGCCAGGATGCCAGCAACCCTGGCTCACAGGGCATGGGCCTCTGAGCCAGGTGTGTGTGCTGGGTGCATGCGTGGCTCCCCCCCACCATGGCAAGCACCCTCCCTGTATCGCCCCCTCCAGGCCAGCTGATGAAGCCCTCTGCCTCAGTTTCCTATTTGTAAGGTGGGGCCCTGGGGGAGTGGCCTGCTGGCTCAGGGGGCTGTGATGTCACCCCATCCGTGCACTGTCACTGGCATGGTTGGGAGTCAGACTGAGAATAAGCAGGCTGTCTCCAGAGTGGGGCTGGGAGCCCCGAGGTGACCTTCCCTCCCCACACTGGGGGATCCCGACGCCCCTGCCCCAGCCTGTGCTGTGCTGCCAGGTGCCCTCTGGAGCTGCCTGTGCAGCACTAGGAGGAGGCACAGACCAAGAGGGCTCTTCCCAGCTCAGGCGCTGTCCTGGCCCTGGAGAGACAGGAATGCTGAGGCCTGGCCCCCTTCTGTGCTTTCCTCGTGTTCCCTGAGGGCTGGGATGCATCACAGGGAGCAGCTCCCAGTGGGAGAGGTGACTGTCCCTGGTGGCTCAGGGAGCCAAAGGGGGCTTGGGGGAGGACTCCAGCCGCACCTGGGTGTCCGAGAAGGCCAAGTGCATCCGCCTCTGCAGACCCAGAGCCCAGGCCTTTGCTCCTGGAGCAGCTTCAAGCTCACCACGTGGCCCGCAGCCTGGCACTGGTGTCCTCACTGTCCCCAGCCTTGATTCTGGGCAAGTCCTGCCACGTCCCTCCTCTAGATGTCCATGGAAAGTTCCAGAAGCTGGGTCACCAAATAGGGGATCCCTCTCTGGGGTGCTACATCGGGGGGGGAGGGGATGCTTGGTGCTAACACGGTGAATGCCACAGAGATGCATCACTGAGGCCCAGGTGTCCCTGCCCTCCCTGCATGGAGTGCCCACCCTGCCTCAGGCCACTGACTCCTTGTGGGGGTGCTGGAACAGCCACAGTCATTTGGGGGCATCTAGTTTGGGCTTGGGACATCTGTCTCATGCCTCGCGGCTGCTTCCATAACACCTGCTGTGGCTGGCCACATCACAGATGGCTTCCGGAAGGCTCCTACCGCCCATGCCACCCCCTCCCTGCTGCCAGCAGTGAGACCCACCTGCAGGGCCCGAGGCCCCATTTGGACGTGAGCAGCCAGCAGCTGCTGGGCCTGGAATGAAGGAGAAGCCAGGCAGGGACAGAGCCAGGGCCCCCTGTGGGACTGGCCCGCATGGAAGTGAGTCAGAACCGAACCCGGGATGGCTTCCCTTTCACTGGGCCATCCTAAAACCATGCTCAGAGCCTAAGGAAAGGAAGTTTTCTGTCAATAATTAAAAGCAGTTGTAGCGGACACTGTGGTAGGAGAGATCGACTGGCCTGGGGCTCTCTTCCTAGGAAGTGGAACTCGGCCGTTGGAGTGTCACAGTGTCCAGCTGGGTGAGGACAGAGCACACTGCAGACCCCTCTGGTGGTGAGACAATAAGAGCCCATGTCCTTCTGGGTTTGATCACCCAGCTGGAATGTAAGACGTCTCCTCTGATGGCTGCTCTCGCTGAGCAGTCGCCTCCGAGGATGGGATGCTACAGCCTTTCTCAAAGCGGTGCTCAGTGTGCTCACGCCGCAGACCCACAACCCTGGATGGAGTGGAGGGCCGGGGAAGCTTCTGGAGGGAAGAGGTGGGGCCCTCAGGCAGAGATCAGGGTGGCGGTGGTTTCCCCCAGCACCCCTGGGGCAAAGCGACACAGGTGCTGGCCACCCCGGAGTCCCCAAGGGTGTCCTGCTCACCCCAGGACGGGCTCCCCAGCTGCACCAGCCCCAGGGGGAATTAGCACAGCTCTGGGCTCTCGGGAAGAGCCCACCCCCTGAGGACACTGCAGCGACCCTCTCCCCAGAGGAGAGTGAGGGAGCAAAGCTGGCCTAGCTCCAGGGCTGTGGGTGCCAGGGCCTTCTGTTGGCAGGTGCCAGCACCCTGTGGCCACCTCTCTGCCCACTGCGCTGCAGAGGCATCAGGAGCCCTTGGGTGGGTGACCTGTTGGGCCCCTCTGCCAGCCGCCCGTCCTACTTTTCCTCCTGCCCACTCGACCTGGGGTGCCTTGCAGAGGAGGGGCGAGGACCCTGCCTTATGGATGCCCCTCTCCTATGTTTCTTAGAAATGCTCAGTGTCCAAACCTCCAAATGCCTCTTCAGGGTGAGGAGCTGCAGGGCGGTGAGGACCTACAGACCCCTGACACCCTCGCCACCCCTGCACGTGCCCTCCAAGGAGCTCAAGCCAGGCTCCACAGAGAGGAAACTGAGGCAGAGGGCTCAGGGGCCCACTTCACCCCCTGGCCTGGAGGGGAGACTTCACGGAGGGTGCTTGGCACTGTGGGGCAGCCATGCTCATTAGCTGCTCACAAGCGGATCCTCCCAGGAGGCGGTGGGCACCAGCTGCCACTTCTCCAGCTGTGTCTGCAACGCCTCTCCCTGCCCCCCCGCCCAAGGGAGCTGCGCCGTCCTGGCCTGTGGGGTCAGGCCCCTCCAGGCTCTGAGTGTTCCTTGGGCTCCAGTCTGGGCTGACTGGGCTGTCACTGCTGGCTGGGCACCCCACCCTGCTCCACCAGCAGCAGAGATTCTCCAAGGGTACCTCCTGCTCCTTTCCCCAGGCGGTGCCAGGACCAGGCCTGCCAGCCCCCAAACCCATTCTCCCTGCCCCGTTCCTGCCCTGCTTTGCCCCAGAGCGCAGGAAGGACCAGGCGCTGGTCCTGGGGCAAATAAGGGGTGCTGAACTATCACTGGTCAAGACTAACACTGGAGCACAATAGGTCCTAAATGAAGACCAAGTCTCAAACCTCTCAGCCAATCAGCCCAGGCCCGGCTCGCTCCCCACTCCCCGGGAAGTCAAGGGGCCCCTCTTCCACAGGATGGTTTCCATAGCGAGGCTGGCTGGGGGGTCAGGGGCTGCCGGAGTCCCTGGGAAGGGGATTCCAATCCTCCAGGAAGAGGCTCAGGATTTCCTCAGAGGAAACTGGGGGAGGATGCATGAGGAAAGTCCCCGGGGACTTTTTCCAGGGCCGAGGGCTGCCTGGTCAGAGCACAGCGCCCTCCCAGGCTCTTCCTGCCCCCATGGTCCTGCTCCCCACCAGGCCCACCTGGGCCCTCAGAGCTCCCCACCCGGGGGGAGTGAGGAGCAGTGCATGACTTCCTGTTTCCTCACATGGTGCCCTTTTGCACAACTACCCACAGAGGTTGAGCATTACAGCAAGCCCGCAGCCAGGGCTGGGCTCGGCCTCTCGTGAACCTTCTTCGTTAAAGCCCCCACCAGTTGCAGAGCTATTGGGGGCTAGGGGTGAACCTGAGGCAGAGGGCATCTTGGGAAGTCCCCTCAGGGAGCAGCTGGCTGTGAGGGGAGGGCACAGTGCCAGCCAGGAACCTGACAGGAAATAGATGCTACATTCAGGCAGGTCCCCGGAGGGGCTCTTAACAAAGGGATTATTTAAAGAACCGGGTGGGCTTGAAACTGGGCAGTTTGGGTGGCTGGGGCAGCACAGGAGCCAGCTGTGTCTCCAGACCTGGGGACCAGGTACTGACCCCAGGGTAGGAGAGCCCTGGACATGAGCAGTGGCTCCCCCCGAAAGGACACGGGAGCCTTTGGCCCCGGGGAGCACCACACAAATGCCTCTGGATCAGTAGGGGTCTCCAGAGAATGATCCACAGGACATGGTCGGCCCTCCACACCCATGGTTTCTACATCTTTGGATCCAACCAATAGACGCTCGAGTTGCTGGTGGGAAATGGTCTTGAGCAGGGTGTGGTGGCATATACTTGTAATCCCAGCACTCTGGGAGGCTGAGGCAGGAGGATTTCAAGTTCAAGCCCACCCTGGGCAATTTAACAATTTAGCGGGCTGGGGATGTAGCTCAGGGGTTCCGCCACCTGCCTTGCAATCGCTAGGTTCCAAGTTCCATCTCCGGTACCAAAAGAAAAAAAAAAAAAAACAATTTAGCAAGACTCCCTCTCTCTCAGAAAAGGGGAGTGGACAGTGGGATGTAGCTCAGGGTGAAAGCCCTGGGTTCAATCCCTAGGGAGGGATTGCAAAGGGAGCGGGCAGTAGCCTGAAGGCTTGTAGCCTGCATGGAATAGAAAGGGAAAGGCGGCAGACGTGTGCACCTTCTGAAGAGCTCCGGTCTTCCTGACCGGGGACGTCTTTTGTGCAGTCACCTTTGGGCATCTGGGTCATGGTCTCCAGTTTCTTCAGCCTCCATGCAGAGTCAAACCAGCAGGGATGCTCCAGGGAGCCTCCAGGCCTTCGACCTGGGACTGGTGCTGCATCCTTGATCCCTCTCGGTCTATGCCTTCTGTCTTCTCGGGCTGAGCAGCTCCTGGATCCTCCGTCCCTCCAGCACGCGGGCGGCCATGTGGACTCTGCCGCCTCCTAGCCCGTGAGCCACCTAGTAACACCCCGTGAGGATTACACACATGTTTCCTGTGAATTCTGTTCCAGTGGAGAGCCCTGATTCACCACATAACACCCGGTACAATGTGCACTTTTGCTGTGCTGAATCGCTCGTGACCAATGCCAGAGACGTCAGCATGTTCAGTGCAGATGCAGCCACCGTGGCCTGACTGTACCCTTCACCCGGGGTTGACTGAGTCTGTGAATGCAGAGCTCAGATGCATGGCCCCAGCGTACATATAGACACAGAGCTTTATTTAAAGAGCCCACGCTTGCCCACTGAGGACAGATCGGAAGCGAGCAGGGCAGCCGAGCTGTGAGTTCCTTCTTCCTCAGGGGGCCTCAGGCTCTGCCCTTAGGGCTTCAACTGGCTGAGTGAGGCCCATCAGGGAATGGACTTAACATTTCGGGCATTAGCCACACCTACAAAGCACCTCCCCAACAGCTGCACTGGCATCTGGCTGAACACCCGGGGACTACGCTCTGGCTAAAGCGACGTGGAAGGCTGACTGACCATCAGAAGACCTCATTTCTCTTTTCCCATCCTGGGCGCCTCGGCAGCGCTCCCTTTGGGAGAGGTCTGGGTACCAGGCATCCAGACAATGACGGGGTGGGTAAGGGTAAGAAGACACCAGCCCGCTGGGCTCTCCGACACTCAGTTGGTCTTTCTGAGTGGCACGGAGGAGCGCAGCAGCTGATTCTGGGTCTGCAAGGACCGCCAGGGCCGATGGCCTCAGGTGTGGCCAGCCCCTGCGGGCGCCAGGCCTCTTCTGCCCGGTGTTAGTCGCTTTCCCATCACTGGGACGAAGCGTCCGAAACCCACAACTTAAAGGAGGAGAGGTTTATTTTGGCTCAGAGTTTCAGAGAATTCAGTCCACGCCACGTGGGCGTGACACAGAGTAGGCCTGGCTTCAGGTTCAGTGTCCTCAACAAGGTCACAAGTGCTGACCTCTCCCACTGCCTGGGCAAAGTGTGGGTGGGGATGGGCAGCTTTGCGTCAGTCCTTAAGCCCGGCTGAGTCACTGGTATCCCCGGCCTGGCTGCCCAGGTGCCCGCTCCGACTGCCCTGCCCCACCTGCTATTGTTCCTGCTCAGGCCTCGGAGGGAAGCCCTGGCTCCCAATCCACGCTCTTGGAAGGAGACCCCGGCCCAGACAGCCCTGGAAGCTGGCGCCCACAGAGGCACCGTGCCCTGGAGCCCCTGGTGAGGGGTCCTGCAGAGATGGCCTCGGCCACCCCACTGCAGTGTGGCCTGGGGGACTCAGCTCCCCACAAGGGCTCTCTCTGAGGCGGGTCCTTGTGACAGTAACAACTGGAGGGGAACCACGGCTGCAGCGAGACCAGTTCTGTCCTTCTGCCCCTTCTGCCCACAGAGCCCTCAGCCAGGGAGGATGCTGGGCCCAGGAGCCCCACCTGCACCTTCAGGACAATCTGTGCTGCACGGTCCCAGGGACAGCCCAGGTGTCTGCCCTGGCACTAAAAGGTGCACAAGGGCCCCACCCACCTCCTTCCGGGCAAGCTCAGCTCTGGCTCAGCCCTGTCTGGCAGCGGCTGGCACAGGCCATGGCAGCTACTTGGGGCCCCAACCACAGGTGTCCTGACCCCTGGCCTGGTGACACAGGGGCCTGAGCCACCTGCGGGCAGAGAGAAGACAAGGATGTCGCCCTCGGAGGGGATGCCTGCTCCGAGAGTGTGGGCGGGGCCACCCCTGTAGGTGAGGACACAGGGGCCCCTCCCTCCTCCTGCTCTGCGGGTACCTCACGCCCCTGTGGTAGCCTACCCCATGGTCACCTAGCCCCGTGGTCACCTCCACCCCGTGGTCACCTTCCCCGTGTCACTTCCCCCTGTGGCCACTTGTTCCCTGTGGCCATGTCCTCCTGGTCACTCCCCAGGTCACCTCTCCTGCCGGAAGCTGGCCCCTGTCCGGATCATCGCCCCACCTCGCTGCTCCCTGCCCGGGTCCCAGAGCCCTTGCCAAGTCACAGCCGCCGGGCCCAGCTTCCCCTTCCACAGGCGCAAAGGTGTTTGCTTCTCGGGCCTGGTGGGGACCCAGTCGGAATCAGCAGAGACTGACTTCCGCCCAGGCTGTGCAGCTCAGTCCTCGCCTGTGTGTCACACACGCGTGTGGACAGATGTGTGTGAATGCAGCCGAGGTCCTGAGCTGCTCAGGGCAGTGCCCTTCCAGCCCCCAGCTGTCCCTGCTCCTGAGAGACGTGGCTCTGGGGCCACACCCCTCTGGGGTGGCCCTGGAGCGGAAGGGACATGTGAGGAGGAAACGGCCGTGGTGTTGGTGGCCCTCAGGAGTGGCTGCTGGGGTCACAAGGGGACGGCTTAAGATGAGACCGAGTCTACCAGGGCTCCGGAGAGCAGAGTCCCAGGAGAAGGTGTGGGCAGGCTCTGCTCCCCAGCCCCCTGGGAGAGCTCTTCTCCCTCTTCCCCACCTCTCCCGGCCTCTGGTGGCCCTAGGTGGCCCTTGACTCGTGGCAGCTCTGCTGCTCTCCGCCTCCACCACGGCTGGCTCCTCCTTTGTTTGCCAGCGGCTGCGCGTGGGGCTCCGGGACCCACCCTCCTCCAGTAACGTCCCCATCCATCTGCAGTGGCCCTATTTCCAAATGAGTCATAGTCTCTGGCGGTGAGGACTTGGAAGCACTGTTTTGGAGACACAAGTCAACCTACAACATCTTCCTGAAAAAGAAAATAGAAACAAAACAGAGGGGAACGGCCTCAGAAACCCAGCCCCTCTGCCTGCCTTCGACCCAGCCAGCTCCACTCCTGCCCACTTGTGGGGTGCAGTCTCTCGGTGGCAGGAGGCGAGGCCCATGGGCAGCAGGGAAAGCTGGTGTCTGGGGGACAGGGCTCAGCACTCCAGCCCACAGGTGAGGCCACCTCTGACCTTGGAAGGGAGTGGGAAGGACACTAGCCAGCCCGACCTCCAGAGGCCCAAGACCCAGCTCTGTGCCTAGAAAACGTCCCAAACATCTGTGGACCGAGGCCCTGGAGTCACATAGCTGGAGATGACAGGGTGCGGCCACCCCCAAGCCCCACCCCCTGCAGTGACACCCCCAGGCCCTCTGGGCAGAGGGGCCACTCAGCCCCAGCCACAGCACTGCTGGGGTCCTCCCCACCCCCGCTTCAGTTTTCTGACCTGTAAAACAGGGCTGCAAGCCCGGCCTGGTCCACACCTGCCATCCAGCACTCTGGAAGGCTGAGGCAGGAGGGTCAGGAGTTCAAACCCAGCACTGGCAATTCAGCGTTTTACTGAGACCTCGTCTCAGAATAAAAAATAAAAAGCGCTGGGGTTAACTCAGTACGAAGGACCTGGGTTCAATCCCCAGTTCTGAAAACAAAACAAAACAACAACAAAACCCTCCAAAAAAGCAGGGCTACTAGCAGGAGGTGCCAGGGACCCTGCCTGGTGGTGCTGGGGACTGAACTCACAGTGACCCTGGCCTCCAGAGAGGCCTCCAAGCACACAGCTTTAAGGAAGCAGGGGAGAAGCTGGGTTGCTGGGCTTGGAAACAGCAGGGAGGTTCGGGGCAAGGGCTGGTCTGGGGCCTCCCTCAGGCAGAAAGCAGGGCAGAAGCCTGGGAGGTGACAGCTGGGCAGCCTGGCACTCAGGGGACCCAGGCCTGGGTGACAGCCAGGTTTTGGCTCTGTGTACGGGCAGCCAAGCAGGGACAGGGCTGTCACTGCATCCCTGTGCTGGGTCTACCCTGCACTTTGGGATCATGCTCCCTGACATGGCCCAGGCTGAGCAAGGGGGTGACCACAGCACAGTGACATCAGGCTGCAGTGTGAGCTGTGCCTCTGCCCTCCCACTCAGCCACCATATGGACGTGGTCAGCCCAGGTGGCGGTCAGCCTGGCATGCTCTGTGCCTGGGGCCCTTCTCCTGACCACATGGCTGTGCTGGGCCATGCCATAGCAGCTCAGCTCCAGCCCCTCTTCCTCACCAGCCTGGTGACCTTCGTGTGCCCTTGGAGCCATGGTACCCTGGGCTTCAGGCCTCAGGGCCCCAGGCAGGCTGCTCTGAGGGGGTGGTGCCGCCCAGCAGGCCCCGGAGCTGTGTGCCCTGCATTCCGCGTGGCCGATGCTCACAGTGCCGTGAGAGGCAGTAATCACAGCCTGACTCAGACAGGCAGCGAGCATCGGGCTGTCAGGCCTATTTCAGGAAAATTAATTACACCCCACACTGAGAGGGAAGTCGCCCATTAAATGTCTTAAATGTACCCGCCTGGAATGCCCCTGAGCAGCCTGCCTGCAGCCAGGCACAGGAGAGGGTGGGTGAAGAAGGCCTGCCTGCAGGGCTCCAGAAGGTGGTCCGTAGGCCTCTGGGCCCAGCCCCTCCCTCCCTCTACCACTGAGGCCCGAACCTGCAACTTCTGCACTACTGTGCCTTTAAAAGTCAAGCCTTGGAGCCAACATGGAGCCCAGAAAGGCCTGGGCAGCATCTGCACCGGGACCTGGCTGGCCCAGGGAGGCTGATGGTCACCACATGGTGGGCAGACTACCTGTGCCCACTGGGATGACTGGCCCTGCACAAAGCACCTTCCTTTCTCCCACTTGTCCTTCAGGGTCACTGGGGATGGTCAGCAAGGTCACCTGGGTTCAGGCCTGGAAGCCGGGCTCAGCCACCTGCACACAGCCTGTGTCACAGGGCAAGCCTCCTGCTGAAAAATCACAGTGGTGCCTGGTTTCCAGGTGTCCCCTGAGCCATGTCCCTGGGGCCAGCCCTAGCTGTGTTCTCGGACACCTGGGCACCTGCTGTCGCTGATGTCACTCTGGCAGGAGGAAGAAATGAGCTCAGTGTGGTTCTGGAGCTCAGCCAGGCCACCGAGCTTTGCTGGGAGGAGCTGGTGGCTCTTGAACCCAACGTGGACAAGCCAAGCCCTGAGCATGGACCCACCCGGCCTTTGAGCCAGCCCTGGGCCTTCAGGGATGGGTTTACTCATCCGTGCTGTGCCCTTATCTTCCTACCCAGGGATGGGCCCTACTGCTGGTTAGAAGTTCTCACATTTCTGTTGTTGTTATCATAAAAGTGAGTCTTATAAGAACACCAATCTACAATACACAATAAAAGTGGGCAGTTCGATGACACCCTAACCCCCACACGAACTTACTAAGCTCACTCAGAATGGAAAGAGGAAATCTGAACAGTTTTCAGTCATTCTCAAAACACTGCATTTGGGGTTTAAAACCTTCCCACAAAGTAACTCCAGCCGCCAAGGTCTTTAGTGATGAATTCCATCAAATATTTAAGGGAGAAATTATACCAGTTCTACCCAAGTGTATAAGTTCAAATCAATTTGGAGAAATTAGCAGGTTGACTCTAAAATCTCTATGAAATGCGAAGGACCCAGAGCACAAAAGTAACCTGGCGAACATTGAGGTAGACAGAGGTCTCACAAGGAAGACACTAAAAGCACTAACCATCAAAGTATAAAATGACAAGTTTAGAATTCATAAAAATTCATAAGTTAGATTCATTAGAACCGTCAACAAAGCAAGCCACCAATTGGAGAAATTTTCTCTTTCTCAGTGTGTATATATAAATACATGTGCATCCACAAATATACCCCCGTAACAGGGATTTCGAGGCAGAACATACGAAGAACCCTTACACTTCAATAATAAGAATTCAAGCCACTCATTTAAAAATTGGTAAGGGGCACAGGCTGTAGCTCAGGGGCACAGCACTAGCTCAGCAACTGCTAAAGGTCCTGGGTTCCAGCCCCAGTACGCACACCCACGTGCACACACAGGGTGGTGGCAGCCCACTAAAAGATGCTGGTAAATGCAAGTCAGAGTCCGGAGGCGACCGCACCAGTGACTGGGAAGGTGCCAGGGCTACCAAGTGCTGAAGAGGGTGGGGACGAGAAAGCACCTGTGCCTTGAACCAGCGCAGCCGCCTGGGGGGCAGTTGGCAGCTTGGGGTTGACAGGTGGCATTCCAGAGGATCCAACTGGTGCCCTTTGACCCCCATGAGACAGGAGAAACAAAAGTACCCACACAGGCGCGGTGGCGCCATGGGTGACGGCCCAAGCTGGGAGCCATCCACAGGTCCACCCAGGAGAGTGGACAGACACAGCGCCATGCGTCCACACTGCTGCGTGTCCACACTGCGGGTACCACCCACCACTGGGGGTGGATAGACGCGCTACCCTGGTCCACATGGGCACAGCCCACATGGCAAGGGCTGCTGAGCAGCAGAGCGTGAGGCGGTGACATGCGGCGTATGGGTGAATCTCCACCTCATTAAGCCAGACCCACAAAGCACACAGTGCTTCCATTCAAACTAGCCCGCAGCGGCAGGAAGCAGGTCCCAGTGCCTGCCAGGGACGGAGGACAGAGGAGGGGGCTCTGGTGACAGACACTCCGCATGCTAAATTTGGTGGCCGAAGCTCCGTGCGCTTCCTGCTGGCACAGGGCTCTGGGGGCGCCATCCTGGGGGGTGGCAACCTCTCTGCAAGGAGCCTTGGTCTCCTCATTGGCACCTGAACTTGCCCCAGCCTCCACAGTCCCTGGGGAAGGGAGGGGACGTGGTGGGAGGTGTGAAGAAGTGGGTCTTCCCCGCTGACTGCAAAGAAAACCCCTAAAACCAGCTTCCTCTGCAGAGCGGTTCAAAGCGAGGGGAGAAACAGGAGCATCTCCATGCAGGGCTTCCTGCATGTTTTTTAGTCCTTTGGGTTTTTCACCGAAATCACATTCAAATATATAAAATAATGCTAATAAGGGGGGCTGACAGCTGCTCCCCGAAGACTGAAAGTGGACAGGCGCTGCACCCCCACCCTCTCCCCCTCTGCCCCTGCTCTGCTATCACAGCCTCGCCCCGATGCCCAGATGCCAGCCCTTCCAGTTTCTGTTCCCCTCTCCCAGCTCCCAGGGCAGCTGGCCTTGGAGCCACAGATGGGCCCTCGCAGACCCTTCGCCGCACGCCCGGACCCAGGCATGCACAGGGGCCCTCGATCAAGGTAGCGCCCCCGGGGGCTGTGCCCCAAGCCCAGCTAAGGTTCTGGGAGAAAAACTAACAGGCCAGCACTCTGTGTCCTGCTCCCAGCAAGTCAGGTCCCCTGAGGTTTAGTTCCTGCTTCCAGTGCCTGCCTGAAGTCTCCTTCACCACTGCACAGTTCCCCGGGCACCTGTGCAGTCCCACCCCTGGGACAGTGCTGCTGGCCACCAGGGTGGCTGCTTCCTAAGGCTGATGGAGAAGCAGAGACACACATCCACCGGCCCCATCCTGTCCTCTGCAAGAGATGGACAGTGTCCTCGCAGGTATTCCGTCCCACTCATGTTGAGCGTGACTGGGGGGCACCATGCATTCACAAATGCTCAGTGTGCACCAGACACTGGGCTGTGTTTCACAGGAGCTCAGTGTCCAACAACACTAAGAAGTGAGCACCATGGGCATGCACTCTATCTTGAAAACAAGACGACCGAGTTAGGTGTGGTGGTGCTTGACTGAGATCCCAACATCTGGGAGGCTGAGGCAGAAGGATCCCAAGTATGAGGCTAGGCTGGGCTGCATAGTGAACCCGGTCTCAAAAAGCAAGAGAGGAAGGCCAAGGTGCAGCCCAGGCTCGTCACAGGACTGGGAAGTTGCAGAGCTGGGACCTACATTTAGGTGTGACAGCAAATGCCACGTCTTGGTCGCCATGACACTCCTTGGGCTAGGCCAGCTGGCCCGGCTCCACTGGGATGAGCGAGGACACAAGCAGCCACTCTGTCGGCAGCTGTCACTACCCCAGGTACACCTGGACCCTCACCAGAAGGATCAGAGGAAGCGTCAGCAGTCCTGGGGCACCCCATTGCTCAGAGGTGCAGCTGGGTGGCCGGGTGTGCCCGTGCCCTACAGGAGCCGACATGTCCCCATGTAAATATCTGGAGATGCAGACCTGGGTGCGGCCGGGGAGGACCCTGGGCAGGCACGGGGCCTCGAACACCAGAGGAGCTCGCCATGCCTGGTCACACAGGCTCCTCATTGGCAGACTGGAAAGGAGTTCTGATTGGCCCAGGGCAGAGCTCCAGAGTCCTGCCAAGTCTCTGAGAGGCTCTTTAATAGGGGCCTGGCTCCAACTGCCAAGCTGAGAATTCACCCCCATCCTCATCACACGAATCACAACTCCTTGGCAGCTGAGACACACGCACGTCCAATATCGCTCAGCATGACACTTGCGAGAGACAAACTCAAGGTTTTGCACCAGGCCTTGCTGGTTTCCAACACTGTGTTTCCAAAGGACACACAGGTTCTTCCGAAGCACAGCCACCCACAGATTTCAGACAGCCAACACCAGGAGGTCAAATGGACCCCCAAGTCGGGCCTGCTCTCCTGAGCTGATGTCCGGTGACCCAGCTGCAGCTCCACTTCGGGGTCAGCTGAGCCCTCTTGGTGCTGTGTGAGGTCCGGTCTTCCTGTCCACAGAGGGGCTCCAGGATGACCGAGCCTGTCGAGGCCACAGGCAGACACTCGTGGGCTGCCCTGCGAGGTGGGAAGCTCCTGGAAGCTCTATCCTGCGTGCACCAGTCCCAGAACCCTCTCCGTGTTCTGAGTTGCGGAGGCAACCCTGGTGGAGCTTGGTTGCCGACAGTGGTTTGCTCCCACTGTTTCTGGCCACGGCTCTTCCCAGCTCTTCCTTGGGGAAGTGACTGTCCATGCCATCATCCCTCTCCATTGTGGCAAAATACACATTGCCCGACACTGACCATCTGACCCACTGTTAAGAGCACAGTTTAGGGGATGAAGTACATTCACAGTTGCGCAGCCACTGCCTCTACCCACCTCCACAGTTCTCCCATCTTCCCCGACTGCAACTGTCCCCGCTCCATGTGGCCCTCCAGGCCCAACGCCAACCCTCCTGCTGTCTCCAGAACGCTTTGCTCTGTCTCTCACAAGTGGAACTGTATTTGTCAGCTATGCCTGGCTCACCTCAGAGTGGAATGTCCTCTGGGTTCGCTCATGGTGTAACGCGTCCATTTCTCTCACAGGGACAGACCCTGTGTCGTCAGTCCGTCTGTCCTTCTGCCAGTGGAGGGCCAGGTTGGTTCCACCCTTTGGCTACTGTGAATGATGCTGCTACAAACACATTGAGCCAATCTCTTTGAGACCCTGCTCTCAGTTCTTTGGGGTACAGACCCAGCAGAACTGGTGCATCACATGGGAATTCTCTGGTCCCTTGCTCCAGGACCTCCAGCTGTTTCCTGGGGCGCACACAAGGGCTGTTTTGGTGACAGCCATCTACTGGGTGTGAGGAGTTGAAATGCTCATTTCAACCAAAATAAATTCCAGATTCAGGGCACATGTCAAGGGAAGAGTGAGGGTGAAGAGGGCCGGTAGGGCTGGAAGGAAGAGCCCACTACACATAGGCCGGGATGTTGGGGCCCTCAGTGAGCTGCAGGCCTGGTGGCAGGGAAGGACCACAGCGCACGGATGGCCAGGAGCTGCTGCTCCTCGTGGCGAGGCCAGCCCAGCACTGTCACTGTACCCTGTCTCCAAGACCCGGAACATCAGTGAACTGGAGGCTGTGGCCTCTTCAAGAAGTGGCTCGGAAGGATGGTTTCCAGGCAGATGAACCCAGGGAAAACATCCAAGTCTTTTCCCCCAAATATTTTATTTACATATTAAATTAAAAAAAACATACATCAGCTAATCATTTGGCATACATCTCTCACGTTAACATAAGAAACAAAACAATTCAGTTATGGTAAAAAAAAAACCCAAAACTATATACATCTCAACCAGATCACGTAGTGTCTTTAAATAGGCTACTGCAGGAGCCTGCAGAACAGCGGTGTCAGGAAATCTACAAAACACTGCACACACCTAAAAAAACAAGAAATAAAAACAGGGCTTTCCCGTCCTCCCAAAGAGGTCTACAGTGCTAAGAAAAAACAAAAACCGCTAGGAAAGTAAAGTGCTTGTCGCTGCTTCCGAGAAACACGGGTGGCATGAGGCCTTTGATCTGTGGTGTGGGGACGGCCGGGCGGGGCCTCACGTGAGCAGGTAGGTCAGCCGCCTCCTGCAGGTGAAGGCAGGTGTCGGCCAGGGGCGTCCAGAGGTGGCAGGAAGGGGACTTTGGTGTTCTCTCTGGGGCCGGGTACCAGGTCCACCCCGAGGATGGTCCTTCGCCCAGCCCTGAGCAGCCACAGAGCAGCAGCAGCATGGAGCTCAGCATATGCAGAGGCCACAGGTGGCCAGCGGGCGGGGACCACACTGCAACTCCGACATGCGCGGGGCTCCTTCCTGCCCTCAGGTAACTCGGTCAATCTTTGGCTTTGGAAAAGTCCCACCTTTGCCCCTTTCTGGGTGGCCCCTGTGTAATACTTCGGGCTGCGAGAGCCATGGGAAGCAAAGGCACCTGGGCGAGGAGGGATGGGCACTTGGCGCATGGCAGATGGGGCACGGTGGTGGCCGCTGTCCCACTGAGGTTCGGCCGCCCCAGCCGGCGTCCCTGCCAGTGCTGAGAGGTGGCCGTGGGCCCTTCCTCAGCAAACCTGGTGCTGCTGGGATGCTCCCCCAGGGTGACCGAGAGGGAGGATTAAACCAGGAACACAAAAGTGTAGTACAAAATATAAAAAATAAGTAGTGTCTGTGGTCTCCTATTTATGTACATATACAGTATTTGCTGAAAAAGAGACACAGCTTTACAAACACGGACCTAAGCTTCCCCCCGCACCTTCCTTGAATGAAAGCCAGACCCCAGAGCGTGGGCCTGGGTGCAGGGCTGTATCACCCCGAAGGGAGACACCACCCACCGCGCCGTCTACGGTCACAGCCTCAAGACACTGCACCATTTCACCCGGGTCAGGCATTGTGTTGGACCCTGATAATGAAATACATAAAAACTCAGTAATTAGCAGCGCAAACAAGATGCACAGCAGGAAGAAAGCTCTTGGCTTCCTCGCGGTGCCAGGGGCTCTGGGCGAAGCGCCCTGGGACCAAGCCCCAGCCCTGGCCACTGCCCTGTCTGCCCTGCAGCTCCTCCGAGCAGTGCTGGAAAACGGACTCCTGAGCAGTGCTCGCAGCTCCCGCTTCAAGGGAGACGAGACTCCCCTGCCCAGTCAGTCCCCTTCCCGGGCAGCAGGCCTGGGACTGTGCCAACCCACATGTGAAGCAGCAAGTTCACAGTTTCCGTTGAAGCGTGTTTCCGGAGGTGAAGAACCATCAACTAAAACCAAAAGGATACTGACGCACGCACGCACGCGGCTGCCCTGAGCGTTCCAAGGACATCCAGGCCCGTCGCCTCCCAACACTGCTGTGGACAAAGGGCAGGCCCCTGCCCTGTCGCCGACCTCGAAGCCGGAGGTCCCCCTCATCCCGCTCCCCCACCACCCGCCTGCACGACACACCCTCGATAATTTTTCTTCAGTTTCCAGTCCCTACTTGGAGTTGAGGTCACTCAGTGCAAGGAAAAAAGTAAAACAAAAAACGAACTAAAAGCCCATACACCTAACGTATTGCTTGTTTCGCTTGTAGAAAGTTCTTGGCTTTGAGTCCAAAAACATCTTCACATACTCCGCAATTATTGCTTGGAAGAGCCAGTGGACCCGGCTGGCGGGACTGTCCTCACTGCACCAGGACGAATGCCCCCCGCTGGCCAGAGGTGAGGCCCTTCATCTCGCAGTCCCCCTGCAGCCGCCCGGCGGGGTCGCACCCAGGGGCCAGCCTGGCCAAGCAGGGCGCCAGGGCCCCAGTGGGGAGGGTCCCAGGGCCAGAGCTGATGTGCAGGTGGGTGTCCAGGAGGTGCGCGGCCGACGTCACAGGGGACGCGCTGGTCTGCAGGAGGGGCGCCGGCAGCAGCGGGAGCTGCGACACCAGGAGGCCGTCACAGGGGGCCAGGAGGTAGGGGGCCGGGGTGGGGGGCAGCTGTGGGGCCTGAGGGCAGCTGGGAGGGGCGACCGGGTGGTGCTGTAACTGGAGAAGCCTGTAGGGCAGAAGGACAGGGCCCAGGTCAGATCTGCCCGCGTATCAGTGGCTGACAACCCGAGCCGCCCTGCAATGCTGTGACGACTTGGAGATGTCACCAGATAGGATGGTCTTGCTCGCCACCACCCTCTGCCCACTCACAAAGGACAGCGAGCTCCAGAGCCCGAGGTCCCAGGCCCCAGGGACTCAGAAGCAGGGAGGAGGGGACCTGTAGGGCCTACCTCTGCTGGTGCAGCACCTCCTCCAGCAGGCCTCTGCTCTCACGGCTGCCGGAGCTGCCAGCCTGAAGGCCCGGGCTTGGGGCAGGGGCGTGGAAGGCACTCAGGCCGGCCCTGGGCACTCGGCTAGAGGATGCCTGGCACATCTGGCGTGCCAGCCCCTTGATTTTGTTCAGCCCCAGGAACCCCTTGGTCCTCGCGTTCTTCCTCAGCTGCTGCCGGAAGGCCTTTAGCCCTGCACAAGCAAGACTGGGCTCAGTGGGCTCAGGGCACCTGGCTCCCTGTGTGGGCAGGGAGGACAGGACAGGCCATGTGTGTGGGACTGGCACCCACATGCCGTCCTGCTTTCCTGAAAGCACTCTTGTCACCAGAGCTCTTCTAACACCACCCCATGCTCAGGCCCCCAGCTGCCTTCTGAGGTTGGGGGTGATGGTTCCAATCCCAAGCAGGTGCTTTTGGGACAAGTTCTTTACGGAAGGTGTGAGCCGTGCACAGGACTCTGTGTGGACGCAGAGGGCACACTGGTACTGAGCCCTGGGCTGGCACAGAGGAAGCCTAGGCACCAGCTGAGGGTGGGGCTGCCTGGCGGGGCCCCTCCTGATCCCAGCACTCCTGTGGCCTGGGAGTGGCTCAGCATAGCCATTTCTGTATTCTCAGCCTGGTGGAGGTCACTGGTTGTGCTCAGGGCCTGTGGTTTGGGTCCACACCAGAAGACTAGGATACCCAGGGCCCAGGTGGCACTCCCAGCTGTCCCAGAGCAGGACCAGCAGAATGTAGTAAATGCTGCCTGGCACTGGGGCACTATGTCCTGCCAGGGGCAGAACCATCCCTAGGAAGGGGAAGTGAGTGTGGCTGGACCTCACCTTGAGTCAGTGAGGTGTCCGATGCCCTCCGTCCCTCCTGGAAGCTGACAGGGAGCAGGACAGCTCCACCCAGACCCCCCTGGGCCTGCAGCACAGGGGTGGCTGACTGTGCCCCTAGGAAAGGCGAGGCCAGTCTGACTGGGGAGCAGGTGCCCAGCAGCCCCTGGGTGGCCAGGCCGCTGCCGAGCCCAGCGAGGCCTTCGCCTGCGGAGAAGGTCAGACAGCTGTCGGAGCTGGTTCCTTCCGAGGCGCCCGCCGCAGCAGAGGAAGACACAACGATACCTGTGGAGGGAGCAGCTTGAGGGAAGCCCCATCTCCGAGGCCACAGGGGCTGCAGGGACAGGCCGCGGGGTGCCGGGGTGCTGGGGGGTGTAACGGCTGTGACTTTGAGCCTCGCCCTGCAGTGGGCGTCTAGCGTTGGCTCCAGGCTATTGGCCAGCCCATGGGTGCAAGTGCGGGTGGTAGATACAGTGAGTACAGACCCAAAAAGAGTCCCAACCCAGGGTGGTGCCCGCCCGCCAGAATGAGCCCGGGCACGTCCCAGTATGACCACGTAGTCTCGGGGAGCCTGACAGGTGCATCTCGGCCCATGCACTGGGCCCTCGGGGACACTTACAGGGAGGGGTGAGTGGAGAGAAGTGGGTGGAGACCTCAGCCAGCGTGTGTCTGCGCCCCGTGCTGCCACGCAGGGCCTCCTGGGCCTCTGGCTCCTCCTCCAGGCTGGGCCCCTGCCTGGCCTCCTCGCTGATGGCTGTGTCTAGCAAGCTGCTGGGGGAGATGGAGCGGTGCGGGAACACGCCATTGCAGTTGGCGTCCGGCGCGAAGAACAAGGGCTGCACAGGAGGGAAACAAACCAGTGACTCCTGGGCTCCGCAAGTGCGCGTGTGCTGGGGAGGGCGGTTGCTGGGAACGGTCACTTACCTGTAGCGAGCTGTGGAGGTCGCAGTCCATCTCAGCCTGCAGGACAGACTGTGCCAAGGCCTGGGGCTGTGGGCACAGCAGCGAGGACCGGAAAGGGTCGCCAGGGAGACCTTCCTGCGGCACCTAGGGCCAAGGAAAACGAAGAGACGTCATCAGGGCCATGCCAGTGATGACCGCTGGGGGCAGCAGGAAGACCAAGCTGGATTAGAGATATGCTGACAGGTGCCAGGCTGGGGTACAGGACAGGCGCCCTCTCCATGGCTGCGTGCAGGCATGCATGGGTGACCAGGAGGCCCTGAGATGCCAGCACTAGGAACAGGCAGCACTGCCGGACAGAGCCGCCAGCACCCGCCTCTCCTCCTCTCCCTGCGGTCTGCTGCCTAACTGGGGGTGTGCTCAGGGCCGGGGTACAGGCACAGTCTCACTCCGGGCCCAAACAAGGGCTACACAGCTGGGGGGAGGGACAGAGCGGGGCCTGGGTGCAGGAGTCTGCCCTCACCTCCAGACCACTGAGGTCCAAGCTCCTGGGCCGGGGCTGCCGGGTGGGCATAGGCCGGGCCAGTGGCTGGGCGCCCCGGTGCTCCTTGAGGCGCTCGAGCAGGAGGTAGTAGATGGCCGCGAAGTGGTTATAGCTGCTGTTCTGCAGCGACTGGGGAGAAAGGAGGGGGTCACATGGTGCCCACAGCTACTTCTGCAGCCCCTGGGGCTCCCAGTGAAGGCCATTCCTAGGCTATTCCTGGGAGGGACACACTGGCCCTTAAATTAGCCCACACCGCCCTGAACTCCACCGCTCATGTGGCCTCGCTCACCTCCACAGTCCTCTGCCGGTCGATGCCGAGGGCCTGCATGATGCCCAGCGCCTGCTCATTGTAGTCACCCAGGTTGGAGGTGTAGCCGAGCACGGAGAGGGCAGGGTCGGGCTGCCGCAGGAGGGCGGGGTCGGCCTGCATCCACCGGTGCTGCCAGATCTGGGCAATGGTGATGCGCTTGGCAGGGTCCACCACCAGCATTCGGCGGATGAGCATCTCGCAGTCTGAGGAGGAGACGGCGCCCACTGAGCCCCAGCACACTGTGTGTATGTGCGGTGCCCCGCAGAAGGCCCAGGCTTCGGCCATCGCCTGTGCCACTGAGCTGGGGGCTGGGGCCAGCCCCAGGGAGACCACGTGCTGGTCCTTCTAAGTGGCAGACACACACCCCACCCTGGCATGACGCACACGAGGACAGGCCATGGGTCAGCATCTGTATGACAGGGAATTGGCTCCCAGGAGGCACCAGCATAGGGAGGGCACCTGCCATCCCTAAGTAGGGCACCGAGAAGGCACCTGGGGCTCAGGTTTCTCTTGCAGCCCAGTCACCTGGGCCGATTCCCTGGCTCTGGACCGGCATCATAGGTGGCCAAGCAGGCACTGCAGAGCCCCATCCCTCGGGCCCCTCCCCAGCCTCCTCTGGGCTCACGAGGCAGCTCCCACAGCAGGCTCAGCGCCACCCACCTTGAGACATAAAGAAGGGGATGCGGAACCGGCCCTCCAGCACCCGTTGTCTCAGCGTCGGCAGGTTGGGTCCGTCAAAAGGGAGAGAACCGCAGACGAGGACGTAGAGCACAACACCGAGGCTCTGTGAACAACCAAACAGCGGGATGAGCGCCCAGCAGGCTCCAGGGGCTATGGCCGTGGGCAGCAGGGACAGCACCCCGGCTCCTACCCAGATGTCCAGCTGGGGGCCTTCATACTCCTTCCCCTCAAAGACTTCGGGGGCTGCATACGGGGGGCTCCCACACCACGTAGAGAGAGGCTCTCCAGGCTTGTAGAAATTCCCAAATCCAAAATCTGTGGTGCAGAGAAACAGACGGATGAGTTGGCCTGGAAACAGCAGGAGCACCAGCTCTGGGTGCACGGGAAGCTCGGGGCCTGCTGCGAGTCCCCGGCCTGAGGCCCCCAGGCCCGCCTTGCCTGCCAACTTGACGTCCATGTTGCCGTCCAGCAGCAGGTTCTCTGTCTTGAGGTCCCGGTGCACAATGTGGTGGTTGTGGCAGTACTCCACGGCGGACAGGATCTGCCAGAACTTCTTCCGCGCCTCGTTCTCGCTCAAGTGCCCGTGGGCAGTCAGGTAATCTGAGAAGCGACAAAATCAAGCTCTCTCTACTCCTGGATGCAAAGCCTGGCACACCCCGGGGTGCAGGGCTGCAAGATGTGTAGACCGGGTGGGCGAGCAGGTCCTGACAGGTTAGCACTGCTGCTTCCAACAGCCGTTAAAAACAAGCATGGCTTACCGAACATTTCTCCATTCTTGGCAAATTCAGTGACGATGTAAAGCATATCCTTTGTTTCCATAACCTAAAAAAACAGAAAACTAACACGTAACCACATGAGAAAGGAACGTACGTACCAAGGGTGTAAATAATCCACTTGGACCCCAGTAAACCTTTAACTTCTCCTGGAAGCGTGTGTTCACCAGTGAAAAAAAGGAAAAGGGAGAAAGCCCCTATGATACGTAGACAAATATGGGGATCCCTCCTCAGAGAAAGAAGGCTTTACAAAGAGGAGGTGTGCTCCCCCCAGACCTGCCTATCCTGAATAGCTCGGCCCTAAACTAAGCCGACTTCGGGCCTCCCTCACCACCCATTTAACTCAGGCTGCCGGCACAGGAAGCTTGGGGCTCCGAAGGCTTCGGGCACCTAAGCCCCACACACCTTGCTCTGGAGCCCTATTGTGGGGTACGGGGCGGGGCGGGGGTGTGTGTGTGCTCAAGCTATTTGCCACAACAGACAGAAAGAATGCTAACAAACACCCCATTCCCACTGCTGGCTCGGCACAGCTGTGGGAAAACGGCTTCATCAGGTAAGCTAGCGCGAGCGAGGCTCTGGCAGCGGATCGCTCAGCCTGTCAACAGTGACAGTCAAGGTCAATGTCCTCCGGAAAAGTTCATTCGTGGATCGGGAATTTTATGTTCCCTAAAGAACAATTTAAAGTGTAACTAAGAAACAAGGTAAAATCCCAATTTTTGGTACTGAAAAAAAGGTAAAACAAACTCATGTCTTTGTGTATCATAAATTATTTCAGAGGAAGAGAGAATACATTTATGGGATTTACATGACAGAATAAGATTATGGAAATCTTATGAAAAAAGATTGTTTTGGGCCATTCAAAATATAGCTATTACTTTTTAAAGACTTTTTTTTGATACTGGGGATTGAACTCAGGACCTTGCACTTTCGAGGCAGGTGGCCGAAACACTGAGCTAAATCCCTGGCCCTAAAAGACACTTTCAAGACAACTGTTTAAAGTCATAAATCTAATGAGAAAATGGCATTTAAAATTTTCACACGTTAGCCAGAATTTTAACTGCTTGTGCTCCATGTGTGGGATAGGAGACCACTTATTCCTGTCCTCAATTGAGAGAAATAGGGAGAAAAGGAGAACCGGTGTATTTTACCTTTTGAAAACCTCAAGGAAAGGATGAAGCGTCCCCGCAAGGCTCTGGGGCCTCGGCTGGCTGAACCAGCACGAGGCGCCAGTGTCAAAAGCAAAGGACTCACAGGAGAGCACACCCCACCCCACCCCACCCCCGCATCATTCACAGGAGCCGTGTTTCCTTAACAGGGCCCATTCCGCCCCGTGCAAGGCCCAAGAGCAGGGAGAAAAGTAAAGTGCTAACGGGCAGCCCTCTGCAGTCAGTCAGAGACAAAGCACTCAGCCTGCTGGCTCGGACACAGACACAGCGGCCCGGAGGAAGCGCCTTATCTCCTCTTATCGCGGAGCACAACTTTAAAAGACCCAGACACAAACCCTGAGCGCAAGGCCTGAGCTGTGTGTGCAGATACGCCGGGTGGACTGTCACGGGAGGGGAAGCAGGTGCTCCAACGACACATCTGCCTCATTTTAACTGAACAGCAGAGCCTGCCAGGGGATAATTTTAAATTACAACTCCCTCTCCCACTGCACTGTACGCGCAGCCTTTCCAACTGCACACATGTGACTTCCATAATCATCTCAGATTCCCGTGGCTTCACAGAGTCACCCAGGGGGACCAACACCCAACATGAGCACATAGGAATGGGAGCAAAGAATGTACTCCTCCGAAGATGGGAGGTGTAAGAAAAACCCTGCCCTGCTGGGCTACTCACTTATTTCCCAAAGATACAACTAATACGTTAACTGCAACACAAGGACCAAAGTCACAAAACCAACCAACAGATGGACAGGGTGAGTGAGGCTGTTCCGAACAGAGCGAAATGACAAGTTCCGTGCCCTTCCTGTGGCCAAAGCATTTCCATCTTTCCCCTCTGCACAGAAGAGTTACAAAGGGAAGACAAGTGCTCACTGCTGCCTCTGCACAGGTAAGTTAATGAGAACTGGTAGCAGCAGCAGCCAGTTCTGAAGTTTAATAACTGTGGAAAGGTGGGAAGTTTCTGGTTTTGCCCAAATTTGCCCTTCTGCACCGAGTGCCCAACCTGAGGGAAGCCACCCCGACAACAGACCGCTACGCATTTGAAGCTGGAACAAATTACGATGCCAGACACAACTTTAATGAAGTGAATCTCAAAAGCAAGACAGTAATTGTAAACACGTCTACCCAGTGTACAAGGGTCAATCTTTTTACTTCTACAACCTGCATGCTGATGCCACACATGCAAAAGGGGTAACCTGCATGCAGCAAGGGCAGACCTGGGGGTGGAGCAGAGTGACCAAGCCACGCCGCAAACACTCACACACTCACATGTGCACACACACGTGCACGCACACACGGCAGGCCGCCTCACCTGGTACAGCCTGATGATATTGGGGTGGTTGAGTAGCTTCATCAGCTGGACCTCGCGGTAGATTTTCTCCAAGTTGCTTGGATCTAATCGTGTTTTATCAATTATTTTTATTGCAACCTACAGATTTTTTTTTAAAGAAAAGGGATGTTTGGTAAAAAAAAAACCCAAAAAACCCTCATTTACACATTTCATTTTTTGCAAGTTAAATTCCTCACTTTATGTCTCCAAAAGGTCAAAAAAAGTTGGGAAAAAATAACCAAAGTAACCACAAATATTATTTAAAGGGTCCAAAGAGAAATAAATGTCTTGAATACTTGCAAGCTCAGTTTACAGGGCTTTAGCTCTGAATCCAGGAACCAGAGCACTCGGGTTGTTTGGCTTTGGGGTATTTTCTGGTCATTATTTTCTTTGCCGTTCCCGAATATTTGTACAAATTATGCACACACATAACACAAAGCTTTTTTCTTCTTTACTAAGCTCAAACCAGTCTGTGTTTACAGGATGACAGCGAGCCCTAATCTGCCTGAGTCCAGCCCCTGATCAGGCTCCCTGGCCCATGCCCTCCCTCTGGCTCCCTGTCGCCCGGGGCACCTGTGTTTTGGTGACTCGATGCCGGGCCAGCTTCACCACCGCGAAATTGCCTTTGCCCAGGGTGCGCTCCACGTCGTAGAAGCCCACACGGAGGGTTTTCTGCTGGCCCTGGCCGAGGCCCGCCGGGGCGGCGCTCAACTCCGACATGATCACCATGGCTCCGGGTCGCACCTGGGGGGCGGAGGGGCGCTCATTGGGGACCCCCTAGCCCGGGACGCCTGAAGCCGTCCCCCGACCTCTCGAGCACCCCCAGAGCCCTAATCGGCTCTATACCGGCCTCCCTCACCGATCCCCACGTGCGGGGACCGGGTCCCCACTGTCGGTTCCACTCTAGTCCCCGGGACCCCTGCGTCCGGAGGGCCGCACGGACCACCGGACCCAGGGTCGCCGCGTCCCTCTGGGTGCGGACCCGCTTCCTTCCCGCCGCCCCGCAACAATGGGGTGCCGGCGTCCCCGCCCGCCGCTCACCCCCGTCGCGCCCCGCGGTTCCCGCTGCCTGCTCTGCCGCCGGCGCTGCCCGGGCGCTCGCTGCTCGCGCCGCCGCCGCTGTGTCCGCCTCCCGAGCCGGGCCGCATGTCCGCACCCGCCGCCCGCCGCCCGCCGCCCGCCGGCAAGCCCCGCCCCGCCCTCAGGCCCCGCCCCGCGCCCCGGAGGCTCCGCCCCGCGCTGCCCCGCCCGACAAGGCCCATTGACGTCATTTTGACGCCAGAGCGACGCGCGGCCGAGCGCCAGGACGGGGGGAACGGAGATCGGGAGGTTGCCAAGAGACTGGGGCTTTGACGCGCGCGCCGGAGAGGCCGTCGCCATGGCGACCGCGAGGCGGTGACGTCAGGGGCACCGGCCACCAGCACTCCCGCGCCCTCTGCTGGGCCCCGGGGGCACTACGGGAGGCCCTCCCGGCGCGCCCCCTCCCGCCCCGCGTCGCCTCGTCCCCAGCTCCTGCGTCCCTCTGGCTCTGCGGGAGCCCCCGCCCCGCCCGCTGCCCCCCCCCGCAGTTCCGGGGTGCAGGAGGCCACGCCTGCGCCCGCCCGCCCTTCCGGTGGGGTGCCGGGGCTCGGGGCGCTGAGCGATCGACAGCTACTTTTGTTCTAAGAAAAACTCCGTAACTGTTGGAAACGCGGAAGCTGAGGAAACGGGTCCACATCCCCGGACCCCGGCAGTGTCCTGGAGCCCCGGACACCCTGGTCAGAGCAAGGGCTCTGGAAGCGGGCAGGGAAGGCCCAGCGCCCAGGGCTCGCGGCGGCCAGCAGCAGCCAGGCCCCGGCCGGCCGGGAGGACGCGCGCTCCGCAGGCCGACTTGCCGCCGACCCAGCCGCCGCGTCCCCAGAACTTCCACCGGCGGAGGCAACGGCGCACCTCGGGCCTTGGGGCTGACCCTGAAGGTCTCAGACGACCCTGCCGCCCCACGCTGGGGAGCGGGCTGGGGCGAACGACGGTGGCGCGTGGCCTGGGCTCTTTCCTCCCAGTCTCCGCTCGGGTCCGCTCGGGTTCCTTTGTGGCTCATCAGAACTTGAAACTCTAAAAGGGAAGGCAGGACAGAGGCGAGTGAGGTGTCCCAAGTATTTGGAAGGCAGCAGTTTGGGAAGAAACGTGTGCATCTAGCTTAGAATCGCGTTTCCTTGTGTCAGATGAAAACAGCGCTTCACAGAAGAGGGCGGGAGCAAAAAGCAATCTGATTCAGACCCAGACCCAGGGCCTCCAGGCTTGGGGAGGGTGGGCAGTCCCAGAGCGCTGGGCAGGGACGCTGCTAGCACACCAGGCCCACCAGACACTCCCCGCCACCCCACCCACCCCGCTGGGGAGGCTTAGTGGGGTCAGCTAGTTCTGAAAGGCATTCAAGGACACTGACAGTCGCAAAGCATCTTTAGTCTCTCAAAGCACTCTATTTGTCCTGGGTTTATACACCAAGAATTTGGAGGAGTATTTTTAGTTCCTCCCAGCTGAAGGGTTTACAATTGCTTTTCCCCACTTCTGGGAGTCTTGACACCCTCATCTGTCCTAGTATTGCAGATAGGTAAGTTAATTAGATATCTTCTAGGCAGTTAGACAGGGCCAGCCCAGGAGGAGCCAACAAGGAGGACAATGAAGACACATGCACTGAAGGCCAGCCCTGAAAAGGGAGAAACTACCACACCCAAGTTGGATGAATGGCAGTGATTGATATTCTAAGTAGCTATCAATCACCTGGGTGGGGGACAAAGATCTTCCAAGAAAGATCCCTGACCCACCCCTTTCCACCCAACATCCTTGCTCATTCCTTGTATGCTTGCTGCGTAACTTGCTTCCCCATTGGATCCCCCATTTAATCCATGTTACCTAAGCAACTATACTTGTCATAATCTTATTGGTTGTTCATAGTTCTGTCCACCTTGTGATTTCTCATTGGATCAATATTACCTAAATAAGGGCCAGGGATTTAGCTCAGTGGTTCCACTGCCTGCCTGGCAGCACAAGGTCCCGGGTTTGTTCATTCCCTGGTACAAAAAAAAAAATTACCTAAGCGACTGTACTTCTCATCTTAATGGTTGACTACAATTTTGTGCCCCCTTGAACCCGCCTCACCTCGTGGCTTTGTCCCATAAAACACCTTTGGGAAGTTGAGTGACCGGCAGCCCACTTTCCGGTCCCCTTTCTGTCTCTCTTAGAAGCTGTCTTTCTCTCAATAAATTTTTCCTACTCTTAACCTCCATTGTTCCTAGAATTCATTCTTCAGTTTTCGAGAACACGAACTTGCGCTTCTGATACCTAGCACGTTTGGGAGTTCCATCTCTTCCCCTGTATCACTAGGAGAACAAAACGCATCCTGTGACTTCCAATCTTTGCCCTGGAATCGATTGCAACTTCCAGGAAGCTGGCCTTCTGGGTTCCCCATCCCCACCACCCTGAGTCCAGCCGGAACTCTCAGAAGGGCAGAGGAATTTGCAAAACCTGGCTGGCCTTTTAAATAACAACGCGGTCAGAGGAGCAGGCGGGTGCCGGGCAGGTACACTTGACCCCCAGTTCCCCCAGCAACCAAGGCCAGCCCAGGCAGAGCATGGTGTCCAGGAGCTTGCTCAGCCAGAAGGTGGGAAGAGGGGAGGAGCCAGTGTGGGGCGCTGTCTCCTGTCCTCCCTGGGGTCCCTCCAGGCACCCTGGTGTATCCATTTCTGCCTTTACACACATCCATCTCCGCTGGGCCTGTGCTCTGGGCTTTGGCTGTTATCCGTGTCCTTCATTCCTACAAGGCCACATCTCCTTGCAAAATCCTTGGTTCCCCTGCAGCTTTCTACCCTTTGAGGCTCTGGACAAGTTATAAGAAAAAAGCAAAAGGCATCTAGCACAGTAGTGGCGAACCTATGGCACACATGTTATTTGTTTTTCTTTTAAAACAGAAGATGTTTATGTTTATTTTTTCTAAATTAAAACATCAGGGCTGGGGATTTAGCTCAGTGGTTCTGCTGCTTGCCTTGCAAGTGCAAGGACCTGAGTTCGATCCCTGGTACCAAAAAATAAAAATAAATTAAAACATCAGTACTCAGATTTAATTGCAGTGTTGACACTTTGAGACAGTGAGTTTTGGGCTACAGTTGGGGCACTCGGTTTCTGGAAGATTTGCCATCCCTATAGCATGTGCTACAGATGGAAACAGGTGAATGAGGATTCTCCACTTACACAGCGAAGAAACATGGCCCTCCTGAAGGTCGGCAAGAGAGGGGTAGCTTTTTTTTCCCCTCCAATACTGGGGATTGAACCAAGGCCTTCGCACTGAGCTACCATCCCTGGCCCTTTATTATTTTTTACTTTGCGACAGGGTCTCACTAAGTCTCTGAGTTGCCCAGAGTTTGCTCGAACTTTTAATCTTTCTGCCTCAGCCTTCCAGAGTCCTGAGATTTCAGGTGGGCACCAACACACACGGCTCAAGAGGTGGCTTTTTTATATATGACTGCAGATTTGGAGGAAGCAGTGGTCAGTTTTCTTTTCCATCGGGAACTTCTTACACCTGTTGGGAGTTCCTCTTCAGATTTTGATCTTGACAATGGAAACCCCATCTGCAGGAAGTGGGTCCTTTAACATTCATGATTCCAGCGCCCAGGGTGTGGGCCATGGGCATGTGACAAAATTCTCAATATGAATCAAAAAGCACAGAAAGCAGAGCTAAGTGACAGTGCTGGCACAAATGGGTGAGTGTGGCCTGGTCCCAGGCTGCTCTGTCCCCTCTGTAATAGAGCCACATGGCCAGGACTGCCCGGGGCACTCTTCTGTCTTGGCCCTTCCTCCCGGGCACCTGAGGCCCTGCTCTGCCCTTCGCGCTTTGGGGTTTGAAGGCTTCTCCCTAATGAGACAATAAGGTGGCTCTTGGGCCCTGTCGCAGGTCCCGCTGTGCTTGTGGAGCTTGACAAATCAGCATGCACTGGCCAGGGGCCACAGCCCTGGCCTGGGGTGGCAGCTGGCAGACACCATGAGACAGCCGAGCCTCCCACAGACGGCCCAGCTGTTTGCAGTTCAGTCAGGAGCTCAGGCTGAACCGTTGACCTTGACGGCATCCTTCCCACAACTGTTTCTGAGGAAGCATTTGCCCCGAGACTGCTGCCATGGCCCCAGCTGGTGGGTCAGGGGCCTGCCTGTCTCAGCCAGTGCCTGGGTCCCCAGGCCAGTGGGGGTGCGAGCTGACTGCAAGGGCTGGCCAAGCAAGCCAGGCCTCCGGTCCCAGCAGGGAGCAGAAGTAGGGGAGCCGGGGTGAGGAGGACTCCTGGGGCCTGGGGGTGTCAGAGGACAGTGGGAGGAACTTGGGGGGTCTGGGGGCGCCCCAGTGGGCAGAGCAGACCTGCAATGACAGGGCTGTGGGCACCCCAGGGGAACTTGCCTGTTCACGCACCAGCTGCCCTCCTGCTTGCAGAGTCAGTGAGGAATCTGTAAAGGCCAGCTTCTCGCCGTTTTATTAGGGTACTGAGTAATGGGAGTGCCTCAGTCTGTTTTCTGCTGCGATAACAAATACCCGAGACCAGGTCATTTATAAAGACAGAAGGTTCCTTTGCTCCAGTTCTGGCAGCTGGAACTCCCTGGAGAGCCTTCTTGCTATGTCCTGACCTCGGCAGAGGACATCAGGTGTGCGGGCTTGGGTCTCCCTCTTCTTATAAAGCCACCAGGGCCACCACAGGGGCCTCTCCCTCATGACCTCATCTTACCCCAGTTACCTTGCAGAAGCTCCTCCTCCAAGCACTGTAGTGTATGGATTTGGGGATTTGGTGTCACACAGGGCCTTTGGGGGATGTGGCCCTCAAGCCGCAGCAGGGAGCACAGCCCCAGCCCCTTCCAGCCTGGGTGGGCTGGACTTGCACAGACGCGGGGAGATAGCCCTGCAGCCCAGGGTGGACTGTGGCCTGCTGGCCCTGGTCTTGATTCTGGTGGTGGCTGTCATCTTACTGTCACCACATGATCTCTCAGCACTGGGCATGGCAGACTTTTCCTTCCTTCCTTCCTTCCTTCCTTCCTTCCTTCCTTCCTGTTTAGTTACTTCCTGTTTTGTTTACTTACTAATCACTCACTCAAAAACTCTATGAGTTTCCGCCCCTTGGTAGGCACACACTGAGCATGCGCAGTGCAGTGGGGCCAAGGACAGGCTGCTGGGGTCCAGACCAGAAGGGACAGGTGGCAAGGGCAGTGGGGTGGCATGGCCCAGGTGTAGGCACCCAAGGAGTCTGGCGCCACAGGGTCCCCAAAGGTACCTCCTGTGGCTCTGAGAGCCTAGTGGGGTGGACACAATGGGTCCTCCCCTCCAGGGCATCGGTGGTGGCTCAGCAGACAGACAATAGAGACAGAAGAGGATAAGTAAGCTGCTTCCCAGGCAGTGATGTGCGGAGGAAATAAATCAGGGCGGTGGAATGGGAGGCTTGGCAGGGAAAGTGGCCTTGGATGGGTGCTGCCTCTGAGGCGGAGGTGTGGACACGGGACAGGGTGAGGGCGCTGGCACACGCAGCCTCTTCCCTCGCTGAGCTCGAGCAGGGACTCTCAGCCAGGAGGAAGGGCGGGAGGGAGGGGCCTGGGAGAAGCTCCCAGACTGCAAAAGCCAGCTCGGCGGAAATTCTGTACACAGCAGCCTCAAATGTCCACTGACGATCTGTCGCCTGATGTTCCTGTGACTTTTCTCTGGCTGTGCTTGGAGGGCAGGTGTGGTTCACCCGGGGTTGAGCACTGCTGCAGAGGACAGTGAGGACAGAGAAGCAAAAGAGCTGGGGGATTTGCCCCCTGTCAGTCCAGGGATGGACAGGGGCACACGCAGGAGAGTGGGAGCCATGAGGAGCAGGTCCTTGGGGCGCAGGAGGTGGGACATTTCACCTGCGAAATCTCCCAGCCTGGAGTGCCCAAGCTGGGACCACTGGGGCATGGGGAGGACCCCCCACACTGGGGGCAAGCTCCAGATGGGTCCCGGGCAACTGAGACACCTGGAGTGGGCACAAGATGAGCTGCCCCTCTGCAGATGGCCTTCCCTTATGAAACACTATTCCCTCCCGAGTATAAGCATCACCACAGCCCCCTTCTCTGCAGGGTACATTCCAAGGCTCCCTTGGAGCCTGAAACCAGGAATAGTCCCAAACTCTCTAGAGGCTGTGTTTCTCTCCTTATATACATCTCTGTGATAAAGTTTGCTTTATACATTAGTCATGGTAAGAGGTTGACATCAGTAACTAAAATGGAATAATTATGACAATACATTTTAATAAGATATAGGAATGTGTTCTCTCTCTCTCTGATTGTATTGAGCCTCCCTTTCTTATAAGGACATTGTGAAATGATACAATGTCTATGGGATGAAACAAAGTAAGATGAATGTATTTTTCACTTTCCTGTTGCTGGGACAAAACACCTGACATTTACAACTTAGGGGTTTAATTTGGCTCATTGTTTCAGGGGATTCAGTCCATGGGCGGGTGCAGCAGGGCAGGAACCTCATGGCAGAAGGGCGTGGCTGAGCAAAGCTCCTCCCCTCAGGGTGGTGGGGAAAGAGCCTGAGTAGGAAGCTAGGGGCCAGGAACCAGATAGAGTCTCCAAGGTTACGCGTTCACAACACACCCAGACACATCCAGATGCGAGCTTCCCTAATCCCTGGGGCTGCCCTCAAGCCATTGGGTTGACAGTCTAGTTTACCTGTCACAGGGAGGGACACAGGCACGATGACATTGCGTTAGGGTACTGCACAAGGGTCACTTGAATAAAAGCACTGTGACTTTGTGGTGGTCACTCTGACGGCCGTGACAGCTGCTACGTGACTAAGAGGCAGGCCCTGGACACGGCGTGGCTGCACAGGTCAGAGGGACGGACGGTTCACGTCTGGGCGGGGGGCAGGGCTCGCAGTCTGACCCCGCTGCTCAGCAGTCGTGCATCTGTTCATTCTGCAAGTTTTCACTGTGGGTCTCAGGCCGAGGTAGATGGGAGGTAACAGAGAGACCATGGGAAGCGAAACTGGCGGGAAGGGGGTACTGTGATGGAGGAGGTCCAATAGAAAAGTCAGAAAATAGAGAGATAAGTGAAGTTGAACAAAAACCACTGGTGATATTGTTGAAAGCTCAAAGTTTCCATCCAGCCCTTTTATCAAAAAAAGTCACGTACCCTTCAGTGTGGGATTTGTCCCTGTCTTTTCCATCAGCTCTGCAGGGGGTGTCTCCAATGTCATCAGAGGTCCCCAAGGGCATCAGAATCAGGACTTCTAGTTGTGGAAAGGTTGAACAGGTCCCGCGGCAGCATGGGGCAGCCCCTTTGTCTCTCCACCCTAGGTGTTGGGTCTCTTTGGCAGGGGACATCACAGCACAGGATGTGGCCTGGGATGTACAGCCCCTCGGGGCCCCGCCCCCAGCCCCGTGCTGACAGCTGGGCCACTCTGACGCTTGGCTGTCTGAGAGACCCCCAGGGCAGAGACAGGCCAGCACCCGGGGTCCCCAGCCCAGGCAGGAGAGTGGGTCCTGCAGACCAGGAGCAGAGCCCAAGACCCTTACACAGCACTTGGCCCCGCATGCACGGCCGGGCTCGGCCTCGGCCATGGGAATGAGCACCGGCAGGCCAGTCCTCAGGTTGCCAAGGCAACGCAGGCCCCCTTGGGAGGAAGTGGGGGTCGGCACGTGGCCAGTCTCTTCATGGTCTGCACAGGGCTTTCCTTCGCCTGCCCTGGTTTCCATGGTGTTGGGACTGCTGCTGGGGTTTGTTTAAAAAGAAAACACATCTGCTTATGTCACCAGGAGGTGAGGACGTCACTGGCATCAGCTGGTGAAAGCCACACACCACGCTTTCCCCAGGACGCCTCACAGGCACTCTGTGATGGGCACTGAGCCCTGTGAAGACAAGGACAGGTGACGTCAGGACAATCGGGCCACTGTGGTCACCGCAGTGCCTGCTAAACCCAGGGGAAACACGCTTTTCTTGTCAAACACTCCTGGCCTGACACTGCTTAGATCACGGTGAGAGTCTGAACCTGGGCTGAACCTTCAGACCTGCTGGCCCAACACGATGGCTTACCCATTCCTTCCCCAGGCCCACTGAGCCCTGGAAGGAAGTTTTCAGAACCTTCTGCTCACCGATAAACCGCAGACCCGAAATCAGCAAGGAAGATCCGTGCCTGCCCGGGCATGACTGGGACCCAGGATCTGAGCCCCCACATGGCTAGGTGTGCCTCTGCTCCCTCAGAACGTCTGGCCAGAGCGGCAGGATGTGGGAGGATGTGGTGTGATCTGTCACAGGGAATCCAAAGGAGGTTCCAGCCCTTAAAAAGGAGGAAGCTCAGGAGCCCGGGGCACTCCGGGCCCCTCATCATTCCCTGCCACCTGGTGGCCCGGGGCACTCTGAGCGTCCCGCTCCATCCATGCCTTGCAGTGTTAGCGTCCAAGGGCCGCCTCAGGCAGGCTGGGGCCAGGACCGCAGCCTCGGTTCCCTCTCAGTTCCTGAAGCTGTGAGTTCAAGCTCAGGCCCTGGCGAGGCAGGACCCAGCCCCCCGCAGACTCCGGAAGTGGCTCCCCTGCAGGTCCAGCTCCCTCTGTGGTCCCTCAGGTAGAGACTCCACTCCAGCGTCTCCTCTGTCATCACGGGACTGTTCTGTGTCGTCCTCCGAGTGGGCTTTCTGTAAGGACAGCAGTCATGGATGCGGGTCCTCCCTCATCCCATCCAGCTCAGTTTAATCCTGCGGATTACGTCTCCCAAGACCCTACTTCCGAATAAGGCCGTGAGCCCAGGTTCTGGTGGGTGGGGCTGTCTCCTCAGCCCCAGTGTTCTCCCACTCGTGTCCCCAAAGCCAGCCAAGAAAGCGAAGAGAGAGGAGCGTGGAGACCCTGGAGTCCCAGGAAGAAAAGTCCTCATGGTGGCTGCCAGAGTGAGGGTACAGGAGGGGGCAACAGGTCTCACTCCGGAGGCCGGGGGCTGAGCAGTCCTCGCAGGCTGACAGGCTGACCCCGCTTCTCCGCCTTGTCTCTCTCCTTCATTCCTTCACACCCAACCTGTGGAACAGGGCTGAACTGGAAAGCTGCCCACGCTGGGGAGGAGCCCAGGACAGGCAGGGTGGCGGCCGGCGCCCTGGGCCCTGGATTTCTCCTTCTCCAGGCTCAGGAGGGGCAGCTGAGGCAGGGCTCTGAGGGCTCCAAAGCCCACTGAACGGACTGAGAAGCAGAGGCAGACCTCATTCTGGGGAGCGAGGGAGCCCCGCCAGCTTCTTCACCCTCCTTAGAAGGCTGGGTCTGCAGGGTCGCAGTGCAGCGCATGGACAGTTGGCCAGCAGCCCTCCACGTGCCCGGAGATGGGAGTGGCCCAAGTAAAACGAAAGTATTCCATAGCAGAACGGGACTCGGCCTTCGAGAGGAAGGACGTGTGACACTCACTGCCACACGGACAGACCGTGAGGACATTTGTGAAGTAAGCCAACCACAAGAGGACCCACACCGCCCAAGTCCACCCCCAGGAAGGCCCTGGCATCCTCTGCTTCAGTCAGAGACTGTGGAAGGGAAGGGAAGTCTGTTGAACGGAGACAGAGTTTCAGTTTGTGAAAATGAAGAAGTTCCAGAGATGGATGGCGGTGATGGCTGTGAATCTACTTAACACCACTGCGTTTTAACGTGCACTTAAAAATGGTCAAAGTGACCAAGTATGATGGCACATACCTGTAATTCTGTTTCTCAGGAGGCCAAGGCAGGAGGGTCTCAAGTTCAAAGCTAATGAGACTTCCTATCGATCCAAAATAAAGAGGAAAAGAAACACGGTGAAAGTGGTGAGATTTGTTATGTGTGCTTTACCATAACAACAATGACAACAACAAATTAAGCCAGGTCCCAGAGTTTAGTAAGAACCAAAGTGGCAAACCTCCCAGGAGCCCTGGGCTTAGAAACCAGAACTGATCCAGGCAGAGTTTGGCTGGCACAGGTGCCAGTGCCCTGGGCAGCCTGAGCCCACAGGAGGGCACCTCGGCTGGCTCTCCTGGCAGCACCTCTCTTCCATCCAGCGCTGTGGAGTGGGGCTGCTGCCTTCTGCCACACCCCACCGCACCCTGCGTGGAGGCCCAGGCACCTCGGGCTGCGGCCAGGCTGGCGGAGGCCTGCATTTCCCTGACTCTCCCACCGACCCCACTCCAGTCACACTGGGACATCGTGCGCCGTCTGTGTGAACTTACAGTGTGTGTGCGTGCGTGGACGTGTGTGTGTTGCAGGCTGTGTCAGGGCCCTGCTGTGTGCTCTGGGGCCTCTGGGGACCGTGCCCCCTGAAGGGCTGATCAGCCCCTGATGAATGGGGACTGTCACTGGGGAGGCTGTGACTTGGAGCAACCAGCTTTCCGGTACAGGCCAGGGGTGGGGTGGGATGGCCTGAAGGGCTGGGGTTCTTCCCTGGAGTATGGGGCCAATGGACAGCTGGGGCTGCTGGGCCAGACTAGGAAAGGCAGGTAGTCTGGTGCCAATCCCATGTGGCTAATATTTGACCTTCAATGGCCCTTAGCCAATCTGCATCCAGTTCACAGGGAGAAGGAGCCTGACTGGCCACCACCAGGTCATGTGATTATACCTTGACTGTGCAAGATCCTGATTGGCCACCACTAGGTCATGTGACTGTGCCTTGACTGATGGCAGTTATCAAGAGCCCTTTTGGACTGGGGGACTGAAATGTGGTGGCCTCTCCCAGGATTCCCATGGTAGGAAGCTGGCTTCTGAGGTCCCTGCAGCAGGGGAGTTTGGATGGTCTGGGGGTCACTGTGGGGCCAGTGCTGTAACTGGAGCCAGAGACCTGGGCAAGATGCAGAACTTCTAGGTACATCCATTTTCCTACAAATGACCCAAATTGATCCTTCTTTATGGCAGAGTAGTATTCCATCCTGTGTAAATATCACATTTTCTTTATCCATTCATCTGTTGATGGACACTAGGCCACACCTTGAAACCATGTTAAGTGAAACAAATCAGACATGCAAGCTTAAATATCAAGTGGTTTCTCTTACAGGAGAAACCCAAAGTATAAATAAAGAGCAACATAAACAATAGATGGTAGAAAACAGGGAGATGGATCTTTTGCAAATGAGAGGGATCAAGAGATGAAGGGGTAGAGAGGGAGGACTAAAAAATGAATGATGATGTGTTCTGAGCAGGTGGCAACTCCCCACGGGGAATGCAATAATCATTACAGTACATACTGCAAACACGGGCCCATAAAAAGAAAAATAAGAGCCCGAACTTCTCTGGCTGAATCTGCGTCCTGGGCATGGGGTCCATTGCTGCAAGCCCAAAGGTGGTGCTGGGATTAGCTGACCTTTGGGTAGAGTGGGTCACAGTCACGGGTCAACTTGCCTGTCCCTGTCCTTCCAGAGGGGTCCCGGGAAGCCCACCAGGCCACGGATGCAGGGGGAGGGGGGGACCGTGACTCACAAAGCCAGCCCTGCCCTGGCGGCAAGAGCCTGATCCAAACACGCACGGCGGCCTTGAAGACAGGTCGGAAAGCGATGCCAGAGAGCTCAACTTGGTGACACCTTTGTCCCTGAACAGCAGGGTGGGGACGGCTCCTCCAGGGAGGGAGGGCTCCTTTCCCAGGTGTTTTGCCTGGGAGGGAGCTGGGGGCAACCTAGGCACAGCCATGGGCGTCCCTGGTCTAGGTGTCCTGTGTGGCTGGAGAATCCATGGATTCATGAGGAAGAAGAAGGGGCAGGAAGAGGAGGAGAGAGGGCACAGGCCGAAAATGCCACAAGGACTAGAACCTGGGTTGCATCGGGCTCTGGGGCTTGGCCACACCCTGAGGGGTTTAGAAAGCCTGCACTATTTGTTTGGTTCCCCAGACGTCATTTAGAAACATGCCCCGTAATTAGACTTTGCTACCAAATTTCAATTGCTTTATGACTTCAACTATGGCGGATGTTCGTTGGTCTTGCTCAGCCATTACTACCTCTTAGTTTCTCAAAGACTGCTTCGTTCATGTTGGTTTCCAACAAAGGTTAGTATACATGAAGTGATTTGTAATATAAAACATTTTTCCTGATGGTAAAAGAATCTATGAGCTGGGCATGGTGGGACACTCCTGTGATCCCAGCACTCTGGGAGCCTGAGGCAGGAGGATTGCAAGTTCCAGCCCAGCCTGGGCAGCTTAGTGACTTAGCAGGACCCAGTTTGGAAAATAAAAAAAGGGCTGAGGATGTAGCTCAATGTGAAGAGCCTGAGTTCAATCCTCAGTACTGTACTGAAAAAAAAAGACTATATTTAATCATGTGTAGTGGCTTGCACCTGTACTGAATAGGCTGAGGTGGAGGCTCACTGAAATCCAGGAGTTTGAGGCCAGCCTGGACAACATAGAGAGAGCTCATCTACAAAACATCCCACAAACTGAAATTACGATGATTATTATAAGAAATACATATAACAGTAATAGTAAGTAATAAACAGGAAACTTATGATGCTCTAGAACTTTACCACTCAGGTGATCATGGATATTAGAATTTAGGTACATTTTTAGTTATATAAATATATGTTGTAGTTTTAAAATAAGTTTGGATCGAACCCTCCTGTTTTTCTATTTTCTGAAAGAACTCCTTATGTCTTAAAGTATTTATATTTAATGTCTAATGTTTCATTGTTGAAACATATAACCTTTCCACTCATTTAACATAGTCTCCTGCAGCCTTGGTTGCTTCTATACATTATTATAAATAGTGTTATTGCATCTTTTCCTAAATTCTTAATTCCTATTTCCCTTTAGGAGTAAGCCGTTAAAACCAAGTTGCCAAGTTAAAGAAGACAGCTCTCTCTGGGAGCCTCTGGTTTGTGTGACCAAGCCACTGGGATTCTTTTGATTTAACCATGCCAACAGTTAACAAATTTGATTAGCCAGGTGTGGTGGTGCACGCCTTTAATTCCAGCACTTGGGAGGCTGAGGCAGGAGGATCACCTTGAGATTGAGCCCAAACTGGGCTACAAAGAGAGACCCTGTCTCAAGCTAACAAACAAACAAAGAATTTAAAATATTTTGCTATGTTCAAAAGTGAAAAACAGTATCTGTATTTGTTTCCAAAGTATCCAGAACGGCCTCCCAGGGCAGGCTATAAACCAGCCTCTGATGTCCTCAGGCGGAGCCCCTCCTGAAGCCCGGGGAGGGTCGGGGAGGGTCAGCCTCTTCCTGCATCCAATCCTCACGGGTGCCGGCCACGCCCCCGCTGATCCACCCCACCCCACCCCGACCTCGGCCTCCATCTTGGGAAGGTCATCTTCCCCAAGTATCCCTTTCCTCTTAGGAGGCCAGGCCTTTTTGGGTGTAGGGCCCCCCAGTTCCTGTGTGACCTCATCCTAATACTGACACTGGCGACAGCCCTGTTTCCCCTAAGGCACATTGTACGTAAAGCCCACGGGGTCCTGGCTATGCTGTGTGAGATCAAAATACATGGTGAATGATTACCCTAAAAAATTATTACAGTAAAAGACACATGACCACGAATCCCCCTCAAAGCTTTGCCCCCTCCCTTTGAACACACGTGTCCCACCATTCTGGCCACTTCTGCAGCAGCTCTGGGTTCCTCTTTCCTGAGTGTCCTTACGAGGTGTGATCAGAAATATGGTGAATGCTGCTGCCGAGCGCCATCCCATGGAAAGGCAGCTCGTGAAAACATGACGCTGGGTCCTCATCCACCTTAGCCACTGGATCGGGCACTGTGGCTTCTGGGGCTCTTCCCCAGAGTCAAAGTGACCGTGAGAGAGAAATGGTTTGAATCCATTCAGGACATCAAGGCAGCCAGGACGGCGCAACTAAAGACGCTCAGGAGAGAGGACTCCAGAGCTGCTGCAGAAAGTGGCGAGGCCCATGGGACGAGTGTGCTTGAAGCAAGGGGGGATTCTGAGGGGATTCGTGGCAATGTGTCTTAATGTAATACATTTTAAATTTAAACATTCACCGTCCTTTTCGATACCCCCGCGTCGGAGCAGAGAGTACTATGTGTTCATTTTAAAGTGGAGGTTTTGAGTCTCCTCCTCAGGTTGGCTTGGGCCCCCGTTCTTGTCCACTGCCTCTGTTGAGTGTCACTTCTTGTTTTCAGCCCTGTTTTGGGTCAAGACTCCTTTGGCTATGAACATAGAAATGCAGTTTGGAATTAGCTGACAGGAATCAGTGGCTTCCGATTACTGGGCTTCTTCAGGCTGAGCTGGGCCTGGCTCCTCAAACCACTTCTCTGTTCTTGTCTGTCTTCCCCGGGACCGCTCAGCTCGCCTCCCCACATGGGCTCTGTCCTCACGCAGGCTTGTTCCACCTTGAGCACAGGTCGGGCTGTGATCGGAACGTGTCCCCCAGAGTCTGTGTTGAGCTGAGCCCCGTGCTGAGGTGTCCGGCGCAGCCCTCATGGAAGTGCGTGCTGATGGTCTGTGCCCTCGAGAGTGGATCATGCTGTTGTCACAGGACCTCCTGGGGGAGAGCACGGGTTGTCCCCTTCCTCCTGGGGCTCCCTCTGCCCCCCTGTCTCCCTCTCGCTTCCACCAGGAGGCCCCTGCCACATGCTGGCTCCTCCACCTGGGACTTTCCAGCCTCTAGGACTGAAAGGAACTAAATCCTGCTCATCCCAGATTAATTCCTCAACCAGAGGCATCTGTCACAGCAGCACCAGGGACCGAGATGGGTGGCTCCCATTTCACCAGCTTCACACTGTGGAGAGACAGGGAGGTACCCGTTTCTGAGCCCTTCCAGCCAGTGTCTCAAGGAAGCCCCCTGTAAAGAGGTCCCTGGTTGGTAAATGCTTCTTATTTATTCTGAGGGCTTTTTATATATTAAGGCTATCCATCGGGCGCATCTTTCTTTCCCATATTTTTGCTTAGTTTGTCTCTGTGAGTTTGGTTGCCAATTCTTCCTAGGGCCCGAGTGCTGCCTGGGAGTCCTGCCCTGCCGTAGTACCCAGGCTCGGCCCGAGGTTGTGCAATCTAAGCGTTTCATCAGCCACATTCCCAGGCAGGAATCGAGCCATTGGGGAAGAGCAGCCAGCAGGCTCAGAGGAGCTTACCATTGCCCGCACATGCGTCACAGGCAAACGCCGCAGCTCACAAACCACCGCCACCCTCATAAAGGACGGGCGGCTGATGAAGGTCCTTGTGTCAGGCAGTGAAGGGACGGACAGCCAGGCTCCTGCTGCAGGGAGTTCCAAGTCCTCTCTGGATCTCAAAACTGAGATAAGGATTGACTCTGACCTCCTTCACCTTGCCATCGGGCGTGAACACAAGGCAAACAGTGGCCAGCCCCTCCCGGAGGCCGGCAGCCTGTGTGGGCAAGGAGAGGACTGAGGTGGCAGGAGGGCCACAGGCGGGAGCAGCAGGGACCAGAGGTGGCTGGGGCTGGCTCCTTGCCCCCCAGTACACAGGCCTGGCCCCTCTCCCACGTCGCCTCTCCAAGGGGCAGATTCTGGGACTCCCTCTCTACCACCCCCTGACATCTCTGTTGCCACCCGTTTTTCTCCTTGTTTTGGTTTTTGTTTTTTGAGACAGGATCTTGCTATGTAGTCCTTGGTGGCCTTGAGCTTGTGGAGATCCTCCTGCCTCAGCCTTCTAACTGCTGGGATCACAGGTGTGCGCCACCACACCCAGTTTGCTTTTCTCTTTTCAAGGTCAGGACACCAAGTGTGCTGCCAGGTTTAAATTCCCAGGGAACAGAGTAAGGGAGGGGGGTGGTGGCTCTGGGCTAGGGCCCGGAAGGACCTGTTCCTTTCTGCCCAGCACCCGGCAGGCTGTGGGAGCAGCAGAGGGGACCCCGGAGCTGGTGTGGCGAGTTCTGCCCAGACCTGCCTGGCCTTGGGAGGACGTGTTCCTCGGGGTGTAGCCACTCAGGCTGCAGGAGCTGACTCCGTGCCTCCCAGGCAGGAGGAACCAGCGCAACAGCAGTGCCTGGAGGTGGCTTGGATGGACAGAAAGGGACCACTGGTTGCCCCCAAAGCCTGGAGCCAAAACTAAGGCAAAGGAAAAGAAAGACGGAAGCCCCAGAGCGGCCGGGCCCCAGCTTGAGGGCTTCCCCACTGCTTGGAGGGACGCTGGGCCCCCAGTGCAGTTCCGTGCAGCCACACACTCACATGGCTGGCAGGCCTGAGTGGCTCCTTCACCAAGGAGGGGTCTGCAGGGACGCTGCTTGGGGCTCCAGTCCTGCCCCTGACGTGACTGCACCCGAGAAACTCATCCTGGTATGTGGCGCTTGTACAAGGGCGTGCCTGTGTGCACGCAGGGTGCTCGCACGTCTATGTACTTGTTGGGGTGGCAGCCACGTGGGAAGCAGACGGGAACAGATGAAATCATCCTGTTGGAAAAGCCCCATGCGCAAGGGTCAAAGGTCGGCACTGGAGACTTCAACTTCCTGCGAAGTGGGGTCCAGGAATCTGAGCATGGCAGAGCTTTCTGTCTCTGGGGACCACACCAGGCACCCCAGCCAAGGCCACCCCTCAGTCACCACCCCAACCCCAGGGCCAGTGTGATCCAGTGCAGGCACTCTGGGTACCAGGAACAAGGCCCGGCCAGGGGCATCTGGGGCAGGCAGAGGGTGAAGGGCAGTGGCTGGGCCAGGGGCTGGTTCCCCACTTCACACAACAGTCACCCCATCCACGCTGCCTCCTGCCTCCCTCTCCCTGTCCCCATTTCCTCCTGGGGGTCTGTCCATGTCCAGCCTCCGTGCCTTCCAGAAGTGCAGGCTCAGTCCAGGCCAGTGTTGACCACAGTGCGAGTGCGGGTCCAGTCAGGCTGCTCTTGGTTCTTCAAGGAGGGTGTCTAGCCTGCTTGAGCCACAGAGGGCAGGGTAGGAGGTCTGGGGATGGGTGAGGACTGTCCCCCTGCCACACATGCACAGCCACGGCAGAAAGAGGCAGTATGGACCGCCCAGGCAGGCAGTGCTGGCCAGGGAGGCAGAAGCAAGCATCCTTCCTGGTCTCCTGATGCTCCTGGTGGCTCCAGGCATCCCTTGGCTTGCGGCCCCATCGCTCCTGGCTCCATGTCTGTCTCCTAATGGCCTTCTCTCTTGCAAGAACACGTCTCTGGACTTTGGGTGCATTCACATAACCAGGATGACCCCATCTCTAGGTGCTCACCTTTATCCCACCAGCAAGGAGTCTCTTCTCAGGGAAGGACTGCTCCCCAGGTTCTGGGACATGGGGGTGCATTTTTTTGGAGGACACCATTCAACTCACCACACTTTTAAGGTCTGCACTGATTAGTGGTGGCATGGAGCTCTGGGCGTGTGACATGTAAGAGCTACTGGGAGTATCCATGGAGCCCACCCTGCCATACCTGGTGTCATCCCTGGGGGGCTCCCTGCTTCACCCCACTTCACCATAGTGACTGGAGCTGTGTGCAAAGCCGGACACTGCGGTGTCAACCGTAACAGGTACAAGCGTCCTAAAGCCCCACAGCCCTGGTGGCTTCGGGCACAGACACTCACTGCCTCCCAGGCTGAGACCAGTGGCTGGTGGGTGGCATCCTCACACATGCACACCGTCCCCCACCGAGTGTGTCCGCATCCCACCCTGCTCTTCTGGGGACACAGCTGGAGCAGGGTCCACCCTGACAGCCTCACGCTCACTCAGTCTCCTCTTTGAAGACCCCATCTCCAAATCAGGTCACAGCCTGACGTCCACTCCAACACGTGGCCTTGGGGGCTTGCAGCCCACGACAACGACATATAGGGACAGGTGCTGGACACCTCTTGCTGGCTTGAAACTCACACTGTGAAGTGGGCGGACCAAAACGCTTCTGCTTGGCCCGGTGATTGAGACACAAGACTGGTTGAGGACCAGCTGCCCTTTTCAGAGCCTCTGTTCCACCCCGAGCTGGTCCCATGTGACGGCGTGGGTCCTGGCCCATCCTCATGTCTGGTACAGTTCCACTCCTATGCCATGGGCAGACAGCAGCACTTGCAGGTGTGCACATACCCAGGGTCATGGGTGTGGTGCTGCACGCCTGCATTCCCAGCACTTGGGAGGCTGAGGCAGGAGGATCACCATGAGTTTGAGGCCAGCCTGGGGTCCACAGTAAGACCCTGTCTCAACAAAACAAAAAAAGCGGCCGAGGGTGGCCCTGAAAATGCTGTGAACTTGTCAGGCAGTGGGAGGGACTCAGAGAACCCCGGACCTGGCCACACACAGTGAGAAATGTGCGCTTAGGCCAGCCTCAGCCGCGGCCCAGCTCCCGGACAGGAAACTAGGTTGTGCTGGACTTATTTTGAAAGCTGCTCTTTGCACAATGGCTTGGACAAAAAAATCAATTAGCATGTCAACAGAGGACAGGGGCTCGTCATGCTGCGGCCACCAGTGACCAAGGTGACCCAGGTGGCTGGAGCCCATGTGGGTCAAAGGGCATCTGGGAGCAGAGCCCTGGGAGCAGAGCTCTGCCTCCCTCCCAGCCCCCACCTGCTGCTCTGCACGGGCTCCCCAGCCCAGTGGGCAGGGGTGTGGGTGACAGTGGAGGATTTCCGGGCTCCATGAAGGACCCAGGGGCCAGGCTTATGACAGAGAGACCACTGCAGTCAAGGAGGGATTCTGCTGCTCCTTCCTGCTCTCCACTTCCTCCCCTGGATCAGGAAGATGACGGAGGCACAGGCAGCCCAGGCTGGGCACAAAGCATCCCCCAGCACAGGGCCAGCCTAAGCGGTCTGCTCGCCTCCCACCTCCGCCTCCTCTTCTCCAGGAGCAGCACCCCACAGCTGCCGCTTGTCACACCCGCAGCCAGCCGTGCTCCCCTCCACGCCCCCGATGGCTCCTGCTGTGTTTCTGCTTCATGGAGGAGGAAACGGAAGTTCAGAGGGGACCAGGAACTCGCTGATAGCAGAGGGAGGCAAAGCCAGGATTCGCACCCACGTCATCTCCCGCCCGCCCACCAACGGCTTCCGAGTAGCCATCTGTTGCTGGAAACCCTCTGGCAGAGGGATCGGCAGATGACTGGGGGCCGCTTGCTCTCGGGAGTGAAGACACTGCCGGGCCCCTCCTGAGGCGCGTCACTGAGACCTATCCTCCATCCTGTCCCCTGGGCAGGCCAGGCACAGGTGAGTAGTGTGACAATGAGCTCGTGTCCCCCACACTCCGCCGCCCCAGCCCCTCCAGCCCTGGCTGTGCCCTGCTGTCAGCAGAGGGGAGGCTGGGGCTGGGCTCTGTGGGGGTCCTCCAGGAACCGCCTGTGTGCCCTGCGACCCGACCCGGGGCTGGGAGTGAGGCCCAGCTCTCCTTGGCCAGGACCAGGAGCGTCCTCAGCAGAGATGCAGGGATACGGGGTGAGCCTTCCCGCCTAGGGACACCCTCGGAAGGTCCCCACAGGGCTGTGAAGATGCTTCACTGGCTTCGTGGCCTCCCCATGCCTACAGGCTCCTCCATCCTGGGAGGCTCAGCCCAGCCCAGAGGCTGCGCCACCCAGGGCTCTCAGGGTCCCCTTGGGGCTTCTGTGGGGGTGCTTAGCTATGGGGGTGCCATTTCCCAAGTAGCCTTTGGGGTTGCCCGCCCCTAGCTGCCATCTGAGCCCCCTCCCACGGCAAGGACAAGGTGGGAACCCTCGGCCTGGACCTCAGCGAGGCTCAAACCTGTGCTCTGAGCCAGCCTGGCTGTCAGAGCCTCAGCCCAAGCCGAGCTTGTGTGCTAGAGATGATTTAAAAACATGGCAAATGCTTACATTCAAAAAATCCATTACAGTAAAAGACACGATGCCAAAGTCCCTCTGAAAACCTCCCCTCATTCAAACATACTTCTCCCCCCATCCTGGCCGCTTCCTGCAGCAGCTCTGGAGCCCTCTTTCCTGAGAGTCTTTAGTTCCGCTGTCCTGGCTGCCTCCATGTCCTGAACGGATTCAAACGTTACCCTTTCATGGTCATTTTGACTTTCAGGAAGAGCCGGAAGTCACACAGTGCCAAATCCAGTGAAGTTAGGTAGATGCGGACACAGCGTCATATTTTTGACACAAATTGCTGTAGCATTTGATCAGTGAGGGGTGATCATAAAATATGGAGAATATTTAAATTGTTTTAAAAACCTTACTAGAGTGGAAGATGGATTGCTGAGAAGACACATTATGGGATAAGTGTGCTCATCGCAGGGGGAATGTTTCAGAGGGATAATGCGGCAATGTGTCTTGTACTGCAATAAAATTTTTGCCATATCTTTTGATCACCCCTTGTAACCTCCCCATCCACCCTCTGCCCAGGGTCCACCGCATGCCCTACAGATTTCCAGCACATCTGGTTGGAGCAGCTGTGGGAGCCACACAGCCAGTGGCCCCTGTGGGTCCAGGACCCAGGAACCCTCAGGCTTGGAGCCTGGCTGGCCTGCCATCCCCACCTGCCATCCCTTCCTGTCTCTCCGCCCCAGGCCCACTAATCACACTCTGAACGCAGCCCTTGCACCTTCGAGGTCCTCGTTGTGTCAGCTGCCTACCCCTGTGCTCACGGCCCTGTACCCTGGCCAGGGGCAAACACTGCTACCCTCTGGGGTTCCTAAGGCCCATCTGCCCCCGTTATGCTCCTCCGCACAGGGCTGCCCTCTCCTCCCCGCCCCAGCCCTAGGCTGAGTGTCAGGGACTGTCCCCCTGCAGGGCAGGAACAGAGCTGCAGCAGCAGCGGGTGACAGGTGACCCCACACACCCAGGCCCTACAAGGGCAGGACCGGGGTCCCCTTTGGAAGAGCAGATGGGGTGGGGTTGTGTAAACCCTGGTGCCCTTCTAAGGGTTTTCTAAGATCCTAGAGAGCAAGCTGGTTCCCTGGAGTGGCATGGGGGTCAGCTGGGAGGGGCAGGAGGCTCCACCGAGTCCCCATAGTGCAGCCTGAGCCCAGGGGATGGAGGAGGCCTGGTTCCAACCAGAGGGTGCAGACACAGGTGAGCAGACAGACATGGGAATACCTCCCGACCCGACCAGCGGGCTCCGGTTCTGGGCATCTTGGCCTCACACCCAGCTCGGGGGTGGACCTCTGAGAGGACCAGGTCTGGCACACCGAGCTCCTGGAGGCCAGCAGAGGTCAGGATGTTCTTGCTCTTGTGTCCAGTGGGTCTCCGGTTGGCACGAGGGCAGAGGACCGTGCCCCCTTCTGTTCTCGTTACTCAGCCGACCTGGGGCCCAGTGGGTGGCATCAGGGGTAAGGAAGGTGCCCTGGGTGGCAGCGGGTGGCCCTGTCAGGGAGTGCGTGCGTCCTCCTTTAGGGCCAGAACCCACGACCACGCACCGGGTCAGCACACGGGCAGCCAGGCCACCAGCAAGGTTGGCGTGGGGCACACAGTGAGGCCCAGGGCACCAGGGTTCGCTGCCCCCCTCAGGAAGGGCCTGCTTTGGTTTATGGGCCATTGTAGACTGACGCCTTTATAAAATAAAACAAAAAGGCGCAACTAGAGAAATGAATACAAGGCCAGTATTTTTATTGTTATATTGGACATTAACCGACCCTGTCCGAGGCCATCAGCACCTGGGAATGCTCTCAGAGACAGCTTCGCTGTGTGTTGTAGTCAGGGTTTTCAAGGGAATCGATTTAATGCAGGACATATAATTTATAGGATCATTTTATAATATTCACCCCAAACGTCAAATGCAGAGGAGTGCAGGAGATCTGTCCTCACCCTAGAGAACCGGAGAACACAGTTGAGGGTCTGGATCCCATGGCAGTGTCCCACACAAGTCAGGCCAGAGGCCTGGAGCCCATGGTGATGTCCAAGGACCAAGGGTAGGAACCAGAAAACCTGCGTCGGCAGGATGAAGGACCTGTGCACCAGGCTGAGGGATCCACGCTGGAGCCAGGAAGCGACACTCAAGGTAAAGACCAGAGCTCCCCAAGAGAACAGCAGCCATTCCCACAACAGCAAGTGCCTGAGCCCCGATGATGACGAGAACAGCTGAGTTCCCATGAGGAAAACCAGCCGCGGCAAGCTTCTCCAGGAAAATCAGCTGCATGCGATCTTCCCCTGCAGCTCTCCCTTTATGCCGTTGCCAACAGTCCTCAGGTGGGTCTTCCATGCCCAGAACCACCCCGAGTCAGTTCAGCTGGGCGGTCCAAGTCGCCCCTTAATTAACCCACCACACTGCAAATGGTGACAAGTCATTTTCCTGAGTGGCCTGGTCCTTGGCTAGCTGTGGTCAGCATCTGCTGTCAGGGTCCAGCCACGGGGAAGAAGGAGACCAGTGCCTGGTTTGGCTCTGGGGCCTCCTGGGTGGCGGGGGGGCGGGGGGGGCGGGGAGGACACAACTGGGAGGATCTCACTTCGCTGTGGCTTCCAAGGCCTCCTGAGGGTTGCAGCTCTGCCAGAAGTCCTGCTGATAACAGCCCTCTGTGACTCAGTTTCCCCCTCTGTAAAATGTGCTCAGCAGTGGTACCTGTCTTGGAGCGAAAGCTATACTAAGAGCCTGGGAAACGGGTACCAGAGGGTGTGCTTACTTTCTCAGTGACACAGGCCCGCCTGAGCAGCCCCAGATGGGTCCTGGGGCCAGTGTGCGTTTACTGCCTGAGCTGCTCGCAAGCCCCAGGCCCAGTGCGCTGACAGTAGAGAATCCAGGGACTGGGCTTGCCTCTGGCCAGGCTGCCTCCTTTCCAATCAGCCCTTCAGGCTCGGGGCTCCTCCTCGGCTCCATCCCTGGCCCCTGCAGGTGGAAGGCCCCTTCCCCCACTGCCTCAGCCCTGCTCCCTGGGAAAGAACTTCCGCAACTGAGGGAGCATGGAACTGGAAAAGGAGGCTGCCCTGGGGAGCAGCACCTGAGCACAGCTGAGAGCTGCTTGGTGCAGCAGGGAGGGTTGGCCTGGGGTCCCCAGCCTGCCGGCGATGCCTTCTGCTTCTTGCTGACTAGATTCCCTGCTGGGGACATTGCCCAGCCCCTCTGTGGCTGTCTTCACGAGTCCTTGTCAAACCTAGGAAGTGAGTATATCCGTGGGCTCTGTGCTGTCCACCTCCCAGGTCTCCTACAGCTTAATTTTAACTCTAGCTGCAAGTCGGGTACCACTGCTTCCCCAGTTGACAGATACGGAAACTGAGGCTTGGAGAGTCTGGACCTGTGCAAGAACCCCTCCCTCGGTATCCGATCACCCTGAGTGTCGGGGCTCCTCAGCCCCAGGGGACGCTGGCTTTAGCCAGAGGCCCTCACCCCTCGCCTCCCCTGGTGATTCCCCAGCCACAGACCCCGCTCTCTGGCTGTATTCAGAGTTGGGCCTGGCTCTCCTGCTCTTCAAAGCCCACTGCCCGTCCCTACACCCACTGAGAGGCCTGACTCACATCTGCCTTCTGCCCCTAACAAGGTCATCGGCTAATTTCTCTTTAGCACGGTGGCTTCCTCAGATGGAGAGTGGCAGTTACTTTCCCGGGGTCCACGCACGCACGTGACGGTAACACTAAGAATCCCGCGCGCCCGGGCTGTCCCCTGGGCACACATCAGCGTGCAGACGCCGCGGATCCCAGGACACCTGCTGCAGTGTCCCTCGGTGTGAGGTCAGGGGTGAGGGCAGAGGGAACAGGCAGCCAGGCTGGCGGGCACTCGAGGGCAGCCTGTTTTCCTCTGCTGCCTGCTCCTGATCCCCTTTTTAATGCACTTTAATCAATTTTGGTTGATGAGGTTAAGCCTGTTGACTCAGGATCCTGGCAGGAAAGGGACGGCTGCGGCCTGTGTGTGGGGTGGGCACGGCCACAGGGGTGCAGGGGACCCTGGCCTGGGGCAGAGAGTAGCGTCAGAAACCAACCCCGGCAGAAGGGCCCCGGCAGATGCTGAGCGGACATGGCCAGCCGGGGCTTTTGCCGCCAAGCCTAGCCTGAAGTCCCAGGCCAGGCCCTGTCCGTGGGGAAGCACGGAGTGGCCAGGGCGGGGCCAGTGCGCACCCCCCACTCACCTCGAGGAGGCGCCCACTGTACCAGCGCCACACACTTCCTGGGGCCTGGAGGGTCGGCATCTCTGCAGCCAGAGTGATTTGCTCTGAGCCCGGGCAGGGGGCCACCGTTGGCTGGGCCCTGGAAGGAGCCCCCCCCCGCCCCACCCAAGGAGCTGGGGAGGCCCTGGATTCTCTTTCCTGCGGCAGCCTTCTGGGAGGGCTTCTGCAGGCCTTCGAGGCACCTGGGTGTTCCTCAGCTTGGGGGAGCCCAGCTTGGCTGTAGGAGAGGGGGGACTGGGTGACACTGGCTGAGCAGGACACCCTGAGCGCCGCAGGGCTCCACCTCCATCCCTGGGGACCCCTCTCCCACGGCTCCCTGGGGGTCAGGAGTCCTGGCCATGCTGCCCACAGGTGGAGCAGGTGGGGCTGAGGTCCGGGGTCCTGGCTAGAGCAAAGGAAGTGAGGACAATGGCAGGTGGCACACAGAGGGGGGAGGGGATCTGTCCTTACGGGGTCCCCACTGCCCTGGTGGGTGGAGCACAGCCCTCCCTGGCCCTCTCTGGGTGTGACTCTGCTGGAGAGCCCCGTGAGGTCTCAGGGGACATTTGAAGGACCCTGCCAGGGAGGTCCAATGGAGGCACTCACCAGAGAGCCAGGTAGGTTCGTTTTAGTTGGGGTCACGATGTAATTCAGGCTGGCCTCAAACCCAAGGTGACCTTCCTGCCTCAGTGTCCCCAGAGCTGGGCCCCCACCTGCAGCAGAATCCCCTCCCTTCATCCCAAGCTTACGGTTGACCATGAGGAGCCTGCCACCCCCTTAGGGATCCTCTGCACCCCAAGCTGGAGCTTGGCCTCTCCGCACCTTTTCTGTATCCGTGCTGCCCACAGGAGCCCTCAAACGTCCTCCCTCTGGCTGGACAATGATGCTTTGTGTATACTTTTACATTTATAAGATTTTTTAGCTTCTGCAAATTAATTTTTTCTTTTCTTTTCTTTTCATTTTTCCTGATACCGGGGATCAAACTCAAGACTTTGCCAATTCGAGGCAGGTGTGGCACCACTGAACAAAATCCCTGGCCCGAGATTAATCTTTTCTGTTTCCATTGGGCCCACTTTACAAAGCCAGTCGGGCAGGGTGAGGTCTTCCTGGGCTCCGTTCCTTCCCCTCTCCCACCGTCCCTCCCCCTTGTCCTGCCTTCCTGTGCACCTCACCTCCCACACGTCGGACTCACCCTCAAAGCCAAGGCCAGTGCTTAGGTCTTAAACCATCCTCACAATGCTTAGCTCTTCATTAAGACCCTGAGTCAAAAGAGAAAGAAAAAAAAAAACACCATGAAATCGCTGAAGTTTGGAAACATAGAATTACTGATGCCCTGGCAGTGGCTCCGGAAACTTCCAAACAACTTTGGGGGATGGAAGGGGACAGGACCAGCATGAGGCGCAGGGCCTGGGGGTCCTGATGTGCAGTGACAGGCCGGGCAGGAGCCCTGAGGTGCCCTGTCTCGGCCGTGCCTGCAGGAGTCTGTGTCCCCCGCCCAGGGCGCTGAGCACTGCCTGTCCCCGCTGTGCCTCCTCCTGGACAGGGGTGGGTACCTGCTTGCTAACCTCCAGCCGCCCTCACCACAGAGACCTCCTGCTTTCTGCAGGAGGAGACCCCTGAGGGTGGCCGCATGGGCACCCTGGCATGCCTGGCAAGGCCACCTGAAGAAGGACTTGGTGACAGCCCTGGACAGTGGGTGGGGCCCCTGCGGACACCTGCGGGTGGCCACCTGTGTGGGGTGGAGGAGGCAGACAGGTGTGAGGTCAGCCCTGGCAGAGCAGAGGTCTTACCCATGCCAGCCCCAGCTGGGAGGGGAGGCCCGGGCCTCACACCAGGCCTGCAGACGTGTGGGACATGTTACTGCTGTGCGTGCCTTGTCCCGCCTGCCCCAGCTCTGTGCCCTACACCCCCCAGCGACGCTCTGTCCCCCTCAAGCCATCTCAGCTCCTCACTGCGCTTCCCAGCAAACCACCCTCTCCCAGAGCTCCTGCTCCAAGCCTGAGGGAACTGCTTCCCCTTCCTGGGCTTGGGGCTGATACCCGGAGGCCTCTCAGCCAGCAGCAGTGCTGTCAGCTGGTGGCCTGGGTGGCACTGTCCTGTGTGGGACCCAGAGGCTGCACATGGCTAACTGGCGCAGTCAGGGTCTCCTGGAGCTGGAAGAGACTCCCACTGTCCTGCAAGCAGGGCTCCCGGAGGCAGGGACCGTGTGGTCTGTGTCAGCACATGGGGACATCACCCAAGAGGGACAGCAGCAGGCCCTTCCCGCCAGGTGGGCAACTGTGCCCACGGTGCCACCATGGCCCTGGCTGGAGGCAAAAAGGTCTTGAACCCTCCAGGAAGGGTTCACAGGGCAGGGGCGCCCTGGGCCCCTCAAGGCTGGAACCAAGCCCCGGGCTGCAGACGGGCAGTGAGCATGGGCCTGGGCATGGGCACAGGGGTCCAAGGCGTGGGGTCCCAGACCTTCCACAGCCCCAGGGCCACACGAGACAGCATGGCTGGGGCCACACCTGAGGCCCTCCTTCAATTGTGAGCCACAAGTAGAAAGTAATGGTCGGGGCCTCAGAAAGTCCCGGCTCCGCTCTGCCCACCTCGGGTCCCTTGTTGGGCAGTGGAGTCCGCTGTCAGCCGGGTGAGCCCACAGCACCCACAAACCTGGCCGCTGGTGAGGAGGAGAGTTGGCAGAGGACAAAGTGTCACAGTCCAGCAAGAGAGAGAACAAGGAGGATGCTTGGAATTTGGAGAGAGGGAGAGGGAGAGGGAGAGCCCCGCTCCTGCTCCTGCTCTGATCAATCCGGTGCTCTTAGGGGAATGAGCACTTCCCTCCTCAGCCGGCAGCCTCTGCCCATCACACACACACACAGCACACGCGCCCAGAAACCCTCCTGCGAGCAGCACATACATGCATACACAACAGCGCACACGCCAGCCAGACAGGCTTGGGGTGGTGTTTGCGGCACTCTGAGTGAGGTGCAGGGCCCTGTGTTCCCATAGGCTGTCGTACTGAGGTCACAGTTGACGGCCATGACCTCCCCGCAGGGTCAGAGGGGAAGGGCTCCGCTGCCCGTGGGGAGGTTCTGTCAGCTGCCAGCCCCATGGGAGCTGGGGCCCCAGAAGAGCTTCGCACCCTCTTTGCAGCCACATGACTTTGTGGAGATGTAAAGGATCCAGGGCTGCCCGGGTTCAGGGCGAGGGCTGGAACGTTGTACTCAATGGGGCCCGGAGGATTTTTGGGGAGTGGCACAGCTCTGCATGACTGTCACAGGGACTCCTGCCATTGTACATGGATCCAAACCTGGGAGTGCCCAAGCCCAAGCACAAACCTCGCCGACCTCAGACCTGGGTAACGATAATGTGGCAGTGTTTGCTCCTCAATGGTGACCAGCGTCCTACACCGCTCCAGGCTGCCAACACAGAGGCACCACGGGGGAGAGGGCAGCAATGAGGGAATCTGTACTTTTTGTCCATTTTTCTGTAAAATGAAAACTGCTCTAAAACAATAAATTTCTAATTAAAAAAAAGAAAGAAAGAACGAGGAGGAAAGAATCAGGACAAAGGCTTGGGTGTTTTGGGAACACATCCCCTGCATGGGCCCACCGCAGAGAGGCCAGCGGTGAGCGGCTGGGCTCTGCGCTCCTCAGCCCCAGGCCAGTCAGTGCATCCTGGAGCACCTACCGTGCAAGGCTCCAGGCTGGGCATGGGGCTGCCAGCCAGGCTGGGCCCCGTTTGCTTGCGTTTGCTTTGACAAATCACTGCCGAGCCTGGAGGTGCCAGGCACTTGACTCACTCGGCTCGCAGTGCCCGATCCTCCTGTCGCCGGGCTCCCCCACCATGCCATGGGTTTGGGATTCTTGCTGGATGTCACTTCAGGGCACTGCCAGCTAACAAAGACCATGAATGTACGGCTGAGGCACTGTCATCTGCCACTGGAACTCCTGCCTGGTGTCCTGTGACCACACTGTGCCCCGCACCCACCTCGGTCAGGCCTGGATGCCCACGGAGTGCATGGACAATGACAAAAGTCTCCTCTGGACAACAGCGATGGGGACAAGGAAGCTGCTCCCTGTCATTTGCCCACGGCTTGCTCTTCTGAGTAAACTCAATTTCCTGAGCAGATGCACGCGCACTCCCACACTCCAGACGCGCGCGTGCGTGCACACACACACACACACACACACACACACTTCTAAGTCTACACCCCTCATCATTCCTTTCAACAGCTGCTCCTCAGCTAGGATTTCAGGCGAGAATGAGCCTTACAAGAAATGACCAAGGAGGCTGTGTTCTCAGTCCGCCAATTTGCCGCCACCTTTCCAGGTCCAGGGGTGAGGAGGAAACTAAGGGGTGTCTCAGGATATTACCTCACCTTCCGCCTGGAGCCCTGGTAGAAAGGAGCATGCCAGCCCCTCCTCTACTGCAAGCACCAGCGTTTCTCTTGGGTTACCAGAGTGAGCCAGCCGGCTTCCCCTATGGACTCGGCTGAGGCGGTGGAGGGAAGGACCCGTTGTCGATGCTGGCTTAGTGGAGCGCCCTCAGAAGGCCACCCTGTTCTCGGCTTGTGCTGTGATGTCCTCCAAGCTGGCCACACAGGAACTTTCCCAAGGCCAGGGAGCCCCAGGGAGCTGTGTGGTGCCTCAGCAGCCATACCGCTGTCTGCACGGGACCAGACTCCTCATCACCCGGCTTCTGCTACTTCCTCTCCTGGCTCCCACACCCCAGCAGCAGGGACACTCCTTGCACTGGACAGAACTGATCCCGCAGTTTAGCCCATTTTTTAAAAAACCTAGTGAAATACTGATCGCCAGGGGCAGATAACTGGTCAAGAGGAAGAAGGCGGCAACATTCACCATGATGGACATGGGCCATGGAGCAAATCAGGGTGCTCCAAAGGGAGCAACTAGAAATGACTTGCTCCTGATGGAAGGACATAGCACCTATGAGGACATCACAGCATCACATGTATGATGTCACTGCCATCATCGGTGTCACCATCAGCACCTCTGTCGTGATCAACACGATCACCACCATCATCAACATCCTAGCCACACTAGAGACTAATTAAGCCCTGGAATAACCCACAAGTTTACAGGAAACTCAGAGACAGGGACATATTAAAGAACACTACAGAGATGCGGCCAGCAGAATCCAGAGTCCAGGGAATTCTACAGGACCGATGACCAGGGAACAGCAAGTGGAGCGGGGGCAGGAGAGGAACAGAAATGAGGGGAGAAGGGAAGGGTCAGAGTTCAAAGGAGACCTTGGAGTGATATTGAGCTGAGGATTTAGTAATCAAACAAACCAGCTGTAAAAAGAGAGGCAGCTGCTGGGAAACTTTAGACAGTGACAATCAGATTATTGAGGAGTTAATTGTTAACATCTTAGGTGTGATAAGGGCATATGGTCATACTTTGTAAAGAATCTGTGATCTCTAAAGCTAACCACGGAAGTGTTTTTCTGCTTTAAAAAACCTAGAGACAGGAGATGGGGGGCAGTTATGGGGGGTTAGGGGATGTTGTGGATTAGCCAAGATTGACTATGCTATTTTGCTCCCTCCACTGTCTTTGATGTTTGATCGAAAAGTTTCAGATACATGGCCAAAAAAGAATGACAAACGTGCACTGTGAGGCTCAGCTTTCCTGTCTTCTGAGTCCAGCCCAGGGCTCAGCACGAGGTGGGAAGTGGGTGCCCCCCACATGCCCCGGGAGAAAGCATAGCTTCTGTCACACTTAGCTTCAAACCTCATCTTCTGGGAATGTGTAGACACCTCTATCTTACAGCCCATGAAGTATTTTGGTGCACTAGTCCTTGTGGCATCATTAAAAACAAATCCATATACAGACACCGGGTCTGTGTGGCCAACACTGTGTTGTTAAAGGGCGGGATGTCACGGAACATGGGGACCACTCTTTTGGGGAACTCTTGCAGTAGAGTAGCACCCAGGGACCTGCCCTCTTGGCCCAAAGCCCTGGTGCCCTGGTGGGCTTTGGGCGCACTGGCCATGCGAGCAGGCAGGCAGCTGCGTCCCCCTGGGTCACACTGGCTTCCTGGATGGCTATGCTTACCTTCCAGGATCCATCATCATTGTCCTGATACTCTTCCAAAAGTGGGCTTCCTGAGAGTTGCTTGTGTGCCCTGAGTCTGGGTGCTGCTTCCCCAACAGGGCAGAAAAGCTGGGGTTGCATTCTGAGGTGTCTGTTTCATAGTTTACACCCATAGCAAGTGGGGTCTAAAGCCCTCAGACACTGTCCAAGCAAACCCCAAAGAGACCGGTGAGGCGCTGGAGTGAGCCTGACGAGGCGCCCTTGCGCACCGTCTCCCCGCCCCCCCCAGGGTCCTGGCCGCTCTGCTCCCCACTCAGATGCATGGGAAAGGTGGATCCCCTTTCTTCCCGCAGCCTGGCTCACATTCCTTGGGGTGGCCCCTGCCTGCAGGGAGGAAGCAGCGTCCCTTTCCCCCCTCTCCTGGAAGATGAGACCCTTGAGCCAGGCACGAGCAAGGACAGCCACGCTGAGCCCCAGCTGCAGGGGCTAAGGGAGGCAGGGATGGGGGCATCGTGGGTCCCAGCACCTCTGACTCATTGGCCAGGTGGACACAGGGCCCAGGCCCTTGCCTGCTGGCCACACTGCTGTCCATGCATCTATCCATTCATCTGTGCGACCGTGGAACCAGAACCACACTCCCTCTGGCGCTGCCCGCCCTGTCCTTTTCCTGCACTCGGCTCAGCTCACTGAGGCTCTCGCCCTGCCCTGGCCTTTGTCTCGCTTCCCCGCTGGCCTGGCTGTTCTAGGCTGTTTTGACTTCTTGGGCTTTTCCTGTGCAGTCTTCCCTGGAGTTATGTAAGGAGCTTTATGGAACTGGCTGGTTCTGCTGGGCGGAGGAGGTCCCCGCAGGGCTGGGCCAGCTCAATGGGATCCCAGCTGTTGGCTGGATCAGCACCCTGCACCCCCAATTCCCACCTAGCTCTGCCCTCAGGCACGGCCCTGGGATGGCAGGACAAGCAGTAGCCTGGGCAGGGGCTGTCCTCCCTCCACTTGACCAGTGATGGAGCTGGGGCCCACAGAAGAGGGACGGCTGGGTCAGAGGCTGAGCTGCAATGACCCTAAGCACTGGGAGGGCACAGGGGTGGCACTCGCCAGGGAAAGAGCAGGTGGCTGCTCAAGGGCCTCAGGGTTGGCAAGCGTGGGGGAGAAGCTGGGCCATCTCTCCAGCTGGCACTTGTTGCTGTCAGGGGCTCGCCGGGACCTGACTACCAGCACACCAGTCCTGGCCAGCGGGAGTCCCCTGGGGTGCAGGTAGCGAAGGCCAACAGGCAGCAGGAGGCCCTGTTGCTTTCACCCAGGCTGAGGGTTTGGGGTCCCGCTGCGGAGTCTTGGGCAAGGTGCAGGAGGCAGAGATTTGGCGTGACACCAGCGAACTGCAGGGTGGTGGCTCCCAGCTGGAGTTGCTCCTGAGCCCCAGGGACCCCAAGAGAGCTCTGTGAGGGAGTGGGGTCCCAGCTCACCACCGTGAGTCCCTGAGCAGCTCCACACACTGGGGACAGATGAGCCCAGCCCAGGGTCCACCAAGTCCCCACCGCGTGTCACCTGGGGTAGCACAGGGCCAGCAGGCCGAGTGTTGGTGTCCCCAGCCGCCCGCCCGCCTGGCCGGCTCTGACGCGTTCGGCTTAGTCTGGGACAGGGCTTCCGCCAGTTCCTGTGCACCAGGAAGCCTGCTTTCCCCTTCCTGAACGTGAGCTGCCTGCCTGTTCCCAAATAGGAATCCTGTGAAACCCTCTGCCGCCCACTGCTGACTTCACCTCGGAGATCCAGGGCAGGAAGCTCCTTCCCCTTGTCCCGCTGGCTGATGAGAGCCAGGAGGAAGCCTCTCTGCCGGGACCGCCTCACGCGTAGCAGGGAGGCCTGGCTTTGCCTGAGTTTCCAGCTGGCCCAGTGCGACCTGTCTCCACCCCCGCAGGCCACTGCTCAGCCTCCTCCGTGACCCTGCGGGGGGCAGAGTCCCTGCATCACAGGAGCCCCTCGCCCGGGGCCCCATTTCTGTGCTTACTCCCAGCCAGCCACAGACCCAAGCTGGCTCTGTAGTGGCCAGCAGCGGGGCCAGTGGATGTGGGCACAGTAGCAACACAGTGACTGCTGAGAGTCAGGAAGAAGCAACACAGGGCCAGAACTTCCAAGTGGAAAAGGCCCAAGTCAGAAGCTGGGCACAGGGTCGCTGGGCACAGAATGGCTGCAAATGTGCCAGCAACATTGTGCAGACTGCTGAGGGAGACGCAGACTAACAATGGAAGAGGCATCTTCACTGTGGAGTGAGCTGTATACAGTTGCCAGGATTCCACCCTCAAAAGGGGATTCCAAATTTCCAAATGGCTCAGCCTCCCATTTCCAGGACAGGGGAGGCCATGCTCAGAAGAAAAAGATTGCGTTCTAATGGTTTATCACAGACATTAAATTCAGCACCCATGGCCCAAAAGATTCCAGGCATCAGATCCCCAAAAGGACAAGGAGGCCAAGGCCACAGCTCACCCAGCCATCTGTCTCCCCAAGAAAGGCCTGCTGCCCTGGCTGGAGCAGTCCAGACACAGCATGGCTCCCGTCCTTATCTGTCCCTGCCCACCAGGCCCCAGGGTCATAGACGGGTCCTAGGAAGTACCTGAAGCCACCCTGCCTGTAACAGGCTGCAGGTTCGCTGATCCCTGCCATAGAGGATGAACTTCAGGATGCATCAGGGGCCAGGTAAAACCTGCTCACTCCAAGGCACAGCACGGGCCCTCAAGGGAGACGGGTGCTTAGTTTTCCAATCCGGGGTCATTTATGCTCTTCTGGAGGGGTGGGAAGCCCCGGAAAAAGGCAACCCCCCCCACCCCTGAGCAGGGCTGGCCCATGCTGCCAGTATGGGCTCAGTTCCGTTTTGTTTAAAGATAGGTGGTTCAAATACTCCCTGGATTCTCTCGACCTGCTCCCTTATCTTAGGCTCAGGCTCCTGATCTTTTCTCTCTCAATTTGGTGGGTTTGAGTGTTTCTAAGGGTCCTGGGCATGCATGATGGGTCTGGAAAGAAAGGAGCCTAAATTAACCAAGGGAAGCTGACATAGACCACCATGGGCCACTTTGACTGGTTGTAGAAGTCGCAGCCTGTTCTTTATTTGAGCCCAGGCTGGCCTTGAACGCTCTGGCGATCCTCCTGCCTCAGCCTCCTAAGTGCTGGATCACAGGTGTGTGCAAACACACCCAGCCTCAGTCTTCTTAAAAGTACAATTTTTACTTATGATTTCCTTGTCTGCTTTCTGCCTGTCTTCTGTTTCTTCCACCCCTCGCACCCTGACCTTAGCTGAGATGGACAGGTGACTCCCCCGAGTCCCCAGGTTGGTGGCCACAGCACAGCTGCCTCTTGCACCTCAGGATGGAGGCCAGGGCACGTGCTCCGGGGCTGGGTGCTGCAGAATGGTGTGGGCTCCTGTGAAACAGGTGTGGGGTCTCGGGGCCTCTGGCCGATGGGCACCCCGGTGTGCTGTGCCCAAGGGTGGGCATCACCCTCCTCCCTGGCCTTGGGTCCTCATTTCTGGATGGATCACTGGGCCCCCCAGGCCCACCCTGGCCTCGGCTTCGGGACTCACTTGCACTGCTTCAGGACGGGGCAGTGGCCGGCCACCGGCGAGCTCTGGGGAGCCCAGGTCGCATCCAGCCCTTTGAAGGAGCAGCGAGGCTTGGGTGAGGTCCAGGGTGCCCTCCTAGGGGGACGGTGGCTTCAAAGGACAGAGGGGAGGTTCCAGCCAGGGGCAGCCGGGAGCCACGCTTGCTTGTTCGGATGGCAGAGCTGAGGGTGCTGCTGCCGATAGCTGCAGAAGAGCCCATGTCACCCCTAGAGGGACAGGAACCTGGGAGCTCAGAGTCCCCATGCTAGGACCACCGTGCGACAACCCCAGGCCGGTGAGGGCACCCTGCATTCCTGGAGTCACTGACCGTGGATTCGCTAACTGACCATTTACCCAAAACTCTGGACCCCTCAGCCTGGTTCGGGCCACTGGACACAGCCGTTGACCAGCAGGTGCCGGACTGGGCCTAGGAATGCGGCTAAACCTCAGCAGGGTCCGGGTGGTCAGAAGAGAAGGGCTGGTGCCATCGGAGGGCGTGTGCCAACTGGCAAAGTGGCACCACAGAGCGGCAAGAAGGGGAAGGCTTTGGGGACGTGCTCAGTGAGCCAGCTCTGTCCATCATGCCATGGGAAAACGGGTTTCTCCAGTCCGTCTAACTCTGAAGACACACTGGAGCGTGCGCTAAGTCCCACAGCCACTCTGCAGCCTGTGTGGCCTCCAGCAGGCGGCTCAGCCTCTCTGTGCCCCGAAAGCGCAGGGAGCACTGCTTACAAATACTCCGGGGGACATGTCCAGGCCCCGCAGGCCTCATGCCTCAGACCTGCAAGAGCGGGGTGCCACTTTAGCCCCCCTCCCAGCTGGCAGCCCCGCCGGGGACCCCGGGCCCAGCACCGCTCCCTCCCCTGTTTCTTGCTCCCTTTGTCTTTTTCCCCCTTCTCCCCTCCCTGCTGCTGAGCCCTGAACTGCACGTGCTGCCCAGGACACTGTCACCGTGCTGCCCAGGACATGAGTCACCGCTGTGCGTGTAGACAGGAGCCCCGCATCCGCGGCTACTGTGACCCCGACGGCCTGTCATGTGCTCATAATGGTCTGATCAAGGACAGTGGCGAGTACCAGGTTGGCCCCTTAAGATCACGTCACCTGTATTCCTGTAATTCCAGTATTCTGGGAGGCTGAGACAGGAGAATTACAATTTCGTACCCAGCCTGAGTAATTTAATGACTTAGCGAGACCCTGTCTCAAAATAAAAGATATGAAAGGGCTGGGGATGTAGCTCAGTGTGAAGGCCCCAGGTTCAATACCAGTACTGGAAAAAATTGACACTGTAGCCATCTGTCTTGCCTGGGTAAATGCACACCGTACGTCTGTACAGAAGTGGAACCATGGAGCCACACACTTCCGGGAATGTGTCCCCAGCACTAACCCACGCAGCACTGTGTTGCTATTCATTTCATCCCACCTGCGGAGCAGGAAGTGGGGCAGTGCTCAGCCCAAGGCGTCCCTCACTAAGTGGCCCAGCCTCTCCTTGTCCTTCGGAGGGCCGATCCTTGGGGTGCCAGCAGGACAGAGCCCCAGAGATGCCTCGGGGACCCACTCATCCACTTGAGCCATCGCTCCCCTAGGGTCCCCCCAAGCCCCAGCTCAGCCCTGCTCTTGGGGGACCCCAGCTGAGACCATCTCACGTAAAACCCAGGGGAAATCCCTCGGGAGAAAAAGCAGCAGCCTGGTGGCAACTGGAGCCTGGGGACACGAGGGGAACTCATTCCCTCCCTGTTCTCACTGCCTCCATCCCTCTGGAGCCTGCGTCGTGGGCGCCTAATCTCCCCGGAAACACGCTTCTCACAGAAGCTATGGGATCCTGGGTCTTGCCTGGGACAAAATTCGACCACCTTCAGCCTCACACGCTGACACTTCCGAGCCTGCAGTAGCTGGGAAGCAGGAACACACGTGTCTGTCCCTGCTGGACGGACAGATGTGCACGGTCCTGTCCTATAGTGGACAGTGTTGGTCACAGGAGGGAAGGAAGCTGCAAGGCCTGCCATGATGTGATCAGGCCCCCAGGCTCAGAGAAGCCAGGCACACGAGGCCACTGCATGAGTCCCCTCCTGTCAAACGCCCGGCTGATCAACAGAGACCACAAGGCTGCCGGGGCAGCGCAGGACAGGGATTAACTGGAGAAGGCGCAGGACCTCTACAGAGAGCCCTGTTCTAAGCAGATAAAAGAAATGTGGTCTTCACACCCCATGGAGCACTACTCTGCCAGAGAGAAGGATACACTTGTGTCGCTTGTGAGAAAACGGATGCACCTGGAGACCACAATGTTACGTGGAATCAATCAGACACAGAAGCTGAAATATTGCATGGTTTGTCTTAGGTGAGAGACCCAAAGTATAAATAAATTAAAGAGCAAAGTAAGAGACAGATTGTGGGAAGCAAGGAGGCAGACCTTTTGCCATGGGAAGAGGACGAAGATGTAGGGCGGGGCATGTGAAACCGGCCAAGGTGTGCTATGTCCCTGCACTGCAAGGAATGCGATCACTGTGCCCTGCAGGCGTGGACCGATCAAAATAAAAATTTAATAAAAACCAAACAGGAGTTGGATTGACTGCATGATACACCCCGAACAGGTGAGTTTTATGCCATGTAAATTCTACCTCCATAAAGTCACGTAGAAGCAAACACAGGCGGATGACGCACTACAAAGAAGGCGACTGGGTGCCTGGGGCGGGCGGGCGGTGCCACCCTGCGCTGGCAGCAGATCCCGATTGGCAGCGTTCACCTAGCATGTGGCCAGGCCGCCGCAGGGCACTCCTTCTTCCATGGCACTTCTGTAACTCAAACAAGAAAAGCTTAAACAAATAAATAAACAAAGAAGGCAGCCATGCGGGCAGCCGCGCCCGCTGGGCGGGAGTGGGAACATTCCGTCCTGTCCCAAGCCCCCTCGGCCCGTATATGTGCAGAGACGCTGAGTGACGCCAGCCGGTTCCGGTGCCGCAGCCCACCCCGCCCTGGGCTGTGACCCCAGGATGCACCTGGGAGGGCACTGCCGGCCAGCAGCGTCCTTCCACTCCCAGAAAGGGCAAGCCCCCCAGAAAGTTACCAATCTGGGCCTCCACCCCCACTGTTTTCCCCGCCTCCTCGAAATCCCAGTGGGGACAGCAGCGGAACAGAGGAGGCTTAATGCGGTGAGGAGTCAGGACAGGCAGGGCAGAAACACTCAGCCACAATGCCCAGGAATGCCCCGCTCTTCCCCATGTTTTATTTATTAAATGTAATGTATGAGTAAAGGGGCCCTGGAAACGCTGGGTTTTGCCAGTTAAGGTTTGATTAGAAAGATACTATAAGTAAATCCCCTCAAACCAGTAAAACTGTGATCACTGATTTAGGGTGTGTAATTCTTCCAAACACTCTCCACTTCGGGAGCCGCAGGCAAAACATCCACAGATGTACCCGCCTCAGAAATGACGGCTCAGTTACCCTCAAACTCATTGTAAAATAGTGCTGTCTCCTTCGCTTTTTTCTTTTTTCTTTTCTTTTTTAGAGCTTAGCTTACACCACTGCTCCTTGTAAAGTCTTCCTGGGGCTTGAATCCTATTGATGGACTGCTTTTTAACCTTGTATTAGGAAACTGCCAAGCATACAATATCGTACAGGAGTAGAATAAACCCCCGTGTCCATCTCCCTACAGAGCTGCCTACCTGGCTGAGGATCAGCCCTCCTGTCTAAACCCCACTGGATTATTTTGAAGTAAATCTGTCATTTCAGCCATCAACAGTTCAGTAGCATCTCTGGATGACAAATTTTTTTTTTTTTGGTACCGGGGATCAAACTTGGGACCTTCTGCTTTCGAGGCAGGCGGCAGCACCACCCAGCCAAATCCCTGGCCCTGGATGACAATTTTTTTTTTTAAAAATCTTGATTCCATTATTTCACAAAATAAGGTTAATAATTCCTTCATACATTCAAGACTCAGAGTGCCTGGCTGTCTCATGAATGCTTTTGGTAGCTTTTTAACCCTCAACAGACTTCAATTCCTTCTCCTTTGTTCTTTCCGGGCTCTAAGGAGGACACGGATGCTTATGGCCTCTGGGCCTCCACGTGGGGGGTTCACACCTGTGGTGGCTCAATGCACCCCTCTGTCCCGTGTCTGGCAGACTGGGGCTGACTCACAGGGTCCAGCCAGAGCCCGCAGGGTCCTGTTGTCCCTCCGCTGGCCAGGGTCCAGGGACTCCAGACAGGGTCACCTGCCCGTCCTCTGTGAAGGCCCCCGACTGCTCTGCTCTCCACACTTCAGTAGCCTTTAACGCTGCGTCCCACAGCCATCATTTCACTGGAAGTTGCGAAACAACAATATTTTAATTCCCTTGCCCTTTCTTCATTTGTTAACTTTCTGTAAAGAACTCTCACTGTCTCTGACAGGATATGGTAACTCAGCTCTGTAATCCCAGCACTCTGGTGGGCTGAGGTACAGGGATAGTAATGTCAAACCCAGCCGGGGGAATTTAACAACTTAGGGAGACCCTCTCTCAAAATACAAAATTTTAAAAAGAGCTGGGAATGTAGCTCAGTGCGAAGGCCCCGGGTTCAATTCTCAGTACTGGGAAAACAAAAAAAAAAGGAAAAGAACTTTTCCTTATCAACTCTGTTCACCAGGATGAGCAGGGTAAATCCTTGTGGCTGTTCCTTAAGTATCAGTTCTCAGAATAAGTTGGTTCCCTCGCATCTTCTGAAGGGGAGCAATTAATTGACTTTTTTCTTAAAACATGGTGACAAGCACAGGTGAGAGCTGTGAAACAGGAGAGCAGGCATAACCAGAGGAGGAATGCATAGGTCTGTGAACTACTGGCGACATCAAGGCCAGGAGCTCTTGCAAGGAAGTCGCATCAGCGTGTGGCCCGAAGGAAGTGACGTCAGCATGTGGCCGGAAGGAAGTGGGGCGAGTGAGCAGGGACCCAGTGGCTCCTGCAGAGGCCTGGGCAGGAGGGAGCCCAGCAAGACGCTCAGCAGTGGAGGCCGTGTGTTTGCAGGGGTAGGGGTGAGGGTGAAGGAGGTACAGACACACTGAGGGCTGCAAATAGAGGGTTACAGTTAGCAGAACTTAGAGCCTGCCAGACCCTGTGACTTCAAATTGGAAAGCACCCTTAAGAGTGTGTGTCATAAACCCTCAGGAGCTTTCTGATACACTGTGGAAAGGGAGCCCTGAGTTTGCAGGTGAGCAGCCAGAGGGTCTACAATGATCCGAGTTGTAAAAGGTTTGCATCAGAGACAGGAGTATGAACTCACAAACACACACAGGGTTGCATGTAAAATATCTACACATAGGTACACACACTCAGGTCACCACACACCCGTGTGTCTCTGCTCTGCCAGCTGCGAGGACCTGGAAGCAACGACTCCCCTCAAGTAACCAGCACCCCAGCTCTGGGTCTTGGCATTTCCCACCCTTCTCTGAAACAAGGAGCCAGGGGAAATGGCCATGCTAGGACTGGGCAGGACGTGCCGAGGGTGAGCCCAGCACCCCACCTGGAGCTGGACAGGAAGTGGTCAGCAACCAGACAGAGCCACCCACTTGGCTGGCTAGGGCAGAGTGACCTGGGAGTGAACTGCAGGTGCAGCCAGTGGCCAATGCTGGAAGGAGTCCAGTGACAAGAGGGTGGTATTGGGCCAGAGCCTGAAGTATAAAACACACACTGCACATCCACGCTGATCTAAGTAAAGGACCGGCAAACACTCCTGCGGAAGGAGACGAAGCTCCTGTCACAGCGGAACTGTGCAGAGTTTCTGCAGACTCTGTCCCCAGCAGGGCATCAGCCGTGCAGAGCCACTTCCTTCCAGAGAGCACAGTGTGGAAAGGGGAAGGGTCACCGTACAGCCAGGTGGCCTCGGGCAGCACTATAGTGGCCATCCGGGCCGACAGCATGAGCGCCTGGTACAGGATGAGAGTGGCAGGTAGGCTCCGGACCCCTTCTAAAACCGCAGCCGGGTCCCATGAGAAACCCCAGACTGCAGCAGATGGCCTCTCAGGGACATTCTACGGAACACCCAACAAGCCCTCCCCAAAGCCATCAAGGTCAAAGGCAAGGAGAAGCCGAGAAACTCACAGCTAGATGCAGCCTGAGGAGGTGAAAGGTCATGCGTATCCTGGGTGGGTTCTGGGACCCGAAAAGGACATTGAGGGAAACTGAGGAGGTCAGAGTAAAGTGTGAGCCCTGGAGAACGACAGTGTAGCCATCGCGTTCTACTGATGGTCACAAACGGGCCACGTGGGACAGCAGTAACGCAGTAGGAGCTGCACAGGAACGCTCAGGGCTATTCTCACAGTGATTCTGCAACCCCGAAACTGTTCTAAAATTAAAAAGCACATTTATAAACAAAGCATGGGCCGGGGTGTAGCTCAGCAGTAGGGCACATGCTTAGCAGGCCCCAGAACACGAAGCACAGAGAAGAAGGGGCTATGAAGGATATGGCTGAGCTAACAAGGGGCCCCCTGGGAAGAGGGGAGCTCTGAAATGACCCCAAGGTCTCAGACTTGGAGGTGGGCCCGGGGGTCACTGGGGATGTGACCTGGGAGGGTGTTCCTGTCCTTGGCTCCTCCCTGCTGCCTCTGCTTCCTGGCCTGTCAGTGTCCCCCTCTTTTGCACAGGGCTGTGGACAGCCTCCGCTCCAGCTCCACATTTTTGGGGTGGTGTGGGAAGCTGCAGCCCTCGGCGGAAATCCCACGGAGCTGGCAAAGGGACAGCGCTCCGTCCTCCCCGGCCTCCTGCCTCCCTGGCCTCTCGCTGCCAATTTCCATCCTTCTGTCTCTATTTCTCTCTCACACCCTCAGCACAGACCTGTGGAAAATGACTCTGCGTCCTCCCCCTTTGAGCACACGGAGGACAGGCGTGTGTTTGTCACTGTGACTCACCGCCTGTGGCCGCTGGCTCCAGGGTGAGGCTGACGCAGAGCGAGCTCGGCATGGCTGAGTGGCTGTGTGAAGGAACCCGGTGTGGGCAGCACTGCCCAGCTGTCACCAGGGAGCCCTGAGTCACCCTGACAGGTGCCAGGGTGGGACACATGGGCACGGCGTGTTCTTCAAGGCGCAGCCCTCCTAGGAAGTAGGATGGGGTGGCAAGCATGGGCAGAGTGAGCCCTGGCTTCCACCTGCTATTTGGTGTGGGGAACAGAAGCAGAAGCTGAAGCCAGGACTGGCGGTGCACACCTATCATCCCAGCACCAGGAGGCTGAGGCAGGATGATGGCTGCAAGTTCAGAGCACGACCTTGTCTCAAAAAGACAGAAGACAGAAAGAGGACATTGAATGAAAGAAAGAAAGAAGGAAAAGCAGAAGCTCTGGGCCTCCTGGCTCCAGCGCTGGGCCCCATGCTCCCACATTCTGGAGGGGACTGGGGGACTTGCCGCAATGGGTGGCCTCGTCTGAGCTCTTGGGCACCAGATTCCTGCTCCAGCTCTGGGCGCAGGCACGGTTATGACCACGCTTTATGCTCCGTGGGTTCAGCAGCCGCAGCTGCCCCTGGTGCACGGGGATGAGTGGGGACACAGCCCACATCCCACGCGCCCCGCTGGCCTCCCCGGTTTGCAGACCGCCCTGCCCGGGGCTTCCGGCTGCGGTCCTGAGAGTGCGCGCAGATTCTTCCACCAAAGCGGATGAGCCGCGTGTGGGTGGCATGGACAGAGGGTGGCTTTGCTCCTGGCTGGCAGCCTCTAGGGGAGGAGGCCTGTGGCTAAGTCAGGACTCCTCTCCGGGCTCTCCTGCCCCGCCTGGAGGGGCCGTGGGTCCCAGCTGAGCAGGTAGCAGTCAGCCCTCCCAGGCCAGCTGACCCGGGCTCCTGCACAGGGGGTGTCTCCTGGAGTCCCTAAGCCTGGGTTTTCTCGGCCCGGATGGGTGGAGGCCACAAGCTGAGCATCTTCGGGACAGTGAAAAAAATGTTTTGAGACAAGGTCTTGTTATGGAGCTCAGGCTGGCCTCGAACTCACTGCAGTCCTCCTGCCTCGGCCTCCTGAGTGCTGGGATTACAGATGTGCACCACCACACACAGCTAGGATGGTGACATTGTAGTGGTTCAAAGCTGCCACCCGTCTCTGGTTGGAGCCTGGCTTCTGACACACAGACATGTGGAGCAGTATCTGTGTGAGTGGGTACTCAAGCCCTAGCTCAGCCCCTGGTCTTTTGTGGCAGGCGCCCCTGGGGCTGCGCTGCTCCACGCTGTCCCACCCTGCTCACCTCCAGAGCTGGCCCTTGCCAGCCACCCGGACACACGTATGTGAATCCAGGCCCAGCACACATGTGTGCTCACTCATGCCCATGCCACCCACATGCACTCACACACTACACTAAACGCTCTCATGTTCACACACACAGGTGCACACCTACCACACGCATGTTCACTCATGCACACCCCACTCACATGTCACACAGGGAAAACTGCATCCAAATGAACAAATAGGAATTGAACACGGAGGTGAGCCATTTGTACAACAGAAACTAACAAAATGTTGCTAAAAGAAATTAAGATGTGGAAAGACATCCCTTGTCATGGATTAGAATATTTAACCTTGATCGGGTGTTCATCCTGCCCACAGATTTAATGTAATGTCTATCAAAATCCCAACAGCAGTTTTCGGGGAAATAGAAAAATTCATCTTAAAATTAATGTGGAATTTCAAGGGAGCCTAAAACGCCGAGGCCACCTTAGAAGAGCAAAGGTAGAGGACTCACGCTTCCCGATCTCAAAGCTCGTGGCAAAGCTACAGCAACACGAAGTGCGCTGCTGGTGTGAGGACAGCATGCAGAGCAGAACAGCAGCACGGGGATGAGCCACATGTACGTGTGCAGATGAGGGTTGGCAAGCGTGCTGAGACCATTCAACACCAATGGACCAGCTCTCCCACAAACAAGGCTGGGAACTCTGGGCATCGTTTGCAAATCAATGAAGTGGGACCCTTACTTTGTACTATGGATAAAGATTAATTCATAATGGGTCAAAAAATCAAAACGTAAGACCTAATACTATAAAGCTCTTAGCAGAAAACATGAGATGAAGGCTTCGTGACATTAGATTTGGCAATGATTGCTTGATGTAATATCAAAGGCATAGGCAGCAAAAGAAAAAATAAGTACTTTGGACTACATCAAAATTTAGACAACAATCTGAGAGGCTGAGGCAGGAGGATTGCATGATTTAGCCAAAACTAGGCAACTTAGTGACTTAGTGAGATCCTGTATCAAAATTTAAAAAGTAATAATAATAAAGGGATGGGCCGGGGATTTAGTGGTTTCGCCGCCTCCTGCGCAATCGCAAGGACCTGAGTTCGATCCCCGGTACCAAATAAATAATAAATAAATAAGGGCTAAGGATTTAGTTCAGTGTAAAGGCCATTGTTCAATCCTCAATACCATAAAAAACATAGAGTTTCTATGCATCAAAGGGCACAACCAGAAAGGCAACTCATGGAATAGGAAAAAATATTTGCAAATCCTACATCTGATAAAGGATTAGTATACAGAATACAGAGAGAACTCCTAAACTTCAGCAACAAATTGAGAACCAAAAATGGGTAAAGGACTTGAACAAACCTTTCTCCAAAGACATACAAATGGCCCATGGGCCCATGAAAAGATGAGTTAGGTAACTGCAAACCAAATCACAATGGGATGTCACAACATCACCTCACACACACAGGGTGGCCACGATGGAAAACCAGAAAGTAATGAGTGTAGGCGAAGACGTGGAGAAAGATAACCCTTGTGCATGGTTGGCAGGGATGGAAAATGGTGTAGCCTCTGTGGAAAATAGTTGAGCAGGTCCTCAAAAAGCAAAATGCAGCTGGGTGTGGTGGTACATGCCTGTAATCCCAGCACCCTGGAGGCTGAGGCAGGAGGATCGCCAGCCTGGGCTACACAGGAGACCCTGTCTCAAAAAAACAAAAAAAAAAAAGAAAAAAAGAACAAAAACACAAAAAAGCAAAATGCAGACCTACCACCTGCTCTGGCATTCCACTGCTGGGTCCACACCAGAACTGTACACATGAAAATGGCTATGATGGTGAACTTCATATTGCTTGAAGGAAAACCTAGAAAGGTCTTGTGGCTGCAGGAGGCAGGGCCACGGCAAGGACCCTATGGTTGGAGCCAACTGGGCACCCTCCATGTGCAGCCCACAGGGTCCAGGCCCAGCTCCGAGTGCAGCAGTGCATGCCTGCTGCTCACTCCAGGCTGGTGTTGTGCTTTGGACTCACCACCCCGCCAGCCCTGGGGCAGCCTGGGGACGGGAACACTGTGCATCATGGGGCGGAAGGGAAGCAGAGGCATCCCAGGGAGAGCCCTTGGATGGGTCCTGACCCCAGCAGCAGCCCAGGGCCCTCCTGCAGGGATCCCTGGCTCCCAAGCACCGGGACAAGAGGCTGGGGGTGACCCAGCTGGGGCCTGGTTTCAACCCCAACCTGGCCCTAGGCACCCAGACCAATTGGGGGCTGCAAACATTCCCCCATGTCCCCCACATACAGAAGGAATCTGAGAAATCAATACTGGGGAGTCTCCTCTGAGCTTTCAGTCCCCATATTTCCTGCTGTGATGATAATGACACTATAGCATACACATCATGTTATATCTACCTGCATGTGTGTCACAAGACAGCATCACAACACCTTGCAAGATGAGGTGAGGCTGGACAGGGAGGCTGATGGAGGAAACCTGGCCTGTTTGGGAAATTTGTCCATTTCCTCTCCTGTCTTCTAGGAAGGTCATATGACAGCTGAGTCCAGGCAGGTCACACGGAACTTTAGCCTGAGTGGCTCCATCTTGATTTTTTAGCTTGGCCTGTGGGATGGGGTACAGGATAGGAGCTTCATCCAAGACAAAGGCTTCCCGTGATTTTTATTTAATCTGTACATCAAGTGCTGGGTGTGCCAGTGGTTTTTGTTGATAGGTACATGATCAAAGCTTTCTGGGCTGGAAGATGAGGTCCTTGGAGTCAGGGTGGGGCCCCAGGGACAGACCCAGGATTTAAGCCTCCAGCTGAAGTGGTGAGCAGAACAGACTCCCTTAACTAAAATGGACCAGAAAAGAGCTTGGGACAAGTATCCAGCTGGCCACAGGGCTGGAGGGCAGCTCCAGACAGGGCCAGGCAGGGGAGGGGAGGCGCGGCTGGGAGTGTGGGAGCAGGTGACAGAGGTCCCCAGCAGGACTGACGCAAGAAGTCCTGTGCCCAACAGCTGCCCAGGCCTCCTCCCCAGCCAGTGACCCTGCCCCACTGGTCCCCGCCCATGGGGACCCAGAATCTGTTGCTCCTGCCCTGGCCAGGCCACCTCCCTCCCTGGCCCTGTGCAGGGGCCCTGCCATGACCTGGTTTGTGTGACCCGTCTGTGTGTGTGTGGTTGTACGTGTGTGAGGTCCATGGACTGTTGTGTGCACTGTTGGTGTGCGGTGTGTGGTTGTGTGTGCATGGTCTGTGCTGTGTGTGTGGTCTGTATTTCATGTCCACACTTGTGTGCATATGGCATACAGCCTGTGTCGTGTGTGTTGTGTTGTATGTATGTGCTCTGTGAGGTGTGTGTGCATTTGTGCTGTGTGGTGTGTGGTCTGTATTACAGACCACATGTACGTGGCCTCTGCTGCGTGTGTGGGACCTGTGTCACATGAATGTGTCTGTGCTGTGTGTCGTGTGTGCTGGTGGGCAGAGGGCCCGCCCCACTTTCTGACTTCTGGGTCTGGCAGCCTCGCCCACATCAGCAAAATGCCCACAGGGCCTGGGTGTGACGGTACGTACAGTACGTACGTGCGCTTCACAACAGCACACAACACAGCAGAGCACACAAGAAGCACCCCACACGCAACACACCCGGATGCCATACACAGGACACACAGCACAGGGCTCACAACCGACACTCCCACCCTACATGACACACACGCCGAACACCACTCGCTGCACACACACAAAGTGCACACAGCACAGCAATGTGTGTGCCGTGGGCATCCTCAGGGCGCTCACTGTCTCTCTGAACGGCCAGGGTAGGCGGCTCGGCTAGAGCACAGGGTTTACCAGTGGTCCCTGAAGGCAGGAAGCCCCTCCCCAGCTGATCACCCCAGAAACCAGACATCGCCTCGCTGCTGTCTTGGGTATGCACAGGAAGTAGATGCACCCGCCTAGCAGGACCCAGGGCTGGGCCACACTGGTGTTCACCTGGGCGGCCATGCTGGATCATTCAGACAAGGACATCAGATGACAAAAACACCATGTCCTTGGTCGTGACGTTTCCTGCCCGCGGAAAGACTCCAACATGTGCATCTATTCTGAGAGCAGTTGGGAAGCTGGGGTTTGTGTTGGGAGCCAGACAGCGGCGGCATTGAGACGCCTCCTGCCCCAGGAAGCCCGTCACGGGGACCACGGGGGGCGTCACTGCCTCAGGGAGGGGACCATCTGCCGCCCTGGCCAGGGATCTGGACGCTGCTGATCTGGATGGCCAGCTGCCACTCTCGGGCCCGGGGTCTTGACTGCCATCCCAACTGCAACTCCTTCCCAGCATCCCAGGCGAGGAATGGCCACTCCAGCTGCTGCTGACACCAGGCCTCCTGTCCCACAGGGCCAACTCTGGGAAATGTGGTCCTCACAAACCCCCTGCAAGCACGTGAGCCAGTGGAAGGTGAGCACCCCGGTCTGACTTCAGCAGGAGGCATTGCGGAGCCGAGCCTCCAGCCTTGGAAGCACCCATGCAGGACACAGGGAGCTTTGGCTTCAGCCCAGTGTGGATTTGAGTCCAGGTCCCCGTCCTTGCTCCTTCCAGACCCTGTGGAAGGTGTGGAAAGGCGTGCATAGGTGGATAGAAAGCAAAGCCACCAAGACACATGCAGCACAGGCTGCAGCCTCCACAGCCAGGCAGATGGGCTCTGGACCTGCTCCAGAGGGCAAGGAAGACGAGATGAGGTGCTCACCGCTAGGACAGTGTCACAGGGGGATCCGTGGCAATGCAGTTTTTCCTGTAATAAATTTTTAAAATGTACATATTCATCATATTTTTCTACAGTACCCCCTTGTATAATACACACTCAGGGCCTGAGAAAGCTCAGTGTAACAGAGGTTTACTTGTTTAGGGTGTGCCGCTGGGGTCTATTGGGACACTGACACCACCTGCTGAAAGTGCACCGTTCGGTGTCCTGGCCCTGATGCACATGCTGCGACTGTCACCGTGGCCACCACCCAAGGCTCCTGGGGCCCTCTGGGGCCCTCTGGGGTCCCCTCTTGCCTGTCCTGGCCCTCTGCCCTCCTCGTGTCCAGGCAAACCAGACCCACAGCTGCACATCGTGCCTCAGGCCCGAGGGCGCCCGTCCCAGGGGCACCAGTGCGCTGCCTGGCTCGAGCCGTCCTGGAGGGAGCCTTCTGAAGACGCTGTCTGTTCACCACCTCTGGGTGGGCAGCCTTGCGTTTCCAGCTTGGGGATGTCACCATAAGCCGAGGACCTTCCTGTACAACCTCGCTCCCCCACTTCCACAGGGCTGGAAGGCTGGGCCACACAGCACGAGTCTCAGTCGCTTTCCTGTCACAATATCCGACCGCCAGTCCCATCCTCTGCACACTCACCCAGTGACCAGAGGGAAGGGAATCTTTCTCCAGCTGTGTGCTCTCTTCGTTGCTCTGTACGAGACCCCATAAGATAAAAAGGGGCCCAGCGGTGCCCAGGCTGCAGGTCCAGTCCTTCAGACCCTGAGCGGATGCTGTGTGGGACGCATGTGCAGCCACTCACCACCCACCGGGCACGCTGGAGGAGGAGGCCGCTCTGCCCCAAGCTCCTTGGCCTTGGGCAGCTCACAGTGCCCGTGTGCCACAGCTGTGCCAGGCAGGGAGAGGGTTCTGGGTGGGGTGTAGTTTACTTCACCAGGGCAGGCACAGGCACAAGTTCCCATAAACGAGGTGTGATTGGAAACTACACCCTGAATATTTAATCTATATTATAGGAGAGGACACATCACCATGAATCCCCCTGAAAGCCCTCCCCTCACCTCACACACGCTCCTCCCACCGTCCTGGCCGCTTCCTGCAGCAGCTCTGGAGCCCTCTTTCCCGAGTGTCTTTAGTTGCGCTGTCCTGGCTGCCTCCATGTCCTGAATGGATTCAAAACGTTTCCTTTTCCTGGTCATTCTGACAGTGGGGAAGAGCTGGAAGCCACATGGTGCCAGATCTGGTGGACGAGGACACAGCGTTAGATTTTCATGAGCTGCCTTTCTGTTGGAGGCCCTGGGCAGCAGCATTCACAGTATCATTGACTACACCTTGTGAAGATGCAAAAGAAGACTTCCAGAACTGTTTCAGAAAGTGGCAAGAATGGGGGTACAAGTGTGTTTGCAGCAATGGGGAGTACTCTGAGGATAAACGGCAGTGTGACTTTCAGGGTAACAATTTTTAAATGCAAATACTTTCTGTACGTTTTGATCCCTCCCACATAGCCAGCCCTTCCTACAGCACATGCACCAGGGTGTGTGTTACAGACCCTCTGTGGGTCTCCCCCTCCTGCCTCAGGGAGCTGCCACGCCAGGTGCCCCTTGCCCTGGCCTCTCCAATATGCCTTGGGGTTTGGGGGTCCTCTCCTCACAGCCTCCCCGGGCCTTGACACCCTCTCTGCCCCAGGGCCTCCTGCAAGGACAAGCATTCCTGGCTTTGGAAATAGCTCAGATCCAGGCTGGGGAGGGGAGCGACAGTGTCCTAAATCTAGCAAGAGGCGCAGCGGGTCACAGGGCACCTGCCCGGCCCCGTCCTGCCCCCCAGAGCATAGCTCCTGGTGTCTTCATCCGGGGGCCCACGAGGGCTTCCGCTATCTCCGCAGACGCTCGGCTCTGAGGCTGTGCCCCCTAAGCCCTCTGTCTCCCCACTCCCAAACCTGAGGTGCCCTGAATGGGACAGGCAGGGCCGCTGTCTGCCCCCTAGGAAGAACTTCCTTCCGGGGAGAGCCGGGATCGCGCTGCAGCCACAGCCTCGTAACGCAGGCCGTGCAGGCCTGGCCAGAGCCGCCTACGAGGTGGGGCCCATCCAGCCACCCAGCTCCCCAGAGGGCGGTGGGGGGCCCCGGCTTCTTGGCACCGGGGCTCTAGACGCCATGGTGACAGCTGCTCCGTCCATTTATAACCCCGGTCCAGCCGGCCCCTGAGCTCCGCCACCCTGGAGAGCATAGCCCCGCCCCTTTCCACGCCCCCGGGCTGCTTGGGGACCTGGAGGGGGAGGGGCGTCTCTGTTCCTGGAAGTTTCCCAGCCAGAGAGTGGGTGACAAGGCAGCCGTCATCGGCCACTGGTCACCATCACCCAGGCAGTCCGTCAGCACCTGCTCATCATGTGCCCCAGGGGAGTGACCAGACAGTCTAGACCCTGCCTGCTACTGACCGCCTGCCAACGACCGGGCAGCAGCAAGCTCTGAACCTCACAACCCAGCCTAATCCCGCTAACCCTGCCTACCCCTTCGGTACTCGCTCTGGTGCCTGCCTCAGGGCCTTTGCAGGTGCCACGCTGGGCTGTCCCTGGGCTGGTGCTCTACTGTCCCCTTCACAGCTCTCTCCCGGCCGAAGTGTGTTGCTGTGGGACTCATGCATTCCTTATCTCTGTGTCCCAGTCTGCCTGTCCCACCCCAGCTCCCGGTGCCCACCCCAGGGCCCAGCACAATGAAAGAATGAGAGAAAAGGGAGGCGGCTGGGGTGGGCTGCTCTGGCCGGAAGGAAGGATCACGGCTGCTGGGGGAGAGGCAGAGTCCCTGCATGACTGCGGAGGCAGCCCCGAGCCTCTGGGAGCCCGTCTCCTTTCTTCCCAGTGACATGCAGTCTGAGCCCCAGCTCCCTCTGCCACCTCCACCTCGGACTCGTGAGAACCTGCAGCTGCCAGGCACCACTGGCCAGCCTTGGCCTGCCTGGTGACACAGAGCAGTGACCCTGGGGGAACCACAGCACCAAAGCACCCCGAGCACAAAGCTCTGAGGTCACCGGAGAGCAGGCAGGGCAGCCTCTGGGCAGGGCCCTGGCCTGAGACTCGACTCCTTTGCTGGTGTCCTCTCTGTGCTGCGGCCTTGCCTGAAGGGGCCCTGACCCCATAACATCCCACGGACTGAGACGCAGCCTGAGCGGCCCCGCCCCGCCTGGGGTCCCGTTTGCCTCAGGTCCAACTCTTTCTCAGCAAGCATCAGTGCAGCCAACTGGGGCCTGGATTCAATCCCTCCTTTCAAAATCAATAATCACAAACCATGGTGGCTTGGCTTACCGGAAGCCAGCCATCTCCTGGGGGACAGACACGGCCACTGCCCTGGCAGGAGCCCCTCCCCAGACCAGTTCCAGGAAGCCGGGTCACGGGCTGAGAGTGGAATCTGCTCCAGGCAGCGGCTCCCTGGGGACTCAGCTGCCTGTCCCCACCCCCAAGGCCAAGTGCGGGAGGACAGGCCAGGCTGTCCCAGGCTTGCTTCTGGCCCAAGGTCCAGGCCCCTGGGAAAGCTCCCCGGGGGCTCAGCACCTCTCCATTTCCCCTCTTGTTCCAGAACAGAAGGAGCAGACCCAAGACGAAAGAAGAGCCCAGCCCTGTGCACCTCAGTGTCCCCACTCATAGACAGGGTCAAGCCCCCCACCTAGACCCTGACTTCCACTGAGCCCCAGAGAGACAGAGCCTGCTCTGCCAGTTCCTCCAGAGCCTTCTGGAGAAAACAGGCCAAAGTCACGTGGAACCCATCCTGGGGACACCCCACTGGCTACCAAGGGCCCCGTGTGGCTTTTTAGAAGGAGGAACCAGGCACCAAATTTGGTGGCACATGCCGGTCATCACAGCAAGCGGGAGGCTGAGGCAGGAGGATTGCTGTGAGTTTGAGGCCAGCCTGGGCTATATAGTGAGTTCAAGCCCAGCCTCAACTGCATAGTGAGACCCTGTCTCAAAGATAAATAACAAATAGAAATGAAAAAGGAGAGGTTTATTTTAGCTCCTGGCCCCAAGGCAGGAAAGGCAGAGTGGAAGGGCCTGGGGGTGGGGAGGGGAAGCTGCTCACCTCATGGCGGCCGGGAGGCAGAGAGGGGGTCAGGTGGCTTTTGAAGGGACCAACCACAGGCTGGAGCACGGTCCTGGCTCAAGCACTGGCAGGAGCTTTCCAGGAGCTTCCGACAGGCTCCAAACAGGTAAGCAGGCACTGGGCCCCACCGCCCCTCCCCGGCCGGCCCTGGCTTCCCCACATCCTCCCTGTGCAGCAGCAGCCAGGCCAGGCCAGTCCCAGGGACCAGAGCGCCTGGCGGGGGTAGCACCCCGAGGTGCAGGCTTCGTCACCATCATCCCCAGCCCCTTCCCACACAGGCCTTGTGCTCCTCCAAGCTGACAGGGCTGAGGCCACCTTGGGGAAGGAGGGGTGACTCCTGGTCCCTCTGACCCTTTCCCCACTGCCTCAGAGCTCCTGGCTGCCTGACTGGCCCCAGAGCTCAGCCCCCACCCCCCAGCCCTGGCCCGCCAGCTCCTCCCCCTCTCTGGACGGCGCTGGTCTCTGAGGGGTGACCCTGGCCACCCACAGGTGCACACAGAGCTGTGTCTGCTTTGGCCTCGGTGGTACCAGGCTGGGATCGTGGTGTGGGGACAGCAGGGAGGGAGATGCCAGGATTTATATCCGGCCTGAGTGGGCTGGTGGTGCTTGCCCAGGCCCCTCCCGGGGAAGGGAATACTTTCCCTTGGTGGGGTCCTGTGACCTGGAGGGTAGAGCCCCTTCCCGAGGAGCCCCCAGTTGCCAGCAGCAAACCAGAGGGCTGGCCTGGCCCAGCAGGGCTCCAGGAGCTCAAGGGTCGTGGATCCCCACTCCCATCCTCCCTGTACCCCAACTGTGGCACTGGATAGCTGCTGCCTCCAGCCCCTGAGACCCCTTTTCCTCATCAGCTCCTGCCAAATGGACCAACTTGAAAGCCTAGCCTCAGCCTAGGAAGCCCTGAGGATGCTGCCTTATTTCTGTGGGTTTTCTGGCCTATCTCTGAGCTCAGTTCTCCACTGCCCTGGTGCCAAGCCACTGTCCTCCCAACTGGCCTGTTGTGGACAGGCTTGGGGAAGGGGCCTGGAAGCCAGGGCCACCTGCACAGCCTGCCGGGACACCTGTCCCCACTAACCTGAGGCCACCACAAGGAGAGCTCCTCTCCTCCTGCCTAGCCCACTAGCCACCCTGCTGCCTCCCTGAGCTCCAGCTTTCTCTTCTTGTTAAACATTCTGAAGTACATATGTGCATGGCTAGCTATGCCTGATTTTGTCTTGTTGTTTGGGTTTTCGAGGCAGGGTCTTGCTATGTACTCCAGTGGCCTTGAACTACGTAGCCCTAGGCTGGCCTCAAACTCATGGCGATCCTCCTGTCTCAGCCTCCTGAGAGCTGGGATTACAGGCCTGTGGCCCCGTGCCTGGCTTGCCTGGCTTGGAGTTGCAGGGGACAGGGCATCACTGTGTGTCTTCAAAGACTAGCTCTACTTGGCCTTGAGTCACTAGGCAGCGCCACAGTGGTGGTGTGCAGTTGTGGTCACAGTGGATTTCTGTGTGACTAAGAACCCATCTCCCCTTTGGTGACAAGCACAGAGCCGTGTCTGGTCCGATGTTTTCCCCGGAGAGCTGCTGGGACATCTGAGCACATTCACCCTTGTTCTTGGGGCCCAGGAAGGTGCCTGCTCTGCGAGGGGCACCCCGAGGGCTTCAACCTCAGGACGGCGTGGGACAGTTCTCGGGGTTTAACCTGCTGTGCCCCGTTCCCACGGGTCTGGGGTGCAGGCAGTGGTCCCCCGCTGCAGCCAGGTTTGTGCCTCCCATCATGCGCACGACGTCTGACGATCTCCACGGAGTTTGGTGGGTTGACCAAACCACCCGACGCCTACCTGCGACCCTGCCCATTTCTCCAGGGGCCACTGTTGGTCTTTCTTTTTCTTTTTATGTAATTACACTGTCTGTCTTAAGCATTGCAAATAGCCCTCTTCAGTTAGTGGCTTTGTCTTTCAAATTTCCTCAAGGTGGTTTGGGTAAACCTGTTTTTTGCTGTTGTTCTTGAGCCAGGGTTTTGCCATGTAGCCCAGGCCGGCCGCACACTTGCTGTGGTCCTCCTGCCTCAGCCATGACAGGGTCCCAAAGCTGGGCTGGCCATGAGGATGCAGCCTGGCTGGCCCTGCAAGGTGGGAGCTGTCAGAGGTAGGAAGGTTCAGCCCTGTCTTCGGGCCCATGGCCAGCAGGAGCGCAGCCTGGGAAGCAGCTGGACACAGACAGTGGACGCCCCGGGCAGTGCCCATGTCAGTGCATGGTGCCATGGATAAGACCTGAGCTCCTCTGGCCCTTTCGCCGCTCCCTCCACTGCAACATCTGCAGACAGATAGGATTCGTCAGGGACAGACACGCACGGCCAGGCTGAGTGTGGGCAGGGTCTTCCTGAAGGGGCTGTTGCCGACCGGAAGCCACAGCCCGGCCTGGCCAGACAGTCCTGGGACGCGATCCAACCTGTCTGGGCTGCAGCACAGCCCAGAGCAGCTCTGCCTCACCTGAGGCCTTGGAGACAGGGATAGCCCCGGGCGGCAAGGGAACTCTATGGCAGTGTAAAGGTAGGCGGGTCAACTGGGGAGGTCAGCGAGCCGCGTCCTTGTGTCAGGTCCTAGGTGGGCGATGAAGGGTGGGAGTGTCTCCCTCAGGGAGCCCAGGGGCACCCCTGTTCCTGCCCCACGCCTGCAAGGCGGGAGTGCCGACCCCCACACCTCCCTTGGGTGGAGTGACGGGGACTCCTGCCCTGGACTCGGGCACACGCACTGGCATGCAGGTTCACGAGATGGTCCCCAACCTGCTATGCCAAATCCAAGGGGCAGTGGTGCAAGAGGCCTGAGGACTGCCAAGGGCGCTGCTTTCCTCACTGGGGTCCACATGGCCCTCCAGCAACAGTGGACCCCAAACCAAGGTGTGTGAGTGGGTAAGGAGAAGGGAGGCCTGGGGCTCCACCTGCAGCCCCCCAGGCAGGAAGGAGCAGTCTGGGAGCAGTCTGACGGCAGATGCAGGGGACTCCGGATGTATTGCCCCAGGGGCCCACGCCAGCCCTGGAGAGCTGTTCCCCAAGGCTCATGAGCTGGCATGAGCAAGGCACCTGAGCTCGGTGGGTACAGAAACCTGGGGTGCAGAGGCGATACCATCCTTTTGCTGCCCAGGGTCTGAGGGTGGAATTCTGGTTATGCCCAGCACGAGGCTCCCAGGACCTCTGGTGGGAGAACATGGCCCACAGGCAGTCGGCATGTGACACTGGAGCACCTGCCCGGAGGCCGCCCCTCTGCCTCTCACCCCATCCCGGCTGGGCCTGAGCCAGGGGGCCTTCGGGTCACAGGTCCCCCATGTGCCACTTGTTCCCAGCAGCACCTGGTGTCGGGCCAGCCACAGCCTCTGCAGACAGCGAATGTGCCCCAGGGGCCGCCGGCATGCGGGCCGAGGGGCGGAGGATGAAGCTTCTGGCTCCTACGCGAGTCATTGCTGTGCAGACCAACCGCTCCTCCTGACTCATTTCCTTCGCCCCAGCCTCCTCAAGAGGATGACAGTGTGGTGATTAATGCTCCGGCCCACTGTGGGGCCAGCTCAGAGCACTTGAAATGCCACATTGGCTTCCCTGTCTGTCTCCGGAGACGTCTGGCCCGGCCGCGTGTGGGAAGCTCGCGGAGCCTCTCCCCAGCCTCCCCCATGCATCCCCCCAGGAGGGCTGTGCTCTGCCTGGCCCCGGCGACCACCTGAGCGGAGGGCCAGGCCCCTCAGCAAACAGTGGGTCCAGCACTGGCCCCAGGGCCCTCGTCCCTCTTATTCCCTAGCAGAGGCATCACCCTGAGACCCCTGGGGTAAGGTGTGCTCAGGAGCCCCAGGGGCACAGGGGCTCAGCTGGGTTTGATCAGGAAGTGGTGGCAGCAGGAGTTTTAGGAGGAGGAAGGAGACAAAGCCCCACATCCACCCACAGGGAGAGCACACATGGTGAAAACACAGGAGGCCAGAGAGAGGGGCCCCAAGTCCCTCTCCAGCGCTCCTCTCCTGAGCACAGCAGCTTGTCACCTGCCCGGTGCCCACGCTCAGCACTGGGCCCCCAAGTCACTCAGCAGGGGCAGGGCCATGGCTGGGCCAGGCTGGGTACAGCCCTGAGGGCAGAGGCCTGGACACCCCGGGCCACACACAGGAGGGTGGGCATCTCTGTCAGGGCCCAAGCCTTTCAGGGGAGCCACAGGGCTTCCCGGGTTGTCTGGCCCCGGCCCCGTGGGAGACAGTGACTCGGCAGGAAGGCCAAGCCTTGGGAGGTGCCCTCCAGCAAGACCAGAGCCCTCCCCGAAGCCGCAGTAAGGAGGCGGGAGCATCCCTGGGCTCTTCTTCGGACCCGGCCCCAAGGCGGGCAGAAGGGCTCAGGATGGGAGGCCTGACGGATGCTTTACCGGCCCCTCTCCCCATTTCCTCTACTGGGAATTAAATCTAGAGCCTCTGCACTGGGCTACATTCCCAACCCCTTTTTATTTAGTTTTGGAGATAGGGTCTCACTAAGTTACTACTTACACAAGCTGGGTCCAAACCTTCAATGCTGCTGCCTCAGCCTCGAAGTGTACTGGGAAGGTGTGTGCCACCACGCTTGGCTTCTACTAGCCTTTTTAGAAAGGTCCACAGAGTGGGTGCAAAATGTAAGTCAGAGAAGCTGTGGGGCCCGGTGAGGTTCCCAGCAGCCAGGGAGAGGAGCCAGCCACGTGAGGGTCAGTCCGATGGACTCTGGTGGCCAGCAGCACAGGCTTGTGTGGGATCCACCCAGGGTGCCGTGACCGCCCCACACAGGCTCAGGTAGGCAGCTGGCAAGCGGAGTCCTCGGTGGTCACGGAGGCCCCCACCCAGGTGCACATCACCCACTGCCCGTTTGGCCCTCTGGTGTCCCCTGCCTGTCCTGGGTGCTATACTTGGCAAGAACCGGTCGGCTGGCCTTATGTTGGTCAGAACCCAATAGGAGCCCAGGACAAGGGCGGGCGGCTGTGAACACCTGTTCCGGTGACATGAAGGGAATGCTAAGCAAGGAAATGAGGTGTAGACTGATTTTCAAAGGATCCAAGTGGATGCTGGGTAGAGGATGATGGTGTGGGAAGGGGCGGGTTTGGTAAGACAGGGCAACTGGAAGGGGGAACCAAATGGCTGTGGCTATGGTGGGGACTGCATTTACGAGTGCACACAGCCAGGAGGCACCTGGTAGGTGTGGTTAACACAGGCAATTGGTCAGCTTGGTAAAGGGATGCCCTCTGCACATCCAGTGGGCCTGTCCAAACGGGAAGGCTTGAGCACCACCGAGGCTGTCCGGGCCTCGGCATGTGCTCCGGCCACATCCCCAGCCACTTTCTTGCTGCGACTTAAGACTCACCCCACCAACACCACGGCTGATCAGCCAACAGCTTGCTGTGTCCGATGCCGCTGTGGTCAGCGAGCAGCTCCGCGTGAGCCTCCAAGCGTGCAGAGGAAGAAGCGTTTCACAAGACACAGCCCAGGGGGCTCTGCACACAGGACCAGGCCAGGGCAGAGCTGGGAAAGGATGCCCGAGGGAGGAGGAAAACGTGTGGGAGGGGAAGCTGGGGAAAGCGGGACTGGGAGGCTGACCAATGTCCCCTGAGATGGAGCAGCCACCTCCAGACACAGTCCAGGGCTCAGGCCAGCACCAGACTGGGTGTCCAGGCAAGCGAGATGGTGGCGACCAGCAAGAAGTCAGGGCTTTCAGAAGGGTTGACTAACTTTCTAGGAGGAAGGCCAGGGTGCAGCTGGGATAGGGGGCTGCTGTGACAGGCAGACGTCCAGATGTCCAGGGAGGGCTCTCTCCAGCCAAGCTGATAGAACTGGATTCCATCCACACTCGCATGCACGCCCACTCCTGTGTGTGCACAGGTACACCTGCCCACACTCGCAGGCACAGGTAGCATATACATATGCTATACGCACACACCTTTGCATGTGACACACATGACATACGTGCACACACCAGAGGTTCTGGGGCTTCCAGCTTCCCACTGTGCTCTGGACCTCTCCAGACCCCCTGGCACTGGCTGCAACTCCACCCTGGCCCTCAGGGTGCCCTTCCCAGCCTCCTCCAGCTCCCAGGGTTGGGGTGGATTGGAACCAGGGAGGTCAGGACACAGGGATGAAACAGCATGGGCCTGCCACCTGGACGTGGAGGGCACACACAAGCAGCAGGCCCAGGCTGAGGTGGAGGTACACCCAGCCCTCCCATTTCCCAGCTCGAGATCCAGCCACCTTGAAAGTGCTGGGACAAGCTTTCTAGGAAAAGCAGGCCTCTATGATGTCAGGGCTGAGGAGCTGGAGAGAGGGCCAACTTCTAGGAAGGGCCATCCAGGGCCTCGGGAGACCTGAGGAGAAAAGCTAGAACATTCTGCTGCCTCTGGACAGGACGGCACTCCTCCCATGCTCCCGAAGGCCCCTCCCCAGGGCAGCAGTCTGTGCCTCACACATAGCAGGGCATCCACGCCTCTCCACTCGGCGATACTGACCACACAGCCATGCCACGGTGATTTTTTCCAAGCAGGGTGATTATGTGCCTGTTTCGGTCCTCCCTGCCACCCTGCCCTGTCAGAGAGTGACAGCCACAGCTTCCCAGGTGCCGGCACTAGGGGAGGGTTGGGAAGCTGGTCCAAGTGACCCTGAACTTCTAGAGCAAGAGCCCTGAGTCCTCACTCCTCTCCCTCTTGTAGCCCATGGCCTGGAACACAGAGTCATGCTCCAGTGTGGCGAGTCCTCCATGCTGGTGACCAACAGAGGCCAAACACAGCCTTGGCAGAGCCCAGACACCCTAAAGGGCAAGGACGGACAGAAGAGCCCGACCCCAGCAGAAGGAGACAAGCTGTTGGGGAGAAGGGCCCTCTGCAGGCCCCACTGCCCTCTAGGACACTGCTCTCCTAGGACGCGGCCTCCACTTGTGTTCAGCAGCCCTTCTCAGACGTGGTGTTTAGCAGGCCCAGACACGGAGGACACAAAGACCGGGCCTAGAGGGTAAAACACAGAAACCTCGAGGCCACCCCAGGCTCCCCCAGGGACAGCCCAAAGGCGCACGTCCCACCCTCTTCCCAGAATTCACCTCCTGCTAACCCTGTTCCCCTGTCAGGGTCCAGTTCAGATGCCACGCCCCCCATCTGCTCCTGTCCAGCCTGAGGACCTACTGTCCAAATGCCCAGTACGACCCCAGCCTGCTCTTTCCAGAAGGTGCCCTCAAAGTCAGTCTCCTCCACCCCCCGAAACAGTGATCTCTAAGTGCGTGCCCAGAAAGCTGGGGAGGCTCACGTGCGCCTGTCCAGGTGACACCAGCCTGGCAGGTGCCCTCGCTGAGCTCTTAGAAAACAGGTGTCCTTATGACCCACTTGAGCCCAACGCCCTGATTTCCAAATCCTTGAATCTTCAGGGCCGGGCCCAGGGCCAGCACGAGGGGTTCTGACACCAATTCGTCATACTTGGCTGTGCCCAGCCTGTGAACAGCCCGCACCTGGCTGCACAAACAACTGCTTGCTGGCTTGCCCACATTCCTTCATTCCTAACCCAGACACTTTATCCCGTCTTAAGTATAAAGTGCGTAGGAAGTGCTGAGTGGTCAGGGACACACTTCAGGCAGCCACGTAGGAAGATTTCCTCCTGGGCCTCCTGAGCCCAAGGCAGGGCTCCATTCGGGAAGCTCTGCTGTGCTTAAGCATTCCAGGGAGGGAGAGAGGCCAGGGGGCCAGAGGGAAGGGGGTCCTGCCCCAAAGGTGCTTTTCTGGAGACAGGGTCTTGCTATGTAGCCCAGGCTGGCCTTGAATTCATGGCAATCCTCTTGCCTTAGCCTCCTGAGTGCTGGGATAACAGGTGTGCGCCATCAAGCCGATGAAAGTAAATTGGCCACTTCCATGGACAGCTGAGGCTCTGCCTTCAGGGACTCTCTGAGGCTGTGCCCAGCTTCAGCTACCTTCAGGGCACATGGCCTGCCTGTGGGGGCGCTGGCCCAGAGCTACCCGAAGAGGGCCGCACCTGCACCCGGCAGCAGCTGGAGGAGACGCAGGCTTGGGGTGTACGCAGATGCAGCGGTGTTCGGGGCTCAGGCCGGCACCCTGAGAGAAGCCGGGGAGGACAGAGCTGCCGGACACAAGCACTCTGGAGGACTGAGCTGTGTGGTGGGGACTTCACAGAACAGGCTGGGGGCAGTGGGGGAACCGAAGACAGGGCCACACTGGGGGTGCTGGGGCAGGAGGCCCGGGCCCCGCTGGTCAGGGCCGGCCACTCTCCGCCACTGTGGACTGGCTGCACGGACATCCCCGCCCCTGGCTGGAGTCCCAGTTCCCGCCTCCCTTGTGCTCAGGATATGCTTGGATTTTAACAGCAGTCCAAACTAAATGGTATCAGAAAAGAAAGTATAAAAACTTGGGCAAAAACCATGCAGCACATGCTAAGGTCAGAAGTGACAGCGGGTTTGGGCTGCGACTCCGCTTCAGCTCGGGGTCACAGCCCTGCCGTTCCGGTTTGCTCCCGGAGCTGAGTCTCCTCAGCAGGAGGCTGGCGGAACTGGAGGAAGAGGGGCCCATGATGACCAGAGGCACTGCTGGTACATGTGGTCCTCCGGGAAGGGGGTTTGGCCAGCACCCCATTCCCAGTCTGGCATGGGTGTGCTCTGGGCGGGACCTCAGGACCTGCACCAGTGTGAGAAGGGCTGGCAGAGTTGGGCACAGTAGTGATTTGGGGCCAGGGGCAGCAGGTCAGGAGCCTTGAGAACTGCTCTCCAGTCGCACAGGGCGCTGTTCAGAGACTAGTACCACGGAGAGCTGAATCACTGCTCTCCTACCACAAGTGGATTTGCAAGGAACAGGAGGGACCTGAACTTGTCTGCCTGATTGGTGTGCCCTTTCCTCGGCCCCCACCTTTCCTGTTCTCACTGCTGGAGGATCTGGGGCTTGTGAGGCCTGAGGCTGTGCTCGGGGCAGAGCTTGAGCATCCTTCAGCAGTGAAGGCTGCCGCTCCCGACAGCGCCCTCGGTAGCCAAGGTCAGAAAGTTCTGGAAGGATTGAGAATGAGGAAGTGCACGCTGAGTCAGGGCAGGCTGAGTGGCCACAAGAGGGGTTATGCTAGTCCCATCAGAGGCAGCGCACCCTCGGGGCCAGGCTTCACTGCCAAGAATGGATGGCTTGGCCCAGAACCGAGTGTGATTAATTCAAAGGACAAACAGGAAGGCTTCTCACCTGCCCAGACCTCCGTCAGGGTTTCCTGTGAGACAGACGATAGCATCAGGAGCCCTCAGAGGATAGGGAGTTTTGTTCCATGCAGAGAGGCTCCGTGTGGTGACGTGAGCAGCTGCAGGGCTCGAGGGAGAGGGGCCCTGGGTCCCACAGCTCACAGCAAATCCTCACTCCGGCCTGGGACCAGGGCTTGCTCCTTACCGGATGGTCCCAGCACTGCTACCCTGCACACAGAGCTTTGCTTCAGGCCTTTCCAGGAATGGAATCTGCCCAGAACAACAGAGCAAACAGGATGGGGAAAGCGGCTTCAGGTCACAAGGCAGTGGGCGGAGTTGGCAGCAGAGCACGGTCGTTCTGTACCAGGACGGCCGATGGGTCTGCCCAGTAGTGGTGGGCTGGTGTCCCTGGAGAAGTGCAACTCTGAATCCTGCTCAGCTGTCACCTGTCAGCTGCTGCAGACCGGGCCAGATGCCTGCGCTCCACACCTGGTGGACAGCCAGAAACACTGAAGCAGACAGCAGGCTCGGAAACGTGGCCTTGTTGTCAACGTCCAAAGGACAAAACGCATCTCCCTGGCCGATGGAGTCTGGCAGCCACAGTGCCCCCAGTGCCATCACTCGCAGGCACACATGTGGAGAGATAGGGAGGGGTCACCGGAAGGAAGCCCAGCTCCGGGCCACATGGCCCAGGGCCAGCACCCCCACACCTCAGCATGGGCTCCTGGGCGCTGCTGTGAAGGCCGGACCGAGACATCAGCTGGACAAGCCCTTTGGCTGGGTCACTCGCCCAAGACCCAAGACCCAAGGGTGGCCCTGGGCCACACACCAGCTAGGTACTGAGGGGTCCGCTTCTCGCTGGAGGACGTGAGAACACGGCATGATCTTGGGTGAACCCCTCTGCTGCGGGGCGGGCTCCCTGAGGTGCAGGACACAGCAAGGGCGCCTTCTGCAGACCAGGAGACTGCTGGAGAACAGGAAGCCCTGGCTGCCTGCCTGGCCACCTTCTCAACTCAGCACACACACACAGACACACAAACATACACATGCACAAACACACACACACACACACACACACGAACTTGAGCACACACCCCAAACCCAGCATGCAGCACATGTACCTCAAACACACTGCAAACACAAACCACCAAGTCAGCAGCACACCAGACAGCATACGTCACACACCTCAGACACACCACCAACACACACTCACAACCTCACACAAACAGCACGCAGCATGCACACATCAACTACACACACATATACCTCATACACAGCACACACATACTCCGAACTACATACCCCCTCAACAAAACACATACTCCCAACATGGCACGCCAGCCCCATACACGCACATACACACATGCGCATGTACAGATACACACACACGCCGGTGTTCTGGGTAGGACCACTGCCCACCTGGGACATCCAGGGGTTTGCCCCAGATCACTAACCTGCTCTAAGGAAGAGGCATCTGGGTAGCACACACACCCTCTGCCCTTTACAACGGCACCACACGGCCTTAGTGTGCAGGGTGGGACATCTCATCCAGCCGTGAGGAGCAGCTCCTCCTCTCGTGCGTGGAGACTGCAAAACTCGCCTCTGCCGGCCAGTGGCAGAGAGCAGGATGGTGACTCACCAAGAAGAGACAAGGTCTTGGCACAGGGCCGACAGGCCGCAGTGTGCGCGGTTTTTACAGGGAGTTCCTGCTCTAACAACAGAGCTGAGGCTGGGGGTGCTCCTTGGAGCTGGAAATACGCATTTGGCGAATTTACGCCATCTGCCCTGGGTGATGTCCTGAGCCTCGGCTGCCCCTTCGTCCCTCCCCCAGCAGCACCCGGTCACACAATGAGGGAAGCCGCAGCCGCAGCCGCAGCCGCAGCGCAGCCGCAGCAGCACAGCTGCTGTAGGGAGTCCTCCCTCTGTCCCTCTGCACACCCCGGGACTGGCGGAGCCTGCACTGGCTGCTGGGTCTAGGCAGGCATGGAGGGGGGGATCTGTCCTGCTCTTGGCCTGGTCTGCCTCAGCAATGTGGAACTGCAAAGAAACACTGAAAACAAAGCATACTTGATTATTCTAGGCAACGGTCTGACAGGCTGCAGTGACCTGTGAGCAGGGACTCGCTGAGACACGAATAAATGCCAGTTTAAAAGATGCCCTGGAGATACTGAGTAAAACCTTTCAGAACCTGTTTATGCTGATGACTAATCTGCATCTCCCCACCCTTTCTAACCATACTCATGTGCTGAGGCAGCCATGGGAGCATGTCGCAGTGGGCAGCAAAGCGTTTACTGCCTGAGGTGGGGCTCTGTCCCCTTTCCTCTCTCCAGCTGATGGCCTGCTGGTGGCTCAGGGCATCTAAACCACTGTCACCAGCCCTCCAATCACCCAGGAGGGGACATCTACTGGTCTAGCAGCCAGTGAGCTACGTGAGGACACAGGCTAAGGAGAGGGCAGGTGACACCAGCTGTGACCAAGGGACGACACAGAGCAAAGTGAGGCTCTGCCACTTGGGCCCCAGTGTCTCTACCTGCAGGTGTGGTCGGCGATGCTGGGCTCACTGGGCGGCCATGGGCACTGAGAGAGCTGCAGGCCCTACAGTGCCAATGAGAAACCAGCACTGTGTATTCAGCTGCTGGCTCCCCATCACCTGGGGAGCCTTGCATTTCCTAGAAATCGGTGCTCTCAACACTAACATGGCAACGATGTGTGGACCACACAGATTCAACACATGTGGTTCTCAAGCACAGAGCGAAGGGCTGCTGACCAGACAGCTAGTGGCCCTGGGACCCCGGAGACCCGCAGACGCTACTGCTGAGATGGTGGGTGTGTGCTTGTGTGCATTTCTGGGTAAGGGGATTCTCAGAGCCAGGGCCGGTACCTCCACACTGCTCTGAGTATCTGTAAGTCAAGGAAAAGGAGACATGCACCCAGCTGGGAGGAGCGGCTGGTCCTGCCTACCCTTGCTTTCCATTTTGAGCAGCGCTTGCCTAGCTTGTGGCCTGAGGGAGCTCCAGGGCCCCAAGACTCCCTCCTCCAACCTGTAGAGGATCTTCTCATTTCCAGTCACTCAAAGGACATCTCAGGTTAAAACATACTATATAGGTTGTAAATTTCCTGCCTCAGCACACGGAGTGTTGCCTGAGAAGGTAGGCCCAGATTCCCTCCAAAATGGCAAAGTGCCCGGGCTACATGCTTGGCCCAGGTGTGAGTGCAGTGGAACCAGACAGTAAGAGGGCAATTCCTGAGTCTCAACTGCCCCAGACTAAAGACATCTCAGGGCTGTTTTGGGAATGGCTGGCTTCTGCCACATCTGGGTACCTGGATCTAGTATGTGGCTCTACAGAGGGAGGAAAGAGGACCATGCTATGGACAGTAAGTGTCAGCAGGCTTTCCAGCCTTTAAAACCAAACCTGCCAGGCCCCTGCCCTGGGTCTGCCTAATGTGGAGAAGGCTTTCACCCTGTACATCTCACAGCAACAGGGCGTGGCAGCAGATGCCCTTACTCAAGACCGGGCGATGGCCCCCAGCCAGCAGCCTATTTCCCCATGGGCTCAGACACAGCCACACTAGGAAGGCCCGACTGCTGAGGAGCAGGGGCTGCAGTCACCCTCCTGCCAGGTTAGTCCTGGGCCCGTCCTGGGAAGTACACACACCTCGGCAGGCTCACCAAGAGGACATCAGTGGGTGACTGGAGGCCAGCGGTGCAGCATCAGGCTCCCCTCTTAGGCTCCCCAAGGTCGTTTTGAGGGGGCCTCCCTGCTCCGGGGAGGGGGGGGGGGCGCTCAAGCAAACGGCTGTGTGGGAGCAACCAAACAGGTCTGTTTCAGTGTTTCAGTCGGTGGATCTCCACGATGAGCCCGATGGCCCTGATGGGCAGGTTACAGATGGGAGCGGTTCTGCCCTGGGCAGGAGAGGACAAGTGGAAAACGCAGTCATCAGTCCCAGAAAACACTGCGGCTGGACTTTTACTTCCACTTACATCTGCCCAACAGGCAGAGCCCAACTAGCAAAGGACTTGTGGGCCAACATCTAAACAGATCCCAGCTACGGCTTCTTACTTCTCCGTGCCTACGCGGCTATCTAGGAAAAGGGCAATGTTCATGGCTAAAACTCTGTGTATCAAGTATGGGCCAAAGACCCTATTATCAATAGCTCTTATCAATAAAACAAAATAAAAAGTAGTGGTGAGGATATGGAGATTGGAACCCTCAAGCACTGCTGCTGGTGGGAATAGGAAATTGTACAGCTGTGGGAGACAGATCGACAGCTCCTCAAAAAGCTAAACATAAGCCAACCACCCCAGCGTTTCAGGGGCTGAGACTCTGTTTCCAAAAAGAAGTTAAACACAGAGCCCCATAGGACCCAGCAATTTTCTCCTAGGAATACACTCAGAAGTGAAAGCAGAGACTCAATACTTGTACACACATGTTCTTGGCAGCACTATTCACAGTGGCCAAAAGGTGGAAGTAATCCACGTGCCCATCAGCAGATGAATGGATAAACACAACATGGGCCACGCACACAGGGGATTAGACGGCCATAAAACAAAGGAAGTCTGGCGCACGTTGCAACAAGGATGAGCCCCGAGGACATCAGACTAAGTGAAACAGGCCAGACCCACATGCTTCCTGATTCACACGAGGTGACTAGAATAGTCCAGGCCACAGAGACAAACAGAACAGGGAGCACCCGGGCTGGGGAAGGGTCTGGGGAATGGGGAAGGATTTAATAGGTACAGAGTTTTAGACTGGGATTACGTTTTGAAAATAGTGGTGGGGCCGTGGGTTTAGCTCAGTGGTTTTGCCGCCTGCTTCGCAAGCGCAAGGACCCGAGTTCGATCCCCGGTACCCAAAAAACATAAATAAAATAAATAGAAAATAGTGGTGATGGTTGTTGCTCAACACTTGCAACATATACAATGCCACTGAATTCTATACTTAAAAATGGTTAAAATGGTAAGTTTTTTCTTTTTTCCAGTACCAGGGCTCGAACTTAGGACCTTGCCCTTTGCAGGGCAGGCGCTGCACCCCTGAGCTAAATCCCTTGCCCTGAAAATGTTAAATTTTTGTTAGGCTCATTTAAAAACTTAAAGAGGGGCTGGGAATGTAGCTCAGCAGTAGTGTGCTGGCCTCACATGTGTGAGGCCCTGGGTTCCACCTCCTGTACCAAAAACAAAACAAAACAAAACAAAATGAAACATCCTTAAAGAATGACAAAAAAGAGAGACAAAAATGTTTTCATCTGTAGCACCACTAGCACATTCAAAGGACTCCAATTTCTTATCCTACACCTGGAGATAAATTTACTTGTGCACACTAGAGCTGAGGACCTTACAGATGACAGAAGAGAGAAGGAAGCCACATTCCCTTGTCTTGCCGTGAGTGCAGGGCGAGTCGATGGTCACCACGCCCTGCAGTGACCTGGCGCTGCTGCCCTTCGATGCCACCAGAGCAGGTGTCGCCCTGCGTCCTCTTGAGAGAGACTGCACAAGAGCTCTTCTGCCCTTGGCAAGTACTTTCTTCTGCCCATCTCCATCGCCACCCTCCCTCTACCCAGGGCCTGGCTTTTCCTGTTCTCTGCACCCCATCATGGGTGGGGAAACCCTGCTGTTCCGGAGGCAGAACAACGAATCACACCAGCTCCCCACTGCCTCATTAAACAAGCAGCACCCACAGAGACGGCACAAGCTGGAGGAAGCCCAAAGGTGCAGCAGCCTCAGTTTCTTCGCCAAGAGTCAAGGCCTACAGCACAGATGGCGCCGTGAATCTTCGGCTGCTTTTCAAAACGCCTCCGGGCTCTGGGAGTGAGTGCTGGCTCACGGAATTCAGGCAGCTGTGCCTCCCTCTGCCGTCCAGTCAATCTCACCCAGAAACTGCGCTGCTGCCTATGAAAATCCACTTCAGAGATATGAAGTGACGACAACATCACACACAGCATAAACAGCCTGTGTGTGTTTAGGTGGCCACTGCAAGAGACACCTGCACTTGTCTTCAGTCTTGTGAGAAGCCCAGGGCCAACCCTGCAATGACACACTCACCGGGGGAGGCGGTGCCCAGGAGAGGATGGGATGCGTTCCCCCGCTGTACCTCAGGGCCAGTGCATGCAGCAGTGCTCTTGGATACCACAGTGTTGGGGAGAGGCACGGTGCCCTCTCATCCTATGCCAGAGGCCCAGAACACAAGCTGGACGGCATGACAACGTGCACATACAGAGCAGGTGCCAGGAACACACGCCCATGCACACACCCACCCACGGCCATGGAGGGAGAGGGGACCACCATACCAAGAGTCTGAACTCACTGCATCTGTTCTAACCTATGAGGTCATTTCCCAAATATGGTATGAAGAAAAACTGGACTTCTCAGCCTATGCCCAAAAGGCCAGAGCAATATAAGCAGAGTTTGCTTTCTTAAGCAAACGTCCACACACACTGACACACACACAGACCAACTTCCTAACGCTGAGCTGCTACTCCACAACACAATCACTGCAAACACTAACTCTGGCTTTATTCAAGAATAAAGGAGGCACAAAAAATATAGAGCTAAAATTCCGATGTCATCTGGAATCACAGGTTTACCAAAGGTAATTAAGGCAATCCTGCATTTGGGGGGTTAATTATAATTACTAGAGACAGAATGAATTGTTTTTCAGAGAAATGCACCTCAGGAAAATGCTAACCATGAGGTAGATGGTTACGAATCTCCCATTTTTCCAGGTGACCCCACAGGTCACAGACAGGCTACTGGCCAAGAAAGCCCTCTTCCAGGGAGTACAGAAGGATGGGGTCTTCTTTGGCTCCCCCTCTGGCAAGATTAACACTACCACAGGATGCCACTTCCAGAGGGAGGAAGTGCTGTGGGACACACCCCTCTTCATGTCCGTCTCTAGTCCAGCAATCTGCCCCCTCTAGTGCGTGGTACATGGCGATGACTGAACACCCAGTGAGGAGGCTGGGGTGTGGGGTGGGGACTACACATCACACTCCAGGGCTCGGAGGTCTTCCAGGAGCTCCTGTGCCGCCATCTGCAGGCGGGGGTTGCGGCTCTTGGACATGGCCAGGATGCGCGGCAGGGGCAGTGAGTTCTGGAACTCGGAGGCTGACTTGGAGAAGACTTCTGGCTCCAGAACTACGGACTGGACAAGCCGCAGGGCATGAAGACACACTTCTGCATCTGGGTCTAGAGAGACAGGGAAGGTTTCTGTTAAAACAGAACTGTCGGCATCTGCCCCAGAAGGTCCTTTCTGAATGACTGGCTTACCAGCTGAGAACTCTTTCAGACTAATCCAGAAACAGTCACTTCTTTATGTAAAAGCACAGTTCATAAAATCAGTATCACAAAACTCAAGTGTCACTCAAGTATTAGTACCTATCCACCTGCAGATACCACAATCATGTAATTTAGAACGTTGAACTAGAAATATGAGGACCACCATGGGGGTCTGGAGGCGCTACAGCAAAGCCCATGTGTTGAAGGTGTGGTCCTGAGCCCTTGGTCACTGCACTGGAGGCGGTGGGTCGCCTAGGAGGGGCAGCCTAGAGGAGGGAGGTTAGATCACTGAGGCGAGTGCTTTTAAAGGGGATATTGGGACCCCAGGCTCTCCCCAACCCAAACTAATTTACACATTCAATGTACTCCCAACCATAATCTCCACAGAAGCTGACCAATTCTCAGATTTATTTAGAAAAGCACGGGAATGGTACGAATATAACAATTTGGAAAAAGAAAAATGCGTGAGGACTTACAATTCTAGATTCAAGACTAGAGTTATCAAAACAGTGTGATATTAGTGAGGAGATGCAGAGAAGAACGAAGCAGAAGCACTGAGAACTAAGCCTAAGCGTCATCAACTCTTGGGAAAGTTATAAATGCAGTTCCGTCACAAAGGAAGAGCCCTTTCAACACATGGCGCTGGAAAACCGAGCACTCATACGCACAGACTGAGAACTTCACATTTTGCCTCATATACAAAAATTACACATAAAAACTGACCTGTGTAAAACCCAAACTGTACCACTTCTAGAAGAAAATCCTTGTGATTTTGAGTTAGGTAGTTTCTTAAGATACAAAACCAAAAGCTCCACTGGTGCCAGAAAGAAAAAAAAAGTCCCACCAAGATTATCAACACCTTCTCTACAAAAGACACAATTAAGACAATGAAAAGAAAAAAAGCCACTAGACTGGGAGAAAGCATTTGCAAAACAAACTGCATCTGTAAAGAACCTAGGTTCCAGCACATGGCAAGAGGCTCACCACCACTGGTTATTAGGGAAACTCAAATGAAATCCTCAATGAGATACAACCACACACCTATCATAAGGGCTAAAATAAAAAATAAAGATAATCTGACAAGACCAAGTGTTGGCAAGAATGAGGAACAATTGAAACTCTCATACAATACTGGTAAAATTTTAAATAGTAGTTTAGAAAACAATTTGACAGTTTCTTATAAATGTAATTATATAATTACCATACAACTCAGCAATCCAAATTGTAAGTAGTCAACCAAGAAAACAAAAACTTGTGTTTATAAAAAAAAAAAAAATCCTGTACACAAACATATGCAGTCAAATTTCCTTCAACGGAAGAGTGGATAAACTACTGACTGTGGTGCCTTTACATACAATGAAAAAGTGCTCAACAATAAAAAAAAACCCAGAAAATTGATATAAACAATCATATGATAAATCTCAAATAAACCATGTTAAAGAAAGAAGCCAGACTTAAAAGTCTACACAGAGCATGATTTTATTTATATGCCACTCTAGAAATGGCAAAACTAAGGAAAAGAAAACAAATCCATGGTCCCCAGGGTCTGTGGTGGAGGAGAGGCTGACTTTAAAGGAATAAAGCGGTAACCTGAAGTGACAGAACTGTTCCGCATCATTATGGTGTGGTTACATGGGATGTGTACCTTTCTTTATGTAGATTACAACTCAATAAATAAATCTAAGTGCTTTAAAAAATAAAAACAGAAGGGGCCGGGGATTTAGCTCAGTGGCTCCGAACCTGCCTTGCAAGTGCAAGGTCCTGAGTTTGATCCCCGGTACCAAAAAAAAAAAACAAAAACAAAAACCAGAAGCAGCAATGAGCTCCCTGGACCCTCTCCCCGGTCTCTGCCCCTTCCCCAGATGGCTGGGAATTTATTTTCTAAACTGCCTCTGGAGCAGGACGCCAGCACAGCTGTGCGCGGAAGCACTGTGTGGGTAACAGGCAGACTAAATAAACACAAGCCAGCAGACCCTAAGGCACCCCCTTCCTGCTCCGTTTCCACAGTTTGTAGCCCTCACCCTCCAGACAACTCATCTCTGGCTCACGTGAGTGACCGAAGAGGACTAACTCCAAAATACTGACTGTGGGCTCCCGACCAAAGCTGCACCAGCACAAACTGCAGGCAAGCTCATCAGCCCCACCCACACGGTGAGCACCCCACCTGTGTGAGAACCTTCAGCCTGGCCTGGTGTGCACACCCTTAGTCCCAACACTCTGACAGGCCAAGGCAGATGAAAGTGCAAGCCCAGCCGGGGCAATTTCAGAGAGTTAGCAAGAAATTGTCTGAAAATTTAAAAATTGAAAAGGACGGGATGTAGCTCAGTGCAAGGCCCTGGGTTCAATCCCTAGAACCCCCATGCAAAAATCCCACCTTTAAACATAAGCAGACAATCTACTTTACCGGACACCCGCGGAACACGAAATCATCAATACATTTGTTATTAATGAACATCTTGAGATTTGGATAAGTAGAAGAGAGAAATTTGGGCTCAAATGGATAACGAATAAATATATAACGAGACAAAACAAGAAAATTATTAACTGAGAGAAGTAAACGGGAAGGAAAGAAAATATTTGTGGCTCTGAGTAACAGCAGTCACAATAACGTACACACTGAATGTTACTCTAACCCAAAATGTGACGTCATCTGGGAGCACAGGAAGTGTGAAGGAAGATGAGAGCGAAGTGCTCTTTCTGTGTAACAAAACCAGTAGTTAAATTTCCTCCGGAGATTTGCTTGGGAAATGCTTCCCAAACCTGCTTATCCCCAGAGAGAAAATGGTATGTGTAGTATCTGTAGGGTCCATGAGGGGAAACTAGAAGGATAAAGGGCAGAGAGACTACATGGAACCTGAATTATATAATTAAAATAAAGCACAATAAAATTCAGAGTATTAAAATATTAAATGATGAATCTGTTCAAAGCTTTCACATAAATTATCAAATATGATGCGGAACTTATTTCTGTGAGCATACTCTCTGTGTTAGATGTCATGTTCCAAATGATTCCACATAATCCCTCATTGAGAATATACAATAAATTTGTCATAAAATTTCTTGACAAATGGTCTCCAACCACACGTTGGTAATAATTTACAGTTCTTTTTTGTTCTCAATCATCCAAAATATATAATGGTTGAAATAAGAATGGAACCGATCTTCCTTCTCATCTGTTGGTAAAACTTTCTGTGACAGGGTCAGTGTGATTAGGATGCAGTCAAACTACTTCCTGTCAGGATGTCCAGGTAGCAGCAAGCTCTCAGGGAAGCCACCACATGGTCCTCCCCCAAGAGCTCGGTGGCCACTTCCAGGGCTCTGTGGATTCTGGACCACAGCAAGGCCTCGAACTGGGCTTTGGAGCACCTCAGAACATGGACCGGTCCAGCAGCAGAATGAAACCTGGGCTTGCAAACTCCAAAGAACAAGAGGAGCAGGTGAGGAAGCCATCTTCCTTGTCCCACATTGCCCTCTAGAGCACTTGTTTCTCTTCCCAGAACATTCCAGAAAGAATTATCTGCTGTTGCTGCTGCTCCTGCCTTGTCCTTGCCCTCTAGTCACACTGCCTCCCCCCCCGCTCCCTGAGACAGGCCAAAAAGAGAGCTGTGTGGCTTCCCAAAAGGGGTGAGGTGAGACAGGCTCTAAAGTCAGGAGACAAATGCAGCCATGGTGCAGCCCGAGAGAAAGAAGCCCATGCTACATCAGCAAGGGAGAGCCAGGGGTCTGCTGGGGGCAGAGTGTGAGGGTAGGCAGCCCATGACTGCTCCGGATGCCTTTGCCACCCTTGCAGACGTCCCAGTAGTCTGGTGAGCAATAAGCATCCCACCTGAACTCTGACAGCAAGACTGGCAGGCCCAGGGTACTAAGCACAGGTCTGTGCGGAGCAGGCAGGAGACAAGCACGTGTGCGGTCCCATCCCTCTTGGCGGTACGGACAGCGTTCCTCTCACTTCCATCATCAGGTCTGTCTGTGACACCCCCCTCATGCTGCAGCATCAAGCCTGTCCACACTGTTCATTGCCTGCTTGTGAGTCCTACCACTGGTAGAGTGGACTGAGCTGGCTGCACTACGAACCAAGGGCAGCCAGTCCGGAGAACACTGAGCAGACAGAGAGCTGCTGAAGAGTTCTGGAGAACAGCAGAGACCCCAGTGGAGAGCTGCTGGACCAGCAATGGGGGAGCTCCAGAAAGGGGCCAGAAGCTCTGAGTTCTGGCTGCTGAGGGGCTGGGAGAACTGTTAACATTGGCTGTTACCCAGGTAACAGGGTTACAGCAAGAGCTGAGAGCAGCTGGCATCAAAGCTCAGAGCTGTAGCGTGGAGAGCTGTTGGCACTCAGAACTGTTAACACAAAGGGACTGCACTTTGCCTTTTTGCAACTTCTATCCAAATTGAGCAAAAGAACCTCAGCCAATCAGTAACACTTACTGGTGAGGCCTTTGGAAAGTGATCAGATTAGACCAGGTCACTAGCATGGAGCCCTGGGATTGCATCCTAGTGGCTTCCTAAGGAGAAAGAGACACACAGATCCCCGCCATGATGTGACATGGCCAAGGAGCCCTCCCAGCGCCTATGCAATCCTGCTGGGCTGCTGAACCTCCAGAACCCCAAGCCTAAAGCAGCCTGCCTCACGTACTTCACTGTCCTTTTAAAAATGGACCAGTCAGAGGTTCAAAAGCAGCCACTAGAAAAGTTCCTCAATGAGAAACTATGCTAGAAACAAACTTTAAAACAATCTAATAATAATGAAAAAATAATAATCAATAATCAACAATAATAAAAAAGAATCAAAGAAATAGAAGATATAAGGAACAAAAGGAAAAGTAAAACTGAAAAATACAATAACTGAAAGAAAAAGCTTGGGGAAACAGAATGGAAGAGATAGGTGGAAAACAATCAGTGAACTGAAAGACACCACACAGAAATTAGCCAGCGTGACTGACCAAGAGAGTGAGCAGAGTCACTGCAGGACCACAATAAGAGACCAGCACTGTGTCACTGCAGGCCTGGGAGGAGAGGAAAGATGGGCAGCTCTGAAAAACAGCCCACGAAGTAAAGACTGAAAATGCAACTGACTGGGCAAAAGACTGGCCTACAGATAAACCTGAAGAAAATCTGTACCGTGGGCTGGGGATTTACCTCAGTGGTTCCGCTGCCTGCCTTGCAAGCGCAAGGACCTGACTGTGATCCCCGGTACCGAAAAAAAAAAAAAGAAAAGAAAATCTGCATTGTGACATGATGTAGCCATGGCTCTGAAAACAACAAGAGCAGCAAGAGATAAATGATCCCTCATCTATGGGGCAAACTACCCAATGACAGCAGATTCCCAACAGAAACCACAGAGGCCAGAAGGAAGTGACAAGAAATTTTTAAAGGTTGAAAGAAAAGAACTGTCAATTCCAGAAATCTAGATCCAGGGAAAATATCCTTTAAGATGAAGGGAAACTCAAGTCATTCTCAGAAGAGGGGAAATCAGGAGAATTTACTGCAGCAGATCAATTGTGAAGAATAGCCAGACCACACAGAAGCCTGCACGGGCCTGTTCCGGGCAGCTCACTTCCTAACAGCCCAGATATCCATCAAGCAGTGAATGAGTGAACACTGCTGACCATACTGTGGGATATTAATTCAGCCATAGAAAGGCATGAAGCACTGATACATGCTACAGCATGGTGAACTCTGAAAACACGCTAAGCGAAAGAACACACAAGACAAAGAGTATAAATAAGGGCAGGTGTAACACACAGGGAAACAAAGCTTCTATGATTCACTACAGCTGGCAAAAATCTACTCCCAGGGTTAGGAATTTTCTATACACATATGTACGTTAAAATTCCATGAATAAAATAATTTTTCTCAGCTGTTCTCATCTGAGAAGGTTAAACAAGGTTAAAGCTTATGCTGCACACATATTCCATGCACAATTGGCTAAGTTTCGACAAATACATTCACCCCGTCATGATACGAAGCATTTCCACCTCCACAAAGCTCCTTTGTGTGCCTGTCTTTCTTGTCAGCCCAACCTGTGAGCAACCAACATTCTCATTTCTGCACCAATGAATTAGCTGTCCCTGTTCTTAAAATTTATACAGGTTCCCCCAAAATGAAAATAAACAACATTGTGCTTGGGTTTCCTACAGCTTCTCAGCTCGGTTTCCCATGACCCTTTGGGGCTGCTTCCTCCTCCTAAGCCCTCAAGAGCCTGGAGGGATGAACCCCCACCCCCCATGCCTACTTCCAATAGCAGACACTTCCTCATTCACACCTCCACATCTCAGTCACCAGGGAGAGGAGGGAAGGCATGGACAGAAGACCTGTACCAGTGGTCTGGACTGCATTATGAGTGACAATGCCACCAACAACTGTGACTCTGATGTGATTTTAGCCTGGGCCAACGTCCTGAACATCCCCAGGTCTCCAGTACTGCTGGTCTTCCTCTGATGACTTCCCAGATCTCTCCTCACACCTGTCCCCAGCAGCAGCATCTGTCCAAGGTGAGCCAGGCCATTCACATGCCAGCCCACCCTGCCACAGGCTGGAGGACTTGCCGTGCCAGTGGCTGGTCATCTTAATGGCAGACAACACTCTTCCCTAGTCTGTGTGCAGGGACTTGGAGAAAACCAGAGCGGCAGGCTAAGGTACAATCATACTTCCATAAAATGAGGGCTTTAATATTCTACCGCTTCATGCACACAGTTGAACTGCAATGTCTCACTGAGGTGGGTGCAGCTGACACAGGCTTCTTAGGAAGAAGGCTCTTCCATATACATACTTCTCTCTGATGGGAAGGAGGGTGCAGCTCCCCTGGGCACAAATCTCTTCTTCCCCACCCCTTCCTGTTCTCCATGGACACAGTCACTGTCACCAGGGAGCCAGCACCGTGCAAGGCTCCCAGATTGGATCCCTCAGGACACTAGTTCCTCCAGACAGTATCTCATACTCAACCCAGTAGGAAGGGAAAGGAAGGCAAGGACAGAGTGGTACTCTGGAATTCAGCGCTGGGTAGCTGAGGACCAAGAACAATAACCTGGCATTGAGGTCACTGCCCTGGGGACAGCCCTTGCCACAGGCACGGCCTTCCTAGTACCACATTCTTCAGACACAGGCACAAGGCCCGATGCATACAGAACTCACCAAACTCAGCCGAAAGGACAGCCTGCTGGCTGTACAGCTCCTTAGTATGTGCTCAGAGTGCCTCTCTGCTCTCTACTGTAACTGGAAATGACAACACACAAATCTCTTTCCTTATCCGATAATTACCCAGTTAAAAAACTTTGCACAGGAACTGTATACACTAAAGTCTGAGGCACAGTGAGAGCCCCACACATGGGTGGGAGGTACAGACCCAGCCTGGTAGCAGTATACAGCGGAGATGTGAGTTCCACGTCCACCTGTGGGAGACAAAAGAAGCACAGCTTTGGATGCCGGCTCTCTGGCCTAGCTAGGACTTCTGCTGCCACAGTGGCAGGCTGTCAACAAGTGACAGATCGGCAGTACTCAGGGCCTCATTGGAGCCTTTCACGATAGAGATGGAAGAGAGGTGACCAGACTTGAGGATGGGCATGGGGAAGGGCCTCTGTCAAGTGAGTTCAATTTGAATTTTGGAACATAAAATGCCTATTTAGATTTTTAAGAAACAGACTAGTACAACTTTATACGGTAGGTTATTTTATATTTCTAATTCTCTCTTAATAAAAAGAAACCGCTATTTCTTCCACCTTTATAGTACAACTAAAATCCTCTCGTGATAGGACAGTCTCCTGGCTTCTTCCACAAACTCATCTGCTTCCGAATTACACCCTAGCAACAGACTCCTTGCTTCCTGCTTCCAAAACCATTTCTCAATTTTCCACCCAATTCTGTGCACAGCAGATCATACACTGACGGAAGTGGAAAGGCGCCGCTTAGCCCAACTATGGGTTTGCTCCTTTTCTAAAATATGCCGGTGTGGCAGATGGGTCAGCTCTGAAGTATTGCAGTCTGAGTCAGAACCAGAGTCGTCCTGCTTCAACACATGCCAACATACGTTACAGTAAGCAGATGTCTGGGAGCGCAGCAGAAATACAACTGGAAAACAGAATTCTCAAGAGTGGGGTGGCATCTATTAAAATGGAGGCAACACAGAACTTTTACATTTCAAGTGCAATGTAGGTTTCACTTAGAAATTAAGTATGGAACAGGAGAAAAAGACCAAGCTCAGCCAGAGGGGCCAGGATATGAGCACCAAATGTGGTGCTCAGCAAGGAAGATGGGATTCCTGTTCTCTGAGCTGCTTCCATGTCAGAGTTCAGGCCACGACCAGGGCCCACGTGTGGAGTAGGCGCCAGGCCAGATGGGGACTGATGGGCCATAAGGTGCTCAGGCACCCAAGCCAGAAATTCCTTCTGCATCCTACTTGAAAGAACGGTCTTTTGGTTTGGTTTTCTGGAAAGTTTAGCTTATGGGTGAGAAATGTTAAAATATGAGTCTGTGCCAGCACAACCAACACGGGGTGAGGCAGAGAGAGACACTGGAGGAAAGCACGCGAAGAGAACTCACGTGGAGGCTCCTGGAGGCGTCCTGGGGGGGAGGACAGCTAGGGTGTCGGGAAAACACAAGGTTTCCCACATTCTTAGTCACCTGGTTGGACTTTCTGGTCTCCCACAGGCAGAAAAATGAAAGAAAAACAAAGAAGAAAATGCACCAGTGACTTGTGGGACAAAAAGCTTGTCTCTGGAGACCTAAAAGGAGAGCACGAAAGTATCGGAAGAAATAATGGTCAAAATACCTAAATGTGAGGTAAGGACAATTTAAGGAGACAGAACCTTACTGAGCACCTTGTAATCAAGTTGCTGAGAGCTGGGGACAGCGACAGCCTCAAAAGCAACAAAGGTCGGCAGGTGCCACACTCCAGAGGAAGAGATGGGACAGCAGCAGACATTCTGACAGGACCGTGGCAGGAGAGCCTGTCCACGCGGATGCAGCATCTGGGAACTGAACTCCTGCAGACACACGGAGGCTGCAAGAGCATCTCACACCAGCCCGCCTGCCCCGGGAAGGGCTGAAGAAGGTCCCTGGGCAGGAGAACAACACGTGGGAATCCGCGTCTACATGAAGAAGCAGAAACCACCAGGAGTGGTAAATCTGTAGGCATTCTTCATATTTTTTCAATCTCCTAAAAAGGAGCCTTTTAAAACAAAAGTAACAAAAATGCATTTTGATGTTTACAACATATGTGCGACAACAACAGCAAAAGACTGCGAGGGGAAGGAAAGCATGTGGCCTGATCAAAAAATACAGTGAATGTTAAAACTTTCTAAACTTTTAAAAAAAATTTTCTAATAAAAGACACACTGCCATGAGTCCCCCTCAAAACCCTCCCCCCTCACTTCAAACACACTCATCCCACCATCCTTGCCCCTTCCTGCAGCAGCTCTGGAGCCCTCTCTCCTGAGTGTGTAGTTGCACTGTCCCGGCTGCCTTGATGTCCTGAATCAATTCAAAATGTTTCCCTTTCATGGTTATTTTGACTTTGTGAAAGAACCAAAGTCACAGCGTGCCAGATCTGGTGAAAAAGGTGGATGAGGACACAGCTTCATGTTTTTATGAGCCCGCCTTTCTGTTGGATGGCACTGGGCAGTAGCATTTGCTGTATTTTTTTACACCTCGGAAAAACACTCAGGAAAGAGGCTTCCAGAACTGCTTCAAAAAGTGGCAAGAACAATGGGATAAATGTGTTTGAAGGAAGGGGGATTCATGGCAATGTGTCTTTTAATGTGATAAGTGTTTCTAATTTAAATATTCACAGTATATTCTGATCACACCTTGCACACAGCTGTAAGCTTCTCACTACTTAGCAAGTGGTTTAACATCAGTAGAAACTGGCTATGATAAATTAAATGTCATATCTTAAACCACAAAGAGAAAAAGGAAAGATAAAGCCAATAAATCAATGATACAGATAAAATGAAATCACAAAGTAATGCTAAATTAATCCAGAAGAAACTGGAATTGAGGGAGACAAGAAATAAAGAACAGACAAGATAGGAAGAAAAGAGTTATCAAAATGATAGACTTAATCGTATTAAATATGCATGATCAAAGCACTCCAATTAAAATGCCAAGATAGCACACGGCTATAATCCCCGCCAGAGGTAAGGCAGGAGGACTGGCAGCTTGAGGACACCTGGCAAGTTAGCAAGACCCTGTTTCAGAATAAAAAACATGAAAGGCCTTGGGGTGTAGCTCAGTGGCAGAGCACTTGCCTAGCAAGCGCAAGTGCCTGGATTCAATCCCTAACACACACACACACACACACACACACACACACACACACACACACACACACACACACACACACACACACACACACACACACACACACACACACACACACACACACACACACACACACACACACACACACACACACACACACACACACACACCAAAAAGGAAAGGCCCAACCACAAGAAATGCACTTTAAATATAATGACACAGGCAGGTTAAAAGTAAAAATATGGGTAGTAAGTATAACATCTAATCAAAGCCCAGCTGCAGTGGCTACCCTGACATCAGTGCTGACCCAGGACAAGGATGGAGGGCCAGGGAGGAGGAGGAACGCTCACAGCAGGGCACAACAGTCAGAGTGCACAGCCGTCCTGCGAGTGCGCAGTTAGAAGCAGAGCTTCAGAACACATGAGCAGAGTCTGACAGGTGCAAGGAGAAGCGAGCAAGTCCACAGTCTCAGTAGCTGGCAGAGCAAGTAAAGAGAACATCAGGTAGGTACGTAAGCCTCACAGCATTATCTACTAGCTTGAAAGTACTAACGTTTGTAAAATGCTCTGCCCAGCAATAGTGCATGTGGAATATGTACAAGGTAGACCATATTTGGTGCTATGGAACACGTCTCGATAAACTGGAAAGGTTTGGAGTCATACATGAATATTCTCTGATTACAGTGGAATTATATTAAAAATCAATGCCAGAAAGCTATCTGGAAAATCTCCAAGATATCTGGAAATCTCCAAATCTCTGGAAATAAATTAAGTCAATTTACATTACAACGTGCACCACACAGCACGCTGAAGAGGAAGGCGGTGCTGCAGAGCTCCCAAAGCCCCAAGTTGGAAGGACACAGACGTCTCCTTTCTAGTGCGGCCTCCTGACACCCGGTCACTACACTAAATTCACACATGCAAGCTATGCTGGCCGGAAGGAGTGATTTATGCATGTATATTTAAGGCCTAGAAAGGCACAGCATTTTCTTCTCTGCAGAGCGGATCACAGATCCTCTGGAGGCCGCCCAGACACAAACACCGGTGCCGGTGCCGAGACACCATGGCGCTCTGGGAGGGCTCCTCTGTCAGACGCTCCTGCCTGCACACTCCCTCCCCTCCCCTCCCCTCCCCGAGAGCCGCCCACACCTCACAGTGGAGCTCCCTCTGCTCGCCTTTGTCGCGAGCCCATGGCAGTACGGATCGCTCTCCGCGGACACTGGGGACCTCTCCACACTGCACTTGGGCCTCTCCTCTCTCAAGCCCTGGCCCAGCTCTCCCTTGCTGGGGCCGCTCTCAGGCCTTCACCACTCCACTTCCCCTCCGCAGCCTAACTGAGAAACCTCAGGCAGCACCTTCTCTCTACCCTGAGGATAACATCAGTACCCACTGCTTCATGGTGTAGGTCCAAACAGACTTCTCCAAATTCATTTTATGCTGAGTCCTTCCTGAAAAGCTCTCGTCTTTCCGAGTCCAAATTGGATCTGGAGGGCGTGAGAACTGTGTGTAGAGTGACAGGGTGAAAGGGTGTGGTCAACTGTGGCCACAGCGGTAGACACCCAAGGAAGCGGCTAGAGAGGAAAGCCCAGGCAGGGCATGGAATCTGGAGTGTACCCTAGGCACAACTGGAGTCCCTGCAGTTAAGGGTGGGGAGGCCAGGGGTGTGGCACAGCAGAGGGGACAGAGATGGCTGCATGAGAGACACAGCCTGTGGCACAGGAAATCTTCCAGAAGACTCCTCAGTAACTTCAAAAGAAATGCTGACAGCCCACAGCCAGCCACAGCAGCAAGGGGACAGGAAGAGGTGCCAGTGGCCAGAACCAACAGAGTACACATGGCGTGAGAAGGGAAGGCGGGGCCGGGGTGGTGCAGGGCGTCCCCTGCGCCAGGAGGGATGGCTGAGCACAGACAAAGTGGCGGGGGAGATGCTGCTGCTGGCTTTGAGTGAGTCAAGCTGGGAGGTGTCCACATGAGGGAGACTCACAGGCCGAATGCTGTGTGGAGCTTGGGACAAGGTTCGGGTGAGAGTGAGGCGGAAGTGGCACTGGAATGCGTGGGTATAGATGGACTCCCAGAGAGGGTGCACAGCTCTGGAGAAGTAACTGCAGCAGAGGGTGCCCTGGGCCAGCCAACACTGCAGAGGTGAAGAGGGTGCCCCCAGGGAAGCTGGAGAAAAACCATGAGCGCAGGAGAGCTGCCCTGCACCCGAAGCCCACACACAGCAAGCCTGAGCCTGCTCCGTGGCTAGGGCTCCCTCACAGGATCTCCACCTGCCCTACGGCTCCAGGAGTGCCAAGGGCACAAGCATAAGCGCCTGCAGACTCCACTCAAGCTCTGCCCTCGGCTGGGACACGGACTGGACGATGGGCGGGACTTTCTTCTCCAGGGTTAGGGTCACCACATCCGAGACACACGCACCTCTTCCCGTAAATGAGTGTTAGCCACGCGAGAAAGCGTTCTAACCTTGGAGTAAACTGGGCACCCTGCCTTGGATATTCTTGCAAACCCTTGGCTCCCTGTCATACAGCGCATCTCCTGAAGAGCACCCACATCGACTCTACTTTCACATGCTGATCCATCATGAAGACCTACTAACATCTGAGCACCCAGCATACCAACCTGAACTGTATGAGAGCAGGAACTCCACCTACCTTCTTCCCCACCAGCCCTCCTGGAATTCAGCAGGTGCTCACTAAATGCTTAGTGACCAGGTGAGCGACTCCTCCGAAAGCCCCCTGCCACGCCCCCACACATCTAGCCAGACAAAGCAGGGCACCACCCACTAGCTCTGGTTTGCCGGGGCAGAGACTAGGAGGAAGCGGCTCAGGGTGAGGACCAGGCAGCTGCGTACTATGGGGTGATCACAGCCTGGAGACCAAGCCACCAGGGAGCTGTGCCCCACAAGGCTGAGTCTGGCAGGGCCACTCAGGGGCAAAGGAGGAGGAGGCTGGGCCTCTTGGCAGACCGCCACACCACCGCCTGGCTCCCCGACAGCATCACAGTGCCTCAGCACCGCCTTCAAACTCACATTTGAAAAGGACAATCAGCTGTCCTCACTGTCAGCCCATCCCACATACTATCAAGTGAATCAACAAGCTGGGTGAAAACCTTAGAAAAAGTGGTTCTGAACACCTTATTTTAAAGTTTAAGGGAGGCTGAGGCAGGAGGATGGCCACAAATTTGAGGCCAGCTTGGGTTACATAATGAGTTCAAGGCCAACCTGGACACACAGTGGGACTGTTTCAAAAAAAAGAAAGAAAGAAAAATAAAGTTTAAGAAGCCCTTCTTAAATTCCGACAAAAGCTGCGAGCATACCTTCCTACTCCAACACATATGCAGCCTGAAGGCCACAGTGTGAGCAGAAGCCAACTGCCCACGCTGCCCGAGCTGCCAACCTCCCCTCCCGATGAGGGGCTTCCAGGGCTGTGCAAGCCCAGAGCGGGCACAGAAATCTCGGCCCCGAGCCCATGGCCACAGCACCACACTCCAGCCTGCCTTCCAAGCAGCCTGCCTGCAGTTTCCACTCTAGGGCCTGCGCTTGCAATGTGTGGAGCTCCAGGGCTTGGTGTCTCTCACATGCCACAGGGATCTGTGTCACCATTCTGACGACAGGTGCACCAGGTCTGCCATGAAGGTCACAGGATACGGAAACCTGACACCTCCTCACAGGTGCAGTGCTCATCTTTTAGGGCCACAGTCCCACCCCTCCGCACTAAACAGAAGGGCAACTTCCTTCGGGCCTGCAGGTTCCACAGGCGCAGCCAGGAGCCTGCCATGTGGGCTGCCCCCTCCCCTGGCTTGCAGACTCTGCGGATACAGGGGAGGGACTGACACCTCACTACAGAGGCCACACTCTGCTCCGACCGCCTGGCTCCTTCCCGGAGACGTGAGAATAACTCACATCTGACAAGCACTCTTCCTCTACAGAGAGCTCTCGTACGTCGCTGCATCTTGTCTTTGGGGGCCGCACAAAACACGCTTCTGTGAGGATCCCTGCCAAGGGAACAGAAAGTGCATCTTAGCAGACTCAGCAGGACGAGAGACGGAGCTAGTGCCGAGATACTGTCGTGGCCAAGGGTGATTCCTACAGGCATCTGTCATCCTACTATCGTTAGAAAGCAGCCAAGCCCGGGACGGACTGACAGGCAGTGGTAGGTCCTCAGGATATTGATATCTGAATAGAAAGGGTTTCCAAGAGGTTAGACAACTGGGATTGCCATCAGTAGAATGTGTTCACAGCTGAAAAGCTACAAATCACACAGGAATTTAATTAGCTCAAGTTCAATAATCTTATAAAGGACAATAATCCTAAGCACCCAGATCTTTCATCAGTGAGTTAATGAAGAACACTCAATGATATTGTTTCCAAAAGAATGCAGAATTCATAAAGAATGGTTATTAAAATTATTGTAATATTTATGGCCTACATTAAAACAAACCACCAAAAATGGATCAAATATTACATTTTAGTAGCCTACTATTATGCCACAGAAGAAGGCATTATTTATTGATGAACTGCAAAACAGTTAATGCCTACCCAAGAAAATATTAAGGGCACAGAATGTTTCAAAATAAAATATATTAATTCTTCTTCTTTTCCATTATAAAGTAAAACCTGAAAATCAGAATCTGATTACCTTTAAACAAACACAAAACTCTCCATTTCCTGCTCACCTCTTCCCCAGAGCATTCTCCTTACCACCTTGTTTCTTTTCTCTCTGTTCCTCCTGAAGTCCTCCTGGATCCTAATCCTCTACTCCACAACCTCTGTTGTCAAAGGTTTATCTCTATTCTTATTTTCTTGATGTTTGACTTACATCTGACTCCAATGATCATGCAATTATCAAAAAACTATTTTCTCTCTTTTAAAAAACATTTATAGAGTATTTCTATTAGCCGTCCCATCAGAGTCATTCTGACAAATACACAGGAACAGTTTTTGTACTTCTATTTTGCAGGTGACAAACTAGAGTATCATAGAACTGAAGAGACTCAGAGCCAGACTAGAAAAGCAGGAGAGGGGATAGACCTATCTGCTGATGCCTTGACCTGCCTCTCCTATCTCGAGGCTCCTATAAGCCCCATGCTGCTTCCCAAGCCCCTAAGCTTCAATGTATGACATTCTCCATGTTGCTGGTCTCTGCTTTGTCACTTCTTTAAGAATGATAGGAAACTAGAAGACTTCTGGAGTTGGCAAAGAGGATCAGAGGGAGGAAAAGAAAGAAGTAGTGAGATTGAAAATGATCCAGACATATAAGAATGTATCAATATCCCCATTAATCTTACCCTGTATTACTAATATGCACACATAAATAAATAACTCCCAAGCCCATGCCAGCTGCTATTATGTGAGCTCCGAGAGTCTCATCTCCAACTACTTTTTGTATAGTTCCATTAGGATTTTCCTTTTTTTTTTTGGCACTGGGGATCAAACTCGGGTCCTTGTGCTTGCACAGCAGGCGCTGAAACCACTGAGCTAAATCCCTGGCCCCATTAGGATTTTCTTTATGGCAATCTCAAATCAAGCATGTCCCACACCAAACTAAGCTTCCCATACACTTATTCCCCTTTATAAATGCACCTGTGAGTTATACCCTGATCAAACCACAATGAAACTTAGATTGCTCTCAGCTCCCTGGACTGGAAATAGGCAAGCCAAGTGTCTCTCTGACATCCTTCAACATATGGAGCGGTCGGTCATTTAACCCCTCAATGTTATCAGCAGCTAAAACACAAACGCTTAGCTTATGATTCTCATTGAGATTGCTGTGTGAGCTTGGATCAGTCAGAGGGACAGCCCAGCAGTCTCCTGTGGAAAGGTGAACTTTCTATTCCACTGGATCGCCTGAATAATAGCTTCACATAAACAATGTTAGAGGGGTTTTTTTTTTTTAAGACAAAAAACTATATTTGTTGGACTAACAGGCTCAACCTTATGCAAATGCAAAAGTATCTGCAGAAATATGAGACCGATACGATAAATCATTGATGTTGAAAATATTTGTCAGTAAAAATCTTATGTTAAATATTTTGCTTTTCCATCAGATGGCTATATAACATGTTATGAAGAGGCAGCTTATTAGAATCATAAGGCATATGGCACCCTTAAAATGCTATGTATCTGAGTTGAAGAGAATTCTGAAGACACAAACTAAACCTGCACCAGTTGCCGAACCCCTCAGCCTTTCTCTGTCACAGGAGGTAACCAAACTCCAGGCAGTGGCTTTCTACTGCGTCTCAGATGCCTGCCCCTTGGAGCTCTTCTTCCACATGGAGGACAGAGATAGGCAGAGAACTCTCCAGGCATGGGTGGTACCGGAAAAGACACTGAACCCCACATGGGGAGGGGCCACACTGCCTCACTCAAGGGAAAATGATGCTCAAATTCGCTTAACAGAAGCAGGATTCCAAAACAGACAGACAACCATATGGTGTATGAAAAGGTGATCTCTAATCATTAGGGGCAAGAAAAACCAAATCACAATGAGATATCACTTACATCTGTCAGGATGTCTGCTACTAAAAAAAAAAAAAAGACAACAACACTCAGGATGCTGAGGCAGGAGGATCACCTGGGTCCAGAAATTCAAGGCTGTCCTGCGCAACACAGGGAGGTACTGTTTCAAATAAAGAAACAAACAAGATAATGCTGCTGAGGATGTGGAGAAAAGGGAACCTGTATACACTATTGGTGGGAATATAATTTGATACAGTCACTATGCAAAAGAGCATGGAGGTTCCTCAGAAAATTAAAAATAGGGCTGGGGATTTAGCTCAGTGGTTCTGGCGCCTGGCTCACAAGAGCAAGGTCCTGCGTTCGATCCCCAGGACTCCCCCCCCAAAAAAAATTAAAAATAGAATTATCATCTGATCACTTCTGATCATATAGCACACCCAAAGGAAATGCAATCAGGATCTCAACTAGACCTCTGCACCCCCATGTGCACGTCCATGTGCAATGCAGTATTACACACAATGGCCAAGATAGGTAAATAACACAAATGTCCATCAACAAACTAAGGGATAAAGAAATTGTGCTATGTAAGTACAATGGAATATTATTCAGCTTCAAAAAGGAAGAAAATATCAGATATTGTGGCACATGCCTGTAATCCTTGCACTCCAGAGGCTGAGGCAAGAGGACTGTCAAGTTCAAACAAGCCCAGTTTGGGTAATTAGCGACTCAGTGAGACCTTGTCTCAAAATTTAAAAATTTAAAAAGAGCTGGGGATGTAGCTCAGCACAAATGCCAGACACAGACATAAATACTGCATGACCTCGCACGTGAAATCTATACTTGATCTTAGCCAAAAAGCCAAGAAGTGATTGCATGTGAAATCTAAAAGCACCAAACTCCCAAAAGCAGGGTAGAATGGAGTAGCCGGGGGAGCAGAGGGTGGGAACTGGGGAGATGAGGTCAAAGGGCAGAGATTTCAGTTATGCAGGATAATTGAGCCCTGGAGATCTTACACATAGTGTCCATAGCTAATAATCCTGAATTGTTTACTTAAAATTTGCTGAGAGGGTATATCTCATGTTGTCTTTTTACCAAAACGAAAAAAATAATAAAGGGAGCAGGAGGAAACTTTAGGTGAGAGATATGCCCGAGGCTCTGATGATGGTGATGGTTTCATTGATGTATCCTCAAGCACAGAAAAATGTATAAACTAAATATGTGCAGTGTTTAATGTGTCAACTGTACCTCAGTGAAGTGGTTGCAAAAATCATTAAATCTACTCACAAGAAACATACAGTCTAGTTGGAGATAACAGGTGATCCTGAAACAAGTAACAAGCGAATGTTGCACTGTACTTTCTCTAAACACAACAGGAGCCAGAAGTCAGAGTATGAGTGTGCCACATGGGGCAGGGCAGTGGACAGCAGCTTCTAAGAGGGACAACGTGAGCTGAGCCTTGAGGATCAGCCAAGACGAGAGACAGAATGCTGAGCGCACAAAAAGGTGCCAGAGGGCAGACATGCGAGGCCCGAAGCATATGTGAGGCCAGCAAGGAAGAAGCCCACCACCCCAGGGGCTCCTGTACGAGGGCACTGGATGCATAGCATCCAGTATGGAGGCAAGAGCCTGAGATGGGCTCCAGCCCTGTGACAGTCCTACGGCTCTTAAATAGCAGAGTTCAGACGTACACTCAGGGCTCTGCTCGTGTTAAACCCAAGCTCTTTCCTGGCGTGGGCAGGGAGAGGGAGGGAAGCCACACGGGAGTGGGTGGAGGGCAGCCAGGCAAGACCCCAGCGGCTGTGCAGGAGCACAGGGAGCAGCAGAGCACCTCTGGCACTCAGCCCGAGTCACACTCTCAGGAGGCCAGAAGACAGCCCCACCAACAGCCCGGGGCAGTCACCTTCTGTGCGCTCCTTCAATCTTGAGAACTTCCTCTGATTTTCGTGTAAAGAAGTCTCCTAGCAATAAAATGACTCCATCCTTGTTCATCCAAGGGTGTATTTTGGCTTTTGCCCTCTTTTTGTTCTTCAGTCCTGGGAGTGGAATTCAGTGCTAGCTATGCGCTCTACCACTGAGCCGTACCCCAGCCCTCTTTATTTTTTGAGACAGACTCTTGCAAAGTTGCCAAGGCTGGACTTTTTTTTTTGGCACCGGGGATCGAACTCGGGTCCTTGCGCTTGTGAGGCAGGCACTGGCACCACTGAGCTAAATCCCCTCCTACACACACACATTTTTGAGACAGGGTCTCTCTATGTAGTTCAGGCTGGCCCTGCTCTCACTATGTTGCCCAGACTGACATTTAACTCAGGTCTTCCTGCCTCAGCCTCCCAGGTTCTGGGATTATAGGTGTGCACTGCCATGCCTGGCTGTTAATCTTATTTGTGGCTTTCTTGCACATGATTTAAAGATTTTCTCTTTGTCCTATCTTTTCAACAATTTGACTATGATGTGTCTAGATGCAGACCTGTTTATCCTACTTGGAGGACACTAAACTTCCTGGATGTATGGGTTGTTTCTCAGCAGAAGCAGGAGGTTTTCAGACATGTCCTAAAATATTTTTTCTACCTTCCTTCCTCTTTCCCCTTCAGGGACCAATGTATGTACACTGGCATGCCTGATGTTCCATGGCCTCTAACTTTTCATTCTGTTCTTTAGACTGAACAATCTCTGCTGATCTGACCTTAAATGTGCTGACTCTTCCTACCACCATCTCAAATCTGCTGCTGAGCCCACCCAGTAAAATCCATTAATTTCTACTTTTGGTTATTTTCTTCCTCATAACTGTTATTTTCTTTGGGTTGTTTCAGTTTCTCTAATTCTTTTTTTTTAAACATTTATATAAACAGTTTATTTACTCTAAACAGCAACACAGACAAAACACATATAAACCCAAAGGAAGTGATGCAGAATCGAGACACTAGCGGACTTTGGACCTGAGGCTCATAAGCAACACAGCCCAGGTTCTGAGGAGACCAGATGAGGGGTAGGAGGGGCAAGTGATTTTCTTCTCATACAGCCAGCTAGAGGCTACAGGCAGCTCTGAGTGGTGGGAATCATGCCTGCCTCTGAGAGCAAAGGTCTAGCTCCTAGGGGACTTACCCAAGTATAAAAGTTTATAATTTTACAGCAGTTGAAATACTGACATCAATATTAAAATAAAAGCAAGTTTTACATAACAATCAAAAATACAAAAGACTGAAGGAAGAGACCCTATATGAAAACGGGGTGATTTAGCGGATGAAAACTGTATGCCAGTGGCAGGAATGGAGATGGCGCCTGCCCAGCCCTCCTAGGTGACTAGTGACCATACGAGCGACTAGATTTGCAAAAGGTGTAAACGAGTTCTTGCCTAACCAATCCCTTCCTTTCTGCAGAGCCACAGGGCCGCTGCTTACGAGGGCATAAACTTCTTGGCTTGTGCTCGAACCCTTTTCTCATATTCCACTCTGTTTTGGCAGTAGATCGTGTAGGCCTCTGCTTGCACTGGGCCTTGGATATTTGGTTCATTTAGAAGTTCCAGTATTCCTAATAAGATCTGTTTGATCGTGATGGCTGGCCTCCAGTCTTTGATCTCCTCCAGGATGGACAGGCACACTGTGCCCGAGGGGTACACGTTGGGGTGGAAGAGTGGAGGCTCAAGTGTACATTTTGGTGGTGAGGATGGATAATCATCTTTGAAAAGCATCGGCAGCTTGAGCAAGCCTCCTTCCCACGGAGTCCTCTTCTTCGCTGGGATGGCGCACTCCCAGTTCATCAGGTTCACTGTGCCATCGGGGTTCTTGGTAGGGACAGCCACAAAGCCAAATGGGTGGTCTTTCCTCCCAGCTTTTCTCTCCTGGGCGAGTCTGCTGAGGGCGATCCCCAACATATTCAAAGTCCCTGACGGCTGCAGCCCGAGGTGTTGTGTCACTGCGGCAGAGGCAGCAGCGCTCCCTTTGTCTTCCATTTTCTCTAATTCTTAGAGTAGATATTTAGGTCACTAATTTTCTGCTTTTTTCTTTTCTAATATAAGCATTTAAATAAATAAACTTTCCACTAAATACTGATTTAAATGCATCTCATCAATTCTGATGATGTAATATTTTCACCGTTTAAAAAAAAAAAATGTAACTTCTATTGTGAGTTGCCCTTCTACGTAACTTCTACATGTGGGATTTTGCTGCTCTTTCCGTTGCTGAGCTCCAGCTTCCTTCTGCCATGGCCAGAGAGGATACTCCTCGTGACCCAGGTGTCCCAAACCCGCAGGCCCAGGGCACTGTCAGCTGGTGAGGGATCTGCGTGTGCTCCTGAGAGGGAAAGTGAACTTTTTTTTCCTAATCATTCACACCCTTGTTGATTCTTTGGTCTTTCCGATGTTAGTTACTGTCTGAGAAATGTTAAAATCTCCCTAATCACCGGGGATTTGTGAATAATTTCTTGTATTTCTTTCAGTTTTTCTTATATGCGATTGTGTTAAGAAGTATATGTGTAAGTTTAGAATTGCTACGGTGTCCAGGTGAATACATGAGAACCTGCCATATACACACACACATATATACTATATACTTATTGATACTATATATTTCACACATACACACATATATATTATACATACTTACTCTCAGGCATTGTTCTCATCTTACATTGAGATCGATTATGAGTAACAAATAATTCTTTTAAATCCAGCCTGACAATGCTGTCTCTTAACTGGATCATTTAGTCCGTTTATATTTACTGTAACTGAATGTATGTTTGGCTATGTCCTATGTTTTGTGTTTTTTTTGGTACTGGGGATTGAACTTGGGACTTTGCGCTTGCAAGGCAGGTGGCAGAAGCACTGAGCTAAACCCCCAGCTATATTTTATGTTTTTATTTTTCCATTTCTTTGCTCTCTCTTCTTGCCGTTCTTTGGCTTATTTTCACATTCCCCTCCATGCTGTAGAGAAGGTGTAGAAACACACTCTTCTATCACCTCCAAGCCACCCTAGAAAATCCAAAGCCATAATGCAGGAGTCTAAAAACAACCACTGCTTTCCTCTCTGACTGACAGGCCCTCAGATGCCCATCCATGCTTGCCCCTTCCCAGCTGGCACATCTGAGCCCATGGTGTTTCCGTTCCGACTCTGGCTCCTGCTGGGTCTGCAGCAATAGCTATTTAGACCCTGCACGTGTCAGGCCCTCTCTGAGACCAACACTCTTACAAGGGTTTGGTCTCCCTCAAGGCCACGCTCCTCCAAGATGCCCCTTAGAACCACTCAGTGGAGCACAGACTCTGAGGTCTGTCTGTCTGGAATGTCTTTATTTCTCCCTAGCTCTTGAAACACACGAGGGGAAAAGGGTACGCAGTTTTGGGCTGGCCGTTACCTTCTCATCCATTAAGATGTTGGCAATCCTGCCAGTGCCCTGGAGCCCGGCAGCTCTGAGGATCTCCTCCATCTTTATTCTGCCCTCCTCATGGGGATGTGTCCAGCCCTAGCTCTCTCTTGATCGATCCTGCTTAAGACTAGGTGACCTTCTCATTAAGCCTTGTGTTACCGTTTGGGTCTAGCTGCACCTCCAAAGCCTCATGCGGTCAGAGGTGGCTGGCTCTAGAGTGTGTGATGCTGGAATTAAGGGCATCTGATTACTAAACCAGTCCACTGATTGGCTCGGCACCACCCTAATCCTTAGTAGTTTGGATAAGCTAAAAAGGGCAGAAAGATGCTGCTAAGGTCCCTTTTTGCTTTGCTACTGTATGGACGCCATGAACTGTCGCTCCTCTGTGACGCCCCTCTGCCATGTGCCACCCTGCCTTGGAGTCAGCCGATTATGGACTGAAACCTCTGCAAACTGAGCTAAATAAACCTTTTCCCCTTTAACTTTGGGTGCCGGGTATTTTGTCTCAGCAACCAGAGAAAAGCAGCTAAGATAAGTTGGTTCTTTCATCAGTGTGGGAAATTTCCCAGCCTTTATCTCTTCAAATGTTGCTTCTATGACATTCACACTCCTGTATTTCCACAACGCTGACTGTGGTAGGATGAGTTCTTAGTGTCTTCTCTGTATCTCTCACCTCTCTCACCTGCTCATAGCTTCCATCTCTGTCTCTCTGCACTTCATCTACATAATTTCTGCAGATCTATCAATTTTATTATTATTCAACTATGTACAATCTGCTGTTAAATTGGCCTAATAAATGTATAATTGCAACTAATTATAATGTTCGTTTCCAGAAACATTATTTGATATTTTTTACAGATCTCTTACTCTTTACTCACAGGTTAATCCCTTCTGGGTTTTTTGTTTTGCTTCTCAATCTGGGGATCAAAGCCGGGGCCTAGCACATGCTAGGCACATGCTCCACCACTGTGTTGCACTCCCAGCTTTGTATTAGTTCTCTACATATTTTAAACCTACTTATCTTATATTGGGCTGCTAGTCTCCATTTGTGAAACCTTTTGGAGGTCTGATGATGCAAGCCAGCTATTTCTGCTGCCTGTCACTGATGACGTTTGCCCTTCTTTTTGTAATCTTAAGATTTGAGCACGGATCTTGGAATGCTATGTGTAAGAATTCTTTAAGGACTTAGCTAAAGTCAAAGAATCCTCCAGAAAGAATCTGCATTTTTCTCTAAATGGGTCCTGTATTAGTCAGGGTTCTCCAGAGAAACAAAACCAAGAGGAAGTGGAGTGGATGAATGGATGACTGGCAGCTGGACAGAGACAGAGAGAAATGCGTTATGAAGACTGGCTCACACAACTACAGGCCGACAAGTCCCAAGGTGTGCCGTCAGCCAGCCAGCTGGAGACCCAGGGGAGCTGATGCACAGTTCCAGGCTGAAAGCCAGAAGGCTCAAGACCCAATGAGAGCTATTTCCATTTGCATTTTAACGCAGGAAAACACTGGGTCCCAGCGCGACATCCAAGAAGGAAGAAGCTGCCTCTTAGCCTGTCTGCCCTACTCATGCTGTCAACTGACTGAGCAAGGCCCACTATATCATGGAGGACAATTCACTTTTTCCAGTCCACTGATGCCAGTGTTAATCTATCCTGAAATACCCTCACAGAAACATGAGAACCTCTGACCAAATGTCTGGACACCCCATGGCCTTGGAAGACTGACACACAGAATTAACCAGCACAGGGACCACCCAGGTAGTTTGAGTTAAAGCTTCAAACTTCCATGAACATCAGCCTATGCTTATTAATTCTCAGGCGAGCCCCACCCCCAAACCTAGGCGCAGTACCAGAGGTCAAGGCAAGTCGCTTTCCTGAGGCCCTCCGGATTGGGGCAGGGTCTCTGCCTTACCCTGACACTGCTAGAAGCACCCTCCGGGGTTCCCGGTTAGGCTGTCGCTGGGTGGGGCCCGGCTTTGGTGTCTGTTCCCTCTGCCCTGTGAACCATGAACACGAAAGGTCAACTTTGAGTAAGAAGCTCAGCTCTCTGTTAACCTGTCCCCCCAATTTTGTGTGGCTTTACTGCTCAGCGTATAATCACCTTTTCTCTAGCTCCAAGGAACATTGTTAAATGTCTTCTGCACGCCACCCAACAACCTTGTTCAGTGAGGAGAGCTTCGTGGGTCTGCTCCCTCACACTCCTGCTCCTAATCCATGTCCTGGAGAGAGCGGCAGCTTGGGATCGGCCCTGGGTATGTTCTGAAAGCACAACCCCCAGGATTCCCTATACCGGATGTGGGTGTGACAGAGAGAGGAGTCAAGAGTCCCCAGAAGGTTTTTTAATTGCTTGAAAAATGAGAAAACAGAGCTGCAATCAACTGAGACTAGTAAGGCCACGGGGGAAGACGGGGAGTTTGGTCTGAACACAGTGAACATTCATTAGTCGCTGAGGTGCAGATGCCAAAAACAGCTGGATCCAGAAGTCCAGGAAGGTCTGGGCTGAACACAAGTCTGGTGGAAATTGGTCCCTGCTTCGTATCAGTGAGATGTCAGGCGTCGCATGCCTCTATGCCCACTCAGCACTGCAACAGGGGCAGGAAATGCGGCTCCACAGCTACAAGGGCGAGCATAACACTGTCTGTAGCAGTTACATAACATGTGGTCACCAGCCCAATACACTCTGTCCTCGTCAGCTATTTGCTAGAGTTCTATGCCAGTTCTGTGGCTTAAGAAGAATGTGAAGAATTTGGGCCAAGCCTGGGAAAAAGCCAGCCACGTAGATGAATAAGAGAAGAAAAACAAAACACAAAGGTTAGCAGGAGTGAGAGGATCTGATCAAGGATGATGAACAGCTGGTCCCAAAGACTGGATCACAGAGGTCTCTAGGCAAAGCAAGATACAGGGAAATAAGCTTCCACTGCAGCACGAATACGCAGATTAGAAAGAAGATGGAAAATTAACACCTATTTGACACCTACTATTATCAGGTATTAAGACTTGGAGGTAGAAATTCCCACTTTACAGATCAGAAAAGGAGGATTCTAAAAGGTTAGTTAAGTGTAAAGTGGTCATTCAAATCTGAGTTTAATGAGTTCTTTAAATACATTAAACTTGTGTTCTTTACATACATTAAACTTGTGTTCTTTACATACATCAAATTTCCTACTCGGGGAAATGGAGAAAGCAGGAATTCACTGTGAGGGGTAACAAGATCTTTTCTTCCAGATCTTTTAAAAATTAAAAGAGATTCTTATTAAACTAGTATATTTCATCAAATCCATCTACCTAAAAGCAACCAGTGTTCAAATTCTCTCCTGGTCCTAAGCAGTCATGACTGCCCAGATCCTGCAAATGCCAGCACCAGTGCCAAGGAGCACACAGTATTTTTCAGGAAAATATTTTTGTTCCTATTTCCCTATTCTATGATAAAATACATATTCACTTTCCTAAAACACATACAAATTTTGGACCAAACTTAAAATTAAAGTAATTGCATATATAACTAGCAGTCAAACAACCTGGGCCTGAGGCCTTGTTTCATAGCATGAACAATTGTAAGACACCAAGTAAGAGGATCCTGCAATGGGTTTGTGGGATTTGGGCTACACTCACTGTCTTCAAAGAAGGAGTAATTATCTTATCTTCATGGATAAGAAAGCCTGTGATGCCCTGGAAGCAGAAAGTTGCATTCAGACAACTTAACAACCCGCCCATCCGCTCTGTGACTCAGTTGAATATGGGAAAGCCCCACCACATCAAAGAGCACAATCTCCAATGAGTGTCAGGGTCCAGCACTCTTGGGTTGCTTTCTGCTGACAGAGCTGAGTGAATGAGGATGATCATGATTTTCACTCACCCCAGGAACATTTCTTGAACAGCACGGCTAGAAAGTTTGCCTATGCTCTTTTTCTGAGGAAGGGAACAGCTCAATGAAGGCTGCTGAGGGATCGTTGGCAGCAAGGCAGCCTGAACAGACTCGGCAGTGTTTCAGGGCAGCTGCCCCTGCAAAGCCAAGCAAAGCCTGAGCCATCGCCCGGAACAAAGGGTTCCGTCCAGAGGCACTGCCTGCTGAAGAGTCCAGTGGCAGGGTGAGTGGTCAGGGCTGAGGTAGGTAGTCCGAACTCAGACCCCACTCAGAGGCAGACTGTTTGCCCAGTGTGTGCAAGGCCCTGGGCTCTATCTTCAGCACTGCCAAAACCAAACCAAAACAAAACAGACAAAAACCAGCAAGAAACTCTGGCTCTGTGTGTCTTGGCCTCTCACCTGCGAAACAGAAACAGCCTTGAAGTGGCCAGACAGGAAGCACACATGATGATGGAATTCACTTACAGCTGTGACAGGAGCTAAGCTGGGTCTCCTCATCCAATGGCTCCCTCCTCTTGCCAACACTCTGCCTGCATGAGCCCCAGAAACTCCCTCCGACTCCATGATTCCCAAGAGGAAAAGCTGTTTGATTGAGTATTTAACCCAAGGGTGGAATGTTATCACGGAGTACAAACTTAGCCCCTGGACCTGCCCTTAAAATGTGGAACGTCTGGGGGTTTGCCCCACTTGTGAGCTAACAAGGGACCTGTGATAGTTTGATGTAGAAAACATACTGGCAGTTTGATACTGGCAGAAAACATAACATTTTTTTTTTGAGGTACTAAGGATTGAACCTGAACCCAGGACCTTCACACTTAGCTACATGCCTAGCACTTCTTAAAGATTTTACTTATTTAGTTTTAAATTTTTTTTTTTTTTTGAGATGGGCCCTTGCTAAGTTGCCAAGGCTGGGCTCACCCTGGTGATCCCCTGCCTCGGCTCCCAGAGTGCTGGGATTATAGGTGTGTGCCACTATGCTGACAAGACACTGATTCTTAAGTCTGAGACAAAGCACTTTCTACCCACAGCCATGCCAGAGTTATCACAGAGCACGTGTGCTGGTTCAACACCCAGTGCCACAGATCCACAGAGGCTAGGGACTGCTTCACAGCAGAGGATGCCACAGCCAGGGCAGCCAAATCCCTTAGCATGAGTGGACAGTCTGCTGGCCTGACCTAGAAGGCCTGCCCTGTGCCCTAGGAGGAAACATTATCTCATAGCTCAGTGCAAAGGCCCTGGATTCAAGCCCCACGATGACAAGAAAAGAAAAAAAAAGTTTCTAAAATCCATATTTTGCCCTGGAGGAAGACAGTAATTCTACCCACTCAATGTTTACTCTACATACATTCCTGAAAAGATAGCTGGAAACCAAGGAGGGCTGTCTGTCAGCTTGAGGAACATGAAGACATGGGAGAGACCTCTGTGTCTTTATGACATCTGAAAAAGCGAGGATGTGTCCGCTGGTCTTTGGGTTGGAAGACTCAATGTGGTTTAAATTTCACTTCTCCCGTAACTGAACTGTTGATTCAACACAATACCAATAAGAACTCCAATGGGAGAGTTTTGGTAGAAAGTGAGGAGTTAATTGTCAAATTCATATGAAAAGAGAAAGGGCTTAAAAATAGCCAAAACTTAACTTGGATAAAAATGAACAAATCTGCCTCTTTAGAACCAGATTCAAGTAAACCAAATGTAAAAATCAATAAATAGAAGAGTAGCCCAATAAAAAATTAACAAATCTGGAGAAGTCATGCTTCCTGACTTAAGGTTTATTACAAAGCCATCAAGACTTATTGTACAAAATTGGATCAGCAGAACGGAATAGGCCCCCAAAATATCCGCTGATGCTCAACACGGAAGTAAAGACAGTTCATGAGAGAGGAGTTTCAAACCAGTGGTGCTGAGCAAGCAGAAGCTTTATGCCAAAGAAGCCAAAAGACACCTCTCACCACTAGCCAATGTCAAATCAGAGGGATCGTGTACCTAACTGTAAAATGAAAAACTATTAATCTGTCAGGAGAAAACACATCAGAAGACCTGAGACTTTGATTTGGGCAAGGATTTCTACACCAAAAACATGACTTGTACAAGAAAAAGTGATAAACTTTACCAAAAATCAAGATCTGCTTTTCAAAAGATGTTCTTAAGAAAACGAAAGACAAGCCACAAAGTGGGGGAGGGTAATTCTTCCCATGCACCTGATAATGGACTCATGCACAGAGCACAAGAACCGTGGGTGGTCCATAACAAGAAGTAACTCAATACTGCTGAAGTAGCAAACAGTAAGAACAACACATCATCAAAGACCGGGAGGGCAGAGAGCCACACGACAGCTGCCCAGCACCATCAATGACACGAAGGCACAAACTGAACAATGGTGCGGTGCCCTCCTTCTTTACTGGAATGTCTACGACCAAACACAACAACCAGAGCAAGCGCTGGCGAGGATATGCCGTGACTCGACGCTAATGCACACTTGAGCCCAACCTGCAGCTTAACAAGACGCTGTCTCAAACCAGAATAAAAAGGGCTGGAAGTGGAGCTCAGTGGTAGAGGGCTTGCCTAGCACATGGGAGGCCCTGGGCTCCATATGCAGCATCACTCCTAGGCCATTCCACTCCTCAGTATTTGCCCAAGACAAATGAAAGCACATGTTCATACTGAGACCTGCACAAGAATGCTCCAAGCAGCTGTATCTGTGACTGTCCCTTGCTAGAGACAACTTAAATGCCCAGCAATGGCAGCTGAATAAATATACATCAATCGGGCTCCATCACATGGTGAAATACTATTTAACAATAAGAAGTAATGAACTCTCGATAAACACACCACCACCGGTGGATATCAGAATAATTACACTGAGGGAAAGAAGCTAGGCAACAAAGAATACCAACTATATAGCTTTATTTATTTAAAACTGTAAAAAATAAAAACTAAACTACAGTGCAGAATGGCGGTAAGTGGCTCTCTAGAAAGCAGGAAGCAGAGGGCAAAAAGGGAGGGCCAGAGAGGATACAAAATAACTTTCTGGGGTGCTGGGTTTGTTCATTACCTTGACTCTTGTAATGATTTTACAGGTAGATATTTATATCAAAACTTACCAAATGTTCATTTTTAAATATAAGGTAGTAGAAAAATAAGCATTCAGTAGAATTGAAGCTTAAAAAAGGATCTGGCATTATGAAAGCACAAGGAAAGTCAATGTTTTTGCATACTTAAAGAAAATGTACAAGATATCCATTAAATACAGTGTTAAAATTATAGTGAAACTGTAATAAAACTTTAGGTTAACTGGTAGTAAGGGCATGGGAAAAGAAGCCATAAGAAGTAGATTTTTATTTTCAAGACTTTTTTTTGTGGTGCTGGGGACCGATCCAGGGCTCACTCATACGTGGGCAAGTGCTCTACCCCAGAGCCAGCCCCTTAGCCCTAAAGAAGATTTCAGTGCATATGTACACACACACACACACATGGAAAGCACCGGAGCTGTAACGGCACTCCGATTTCACCCAAATCCTTCACAAAAGGACCCCTTCCACATACTCCAGACACAGCACTGTTCTGTTCAAAGAATGTGCAGGCTGATGATGGTTTATAAAATAATCTTCTTTCCATCATACTCACCAGCAAACCACGACTAAGGTGAAAGCAATACCTGAGAAACACTCAGGGTCTACTTAGCATACCAATGAATTTCCTGAAGTCAGGAATTTTTTTTTTTTTTTTGGTACCGGGGATCGAACTCGGGACCTCGCGATTTCAAGGCAGGTGGCCGAACCACTGAGCTAAATCCCCAGTCCTGAAGTTGCTTTTAAATAACTAATATATAACATTCCCCTCCCTTCCCTCTTCCCTCCTCCTTCTCCCCCCACCCCTTCTTATGGGAATTAAACTCAGAGCCCTTGAACTTGGCTGTATCTCCGGCCCTTTTTATTTTGAGATAAGACCTGGCTAAGTTTCCCAGGCGGGTCTCAAACTTGCAATCCTCCTGCCTCAGCCTCCCAAGTAACTAGGATTACAGCTACCACCATGTGCCACAATGCCTAGCAGAAATAACATCGAGATTATCGCTCCTGATTTTTAATCCATTAACACTTCCTCCTGCTGCAGAAGCACAGCACACAACTGTACAAGAAGTATGCAGATAACACCGCTTACCACTCAAAAGCCACCACAGCAAAGGGATGAATCCAGGGCTCTCACTGATGTATTTTAAGCCTTTCAAATTGATGCTCACATTGTACAGGGACATCAGCATTAACCTGAAATGCAAAACAAAATGGTGTTGACGTGCTGACCCTTCCTAACTCCATCTCCTTCTCCAGAGGACCTGAAGGCTTCTAGAGGCTTCCTCCCACCTCAGATGTCCAAAGGAAGAGGGCGTACAGTAAGTGGAAGCCATGTGCAGTGATCTTTGTCCACATGAAGCCACAGAGTATGGGAAACTTCAGCAATGACATCACAGACCCCCTTTTACGGACTCACATAACGAGGACATGCAGGCAGCGAGGGTCCCAGGGAAACGGCACACACTGCTCACCTCCTTGGTACCAGGCCTGCATATGTACAGGAGTTCCTCTGCTCCTAAGTGTACCACACTCTCTGAGTTCAACACAGCCATCTGATGTCTAATGGTACCTTTTATTCAGTGAGCGTGACACGTGACATCAGGCAGCCAGGTCCAGCCTTACAAGGTTACTTAATCCACAACACGAGGGGTATGGACGATCATGACCCCCACCACCCCAAACAGCCAACAAAGCTGTCTCCTTAGTGACACAGGAGTGTGCAGTGTCTCAGGAACTGAATCACAACTCGAAACAGTATCCAATAGAAGCCAGAAACTACAGGACTCTGGCTTCTGAAAATGCTGCAGAATACCAAGACTTCAGTACCAAAGAGCCCAGATCCCTCACACTGCAAAGCAACATAAAAGGGTAGACAAGTATTTCTCAAAAGCTTCAAAATAACCAACAGGCTTATAAGAAACGAAGGGAAACGTCTCTGATCAAGAACGATGTGGGAGGTGAGTACAAAATAGGTTCCAGAAGCCCGGAACTTCAGTTATAGTGTCTTTGTGCAAGAGGACAGAAAGAAAAGCTTCAGACAGACACAGACAGGCATTCAGATCACAGGCCCTGCGGACAACCAGGAAAGGGTCAGCGTTCAAGCGTGGCACGAATATACACTGCCAGTGGGCCTGGAAACCCGTACGCTAAGAACCGTAATAGAAAGCAGCCCTGGGATGGCGCTCCCCCAGCCTCCTGGACACTACAGGATGGGGTCCTCCACCTAGTCTGCAGAGTCCTCATCACTGCAGCAGTAACAGAATTGAGTTCCCAATGCACGAAACGCACCAAGACCGTACCAGTAACACCCAGCAGAAGGAATCGCCGACAGGGCCAGAGCCCAAGAAGTTCTCAGGTACCAGAAGCAGCAGCTACAGAACAGAAACAGTGTGTTTATTAAGTGAATACATGCTTAAAAGAAATTAAAACACCATCAAAAAGTTAGGGCTACTATTACGAATAACCGGGCAATTATAAAATAACAACTTATAAAAATGAAAACTGTAATACTCAAGTTAAAATGCAAGGTAAATGAACACATGAGAAAGGAGAAATAGTAAACTGAAAATAGGAAAGAAAGAAAAATGGATGAGAGAGGTTAGAGTGAGAAAGTCCAACATGTGTCCAATTAGGCCCCACAAAGTAAAAGCAGAAAGAATGGTGGAGGAAAGTGTTTCAAAATCATAATGGCTAAGACTTTTCCAGAATGTGGAAATAAATAAAACCCTTCAGATTCAGGAGTCACAAAAAGATCTCAAGAAATACAAAAATACAAGTCTACACATACTGCGATCTAATTCTACACCAAAGAGAAAGGTTTTAGAACAACCAGAGAAAAAGACATAAGGGGGGGCCACAATGAAAACGGGGCTCTCAGGAACACAGACAGGAGCCCAAAGGTAGGGAGAAGAGGTTTAATTTAGCTCATGTTTTCAGGGGATTCAGTCCACGGTCAGCAGGCTCCAAGGGAAACATCATGGTGAAGCAAAGTTGCTGAGTTCAGGGTGGCAAGGAAGCAGGGCAGAGAAGCAGCACCAGAAAGGAGGGGGCAGGGACCAGACACACTCCCAAGGCCACCTCTCCATGACCCATCAGACATGCCCAGAAGAGTGCTTCACCAATCCCCCAGGCGAATCTCAAAGTCAACCAAGCTGATTCTGCATCCTACCCACCATATATTCAATAGTTTTTAAAAATTAAAAGTAATGACAAAACTCAACAATAAGTATTATATCTGGTGGGGTTTTTGTTTGTTTATTTTTTTAATTTGAGAGAGGATCTCACTAAGTCACTAAGTTGTCCAGGCTGGGCTCAAACTTGTAATCATCTGCCTCACCCTCGCTGAGTGCCAGGACTACAGGCGTGTTCCGCCATGCCTGACTACATCAAAATTCTGAATACGGATGGAATCGGTAACAGTGCCATGCCAAGACACACTGGAGCCTGGAGCAAGAGTAAATCACTAATAATGATTCAGTCCATTAATAAGGCACTTATAATGAAGTAAATGATGATACATTCATACACGAGTTTTGCAAAAGAACTTTGATGATAGTCTTCTGCTAAAACGTCTAGTTTTCCCATGTCACTGGCTAGTGTGGGTTCTAAGCTGTGTTTAAGATGAAAACAGTTTGGGCCGGGGATTTAGCTCAGTGGTTCTGCCACCTGCCTCGCAAGCACAAGGTCCCAAGTTTGATCCCCTGTACCAAAAATAATAATAAGAAGAAGAAGAAGATGGAAACAGTTTATCATGAAAGAAATCCAGCTGGCTTCCTTGTAAGTGGCCCAGCCCTAGAAAGAGACAGCTAAGCTGTCTCCACAGAGGGCCTCAGGAAGGTCCAGCAAAGCTGGCCACTCCACAGTCGGGCCCTAACAACATGGGGTCCCAAAGGAAAATCATTAATTATTCATTATTTTTTCTTCAGGAATGTGTGGGGTCTCCAGACTGAGCGGAGTTCAGTTATTGCACATGCAGGCAAGTTTGGAAGGGTCAACTCTTGGTCATATTTGTCACCATCTCTGTTTATACCAGTCTCATCCAACTTGCCCTTGAATCTCACTTTCTTATCTCAAAGAATATGGCATCTTACTCAATTAACAGCCTGCTCTAATTTCCCCCATTTACTGCTTTTTTTTCTCTCGGTAGCAGAGACCAAACTCAGGACCTTGCGCTTGTGAGGCAGGCACAGCGCCACTGGGCTAAATCCCCAGCCCCCTCATTTATTGTTAAAAGCAGCAACAGCCTGCTCTTTTTCTTTCAGGCTGCTTTGTCACAGTCCTGCCTAATCGCTCCCTGGCTCACTTTCTCAAAGCAAGTTCCTTGACTTGTTTTTATCACCTTACAGCCTAGTACCCTAGCCTGGACACAGCAGGGACTCAGCTCATAAATTCGACGTGAACCAACACCTAAGGACTGAGAGCCTCAGCATTTTCAAAGTCAATGCCACTGGGATGACGAAGATAAAGCTATACCATCACCCTCAAGAACAGGGGTTCTCAGTCCTCAAGTTAGGATCCTCAGTTTCCAAGCAGGCTACACAGTGAGCCAAAGCAGAAGTCCTTTCAAGTTTCACTGACTGTGTTAGACTATTCCAAAGCTGCTCCCCAGTAACCTACTTGCTGCAGTACTGAGGTGTTACCGTTTTGGTCTAGCTGTCCCCTCAATGCTTCATGCGGTCAGAGGTGGCTGGCTCTAGAGTGTGTGATGCTGGAATTAAGGGCATCTGATTACTAAACCAGTCCACTGATTGGCTCGGCACCACCCTAATCCCTGGTAGTCTGGATAAGATAAAAGGGGCAGAAAGACGCTGCTAAGGTCCCTTGTTGCTTTTGCTACTGTATGGACGCCATGAACTGTCGCTCCTCTGTGACGCCCCTCTGCCATGTGCCACCCTGCCTTGGAGTCAGCCGATTATGGACTGAAACCTCTGCAAACTGAGCTAAATAAACCTTTTCCCCTCTAACTCTGGGTGTCAGTATTTTGTCTCAGCAATGAGAGAAAAGTAACTAACACACAAGTGCTGCTCAAGTGCAGTGCTCATGAGGAGAACTGGCACATGACTAATTTCTGAGGTCTTTAATCAGTATTCCAAGGAGGGAAAAGTCCTGCTTCAGATCACAAGTGCACACAGTTCCAAGTCCTGTGCTGTCCATGGCTGTTTTCATGCAGGCAGCAACAGCAAGACTGAGTCACCATAACAGAAGCCAGGGCCCACAAAGCCCCAAATATTTCCTATCTCATGCTTTACAGAAAGTTTGCCCACTTCCACTTCACAGCATGAAAACAGACAAATCATCTTCTGTAGATCTCAAAGGGAACACTACCATCTGGTGATAACTGTAATATGGGGCAAACCTCAGAAAATATGTCCCGTTGGAATTCTTCATCGACTGCCATAGTAGCAAAACAACTCACAAATTGACAACTTTGTTTAAAATTCCCTGTTTGGTTAAAATCCATCATCCTTAAAAAATTAACAGGGAACAACTGTAATTGTGACAAACACAACTGTCACCTGAGATCCCACATTTCCGTCAGGCCACACTCCCAGAAGACCACTGACTTCCAGTGACACAGCAGTTAGCAGAACACAAACCCAGAATGACTTTGCTTCTTGTGCAAACGCTTTCTAGATGGCATCTCAATTCCAACCAAAAATATGTACAGTATAAGTAACGTGTTGAGTTCCCAACTGGCAACTGTTGAGCCATAACAAACTGCCAGGAGGAGGGGGGAAGACATAGAAACACAGACACAGAAAGAACTAAGATGTGTTATGTCTATGCACCAACTCCCCAAGATGAATGTAATCAGCATGCGCTGTGAATGTGTACTAATAAAAATTAAAATTAAAACAAGACTTTAAAAAAAGAAATTGCCAGGGTCGGGAATTTAGCTCAGTGGCACCGCGCCTGCCTTGAAAGCGCAAGGTCTTGAGTTCGATCCCCAGTACCAAAAAAAGAGAAATTGTCATCCAATTCACTCCTGTAGTACTAGAGACGTTAAAAATAGAATCTGTTTTGCAAGACAGTGCACTTGAGATTCACTTTTTTTCCCAATGACAAGAAAGTAGGCAAATTCTGCTTTCCTATCAGATGTCATTTACAAGCGGTATCAAGTTTTAGCCACACGATGTTAACATCCATTGAACTGGTCTAATGTTAAGTTGTAAATTGACAGTGCTATGAATCTCAGTTTTCCTAAAGGGAATTTTAAGGTTTTTGCCCTATCTAGTTTGGTCATTTTATATATTTTTAAAGTCTTATTACTAATTAACTTACTTTTTCAGCCTTTTCAATAAGAAAAAGCCAAGTAACCTAATACACAAATGAGCAAAAAAGATAATCCCTCAATCCACCAAAGAAACTCATCCAAGGTTCCCAAACATGGAGAAGATTCTTGACTTCCAAAGTAGTCAGGGAAATATCTGCAAATGCATCCTGGATACCGCCTAGATCCTGCCTGTGCCAGGCGTGATGTGCATGAGCCCGGTGACCCACAGCTAGGGGGAGGGAAAGGACAGCATAGTGATGACAGGGAAGCTCCTGACACTTGTCAGGCCATCACTGAACAGAGAAGTAGAAATGCAAGGAAAGGAGGCGGGACAAGTCCACCATCCTTACCACCCCCTTAGCTGACTGATCCCATGGTGCACCCAGTTCTGCCCAGTGGTCATCTGCAGCACTCGGAAGGCTAACATACATGTGAGAAGTTGTAGTGAAGTAGGGAAGTGGAGATCCAAGAGTTACTCCGCTCCAGCTAGCAGCCAGCCTACTGGCATCACACAGCGCCTCAGAGGGCTCTCTGGGGTCAGCTGCTGTCCCTGGCCACTAGATGTTGGAAGTTTCTAGATTCAGAAAGTTAAGAGCATCTTCTAAAACAAATAAGGTAAACTAGGGCTAGCCAGAATTTATACAGCCTGGGAAGCCATGATACTGAACTAACTCACAGAGGCCAAGCTCCAACAATGTCCCGCTTAACACTCCTTGTGGTCCCATGGTGGAATCAAGTCTAACCCACACTGAGACACAGGGCCTGCAGAAACCTCAGGGGAAGCAGAGAGAAGAGGGTGTCCTGAGCTAACCTTCCTTCTGGGAAGATATATCCAGTCTTGGTAAGGCCAAGGCCACCCAAATTCCAGCAGGGCTGGCAAAGGGTCTGATGCAGGCTCTATGGCCCTGATGAAGGCCACCACAGTGCAAGAGGAGACAGAGGCCAAAGAGGGACTGGTGGTGAGGAGAACTTGAACATGCTGAGGCAAGAGGTGACAGCAAATGGAGCAAACTCCCAGTGCATAGTAGGCAAGGCGGTAGTGGGAGGACCACTCACACACACACAGGCACAGGCACCAACACGCCACATGTGCCTCTGACTGAAGGGAAGCAAACAGGGTGAGGTGAGGGGGACAGCTGTGGGAGGCAGAGTCAGCTCACACTGGCATGCTCCACTCCATGTGGCACTGGACACCGAGCAGAGGAATGCAGCAGAGTCAGGGCTCACCCAGAGTGTGCTCCAAGTCCGTCTGGACATGTGGAAAGAACAAGGCAGAACTGAATCAGGGTGCAGATGGGGCTTCAAGGGGTGCTGAGGATGAGCGAGAGGGTAAAATGACACGAGTGTGCACAGTAGGGAACCTTCTCAAGCATCACTCGGCAGCTCAGCTATAGGCAGGGAAAAGGGGGTGGTCAGGCTTGTGCTGGGTTAGACACACAGGGAAATGGGATCCAGCTGAGTAAAAGGCAGGAAGGCCAGGTTGACCGTGTGACTAGGAGGCAGGGCTAAGCAGCAGCAGGACTTGGCAGGTGCCTGGCTGACCACACCATGGCGATGAGCACCCCAAGGTGCAAGGTGAGACAGTGCCCCTGTGACAAAAAGAGCACCAGCCACTGAGCAGCCAACTGTCATAGTGGAGAGCACAGCAAACCTGGAGCTGAGAAAGGTCAGGACCTTGCAGTCAGATTGCTGGAGGAGAGGAACCCGTCCACAAGATGCTCCAAGTGCTGGAGATGGAGATAGAGAGGAGGGGCCGATGCCAGCAGTGAGTGATGGAAGGGAGGTGTCCTGATGTCAGAAAAGGACAAGAAGAGAATGGGTGCGCCTGAATTCTGAAGGAGGTTTAGCATGAGAGTAGGTGAGAAAAGGCAGCTAGGAGAAAGCTGGCCCCCACCTCTGAGTCCGAGGTACCAACTGCTAAAAATGTGTAAGCTTTGACTGCAGAACAGTAATGAAAGCAGAAGCCCCAGGGGAGTTAGAGTCAAGGCGGGAGAGGCCAAGAAGAGAGGCTTATTTATAGCACAGAAAAGGTCCTGTTCCCGAGGGCTCACGGCTGGGAGTCAGCAAGGAAGGCGCCAGCCAGGGGAGAGCACACCCCCTGCAGAGGAGGAGAGAGGCAGCCAGCCAGCCTTATCAGGAGGCAGCCAGCCTCTCTGGAGGGGAAGATGCCTCAGGCTGACACAACCTAAGATCGCAAGTGGGGTTGGAGGCCAACAGTCTGTATGGAAGCCGGGAGGGCTGCTGAGAAAGGATGACATGGCTCTGCAGGCAATTCCCCACCGAGTGCAACTGACAGGAGCTCACTAGGACCAAAAGGCACAAAACTCCAAAGATGAACCAGAGAGGCTGGCAGAGCCCCAGCCCTCCCACAAAGCCTCACCTTGAAGCTAGAGGAGGGGATTAGCTGGCCTATAACACTGACCTTGTACAAACCACAGAAGCAAAGGTGGCAACAGATTAACTTCCAAACAAAGAACTCCAGTGCAGCACTGAGAAAACCAAGCAAAACAGGAAATAGACAAAGATTGGGTAACTCACAGGGAAAGCCTAGCGGCACAAACATGTGAAGAGTCTCATCCTTGCTGGTATTCCAAATCTGGAAGGAAGGAAGTGGACAGATGGATGACTGACAGCTAGATGGACAGACACACAGATCACATAATGTCCTTTCTAGGAATACGATAATGAAATGCTGACAGGGGTGCAGGAAATACAGAGCACCGGCACAGTGCAGTAAGTGCAGTATCTTATAAACTCCATGTCCCACTTCTCAAATAATCCACTCCTGGAGTATTCACACAGGTTAGCAAGGAAGATTTGCCAAGAATGTTCACCATAGCATTGTATTTGTAGAGGGAAATCCGAAAAGAACCTAAATGCCCATCAGTCAAGGAAAGGATGAGCCACATGTTACATCTACTTTGACGTGAGATACTTAAATTAACTAGATGGACAATCTGTAAAACTTTACCCCACCAAAACTATACACACCTGTTATACTACAGCATGTATATTATTCCTGTACATAGATGAGTTAGCACAAAACACTAAAACAGACTGGAGGACCGGGGATTTAGCTCAGTGGTTTTGCCACTTGCTGTAAAAGTGCAAGGACCTGAGTTCGATCCCTGGTACCAAAAACAAAAACAAAAACAAAAACAAAACAAAACAAAACAAAAAGACTGGAGCCTGGTCCACATAGGATAGAATAAGCACACCCCCCTACTCATTTCTACGGAACGCAGCCACAGATTTTGAACAGAATACAGGAAGCAGGTACTCAAGGTATGTGAAAAGAAAAAGTAGCCAGAAGACTGAAGGACAGCAGGATCTGAAGGACACCAACTAGAGGCTGCCCTTGGCCTGGACACAGGAGCCCCAATCCAGCAGCTGCACTGCCTGTCATGGAGGGCACCAGAAGGTCCAGGTCCAAGCCTGAAGACAGGGAAGGGGGTCTGCAGGCAGCACTGTGGTGGCAGTGGAGCCGAAGGCAACTCAGACTCTGTGGGAGAGGACGCTTCCCTGCCCTGAAGGATCTGAGGGCCTCTGAAGTCTCCTGCTGGATGGGCTGTGGGCAGTTAGTGGAAGCAGCAGCAGCAGCACAGCAGGGCACACTAAGCTCCAGCTTTCCAGGGGCTGTTGCAAAGGGGAACCCTGGGGAGCTACAGAGCACCAAGTACTGAGGAGGGTCAGGGTCTCCGGAAAGTGGCCCCACAGCGTTATAAACTCCCTGCCCACCTAGGTGTGCCGCACCTCAAGCACTCAGAGGTAGGGAGAGGGGCACCCACATCCCATACGGGCCCCTGGGGGCTCACAAGAGAGAGGTGGGCAGATCCAAGGAGCTGGAAATGTGTTTTTAGCTTTGTTTTGGTGCTGTAACTTGGACAAAGGAGGGAATTTACACTGAAAAGGCTTTCACTAGAACTTGTGACCCAAACCCAACAAGGCTGACTATATTTTCCAACAGATTTAAACAAGACCAATGCTCAGGGTGAACCCCAAATTACTCAGCATACAAATAAATAATGAAAATTTCAACTCACACAGGAAAAGACAGGAAACACAAAGGTCTGCCCAATACAGATGCTGGAAGTACTTGGCACAGATTTTTAAAAAGGTTCTATTGAAAACAACACAAAACAACGGTGCTCCAACAAGTAACGGCCCATAATTGGAATGGATGGTGTGACAGGAAGAACCTTAAACAGCCCCCAAGATTTCCTGTCCTGGAGCTGGGGATGTAACTCGGTGCTAGAGCACTTGCCTAGCATGCACGAGGCTCTGAGTTCAATGTCCAGAACTGGAAAAAAATACTGCTTAATTCAAGAACTATAAATATATCACACCCTTATGTTAAAGCACCTGGCTGGGGGACTCTGCAGGTGTAATTAAAGTTACTGATCAGCAGACTGCATTAATTAAAAGGGTTTAACCAGGTTTGCCTAATCTAAACACACAGCCCATGAAAAGCAGTGTCACCTGAAGAGGAAGCAGAAGAGGGAGCTGGAGACTACAAGTGTACAAAGCCCTGAGCGAGCTACTGGCCTGAAGATGCAGCCCCATAGGAAGGATGCCATCAGCCAGCATGGGAGTCAGCCAGTGCCCTGAAAGCACCTGGAAGCAGGTTCTGCCCAGGAGCCTCTAGGAAGAGCCCAGAGGGCACCACCGTGATTTTGGCCTTGGAAACCCCCCAGGCAGAGAACCCAATCAAGCCCACAAGACTTATGACCTACACACTGTGAGATAATAAATGGGTGTGCTTTATTCACTGGTTTGTCATAATCTGTTACATAATAATACCAAATAAATACAGTAAGTCTCTGACTTAGGAATGAGTCCTGTTCTGGGAGAATTGATTGTAAGTTGGATTTGTTCGGAAGCCAACAAAGTCTTATACAGTACACCTGAGAAAGTTCACAACTCAAATGTTTGTAAGTCGGACACTTACTGTACAGATTTGGGTACCTGTAAGTGGGGTACTGCTGTAACAAATACCTATCAATGTTCATTTTGGGAAATTAATATAATCCTGAAGTGTTACATGATAGCATTTGGGACTCACTGATTTCTCTAGGGTGAGAACATTCCTTTCCTTATTTTTCTAAAATGCTACTTAAGAGACAGCATACCCCTTAAACGCTCTAGGCAATTTATTTTTTCTATTTTTTTAGAACTATTGTCAAACCAACTGTTGTTTACTTGAAGAGAGGCCCCATCAGCTTATTCCAAGTAATATGCACACTGACGAAGGTGTTAGCTGCTATCCACCTACACTTTGAGTTTGGTGCACTGTCCTGGCTTCAAGTCCCCCAGAAGCTGCAACATGGTGTCCAAGAGCACCCGACTGGAACTGACCAGGAACTCCCGGCCACAGGCTATGGCAGCAACATCTGCAACAACAGAGATGAGAGAGCGTCAGGATCACAAGTGCTTTGGAATCTGGAAAACTCTGTCCCGGACCAAGCACCTGTTCCTGTTCTTCTCCTGAAAGACCCAAGGAAAACAGACGCCAAGGCACTGACAGTGGTGTTGTTCCTGAGCTGCCACTCCAGCACGAGGACTTGACAGCCTCGAGAGTTACTAATGGAGGCGAAGGGCCTGTTTGAGAGCAAAGCCTCCACCAGGAACAGAGCAGGGCGCTCCCTGCCTGCAGCACCATGCAGAGCACCAGACCAGAAGCCGGTGGTCACAGGAAAGGTCAGGTGACGGACGGCCTTACCTGGCTCGGAGCACGCCGAAATGCATTTGCTGTCCAGCCAGTATTTGCTGGTGACTTGCAACCATGACATAAAACTGAAATCACAGGCCATCAAAGAGTATGAAAACTGACTCTGAAACCACCTTTTTTTCTAAATGTTTGGTCGTACTGTGATCAGCAAGTACACATCTTCCTACATGAGGTCTGCAAACCAGCCTGGAAACCACAGCAGCCACTGCTCAGCCGCAGCTCAGCTGGTTCCAGTCAGCATTCCCTAAAACCTGTCTGTGTACCTCAGTGACCCAAGGACACGGATGTGCCTGTAAGTGTTCTCTTCAGTCGGGACTATCAACAAAGTGATCCAAAATCACTATAAACTCCATGTAAATAAACAAGACGAGGGAGAAGTGGGGCAGGGCAGCAGCATCTTAGTCTTTTCTCTGACTTTAATGGAAACACTTCCAAGAATCCACAGTTCAGTGTGATGGCTGATCCCTTTCTGGTACACATCATTTACCAGGTTAAGGAAGTTTTCTTCTATTTGTAATCTGCTGAGAACTATCAGAAGTGGAGGGGGAGTTGAGCATAGAGGCACATGCCTATAATCGCAGCACTCAGGAGGCTGAGGCAGAGAATTGCAAGTCTGAAGCCAGCCTGGACAACATAGTTAATTCAAGGTCAGCCTTGACCATGTAGTGAGACCCTGTCTCAAAAGACAGAAAGCAAAAACAGAAGGCGAATGTTAGTTACTTGTTCTGCCTTTGATTAACTGTGATCTGATTGCGGAATATAAAATTGCATTAGTGCTACCAGATTGACTTTATGAAATCAGATTCTTCACATTCCTATTTATTTTGTTTACTCGGGCTGAGAAGGACCAGGTGGGGTACATTAAAGTCTCCTAAACCTATTGGATTTTTCCTCATATCTACTTGTTTTTCCAGCATTTTGCCTCATAACTGAAGCTATGTCATTTGATACACAACTTCACGATAGCTGTAACTTTACTGAGGACAGGACCTTCCTTTTACACAAAATTACTTTCTCTGTTTAGTGAACTTTAAACTGATATTTATATTCTCCAGCAAATGACACACTCCAGTTTTACTAAGGGAAAAATAAAGAAAATAAACACACAATAGGGAAAACAGCATTCAGCTATGACAGCAGGCCACCTGGTGGCTGTTCCCCGGGATGCCCCCTCCAGGGACAGGCTTCCTACTGAGCCACGCCCCACACGCAGACTTGCAGTGTCCACTCTGCTGTGACTCTACTGTGACCAGCAGAACTGACACCGTGTGCCCAGCACTGAGCAGAAAGAAGCCTCACGAAGCACCACCTTGGTCTGCTGCCACTTGCTCTAGGAGCCCTGGGTCACCTGGGCTAGAAGAGCAAGGACAGAGGCAATGCCCTGAGACCAAGTGAGGTGAGAGGGACACTTACTAGTCCCCGGCTGTCCCGGCCCTCAGAAACTTTGAAGAACAGCAGCAAACCATCCTGCCAACCCCTGACCGAACTGCAGACTTGCAAGCAAAGTAAATATTGTTGTTTATTGCTGTCTGTTACCCAGAAACAGATAACATGAACAGTACTATTACATCACTGAAGTAAAAATAGCAAAAAATATATATTAAATATCACAGGAGGCAACAACTCCCAACACATTTACTGGCAAATGGAGCCCAATGTTATATATCCCAGTACTGCAACAGCAAATACTAACCCTGCATTTTACTGAATAGCAGTAACTAAAGCTCAAATACAGCATCTGTCCTACTGTCACAGCCAGTATCTGTCACCCTCTCAGAATTTATTCACATCTATTTTACATCATAGCTGGTATTTTAATTACTGATATTCAATCTGTCTGGGGTATTGGCGAGTCATTTAAAGCCTACAGAATGGATTTTGTTGCCATTCACCACAAGCTGACAAAGGACTGGTTTAATTTTCTGTTCAAATGTTTTTTTTCTAGGTTCATTCTCATTAAAATTGTTTACAGGTATTTCTAGAGCTTAGCATAGGAGTTAAATAGTTGAAGAAATGAATTTGGTAACAGTTATATATGCTGAGAAAGATATACAAATTCCTATGTAGAATGACCCTTTTGCTTTAGGTCGTAATAATTTTTCAGTGGTAAAAATCATAATAGAGTACTGGCATAATGATACACACATAGACCAACAGCAGGACTGGAGGTCTAGAAATAAACTTATATTCATGGTCAATTAATTTTCTTGTTGTGTGTAAATTAAAAACAAATTTATTTATTGTATGATTCTACTTCTATGAAGTCAAACTCATAGAGACAGAAAGTAGAGTGTTGTTTGCCCAGGGCTAACAGGGTAAGGGAAGCTATTTTTTTTTCTTCAGAAAACATTTACTAGTACATTTTAGATATATACGATAACATTCATCATAGGGAATTTGTACCAGTACATGATATATCTTGCATCTTTTTTTTCCCCCATCCCCCACCCCTATGTGCAAAAGCTTTGTTTCCATTTTTTCCTTCAATTTTCTCTCTCTTTTTTTTTTCTTGTCCCTTCTTTCTGGTCAATTAATTTTCAATGAAGGTGTCAAGACAATTCAATGGAGAAAAGATTACAAAGAACAATCTTTTCAACAAATGATGCTAAGAAAGCTAGTTATGAATATGCAAAGGCATGAAGTTGCAGTCCTACCTTACATCACATACAAAACTTAAAATATATCAAACACCTAAATGTTAAGAGCAAATATTATAAAATCTTTAGAATGAAATATAGGAGTAAATCTCTATGACCTTGAATTAGACAATGGTTTCTTTTTTTTCTTTTTTGGTACCAGGGATCGAACTCAGGACCTTGACCTTGCAAGACGTGGCACCACTGAGCTAAATCCCCAGCCCGACAATGGTTTCTTAAAGACATCAAAATCACAAACAACTGAAGAAAAATAAATTGTACATAATCAAAATTTAAAACTTTTGTGCTTCATAGAACACTACTGAGAAAGTGAAGACAACTCACAGAATGAAATATTTGTAAAACACATATCCAAAAATATTTGTAAAACACATATCCAAAGACTGGTATCTAGAATATGCAAAGAACTCAATAAAAAAAGACAACCCAACTCAAAAACAGGCAACAGTGGGTCAGAGATGTAGCTCAGTGGCACCGCGGCTGCCTGGCAAGTGCAAGGTCGTGAGTTTGATCCCCAGTATTGAGAAAAAAAAAGGCAACAGACCTGAACAGACGTTTCTCCAAAAGATACACACGAGTGGACAATAAACACACACAGTGTCTGCAACATAATTAGCCATCATGAGTCTATGGATCAAAATCACAATGAGATACCACTGTATGTCTACCAGGATGGCTATGTTCAAAGAAAAAAAAAGTTTCAGCAAGGATGTGGAAAACCCGGAGCCCTCATATACTACTTATGGGAATGTAAAATGGTGCAGCCACTGTAGAAAATAGACCGCTCAGCTCTTTAAGCCTGACTTCGGGCTGTCTGTTTTCTCAGAAGTGCCAACGGGCAGTACCAGCTGGCTGTGAAGCTGCCGGGTCAAGGCTGCAGAGCCTCTTTCCCTGCTCAGTGCCTCAGACGGCACTGCTCACTCTGCTACCCAGTCTAACGTGCTTCTGTGGGCAGACAGACAACCCAACAGATGATTCCGAGACAACACAGGAGGAAGCGGTGCCAACAGTGCTGGAACTGAAAACCAGCTCTCTACACATCCACCTCACTTTCAGGAGGTCCACAGACAGTCGTGAGAACCCTGACAATCCCTGATGATCTCTCTGGGGTCAGAGTGGCATGAGAACCAAATGGAAGCTCCAAGAACCAACTAACAACAACAATATGCCCCCGTGCCTAGAAAGACTCCCTTTTCAAAGACACAGAGAAAGTAGCCAGCAGGATGCAAGATGGTGGAGCCATCGTGGAGAACAGCCTGGCCGTTCCTCAACACGTTAGCTGCAGTTATCACAGGACCCTGCTACTCCACGCCCAGGTGTACACCCAAGAGAGCTGAAACACAGACTCCCACAGAAACGTGCACACGGGTATCCACAGTAGCATGATCTGCAACAGCCAAAGGCAGGAAGTCTTAGTGCCTATCCATGAACTCCTCTCTGCAGACTCAGACCATCTGACACCAGGGGACCTACAGGTCCAAGTTCAAAACGTGGCCCTCCTTCCTGCACAGGCAGACAGAACCATACAATTCCATGGCCGGGTCAGACCAGAATCATCCAGTGCCTGAGATTCTTCTCAGAAGATGAAACTAAACATCACATATGTGTGAAAACAGGGCTGGTCAGTGGCAGAAGCAGCGCTGGACACAGTGCCTCAAGTTCTATGCTGTCTTCGCTCTGCACCACACGCTGCTCTCCTGTGATGGCCTGAGTGCCTGGGGTTGTGGTGGCCAGGAGAAGGGATAGAAACTGACACAAAGGGGCTCCACTGGCAACTAGAAAGGTTCATGGAAGACAAAAGCAGACCCAGTCCTGCCCCCAAATTATCAACCATCATAAAGTAATATTGATGCTGCAATATTTACTGAATGTTATTTGAATGTAAAAACCAGAAATAAGAGGTAAAAAGTACAATTATGACTTTTAAATCATCCAGGAGCAGAAAAACTGTTTCAAAATCGGCTTTCCACTTGCAAGCTAAGCAAATTACTCTTTAAAGGACTGTAATAAAAATTTATCATCTTCTTTTCCATTTGTCACCATTATGGTGACTGTCAATTTGACTAGATTAAGAAACACCGAGCAAGTTAGTAAAGCAAGCTTCGAGGCGTGTCTGTGAGGGTGTTTTCAGAGATGATTGGCATGCAGTCTAGCAAATGAGGGAGAAGGCCAACCCCATTGTGGGTGGTGCCATCCAATAAGCTTGCAGCTGGATGGAATGATAGGGGAGAAAGAGGAGGTGAGCCTGCATTGAAAAGCTCCATTCTTCTCGAGCAGGTGTGTCTTTTGCTACTGCCATTGCCTGTGGACCTCAGACTCCAATCTGGCTCCTTCATCCTTCAATGTAGACTCACACCAGAAACTCTCCAGGACACACCCAGACCATCAGTCTTGGATTTGCAGAGCACCCTTGATCCCTTTTGTTTTGTGGCTTCCAGCCTCTCGAACTGAGCAGCTACAGGATCCAGTGGCTCTCAGCACATAGCCACAGCGGACTCTCCTGCCTCTGACAGGGCCTCTAATAAATCCTTCTGCCTAATTACATATTCTTTTTCTATCGGTTCTGTTCCTCCAGCAAACCTAAACCAACACACCACTCTTTATTTGCCCTCTTACCAACCCGATGAAAACCCCACTCCTATACTGAACAATACTTCCCTTTGCCACGTGCGCTCACCTGCCACAGTGCAGTAGGATGTTCACAATGTGTAAAGCTCTGGAAGGTGATTAGATCAACGGGGGGGTTTCTGGTGGACTGGGATTAGCAGGCAAGGCCCGGCTGGAGGAGGGCGGTCACTGAGGTGTAGCCTGGAAGGGTATATTCCCGTCCTGTGCTCCTCCCTCCTCTAGCGTTTCTCCAACCCTCTCTGCCTCCTGGCTGCAATGAGGTGAGCAGCCTTCCTCTACCATGCCCCTCCACCAAGACGTTCCTATTTGGGGCCAACCAAACAAACACCAAATCCTTTCCTTGTTTCAGTTGTGTATGTCAGGTAATCTGTCACAGAGACAAAGCCTGACTAATACATAAGGTCATTAGAGCAGGTTATTTCCATTCCACCATGCAGATAAGAACAAGCAGACTAACTGGACCTGAAATCCAGACCCTCTGTGCTACACTAGCCTATAAGAATAGGGACTCTTAGGGCCGGGATTTAGCTCAGTGGTTCTGGTGCCTGCCTTGCAAGCACAAGGTCTCAAGTTCGATCCCCAGTACCAAAAAAACAAAACAAAACCAAAAGAACAGTGACTCTGTCCAGCACTTGGGAGGCTGAGGCAGGAGGATTGTGAGTTCAAAGCTGGACTACACAGCAAGACTCTTGTCATTTAAAAAAAGAAAGCAAAAGAAGAGACTAGGGATGAGTAAGAATTTTGACTTCAGTTTTTGCTTAGGATGCAATAAGCTGGAAAGAGCTACTCCTTCTTCCCCTGGGCAAGGGGTGGATAATTTACAAAATCACAACTTTTCTTGAACACAGACAGCTGAGGCTGGCTATGGAGCAACTAAGATAAGAAGGGACGGGTACACATGCACCTGGGGCAGATGTGTGATGCCACACAAGTCAGCAAGAAAAATGCAGCTAAAACGCCTCACACATCACCAGGGCAGGGTCCCGCAGGGCTGACGGCAGAGAAGGGACAGGCGAGAAGAGGAGGGAGGAGGCGAGTGGGAGTTTCACACCCTAACTGCATCACACGGTGAGATGCATCCGTCATAACTTACAGTGGCAAACAGGTGCGAAACTCACTGCTAGGGTGAACACACTGTAAATGTAAAGCACCCGTTTCAGAAGGAAGAAGAGCCGCAAGACTCCTGCACCGTGGTTTCCACCGAGCTGCCCGTCCCCACAGGACAGACCCAGTATCTGAGATGTTTCTGTGAATCAGCACTGTGAAAATGCACCGCATGAGTGTGAAAGGTCTCAGTTAGACTCACTCACGCACAATGAAGTCCTCACGCTCCAACTCCTCAGGAGTCCATGTCTCATGGAAGCTAACACAGGCAGTGGAAAACAAAGCCACACTGAGCTTGGATGCTAGGCAACAGGCTAGCTCCACCCCGCCAGCTGCAGTCTCCTCACAATTCAAGCATTTCAAATTTACAACTCAAACTGAATGTGGTGGTGCACACCTGTAACTCCAACTACTCAGGAGGCTGAGGCAGGATGATCGAAAGTTTGATACCAGCCTGGGCAACACAGAAATTTTATCTCAAAATAATAAAAATGTATAAAAAGGATATACCTCAATGGCAGAGTGCCTACCTAGTATGTTTGTTCCTGGGTTTAAGCCCCACTATTGAGAAAAAAAAAAAAATCACCACTCAGCAAAGTGACATAGCTTATGAATCTTTTGGGTCATGTGCAGAGAAAACCCAATCATCAAATCTGCAAATGCCACCAGGCGTGGCAGTGCACACCTGTAACCCCAGCACTTGGGAGGCTGCAGCTGAGGCTGAGCCAGGGGATCGAAAGTTGGAGCTCGGCTTGGGCAATTTAGTAGTTAAGGAGAATCTGTCTCAAAATAAAAATTTAAAAATGGGCTGGGGATGTAGCTGAGTGCGAGCTGGGTTTCATCCCTAGCACTGTAAGAAAAAAAAAAAAAAAACAAATGTCTTCAGTTAAAAACAGCCTTCAGCCAGGTATGGTTGCACATGCCTGTAATCCCAGCTATTCATGAGGCTGAGGCAGGGAGATTACAAGTTCTAGGAATTTAGCCAGACCCTTCTCAAAAAAATAAAATAAAAAGGGCTGGGGACGTAGACTAGTGGTAGAACATTTGCTTAATAGGCACAAGAGAGGGCCTGGGGTTAAATACCACAGCAGGGGTGGGGCACGGAAAAACTACAGCCTTCAAACCTAAAGGGAAGCTTTCAGCCTGTTTAGCTACAGGTGCCTCGATAAAAACAGGAGAGCTGTTCTGCACTGACAAAGCACGTGCCAGGCCACGCCAGGCCCTCCAGAGGTCACTGTGATCTCAGCACCCAACCCGCAAAACATACCGCCAATTTTTAAAGGATCATTTTTTAAATGTCTACACAGCACCTGCCCCATTAGGATTTCAGGAAAAGAAGAAGAATGCTGAGAGGAAAGCAGAATTTTTCCCTCTCTTTAACAGCAGGAAATTACCCTAGGAGTAGCATGGGATATGGCACGGATGAAGGTCAATGTGAGAAGGTAACAATTGCAGAAGTATACGTAGACTCACACAGAGCATCAATGCTCACCAGTGACACGGGCCTCAGAGACAGAGGACAAACCAACCCCAGGCCCAAACCTGCTCCCTATTAACAGCACCATCTGTGTTTCCTTCTGAGGCAATCAGGGACTTAAAAGCACGTTTTGTTCTTGTTGTTTTACTGAAGGCCGTGACTCTTCACTTGGGCCTACTGATGTCCAATAGGTAACTAAAAACAGAACAAAGTCTGAGTTCATTTTGTGGCCTTTATCACCTTAACACTTTGGATACAGGTATGTTAATCATTTAGGGAAATTTGGCAGGGCAAGGTTTATTACCCTTAAATTTCCCTAGCCTGTCTCATCCCCCTTCGAGACTTCCCCCACCACCAAGATAAGAGATCTTTTGCAAGAACATTCAGCTACACCCAGCTGTCTCCAGTGCCCTGAGCCTGAGGTCACCTTGGACCCCAGCACCCTGAACTGCTCCAAGCAAGAGCGATTATCATGCTGTAAGGAAAGCCAACCCCGAGAGGACATCAACCAGCCCCCAGCCCACCACAGCCCCCATAAACTGCGGCCCACTCCTTGGCTGCAGGGCCAGTCTGATTCCCTCCTCAGTCCTGTGCCCCCTTCAGTTTTCAAATGGAAGCCATTTTTTACCTTCTTTTTCTTTTGTTAGGGGACCAGCTTGACCTTTGTCAGAGCTATACTCCCTTTTGTTTTCTTACTTGCTAGTTACAGCTCTAGCCTATAAATTCATGCTGAAAGCCTCCCTTTTAATTTCCATTTTCAGTGACGTGAGAGCCAGCACTAGCTGGTGACAGCGGTACAGACCACCTCTCAGCACACTAGGAGACCATTAAATCCCAGGGTTTCCCAATGGTTTTGCTGCGGAATCTTATCCTAACTCTCAGAGAAAAGCTCGGCTTTTAAGCTTTCAGAATAAAATTACTAAAAAGACAATTTAAATTTTTAGAATTCTTTAAAACAGGAGCTCAGTTTAAGCCTAACTTAAGGCTTTTCTTTAGCTAGACATTAGTAAAATGACAATGATTCCAAGTAATAAGCAGTGAAATTTACAGTTTTGCTTTGCTTTTTGACTCCTATTGATGTTCATAACCAATTAGAACAAGCAAACTAACTTGTGCTCCCTTTAGACCAGTCATTCTTCATAACTGATATTTATCAGAATCCCTTGGGGGTGATTTTCTAAAATACACACACCTGGTACCTATCCCAGATCTCTGGAGTCAGATTCTCCAGGGTGAGACTCACCACCAATATCTGAAAACATTCCTGAGAGATGTTTACATACACACTGGGTAATCACTGCTCCATACAACAGCCACTACATTTGAGGGTAACTTACTTGTTACAATTCCAGCCAAAGCAAAAACAAACTGATTCTCATTAGAATCAAGCTCTTTGACATCCCCATCCAGTGACTTCACAAAACTCTCCATCGTTTGGCCAGTGATGTTGAAAAACTTCAAAGCTTTATCCTGAAAGTTTGAAAATGGAAGTGTCACAACTTTTCACAGGTACAGTGTAGAAGTGTTTTAAAAGTACAGGATACAGAAGAAAGACTCTGGTTTTGAGCCGGGGATTTAGCTCAGTGGTTCCGGCGCCTGCCTCACAAGCGCAAGGTCCTGAGTTTGATCCCCAGTACAAAAAAAAAAAAAAGACTCTGGTTTTGATTATAAAAGGAATACTTAAAAATCTATTTCTCCATACAAGTTCCCATTGAGAGATCAGAGAAAATAGCTTGGGGCACATAGGAACAAGAGAAACTACCCTCGGAATGGATATACTCATGTCTGTCTGGTCTGTCCACATATGTAATAAAAGAGGACAGATTTATACAATGATGGAAGTACTGGGATACACTAACATAAAAATATAATAGAAATACACTAGAAAATACAAGTTATATGTTTTAGAGATTTTCAAACCTTTAGCAGATCTTGTTCAAGAAAATCTTAACTGAAACCACAACATGTGAAAGAGACACCGTAAATAGGCTCCTCTGGCAGTTTAAATCCTCATTATTTGGCAAAAACTTTCCACATTTGCAGAACCTCTGTGTAACTTACTTGAGGGTATTAGGGTTCTGAAGAGAACTGTAAAACCAAGGCCTATTTTAGGAAAGAAAGAAAGAGAGAGAGAGAGGGAGGAAAGGAAAGGAAAGAAAGGAAGGAAAGAAAGGAAAGAAAAGAAAGAAAAGCAAGCAAGCAAGCACACACTTAGAAAAGGCAGAAGGGCACTTCCTGATAACAGAAATAGAAGACTGGGTTGTAGTGATGGTTTCACAACCCTAGAAATTTGCTAAAAACCACTGAATTGTACTTACAGTGGGTGAACTCTACAGGACGGAAATTATACCTCAGTAAAGCTCAGAGTCTTTAAAAATACACTTAGACCTCTCACCTAAAGTCAAACACAACTATTCTATAAGTGAGAAGAAATCCACCACCTGTTTCCTGCCAACATCTGCCTCCTCACATCCACTCCCTCCACGTCCACCTCTCTCCCAGGGTCAAACCGGTCTGGGGCTCCTCTCTCTCCTCAGCAGTCAGCCCCACCCATCACCACATCTGCCTCGGCTGCCTGGGCGTCACATGTGCCCTTCTTTCCTGTCTCCCCTCCAGGGCGCTGAGCCGGTCTTCCTGTCCAGTCACAATAGCCTCACCCCCACATTCTGATCTTGCCTCACTCACTGTCAGGTGAATCCTCCAAAATTCTGCTCTTATCCTGTTCATCAAGGCCCATTTCAAATCCCTTCCCTTCTGGGACGTTCCCCAATACATAAATACATGTATGCACATGCACAACGGTTAAAGAACATACAGCACCCAAAAAATTAAGTACTGTATTACATTAGCCATGAGATTGAAGCATGTTAAACTCTTTGCATACATGAGTTTGGTAATACCGAAGTGGTGACAGATCTGCAAATACCTGTGGGTGCTGGAAGACAAAGGACCTACTGCATCCCCAAGCACCAGGTTACAGAGGGCCATGCACGGTAGGTGTCTGCTGACAGACAGTCTGAGGAATGAACTAAAGCAAACGGATACCAAGACATGGACTCAGACTGAAGCCTTAGCAGACATGCTGCAGCGCCAAGCTACGTCGGTCGGCAGCATCCGGAGAGCTGCTGGGCATGCTTACTCCTCCCAGGATGGCTTTGACGACCTCCTCACTGCTGGTGACGCCCCACAGCAGGGTGCAGGTGGCTGCTCCCATTTCTGTACAGTATTCTGCCTGCTGCAAGAGCTGCTGCTTTGCTTCATTAAGCTGCTGTCGAAGGGCCAGTTTCTCCTAAATTCACAACAAAATAAAATCAGAGAAAGATACTACTGGACCTTTAGATATCTCTATTACATCTCCCCTTTCACTGAGATATTTAAAAAAAGATGCATGCAGAATTGTAGCTGCAAAAATACAGAAATGTAGATGCAAAAGAAAGCCATTTCTTAGAGCGCCATAATCCATATCTAAAAAGTAGACCCCAGAGTCCTGGAGAAGAAGATACAGCTACATTATGGCTTACAGATAACTCCAAAGATCTGAATCCATCCAATTTAAAGTCAAAACAGGAGGCATCTCAAGTGCCAAGTGGCCACCCCTGGAAAAGCACCAACAGGGACTCCTGAGCAAAGCAGCAAATAAAAACACAATCCACACACAGGACAGCATTTCTGCTTCTGCATGGCTCCCCCCATTATCCAAACACCATGGGTTGGAGGCAGACACAGAATAAAGGCACCCAGACTCCCCACAGGATCTGAGAGAAAGAAGTGCCGTACAAAGACTTCTTTTAGATAAACAAACCCTCAAATCCGCATGAGAATATGGTCAAAAGTGTGGATAAATATTAAATATGCACCTGCAAAGCTAAACAAGGCATGAGACTCAGAACTAAGACCAGGGAGGAAAGCTAAGTGCAAGGGCAAGAGGAATGTGGAGGTGGAGTCCCATGCAAACCCTGGCACAGTGTAAGGTTCTCACCTCCTCCTGCAGCCTCTGAGAACACCTGAAGCTAGGCAAGTCTCTGCCAGCTTCTCTTTAAGCAGAAAGACAAGGAGCTGCCCTCCTGACAGCCTCTGATCATGAGAGCACACCTCAAGGATTTACCTTTAGGGGGCCTGGGGGTGAGGGGGGCCTCCTAACTTCCCCAACTAGTACTGAAGTACCTGAAATGCCCTTGGAAGAAGACAGCATTTCCTGTAAATCTCAATAGGTTTTTTTGTACAAAGTGATAATGTAACTATAAAATTCATACAGAAATGCAAAATATTCAAAATATCCAAAAAAGTCTGAAAAGTAGCAATGCTTGAGGGCCAGCACTGCCTTATTAACACAAAATGAAACATATTATAAAGCTATAGAATGCAAACCAGTGTGGTACTGGCATTAGGACAGATGTGTAAATAAGTGAATCACTTGAGTTTTTTCTTCCTTTTCTTTTTGGTATGGGGGTTGAATCCAAGGCATTTGCACTGGGCTTCATCCTCAGCCCTTTTAAAAATGTTTTTAATTTTGGAGACAGGTTCTCACTAAGTTGCTGAGTTGCCCAGGCTGGGGTCAAACTTGCAATTCTCCTCAGCCTTCCAGAGTGCTGTGATTACAAGTGTGTACCATCAAGCCTGGCTCAAACACTAACATTTATGTCAAGTGATTTTTAACAAAAGTCCCAGGGTAATTCAATGGAAAAACATTAGTCTTCAAACAACTTCTGCAAAAACTATATATTTATATGCAAAAAAATTAACTAAAATTGAATCATACACTTTAACATAAAACTTTTCAAAGGAAATCTTTGTGACCACGGATTAGGCAAAGATTTCTTAGACGTATCACAACAAAATCATGACCCATTTAAAAAGTTAATAAATTGAACTTCACCAAAAGTCAAACATTGACTATTCAAAAGACATCACTGAAAAAATTAAAAGACAAGCCACACACTAAGAGTAACTATTTCTAATCACATATGGTCTGTCCTACATATCTGCATGTTCCAAATCACTGATTCAACAAAGATTGAAAATATTCAGGAAAAAAATTCTATCTGCACTAAATATATAGATACTTTTTTGTCTTGTCAAATAGTCCCAAACAATACAATGTAATAACCCCTTCTGCAACATTTACATTGTATTATGTATTATACACAATCTAGAAATTCTGATTGCCAATATATGGCAGAATATACATAGGTTACATGCAAATGCTACAGCATTTCATATATGTAACTTGAGCACCAAAAGATTTCCATATAGATCCTGGGATGGATTCCCCTCAGACACTGAGGGGTGACTATATCTTTAAGAGGACTTTTCCCCCAGATCATATAAAGAACTTAAAATTCAATAAAACAACTGATTGAAAACAGGACAAATGCCTGAATAGGTATTCTACTAAAGAAAATGTAAGAAGAAATAATATATACATGAAGAGATGCTCAACATAATAATTAGTCACGGGGAAAATCTACCCAAATAGTTTAATCTAAGGTGGGACCCTCATACAGTGCTGGGTGGAATGGGGAATGTCACACTGTCTTTGAAAAACAATTTGACAGTTTCTCAGAAAGCAAACTACACTGAAAACCCAGCAATTTCATTCCTAGAAATCACCCTAAGAAGAATGAAAACAAGTCCACACAAACATTTGTACATGAATGTTCAAGTGGCACTGTTCAAACACTGAAAATATTCTAAATGTCCAACAACCAGGGAATGGATAAAGTGTGATTTATCTGTATGATGGGATATTATTTTGACATAAAAATGAACAACTGATATTTACTATACCATAATGAACCTTTAAAATACTATGCTAGCTGGGCATGGTGGCACACACCTATAATCCCAGCACTTGAGAGGCTGAGGCAGAAGGACTGTGAGTTTAAGGCCATCCTGGGCTACATAGTGAGTTCAAGGCCAACCCGGACTATATAGCAAGATTCTGTCTCAAAAACAAGCAAACTAACAAAAATTATGCTAGACACAAAAGACTACATGTTGCATGATTCTGTTTCTACAAAATATTCCAAAAAGGCGAATCTAAAGAGACAAAAAGTAGATCAGTGGTTGCCTAGGGCTGAGAAATAGAGCAGAGACTAACTACAAAGAGATATGTTACAGAAATATTTTAAAACCTAATTGGACAAAATCCAACACCCACTCACTGTGATCATTAACTGTGATGTATCAACTCGAGTAAGAACAGCCTATAGATTATAGTAAATTCTGGGTGTGTTTTTGAGTGCCTGAAATGTAGGCCAGTAAGCTGAGGACGGGTGGTTAGATCCACCCTGGGTGTGAGCAGCACCAATAAACAGGCTTATAGCTTGGACAGAACAAAAGGGAAAGAAAAAAGAAGTGTCGTTTTTTTGAAGGAACTCTTCTCTGCCACTGCCTTTGGACACTGGTCTCCAGTTCCTTTACCCTTCCTTCCAGCATAGTCTTCAGCCTTCCAATGCAGGCTCTTTGTCTTTCTAGCACAGACTCACACTGGAGACTCTACAGAGAGCTTCCAGGTTGCTCCTCAATTGCTACAGGATCTTCCAGCTCTCTAGTGAGCAGACAACCATTTTGAATTCTGGCGTCTCTGATCTGGCAGACAGTCACTGGGACTGTTCTGTCTCTAATCCTGCAAGCTATCTAATAAATCCCTAATCTGTTCCTCTACAGAACCTAACTAATATAGATTTTTGTACCAGGAGTGGGGTTTTTGCTGTGACTTCTTGACCATATGGTTCAGAAGCCTTTGTAACTGGTTTGTGGGAGGAGTTTGGAAAGTCTTGGAGATGCTAGATAGAGAGAAGCCCTAGAATGGTGTCAGTTGAGCTTGATGGGAGATTTTGATCAGGGCCACAAAGACCAGAATACAGATAGTAAAGACCAGGACCAGGAGGTTTATGTTGGGAGCAAGGACTCAGCTGGCAGGTGAACTCAAGACCATGTGTGTTAGCTCTGGCAGAAAAATCTGCCTACATTTGGCTTATGTCCTGAGACTTTGCAGGAGACTAGGATTAAGGGCAGCAAATTAATCTGGTAGAGAAAACTTCAAGGCACCTTGAATATTCAGGCTGTGGCATGGGTAATAGTTGCTCCTTTTAGCAAGCTCTGCTGTGAGAATCAGGAGCAAAAAAGCTCTAAAAAGTTTTTAGTTTTGTCAGAAAAGAAGTGCCTGCAAAGTCAGAGCAAAGAAGAACACTGTTAAGATTTTTAAAATTTTTATTATTAGTAGTACGTCTGCAGTATCTTTTGATTGTATTCATCATGAGGCGTTGGTACATGTATATAACACATTTGAATTCTTTTTATGTCTCCTCCCTGTTGCTGAAAGATTAGCATTAATAAAAGTCAAGAATTGCATGGAGGGCTGGGAATTTACCTCAGTGGTGCCATGCCTGCCTTGAAAGCTCAAGGTCCTGAGTTCAATCCCTGGTACAGGAAAGAAAAAAGAAAATAAGGAAAAAAAAAAGCCAAGATGTAGGTCAGTGGCACTCACTGCACCTGCCTGGAAAGCGCAAGATCCTGAGTTCAATCCCCAGTACCAAGAAGAAAAAAAAAAAAAAAGAACTGCATGGAGACAATAGGAAAGATGGTGTGAGGGCATCTCAGGAATCAGCATGACTGCCTTTTGTAAGGTGAAGGGTGCAAGTGAAAGTCTGCTTTGAGAAGAGAGCACCAGGGCACCCTGCTCCACAAAGGCTGCCTAGGAAATTGCTTCCCCATGATTCATTTCACAGTGCTCAGCCACTGAGGCACTCAGAGGCCTCTTCAGCCATGATCCAAGGGGATCTGGCTACTGCTCAAGCTGGTGGCAGGCCTTGGTGTCATCCACAAGGCACTACTTTTATAGGCATGCAGAATGCAAGAGTGGAATCAAGAAGGATTCCAACCAGATTTCAGAAGAAGGCCTAGGAGGCCAGGAAGTGTGGCCCTGAGAAGACAGTGTGTAACGTTGTGACACTGAAGCCAAAGGTGCAGTGGAGACCCCAGGAAGTTGGAGGTGCCAGGAATGTAGAATATCTGCTAAAGAAAGCAGCAGGCAGTGAGCAAAGCCATCCTATGAGAGAGGCCATAAGAGCTACAACCAGAATGCCACAGGTGTGGGGCTGCCCAAGTTGTCTGGAGTACATATCTTGCCACAACTTGCCCAGGGTGCTGGACACAGAACTACAGGATTTAATGTCTGCCTGCTTTTCTATACCCCTTTCTCCCATTTGGAATGGGAATGTTTACCCTGTGCCCACTGTATATCCACAGTGTTTAACTTTTTGATTTTTATACAAGCCACAGCTAAGAGTTTGCCTTGAGTCTTAGAGGATATTTTGGACTTGAGTTTTGTAGTAATGCTGGAACTGTTTAAACTCTGGTAACTCTTAGAGATGAACTAAATGCATTTTGTATAAAGAGATGCACATGAGTCTTTTGGGGGCCAGGCAGAATGTGATGGTTTACATCTGGAATGTTCCCCCAGAGCCTCTTGTGTTTGGAGGTAGGGCTTTTGGAAGGTGACTGGATCATGGAGAATGGTACTCATCAATGGATTAATCCACAGATAAGTTTAGAGCTAATGTGCTGTTAGGAGGTGGGACTTGATTAGAGGCAGTTCACTGGGGGAATGTGACTAGAAGGATATACTGTATCTCTAGAAGGGTGTATCTGCCTCCCTGGCTCCTCCCTTCCCTCTCTGGTTCCTGGTCACCATGATGTGAGCAGTTTTCCTCCACCCAAGCCCTTCTACCATGCCATTTCTGCCTTAGAGCCAGCTTACTATGGACTAAACTGAGTCAAAATAAATCTTTCCTCCTTTAAGTTGTGGGTGTTGGGTATTGTGTCCTAGTGAGATGAAAATGACTAAGAAAAGAAAATCTCAGCAAACTAGGAATAGAGAGGGAGTTCCTCAAATGGCTAAAATCATAGTTAATGCTGAAACATCAAATGCTTTTCCCTAAAATCAGAAAAAAGTCAAGGCTCCAATCTCATCCTTCTTGTTCAACACAGTACTAGCATTTTCAGGCAGCACAATAATAGATGAGAAAGATGGGTATACAGAGCAGTGTGAAGAATTAGAACTACATATTCCTATTTGTAGAGGCATAATTATTTTTTTTTTTTTTGGGTACTGGGGATCGAACTTGGGTCCTCAGCTTGGGAGGCAGGCGCCAGAACCACTGAGCTAAATCCCCGGCCCATAGAGACATAATTATTGATGAGGAATCTACAAGAAAATTCCTAGAACTCACAGGCAAGTCCAGCAAAGTCACAGGAAAAACACACAAAAAGCAATTGCATTTCTGTATGCTAATAACAAAAAAAGTGGAAACCAAAATTAAAAGCACAATACCATTTATAATTACTCCAAAGAAAATGAAGTACTTGGAGAAAAATACAACACAACATGTATGGGATCTGTATTGTGATAATTAAACTGCTGGTGAAAGACATCAAAGTCAAACGAAGAGACAGGCTATATTCATGAATCAAAGATTCAACACAGAAAAGATAACAATTCTCCACAAACTGATCTATAGATATACCACAATTCTGATCAAATTCCCAGCAAGGTACTTTTGAGGCACTGACAAACTTATCCTATAATGTATGTGGAAAAAAACAAAGGCTGTAATACAGCTAAGACAATGTTACAAAAAAGATTAAATGGGAAGAATTACGCTACCCACCATAAAGATGTACTTCATACCTATAGTAATCAAGACAGTGCAGAACTGATGGAAGGGCAAGCAAATGGACCACAGCAGAGAGCTCAGAGAAGGCTCAGGCCAAGATGCTCAGCTAATCTTTTTTTTTTTTGGTACCAGGGATCGAACTCGGGTCCTTGTGCTTGCACAGCAGGCGGCAAAACCACTGAGCTAAATCCCCGGCCCTGCTCAGCTAATCTTTACAAAAATGTAAAAGCAATTCAAGGATGGAAAGATACTCTTTTCAGCGAAAAGTGCTAGAGTGGCTGAACCACTACTGGCATCCCCCCTCCAATTAACTTGGACTTAACCCTCACAGCTTAACAAAAATGAACTCAAATGGATTAGACTTAACTGTAAAACGGGAAACTATAAAACCATTAGGAAGAAAAGGAAACACGAAAAATCTCTATGGGATCTGGAGCTACCTGAAAAGTTCTTACACATCACATCAAAACTAGAGTTTATGAAAGGGAAAATAAACTGGACTCTTCATCAACATTTAAAACTTTTTCTCTATGAAAGAATCTGTGAAGAAGATGAAAAGATCAGCTACAGATTGAGAGAAAATATCTGAAAACCACATATTCACAAAGGATTTATATCAAAAACTCAAACAAAAAAAATCTAATCAGAACACTGGTAAAAGACACAGGTATTTCACAAAAGAAGATACACAGCAAAAAGGCATGCAAAAAGATGTTCATTTGCTACTAGGAAGATGCAAATTAAAACCACATCGCATCTATCAGAATAACTGAATAAAAAGCCAGAAATGATGGCGCATGCCTCTAGTCCCAGCCACCTGGGAAGCTGAGGCAGGAGTCAAAAATCAGCCTGGAGAACACAGGGTGACTCATCTTAAAGTAGAGAAACAAATTCTAAGATAAAATATAGTGATACCACCACATGGTAGGTAGGGTATGGAGAAGGTGGATCATTCATATATTGCTAGAACAAATGCAGAATGGGGGATTGTCACTCTGGGGAACAGTCTTGCAATTTCTTGTATTGCTTATCATTTTGAGATCACCCTTTCCATCCACATTTTTGCATGCATCGATTGTTCTTTCTTTTTTACTGCTGTGTAGTGTTCTGTGGGGTAGGTGTATCACTGTTTGTTTAGCCACTGTCTCTTGAAGAACATACAAATCAAATTGTTTTCAGTTTTTTGCTGCTGTTATGAACACTTGCTTGTGTGAATATGTGTTTTCATTTCTCTGGATAAATGCCTGAGAGTTCAATTACTGGGTAATACAGTATGGTAAAAAAAACAACCAACAACTATACAGACTATGAACACATGTGCAAATAAACACACACACACACACAAATGAGTGCATACAAAGCGATAAAATACATAGAAGTCCGGCTAACATTTGTGAGCTTGAATAAGCCTTTTGGATTGTACCAGTGCCAATTTTTGACTTTTTTATAGTTATGGAAGCTCTCGCTGAGGGATATTGGGTGGAGGGTACCAGGAACTTCCCTGAGGTTCCTGCAATTCTGCAATTGCTGTGAATCTGTAAGTATTTTTCTTTTTAATTTTTTCTTTGCAGTGTTGGCAACTGACCTTAGGCCTCACATACACTGGCTAGCATTCTGCCACTAAAGTACTGTATATCTCCAGCTCCCTCAAAAACATGCTAACAACAACAACAAAACCCCAGCAGGGGCCAGGGATTTAGCTCAGTGGTTCTGCTGCCTGCCTCACAAGTGCAAGGTCCCGAGTTCAATCCCCAGCACTAAAAAAAAACCCCAAACAAACAAAAAAAACCCCACCAAAATGCATGGGATAACTGTACAGCTGTATGAAATTTCTAAAAATTATCAAACTTTACAAGAGAATTTGGTAGTATACAAAATATACCTCAATAAGGCTGTTGTAAAGAAGCAACAGTCAAACCCTGGGATTTTTCCCTATTTGAAGTGAACACTCATACACAATAGGATATGAAGCACAAAACTTTCAAGATTTCTTCAAAATTTATAGTTTATTTCTGATTTTAGCTGAACTATACTATGAGTTAATTTTTTTTTACAAAGTTTCTTGAAACATTGTACTAATGTTGGCAACAACTTCCCTTTTATTATCATAAAAGTAGCAGTTCTTTCCTAATAAATCAAAATACAGAAAATAAAAATACAGACAGCAGAAACCAGGCAGTTGGCATCCCAGTTGGTTTCCTGAGTGGAAGGTGCATGGAACCAGAGAGCCCTGGAGTGGTGAGCCCGGGACAGCAGCTCCCAGAGAGAAGACAGGTGAACCCTTCTGATTGTATCACGCTATCTGTGACCTCGCTGACTCTCAGCAGATTCGGCCAGCACAGACACGCTCCTGGCGAGGACGCTCTGTGAAGATGAGCGTCAAACCCTCCAGTGGCAGCCAAGTCCTTCCAAAACATCCAGTGCTGTGACAGCTGCGCCTGGGCCACGGAGGAGGGTCCTTTCTTCCAGGGTTCAAAGGCGGCTCCTGCCAGGGCCTTTCCTGGGCAGCTCCGCACAGCATGAGCAGACATCCAGTCCTGACTCGCCTCCTGGACTGACCCAGCTGCAGGGCCAAGTGAGGAAGGAGAATCAGCTCCATCACAGCCGGGGACGAAGCCTCTGCCACACTGATTCCTGACTTCCTGTGGGCCATGGAAGTATGTACTGGCAATACTCTAATCCAGGACCCCAGTTCCTCAAGTCTAACATGAGCTTCCAGGGTCCTGCCCCGGGATCCATGTAGGCCCAGACAGGGATCACAGACAAGGCTACGGCAAACAGTGCCGCCTGGGAAAAATGGCCTTGCTGCAGCCAACTGTAGGGCTTCATCTGCATCCACCTGGAGGATGACTCTATAGGAAACCTGACTGCAATCAGAAGACAGTGCAGGCTAAAATAGCCCCACATTTTAGCTGAAGTCAAAGTATCAGGGCAGTAATAATCCCCCAGAGGGTTGGAACTACTCTACCATGGTCATTTCATCCTTTGACACTGGCACTTACTGGCAAGGCTTATTTTTAAGCATTACATCTACAATGCCAGTAAAACATCTATTTCCCTTTGCCGACTATTTTACAAAAAGGAAACCTAAAATTCTGCTCAATATAAGCATCAATCTTAAAAATATCTTAGCAATTTAAGGAAGGACAGGATCAATGGGTTGCACTTGTCACATTTTTCAAATTCCATCTGGCCTGGTGGTCAGATTCTTTCAGACCATGAAATGCTTAGTCTGAAACTACCCAGATAACCGTTTTTGTTTATTATGATGTAGACAGACTATGGCAAAACTAAGTTTCAACTGGAAGCAGGTGGTGTTCGGCCTAACTCAAGAGTGCACAGTGTGGCTCCTCCGTGTGGGGCTTCGTAGGGGGCTCGGCACGCACAGCAGCCCTGGAAACCTTCTCTAGACACCGAGACTCAGGACTGCTTTCACACGGACAGGCAGTGTGAGACGCAGGTCAGCACCAGGCCGCACACCCTGGGCCAGGCCTTCAGCCGGGGACAGCACTGTGCCACCTGCTGGTACACAGAAGACTCCAGCACACACTAGCGGCTGTTGTTACAACGACCATTTTATTATTCAAAAACAGAAATATATACAAGTCCTTCAGTTGTTTTAGTATAGGGGATCGAAGACAGGGCCAATAGACTGAGCTGTATCTCCAGCTCCTTTATTTTTTATTTTGAGACAGTGTCTCACTAAGTTGCCCAGGCTGGGTTCAAACTTGCAACCCTCCTGCCTCAGCTGCCTCAGCTGCCTCAGCTGCTGGGGATACAGGTATGCGCCACCATGCCTGGAACGAGCCCCAAATCTTGCAAGTGGCAGAATACTAGATGTAGTTTTATAGAATCAGAGAGGAAATAATTTGTCACCCAAAATATAAAAACACAAAGAAACAGACTCTTCTAATATTGAAATAAAATATAATCAGTTATTTCTAAAATGTCAGTAAAACCCAAATTAATCATACATACTTCTGATTTAATGTATCTAGCTTCTAGCTCCAATATAAGTCATTGTGTGCACAATATTTTTCCCCAGATTCTTATTTTATCATGTGCCTTATGAGCCTTTATGTTTCGGAGTGAACTTTTTAAAATATGAAAATTAAAACGCACCAAATGAACGATCTGCATGCTCAATGATTACAAAATCCAACTGCTCGTCCACCTTCCAAACCATGCAGAATACACACATTTAAAATCACCCTTTCCTGAGGATGAGAAGGAACGTAAGACCTGCTGCTCAGGACGGGCGGAGGCCGCAAACTGACAAGGCTCTCTGCATACCACTGAAGGGCCTGTCCTGGGCGCCCTACCTCCTTCTCCCTCCCGCTGTCAGCCTGTAAGGTTTCCAGCCGGGCTTTGAAATGCTCGCGGTCCAGTCTGAGCTGCTCCAATTCTTGTTCTTTCATTTCCAAGTCTGCAAGAGAGACATAACAATACTCAAGAAGACATACACCACAAATCTCTCCCAAGCATCCATTTACCCTGTCTTCCCTTAGCCTGGACCAATTTCTCGGGTCAGAATATTCATGTTTCTGATTTCTAACTGTCCTTGAACAACCAATGCTCTTGAACTCTTTTTCTTATGTTCCTATCAGTTTTCAGCCCAGGGGAGAAAAGACTTCTTTCGTTGCTTGCTCCGTGTTTTGATGGCCTCCCTTTACTGCCAAACGTGTACTCAAGACTTCAGGAACATGTTATTTAAAGGCTGAAGGCTGAGCTGAGGAGCCCGCCTGTCTCATGGCACAGGCTTGTATCTGCTCTGTGAGAAACAGAAGGCAGCTTGTGCCGAGACGCTGCCAGGGAGCTGATTCACAAAGCGAGTCCCACCGCCTGGCAGATGGCTCAATGGAACAACTGCATAGCAGTCACCAAGGAGGCAGCCACAGAGCCCACAAGAGGATGCCACGGGGAGGAGGAGGAACTGCGCGTACTACTTCCTCCCCACTACAGTCAGGACTGGATGAGTCAAACAGCCAACAAAATCCCCAGAGGCAGCCACATCAACAAATCAAAGTATTACCAACTTTAAATATTATGCTGTAGAATACCAGTGCTCAAAAAAATCAAACACAGGCCTGGGGATGTAGCTCAGTGATGCAGTGCTTGCTCTTTAGAGCTCAGAAATCATCCATTGTATGCCGTACAACAACAGACAGCAAGATCTGGGGGGACCCAGGGCTATGAGCTGATGGTGTGATGCTCTTCCCTGAACAGCAATGCATCAGGACAGCAACTCCCTAAGTGTAGCATACATAGGGGTCACCTGCAGGTTGTGGGCCCCATCCACACAATTTTGGCTTCAGCAGACCACATTCCAAACATTCTCAGGTGAGGCTGTGGCCGCCAGTCTGAGAATCACCACTTAGGACGGCCCCTCCTCTCATCACTAGCAAAATGAAAGGTACACCCCATCCCAGACCTGCACTAGCCAGGGAAAGAGCTCAGCACAGCGCTGAGGAGGCAATGGGGGGCGAGAGGCCTGTGATGAGGGAAAGAGCTCCAGAAGCAGATGCCTGGAAAACAGAACCTTACTCCACCCTCCAGGAGGAACAGCTACCAAGGTGCAAGGGAGAAGGGGTGGGCTGCACACCCTAGGGGTCTGAGAAGGCAGCAGGAGGCCACAGAAGCAACCTGGAGGACTGCGTGCCCAAGGCTGACAGAAGAAACAAAAGGAGTCTGAAGTTTTCTAGAGACTCTGCCCCCAAAGGAAGAGTAGATCCTAAGTCAATAACCAGACCACCAGGGATTTAGGAAACTTAGGACATGTTCCTTAGGGACCAGGGTGGAGTCCCTTTGAGCTATTTCTTTTCTGCTCTTTTAAGATATCCAGTGCTACAACATGACTTAGTGGAATTATTTTGTTCCACTAATCCTGACGTAAGAAAGAACTATCAGTGGAGCATCGTGCTTTAAAAACTATTTAAAACTACACAGCTGCATACTGGTAACAGTGTTAAATTCACACATACGCACATATATTATAATCATATATGAAATATGTGCCATACACAGTCACAGACACAAAGAAACAAAATGAAAAGGGAGATAAAATCATCCATGGTTTGCACAAGCGTGGTGACACATGTCCGTAATCCCAACACTGGAGGGCCAAGGCAGAAGGATCGAAAATTCAAGACCTGCCTGAGCAACTTAGTGACTTAGTGAGACCCATTTTCAAAATAAAACATTTAAAAAGGGTTGAGAATGCAGCCCACTTCAAAGGCCCTGGGTTCAATCTCCAATACAAACATAGACAGATATAGCTACAGGCACAGATATAGGCATCAGTGGTTTAAAATTTTCTTTGCAACTAACTCTTGAAGTTTGCCTCTATTATTAAACTACGTATTACCTGAACACGGTAAAGAAAGAAAATTGTATCTCTACAATCCTTAGCATGTACTGTAGGAATTCTGACCACCCAAAAGACCCCTGCACTACAGTAATTCCATGCTCTCTTGCTCTTTGTAGTTGTACGGGACCTTATTGTGGGTTAAATAGCAAAGCAATAGGGTCCCCGCAAAGCACTTATCAACAGGCAAACCTATAAAGCTCCAGGTCAGTGGTGAAGGCCACACCCGCTCACAACAGCGCCTCAGAGGTCACAGTTGCCTTTCCACTGCGTGAGGCTGCCACCTTGTGGCCATAAACGAGCATTGCTGCGTCCTCACAACTGCACTTAATGTCACCCTGGCTCACTGCTTGCTGCCTACTGCCTTGAGGACAGAGATCTTCCCTGGTTTTGTTTTATGCTGCAACCCATGTGGCTAAAAAAGTACGTGGAGGGCCCGGGATTTAGCTCAGTGGCGTTGCAGCATGCCTCGCAAGTGCAAGGTCCTCAGTTCGATCCCCCATACTGCAAAAAAACAGAAAAACCCCACAAACCAAAAAGTACGTGGAACATAGTCGGCACTACCTAGATATTTGTCACAGCAATGAACTTCACTTCTTTATATTTCCTCCTCCTTCTTGAAAAGAGAAAAACACAGGGCTGTACTTGGCTTTCTATAGGTCTCGTTCTTCTGTAATGAGGACGTATTACTTCTGCAGTTTTTTTAAAGCCCAGGGGCAGAAAGCCCAAGGGCAGTGAATGACATATGTGGTCAGAACATCATGCCACAGGGACTGTACCCGGCCTAGCCTGTGCGTCAACTGCTAATGCTTAGCACTCAAAGTGAAGGTGAATCAGTCTGCGGAGGGAATGCAGGGCTGGGAGCCCCGGACAGATGAGATGTACAGAAACCACCCAAGCCACATGTTAGTTCAAGATCTACGTACTTTTCCAAACTACAATTCTTTTTTGATAAGAGTTTTCAATATGATGAAGACGACTGTTCTCTTTTAATGCTCAACTTATTCATGGGGAGCTCAGAGAGCCGTAAATGAAAAGAAGGATTTCTAAAACATTAATCAGAGAAATTCATACTATACAGAAGGGATCAGTTTCTCCTACCCTTTATTACCTGCACGTTTATAACAAATCATCCACTGTCTTAATATGAAAATGTGTTTTTGATCAGAATGGCTAAGAGTCACAAAACCAAAACACAGGCTCTTTAACAGCCACTAACTTTTACCTTCTTCTCACTGTGACAGGTTCATAAAAGAATTCAGGAAAAAAAAAGAATTCAGAGCATGCTACTGGTAGGCTCCCTCTGCACTCGAGCTGAGATCTGGGTAGCATATTAGCTTCCTGGGGCTGTGGTAACAACCACAGATTGGATGGCTTAGAACAACAAAAATGTCTCAACTCACTGGTCTGGAGGCTGCAAATCCAAAAATCAAGGGGTCAGCAGGGCCACATGCCTCCAAAATCTGAAAGGATCCTTCCTTTCCTCTTCCACCTTCTGGTAGGCCCAGGTGTCCCTTGATTTATGGCAGTGCCTTTCTGGTCTCTGCCTAATGCCTTCACGAGGCCACACCGACCTCACACACATCTATGGCCCAAATTCCCCTTTTATGTTGTATTGGAGTAAGGCCCACCAGGATGGCCTCATTTTAACTTCATTACCTCTGAGAAGGTCCCATTCTGCCAAAGTGGGGATTAGACGACAATATCTTCTGGGGGGAAATTCAACAGGTTGCAGGACCACCTGCCTCCTGTGGGACTTGTGAATCCCTTTCAGCTGTGAGGCCTTCCCACTCAGGCAGTTTCCCAAAGCACATGGCCCATCTCCAGGATGGCTCTGCATCCTGTCCCCACAAACAGTGCCAATGCTGTCTTACATTTTCATGGGAGTATTTTGTATGTGATCAGTCCTCCTCACTTGGTAAACTCCAGTGAGTGCCTTGGGACATTCTTCACAGGTTTCAAAATATACTGAAAATTACAATATTCCAGAATTCATTTTAAAAAATACCTCAGTTTAAGGTTTAATACTCGTTTTTGTTGTTTTTTTTTTTTTTTTGTACTAGGGATTGAACTCGGGACCTTGTGCTTTCAAGGCAGGCACCAGAACCATTGAGCTAAATCCCCGGCCCAGTTAAAGGTTTAAATGTATTTGAAACACTAGTGCCCATTCTAAACCAAATACTTTAATTAGCTGTCAAAATTTTTAAACAAACCAAAGTTAGAATCAGAGCATGGAAACATGCTTTCCTTTTCTGCACTGACAAAAATCTGCATCCAAAACCACATTTATTGCTCTAACACAAAGGCCACTGGCATCATCTTTTATAAAATGAGGGAAATGTGTGACCAGTAAGAATCTGCCCCACAGTGGCACTGCCAATGAATGTGGCACTGGGTGGCATCCCTCATTTGCGTATGTGAACGATGAGGCTTCCAGCCTACCTGGGAAGAGCCAAGGGAAAGGATCAAATCTCAGCCTTCTGATAAACGCTCACCTGATTGACTGATCAACTTGAAAATAAATGCCACAACAACAACAAAGAACCCCAAAATTGATCTTACTGAACTCCAACGTTGAAGTCCTTCCCACAGTAGAGTCACGTACAGACCCACTGCCATGGTGTGAATGGCCACGTGCGCAGGAGTGACACTCAAACTCTGCACGTGCCCGCCTCTCCACCTCGGAGACCTTTCACCTCCTCTCTCCACAGGCCCCTTTCTACTTCCTCCTTTACACCCCCTGGATTCTGGGGAGCCTCCACGGGCCCTGCATGTGCACTCTCCACCCTACTCTGGGCCCCAGAGGTGGGTGTGGACGTCTACTGCAACTGGGCTTCCGGCCGGGTGTGGCAGTGGGAGGCCCAGCGGAACGGGAGGACCCACCCAGGAAGACAGACCGGATGCTGGCCTCCTCGCAGCCGCCTCTTCGCTGCTGCTGAGTGGTGCTGCTGCCCAGCACCTCCCCTGCACAGCACGCCTCTCCCCTGCTCCTCCAGGTCCTAGCGGTGCCAGTGCTCCACTCCGGCTGGCTGTCTCCCGGGCGCCTCCCTCTCTACCTGCCTCCTCCCTGGGCCCTGCCCACACCGCTGTAAGTCATCTCTTTCCTGCGCTCCATTCCTGTGTCTGGTCAGGTCCCGGCCAGGATCCGGGCCGCAGTGAACTCTGGCTTGAGCTAAGAACCTCTTCTCAGAGCTCAGTCCTCTCACCGACTCTCCATGGTCCTCTCTCTACTTCACACTCCCAGGGACCAGAAACAATCCTTCCTGGAGCTGAAACAAAGGGCCCCTCGCTCCTCATTAATGTCAAATAATCTCAAATACCCTTTAAACACTTTTTTTAGACAGAGTCCCACTATGTCAGCCAGGCCAGTCTTGAACTCATGATCCCTCTGTCTCAGCCTCCCAAGTGCTGGGATTACAAGTGTGCAACACCACGCTCAGCCCCATAAACACTTCAAAAATCACACCATGCAGTGGTTTCCAAATCCCACTGCTAAAAGCCAAGAGAGTGCCTTAAGAACAATTACAGTCTAATAAACGTTTAAGTGGTATTTCCATTTTACAATGTTTTAAACGTTTTTATTCAGAAATAATTTCAAAATCACAATATGCTGCATGAATACAGAGAATACTCGTATTCTTTTCCTCTAGCATTGCCTAGTATTTTGCCACATTTGTGTGCCATTTAGAGAGCTGTCCCCCACCTCTGCTGAGCTATTTGAGGGTAAATTAGGTACCATAGCCCTTTGCTCCTAAATAGTTCAGTGAATATTTCCCAAGAACAGAGAGGTCAGCATAGTCTGGCACACACATGCAATCCCAGCACTTGGGAGGCTGAGGCAGGAGGTCTGTTCTGAGTTTGAGGCCAGACGGGACTACATAATGAGTTCAAAGCCAGGCTGAACTACATAGTGAAGCCCTGCCTCAAACAAACAAACAAACAAAAGAGATGTCTTAGATATCCATAATATACAGTTTTCAACTTCAGGAAAATTAATACTGATATAGCACTTTAACCTACCACCAAGATCTAGATTTTTGAACCATGGTCCCACATTGCCCTTAATATCCAAGTACAGGATCAGGGGTCAAGTACAGGATCACTTGGTCGTTATATATTTTTAGCCCCCTTTAATTTGGAGCTCCTCCAAAGCCTCTTGTCTGTTACATTACAGAATATTTCTAACAATTTAAAAACCAAGACAATACCCACGGTGGGACTTCCATCTCCAGTCATGCTATGGATACAGCAGATCAATTCTTCCACCAAGAATAACCCTAAAAAGTCAACTTTAAACAACAAAACTGTGAAAAGGTACCTGAGACCTGTAAGACAGGTGGATCTTGAGGACCAGGTCCTGGAGGACAGGAGATTATCCCAGGTGGGTGAGCCCCACATTCCACCCACTCCTACCTGAAGCCCCTGCACATTCCAAAGCAACACAGGCAAAGAAACAGCTAAACTAAGCAGGGCATTCAACATCCCACTGAGCTGAGGAAATAAATCACAGGGCTATCAAGACATAAGGAGAACCCTGACTCTGGAGAAAATGGAAACAGAAAAACAAGCTGGCATCAGCACCATTTCTCCCTGGAAGGCACTCAGCAATCAGTAAGTGGTGCAGAGAGGCAGTGGAAGCAAGCAGTGAATGAAAAGAGCCCCAGTTGCCAGGCAGAGCTGGAATCAGGCTCATGGCACGCAAGAAAGAGGGAAAAACTGGCAGACAAGATTTGCCACAGTGGAGGTCTCTGTACTGCCTTGGAAGGATGAATGCCCCAAGATACATTGTGAACCGGAACAGGCCAGCTGGAACTGAGTCCAGAGCCAGCCATGAAGCAGCTCAACTTCTGTCGAGATTAATGTGATCAACTCCCTCAAAAAAAAAAAAAAAAAAAAGAGGGCTGAGGATTTAGCTCAGTGGTTCTGCTGCCTGCCTCGAAAGCACAAGGTCCCGAGTTCGATCCCCGGTACCAAAAGGAAAAAAAATCCTTATAGAAGAACAGGAGAGAAATACTATCATTCAGAGCCTCCATTAGTTTTTATGTGGGAAAAAAATGTTAACAATAATATTATCAGGCCTACCAAGAGGAAAAGCAGACATCAGAAGCAGATGCACACATCCTCCTTCAGTGCCCCAGGCTGCTGTGGTCCTTTCTTTCTCTCCACACAGGTGTCATGGCTTGTGTTAGATGTTCCCCCCAAAGCCTCGTGTGACCATAGGTGGGGCTTTTCAGAGATGGCTGGATCTACAGTGTGTGATGCTGGGACCAAGCGGGTATGATTACTAAACTAGTCCACTGATTGCTTTGGCATAGCTCTGGGTGTGGATAATGGGAAGGCCCACTCTGGGTGCACATGGCACCACTCAGGGAAGACAGCCTGGAAGGGATAAAAGGGAGGGGCAGGCTGCTGCTGCTTTCTCACCGCTTCACTGCTTTGCTGTCTTCCTGTCTTCTGCCCGCCACAAACTGTTTCTCCTCTGCTGTGCCACCCTGCCTTGGAACCAACCATCTACAGACTGAAACCTCTAAAAACTGTAAGCCAAACTACCCCTTTCCTCCTTTAACTTGGGGTGTTGGGTATTTTGTCTCAGCAATGAGAAAAGTAACTAAGACAATGGGTTTCTAGTAGCATGTGAGCCTTGTGAAACTGCAACTCAGAAAAGAGAAGCATGTAGAGAGGAAAGGGTACACCCTTGGGGTCAAACAGGTGGCCAGGGAGAGAAGACAATGGTTGACAGAAACAGGGGTCTTGCCCTCCCACCAACTCACAAAGTAAAATGGGAACAAAGCCATGTTCTCAGAAGAAACACCGAAGGTATACCACCTAACAGGAGGAGAGCCTGTGTCTGGGCAACCAGAGCAGTGACTCTGGGCCAAGGCTATGTCCACTGATATGCAGCCTTTGAAGCCACAGTATGGCCTTGTTTAGGTCCTGGGGCAGGAGTGGCTTTGGTGGTGTCCACAAAAGTTGGCTGGCCTCTATCCTAAGAGCAAGGAGCAGCTGCTGAAGCCTTGAGCAGAGGAATGGTGTAGTCAGTCTGGACTGTCAAACACTGCTCAGGCTGGCAAGGGTTGGGGGTGCCACCTGATGGAAGCTCAGGATTTAGGCACAATACGGCAGTGGAGATGGAGGCGAGCTGATGAATCGGGACACACATCTCCAGGGCAAAATGCACAGGCCTCACCGGTGGACAGGTTTCCAGGGGAGCAGTGAGGAGAGACAAGTGACTCCAAGGGCTCTACGGCAGCAGGCAGTGCTGGGGAGGCTGGGACAGGCCAGCATGAGATGAAGGGGGGATGGTTAGCATGAGTCAGGTGTGAGAAAGCAAAACTTACCTTGCTTTCTGAGGAAGTCATGATCTGTCCTGCCTTTTGTCAGGCTGAAATAGCAGACAGACAAAGCCAGCTGCACAGCTAACAGGAAATGCATCTCCCAAGGACACTGCAACTAAGAGGCGTCACAGTGACCCTCTGAGTGACTGCTGAATTCTTATTCACTGAGAAACTTCAGTCTGCAAACCCCAGAATCTCAGAAACTTTGCTATTTGGGATTTTACATAAGAAGAAAACACTCTTTGCCTGCAGTCACTGTGACACAAAGCGGCAGCCTTGAATTCCCATTTGCCACAGAGCTGTAAGGGATTTCATGTCTATTTGTATTTTGTAGTTTTCAAGCAAGCAAGACCTGGATCCACTCCACAGTCAGACTTACGCTGCCTCTTCACACACAGCTCTGCTTTATTTCTGCATCACCTAAATTCTGCCCTGCCCCAAGAGAAGGCAGCACCAGAGACAGCCTAGGGAAAGAGGTGACAACACAGCCTGGGGAAGGCGAGGGACCACAAGCAAAGATCTCCCAGAGTCTGACTTTGAATAGATCCTCCTTTGTGGCCCTCAGTGTGATTTGGACACGGGACTGAGCTCCAAGTATCAGCTCATGCTGGCTCATGAGACCCTAATATATTTTTCAGAATGCCAGTTCATGACTTTACAGTGAAATGTAACGAACCCTCAGGCTCACATATTCTCCCACCTAGTAGCATTTTCCTTTTCTGGAGACGAATGCACAAGGGATGACTAATTACTCTTGAAAGTTGCTAGATGAGCATGACATCAGAACAAAGCAAGCTAAGAAATCAGACCCGGAGTATATCCAGCAGAGACCTAATAAGCGAAAGGTCTATTTCCAGAGGGAAAGACAGGAATAAGGACATCAACAAGGAATGGTGAGATGCTCGGGGAGTGGTAGTAGCTTTACAGCTAAAGGGGTAGAAGGGGCATGACTGGAACTCAGTGAGAGGTGGACTGTGGAGAACAAGGAGGGAACCTTGGTTGGAGGGGTGGAGCCCCTCTGTCCAGCCATGCCCTTCTCAGTGCGCCCTGCCAGCCAGTCTGCAGGCTCCACCATCCAGGCACAGCACAGCGAAGAGGGGAGGATGGGTGTGAGGGTTCCTAGGAGAATAGGGCAGGGCTGGATGGGAACCATGAGCATCTTCTTCTCTAACTGGATAGGGCTGGCCTGACACATCTGCACAAACCAGAAACTCATACTCTTGTCAGGGTACCTTCCTGTCTGGACCAGTGCTAGAAACATAACGTGGGCCCCCGTGGGATGCACCTTTTCTAGATACCATGGCGTAATGGCTGAGTGAAATATGATGTGGAGATTAACCTATCATCAAAAGCTGGCAGTCCTAACTCAGCTCAATCAGGCAAGTGCTGAATCAAGCTTGAAGCATCTCCAAGAACTTTAATAGGCTCATAGGCTGGTATGTGACATAATGGCTCAGCTCAAATCTCGATAGTCTGAATGCACAAGATCTAGCAACCTTGCACTTACAACAGTAATAGAAACTGACTCTCCCACCCATCTCGTCACAAGTGAACACAAACCAGCTGTCTCTGCAGTTAGCTCCACATGAGGTTTCCATGTGGGAAGATCTTTAACTTTCACAAGAATGAACTTAATTTTCAGAGTAGAAGTTTTCAGATATCAATAGTATAAGATTCTTCCAAGGAAGAGAGCAATGGAGACTAAAAAGTCCAGAGAGCTAGCAACCTTCCCAACACCTACATACACACGTGCAAGTTATGCACTGAAGGCATCTCTAACCCTTTCTTACCTTTTATCTGACTCTCAAATGAACTACAAGAACTACACCAACACTTTAAAATGTATTTATAATTACTTTACAGTTATATATCTAAGTCAAATTTGTTGGAACACATTACTATCAGCAGCAGCAAATGCTAAAAATAAAATTAGGACTCACTTTTTTCTAAAATCTTTAGTTTCTGGAAGCCTTCCAGGACCTCCCCATTTAGTATTCTGGGCAAGAAGTCCCGTATTTGCATCACTTCAGTTGTCAGCCGGTCCAAGTCCTTCTTTCTGACTCTAACGAATTCTTCCTTAGTTCCCATATGCGAAAAGAGCAAAAATAATTTATGATGTTTCCCCTCAGTTCACTAAACAGCAGCCCAAGTCAATCTGCTTCTTCTTCTTTCATGCCTCTTACAGTCATAATTATTTCAAAAGCATGTCTCTACCTAATGCCGCTTCTGATTGATACAGATACGAATATGGATTGTATAACACTTTGAGAGCTGAAGCCCCAGCCTTCAAAATGAGGATCAAGCCAGCGTGGGGTCAGACACCTGTCTTCCCAGCTACTTGGAGACTAAGGGGGCAGAATCATTTGAGCCTAGAAATTTGAGGCCATCTTGGTGGAGCAACAAAGCCAGATTCCGTCTCAGAAAGGGAGGATGAGGGAGCAAGAAAGAGAAAAACTGGGGTGCATACAAGACCCCTATTTCTAAAAGTTAAAGAAAATGCTTGCAATTTGACATCACAACACCAGGAGGATTGGGAATAGAGGGAGGGCGCCTCTTATGCCGGTCACCCCATCTAACACCCACCCCAATCCGGGGAGGGATTTTCTTGAAGGAAATGCTATCGGGGCAGAACACTGGACTGGATCCACAGTCCAAACACTCTCGCCCCACACATGCACCAGACATCACTACTGAGAAGTCTACAGTACCCTATTTTCTCACACCGAACCAAAGCCCTGCAGCAAGCAGTCAGGGCCTTCGGAAGGCACAACGATTCAAACTCCACGTCCGTCCGTCGCCGTCGCTTCATCCCGCCATCTTCAGAAGAGACTTAGGTGAAGGCTGCTTCAAGCCCATTCCCCGCCTGCTCTGGCCTGGCCCACACCAGCCCTGGGTATAGCTCCTTATACACTGGGAGAGACCCTGAGGGGGGCAAACAACCACAAGTGGGACGCGCATAAGGCCAGGCCTCCCTACTAACCCCGCAGGCTTCCGTCGCGCTGCCCGCCTCGCCCATGTCTGCGGCCTTGACTCCGTGCGCCTGTGCGGCGCCCTCTGACCCCCCACACGCAAGAAAGCGCGGGAACGCGCTCACGCTGCAGCTGGATAATCCGGATGGCGAGCCACGAGGCTCAAACCTCATGGAATGCAAGCACCATTGAGTCTTTAAATCCAGTGGTGGTCAGCAGGGTCCCAGTTCTGCTCTTCTGGCTTAGCCAGGGTTTTAAATTTGTTAACTGCAAAGTAGATGAAAAATGAGATCCAGGTGTATACGTCACGCAAAATAGGATGAATTGGACCTTTTCCTATTTGGCAAGGGGGCCCCCCTCTTTGGGGGAAATATCGCCAACAGCCAGCAGCCCACGTCCCTCGCTAGGCTCGAGGGGCTTTTATGTTAAGGACTGTACAGTTATTTTGGCCCAGTTAACTAGGTGGGATTCTCCTAGTTCACCCTAAGTTTAGGGGAGTCACCAAGTTCAGGAACTTCCCCAGCATGCCCACTAAATCTGTAAAACATGGTACAGCCTGGAGCTTTGGATGACCGAAAAGTCAGCACAACTTTTAAGATTTGTTCGCTTCGCGAGGACCCAGCACTGTTACCACTCCCGTGTTGTGTATGCGCTCCACAGGCCCGAGGACCTTCGGTGATACGGTCCGACCTGCCCCAGGGCACCGCGGGGAGGAGACGATCGCCGGCCTGGAGGCACCGCATCCCCAGCCCAGGTCCGGTCTCAACTCCACCCGGGGACCTAGGAGCTCCGGGGAAACCCGGTGGGTGGGGCGACAGGTGAGCCACCGGCCCGACGCGGCTTTAGGAAGTGCGCTTAAAGTCTGTCTCTTGCTGGCCAAGGCCGGACCCTGGCTAACCTCACCAACAACGGCCGAGAACTTCAGCAACCGATACTCTGGGACACACTACGCGAACCCAGCCGGGTAGCACCGCCCGCAGCGCCGAGGTGGCGTTTGGTGACGCCATCAGCCCGCGCCTCGCCGCCACTGCCGCTTCTGCGCAGGCACGGCCCGGGTGGCCAGCGGCCGGAGGTGGCTCGCGGTCAGAAGTGCCCCGGCGGGCGCGGTGGCTCCAGTCATGCAGCCTGCCGAGATCCAGTTCGCTCAGCGGCTGGCGTCCAGCGAGAAAGGCGTCCGCGACCGGGCGGTGAGGAAGCTGCGCCAGTACCTGAGCGTGAAGACGCAGAGGGAGACAGGTGGGCGCCCACGGGTCAGCCGCGCCACATGGCGGCCGCGCCGCCGGCCGGGGGCTCGCAGTCCGCGCCGTCGGGGGCTGTGCAGCCGCCTGTGCGCTGCGCCTAGGGCGGCGCAAGCCCGGGAGAGCGGCCAGGGGTTCAGGCCTGCGCTGGACGTCAGTGATCGGCGAAGGGGGACGGATCCAGGTCTGTGGGCTTTAGCGCCCGCGCCTCTGGACGCTGGGTTCGCCCTCGCCCCAACTTTGTGGTTCTCGTCCTTGATCCCCGCCTTTCTTAAATGTCGGCGACGCCTTTAGGTGCTGGGGCGCAGAAGACAAACAGCATCCCTGCCCTCGAGGAACTTCAGCGGTGAAACGAGAGGGAAGTGGCAAGTAGAGTAGAGCGCGTGTGTGCGGGGAAGGGAGTGAAGACCAGGGAATGGAAAAGTGCGTGAGGGAGCCCCTCTCCAGAGGCTGTGCGGAGAGCCTTGCGCTGTGATGTCCAACCGAAATCCGGACAGACCGGAGAGGAAGCCGGCGATGCAAACGCAGGGAAGAGCTGAGCTTGCCCTAGGAACCGTGGGAAGACTATTGAGTTGGGGAAGAGGCTGGTTTGACATGAGATTCAAAATGGAGGCAGTGGCCAGATCCATCGGGGCTTAGTAATTTGGATTTTGACTGCAGTGCAATGCTTGTTTACCTGACTAAAAGAGTTTCTATAAACCCTGGTATGCATGCAGAAGATGTGGACTGCACTGTGCTGTTGAGCTTTCTTGTTGCACCAAGTTGCTTGAAGTTTTAGTTGCTGGAAATCGTGCATTTGGAATCTGCTTAGAATAATAAATATTCCCTCATTGTGACATTCATAGTTTATGTTGAAGAGAGATCACAAGACCGCGCCTCTAAGGAGAGGGAGACAGAGGGGGGGAAGAGGCGGGAGGAACAAAATTCCAGACTTAATTCTGTCCAGGATCTCCCTGAGAGAGCCAGTTTACCGCGTGCTTATCTTCAGGATTCCTGTGTATATGTGCCAGTGGTTCCCAAACCTAAGCTGCTAGCCCAGACCTTTCCTACTTTCGGCTGAGATGTGCCCTGCCGGCCTGGCATTCCACCTGGTTGTCCCACAGGCACCTCATACTCGGTGCTCAAAATCCCCCATAAGGGCTTCCCCAAAGAACTTTTCTCTCCTCCTCCTCCTCCTCCCACTGCTCCTCTGCTGCCCACCCACTCGGGCTCTAGCTGGACAGGGGATTGCCCTATTACTTCGAACTCCTCCTCTCCCTTTCTCTACCGCCTTGGACCTACCACTTTGACTTTCTAAATTACTCTGTCCTAACCATAGAAGCCTTTATCTCACCCAGACTTCTGCCCCTGCTTGCTCCCTAATTGATCTCCTGAACTCCATTTGTGACCCCCTGAATTTGTCCTCCACTAACCAGCCCAGGGTCATCTTCCTGAAAGAAATCTGATTGCTTGTATGACCTTCTTTGAAATTCAGAGTTTGTGGGTCATGATATCTTCATCTGCTGCCCCTGCCTAAGCCTGGTCATGACTGCTGCATGCTTCATCAGCAGAGCCATTTGTAGTTCCTGTTGTACCGTGCACCATTTCTTACCTCCTTGCTTTTTTGTCTCCTCACTCTGCAAGAATCCAGCGCCCTCTCCACTCCCCACTCCCAACATGCAGTCTGGCATCCCTTCCTCCAGACAGCCTCCCCTAGCAGCCCGCTGCTGCACCTCCAGGGTCCAACACTGCTGTCTCTATTGTAGTACTTGGCAGCCTTGCTTAATTAAGTGTCGGTGTGTTGTTCTTCCCCACCCATAAGCATCCCATCCAGCCCCTTATGAAGGCGTGGTTGTGGACAGGAGAAAGGACAGGTGCCTTCCTTCTAGACCTGACACCCAGACAGCCTGTTGCTGGAACTCCTTCAGTGAGCAGGCCCAGGACCTCAAGAGTGGAGGGTGGTGCAGGGTCCTGAAAGCAGTTCGTTTACACCAGTGCTGTGGCTCCTGCCTCGCTAACACCCATCCAGAGTCAGTTCTCTCGTTCCCCTGGTCCATCACCCTACGGACAGAAAAAGAAAGTTCGGCCTCTGCCACAGCTGTGCTGTATCAGAATAGAAACAAGTTTGGAAATAACTCAACCTGGCATTTGACCCTCATTGACAAGCTCAAATATGTTTGCATCTTGTCGGGAAACCTGAGATTTTGTGCTATTACTGAAATGTGTTCATCTGTCAGCAACAAATAGATAGGTCTGTAACAAAGTGGAAATCTGCACTACTTAAAACAGTGCGCTCTAACTCAACCTGAACTGTTAAAAACAAGTTGAGTCCACGCCATCTGAAATAGTCTCTGCCTTTTAGTCCTGAAGGCGCCTTTGCCCTGAGTTAGCCATTTATTCTCTATTCAGCAGACACCGATGACATGCTAGCTGTGTGCCATTATGATGTACACTGTTCTTGGCACTGGGAATACAGCAGTGACCCGGAAAATCCCTCCCTCTCTGTACTTTAAACATTTAATATCTAAAACGAGTGCATCTCAAATCACACTGGTGACAGTTTTGTTTGGGTTGTTGCTTCCTTTTTGGTGTCCTATAAAGCAGCAGTGCATCTATGGTTGGTTGGTGGTGTGGTAGCTTTAGTGGAGGTGACAGATGGCCTGAGTGTTGTTTCTTACTGGTGGAGTTATCTCAAGTGGGCTTTGTGGGTGTTTTGGGTGTAGGGTGGGTTAGAGCACGAAGCCGCGCCATCTAAAATGGCTCCCGTGCCCATTTTCAGGAGAGAAGAGCTCCACTGTGTTCTCATTTCAAAACTTACTGCTATTTCCTGTGTCTTCCTGTCCTCACTTTCATGTTCAACTCTTTCATTTTAAAATAACTAAACCAAAATTGTTGTCAGAAACTTAGTTGTATTAAGTTTAGTAAGTTTATCCCTGGGAAAAAAGATAAATTACACAAGAAACAGGAACAGAAGTATCGTGCCTCAGATAGGTACTTCACTTTTTAGAGTTCTGAAAGAAATTAAATACTATTTCTCTCCTTCCCTTGAATTGCTTCAGAAATTAATATCTTGTTACCCACTAAATTCCAATGTGAAAATAAGTGATTTTTATACCTGTCTATAAGAGATGTTTTTTATTTCTAAATGAAAATGTGTTTTCATTAGTTAGGATTCTTAAGTTGCCACTTGACAGAACATCCAAGCCAAATTAAGTTTTTGTTTTTTGGTTTTTTGAGACAGGGTCTCGCCATGTAGTTCAGACTGGCCTTGAACTCACTATGGAGCCCAGGCTGGCCCCAAACTCCCAATCAATCCTCCTGCCTCAGCTCCCTGAGTGCTGGGATTGCAGGCGTGTGCTCCCATGCCCAACCTTTTTTCCATTCCTGAAAGGTCCAGTGGCTGAGGGAATTCTGCTGATTTGGCTTAAGACCATTGCTGCAGCCACCTCCCCCTCTGAGCAGGGTGAGCTCCACCCAGACCCCTGCCTCTTTCCACAACCCTTTGTCCTGAAAGTGGATAGCTTGGGGGAGGGGGCAGCAATGCAGCTGCTCAGCATGCAGCAAGAGTGCCCAGGCCCTCAGTTCCTTTAATCCTCTTTTTGCTTGTAAGTTCATCAGCGTTTGTGACTTCCCCGTCACATTTTGTTTAAAAAAACAAAAACAAAGTGAAGAAAGAAAAGTAGTCCATGGAGTCCATTCTGTAATCTCATCTCTGGTTTTGTTTTTGTTAAGGGGTATTTCAAACTGAAATACAATTTCAAACTCATTTCTACTCTTCTGCATCTCCAGCCCCTGGCCAGATTGTCTTATCTGTCCCTTCCTCCTTTGGGCTGGCTTCTTGGGAACCAAATCCCAGGCATCCCAAGCCCTGTTCCAGATACCTCAGTGTGCATCTCTGAAAGATAAGGACAGGCTCCTCTTTACATAAGCACAGTACCATCCTTACGCCTTTAATGTCATGAAATACCAAACTGCTGAGTTTTCCCACCAACTCACGTGATTTTTATGACAAATCAAAATCCAGACAAGACCCACCTGTTGCCTTTGGTTGGTAAATAAATGTCTGCTGACTTAGGTTCTAACAGCGCTTACCTTTTTTTCCTACATAGTTTATTTGTTGGGAGACAAGGTTCATTTGTCCTGTAGGGTTTTGCCAATTACATCCTGAGGTCTAGTTTTAAGATGTTCCCCTGGCTCTGGATTTCCCATAAGCTAGGAGGTAGGTAGATTTGATACAGTTTCGGTTATTTATTTTTAACTTTCTTTTTGTTCGAGCACTTAAACAGGCTGGTCTCTGTTTTTCCTCTGGCATGTACTGAAGGATTACCAGTGGACGTTAGGATTGCGCAGTGGGTCTGGGTGCTGCTGATCTGACGCATCCTTTGCAAGTCCCTCGGTGCCTTTTTATCTAATGTTTTAGCACCCGCGGTCTGGAGCAGACCCACCAGTTCACTGGGGATGTACATGGTCTTTGAAAATGAGATAAAGAAGAAATAAGAGCAGGCCACTGCCACCTCCTGCAGCCACCCTGACTGCTGTTGGCTCTGCTCTGGTGTCATCTGGGCCATGCTTACATTCTAGTGTCACAATCCCCAGATGTGACTCCTTTGTAACAAGAGGGAGGAAAACCAGTTGGTATATCATCTGCACAGCCCTGGACGGAAATACACTTCTATTTTTTTTTTTGGTACGGGGATCGAACTTGGGACCTTGCACTTGCGAAGCAGGCTCCAGAACCACTGAGCTAAATCCCCGGCCCGGAAATACACTTTTAGCTCACTTTGCTGTGGTTTCTGTTATCTTGGTTTTAGGTGGGAAATGAGCACAGAAGAATCAAAATCGCCACTAAGACTGCTGCTGAGAAAAGCAAGTTGGGAGTCGGGGTACAAAATAGAGTAAGCTCACTCGAAACGTGACTCCCTGCCTGTCACCAGGACACTGCTTGTCACTCAGTCAACCTTTTGAGTTCTGAGGTCACAGTGATTGCGAGTGTGTACTTGTTTGCATTCATCTGGTTTATTCCAGTGTGCTGCCCCCAAAAGATTTGTCCTGCCAGGCATGGCGGTGCACACCTATAATCCCAGCACTTGAGGCTGAGGCAGGAGGACGGAAGACTGAGCCCAGCCCAGGCAGCTTAGCAATTTGAGACCTTGTCTCAAAACTCAAACAAAAGTTTTTCTACTACTTTCTAGTAATATATCAGTAAAGGCCATTAGTAACACACATGGAAGCTGGAAGATGTTTGACTTCCAGTTTCATGGTCCCTGGGCTTAGAAACACCAAGAGCCTGAGCTTATGGCGCCATTTGTGATTCCTGACGCTACCTGGCACATTATTTTGTGGCACCTGGGGCAGCCCCGGAGTTATAAGCTGGAGGAGCCTGGTAGCTTCATCCTGGATAAAAAGGCAGACGGGGGCCCCTGAGGGGCTGGAGGGAAAGTACGGCCACCCCAGGAATGCCACCTAAAACCGGCTGAAACCGCCCAGACAGTCACAGGGAAGGAGATGGGGTTGGATAACCATGTTAGGGTCACTTTTACAAACATTCCAAAGTTGCCTCGGCCCCCTAGGGCCTTCCCCTCCCTAAGTCTGCCCGTGGCTGAGGGCTCGGTCTGACGGTCTGATGGAGTCCTGCACCCCCTGGGGTTTGCCCATCCTCTTCGTTTAGGTTGTGCAGTGTGAGGAGCACTTGGAAACAAAGTGTGCCTCAGTGGGACCTGATTGTGGAGATGAGCCCTCGTGGGGTGTTCTGTTGTCTTTGCTTCAGTTTAGTTTGGTTTTGGTGGTGCTGGGCATGGAACCCAGGGCCTCATGCACGCTAGGCAAGTGCTCTTCCACTGAGCGTTAATCTTTGTTGTGATCACACTCAGCACAGGGGACACACCACCACGCCACCCTCCCTGTGCCCTCAAAGCTGTGTGTGCAGTAGTCTCTGCATTTATTTTGAAGGAAAGAAAACGTGTGCTTCACATTTAGAAGAGTTGGCACCATTTTTGTGACAGTTCTAAACTTGAAAGAAAGGAAGTCTGTAGACTCTGAAGAGATTTGTTTACTTATTTATTTTTGCTGTCTCTTCCCCTGTAGGAGGTTTCAGTCAAGAAGAACTCCTAAAAATCTGGAAAGGACTCTTCTACTGCCTGTGGGTGCAGGACGAACCCCTACTGCAGGTAACACAGCTCCTGGTCATGTTCCTGGGTCTCTGCCATGGATGAAGAAGAGAGACTTAGTCGTTGGCCCCTGACAGAGCATACCTAAACAGACTGAAAATAAACACTTCAAGGGGTCATTTTCTCTCTTGTCTGTACAGAAAGGGATGCAACATCCACTTTTAGGTTAATATCTTTTTAAATATAATGGAAAAAAAATAGATTTATTATTTCTGTCATTAGCCCATACATTCCATGTAAGTTTTTAAGGCCTTGAGCTAACTGTTTATAGACAGAGGTGTGATCTGGGCTAAGGCCCTGCAAGACCAAGCTCCAGGCCCACCCTGCCAGTTAGCTGGGTACGCGGGACACAGCAGCCACCTTGCTGTCCTTTAGGGACCTTACAGAGCATGAGCCAGGCCCTCATGGCAAAAGCCTGTTTAACCGGGAGAGCTTGGCGAAAGCTACACTGGTTGCCAAAATGGGTGTGTGACCCTGGGCCCCTATCCCCTAAGCCTTGCCAACAAAACAATTTTAGAAAATGGTCATTCTTAAAAGTCTCGTTGTGACACCTGAAAGCAGGTCTGCCTTGGTAGTGGTGGAGGAGTAAGCCCTGCAGGAAAGTGTGTGCAGACCTCCGTGCCGGAAGCCCTCCTGGGTAGCCGTCCCTTTCCTGGGCTGCCTTGCCCCTTCTGCTGTGCCGTGTAATAACAGTTTGTTTCGGTTCATGCTATTTCCTCTTCAGAACATATTTTGAGTAGGCTAGCCGGTCAAAATATTTCCAGATTACAGTCAGAAGTAACAATCAGCAGCTTTAGTGAGGGAAGAGAACCAGCTAGCAGAAGCATCATATTCACTCTGGGATTTATCTAAAACGTGAGGAGGATGAGGCTCGGTGTTCTGTTAGCAGCGCCAGTGAGGATGGTTTGTCCTTAGGTGGCTTGACAGCAGAGCGCATTTATTGACATTCTCTGAGGTGTAGGCCCAGCCACTGAGCTCCCTGTATGGCGCCTACTGTGCCTGGGTGCTGTCAGAGGGTACTTTTGTCCAGAGCGGAGCCCGGGACGTCCTCACTAACCCACCCACCCTGGCCACACCAGGCAGAGGACTTTCTGATCCCACAGGCGAGTCTGGGGTGAGAACCCGGTGTCTTCTTTCTTCTCTGCTGGGGGACTTCTCTACTGTGACTGACTTTGAGTTTAGGGACAGCTCTGCAGCTACTTTGTTTCTCCTGTAGATCATTCAGTCTGCCTCTCGAGGTGTGTTTTCAGACACACAACTTAAGCACTTCCCAGAGGCATATCACATCAAGCAATCACAGCAGCACTTTGCAGTTGGGAATTTCGTGTTTGGTGAAACCCAGACAGTCACAGCCCCAGCGGCAGAGCACCCAGAACCGGAGCGCGGGCCTCCCCACCAGTGGGGAGGGAGGAGGATGCAGGCCAGGGTGTGGTGTCACAGTTCAACCATAATCCGGTTTCTCCCCAACCCACCTTTGCAGGAGGAGCTGGCAAACACTATTTCCCAACTCATCCACGTTGTTAACAACTCGGAAGCCCGTAAGTCCTGATGCTTTCATGGCTTTCACAACTCCTTGTTCATTGGTCTACTAACTTGCCTAGGAAATCGAGTCAGTGTGGTTTCTTTTTCCTTCATTTTCCGCTTCCCAGGGTGCCAGCTGGTGCTAAACCTGCATCGTGTCATGAGATGAGCTAGTGTAGTTTTTAATCATATGCTAGATCTGATTCTCAGAGCGTGAAGGAGGTGTCCTGTGGAGCATCACTGGGCAGTTGATTGTTAGCATCAGCTGTCCCCACAGTCTCCCAGATCGAGTCACTGTAACACACTTGGAGCCATAGGTTCGTGTGTAGCCCGTGCAGTATCCCTGATGCTTGGCACATCTCCCCCAAGATTAGACCCATCACTGGTGATCAATCAATCAGTCTGTCAATCGAGGACATCACTGGTAGTGAACTGTAAAGTAATTCCTTCCTCCCAAGAAGAAAAGACAAAGGGCAAAATAGGGATTTCTGAGACGGGCTTTGATTATGTACAAAGGAAGACAACATCAGGGGTGTTAGTTCTGCTTAGCACTCCTCAGAGCAAAACCACCAAGTGACTTGGGTAATCTTCAGTGGATCTAACTTAGCTGACTTGGAATGAACAAAATTCTACATAGGATGTATAAGATAGGTTTGCATATAATAAGAATTGTGCAGAAAAAGTATGTTCAAAATAAAGAAATCCAATGAAAAAGTGCCATAGTTGGTACTATGGCTCACCTACATGACCCATAACAGCCAGCAAAAAAACTGTGTTTCCACATGAGTCGTACGCGTGTTCATCAAGACTAATGGGTCTTTTTTTTTTTAATTAATGGTTTTAAGTTGATTGTTGGGTAAGGGTGCATTGGAAAGGATCTGGGTGTGAATCAGGGAATCTTGATTTTAATAGAACCCTGGTTTGGCATTGGATAAATAGAAATGCCCTGGGGTGCATTCTGATGGGGAGCTATCACCTGCCTTCCTGTTACTGTGTTCTTGTGTAAATACAAGGAAAGTGATTGATTGTTCAGTTATAGGCCAAAGTTTCCAGCTGCCTGAGAATTCATGAAACAAGTGAGTAAAGACTACTTTGTTTCTCTCCGCTGTCTTCTTGCTGTGTGGTCACCTTACATGGAAACCACGCATTCAGAGCCTCTTGTTTTCTGCAGAGTACCTGTTCATTCGGACCTTTTGGCAAACCATGAATCGAGAATGGAAGGAGATAGACCAGCTGCACCTGGACAAATACTATATGGTAAGGCCAGTGGCGGCCAGGGTGGCAGCTTGGTGGTGGCACCTTGGTGGTGGCACCCTTGCCTGTCACACATGAGGCTCTGGGTTCCATCCCCAGCACGGCAGGGCGGTGGGGAGGCTGAGGCAGGAGAATGGAAAGTTTGAACCCAGCCTGGGCAACTTAGCAACTCTGTCTCAAAATTTTCCAAATGGCTGGGGATTTGGCTCAGTTTGAAGGCACTGGGTTCAATCCTCACTCAGTACTAGAGGGTCTGGGGACCCTCTGTGAACATTTTCTGATCTAGAAGTTAAATGTGCTTGTGGATCTCGTTCTCCTAAGGGGATCCAGGCTGATAAACATCTCTGTCCTGGCTGGGGGTGGCTCAGTGGCGGGGTGCTTGCCTAGTACGTGTGAGACACTGGCTTTGATCCCTAGCAGTGCCATATGCTCTTCTTCCTTTCCCTTTTCTAACAAAACTTGTCTGTCTTTAGCTGATCCGCCTGGTCCTGCGGCAGTCCTTGGAAGTTCTGAAGCAGAACGGCTGGCAAGAAAGGTTAGGAAACTGCTTGGTTAGTAAGTGTGGGGGGCTTGGACACTTGTAAAGCGGAAGTGCAGCTTGCTGGTAGAACACACTTGCTTAGCCTGCCCTGAGGCCTGGGTTTTGATTCCTGCACCATGGGGGAAAGAAATTGTAGGATGTTTTGTACCTTTTACAAAATGTGTTCTTACCCAGAGAGGACTTAATTTCCAGTAGAGTGGCATAAAATGATTACACCCATGTGCAAGCTGACATTTTATAGTGATGTATGTGATCGTTTCTTCCTGTAAAACTTAGCCTTGGGTCACACAGAATAAGCACTAAATACACTTCTGTCTCAGAGAGCAGAGGAGTTGGCACACTGTCATTAAAAGATTGCATGTGTCTCCCTCCAGTCGCATCCAGCTGTTCCTAGATGTCCTGATGAAGGAGCTCCTGGGTCCCGAGAGTCAGTCTCCCAATGACATCAGGTTCCACTTCATTGACATTTACCTGGACGAGCTGTCCAGAGTCGGAGGGCAGGAGGTAAGAAGCTGGCGGATGTTCTGCCCGCAGTGGGACGGGGCCTCAGCTGCTGTGGGAATTGTCAGTAAGTCGTCACTGCCCATTGCCACTCAGTACGGTGACGTGACACAGTGGTATAAATTGGTTCAACCCCTCAGCTACTCCCCACCCAGGGTGTGACTTAAGCAGATACTGGGACATGTGGACAAAGGTTTATACACTAAGGATGTGTGTGACAGTCTTAGAAAACAAAACAGAGCCAGGCACAGCAAACCAACCTGTAGCCTCAGGAGGCTGAGACAGGGGGAATGCTTGAGCCCAGGAGTTTGGGGCCACCCTGGTCAGCATAGGGAGAGTCTGTCTCTAAGAAAAGAAGAAGGAAAAAAAGAACAATTGAATGCAACCTACAGAGCCCAGTAACGAATTCAATAGTGTAGAGAGTCCTCAGGATGTATTGAGTGTTTTGGGAGCAGAGAGAAAAGGCATGAGACCAAGCTATGTTAAGTGGCACCTTTTTAGCTGGGTGGCTGGAGGTGGCCCCCCTGAGCCTGGTGCAGGCCCCAGCATTCAGGCAAAGTGGGCTGGGGTCTGCTGAGACACGTGTGTGTGTCTGGTTCCCCCTAGGAGAAATGCTCAGGAAAGAGAGGGGCTTTCTTTTCCTCATTGTTTCCTGTTTATGTCTGCGATTACAGCTGTTGGCAGATCAGAACCTCCAGTTTATTGACCCGTTCTGCAGGATTGCTGCCAAGACTAAGGAGTAAGTGTCTGCACTGCTGGTTGATACTTCCCGGGTCTGTGAGAGGTGGTGCTGGGCAGCCGGATGCTTCTCCGGAGTGGAGACAGCATGCTTCGATTCCTGCTGATGAGACAGCTGAAGAAAGCCTTCACCCGGCCCTCCCACTCCCAGGACTCCACCTGCTGCGCACCTCCCAGCCTGCCGCACAGCACTTGGAGATCATAGCATCTACAGCGGACCTCATGCACTGTCATTCGGGCTCCAGGTGCCCGCCAGCCCCAAGACTGCCACGCCTCAGCCCCACTGTGGTCTCAGCCACAGCGCCCCTGCTTCTCCCTCCATGCTCTTTCAGGCCGGTCCCACCCACCGTGGTAACCGTGTTCTCCCCGCTGTGCTTCTACCCCCAGCCACACACTGGTGCAGACTATAGCTAGGGGTGTTTTTGAAGTCATCGCAGATCAGTCTTCCTTTGTACCTGAAGAGGCAGTGGAGGAACAGAATGGGGTTGACAGTGACCTCTCCAGAGAAGAAACTCCGGGGAATGAGACACTGAGCAAAAAAGCAGTGAGAAAGAAGGCAGGTGAGACGATTCCTTTGAGGGGTTTTTGTTTGTTTTTGTCTTTGCTTCATTGTTTTATTTTGAGACTCCATCTTACTAAGTTGTCCAGGACGGTCTTCAACGTACAGTCCTCCTGCCTCAGCCTCCCAGGTAGCTGGTGGTACAGGCATGTGCCACCATACCTGCCTCTTCTCCACCTTTCTGCATCGGTTTTCTGTTTCCTTTTGTAAATCCTCATCAAGCGAACGCTGAACACAGGCTGGAGTTGGTGAGTGGAGGGACTCTGCCCAGGACTCCTGAGAACGGAAGCGGGGTACAGTAGAGCACCTGTGCCTCTTAGGGCTCCTGGGGAGACCCGAGACCCAACATGTGGACTCGCTCGTGTTGGGTCTCTCCTGGGATCTCTGCACTCCGGGAGGGTTTCACTTGTTGCTGTTGTCGGGTTGCTGTGTGCACACCTGCTGCGTGTGCAACGGAAGAGCCTCCTGTGCAGGAGACTGCCGTGCAGTCCTTAGGAGCCAGAGCTCACTTCCCTGACTCCTTTCCTACCGACTTCCTTAAGGTTCTTTCCCTTTGGGTGATTAAGCACCTGCCATGGGCTGACGTTGCTCCCACTGTTGCTTTCTGTCCCCAGGAGCTTGTGGCATCTCGGTGCCCAAAGCGAAGTGGTCAGGTCAGAATTCACTACCTTCTGAAGTGTTTTCTATCTACTGAGAAGCAGTTTCCCAAATCTAATGACCAGTGGAAATTCAGTAACTTTTTTTTTAAGAGCAAGACACAAAACAGTATGTAGAAGGAGACTGATGCTTACCTGTGTCTTTAAAAATCCAGAAGAACAGGAGGGTGTGGTGGCGCATGCCTGTAATCCTAGCACTTGGGGAGGCTGAAGCAGGAGGATTGCTAGCTTGAGGCCAGCCTGGACTACATGGCAAGACCCTGTCTCAAAAAAGTTAAATTAAAAAATATTTTTAGGCTGTTTTTTTTGGTACCAGAGATCGAACTCGGGATCTTATTCTTGCAAGGCAGGAGGCGGAAACACTAAGCTAAATCCCCGGGCCAAAAAACATTTTTCTTCATAATGAATTTTGTTTGTTTGTTTGTTTGGTTTTTTGGTACCGGGGATCGAGCTCTAGGCCTTGCGCTTGCGCAGCAGGCAGCAAAACCACTGAGCTAAGTCCCCAGCCCTAAGTAATTTTACTTATTTCCTTTTACTTTTTTTTTTTTGGTACCGGGGATCAAACTCGGGTCCTTTCTCGTGCAAAGCAGGCGGTGGAACCACTGAGCTCAATCCCTGGCCCCAGAAAACATTTTTAAATAATCTGCAATAATAGACCAAAATGTTGGGCCCGGGGATTTAGCTCAGTGGTGCCCCGCCTGCCTGGCAAGCACGGGGTCCTGAGTTTAATCCCTGGTACCACAAAAAACAAAAAAAGCAAAAAACAGCAAATCCCTCAAAGAAAAGACAGAATAGACCAAAATGTTAAGTATAGATGGCAGAAGTCTGGGTGCTTCTTGGGGCAGCCTTGTGAGAAGTTCGTGCACTGCCACAGGTTAAGCATCACTAATTCAAATTTGGAACGTTCTGATTGCCAACATGACACTCATAAAGTTCTGGATTTTGGAGCATTTCACATTTTTGGGTAAAGGATGCTCAACTGTAAATTCCGCAGGTCTTTAAAATGCCAAGAGCTGCTAAATCCAAAAACACTTCTGGTCTCCAGTGTTTCTGGTAAGGGCTGCTTAGCCGACCAAGCAGGTTTCACTGTGCCCTGAACTTACTGGCTCTCGTGGCCGTCTCCCAGGTGCCTGCCCTCCACGAGGTCCTGGTCTGGCAGCTGGAGCCCCTGAACCCCACCCTGAAGACAGAGCATGTGGCAGGGACCACCCAAGGCAGCGGGGCTTCCATGGTTCTGCCTGTGGCATAGCTGTGATAGCAACAGTCGACCATGTGCTTTCTCCTGGGTGAACCCTGTTCCAGGGGCCTGAACAGCCAGAGCGCCTTTCGGGATGTAACTGCAGGCGCAGGGTTTCCCTTTGAAGAAATTTTGTCACCGAAAGCCACCTAGTTAGATGTGGAAGTGGTCATTGCTGTGTACTTTCTGTGTCAAGAATTTTGTCTTTGGGTGTATTTTGACAGTGCTGGGCAAATGCCATTCCAGGAGAGTTGGGATCAGTGGTGACAGAGAAAGACATGACTGTGGAACCCTCGAGGACATGGGGCAGCTTCTCCAGGTGGGACGATTGTTGCTGTTTGTAGAAAAGAGATCCAGGGTTGAGGGGGGAGCCCAGCTGGAGAATTGGGTCAGAGCTGATTAAGCTGCAGAGCCTGAGGTATAAGTCCTCTGTAATCCCTTTTGTCACTGATGTCGCCTTTCTTAGAATGAGCCTATTGGAGACCAGGCATGGTGGTGCACCCCTGTGATCCCAGGACTCTGGGAGGCTGAGGCAGGAGGATTGCAAGTTCCAGCCCAGCCTGGGCCACTTTAGCAACTCACTGAGACCCTGTCTCAAAATAAAAAGTAAAAAAAGGGTCGGGGGTGTAGCTCAGTGGAAAGGCCCTGGGTTTGAGCCCTAGTACTGCAAAAAACAAAAAAGAAAAGAAAAAACAGCTGTTTTTTTAAATGGAGTAGAATTTTGAAAGATACAGGTCTTTCAATTTTGAGTTGCTAAGATCTGTTACGTACTTTATACTGCAGCGCTTCCAAGTAAAAACGTTTCCTGTGTTACCAAATACAGACTGGAAATCTAGATTAAACTGAAAAAGGAACACATCTGGACAAATTTTGTTGCGTGTATTGTGCCCTAATTGAAAGGAGGGAAGGATTCGCTGGCCTCAAGGCTCTCCCGGAATAACAGCATGGTTTTCAGAGCAGAGTTCACACGTAGGTGGCCAGCATCAGCACCACGCGGAGAGTCTCCTGTCAGTCACTCGGGGACGGGAGCCTCCCATCCGCAGGTGTTGCACAGCCACCAGCTTATGCTGCCCTTCTCTTCACAGTTTGACTACAAGGCCCTTGCCGACCGACTCCTAGAAGTAACCAGCGGGAAAAACATCCCGCCCTTCAACCGGAAGCGCCTCTGCAAGCTAATCAGGAAGTAAGCGGTTGGCTTCGTGGGTCCCTTTGATTATGTCCTGGGGTGGGCCCAGCTCTCTGCTTACCTTTTTCTCTTTTTTCTTCATTGCCTCTAAAAACTGTTAATTTTTGTTAGTCCATGTTTGCAGCTGATGCTGGTCACATTCCTCGGGGGAGGTGGTGAATGTACAGACTTCCTCTTCATCATTCTTTTGTCCTCTCCTCCTCTCTCCTCCCCTCCCTCCATCTCCTGGTCCTCTTCCCGTCTGTAATGGGTCTGTTTTCCTGTTTCTTCTGTTTTTTTATCTTGCTCTTCAATTTATTTATACTTTGGGTTTCTCATATAAGAGAAACCATGCAACATTTAAGCTTCCGTGTCTGATTGATTTCACGTAGCCTTACTGGCTGCAAGGGGCAGCCGTTTTCCTGCAGATGACTCAGTTGGTCCTTCTTTATGGCAGAGTGGTGCCCCATGGTGTGTAAATACCGCACTTTCTTCATCCATTCATCTGTTGATGGACATATGGGCCACATCCAAGCTTTAGCTATTGTGAGTTGTGCTCCTATGAACATGGGTGTGCATGGACCATTGTAACATGATGCCTTTAATTCTCCAGATGATACCTAGAGGGGAACCAGCTGGGTCATAGGGCATCTCTAGTGTCAGTGTTTGGAGGAGTCTCCACACTGATTTCCAGAGTGGTTGTACTAGTCTGCATTCCCACCAGCATTCATTGATTTCTTTATTCACAGCAGAGTAACATGTGCATAAACTGAAAGTTTAATGAGATGGCTTCCCCTGCTCCTCTAGTTCTGTTCAAATGCTGCCGTGTTCATCTCTTTCAGCTGTTTTATGTGACGTAGAGAGATTCCTACTACTGCCCACAAGGGACAGATGGAGAGACGTGGGGCCAGTCTGCTAAGATGGGTGGGCTTCAGCCATCTGCCCTGGCACTCGCCTCTCAGCGAGCAGAGTTATGCCAGAAGGGTTAGTTCAGTAGTCAGTGCCAGCGTCTCCAACTGCAGTGACGCATGGTGGGTGACGTGGGGTTCCTTCAAGCCCCTTGACTACTGTGACTCGTGGGAAATGTCAGTTGTCTTACCCTCTCTGTATGGGCACTGCCGTGTGTCATTCAGGTCAAGAAGGCCCCGTGTGTGTGTGTGCGTGTGTATGTGTGTGTGTGTGTTGGAGGGTGTCCTGGGGATCGAACCCTGGGCCGTCTCACTGAGCTGCATCCCTACCCCTCATTTATCTGTTTATTTATTTTTTACGGTACCGGGGATCGAACTCAGGACCTAGCACTTGCGAGGCAGGAGGCGGCACCAGTGAGCTGAATCCCCGGCCCCTCATTTACTTTTTATTCTGAGACAGGGTCTTGATAAATTGCTAAATTGCCCAGGCTGGGCTCACACTTGTAATCCTCCTACCTCAGCCTCCCTGAGTGCTGGGACAACAGGCCTGTGCCCGTAAGCTTGGCTCCTCTCCCCGGCTCATAGCTGGGTGGCTGAGGGCCTGGGGGAGGGCACTAGCGGGCGGAGGCTGCCACTGTCCGGGCTGGACCCAGCTGCCTCCCAAGTGCCTGGCCTCACCCTGTCGGAACGCACTGGAGTTAGGTGGAGTGCGCTGGCCTGTCTGAGCGAGGTCTCAGCTCTTGCTGCCTTCAGAAACAAGGGAGGAGCATTGAGCTCATGGTTATGCTTCTCGCGCCAAGGAGGCTTGTCAGAGCCCATGGCCCTGTGGGTGGTGATAGAGCAGTCCCCTCCTGGGCCCTCCCTGGTGTCATACCAGGGGCCCGCCTTCCCCTGGGGGCTTCTTTGGGGCCTTTCCTGCTGGGGAGGAAAGTGAGCTGATGACAGTTGGGCGGCCTGTGGAGAAGACAGAAAGAAGGTTTCTCCATGGACTCTTGTACTGTTCTCTTTTCCAGGTTCCAAGACCTCTCTGAAGGTGAGGAGAGTCAGATTGTAACTCAGATGCTGGCCCCACCAAGAGCGGCTCTGCCCGATGTGGAGAGGGGCCTGACAGTCACTCACTGACAGGGTCTCCTGAGGATGAGAGTCCTACCCCTAGCTCACCCCGCCGCAGCCCGCTTCCTGCTCTCCATCCTGAGCACTTTGTAAACGCAGGGGCCACAGCCAGGCTGCTCTCTTCATGGGGTAGTGCAGGGTTTTGTTTGGCTTTTCCTTGTTTTTTAAACTGGGTGCATTATTTGTCGAGGAAGATGCTTTGTGCACACGTGTGCGTGTGGTACTGAGAAGTAAAACCCGGAATTCCCCCATGAGCTACATCCCCAGCCCTTTTCTTTTTCATTTTTGTTTTCTTTTTGAACTAGGGTCTTGCTGAATTGCCTGGGCTGGGCCTCAGCCTTTCAGAGTGCTAGGATTACAGTCGTGTGCCTGGCTTTACAGCAGCTGGTCCCCAGGAAAACACTGATCATAAAAACCAATGAAAAGAACTCTTGAGAAATCAGATTTGATTTCATAATGGATCAGATGAACTGGGTGTGGTGTCACACACCTGTAATCCCAGCACTCTGGGAGGCTAAGGTGGGAGGATCATAATTCCGAGCCCAGTTTGGACAATTTGGCAAGACCCTGTCTCAAAATAAAAATAAAGAGCTGGGGATGTAGCCCAGTGTGAAGGCCCTGGGTTCAGCTCCCAGTCTAAAAAACAAACTACAAAGTGAGCTGCTCGGCTCAGTTATAGGTGAGCAAGTTGACAATCCATCCTCTGCTCCTTGCTGGGCACTTGGAGTTGGGGACAGGACCACGAGCCAGGGCTGAGCTGCACAGGGTCAGCCATGGTTCGTGACCCACGCCTCGCTGGGTTGAGGAATCCGGGTTTTTGTGTGTAGTTCTGTCACCAGTGTCTAGCCGGGGAGGTGGTGTGGCTGGAAATCTCACCCCAGGGCTCGGTAAGAGCTAGCTCTTCGCCTTGGCAGGGCTGACGTTTGGTGCTGGCCCCTCACAGGTGGGGCATCTGTCCTTGGTTTCTCTGAGGACGTTTCTGCTGATGAAAATGACCATGGCCTCAGCCAAGGAAGACTGAAGAGAAAAAGAAAGAAACCCTTGGAGCCAGCTGGGCCGGGGATGGAGGAAGGTGAGGGCTGCAGGCGGGGCCTGGGGAGAAGGCGCACTGCTGAGGGGCTCTGAGCACAGGGCCTCGTGTGTCACTGCAGTAAAAGGCTTGTTTTCAAGAGCTGAGAAGTACAGTTTTGTCTCCTGAGTTTTCTATGGAACTGTGATTGGCATATGCTGCCCTTGGGAACAGTTTTGCTGTCTTGTTGGTTTTGAGTTTTTTCTTGGGCTTTTGTTTTCTGCTGTTGTTTTTTTCCCAGTGCTGGGGATCAAACCCCAGGCCTTGCAAATGCTAAGCAGCATGCTCTAGCCTAGTGCTGGTCTTCACCCCAGCCTCAAGGCACAGGTTTCATTACTGCCCTGGATCTGCGGCTTTGACCTTCTGGCCTGGAAAATGATTGGAAACCTGGCTGCTTCAGTCCCTTTTTACTGACGTGGCATAAGGGAGGTTTCTAGTCACAGTCACGGGGAGGAACAGATGCCAGTGGGTGCACCCGGCACACTGAGGAGGTTAGAACTTTCTGGTAGTAAAAACCGCAAGACCCAGCGGCCAGGAATCCAGCTCAACTCTGAGCCTGTGCAGTAGCACCAAAAGAATCCCCGAACTGGTGTTTAGCGGCTGTCTCAGAATTGGACCAAGACTCCTTCCGCAGAGGTGGGAGCTTGTTATTGGTGTGTGTGTCTCTGCAGGGAACAAAGCCAGTCTTGCTGGGGATGAGGACAGTGAAAGCAGCCTTCAGAAGAGAAAAAGGAGAAAGAGGAAGAAGAACCACGGCCAGCCCGGCCAGCCCGGCCAGCCCGGCCAGCCCGGCCAGCCTGGGACCTGCGGCCCCAGTGATGCAGCCGCCTCCCTCACCCAGAGCGGAACTGGGACCCAAGAGCCTGGGGCTGCGCAGCCCGCACCCAGCACCTTGTCTGAGGGCAGCCTGGAGCGGTCCCGCTCCACCCCTGGGCGCAGTAAGAGGAAGCGGCAGAAGAAAAGGAGCCTGAGGGTGCAAGGGCAGCTCTGGGAACCCACAGTGTTGCTCCCAGAGGACAGCAGGCATCCTCCAGCCCCTGCCGCTGGAGCTTCCCCGACAGACAGAGCCCAGGTCCCTAAAAGAAAGTGGAAACTCGGGGCTCTCCCGGTCAATGGCAGTGGATTGGGCATGCTGGCTTGGCCTCAAGCACAGAAGGAAGGAAACGTTGGCCAGGCCACCCTGCCCCAGTGCAGGAGGCCTCAGCACAAGAAGGTGGAGCCAGGGGACCTTGACCTCTATCCTCTGTCCAGCCAGAAGACCTCGGTGTCCAAGAAGAGGAAGAAGATGAAGGAGGTGTCAAACTTGGTGGAGAATAATGGGGTCCTGATGTCCAGGGTCCAGCAGCTCCAGGCTGTGGTAAGACGGGCAGGACCTGGGTAGGTGAGCTGGGGCTGGCAGACGGCGTGTCCTTGGGCCATTGCTGTCCTGGGGAGGCGGAGGCTGGGGACAGTCAGACCTGGACTGGCAGCGGTGCAGCGGGTAGAATATGCCACGGTACACAGCAGGTACTCGTGTCGGTGGCCACGCACTCAAGAGGTCAGGCAGGTCGGCGTGTAGCTGGGGTCACCGCTAGGCCTGGGCCGGTGCCGGCCTCCGTCACTCACTGGCCCCGAGGCCCCTGTGGCACGGAGGACGCCCGGAATGCTCACACCCGTGCGTGTCTGCTGAAAGGTGGGGTGCAGGAACCAGGCTTGTGACCTCGCCCCTGCCCCTGCCCTGGCTCTAGACCCCCTGTGCTTCCATGCCAGGTCAGCACGGCAGTTCCGGTGGGACAGCCCCGCTGTCTGTACACACTGTCCGTGGCAGCATGGGTAGGTCCTAGGGTAGGCCCCGCAAGGCTGGAAACACTTCCTCCCTGGCCTTTTGCAAAAAAAGCCTGCTGCCCCTTGCTCAGCACCAGCGTCTCCACACTGCTGAGCAGTGGCCGTGACGCAGGGCTGTCTCTGTGGCCAGGTGAGTGTGTTAAGTGGCAGGAAAAGCCTCTTCAAGGGAGAGCAGAGTGCAGAGCTGGGCCTCCGAGGCCTCTCTAGCCGGAGCGCCTGGCCAGCGGTGTCCCCTTCGTGGCGCGTCTCGTTGCTCAGAGCCTTGGCAGCCTGGTTTAGAGCGGAGTGAGGCGGTCGGTGAGGCGGTCGCCCCAAAGGAGCTTTTCTCTCCCAGTGGGACTGGTGTTGCCAGGGTCTGTGCAGACAGAGGTGGGGACCTCAGGAGAGCACCTGAGCTGCAGAGGCGAGGTAGTGGACCTCCAGCCAGGAGGGTCCGGAACTGCCCGAACCACCTGCATAGCACCCTGCACTGGGCTTCCCAGACACCTGATGTCACACAGCCAGGGCCCGGCCTTTGCTTTGAGGGCTTGCCGGTTAACCCACCCAGAGGGCACTCCACTTCTGGGAAGGGACCTACGAGGCCTTTTCTGAGACTGGGTCTCACTATGTAGTTCAGGCTGGTCTCAAACTCAGTGTGTAGCCTAGAGTGGCCTTGAGCTCCCTGCGATCCTCCTGCCTCAGCCGCCTGAGTGCTGGGATCACAGGTGTGTGCCACCACGCCTGGCTGATCACAGTTTACAAGATGAATTATTTAACAGATGGACTTTGAAAGCAAAATTACTGAAAGTAGGGAGCCTAAGTTTCAAGGTGAAGATAATAAAAGTGGATTTTGATTGCTGAGTCTCCTGGGCTGGGCGTGGAGTGGGAGCCATGATGTGCATGGAGTCCGCATTCTGCTTGGGGCAGGGCTCTGGGCAAACTGGGCCAGAAGCAACAGCTTGGGACAGGGGATCAGATCGGTGGGGGCTGCCTCGGGGGCTCCGCCCCGCAGCCCTGGCATCACTTCCTGGTGTGACATGAGCCCTGCTCCCACAGGAAAGCAGCAGAACTCGAGCCCCATTGAAGAAACCCCTGAGGCTGGAGAACGACTTCGTGAAGTTCAACACCCCCCTCCTACCAAAGCCCCTGTTCTTTAGGAAATCAAAGAGCACCTCTGCCGCCCGCCCTCCAGGTCCTGCCTTCCAGGTGTGCCCTCCACGGCCCCCCACCTGGGATACACGCAGCCTGGGGGCATCTCTCTTCCCTGGGCTGGGTGCACCCCGAGGGGTGGTGTGGGTCTGAGGTGTGGCCACGCGCCTTCGCCTCCGGGGTGGGCCCAAGCTTTCAGAGCCAGCTCCTCAGAGTGAGCGTGGTGGTGTCCACACGGGAGAGTGTGACACACGTGAGAGACTCACACAGCCGCGCGGCGTTCCAGGAGCAACCGGAGGGAGGCAGTGCTTCGCAGTGCAGAGTGGCTTAGCTCCTAGGGATTTTCTGAATGGGAACAAATGTAATTTTTCCTTCGTCTTAAGCCACCTCCCCAGCCCCTTTTTTACTTTGAGACTAAGTCATTAAGCTGTCCAGGCTGGGCCCGACCTTTCCTTCCTCCTGCCTCAGCCTCCCAGCGTGCTGGGATGGCAGGTGTGTGCCACAGGCTGGGAAGTCTGATGCCAGGGTCCTGGTAGACTTGCGTGGGGGCCCGGTGTTAGACGATAGGATCTATCCCTGACCCTTCACATCTGTGGGTGAGTTCAGGGCAGTAAACCCAGGTCCTGCGGGCCCTCCCTCCTGGGCAGATTCTTGGGAAATCTCCGGGAGACAAAGTACCTCAATTGCAATGTGTTACTCCTGCTGCTACTCTTAACTTCTCTCCTGCAGCTGAACAAAGCCCCCTCCAGTTCCAAGAAAGTCACCTTTGGGCTGAACAGGAACATGACTGCAGGTGAGTGTGTGCGTATGGCTGAGGCCCTGCCCCTTCCAGCGGGTTCTGGAGCCAGGCTTTTATCGGACCGATGTGGGGTCCCGGACCTCCTGAGAGGTCACCTGATAAAAACTGTCAGAGCCAGGTGCCCAGACACCTCCATGCTGTGTCAGGGTGTCTCGCAGGGACCATTGGAGACGCCCTGCTGCCTCCAATACATTTGCCTCTGCTAAAATTCAGGACCACCTGTTTCCTGAGGCACAGAGAGGAGGGACGTCCCCCTCTTCTGCCTTCAGAGCGGTGCCATGGGTTTGTTTTTCAAAGCATCGGATGAGTTTAGAGCCCTGCCCTGGGCCTGAGTGTGTGAGGAGCAGCACACGCACGTGTCCAGCGAGCAGAGGTGCGTGGAGGTCGGTGAGCAGCTCACCTGGCTAGCACAGCCCGTCACAGACCCCCGTCCCCAGGGCCCTGCTGTCTGGTGCCCTCCATGTCTCCCCGAGTTAGAAGCAGCCTTGCTGCCTTCCTCCCTGGGGCCTGAGGGTGTGAAGGGACAGACATCACACTTCATGGGGCCCTGCTCTCCCTCGAGACAGAGTTCAGGAAGACAGACAAGAGCATCCTGGTCAGCCCCACGGGCCCCTCCCGAGTGGCCTTCAACCCGGAGCAGAGGCCCCTCCACGGGGTGCTGAAGATGCCCGCCAGCACCATACTGGGGACCAGGACGCTGCTGCCCGCCACTCCCAAGAGGAGGCCGAAGGCCATGGACTTCTTCTGAGTGCCCAGAGCCGCTTTTTACAGACTGCTTTTGTACAGAGTGTTCTATAAATTATAACTGTCAAAGCACGGGCCTTTTTATTGTTTCCTAACCCGTGGATTGTGTGCTGAAGGTGCTGAACGGGGCTAGCGGGCCACCCTGTCCCGTCCCTGTTGTACCCTTTGCTGCAAACACTCGTGAGCCACCGTGCAGGAACCGAGGCCGAGCGTGAGCTGGGGACGCCTCTGCCACGCCACGCCACGCCACGCCACGCCAGACCAGCTCGGACGCTTCAGCCTCACGGTCTGTTCCTCCTGAGCTCTGGGAGCTTCTGAGCAGCTCTTGGACAGCAAGGACTGGAAACCCGAGTAGCACCTTACCTTTTCCACCCATCAGCAGGGGCAGCTCTGTCCTGAGGCCTTTCCTCTGGCCCTTGCCTGTCCCTCCCTGTCTGACCTCTGCAGCAAGCCCCAGGTGTCTTGGGAGGGTGGCATCCCCCTCTCCCCTGGGGCCTCCTGCCCTGAGCCCCTGCAGAAGCCTGGGTGATGTGGCACCCAGCTCGCCCCTACCTCCCGGACCCGGTGACATGGTGCCAGCCATAGGTCAGTGCATCTGCACCCCGAGCTCTCACCAGGCAGGAGGTTGCCTTCCGGAACTGGGCACATGTATTTGCCCACTGCCAGAGCTGCCTGTTACCCAAACACAACCCTTGTACTTCGGTTTTCAGACAGCTCTTCGCATGATCAGGGTGGAAGGTGCTCATGCTTTGCTTGGAGAAGCCGAAGTCCGACTTGAATTTCTTAGAGTCTAAGTCACTGGCTTGTTGCTTTTATTCGAGGAGACCACCTTGAGCTCAGGAGGTGGACAAAGGACAGGCTCAGAGCCAAGAGGCTACACAGGTGTAGCCGCTGAGGCTGGGCCCTTCCATGGCTTTCTGGGTTTCTTTTTTGTTGTTCATTCTCTTGAGTCGGGGACTTGCTGTGTAATTCAGGCGGACCTTGAATTCACTCCGTGGCTCAGGCTGGCCTTGAACTCACAGCGATCCTCCAGCCTCAGCCTCCTAGTGCTGGTGTTACAGATGTGCACCACCATGCCCAGCTTTTCCTCCATGGCTTATGCATTTAGAAATTCTAGATGGAAGTCACAGGGTGCGTGGTTTGGGCTGCCAAGAGCTCTGTGCTGCCGCCCTGCCCCGTTCTGTTCAGGAGATCTGTGGCCCTACACCCTTTGTCCCCTCCCAGGGGGCCCCCACACTACTCCCCAACAGAGGAGCCCACAGCTTTGCTGACAGGTCAGCGACTATTTCCAGTCCCCGAGACCCAAGGGTGGGTGTCACCTGCTCGGGGAGAAAGGGGCCTTCGTGGACTGGCTGACCTCCATGGGAAGGCAGGGGGCCTTTGTTCCTGGCTGCCCCAGCGAAGCTTCGGCATATTCGGTCACAAGGAAGAACATGACATGCAGTGAAACTCTGAGTTTTCCAACAGTTTCTCCACCTTGAGAGATGGGCCACGTGGCAGCTGGGTCCTGACCAGACATGGGGTAGCAGCGGCACCACAGTTCGAGGACAGTGGCCGCAGCTGCTCTCTCGGCACTCCGCTGACCTGGCTCCTGCTGAAGTCGCCCCATGAGGCGGGTGATTGGCACAGAGTGTGTCTTGGGTTCATTGTCCTCCAAACCCAACTTCCTTCTGGGCGAAAGTCAACATTTCCTGTGTCTTTTAAAAAGTTTTATTAGTATATTACTTCTAATGCCTAAATTCTGGCAACAGTTTTTTTTAATCTTTAGTACACAACACACAAAGAATATATGACATACAGAAAATGTATTGAGCATACCAGTTTTCTGTTGGATGCACGCAATTTTCCTAAGTAAAATTGCCAAGAGGACTTGGAGTTTTAGAAGAGGAAATTGGGCCGGGGATTTAGCTCAGTGGTTTCACTGCCTGCTTTGCAAGCACAAGGACCCAAGTTCAATCCCTGGTACCAAAAAAAAAGAAGAAGAGGAAATAATTTCATGCTGGTGCTCTGACAGCGGTGTTTGGTAACATGCTCACCTCCCCTCTGCTTGTACAGTTCATCTGTTTTGTACAATTTGATCATCAGACTTGACAAATTTATTATCCTCTAATTTCCTGAGCTGAAAGCACAAGAAGAAACATAAAGAAACTCTGGAAGCAGTCATTGGGGAGCATATGAAGCTGGGTCTGCCTTTTAATTTTCATGTGTTTTCTCTGAATTACCTGACTGTTGGCAGACAATGCCCTGCACTCAGATTGTATTAGCGTCTGTAGGGTGTGTCAGTTCTCATCAAAGCCAATTAAAAAATAGATCTCTGCCCGTGGATTTGTATTTAATATTGGCTGTTTGGGGCTTTTGCTTTTCGGGGTTTTTTTTCCTGCTTGTTTTGTCTTAATGGTACTGGGGATTTTACATTGAGCTTCATCCCCAGCCATTTTTTTATTTTGAGACAACGTCTAGCCCGATCACTAAGTTGCCCAGGCTGGGGTCAAACTTGTGATCCTCCTGCCTCAGCCTCCCAAGTGCTGGGATCACTGCCCTGTACCACCACACCTGGTGAATTTTTGTTTGAGTTATTGTAGACTTGAGCTGGCAGAGAAACCATCCACAAAACTGAAGATTAAGTTGACAGAAATTGCTTTTTTTTTTTTTTTTAGAAATTGCATTTTTTAACAGAAGCCAGACTCAGTGGTGCACCTGTATCCCGGCTACTCAGGAGGCACAGGCAGGAGGCTCACGAGCCCAGGAGTTCAGGACTGCAAGGCCCAAAACAACCTCTGAGCTCAGGACAGCATCAAGATCTCCAAAGCAGAGGAAAGCCCCAGTAGAGCAGGGAGGGAAAAACACTCAGAAGACAGCAGCTGAAATCTGCCAGGTTAGGCCGAAGAACAGTAATCTGCACACCCAAGGGACTCAGCACTTGTCCCGCACTCATCTATGGGGTGAGATGTTGGAAATGCTAGGAGAGTGAGCACCGTGGCCTGGAATCCCAGTTTTGCAGGAGGCTGAGGCAGGAGGATCAGGAGTTCCAGGCCAGGCTAGCCTCGTAATTTCACAAGAGCTTGTCTTAAAATTTGGACAGAGCAACTGGGGTGCATGCAGCACAAGGCCCTGGTCCCAGCCCCAGTACCACAAACGAAAGAACAAAGGCTGACTGCTTACTGCTCTCCACAGCCTCTCCCTGTGGTCTCCACTGGCTCTGTGTCCCTGGCTTGCCCTTCCGCACCCCCTGTGTTACCTTCTCCGGAACTCTGCGTAGATTACTGTAGATCTTTACATTTTGTGCTTCATCATTTTTCACATCTTTGTCTTTCTGGCTCCCATATTTGCTTCAAATCCATTTTCTCATTTAATGATACTTTTTCTCGTGTGAGTAATCTGCTGTTCATCCTATTTGCTGAGTATTGGATTTAATTTTATTTTACTTTTCCCTCCATCACTCACCACGTTCCTCTTGACTAATAATCTCTGTTGTACTTTCTCATCATCTTTTTTAGATTCTACCTATCAGGGAGAACATGCGATATTTGTGTTTCTGAGTCTGGCTTATTTTGCTCGACATGATTTGTAGATCCATTTTCACACAAATGACAGCATGTATTCTTTATGGCTGAATATTTCTCCACTGTGTACATGTGCCATGTGGTATTCGTCCTGTTCATTCATCTCTGGGCACTGCGGCTGGTTCTTACCTCTGCACTGTGGACTGTGCCACAGTGGACATGGCATGCAGGTCCCCACAGAATGTGCTGATATTCCCTGGGCTATATACCAAGGAGTAGTACCACTGGATCAAATGTTAACTCTACTTTTAGTTTTTTGGGGTTTTTGGTACTGGGGATCGAATTCGGGACCTTTCACTTGCGAGGCAGGCTGAGGAATCACTGAGCTACATCCCGAGCCCCTTCTACTTTTAGTTTTTTGAGGAAATGTAGTACAGTTTCCATAATGGCTGTACTAATTTACATTCCCACCAGCAAGTAGAAAGGTTTCCTTTTCCTGCATTCTCACTAGTATTATGTGTGTGTGTGTGTGTATTTATTTATTTATTTATTTATTTTTAACCAGGGATTAAACTTGGAACCTTGTGCTTATGAGGCAGGCGGCAGAACCACTGAGCTAGATCCCTGGCCCGATTTTTGTATTCTTGAAGAAAACCATTCCAGGGTTAAGTGGAATCTCAATGCTTTAGTTTCCATTTTCTTGATGGCTAGAGATGTTGTAGATTTTTTTACTTGTTGGGCATTTGGACCTATATTAAAATAGACACAGATTCACGCTGCTGTTCCCAGCAGCAACCTACCACTGCAGTGTTTATTCCAGAATTCTCTGTTTATTTGAAACGTCCTTAATCTACAATGGGTGATGGGACTCTAGTTTTCCGTAGTAGATTTACTAAGTTGTGGAGTAGTTTCTGAGTAGTGACACAGACCCTTGTGAAAAACACACTGGCCAGGTGCTTGTGTCCAGTTCCAGAGTCACAGTGTCCAGGCAAAAGGATGTTTTCCTAACTTCCTTAGGTCTGGATCTTTCAGCAGCAGCACCCCCTTCAGTACCGTTATGTAACATATTTCTAGCAACCACTGTCTGATCCATTTCTATTCCCTGACATTCTTGTTGATATTTGTCTTAGTTACTTTTCTACCATTCCTGGGAACACAATACCCAACACCCAAAGTTAAAGGGGAAATGAGTTTATTTGGCTCACAGTTTGTAGACATTTCAGTCCATAATCGGCTGGCTCCAAGGCAGGGATGGCCAAACCAGGCATCACAAAGGAGAAACAACATGGTGCGCACAGGGAGCAAAGGCAACAAGGGACCTTAACAGCGTCTTTCGGCCCCTTTTATCCTATACAGACTATCGGGATTAGGGCAGTGCCAAACCAGCCACTCAGTGTAGTGGGTTAGTAATCACACATCCTTAGCCCCAGCATCACACAGTCCAGATTCAGCCTCCTCTGAGAAAGCATGAGGCTTTGAGGGACATCTAGACACAAGCCATAACAATATTTATTTCCTTTTATGAGACAAGGTCTCACTATGTTTCTCAGCCTGCCTTTCAAACAACCAGAGATCATTCTGGCTCAGGCTCTGCCCTAACGCGGATGGTAGCTATGCACCACCTCACCTGGTTATCATGGTTGATTTTTAAATATTGGAATAGAGTAAAAGGAGCTCTTCAGTATACAGTTCATTGTGCTTTGACAACTGTACAGTTCCATATCCACCTCCATGTTTCCATACAGAACTCTTTCATTGCCCTAAACATCCATTCATGCTCCTGCTTTCTAGTTTGTCCTTCCATTTCCCCCCCTGTGACAACTGCTGGTCGTTGTGAAAGCCTAAATTTCACTTGGTCTGCACCGTCACGTGCAAAGATCCATTTAATGCACAGGCTTTGGGATCTGACTTCCGCCACTGTGGGAAAGCACTGAGGACTTGTTTGTGCTGTGCTGGGTGAATCAGTGCTTCATTTATTGGTGAGTAGTATTTTGGTGGTGAGATGCACCTCAGTCTGTTCACTCACCTGTGCAGAGGCTTTGGCTTTGTTTCTAGCTGTGGGCAAATAGGAACATAGTTGCTATCGACTTTTGCCAAGAGGTTTTGGTTTAATAATTAGTTTCAGTTTCCATCAGTAAATACCTAGGTCTGGGATATTTGGCTCACATGAGCATTGTGTGTGTACTTTACAACAAATAGCTAAGCTTGTTTCAAAGTCTACTCCATTTTGTAATCCCAGTACCATTTGTTTCAAATCCTAACTAGTAGCTGGCATTTGGAATCTTATTTTTCACTTTGGCACTCTTGTGTGTAGCTGGTAAGCCATTGTCACGTCTCCATTGTTGTTGACATGGCAGTCAGACGGATGTAGAATCCCATACCGGTGTTCATTTTCTCTCCACACTTGAATGATCCAGCCACGCTTTTTGACACGATGCTAGCTATTATATTTCACTGTGTGTAATGTTTTCCTGGCTGTTTTTAAGAGTTTCTTGTTTGATTATATTTAAGTAGTTTAACTATCATATGTCTATGGGATGTTCTTATTTATATTTTCATTTGGGGTTTGTTAACTTTCTTGGATTTAGAAATTAGGTTTTCTGCCCAATTTTGGACATTGTCAGCTATTTGTTGTTGACTTACTTTTTAAATCATAGGTTTCCTGCCTCCCCTCTGCCCTGTTAGGGAAGCAGTCATCTGACAGATCCCTAAGGCACTGTTCCACCCTTCCTTCAGATTGGACATGCTTCATGGCTCTGTCTCTGAGATTCTCTTTTTGCTCCCAGGCCACTGCCACGGGCGCATGTGTGAAATTCCCATAGGCACCATGTTGCCGGCCACACTGCAGTTTACTCTTGTGGAAAAGCTTAGAGCCATTTTGGAAAAGCCAAGGCTTTACAGCTCTTCCGTGGAATGAAAACCCTCCCAAGTACTTACTCTTCCACCCCTCACACTCTGCATCTGTACACTGTGTAGCGGGAGGGTGCCAGGCTCCTCGGGTTGCTTGGAGCTCTCCAGGCCAGAGCACTGAATGGCCTTCATCTTAGCCAGGGAGGACGCTGCTGTCCCATCTCATGGGGCAGGAACCTGATAATCAAAAGGGAGTGGCTTTCCAGGAGGGGTTCCCCAGAGCGCAGCCCCAATCCGGGGCCATCAGGGGCCCTGCCCAGCACAGGCAGCCCCTCACCTGCCTGTATTCAGCGCCCTTTCAACACTTTCCTGTCCCTAACCCCCTGGGGGCTCCTCAGTCCCCTCGTCCAGCAGATCCTGCGAGTGTCCTCCCCACAGGACCCAGGGGCTCTGCTAGGGGTTCAGGGCAGCAGCTGGACAGTGGTGTGGGGTGCTCGGCATGGCCGGAGGATTGAGTGCCCCTAGATACGGATTTTTGAAATAGATGAACAGTTAAATATTTTACAATAGAATTTTATTAAATTTATTAAAATAAAATTTCCTATCCAAACATGGATAGGAAAATCAGAAAAAAAACAAAAGATGACTTTCCCAGGTGAGGGGAGGGAAGGCACTGCAGCTGGACCAGGAGCTGCCAAGTGCAAGGAGTCAGTCTTGGCTGCTGCTGTCTGTTCTGGCTCCTGGCTCCTGGCTCCAGATCTCGAGGTGTCAGAAAAGCTGCTGCAGGCTCCCTCCCTCCTTTTGCTCCTGAGTCTCTCTTGACACCTGCTGCAGCGGATTGCAGGTTGGACGCTAGTCTAGACACCAGAGGGGCAAGAGAAAAGACCCACAACTACCCTTCCCCGTGTCTTTCCCAAGGCAGAGGAGGCCCCTTCCTGCCAGAGAGGCCCCAGCCCCTGAGCCCACAGCAGGATGCCATCCTGTCTCAGGTCCACCCCATCCACGGTCCCAGCCTCTTCCTTTGCTCCTAGCCGAACAGCACCCTCTGGAGCCTCTGCCTGGTGGGGCCCAGCCTGACCTAGCTGCCCTGCCCCCAAGCACCCAGCCAGGCCTGCTCACCCTCGGGCTCCTCCTCAGAGGGGTTCTAATTGGGTCAGGAGTCTGTCCACTTGCAGAACAAGGTCCGAGTCAGGCAGGTTGATGAGCGCATAGGCCATGAGCTGCTTCAGGCTGGCCAGGTCTGGGCACTGGCAGAAGTCTCCTGGGTATTTGACCAACCAGGTCTCCAGGAGGGAGCACAGGGCACTGCAGGTGGGAGGGGCACATAGAGTGAGAGGCCCGGCCTCTCCATGACATAGTCTGTCATTGACCCTGAGGGAGGGCTGCCCTGCAGAGCCCACCCTTCCCGCTAGCAGCTGGGCACAGAGGGCAGAGGTGTGGGGCCCACGCTGAGCAGTCTGGCCCCACACCTCTGCAGCCTCCATCCAGGAGTGGGCACGCCCGGCTGGGCCTGTGCGGTGTGGGGATGGATCCTCCCAGGGACCTTGCTGGGCCCTGGCCAGCCCAGGCTCCCCACATGCCCAGGGCCCCAGCCCCAGCTCTGTCTTCCTCCTGTAGGCGCAGCCCCAGGCCCCAGCCCTCTAGCAGGAAGCAGTGAAAAGTGTGTGGCCTGGGTTTCCCCAGCCCGCCCCAAGCCCAGTTCCCCGGATGTACCCCACTCTGGAGAGAGAAGCCCTCACTCTCAGAACCAAGCCCTCTCACCTCTTGTTTTGCTTGTCCTCCTCACAGTTGGGCTGGAAGAAGGTACCTGGGGGGGCCAGGAGGGTGTGGTCTGTTAGCACCCGGAGTTCCCAGCTCCCAGGAGGTCCAGGAGGACCATCTGATTGCAGGGTGGGGAGGGAAGCAGGGGAGGCCCAGAGGATCGTCTGTGCTGCTCCCTGAGTGACGGGGAAGTGTCAGGAAAGGTGCCCCCCACAGGAGGTGCTTTGTCCACATGTGTGCAGTGACGGAGCCCCGCCAGCTCTGCCAGGATCTCTCAGTATGTCGGGGTGCACAGTCTGCCTCAGGGTGTAAGACCGAGGGCCTTACCAAAGGCTCCGAGGAGCTGACTATAGTGAAGCACACCCAGGAATCCCAGCGGTGCCTTCAGAATGTAAGACCAAGAGCCTTACCAAACGCTCCAAGGAGCTGACTACAGCGAAGACCACCCGGGAACGAACACACTGGACAAGTTGGGAAACAGACCTTTATTAGTCTGGCCAGACGGCACTCCCGAAGCAAAATAGCTTAGAGAGGCAACTGGCTCAGAATCCGAGGCTGTTTTTATAGGGGGTTGAGGGGGAAGTTAACATATCAAAGAAAAGGGGACAAAGGTTAGTGGTCGACTGTCACACATTGATGGTTAGCAGACATCTGCAGCTTGTTCTAACAATTGTGGTGCCTGGAATATCAGTTCCGGATAAACAAAGAGTTGAGTAGTTTACTCTGGGACCCTAGGTCGGTTACAGATCCCTATCTAGCATCTCTAGACTAACAAACATCTCCATCCATTAACTCACATTTTAATCACAATGGGGCTGGAGGATCTAGCGTCCTTAGACTAACAAGCATCTCCATCTATTAACTCACATTTTAATCACAATGGGGCTGGAGAAAAAGGGGCAAAGGTTATGCAGTCCCACAAGGGGACCCGGCGCTGGATTCCCCTAGGTAGGAAGCTAGGAAAGCAAGGCCCCAGGTAGACAGCTCCTTCCTGGGCCGGGGCAAGTCCCTCAACCTACTTGGTCCTGACTACTCCAGCTGAGGGGTTCCTCTGAGCACCCCGGTTCCCACAGGACAAATTGGGGCATGGAATGGTGCAGGGCATTCTCAAGAGCCACCCAGGAGTTGGTGAGAGCCCAGGGCTGGGAGGTGGGGCGCACCTTAGGAACAGCAGGTCCAGTACCTGCTGTGTGCTGGCGAACCTCCTGTAGGTGAACAGGAACGCGGGCACAAAGAAGGGGTCCCCGCAGCTCTGCGCAGGCACCAGCTGGTTCACCAGCTTCCTCACTGTGCCTGGATCAAGCATCCTGACTGCGCCAGTCTCCTCCATGTTCAAAGTGTGTAGGTGTAAGACCGAGGGCCTTACCAAATGCTCCGAGGAGCTGACTGCAGTGAAGAACACCCGGGAAGGAACACACCGGACAAGTTGGAAAATAAAACAGACCTTTATTAGTCTGGCCAGACGGCACTCCCAAAGCAAAATAGCTTAGAGAGGCAACTGGCTCAGAGTCCAAGGCTGTTCTTACAGGGGGTTGAGGGGGAAGTTAACATATAGAATTAAAGAAAAGGGACAAAGGTTAGTGGTCGACTGTCACGTATTGATGGTGTTGTGTCCAGATTGTGAAGTCCCAAAGACCACCAGGAGGCCGTTTCCAATGTAAGCACACGAGGGTCGTTTATTTAAGCTTAAGCAGGGGCTCTCAATTGTCACCGACACAGCGGATCGAGATTGAGAGCCCTGAGTCCCAAACTAGCAGGGTTTTTATTGAGAATACAACAAGCTTTGGTTATTAGTAGCCAGGTGATTGGTTAATACTTAATACATATGAAGTGTAGGGTTTTGGTTGGCTAGGCTTTGGGGGTCGAAGGGGATTACGTATTGGTTTTTGTGAGGGAGAAAGGGGCAAAGATTAACGGCCGGTTGTCACATACTGATCGTTAGCAGACCCACTGACTAATGGCCGCATCTATCTTGTGTGGACAGTCAGCTCATTAACTGCTTATCCTACAGATAGTGTGCCTGGAACGCTCTTTCCCCGGGCACACAGGTGGTTGGGTAATAAACTCAGGAATTTCAAGTGGTGAATTTCTAGTTTAAGCACAAATTTGAGAGAACAAAGGAGACGGCTCCAAAATGGAGTCATTTTGGTCCCACAATGGTCAGCAGACATTTGCAGCTTGTTCTATAGATTGTGGTGTCCGGAACATCAGTTCCGGGCAAACAAGGAGTTGAGTAGTTTACTTTGGGACTTTAGGTCTGTTACAGATTTTTATCTAGTGTCCCAAAACTAACAAGCACCTTTATCCATTAACTCACATTTAATCACAATGGGGCTGGAGAAAAGGAACAAAGGTTATGCAGTCCCACATAGGGAACAGGGGAAGGGGACATTACCAGAACCTCTGCAGTGAGTTCTGGTCTCCTGCGAGCCACGGCAGCACACAGCGAATGACAGGAAAGGTAGAAAAATGAGACTGAGAAGAAGCTGAGCTTCAGGTCTGATCAGTGCTGCTCTGGGCAGCAAAGACAAAAGCCCCCCTAGCTTGCAGCACTTTTTATTCAGTACGTGGGGAAACAGATGTAACAAGTGAAAATGCAGAGTTCAGTACTTTACATTGGGATAAACAAGGTGTAACAAGACTGGGGGGCAGTGGAAATCTGAGAACAATGAGGAACTATGCAGATGAAGATTTGGTTCCTCCCAGGGTGTCTCCTGAAGGTGTGGTCTGGTTCTGGAGCATTACAGCATCTGGGGATCACAGAGGTCTCAGTTATGACCCGAGGCCAAAATGCAACTACGTCTGGAATGTCATAGCTGGCCTGTAGGCAGGAGAGCTAGGCCTACTCAAATGATTTTTCCCTAGAATTATGTAGCATTGCTCCCAACAAAAGTAGACTCCTTTTTATCCTGATTTGGGCCCAAGGAGGGAGAGTTCAAGCTTGGAGAGCGGAGCAGCTCGGAAGCACTCACCGCCCAAGTGAAACAGCAGGGCAAAAGTCCCCTTGATTTTCACACGCCCACACCCACACACGCACACTCACCCACACATCCCAGGCAGGGGTCTGAGGCCACCCAGGGCCATCAGCGTGATGGGCAGGCTGACTCTCACCTGCTCTGGGCTGTCCTGTGCCACCTTAGTTATCTTTGCGTTCCTTCCCCAGAGGCGCCCGGGGGTGACAGCTGTCCCAGAGTGTCCACGTGTGGGCAAGGCCCCCACTCCACCATCTCCTGTGGCCTGAGCCTAGGCAATTTGGGAAACAACACGACCACATAGTCCTCATGTGTCAGTCTCTGCACGAGTAACTGGACCGCGCCAGCTTCCGGGGCTCCAAGTTCTGTTTGGTCTGTTGGTCCATTGTCAAGGAAGTGAGGTCACTTCCTGGGTCCCTTCCTGGCTCGCCCTCTCTAAGCTGCATCTGCAGTCATCCCAGACTGCTGGCTGCTCCTTCCCAACCAGCATGTGCCAAACTGGATGCACATGGCCCAACCCACCCTATGCTACTGTTTGCACACATCCGCAGCTCAGCCAGCTCCTGGTGGGCAGAGACCCCTGGTTTAAGAACCAGGCCCTCCCGCTCAGTGTTCCAGTTCTGAGGGCTTGTGGTCAAGGATTAGAGTGAGGTTTGGTTGAGGGTTGGGGAGAAGGGTTCAGCTTCGGGGCAGTGCTATGTGTAGGGCTCTTGTGAGGCTTAGGGTGAACGTCAGGGCACGGTCTCGAAGTAGGTTTGAGTGGTTATTTTGTGCATTGGCTTAGGAAGCTGGGGTCAGCTTAGGTTAAGACTTTATGTTAAGGCTGGGGATTTAGCTCAATGGGGCCACCACCTGCCTTGCAATCGGAAGGTCCTGAGATTGATTTCCAGTACCCCCCCCCCAAAAAAAAGACTTTATGGTAAGGTTCAGGTTAGGGTTATGTGTCTTGTAAGGGTTCGTGTCAGGGCTAGGTCTGTTAGGATTTGTTCATGCTAATTTTAGGGCTAGGGTTTTGGTTAGTGGCCATGTTGTATAGGATTTTCATCACTAAGTACATTGATAATCAAAGTATACTGGAATGTGAGGGAATGTGGGGCTAGGAGTTGGGACAGCTTTAGTGTGGAGGTGAAGCTCAGGGTGAGGATTAGGGTTGGTTTGAGGGTTAAGGTGAGGTTTGGTGATGGGCTAAGTTTGAGTGTTGGGTTTAGAGTGAGAGTAAGACTTACAGTGCAGATTAAGGTTAGGGTTAGGGTTGCTGCTAGAGTTTAGGTTCAGCGTTCTAGTTTAGGGATAGTGTTAGGGTTTCAGGTTAGGGTAATGTTTAGGTTTTACTGTTGGGGTTTGTGGTTAGGATTAAGGTAGGTTTGGGTATTAGGGTTAGAGTTTATGTTAGGTTAAGTTTTAGGGCCAGGGTAGGGGTTAGGGGTATGATTGGGGTTGGGGTTCTTGTTGGACTTGGGTTGTTATTGGTGCTGCAGTCAGGGTTGGTGTTAAATGTTGGGGGTTAGGATTAGAGTTTGTTGTTAGGGTTAGTGGATATGTTTAGGGTTTAGCCTTAGGGTGAGTGCGAGTGTTACCTTTAAGTGTTGGGGTGAGCATGAGATTTATGGTGAAGATTAGGGGTAGGATGAGGATTAGGATGTGAGTTAGGGTTTAGGTAAGGGTTGGGGTTAGGTTCAGGGTGAGTTTCAAGGTTAGAGGTAGTTGTTAGAGTTTTGGTTTGAGTTAGAGTTAGATTTAATGTTATGGTATGGTTTCTTTTAGACTTAGGGTTTAGGTTATGTTCAAGGGGGTAGGTTTAAGATTAGGTTTAGTTTAATGAGTCAGTGTTAGGGTTATGGTTTAGAGTTAGGGTCAAGGTTTAGGTTTTAGTTTAGAGATAGATTTATAGGTCAGTGTTAAGGTTAAAATTAGGTATCAGGAAATCCTACCTATAATAATGAATTTAGCAGTGTCTTTCCTTTTTCAATTTTATGAATATTTGGAGGATTTGGGGCATTAGTTCTTACATGCCATTAGTTTTTACTAACTTAGTCTCAATTGTATTGATTTGCAGTTTGATCTTTGTAATTTCTTTCATCTACCAGTTTAGATTAGGATGGTTCTTGATTTCAAGACCTCAAGGTGCATAATAATGTTATTTATTTGGCATTGCTCTATTATTCTAATGTGAGCATTCACAGCTATAAATTCTGACCTTGAATTCCTTTCATGGTGTCCCATGGGCTTGGTGTATTGTGTTTTCTTTATCATTCCATCACAGGAGCTTTTAAATTTTTCCCTGATATCTTCTGGGACCAATTGATTATTCAAGAGGGTATTGTTTAATCTTCATGTGTTAGCATAATTTCTGTGATTTCTTTTGCTGTTGCCCTGTGATCTTATTCTACTATGACCCACATACACAGGGCATTCTTTCAGCTCATGTGTATGATTTAACTATACATCATAGCCTCAGACATGGAGTGTATTAGAGAAAGTTCTGTGTGCTTCTGAGCAAAATGTGTATTCTCTTTGTGGATGAAACACTCTGTGGATAGCTGTTAGGTCCATTTGTGTGATGGTGTCAGGCTGAGTTGGCATTGTCCTCTTGTTCCCTGTGATTCTCAGGCTGCCATACTCAGTATAGAAATGAATGGTTGTGGGCGATGTTCTACTATTAATTTATGGATGAATGTGTACCAGATTTCACTCAAGAACCATTGTGTTTGGGCTCTGAAACACATATATTAAATCCTGAGATAATTTAGAGTCCGGGGGCAGTGACTGTGGTCTTTGGACTCTGGGTTGAAATTTGGTTCTTGCTTCCCACTGTGCAGTGTGACCTGAGCAACCTGCTTAACCTCTTTGGAGCTCTCGCCACAAAAGAGAAGCCTTTGCTCTGGCAGAGGCCAACTTTGGGGACTTGGCTCACTTACAGGCCCAGCCGACAGATGGCGCCATGGAGCAGCAGTGCTGCAAAATTAGAGGACGCTCCTGCTTTTGCCTGGATCCTTCTGTGCAGGCCCAGATGGGTCAAGTTCAGTGTGCACCTGCTGATCCAGGTCAGGAGGCAAACACAAATCAGCCTCAATTGCTGTTGTGATGGGGAGCTGCAATGACCAGGGTGAGTTGCTCTGTGTTGCAAGTGTCTGCTGAGAGGGACTGTGGTATTTGCTTTGTCTGATGTGAACTGATAGAAGTGGCTGTTTGGACATGATAGTTGAGATCCTTTCCTAAATGAAGGAGGGAAGGCAGTGTAGAGGCAACTGTTCTTTGTGGTAGAGCCATTGAGTGGCTTCCCTTAGGTAAATGAGTATGAAGCCAGTGTGGAGGAGCAGTCGCTGCCTCAGTAGGAAACATAAAGAGATCCCCCAGCCTTAAAAGCTAGTGTTGGGAGAAGCTGAGGACCATGCATCGGCCCCATCACCTCTCTGCACAGAGTCATGAGGATCCCCAGGGCTGTAGAAGTAGCTCCACAGTAGAGCATGTGCTTTGCATGTCCAGGTTCTGGGCTCCATCCCTGTACTTGGGACCCCATGCAGATGGAGATTTTCTCCCCTCGTATCCCTTGCCTCTGAGTCTGTCACAGTGTCAGGAGTATGCGGATGCCTAGTAGTGCTTCCCTGGCAGCTCTGTTGCATTTTGGGGCTGCTCCTGCAGGGCATTCTGGCCCTTTCTATCTGCAATTTGAACCAAGGGTCTTTGCGCTGAGCTATACTCTGAACTGTTTTTTATTTTTTATTATTTATTTTGACACAGACGTTTCTAAATTATTAATCTGCCCAGGCGGGTTTGAACTTGGAATCCTCTCAGCCTCCCCAAGAGCTAGGGTTACATGTGTATTTTTTCACCCCTGGTCAGCTTTTCCTTATATGTAGAAGCATTAAATCTGTTTATGTTCCTACAATCTTGCAGGCTGAGACTTTTTAGCTCATTCTATATGCAAGGTCGTGTGGGATTCTGGACATGGCAGTTGCATTTTTATTTAATAATCACTTCTTTCTCAAGACCAATCAGTTGGAAGCTGTGTTGAAATGTTGTCTGAAGATGGTGTTACCTGAGTGACTTCAGGGAAAGGACTTTCAAGTTGCTTTTGGGGATCTGGTGGGGTTTTTAAGTGGGTGTATGTGTGGGAGGTGCTAGGAATGGAACCTGGGGCCTCCTCATGCTAGGCGGGTGCTCCGCCCCTGAGCTACAGCCTTTTCCATGGTTCTTTCCCCCTGATAAAAATCTACTCTTTCCTTAGTCTGGCTGATGCTATGACATCTTGAGTCAAAGGGAGGTGAGTGCCCCGTGCCTGCCAGGCCACTGCACCCCAAATCTCAGGAAGGGAGCCCCCAGAGCCCATTGGTAGCTTTACCCCCCTGGGAGCCCATGCCAGGAAACCAAAGGAGTCAAACGCAGAGTGGTTCCCACCAGAGACACTGTGAGAAGAATCCAGTCCTGTGCTCCTTGGTGTCTCAGGTGGTCAGGACACCTGGTAGATGTGGCTGGGGTCCTGCTGGGCATTCCCAGTGGGTCCCTCTCACTCTGGCCCTGCCTGGCCCCTCTGCCACCCTGGGGACATCAGGATTCCTTAGGGAACCATCCTCCAGGTGGCAGCAGAGCCCTTCTGCTGCTTTTGTCCTGAGAAGCTGCTGTGTCCTCAGTACAGAGATGGGGTCACTTGTCCCTGCTTTTAGTGGGATGCTCCAGGACCACAGCAGACCTGCCCTGTTGTCCACCCAGCCCCAGAGACAGGGAAGAGGCATGTGCCTGCAGCCAGGGAATAACCCTCAGTTATTGATGCACATTTTGACTTTATATAGTTGAAGCAAAATTATTTTGCTTGCATGGGTTATGGAGAATATTTAATTTTTTTACAAATTAAAGCCTATAGAGTACTTTAATGTCTGTTTTGATTTTGGTTTGAAGTCTATAATATCTTTTGGGTTTTGTAGCAGACATTGCTGTCCAGCACTGGTGGGCTATGAGTGGCACCTGCTCTTGCCTTCCCTTATTCGGCTGCATTGTTTACATCAGGAGTCAGACCAAAGCTGTATGTGACTCAGATGGGCGTGTCAGCTGGCGCACTGAGTATAGCTCCTCTCTCAATGTCTGCCAGGGAAATCTAGGCCCCAGTCTGTGAAGTGCAAGGCTCTGCTGAGTTTCATGCAGCTGAGGTCAGTGTGACCCCAATTAAAATCCTCTCCCCTGAATTACGGCTTCTCACAGACCTGATGGGTTGCTTGCTAATTGCACCAGGTCCCAGTACCAGTTTGTTCTATCCTAGGAAGATAAGCAATGCTTCCTCCCTAACAGCCTTGCCTGGCACAACCATGCTAGGTGTTCGGCAGTGTTTCACTAGATGCCTTCCCACCATTATATTCAATAAACACTGGATGCTGCTGGGGGCCTTTGGCTTTACTGCCATCAGCAGCACTGACCAGGACCCAAGACCCAGCTTCTCCACTCTAAGTCTCGTTTCTGTCTGTGCGGTGGTGGCTCACAGGCCAGGTCACATGGCAGAGCTCCTGGTAACATCCCCTTCCCCATTCCCTACAGTTTTTACAAACCATCCTCCTTTAAATTCTGACTGGCCCCAAGATGATGCTATGACTTCACTGATCCCTTCATAAAATACAAAAAGGCATACTATTAGGTCTATGACATCGATACCTTTCATCAGAAGATACTCTCCATCCCAATTTCTTGAGAAATTCATCATTAGCTTTCACATCAAAACCTTGGAGGCCAGAAGGAAACTGGTTGTTACTATACAGCATTGAAAGAAAAACAAATCCCCATTAAATAGGAATTCTCTTTCTAGCAAGGCTGTCCCTCACAGATAAGGAAGAATTTAGGACAGTCCCAGATGCACATGCTGAAGGTCCATGCAAGGCCAGGGGTCTCAGAAAGTCCAAGGAAAAAAGCCGGTAAAGCCACCAACTGAAGAGAACTCGGGGCTGGGCACAGCACATCCAGCCCAATTGTCTCTAGCACCTTTTGGCCAAGGAAACCCAGAGTGTGGGGATCCCCAGCCCATCCTGTCATTGGCAGGGGAGAAGCACCCTGTATCATCCAGAGTGAAGAACCTGGGGGACCTCCTGTGTGACTCCTGCTGGGGAAGGGCACAGGATCAGGCAGAGGGCACTCTATTCTCTAGCTAGCGAGGCTGGAGAACCCACAAATGTGCATGACACATTCCAGTGAGCTCCTGGTGACGTGAAGGGCACTCTCAGTGTTACTTTCCAAGTAGTATCGTTGATGTGTCCTTCTTCCTGACTCCTCTTTGGCTCAGCCTCTCCCAGGCTCCCTGGCTGCCTGTCCGGCCAGTGTCACTGAGGAATCCTCTCATCTCCCCACAGGGCCGTGCTTGTCCCCAGCATTTTCCAATACACATCACATCATGCTTTCCAGACACTGACTACTCAGATTACTGTTGGGAGCCTCGTGTTAGGTTCAGTAAACAAGACCTAAGCCCAACCACGCCAGCATGAAGGGCTCCTGATTTGCACCACCGTAACCCATTGGGGCTTCCAGCCTGGGGAGCAGTTGCCTTGGGGGAACTGCATCTCAGGAAGGGCCCGAGTGCTGCTCCCACAGAGGCCAGCACAGAAGCACCCTGTCCCGCAAGGCACAGTCTCTGCAGGGCCCTCGGGATCCCGTGTGCTTGGGAAGGAGGAGAGCAGTGAGGGCCATGCCTGTAGTCAGGGGGATCACAGGCACACATGACAATGCCAGCAGGGCCCCCTCATTCTGCGGAAACTCAGGCCAGAAGGGACCACCACAGCATACACCCTTCTGATGTCTGTCACCAGCTCAGGGACTTGTCTTTGCAGCCTTGTGCAGAAACCCAGATTAGGAGCCCACCCAGGAGGAAGGAGCCTTCACGGCCTGCTTACCTCATTCATGGCCCACCTCTCAGCACTGTGGCTTGGGAGCACTGTGTTGCTGCATGAACACTGAAGGGGACACAAGCATCCAAACCCTAGCAGGTACAGATTCCATCTTCCTCTTCCTGTCCATGTCTTGTGAAGTTTAAACTTGTGTCCCAAGCGCTCCAAATGATATGAGGATTTTAGCTTAGCAGTCACCACAATCTCAAAAACTGCATTTCAAACCTGTCTTATCTTTAGAATAGTTGGCACATTTTATATTAAAGTCCACAATATATTGGTACTTGCTCAGATTTCATCACAATGCCTTTTTCTCCACATCTTGGAGTTGCTCCAGAGACATAGGCCAAGAACATGTGGGCTTCTTGTAACCCCATTGCCCACACTGAGATGAAAGGAAGGACTCCAAACTGGACAGGAAATGACCACCTATACCCTTGGTGGGGACTTTCCTCGTGTCGCTGTCTCCAGCCCATGATTAGCAGCAATGGGAACAAACATCCCTGTAACTCCTTGGGCTCAGATACGATGAAGCCCTGTGGGGCCTCGAGGAATCCTTCTATGCTTTTGTGTCCATGTGAAGATGAAGGCAAATAATCCAGTTCCTACTTCCTAGGGTTGTGTTGAGAATCAGAAGCACAGTGGGAGCTCTCAACACTGAGGAAGTGTGAAGAGGGCACTCAGCTGATATTCTGTTATAAAGCCTTCTGCTCACTATCTCTTCCACCTGGCCACAAGAGAGCACACTTAAATACTGGCCCCTTTCTATGGGACAGCCATTAGATCTTTTATTTATCATGTCCCTGTTCAATGACTCAGGTGAACTGGTTTTGTTTTTTTATGCTGAAGTAGAAGGATCTTGTTTCCAGCTTCCTCGTGGGGCTGTGTTGCTCACTGCATGCCAGTGCTAAGGAATCAATCCCTAGTCAGAGTTCAGTCCTCCACCCTCTGGAAGGCAGCCAGTCAGGACCTGGGAGGCCTACTTCTTGGGCAGGAGGAAGACTTGGTCCAAGTGATGTCTCTGAAAGTCGAGTGTATGACTGTGGCTTGTGGTGATGTGAAGTCAGACAAACTTGAACCTCACAGTCAGTAGAAGGTACCAAGGAGCCTTTATCTTCAGGAAGTGGCTCCTCTTCCAGCTCTAGCTAGCCCTTGTACGAGCCTGTGTGCTCACTCTCCTCAAGGTGGCTTGCTTCAGTGTCTGACAGCTGGGCCAGGGACCCTCCCTAGGCTTCTGTAGCTGGAGGTGGGTTCCATCCTGAGGCAGCCTCCAGCCCTCCCCAGGCCTGTTTCCCCCTTCCTCTCTATCCGGATGGCAGTAGGGAAAGTGGGGGCCTCCCAAGGGGATCTGGTTCTCCTGTTGAGCCCCAGGTAGCTCCCATGTGGGACAGAGCGGGAGACGCAGAGGCAGGGCCTTGCTTTCCTGGACTGAGGCACTAGGTCTCCAGGGACACATCGGAGTGGGGTTTCCCAGGGTGGACATGCAGGCCCCCAGGATGGAGCATCATCATGGAGACCCTGGGCACATTTGCTGGAATTGGAGGTCCTCATCAGCTTAGAAGTATCCACCTAGAGTCCTCTCAAGGGTCAGTGACAGGACCAGAAGGCACATGTGAGGCCCCATGCTGAGCTAAGGGACAGACCCTGTCTGGAGAAGAGGCTGTGCTGAGAGCGTGTGATAGCCAACCTGACTCCATCTTGAGCCTCACCACCATTTTGTGCTTGTGCTGGACAAAGCACTCAAAACCCACATCCTGTTTGTCAGAAAACTTGCTGCAGCTGCAAGATGTTTTTTGGAGGGCCTCAGGGATCGAACTCTGGACCTTGTGCTTGCAAGGCAGGCGCCGGAACCACTGAGCTAAATCTTCAGCTCTGCAAGATGGTTTTTGTAGCTCACCCAGTGTATGAAACTTCCTCTTGCCCCCCACTAACCCGGCAGGGTTCTGCTTTGTAAAATTCTGCTTGCTCTTCCCTTGAGCCCTCCCTAACTGAAAGCATGGTTTAAAAGGAGAAACCAAATGACTTCTCAGGGCCAGGAGTCCTTTCCAGCCACTAGCCCCTCTGAGTGGTCAGCTTTAAATAAGCAGACTGCAACCTGACTCAGAGTGTGGCACATCACTGTCTTTTCAACTCACTCAGTTACAACAGTGGGAAGTGCTGGATTCCTCTCCCAAGCTTAGATGAGAGGACCGAGGGTGCATGCACAGCTCAGGTGTCCTTAGCACAGAGAGCAGGAAACACTGCAGTCCAGTTTGAGGTTTAAGGTGAGAGTTGGTGATAGGGTAAGGGTGAGTGTTGTGTTCAGCGTGAATATAAGTGTAAGACTGAGGATCCAGGCTAGGGGTTAGGGTTGGTGTGTGGCTTTAGCTTCACAGTCATGGGTAAGGTAGAGTTAGGGTTTTCAGGTTAGGATAAGGTTTAGGATTTATTGTAGGGATCAGAGCGATGAGCCGGTGAGCTTCTGGGGCCTTAGTACCACCCCCCACCCCCCTCCCCCGAGCACCGAGGAGAGGAGCCCAGCCCCAAGTGCTGAGGAGGTGAGCCTCTGGGGCCACCATAGCATTGGCCCTACCACTGAGGAGCAGAGACGCCCCCACCCCCAACCAAGCACTGTGGAGGTGAGCCACTGAGGGCTCCCTACCAGAGCCCCCCCCCCCCACCGAGGGCGGAGGAGCAGCCCCAGTCCCCCCATCTACCCCCCATGCCAATGAGCTGAGCCTCTCGGACCTCCATAGCACCCCCCCACACCGAGTGCCAAGGAGCAGAGCCCCACCAGCACAGACTAGATGAGGCTCGAGGCCCTGGGTACCACAGCACCAGAACTCCAAGGAGCAGAGTGCTGCTAGTGCAGAGGAGGTGAGCCTCTTGGACCTGCGTACCACAGCCCCCAGGGCCGAGGAGCAGCCCTGCTCCCACGCCCCTCCCCCTGCCCCACCCCTCCCATGCCAAGGAGCTGAGCCTCTTGGGCCTCCGTAGCACCACCCCCAAGTGCCAAGGAGCAGAGCCTCGCCAGCAGAGAGTAGGTGAAGTTCTAGGCCCTGGATACCACAGCCCCCAAAGTCAGAGGGGCAGAGCCCCTAGTGCTGGGGAGGTGAGCCTGGCGCTGGAGCCACAGCACCCACCCCCACCGCCACGGCCCTCTGGAGACTGTGAGGAGCCATTACCTGGATCCATTCCCAAGAGTTGCAGGGGTCATACAGGACATTGTTCTGAGCTCCAGAAGATAGAGCAGAAGTGAAAAACAGAAAGAGGGCCTCTCTGAGACTCCTTGATGAAAATATTGTAGGGCTTAGCAGTAAGGCTTAAAGGTAGGGTTGGATATTAGGGTTAGGGTTGACGTTAGGTTAGGCTTTAGGGGTAGGGTGGGGGTTAGCGTTGGATTTGGGTTGGTATTGGGGTTGCAGTTGGGGTCCGTGTTAGATGTTATGGATTAGGATTAGAGTTTGATGTTAGTAGTTATGTTTAGGGCTAAGATTTAGGGTGAGTATGAGTGTTATGTTTAGAGTTCAGTGAACATGAAGGTTATGGTGAGGGTTTGATTTAGGGTAAGGGTTCAGGGTTAATCTTATGGTTAGAGTTAGTGGCTAGGGATTTGGATTGAAATATGCTTAGATTTAATATTATGGTGAGGGGTTTTATTAGAGTTAGTGTTTTGGGTTAGTTTCAGAGTTTGGGTTGAAGGTTACAGTCAGGGTTATGGTTTAGAGGTAGGATCAGGTTTAGGTTTAGGTTTTATTTAGGATTAGATTTAATGATCAGTGCTAGGGTTCAGATTAGGGTATCAGGAAATTCTAGCTTTGCTCATGAATTTGGCAGTGTCCTTTCTTTTCAACTTCAAAACATTTGAAAAAATTTTGACAGTAGTTCTTCCACGAACTCCTGGTAAAATTTTCATTTAGTCTCAATTTTATTGATTTTCATTTTAATCTTCATAATTTTATTTTGTACTAGGGTTGGATTTGGATGTTTCTTGTTTTTAGGACCTAAAAGTATAGGTTATTTAGGTTGGCTCTTATTCTTCCAGGGTGAGCCTTCACACTTACAAAATTTTCTTTCTGTTGTTTTCATTGTGTCTCATGAGTTGGTTGTGTTGTGCTTACATTATCATTTGATTCTAGGAGCTTTTAAGTTTTTCAGCTGGTATCTTCTGTGTCCCATTGATTGCTCAAGATTGTATTCATTAATCACCATCTTTTGTATAATTTCTGGTTTATTTTGCTATTAATTTCTGGGTTTATTCCACCATGATCCATTAACGTGCAGAGGATTATTTCAGCTCATTTGTAGCGATTTCATCATCCTTTATGGCCTAAGACATGATGTGTATTCAAGAAGGTTCCCTATGCTTTTAAGAAATATGCATATTCTCTTTTTGGATGAAACACTGTAGATAGCTGTTATGTCCATTTGTTGAGGCTGAGTTGGCATTGTCCTTCTGTTCTCTGTGATTCTCAGGCTGCCATACTCAGTACAGAAATGAATAGATGTGGTCATGTTCTCCTAAGACTTTACAAATGAATGCTGTGCACTGGGTTGGACTCCAGGGCCACTGTGTTTGGCTGCTGATCTACATGTACTAAATTCTGAGATAATTCAGATTCTGGGGAAGCAGTGATTGTGGTCTTTTGGTCCTGGGCTGCAATTGTAGTCTTGATTCCCACCTTGCAGTGTGACCTAAGTAACCTGCTTAACCTCTGTGCATTTCTCTCCCCAAAGAGAAGGCTCAATCAAAGGATGCAAACTCAGGGATCTTCAGAGTACATCTCAATGAGTGGGTTTTGTACTGAGAAAGGCCAGCTTTGGGGACTTGGCAGAATTACAGGCCCAGCCACAGGATGGTGCCTGGGAGCAGCAGTCCTATAAAATTGGGAGAAGCTCCTTTCCTGCTGAGATCCTTTTGTATTGGCCCAGATCCCTGCACACTTCTGTGAAGTTCAGTCTGCACCTGCTGGTCCAGGTCAGGAGAAAACACAAACATAGAAGCCTTGATTGCAAGTGTTGGGGAGGCGATGACCAGGGGTCAGTTGCTCTGTGTTGGAGGTGAATGATTAGCAGGACTGTGGTATTTGCTTTTTTCATGTTACCTTATAGAAGTGGCTATTTGGAAGTAATATTTTAATTCCTTGCCTACTGAAGGAGAAAATCACTGTAGAGCAGGTTGTTGTTTGTGGCAGAGCCACTGAGTGGCTCCTCTTAGATAAACCAGTGTGAAAGCCTGTGTGAAGCCAGTGTGCAGGGGCAGTCGCTGCCTTGGCAGGAAGCAGAAAGAGACACTTTGTCCTTCAAAGCTGGTGTCTGGAGAAGCTGAGGACCTGGAATCAGCCATCACCTCTTTGCACAAAGTAATGAAGATGCCAAGGGCCAGGGATGGAGCTGCATTGTAGAGCATGTGTTTTGCATGCACAGGCCCTGGGCTCTGTCCCTCCACAGAGCACCCCATACACATGGAAATTTCCCTGCTGCCACCTGTGGCAGCCTCCTCTCCCACTGGCTCTGGGCCTGTCTCGGTGCCAGGAGTGGGTGGATGCCCAGAGGCGCTTCCCTGATATCTCTGCTGAGTTTGGGGGATGTTCCTGCAGGGCTCTCTGGCCCTTTCTCACTGAGATTTGAACCAAAGACCTTTTCACTGAGCTACAACCTGAACTGTTTTGTATTATTTATTTTGGCCCAGTGATTGCTAAGTTGCTAAGCTGCCCAGGCTGGACCTGAACTTGCAATCAGCCTCCCCAAGTGCTAGGACTGCAAGTGTATGCCTCCACACCTGGCTAGCTTCTTATGTGTAGAAGTATTAAACTTGTTCATGTTCTTTCCAGATCTTACAGGCTGAGAATTTTTAGTTCATTCCTTTATGCATGAATGTGTGGGAATTTTTTAGAAGGCAGTTGCATTTTTATTGAAAAAATAATTTTTTTTCTCAAGACTGATGTTGAAGTCAGGGTTTTAGCCAGGGAATATACTTAATACAGGACACATAATTTATAGGATTATTTTATGATAATTACCCAAAAAGTCAAATACCCAGGAGTGCAAGAAATTATCCACACACTAGAGGGCCAAAGTGTCCAGCCAAGGGCCTGGATCCCACAGTGTCCCCCACAAATCCAGCTGAAGGCTGAGAGCCCAAGGCAGTGTCCTCCACAAGTCCAGCCAGAGGCCTAGAGCCCACGGCAATGTCTCATGTTTGTCTGTATTGAGGATCTGCACCTGGAAGGCCCAAAGGCCAGTGGTGGAAGCCAGAAACCTACGCCAGTAGGGTGAAGGATTTGTGCCCCCAGGCTGAGGGATCCACACTGGAGCCAGGAAGTGATGCTCTCAGTCACGATCAGAGCTCCGCTGACAAGAACAGCAGCCATTCCCAGAGACAGGAAGGCCCCGAGTTCCTCCTCCAACAAGAACAGCCAAGTTGCCATCAGGAAAACCATCCGCAGCAAGCTTCTCCTAGAAAATCAACAGCCCACGATCTTCCCCTCCAGCTCTCTTTTTATGGCTGTTGGTGACAGTCCTCAGGTGGATCCTCTATGCCAGATCTGGGTGACTCAGTTCAGCTGGGCGTTACAAGCTGACCATTAGTCAATCCACCATAACTGAGCAGTAGGAAGCTGGGTTGAAAAGTTGTCCGAAGATGATGTTACCTCACTGGTCTCAGGCGAAGGATTTTTCAAATTGCTTCTGGGGGTTTGATGGGGTTTTAGTTGGGTACCTCCTGGAATCCAATTCTGGGAAACCAAAGGAGTCAAATGCAGAGTGGCTCCCAGGGGAGGCACTGTGAGAAGAATCCAGCCCTGTGCTCCTTGGTGTCTCAGGTGGTCAGGACACCTGGTAGATGTGGCTGGGGCCCTGCTGGGTGTTCCCAGTGGGTCCCTCTCACTCTGGCCCTGCCTGGCCCCTCTGCCACCCTAGGGACATCAGGATTCCTTAGGGAACCGTCCTCCAGGTGGCAGCAGGGCCCTTCTGCTGCTTTTGTCCTGAGAAGCTGCTGTGTCCTCAGCACAAAGAACCAGGGTCACTTGTCCCTACATTTAGTGGGATGCTCCAGGACCACAGCAGACCTGTCCCACTGCCCACCTGGCCCCAGAGACAGGGGAGAGCTGTGTTCGGGCAGCCCAGGGCCCAGCCAGAGTCCTGCAGGTGGGGCATAACCCTCAGTTATTGATGCACATTTTTTGCTTTCATAGTGTACAGAGAATATTTAGTTTTTCACAAATTAAATCTCATAGAATACTTTCATGTCCTATTTGATTTCGGTTTGAAATATATTCTTAAATTTATTTTTAAAGACTGTTCTTTAAATTTTGACTGGTCTCCAAATGCTGCTAAGACGTCACTGACATGATAATACAGCATTTACAGAATACGGAAAGGGGTATTATCAGTGTCTCTGAGGCTATCGGTGGACAGTGTTCATCCTATGTCCTGAGCAGATCATTAGATTTCTCATCAAAACCCTGGAGGTCAGGAATCTTGTTATTTACAGTGTGGAATGAAAACAAAATACAACCAAACCAGCCCTGTCAGCTAGGAATCTGTATCCAGCAAAGCTGTCCTCCCACATGGGGAAGAATTTAGGACATTCCCAGAAGCACAGGCTGAAGGCCACACCAGGCCAGGGGCCCCAGAATGTCCAAGGAAGAAGCCAGTAAAGCCCCCAACTGCAGAGAACTCGGGGCCGGGCCCAGCAAGTGGCCCCAGGCGGCCAGCGGATATTTAGGATGAGCTGTCCTGCCCTGGGCTCTGCAGTTCCTCACAGAGAGGGCATCTTCAGAAGTGGGGGGCGGGCTCAGGGGTGTCCCCACCCCCAGTGGACTCACAGCAAGGTGTAGAGATGGGGATGGTCACGGGAAAGCAGACGGCCAGGGGTGCTGCCCCGCCCTCGGTTCTCTCCCTGTGCCAGGAAGGAAGGGGTTTGCTCCCCACCAGGGTCAGGGGGACTGAAGGACCGTGTTCCGCAGCGGCCTCCTGACGGGTACGCGCTCACAGGCAGGAGCGTGAGGGGTCCGTCTGCACTGAGTGTGGGCGGAGTCAGAGCCCGGGAGGCACAGTGGGAAGAGCGCAGGCGTCTCCTGCCCCAGGCCTGGGTTCCGGGCTCAGCCTCTCCTGATCCCCACCCGTGGGCAGCGCCGCTGTCCTTCCAGCCTTGGATTCCCCTTCCTGAGATGAGGTTGGCTCAGCTGCTTGCAGGGCTGGGGCTGAGGGTGGGTCCTGTGTGTGACTGAAGCTCCGTGTCCCTCTCTCCTCCCTGGGCCCTGGGGAACAGCACAGATGCCTTCGTCCTGCCCCTCTGCTCCTTCATCCTCCAGCTGGCCCTCCCTGCCCCTTTGTGGCTCTGATGGTTCGTGAACAGGGGCTGTGCAGCCCCAGGACGCGGCTCCAGCATGGCCTGTCGCTTCGGGTCCCCAGGCTTTGTCAGGACCCTGACCCACCTGAGCCTCAGCCCTCCTCCCGTCAGACAGAAACAGAGGATGGCAGGGAGGTGGGTGCTCGGTGCCCCTCTCAGAGCCTGGGGCACACTAGACACTGGGGAATACCGGTTCCCTGGGCACTGAGGGGCCACGGAGCCTACCTCCTGCCCTGACGAGTCTCCCAGCCCCCGGCAGCTGAGTGCTAACCCAGCTCCAAGGCTCTGACACATTTTGGAGCAGGATAGTCCTGGATTCTCATCTCATTCAGCAAGTGACCCCTGTCACACTGGACGCGGAAGCAGATCACAGTGTGGCCGGGTGCCCAGTGTCCTGGGGGAAGAGCGTGCGGGGCAGATGCTGGGACATGAGAGGGACCAGCTCAATTCTAGGTTGCAAGCTGCAGGGACAGACTATAGGGAAGGGGTGCCCCGGCCGGCCCCACCTTCCAGCCCACACCCTGGGGTCCCCTCAGAGGAGATCAGAGGAGATCTGATGTCTCTTTCCAAAGTCTCAGGGCATCCCTTCCCCCTTGGGCTGGGGCCAGGGTCTGTGGGCTTCGTTTCACCCATGGAGGAGCTGGCATCTCCCACCCCGGCGCTGTCCTGGGTGGGTGTGCTGCACGCTGACCATGGGATTCTGGCAGCCCGGGCTGGTGAGGCCAAGAGCCTGTATTTCCATAGGGATGGTGAAGGAAGGCTGAGGACACATTTCTAAGCTGCTCTGAGTGGGTAGAGCCCCACTTATTTCTGGGAACCAGACTCCGGGGGAGGTATGGGGTATGGGGAATGTTGTGTTGGGTTCTGAGGAATCTCAGGTTCTGATCCGATGACAGCTTCCTCCACAGGTCCTGGGCTTCTCAGAGCCTGCTGTGCACCTCCTCCCCACACCGAAGAGGAGGTCACGGTGGGCAAGTTGGGGCCAGCATCCTGACGTCCAGGATGAAGACTGGGGCCCGTGCTAAAGGCCCACACCCAGGAGGCTGTCGCAAGGTGGGTCCTCGGGGTGTGGCTCAGGGTGACTGTTCCTGCTCATGCCAGGGACACACTTCAGAATGAGAAAGCTGTGGGCCGTGACACCGTTTATAGCCTTTGCTTGGTTTGTCTGCCTTGAGCCACCACATATGGAGGAGGCTGCCGTGTCCCTTCTCTGGGGTCACGGAGCTTTGCTCATGCTCAGTTTTGAGAGGTGTCCCAGAGCAGCAGGGCTCTCAAGAACTCTGCCCACTTTAGGGCCACACCTAAGCCAGACACTGGCAGAGTCCTGTGCTCAGGTGGCCCCATCACCCTCTGTGTGCAGCAGAGTCCCTGAGTCCGGTCCCTCGGTGGCCCCCTTAGCAGAGAGCTGAAGACCCCCAGGGAGGCCCTTCCTCCTCTTGTTTCAGCCCCAGGAGGCCAGAGTCACCTAAGGCAGGGGTCCTCTTTCTCCCCCAGGAAGCCCTGTAGAAATTGTGCCTTCCAGGACTGGAGACCAAGCTCTTGTCTGGCAAAAACATTGGAGGGCATATCCAGCTGTGTCCTCGATGAGAGCTGCTGGCCTCCCTCCCTGTGCTTGGGCTGCTTAGTGCTCCTAAGTCTTTCCTAGGTGGTGCAGGTAGGATCAGGCATTACCAGTAGGGACAGGGGCACAGCCTTCCCCTGCTCCGCCAGACAGATGCCTCCAGCCCTCCAGAGGCCTCAGCTAGGAACAGGAAGGAATGGGCTGTGCCATGATAGCAGTGCCTCACCCACTGCCACTGCACCTCTGGGTTTGGGCGGTGTCCCCAAGCCTCACTCACCCCATGGAAAGGGGTGACAACCATGTCCATCCTGCCAGGGGCTCCCTGAGGGTGCTGTCCACAGCGTTCCTGTGACAGGCCATTACATGTCCCGGAAAGCCGTCCCTGAGGGGCCTGGGATGGGCGCAGGACGTAGGCATCTTCGTTTCTGTCTCCCAGAAGCACTGGTCTTCCTTTGTGTCATCATCCCCAGGGTGGTATCCAGGTTTGCTCGGCTGGGAAAAACTGCTCCTGAGCTGGCTGTCATTGTGAGGCACCAACCTCACCCCGTAAGATACAGGTCCATAGGGGACAGGTGCCCATGTGGAAGAGCAAGGCCCGGACATTCCCATCCCCACTCCCTCCTTCCTGTCATCTTGATGTTTCCATGGCTACCAAAGGAGTGCCCCCTATCTACTCAGTATAGGGACCCGAGATGCCAACTCTGGGAGCTTCCTTGGTGTTTTTCTGTGAAATTGTGGTTCTTTGTCTATTCTATTATTTTTAATATTATTCTCTATTGTTCAGAGAGAATTTTCAGTGAGAAAGTCTTTGTGATTTATGTGTTTCCTGAGGTTCCCATCATACATAATATGATGTTCAGGGGAAAAGGTCACCAAGTAAAACACAGTAAAGAAAGTACAAGATGACATCCTAGAACACAGCTCTTGAGTCCACTCGACCATTTTTCTAAAACCCATATTTTCTTCAAAAGTGATATAAATACACTTAGAAAAAATGTAAGATTCAGGGAGAAATATCTCCATCAAAGTCACATACCAAGTGTTTCTGTGCACTGATTGTCATGTTTCTGCCTGGCCTTAGCTGCAGGCACTGAACTGAGATGTGGCTCAAGACCTGAAAGTCGGCAGGTCTCCCTCCCTCCTGTGTCCGCTTGGAGTAGTGACAGGTGTCCCCTCTGTGCACCAGCATCTACCTTCCTGTCCTTCACTCTGGCTGTGACACCAAGCTGGGAAGAAGCAAGACTGTCCTTTGGTACTTAGTAGACCAGTTGGGAGCATGCAGGGGTACATGCTGGCAGGAGTGTGGGTCCATTCACCAAAGTAGCCTGCTGCAGGAGACTCCGTGGCCAGCCTGAGATCTAGGAGATGTCACTAGGTCCTGAGACCAGTGTCACACACATGGGTGTGTGATTGGGTATGTCAGTCTGAAGGTCCCAGGAAATGTGGAACAAAAATGAGACAGCTAGAGGGAGCAAGGACCAAAATGTTTTTCCACTGGGCTATGACCTTGACTTTGGGTGTCTGGGTCTAAGTTTGTATTAGTTAGCATTTCCCTTGCTGGGACAAATACCTGACACGAGCATCTTAAAGAATAAAAGTTTAATTTGGGCTCATGGTTTCACTGAGTGCAGTTCATGGTCAGCTAGCTCCGAGGAGAAAACATCATGGTGGATGAGTATGGTAGAGGAAAGCTGCTCAACTCATAGCAGCCATGAATTGGAGAAAGAAAGTCTGGGGACCGGGTCTACTCTCCAGGTCAGGCCCCCATGGACACACATCCTCTATACACTGAGCTTTCAACCCATGAGGGGATTAATCAATCCATGGAGGAGTACAGGGCTCTAGGACCCAGTCACCTTCCAAACCTGAACCTCGGAAGAAGGAACTTATGGGGGACATTTTTGATCCAATCATACTAGATGGATGTGAGAGAAAGAGTGTGTGTGTGTTTATTGAGTGTGTAAGCATGTCTGGCGGATGAATGGTGAGCATACACGCATAGGTGTCAGGTGTGAGTATGGGAAGTAGTCCAGGTGGGTGCACACGAGTGGAGAGTGTGCATTGGTAGTGAGGATGGACACTTGTGGGTGAGGGGAACTGTGTGGCAGGTGTGTGTGCTTGCACCAAGGTGTGAATAGGTGAGTGGTTTAGTGTGTAAGGATGGCACATGTGTGGGAATAAGTGAGTGTGTGTGAATGAGCAGGTGAGGAGCTAGGATGTGGTAGTGTAAATGAGCAGGCACAAGTAAGGAGCATCTGTGGTGTTAGCATGTGTGTACAAGTGTGAGTATGAGTGTGCACACTTACCCCGACCCCTCTGGTTTCCCCATGCAGCCACAGGACCAGGGGCTGAGGCCTCCCGTGGTGACTTTCCTCACTAGGCTCACGGCCACAGAGGGACCTGCAGCCTGGCATCTTCCTGGGGGTTCCTGGTTGCCATACCTACCATAGAAGGTGCGATGACCACAGGCTGTGAAGCCAACTCTGTGAGACCCAGGCACATGGAGTCCAGAATCCAGCCTGTCTCTGCAGATGCAGGTGAGAGGCTGGGCCCGATCAGCCCCGAAGGTCAGGATGGTGCAGAGCCGCCCCTGTCCAGGCAGACCTCATCCTTCCTTCAGAAACGCTGTCTACCCTTGGGCCATGCCAGGTGCAGGCTGCACATGCAGGGCTGAAGGTCAGCCCAGCTTGCCCTTGATGCTCTCACAGCCCCATTGGAGAGGTGTGCACAGCACCCTACCCCAGGCAGCAGTGGGATGGAATGAGGGGGCCCATGGAGCTGGGGCTTCTCGACAGGAGAGCAAAGAGCTTAGAAAGGCCCTCTCTCCTGGAAGCTGGGACTCTCGAACTGGAAGGCCCAGGAGGGCAGAGTGGAAAATTCACAGTGCAAGGGGCCCCGTGCTCCCCAGACCAGCCAGGCTTGCTTTCCCTCTGCGGGCACAGAGCCCAGCCCTGGTGTTTGGCCCTGAGTGGCTTTGGACTGTGTCACTTTGGAGGGGTGGCAGGTGGGGTGGTCACCTGCAGCTGAGCCTCTGCTGGGCTCCCTGCGGTATCGCACTGAGTGTGTGCGTGCTCCTTCTCCCTCCAGGCCATCGTCTGCCTGGTGGGGACCAGCACAGTGTGACAGCGGCATCCCATGGTGGAGCCTGCTGAGGTCAGGCCCCACTGCACCCCACACCCAGCCTCCCCCTCCCCACTGTCCTGTCTGCTCCTACAGGAGAGCAAGCAGGTGCTGAGTGTGGGTGCTCAGGAGGGAGGGGACAGCCCCGGCAGCTGGGCGCCAGGACTCGGTCTCCTCTACCCATGGCTTGACTGTGGTGTTGGCCTGGGCAGCCCGGCTAGGGGCGGCTTTCACTCCCCACTGGGCCCCAGGGCCTGGAGAGGCGGAGACTCAGCAGAGCTCAGCTGTTGCAGGCTCCCAGTACTCATCTCAGGACACCCTGGTTTCACAGGGGTGTGCAGGGTACCTGCGTCGTCAGAGGCCTCCCTTGGCCTTGGTGTGGAGAACTCAGCCCTTGTCCTGGGCTGGTGACCTGTGACCCGATTCTCTCTTGGTCCTGGACAGCTGCAGCTCCCGCTCAGCCCTGTGGTCTGGAGGAAGGGAGACCGTGGGTGCTGCGCCATGCTGCATTGCTCCATGACACATGCTGTGCCCCCTTTGTTGTAAGACAGCTCAGGTGAGGGGACTGTCCTGGCGCTCCACATACTTAAGACCTCTAGGCTGAGCTGAGCCGCTGTGAAGGTCAGGCATATGAACTGCACTTCACCTGAGCTGCGTCACCTTGGAGGTGGCCCCATTGGGTCATCCCGACCCCATGTCCAAGGCTGTCTGTCCTGGCAGCCTCAGGGAAATGAGAGGCCCTCTCATTTCAGAGCCACTGGATCTCCACTGGGCCCTTGGGTATCTGTACACTCTCCGGTCTTCTGAGGGCAGAGCATGTTTGGGGGACTCCTCAGGGCAAAGAGCATGTGGTCACAGTGTGCAGGGGACTGCCGAGGACAGGTGACAGCTACAGCACTGTCCAGGCACGGGGCAGGTGTCCAATGTCAGAGTCAGGAGGGGCACATGGCAGGGATGGAAGGCAAAGCCCACAGGTCTGTTCTCTGGGGACCTGGGCCCATCCAGTCCTCCCTCCCTGGGGCATCAGAGCCAGGGGTCCGAGTGTGTCCACTCAGGATGGGGGAGTGGCTCACATCACCCCAGCCCTGTCCCTGCACAGAAGAGGACTCGGGGCCTCTCTTCCCTCACTCAGCACATGCTTGTGCAGCAGCCGCTCAGTGCCAGGGCTGCCCTAGCTTCTGGCACACACAGTGACGGGGCAGGGAGGGACCTCCCTGTGGGTGACGGGGGACCAGAGGTCCAGACACAGGTGGGAGGAGTGGCAAGTGCTGCTGGGAGGAAGGACAGGTACAGATGGTGGCAGGGGAGGCAGCTGCAGGGGGAGCTGGGCCTGGAGATGCCAGGGTAGCAGAGCAAGGGACAGACCTCAGCAAGTGCAAGGGACAGACGACGCCCAGCAAGTGCAAAGGCCCTGAGCCGCCCCCCCCGCCCCGCCCACAGAGTGACCAGAGCAGTTCTGAGTGACTCCAGTTCCATCCATTTTCCCACAAATGACATAATGTGGTTCCTTTTTGTGACTTTGGTTTCTTGTGGTACTGGGATTGAACATACTAGGCTTTCAAAATTTTTATTTTATTTTGAGGCAGGGTCTTGCTAAATGCCTCAGTTGCTTACCTTGGGCATGTATTTGCAGCCCTCCTGCCTCTGCCTCCCACAGTGCTGGGATTAAAAGGGTGCACCACCACATGTGGCTATTCCATTCTTCTTTACAGCCGAATAATACTCCATTGTGTATAGTGCGACACTGTCTTTATCAGTTCCTCCTAATGGACATCTCTGCTAATCATGCATTGGCTCTTGTGATTCTGCTGCAGCAAACACAGGCAGCCTGTATCCCTCCCCTGCGCTGACTTCTGTTCCTGGGGTCCCTCCTCGGGGTGACGCAGTGCGGTCAGATGTTTAGCTTCTGTTTAGCTTCTGAGGCTCCTCACCCTGATTTCCGCCGTAGCTGTAGTGTTTACCTTCCTGCCCACAGTGTGGAAGGGTTCCTCCTCGCATCCATTGCTTGGTTTTCTTTCTTTTTTTTATTTTACTTTTTATCCTTTTATTGGTACATTTTAGGTGTACAATATTGGTTTTCTTTCTTGATCTAGTGATGAGAAACATTGGGAAAACATTCACTGTTACGGCACTGCGTGCGATTTTCATGTAGGTTCGTGCTGAGCTGTGAATGTGTCCTTCCCAACTGTAGGTCTCGAGTGACAGGTGTCAGGGGATGGTGGGAAGGCTGGGGCCTTTAGGGGGGGGTCGGCCAGGAGGCTTCTAACTCAGCCATGGGGTGAAGGCCCTCATGAAAGAGGCCTCAGCAACTTGATGGTCTCTGTGATGCCCCACCCCCAGGATACAGTGCAGTAGTTGTTCCCCTCTGGCACACTCCAGCACCTGACACACTACAACAGGTGTTCTGAGCACTTGGAATAGCTCGGTCACATTTGGAAGGCTTAGAGCCTTCATTACATAAATATGTTCAGCTTAAACTCAGGAATCCAATCTGATTTCCATGTGTCTGCTGTGACCCATGCTAACTAGTGACAGCTCTCTGGTGCCCAATGTGGGACCTCTCGAGCCTTGCTTCAGGAGACACCTGGACCCCATAATGTACTGAATCCTCACAGGGTTGGATACTGTGAACATGTGAGACCCTAGCAGGATCTTCAGTCCTATGGCTGCTCTGCCAGTTCCTTCTTTCTCTTTCCTAACCCCTCTATTATGACATTCTGTTTCTAGAAATTTAGCCAAAAGTCCTGAAAAAGAATCTTTAAGCACAGATTGCTGGATTGGTTTCAAGAATACATTGGGGTCACTGTTTGATCCTCCAAGCCACCTAGTCATCCTCTAGAAATACCTCCCTTATCTGCATCAGCAACTGCTCCAAATCTTCCCCTTAATACCTGGGTGCTTCCCATTAATCGGAACACTTCATGATGCTGGATTTTGATGTGTGGAAATAACCACAGATGAGATTTCCCACAAGGACTTTCCCACAAGGATTTCCCACAAGATTTCCCACTTTTCCTCCTCTCCTGTTTAGGAAGGTCATCAGTTTCCTTTGTGCATCCTCCAACGTGTCTTTATGGAGCTCATTTTGCTTTATAATTTTTAGTCTATTTTTCCTTTAGGTCCAACTGTTCTGTAAGTTTTGATCCAGAATCCATAGCAGCACTTGCCTCATGTAACGACAACACCTTTTCCCTAGATGTTCTGCCTTTCCCTTCCATTCAGGTAGAAGCTGTTACTGCTCTTCTAATTCAGCAGGACGCATTGCTCTTTTCTCTTGTTGCAAGTCTGTGGCACCTTCTTCAGCTTGGCTGATGATTTCTCCGACAGCTTTACTTGCTCCTGAAAGACAGGAAGCTGCAGCACAGATTCGTCCCCTTCCTTCCTGGCTGTGTTCAGCTCTTCCTGCAGAGACTCTAACGCATTGTCTTGGTGACCAAGCCTTTTCTGGATTAAACACAAATCATTCAGAATCTGTTCATTTTGAATTCACTTTTCTTTCTGTATGTTCAGTCCTCAAATGACGTTCATGTGGCCATTCTCAAATTGATGAGCTTTGTTTTTTTCACCATATAGCTCTTGTTTCAGTTTCTTCATGATGCCATCTCCTACCTTCAATGTTTCGATAGCTGTGTTTCCTTTGCATTGATACTGATTCGGTTCTTGATCCTTTACATTCAAGTTCAGTCTCAAGCCATGTAATTCTGAATCCAAATTCATACCTCTCACAGCTGTACTTTTAATTAATTCATATTCAATGCACAGTTTTGTTGCAAATCATCTGAGGTTTCATTTGCTCATTTCAGATGGAAATCATGAATTAGCAGTGTAACTCTGCTGGAAGTCCCGATGTCACCAGGTGACCACAGTTAACACAGCCCGCTTGTGGTCACTGCTGCTGCCAGTTGGCACCATCCAATGCCACCCTATGCTGGACACTGTAGGTCAAGTCTGCTGGGTACTCAGTCTCTGCTGCTGCTGACTGTCACTGTCCAGTGTCGGTTTGTGATGGACACCACAGGTTGACTCCACCAGGTGTTGGATCACTGCCGCTGATCTTTGTTAGCTGCTGTTCTTCTTTGGCAGGATGACAGGACACTGAAGCAAATCTATAACAGAGTTTGTGCTGCAGCACAGGGTCTAGCCCACAGGATGGAGCCCTCCTAGACTAAAACTCAAGTAGTGCCTGGAAAGTGCTACTGATATAGCAGCTTGCAGGGCTGTTTCAGTGAGGGTGAGGACAAAAACCAGAGAATCTTCTGGAAGGCCTGCTGTGAATGCTGGGTATGCAGATGAGAAGCCCAGGTCCCTCCCTTCCTGATTTTAGCTACTCCCAGGTGCCCTCTCCTCCCAAAGAAGCAACAGGTCTGCTGGACCAGGGAATGGGGGAGCAAGGGGAAGGGGCAGACAGCTGCCAGCCAAGCCACATCCCCCGTAGCCAGCCAGGGACAAATGAGAGACAGCTGCTTCTCCTCCATCCCAGTCTTGAGTGATACTAAAGTTCTTCCTTTTCTTGGCTCAACAATGACCTCTTTTTAAAGACTTGAACAAGCATTCTAAGTTTCATATTTTTTTCAGCAAGATGGTTCTCCTCCAGAAATGCCCATGCAGTGCTTCAGAAGAGAAGAAATGTCCAGTCTGGCTCCCCTTACTCGGTCTCATTATTTCATTTTCAGCCTCAGACAGTGTTCCTTGGGATCTGAACATTTCTTCTGCAGAGAAACTCTGTGGAAGAATTCTTGCCTTTTCTGGCACAGAATCACTTTGCTTCACAGCATGAGCCTGCAGTTCCAGTTCTATCACGTAGATCAGTTATTTGACTCTTCCAGTATTCAGCAGTTCTCCTTCTCTCTTTAAGACATCTCTGTCATTTTGTGCAGGAGATTTTTTATTTATGCCTGTTATCCTCAACTTCTTCAATTTTTTGTAGACTTCAGTTTTTCAGTTTGTAGAACCTGAATAGTTTTCTGCATCTCACATATTCTAGACTTATCAGTTACTGTAACTCCTGAGCCTCTTTGCGGTTACAGATTTTCAAGTTCTTTAGTGCATTCTTCATATTTGCTTAATTCCCTGTGATGCTGATGAGTTATCTCTGCCATTTTCTCTTGATGAGCATTCTGTAATGCTGGCATTTCCTGTTGCTGTTCATCGATTTCTTGGCTTTGGTTCTGTTTAAATTCCTTAATAATATTTTGCAGTTTGCATATTTTATGTTAGCAGAGCCACGTGCTCCTTGTGCCTTGTTCTGTTGCAGCTGATTTTGGTAACTTATCGATTGCTGCTCTATTTGAAGCTCTGATGATTCATACTTTTCTTCTAGATCAGTACAGAATTGTTTACATCTTATTCTCTAATTTTAACACTATCTGGGTGGCTTCAATATCATTTCTTCCAAAATGAGATAAATTGCACTGACATCAAGGCTGTCTTCAATTCACCTTTGCCCATGCAGTAATTCATCGTGAGCCCCACGATATACAGAGCATCCTGAGCATCTCCTATAGTCACACCTGCATGAGAACTTCCGAGCTCAGTCCTGTGCCCGATCACTGCTGGCCAGCCTGCCACCCTTCACAGGCCTCCACCTCTGCTGCCTCCACTGCGAGCAGATCCACTCTGGCTTGGGGTCAGGGCCTTCTGGGCCAGGTCCAGTGCCACCTGCTCTGGTCACTGACCACCTTGGAGTGTGGGTCAAGGTGACAAGGTCTGCAGTGGATTCGGGGGACAGATATGGCTGGACACAGGTGTTCAGGGTGCCTATTGTTTACTAGATCTTCAGTTTAAGTGGGGTATTTTCGTAGATTGTGGTCCTATCTGCTCCTTTACTCTCCTTTCCAGAGCAATATTTCCAGTGCACAGAACAGGGGACTGCCATAGAGCTTGCCCAGCTTCTGCCCATGCCCTGAGCCTCCTGCCCACACCAAAGTCACTGACTGTGTTGTTTCCTCCAAGTGCCTACAGGGTGTTCTCCAGCTGCGGGTCGCTGCATGTGATGCCCTGGCTTTGTCAGGAGTGCGTGGCCCATGGGCCCTGCTCCAGGCCTCCTCTTCCTGCAGGTGGCTGCCTCCACGGCGTCAGCCGTAGTTGTCCCCCATGACATACTCTATTACCTGGTGCACTGCATCTGGTGCTGTGAGCTCTTGGAATAGCTCGATCACATTTGGGTCATGCGGAGCCATCATTGCAAAGGATGTTTGGCAGAAACTCATGCCTCCTACCTGATCTCCATGTGTCTTTGCTGTGACCCATGCTAAGTGGTGACAGCTCTCTGAAGCCCAGTGTAGGGCCTCTCTGGCCTTGCTGCAGGAGTCTCCCAGACCCCATAACCCACGAACTGCTCACAGTATTGGACACCCTGAACAAGTGAAACCCCAGCAGGGACTTCAGTCTTACAGCCACTCTCCTGGCCTCTTTTTGCATTCCCCAGCTCTTCTGTTTGATTGCATAGGACTGCAGAGTCATTTAAGGGATCCAGAATAACTGAAAATTGACAGTCTTGTGGGCCATCCTGATTGGTTATTGGTTTCTTTATACTTGGTTTTTATTTTATTTTATACTAGCTGGATTATTTTCTTTAAAAAAACTTTTTACTCTTACCATAAGGTCTTCATTTGATTCCCAGGGATGCCAGGCATAATTTGAATATAGGGTCAGTTCCAAGTCCCCCTGCACTTCCTTATGATTCTTTCTCCCCACTGCTTGCCTGAGGTCCACAGTGGTAGATGTGTGATTGTAACTATTGCTCTCTTTTCTCTCCTTTCTTTTCCCTCATTCTGTATCTCCTTGCTCTAATTTTATGGAGACTTTAATTTTGAAGAAACTTGCTTTAATTTTGTGAGGTTAACTAACAAGGAAAGAAATCCAGAACCAAACAAGCCAGGGTATTAGAGAAAATCTGATAGGACTTACATGAGCACCTTTGAAAGAGCTAATTCCATCTCAGTGCCCCTCCAGAAAATTCTGACCAGTGTCTCTGACAGTGCACACAGACTTAATGGGTTTTGCATGTATTATGTCTATGTTCTTTAGTCTGCTGGTCTAGCAGTTAATCTGTGTTTGTGATGACTGACTCGGTAAAGCCTACAATCTGGTGACCGGCAACAATAATTCCATTGAGCATGTAAGTGAAACTCCCAAAGGGAAACTGTCCCTGAGTTCCTAGAAGTGCCTTTAGCCTGGAGTCCTGAGGCTGCTTCATATTTTTCACTTTTTGAGTTTATGATTTTCTTCTTCTTCTGTATTCTATGCATATAAAATTCTTTGATTGCAATTACAAGGTTAAAGATAGATACTTTCGGCTCTCTGGGTTCTTTCTCTGCTGTTTTTACTGAAATACTGCTTTGGACTAAGTATACATGAGGGGGTGAGGAATTACCCCTGGGGGACTCCTGGGAAACACCTGCCACGGCCACACAAGCAGCTGCCTGACCACGCTGCCTCTGTTTCCTCCAGGGCTGGTGCATCCTCCAGCTCTCTCCAGGGTCCTAGGTGCCCCCCATTTCCCTTTCTCCTCCGTTACTTTTCTTGGGGAAAAAAACCACTTGTGTTACAAGGCAGAATGGACCCAACCAGGTAAACTGTGCCCTGTGCTTTCTGGAACTTGAGCCTCTGGAGGGCATGAGAGGTCACAGGCCACATTCCAAGCTTCTCCTGTGCAGGACTTCCTTTTGGAAGGATGCTTCTTTTGATTTTCCTTTATTTTGATTATTTTCTCTTTTATTTCCTTAAAATCTAATGAAGCCACTCAGCCCTTTCTAAGAAAAAGGAATTAGTACCAAGGTATGGTGGTGCATGTCTGCAATCCCAGCACATGGGGAGCTTGAAGCAGAAGGTTTGAAAGCTGCAGTCCAATCCAAGAAACTCAGTGAGAGCCTGTCTCAAAAAATAATAAAAATGGAAGGGTAGGGGTGGCTCTCCGCAAGGCTCTGAGATGCATCCCCAGCACACACAGAAAGAGTAGTTCATCTACATCCACCTTTTCTAAGGACTCTTTCAAAGTAATAGATTTCACACTGTGCAAGCCAGGTGTGGTGCTGCGCTGCGAGCCTGTAACCCCAGCACTCTGGGAGGCTGAGTGAGGCAGGAGGGTTAGGCCTTCATGACTGGCGACTGAGCAAGATCCTGTCCCAAAATGAAAAGTAAGGAAAGGGCAGGGGAGGTCCCTCAGTGCAAAGGCCCTGGGTTCAATCCCCAGTACCAACAACAACAACAACACCAAAATGTTAAGCAAAAAGAAAAAAAAACCCTAGTAAATAAAATAAGATGTAAAAAATGTTATAGGGCTATTTTTTTATAAGGAAGGTTAAAGGACAGAGAATTTATTGCAATAAAAGAGGATTTTGTATTGTAAGATTTTTGTCCAAAATTACTGGAATATTCCAAAATGGGGAAGAAAAAGAAAAGACAATAGAAACTAAGAATCTAAAAATTGTATTGTGTCTGGGCAGGTTGCAGAGAAAAATAATTTGTATGTATGGTAAAGGTGACTGCAATTTAAATTTTATTTTAAAGGGGTTTTATAAGGTAAAACTTTAGTGCAACAATACAAAACCAAAATCCAATCCTCTATGTTTAATACACCAAGGTTTTTCTTAAAATACTGAGCTCCATTTGATAACATTTGCAGGGTACTAAGCCAGGTGTGGTGGCACATGCCTGTAATCTCAGCACTTGGGAGGCTGAGGCAGGAGGATCAACAGAAGTTCAAAGCCAGCCTGGGCTGCATAGTGAGTTCAAGACCAGCCTGAACTACATATTGAGACTCTCTCAAAAAAACAAAACAAACAGACATACAAAGTACAGTACTGGCTTCGAAAACAAGGATTTTGCGTTTGTCATGGGTTTGATCACTTAAGGAACTGGGTCTCAGTAGAGCCAGAGATTTTTAAATTGTTTGCTGTAAAGTCTTTTAAATCATCAGTTCACTGGTTAATAAACAACTCTTCTTCCGGGTTATAGTGAATCTGACACCCTGTGTATGTGACAAATGATGGGTATTCATCGAAGGACTAAATATGCTGTGTGTCTAAGCTTTGTCTAAATGTTATGCAAAAGTTTGTAAAATTAAAAGTGCAGAAGTTGAGCACATGCAAGGTAATGAGTATGTGTTGTCTTTTATGTAATATGCCTTACATGTGCACTTGAAACGTATAATATGATCAAAAAACTCAGCATTGGGTGTTTGTCCTCAGTACCACTCAGATGGAAGAAGCCCCATGATTTGGCTGGAGCTGCCATTAAAACCTGGCCCGCATCTATTGGCTCTGTTATTGTACTGATGAGCTACACTTAGACGTCAGGTAACCAGGCATTTGTGGTCATTTAGCACTAGTTCCTAAGCGTTGAAGAGCCCTACAGCCATCCTTTGACCTTTGTCAGTATTGTTAGCCTTGAAATTTCACTTTGCAGCTAAAAGCTCAGTTGGTATATGAAGGACCCTGTGTCGCTGTGATCCTAAATCCTGCTGGTTCTCTGCATGTTAAATGTGTCTGTGCTCCTCAAGTAGTCAGGTCTTCTACACTGCAGAGCTTAGAGGAGCACCTTGCCATGCTTGAAGATGTTGGTACTGACAGACGTCCACAGGTTTGTGCTCCTGTGCTCCTCGTTCTATCGTGACAATCCTCTTTGAGCCAAAACAGTTACACATGCCCAAGCACTTACCACTCACCACTCTAAGCAGTGCCACTGTAATAATAAAAGATTAGGCACTGGGCACCTAAGAAGCACATCTGTGGACAGTACATTCTACTTTATTTATAAAACATTTCACTATTCCTGGTCAGGATGTAGCTTGGTGACAGGGCACTTCCCAACCATACACAAGACCTTAGGTTCAGTAGCCAGCACTGCAAAAGAAAAGCCATTACTGTTCAAAGACAAAATTTGATGTGGATTTATGTCATTAAAATTTCATAATTAGATAAAAGTAACTTAATATTTATAAATTACATTTTAAAGTTGTTATCTTTACAATAAAATGGAAAACCAAATATATTTTTTAAAGTGTGATGGACCTGATATCATGCTGTCAGTCGTATCTATTAACCCTAAAATCTGTACACATGGGAAAGCAGGTTGTTTTGTTACTTGCTAAACTTTCCTCAGCATTTTAGCCATAGCTGCTCTGAGTCTTTCGTCATCCAGTTTTGATTGTTCTCTAAAGCGCCTGTGAACAGGTTCATAAAAGGCCTCTAACAAGCAGTGTTAACAGCACTCTGGCAAAATAAACTTATTTTTCAAACACATTGTTTTTTCTTTAAATAATTTTGAAGAAAACTGATATTATTATAAAAAGATTATATTCATTGGTTCAGAGCTATTACAACAGCAAAAAACCTGGCTCTTCCTTGTTCTTAGTTTTGCTTTGTATTTTCTATGTAAAAGTTCATGACCGCTGCCTGTTGCCGCTCAGCAGAAGGAGGACATCCTGAGCAATATTCTGAGATGGGAGCTGTCACCTACAGGACACATGGGCTGTGACCCTCACTCACCCCTATTCAAGGGCAGGGTCATTGTTCCAAGTCCCATCTTGCATTTCAGAGTGTCCCAAACTCTGCTGTCTGACTTCACACGCTGATAGAACATAGAATGAGACAGCGTAGAATTAGAGGAGGTGCCATGCAGACAGCGGAAGAGTCACCTTGCCAGTCTCACTTGGTTCCTACCTCTCCTAGGCCCACTGGGCACCATTTTGCTCCTCATGTTTGGCCCTTGCTTTTCTGATTTGTTGAGTTGTCTCTTCCAGAATGCAGCTGTTCACACGAAGTTGATGGTCATGGCTGGCTCCAAGCCACACCTGCCATTGGCACTGAAAGTCAGAGCCGGCCACTGGGTCCTCAAGACCAGGCAACCAGGGATTTGTGTCCCTCCAGCAGGCAGGGCCAGCTGCCCCCAGCCATTCTGAAGCAGCTCTAGAAGATGGACCCTCGGCCTTCAGCTCCCCTGAAGACTAAGCAGGATGGAGACCCTGTGAGCGGGCAAGGGGACTGGCAGGACTTCTGAGCCATGCCTGAGAGCAGCCAGCTGCACCGCTGGAGGCCAGAGGGGGAACGCAAAGAAGGCTGGCATTAACCAGCAAGCTGCTGTGGTCATTGTGATGAGAAGGTGGGGTATCGAGCAAACTGGATGAGGCAGTACAAGCCAGGATGACACAGATCTGAACGGGAGTGGATCCTAAATGTTGCCCGAGTCACATGACAGTGCATTTTCATAGTAAGTTCTCCTCCCAGAGCAGGGACACATCTCCGCAGCACATGTTGGGCTGTATGCAAACTCACCCTGCATAGTGACTAAACCCCACCCTGTCCAGAGACCTCTTCTAGACAAAACCCATGGGCAATGACGTGGCTTTGAGGCCCTAGGAGAAGAAAACGAATCATCTTTCATTCAGAGCTTCTCTCTCCGGAGGAGCTGGCTGTCATGCAGTAGCCAGCTTCCCTGTCTTTTTCACTTTATTCTTCTTTAAAATTAGCCCAGGTTTGATTTCCTCACGACATGACAGTGACCCAAGCTTGCCGGTGACATATGGGGTTTTTTTGTTTTCTTTCTTTCTTTTTTTTTTGAGGTAGGGTCTCACTATGTAGCCCAGGCTGGCCTCAATGTCACAGGGATCCTCCTCCCTCAGTCTCCGGAGTGCTAGGATTATAGGCATGCACCGCCACTCCTGGTCAACATGTAGGCTTTTAAGTTTGAACTCTTCTTTCCAGAAGAATACCCAGCAGCAACATCTAAAGTGTGTTTCATGACCATGAAAGATAAGTACTGCCAGCACTGCAGATCTGCACACTTCTGCCATGATCCCGGCTGTGTTCAGTGCTCCTAATCCACAGGATCCCTAGCAAAGTATGTGAGCAAGAAAGGGAGATGGAGGAAGCCCAGCCCAGAGGCAGCTGCAGCACAGGCCAGGCCCCTGCCAGGAATGCCCTGTGTGGCTCCCAGCATCACTACTGCATCACTTCTCATGTTCAGCCGAGACTCACCCCCCCCCCCCCGCCGTTTGTGTTTAGTGGACACCGTCTCGGGAACATTACAGAATAAAAGCCCGTATATCCTGTGCTTTGGTGGCTGAATGCACATCAGCAAATCTAAGTCTTGTCCTGATTCCCTATTCTGCAGGACGCGCAGGTGTGGAAGGAAGTACCAGCTGGATTGCTGAGAAACTTTGGGAAGCTGTGGCTCCTTGCTGCTGTCCTGTTCCCTGACATGGTTTGAGTATGAAGCCCTGTGGATGGAGGTCATTGTCAGCATCAGCTACAGGGGGACGGGTGCTCTTCTATTTTATTTCCCTTTTATTTTTTATGGGGAAGGTAGCTTAATGTTACTTTTGTGGGTTCCTTTCCCCCGATGGTGGTGATCTAGTCGCTCTGGTGAGAAGTGGCTGGCCAGTTCCTCTGGATATGCTGTCTAGCCAAGTCTGGCTTTACGTAGCTCTTAGATGACAAGCATGATTGCTCAAACCACAGAGGGCACACTAAGCAACCATCACAGCCCTCACTAGTAACACTGTGACTGCTGTCACACGTAGGTTTCCTGCCACCTTACAAAAAAAAATACAGACTTGTGATCATTTTGTATGATTTGTCCAGAAACTTCTGCAACTCACGTTTTGCTAAAATACTTTTGTTATTTTACTCGATACAATTTATTCTACTACATTTATTTCACTTCCTGATGTGTCGATCTTAACTTAAACATTAAAACTCTACATGAAGCAACATGTTTTGGTCCTCAGCATGTGACAGATGGAATGCCAAGAGGGGGATTTTGCCAACTTCTTTCTGCTGATGCCAATTTCTGCCCAGATGTTACTGGAGGGAGTATTTAGAAACTGGCCCTGAGCATGCATAAAGCATCAATATCTGACCTTTTTTCTTAGCCCCCAGAAATTTGAAATAAATATGTTTGTATTGTCTGATTTTTAAGTGGTTTTGGTTTTAGAAGTTACACTGGACAAAAGGATAAAAAAGAATGACTTTACAAAGAATTTGAGACCCTAGGTTAAAAAAAAAAAGAAGGAAAAGAAAAGAATACTGCGAGGATGGGTTTCTAAGAGATATCGGTCCTCTTTAAAAAGTATTGTTAGGTCATTAGCCACACACACAGAGGTACAGGGCAAGCAGTGCAGGGGAGCAGCTGCCAACGCTGGAAACGACAGGGTCCCTTCCCAGGGGCACTGTCCTTTGAGATGAGCTCTTACTGGAAGCTGCAGAACCAGCCAGGAGAGCCCCTGCCTCCAGCCGCATCCTTCTTGGGTGACCTGGCATAACTCAGCTGGTTGTAGTATTAAACAGGGCCCCGTGCCCTTCCTATGTGGGACTTTTCCAAGGCAGAAGCCTGGCCCAGAACTGAGGGCTGCTCCTGCCATGAGGATGAGTGTGAATCCGGGCTGTTTCCCCGGAACAGCCCTACCGAGGAGACTGCTCTGGGGTGAGTCATAGACTGCCCTCTGCTCTCTGATTCCTGGTGGCATTTATCAGCTTTGCACTCACCGAGGGGTGAGCCTGATAGTTCTGGGCTGAGGTGGAGTAAGGACATCTGCGTATCAGAGCTCCCAAAGCAGAGCACGCCTGTAATCCCAGCACTTGGGGAGGCTGAGGCAGGAGGGTGACAAGCTCATCCCGGGAAACTGAGGAGCTGAGCCAGACCCTGTCTCAAAATAAAAAACGTAAAAAGGGTTGGGAATGTAGCTCAGTGTGAAGGCTCTGGGTTTAATCCTCAGTACTACAAAAAGCAAAACAAAAGACCGCAAAGACGGGAAGCGGCGATGAGAATCTACAGATTAACGATTTGGTTCACACCTTCACACACACTTGTGTCTATGTAACAATGAAGCTTCATAATGAGAAAAGACAAATCATGCAGGGGACATGCACAGCCTCGTGCGTAGGACTCAGTACCCTTAATGATATAGAAAAGTTTGAAAACTTGGCACGCCGTCAGGGGTCTGTGACTCACTCAGTGCCCTCGAAGGGCAGTGACTGAAGCCGGGCTGACTCACAGGTCTGTGCCCCGGGATGGAGGATGGAGACTGAGCTCAGTTGGGGGTGACATTCCCAGCCCTTCTGAACTGCGAGAGCAGAAATAAAGTGGCTAGAAGGAGACTCGGAGCTGGGCAGCTGCTCCCTGTGGCCGTCACCCCTGTAGGAAGGGCCATCACCACTCCTTTGTGACTTGCACCCCCGTTTCCACAGAGCGGGCCTTGCTGTGCTCTGCTTGTCTACACCCGGCTTGAACCGCCTCTCCCAGTATCCATCACCGCGTACACGGTGTACATGTGGTGATGGAAGGAAAAACATTCCTGACAGTAAAAGACACATGGCCACTAAGATCCCTCGGAATCCTCCTCCTCGCTTTGCATGCACTTGTCCCATCATGCTTGCCACTTTCTGAAGCAGCTCTGGAGTCCTCTTTCCTGTGTATATTGACAAGGTGTGAGTAAAACTACAGTGAATGCTGCTGCCCACAGTCATCCGACAGAAAGACGGGCTCCTGAACACATGACCTTGGGTCCTTGTTCACCTTGGTCCCTGGATCTGGCCCTATGCAACTTCCGGCTCTCCCCAGTCAAAATGACCATGAAAGGTAAAGGTTTTGAATCGATGCAGCCACATCGCTGCACCTAAAGACAATCACGAAAGAGGACTCCAGAGCAGCTTCAGAAAGGATGTGTGTTCAAAGCAAGTACTTTTAGGGAGATTAATGACAATGTCTTTTACTGTAAGAAGAAAACATTGTTTAATTTAAATATTCACTGTATTCTTCAGTCACACCCCACAAGTCACCGCAGGGGAAGGAAAGACCTTTAATTTGATTCAGTGTCTGAGGCCTCACAAGCTAGGCTGATGACAGAGGAGACAGAGGGGAGGCTTATCATTGTCTACACACAGAGGGAAGACCCAGAGGAGAGGCCGAAGCTACAGCCCTGCAGACCATTTTATCAAAGAGCGACAGATGGTGGTGCAGGGGCAGAGGGAGGCAGAAAACACACAGGACAAACCCGATCACCGACACTGTAACATCATCACCTGCCTGTCTGTGGCTGATGACAGCAAGGTCATCACATGCTTATCGTGTACCATGTCCTCGAGAAAACGCACCCTACTGTGTCCTTATGGGAGTGTCTCTCACATTTACCCATGCTGGCCTTGTCCCCTTCCCAGAAACAAGGGCTAAGACCCTGATTGGCCCAGACCACCAAACGGGGAAACAGTTACTTTGAGAAACCAGCTGAGCCCTGTAAGTCTGAAGCACAGCCCATACTCCTGGGGCCTCCCGAGTGGGACATCCCCATCTTGTAGCATCACTCTGCTGCTAACATAGTTTCCCTTCTGCTTTCTCTGCATTTGCCACACTTTAAACAAACTTTTCCTTCCCACTGTACCAGCCTTGACCTCCTGAGTAGCTGGGATGACAGGCACGCCCCACGACACCTAGCTGAGCTCTAGTTTTACCCTGAGAAATGGTCACATGTGAGAAAACCTCCTTCTAATGTTGTGGTGGCTGGGGTTTCACCAAAGCTGAGTTTAGCGGTCCCATTCTAATCCTTCAGCATTTCACTTCGAGATCTGGTCCTAGTGGCCCAGGTTCCGTGCCCCTTAACTTTGCTACAGAGCTTGGTTTTGGAGCTGGCCCCATCTGGGGAAATCAGAGTGTGCAGGCAGGATTTAAGCAGAGCCTAGAAAGCCAGAGAGACAAAGGGTCATTCTTTCGGACCTTAAACAAAGGGTTGAGATTCTAAGGGGCTGTAGGTTGGGACAGAGTTAAGAGAGCCATAGGAGCTAGGCATGGTGGTGCACACCCATAATCCCCAGACTCAGGAGGCTGAGACAGGAGGATTGCAAGTTCAAGGCTGTTTCTTTAGAAACACAGGGGTCCATAAAGTTGAGTAGGGTTACCCTTTAACAGGAAGCAGGGGGACTGAGGAACTCACTAACTAGAGCATTAATAACAGCTGAAGCCGGGTGTGCTGGCATACACCTGTAGTCCTGGCACTCAAGAGGCTGAGGCAGGAGGATTGCCCCAAGTTTGAGGGCAGCCTGGACTACATTGTGAGTTCAAGACCAGCATGAAATACACAGTGAGAGCCCACCTCAATCAAAATAAAACAAAACATTTATCCAGGGCTTACTAAGAGCTTTCTGCAGCTACTGATGCCATTTTCTTTTCTTTTCTTTTCTTTTTTTTTTTTTTTGGTACCGGGGATCAAACTCGGGTCCTTGAGCTTGCGCAGCAGGTGTCAAAACCACTGAGCTAAATCCCCAGCTCCCTATGCCATTTTCATTTAATCATCATGAGAATCCCGAGCTGGGACTACGATAATCCCCATTTTGCAGAAGAGGCAGCAGGTTTCAAACGCAGTGACCCTGTAATGCACCAGGCTGTGCTGAAGCGGCCTCTCCTTGCTCCTCTTACTTTCTGGGTCACGCGGGAACACAGCCCTGTGCCCGCTGGGGACACCAGAGAGAGCGAAATGGCGCCGTCTGGTGACCATCTCCATGGTTGCAAGTAGAGCCTGGAATCCAGATGTGGCTTTGATCCGGAAGTCAGATGTCAGCATCTAAAGTGGGCTAGAAAACCGGGGATGTCACACTATGGCAGAACAAGTTTGGCGTGCGTTCAGTCATTGACACCAAAGATAAATAAGGCACACAAAAGGTCAAGAGCTACCGTGAATTTAAGAGCTTTAAAATTGATTCACTCATTTGCATACTATTTACAGGTCCAATGAAGAAACTGTGCATACAGTGAAAAGTTAGCCTCCCTGTGAACACTCAGCTACCCACGTCTTCGGTATGTGTCCTATGATAGGTGCAACTGTGGTCATCAGAAAAATGTCTCCTACCTAGGTTGCCCTTATCCTAATCCCTGGGGAATATGTCACCTCGGGTGTGCAGCAAATGGGTCTTGGAGACACGATTCCGGCTAAGGGTTCTGAGGTGTGGAGAATATCCTGAATTATCAGGGGGCCCGATGCAGTCACGGGGATCCCTAAAGCTCAACATCTTCCAGGCTGTGGTCAGTGTCAGGTAAAAGGGCCAAAAACCAAGACCAGACCAGGCCACAACAAGCCTTTATTAGGGGAGTAGATATGCCGGGCTGTCTCTGAACAAAGGAGAGACAAAAGCAATATGGCTGGGGCAGGGAGAGTCTTTTATAGAGACTGGGGTGGGGTTTGTAGGGGCTGAGGCGGGGTTGAGTGAGGTAGTGACTAGGGAATGGAGGAGCCGGTGATGTCACTAGGTGGTAGGAGGTGAGCGAGTATGAGGTTACTCTCTAGGCCGGAACAGGGGCATGCTGGGAAGAAGGGTTTGTTCTTTAGTGGGAGCAACCATCTTGGCATGACGTCACACAGGGGAGGAGGCAAGGCACGATAGGAAGAGGGCAGCTACTACACATAATAGCTGCTGAGGTAGTGGGAGACCTATCAGTCAGGAGAGGTAACAGCTGGGCATGGTGGTGCACACCTGCAATCCCAGCACTCTGGGAGGCTGAGGCAGGACTGAAAATTCAAGCCCTGCCTGGACAACTTAGCGACTTAATAAGACCCTGTCTCCAAATTTTTTTAAAGAGTGGGGCTGGGCAAAGCCACCCTGAAGTTCAAGCCCCCCCTTCGACAAAATACAAAGGAGCAGTAAATAGGGGCCAGTTTTTTGGGCTAGAGCTGAGGCTTCCAGTAACCAAGGAAATGGCTGGAAAAGAAGGGAGGGCCTGCCTCAGAGCCGCTTTCGGGATCTTCGGGGTTAAAGGGCAGCCCCGGCCCGCTCGCCCAGGTCTAAACACTACCTGAGAAAGTAGCCGCACATGCGCCCAGTGGTCTTCTGAACGCTGGGCGACTGGGCAGATCTGACCCCTGGGGCATTGGGCGCCATGACAGGTCCTCCAAGGGCCACAGGAGGGCACGAGCTCCACCGCCCCATGGAGGGGCTGAGTGGGCCGCACAGGGCGGGAGCCACACCTCAGACCAACCCCTCAGTCCACCCCAAACCCTGAGGCTTGAAGCCTTCAGCACCAATTTTAGAAGTGAGGGACATTTTCTACTAACTTTTATTTTTCTTTCAGGCTTGATTTGTGTTATTCACTACCGTTATGCTCTAGGTTTTTGGTTTGTTTTGTTTTGATGTTGTGGTTCTGGGAATGGAACCCAAGGCCTGGCCGAAGCTACACAGGGTGCTCTACACTGAGCTATGCACCCAGCCCTGACCATATTTACATCCTATACGCTGTGTGCCAAGGTCCTTGTAAGCCAAGCCAGTTTCATTAGGACTGAAACTTGTTCTTCCACGTAGCCCTGTTACTGCACAGCACTTAGCGGATGTTCTGAGACTGTTCCAGCCCCCTGACCCGCAGCAGACGTGTGCCTGGGCGCCCACATTCCTTCATACCTTCCCCCGCTCCGAGCCGTGCAGGCTGCCCAGCACTAGCTGGGGAGGTCCGACAGTTCTCCAGTTCTGTGTACCATGGCTGCTTCTTTTTGACTTGCAGCCTCACAATTCTCTGCTCCTGTGTCTTTGTTCTGCAGCTCTGGGGATTGAACCCAGGGCCTCTGGACTGAGCGGCCCTCCCAGTACTTTTTTATTTTTTACAGCCTAAGTCACCCAGGTAGGATATAAACTTGCCATCCTCCTGCCTCAGCCTCCTAGAGTGCTGGGATTACAGGTGTGCACCAGCAGGCCCAGCTTCGGGTTTTTGTTTTTATTTATTTGGGGTACCAGGGATCGAACTTGGGCCCTTGTGCTTGCAGGGCGGGCAGCAGAAACACTGAGCTAAATCCCCAGCTGGATTTTGGGTTTATTAAAGCACTCTTCATCTCATGGGTCCACACATCTCCCCACCTTTCCACAGCTTCAGGACACACGGCAGACACCATGGCAGCACTTTCCAGAGCAGCCTCCTGAACAGACTAATGGATTTCCTCTTCGTCTTTCTGGGTGAATCCCACTGTTGACCTGCAGTGGGATGAACAGTGGAACCCCTTCCCCTCAAAAGAAAATTCAGGTCACCCTGCAACCTCAGTCGTGGCCTTTTGGTGGCAGGTTCTGCAGATCTAATCAGCTAAGGCGAGGTCATGCTGGATTGGGTGGCCCTAAGTCCAGTGATTGGTGTCCTTATAAGAGGGGAGAAGACACACACAGACGCGCAGTAGGGCAGTGACCATGTGAACAGAGGCGAACATTGGAGTTGTGCTGTTCTCCTGGTCCCCTTCCCTTTTGCAAATGATCTGTCTCCCTATTCCTTACTATCTTTTATTTTGCTCTTTAATTTATTTAAGCTGTGAGTCTCTCATATAAGAAAAGTGACACGGGGGCGCGGCTACGCATGCGGCCGTCGTTCTTCCCACCTTCCGCTGGGCAAGGACGGGCTGCGCGGACTTCCACACCACCACCCCCACCCCCCCGCGGCGAACCCGGCCGGCGCTGCCCTCCTCCTGCCCCTCGCCGTGTCCCGGAGCTCGCCACCTCACTTGGGTGGCCTTCGCCCCCAGACTCCGAGGTGAAGAGGAACGTGCCCTCCTCGATGAACACGTCGTGGAAACTGTTGACCTGGCCGTTCATGCTGGCGATGACGGACTGGGAAGGTGGCGTTAAGAAGGAGGGAGGGCAGTAGCAAGGCAGCTGATAACAACGGAAGCCACACTTCCACCGAGGAGAAGGCGCGCAGAGAACGAGATGACCGGCGGCGAGGCCCAGTGCTTATAGTGCAGCGCGCGCCGGCTCGGCCCCGCCCCCCGGCGCCGCGCGCCAATGCGGCACCGGAGTGGGGGTGGTGGAGAGGTAAAGGGAGGTGCGGCGGCCAGCCCGGGCTGAACCACTCAGCAAGACGGGGGGGGCAACCACCCCTCCTGCGAATATTTAGCCATTTTGAACACTTAAAGACAAGGAGTCAGTGGAAATGCGAGTCCACAGAGCCGTTGTCCCTTCCGTGTTCCATGTGGGAGGAAAGGCGCCGAGAGCGTTAGAGACCGGCTCCCCTGTGCTGTTACGTGGCACCTTCCCGCCGACCTTTGGCCGAGATATCAGTCCGCGAGGTCGCGCCCTCCGGCGGTGGTTAGAGGAATCACGGAGGTTTTGTGCTCTGCCTCTTGTCTAGGGTCCTTCTGGCCGCCTAGCCTTTGGACGCCTTGTCACTGGGAGCCCGTGACTCTCGGCCATGTGGAGGTGGCCATGTTGGCTGACCCGCGGGCGCGTCTTCGCACAGCCATGGTCTTCCCACCCTACTCTCCGCCGGCCCAGTTGTTGGCTTCCTTGAAAACGGCTGGAAAGAGAATTAATGAGAATGCTGCCATCGATTTAAGCAATGCCATCCTCCTCTCCTCGGCGTGTCACCCTTCCCTGACCCTGATGTGGAGGCCACACGCCGTCCTCTGTCAGAAAGGAGGCCACTGCTGAGGCTGTCCTGGCCTGTCTGGCTTTCCTGTGTCTCTGAGAAGACAAAAAAGAAAATCGGGGTTAAGTGATTTCAGTCTTTTGTTGAAGAGAGTATTGAACGAGTATTTCTTTTTCTTGGGAGGAAAATCCCCACGCTCGCCCTTGAATGTGCTTTGGCGGGTCTCTTCGCAGGGGAAATGGTCTGTTCTTGCACGAAGCTTTCACTTTAAAATGTCCACCTGCGCTTGTCCTAGTTTTGCCCATTAATGGAATTACAGAGAGACAGGGAAAAGGAGCGAAACGAAACATGAGCCAACAAGGAGTAGGGGAGTCGGGAAGCGATTTCGTGGCGTCCCTGAGAGGAGGGAAGCATGGGAAGGGCGGGTGTTGCTGTTCCTCGAGCAAGGGGCTGGTGTTGTGGAGCCAGAGTGACTCCATTTTGGAGCTGTCTCCTTTGTTCTCTCAGAATGACTCCATTTTGGAGCTGTCTCCTTTGTTCTCTCAAATTTGTGCTTATCCACTCAAAATTCCTAAGTTTATTACCCAGCCATCTGTGTACTCAGGAAGGACATTCCGGACACACTACCTATAAGGTAAACAGTTAATGGCTAACTGCCCACAAAAGATAGATGTGACCATTAGTCAGTGGACCTGCTAACCATCAGCTTATGACAGTCGACCCCTAACCTTTGCCCCCTTCTCCCTTGCAAAAATCTATACGTAACCCCCTTAACCCCCCCCCCCCCCGAGCCTAACCAATCAAAACCCTACACTTCATATGTATTTAGCATTAACCAATCACCTGGCTACTAACAACCAAAGCTTGATGTATACTCAATAAAAACCCTGCTAGTTTCGAGGCTCGGGGCTCTCAATCTCGATCCGCTGCGTCGGTGACAATTGAGAGTCCCTGCTTAAGCTTGAATAAACGACCCTCGTGTGCTTACATCGGAAACGGTCTCCTGGTGGTCTTTGGGACATCGCGATCTGGGCACAACATTTGGGGGCTCGTCCGGGATCCCAAGACCTTCAGGACTCCCGTACCGGAGGGTCAACGCCGGCTGGTGAGTGTTTTCTTTGTGCTTGTAAAGTCTGGGCCTATTTTCTGGGAAGGTCGGCAGACGGTCTAGGCGGACGCGCTGCAAGGGCCGCCGACCCGGAATCCTGGAAGACGTTCCGGATTCCGCTGGTGGGGACGGAGTGCCCCAAGAGTACGGGTCAGTGAGACTCCTGGAGGGACGGTGCGGGTCGCTCCCGCGGCACGGCAGGAGGCCGTCGTCCCATTTGCATTGCCTCCGATCGCGCGGAGGACGGTTTTGTCTCACCTTGTGCTTCTCTGTTGCGTTTGTGTGTCTGTTTGTGCTGACTTGGACCGAGACGATGGGACAGACTGTGACTACCCCTCTTTCCCTTGTAACAGACTATTTCAAAGAAGTTAGGGAGAGCGCTCATAACTTAAGTTTAGAAATTAAGAAGACTAAGTTCATCACCCTCTGTGGCTCAGAGTGGCCCTCCCTCGGGGTAGGATGGCCCCCCGAGGGAACTTTTGATTTGCAGATAATTCGCAGAGTTCGTAAAGCCATCCTCCCCCCCATCAGATACCCTACATCGCCGTTTGGGAATTTCTGGTTTCTAACCCGCCCCCATGGGTTAAGCTCTTTTTGCCTTCACAGCAGCAGCAACCGGAGTTAATCCTGACAGCCAAAGAAAAGGCTCCTAAAAAGCGCGCGGATGAAAAACAAACCGAAACCAAGCCAACCGCGCCACTTTACCCTGTCCTCCAGGGAGGGACCGAGGAAGATCTTATATTTCCTCCCCCCTATTCCCTCCCCTTTCTTCCGCCACAGCAGGCTGGAGGAGGTGACCCAGTCCCAGCCGGGGCTGGGGAGCCCGCCCCGGGCGCCGCCGACAACCGTGATGGTCCCGCCCAAAATACTCGTCACCGGCGCGCCGCCTCGCCGGCAGGACCGGCAGATTCAACTGTCTGCCCGCTGCGAGCAATAGGGCCCCCTGATGAACATGGAAACCAGCCTCATCATTACTGGCCCTTTGCTACCAGTGATCTTTATAATTGGCGCCGACAACATGCCAATTTCTCTGATAACCCTAGAGATTTGATTAACCTGTTAGAAACTGTTTTGTTTACCCATCAGCCCACTTGGGATGACTGTCAACAGCTTCTGCAGGTTCTGTTCACCACTGAGGAACGAGAGAGAATCCAGAATGAGGCCAGAAAATTGGTTCCTGGTGACAGTGGTCAGCCCACCACCAATGCAGACACCATCAACACTTCTTTTCCTCTGTCCCGACCTAACTGGGACTTCAATACGGCAGAAGGTAAGGAGAGACTTCGAGTCTATCGCCAGACTTTATTAAGAGGTCTCAGAGCAGCGGCGAGGAAGCCCACCAATTTGGCTAAGGTAGGAGATGTACAACAAAAGTTAGATGAAAGCCCTGCTGCTTTCCTAGAAAGAATTCAGGAAGCTTTTCGTAGGTACACTCCTATGGACCCAGAAGCAGTTGAGACAAAGGCAGCTGTAATAATACATTTTGTCAACCAGGCGGCACCAGACATTAAGAGAAAGTTACAGAAAGTAGATAGGTTAGGAGAAAAGAGTATTCAGGACTTAGTGGCAGTGGCAGAGAAAGTGTATAACAATAGAGAAACCGCAGAGGAGAAACGAGAAAAAGCTGATGACCGCCAGACCCGAAACTTAGCTCGGATCCTTCTGGCTGCCACTGCGGGAGAGCAGAAAGAATGTGAACGTAGACTAAAAAAGATTGTGATGGAAGGAGAAAACAAAGAGAGACGCAGAGAGCGCCCCCAGTTGGGGAAAAATCAATGTGCTTATTGCAAAGAATACGGACACTGGGCCAGGGACTGTCCTAAAAAGAAACAGCGAGAAGGACGCCCCAAGACCCCTATTCTGGCTGCGGATGAATCAAATGATTAGGGGGGACGGGGTTCGGCACCCCTCCCCGAGCCCAGGGTAACCCTAAAAGTGGAGGGGAGACCTATTGAGTTCCTGGTGGATACAGGGGCTCAACATTCAGTCCTACTCAAACCGTGTGGCCATATTTCTGATAAAACCTCCTGGGTTCAAGGAGCTACAGGCATGAAAAAGTATTCATGGACAACCCAAAGAACAGTAGACTTGGGAGTGGGCCAAGTAACCCACTCATTTATGGTTATACCAGACTGCCCCTACCCCTTATTAGGAAGAGACTTACTTACTAAATTAGGGGCTCAAATTCATTTCCAACCCGGGGGCACAAAAGTCCTTAATCAAGAGGGAAGGCCCATTCAGGTACTAACCATAAACCTGGAAGATGAATATCTACTACATCAAAAGAGGGCCCCTCCTGATCCTGATATGGAACAATGGCTCTCCATGTTCCCACAAGCATGGGCGGAAACTGGAGGCATGGGGCTAGCTATACACAGGGCACCGGTGTTTATAGAAATAAAACCTGGAGCAGATCCGGTACGAGTTCGCCAATATCCTATGCCCCTGGAGGCCCAGAAAGGAATAACTCCACACATCAGGAGGTTACTTGCTCAGGGGATTCTCAGACCTTGCCAATCGGCCTGGAACACCCCCTTGTTGCCAGTACGAAAACCTCATTCTAATGACTATCGGCCAGTGCAGGACCTCCGGGAGGTAAACAAGAGGGTTATGGACATCCACCCCACAGTGCCTAATCCATACACCCTATTGAGTTCTCTTCCCCCGAGCCATCGCTGGTACACAGTCTTAGATCTCAAAGATGCTTTTTTTAGCCTTCCACTGGCACCTAAAAGCCAACACATCTTTGCATTTGAATGGAGTGATCCAGAGCAAGGCATCAACGGACAGCTGACGTGGACCCGATTACCTCAAGGATTCAAAAACTCTCCCACCATCTTCGACGAGGCCCTACATGAAGACCTGGGTGAGTTTCGCCTCCAGAACCCCCAACTAACTCTGTTACAATATGTAGATGACCTTCTTGTGGCAGCTGAGACACAGGAAGACTGCTTAAATGGAACCAAGAGACTCTTGATGGTCATAGGAGAGCTGGGGTATCGGGTGTCCGCTAAAAAGGCCCAGATCTGCAAACCCGAGGTAAGCTACCTGGGGTACGTGCTTAGAGAAGGGCAGAGATGGCTGTCGGATGCTAGAAAAGAGACAGTTCTTAAGATACCCACACCAGATTCCCCTCGAAAAGTCAGAGAATTCTTGGGATCGGCGGGCTTCTGCCGCCTATGGATACCAGGGTTCGCAGAGCTCGCAAAGCCCCTCTACGAGGCAACTAGAGACAGTCAGGCTTTTCAATGGACAGAAAAGCTACAAAAATCTTTCGATCAAATTAAAACAGCCTTGCTGACGGCACCAGCCTTGGGCTTGCCTGATATTACTAAGCCATTCCACCTTTACATTGATGAAAACAAAGGAGTCGCTAAGGGCGTCCTGACCCAGTATCTAGGGCCATGGCGCCGCCCAGTGGCGTACTTATCAAAAAGACTTGATCCAGTTGCGTCAGGATGGCCCCCGTGCCTAAGAATGATTGCAGCAGTAGCTCTAATGGTCAAAGACGCTGACAAATTGACATTAGGCCAAGAACTATGCGTGACCACCCCTCACGCCATTGAGGGAGTCCTAAAACAGCCTCCAGATCGATGGCTCAGTAATGCTCGCCTGACCCACTACCAGAGCTTACTCCTAAATCCAACCCGAGTTGTCTTTCAGGCCCCGGCTGCTTTAAACCCAGCCACACTGTTACCAGACCCGAACTTAGAGGCTCCGCTTCACGACTGCACAGATATCCTGGCGCAGGTACACGGAATTCGAGCAGATCTGAGTGACCAACCATGGCCAGACGCAGGCAACACCTGGTACACTGATGGAAGCAGCTTTGTTCGTGAGGGCCACAGGTATGCTGGGGCAGCTGTGGTGACAGAAACTGAGGTCATTTGGGCAGAACCATTGCCCACCGGGACCTCAGCACAACGGGCAGAACTCGTAGCCCTGACCAAGGCATTGACTTTAGGACGGGGCCTAAAGTTAAATGTATACACAGATAGCCGGTATGCCTTTGCCACTGCGCACGTCCATGGGGCCATCTACAAAGAAAGGGGACTCTTGACAGCTGAAGGAAAGACTATTAAAAACAAAGAAGAGATCCTTGCCCTCTTAACAGCCCTCTGGCTACCGAAAAAATTAGCCATTATCCATTGCCCAGGACACCAGAAGGGCGACACTCCAATTGCCAGAGGAAATAATCTAGCTGACCAGACGGCCCGAAAAATAGCTTTAAAGGTTGATCTGACACTGGCCACTCAGCTGCCCGATCCGGGAAGTGCAGCCCTACCAGAAAAACCCCAGTACACTGAAAAGGACTTAAATTGGATAAAACAATTACCTACGCCCCAGTGCCTCAACGGGTGGTGGAAATCTTCTGATTGTAAAGTCATCCTGCCTAAGACACTGGGAGAACAAGTTCTCTCCAAGATACACCGGACCACCCACATGGGCACTCGGAAAATGCAAGATCTCCTGAGACATGCTGAAATTAAGATCCGTGATGCTAATTCTACAATTGAACATATTGTTGCTACCTGCAAAGCCTGTCAATTGACAAATGCCACCCACAATAGGGCCAACCCAGGAAATAGGCTGAGGGGAAACCGACCTGGAGCCTATTGGGAATTGGACTTCACCGAGGTAAAACCTGGAAAGTACGGTTATAAATACTTGTTAGTTTTCGTAGATACTTTTTCAGGATGGATAGAAGCATTTCCTACCAAACACGAGACAGCGCAGAGTGTGACTAAAAAGCTGCTAGAAGACATCCTGCCAAGGTACGGTTTTCCAGTAATGCTAGGATCAGATAATGGACCCGCCTTCATTTCCAAGGTGAGTCAAACCCTAGCACAGGTGTTGGGGACAGATTGGAAATTACATTGTGCATACAGACCCCAAAGCTCAGGACAGCTAGAAAGGATGAATAGAACCTTAAAAGAGACCTTAACTAAATTAACCTTAGAGACTGGCGGTGACTGGGTGACTCTCCTTCCCTTCGCCCTTTATAGGGTGCGCAATTCACCCTATAAAATGGGGTTGACCCCCTTTGAAATCATGTTTGGAATTCCCCCTCCCATTATCCCCAACCTTCACTCAAATGTACTTGTTGAATTTGATGACCAAAAGTTGTTACTTTCTTTAAAAAGCCTCCAAAGTGTACACGAAGACATCTGGCCTAAGTTAGAAGCCTTATACCAGACCGGACCACCTCCTGAGCCCCATCGCTACCGACCTGGAGACTGGGTCTTCGTTCGGAGACACCGGCAGAAAGACCTTGAGCCCCGTTGGAAAGGACCCTACGTCACAGTCCTGACCACGCCCACTGCTCTCAAGGTCGACGGGATTGCTTCGTGGGTACACTACACTCACGTTCGCCCTGCAGATCCTCACACTGTCCTAGAAGACTTCGTTCCATCATGGCAGGTGTCCAGAGACCAAGACAGTCCCCTCAAACTCAAGCTACGTCGTCGACGATCGTGATTATGGTAACTGTACTTTTGACACCGACACTAGGAGGACAAAACCCATATGCTCCCTTAAATTTAACCTGGATGATCATTAGTACGTCTACGGGCAACATTGTTAATAGTTCATCCGAAGTGGCTCCACCACTTACCTGGTGGCCAGACCTAGACTTTGACCTGTGTTCGCTCGCCACAGGGACTTGGAACACTGGAAACTGGAAAATCGGGCCTAGAGGAGAGCCAATATGTAAAAAAGGCATAGGCCAATGTAATACTAATAGAACATCCCTGCCCATGGCTCCAGTACCCATGGCCCCTCCTAGACTTGACCCTGGGTGTAGCCATTCTCTTGATAGAAACATCCTACAAAGCACCCCCTTTTATGTTTGTCCGGGAGAAAGGCGCACACAGTCTCAGATAAACAAGTGCGGGGGACCTGACCAGTTCTATTGTGCCAAATGGGGATGTGAGTCCACGGGCACCGTCTCCTGGGCCCCGCCTGTCAAGGACGATTTTATTTCTTTAAAAAGAGTCCCTGGGCCCCCTGGCCTGCAGACAAATCAAAAGGGTGGTAATTTCTTAGTTCTTAGTGGCCCCTGTACCGGGTTCCTCTGTAACCCGGTCAGACTTTCATTCACGGATTCAGGTAAAAGGTACACTAAATGGGAAACAGGCCAGACTTGGGGACTCCGTCTATATCAAGATGGTTATGATACCGGGTTGTTATTCACTATAAAACTGAAGGCAGAGCCGCTCACCATAGGGTCTCCCCAATTGATAGGGCCAAACTTGGCGCTAGCTCCAATAGCCCCTTTCAGACCTATTAAGCCCCCTCCCCCAAAAAGCTCGCCTATGTCACCAAAACCAAACGCCTCCGTACGGCCATCAGACTTAACCTCCGCTTCCACATCCCCGCCCTTGATTCAAATGATCACCCAGATTGATAAAGTCGATCATAACCGGGACCAGGACCCCCTTTGGGAACTGATGGTTCACACCTTTAAAGCCCTAAATGCATCTAGGCCAGACCTCACTCAGTCCTGCTGGCTATGTTATGATACTAAGCCCCCATACTATGAAGCAGTAGCTTATCTAGACAATTTCACTAAGTCAGACAGCCCGACTCAATGTAGATGGCAACAAAAAGGGACAGCTAGGCTGACCCTACAATCAGTAACTGGGCAAGGAACTTGTGTCGGCAGTGTCCCGGCCTCCCACCAACACCTTTGTAACAAAACCATCCTTAGACCTAGGCCTAAATATCTCATTCCCCCTTATGACGGGTGGTGGGCCTGTTCCTCTGGACTTACCCCTTGTGTACATGGGCTAGTGTTAAAACAAACAAGAGATTTCTGTGTACTTGTACAATTAGTCCCCCGGTTGTTATATCACTCAGAAAAAGACATCCCCAGCCGCCTGGCTGAAACCCAGGTCAGAGTTAAGCGAGAACCTGTAACGGCCATTACTTTGACCGTTCTCTTAGGATTAGGACTAGCTGGGACAGGAACGGGAGTTTCATCGCTACTAATACACAATAAATATTATAATGACTTAAGGACAGCCATAGATATAGATATTGAAAGGCTAGAAAGCTCCATCTCCCACCTCCAAGAGTCTTTAACTTCACTAGCAGAGGTAGTCCTCCAAAACCGAAGGGGGCTGGACTTAATTTTCCTTCAACAAGGAGGACTCTGTGTTGCACTAGGTGAAGAATGCTGTTTCTATATAGATCATTCAGGAGTAGTCAAAGAATCCATGGCTAAAGTTAGAGAAGGCATCGCCAAACGTAAACAAGAAAGAGAACAATCTCAAACCTGGTTCGAATCTTGGTTTAATTCTTCCCCTTGGCTCACTACCCTAATTTCTACCCTGTTGGGCCCCTTGCTTATCGTGTTGCTACTATTAACCTTTGGACCTTGCATACTTAATAGACTAGTTTCGTTCATTAAAAAGCGAATTAACGCTGTTCAGTTAATGGTACTCAGGTCCCAATACCAGCCAATACCTATTGATTTGACAGAATTAACCCCCAGAGGCCCATGATTGGCCCTCTACAGCACCCTGAGAAGGGGGGAATGTGGAGCCAGAGTGACTCCATTTTGGAGCTGTCTCCTTTGTTCTCTCAGAATGACTCCATTTTGGAGCTGTCTCCTTTGTTCTCTCAAATTTGTGCTTATCCACTCAAAATTCCTAAGTTTATTACCCAGCCATCTGTGTACTCAGGAAGGACATTCCGGACACACTACCTATAAGGTAAACAGTTAATGGCTAACTGCCCACAAAAGATAGATGTGACCATTAGTCAGTGGACCTGCTAACCATCAGCTTATGACAGTCGACCCCTAACCTTTGCCCCCTTCTCCCTTGCAAAAATCTATACGTAACCCCCTTAACCCCCCCCGAGCCTAACCAATCAAAACCCTACACTTCATATGTATTTAGCATTAACCAATCACCTGGCTACTAACAACCAAAGCTTGATGTATACTCAATAAAAACCCTGCTAGTTTCGAGGCTCGGGGCTCTCAATCTCGATCCGCTGCGTCGGTGACAATTGAGAGTCCCTGCTTAAGCTTGAATAAACGACCCTCGTGTGCTTACATCGGAAACGGTCTCCTGGTGGTCTTTGGGACATCGCGATCTGGGCACAACAGTGTCACGGTGGCCCTCAGTGCCAGGGGAGTGACAAGAACACCAGGATTCGTGATGTTCCTAGGAGATCGCCTGCTCCGAGCATAGGTCGCACTTTATCCTGGGGAGATGGACACATCCCTTGTAACGAACGGCCTTCAGCTGCCTATCGCTAGAATTAGGTAAATTATGAAGAAAATGCCTCTAGGTAAAATGGTGTATTCGGGCGAGAAAAGATGGGAATTTGCAGAAGGAAACAAAGGAAGCACTTGAACTGTGCTAAGGGCTTCAGCAAAGAAGGACAAAGAGAGTCTCATCTCTAGACTTTTTGACCAGGCAGCCAGAGAAGGTTAAATGCAAAAGAGGCAACAGTTTATTCTTACTGGTTGTTTTTTTACTTTTCAAACTAATCCTTCATGGAAAATAACTGTAATACTATTTCATCATTTTTTGCTTTAGAGTTATTTCACTTTTTAAAAAGAATACCATTTTATTAACTAAAAAAAAAATGAAAAATGACACAATATTTAAGCTTACTCATCTTGATTTATTTCTCTTTACATTAGGGTCTCAAGGTGCATCCATTTTCCTACAAATGACTCAAGTTTATCCTTCTTTATGCCAGTGTAGTCCTCCATGGTGTGTAAATACCACACTCTATCCATTCATCTGCTGAGTGACACAGAGGCCATTTGCAAGATTCAGCTACTAAAAGTTGTGCTGCTATAAACATAGGCATCCATGTATCTCTGTAATATGATGTATAACTCAGGAAGGTACCCAGAAGGGGAACAGCTGGTCAAATAGAATTTCTAGTTTATTTCTTTTGCAGAATCTCCATACTGATTTCTACTATTAAGCAATTCATCTCAGCCCCTCCAGAACCTGAGACACACAAATGACATGAAGTGTGGCCACTGTGCCACAAGGGGGCACTGTCTGGCCGCAAGTCTGTAAGGTGCTACTGGCTCAGGTGGTTTCTGAAGTTGACAGAGAAACCTTACAGCACTCAAATATTTCTAACAACATTAACAGTATCATCTATCCCTATAAGAAACTGTAACCATTATTATCTTGCTGAATAACTTCTGCCCTTTACAATAACCTGGCTAGGAGCTGTTTTCAAACACAAGTCCTTGGGGCTCATGATTTAGCTCAGTGGTTCCAGTGCCTGCCTGGCAAGCACAAGTTCCCTAGTTCGATCCTCAGCACCAAAAAAAAAAAAAAGAAAAAAGAAAAAAAAAAGCAAGTCCTTGGCCTGTGGTCATTTCACACCACTGGGCAGGCCTCTGTAGGATAAATTCCTCCAATTCCCCTTCTGGGAAAAGATCTCTCTCTCTCTCTCTCTCTCTCTCTCTCTCTCTCTCTCTCTCTCTCTCTCTCTCTCTCTCTCTCTCTCTGTTATTTGACACAGGCTGGCCTATTTCAACAGGTAGGGTCAGTTGCTCTCCAGGGAGATAATATATGGAATGACTTTTCCCATCGCCTTGGAAATGGTTTTCAAGCTAAGAGTTGTAAAAACCAAGGCAGGAGGATCACCATTAGTTCGAGGCCAGCCTGGGCTACACAGTGAGTTCAAGGCCAGCCTGAACTATACAGCGAGAGTCTGTCTCAAAAATAAATAAATAAAAAGATAAAAGGAAAAGAAAACAAGGCTTCAGACTGAGCAGTGACATGGGTCCTATGGAAGGCCCAAAGGCCCCTGGGCCCACGTCTCCTGGTTTGGGGCCACCCCAGCCTGTGGGTGCTGAGGATGCTCCTCCTGCCTAGGTCCCTGGCCCAGCCCAGCACGGGCTTGGCATGGAGTCCGGGCTTTCAGACATCACATTTAGAAGGCCGGAATCGGTGCCAGGGGACACAAGGGGTGCCCGCCATGGTGACCTTCAGAACAAGCCCTGCTGCTTGTGGGGGCCCCGGGTAGCACTCAGGGTGGGGCTGCGGCTCACTGAGGTGGCCCCACCTGGACCTGCTCCTCCCCATGGCACTCGAAGCACCACTGCTGTGACCCCAGCCCACTTTCCGGTTGCTACGGTTTCTACAAATGTCCCCCCAATGCCTCACGTGCTCATAGGCAGGGCTTTTGGGGGTGATTCACATGGGGGGTGGGGGCTACAGTGGAGCCTGGTGGGAAGAGGCAGCTACTAGGCTGTGACCCGCAAGGACACATCTCCCTGCGACCCGGAAGACACATCTCCCCCTGCCCAGCTCCACCCTTCCCTGCTGTGAGCAGGCCTCCAGCGGGCCCCTCTGCCATGCCGTTTTCTCTCCTCCTGTAAGCTATGGGTGTCGGGCATTGTGTCCCAGCCAGGAGGAAAGCGACGAAGCCCTGGGAAGGGCCAGCAGTGAAGGGCAGGGATGGAGAAGCCCTGGGGAGTTACCAACTCGCCTGCCCACCTCTTCTGTTGACCGGAACCTGACCTTCATCTTGCTTCCAGGGAGACAGTGGGCGCCGGCCCTGCCTCCAGCCGCCCTGCTGTCTGTTCTGACACCATGGTCAGGTGAGCCTCCTGTTATCAGGGAGGACATCAGCAGAGGGCTGAGGACAAGGAACATGTGGTCCGGATACTGGCCCGTCTTCCTCTGCAGCGGAACACAGTGATGCGGGTGAGGTAGGCAGTGCCACCGTGGGACGATGCGGCCAAAGCGCTTTCCTTATATGAGCTCATGGAAGTCCTGCAGCAATCCTAAGAGCTCACACTCTACTCCCATTTCACAAATGAGCAAACTGAGGCAGTGAGAAGTTAGGGGCTTGTCCAAAACCACATGGGAAGCGAGCGGCAGGACAGGGCAGGGAGCCGCCTCAACGCGATGGTCACTTCAGCCCTGAGGTCGCTGGTAACTAACAGTTGCTCAGATAGTTACTGGGTGGATGCAGCCGGCAGAACAGCTATGGACAAGAGGCCTCCCGAGGGGAGGAACGCTGTGTTGCCTGAATGGTCAGGATATGCAAAGGGATAATCGCCTAAGGGAGACCAAAGCCAGTGCACCAAGGAGTCTAAGCTGGGCGCGGTGGACTGGAACCAAAATCAATATAACCAGGAACAGACGGAGAAAAATAGATCATGAAACTAAACGCTAGTTCCTTGAGAAAAAGAATTTAAAGGAGAAGTTAAATCTTTAGCCAGACAGATCAGAGAGAAAGAGAAAAAAGAGAAAGAGAAAGAAAACAAGAAAAGAAAAACTGAACACGGTGACATGTCTATATTTCTGGCTACTCTGGAGGCTGAGGCAGGAGGATCACTTGAGCTGGGAGTTCCAGGCCAGCCTGAGCAGCATAGTGATGGGCCTTCTCAGAAAAAGGGGGGAAAAACTCTTTATGTCAAAAAAACAAACTCAGAAAGCCGAGCAGGGCTGGGCAGAGGCCGGAGGAGGCCAGCAGGTCCCCGCTTCCTGGCCTCTGGGACTGGCTCCACGGAGAAGGTGCCTCGGGGAGCAGAGGTCCTTGGGAACAACCGAGTCATGAGGAGATCACAGTCGTCCAACACACCTCAGAGCCACTGATCCAGCACACCAGGCTCCAGCCCGCTCAGCTTCCACGAGGAAGGTGGGCGGGTCTAACCGCAGGCCACACTCAAGCCTGGCACCGTTTCGTGGGCGCCCACATCGCTCCTCCAGAAGTGCCTGGACCACCTGGACCCACCCATGTGGATGTGTCACTGGGCACAGCTAAGGGCAGACCCCTTTTGCACCCAGAGATGACTTTGGGATTGGTGAAAACATTCCTCTCAACGCTCGGGCGCGGGGAGCATCTCCTCCCACTTGGGGGCGCTCCGGGGTCCCACAGCCGCGCAGCCCGGCCGCACGTGTTGGGTGTCCTGGCAGGGCGCCTTTCCCGAAACTTCTCTCCCACCTCTTAAGCGAGCAGGACCGCGCTGCAGAAGCGGCGACTTCCCCGCAGAGGCAAAAGCGAGCGTTTGCATCTTGCCGCTGACCGCGCGCTCGCGCCCAAGAGCCTGACTCCGCACTCGTTCCTCTGGCTTTGGGGGTCTCCCCAGATCGCTGCTTCCGTCCAGCCGCCGGACCCGGGGCCCCTGCAGACTGTGCCCGCCGCTGTAGCTCTGGAGCCAGCGCGGCTCAGCCCGGGGTCGGATCCAGACCCGCGGGAGGCGGACCCGGAGTCGGGCGTCCCGAACTTCTGGAACACACGGCCCCTCCCGGGGGCGGGACCGCGCGGCCTCGCTCCCCAGGAGCCGGAGCCCCGGGTCCCACAGCTCCTTGTGCACGGCCACTCTGACGCTGGCCGGGTGCACTGCCCGGGCCGCGGTCCACGCGGTACCCATCGCTGCTTCCCAGCCATGTCGTCCTGCAGCCGCGTGGCGCTGGTGACCGGGGCCGACAAGGGCATCGGCTTCGCCATCACCCGCGAGCTCTGCCGGCGGTTCTCCGGGGACGTGGTGCTCACCGCGCGGGACGAGGCGCGCGGCCGGGCGGCGGTGCAGCTGCTGCAGGCCGAGGGCCTGAGCCCGCGCTTCCACCAGCTGGACATCGACGACCTGCAGAGCATCCGCGCTGTGCGCGACTTCCTGCGCAGGGAGTACGGGGGGCTCAACGTGCTGGTCAACAACGCGGGCATCGCCTTCAAGGGTGGGTGAAGGGCGCGGAGCGGGGGTCGGGGTGTCCCTAGGGCCCTCCGAGGGTGCAGAGCCGGGAGCCGCAGGCGACCCCTGGCGTGGCCGCGCGGGCGGTGCCAGCCCGGGGGACGCGCCCAGCGCGGCGGGGCGGTTTCGCGCTCAGTAGCTCGGACTCGCCGCCTGCCCTTGGCCTGTGCGGGCCTGTGCGCCGCCCGGGCCTCCCACACTTCCAGCTGGGGCTGTTTGCGAGAACCCTGGCCTCCTGGGAGCGGGACCGCGCCTTGCTAAGTCATCAGCTTTGTTTCGTCCAAGAACCATTTTCCCTGCCAAGGGTCTCCAAGATCTCCCTGCGCTTTCGCTTTCCGGGTGAACAAGCGCGCGCTCATCCCTGCGCTCTGTCCTGGACAGGAAGTGGGTCGCTGGGACCCAGCTAGCGCGCACTTGCACACGAGTGCATTTCGTACTTTGTTGCTTGGAGGGCTTTGATAGGCTCTGGCAAAAAGGAAGCCAGCGATTCTTGCCTCCAGGGGGCCAGCCTAAATTAGCAAACACCAGTGTGGTTTTAAGAAGTCACTCCCTTTGGGGGGCAAAATCAAGGCGACTTCTTTTTTTTTTTTTTTGGTACCGGGGATCGAACTCACATCTTTGCGCTTGCGAGGCAGGCGGCAGAACCACTGAGCTAAACCCCCGGCCCGCGACTTCTTTTTTTTAACTGGGATTCAACTCAGGATCTTGCGCTTGTGAGGCAGGCTCAGTGCCACTAAACTAAATCCCGGCTAGGAGACTTCTTATTCTAACAACTGCTCAGGTAAGTTACTGCGCTGCCTTGTGCTGGGACTGGAAAGAAATAAACAGGGCAGCTTCGGTACAGGCATGGGACAAGACCTTACAGGAAACCATTGTAGAGCAGAGGTCTCAGCCTTCCACCTTCCTCTCACACCTCCAGCTGTGGGCTTTGGGGAGTTGGGGACCTGAGAGGTGACAAGCCCTGGGGCGCCCTGAGCCCTGGACAACAGGCAGAGGAAGCTGTGTGCCCTGGGAGCCCTGCCCCTCAGCAACCCGGGCCTTCACTGCCCCCACAGCATTCTGTCACATTCCCCAATCGCCACTTGCACCTTCCAGGCTGAGACGCAGTGGCCTGGCCAGGTGGCTGCAAGCCCAGTAGCTGCAGCCCCACCCGTAAGAAAGTCTGGGATGCAGCCAGAAAGCTGTGTTTCCACAGGCCCTGCAAGTGATTCCGATGCACCTTGAAGTTGGAGAACACTGCCCAGTGGTTTAAGATTGTTTTAAAGTGAGTTTGTGGGGCCGGAGATTTAGCTCAGGGGTTTCAAACAACAACAACAACAACAACAACAACAAAAATCCAGTCTGCATAAGGACACCAGTCAGAGAGCTTCAGAGCCCACACTAAAGTTAGCTTGTTTGCCAGATGTAGTGGCAAACACCTGTATCCCAGGACTTGGGAGGCAAAGGCAGGAGGATCACTGTAAGTTTGAGGCCACCTTGGGCTACACAGTGGGTTCAAGGCCAGCCTGGAATATATAGAGAAACCCTGACTCAAAAAATAAAGTTTGGGGCCAGGGATTTAGTTCAGTGGTTTCGCCCCCTGCTGCCCAAGCGCAAGGACCCAAGTTGGATCCCCAGTAGTGAATAAAGTTTGCTTGTTTCTTCTTTAATTGATTGTAACACATTAAGATCCATGCATGAATTTCAGGGGAAATGTATGATTCTTTCTGTCTCTTCTCTCTGAAAGTGGATGACCCAACGCCCTTCGACATTCAAGCTGAGATGACGCTGAAGACAAACTTTTTCTCCACTAGAAACGTCTGCACCGAATTACTGCCCATTGTGAAGCCACACGGTAAGTCTGGGGATGACCATTACACGGGCAGCTCAGGGAGGAGGAAGCCGGCAGCCCCCGTGGAGCCGTGCACAGAAATCACCCAGTGTTGCTATTTCTTTGTAAGGGGGAGAAATAGAAAATTGCTTTGTTTTCTCCTCGTGTCTTGCTTCTTATGTGAACCCCGGGTTCCACATCAGGACCTCAGCCCTGGAGGACAGGATGTGAACGACCCTGGAGGCCTTTGGCTGTCATCGGCCTCAGTGAGTCTTTCTCCAGGTCGCCAGGATGGCCCCTCCTGGCTCCTCCAGGGACCCAGGATGGCATCCGAGAAAGCATCAGACTTTGCCCGTATAAGCCTTTTTTGGTTTGGTTTGGTTTTGTTGAGACAAGACTCACTGTGTAGTTCAGGCTGACCTGGAACTCACAGTGATCCTCCTGCCTCAACCTCCTGAGAGCCGGGATTATAGGTGTGCAACACCACACCCAGCTCCTTTTGAGAGGGGGACTGAACCCAGGGTCTTTGCACTGAGCTACATTCCTAGCCTTTTTGAGAGAGGGTCTTGCTAGAGATGCCTTTACCAGGTTATCAGAAAGTCCTCTCCCCAGTGAGTTTTATAATCATAGAATTTGAGAGCCAGCTGGGTGTGGTGGTGAAAACCTGTAATTCTAGCACTCTAAGAGGCTGAGCAACTTCGTGACTTAGGGAGACCCCCTTTCAAAAGGGAGGGGAGAGACATAGCTCAGTGCAAAGGCCCTGGGTTCAAACCCCCATCCCAAAAAAAGGTTTTCTGAAAGCTGCACAATACTGCTGAAACCGCGTGTTGCTCCACTTTACAGAGAGGGGCCCTTGAGGCCCAGAGAACTGAATGCAGCAGGCAGTGACAGAGCTAGAAACTCCCCACTTTATTTGCTCCTCAACCAAATTCAAATACCTAAAGAAAGGAGCTTGAGGGCAGCAGATGCTGCAAACCAAGCCTCTGGAGAGCTCGCGAGCAGCTCTGGGAGGGGGTTGGGGACTGACTTGCTGCCTTCAGTCAGTTCCTAACCTGACTCTCCAAACGGGAACCTCCACTTTACCACACATGGAGAATATCTGTGACTTTTCTTTCTTTTCTGTTTTTGAAGTACTGGAGGTTGAACGTAGGGTTTTCACACTGAGCTACATCCCCGGCCCCCTTTTTATTTTTGAGTCAAAGTCTCACTAAGTAAATTACCCACACTGGGCTTGAACTTGAGATCTGTCTGCCTCAGCCTCCCAGAGTGCGTGAATTACAGGTGTGTGTTACCATGCCCAGCTATTTGTGACTTTTCAATAAAACTCACGTTTACCTGAGGGGCAAAATGCTGAGGATCATTAAAATTTCATTTTTCTTTGTTTTGCTTTAAAACATTAAAGAGCTGGGTATGGTGGCACACACCTGTAATCCTGGCACTTGGGAAGCTGAGGCAGGAGGATGGCCTCCAGTTCAAGGCCAGCCTGGGCTACTTAGTGAGTTCAAGGCCAGCCTGAACTACAAAGGAAGACCTTGTCTCAGAAAAACCAAAAATCAAAATTGGCTTGTTGTGTGTTCAAGGCCTGCCACTAGGGGGAGCTACTTGCCTGCTCTTTCTAGAATGAGGCTGACCCAGTAGGTCTAGGGCCCCAGAAGGTGGTGCTGGTGGGGTGGGTGCTGCCTTCTCAGGCGGAGTGAATCCCGGATGGAAACTGTGAGGAACATAATTGGGACAATTGGGGACATTCAAATACCACTCGCGATGCTCGCGTTGTAGGGTAATAAAAGCCTGGCACCTGATCGGCACTGTGGCCGCCTAGGGGCTGCCCTTGTCCCCAGTGCAATCCGCCTCTGCGTCCTCTGCTCCGAGTCTGTGTTCAGCCATCTACGGACTGAAATATCGGGGGGGGGGGGGGCTACATCTATACCGAACACATAGAGCCAGTTCTTCCTGCCATTATTCCTTTAACAACACATCAGCTATTCACATGGCGTTACCTTGTGTTAGGCTTTGTAAGTGAGCTGGAAATGACGTCGGCATCCAAGAGGCTGTTCCCGAGCTGATGCAGATACTGTGCCATTGCGTGGAAAGGACTGAGCGTCCGGAGCGGGTGCTGCCCTATCCCTTGCAGCCCACCGGAAGTGCTCACGTATTGAAGGCCAAAGTTCATGGCGTCTGCAATTTAGGAAGGAGAAAGCAAATGTGTCAAAATGTTGGCAAGGGGGGAGCTTAGATGGGCGTTTATTGAAGTAAGAGTCAGGAAAGGCCTGTGTGTTACCACTGCAAACGAGAGTCTTGAACGACTGCAGGGCGCGCGGTACCTGAGAGGGAAGGAGGCGCTGGTTCCCGCGGCGGACTGAGGCTCTCTCCACGCGGGACTGGGCCCGAGAGGGTGTCCAGGGAGAGGCGTGCGCCCAGGATGTGTGCTGCACAGAGGCAGAGGCATTCCGAGAAGGAGGAAAATCCAGGGAGCCCGCTCGACACAGCGCACAGTGCCTTCCGAATAACACGTGAGAAGATCAGCACTCCACAGCGATGTCGTGCAAATTCCCCCTTCCTGGTTTTCGGATTCCCGGCTGTGCTTCCAGCTGCTGTGGAGTCCATGTCCCGCACCATGCGTGGTTGTCGTTTGGGAGCTGTTAATTAGTAACGGCATGGATATCAAGTCAGATCATCTGAGGGAACAGGAACGAGTTACTACTGTAAACTGACCTTGAATAGGATCAGAGCTGGGATGAGAACCAACCCAGTCCGGGTGGGGAAGCGGCAGACACTGAGGACAGGCACCGCCTAGTCCTGGTGTAACTCCCAGGATCCCGAGGCAGTGGAGCCACCCTGGGGAGTGGAGGACTTAGTCCTGGGGAAGGGGCTGAAGCTTCTGGGAGGCAGGGCCACAGCACCTGGGGTGTGGATGTCGGGGTGAGTGCAAAACTGCCTGGGGTGACTCTGCTGCAGACTACAGTTCCAGCCAGCTCGGAGAACTGCCCAGGAGGGAGCTCCTTTACTGGCAGGGATCTGTTCTTCCCCTGGGAGCGCGCGCGCACGCACGCACACACACACACACACACACAATCCCTCTCCTGCAGATTTTATCCCTTCTAGTGTCACCTTTTGTTTTGTTTTTTTGGTTTTGGTGTTTTGAGACAGGGTCTCACTATGTAGTCCAGGCCGGCCTCAAACTCTAGATGATCTCCTGCCTCCGCCTCCGAGTGCTGGGATTACAGGTGTGCACTACCACACCCAGGTACTTTTTTTTTTTTTTTGGTATTGGGGATGGAACTCAGGCCTTGCGCTTGCGCAGCAGGCCATGAAACCACTGAGCTAAATCCCCGGCCCTAGTTTTTGTTTTTATCAACAATCAAACCTGCATCCTGCCTCAGTTGTGTGTTTGATACCAGGGGTGATCAAGATATATGGGAAACGGGCCAGGGATTTAGCTCAGTGGCACCACGCCTGCCTCGCAAGGGCAAAGTCCTGCATTAGATCCCCAGTAACAACAAAAAAAAACCCAAACAAAATGAGGGAGAATATTTGGCAGAGAATTCATGGCACTGTGTCTTTTACTATACCAATTTTTAAAATTGCTTTTAAATATTCACTGTACTTTTCGATCACATGTCATTCACTAAGGACCACTTCTCCATGACACAATCTATCTTTGTCTTCTGCCTCAGGGAGAGTGGTGAACATCAGCAGTTTGCAGGGCTCCAAAGCTCTTGAAGACTGCAGCGAATCCCTGCGGGAACGGCTCCAATGTGACGCACTCACGGAGGGGGACCTGGTGGACCTCATGAAAAAGTTTGTGGAGGATGCGAAAAATGAGATGCACAGGAGGGAAGGCTGGCCTGACTCGGCTTACGGGGTATCCAAGCTGGGGCTCACGGTCTTGTCAAGAATCATGGCCCGGCGGCTGGATGAACAGAGAGGGGCCGACAGGATCCTGCTGAATGCCTGCTGCCCCAGGTGGGTGAGGACAGACGTGGCCGGGGACGAGGGCTCCAGGGCCTCGGAGCAGGGGGCCGAGACGCCCGTCTACTTGGCCCTCCTCCCCCCAGATGCTACAGAGCCCCACGGCCAGCTCATCTGCGATAAAGTTGTGCAGCACTGGTGAGTGCCTGCTTTGGAGCTATGCCCTTTCCATTGGCCGTGTGCAGTAGGCCATCAGTCCATGCAAGGCAGGGAATCCTCCCACACATGCTGCTTCTTGGCCCTCTGTACCTCCCCTTCTGGAGCTTGACGCCTAATAAATGTCAGTGGAAGGAATAAATGAATTCTGATGCTGGGGCTGGACTCTCTTTCTGCTGCGGAGAAGGAACAAATGCCCATTAAACTCTCCCCAGGAGAAGGACATTCAGTTCCAGGACCCACCTGAATGGTCTTGCTGTGCATGGGAGCCTCAAACCTTAGCCGGCACTATGACACCCCCCCCCCCGCACCCTGGGAGGCCTATGGAAACAACCTGGCAGCCGGTCATGCTGGTGCACGCCTGAAATCCCAGGTCCCTGGGCAGCTGAGGCGGGAGGATGTAAAGTTTGAACTTGGCCTTTAGCTCAGTGGCGCTGCGCCTGCCTGGCAAGTGCAACGTCCTGAGTTCGATCCCCAGTTCTGGGGAAAAAACAAAACAAAACAACTCTATTCTCAGGATAATGATTTGTTTTGTTTTGCTTTGCTTTTTGAGACAGGGTCACACTATGTGGTTCAGGCTGGTGTCAAACTCGTGGAGATCCTCCTTCCTCAGCCTCCTGAGTGCTGATCTTCATTATATTTTTGTTCATTGTATTTATTGTTTCTGTCAGAAGACAAAATTACAACGTTAAAAATCTGGCATGGGGTGACACTTTATTCTGTAAAGTAGCATGGGTGTTCTTAGGAGCTAAGCACAGGAGGTTGGTTTTATAGATGGAAAGGGGCTGATGAAAGCAGAAACAGAAAAAAACAAATTGCTTGTTTTTCCAGAAAGGTTAAAGTAGACAGCTGTCTAACTCTGGGCGGTTAGGGATTTAGCTATTATCTCCTGATTGCTGATTGGTCCGACAACGTAGCTTTGCTTTGGCAATGTGGTTCTTTAACATGAATGACGCCATTTTGGTTTGACCCATTGGTCCCAGTGCAGGAGCTCCACCGAAACCAATGGCCTGCTGTGCATTTTATTTAAGCAGTGGAACTTGGAGAACTCGGGAGACATGGTTTTGTTGTTGCTGTTGGGACATGATTTCTTCTGTACTGGGCTTTGGCTTCTGCCCAGGATGTCTGTCACCCCTTCATCTTGCTGGTGCCTTGGCAGCCTTGCACCTACCAGAGTATGTCTGCTCCTGGACCAGGTCGCTGACCCCTGAGTGCGTTTTTGTCCCTATGACAAGGTGTGAGCCCACAGCCACAGCCTTCCAGTGGGGTTGCTTTTGTGAACAGGTCTCTTGAGTTCCAGTTATACTCTATAGAAAGGGACTCCAAGACAAAAGGATTGTTTTCATTTTATTGTTAGCTTTCATTTTTATTAGTCCATGTCTGCAGCAAGAAATGATTATGTTCATCACAAGGAGTTGGTGCATGTGCTAACACAGCTTAATATCCTTTCTACATCCCCTTTCTTTCCCGCCCTGCCCCTCTTGGTCCCTGCAGAAGATCCATCTCCCTGTTTCCTGTGATCTGTCTTTGATATTGCTCTTTCATTTATTTATACTGTGGGTTTCTCATATGGGAGAAACCATATGACGTTGAAACTCGTGTGTCTAATTTATGTTACTTAGCATTATGGCCCCAGAGCACTGGAATTACAGGCGTGTGGCCATCATGCCCAACTGCAGCCCATTTTTATGTCACTGATTAAACCCAAACTCTTGCTCCTATAACTTTTTTTTTTTTAAGAGTAGGAAAAATTTATTGGAAGAAGGAAAGCTTCTGCCTGAGAGAGATAGAAGGGGGACCAGAAAGTGGGTGGCCCACCCACCCCACTTTTCAAAGGTGTTTCATACAGCAGAGCCATGTGGTGAGGCGGATACAAAGTGGGAGAAAACTCTAAGACCCAATGGAAATTTACAAGGTGGGCATGAGGTGGGACAAAACCATGACCAACCAATGAGATTACAAGTGCAATCACCTAGTTGATATTGATTAAGTGGGGGTCAGATGGGGGAGCAAGTCACATAGCAAGCATACCAGGATTTTCAGTAAGGGTGGGTCAGGGATATTTCCTGGAGAGGCTGGGTTAAGACCTTGACCCCTCATCCAGGTGATTGATACCTATTTAGGATATCAATCACTGCTATTTATCCGCAGGGGAAGCACAAGGGTGTGTAGTCTCTTCTCTCCTTTTACAATTCTGGCCTTCAGTGAATGTGTCTTCACTGTCCTCCATGTTGGCTGTTGGCTCCTGGGCTGGCCCTAACTGCCTACAAGATATCTAATTAACTTACCTATCTGCATTATTCCCCCCTCTGAAGAAGGACCCCTAACTGCTGTGAGGGGCAAAGAGCGAAGACCATTCTGGCTACTTCCTGCTGAAGAGGGTCGTAGTTGTGATCAGCAGTCAGAGTTACTCTACAGAGTCTATCTAAAGGCCCTCGATAGGTGCCAGGCATTGTCTTCTTGGTAGCTGTATAACTTTGAGTCTGGAGGAGACAAAGCCAAAGAAACAGTTAATACATGGGCCAAATTATAAGGTCAGCAGGACTGCTATGAATATAGCCAACAAGGGTCTCCACCGGGAGGAACTAGTAATAGCCTCCCACAAAGAGGATAAGGAGAAGGTCCAGGGCACTCAGAATCCAACACAGAAATCCTGTTGTATCGTTTAGCAGTTATGAGCTGTTTGCAAGGTCGATCTGGTGGATCCCAGTAAAAGAAGTCTAGCACATTTGTCACTGGTTCCATTTGTATGACTGGAGTTTGGCAGCCTCTAGGCAAAAATAAACAAAACTTTTAAGAAATTAGAGCATGTATAATCTAAGCATGAGCACACTAGAATGGAAGGGCAGGGCCGGGGATTTAGTTCAGTGGTTTCGTCGCCTGCTGGGCAAGCGCAAGGACCCAAGTTCGATCCCCAATACCCGATACCAAAAAAAAAAAAAAAAAAAAAATGGAAGGGCAGGTTGGGAAAAAAGTCACACTTAGAAATTCAAATAGTGTCCTATGACATTTTAATGGCTTCAGGAGGTTCCTGGACTGTCATACTCTGGTCTCCCTTGCAGCCAATCTCGAGTCCTGCTGGTGGTGCCACTGAGCAGGGCCTGGAAGGGGCTGCAGGCTTCACTTAGGTCCCAGGCAGGAAGTCTGACAGACAGGGAGTCACCGCCCACCACTTTTATTTCTACTTCCTCTTCTGTCTCTAGCGGGCCAATCGCCCCTTGACACTTTTGGGTCAGCGTGTAACCCATTTAGAAGACTCAAAAAGGCAGGACCGGCTGGACTGGATCAGAGCCAGTACTGACAGTGGCCTAAGGAGCAGAAAGAGCCAGGCCACAGCTGGAAAAGAAGGCGGACCAAAGAGAAGCCCCTCCCCGCAGTGGATTCTTTCCATGGGCCTCAGATCCCTCCAGAAGTACACTGGTGTCCTTCAAATGGTCCTTTCCCTACTAGGTTGATGTCAAGATGTAGATCTAGAATGTCCCCCAAGGCCTCATGTGTGGAGAGCGGGGCTTTGGGAAGGAGAGGGGATCGTGGGGGTGGCGTCCTTCTCTGTGGATTAATAAACTGACGGATTAGTAGCTGAGTGTGCTGTTAGGAGGAGGGATCCCAACAGCGTGGCCAGCCCAGGGCGTGGCCTGGACGTATATTCTGTACTGCACTGTACTGTATCTCCCTCCCTGCCACCTCCCTTCTCTCTCTGCTTGCTGGCCACCTTGGAGTGAGCAGCTCTCCTCCCCCTACCCTTCCACCATGCTCTTTCTGCCTTGGAGTCAACTCACCATGGACAGGAACCTTTAAAAACTGTGAGCCAAAATAATCCTCTCCTCCTTAGAGTTGTGGGTGTTGGCCATTTTGTCCTAGCAACAGGAAAATAAGACAGTTAAATTGGGTGGCTGATGCTTAAGCAAAAAGGAACCTGACCAATAGAATTCATTGAAATGCTTCACAGTATGCTGCAGAGAAAATAATAAAATAATAATAAAATAATAATAATAATAATAATAATGCTTAGAAAAACAAAATCATGACTTGAGAACCAATAGCATCCTGGGCTACAGGTCATACTTGTTCTTTCCCGACATGATTTTACCTAATTCTCACAATAGTCCTTTAAGATCGGTACCACTATCATTTTTCAAATGAAGAAATAAAGCCTCAGAGAGTTTAATTGACTTGTTCAGGATCACATAGCTAAGAGTTGAGCCTTGGGACCACATCCAGAACTGTCTGCAGAGATCCTTGGTGCCTGGTGCTGGGTACATCTAGCTTCTGTTCTGATTCTGAAGACCACGGGTAACTCTTTGTGTAAAATTTAAGAGAGAGGATACATTTAACCTAAGTGATTTGCAAGCTATCTGCTCATTAGATCCCCAAGTTAGCCCACAGAGAAACACAGTCTGATTTTGTTTTGTTTTATTTTGTTTTTCTTGCTGGTGACTGGCTTCAGGGGCTGAACTACATCTCAGCCCTTTCTTATTTTGAGACAGGCTCTCACTAATTTGCTAAATTGCCCAGGCTGGCCTCAAACATGCGATTCTGCCTCAGCCGCCCAAGGAGCTGGGATTACAGATGTGTTCCACCATGCCTGGCTTCAAGTATGGTTTAAATGCAACATATTTTAAAGGACCATTGCCTATTTTATATATATACATATATATATATATATTTTAGGTGTCAGATGGCACCAGCAGTCCTTTCTATATCAGCTTTTCTGTGATATGTTTTTCTGGGTTGATGCTTGCATGGTAAATATAGTGGGCTTGAGTATATAATGACTCCTTTATTGTCAGGAGGAGAAAGGATTAAAATTGGGATTTGCATTAAATTTGAAATGCCCTAGTTAGAATATTATTGTGTAAGGAACCTGTTCCCCTTACAGGTCTTTAATAGATGAGCACAGATAGCTAAGTAGACTTTATTTTTCTTGGTGCTGGAGATTTAACTACCACTGAGCTCCACTCCCAGATCTTTTTATTTTGAGACATGGTCTTGCTAAGTTATCCATGCCAGATTCAAACTTGTGATCCTCCTGCTTCAGCCTCCCCGAATGCTGGGATTATAAATACACATCAACATGCCAAATGCTAAGCAGTTCTATCTGTTAGTTCAGGGCAGCAGGAGTGGTTGAGACTTGAGAACTTCAACAGTCACTTGTTTGCCAAATTTTTGCTATTTTTTTCTGCCAGTTACGTAAAAAGTTTATCATCTCTTTATTAGAAAATCAGTTTTCATGAAATGAACTGTTTCTCCCTACTACATGTGGCACAATACTTTCGTTTTCCTCTGATTCTATTTTAAGACGTTCCCTGGCCTGATCTTCAGAAGATTTACATCTGGGGCACTCGGTATATGCCAGATGGAAACAGAATCCAAGTCAGCAGCCTGACCAGGATGGGGGTCCCGCATTGCCAACTATGACATGATTCATGGTGTCTGGGCAGGTCAGCCCACACTGGAACCTGATACACACGCTACACCTTTTCCCAGGCGCGCGCGCACACACACACACACACACACACGGTGTACTATACCATTTCCAAACGTTCTCCCCCCCCCCCCCCCCCCCCCCGCCATGCACATTCATGGATGGCCCAACCTTAGTGACGCCAGATTAGGTCTCAAAATTCCCCAGGGAGACTCAGTGCCTGCGAGAGGCAACAGCGGAAGTTCCGACCTTAACCCACAGGTGGCGCTGTCTGGGTTGGCTGGGAGCGCCGTTGGGGCAGCCAGGATAGGGCCAATGCCCGGGGGCTTCTTGCCCGGCCTGCAGCTAGCAGGCAGGGCTCGGCTGGTAAAGAAAGGCAAAGGACTGGCCTGGAAACATTAATGTTCCCGGAGTTGACATGAAGTCCTTAGTCCCGACTCCACACCTGCATAAGGAGCTCTTTCCGGGAAGGAATGACATCACCTGCCCTCTAGGGAAAGCTGAGACCTGCGGGAGCATGGGCACCTTAACGAGGGTCCCCAGCTTCCTGCGCCCCGAGCCTGAAAGGTCCACTCTGAGTAGCTCAGTCGCCGGGCGACGCCCACTTGCCGGACTAGGGGGCTGGCGCTGGAGAAGACAGGAGCCTTGAGGCCCCGCCCCAGCCGCGCACCGAGGCCACGCCCTGCACCCGCCCACCGGCCGTAATCCCGCCCTCCCCGAGGCCCCTCCCCTCCCCGAGGCCCCGCCCCCGAAGCCGCGGCCGCACGCGCGCGGCGCTCCCTCCGTGGTCGCTGGTCCCTCCGCGCCGCAGCCCCTCCCACGCGTTCCCCGCAGTCCACAGGCTCCGCGTGCGCGCGCCTGCCGCCCGCCGCGCCGCCGCCGCGGTAAGTCGGGCCCGCGCCCTGGCGCTCAAGCCTCGGGCGGCCCGAGCCGGGCGTCCCCTTCCCCGACCCGCGAGCGGCGTCAGCCCCCGGGGCGCGTGGCTGCGGCCCTCGACAGCCCCACCGAGGACGTGCGTGGGCGTGGGGCCCGCCTCCCGCTCCCCGCGGCCGGGTGGAGGACGCGCGGCGTCGGACCGGCAGGTGCAGGTGCGCGGGTCACCGGCCATCCCTCTGCGGTCGGGCGGGGAGGCTCAGCCTTTGTCCGCCTGCGGTCCTCACCGGGAGGCGGCTGGGACGCGACCTTCGGAGCCCAGGGATTTCCGGGGAGGAGGACCCGCGCCCCCGACCGCCCCCGGGGAGGGCTCCGAGCCGCAGTGCGCGCGCTCTGCTGGCCTGGCCCCGCGTCCTGCCCTGCCCTGTCCTCTCCTGCGGGGTCCCTCTGGTCACCCGCAAGCGAGGGCCGCCCTCCCTCGAGGACAGCCACTTCTACCCAGGTACACCTTTGCAGGTTCTTTTTTTCTTTTTGGTAAGGTGTTGGGGATATCCCCACCCTCAAAGCCTGCTCTTAAGTGGAAGTCTTAATTTTTTTTTCCAGTGTAATTTATTAGCCACTCTGGAAAACCACATTCAAAATATTGTGTACTGCAGTTTGGATCAGGGCGCTGGTGGTGAGCGCTTGCGTGCTGTGGCCACGGGGTCGTTACCTGTGAGTAGATAGACGTTCTTGCCCTGGGAGGGTGGCGCTTTTTGGTTTGCACTCTGCCTTCGTTTTCACCTGACTCGTTCCTTCGTGGAAGCATATTTTCAGTGAGCTCCTTTGGGATCTGGCAGATGCTTTTTCTAGAAAATTAAGAATGGCTAAGGTGAGGGATTTCCTATTGACATTTCTGGTTTTCAGGTGAACATAACTGGTCGGATACCCTGGTTATATGACTGTTCCCTTGTGTGGAATTGTCTGTAGGCCGAACCACTCAGTTTCCTGGTGGGTGAACCCTCAGGAGGTGTCCCGGATAGAGGCAAGAGCACTGGGGAAAGAGCTACCAAAGGGCTGAGCTCTTTTTTCCACTAACATAGTGTAGCTTTTCACTGAACTGAACTGGAATCCCAATTCTACTAGATGCTGGTGGAGGGACCCAGGCAGTTTTCTGAATGGTACCCCTAATTGTTGCTGGAGGTAAATGTGTGCATAAAGGATCCTTGTAGCAAGCCTCGCAGAAGGCTGGCAGAGCCTGGTGATACCAAATGCCTTGTATTTTGAAATAAAACAACTTGCCTTAAATAAAACAACTTGCCTGAATGACTGTTTCCAAATTCTCACCTATGCTGTTTTTTGGGTTGTGGTTGTTGTTGTTGTTTGACACAGGATACATAGTGAGATACTATGTAGCTCCCTGCTCTTCCCTGGCTGACGCTGGCCTTGCCAGCTGGACATATCCGCTGCCCCACCTCCTAAACACACACTTTATCTCTGTGCGGCTCTTCCTGGTAGCGCCAGCCGCCCACACCTGGGGACACTGAGGAGTCGGGGTGGGGGGGGTGGCTTTCCCTTTCTGTCCTTGGCCGAGTTAGACTGTGGCTTCCACCCTGTCCCCGTGTGCCACAGTAAGTCGAGAGTATGCGCTCAGATCTTTTCCTCTTTGGTAGGCTGTGGGACCAAGTCTCTTTCTCCATTGCTTAGACACTCAGGAGAGTAAACAGACTGCATGGGCACTGGGGTGCTGAGGTTGTCATGCTGGATTCCCGGCCTGGACATTTGGGGTGAAGGGGACGTGGACGAGCTATGGACTACTTGGATATACCAGCTTCTTCCTAGGGATGTTTTGTTTCGTTTCATTTTTGTGGTACTGAGAGTTGAACCAAGGGCCTTCACGCTCAGCCACACCTTCCCCCCCATTATTTTTTTTATTTTTTGGTACTGAGGGATTGAACTTAGGACCGTGCGCTTGCAAGGCAGGTGCCGGAACCACTGAAGTAAATCCTACCCTCCCCCATCATTTATTTATATTTTTGCAACAGGATCTCACTAAATTGCCCAAGTTGGGCTTGAATTTGGGATCCTCTTGCCTCAGCCTCCTAAAGTGCTGGCAGCACAGTTGTGTACCACCACACCCATCTCTTTGTTTTCTTTAATGCTTCCAGCCCCCCCACCTGATCTTCTGATAGAATATTTACAATTTCCTAGGCTAGGTGAAGAGTACTGACTTGCTGAGTAGACCATTCAAGCCAAGAAGTGGTCCTTGGGTTTTCTAAATGCCCTGTGCCAGGTGGAACCTGCTATTTGCAATCCATTAGCACCAGGCAGCAGGGCATGCTGTGTAGTTCAGCTGGCGATGTGTAGTTTAGCAGCATTGCACCTCCCTGCCTCAGTTAATTCTGTGCCTTTGGCGGAAGCTGGCTTTCTTGCCTCTCTGTCTGTGCATTTTTCTCTAGAGGGCCAGGACTGTTTAGCCCATGTGTACCATGTGCCTGGCCCAGGTGCAAGCCACACGCCAGGTGAGGCTGTGCATGGTGGGGCTGGTGCATGTTCCCTGTCGCTCTGGGCTGGGGGGATTTGTGTCCCTCATTTGCTTATTGTTTGCTTCCCTTTCAGAGTCTGTAATGTAAGATGGACCCGGAAGAGCAGGAGCTGCTGAATGACTACAGATACAAAAGTTACTCCTCAGGGATTGAAAAGGCTTTAAGAAATTTTGAGTCCTCTAGCGAATGGGCAGATCTCATATCTTCACTAGGCAAGCTCAACAAGGTATGTGGGGTGTAAACTCTCTGGAGCTGGGGACAGTTTTCTTACTATCGCAAGGAATTTGTGATGATTTTAACAAATACAAAGTATAGGCTGTAAAGTCTGTAATAGCTAAATCTTGGAAAGAGCCCAAATGCCCATCAACTGGTGAATGGATAAAGATGTTTTCTTATACAATGGAGTACTACTGTGCCATAAAAAGGATAAGCTTGACACATTTTTAGCTAAATGGATGGACCTTGAGACCATACTGTTAAGTGAAATAAATTGAACACACATCTTTAAACATTGCATTGTTTCTGTGGTGTGAGAAACTGAAAGTGGAAATAAGGACTGAAATGAATAATACATACTGGGAAATAGGAAGAAAATGTTCAGATGGGAAGGGGAATAAGGGAGAGGGGAGGGGGAAGGAAGAGACAAGAAAAAAGTGAAAATAGAAGGAAAAAATGGAAACAAAGTTTTTTGCGTATAAGTAAGGGAAGAGAGCCCAAAGGGGATTGGATGGAAAAAAAGAAGCAAGAACTATCATGTACAAGTACAAATTCCCTACGATGACTGTTACCAATATGTACATCTAAAATGTACCAATAAATGTTTTGCTTCAAAAAAAAGGAAAATACAGGCCAGATGTGTTGGGACACGCCTGAATCTCAGCACTCAGGAGGCTGAGGCAGGAGGCTCTTGGTGAGTTCGAGGCCAGCTGGGCTGCATAGTGAACTTAGGAGCCCGAGCATGCTGTGCTTTACAGCACCGGCCAAGGAATTGCCAGGCTGAGGTGGCCTTCTCTGACTTGCCGAGGGTGCGGGTGGGGCAGGTCAGGTCCCCTGTTTCCTCAGGTTAGGATTTGGAGCCTAAAAGCGGCACACTTTTGTGGGAGAGGGGACAGTGTTCATTTTTTGTCTTTTCTTTTTCTGCCATGGGCAGCACATATTTATGATTCGCAACAGTTACGTTCATCTGGAGGAACTGGGCCATAGGGCGTACATAGCACATCTCCATCTTTCTTTTTTTTTGGTACTGGGGATCGAACTCAAGTCCTTGCGCTTGTGAGGCAAGCGGCGAAACCACTGAGCTAAATCCCCGGCCCTGCATCTTTCTTTTTTGAGACAGGTTCTTGCTCTGTAGTGAGGCTGGCCTTGAACTCACTATGTAGCCCAGGCTGGCCTCAAACTCATGTTGCTCCTTCTGCCTCAGCCTCCTGAGTGCTGGGATTGCGAGTGTGTGCCACCATGCTCAACTCCATTTTTTTCTTTTAGTTGAGATCAAATTCGTTTAACATGAAGGCTGCTGTTTCTCCACTTTCAAGTGTACAGCGGGTGGCGTTTGGCGCACTTGGTGGTGCTGTGCGGTAATCTCCATGTCTAGCTCTGGAGCATTTTCCTACCCCAGACGCAGCCCACGTGCCCAACAGACAGTCCCTCCCCAGCCTTCCCTCTCCCAGCCACTGGCAGCCCCTAACTGCCCTGTGGACACTTTCTGTCCCTGTGGACATTTGTTATCCTCGTGTGTTTGACTTATTTTGGTTAAGCATAATGTTCTTATGGCTCATGCGGGTTGTAGCATGAGGCAGAATTTCCTTGTTTTTGGTGGTGGTTCTGGGAATTGAACCCAGGGTCTTTGCACTGAGCTACACGCCAGCTCTTTTTTATTTTTTATTGTGAGACAGGATCTTGCTAAGTTGCCAGACAGGCCTTGATCTTGGAATCCTCTTGCCTTAGCCTCCCAGAATGCTGGGATTACAGGTTAAGTTATGGCTGTGTCTAGATGTCCCCCCAAAGCCTCGTGGCATCATAGGTGGGGCTTTTCAGGGGTGGCTGAATCTAGTGTGTGATGCTGGGATTGATGCATGGTCCAATGCTAGGATTAAGGGTGTGTGATTACTAAATCAATCCACTGATTGCTTTGGTGCCCACCCTAAACCCAGTAGCCTTGGTGGAATAGAAAAGGGGAAGAAAGGAGCTAGTCTTGTCGCTTGCTGGTTGCTACTTCACTGCTGGCTACCTTCTCCCTGCCCTGCTGTGCCATGAACGCGGTTTCTCCTCTGCGACGCCCCTCTGCCACACCACCCTGCCCACCATGGACTGAACCAAATAAACCTCTCCTCCTTTAACTCTGGTGTTGGGTATTTTGTCTCACTAACAAGAAAAGTAAGACAGCAGGCATGTGCCTCCATGCATGGCTTTGGCTTCCATTTTGTCTTAAAGGCTGAATAATATTCCTTGTTTTCATTATCCATTTGTGTTGGTGGACATTTAGTTTTCTGCCCTTTGGCTGCTGTGAGTAATGTGAACCTGCATGGCAGCCTTGAGTTCTTTTGTGCATGTACTTAAAAGTGGAACAGGACCGGAGGTTTGGCTCAGTGGTTATGCCGCCTGCCTTGCAGGCTCAGGGTCCTGAGTTCGATCCCGGGTACCAAAAAAAAAAAAAGCGGAATTGCTGGTTCATATGGAAACTCTATGTTTAACTTTTGAGAAAATACCACACTGGTTTTTCTGGCAGTTGCACCTTTTTTCATGGCTGCCAGCAATGTGTGAGGGCACCGCCTGCTCCACTTTGTGGCCAGCATGCACTTCTAGGGCTTAAAAAATAGCACCCACTGGGCCAGGGATTTAGCGCAGTGGTTTTGCTGCCTGCTGCACAAGTGCAAGGACCCCAGTTCAATCCCTGGTACCAAAAGAAAAGAAACATAGAAGCCACCTAATGTGAGTGCGATGAAACGGCACTGTGATTGCGAGTCACATTTTCCTAACGTCTGGTTGTTCTGAATATCTTATGCTTATTGGCCATTTATATATTTTTCTTAGAGAAATTTTTATTCGAGTTTGGCTCATTTTATTATATTTTCTTTCCTTCAGTTTCTGTTTTCTATTAGCCCATGTTGCAGTACGTGCTGATCACAGTCCTCGGGTAGGTTTGGTGCGTGCACGCAACACAGCGTCGTTCTTTCCTCATCCCTTCTTCTCCTCTCTCCCCTCCCTCTATCTCTTGGTCCTCTTCCCATTTGCAAAAGATCCATCTTCCTGTTCCCTTTTTCTATCTTTTACTTTGCTTTTAGTTTCTCATATAAGAGAAGCCATGCAATGGTTAAGCTTACGTGTCTGATTTACTTCACTTAAGGTTCTGGCCTCAAGGTGCATCCATTTCCCTACACATGACTCAAGTTTATCCTTCTTTATGACAGAGTAGTGCTCCCCTGTGTATAAATGCCACATTTTCTTTATCCATTCCTCTGTTGATGGACATATAGGCCACTTCCAAGAGTTGTGCTGCTATAAACATAAGTATGCATGGATCACTGTAATATTTTGTCTTTTCTTTTGAGTCCTCTTTTTTTTTGGTGCCAGGGATCAAACTCAGGACCTTGTGCTTTCGAGGCAGGCGCCTGAACCACTGAGCTAAATCCCCAGCCCTGTCTTTTCTTTCTTTTGGAGAAGATACTGAGCTAGAAAAGGAATAGCGTGGCTGAATGGAATTTCTAGTTTTAGTTGCCTGAGGAATCCCCACACTGACTCCACTACTTTATGCTCCCACCAACAGTGTGAAAGGGCTCCTTCTCCCTGTAGCCTCACCAGCGTTTGTTATTATCTGATTTCTTGACGGTAGCTATTCTTTCTGGGGTAAGATGGAAGCTCAGTGTTGTTTTCATTTGCATTCCTCTAATGCCTATAGATATTGAGCATTTTTTCATTTATTTATTGGCTTGGCCCATTTTAAAACTGAGATGTCACCGGGCCTGATGGAGCATGCCTGTCATTCCAGCACTCAGGAGGCTGAGGCAGGATGATCACCATGAGTTCAAAGCTAGCATGAACTATATAATGAGACCCTGTCTCAAAAAAACAAAATACACAAATGAAAACCAGAAAAAACCCTGAGGTGTTTATCTTTTTGTGGTTGACTTGTAAGTGCTCTGTACATATTCTGAATACATGACTCTTTGGGGCTGTGATTTACAAATATTCATTCCCTGTCTGTGGGTTGACGTTTCACTCTTTTCATAGTGTCCTTTGCTGCACAAAGATTTTTATTGTGTTGTCCAGCTTACCTATTTTTAGTTTGAACTGTTGGTTTCTGTATAAAACGTGTGATAGAACATGTTTGTAATGTCAGCTACAAGTACTTGGGAGACAGAGACAGGAGGGTTGTAAGTTTGAGCCTATTCTGGACAGTTTAGCAATTTATTTTTCTTTGTTTGTTTGTTTCTTTTTGGGGGGGTACCGGGGATAGAACTCAGGTCCTTGCACTTGCACAGCAGGCAGCGAAACCACTGAGCTAAATCCCCGGCCTGTTTGTTTCTTGAGACAGGGTCTCCCTGTGTAGTCCAGGCTGGTCTTGAACTCACTGTGTAGCCCAGGCTGGCCTCAAACTCATGGTGATCCTCCTGCCTCAGCCATCCAAGTGCTGAGATTATAGGCGTGCACCACCAAGCCCTGCAGTTTAGCAATTTAGTGAGATCCTGGCTCAAAATTACTTAAATAAATAAATAATAAGTGACTGGGAATGTAGCTCAATGTGAAGGCCCTGAGTTCAGTCCTCAGTACTGGAAAAAATGGCTGCCAAGGGCCACTGGTGATGGCATAGGTATAATCCATTCAGGATGCTGAGGCAGGATGATCTAAAATTTGAGGCTAGCTTTAGCAACTTAATGGGAACTTGTCTCAAAATAAAAGGGGAAAGAGCCAGTGATGTAGCTCAGGTGATAGAGCACTTGCCTAGCATGCATGAGCCCCTGGTTCAATCCACAGCATGGCAAAGAAAGACAAAAGAAAAAGAAATGGTGGGGCTGGGGATTTAGCTCAGTGCTTTCCTCCCACATCCCTCCTCACGGGGGGGAGTTCTGTTTGTTGCTTGTTTTTGTTTTGAGACAGGGTCTCACTGTGAAGTTCACTCTAGCCTTGAACTCACTAGGTAGCCCAGACTGACCTCAAATTCATGGCAATCCTCCTGCCTCAGCCTCCCAAGTGCTGGGATTACAGGTGCACACCACCATGCCTGACTTAAAAGCTTTTATAATGCAGATATAAACAGTGCAGTAGGGTTCCAAGGTTAGGTCAAGGTGCTTTTCTCTCTGGATAGACGACTGGATGAAACCCATAAACCATGCATGCATTCAGACCGGCTCAACCTGTTTCACAAATAGGAAAGCAGGCCCTGAATGGTCTTGGTTTGTCCAGCTGCAGAAAGATTCTAATGATGACATTTTGCAAACTTGCTGAACTCTCCGTACAATTTTCTAGAATTTTTCTTAAAATTAGGAAATAATTTCTATCTTTTACGTTTTTTAGGTATGCCAGCATGATTAGAGTAATTAGTTGTTTCTCTGAGACTTCAAGCTACCATCTTTCCATGATTTTTTTTTTTTTTTGGTACCAGGGATCGAACTCAGGACCTTGCGCTTGTGAGTCAAGCGCTGGAACCACTGAGCTAGATCCCTGGCCCTTTTCCATGATTTTTTAGGTACATTTAATCAGTAAAATATACACAATGGAATACTATTCCGGCTTCAAAAGGAAGGCACTCGTGTCATTTGGAGTTCCTGTCAGATGAATGAACCTGCAGAACATTAAATAAGCTAGGCACAGGCAAACAAATAACTGTGATCTCACTTGTGTGTGGAATGCATAAGCAGATGTGGGGGCACACACCTCTAATCCCAGCATTCAAGAGGCTGAGGCAGGAGGATCACCACAAGTTTGAGGCCAGCCTGGGCTACATAGTGAGGCCCTGTCTCAAAAAAAAGAAAAAAAAAATTGAAGTCCCAGAAGTTACAGGGGAGAATGATGTTTACCAGAGCTGGTGGAGGGGTGACAGGGAGAAGATGTCCAATGGATCCAAGATTCCAGTAAGATAAGGGTCAGCTCAGGAGAGCTGTGGCACAACCTGGTGATTATCCTTAGTCACAATGTGTTGTGGTCTTGACAGTTGCTAAGAGAGTGCGTTTTGTGTTCCCATCACAAAAATAATAAGCATTGTCTTAGTTACTTGTTTTTGGTTTGTTTGTTTGTGGTACCAGGGATCAAACTGGGGCCCTTGCGCTTGCACAATAGGCGACAAAACCACTGAGCTAAATCTCCGGCCCTTAGTTACTTTTTTTTTTTTTTTTTGGTACCAAGGATCAAACGGGGCTTTGTGCTTGCCAGGCAGGCGACAGAACCACTAAGCTAAATCCCTGGCCCATCTTAGTTACTTTTCTCGTTGCTGAGACAAAATACCCAACACTCAAACTTAAAGGAGGAAAGACTTATTTAGCTCACAGTTTGCAGAGGTTTCAGTCCATAGTTGGCTGGCTCCAAGGCAGGGGCGCACAGCAGAGGAGAAACAGTCCATGGCAGGGCAGGCAGGAGACATCTAGGCAGCAAGCAGCAGCAGCCAACCACAGCAGCCCTCTTTCTGTCCCTTGCATTCTTTCCAGGCTAGACGCCCTTAGGGTGGGTAGCACTCACACCCAGGTGGGCCTTCCCATTATCCAGGCCCAGAACTATGCCAGGCCAATCAGTGGACTTAGTAATCACACATCCTAGATCCAGCCACCTCTGAGAAGCCCTCCTGTGACCACCTGTGTCTGGATTGGGGAACATCTAGACACAAGCCATAACAAGTGTCTTGATCTAATGTGTGTTCATTAGCTTGATGTAGCCATTTTGTAGTGTATATGCATTTCAAAACAACATAAACACAAAAAATGCATACTTTCTATTGGTCAAACTTTTTTTAAATCAGGAAGTGCTTTTTTGAACTCTTATGAACCTAGATACTATAACAGGCATGGTTTACTCTGATTTTGAAAATGGAGGGTAGTTGTGATGAGTAATTTTAAAATCTTACTACTGAAAGCTTCTTTTTTTCTTTTCTTGTTTTCCTCTGAGGGAGCAGGGGAGGAGACAAGGTCTCACTGCATAGTCCAGGCTGCCAGGTAGGTTTCAAACTTGAGACCTTCCTGCCTCAGCCTCCCAAGTTCTGGGATTACAGACACATGCCACTGTGCCAGCAGCAGCTTCCTTTCTTAAAAATGCCATAAAGGGAACTGGGATGCAGCTCAGCGGCAGAGCACTTGCCTAGCATGCGCTGGGCAGGGTCCCCAGGATGGGGAGGGTTGGCGGAGGAGTCCTAACAGTCATAAATGAGCCACTTGTGTTTTCTGCCTTTATTTGATGCCAGCCTGTTAAGTGACCAGAAGGAGTAGAGGGCCCTGGGCCCTGGGTGCTCCTTGTTCAGCTTTTGCTTTTTTTTTTTTTTTTTTTTTTTTTTTGGTACCGGGGATTGAACTCTGGTCCTTGCACTTTTGTGGCAGGCGGCAAAACCACTGAGCTAAATCCCCAGCCCGTTGTTCAGCTTTTAAAGTGTTTAAGGTTTAGTTGCAACACCTTTATGAAGCAAAGCCTCCTTGTAGTGGGTTTTTGTTGTTGTTTTGGTCTGGGTTTTTGGTTTTCTGAGACGGGGTCTCGCTGTGTTGTTTAGAGTGGGTTTGAACTGACTGAGTAGCCCATGCTGGCCACCTCCTGCCTCAGCCTCCTGAGTGCTGGGATGCCAGATGAGCGTCAGTCAACACGCCCAGCTTAATCACCTCTCTCACCAGCCCATTCTGAGTCCTGGGTGTGAGGACCTCACAGAGGAATGAGAAGGGGGCTCCTCCATCTGTGCCCAGAGCTGTGCACCAGCTTAAGGGAAGAGAGAGAAATCCCTTTCACTTTAGCTTTTATTGGCACATGCAAGCAGTACGTGATGATGACGTCCACCGTGGGGGGTTGGTGCATGCACATAACACATCATTCTCATTTCATTTTGTTTTTGAGACAGAGTCTCACTATGTAAGGATCAAACTCTTGTGGCGATCCCCCTGCCTCAGCTTCCTGAGTGCTGGGATTCTAGGCCTGTGCCACCACACCTGGCTTAACAGATTTTAATTATTTTTGTGTCCCCTCCCTCTGTGTTTTGGTCCCCTTTCTTTTTGCAAAAGATCTATCTTCCTGTTTCCTACATCTTTTATTTTTCTCTTTACTTTATGAATGCTTTGGGTTTCTCATATAAGAGAAACCATGCAATATTTAAGCTGGTGTGTTGATTTAGTTCACTTAATATTAAGGTCTCAAGGTGCATCCATTTTCTTACAAATGACTCAAGTGACCCTTTTCACGGCAGAGTAGTACTCCATGGTATGTAAATACACTTTCTTTATCCACTCATCTGCTGATGGACAGATAGGGTGCTTCCAGGGTTCCTCTGTTCTGCAACTCTTGCCAGCCCGCGTGGCCACAGTTAAGTCCCCACCCTCCCCTGGGACCCAGAGTGGGGTGGTGTGAGATCTGCTTCAGCCCGCAGGACCCTGGCTCGCCTCATCTTCTGGAGCGTAGAACTCCGCCAGGCAGAGGGGGGCACTTACTGGGGCTTTTACTTTAGCCATTTGCCGTGACCTTGGGACGCCTGTGACCTTGGGGTGGTCGGGTCAGCACAGTCTTGTGGTCCCAGAAGGAAGCCGTGGCTACACGGGCATGACGACTTTCCTGGCTCTCGTCAGTGCACATCTGGAAGTAGAGTGGCCAGCACAGGATCCGTTGATCTCTGGCAGTGTCCCATGTCCTCGGTGCAGAATCCAGAAGATCCAGCACACAGGGCGTCAGCTGCCGGACCCAGTGGGTGGCAGGGCCTCGCACTGTGACACGGTGGCTTTGTTCCTGCCCCAGGGATCTCCAGAGTTGAGGCTGCAAGGACACTTCGGATGCAGGCGTGGCCAGCAGCCCTAGTGTGAGCCACTCTGGCACCAAGGGGCACAGGTGGTGCTTCTGAAAAGAGCTTTTCTTGCCAAGGGCGGTGGTGCAAGCCCATGATCCTAGCACTGAGGAGGCTGAGGCAGGAGGATCACTGTGGTTTGATGCCGACCTGGGCTACATAGTGAGACCCTGTCTCAAAAAGAACATTTCTCTTTGCCAAGAAGAGTCTGCTGTACTTTATAATAATTTGTAGCTAGGGTTAGAGTATTATTTCGTGTTTGAGTAAGAGAGTATTTTTTCCAGTTCTTTCTTTTCAGTCTGCTGGAAGGATGGAAACAGTCCAGGTTTGGAAAGATGAATGATCCCTCCATTGTCGGAGGATAAAAGCTCATCCAGTGGAAGTGAGTTGATGGATAGAGGAAAGGGCTTGTGCTCTGCTTACATCATATAAATTCTTTTGTTTAGTTTTACGTCATATAAATTCTGCTGAGACAGTTAGGAGGCTAGAAAGTTCACGTCGGGCCTGGTGTGCGGGATCCCCCATTCAGTTCCCCTTCCCCACAGTTGTATGACGCCTTAGTCTGCAGTCTGAAGGAAGGGCTGTTGGGTAACGGCCTAAATGAGGCCGTCCTGCCTGAGCTGATAGGGCAGCCTGATGAGAGGGGGAGAGGGCCGTCCTGTCCTGATCCCTGCCCGGCTGTGTGAGGACCCAGCCAGAAGCGAGCCCGGAGGGCACTAGACCAGCTGTTACCGCAGTCAAACAGGCATTTCCATTTATGTTTTGAAAATGGTCTTTCCTCGTTTTTTTGGCTGCAGGGACATGTGGTAGACTGCACATACTTAAAGTGTGCAGCTGGATAAGTTCTGACATATGTGAGCCTCTGTGAAGACAGACACGATAGAGGGTGTATGATCTGTGGACCTCCAGATAGTATAGGGAGAATGTTACAACTCCCAGCATGCTAGATGTCCCACACGCTCAGTTCGAGGGCTCTAAAATCGAAGAATGAATTCTAGGAATGATGGAGTTAAGAGTAGGAAGAATATATCGAGAGAAAGATAGCTTTTATCTAAGAGAGACAGAAGGGGGCCCGGACCCTGCTTCTCAAGGGAGTTTTATAGAGCAAAGTCACAAGGTGAGGCGGGTATAAGGTGAGACAAAACTAGTCAACTAGTGAGATTACAGGTATAGTTGCTTAGGTAATATTGATCCAATGGAAAATCACAAGGTGGGCATAAAGTGGGACAAAACTGGTCAACCAATAGGATTACAAGTATAGTCGCTTAGGTAATATTGATTAAAGGGGGATCAAATGGGAAGCAAGTCACATAGCAAGCACACATGGACTGAACAAGGGTTTTCAGGGACCTTTCCTGGAAGAGAGGGGTTAAGGTCTTGGTCTCCAACCCAGGTGATTGATGCCTATTTAGAGTGTCAATCCCTAGAAGAAGTGTGTGTGCGTGTAGTCACTTCTCTGTCTTGAAGCCTGGACTTCAGTGAATGCAGCTTTGGCCTCAGTTGTCTCCACAGACTTCTCTGAGGGCCCGGCCCTGTCTGACTGCCCATAATATTTCTGACTAACTTACCTGTCTCTAATGGCACTGTCACTATAGATTAGTTTGTGTTGTCTGAATCCTCTGTCTCTGTCTGGCTTCTTTCACTCACCAAAGCCACTTTGAGAGTCATCAAGCTGCTGTGGATATTGATGCTTCATTCTTGCTGATAAGATCTGTCAGTAGACAGGGTGCAGGGGCTTCCCCCACGAAGAAGTGGAACCTCAACTCGGCCCACTAAGTAAATCCTTGACTCTTGTCACAGAAAAATAATTTCAGGATGTGTCAGAGACGCAGACAGATTTTCTTGGCAGAGGTAGGAAGCAGAGGTCGAAAATAGGCCGAGGTCATTAGAGAGAAGCCACTGTGGTCTCCAGGTGTTGAGGAGGTGCCCTTTATTTTAGGTTTTTGAGACAGGATCTCACTATGCAGTGCAGGCTGGCCTTGAACTCACTGTGTAGCTCAGGCTGGCCTGGAATTTTTGGTGATTTGGGGGATTACAAGCATGCACCACCATGCCTCGCCTTGGAGACATCCTTTAAAGAAGGACATCTAAGATGTTCTGCCTGTAAGCGTTCTTTGAATCTGTTTCTTTTTCTTAGTCAGGTTCCTTCCCTTTTCCTTATCAAGAAGGTTAAGTTTTAAGGCATGGTGGTGCACACCTGTGACCACAGCGCAGGGGCGGAGCCCAGGCCTGAGGATCGGCATGAGTTTGAGGCTGGCCAGGGCTAATCGTTCAGGGTGAAGAACCTATGGCAGCTGTGCTGCAGCGGGCTGTATCAATAAAAGCTCTAAAAATTCCCCATTGCTGACATAGGGAGACCCTGTCTCAAAGACAAAGAGGTTAAGTTTTGGATTTACAGTATCTTTCACATGTTTGAGCAGGAACAGACAAGTGTCGGAGCATAGCTGTGAATAACCTGGGGTAGCTTTCACTGTGTCCTGAACTCGCAGCTTTTTTACAGCACAGTATTTTGCTTTTAATGAATTTTATCTTATCCCATGTCCCCCTCCCCTCCCTATGTACAGAAGTGAAGCCCAGTTTTCAAAGAGCAGTTTCCCCTGTCCCCTTTCTCCTTGCTTACCCCGTCCTGCCCCAGATCCACAGATGTATGTAACTTGCTTATCCATTTCCCTGTAATGGGCATCTGGATCGCTTCCAGTGGGCATGTAATTAATTTTTTAAAAAACTGCCAAACGACGTGCCAAAGTGGTCTGTCCGATCGATCGTCTTATCCGGGCACCGCTGCATGTGCAAGAGCCTCGGTCCCTCCAGACACCTGCTGCAGTCGGCTCTGCTTCAGCCATTCAGGGCTTGGCGGAGCCCCTTACGGTGGCTTCTGCATTTCCCAAGATTAGAAGGTCAGCACATGGACACTGCAAGTTTATTTTAATCCGTAGGCACACAGCGCAAACACAGCTCTAAGAATCTTCACTATGTGCCTGGCATGGTTGCGGATGCCTGGAATCCCAGCCCTCTGGGCTGCTGAGGCAGGAGGGTTGCAGGTTGAAGCCCAGCCTGGGCAACTTGGTGACTGAGACCCTGTCTCAAAATAAAAAAAATTAGAAAGGGAATTTGGAAACTGATTATCTTAGTGGATTTATTTCTAAATTTTTCAGCTAATTGTTTTTGGTTCTTCAGGTACACAGGCATACCACCCACCAATACTGAACATGTGGGGTTTTATTTCTAGTATTTTGCTAGTGTTTTCTGAAAATACTAAACGATACTATCACTATACTAGTTACAGTAATGTTAGCTGCTATAACAAAGAAATCCAAGATCCAGTGCTATGTAAAAGCATACATAGTGAGGTATGGGCTTGTTTGGGTTTTTTGTTGGTTTGTTTTTTTGAGCTGTCCTCGCACTCACTGTGTAGCCCAGGCTGGCCTCAAACTCCCAGCTATCCTCCTGCCTCAGCCTCCTGAGTGCTGGGATTACAGGCATGCATGGTGGGTTGTTTCATTTTGTCTTGTGGTGCTGGGGATTGGATCTGGAGCCTGCTAAGTGCCTGCTGAGTTCAGGCTGTGCCTCGGGGAGGTTTTCTAGGCCGAGGTGGCCCAGGAGCAGATGGCCCGGCCCAGCCCCCACAGGACCTGATCCCGATGATCCTGTTTTCCTTGGCAGAGATTAATTTAGACTCTGGCACCTGAGCCCTCTCACCCTAGAGGTGTGGCCGGAAGGCTGTGGCCGGCTTCTGGAAAGGATTTCCTCCAGTACAAAGACTTACGAAGGAACAAACACTTACGTTTGTTTTGATTTTGGCTGTAGTATGCAGTTCTATAAAAATTTAATTCCTAAACCTACAGCTGCCATCTGAGGCCGAGACAGGAAAAGGCAGGTTAGAAGGCAACAGAGGGGCACAAAACTTTGAGTCCTTTGGAGTGTCGTGGAGCCCTTGCATAAATCCAAGGCAGAAAAATGTGCTCCTGTAGACCGGGGGCCTCACCTCAGCCTGGTGGATGCCTGGGCTGCAGGGTGGGTGCTGTGTGGCGTACTGCGGGTTGCTCAGGAGCCGCCTGGGCTCTGTCCTCTACAGCCTGCCCTGTCGCAATGTCTCCAGACATTGCCAGGTGTCCCCGGTTGAGAACCACAGCCCTAGACATTGGTTTTATGGGGTAATATCCTCCCTTCCTTCCTTCCACTGTTTTTTTTGAGACAAGGTCTTACCATGTAGCCCAGGCTAGCCTGGACCTTCCAGTGATCCTCCTGCCTCAGCCTCCCCAGTGCTGGGAACACAGGTATGTGCCACCACACCTGCCTGTTTCCTTTTTTTCTTTTTTTGAGACAGCTTCTCACTATGTAGTGAGCTGGCTCAGGTTGGCCTTGAGTTCACTATGTAGTCCAGGATGGTCTTGAACTCTCAATGATCCTCCTACCTCTGCCTCCTGAGTGCTTGGATTACAAGCTTACAAGCATCCACCACCACTCCCTGCCCTGCCTGTTGTGTTCCTTTAAACTTGCCTAGTTGGAGGTCTGTTCTCACTTCCAGATGTGTCTAACGCAGCCCAGAACCCTGGACCACCCTGCCCCACGGGAGCTGGAGCCTGCTAACTTGGGCCCTTACTCCAACATGTCTGTCTGTTGACAATAAAGGACACTTGTGCGTCCTCAGGGATGTGCCAAGCCCGGCCCCTGCCCTCTTCATGGAGAGGCTCCTGGTTGTGGTGGAGGCTCTCACTGAATAGTCACAGTTCTATTCCCCTGCCTCTCAGGAGGGTGTGGCCTTCTGGCTCCTGTATGCAGCCACGTGCTCTGCCCGTTTGTTCTGAGGGTCCCCGACAGTTTTAAAGTTGTGGTGCTTGGAGGAAGGGACAGCCAGCTCCGAGATTGGGTTACACAGAAAGGCCAGGCTTCTGCACCCCTGGTATGCCCTTCTATTACTGGATCTCTTGGCTACGCCAAAATGTTATGGGTAGCTCCATCTAAAAGTGGCTCGCCGACTAAACGTTACGGGTTCTGGCTTGCTGCCTCTCCCTCTGCAGTTAGATTCCAGGTTCTTCTCATCTTGAACAAAGAAGTCAACAAAACGAGCAGAAAGGCAGTGGCCAAGTTTAGGTGAGAAAGTAAAGAAGAGTAAGGGAGAAACTGGCTCTGCAGAGCGAGCTTAGGCCGGGTAAAAAGAGAAAAAGCAATAGAAGGACACCCTGGAGGAAGCAGGGTGAGCTACCGTGAGGAAAGTCACAGTAGCGAGCTCATCTTGGCCTCTGTGTCCTTTATGCCGTCCAAATCTCAAGGAAACCCACAGGAACTTCCACATCCGGGTCCTGAGATGGAGCTGGGCTCCCACTCCTCAGGCTGAGGTCAGGCTTCCTATTGAAAAGCTGCGAGTTCTCTCGAGAACTCCATGCACAGGGCTTGGGAGCCCTTTGTTTGTGTCCAGGATCTTGTAATTAACAGGTGTCACCCCCTGCCCAGCCAGCTTTGCCACGCCTTGAGCTCCTGTCATGGCCAGAGCCGGTCCTGTGACCCTCTCCCTCTTCTGCACAGGTGGTTTGGTGGGGGACAGGGATGCAAGAGGAAAGCCTGGGGCAGGGCGAGGGTGGGTCACACCATGTGCCAGTGGAGAGCCTTGTTCTTCACCTCCCGGGCACTCTGCTCACCTTCCCTGTGCCTGATGCCTGGCCCTTCACTTGCCACAAGAGCTGCGCAGTGGTGGCCCCCGTGCATTCCAGGCGCAGAATCCCATGCTGGTGGCCAGCTGGGCACTCTGGGCCAAGTCCTGAGGTTGGTGGGAGAGCCGTCCTGAAGCCTTCTGGGCCAGCCCTGAGGTCAGGCGTGCAGCTCCAGAGAGCTTGGGGAAGGTGTGGCTGCGGGGACAGCAATCTGGCCCTGTTCCGATGGGTGTGAGGTTTGAGGAGCACTGAGTTCTATCGAGAGAACTTTCAGTACCGATGCGATGCATGTTTGGGGTTTCCAGTGAGATGAGGTTTGCAAGGACTTTTTTTTTTCTTTTTTCTTTTTCTTTTTTGGTATCAGGGATCGAACTCAGATCCTTGCACTTGCGCAGCAGGTGGTGAAACCAGTGAGCTAAATCCCTGGCCCCGAGGACTTTTTTTTCTTGGTACTGGAGGTTGAACCTGGGCCTTTGCACTGTGCTGCATCCCCAGCCCTTTTTATTTTTTTATTTTGAGACAAGATCTTCTGGCTAAGGCATTTTGTTGCCCAAGCCAGGTTCAAACTTGCTGTCCTCCTGCCTCAGCCTCTCAGAGTATTGGTCTTATCAAGATTCTGGGGTGCTCTGTGTTCGTTGCAGGGATTCCTTCTAGGTTCTTGTTGTCCTGAGCAAAGAATTGGACAAGACAGATAAAAAAAAGTAGCCAGGTTTTACATTCATTTATTTATTTATTTATTTATTTATTTATTTATTGGTACCGGGGATCAAACTCGGGTCCTTGGGCCTGCACAGCAGGCGGCGAAATCACTGAGCTAAATCCCCAGCCCCAGTTTTACATTTATTAAAGGCAGGTATCATGTCTTGTGTCTAGATGTCCCCTGAAAGCCTCATCCAGTCACAGGTGGGACTTTTCCAGAGGTGGCTGAATCTAGAGTCTGTGATGCTGGGGTTGAGGGTGTGTGATTACTAAATCAGCCCACTGATTGGTTTGGCACCACCCTAATCCCTGTAGCCTAGAGAGAGTATAAAAGGGGCGGAAAGAAGCTGCTAATATTTTCGCTTGTTTTGCTACCTTGTGCCCACCATGAATGGTTTCTCCTCTGTGATGCCCCTCTGCCACACCACCCTGCCTTGGAGCAAGCTGATTATGTACTGAAACCTCTACAGACTGTGAGCTAAATAAACCTTTTCTCCTTTAACTTTGGGTGTTGGGTACTTTGTCTCAGCAACCAGAAAAGGTAACTGAGGCAGCAGGAAAAGAAGTAATCTCTGCAGAGTGAGAACGGGCCCTCAAGAGACCACAGCAGCCAGTGGGTTAGTGTTGGAGGCCTTTTGTATCTCTTGTTCTTCAGGCTGCTGTCAGAGCTAGGCTGTCCTGTCACAACCCTGCTTGATTTTGTGCCAGAAGGATTGAAGATAGCACTTTCTGATTGGTCCTGGGTTCAGGGGTTGGGGACTCTTTTTCTGTGAATGTGCCCTGGAGCTCCGTGATTGACAGCTCACACCCACTTGCCCAGCCAGCTGGCCATGCCCTAATCTCCTGCCTCGCCGGCGTGACAGATGTGTGCCACCCACCTGGCCAGGATGTTCTTTATTCCCTCCCACCTCTGACTTCAGCAAGTTGGCTTCCATATAAATTGGGTTTGTTAAGTATGTCATTTGTCTGTGGATTAAAATATGTTTAAAAATCAGAAAAATAACCTTTCTAGGTACTAAGCCTGGCACCAGTACCGTCAGACCTCTGGTGTGTGATTTGAAAATCTTAAGTGTTTCAGTGTTCTTGCATCTTGCATACATTTTGAGGTTTAGACAAGGTTCTCAGGGCCATGTTTGTCTAAATCTATGTGCTCTTTTCCTTGGTTTCTGAAAAAACTGTTGCCTCAACCTTCTCCCACCATTTTTCATTACTCTTGAGCCTGTTAGCTTTTAACCCCCGGAAAGTGGAGTGATTTCCCCTGTAAGTCCCAATAATATATGTTGGGTTTTTTTGTTTTGTTTTGTTTTGTGAGGCAAAGTCTCGTTATGTAACCCAGGCTGGCCTCAAACTTGGAGTGATCCTGCTGCTTCAGCCTCCCACGTGCTGGGATTACAGACATGCACCACCATGCCTGGCACCCCTGCAATATACTTGCCACTCATTATGTTCCACATTTGGTGCCATGCAACCCCCCTTTACACATGAAGAAGTGAAGCTTAGCAGCTTGCTTTGGCCTCCCCATGTGCAGACCAAGTCTCTGGATTTCAGCCCTGTGCAGAGCCCAGGCTCCCTGGGATGGAGGGGATAAAATTCGAGGCTGAGGATTTGCCACCCTGTCTGAAAAGAAGGACATGCGGCCTGGAGCCAGGGCCAGCACTGCCCAGCACTGCGGCATCTAAAGTTTTTCAGTGGGACGATGCACAGTGAGGGTTGGCCCAAGAGTGGCCTAAGAATCTGCGTGGAACAAACAGAGAGGGAAGATGCGGAGTGGTACTGGCTGCAGGAGGTCCCTGTGTTTGTTACCTTGCATTGTGGTTTGTTTTGCTGTACTTGCGGAGCAAACCCAGGGCTACTCTCCCACTGAACTCCATCCCCTCCCCTTTTTATTTTTTATTTTGACACAGAGGCTCATTCCCTCCAGCTGGGACTTGAACCTCAGTCCTCCTGCCCCACTGCCTGGAGTGCTAGGATTGCAGGTTGCCCCTGTGCACACCTGTGTTTTAGGAAGTAGTTCCTGCTCTAGCACCTAGAACCCCAGGTTGTCTTGACCAAGTGACAGGGAGCAGCCGCATTGTTCCTCATGGCTCCCATACGTGTGGTGTGGGTATGTGTGGTGTGTGCATATGTGTGTGCATGTGGGTGGGTGTGCATGTGATGGGGCATTTCCGTGTGGCATCCCGTTGCTGAGCTATCATCCCTGACATGAACAACTGTAAAGGAGGGAGTTTATTTTGGCTCCGGTCCAAGGTCCGCTGGCTTAAACACAGTGAAGCAAGAGTGGAAGGGCGGGACAGAGGACAGCTGCTCACCTTTTGGGAGGCAGGAAGTGGAGAGGAAGTGCAGAGCCAGGCAGGGAGAGGAACCCTTTGGGCCACGCCCCCAGTGACCACTCCAACCAGTCCCGCCTCCTGGCAGCAAGTCAGTGACCACAGCCCCTGATCAGTCACCTGCAAGCCTGCCCGTGAGTACCTGCAGCCTTTGGGGGACACCCTCCAGCTAAACCATCACGTATGCGAACACAGGGTATGTCTGTGTGTATACGGGGTGTGTGTGCACCTGCGTTGTGTGTGGTATGAATATTTGTATGGGGTATGTGTATTCATGGTGGGTGTGCATGGGTGTGTATGGGTGTGTGTGTGTGTGTGTGTGTGTGCACTGTGCTCTGCGCTCTGTCACTGGCCCTCACCGTGGCTTCTGAGCAGGGCACACAGCGCTTCCCACACTGCAGAGCCGATTCTGGGGAACTGGGGACCAGGAAGTCCCAGAACCTCAAGCCTCTGGCCAAAACAGCCCTAGCTTGGCCCTGCCCTTTGTCCCTCAGGCTTCGGGGCTGCCACCCACTGTGTTCTGCTCTGGCTGCACTTCCCCCCCAGCTGGAAAGCCCGGTGCTCAGCACAATTCGCTCGATTCCCGGCATGGAGAGCAGCCCCAGAGGAAAGCAAGGCTGGTGCAAGGAAAGAAACGGGTGCCGGGGGCTTTTCAGAGAACAGGCAGGTTGAACGCTCCTCTCACCACTGGAAGCTGCTCCCCACCTGCAGCTGGGACAGAGACGTGGCTGTCCTCGCCCGCCCGCCCGGAGCTGGAGAACAGGACGCACTTCAGTGGGTCGGCGAGTCTGAGTGTCCGGTCTCACTGCATGGCACCCTTTCCGAGGAGGATGCCTGTTGATGACAGACATTAGAGCAGTGTCAGCCAAGGCGATCTCACAGGCTGGGAGTCCCAGCTTCCTGGCATGGCCCTAGGCGCTGCACATGTGCCGTCCCCCAGCCCGTAAATACCCCAGTGCCCAGTCCCGCCATCGAGGGTCAGACGGCCCAGGCCTGCTCTGTCTCAGGGGTGCTGGCCACACCCTTGGCATAGCCAGACTGGGTGTGAAGCTGGTGCCACCTGGCTGGTGTGGCTCTCGCTGCCACTGCACGGCTTCATTTCTGTTGCCTAGAAAGAGCTTCCTGTGGAGATGCAGCCTCCTGCAGGGAGACACCCAGAGCATGGGGTTCACTGCAGAACATGGGGTTCCTGGCACACCAGTCAGCCACTCACAGTCCCTTGCAGATGGGCAATTAATTACCACCCTGCAAGAGGAGGTTTGGGCTAGGCCTGGCGCAGTGGTGCACACCTGTACTCCCAGCACTGGAGAGGCTGAGGCAGGAGGATCGTCACAAGTTCAAGGCCAGCCTGGGCTACATAGCAAAACCCTGTCTCAAAAAAAAAAGCAGATTTGGGCTCTCTTCCAGTAACTTTGAAAGGAAACATTTAAGAAATTTTCTTCTATGGGCTACATTAAAGCATTTTAAAACTCAGATGTGACTCTTCCTACCCCCAACCCGTGTGGTTAAATTATCTTTTATTAAAACATTTTTCGCATTTACCTTCTCAGCCCTCTTTAAGCGTGTCAGTTACCTCTGCTTCAAGGCGAGCCTTAGGGCTGGGGATTTAGCTCCATGGTTACACCGCCTGCCTAAAGAAAGGGCCTTCAGGGGCCTTCAGGGTTCTCCTTCGTGTTTCCCACACAGCACCTGCCTAGATGCATGAGGGTCGGTAGTCAGGTCGTGTGGTGCCACAGGAAACAGTCCGATGTTTTTCCTCAGGGAACACAGAGGTTTCCTGGTCTCCAGTGATGAGGCTAAGGTGTAGTTTGAGTTCTTTGCTTTCTTTCTTTTTTTTTTTTTTTTTTGCAAACTTACATTTTCTTGCATTTTGTTGCTTTTTTTTTTTTGGTGCTGGGGATCAAACTATAAGGACCTTGCACTTTCAAGATAGGAGTGGGCACCACTGGGCCAAATCTCCGGCCCCATTGTTGCTATTTATTTATTGGTGCTGTGGATCTGACCCAGGGCCTTGTCCACACTAAACACCCACTGTACCACCGCACTCCACCCAGACACCCTGCTGAGCCTGTGAATGTAATGAGGTCAAAAATATCGTAATTATGTCTTAATTATGGTTCCGGGAAGGCTTTCAGAATGGTACATAGTTCCTGAGTGAAATAAGTAAGGCAGTTTAACTTCCAGTTTAATCACAGCGTTTCCTTTCCATATAATATAGCACTTTAAAAAGTGATTCTGGCTGGGCATGGTGGTGCATGCCTGTAATCCCACTACTCGGGAGGCTGAGGCAGGAGGATCCTTGAGTTCAAGGCCAGCCTGGGCTACATAATGAGTTCAAGGGCAGGATGAACTACACAGAAAGACCTTGTCTTTAAAAAAAAAAAAAAGTGATTTTGAAAGCATGGCTCTTTCCCTCAGTTCATCTTTTTCTCTTTATTCTATACTAGTAGATCATTTCTCATAAACTATGTATATTAAGCTTAATAGCCAATTTGGGTTTGGGTTTGGTTTTGATTTTGTTTCTGTTTTGAGACAGGTTCTCACTGTGTAGCTGAGGCTGGTCTTGAGCTCGAGGCAGTTCTCCTGCCTCAGCCTCCAAATACTGGGATTACAGGTGTGGGCCACCACATTCAGGCAGTTTGGGTCTCTGATTTTCTGAAATCCCTACCCAAGCCACGAAACTCCCCTGCAGGTACTTGCTAAGTTCGTCTTGCTAGGGAAACAAAGTGCCCGAGGGGAGTTGGAAAGGGAAAGACAGGGTGAGGGTGGCCCTGGCCATGTGTGCCAGGACCCAGCTCCTGAGAGGATGCGGGGTCTGGAGAGAGAGCCTGACTGCCCCTGCAGGCCCGTCTGAGCTCGGGAGGAAAATCACTGTGACTGGCCTCGGCCTGGAGCTGTTGCTGCTTTTTCCATGGAAGAGCCCGGAGCACGGCTGCCCTGGCCGCACCTGGGCTTCCTTCCCCTGGCAGATGCTGCTCCTGGCACAGTTGGTAGCCGGGTTTAGTGGTCATCGTGTGGTCAGCACAGCCATGGGAAAACACTGAAGATGCTGTCAGAGAAAAAGACAGACCCACCAGAACTTCAGAAAACAGAGCTCGCTAATTCACTGAGCAAGGAAACGTGTGCAAAGTGTGCAAACACACATGTGTGTGCACACACACCATGAAGGGGAAGCGAGGAGTTTGCACATCCTGGCAGGTGATTGTTTTACACTGCCACGCCTGGACACCTGAACTGTCCCCAAGCACTCAGTTCTGTGGAGTTAAGCACATTTCTGTCGTGCAGCCATCACCACGGTCATCTCCAGAACGTTTTTATCTCCCCTGCTGAGACTTACACCATTAAACGGAAACTCCCTAGTCCCCACCACCACCTTTTTATTTGCTGTCTCTCTGAATTTGATGACTCTGGGCCTGGAAGGAATCAACAGGACTAATTGTAGAACTGGTCCTTTCACTTGGCACGGTGTCCTCAGGGTTTGTTGGTGCCCTAGAATCCCTGTGTCAGAATTCCTTCCTCTTCATGGCCGAATCGTATTCACCTGTGTGGGCACCACCTCCTGTTGATCCCTTCATCCTTGGGGCACACTTGCATTGTTTCTTTGAACAGTTGTGTGTGCAGATGCCTACACACATCATGCCCTCATTTGGATATATACTGGAAGTGGGGCTGCTGGGTCCCACGACCTTTGATGAGCAGATAAAATGCTTGGCCTCTGGAGGGTCCTCCACACCATCCTCCATGGTGGCTGCACGTTTGGTGTCCCCAGCAGCAGGGCCCAGTGCTCAGCGGTGACCCTGGCAGGTGGGGCTGCTCCCCGGGGACCCTTCCTGCGTCAGAAGGCCCTGGGCTTAGTGTCACTTGGCTGAGAGGCAGTGGGAACTGCACCCAGGTACTTCTGAGGGGTGTCCCCAGACCCGGGGTGGGGGGTGCTGGCTGCTGTGGGCCTTTGCTGTCATGTGAGGACATCGAGGCCACAGCTCACAGACGGCGGCTTCTGAATCCAGGCCCAACCAGAGAAAGCCACGGCAGTGGGGACCCCATGTAGCTCTGAGGGGGCTTTTGTTCATTTGTTTGGGTTCGGTTTTGGTTTTGTTTTGGTTTGGTTTTTGTGGTACTGGAGATGGAATTCAGGACCTTGCACTTGCCAGGCAGATGCGGTGCCACTGAGCTACATCCCCAGCCGATTGTTCATTTGTTTGTGATACTAGGGATTGGACCCAGGACCTTGACACTGAGCTGCATCCCCAGCCCTTTTTACATTGTTTTAAATTTTGAGACAGGGTCTCAGTCTCACCAAGTCACTAAGTTGCCCAGGCTGGGCTTGAACTTGCAGCCCTCCTGCCCCAGTCTCCCAGAGTGCTGGGGTCACAGGTGTGCACCACCACGCCCAGCTGAAACTGTGCAGCAGCCAGGGGAGGGAATAAATCACTGAATAACTTTCAGCCTGGTAGCCTAAGAAACATCACCCCTCCCCATTGGAGAAATGCTCTGCTTCTCCTTCGGACTCTGCGCATAGCTAGCTGTGATGTAATCGCGCGATGTCAGAAGAAGGGTGTGTGCACAACAGAGCGCACCCATTCACAGAGTGGTCATCTCTGGACACGGTTACAGCTGTTCTGGTTCACATTATTGCTGACTCTCCCACCAAGTCTAACTCGCGCATTAAGCTCTCCTGTGGATCCACGGTAGGCGACAGTGGAACAGCTGGGGCCCTGCACTGCATGTTGTCTGGCAGCCCCGGCCCCGGCCCTCTGCCTGTGTCTGTGTGCGACACAGCACATCCTGGGGGCGGCCAGATCACCTCTGGGTGACTTACGACATGGGGTGTTTCTGGCTCTGGTTTCTTGGGGACCCAGGCTGGAAGGGGGTTCCTGGCAACCCTTGTTTCATGAACGTGGAGGCAGGGAAAAGGGCCTGCTGAGCTTGGGGCTGGCTTGTAAAGCCTGTGCCGGAAGTGACTCACGGTTCACTCATCTCATCAGTCATGTTGCCATACTGGGGTCAAAGGGCAGGTCAGAGGTTAAAGGGATCCAGCCCTGTGCATATTGAGGGGCACAGACGTTCACAAATCCCAAATGCTCACCACAGGAAAGACCTGACAGCCATGGTACTGCAAATGGCAGAAGTCCTCAGAATACAGAAATGAGATTCAGTAGAGATTGACAAAGAGAAGACTGTCTTGTCCAAAAATAGGTGTTTCAAGCCAGGCGTGGTGGTGCACACCTGTAGTCTCAGCTGCTCGGGAGGCTGAGGCAGGAGGACTGTAAGTCTGAGGCCAACATGGCAACTTCACAAGATCCTGCCTCAGAATAAAAAAGTAAAAAGGCCTGGGGACGTAGCTTAGTGACAGAGTGCCCCTGGGTTCCATTTCCAGTAATGCAAAAAACTCGCCACGCAGCTATTCCAGGGGAAGATGGCTCCCACCTCCTCACTTGCCCTGTGGAGAAAGTCCATCCTGTAAGGCCCTGCATTGCAGAAACTTTCCTGAGGACCCTGTCTGTAGGACTGGCTGGCACTGATGCTCCCGGGAGCTGGGTCACAGCCCTGGGCGTCAGACCTACTCTCCCGTGTGTTTAAATGCCCCTGATAAGATGTGCCCTTTCTGTCTGTCGCCCTCAGCCGCACCCTATCTATGGCATCTGTCAGCTGGTTCTCGTCCCCATCCCCAGCTACCGAGTGTGACTTCAGTGGCATCGGCACATTGTTTGGATTCTCTTACTGGCCTTCCCTTTGCTGTAAGGTACTCAGCTCTTCATGAATAGCATTTGAAGATATTCTTTGATGATCTCTTATTATATCTAATTATGTAAAGTGTGTGGGTTCATTTAGACCATGGGCCTCTGATGAAAAACAGCATTTGCTTTCCTTTGCTTCACCCCCCAACCCCCACTCCGCACAACCTGAGTGTGTGTGTTAGAGGTGGGGTCGGTTTCTCTGTTTGGCAGAGGAAAGGTGAGCCTGCCCTTAGGGCCTGGGCCAGGGGCCAGCGGCTCTGACCCGTGAGTGTTATGCTGGGTACAAAGGAGAGTGCTGAGGACAGCAGAGCTAAGTAGGGTGGTCCCTGTCCTCAAGTTGCCGGGGATAGTTCTGCCCCTGAGCTGAGCTATGTCCTGAGGAAGCTGAGGGAGTGAGCCAGGCGCAGGAAAGAGCATACAGGCAAGGGACAGCGAAGGGCAGGTGGGAGCCTCACATTGTTCTGTGTTGTGACAGTGTTTGAAGTCAGGGTATAAAGGATCGGGGCAGGCAGAGCAGACCTGAGCCATGCTGTGGAAGCTTTTGAGGAGCTTTCAAGAAGCTGGTGTTGTGGTTTAGACCTAAATTGGCCCACAAAGCCTCGTGTTTGGCGGGTGATTGGATTGTGAGACTCAGGGCTGACTTGGTCTCAGGAGTCGGGGCCTGGTGGGGTGAGGGGCCGCAGGGGCATGGCTTGAAGGGCTGCTCTCCCTTCCACTCTGCTTCCTGTCTGCCCTACCCCCTGTTGTGCCACCCTGCCTGGGGTCTGGGGTTCTCCCTTTGTGCAATGAGCGAGTGACGTTGACTGCCCGGCAGATGCTGTGTTACAAGCGGAACGTGCTGGGAACCTCCCCGTTACACCTCTGCCATGGGCACAGACGCACAGGAACAGCTCTGGCTGAGTGTCCTGGGTCCAGCAAGCACCCGGGTGCTCCCCGCAGACGGCCGTGAGCCCTGCTGTGAGGCCTCTCAGGGACATCGTCGCTCTGGCCCAGTGTCCTGGTGGTGTCCTGTGCAATTGGATCCCTCGCATACCTGGTGGCGATGCCGGGCTGTGCCCCCCAGTGTAGCTGAGCCCCACTCAGGGCCACTGAGCTGGGAGAGTGACAGGGTAATTCAGGCCTCTTCATCTCCCGGGCTTCTCTGGCACATGCACCAGGGCCCTCCAGGTGCCGGGTCACAGGCCTGCGCCACCAGGCCTGCCCTGAGGTAAGTTTTCTGTCGTATTCTGGAGCAATCTACACTTGCCTGCCTTCATGCCCCGCCCAGCGAACTCCACTGCCTACGCCAGGGCCTGTGTTTTCATCTGCACGTGGACTGGTGGCTTCCTGAGATGGAGGCACACAGCCCTCCTCTGCGTGTGGGCTCCAGCGTGGGGCCTCGAAGCTGGCCCAATGGTGACAGTCTGTGATGCGAGGCCTCTTACCACGTTAGCAGGAGGCTTCCTTCCCCGGCCCCGCGGCCCCAGAGCCTGGCTTGTGGCTCTCTGCCTCCATGTGCAGTCCCTCTGTTCCCGTGTTCTCACGGCCACCTCACAGGCTTCCTGGTCTCCGCTGATGTCCTCTCCTGTTTAACAGGCGCTGCAGAGCAACCTGAAGTACTCCCTGTTGCCACGCCGGCTGGTCATCAGCAAGAGGTTAGCGCAGTGCCTGCATCCCGCCCTGCCCAGCGGTGTGCACTTGAAAGCTCTGGAAACCTATGAGATCATCTTCAAGATCGTGGGGACCAAATGGCTAGCCAAGGACTTGTTCTTGTACAGGTACGGCTGCCCCTCCGTGTGCACGCAAAATCAGAAAATGACAAACAGGCAAAATAAGCGCAGGCCGCTGCTGCAGCTGGTCCCAACACCATTCTGTCTGCTCTTGAACCTGGCTGGGTGGGGTGTGGCTTGGGGGCAGAGCACTTGCCCGGTGTGTGCCAGGCCCTGGGTCTGTCCCGCACTGCAAGAGAGAAAACACAACCCCCCCAAACCCCAGCCCTCCCTCTGATCACGCGAGCCTGCCCTTTTGTGCCCACAGCTGCGGGTTGTTTCCCCTCCTGGCAAACGCGGCCATGTCAGTGCGGCCCGTGCTGCTCGGCCTGTATGAGAAGTACTTCCTCCCGCTGCAGAGGCTGCTCCTGCCCAGCCTGCAGGCCTTCCTTGTGGGCCTGCTGCCCGGCCTGGAGGAGGGCTCCGAGATCTACGACAGGTGACTGGGTCATTCCACTTCTCCCTGAGAGCAGGGAGGTACAGAGGGAGGGAGACCTTGGGCAATTCTCTGAGGTGCTGCTCCACTTAGTGCTGTGTTCTTTGGATTTTTTGAGACACAGTCTCACTATGTAGTTCAGGTTGGCCTTGAACCCTGTGTAGCCCACACTGGCCTTGAATTCACAGTGATCTTCCTGCCTCAGCCTCCGGAGTGCTGGGAGTGCTAGGATCACAGGTGCGCGTCACCACACCTGGCTTTTAAATTTGTGTTCTCTGTAACCTCACGTAATTGCTTAGCCGGGGGGAGGCCCCAAGCCTAGGCAGATGGGGTGCTTTACCTAGAGAAAGGTACTGATTAACGAGGGAGGCCATAGTGCAGATCCCCTTCGCGTCCCAGCTGTTAGAGTTACCCACAGTGTCGCAGCTGGGAGTCCATGCCTCCTCTGCCCGGGAGCCATGGACCTTTGTGTGCGCATCCTGCCCCTGGCCCACTGAATCCCTGCCCCCTGATGGTTGCCCCCATTCTTGGCTGGGGGTGCGGGTGGGAAGATGCCACAGTCACGAAGTGAGTGAGCCCAAGCGGCCTGACCACTCATGTCAGGTTCCAGAACCCCTTGTCTTTTGGCTTCTAAGTAAAAAAGCAAACCCAGGTTCATAAAGGCAGAGCTTAGAAAGGCAGCATCGGGATACATTTCAGCAGCACCTTGAGAATTTGTAAAGCTCATATGCACAGAAGTTCATGCGAGGGTTTGGTTTTGTTATATTTTGTGTGTTTTTTGCAGGCTCACTATGTAGTTCAGGTTGTTGTGAACTCACTGTGTAGCCCAGGCTGGCCTCAAACTCATGGTGATCCTCCTGCCTCAGCCTCCCAAGTGCTAGGAGTATAGCTGTGCACCACCACACCTGGCTCACACTGTTTTGTTGCTGCTTAGGAGTAAAAGAAAGTGTGGATCCATTCAGACTTTCAGACTATTGGGTATACACGTTGCCCTTTCCTTGGAGAATTATAAGGCACTCCGTTCCAAACCAGGCACCATGGCGCACCCCTGTAATCACAACTACTCAGGAGACTGAGGCAGGAGGATTGCAAGTTCAGTGCCAGACTGGGCAACTAGCAAGACCCTGTCCCCCAAATAAATTAAAAGTGTCCGGGGAGGTAGCTCAGTGGCAGAGCATCTGCCTGGCCAGTGTGAGCCCCTGGGTTCCATCCCCAGCACAGGACTGGACAGGACTTGGGACTTGACTGCAGCGTTGACAACACTGAGAGACACTGTGGCAATTGCTGTCTGCTAGCAGGGGCTGCTTTAAGAGCCTCCCTGCAGTGCGGTGAGTCCGCTTGGAGAAGTGCCATCTGACACGCAGGGCACCACCACATCTCCCTGGCGGAACAGGATGGCTTGGGGGCTGAGGGTGCCTTAACTGGCATCAGTACCAGGATCTGAGAAATGTGACTAGGTGTGCACCTCCGTTCAGGCTCTCGCGGGTGGGTTCTGCCCTTGCTTCATTCCTGGCCCTCCCTGGGAGGAAAGCTCTGCCCCGTTGGCACGCAGCATGGCTGGGCAGTGGGTTCGGGTCGTGGATGGGCAGGGTCACACCAGACCCTGTGCCTCCTGACTGCCAGCCTAGGCTCCTCTGGAAATTCCACTCCGTTTCCTGTTCTTATGACAGTGTGAGTTGTACCTGTGCATGTGTGTGCGCATGCGCACATCTGTGAATGGGGTTTTTCATCACCTGACAGATGACCGTGTTCCCCCAATGTTTTGCCATCTGATAAATTTGCAGACCTGTAAATATGGCGGTTGGAAGGTTTTTGTTTGTTCTCTTAGTTGATAAACGAGGGTTCATTTGAACAGTTGTTAAAGTTGCTTAACCTTGATGATTTTTTCCTGATGTTGTCATTTCTCGATGTTGAACCAAGAGCTGAGAGCTGCATGAATCACTGAGTGGACTCTGCTGTCACAGAAACCAAGCCTGGCACTGCCACACCCGGGAGCTGCTCGTTATCAGCTCTCCCAGGTCCATGCGGTCAAAGTTCCCGTAAGCTCTGAGCAGGTGGGAGATGGGCACTGCCAGCGAGGTGGCGGCCATGTTTGTGTCGTCACTGCTCCAGTCAAGGCTGCCTCAGCTTGGCAGCTGTTTACCAGAGCACCTGGGAAGGGAGCCAGAGGCGTTGGGGCAGGAGAGGGGTGCAGGTCACCGTGCCATCACGCAGATAGACCAGGCCAGGCTAATGAGTCCGGAGTAACTCAGAGGCTTTGTGGAGGCAGCTGTCCTGGTTTGTACTTTTTAATGAACTGGGAAATGGACTGAGGCCGGTGTTGGGCGGTGTTACTCGCCGGGCTCTGTGACCCTTTAAGGCCTGCACCTTATCCACTGCCGGCCGGAAACTTTTGAAAAGTGTCTGCGGAGTAGACACGCAGCAGTGTTTTGCTTGCTAAGAAACAAGATTAGAAGGGGAGGATGACTAAGTTCCTCCTCTATGGAGAAGAGGAGAAGTGAACATTTTAGTGGTTTGTAAAAGGTGCCCAGCGAGGTGGCACATGCCTGAAATCCCAGCACTGGGGAGGCTGAGGCAGGAAGAGATCCTGTGTTTACAAAAAATGGTTTATTAAAAAGCAGGAAGTGGCTTCCTGGAAATTTCCATTAAATCAGGGATTTTGCCTGGGGGTGATGTTGCCCAACCCCCTCCCATCTTGTTCTGGTCCTCATGGGGGAGGTGCTGCTGGTATTGAGCAGAGGCCAGGTATTGCAAAGGCCCTGTGATATACATGGCCACCCCACTACAAAGACACAGCCAGCCTGAGGGTGAACAGTACTGAGGCTTGACACACACTTGTTTGTTTACTTCCCTTTTCAAGGCAGAATCTTGCTGTGTTGCCCAGGCTGGTCTCCATCTCGTGGGCCCAAGTGATCCTCCTGCCTCAGCCTCCTAAGTAGCTGGGATTACAGGTCCACACCACCACGCTGCCTTGAGATTCCCTGATTTAAATAATCCAGTAGTATTTACATACCCTTCTTTTGGTTGGCTGAAGAATTCTGGGTCCTGGGCTGTCCCACCCCTTCTGTGGCCCTGGGTTTGACCCATGGGATAATTTTGTTGTTGTTGTTTGAGACAGAGTCTTGCATGTTGTTCAGGCTGGCCTTGAACTATGTAGCTGTAGCCCAAGTTGGCCTTCAACTCATCGAGATCCTTCTGCCTCAGCCTCCGAGTGCTCCGACTGTGAGCCACCATGCCTGGTCCTGCCTGGGGAGCAGAGCGCTGTTGTTGCCCCCTCCCCCAGCTCTTTAGTTGCAGATGTCCCCAGAGCTGTGCTATGTCTCCGGCTCAGCTTCCCGCGGTTGTCCACAGGCAGGAGGCTGCACAGCGGAGCTGTGAGACACTTGGGTTTGCAGCACCAGCCAGGGCGCTCCAGAGCTCGAGTTGAGTTGAGGTCAGGGTTGCTGACTGAGCAGTGCATGCAGGAGGCACAGGAGGAAGGCTGGGAATGTGGGCTCTGTAGTTGGTGTTGCTGTTATTGGTAGGTTTTAAATTACAAGTTTAGGGCTTGGATTCTGAGCTGTGCACTAAGTTTGGATATTCAGACAGATGATCAGAGTCATTCTTGTTTGGTAGAAAGTCACTTAGAGCTGCGTTTTGCAGCACAGGCCTGTGATCCAGCCACTCAGGAAGCTGAGGCAGGAGGATCACAAGTTCAAGGCCAGCCTGGGCAGCATAGCAAAGCTGTCTCAAAATGAAATAGAATAGGCTGGGCATGGAGCGCTTGCCTGGCATGTACCACGTGAGGCCCTGGATTCAACCCGAAGTACTGCAAAAGGGGCATCCGTTTTTAATCCTAGTTACTTTGCTCTTCCGTTGTGAGGTTTGTGGTAATTGCTGGTTCCTCCACCATGACATCATTCAGATTCCTAGTATCCATGAATGTTTTCAGAACACAATGAAACCTAGAGAATAAACTCAGTGATGGACTATGAATATGGGGAGGGGGTGACATGCAGTGCTTCCCAGACTTGTATTCAAGAGGGGTCCAACAGAACCCCTTTCTGGAGAACATCTCTAGCAGCCAGTGTTCCATGAAGCCTTCTTTGGGGATGCGCTGGTCTGAGAAAAGGGGCTGTGATAGTAACGGTGTGTTGGGGGGGTGATTCCCAGGGGGTTTTGTCTGGGCGCTGGTGTTGTAGGAGGGACCCTAGAGAAAGCAGTGCCTCATGAACTTCCTAAATCCATCTGCTGCTGCGTTGAAGCTCCAGCTAGGGTGGATGAAGTTCCAGCCTGCTTGGCTTTAGATCCACCCCAGGGGCTGGTGCAGCAGACTTCTGGGTGTGTCTGGGTGGTCGTGGAGGTGTGGTCCCTGCCCCCTTCCTCTGTGGCACTGTCCCCTGCTCTGCTTCGTGTCCACCATGAACTGAGCAGCTTTGCTCCACCACACCCCTCACCATGCTGGCTCTGCCTTGGAGCAGCGACCATGGACTGAATCCCTCGAGCAGATTACACCTCTCCTTGAAGCTGGAGCGCACTGACCGGTGCCATGGAGGCTCCCAGGCTCGGGACTGTTCCATCTGCTGTGCCCAATGCAGCTGCTCAGTGACTCCTGCCCAGCGTTCAGGCTTTTGCTGTGTTTTCTTCAGAGTTGGGCACAGCTATGCTCTGTTTGTCTGCCCAGACTTTAATAGAAGACCAATCAATAACTTCAGCCCGGAAGCCATACTGAGTCCTTCCCCTGGATCTCTGGCTGGTCACTTACACCTCTTTTGTTTTTACTAAGATAATACTGTGCATCATTTCTGACAAATATTTTATGAGACAAAGTGGTCTGGACCATTTCAAGGAGAACAAAATCCGTTTTTTTTTTTTGGTACCAGGGATCGGACTCAGGACCTTGCACTTGCAAGGCAGGCGGTGGAACCACTGAGTTAAATCCCTGGCCCACAAAATCCATTTTTAATAAAGGCAGTATTTTTGCATTACAAAGTTTATATACACTGATCATTGCAAAGTGAGCTGAAGGTTGAGGGCTATCGCAGAAGTGCAGGAGCGGCAGTCGCCTGACAGCTTTACCCAGTGCCCATGTGTGTCCCACTCTGCTCACCAGGCGTGGGCACCACCCGCCAGCGGAAGCAGTGCTGGTGGCGGTCCCTACGTGTGGCCGGAGTGTCAGCCCTGCTCCCAAACAAGCTTCACATGGAGACTCACGCCATTCTCGTGAGCATGCGAGGGTCCCACCGCCAGGATTCAGCCAGGGGGCACCAAGCCTGAAGCCCAGGTGACCTGCCCGCTGACACTGTGCCAAGCCTGCCACCGTGTGCCTTCTCTGCAAGGAGGAGGCTTGTGGGAATGGGATGCTCGCGGACACGAGTCAGATGTCCAGCATGAGACCCTGGGTGGGAATCTGCCTCTGCCGGGTCACTGGTCGATCCGCCACCCAGCCTGTAGGCTGTTTCCAGCGCTGTCAGGGAGTCACTCAGTGGGCTGCAGGTGCAGTGCCCTGTTCAGTTGGCGTTCCTGGGAACAGGCACCTCCCGTGAAGAGGTGTGAGTTGCCATCCCGAGACTGGGTAAACATGGGCGGGTGGGGAGTCACTGCCAGGTCCTGGCACCAGTCTGTGTGTGGAGGCGCTGTGGCAGATGGAAAGAACAGCCCTGCTCTGTGTGGATGTGCAGGCTGGGGAGGCCGGGCCAGGTGTGTCCCCGGATCCCAAAGTCACCTGTCGCCTGGCACAGTGATGGCTGTGCTCAGGTGGGGTATCGTTACAGCTGCTCAAGTCTTCAGTCCCAGCAGCCTGCTCTTTGCCTGACGCATGAGTGAGTCCTTGTCATAAGGAGACTGGTCTGTCTGGGCATGGTCACATGTCCCTGTAATCCCAGAACTTGGGAGGCTGAGGCAGGACGATCGTGAGTTGTCTCAAAAATAAAAATTTAAACAAATGAAGTAGTTGATCTGCTCATGTTGATGGTGATGCCCACCTTTCTGTGAGTGTTTCAGTGTCCACAGCCTGGCTGGGGAGCAGATGGTCTCAGTGCCACAGCCACAGGACCGTCAGATGGTTCCTGAGGGCCAGGAAGCTGCACCTCTCCTCAAGGTGTTTGAGCAGATTGGCGTTCAGCATGACAGCTGGCAGGTGGAAACCCAGAAGGGGCTGGGATGATCGCGCAGGGAGGGCGGGACAACCCCTGAGATCCTGTCCCCTCTGCCCTGCAGGACAGATGCCCTGCTGCTGAGGCTGTCGCTGGTGGTGGGCAGGGAGGTGTTCTACACAGCGCTGTGGGGCGGTGTGCTGGCCAGCCCAGCCATCCGGCCCCCTGCCTCGCTCTTCGTGGTGAGCCACATCAGCCGGGACTCGCTGGGCCAGGAGCAGAAGTTCATGCTGGGCACCGACCACCAGCTCACGGTGCGTGCTCGCTCCTTCGGGGCTGTCGGGCGAAGCACGGGAGCAGGTGGTCACTGGGGCTGCCCAGGGACATGGCCGGGGGGGGGGTCCCAGTCCTGGGACGGTGGGACGGTGAGCTGCCGGGAGGCGACATCACTCAGTCCAGGACGGTGGGGTGCTGCTTTCACCATGATTAAGATGTGTGTCTGAGGAGGTGGTGTTCACAGCCAGGAGCCCCGGAGCCCGAGAGCCTGCTCCGCAGCTCGGCTGGTCACTGCCTCGGTGGCTTCAGTCCTGTGCCCCCCCCCCCCCGCGGTCACGTCACATGTGAAACTCCTCAGTCTCCGCCCTCTCCTCTGGCTGCTCTCACACCTCATCCTCGGGTTACCCGGTGTCAGCGTCATCGCAGGCCCTTCCAGGGAAGGAAGCCCTCCTGGCCAGCCCACCCCTTCCAGGAACCCGGAAGTGGGAGCTTCCTGGTCTCTGCCCGGCGCATACCGCCTCTGCTTTTCAGGGCTTGCTCTCTGTCGCCACCTGGTGGAAGACCCATGCTTTGAACTTGAAACGTGCAACTGAATTCATTCCCCACGAGGGCTGTGGCTTGGCGTGGATGAGCCTCCAAGCCCCGGCCTGTCCACAGGGGATGGCAGCGGGCCTTCCCTGGGATTAAATGCAAATGATGAAAAGCTCCTCACTGATGATGGCACAGAGGAGACCCCGTAGACAGGCTTCCTTCACCCTCTCTCTCCATTTTCACAGCCCTGCTTCAGCTCCTTACGTTTTCTCTTGGTTCTTCTCTGTCAGGTTTCTCCCACCCACTCTGTACCCATCCAGGCTGTGACATGTGCTTTGCTGAAGCACAGCCTTGCTCACGTGTGTGCTGTGCACACCACAGGACAGGCCTTGCTCTCCAGGCCCCTCTGCATGCTGCCAGGCTGCCCGGGGCCTCGGGGTCCCGGCTGCTCTCCTCTTGCATGACAGCCCTTCCCGGCCTGCTGCCCTGGTCTTTGTGTGGCCGCTCCCTGTCCCTGCAGCTCACTGCATGTCCCGTCGAGCTCCCATGTTCCGTTCTAGCTTTTCCTGAGCTTTGTGGAGAGCTTAGGCACGAGGGCGCTGGATGATCCCTTCAGTGCACGGAGATGCCCTGGGATTGGTGGAATCATCGCACCACGTATTTTCAGCTTTACTTTAACCCAGGTTCCTGCTGTGCCCCTTCTGGGCTCATGGCTTGGAGACCCAGAACCCAGCCACCTGTCCAGTGCCCCCAGCTCTCATGGGATGGGTTAGGCTGCCCTGCCCCACTGTTCTGACCTGCAGCTTGTTCTCCGCATGGCTGCCGTGCTGATGCCAAGGCCCCAGGAGAAGTGGCCGGGTTGCATGTTTCCGGAAAGGACTGTTAGTGTCATTTGTCGTTCACAGGTGAAGTCACTGTGTGCATCACTGTTGGACTCGAATGTGCTCGTGCAAAGAAATAATCTGGAAATCGTTCTGTTTTTCTTCCCGTTCTACACCTGTCTGGTAAGTCCTCTGTTCTACTTCTTCCGAGGGGTGGTGTAGGGGCACCGACTTCCAGCAGGGTCTTCGTGAGAGGAAAGCGAAGCCGCTTCGTGGTCACTGTCTGTTTTTGTCAGTCACAGGCCCTGGTTCCTTTTCTTGCGGGTGGTGTTTCCATCACAGATACTGAATAGCTTCTTTGCCGGGAATGTGGAGCACACCAGCCTCTTTCACATGTGTGGGCGTGGTCCTGGGGATTGAACTCGGGGCTTTCACACTGAGCTACACCTCCAGCCCTTTTATTTTTTACTCTGAGCAGGGTCTCATTAAGTTGCCCTGACGAGGCTCAAACTTGCAGTCCTCCTGCCTCGGCCTCCCAGAGTGCTGGCATTGCAGGCATGCACCACCATGCCTGGCCAGATCAACCTCTTTTGGGAACAGCCTTTTGGAATAAATGGTTAAAGAAGGGCTGTGTGTCAGAAAGTCAGCAACCTCCTTCATTATTCCTTTCCTGACCTGAAGTTTTCTCTGTCCTTCCAATAGGATCCCAATGAAAGAACCATTCCCCTGCTCAGAGCCGACATTGTCCACCTCCTCTCGGCTGCCACCCAGACCCTGCTTCGAAGGGACATGTCCCTGAACAGAAGGCTCTACGCCTGGTTGCTAGGTACCGAGCAGTAAGCAGTCATAAAGTCAGTGTATGCGGGGCCTGGAAGTGCTGACTTCCAGTCTTGGTGACGGGTCTCTGAGTCACAGAGTGGAAAGACACCACACTGACTAAGCACAGCTCTGGTCAGTTAAGTCTCCTGCCCACAAGCAGCTTTGGCTCTTTGCAGCTTTAAACGAGGCGAGGAGGAATAAGTAGGATTTTTTAAATGCCAACTGAGTTCAATTTTAAGAGCTTGAAATGTCACCCCTCTTGTTAGAAGCTAGACCTTACTCTGTTGGAAGTTGGCTCTCTGGAGAAGTTTCCTGGGAGAAGGGTGTGTGTGGAGAAAACCCAGGACATTGTGGAGTACATGTGAATACAGCATCGGGGATGCTTGCGGAGGTATTTAGGTACCCTGTGCGAGTGTGAGGCCTTACATGAGGTCCCCAGGCCCCTCGTGCACACACCTAGGAGTGGTGCTGTGCAGCTCGCTTGTGCGAGAACAGTGCGGCCTCACTGAACCTCATCGACAGTCGCGTAACTCTCATTCCAAGGCCAGGGCCCCTGCAATTTCTTCTTCCCTTTCTCTCTGTAAAACTTGGAAGAGTCACTGCAAGGAAGTTTACTTCAGGGTCTTAAGAAGACTATTACAGGCTCTTTTAGGATTTTTAGTGAAGGGATGAAGTTGTTAAATGCGTGGCTCTGCTCCTAGGAGGCAGGTCTTGGTATTCTAGGTACGGGGGACCCTGGGCTCCACCAGCCAGGTCCCAGGAGCCCCGTTGTCTTTGCTGGGCCATGGAAGCTGGTGGGCTTGCCGGGCCCCTGGCTGAGGGGAGGGTATTTGTGAGGCCACCTTGACTACACACACACACACACGCACACACACACGCACACACACGCACGCGCGGGACTCTGGTCAGCAGACTCGGCTCTGTACAGCCTCGCCCCGTCAGCGCCTTGCCATCATACGCGTTAGACATGGGGGGAGTTCTTGAGGCAAACTGGACTGATGCCCACCGAGTCGGGGTTCTGCCTGCCCGATCCTTAGCCACAGCCGTCAGAGTGAGATGCAGGGCTGGGGCCGTGGTGCCATGGTAGAGCTTTTGCCAGGTGTGTGCGCAGGCCTGGGTTCAGTTCCCAGAGTGGGAAAAACAACAGAAAGATACAGCATGGTCTGATCTGGGTTTTCTTCTTTTCTTTTTTTTTTTACCTGGATACAGGAAAGTTTGTTGTAATTCCTGAGAGTACCAAAAAAAATTTTTTGGCACTAAGAGAGAGTGAGCCAAAATGATCATAAGTTCAAGTCATAGCTGAAAAATTAAAGACCTTTCAAGAACCTTTCTCAAAATAAACAAATAAATAAATGCTAGGGAGGTAGCTTTAAGGATATAGGATTAATCCCTAGCACCTCCCAGAACAAAAAAGGCCTTTTTCTCACCTTCTGTGCCCACTACTCCTTTACACCCCCGCCTAGCATTCCAGCTGTATGGATAAACCACACAGTTGTAATGTGCTAGAAAAGGTCTTTGAATGTTGCACTAAAATTGACCTCTCTGCCTCAGGGAAGGCACAGTTTCTACATGTTTTGTTCATTGATACATTTATAACATTTTGAAGTTTAAATAGTACCACAGAGTCCAAACTTTGAAGATAAATGGATCCGATCTGTAGAGGAGACCAATAGTATTGCATGACTTACGTATTTCGTGCCTTTTAAAAATTATATTGATACATTGAAGATATACAATATAATGACATTCATCATTGGAAATTTGCACCTTTACGTAATCTCTCTTGGTTCTTATTTTTTCCCCCTTCCCCTGCCCTCCCTTCAACCCCTCGATCCCTCCCTATTTACAAAGACTTTGTTTCCATTTTTCCACTTTCTCATATTATTTCCATTCCCTTCTTTCCTTTCCCCTACCCCTCCCATTTCCCCTTCCCCTTGCCCCTTTTCTTCCTATTTCACATTATCTATTATATCTTTTAGTCCTTATTTACACTTTCAGTTTCTCACACTAGAGAAACTATTCGGTATTTACACATGTGTGTTCTATTTATTTCACTTAAGAGTATTGCCTCAATGTGCATCCATTTAGCTATAAATGTCTCTAGTTTCTCGTTCTCTATGGCTGAGTAGTACTCCATTTTACTTTAAAAAAAACACACACATTTTCTTTATCCAGTCTCCAGTTGATGGGCAATTGGGTTGTTTCCAAGTTTTAGGTATCACGAATTGTGTTGCTGTGAACATGGGTGCACATAGATCACTGTGGTGTGATTCTTTTAATTCTTTGGGGAAGATCCCCAGGAGTGGAATAGCTGGGTCAAATGGGACCTCTAGTCCTAGTTCTTTGAGGTATCTCCATCCTGATTTCCACAGCGGTTGCACCAGTCTGTACTCCCACCAGCAGTGGAGCAGGGTTCCTCTTTCCCCACAGCCCCGCCAGCATTTGTTATTGGCTGATTTCTTGATAGCAGCCACTCTTTCTGGGGTGAGGTGGAATCTCAGTGTTGTTTTCATCTGCATCTCTCAAATGACCAGTGATGTGGAACATTTTTTCATATGTTTATTTGCTGCTTTTACTTCTTTGTCTGAGAAATGTCTGTTCATTTCAGATGCCCATTTTTGGATTGGGTCTTTGAATTTGGGGGGTCTGATTTTTTTAAGTTCTTTATATATGATCTGGGTTTTCGTTGGAGAAATTATATTTTTAAAACATATCCAAGCGTGAGACTTTTGCACAATACAGTGCAAATCATAGCTCTCTTGACAGCTTTTGGTGTCTGTTCTTTTACAGGTTCAGATATTAAAGGAAATACCATTGTGCCAGAAACTGACATCTCAAATTCTTATCAAGACCAATCCTCTTATTTTTTTGAAAAATACTCCAAGGATCTTTTAGTTGAGGTAAAGGACATTTCTGGAAAGTTCCGCCCCACCAGGGCTTCCCCATCCCGACTGCAGCGGGTTCCGTGTGAAACTTCAGAGTAGACAATGGGAGTGGTCCTTGCTACATGGCTGGAGAACTGAGGTGTACTTGTGTGTTAGGGGCTGGTTCTTTCTCTACCCAGGTGCTTAACAATTAAGACAACTGGTAATGTCATGCTTCACCTGCTCAGTATCCTAATGTGTGGCTTTTTAAACAGAGTCTGGCTGAGATACTGCACCAGAAGTTCTCCAACACAGATGTCGAGGAGCGGCACCATGCGTACCTGAAGCCTTTCCGCATCCTAGTTAGTCTGCTCGACAAGCCTGAAATAGGTAACGTGAGAAATGCTTCTACCTACGATGGGGCCTGGATATGGATTTCCTGTTCTCAGGGAATTATAACACCATGAGATACAAATAGTGCATTATTTTGACTATAATTTAATCTTTGGAATTTCAGAATCTGGGAATCACATGGCTCAGTTCTCATTTCTGAGACCATTTAAGAGTTTTACACAGGCCAGAGGTGGTGGTGCACATCTGTAATCCCAGCACTCTGGGAGGCTGAGGCAGGAGGATAAGAAGTTCAAGCCCAGACTAAGCAATTTAGTGACGTAGCAAGACCCTATCTCGAAAAATAAAAAAGTACTAGCAATGTAGCTCAGTGCTAAGGCCCTAGGTTCAATTCCCAGGACTCAGAAAAATAATAAAGTTTTGCATAGTAACTTGAGAATTCTTGTTAATAAAGTGCTTTTGAGCTCCCAGTGCCCATGTGTGTGTGGGCCTGCACAAAACACACAGTACTGTATCTGTCTCCTTTTTAAAGTTCCTCCATGGGCCATCACTCGTTTTGAGCAGTTACTTTGGGCAGCTGATGTGCACACATCATTAGCCACATGGCCGCCTCATGTAATGCCCACGCCTGCTGTTGTCCCACCGAGAACCCTGAGGTGGGCCCCTGCCCCCCACACCTTCCAGTCGGCGGGAAAGCATCTCTGACCTTCAGCTGGTGGTGTTCTTTTTTTTTTTTTGGTACCGGGGATCGAACTCGGGTCCTTGTGCTTGCGCAGCAGGCAGCGAAACCACTGAGCTAAATCCCTGGCCCTGGTGTTGTTCTTTTGTTGATCTCCACAAGCTTTTGAGGCTCCGCATTATTTCCTTTGTATTGTTCTAGCTCATGATTAAAGGAAATCGGAATAGGGAAGTTGCACCCTCCATGGGTATGTGTATGGCAGATTTCTGGCCAGTGGTTTGGGTGCACCGGAACAGGGAACTTTCTGGCAGCTCCATGAGTAGGAGCTGGTGTAAGCAACGTTGCCTCTCGGGGCCTCAGTCTCCTTGGGCATCACCAGGGATGGCAGTAGGGTACCCAGTCCTTTGGCCGTGATGAGGACTCAGTGTGTTCACAGCTGGGAAATGCTGACGGCAGCGTCGGACACAGTGAGCCCCACAGGGCCTCACTGTTGTCATGAATGTCATTTCCCCTTTGTGCCACTGAAGTTACATCCTATGCATCTCAGTGTCTGTAAAAGACCTGTGTCTTTGGGCTACTCTGTCTTTGTTTTCTGTGTGTTGCGTACTGATTTATGAACAGATTGTTAGTCTTTCTCTGACCTCTTTCTTTCTGATTGCAGGTCCTCAAGTGGTTGAGAATCTGTTTCTCGAGGTCATCAGGGCCTTTTATGCTTACTGCAGAGACGCCCTTGGCTCTGACCTCCAGCTCAGCTACACTCAGAGTGGGAATCTCCTGAGCAGGTAGGAGTCCAGCCTCTCCTGTCCGTCCCTCCCTCCCAGGGCCAGAGCCTCTCTTCTGTTTACTGTGAGCTGTGAAGTGCTGGGGAAAGCAGAGACACGGCAGGTTGGGCTCTCACTGAAATACTCTGTGCTCTTAGTCCATCAGCACAATTGCCTGCCCTTGCGGAGCACTGGGAAGAGAGGAAAGCTTTGCTCCCGCCTCTTCCCTAGCCTGGATGTGCAGACAAGTGTGACAGTTGTGCAGTGGGACCTGGTGTCCCGAGTGGCGAGTGGCGAGGCACACACAGGGAGAAGAGAACCGAGCAAAGGGGAGAGGGGAGTTCAGGAAGCGAGGGAGGGAACGGAGCCGGTGCCAAGGGGGGAGCGGCCCAGGTCGGGGACACAGGCTTCCGGTGTGGTGGTTGCAGTTACCTCTGACCCTTGGGTTTTGTGCTTTTCAGGATAAAACAACTTCTTTGTGCTTCACTCTTAGTGTGATTTCCTTCTGCTGGAATTGGCCGCGGGTGTAGTGAAAATTTCAACTAATTCTCAGATTTTTCTGTGTATTCACCGTTAAGGGTCTTGAGAATTCTCAATGTTTGCTTTTTTCTTTTCTTTTTATGTTCGCTTTTTTCTCCCAAAGTGAAAGGTTATTGTTTTCCTGAGTGTGAAAGTAACACATGATCACTATAGAATTCACTGATATTTGTAGACCTTAAGAAAAGTATATCACCCATAATTCTGCCATCCTTCAGAGGAAAATAAAACTCACTTCTTTCTGGACTTCTAGTGCATATGTGAATATGTAAATGCCTATCTTTATTTCAAAGATGGAACTACACTTGCTGCTACACTTGCTGTTGGCCGCTATAAAAATGCAAATTTCGAACAGCTCTGTACTGTTCGTGGACCGTGGTGGTGGCCTTAGAGTCCTTGGTAAGGAGCGATCTTGTATTGAGTAAATGCCACCTGACTCGGAGGCGGCTTCCACTCTGTGATTCTCAGTGGCCTCGCAGGGGTTCCTTTGTGCGTGCATCTCTGTACCTGGGTGAGGACTGCTGGGGTCCTGGGGGTTGTTTCTGGAGCCACAGAACGTACACATTTACAGTTTCAGCCAAGGCCTGAGGATGCAGCTTAGCGGTAGAGCCCTTACCTAGTGTGCACGAGGCCCTGCGTTTGAGCCCCAATACTACCATCAAACAAGCAGAATTTAGCCAAATGTCTGCCAAAGTACAGTACCCTAGTTACCTTTGGCTAGATTAAAACTGCTTTTCTTCATCTTTTCTGGGGGGGACAGGATTTTACTATGTCATTCACATTGGCCTTGAACTCTGTGTAGCCCAGGCTGGCCTCAAACTCATGGCAATCCTCCTGCCTCAGCCTCCCAAGTGCTGGTATTACAGGCATGCACCACCATATCCGGCTACTAAAACTGGTTTTCTGTATCAAAATCGCGTGTGTGTGTGTGTGTGTGTGTGTGTGTGTGTGTGTGTGTGTTTTAGCAATACTAGGGATCAAACTCAGGCTGAGTTATACTCCCAGCCCTTTTCATTTTTTATTTTGAGACAGGTTGTCTCAAGTTTGAGATCCTCCTGCCTCAGCTTTCTGTGTGGTTGAGTTCACAGGTGTGCGCCACTTTACCCCGCAGAACAGTAATATTTTTATCTTTCTCAGAGTTTGTCGACCTCTCTGGAAATAAGTCACAAACAGTAGAATGCATTACAATCTCTCAGACACAGCATGCTTTGTTCCAGTACAATCAAGGAAAACAAAAATGCCTCTGAGATCGTTAAGACGGTGAACTTGCTGATCTCCTCCCTCAGCACCGACTTCCTCTGGGATTATATGACAAGGTGCTTCGAGGAGTGCTTCAGGTGAGTGCAGTCACAGGGCAGCGCAGAAGGCCACAGGCAGAAGGGCGCCTGCCGGGCCGGGCCAGTGTGGCTCCCGGCCAGCAGGAGGCTGAGTGGCCTCTGCCAGGCTCAGAGTGCGGCAGCGGGACTGGGAGGAGTGCACTGAGGATCCTGAAAAGTGCTCCTCCAACCAGCTACAGCCCTGGTGCCCATGTTTGTCTTTTTGGTTGTTTTTGTTTTTATTCTGAGAATTAGATGTCGATACCCAAACAGAGCCTGACACCTCTTGGTCCCCTCACCCCGCCCTTCCCACGACATCACTGGGCGCCTGTCCCAAGTGGGAAGCAGAGATGCCACCGCTCTCGTCAGCTGATGTTTGCCCAAGTGTCCCATGGTACTGTCCTGGGGGCGACAGCCCTGTGGATATGTTTCCCTACAGTTTTTTCCTCTCGATTTTGTACTTTTTTATCAGTCGCATTTAGGGTCCGCAGCGGCCCCTTCCCGGGGGAGCTGGTGCACATGCAGCACACGGCCTTCCCTTTCCACCCCGTGCCGCTCTCCTCGAGTGTCAGGGCCCATGGTGTCGCTCACTCACGGTCATGCATGTCTCTGCACGTGCAGCCCTGCAGTCTGGGGCCGGAGCTGTCACACGTGCGCGGGGTCCTGAGCACTTCCTAAGATGGGCTCCAAGAGGTCAAGCGCTGGCTCACGAGGAGGGGCACAGGTGGGCTTGGCAGGGCCTCAATTTGAGACCCACTTCTCTCAGCGTCCGTGGGGGTTGGCTCCAGGCCTCTGCGGGGACCCAGGTCTGTGAGGCCCACGCGCCTGGCATGACTGCAGTGCCTGCATGTGACCAGCAGCCCGCTGCGTCCTCTCAGTCCCCCCTAGTGACTTAGAACACAGTATTGTGCTCTGTGGGTGGCTCTTCTACTTACCGCTTAGGGAATAAGGACAGGAAAACAGTCCGCACGTGTTCAGGGCAGGTCCACGTGCTTTGCTCTGTGGTTGGTTGAATCCACAGATGCAGAGCCCACAGATACACAGGTTGGGTTGTGCTCTTCAACATAGCTGTTAGCCAGTTCCCAGTGATTGCAAAGGAAGCGTTGAGTTTCCAGACGAGGTAAGCAGCTGACAGGAGAGGTGCTCTTTTCAGCAGAAGCTGAAGAATCCCAGCACCTCCAGGGGAGGTGGCGAACAGCTGTCAGGCTGGGGTCATTCTCAGCCCGGCCTGTACCCTGAGAACGTGGTGGCCTTGCTTCGGGGTGGGAGCCCTGGGCTGTACCTGTTGGCTGCACTGTAGGAGTGGAACCGACCGCACAGGGATACGGGCACCCCGTGTGAACCGATGGGATGAAAGTCAGAGGGACCCCGTCCCGGAGACACAGTCGGGGCACCTGTTGACCCCTTGTGTGTTAACTGGTCACCAGAGCTTAGCTACTGGAACAAGAGCTGATGGTAGGTACTGTGTTGAAAAAGGATGACCTTGTTGGAAGTCATCAGATGATCAGAGTTCTCAGGGGCGAGGCACTAACTGGCTTTCCTTTCTTGTGATTAATGCAGACCAGTGAAGCAGGGCAGCCCTGCTGGGAAACCCGTCAGGCCCCTGCCCACCGTCTCGGAGCTCTGCACTCTGCTCGCCTTCCTCCTGGATGTCATCCCCTTGGTATGCAGGGACTGTGTGGAAGAGATGGCCCAGGGCTTGCTGCTGTTGTGTTCTCAGGCCAGGCATGATGGCGTACTTCTATAATCCCGGCTCCCAAGAGGCCAAAGCCAAGGCAGGAGGATCACCTCAAGCGCAAGGCCAGCCTGGGATACATAGCAAGACCCTATCTATCTAATCCCCCCAAAATTGTTGTTATTGTACACTTACTAGTGTGGTTGGCCTGTTTTATAAACCTAAATTTACCAAAAAGTGGACTTACCTAAATAAGAAACACTGTTTCAATGCATGTTTTGCTACAGATAAATTTAGCTTGGTACAATCTTTTTTTCTTTGTTTTGTTTGTAGTCATGCTGGGACGGAACCAGGGCCTCATGCATGCCAGGCAAGCTTTCTACCACTGAGTTATACTCTCATAACTTATAAGCCCTTAATTAAGGCATTACAAATGAAAGAGGGCAGGGAGTATAGCTTTGTGGTAGAGCACTTGCCTAGCATGTGCAGGGCCCAAGGTTCAATCCCCAGCACTGTAAAAAATAATAAAAGGGGCTGTAACTTTTGAGGCCATTGTAAATGGACCCAGCTCATTTTATATAAATTGGATGATAAACTGATACTGCAACTTTTTAGGGGTGACTAAACATATTTCCTAGTTAAAATTGTGTAGTTGGATTATTTTCTTGAGGGAAATTAATTTTTTTTTTTTTTTGTACTGGGGATCGAACCCAGGACCTTGTGCTTGTGAGCCAGGTGCTGGAACTGCAGAGCTAAATCCCTGGCCCTGGGAAATTAATTTTTTTTGAGACAGGGTCTCACTATGTAGTTCAGGCTGGCCTTGAATTCACTATGTAGCCCAGGCTGGCTTTGAAATCGCAACAATCCTCCTGCCTCAGCCTCCCGAGTGCTGGGATTATAGGTGTGCACCACCACACTTGGCTGGAAATTAATTTTTTAAATATGGGAATATGGCAGTTTTACTATTTTCTCTTAGGGTAAAGATCAAAAGAAAGTATTAGAGCCAGGTGCAGGGGTACACTCCTATCATCCCAGCTATTTGGGAGGCTGAGGCAGGAGGATTATAAATTCGAGGCTATCCTGGGCAATTTAGCAGGACCCTATCTCAGAACTTGAGGAGGGCTAGTACTTTATTTTCTGACTGTGAAACCTGTGTTCCAAAACCAGAGCTGTCTAAGCCAGCAGGTTGAGCGTCTTCCCAAGTAGAGACCGCCCAGGTGAGTGACTGCGCTTGTCTTCACAGGAGCTCTACTCAGAGGTCCAGACCCAGTACCTCCCGCAGGTGCTCGGCTGCCTGCTGCAGTCTCTGACCGAGGAGATGGAGGCCTTGAGCTTGCCTGAGCTCACGCACGCCCTGAAGACGTGTTTCAAGGTGCTCAGCAAGGTCCAGATGCCGCCCTCCTACCTGGATGCGGAGCCTACAAGTGGAAGCTTGGTATGTGCCGGTCGGGGTGAGCTCAGGCTTCCTGGGCAGCTCAGGCCTGCCGGCTGGGGTTGGCTCAGGGATGCTGATGAGAGGGTGTCGGGGAGGCATCAGACACGCCTGTGACACATGTGAACACCAGGTTTTGGGTAGCTACACCCCACGTGCCGCCAGCCTCACTACTGACCAGAGCACCGGCCCCACGTGACCACAGTCTTGGCCAGGCCGTGCAGCTACGGTCAGGACTTCCGGCTGGGGGTTGTGTGTGTGTGTGCGCGCGCGCACGCGCGCGCGTGTGGCTTGGGTTATCTAAACACAAGCGAGAATACACCCTGCTTTTGACTTGCTAGGGTCCCCTGACGAAGTGCCACACACTGGGCGGCTGGCACAGCAGAAATGTCTTTCCTCACAGTTCTGGGGGTCAGAGCCCAGGATCAGGGTGTCAGAGGGCTTGGTTCCTCCCTAGCCATCTGTGGCTTAGCCTCGTGATACGTAGCCCCCACCTCTGCCTTTGTGGTCATATGTGCTTGCCCCGTGTGCTTGTCTGTCTCTGGGTCCAGATTTCCCCTTTGTATTGTTTTTAAAGATTTTTTTGGCTTTTTTAGGTCTCTCTATGTAGTTCAGCTGGTCTTGAACTCACTGTGTAGACCTGGCTGGCCTCAAACTTGAAGCAATCCCCTTGCCTCAGCCTCCCGAGTGCTGGGATTACAGGGGTGCACTACCAATCCAGCACAGTTTCCCCTTTTTATAAGGACAAAGTCTGGTTGAATTTGGCCGCATCCTACTGGCCCCATCTTAATCTTCTGCAAAGACCCTATGTACCAGAAGTTAGGGCTCTAATATGTTTTAGGGGCGCAGTTCAACCTATAACCTATACTATTTTGTGACTTGCTGTGCCTTTAGTTTGTTTAAATAATATTTGGGGGACGTCCTTGCATATCAGTATAAATGATACGGAAAAGTTTTAGATAACTTAATAGATTGAATATTAAGGTAGTTGTAGAAGCAAAATGAGCAATGTGTTCTTTTAAGATTTGCTTTTCCCATAACTCCTTGTTTAAGGTGACGGTTATCTGACTCTAACCGGTAACTTCATTAACCTAACAAAGTTACCATGCTAGGGTGAATTTACAATATATGTGTGCCTATCTTGTGTCTGTGATTTGTAAATAGGAACTGGAATTGTATTTACACATCAAAGACCACTAGGGATGAGATAATGGCTAAAAATGATATAAAAAGGGAAATGCTGAACAAAGGGGGCTCAGATACTAGCCAGACTGGTTTCCCGCCCGCTCGAGAGAAGAAATTTTATTATTTTATCTGAATTCTGTGTCTCCATGTATTTCTTTCTGAGATTTCTGCAACATAAATAAAGGTGTCTTACTCTTTTTTACTTTCTGGATAATAGTCCATGATATGGATTGTGTTAATGTTTCCCTGTGGATGTGTTTAGTTCCTTTTCTGTTGTTCTAGTTAAAGCAGTTTCCAGTCTGCATCCTCGTCCACTTCACACACGGTGCTGGTTACAGGAAGGTTCTGGGCAGAGTGCTGCAGTGGACAGGCACGCATGCTCCTCAAGTCCATGAGAGCTGCTGCCTACCATCTTCTGAAAAGACTGATGGCAGAGAACCATGGACAGTCTGATCCCCCGGTCTTTGGCTTGTTTTTCTTTTCTTTTCTTTTCTTTTCTTTTCTATTGGGGGATTTGAAAATGTCACCCTTGAAATCAGTGTGGTGCTGCAGACGCTAACCGTGAGGCCTGTGGGAAGGAGCTGGGTGTGCTGGAGATAAATAAGCTGCCAGTTTACAGGCTACAATCATACCCTCCACTCGGAAGTTTACAGGCCGGGGATTTAGCTCAGTGGTTTCTACCGCCTGCTGCATAAGCACAAGGACCCGAGTTCGATCCCTGGTACCAAAAAAACAGAAGTACAAAGTTTGTTCTCTCTCTCTTTCCTTAGTTGTTCCAGCTATGAGGAAAAACTCTGAAAACAATTTGAAGTAAAAGCCTAAGCATTTATAGCTTACAAGTATGAATCGCGGTATGCTTGAAATCACAGACTGCCTTCTCACTCTTCCTAGAGAGCACAGCAGACTAAATGCTGGAGTTTCAGATTGAATATAATGTTGCTTCAGTAACAGTGTGGAAAGAGAAAAGCTTGATCCATTAATGGTTGAAGTGGCTTCACTTTGGGAAAGCCACCGTGTGTGTGTGTGTGTGTGTGTGTGTGTGTGTGTGTGTGTACAATGAATGTTTAAAGTTTTTAAAAATTATTACAGTAGCAAGCTCAAGGTCCCAAGTTTGATCCCTGGTACCAAAAAAAAAAAATTACTGCCATAAAAGACGCACTGCCATTAATCCCCCTCACTGTGAACACACTTACCCAGTATCATTCTTGCCACTTTCTGAAGCAGCTGTGGGAGGGAGTCCTTTGTCTTTATGAGGTGATCACAAATACAGTGACTGCTGCGGAGCGCCATCCAGCAGAAAGGCAGCTGCGAAAAACATGGCTCTGCGTTCCCTGCCACTTTATTCACTGGATCTGGGAGCATGTGACTTCTGGCTCTTCCCGAAAATTAAAATGACCCTGAAAGGGAAATGATTTGAATCGATTCAGGACATCAAGGCAGCCAGGACAGTGCAGCTAAGAACACTCAGGAAAGAGGGCTCCAGAGCTGCTACAGGAAGTGGTGAGGACCATGGGATGAGTGTGTTCAAAGCAAGGGGGAGCATTTTGAGGGAGATTCATGGCAATGTGTCTTTTACTATAAAATTTTTTTATTATTTAAACATTCACTATTTAGGGGGTTTTTTGGTTTTGTTTTGTTGGGTTTTTGTTTTGGTTTTTTGAGGCAAGGTCTCATTCTGTAGTTCAGGCAGGCCTTGAACTCACTGCAATCCTCCTGCCTCAGCCTCCCAAGTACTGGTATTACAGGCGCACACCACCATACCTGGCCCATATTCACTATTTTTTGACCACACCTTGTATGCATGTATATGCATAGTCAGGTTGAGTGTCTCTTATCTGAAATGCTTAACACCAGCAGTGTTTCAGATTTTAGACATTTTTCAGACTTAAGAATATTTGCAAATACATGATACATCTTGGGGATGGAGTACAAGTCTAAACATGGGATTCCTTTATGTTTCATATGGGTCTCATACACATAGCCTGAAGATAATTTATTTTTGAGGTCTATCAGTTGGCTGACTGTATTGACCAGATAGTTACTGGCCACATGCTGTAGAAAACACAATACAAAATACAGACAAGTCGGTTCCACCCCCAGCCACCCACCTTTACGCATCCTCAACACTGGTCATTGTGATTTGGTCAGAACAGGGCTTTAGAGTCCCAAGAGCAGTTCTAGATAGTATTCTCAGGCCACATGAGGTCAGGTGTGGGCTTTTCCATTTGTGGCCTCGTGTCAGTGCTTTAAATGTGTGGGATCTGGAGCATTTTCGGTGTTTAGTTTTCAGATTGGGCTGTTCAGCCTGTATCCGCATCTTGTTCCAGCCTCAGTCACTGGGTTAGCTTTCCCCACTTGCTTTTTATGCCTGTATGGTACCCTCATCCTTGGGCCCAGCCCCTCCCGCCCTACTTCACCACCTCCTTCGCTGTATCACTCACGTACAGGACCGTATAGCCACAGGGTTTGGAGAAAAAGGTTTGAAATACATTCCCGGCTTGCTGATCTTAAGAGCTGTGCGATACAATTTATTTTTTATTTTTTTATTGTTTGCAGAGTCCAGTAAAAGGTGAACATGGCGAAGTCATTTTGGAAACGAAGGCAGTGGTTCCTGGTGAGGAGGAGATGCCGTTCCCCCCTCTGAAGTCTGAGGACAGCGGGATCGGGCTCAGCGCCTCGTCACCAGAGCTGTCTGAGCACCTGCGGGTCCCTCGGGTTTCTTCGGAGAGAGACGACATCTGGAAGAAGGGGGGCAGCATGCAGAGGACATTTCTGTGCATCCAGGAGCTCATTGCCAACTTTGCCAGCAAGAACATTTTGGCAGTGCCACTGCCCGAGCCTGGAGAGGAAAACAGGGCTGAGGAGCCTGCAGGGAGGAGGGACAAGGGTGGGACGCCAAGTGCGGTGACCAGCAACTCGGGCAGGAAGAACTCGTGGGAGGCCAAGCCCATCACTGTGCCCCAGTTTAAGCAGATGCTTTCAGACCTGTTCACAGTGCGCGGGTCTCCGTTTAAGACAAAAAGTTCGGAGTCACCGACGTCTCTGCCCAGGAACCCTGGCAGGAAAACGGGAGGAGGATGGGATGCCGAGCACGTGGTCATTGACCTGGGGGCCTCCAAAGAGGACTGCAGGGAGGCCTTTGCTGCCGCCTGCCATCTGCTGCTGGACTGTGCCACCTTCCCCGTCTACCTGTCCGAGGAGGAGACCGAGCAGCTCTGTGAGACGCTTTTCCAGCCCCCAGGTGAGAGGGCGCCCCAAGCCCCTGGCTAGGCAGCTAGCTGTTGGAGGCGATGGGTATGCAGACAAGAAGGGACCACTGGCGCTGCATCCCCGTCCAAATGTTCTGAGAGCCAAAACTTCCCGAGCACTGCCACGCTCTTGGAGCATTTGAATGAGAGGTGTTCAGCCAGTCAAGTCTATGCAGATATGCAGTCCAGTACCCAGAAAACTCCAACATCCCAAACGCTTCTATTCCCAAGCCTTTTGGGTAAGTGATACTAACTCACGTATGGTTTCTGTTTGATGTCTTGGTGCTGGAGGGCCATAGCAAGATTATGTATGAGTCATTGCGTGCCATTTGGTAAGGGCCGGGTCTCTGTTTTTAAACCTCGAATGTCCAGCACAGCCCAGAAGATGCAGCACAGGAAAGTTAGTATAGTGCCGGGCATGAGAGCACCTGCCTGTGATCCCAGCACTCAGGAGGCTAAGGCAGGAGGATTGTGGAGAGTTGGAGTCTGAGAGTTCCAGGCCAGCTCATCTACATAATGAGTTCAAGGCCAGCCTGAACTGCATAGCGAGACCCTGTCTCAAGAAACCCAAGAAGGTAATAAGTAGCTGTTAGTGGACTGTCCCAGGGCTAAAGATTTATGTACTGGTTTGCTACAGCTGCTCTAACATGGTGCCACAGCTGCGCCGCCTGCACAGCACAGTCTCCTGGTTTGGAGGACAGCAGTTTAAAGTCAAGGGATCAGGGCCATGCTCACTCTGAGGCTGGGCAGAACCCGTACTTGTCTCTACAGCTCCGGTGGCGGCCACAGCCCCTGGCTTCCTGGGCTCTTCTGGCTGTGCCTCTGTGATCACCCGATCTCTCGTTTGTCCCTCTCCTGTGGCAGTTTCCTCTAAGTCCACCAGTTGTCTTGGGTTAGGGCCCCAATGACCTCATCCCACCTCGGTCACCTCTGCAAGGACCCCACCTCCAGATAAGCTCCCCATGTCGAGGTGCTGGGAAGTGGCCCTTGCAGGTTCTGCAGGCTGAAACTTTCTCACCGCTCTTTGGTCTTTGTTTACTCTGTCCTCCCTGTGCCTCCATCAGGGGCCAGCAATCCCAGTTTTCCACTGTGGCTGAAGTCCCTGATGACCATTTGCTGCTGCGTGACTGACTGCTACCTCCAGAATGTGGCCATCTCCACCCTGTTGGAGGTGATCAACCACTCCCAGTCCCTCGCGCTGGTCATCGAGGACAAGATGAAGCGCTACAAAAGCTCCGGGCACAACCCGTTCTTTGGCAAGCTGCAGATGGTGACGGTCCCGCCCATCACCCCAGGGAACCTGAAGGTCCTTGCGGAGGAAACAGACTTCTATCAGGTATCCCCCTGGACAGAGGGTGTGTGGGCAGGGAGTGGTCCCTTCTTCCCCCACCAAGACTGTAATCTCGGACTGTAAGCCGAGGGGTGCTGAGAGCCAAGTCACCTTGTATCCCTCTGTCTGCAGGGCTCATGGCACAGTAGCTGGGCAGGGAGGGGCAGCAGGCTTGTCTTCCCAGCGTGCTTCTCCCAGCATGTCACTTGCATCCTGCAGCACACTCCAGCCAGAGCAGCTGGGCCGGGACTCTGGACCTGTAGCGTGGGGGCCGGTGGAGGCAGGGCACCCCATGGGTCCCCTGCTGAGCACAGTCCTGAGGTGACTGCTGTGGCCTCACCCCAGGAGATGCAGAAGCCCTGGGTGGGGGAGCTGGGGGAGGAGAGACCACCCCGTCCTCATGGTCACAACCCCAGAGGGAGAGAAAGTTTCCATCCAGCTGAGCCGTCTGGGAAGTGGACAAGGGGCAGATCAGGGCTCCCCCCGGATTCTCAGCATTCCAGAAGGAGTCTCTTCCCATGCATTTGCCACAGAGGCTGCCAGGAAGGCGGCTCCTTTGCTTGATTGAAAGGTTTGGTATCAGAAGTTTAATTTAACTTGATTGTTACAGATCACTGTAGAGAAAAAATAACAGTGGGAAGGGGCTGTGGTCATCAGCAGTTAACTTGATCTGTGCCAGGAACAGTTTGGTCAAATAGGAATAAATAGACCAGACAAACCAGAGCCAGGTGTGGGGACACACGCCTCTAGTGCTCAGGAGGCTGAGACAGGAGGATTGTCCCAAACTCGAGGCCAGCTTGGGCTACATAGTGAGTTCAAGGGCAGCCTAGAATACTTAGTGAGACCTTGTCTCTAAGTCAGTTGATCAGTCCCTCAAAATTATGTGGTCCAAGTTGTGCTTGGACTACTATAGTCTATGAAATACTAGCTCCCTTCTTAATCTCAGGGAATGCTGAGATACTTCCCGCCCTGAAGGGGAACCAAGGTGACTTCAGGCTCCCCAGCGTGTGTGGAGGCTGCAGCCCCTGCAGCCCCTGTATGTTTAAGGAGCCACACTCGGCTGGGGAGATGGAGATGCGCTGCTTGGTGCGGGGTGTGATTTGGGTGTGGGGAAGCAAGGCAGGCGCAAGGGGTCGTGTCTGTGGGGTCCACACTGGTGAGCCATGTGTACCCATCTGCGTGGCACTGGTTGGAGCAGGCCCTGGGGGGTGCAGTGCTGAGTGTTTAACCACCGAGTGGGCCCTGGCTGAGACCACCGCAAACCCACCAACTCCCTGGCGGGCGCAGCTGGGAACACCCCAGTGCCAGCAGGCTGAGGCTTGGTGTGTGCTTGTTGAGAGAGATCTCCAGTCGCCTGGTGAATTCCCTTCCTGAAAGTAGTGTTAAAGTCTCAGCGAGTGCCGTGGCCTTCTTAGCTGGTCAGAAAGCTCTGAATTGAACCAGGAATGCAGCCCGCTGCACAGGCAGCTGCTAGTGAATTTTTGCCTTACGTTATGTTATGTTGTGGGTGTTAAGGATCTCCACAGAGCACACAGGTACAAGACAGGGAAGGCTGAGGAGGGCAGAGCAGGCGTGGCTGGATCCATGCAGCCTCTGTTGCCTCTTCCTCCCGCCAGAGGGTGGCACGAGTGCTGTGGAATCAGCTGAACAAGGAGACCCGGGAACACCACATCGCCTGTGTGGAGCTGTTCTACCGGCTGCACTGCCTGGCTCCAACAGCCAGCATCTGTGAGGACATCATCTGCCATGCACTGCTGGACCCTGACAAGGTGAGCCCTCTGCCATGCGCTCTGTCCCCACCACTGGAGCCGAAGCAGGCGTGGAGCACCCAGGCAGGGTTCCTCCAGAACTGCAGGCCTGGAAGATCTCAGCAGCTGAAGCCCTACCCTGCAGAGCCCTCAAAATGCGCTGTGTAGGGCTGGGGATTTAGCTCAGTGGTTCTGCCGCCTGCCTTGCAAGAGCAAGGACCCAAGTTCGATCCCCAGTACCAAAAAAAAAAAAACCAAAAAAAACAAAACCCCACTGTGCATGTAGTAAGGCTTACCAGGGAAATCTGCAGCTGTCGGCAAACAGGTCATCACCAAGAATTCATTGACCCTTTGAGGATTACTGAGAGGTGGGGTGCATCCCTGCTTTTCAGGGGCTGTGGGCCTGCCACCGGAGAGGGCACAGGAAGCCACACCCTGTGCCGCACTCAGACTACAGCCACATGTGTGACCCTGGACACCAGCTCAGGCCGGGTTGCATGTGTGCACGGCACTAAGCTACGAAAGAGAGCGAGCGAAGTGCGAGGAGGCCAGCGCGTCTCACCCTCGGCCAAGCCCCACTCGGGACGACGGCATCTCCACGAGGTGCCCGCAGCTGTACCGAGAGTGCCCCTTGGTTGTTTCAGTGGCTTTGTGCATCTGGAAACTGTCGCTTTTGAAGCTGAGCTCCTCACCCTCACTTCTCTCCTCTTTCAGGGCACACGATTGGAAGCTCTCTTTCGATTTTCTGTAATCTGGCACCTGACCAGAGAGATCCAAGGCAGCCGAGTGACATCCCACAGTCGCTCCTTTGACAGGTGAGGTGGCTTTCCGTGGTAGTTCACCCTTCGCACGGGCATCTGGCTGGCGTGTGGCTGGGGGTGGAGTGACAGGAGACAGACTGGAGCCCTGCACGCGGGGCACGAGCCCTGCACATTGCACAGCATGCAGCACCAGGTCCTTAGCTGGAAGCGTGTGCGTGTATGTTAGGGGTTTTCAGAGTTTGGCCGGGAGGGAGGGAGGGAGGCTGAGCCTGCAGCTTTTCCCACTTGCCCCGACAAGAGGACTTTCTGGGGGGTGCAGGCGGTCCAGAGCTCAGTGGTGCCGTTACACTGTATCTACACAGGCACTGAGTCACGGCTACACCCCTAAGATGTGAGCTCTGTGGCAGGTTCATCCTGCTCCGCTTTCCATGTGCCCCACCGTGTCTCTGAGGCTGGCAGTGAGGCCAGGCACCCACCTTTCAGAGATGCCAGCAGGTTCTGATGCCCCCAATCCACCCTGAGTCCATCGTAGCCAATTTGGATTGAAGCCTGGGCATCGGGGTTTGAAAGGTTCCCTACATGATTCTAATGTGAAACCAAAGCTAAGGACTCAACCCCCTGTCCAGCTTGGGGAGGCCCCCAGGGGCTGTGCCCTGTGCCACCTGTGCCCATCATCTGCCACCGTGCCCAGCACTCGGGGCAGCCGAGTGCAGCTCAGTGGTGTCCTCCGGCCCACAGATCCCTGTTCGTCGTGCTCGACAGCCTGGCCTGCACGGATGGCGCCATCAGCACGGCGGCCCAGGGCTGGCTGGTGCGCGCGCTCTCCCTGGGGGATGTGGCGCGCATCCTGGAACCTGTGCTCCTGCTGCTGCTGCAGCCCAAGACCCAGCGGACGTCCATCCACTGCCTGAAGCAGGAGAACTCGGCCGGTGAGCAGCCGGGGGCCTGGTGCACGTTCAGGGAACAGACCCACCCAGCAGTTTTGCCAGGTTCAAGCAGTGTGAAAATAATCTTGTGACTCTCAGGGACTTTACGTATGTAAGGCCCACCAGGACTACTGCTTAGAGCTACCCATTAGTGTGTCTGCTGTTTTCACTGCAAAACCAGATTATGTTTATGAAAAAGAAAATTTTGTTATGCATAGTACAGTATTATGAGCTGTCGTCACTGCACCATACAGTGGATCACTGAAAACGTCTCTCAGCTGTCTGAATGGATCTTTATACCCTTTTCCTGGCGTCTTTTCTTGCCCTTTGTCTCTCACACCCAGCCTCTACTACCTACCATTCTGTTCTCCACTTCAGTGGGAGTTTATTTGATAACACTTTTTGGGAGTTTGTTTGTTTTTGGGTTTTTTGAGTCAAATTCTTGCTGTGTAGCCCAGGCTGGCCTCAGACTCACAGTGATCCTCCTCCCTCAGCCTCCCAAATGCTTAGATTATAGGTGTGCACCACTACTCCCAGCTGGCAGGAGTAGATGTGAAATATTCTTACCACACACACCAAAAAAATGATAGGTGAGATATGGTAGCTTCCTTTTTTTTTGGTACCAGGGATCGAACTTGGGATCTTGCGCTTGTGAGGCAGGCGGCGGAACTACTGAGCTAAATCCCCGGCCCAGTAGCTTCCTTTAATCATTCCACAATGTACACATATCAAACAGCACATTGCACCTCATAAATACATATGAGTAGTCCATTTAAAAATTAGTATGTGAGTGGTGCCGCCTCCTGTCTCGCAAGCACAAGGTCCTGAGTTCGATTCCCTCTTACCAAAAAAAAAAACAAATAGTATATGAATAAGTAGCCCATATTCCAGTCAAAATAGGGATTCTTGATTCTCATCAGAGAAAACAATTCAAGTGTTCCAAAATACATTTGCATCACTAGGACAAGAGCCCCAATACCTCAGCTTAAAAAGGGAGAGATTTATCTTCACTCATGCTTTCAAAGTGCTCAGTTCACAGTCCACTGGCTCCAAAGCAGAAGGGATGGTGGAAGGGCCTTGTGGAGGAAAACCGCTCACCTCATGGCAGCCAGGAAGCAGAGAGCAGGACAGAGCTGGGGTTAAGAACACACCCTCAGGTCACACCCCAGTGACCACCTCCCACTAGGCCCCACCTCCTGGCAGCACATTCAGCTGTGAATTCATTAATCTCCAGCACCCCGTGATCCAGTCACCTTCCAGAAACCCACCTCGGAACACATGAGACTTTCGGGGGACACTTGAGATCTAAACCATGACATAGGGTGAGAAAAGAGAACAGCAGGGCCTCTCCGCGGAGGTTTCCAGAGCTGACACCTGCCCTGCTTAGAGAAGAGTATGGCTGTCCAGCTGCCCTTGAAGTGTGGCTTTGCCAGGTGTCACTTCCGCCCAGCACCACTGCCCACTAGGGATGTGATGATGTAGGCACTGAGTGACTGAAAGTATTCAAAATTTGCATGTAATCTGGTCAGCTGTATTTTATCTTTAAAAACTGTTCATTTAGCCAGGTGTGGTGGCGCATGCCTATAATCCCAGCACGCAGGAGGCTGAGGCAGGAGGATTACCAAAAGTTTGAGGCCAGCCTGGGCTACATAGTGAGTTCAAGGCCAGCCTGAACTACGTGGCGAGACCCTGTCTCAAAAAAAACCTTTATGAATCTTTGAAAACATCTTCTATCTGCTCTCTAAAGTTCTTTGCAACTATAAAATCCTATTGATCAGATAACCAAAAAGGCAGAAGAAATAAACCTCTCAGTTCACTGAACTTCAGAGGCATCTTGAACACATATCGAAAAGAATATAAGTAGAAGTAAGGAAAATAAAGAAAAATGAAATAAACCTGACCACTCCCTTAAACTTTTGTTTGGTTCCCTAAACTTTGACAGTTGATGACCACTGCAGTTTGTGAACTAACATGACCTTTGTCAATGTAAAATAACTGCCCTGCTTTAAAGGCAATAGGAAAACAGCTTATTCTGAGCCAATTATGACCATGGAGTAGGAACACAGACTCAGATTGCTGTGACTGACATGTTCCAACATGGAAAAGATTGCATGAATTTTATTTTCAAAGAAAGTCACAAATCAGTATATTTATCCATTCTGTCTCAGGGTACCACATAGGATGAGGGATCTGTCCCCAGGTTTCGGATGGTATAGAGCAGGTAAGAGGATTGGCAGTGCATTCCAAGAGGCATAGCTGTTGAGCTTAGTTCAGATCTGAATGTGACAGTCAGTGACTGTGTAAGGACCTGGGAGAGCCCAAGGTAGTCCTGCCTTTGATCTACCCCTGTCCACCTCTCCACGCTTGAGATGAGATGCTGCACTCGCCTGTCTGCAGGGTCTCTCACAGATGCAGCTGCTGAAAAGAGCTTGTGTTCACACCTTCCCCAGTGCTTGCATTGTATACTTCTCCATTTTTCGGAGGGCTTGTTCACAAGCTTTGAGTCAGTTTGCTCAGCTCACCAGGCTGTAAAGATAGTCTCTGTGCTGCCTCAGATGCAACACACGCACACACGCACACATGCACACGCACACACATGCACGCACGCACACGCGGGTGAGCAGAGGCAGAGGGGGGAGGCAGTGGCCTCTTCTCTTCCCAGGGCCCTTGCCTGCCCCTGAAGCCTCTGGTTTTCCTTCGGGAGGGAAAGAGGAGACGCGGAATTATTCCACATTCTAACCAAGGAAAGCGTAAGGAAGCATAAGCCAAGCCCCTTCTAAAGTTGGGCTGCCATTCTTGGAGGCTCCATGTCTTCGTATTTGTCTGCTTTTTAAGAGGAACATTTGCACTCCATGGTTCCTTGGGAACGCGCTGCCTCGCCAGCCTCTCTGCCCATCTCCGACAGCCACTGGAGCCGTCTGCTGCCTCCTGATCTGAGAGACCACATTTGCTCTGCCATTTTCTTCCCCTGGAGGAAACTAGGTGCCTACCACCTCTTCCCACCCTGCTTCCTGAATCTTGCAGTAATTTCTGTAAAATATTACTGTGCGCTTGAAGATGCTCATGAATTTCTAATATCTCATTCCTCCTCCTTTCCTGAACTTGCTTACCGTTCCTGGCATAGATTTGTTGAAAGCTGCCTGTTAAAATGTCTGGCAGTATCAAAGACTTCTGGCTTTTGTGTCTCTTCGAATATTTCAAAGTACTGTGTATGGGCTGATTACAGAAGTGCTAATGTGCTTATTTTTAAAATTGGAATAAGATGGAGGTATACATGGCAGTCCCTGTAATGGAAGTTGCTAGAGCTTGGGGCGCGGGCGGTGTGGCGGTTACTCTGCCAGCCTTCTTCACAGCTGTATAATAGTCCCTCCCTAAGAGGCCACAGCTGGGCAGACCTTATGTCCCTGTGTCCTGCACATTGCTTGCATGAGTACCCAGAAAAGCATTTTCACACCCCCAAACACACATGTTCTTGAATGTCACACACATGTACTATCACACACGTACTTGGCCTGTTCCACTCTCACCTCTGCAGGTCTTCAGTCCGCTTTTCAGTTTGTCCACACGTCATATTTCAGTGGCTGCCTCTGTCTTTGGTTTGAAACTTCTGTTGGCATTCCTGCCAGAGACATTTCTAGGAAGGGCATTCCTGGGACAGAATCATACATATTTCTTCATATTGCCTTCCCCACAAAAGTAGTGATAACTTAAATGTTCCATAATACCCTGACTAAATTATACAGCCCTTGAGCATGCTAGCAGACTTGTTCACTTTCCCTGGCCCAGCTCTACTCCGTAATATAATCGGGCTCTGGTGGGGTGGTTTCATGTGGCGCTGCTGTTAACACTGATCTTTCTGTCGGCTTTAAGACAGCATCGCCCTGGAGTGAGCACGCGGCACTAACCCTTCTGCTCTAAAGTCTGTCGTCTTGTGGTTTCCAGAGGACTTGCATCGTTGGTTTCACAGGAAGAAACCTTCCTTCAAAGAGGCAGGCGGGGCATCTGAGCTTGCGGAAGGTGGCTCTGAAGAGCACCTGCCCCTGAGCCAGTTCACCACAGTGGATCGGGAAGCCATCTGGGCCGAAGTGGAGCAGGAACCGGAGAAGAGCCCGCCGCACAGCGAGCTGAGTGGGGAGGACCTGCCCTACTGCGTGGGCCTCCCAGACGGGGTGGGCCCCGGCGCCCCAGACAGCAGCGAGCACACCGAGTCTGCAGACACAAGCTCTGGCCACACGGACAGTGAGAACACGTCGAGCTTCTCCTCCCCATCCCACGACCCGCAGGAGCTGAGCCTCGAGGACAACTGTTGCGCACCCATCCCTATGGGGGGCAGGGTGCACCCCAAGCGCTCGGCCTTGCTGCCAGCCTTCCAGCCCGAAAGCTTCAGCCCCGGTGCCAGACTGAGCCTGGTGCGTGTGGACTCGGACAAAACGCAGGCTTCAGAGTCACTGTCCAGCGATGAGGAGGCAGACTTGGAGCTCCAGGCCCTGAGCACATCGCGGCTACGGAAGCAGCAGAAAGAAAGGCAGGAGACACTTGAGGCCTTGTTTAAACACATCCTGCTCTACCTGCAGCCCTACGACGCCCGCCGCGTGCTGTACGCCTTCTCCGTGCTGGAGGCCGTGCTCAAAACCAACCCCAAGGAGTTCATTGAGGCCGTGTCCAGGACTAGCATGGACACCAGCTCCACCGCACACCTCAACCTCATCTCCAACCTCCTCACACGCCACCAGGAGGCTCTGGTCGGCCAGAGTTTCTACGGGAAGCTGCAGACCCAGGCGCCCAGCGTGTGCCCCCACTCGCTGCTCATCGAGCTCCTCACCTACCTCTGCCTAAGCTTCCTGCGCTCCTACTACCCTTGCTACCTGAAGGTCTCCCACCGGGACATCCTGGGCAACCGAGACGTGCAGGTCAAGAGCGTGGAAGTGCTGATCCGCATCGTGATGCAGCTTGTGTCAGTGGCCAAGTCCTCGGAGGGGAAGAACATGGAGTTCATCCACAGCCTGCTGCAGAGGTGCAGGGTCCAGGAGTTCGTGCTGCTGTCACTGTCAGCGTCCATGTACACCAGCCAGAAGCGCTACGGCCTGGCCACCAGCAATCAGGGCGGGGCCCTGGCAGAGGACAGCCTCTTCGAGGAGAGCCTCATCAGCCTGGGCCAGGGACAGATCTGGAGTGAGCACCCACTGCAGATCGAACTGCTCAAGCTCCTGCAGGCGCTCATCATCTTAGAGCACCACCTGGGCCAGGGCCAGGAGGAGGCTGAGAGTCAGCCGGCCCTGTGTCGGGAGTGGCAGAAGGCGCTGAACTTCCAGCAGGCCATCGGGGCCGTACAGTATGTGCAGCCCCACCCTCTCACCTCCCAGGGCCTGCTGGTCTCGGCGGTGGTACGGGGCCTGCAGCCTACCTATGGCTACGGCATGCACCCGGCCTGGGTGAGCCTGGTCACGCAGTCCCTGCCATACTTTGGGAAGTCCCTGGGCTGGACGGTGACACCCTTCATTGTCCAGATTTGCAAAAACCTGGATGAGTTGGTCAAGCTAAATGAAAGTGAGTCTGTGAAGCTCTCCATCAGGTAGGTTGAACCCTGGGAGACACCTTTTGTTTTGTTTTGTTTTGAGGTAGGGTCTTGCTCTGTAGTCTGGGCTGGCCATGAATTCACTATGCAACCCGGGATGCCCTTGAACTGGCAGTGATCCTCCCGCCTCAGCCTCTTGAGTTCAGGGATTGCAGGTGTATGTCACCGCGCCAGGCTTTTTTGAAGCATCTTACTGCTTTAGTGACAGTTTTGGGATGAATGGCCATTTTGCTGTGGATGCTATTTGGAGGGCAGTTCAACCCAATCAGAAGCCTGTTTAGTGTTGTGGAGAGAGGTAGGGAAGGAATAAAAGTTCAGACCTTTAATTTCACACAGGTACCCAAGCTAGCTCAGTGTTGCTGGGCAAGTTAGTTACTCTGATTTTTGCAAAACAGAAGTGGAAAACATGAATCACCTTCACAGAAACTCTAAACCATCTTAATCTTTCCAAAGTGACTATGAATGTTGACTGTAGAATAATACCAAAGATGGCCCTGGGTTTTTGGAGACAGAGTCTCACTATGGAGACTCTGGAGTCCAGGCTGACCTTGAACTCATGATCCTCTGCCTCAGCCTCCCAAGTCCTGGGGTTGCAGGTGTGCCCCACCAACTGGCTCCAGATGCCTGTCATGCTTATGATGGTGTTTTACTGGAACCCTGTTCAGTTAACATAGTGATATCTCTGGCATCTGTGTTTATATGTAGGATTAAAAAGTCTTCCAGCCTCATCCTTAAAAATTCTCAAAACCAGTTTTCTCATTTCTTCACCAAAGCACAACCTCCAAGAAGGAAAACATTTCACCAGATTATCCACTCACTCTTTTGGAAGGTCTAACAACAATTAGTCATTTTTGTCTTTTGGAACACCCAAACCAAAACAAGAAGGTATGTTTTTTTCCTGCAAATTTGAGACAGTTTTTGTATGCTATTTGGTGTTTGTTGGGCTGTGATTGTTTTAGATAAGTAAGTGATGCAGATATGCATGCAAATATATGCAAGGGACGACAATGCATACATAAATGTATTTAGATGATGAAAATATGTATGCAAACGTGTGTGCATGTATTATGCAACTGTGTCTATGTGCAAATGTACGTGTGAGTGATGCACTTGTGATTTTGGCCTTGTTCCCAGAGATGGGCTCCTTGCACCTTTGCCTGTAATGGAAAGCCGCCTGTTTGACTTTGGACTTACATTTGCCTTTTATGTAACGTATTTTTTACTTGCTGTCAAGGTGTTTGTGAAATCTGAGGTGGAGGACACGGTAGTTGTTAGTTGTCCTAACCTGTCTGGGATCAAATCTCAGGACGTATCAAAAGCTTCGGCTGAATGATTGGAGAGTTTGTGACTTGGCAGGGTGGAGCCATGGCCCCTGGCTGGCTCTTCCTAAAGCCACAGGTTGACGTGCACAGGGAAGCCTGTTGCTGCCAGCCACCGTGCGGCTTGCTGTCCCTGGCAACAGCGCCCCCACCAGGTCCCCCCAGCGCCGCTGCCCCTGTGGAAGGACACGGTCACCAAGGCCGCACTCATACGTCCTGTTTTAACTCTCAGACAGCGGCGGTGAGCGACCCCGCCAGCCTGCGCAATGCCAGGAATGCCATTTTAGAAGAGCTGCCGCGCATCGTTAACACCATGGCCCTTCTCTGGAACATGCTGAGAAAGGAGGAGACACAGAAAAGGCCCACGGACCTCCTGGGGGCCACCAAAGGGTCCTCTTCTGTCTACTTTAAAACCACCAAGGTGAGAGGGGCCTTCCTCAGGCTCATCATTTGCTGTCTTCTGTGGTCTCCCCAAAATAAATATGAGTGTTTACACAAGTAATCGAACAAATGTGTTCCATGAGCCAGGCATGGTGGCACACGCCTGTAATTCTAGCACATAGGAGGCTGAGGCAGGAGGATCACTGAAAGATCAAGGCCAGCCCGGACTACATAATGAGTTCGAGGCCCGCCTGAACTACGTAGTGAGACCCTACTAGAAGAACAACAACAAAATTTTTTTTAATTGTTCAAATAATACAGTTAGTTAAATGGTGCTTGTTTCTAGAAGTTGAAAATCAGCTCTCCTTTTTTTCTTTCAAACTTATATTTTTATTACCTATGTTTGCAATACATAATGATCACTTTCATTATGGGGAATTGGTCCATGTCCATCTCCATTCTTTTTACACTTCCTCCCCTCCCATGCAAATCTGCTTTTCTGCTCAACCTGTGCGCTTGCCTGGCGGACCCCAACTGAGGTCGTGGGATTTCCAGGTGGAAGGAGAGTGGCTGCACTGCCTGGCTCCTGTCCCCCACTGTCCCCAGGAAGCCGTGTACTGCTCCTTCCAGACCCTGCCTGGGCTAGGGATGTGCTCTGTGCTCAAGAGCTTGCCTGGCGTACGCAAGGCCCTGGTTCAGTCTCCAGCACCACTAAATACTGGAAATAAGGTCCTGCTCTGCCCACAGCCACTCGGGGAGGCACTTACCATCTCCTGAGCCACCCCAGTCAGCTCTGTGGGCCATGCACTTGTACCCAGGGCTGTCACACAGCCAGTCCCTCTCTTCCGGGCTCCACCCAGCCGGGACAGCAGGACCCTAGCACGGCAGCACTTTGAGTCGGTGGTGGCTAAGTACCCTCTATTACATGCAAGCCTCAACTTTACTCTGTAATGTATATATCTCTTCTGTTTTCTAGACCATAAGACAAAGAATTCTAGATTTCTTAAACCCCTTGACAGCCCATCTTGGAGTTCAGCTGACAGCTGCAGTTGCAGTGGTGTGGAACAGAAAGAAAGCCCCGCGTCACAGTAAGACAAAGGTAAAGCCAAAGGCGAGGGGGTGAACACACTCCGACAGAGACACTCGGGGGTCCCAGACTCAAAGCTGGCCCCGCATCCCCATTTCAATTCATGTGTGGACACAGCTGCTAGGGCTGTGGAGGTGTGGGAGGAAGCGGCCCACGTCTGCCTTCTGCCCTCTTGATTTTCTGTAACGAGGGTACAGCAATACTTTCATTTGCCCTTTTTTATCTAACAGGCCTGCAGAGGTGTAGATCAAATGTAGTCGCATCTGATCACTTTCTAAATGTATAAAAATGTCACTCGTCTGTGCTGGTGAAGGCAGTAAGATCATCATATCCCTGTGCCCAAAGAGAACTTCGCTTGCAGCCTCTCCCCTGTGTGCCTGCCTACTGTCATCACAACCCCTGTCATCACAAGGGCTGCTTTCTCTGCAGAGCCACCTGGGGCTCCCGAGCACTGCCCTCTGTGGCTGTCCAGGCTCTGTCTCAGGGAAGAGCAAGAGTCAGGCGCCAGGCCACCCTCCAAGCCCTGTGAGGCCCCTCCCTGCTCGGCCTCCCTCAAGTGCTCCTGACTGCCTTATGCAGAGCTCTGCCAGGGCAGACCCCCCATGCCCTGCCAAGGCCAGCTTGCATAGACCAGATTTGCCTGGTCTTCCTCCTGCCCTTTTGGTTTTGGTCTCATTTCTGTGCCAGCCTGCTCCCTCCGAGTTAAGGGACACTTTCTCAGTGCGGACAGCAGTGTGACTGCCATCACCCACCATGCCCTGCCTCCTGGCTCACACTGAGTGTGTGCAGTGGGTTCACACTGCGCCCACTCACAGGGTCTTCATCCAGTACACGGGAAATGTTTGTTTAAAGGATCCAAGCAAATTCCTTTCTCTGGGGACCTGTCCAATCCTTTTGCATGTTGTTTTCTTTTTCTTTTTGCCCTGTAAGCTTTCAGGGGATGCTTTCTGCCTTGCAGATCGTCCCGCTGGCGAGCACGACCCAGCTCACCCTTGTTGACCTGCTGTGTGCACTCAGCACCCTGCAGACCGGCACGGTGCTGCACCTGGTGAAGGAGGTGGTGAAGAGGCCGTTGCAGATCAGAGGGGATGAGGTGAGGCCTGGGACCCTGGCCGCTGCCCCCAGGGGTCTGTGACGCATGGGGGAGTGCTTCCAGATGCTACTGCCTATAGCTCATGCTCAGGAGAGAAGCACAGGGAGCAGGCCAGGTAGGAACCCTGGCGGGTGGGAAATGGAAGAAGTGTCATTGCTTTTGGGGAGACTCAAAAGTCTGGGGCCAGGCTCTCTGTAGAGTCCTGTTGCAGCGCACTATGCCTGGAGCTTGGGTTCTCAGCACCTTCCGCACATGGCACAGAACAAAGACTTTAAAGGAATTCACAGTCTAAAAGGTGTCAAAGACAAACCAAGCCGGAACCTAGTGAGAAGTGGCTCTGACAGCAGATGGGCTGGGTAAGGGCCACACTGGGAAGGGCATGGGGCTCACTTCTGGTTTGTGTGGCAGCCGTGACTAAAGGGAGAAGGAGTGGATTCTTTTCGGTGGCCAGCTGTGAGCTCTCAAGGGCAGGCTCTTGCTTGTGGGGCTGGGTTCCCTGTGCTGGTAGGAGACAGGAAGTGCAGGACTCCTCTGCGCTAGAAGCTGTAGTTCTTGAAGGCCACGGTCACGGCCAGGTCAGGGAGCCTCAGAGGAGCCAGGCTAGAGTGTGGCAAAGGCCAGTTAAAATTCCCATAACGGTTTATAGAATGAATGTCCCGTAGAGAAGGGAGAGCCTTTACCTGGCTACAGAGAAACGAGGGTGCGATTGAACTCTAGTCATTCTGCCCAGTTCCTGCACAGTGGTCCAGGAGGTCCCTGGAATATCAAGACCTGATTCAGTCCCACGTGGTCATAGACACCTGTAATCCTAGCTACTCAGGAGGCTGAGGCAGGAGGATAAAGACCAGCCCAGACAGTTTAGTGAGACCCAGCTGCTCAGCCCTAGAGCAGTCACCTAGCATGTGGTAGGCTTTGGGTTTAATCCTCAGTGCTGCTGCAGGGGGATAAAAAGAGCCCATTCAGTTATGTGCAGGAGATTTGGGCAGGACAGGCTGTGTGGCTCAGTGTTCTTTGTCTGCAGAGGCTTTTGTTTTTAAGCTGAACAGACCCTTGTCACTGAAAGTGTAGAAGGTGGTTGGCTCTTCATTGATAAACTTAATAGAAAACAGGGATTTATTTCAACCTTAAATGAATTTTACTACTCAAAATACCTCATATAAATGCCTTAAAATAATTGTCAACTGTGAAATAAATGCCTTCTAGGAAATAATTCAAAAGCGTAGTTAGGAAATTAGTGGAATGGACAGTGATTATGAGAAATACATGTCACATGTCATTCAAACAGACTCTTGTCAACAGAGTCACAGCAGTCGGTAGTGTTGACAGTATCCCCAAGGTACAGACAGCCCGAGCACAGGCTGCACTTGGTGGGCTCTGAGGTGAGATACACACTTCTGCCCAGCTGCATGGGATGAACCTGGAGAACACTGTGCAGAGTGACAGCCCATCCCAGAGGCAGATACCGGTCATTCCCCTGCCTCAAGGTCCCTGGAGCAGTCAAGGTCAGAGAGACAGAAGTGGAGTGGGGCAGGCCAGTGGCTGGGGCGGGAGTTGCGGCTTGCTGAATGCAGTTTGGAGGTAGAAAGTCCTGGGGAGGGATGGCGATGCTGGGTACACCAAGGTGTGAGCTTAATGCTGTGGAGCTTACAGATGATGTACTAAGCCTAATGTTATAGATACATCTCGCCACGGTAAAAATGTTTTGCAGAGTAAGAAATGAATACACGTTGGTTACTGGGGCCGTATCGCTGGACTTGGTGAGCAAAAGCTGCACTCTTTGGGATCAGAAATTTTTTCCCATCATTTTTTCAACCTCATAGTGGAATGTGAGGGGGCTTTGTTTTTTTGAGGCAGGGTCCTGCTGTGTAGCCCAAGCTGCCCTTGAACTCACTGTGTAGCCCAGGTGGGCTTTGACCTCAAGGCCATCCTCCTGTCTCAGCCTCCTGAGTACTTAGGATTACAGACATGCATGCCACATCCAGCTATGTGGTGGTTTTGTTTTTGTTTCCGGCATTGCTAGAGATGGAATCCAGGGCCTCACACATACTAGGCAGCACCGTACCCCTGAGCACATGCCCAGCCCGTTTAGCAGTTTCCATAGATGTGCTGCAGGAAGCACAGCCACCTGCGAGGTGTCCGGTCCTGTTTTGCTTCCTTCTGAAGGGTCTCTCACATGTGGCACAGGGCAGCCCCTACAGAGGTGCCTGGGCCCGAGGCCTGGCCTGGGTGGACTTAGCCAGCCACTCCGCTCAGCTCCCTGGTCCCTTCCTTCACCCCAGATGGAAGATCAGCTGTGTGCATCAGGGAGTGAGAATGCTACACAGTGCAGTGGTCCACGTCCGGGGCCACTTAAGCTAGCTTGGACCATAAATGGGAGCTGACGAGAAGCTGCCCTAAAGTTGACACTGCACAGGAGATCGTGGAACCAATCAAGTGCGCAAGGAGCCAGTACACACATAGGGCCACAGACAACTTCACCGCACCTGTCAAGCTCTGCCCCCGGCGTTCTGAGGCTGCGCAGTCACCCCGCTGCCGTTCACTTAGACACACTTGGAGGAGCAGCTTAGCCAGTGAGAGGGCACAGGCATCCTCAGGGCTATGTGTCCAGGACCCTGAGCAAGTCCCGGGGCCGCAAATGACCCTCCTTGCTCAGGGGATCGCTCGGTGCGGATTTCCCAGAGGGACAGAGGATGCTTCAGAGTTTGCTTCCCTCATAGTGCTTGAAAGTCTACCGTGTCTCCAACTTCCTGCTTGGTCTGGCCCAATAAAGGAACTAGGTCTTCTCTGGCTGACTGATTTTGGGTGGTTCCAATATCGAAACTTCTCTTTGTGGTTAGTTCAGTTCATTACCTCACTTTCTCCAAGTGGCTTTTTCTGTACAGAGAGTGGAGAGGGGACTGTGATTTGGAACAGTTTCTGGACACTTGGGATTTAGAGACATTATCTGGGCCGGGTTTGAGGGACTAGGATTTTTCCTTGTCTCCTGTCTGTCGGTTACCGAAGGCATTTATTAGGGTCAACACTGGCCCCCAGCCCTCTGTTGGGGAGCCTCGCTTATAAATTCTGCCTGAGTACTGGTGGGAATGCAGGATGGACAGAGGTAACCACAGTGGGAAATCACTGTGGCGTTTGCTGTCCACCAGAGGGGCTATCCTGCGTAGTATCTTATCTGAAGATTCTTTGGCTAACGTCTTGGGTTAGAATACAGAGCTGTTTCATTTTGTATTTGAATTCTTTGATAGCCGAATGTGTACCGACCTGGACTCACAGGCATTGCTTTACTTTTCAGAAGTCGCCTCTCGTGGATATCCCTGTGTTGCAGTTTTGCTACACTTTTCTGCAAAGGTAATGCGGCCCTCAGAGCCATCACTGAGCTGCGCGCAGTGGCTGTGAACAGTAGCAGGAGAGCCTTGGTCAAGGGCATCTCTAAGGTGCCTTCATTTCTTCCTGAGGCACGGGAATGGCTGGAGTGTCTACTTTGCCTTCTCCCAGGATCGGACCTGACATGTTAAAATCTGGGCTGTCTGTTGAAGACTTAATGTCAACAAAGCTTTACGTAAGACCTATCAAACTCTAAAAGATTCGGACGTGTTAAACTGATTCCAAAAAAACCCCACAAGTAGAAAATGTTAAAGCCCTCTGAGGAAATGGGGAAATCATTTGGCGGGGTTCACAGTGTGGCTGACGGTTTGTGCAGGGCGCGTTGCTCAGCGGAGGCACCTGAGCTCAGTCTGTGGGAGGAGGGCGGAGGGTGGAGGGGTTCCTCACCCAGAGAGGCCCGCTCTGGGCTCTGGACCTTACCAAGAACGTGGCAAACTCGGCTCCCAAAGCCCTCCTCTGGGCGAGGCCTCTGGGGGCAGTGAATGAGGGAGAGGGGCCTAGATGTGTTCTCCAGGCAGTGTCAGGTGCCTTACATATCCACCAGGAGTTTGGCAGTAAGTGGCCCTGACAATCACTGCAGGCTCTGCAGCGCACACTGACCTGGTCGGGGATTCCCACCCGCCTCGTTCTGCACTTGCAGTGTATGAGGGTCAGGATCCCAGGAGCCCCTGGGTCTGGGCATAAATTCAGACCCAGCTGTTACTTGTTGGCCCTTGACCATCCTTGCCGCTCTGTCCTCCAAGGGTTAAGATGAGCCAGCCACTTCCTCCTTATGACGGCAGTGTCCTGATACTAACGAACCATACTCAGAGAGGCCTCCACGGTCTCTGAGGCTTCTCAGCAGCTGGAGGGGACGTTGTGTCATCCTCTCTTGCAGAGCGTGCCCTGCCTGGGTGATGGGAGGCAGCAAGCTGCAGACCGGGACTTGACCCAGGACCCTCTGCCTGTGGCTGGGCCTTAGCAGACTGTGCTGCACTGTCTAGCTCTGGAGCCTCGACGTCCCTTGCTCCTGGCTCCCCGGAGGCCTGGCCTGGGACACTGTTTGCTGGGGCCTGTCCCCTGACCTTCCACTCTGCAGTTAGAAAGGCCAGAGCAAGAGACCAAAGCCAGTCCTCCAGGATGAGGCTTTTATTTTATACACAAGGAAACCAGGAGGGTCTCAACTACTGGGATTCCAGGTCTCTTAACTCCCAAGTGCTTGCCACTTTACCAAAATTGAGCTTAGGTATATTGTAATTAAAAAAGAAAAAGTTGGGCATGATGGCACACACCTGTGATCCCAGCATTCAGGAGGCTGAGGCAGGAGGTTTGCCATGAGTTCGAGGCCAGCCTAGGCTATATAGTGAGTTCAAGAACAGCCTGAACTGCATAGTGAGACCCTGTTTTAATCACTCAATCAAAAAATAAGAAACAAACAAAAAAAAATAAGAAACAAGTCAGACATGCTGTTTTCTCCTCTGCTTTTTTTTTTGTACCAGGGATCAAACTCTGGTCCTTATGCTTGCGCAGCAGCCGGCGAAACCACTGAGTTAAATCCCTAGCCCTCCCCTCCGCTTTCTAACTCCTAGATCTAAAAGGTGCTTATAAGTACATGTCATGTTTTCACTTGTTGAATATTCTTTCTCCAATTTTTTTTTTTTTAAACAGGCTCCCAGCATCAGCCTTGCAAGAGAACTTTGTCTCGCTGTTGGGCGTCCTGAAGGAATCTGTGCAGTTGAATCTGGCCCCCCCTGGGTATTTTCTCCTCCTCAGGTATCAGCCCCTGGCCTTCATGTGGACCTGGTATGTTATGGGGCATATTTTTATTTCTGCAGCATTTCTGATCAGAAGCTGATTATCTCTCAACAGTCTGCTGAACGACTTTGTAACCAGAACTCCCAACCTGGAGAGCAAGAAGGATCAAAAAGACTTGCAGGTCTGTACAGGGAAAGGTTGTTTAGCGCAGCATCATTGTCCCAGCCCTGACACCCGTTCCGCCTCTAGGGGATCTCATTGCCAATGGGAAGCACTTCCAGGAATCCCATTGTTGCTTTGCCTTTGCTGGCAGGCCTGACCTCTGCCCTGAAGGGGTCCCGAAGCGAAGGTTGGCGCACGCTCCTGAAGCTTGGTCACTCTGGAGCGGGTGCCCTGGGCCTCCTGGGTGTGTGCAGGTCAGCAGGCCTCGCCTGGGAGCAGAAACCATATGCACAGAGGGCTTCCCTTAAGCCCTTTTATTTTCCCCTGCTGTAAATGCGCTATATGCTCATTGAAAAATAAAAGCAAAACTTGTCTGAAGGACAGAAAATCTAACAAGCGTAGAATGTCAGCTAACAAACATGTCACGAGGGAGTTAGCAATCAGTATTTTGCCACTGTTAGAAACATCGACTGGCTTTTTGTCTAAGGCTTTGATGTAGACTTGGATGTGCCGGACCCTCAGTGTGGAGACCCCGAACACCAACACCGGCTTCCACGGCTCAAGCCCCTGATGCCAAGTGGTGCAGGCACTTGGTTTGCTAGAGCAGCTCAGAGAACTCAGGAAAACATACGCACCACTTTACTGCCACAGTGACCAAGGCAGCTGAGGGGGAAGAGGACACCTGGGCCAGGCGTGGGCGTGGGGCCTGCTGCGCTCCTGCCTCCCCCGGCCAGGCGCCAGGCTCTAGGAGCCCCGATGTTTCCAGTGCGGGGAGCTCTCCCAGCCCAGCCTGCACAGTTTTCATGACAGCTTCATTATAAAGGCACAGCTGATACAATCCTCTTCCCTCCTGGGAGCTGGGAGGCCAGGCTGAAAGTCACAGCCCTCTACTCAGTCCTTGGTCTGTCCAGGACTGGCCCCATCCTGAAGCCCTCGGGGGCCCCAGCCCCTGCTCAGCGCGGCTGCACTCCAGGGGTTTCCAGGGATTGCAGAGTTGTGTCCCTGGGAGGAGAGAAGGCCGGTTGCGAGTCCCACAGTGTCACATCCCTCACCCAGTGCCCTGGGCCGGCACCTCACTCCTCCCCCAGGGCCAGCCAGTGCACCTCATCCATCTTCGGGCAGAGGGGCCCCTGCTTCAGCTGCTGAGCTGCAAGCCTGGTCCCACGCTCAGGGCTACCAAGCTCTCTGGTGTCTGCGGTGACAGCCGCAGTGGCCCGGCGAGGTGGGGCTCCTGGCTGTGGCGCTGCCTGGGCTGCTGTCCCTGTCGGCCACTGACCACAATCTTGACTGGCTGTGCTCCAGTCTCGAGGAACTGCTCCCTTCACCCCCTCCTTTCAGTTTGTTTAGTTTTCTTTTTATACAATGGAAAGACGCATTTCTAGTGTGAAAAGACAAAAGTACAGCCATCTCATTTAAAGGTGTTGACTGGCTTTACTTGAGATTCTAGAATTGGGCCACAGTGCATTCTGTAAAACAGAACCCACATTCCGATGGGCCGAGTGCAGGGCTTGGTTTGCAGACAGGAGGGCAGCAGGAGCACGGACAGAAGTGTGTCACAGTCCTCTCAGAGTTCTTGTCCCTGTAAAAGAAGCTACAGGGAAGCAGATAGTGAGCAGAAAACCCATTGGTTAATTTCAGGTTCCTTCAGGTTCCTTTTTCTGCAAAGATTAAGGCAGGGGGGACTTCATTCTCAGGCTCCCTGAAGCCAGCCTGTTTCAGAAATGTGGCTGTTGTCTCACTAATCCTGACTTCTCAGAGTCTCAGGTAAACAGCTGAGTCTCAGCTTGGTGAAGTGAACTTTAGCCTGAGTGAATTGTGGTCTGGCCTGTTGGAACCAGTGCAGGAAGTTTGGTCAAAAACAGTGGCCCCTGAGTTCAATCCCCAGTACCAAAAAAAAAAAAAACAGTGGCCTCTTGAGCTGGGCACGGTGGTCCCTGTAATCCGAGCATTGGGGAGGCTGAGGCAGGAGGATTACCATGAGTTCAAAGTCAGCCTGGGCTGCATAGTTCAAGACTCGTCTGAACTACATAGTGAGACCCTGTCTCAAAAAAACAAAAAGAAAGTGTAAAATTTCGTTGATCGTTTTTGTATTGATTATATTTTGGAGCAGTTGGGTTAAATAGAACATATTATTAAAATTACTTGCCTCTGTTGCTTTTTATCATTTGACGTTGCTCCTGGGAATCACTGTTGCCTCCAGGGCTCACAGCAGTGGCTTGCATTCTGCTCCCGGATGCTGTTCCCTGTAGGCCTCCGACTTCTTGTCCTTCAGTGACTTCCTTCCCTCCTCTGTGGGCCTCAGGAAATCACACAGAAGGTCCTGGAGGCCGTAGGGAACGTCGCTGGCTCTTCCTTAGAACAAACCAGCTGGCTCAGTAGGAACCTGGAGGTGAAGGCCCAGCCACAGGTCGCTCTGGAGCAGTCCGACGTGGAGGAGGACCTGCACGGTAGGTGCAGGGGCCAGGAGCCCCCGCTCGCAGTCTGCTGGGGCCCCAGGGGGCCGGCTTGCCCTCCTTTGACCCAGTGATCAGAGAAATGAAAAGCCAGGCCGAGAAGGACAAGCAGGCGGGCAGAGCTGCAGCTGGAGGGAGAGGGAGAGAGAGGGCCAAGGGGCATCTGCCTGAGCAGGAGACAGGCCCGTCCCTGACTCGGCTGGGTGCTGGGGTGCGTGCCTGTAACCACAGCAATGTGGGAAGCAGAGGCAGGAGGATGGCAAACAGTCCCTCCTGGCAATTTAACAAGACTCTCAAAAAATAAAAAGGGCTGGAGATGCCAAGGCCCTGGGTTCGCTTCCTGCACCGTAAACGAACAAGCAAAACCAGTGGCAAGACTCTTCATTCATGTGCGCAATCGCAGGGACAGGCCAAAGTCCAGGAATTTACACTGATCCTGGACACAAGTTTCAAAAGGTGTTTTCTCTTCCTGAGCAAAGCTCTGGCCTCCAGGAGGCCTGGCCAGTGAGTCCCAGGAGCTGCCGCATTCCTTCCGTCTGTCCCCATCCTGCATAAACACCCTGCCTGGCGATAAGGGTGGAGGCTGCAGCCATACAGGGACACCCGGCGGGGTGGGGACGAATGGGTTTAACCAGTCTGAGGGTCTGGGAGCTTGTGTGTCCCTTGTCCCTCTTCGATGATCACCAGCAGTTGTATTCTCTCACCTAGTGTAGTTTTGGGTACTATGATGTGCGCATCCTGGCTTTACAGATGAGCCTGGATCTGTGTGTGGACGGTGCAGGCTGGGGAAGAGCACATAGCATACTTTTAATGGCTAACAGGCCCTGAATTAAGGCCCCAGCCTGCACCCACCCTTTGTCCCCTCACCCCCTCACTGTCTCTCTACTTTTTCCTTAAGTGAAACCTTAAGTGTTGTCACCAGGAAACGAATAGACTGTGAAGGTCAGAGCTGATGGAGATGCTAAGTAACCTGACTCTGGTCATTTCACCAATGGATCCATATATCAAAACAGCAACCTGTAACCTGCCACATGGACATTTTCATTTCTCAGTTATATCTTACATAGCTGGGGGCGGAAGGAGATACTGGAAAGTTTTTTTAGTATGAACAGGAAAAAGCATACTGCCTTCATTTCCTATTTAGAAAAACAAAAGTTCAGCATTCATCTAATTTTAAGTGATCCAGAATTATTATATCTCATAAATGGATATACACTACTAAAAGCAGAATGTTATACATAGAATGATCTTTTGTTTCTAAAGATTATTGCTTCTCTAGAGCAATGAGATCATACTTGAAGAAAAATATTTTGTTTTAAACTTTAGGGGTGAGATTAGGACTGTAACCCACAAACTAGCTAGGAGTAAATATTGCAGCCACAAGCGCTGTGGGCGAATGTTCTCCGGGCAGACAGAAATAGGGTGAATACTGCAGTGTCCACACTGGCTGAGGCTTCATGATGCCATGTCCTCCCCGTCGGCGTGCCTGCTGGCTGGTTAATTTCTAGACAAGAGAAGTTTATTTTGGCTTGTATTGGGTTGATTGCCCAACCACTAGACAGTTATCGGATGATACCCATTCACCTGATGAAGATACAGCAGAGGATGAAAGAATAATATACAAAGAACAAGGAATAAAGAATAACAAATGATAGTTTATTACTTGGGAGGCTGAGAATTGATCTCTAGCTCTCTCCTGGCTAAAGACCACCTGATCTTAGCTCTGTCCTTGGTAAGACCATGAGCTCTGGATTAGTCAGAATTTATGATCATACAGCATAGCAAGGGGACGTGAAGGCTGAAGTAGGGAAGAGCAGAGCGAAGGCACTAATGAGCCACGCTTTAAAAGGGGAGTGACTGTATTCTTGTGAAGGACAGCTCACAGCTAGCAGGCGCCTGTGCTATCTTTAGCTAATGTTTGATCTTGGAGAACGGCTGCACAGTCGTAATCCTCAGCTTCAGTGTTTCCTTGCTATTAGAGATGTCACAACCTCATTGATCGTTAAGACCTCAGTTGTGACACTTGGCATAGGGAAGTCTGTCTCTGTGCACCAGCTCATGGGACAATTAACAAGTCACACATAAGCCTTGAAATGACTCATTTTAATCGATAGCCAAATTCATGAGCCAAATCATTAATATCTGAAGCCTGCTCAGTGCAGTTTCAAGCTGGTCTCCTGTGGGCCTGGCTTCTGGTGAGGCCTCATGCATCATAACATAGCAGAAAAGTGGAAGGTCAAACAGGTGCATACAGAAAGGCCCAACAGGAGTGGCAGCCACACTTCTTAACACCCCACTCCTCTGGTGACTAATCCAGCCAAGTCCTGCAACAGTATGCATGCCCCTTAGGCCAGTCGTGGTAGCACACACCTATAATCCCAGCATTATTGCCACAAGTTTGAGGCCAGCTTGGGCTACACAGTGACACTTGGTCTCAAAAAAAAAAAAAAAAAAAGAATTCATGCCTCTTAATAACCAAATCACCTCTTGAAGGTGCCACCTCCCAACACCACCAGAGTGGCACTTAATTTCAACATGCGTTTGGGAAAGGACAAACCATATTCAAACTACAGGATGAGAGTATTGGTTTTAGCCAGCAGTGCATTTTACTAAGTGAGTTCTTGGAGAAAAATAGAAAAAAGTGAGGTATCTTAGTCACTATCCTTGTTGCTGACACCCACAAGTTAAGAGGAGAGACTGAGGGCTCACAGCTCAGAAGTCTCAGTCCACGTTCGGCTGGCTCAAGGCAGGACGGCGTGGTGGAAGTGTCTGCCCAGAAAGAGCTGCTCACATCTGGGCAGCCAGGAAGCAGAGAGGGAAGAGAGGATCCAGGGAGGAAGATAAGTCCTTCCAGGCCACGCCCCCAGGGGCCGTCCCTTCTGACTTGGCCCTTCCTCCCAACACCAAGTCAGCTGCAGCACCCCATAATCCAATCACCTTCCACAGTCCCACCTCTGCGCATAAGAGGCGTGGGGCAGACAATCAGGTATGGACCATAGGAAGAGGCAGGGATGTTTGTCAGGTAGATGAGAGAGCATGGGTGTCCCCACAGAGGATGAAAGGTGAAGTGTTGTGACACGGAGACACGAGGGAGTCTGCAGGGAAAGGCCCCAGGGTGCTCAGAGCTGGAGACGGAGGTTCGGGGAATTGGTGAGGCTGGGGCTGTGACAGGGATGCTGAGCAGCTGAGCTGGAGCCGAGTGATTGTTGGAAGAGAAGTCCGGGGCAGAGGCACCAGGGTGCTGCAGGGATGATCCGGGGACGCTGAAGTTCCAAGGGTGACGGTGGGAAGAGAAACAGGGCTGGAGACAGAAGCCAGTGCTTGTTTGCTTGATCCAGATAGCGTCTTTCTCAGCTGCTGAAATCGGACGCTCCCAGAGAGGAAGTCTGGTGCACAAAAGCACAGAACTCAGTTCACACGGTGCTTTGGGGACAGTAACGGGGCATCGCCATGGTTGAACACAAACACCCCTTTTTGTCATCAGATGCTGCTGCGGCTTCAGCCATGGTGTCCTCGTCTGCGCCCTCGGTTTACAGTGTGCAAGCACTCTCTCTCCTGGCGGAGGTAAGTGCACACCTGCCCAGTGGGCCCTTGTGAAATACCTGCCAGTCTCAGGTGCCGTGAACTCGGGTGTGGGCCTAGCATTACAGTTGGCTTCCTGTTTCTGTAACAGAACCCCCGACACAAATCAACTTAAATGGAGGAAAAGTGTATTTTGGCTCATGGTTTCAGAGGTTTTGGTCCATGGGTGGTTGGCTCCATGTTTTGTGTTGTTTTGTTTTATCTTGAGCCTGTAGTGAAGCAGATCTCATGGCAGGGAGAGAGTGTACGGCGGAAGAAGGCTGCCCACACGGTGGCCAGGACTCAGAGAGAGGAAAACCCTGTGTCCCCCTCCAGGACACGGCGCCAGTGACCTAACCTCCTCCCACCAGAGTTCCCAGCGCCTCCCAGTGGCCTGTCGTGTGATCTGTGGGAGGACAGCCCAGACGCCAAGAATAGCAGGCCTCAGCCTGCACCAGCAGAACCTGTGAGGTTCTGCTTAGAAGACGACACTTCCTGTCACTTCCTTCAGTTTCCGTTTCCTTTGGGTCTCGTTCCTCCAGGTCCTGGCTTCTCTCCTGGACATGGTTTATCGAAGTGATGAGAAAGACAAAGCGGTGCCATTGATCTCCCGCTTGCTGTATTATGTTTTTCCTTACTTACGCAATCACAGGTAAGCTCACCCCACACGAATGCAGAGAAGCATGCTGTGAGAGACGAAGTAGGTGACTGTCCTTGGATGGCCTCTGACCCTGACTCTTTCTTCTGGCCCCATCAGTGGCTACAATGCGCCCAGCTTCCGGGCCAGTGCGCAGCTGCTGAGCTCGCTGAGTGGCTATGCCTACACGAAGCGGGCCTGGAAGAAGGAAGTGCTGGAATTGTTCCTGGACCCCACTTTCTTTCAGATGGATACTTCCTGTGTTCAGTAAGAAATGCTGTCCTGATGAAAGTGCACTCTGAGTCTTCAGTCTTTTGCTTCTGAAATTAATTCTCTTTGCTGAAGAGGAAGGAGCCCCATCACATCAGCCCAGCACAGTGCCAGGTTCCCACATTAACCATGTGTTTACCAGAGAAGGGTTACATTTTTGTTTTTCTGGTGCTAGAGCCTGAGCCTAGGGCCTTTGCACTAAACCACATCCTCTTCCCTTTTTTATTTTGAGACACGGTATTGCTGAGTTGCTAAATTGCCCGGCTGAGTTTGAACTTTCAGTTTCCTGTCTCAGTCTCCCAGAGTGCTGGGATTACAGGCATGCACCACCACGGCCTTTATTGATGCTTTTTTGATGCTTTATTTTATAACCATGAAGCATTTCACCAGCATTGAGATGGCAGAGCCCGCTGATAACCCTCACGGCACCTTGGCCCCACTTCTTGGCTCATGCACCCCCAAATCATGCATATTTTGCAGCAGGCTGGCACTGCACTGGCAGCAGAGACCCTTGGAGACACAGATGTGAGAGCACTGAGATGAGGAAACCCACCCAGCGTCCCCCCACCCCGCGCTCAGCATGCAACACGAACCTTTCCTTCTGACAGGAGGTGCTGGGACAGAGGGCGGAGACTGGAGCAGCCTTTTCTTATGGCCCAAAAGCTGTTCTAACCTAAGGCCACGTGGAGCCTGTCACCTTCTGTCCTTGAACACTGTCCCTCGGTCCCACACCTGCCAAAATCCACCAGTGCTCCACTCCTTGCTATACAGTGGTGTAGTATTCACATAGAACTTGTACACAACTTCCCACGTCCATTAAATCGCCCCAAGGAGACTTGCAATACCTAATACAATGTCAGTGCTATGTAAACAGCTTGGTAGATTGCATCGTTCAGGGAATAATGACATGAAGAAGTGTATATACTCAGTACAGACACAGTGTCCTTTGTTTAACATTTTCAACCTGTGGTCGGTTGAATCTGTGGGTGCAGGATCCATGCATACAGAGGGCAGACTGTAACCCGTTGCTCCTGTGGTTACCCCAAACTAGCCCTCCGGAAGTAAGAGCTAAGGGGTGCTGTTTTGTCTTCCAACATCACCTCCCCCTCCCCCTCTGTCACCAAAACTGTGAAAATCATCTCACATGAACATGTTTAAGGGCAACCCTTGGAAGAGCCAGAGTACCCACTAATCTATGTTGTCTTTATGCTGAGCTTCTAAAAGGATTATGAAGAAAACCTTTTGCTTGGCCTTCCTTGTATAAAACTCTCTGTGTCACTAACCTCTCTTCAGAAAGCAGTTTTTAACAGACCTTAAAAGCGATGTTATTTTCTTGATGCTTTTAATCAGATTGCCATCCATTGCATATTTAATTAATTTTGCTTTTTTCAATATCCAGTTGGAAGTCCATTATTGACCATCTTCTGACTCATGAGAAAACAATGTTTAAGGACTTAATGAGTAAGTTCTATGTTACTTGTTACACTTGCAGGTCAGTGCCATCCAAAGCAGCTTTTACTTCATATTTTAGGACACTCATACTTCTTATGGTGCTAAGCTATAAACTTTGATGCAAGGCACAGAATGTGTCAGGACCCAGTGAATGAGTCTCCCTCACTCCAGCACTGGCCAAGAAGCCCTGCAACCTCTTTGGCAGCCTCACAGTAGGGAAATGCTGCTAAGAGTGCCCAGTTCACATCTTGATGTTGGTGTTGAAAGTATTAACTTTTCCATAACTTATTCGGAGTACACTTCTGCACTTCAGACCCTTTCTCATGCTCCTCCCGCCATTATGTATCAGTAATAAAAGAAGGGTTTTTTTCAATACATGGGCACAATAATCACATTTGCTCAGTTAATTGAGGTAGTAATTTTTCACCAAATATGAATTACCCTGGTCTGAATTTCCTGCCACTATTGGTCCTCTTTCTGACTGTGATTTATCTGCCATGTATTTATTCCAGACATGCAGAGCAGTTCTTTAAAACTGTTCTCCAGTTTTGAGCAGAAAGCCATGCTGCTAAAGCGCCAGGCTTTTGCTGTGTTCAGTGGAGAACTCGACCAGTACCACCTCTACCTCCCACTGATCCAAGGTAAGGTGGCCGTCTCGGTATGCCCTGGGCTGCTGGAACTGGAACAAGACAGTGCCCGGTGATCGGAGCTTGACTGTCTCACAGCTGTGGAAGCTGGAGTGCAGGATGGATGGGTGTGTTCATTACTCTTCTCCCATTGCTGAGACAAAATACCTGCCATGCAGAGTTGAAGGGGGAAAGGTTTATTTGGCTTACAGTTCATACAGGTTTCACTCCATAATCAGCTGGTTCCAAGACAGGAATGGCAAACGGGCATCACAAAGGAACAATGTACTCACAATGAAGCAAAGGCATCAAGAGGTTTAATAGCATCTTTCTGCTCCTTTTATCTTATTCAGACTACCAGGATTAAGGCAGTGCCAAACCAATCACTCCTGTGTAGTGGTTTAGTAATCACGAACCCTTAACCCCAGCATCACACAGTCCAGATTCAGCCACCTCTGAAAAAGAAAGTCCCACCTCATCTGCATGAGGTTTTGGGGGGACATCTAAATACAAACCCAAACAATGGGCTTGTGTCTGCACCATCCCACACCGGAAAGAGGAAGGACAAGAGAGAAAGAAGGGCCCGATCTGCCCTTTTATAATGGCACCAGTCCCTCCCATGAGGCCCACCTCCCAGTGCTGTCGCATCAACAGTTAAATGTCAGTGCATGTCTTGGACGGGACAAACATCCAAACCACAGCAGTGACCAACCCTCCCTTCCCTGCTCCAGCACAAATAAACCCACAGTGCCAGAGGGGCAGCGCCTAGAGGGGCCCGTAGCATGTTTGGGTACAACGGTCGGGTGTTAAAATGCGTATTCTCCGGGGGGAGTCACTGGATTTCAGAAGTGCGTCGGTAGGGCTGGGGGTGTAGCTCCATGGTAGCGTGTTGGCTAGCGTGCCCGAGGCGCTGGGTTTAATCCCTAACACTGTAAAAATAAAACAGATATGTGTCAGCAAATCTGAAACTTCATTTTCAAAACCAATTATAATATGATTTGTTTTTACTAGGTAGATTCTAAAAGTCCGACAGTACAGCGCAGGAATAATGCTCTCAACACTGTCTACTGCTAGATTCCTCCTATATTCAGGATACTTCTTGGGTTTGGTTTCTCGGCTGTTTTTGGTACTGGGGATTGAGCCCAGGACCTTCATACTGAGCTCTATCCCCAGCCCTTTTTATTATATTTTACATTTTGAGACAGGATATCACTGAGTTGCTCAAGCTGGCCTTAAACTTGCCATCTTCTGCCTCATCCTCCCGGAGTACTGGGAGATTTGCAGATGTTTTGGTCACTTTTCTCCTCTGTGGGACAAGATACCTGATCCCCACAGCTATAAGGAGGAGAGGTTTATTCTGGCTCACAGGCTATAGAGGTTCATCCTGTAGCCAGCTGTCTCCAAGGCAGGGCAGCACGGCAGAGGGGCCTGGCAGAGGAAAGCTGCCCCCAGTATGGCAGACAGGAAGTGGAGGATGAAGGGAGGGGCCTTTACTCCCACGGTGACCCGCCTCTTCCAGCCAGGCTGGCCTTCTAACAGCAAGTCAGCTGTAAGCCCCACAATCCGACCATCTTTCAAGAGTCCTACCTTTGAGCTCGTAAGGTTTTTGGGGGGACATCTAGATGCAAACCATAACATTTTGCCCCTTAGCTCCCAGAAGACTCACACACATCTCTTTATGCAGAATACATTGAGTCCATCTCTAAGAGTTGCCAGTGTCCTAATGGTGTCGGCATTGCTGAAAAGTCCAGGTCCAATGTCACCTTTGAGTCTTAAGGCAAACTCTTAGCTGTGAGCCCCTATAAAAATCAAAAAGCAGTTAAATATTTCCACCATACAATGGCACAGGGTAAACATTCCCATTCCAAAAGGGGGACTAGAAACCCGTGGGACCAAACCAAGATTGCAGCCCAACAGGGCAAACATTAAATACTGGGGCTGCATGTCCAGTGCCTGAGGCAGGTCATGGTGAAGAGCTGTGAACCCCGGTGGCACTGGCAGAGGTTGTAGCCCTCATAGCTTCTCTCTTGGGCTGTCTTTGCTCAGTGCTTGCACCTTTCCTCAGATGATCCACGCTCCTGGCTTCTCCACCTTCTGGAGTCTCCACTGAACTTTCAGCTTTGCTCTCATAGCTTCTTACACTGCCCTCTCAGGAGTACAATTCCTGGCCTCCCAAGCCTTCTTCTGAATCCTGGGTATAAGCCTTCCTGATCCCACAACTCTTGTATTCTGCATGGCTGTAAAATCAGCACCACCTGAGTGATGCCAAGGTCTGCCACCAGCTCAAGCTACTAGCCAGGCCGCCTTGTATCATGGCTGTAGAAGTCTCTGAGTGCCTGGATGGCTGAGTGCTATAAACCAAACCCTGGGGAACAAATTCCCTAAGAGGTCACCTTTCTGGAGTACAGTGCCCTGGGGTTCTCTTCTCAAAGCAAAGTCTTTTACGGTAGCAATTTTGAGCCTGTGAAGGGTGGGGCCTTGCTGGTTCCTTACATGCTTTTAAGTCATTTTTCCTGTTGTCCTGTTGTAAAGTTCTTGGCTTCTTTCTAATATTAATCCCTTTAGCAACCAAGCCCTCCTCTGCTTTGTCTTTGCAGGCTCCAACTTTATTGGAGCTTCCTTTCTAGTGAAACTGAAAACTTTTAAGTCATTCAGCAGTGCTGTTTGCTCTTGATTTTCAGTATTAGGCTGGCTAAAAGTCTCCCAACAGTACCCATACAAACCTGAATGTTGGACTACATTGAAATCTCTGCTGCCAAATTAATTAGTCTACTACCCTTCATTTAGGTCTCCCACAAAGTCTCAGGACAAGAGCAAAATGTAGACAAATTTTCTGCCTGGGCATAACACACATGGCTTGGCATCCAAATGTGAGTGCAGTCCTTGTTCCCAACTGAAACCTCCTAAGCATGGCCTTTATTATCTTCATTTCTATGAGCATTTTTTTCCTTTTGAGACAGGGTCTTGCTACGTAGTTCAGGCTGGACTTGAATTTACTGTGTAGGCCAGGCTGGCCTCAAGCTCTTGTGATCCTGCCTCAGCCTCCTGAGTGCTAGAATTACAGGCATGCACCGCTATACCCTGCTATAAAATTTGTACTATAAAATTACAGGCATGTGCCACCACACCTGGCTCTATCAGTGTTCTTGTGTTCTGAGCTCTGACCATAATCTCCTATCAAGCTCAGCTTATAGCATTCATTCTAGGGCTGCTTCTTCAGCCAGCATCTCCAGACCTTTCCAAATTCCTCTGGTAAGCCAGTTCCAAAGGCTTCTGAGCCACATAGTCCAGTTACATCACAGCAATGACCCCACTCCTGGTACCAAAATCTGTTTTATTTACGTTTCTCTCACCAGGACAAAATACCTGACACCTACATCTAAAAAGAGGAGAGGTTTATGTTGGCTCACCATTTGTAGAAATATCTGTTCCTAGTCAGCTGGTTCCAAGGCAGGGTAGTGAGGTGGAAGGGCCTAGGTGGAGGAAGGCTGCTCATATCATGGCAGAGTGAAGGAGCTGGGGAGGGAGATAAACTTCTAGGCCGTGCCTCGTGTTCCACCTCTCTGAACCAGGTCCCATCTTCTAACATCAAGTCAACAATAAGCCCCCATAATCCAATCACCTTAAATATGCAAAAAATTTATTTTTTATGGTTTTTGTTTGGTTTCGTTTTTGCAGTACTGGGGATTGAACCCAGGACCCAGGGCCTTTGCATTGAGCTATACCCCCAGCCCAGTTTTTATCTTGAGATTTTATCTGGCTAAGTTTCTAAGTTGTCCAGGCTGGACTTAAACTTGTGATCCTCCTGTCTCAGCCTCCCAGAGTTCTGGAATTATAGCCATGTACCACACACCCTGCTATAAAACGTGGGGGGGGTATTTTTATTAGTACATGTTTGCAATACATCATGATTACATTCATTGCAGGTAGTTGGTACATGTAGATAACACATCCTAGCTCTTTTTTTCTCCTTTCCCTCCTTCACCCCCCCCATCATCCTGATCCCCTTGCCTTTTGCAAAAGGTCTATCTTCCTGTTTCCTATTACCTATCTTTCGCTTTGCTCTTTGATTTATTCCCATTGTGCTACCTTGGCTCACAAACTTAATTTGTCCTACTGTTTTGGGAAAGATAGACACATTTGTGTTTGTGTGAGAAAGATGGCCAAGGTTATGTTTGTCACCCAATGCAGTTTGCAAAAAAAACCAAATTTTGCCAAATGCTTCTGTTTCTAAGCCAGATTATTTTCAAATGAAAACATCTGTGAACCAAGGTACTACTGTACTTTGGGTCTCTCCTATAAGAGAAACCATGTGATATTTAAGCCTTTGTATCTGACTTCTTTCACTTAACCATTGTGGTCTCAAGGTATATCTGTTTTCCTAAAAATGACTCAAATTTTTCCTTCTGTATGATAGAGTAGTACTCATTGTGATCATAAAAGAAAATATAATAAGCAAATTACTCCTTCAAAAGCAATTACCTTTTTAATGAGGACAATGCTGTTTTTCTACAGTGAGCTGAGGACAGATATTGCTCCTCCCTGAGGCCTGTGACTGTGGCAGCAGGATGAGGTGGAGGAGGAGGGGGTGAGCATGTCTCCTCCCTGCCCTGTGCCTACTGGCTAGATTTCTGTATCGGGGTGCTGATACCCAGAGCGCCTGTCTGAAGCTTTGTCCCCACTAACTGGCAAAATTTGGGCTGCGCCAGAGCCCTTTGGCCCCAGGCTAGGCTGTGGTCATCCACCTGACCTTACCCTTCCCGGCTGGCAAGACAGGATGTCGCTGTGCTTTCAGGGATGAGGAACAAAGCTTGTGTGAGCATGTGGTCCCCACCCTGGGACAGTGGTGCAGCGACATTTGCTCAGGGTTCCTCAAGCTGTTGCTCACAGGACTTTAAGCTTGTACAGTTATGACTAGGCTAAGACAGGAGTACTAGAGAGCAAAGAAAAGTAGGTTCTTAAATCATCTTGGCTAAAGGTAATCTTCTGGAGTTATCTGTAATTTGGAGCATGTGCCCAATATGTACATAAGATATGCCCTTTATGTACAACTACTTTATTTTTGTCCTTGTTTGTGTGTGTTGTTTTTTTTGGTACTGGGGATCGAACTCGGGACCTTGCGCTTTCGAGGCAGGCGCCGGAACCACTGAGCTAAATCCCCGGCCCAATTTTTGTCCTTGTTATTGAGGCAAGGTCTCACTATGTAGCCCAAGCTGGCCTCAAACTCGAAACAGTCCTTCTGCCTCAGCCTCCTGAGTGCTGGGATTACAAGTGCGTGTCACCACACCCAGTTGACAAATACTTTCTTAGTGCTTTCTAGTTTGAAATAGAGCAGCCTCCCAAGAAGTTACAAAAATAATACCAAGAATTCATTTGTGGTGTCAGTCGTCCCCCTGGCCGTAGAGTACCATCTCCCAGAGCCAGGGCCCCTTCTTCAAACCAGGCAGTCCTGGCACGCACCTGTGCCATGCACTCAAGGTGGACTTTCGCGCACCTCCCAGCACCGCCCGCCCTCCTTCTCCGCTGGTGCAGCGAGTTCTGTGGAAGTGTCCCTTAGGCAGACTGCTGTCTGCAGCCCACATCTGGGGCCAGGGCCCTCCCTTCACCACCAGGCAGCTTCCTGATGGGTCCTGGCCTCCCCCGCCCTCACCCCACGCCAGCCTATCTGCTCACCACTTTCATTTTTGTTTCTGTTCTGACTGAAGAACTTCCTTTTGCTTCCCTTCTCTTTCTCTCTTCTCTCTCTTTCCTTCTTTTTTTCCTCCCCCCCTCCCCCAAGGTCTCACTATGTATGTAGCTCAGGCTGGCCTTGAACTCAGAGGGGTCCTCCTGCCTCAGCCTCCTGAGCTCTTAGCCATTCTTTACAGCAGATCTACTGGCAGCAGATTCTCTTTGTTTTACTTCCTCTAGGCTATTTTTACTTCAACTTCATTTATTTTATTTAGTTTTCAGGACTTTTTTTTTTTTGGTACCAGGGATTGAACTCGGGTCCTTGCTCTTGCGCAGCAGGCAGCAAAACCACTGAGCTAAATCCCCAGCCCTAGGACTTTATTTTTTTAACATTCATGTCTTAGGATGTTTTCATTGGAAATAGAATTCTGAGTTGAAGTTCCTGCCTTTCTCACTTAAAAAAATATGCCTCTTTTAGTCTCTATGGTTTCTGATGGGAAATCTGTGTTTCTAATTACTATTTTCTTTTAGGTAGTGTGCCATTTTGCCCTGTTATCAAGAACTTTTTTCTTTGTTTTTCATTTTTTGGAGTTCGATTACATTGTGTATCATTACATTGGGCTTGAATTTTTTTTTTTTCTTTGTACCGGGGATCGAACTTGGGACCTTGCGCTTTCGAGGCAGGCGCCAGAACCACTGAGCTAAATCCCAGGCCCAGGCTTGAATTTTTTTGGTTTAACTCTTCAGAGTTCACTCAGTTTCTGTTTTGGGGGGAGGTCAGTTACGACCGGGTCTCACTATGCCATTCAGGCTGATCTTGAACTCACTGCCTAGCCCAGGCTGGCCTCAAACTTGTGGCATTCCTCCTGCCTCAGCCTCCCGAGTGCTGGGATTACAAGTGTGCGTCACCACACCTGGCTCACTCAGTGTCTTGGGTCTGTGGGTGTGTCTTTCACAGCCTTTGAGAAGTTGATTGGCATCATTTCTTCACGTATTTTTCTAGCCTGTGCTCATTCCTGTCCTGGACCCGTAACGCTAGATCCTCACTGTCCCGCTGGCCTCGGAGGACCTTGGTAGCCTCTGTGTTGCAGAGCCCGTCCTCCTCGTCCCTCTTCCCCTCCACCCACCTTCTGCTGTTGAGCTCGTTTATTCAGTTCTTTTAGCTCTGCAGTTTTTTTAGTTCTAACATTTCCATTTGGTCCTTCTTTGTATCACCTATCTTTGCTGAGACTTCAATTTTTTACTTGTTTCAAGTGTCCATAATTGAGTATTGGAGTATTTTTCAAATTTTTGCTTCAAATTGGAAATTTTCAAATTCCAAACGCCTTTTTTTTTTTGTACCAGGGATCGAACTTGGGTCCTTGCACTTGCGCAGCAGGCAGAGAAACCACCAAATGCCTTTTCTTATTCAAGTTGACATTTTTGTATGTTTTTTCTTCTTATTTTTGTTTTTTGAGATAGGGTCTTGCTATGTAGTTTAGGCTGGCCTTGAACTCTGTTTAGCTCAGGCTGGCCTGGAACTCATGGTGATTCTCCTGCCTCAGCCTCCCAAGTGCTGGGATTATAGGCGTGCGTGGTGAGTTTGAGGGCAGCCTGAACTACATAGCAAGATCCTGTCTCAAAAAACTAAATAAATAAAAGAAGTTGAGGACTGGTGTACGCCAGCAAATATTAGGATGGCCAGGGCTCACTCGTCTGAGTGGTGAAGAGGAAAGAATGTTAGAGCCCAGAAAATCCACCTTGCTGCTTTCTACCCTGTGGGAATTAAAGGGGTTTTGTTTTGTTTTGTTTTTCTGGTACCGGGGATCAAACTCAGGACCTTGCATTTGGCAGGCAGGTACAGCTCCACTGAGCTACATCCCCAGCCTAGAATTAAAGTTTTTGTGGTTGTCGTCAAATCAAAATTTTGCCAGTAAATCTCTTGAACTCCCTCACTTCACTTTGCACTCCGCACCTTCGAGACGCTGTGTCTGCCACAGGTTGTCCGTGGTCAGCAGGCCAGGCATTCTGCCAGGCTGTCTTGGCTTCTCTGTTGCACATTTCTTCTTCCTGAAAGGTCACTGGCCACACACCTGTGATCCCAGCACTCTAGGAGGCTGAGGCAGAAGGATCTTGAGGTCCAGCACAGCCTGAGCAGCAGAACAACTTAACGGGACCTTGTCTCACAATAAAAAGTTAAAAAGGGGCTGGGGATGTAGCTCAGTGTGGAGGCCCTGGGTTCAGTCCCCAGTACTGCAAAAACAAATGACAAAAAGCACAAAGCAATTAGTGTTTTGTTTTCTTCTGTGGCTAACGAGAAACCTCAGACTGCATGTTTATGTGACATCTTTAAACTCTTCTTTCCTTAGAACGCCTGACAGACAATCTCAGAGTTGGACAGACACCCATAGTTGCTGCTCAGATGTTTCTTTTTTTCAGAGTTTTGCTGCTAAGAATCTCTCCTCAGCATCTAACCTCATTGTGGCCCATAATGGTCTCTGAACTGGTGAGTGCTCGTATTTGACTGCAGAGCAAGGTTAGAGCTTTTAAAAATGCTCTTTTATTATCATGCGTGATGCTGCTCCACATGGATCTCATTTTATCTAAAAGTTGGGAGCACAGACTCAGCTTTTGGTTAAATAGAGAGGGTCGGGGATTTAGCTCAGTGGTTTCGCTGCCTGCTGCGCAAGCACAAGGACCCGAGTTTGCTCCCTGGTACCAAAAAAAAAACCTTTCAGGTGGTTAAATAGAGAAAATCATGTTATCATATTTGATCTCTCAACTGTCAGTTATTCCAACTGATTGCTTCCTTTAGTTAGTATTTGTTAATACTAATTTGCTAGTTGGTTGGTTGGTTTTTTGTGGTTTTGTTGGGTTTTTGTTTTGCTTTTGTGTATTTGTGTTTTGGTTTTTTGGGGGCAGGGGGTTGATTTTGTTTTTTTTGGTACTGGGGATCAAACTAGGGTCCTTGCGCTTGCAGGGCAGGCAGCAGCAGCACTGAGCTAAATCCGCTGCCCTTGTGTGTTCTGGTTTTTTTGGTACCAGGGATCAAACTCGAGACCTTGCGCTTTCGAGGCAGGTGCTGGAACCACTGGGCTAAGTCCCCGGCCCTTAAAAGTTGCTTTTTTTTTGGTGTTTGTTTTTTGAGACAAGGTCTCACTGTGTGTGTAGCCCAGGCTGACCTCAAACTTGAGGCAGTCCTCCTGCCACAGCCCCAAGTGCTGGGATGACAGGCATGCACACCTGGCTTGTTTTCTGCGGTTCTGGAGATGAAACCCAGGGCCTTAGTGCACACCAGGCCTGTGCTCTACCACTAGTTTCTTATAGATGTGTCCACTTGGGGGCGTTTAGTCTCAAATAGTAATGAGAATGCATGTTTTCTTTTTAAGATTCAGATATTCATACAGCTTGAAGACGACCTGAAGGAGGACGATGAGCCATTGAGGTAAGCACCAGTACCAGCTCTGCATGTGTGACCGAGGGACACCAGCTGGGTGTGGTGGTACACGCCTAGAATCCCAGCCACTTGGGAAGCTGAGGCAGGAAGATCACAGTTGAAGGCCAGTCTGGGCAACTTAACAAGACCCTGTCTAAAAAATAAAAAGGCTGGGGCTGGGGATTTAGCTCAGTGGTTTTGCTGCCTGCTGCACAAGCGCAAGGACCCGAGTTTGATCCCCGGTACCAAAAAAATAAAATAAAATAAAAAGGCTGGAGATGGAGCTCAGTGGTACAGTCCCTTGAACTGGAAAAAAAAGGGGAAAAGAGATGAGCAGTCATCCCTGTCCGATGGAGGGCTGTCTAATGCTGATGCTGTCCTCTTCCCACACTTGATGGGACTGCCCACTGTGAAATTTTCTATTTATTTATTATTATTATTTATATTATTTATTCTATTTAGTTTTTGCAAATACTGGGATTCAAAACTAGAGGCATTGGGCCAGGGATTTAGCTCACTGGTTCCACCGCCTCCCTTGCAAGCGCAAGGTCCCAAGTTTGACCCCTGGTACCAAAAAAAAAATACTAGCTGCCAAACTAGAGCCATTGTACCACTGAACTCTGTCCCCAGCCCTTTTTATCTCGAGACAGAGTCATGCTAGGTTGCCCAGGCTGGCCTTGAATTTGCAATCCTCCTGCCTCAGCCTCCTGAGTTACTGGGATCATAGGTGTGCACCACCACCCCCAGCTTGGAAAGGAAAACCCTTCTTATAAACAAATGGGCTACAGTAGACATGAATAAATTGATGCGAAACACATCTCTGCAAATTTACAGAAACAGCAACAAAATAAACAGAAAAGTTTCGGTCGTGGATGGAAACGGGTCCTCGGCTGGGGAGACGGCCCCGAGTGAACTTGTCTTGTATTTGTCAGCTTGCAAATTCCTGGACACGGCCCTTTCTTTCCCGCCTGACAGGATGCCACTCTTTCAAATGTAAGTGGGACGTGTGCCCCTCCTGGAGCAGCCGGTCATCCTTTACGCCCTGTCGCAGTGCGGTGCACGGCAGCTGCCATGTAGGTTTGTGCTGGCCTAGAGCCAGCTGGGAGCGCAGGTTTCAGATGACCTCGAAATCTGTGGTCTGGTGAGCCTGGCTCCCCGCAGCCTTTATGCACCTGTCACCTGTCTCTGCACAGTGTGTGCGAGTGTGTGCTGTGCTCAGGGCTTCTGCCACTGAATGCTTGCGAGACAGGCTTGCCCCGTGTCAACAGATCTGAAGCACGCTGCCCACCTCCCCACGCCTCGGCGCACTTTGCCTTCATGTCTCTTAGATGCACACTGCAGCGCTAAGTGAGGGAGCCCAGCCTGGAAGGGCCACACACCATGGCATTCCAGTTACAGGACAGTTGGAAAAGACAAAACAATAGGGACAGGAAAAAGAGCAGCAACTTGCCAAGCGTGGTGGCACACACCTGCTATCCCACCACTCGGGAGGCTGAGGCAGGAGGGGCACCATGAGTTCAAGGCCAGTCTGAACTACATAGCAAGACCCTGTCTTAAACAAATAAACAAACAAAAACCCATAGAATCCACACCAAGATTGAACCCTAGTAACCTGTGGGCGCTGAGGTGATGAAATGTCAACGTGGGTTCATCGAGAACAGTTTCTGCTACGGTGGGGGAGGTCAGAATCATAGAGGCCGTGTGTGAGGGAATAGGGGACCCAAGGGAGCTCTCTGTACTTCCTCCTCAGTTCAGCTGTGAACCGAAAGCTACTCCGAAAAGGAAGGCTTCTTTGTACATGGACTCAAATGTATACAAATGTGTGCAGCAGCCTTACGTATACTAGCACAAAGGGGAGACACTCAGTCGCCATCCAGTGACGATGAATAGCTATCACGGGCCGTAACTATACCGTGGAGTAAAATGACGGGGATGCAGGATGCAGACTAAAGATGGTTCCAGATCCGGGCTCAGACTGCAGCGGCACTGCTTTGCCAAAGTCCTCTGAGGGCCGTGTACTCAGCAGCAGCATGGAGGAGCCCTGGCTGGAGGGGACCTAGCACCGCCCCATGCCCCAAAGCTCTGCACTGCCAGCCCTGGGCTGCCTGCAGACTCAAGTTCTGTGGAGAGCGGGCGTAGCCTGTGGGCAGGAAGGTGGCTTCTGCAGGTAGCACCGGCGACCCTGGACAGCGCCTTGTGCACAGTCAGATCCCGGTCGTGTGCCATGTCCTCTGCGCTTAGCAGGAGTCCTGGGCATGAAGAAGAGCATTTTGGGGATGTGGTACTAAGGCCCGAGCTTTTCCTGGGGACCACACGACACTCCATGATCCCATTCATACGTATTGTCAAAGACGGGACAGCCTGTGGAGACAGAGGGTCAGCATGCTGCCTAAATCTGTAGAGACAGAAGGTGGATGGGGCATAGGAGGGGGTCAGTGGCTGGGGAGAAGCTGCGTGACTCTAAAATTGATTACATTGACAAGGTGCATTTCAGTGAGTATAGTAAGGGCCATTGACTTGTGTATATGAAATGGCTGTGGTATGTGAATAACATCTTTTTTTTTGGTACCGGAGATTGAACTCAGGACCTTGCGCTTGCAAGGTAGGCGCAGTGCCACTGAGCTACATCCCCGGCCCAACGTCTTTTTTTTGAGCCAGGATCTCACTGTGTATCCCAGGCTGCCCTTGAGCTCATGGCAATCTTCCTGTCTCAGCCTGCTGAGTGCTAGGATTACAGGCATGTGCCACCACGCCTGGCCTGTGAATTAGATCTTAATAAAGTATTTTACATGGGCACTGATCCAACATCCCTGATCTGGGGCTTTTTCCTCCAGATACAGGTGGGCTTTTGTTCCAGAAGTGGACACAGAGGGTCCTGCCTCCCTGTCCAACCTAGAAGATAATCACCAGGAGTGCAAACCCCACACTGTCAGGATTCTACAACTTCTGAGATCAAAATATGGGGTAAGTGGTTTCCTTTCAAAAATTATATCCATGGCAAAGGGGAGAAGGCCTAAGAAGTGAGAAAGTGCTTCAGAAGCCAGCGGACTTCAATGACTGAAAATTTTCAAAATATCTCTTAGTTTTCAAACTTGCAATGGTTATAAATTCCATCTTGTTGTCCTGCATGTCACACAGACAGCTCCTTCCAGTGATAAGAGGTCACATGGGCTGGATGCCAGTCACCCCTTGCGCCCCAAGTTGCTCTGTTCTGCAGGGCCCCAGGGGTCGGAGGACCCACTGGCAGGGCCCCAGCTGAGCTGGGCTCAGCTAAAGCCAGATGAAAGTGTAAGACCAAAAATCCAGTCTCTGCCCCTTCCAACAAAGCTGGAGGCGAATCTCCATGAAGAACTCCTCTCCGGTTTGCGTGTGTGCCTGTGGTTCACGGCATCCCTGACCTCAGTGAAGCCCTATCATTTTTATGGTCTTACTTGGTTTTGTTTTGTTTTGTTTTTTGCAGGAAGGCGGCAGCTCTGATGAGAGCTCTGCGAAGAGTGAATTTCCGCTTCTGCGCCAGCATTCTGTGTCCAGCTTCAGGCAGCTGATGCCCTTCTTCAGGACTCTGAGTTGCGCTTTCAAAACCCAAGCTCAGCCCTGCGCCACCGCCAGAGCTCTGCTCCCAGAGTCCCTGGTCATGGGCAGCTCTCACGTCCTCAAGCAGCTGGAGGAGTGTGTGGAGCATGACTTTCTGGAACATCCAGAATGTTAATTAACATTTCTAGAATTTGTTTAATCCGTTCACTGATACTTGGGTAAAAACCAAGATGTGCTCTAAACAGAAAAGGCAGATAGTGCTTCTCAGCAACTGTGCTTCAGCTCTGAAAGTTCATTTCAGATCATTCTGTGTTCAGCAACAGAACACACCTCCCTAGATGCCCTGTAATATATTTGGGTCTCACTCTTGTGTTTCTTCCTCAATTTATGTAATAGAAATAAAATTGACATGTCCTCTAACAGCAGCACAAAATCTGGTACGAAGTGAAGTGTGAAGAGAGGGAAGCAGTGGTCGTCCTTGTTGGAGCAGCTGTCTGGGTCTTCCTTGGTCCAGTTCTCTGAAAGTTCAAGCTTATTTAAAGAATTCTATTTTGAGTACGGGGATTTAGCTCAGTGGTTCTGCCGCCTGCCTCGCAAGCGCAAGGTCCCAAGTTCAATCCCAGTACCAAAAAAAAAAAAGAATGCTATTTTTAATGCTTCATGCAAATGTCCTTTAAAGTATTTATTTTGATACTGCATTTTAAAACTAAAATGTATTGTTTTCTGAGAATAATAATGTTACCTATTCAGCAGAGCTGAGCGCATAAATATATCTCACTTTCTTCAACCCTTGACCATTAAAATCACGTTTGCACATTTACCTGTATAAGAAGTGCGTAGTTGTAAAATTCTGACAACTGCCGCGTGTGGTGGTACACATCTGTAATCTCCGCACTCAGGAGGCTTGAGTTCAAGCCCAGTCTGGGCTACATAGTGACACCCTGTCTCAACAGAGAAAAATCTGACAGCCATCGGAGCTTCCAAGCGCTCTGTTTTATGCAAATGGATCAGCAAGTCACAGAACAGTCAGTGCCAGAACTGAGTCACTCTCCTCCCCCTCCTCAGATCTCTCTACCACGCTACAGGCGTTGCTTACGTTAAAACAGCCCTCGGCCTTGGTGGCATCTGATCCCGCTCCTTCCGGAGCCTCTGTGTGTTTGGCAGCTACCCTGTTAGCTTTGAGCCACTGATCCGCTCCAGGCCACAGCCAGTGCAGAGCGCCATCCAGACCGGCCCTGCCTGGCGGCCCCCCTTTCGCGGTTCACTCGTCCCAGGCAGGATGGTGTGGTCTGGCCCGACTGGCTCGCTTACAGCTGCACAGCAGGGAGTTTGGAATTCCTCCAACATCACTGGTTAAATCTCTTGTCACTTTCTTTTTAAGGTTTCTTTTTGTTTGGTTGGTTTTTGTTTTGTTTTTTGAGACAAAGTCTCCATATAGTTCAGGCTGGCCTTGAACTCACTATGTGCCCCAGGCTGGCCTCAAACTTGGGGTGATCCGCCTGTTTCAGCCTCCCAAGTGCTGGGATTACAGGCATTCGCCACCACACCCAGCTTTTTTTTTAGTTTTTAAAGCAAAGTCTGGTTATGTTGTCCGAACTCCTAGACTCAAGTGATCCTCCTGCTTCAGCTTCCCAGGTGCAGGGATGAGCAGTTCGAATATCGTCTTCTTTGTCCCCAGCGCACGAGCTGCACTCCTTTATGAACCCGAGCACTCTAATTCAGTTCCTCCCGGAGGACTGGTGCCCTGCTTCACCGCGGGGCCAGAAGGTTACAGCACCGACGACGACGGGTCCCGTGACCCTGAGTGCCGCAGGCCCTCGGCTTGGGGGTGTGGCCGAGCGCAGCCGCGCAGGCAGGCCAGAGCCATCCCTAGCGCAGTTTCCTTTCTCCGGGGCTTGGGAGGAGGGACAGTGAGCCTGTTCTGCACACCCGGAAGCACGGCTCTGAGATTCTGGCCGGGAATCGAAACCCGGGTCCCTCAGCCGCAGCGCCCGCCCGGCGAGCTCCGCAGGAACCGCCCACACCGGCCGGCCGAGGCGGGGAGGGCGCGGTTTCTGAGGCTCAGCCCAGGAAGACTTCCTGAAAACTGCTCCTGGGTCCAGGCCCGGCTACCGGGGCGGGCCAGCCTCGCTGTTTTGGATTAGTACTTGGTGCTGGGCTAAAAACTGGGAGGAGCTGGAACCATGGAAATACGTGATGCGTTCTGACTTTAAAGGGATTTTTTTCTGGTAGTACAGGTTCACTGCTAAGGCTTACGTTCCTTGTGCAGAGCTGGGAGGCGGACCTGACTCTTCATCCTAATTCCTTTCTCATCCCCCCCCCCCATATCTTGACACCCCCCCTTCCCATTTGAGAAAGATCTCCGTCTCTACTTCCTGCTAATCTTTTACTTTGCTCTTGATTTATAATTTGGGTTTCTCAAAAAAAGACAAACCATGCGATATTTAAGCGTGTGTGTCATTTACTTAACATTACGGTCTAAATGTTAGAAGTGAATTTACTTATCCAGTCTCCCCGCAAAAATCGGACAACAAAGGCAGCGAAAGCGAGACCTTCCTCCACACTGGCCGGAGTGGCGCCCCAGAGTGGAGAGGCGGGGTGCTTTTACTCCGACTCCACATCTCCCACGGCCTGGGATGGGGTTCAGTCTGTGCGGAGCAGCCTGTCCCAGCCACCCAGCCCGCACTGGCACTTCCCACCAGCCCCTTCCCTTCTGCATTCCCTTCTGTAGTTATTTATGGCCTTTTGACTTCTCAGGACCCTAATTCAGGAAAACCTGATTCGCATTCATCTTACCCTGGAACCTTATCTCTGGGTGAGTCTTTCAGCCTGCGTGTCCCTGTCCACTATTTGATCCAGCTAATTCTGTCAATAAGGGCTTATTAGAGTGGTTAATGAAACATGGACCGATTAGAAGTATTTTTTATCTCTTACATCAAAATGCATCCACTTTCCTACAAATGAACTCGTTTATCTTTATGGCATAGTGCTTTCTGTGTAAATACCACATTTTCTTTATCTTTTGATGGACATCTAGGCTGCTTTCCAAATTTGGATATTATGAATTGTCCTGCTATAAACATGCGTATACATGGATCATTGTAATATTATGTCTTTAGCTCTTTAGGGAAGATACCTAGGAGGGAATAGCTGGGTCAAATGGAATTTGTTTTAGTTGTTTTTGAGGAATGTTCATACTGATTTCCATAGCGGCTGTACAAGTTCACATTCCCACCAACAATGTAGAAGGGTTCCTTTTCCCCACAGCCTCACCACCACCTCTTATTTGATTTCTTAATGATGGACAATCTTTCTGGGTTAAGATGGAATCCCAGTGTTGTTTTAATTTGCATTTCTGTAATGATGCTGAGAATTTCTTCACTTACTGTCATTTGTACTTCTGAAAAGTGTCTGTTCATTTTATTTATGCATTTTTGGATTGGTTTTTTTATTTTGGGGAGTCTAATTTTTTTGAGTTCTTTATATATTCTAGATATTAGTCCTCTGTCTGAGGAATAGCTGGCAAATTTTTTTCCCATTCTGTAGACTGTCTTTTCATTCTGTTGTTTCTTTTGCTCTGCAGAAGCTTTTTAACTTGATATGATCGCATTTGTTGATTCTCAGTACTATTTTCTGTCTAAGCTGGGGTCTGTTCAGAAGGTCCTTCCCTACGCCTATGACTGCAAGAGTTTTACTATTTATCATCCAGCAGGTTAAGTGTTTCTGTTTTAACATTTAATTCTTTGATCAAGTCTGACGTTAGTTTAGCACATGGAGAGAGATGGGTCTAGATTGGATACCCTGTATATGGATAACCAGCTTACCCAGCAACATTGATTTCTTTTTTTAAAGACACAGTCTCTCTCTATGTAGTCCAGACTGCCCTTGAACTCTGTGATCCTCTTCCCTGAGGGCTGGGATACAACTGTTAATTAATACATATGCCACCACACCCAGCCCCCAGCACCATTTATTTAAAAGTCTGCCCTTCTGTGTATGTTTTGTGTGTATGTCTTTGTCAAATATCAGGTAGTTGAATGTGCCAGGGGTTGTTTCTGCATGTTCTGTTCCATTGATCCACACATCTGTCTTGTCCCAGTACCATGCTGTTTTTATCACCATACCTTTGTGATATAACTTCAGCTCTGGGATTGTGATACCTCTTTGCTCTTGTTGCCCAGGATTATGTTTGCTATTCTGGGTCTTTTCTGGTTCCATATGAATTTTTGGATCATTTTTTTCCAGCTCTGTGAAGAATCCTTTTGTGTACTTAAAAGTGTTGAACTGGCTTGGAGACCAAACAGAATTCTGTGCCACTGGTTTTAAATGATGACATAAGAGAATATCTTCCACCAGGTATTGTTTATGATCTGGTGGAACACACAAGACCAGTGTCATATGGAAGAGGATGTGCTCAGGGCCAGGATGTAAGCCAAGCAGAGTGCACCCATTCATTGAAGTGCAACTGGATCTTATTACTGGGCGTTGGGGTGCTGGAAGCTCCTTCTGGAGGTGGTTTCTAGGTTCTTTCTGATCTGAGCAATGAATTCGTCAAGACGAGCACAAGCAGTAGCAAAGTTTTTGTAGGGAACAGGGAAAGGGGACGTTACCAGAACCTCTGCAGTAAGTCCTGGTCTCCTGTGAGCCACAGCAGCACAAGGTGAATTACAGGAAAGGTAGAAAAATGAGACTGAGAAAGCTGAGCTTTGGGTCTGATCAGTGCTGCTCTGGGCGGCAAAGATGAAAGCCCCCAGCTTACCGCACCTTTTATTCAGTACATCGGGAGAAACAGATGTAACAAATGACTTGCAGAGAGTTCAGTACATCCGGGTAAACAAGATGGTAACAGTCCAAGAACAATGAGGAACTGAGTAGATGTTTGTTCCTCCCAGGATGCCTTCAGCTGGAGTAATCTTGTCCTGGAGAATCACAGCATCACTGGATCATTGAGGTCTCGGTTGTGACTGGAGGCCAAAATGGAATTATGTCTTGGAATTCCATAGCTGGGCTGTAGGCAGGAGAACTAAACTAACCAAATGATTTTTCCCTAAAATTATGTAGCATTGCTCCCGACAAGTTTTATTTAAGGCAGGAAAAGAAACAGGCTCTGCAGAGCGAGTTTGGACCAAGTAAAAGCAGGAAAAGAAGTACACCCTACATCATGAGGGCAGACTACCAGGCAGAGAAAATACAGTGTCAAAAACTCAATGTGAACTGTCTTTTTTATATCACTCACTCCTCAAGCTGATGTCAGGTCTAGGCCACCCTGTGAAAACCTGCTTGAGTTCTCTTGAGAAGTCCATGTGCAGGGTTCTGAGAACTGTTCTATGCATGTGTTCCAGGATCTTGTCACTCCTACATTGCCAGCCAGTTTTAGCCACACCCTACCTTCTTGACCCATTTCCCCCTGAAAGACACAAATTGCCATAATTCTTTATGGGGTGCTAAGGGAGTGGAGATCTCTATCTTCTATAGCTTCTTCTAGGTAGAATGGACTATAGCCCCTATCTCCTGGGGATCATGTGCTCTCAAACTACTTTAGGGTCTTGTAGCTCAGGGACTGAGTTGAAGAGAAAAATTGTTAGAAGACAATGAGAAAAGAATTAGTGAGCTTTACTTGCTACTATATTGGGGATGTAGAACCCAAATATGAGGAGCAGTTCAGATTTCCACACTTCTTGTGGAGGACAAAGTATGGCAAAGAGGCAGTTTAGATAAGTTATTAAAAGCCTGAGAGCCATAGCCTTAGCAAGACTAGCCATATAATGGATCGAATGAAAAATGAGGATTTAGCTCAGTTGTGCCACCACCTGTCTCCAAGTGCAAGATCCTCGGTACAAAAGAAAAATGAGAGCTTCAATACAGGTGCCCATTTAAGCTGTGGTACTTTGGGGTCATTAGTGGCTCTGCTTATCTGCACCCAGAGCAATACTGGAGTCTAGCTTTCTGAAGAGGAGCCTCAGGTCTTCCAGAGGTTCTCGGGAATAGCTTCTTCTTAGTCCTGTGAATATTCTAGTGACCATTCCCCAAGAAGGACTTTTATAGCTTGTCGCTGTATCCCTTGAGAAGGATCAGAATGGTTCCTCCGGATCTGGGGATAAGGCTTCGATTTTAAGGGGCTCCTGGGCGGCCCTTCTTGCCTCCATATCAGCCTTTTGATTTCCCAAGGAGACTTTAGACATGATTCTTTGGTCTGTCTTGCAATGAATGACAGTGACCTACTTGGGAAGATAGACCACCTCTAGGAGTTATAGAATTTTCTACTTGTGTTTTATACATGATTGCTTATTAGCCAGCAAGCTTCTTCTTTCCAGATTGCTGCATGAGCATGGAACACCAGAAAGGCATATTTGGAGTCAGAGAGAGAGGGAGAGGGAGAGGGAGAGGGAGAGAGAGATCTTCTTGTCTTTTCCTAATATCAATGCCTGAGTAAGAGCTATGAGCTCTATATTTTGAGTGGAGGTTCCTGGGGGAAGGGGTGTTACTTCAGTGACCTGTTATAAGCTTACAACTGCATAACCTGCCTGTTGATGTCCTTCTTAGACAAAGCTACTTCCATCAGTGAACCATAACTCTTCAGGGTCTTGGAGGGCAAGTCATTGATGTCCTACCTGTTTGTATAGGACTGGGAGATCACTGGTTCACAAGAGTGGCTAACTTCTGGGCCTCTAGGCATCAGAGAGGTAGGATTAAGAGTAATACAAGTTTTTGTAGCAACCTCAGGCTAAGAGCACGACCTGATACTTTGCAAACCATTCATCTGTTAACCATAAGTAACCTTTGATTTTAAGAATTACTCTGACCTGATGGGGAGTCAGGACTTCTAGATTCTATCCTAAAATTAGTTTGGCAGCTTCCTTTGTTAGCATAGCTTCCTTTGTTAGCATAGCTACTTTGTAGCTACTACTGCTCTCAGGCAGGGTGGCCATCCAGCAGCCACTCCATCTGACTTTTGAAAAGCATTACATTTGGCAGAGTTCTTGTCCTAGCCTTTGAGTCAAGACACCTAAAGCAATTCCTCTCTTTTCTGATATGTAGAGGAAGAAGGTTTTCTTATGTCAGGTATTTTATTATATCATCCACCAGAATCCACCTGGCTAATTAGATCAGAAAGACCTGGCATACTCCCAACAGGCAAAATCTGTTTTGGCCTTTGCTGGAATTTGAGAACTTCTCTCAATTTTGATAGTAAATTTCTTCCTAGAAAGGGAGTAGGACACTGGGACAATAAGAAACTCTTGGTTTGGGCTGGGGATTTAGCTCGGTGGTTTTGCCACCTGCTGTGCAAGCGCAAGGACCCAAGTTTGACCCCTGGTACAAAAAAAAAAGAAACTCTTGGTTAAATTTGGCCTTCAAAGTGACACATCAGAGCAAGAGTAAAGAATCTCTGACTAGGAGTTCCCTCAAGCTCAACTATGACTATAGATCTAGGGGAGAGTTTTCCAGAGAAGTAACTCAAAACAGAATAAAGTAATTGAATTGATCCATGACATACCCAGGGTTCCTCACAGGAAATGGTAATATGCACGGACAGGGGCATTGTAGGTTCCATGGGCCTCTTCAGAGCAGGAAATGAGGGTTTGGGCTGGCCCCTCTCTGGGATCAGGGAGATGGCACCCTCCAGTGCCATGAGTCAGGTACATTGGCTGCCTCACACTCAGAGCTGGGCCCAGGTGGTGACTTGGTGTAGTCACATGTCCAACGTCCAGACTTTTTTTTGTACCAGGAATCGAACTCAGAAACTTATACTTGCCAGGCAGGCACAGCACCATTGAGCTAAACCCTAGGCCTAGACTTCTTATACTCAATCATCCTTTTTCCCTTAGATTATTTGGGTGAGTTTAAAATATTGCCAATTGTGACAGCTATAATTTTATCTTATCTCTTGACCCTCCTCCAGATCCTGATGAACACAGAAAAGGCCATGTCCAGCAATTGGATCATAGCTGTCTAGGGTCCCATCTGAAGTTTCTTCATTAAAGAGATGGGAGAGATCAATATCTGCCTGAGAGTCAGGTGGGGATCCAAGTATAGGATCATCAAAGATATCTCTTTCTTCCTCAGGGACCACTCTAAATACCATAGTTTCTGGGTTTTTCCTGAGACAAAGGCTCACAAAAGCCTGAACACTCCACCCTCTGTTTTAAGCAGAAATGATTTAACTGAAAAAGTCTCATAATTTAAATTGCCATCCCGCACCCATCTCTCACCATTTCCTAGTTCATATTGAACCCAAACCATATTGCAAAAGTAGATAGGCTGTTCCTTTTTAAATTGGCAGGGTCAAACCTTTCCAACTGATTGCGGATATGGTCTAATGGTGAAGTCGGTGGAATCAGAGGGGCATGGCTCCTGAGGTTTCCCATGGCTCATTTTGGGGCATATATAAAGGGACAAATAGGTCTCAGATCCTTGAGATGGCTTCTCATAAAAAAGGAGGAGACCTAATGAGCCCACAAAGCATCCTCTGTGAGGCTCAAATATTCACTAGACAGACATCTCTGAAGCTAGGATGATACCAGCATCTTTCATAGAAGCATAAAAGAAAGCCATATTTTGTTTTTGTATCTATACAGGAGCCCACTAACTCCTTAGGGAGAGGGAGTTGAGCTACTTGATGGCTCTATCTAGCCCTTTGAAACTCCCATGAGATCAGGGTGGAGTCCCTCCCAATCAGGACTCCCTTAGCTGCGTTGAACTACTTCATAGCTCTATTTAAGCAGGGTACAGCCACTTGAGAAACAGTCTCTCAGGACTCCATTAGGCATTTTGAGCTACTTGATATCTCTACTCAAGCAGGGTGGAGCCACTTTAGAAACACTATCTCAGAACTCTCTTAGGCATTTTGAGACACAAGATGGCTCCATTTAAGCAAGGTGGAGCCATTTGAGAAACAACATCTCTTACATTTACCCCATAGTGAAAACTTTGGTACTGTCTTTTAAGGCAGTAGAGATAGAAACCTCTTTTTTAAAAAAAAAAAAAAAAAAAAAACCTTTTTGGGCTGGGGATTGAGCTCAGTGGTTCTACCACCTGCCTTGCAAGCGCAAGGTCCTGAGTTCGATCCCCAGAACCAAAAAATAAATAAATAAATAAATAAAACCTTTTTTTTAAAAAAAAAAAGGTCCTAAAACTGACTCACAGTCACTTGAGTTAAGCTTTACTGGCTGTTCTTTTGTTCTACCCAGGCTGTCAGGCATATGTTTCTAAATTACCTGCATTTTGTTAGAAGAAACAAGGAAGAGGGCCAGGGATGTAGCTCAGTGGCCCCACACCTACTTGGCCAGAGCAAGGTCCTGAGTTCAATACCCAGTACTGCAAAAAAAAAAAAAAAAAAAAGAAAGAAAAGAAAAGAAAAAAAGAAAAGAAACAGGAAAAGATCTAGAAACAAACATGGTGGTGGCTGACCCAAAATGGCACCCAGTAACATGAAAAGACAAGATGGCAGTAGCCATGTGACAAAACAAAATGGCAGCCAATCATGTGACAAGCCAAGATGGCACCCCAGACTAAAATAGCACCCTGAGAAAGAACAGGCCAACTAGGGGAAAAGCATAGATGGGACCTCAAAAGAAGTAAAGTGGGGTAGGCAAATACTCAGACAGTAACTCAGGCAACACCAAGCTGTTGAGGCACTGATCCAGAAGAGCACAACCACCCAACAAGGACTGGGACCTGTGATATGTAATGTTTGGGGGTGGTGGATAACAGAGAATCAAGTAATATTATTGGATGTTGCCCCACTATGTATTGAATAGCTCAATGTTATTATCTACTTCTTTCTTTTTCTTTTGGTACCAGGGATCGAACTCGGGTCCTTGTGCTTGTGCAGCAGGCAGTGAAACCACTGAGCTAAATCCCCTGAATAGCTCAATGTGTTGGTGGGAAATCTCACAGAAGGATGGATACCCCTATACTTGTGTAACAGCTCCTCACAGGTGAATGACACAAATGCCTGGTGGGATGGCCATAAGCTCATAGGTACAGTGCTCACTGATTGGCCCATGGCAAATGCCTTATTGGTCTGTAGTACTACAGGTTGGCCATACCTCCTTGTGCACTGGACAGGGCACTGCACTTGGAGGTTTCCCTATATTAAGGACACTATCAGGCCTACTCTGACAGACACACACCACAATTGGGATGTTGTATATCACAGATGGCACTGCATTAAATGGGTGGCCTGATGATTTTATCCTATGCCAGTACTGGTGCCAGGGGTAGGGACTATAGATCCAGCCCTCCAAGTTGAAGCTCTAGCTCAATATGTGACACAGGCCCTAAATATCACATGCCATTCTCTGATGTTGCTCATGGATGAAACATCCCAGATGAGAAAAGTGGTGTTTCAGAACCATATGGATCTGGATTTGTTGACTACAGCTTGGAGAGGCACTTGTGCCCTCCTACATGTAGAATGCTGTGTTTTTATTCCTAACTACCACGAACAGGAGACCTTGCAAGAGATGGACCTGGAGGTGTCTGCTATCCAGGCCTTGCAACAAGACCCCTCACCCAGTGGTGGGAATCCCGAGGATACACCTGGCACTGGGTGGCTCTTGGTGATGATGCAATAGCAATGGGGTTGATGGTTATGTGCTGTTCCTTGAAGTATTTTTGTGGGCTCTGGCCATAAGAGGTAGCCTTGTGTGCCATTCACAAGAAGGAGCAGACCCCTGATCTTTGAAAGGGTGGGATGTAGAGGGCCACTGGCAGATGTGTCAAAGCCTGGGTGTCACTTAACACAGGTGAATGACAGACTTTGTTATGATAATAAATCACAAGGGACTACCACACATGTACCACATGGCTATGGAAGGTCATGAGGCTATTTTGTCTAACTGTGTCTCTGAAAAGCTGCTAAAGACACACAGCTCTTGGGCTCTGCAACTGCAGCTCCAACTCTCATGCTCTGATGTTGCCCTGATGCTGGCAATTAAAGCTGATTCCTGCTTTTTTGTGATCTCTGCTCCATGCATGTTCTTTTCTTTTGGAACCTTGCCTGACAGGAACCCCCTTTAGCCCACTGGCTCTGACAGGGTGGGCTACCACATGAGAGAGATCAGTGGCAAAAACTTGGTGTGGTCTGTCCTTTTTGTAACACCATTCCTCAGGCTGACATCAGGTCTAGGCTGTTCTATTGAAAATCTGCTCAAGTTCTCACAAGAAGTCCACATGCAGGGTTCTAAGAACTGTTCTGCCCATGTGTTCTGGAATCTTGTCACCCTCTATTCCCGGCCAGTTTTAGCCACATTCTACCTTCCTATCTTATTCTTCCTGGAGCCACTACATCATACCAGTATCTTAGTGGGTGACTGTGCTTAAATATTTGGTAAACAACACAGCACACATTCCATCAAACTGTGTGTTGTCTCTGAAGTGGAGGGAGGAGATCCCTTTATGCATTTTTCTGAGTAATAAAAAAACATGGTTACAAATCTGATTATTGTGATTAGAATCCAGCAAAACAAACTGGGTGTGATGGTAGACATCTGTCATCCTGCCACTCAGGAGGCTGAAGCAGGAAGATGCCAGGGAGCTTGAAGCCAGCCTGAACTATGTAGTAAGTCTCACCCTGCACCCCCCCCCCATAAAAAAGGATCCAGCAAAACACCCACCCTTAACAGGGGTCCTTGCACAAGCACCACTTTAGGGAGGGTGTTATTTTTAAAATGCAAAATGGGGTGGGGGGGTATAGCTCAGTGATAAAACACTTGCCCTTTAAGGTGCTTCAGCATTGCAAAATATGAAAAACTAAAATTCAGAACGTGCAGCCCCTTCCCGAGGGAGTTTGTGTCAGTAGCAGGGTGATGGACAAAGCTGCATCTACACAGTGGTTCCTGGACCACTCTAGGGGAAGCGCTAGTGTCCAGAGCAAAGCACTCACCATGGTGGAGGTCCGGGAAAACAGCGGCATGGCTGCTGCTTTCCCTGCATGGGGAGGTCTTTCTGGGCTCCACCGTCCAGGATGACTAAGGCCATCTGTGCGGGGAGGGGGAGAGGAAGTAGACTGTGAAAGATCCTCCTGCTTCAGCCTCCCAAATTCTGGGATTACAGGCACGTACCACCGCTCTCATCTGGGAAGTGGGAAATTGAAGATAAACTTGCCCTTCGGTGTTTTGGCTCTAGAAATGGACATGACCTAACATTTGCCCCTAAACTGGCCAGGCCTGGTGGACCACACCTGTAATCTCAGCACTCAGGAGGCTAAGGCAGGAGGATTGCCATGAGTTCCAGGCCAGCCTGGACTACATAGTGAGTTCAAGGCTAGCCTGAACTATAAAGTGAGACCCTGTCTCTAAAAACCAAAAATAAATAAATGAATTAAATATAAGAGTTCCTTGAGGTAAACACTACAAATGGAGAAAAAAAAAAAGACAGAATGAAGAAAAAGTATACTACATTCTTGAAGAGGAAGATTCAACACCATAAAGTTACAAATTCTAAGTGAATGTGTAAACTTAATGCAATCCCTCAAGAAACAACTCAATTTCAGAGAAATTTTATAAGATATTTGCAGTTTTACGATCATGTCATACCAATACAATCTCCTGCTCAATTGTCTCCCCAAAGAAAGAAACAATTCAATTTTTTTAAAACCCAATAAATGCATTCTAAAGTTTACATGATCAAATAGGCAAAAGTAGCCAGAAATTTTCTGAAAGAGTAATGAAGAGAACTAACTTGAGTAGGTATCAAAAATATTTTATAAAGCTAAAAACAATAAATGTGGCAAGGATGTGAAGAAAAAGGAACTCTTACACCCACCTGGTGGGAATGTAAGTAGTATAGTTGCTATGGGAATTGGTGTGGTGGTTCCTCAGAAAGCTAAAATAAAACTGGCCCAGCTACTCCACACCTTGGTGTATACCTAAAGGAAGTAAAATCACTATGCTCTCAGGGTAGTAGCATATTCACGTATAGCACCCGACAGTTCACCAGAGCCAAGATGTGGGATTGAGCTAGGAGATCAGGGTTTGGCAAAGCTGGCTGGGCAGTGGGCGGAACCTGTTAACTACAAGATCCTGGACATATGCACAAACAGTTCCCAAAGCCCTGCACATGGACTTCTCAGGAGAACTCACAGGTTTTCAACAGGATGCCCCGACCTGCCCTCAGCCTGAGGAGTGGGAGCCCAGCTGCGCCTCTTAGGGCCCGGATGCGGAAGTTCCTGTGGGTTTCCTCGCTATTTGGACGGCATAAAGGACACAGCTGTTCAAAAACAGCTTGCCATGGTGGCTTTCCACATGATAGCCTGCTCTGCTTCCTCCAGGGTATCCTTTTATTGCTTTTTTCACTTCTACTCAGTCCAGGCTTGCTCTGTAGAGCCAGTTTCTCCCTCACTCTTCACCTTTACTTTCTTGCATAAACTTGGCTACTGCTTTTCGCTCCTTTTATTCACTTGGTTCTAGAGGAGAAGAGTCTGGAATCTAGAAGAAGAGGCAGCAACCCAGAACCCAGTAATGTCTTGTTGGTAAGCCACTTTTAGAAGGAGCTACTTTCACAGGATCAGCGGAGGTGCTTATCTGTTGGAGCTATTCTACATAAATTTGGGGGAAAAGTCATTTCATAATTAAAGTATGACTATAGTTGTCTAAGGCCCAGTGTCACCTTGCCTGAAAGCTGGCTATAGCATGCAGAAACATGAAACATAACTCCGTTTTGCCTCCGGGAAGGACAACTTCTTGACAGGCCCCGGAGGCAGACCCTGCCCAAGCAGACCTGCTATCCACACCCACAGGAGCACAGAGATAAGAAGCCAGCACCCCTGCTGCTCTCAGCACTGTTTATCAGCCAGCCCCAGGCCCATCACCATGGGACTCTAAAATTTTCCACCCTCTCAACCAGTGCCCCTCCCCTACCTACACTCCCCTATATCAACCATGAGCTCACTCCTCTCAGTGCCAAAGGCCTTCTTGCCCTTGGCCCATCTGCACCCAGGTGGGAATAAACTCATCGCATGTTGCTTAGACTTGGCCTGCCTCAGTGGTCTCAATCATGCCTCGCTCTGACCTTACATTATTTATTTTAACCTTAAACTTCTTTATTTTTAAATAAATTTTATTTTATCCCATTATCCCCCTCAAACCCCCTCCCCTCCTTATTTACAAAAGCTTTGTTTCCATTTTTTCCTTCTATTTTCACTTTTTTTCTTGTCTCTTCCTCTCTCCTCCCTTGTTCTCCTTCCAATTTGAACACTTTCTTCCCATTTCTCTACATCCATAATATATTTCAGTCCTTATTTCCACTTTTGGTTTCTCACACCAGAGAAAAAACATGGTATTTAAACATGTGTGTCCAATTTATTTCACTAAGAGAATGGTCTCAAGGTCCATACATTTAGCTATAAATGTCTGAAGCTCATCCTTTTTTATTTTTATTTTTCACAATTTTTTTTTTTTGGTACGGGGATCGAACTCAGGACCTTGTGCTTGCAAGGCAGGCGTGGAACCACTGAGCTAAATCCCTGTCCTCTCCCACATCTTCTTTATCTACTCATCAGTTGATGGGCATTTGGGCTGTTTCCAAGGTGTAGCTATTACAAACTGCTGCTATAAACATGGGTGTGCAGATATCACTGTGGTAAGATTCTTTTAATTCTTTCAGGAAGATACCAAGAAGAGGTATAGCTGGGTCAAACAGAGTCTCTAGTTTTAGTTTTTTGATTGCACCAGTCTGCACTCCCACCAGCAGTGGAGCAGGGTTCCTTTTTCCCCACAGCCCCTCCAGCATTTGTTATTGGTTGATTTCTTGATAGCAGCCATTCTTTCTGGAGTGAGATGGGATCTCAGCATTGTTTCCATTTGCATTTTTCAAATGACCAGTGGTGTTGAACATTTTTTCATATATTTATTTGCTGTTTCTAATTCATCTGAGAAGTGTCTTTTCATTTCAGATGCCCATTTTTGCATTGGGTCTTTAAATTTGGGGGGGGTCCTGATTTTTTAGAATTCTTTATACATTCTGGATAATTGTCCTTTATCTGAAAAGCTGGTGAAAAATGTTTCCCACTCTGTGGGTTATCTCTTCACTGTTTCTCTTGCTGTGCAAAAGCTTTTTAATAAGATGAGGTCCCCTTTGTTGATTCTTTGTAGTATTTCCTGTGCGGTTCTGGTTTAGTTCATGAAGTCTCTGCCTGCCCCATGTCCTCAACATTCTGCCTATTCTCTCTTCCAGCAGATTTAGTGTTTCTGTTTTAATATTTAGATCTTTGATCCATTTTGATTTTACGTTAGTGCATGGTGAAAGATATGGGCCTAGTTTCAATCTCTGGCATGTGGAAAGCCACTTTTTCCAGCACCATTTATTTCTTTTTTTTTTTTTTTGGTACGGGGGATTGAACTCGGGTCCTTCTGCTTGCGAGGCAGGTAGCGAAACCACTGAGCTAGAGCTCCGGCCCTCCAGCACCATTTATTAAAGAGGCTGTCTTTCTTCCAGTGAAGGTGTTTGGCTCCTTTGTTGAAGATAAGGTCGTTGAGTATGTCTGGAGTTGTTTCTGCATCCTCTAGTCTGTTTCATTGATCCTCAGGTCTGTCCTTTAGGACCTGCTGTCTTGTCTGACCTACTATTGTAAGAATGCTCTCCTTATCGTCTTCATCAACATAAGATCCTCATCCACATAGGACATAGGATTATTTCTGCCTCCTAAGTCACCTGATACTCTCTCCAATTATTGTTTGTAGACAATGGTAGCTTGGAGAATCTTTCTTTGTCTTTGCTCACTCTGAGGCACTGACCTCCCAGCCCCTGAAATTATGAAAATCCCTATTGTCTTTTTTCTTTAGCCCTTGCTGTCCCCCTTTCTAGGCAGTCAAGGACTGATCACCCTCCGATACCTATCCACAGATGGATAAGGAAAGGCAGTCTGTACGCACAGAACTACAGTATGTACATGCAGTACTATTCAGCCATGAAGAATGAAATTCCGGAAGTGCAGGAAAATAGGTAGAACTGGAGATCATCATGTTGAGCCATATGAGCCAGAGTCAGAAAGGCAAGAATCAGCTTTTTCTGTCATACATAGCCTCTAAAACAAGAGACATGGAAGTGTTACCAAGTGGGAGTCCTGTCCAGGTTCTGTCCTGAGGGAAGAATTGAGCAGGACGCCCAAAAGGAGCAGCAGGACCAGACTTACTGGAAATTAAAAGCATCCTCCACAGGGGAGACGGCCAGTGGGAGGAGCTCCACACAGGGCGCTTGGTGCTGCGGCTGGGGTGAGGGGCTGGGCTGACTCCTACCACTGAGCAGCTCGGCTCATCCTGTGATCTCTAGCAGTGGAGTTGTTGACCTTTTATGGCGTGTGATGTCCAAAGGGGACAGGGGTCAAATCTGCTTGGTCAATGATGTGGTAATCGGCCACGGGTTGCAGAAGAACACTGTGCGCATGCGCAGGGACCTGTTGCGTAGACGTTAAGCTCCTAGGCTTTCTCCCATTATGTTTAGGGCAAATATATGTGATTTTTTTTTTTTCTTTTTCATGAATTTTATTGTATCTTATCTCATTCACCTCCCTCAAGCCCTTTAGGGCTAATGTGTAACTCAGAAGATGAATCCATCCCAGAAAGTGGGCTCGAAGGTGGGGTGTCCTTTTCCAGCCATTTCCTTAGCAACCTCCAGCCTCAAACTATTAGAGAAGAAAGAGGGAGAGATAAGGGGGAAGAGGAGATGTCAGGGAGGGTAATGAGAGGAACGGATATGATCAAAACATGTCACATGCATGTATGAAAATGCCAGTGTAACTCAATGTTGTGTAAAATTAATATATACTGGGCTTGGTGGCGCATGCCTGTAATCCCAGCACTTTGGAGGCTGAGGCAGAAAGATCACTATGAGTTCGAGGCCAGCCTGGGCTACATAGTGAGTTGAAGGCCAGCTTGAACTACATAGTAAGACTCTGTCTCAAAACAACAAACAACAAAAAACCTCACAAAGCTCAGCAACAGACACAGATGTTTAGCGAAAGTTGGCGCTGTACACAACCAAAGCGATCCTTCAGATCACCGGGGCCAGGAGAGCTGCGGCTTATTCACTAGATGGTGCTGAGGGGACCGGCGACCAGCAAGGACAGCACTAAGCCAGATTCCCAGCTCTCAGCAAAACAAATGGTGAACAGACTAAAGAGTCAAACAGAAAAAGTGAAGGGCCGGGTATGTAGCCCAGCGGTTCCACCACCTGCCTTGCAAGTGCAGGGTCCCAAGTTCGATCCCCAGCACCGAAGAAAAACAAAACAAAAAAACCCAACCACACAAACAGAAAAAGTGAGACCATGAAAACACTGGAAAAAATCAAGGGGAAAATATTGACATAAGCCAAGAATGGAGACAATCTTAGATGAATATAAATTCCAGAAGCCACAATTTCTATAATTATTACCATAAAATTTTTGTTTTAATAATTCTGCATAACAAAAATCAAGGAAAATAAGAGGTAGTGAGGCAGAAAATGATTTCTGAGCAAAAACAAAAAGGTTTTTTTTCCTGTGGCTAGCTGACCTAACTGACAAAGAGCCACTCCACCTTATATCCCTTCTCGTGTCTAACACATCTTTCTTCATTGTTATTTGTTCTCAGGAAGTGTCTGTATCCAGTGTACTTTTTTAAATCAAATCATGTAAACTAAATGTAACTTCCTCAACCAATGAACTGATGACAAATGCCTTGCTTCTGTATCCCCACCCCTCTTCCCTTGACCCATATAAACCCTGTTCACTGACAGCTCCCGGCTGATCAGTTGGCCAGCATAATAAAGCTGCCTCCAACCTCCGGGTGCGTTCTTGATTCTTCTTGGCCTGATCCTGCTGTACTACTAAGAGCTACCATACTGTGGACTGTAAGTCTGCCACTACAGTAGAGCAATTGCCTAGCATGCACAAAGCCCTTGGTTCTGTCCCCAGCACTGCAAACAAACAAATAAAGACAAATCAAGGAAAGCAACATGAAAGCCAAATGGCAAACAAAAAAGTAAAAATTGAGATTAGTATCACAAAGGGCTGATATCTCTATTATTTAAATAACTCCTACCCCCCAAAAAAGAAAAATGGGCAAAAGATATGGAGTTCATTGGAAATAAATAAAATCAACTCTTACACATATGAAAACAGGCCCAACTCTGCAATATGAGAAAGAAATTAAAGTTGCTCTGAGTAGCGTTCACTGACCAGTTAGCAGCTATCAGGAACACAAGATTCCCTATGCATTTCCAGTGGAAATAGAAATGCTTTCCAATCCAGGAATAGGGGTACACACCTGTAATCCCAGCACTGTGGAGGCTGAGGCTGGAGGATCACAAGTCAGAAGCAGCCTGAGCTAAATAGTGAGTTCAAGGCCAGGCTGGACTATATAGTAAGACCGTCTAAAAACGCAAAACAAGGAACAAAACATTTGTTTTGCCTGCGTGAATGAAATTTGGCAGTTTCTATCAAAGTAACAAGTGGATGTATACTTCCTAACCCTGGCTGACCTTGAACTCCAGATTCTCCTGCCTCAGCCTCACACATACTGTAATTACAGGTGTGCACTGCCATGCCAGCTTGGATGCTACCTTTTGGCCCAGCAATTGCCCTTGCAAGGATGTATCTGATATACACGCATGTGTGCAAAATGACTTCTGTACAAGTTTCGCACTGCAGCATTAGTTTGGGCTCCATAGTGAGTTTGAGGCTAGTCTGAACTGCAGAGCAAGACCCTGTCTCAAAAAACTAAAAACAAAACAACAACAACAACAATAAACCTGGGGAACATGTGTGGGGAAGAATTTGCATGTATAAATAGGTATTTGTTTGGACATGAAGGGTGTTGTCTATGTTTGCTGTAACAAATCACCACAAATTTAGTGGCTCCAAAGTGAAGAAATGTATCCTCTTCCACTTTTGGAGGCAAAAGTCTGGAGTGAGTTTCGTGGGGCAGCAGCCAAGGTAGCTCCAGGGTCTGGATTCCCCTGCAGTCTCTCAGGCTCCAGCATGGATGTCTTTGCTTGTAGAACTGCATTCCTCAGCTCTTGGCCTCTTTCCATTTTCAAAGCCAGCCACAAAACATGTTCAAGTGTCTCTGCCTATGGTCAGTTAGCCTTCTGTGACCAAATCTCCAGTGAGTCCCTCTATCAGGACACACTTGCCAGGGATTTAGCTCAGTGGTTCCGCCGCCTGCCTCGCAAGGTCCCAAGTTCCATCCCCAGTACCAAAAAAAAAAAAAAAAAAAAGAAAAGAAATATTAGGACACACTTGCATTATCACCTAGGGCCCAGCTGGATAACCCAGGCTCACCTCACATTCTACACTTCATCATATCTCTGAAGCCCCCATGCCATACAAAGTGACAATTCACAGGTTCCAGGGATTAGGATGTAGTCATTTTTAGGAAGCCATATTCATCCTGTTAAATAAAATCTACGGAAGGACATTGGTTTGGGTTGAGGTCCTGCTCTGGGCCCATCAGACCAAACCAAAATGGTGTCACTCATGCTAAAGTCCCATATCACAAAAACAAAACTGTTGACCTGACCTACCAAGAAATCAGGAGCCAGATGAGAACCAAATTCCCAAACAGGCCAGTTTGGGCCTGTGGGGTAAAGAACTCTTCTCTGCCTTAACCCTAACAAGGAAAGTAAAGGGAAGTAAGCATATGTTAACTTATGTAGTTTTTTGTATTTCCTGTTTCCTTGTTCATGTTCATGCTGGTTTATAAATATCAACTGATGGGTGTGGTGGAACACGCCTATAATCCCAGCATTTGGGATTTTATGATCCTCTTGCCTCTGCCTTCCAAATAGCTTGGATTGTGTAGATGAGCACCAGGATGGCTTTTAAAAATTTTGGTTTTCTGAGACAGGGTCTCGCTATGTAGCTCAGGCTGGCCTTAAACTTGAGGTGATCCTTCTGCTTTTGTCTCCCAAGTGCTGGTTATAAGCATGCACCACCATGCAGTGGGGAGCCAACCCAGGCAGGCCCTTATGTGGCAGGCAATTGCTCTGTTACTAACCTCTACCTTCTCCAGTTACGTGGCAGTTTCTGTAGAAATGGCTAGCCAATCAGAAGTATTCCAGGTCCTTCTGGCCTGGAACAAAGAATTGGACGAGACAAGCCAAAAACGGTGCCAAAAGTTTATTTCAAAAGTAGGGGGTGAATGGATGTGGAAGAAACCAGCTCTGCAGAGCAAACTTGGGCAGAACAAAGAGAAAAAGAGGGGAAAAGCAAAAATAAAAGTATGCACCTTGTCTCAGAAAAGCACCCAGGCCACAGTGCAAACTCAGGATACTGGCTTTCGGAAAAGGCTGCTCTTCTTTTATGCTGCCCACATCTGGTGGAAGCTTGGGAGAAGTTTCATGGACGAGTCCTCATGTTGGCCTGGGATCTTGTGATTGACAAGTATTGCTCATTTCCCCAGCCAGCTTTGCCAGGCTTTACTTCCTGTATCACTCCCAACATCTTCATTTCAATGTTTTAATATTTATACTAATTCACTCTTCCCTCGTTCTCTCTGAACGTACCTGTATGTATGTATTGACTGGCTGATTTAAAGCCAAAGCCCCTTTACTTTGCAAGCACCAGGCTCCAAGTCTTGGGCACAAGCAACTCCCCTGCCTCAGCCTCCCTACAGGAGCTGAGACTACAGGATTTGCCCTAGTGGCCACCCTTATGACCTTTAACCTCCAGGAGCATAGTGAACAAATGAAAACACTGGTGATGAATCTCCTTATCTTTCTATTCCAGACTCTGTTGCCTCCACTTAAAAATGAGAACCCAAGGGCCAGGGATTTAGCTCAGTGGTTTCTCCGCCGCTGCGCAAGTGCAAGGACCTGAGTTCGATGCCCCATACTGAAAAAAAAAAAAAAAAAAGAACCCAACTCACACAGGGTCCTCCCATATATCATGCCAGGGAACAACTAACCCAGGTGACTGTAAAACCCAGGGCAGGTACATCCTCAAGGACAAGAGAATGCATCCCAGCTCCCGCCCTCTGCTCAGCTCCGCCACTTCCACAAAATGTGAACTCAAACATGCACCAGCAAATGACATCAAAACCCAGAGTGAAGTTTCTCTAGGTGACAAGCAGGCCCCAGTGGGGCACCTCCGGGCTGAGATGTCCAGGAGTCCACCTGAAATGGCCCAGCTTACACTAGGAGGCACTTGGTGGGGGAGGGCTTTTTTTCCACATATCATCTAGGCATTGATCCCCATACAGGGTCGCGCTATATTCAGCAGCTCAGGTTGGCCTCACACTCATAGCAATCCTGCTGCCTCAGCCTCCTGCCTGCTGGGATAACTGGTGTGCGTCACCACACCCAGTTTACTCTACTTTCTTTGAACACACTTATCCACCGTTTTTTGCCACTTCCTGAAGCAGATCTGGAAATCCTCTTGTGTGTTTAAGAGGCATGACAAAAACCCAAACCAAACCAAAACAAACAAAAAAACATTGTGAATGCTGCTGCAGAGTGCCATTGACTGGAGAGGCAGCTCGTGAAAACATGATGCTGTGTCTTCATCCACCGTATTCACCAGATCTGCACCATGGACTTCTGGCTCTTAACTGAAGTCAAAATTCAGGACATCCAGCCAGCCATGACAGAATACAGGGTTGTTGTTACGTTTCTTATCCATTAATTAAAAATATCTAAATATTTAAAAGCCTCAAGTTAAAATATAAAAGGAGTAATTTATAGAGAATAGGAAAGGTAGAATCCCACAACATGAACAATAGTTAGTAGATCTGGAGTAGCCAGGTGAGGTGGCACATGCCTGTAATCCCAGTACTTTGGGGGACTGAGGCAAGAGGATTGCCATGAGCTTTTGGCTCAAAAAAAGCCAAAATGAGGGCCAGGGATTTAGCTCAGTGGCACTGTGCCTGCCTGGCAAGAACAAGGTCCTGAGTTCGAACTCCAGTAGTGCAAAAAAAAAAAAAAATTGGAAAAAAAAGGGCCAAAAACCAAAACAACAAAAAGTCTGGAGTAAAGTGCACCAAATTGTTTACACCATTCTGGTGAAAAGGACTGGGGTAAATGTTTTCTTCTTTTTTGGGAGACAGGATCTCACTATGTAATCCAGGCTGGCCACGAAATTGCTGCAATCCTTCTTGCCTCAACCTCTCAAAGTGCTGGGATTACAGCTGTGCACCACCACACCTGGCAATTTTATTTTATTTTTATTTATTTATTTTGGTACTGGGGATCGAACTTGGGACCTTGCGCTTGCGTGGCAGGCTGCGGAACCACTCAGCTAAATCCCCCTGGTAATTTTATTTTTAACCCAGGGGCTTCGATTTCCCCTTTTAATCTTGAAATTGGCTCTTACTAAATTGCAAAACTGCCCGGACTGGGCTCTAATTTTTGATGCTCCTGCCTCAACCTCCCAGATTCCTAGGATTACAACCCCCTACATCTGGCGAATGGAGGCAAGTTTTCTATTTGTTTCACTTGATTTTTTTTTTTACAAATAAAATCGCTAAAGATATTTCTGAAAACCTTCCAACTTCTTCTTTACCTCGCTATTTGGCAGCCCTTGCCAGATTCATTTCTACACCCTCCTCACTTAGTCCAATACTGGCTCAAGGTTGACGCCGAGTAAATGTGCAGGGGTGAAAGGGCTCTATCAGGGTACAGGGATCCTGATCATATTTTCAGGCAAATCCAAACAGTACCAATTGTTTTCTGTCCTCAATTTTGTTAATAAGGCTTCAAGAACATTGACACTAGTGCACAAAAGACGCTGTTTTTCAATACAGTCACATTCCAGCAAGTTAAGTGCTTCGAGTCTACTTCACCCGGGCCACACAACACTTGACGCCAGGCTTCAAATCCTACCTTCACTCGCGAAGTCCAGCTACCTGACCCACATCCTCGTTTCACGCAGGCGCTCTACAGCCAAGCTCCCAGTACACCCCGCCCTGCTTAGGCCAGCAAGTCACTTTGCCTGGAGGCGGAAACAAATGGGAGGGGACTATGTTATGCCCGCCCCGGAAGTAGGCGGGACGCCACGCCTCCTAAAATCGCCCCACCGCCTTCCAGTCGGATTGCGGCCAGGGCCGGTCCTGGCTTTGTAGCTCACTCAAGATGGCGGCGCAGCCACCCAGCGGGATCCGCCTCAGCGCGGTGAGCAGCCGCGAGGGGTGGAGCAGGCCGGGTCCCCGGAGGGCGGGCGGGCAGGCGGACCAGCGAGGGGGGCCGGCAGTGGGCGGTGGCGACTGCGGCTTGGCCCGGCGGCCGGGGCCGCGACGGGGCCAGGGAGGGGGCGGCCATCTCCCTGCCGTCGGCGGGGCGTCTCGGAGGCGGCGGGCCGGGCTGGGTCCCTGGCCTCGGCGCAGGGTTCCGTGTGGATCTCTTCGCAGCTGTCGTCGGAGGGCGAGGCCTCGGCGGCGACCCGCCCGCCCTCGGGCGTGGGCCCCTGGCCCTGCCTGGTTGCGGGGACCGTCCGCCGCCGGGGTCCGGGGTGAGCCGAGCCGTGCGAGGCTTCAGCGCCTTCAGCCCCGCCGCGTCCCTCTCCGGCTCTCCCACCCCCAGGTCGCGTCTGGTGCGAGTTTTTGGAGCGCCTTCCCAGCGTCCCTTTTGTCGCTTAGGTGGAAGGGAGTGGTCACACCGTAGGATTTAGATTTCAGGTCCTCAAAGTAATGGGCGTGGCGTCCTCACCTGGTTACGTGTATCCTGGAAAGTTTAAGTGGCCGCTGGCGCTGTTGATGTTCTTATGCAAAAACTGACCTCTACTGGTGCTTAAATTGGCGTTGTTCTGCCCCTTCTTTCTTTCTTTTAGCCTGGAGTCGTCGCCAGCCCCAGGCACAGTTGCACTTGCACACGTTTTTCACCCTGGGGTGCGTGTGCTTGCGTGCGTGTATATGTGTGTGTGAAGTTATATCTGGTTTTATTTTCATTTCCTTGACTACTAGAGAAGTGGAGCTTTTTTTCACTTTTATCATCTTTGTTGGTTTTGAATTGCCTATTCATACCGCTTGCCCATTTTTCTTTTTTCTTTCGTTTCTCTTTCGATTGCTGAGAGTTGTTTACATACTTCAGGTGAAAAAAAAAATCCTTTGGTTACATAACTGACTTATTAAATGAGGTGGTCTTTAGTGGATCTATGAAGAGCAACTTTATTCTTCCTGACCACTGGCTGTAAACGTTGTGGATTACTGTTCCCCCTCACTTTCACGAATCTGGTCAGTTTTACGGTTTCCAGTTGGCCTCAGGTATTACAAAGCCCAGACACATCGAGTTTGTCTTCTAGGGGCTGGGAATGTTGTCCAGTCGTAGAGGGTGTGCTTAGCATGATTGAGGCCCTAGGTTGACTCTTTAGCACCGGAAGTCAATAAAAATAAGAGGGCTGGGGATATAGCTCAGCGGTGCAGCGCCTGCCTGGCAAACGTGAGGCCCGGAGTTTGATTCCCGGTACCAAAAAAATAAAAATAAGATAATTTTATTTTAAAGGTAGGTTCCGAAGGGACTGGTTTGCACTTTGGTTCTCTTTTCCCTTCTCTGCTTCCTCTCATGCTTCTGGCTGTGGTTCTTCAAGATGGAAGTGAGGAAGCAAGCAGAAAGACGAGGAGTTAAAACAGTCTTCATGCTTCCAGTGTTGCTGGCTGGGGGAGAGCTTGCAGGGTGTGGGTGTGGCTCGGGCTCCATCCCCAACCCTGCACAAACAAAACAGATCAGGCTTTTAAGAGGTAGGTGTTGTGAGCAGGCTCTCCGGACGCAGCAGCTTTGTTCTGTGGGCCATGTGGGCTGTTTGGAACCTCACTGACAGGAGCATCTCCTGTCTGCAGCTTCTGCACAGGCACCATCTGTCTGCTTTTGCTTTTCTTTTTTTTTTTTGGTACCGGGGATCGAACTCGGGTCCTTGTGCTTTCGAGGCTGGCAGTGGAACCACTGAGCTAAATCACCGGCCCAAAACCGAGTAATTTTTTTTATTTTTAAATTTTTTTGGGGTACCGGGGATCGAACTCAGATCCTTGCACTTGTGAGGCAGGCTCCGGAACCACTGAGCTAAATCCCCAGCTCTGCTTTTGCTTTTCGTCAGGCACCTGTTTCTGTATGCCCTGTGAGCTGAATATGATTTATTCATTTGTAAGTGGTTGGGGAAAAAAGAGGAGTATTTTATGGTATAAGAAAATTATGTGGAGCGGGACCTGGTGATGCACACCTGTAATCCCAGCACTTGGGAGTCTGAGGCAGGAGGATCACTGCAATTTTTTTTTTTTTTTTTTTTTGGTACCAGAGATCGAACTTGGGACCTTGCGCTTGCGAGGCAGGCGGTGGAACCACTGAGCTAAATCTCCAGCCCATGCAAATTTGAGGCCAGCCTGGGCTACATAGTGAGTTCAAAGCCAGCCTGAACTACGTAGCCAGACCCTGTCTCTCAAAAAAAATTATGTAGAATACACAATTTCATAAAGTTTTATTGGAACGCATCCATGTGCATTCATTTGCCTATGTAGTAGCTCTCAAATGCTTGGATTAAAAATTAATGAGCATTTACATTTGTCAAAAACCATAGCATTTAGGGCCCAAAGGATGAAATTGAATGTATAAAAACTTCAGATAGGACGCTTGTTTCTCCTTATGCTGTGAATTGAACCTGAGGCCTTGGGAGTGCTAGGCAAGCATTCTACCACTGTATACAGATTTTAATAAGTCATTTAGGAGGTGTTGAGATCCGAGGATGGAATGCAGAGTGTCAAAAAACTGTTGTTAAATTTTTGCCTTTTTCCCTATATTTCTAAGTAAAATGCTTATCATTCCTTTTTTTTTTTTTTTTAAGACAGGGTCTCATTTTGTAGTTCAGAGTGACCTTGAACTCACTATGTAGCCCAGGCTTCAGACTCTTAGCCATCCTCCTGCCTCAGCCTCTAGAGTGCTTGGATTACAGGGGTGTACCATCATACCTGGCAGTGCTGTTTTTGTGGTTGAATTTTTTTTCTTCCAGAAGTCCCGTTATGGGTTTAGCTACTATACAAGCACACCTTTTTTTCCTTTTGGTTGAATTATTTTATGGATACTTCTTATTCTTTATTCTTTTTTTTTTTTTGGTACCAGGGATCGAACTCAGGTCCTTGGGCCTAAACCACTGAGCTAAATCCTCAGCCCCTTATTCTTTATTCTTAAATGTGCCAACTAAGGTACTATGATTATATTTTCTATAAAGCTTATTTTCCCTGAAGTTAGTAATTGATTTATATTTTGTTTACTTAGTTTTCTCTGTACTGATTACTAGATAATCAAATTCAGATTTTTCAGAAGAGCTGGAAAGTTTCCCAGATGTGTGCAGACACACCCAGTTTGTCATTTGGGAGTCACTGGCTTGGTTGTGATTTGGGGACTTCCCTTTAACATGTTTTCAGGAACTTTTCTTCTCCCTTTCCTATTTCCCACTTCAGTGTTCTTTGTTTTTGAATTTAGTCCCTCACCAAGAACTGTAGCTCCACGTGAGTACGCCGGGTCTCTGGAGCCTGTAGTCCTCTCTAGTCCTGAATGAAAGATAGCCGGAAGTTAACTGGGGCCAGACACTTAACCTCTTTGTATTCCAGTGGCCCATCTCAATGGTGGACATCACAACATAGCCAGCCTCAAAGGATTGTTTTTAAAATTAAATGAACAACTACAAAGGGTGCTCAGTATTTGCCATTTTTATTACTGTTTATGTTGGTGGGTCACATCCCCTCCAAAAACAGGTTTAGTTTCCTGAGAAGAAGAAGAATTGTGGCATTTCTTAAAAATATATTCATGCTAACCTAGCTCTCTCTTGATGTACAGTTTGATTGGTTTGGGTTCTGGATTAGAAATTATTTCTGTCAGGGGCTGGGGATTTAGCTCCATGGTTCCACCGCCTGCCTTGCAAGCGCAAGGTCCCAAGTTCGATCCCTGGTACCAAAAAAAAAAATTATTTCTGTCAGGATTAAAGACATGCTTTATTGTTTGATCCAAACGTATATGTCACATTGGGTACTTAGCCTGGAAGTTTAATTCCTTAAGATCTGGGGTGTATTTAGCAAATTTTTATATATATTTTTTGTATTGTATATTGATTGTAGTATACATTATTAACTGGTATCTGCAGTGTTCATTAGATCTCTGGACTTATTTCTCCTTCATAAAGCCAACTATATAACCTTTGACCTACTTATAACATTTAATTGCTTGTGAAAACTACATTTTACTCTCTTCACCTTTTTTTTTTTGGTACTGGGGATAGAACTCGGGTCCTTGCGCTTACGCAGCAAGCGGCAAAACCGCTGAGCTAAATCCCCAGCCCTGCATTTTTTTTTGTTTTTGATGTCACAATTTACATCTTTTTACATTTTATAGCTCTTAAGGAAATACTGTTAACCCTTGGGTTTTTTTTTTTTAATATGGAAAATATTTATTTTGAAAATTTCTTCCTTCTTTTTCTGTTTTCTTTTGTTTACTGTTTCCCATTATTGTTTTACTTTTTTGGGGGTACTCTTTCCACTTGAACTACCTTTCTCTTACTATATTTTAAATTGTTAGGAACCTCTTCTTTTTTTTTTTTTTTGGTACTAGGGATCGAACTCGGGTCCTTGTGCTTACGGGGCAGGCGGTGGAAACACTGAGCTAAATCCCTGGCCCAGGAACCCCATCTTTTAAAAATCACCCTGCACAGAATATTTGTTCTTATTGCTGGACCTATTAGCTATGCTTTTTGTTTGTTTGTTTGTTTGTTTTTGAGGTTTTCTTTTATTCACTTGCATTATTGCTGGTTCTTTATTTTTTCCCTATGTATTTTTGTTTCTAATTTAGACACTCTCAAATGTCTGGAGATAGTTTCCGCTCACATTTCCAAATGAGAGGCCAGTGGTGGACTAGAAGAGACTCTTGCCCGAGCAGAGCTGGCCTGTGGCAGCTTTGTTTTTGAGTGATGAAAAAGAAGGAGCCTTTTTGCTGGGAGTGCCTTCCCGCTATAATAGTGGACCTTAAAGGGGAAAGTTAGACCACAAAGTAAATACCTTTCAAATAACTAAAAACATTTTAAAGTAACTTGTAAAAATGAGAACAAAAATAAGGTGCCATCCAGAAAAGCCAGATCGAGTTGTAAAACAAGCAAATGGAACTTTTAGAAATCAGTTTCTAGAGAGGAATTCTGTATCTTGTCTCCTGCCGTGTGTGCTAAATGTAATGCTGGCTGGTAGCTCTTTGGAAGCTTGGTATGAACAGGAAGGTAGGAGTGTTGTGTTCGTCTATTTGCTAGCTTGCTATTTGTTAGGTTATTATTGTGGTAAAATACCGTAACGTAAAATTTTCTGTCCTCTCCCCCCAGTACTGGGGCTTGAACCCAGGCCTCATGCATGCTAGGCAAGCACTCTACCACTAAGCTACATTCTCAGCTCTTATTTTTTATTTTTGAGACAGGATCTTAATAAGTCACACAGGCTAGCCTGGAACCCTTATCCTCTTGCCTAAGCCTCCCAAGTAGCTGGGATTACTGGCATTGTCACTGTGCCAGTTCTTTTTGTTATAGACAGTGCACATGAATCCACTTGCTTAAAATAGGCTTTTTTGTTGTGAGGAAAAGAATAGTTTGTTTCAGTGACAGAGACTAAAATCAGGGAGATTCTAGCTGCTAGCTGGGAATAGCCAAGTTTTATATTCATGTGTGGATGGTCTGACATTGGGGGAGAGAAATAGCAGCAGCTAGTGGGAGAGATTTCATCCATGGGTGGATGGGCTAACACCAGGAGAGAGAGATTAGCAACAACTAGGAAGGGAATTGGGCTTATGTAGGTATTGAAGGGGCTAAGGAATCTGGGGTGAAATGTTCATAACTTGGTTGCCCAAGGATGGTCTGCTCAGGTGTGTAGAGACAATCACTGGACTTCTTAGTACCAGGGAGGTTGAATACTTCCTTTTGAGTCCATTTGCCCTATTTACTGAGAAACAGCTGTTGTTTGCTGAAAGCAGCTTGTTTGCTTTGTCCTGTTTGTTTAGGCCAGGCCTGGCACTTTTTTTCTTTTTTGGGGGTGGGTACCGGGGATTGAACTCCGGATCTTGTGCTTTCGAGGCACGCAGTAGAACCACTGAGCTAAATCCCCGGCCCCAAGGTACTTTTTTTTTTTGAGACAGGGTCTTGCTGTGCAATTCAGGCTGGCCTTGGACTCTGTGTAGCCCCGGCTGGCCTGGAACTTGCAGCAGTCCTCCTGCCTCAGCCTCCCAAGTGTTGGGATTACAGCCATGCGCTACCACACCCAGCCACTGTGCCAGTTATTTACAAAGGATCAGTAAGCATAATTAAATATTGCCTTCAGGGCCGGGGATTTAGTTCAGTGGCACCATACCTGGCCTCATAAGCGCAAGGTCCTGAGTTTGATCCCTGGTACCAAAAAAAAATTGCCTTGAGTTTGTGAGCTGTTAAACCAAATGATCAAATCTGAGGAGGAGATTATGTAAACCCTCAATTTATAGCTGGTCTGTCAGAAGTGCCAGCAGCCTGGACTTGAAATTGCCATCTGAAGTGGGGCCGTCTATAGGACTGAGCCCTTATGTGGGTCTGCACTAACTGGGTATCTAGTGCTAGCCTCCCATTGATGATTGGACACCGCATGGTGTTCTGAGAATTGGAGAACTGGTATTGGTGTGAGACAAGCCCACTCGTTTGATGTTGGAGAGCAGTTTCTTTCTGTACCACATTTCATGTCCATTAATCTGCTGATGGACATTTCAGTCGCCCCTACTTTTTGGCTGTTGTGAGTAATCCCCTGCGAGCATGGGCACCCAGCCATCTTGGAACCCCTGCTTCCAGTTCTGAGGAGTCTGTACCTGAAGTGAAATCGCTGTATCATATGGTGGTTCTATTTTTTTTTTTTTGTACCAGGGATTGAACTTGGGTCCTTGTGCTTGTGAGGCAGGCGGGGATGGTGGTTCAATTTTTAATTTCTGAGGATCTGCAGCACTGTTTTCCATAGCAGCTGCACCATTTGACATTGCAGCAACTGTTGGCCTAAATGAGAGTAGCTCTTCTTCACTTGGGCTGAGCAGGGTGTTGCAATCCACAGTATGATGAATATGGATGCACTCAGGGAAGACGAAAAAGACCAAGGCTTATGTAAAGTGTTTTGAAGCAGCTAGCCTTGGCTCCCTGGGTCAGCAATAAGGGTGGTGTCAGCCCAGGACCGACCTGGCTGTGGTGGGCAGATGTCCTCACAGAGGTAGTAGTATTCTGTGTAAGGTTGTGGCTGTGGTGGTCTGGTGTGATAGTTCCTATTACCCAGCAGTTATTTATGAAGAACCTCTCTCTACAACCTTCTTGGTTTCATTTTGCTGGGGTTTGCCCGGAATTGACTCCAGCTTGGTATTGACTTTTTTTTTTGGTACTGGGGATTGAACTTGGGACCTGCACTTGTGAGGCAGGCAGCAGCACCACTGAGCTAAATCCCCAGCCCTAACTTGGTATTGACTTTTGAACAACAGACCACCAAGTTCTACTTCTTATGAACTTTTTTTTTTTTTTTGGTACCGGAGATTGAACTCAGGTCCTTGTGCTTGTGCAGCAAGTGGCGAAACCACTGAGCTAAATCCCTGGCCCTTATGGACTTTTTTTTTATGGTAGCCATGGTAATGAGAGATGGCATCCCATTATGGTTTTTTTATTTGTATTTCTCTAATGATTAGTGATGTCAAACATTTTTTCATTTCCTTAGTGGCTATTTGTATACCTTTTTTGAGAAATGGCTGTTCAGGTCCCGTTAGGGTTATATCTGGGTGTCCCCCACAGCTCCCTGTGTTCAGAGGCTGGCCTTATGGAATGATTGGATTGGGGGTGGTGAGCTCCAGGGGGCTTGGTGTTAGGAAGCTGGGGTCTGGTGGGAATAGGTGTGTCTCGGGGGTGACCTGGAAGGGTGTCTCTGCCTCCTTGGTAGGCCGTGTGTCTGAACCTGCCGAACCTGCCCTGGAGCTGCACTGTGAGCCAAGGTGGACCTTGTCTCCTTTAAGTTGGGGCGTTGGATCTTATGTCCTAGCAGCGAGAAAGTGACTAAGACAAATCCTTTGCCCATTTCTTAACCCAGTTGTAGTTTTTAAGTTGTTAAATTGTAGGTGTTCTTTTTTTTTTTTTACTGCAAAGGTTTGTTCCGCGCAGAGAAGGGGCTCAGGCCTTCTTGGCAGCTGCTTTCCTCATGGCGGCCAGCACGTTGCTCAGCTCCTCATGCTTCCTCTTGGCTCGGATGTGCATTCCCATCCTTTTCTTGATGAACTTGAGGGCCCGTTTGTCCTTGGAGACCTTGAGTAGTTCCGTGGCGTGCCGCTCATAGGGGGCAAAGCCACACACTTCCCTGATCATGTCCTGCACAAACTTGGTGTGCTTGGTGAGGTGCCTGTGGCGGCGGCTGTGCCTTGGTTTGCTCACGTTCTTGGTCACTTTGTGGCCCTTATTGAGGCCCATGGCCATGGGGTAGTGTAGAGCCATGGCTGGTGCTCTTCAATGGCTGCTGCAGTGGAAGGCTGTAGGTGTTCTTTTTATATTCTGGATATTAACTCCTTATCTGGTATTTGATCGCAAATATTCCATTCTGTAAATTGCCTTTTTGGTCTGTTAATTATGTCCTATACATAATTTAAAATTTTGATATAGTCTAATTTATGTATGTTCTTTTTTTTTTTCTATATCCAAGAAATCATTCCCCAATCCGAGGAACTTTTCTTCTGTGCTTTCTTTATTTATGTTTTGGTTCTTAAATATATAATTTTTTTTTCCTGTGCTTTTTAAAAAAGGTTTTGTAGTTGCTGCTGTTACATTTAGGTCTTTGGTCCACTTTGAGTTAAGTTTTGTATGTGTCGTGAGGTACTGTGCATATCCAGTTTCCCCAGCAGCATATGTTGAAGACTCACCTGTCTTCCCCTGAGATACCTGGAGTGCCATATACAGGAGGGTTTTATGTGGACTGTTGGCTGACTTGCTATTAACTCATCTCTTTTCACTTGTCCCTGGAGTCCAGCTTGTTGTCATCAATTTCTCTAAAGAACAGACACATAGTATTCTGTGGATGTATTAGTCACTTTCCTGTTGCAGGGACACAATACGTGACCCCCCAAACTTAAAGGAGTAGAGGTTTGTTTTGGCTCACAGTTTTTAGAGGATTGAGTTCATCGTCCACCTGCTTTAAGGCAAGAAGGGCATGATGGAAGTGTCCCAAGGAAGAAAGCTGTCCTCTTCATGGTGGCCAGGAAACAGAGAAGGCAGGAGCCAGGGAGGGCAACACTCTTCCAGGTCTCGCTCCAGGGACCTCCTCTTCAGACCAGGCCCCGCCTCCTGGCAGCACATGCAGCTGTGATCAGCTATGAACAAATCTGCAGATTAATCCACTGATGAGTATAGCACCCACGAGCCATTCACTTCTCCAAACCCCACCTCTGAACACAGAGGCTTCTGAGGGGCCGTTTTAGATCTAAACCATAACGGTGTGATTCCCCAGTGCACGTAAGAGGAAAGAAGGTTCTGGGGAATCTTCATTGCCAAGAGTTTCAGTCTGTCTTGTCGTCACGCAATCTGGCACTCACGGTTTAAGGACACAGACACTTTCGTGGGGCTCTGAAGAGGTTCCTGGCTTGTTCTATCGGGCTTCTCTCTCCTGCAGGCTTCTGATTTAACTTGCCAGGCTATTCAGGCAATTCTCATAGTCTGTGCTTTCCTATTTCCATACTACCGCTTTGGTGTTGCCCATCACTTCTCTAGTTCTTTCTTTTCTTCTGTTTATGCTTTTTTTCTTTTTCCCTTTTGAAGTAGTTTCAGGAGGAGACAGAGATAAACACTCCATGTGTTTAGGCTTCCACGTTTTAAGAGTTTTGTATTTAAACAGTTTTGAAAATTTTATAACTATTATTTTGCTGATTTTAAAAGCTCTGTTGTTTCTTTTTTTTTTTAACCATTCAGGTATCTTTTTTATTAATTAAGTTTATTGGTACAATTTATTTATTTGTTTATTTTTTTCCCCCGTTAACTTTATTGGTACATTTTAGGTATAAAATACAGTTACATTCATCATTGGGATCTTGTACCATTACATGAGTCTCTTGGTTCTTTTTTTTTTTTTCCCCTTCCCTTGCCCTCCCTTCACCCCCTCCACCCTTCCCTATTTGCAAAGACCTTGTTTCCATTTCTTTCCTCTTCTCATATTTTTTCCTTTCCCTTTTTTCCCTTCCCCTACCCCTCTCAATTACCCAACTCTTTTAGACCTTTTCTTCCTGTTACACAATATCAGTTATACATTTTTAAAATTACAATATTAAGATCTAGGAGACATTACCACAGATTTTACAGAATTTAAAAGGATATAGAAAGCGTATTACAAAAATCTTTTCTGAAATAAATTTGACAACTTCTAAGAAGTGACTTAGAAGGCAAATTAATGAAACTAACTCTGGAGGAAATATAAAATTTGAATAGCACCTATTAAAGAAAGTATATTCCTAGCTTGAAAACCTACCTATATGACAACAGCAGGCTCATAAACGTTTTAACTGATAAATTATATCAAACAATTAAAGCAGAAAAAAGAAGGAGCACTTCTCTCATTTTAGGAAATCAACATTGTGCTAATCCTAAAACCTGGGTAAAGATAATAGAAGAAAAAAGTATGAACATAGATAGAAATTTGTTTAACAAAACAAACTCTTAGAAGTCAGATCTGGCAGTATGTAGAAAGTGGTTTTATTATAGGGATGGCAGTGTTGGTTCAGCATTGGAAGATCCATCCCCAAAAGTAATCATTTTAACAGGAAAGGAGAAAGCCATATGATCCTGTCACTAGTTGGAGAAAGAGTAATGGACTAAATTCTACAGCTGTTCATGATAAAAGCTATCAGGAGACTAGAAGTAGAACAGAAATTTCTCAACAGATCAAAGACATGTACTCCATACTTCCAACAAAAACTCCTTCTATGAATGGAGACAATACAATGCTTTCTCCCTAAAGTGGGGAACAAGGGCATATATGCCTACTCTTCATCTGTCCATTAGACTTTGAAACATAGGTCTAAACCAGAATAATCTGGTAATAAAATGACACAACTAGGATAGGATTGGCACGGCAGAAGCAAAATCTTTATATGTAGATGAAACGATCATCTCCAGAGAAAATACTAAGAAATCTCTAGGAGCCCCTAGAACTTGTACTTGAATTTAGCAGGATTAGAAAACTCAAGGTATATATAAAAATTCAGGTCTGTGTATACTTGCTATAAATGAAGAACTGGATATTGAAATTTAAAGTTACATAGGAGTACAAAGGACCCAGAAAAGCCAAAAACAAAAACAAAAACATTGTTGGAAGACGTTTAGCACCCAATTTTAAGACTTCTTCTAAAGCTACAGTAATTAAGGCAGTGTTGGTGTAAGGAAAGACATACAGATCATTTGAATAAAACAGAGAATCTAGAAATAGACCCACACATATATGGTCCACTGAGTTTTGAAAGATTATTTAACATTAGCATTTTATAGAATATAAACTTGATTCAAGAGCCGAGAAAGAGATAGTGTCTTCAGCAAACGGCACTAGAACACCTGGTATCCGTATATAAAAAATTAACCTCAACCCTTTTTTTCCATACATGAAAATAACTTGAAGGGATCTATGAACCTAAATAAGAAAGCCTAAAAGTATAAAACTTTAAGAAGAAATTATTAGGGAAAATATTTTTGAATTCAGGGTAGCCAAGAACTACCTAGGATACAAAAAACATGATGTATAAAAGAAAAAAAATTGATAAATGAGATTCCATCAAAATTTAGAACTTTAAATGACATCACTAAAATGAAAAGTAGTCCTTAAACAGACCATATTTATAATACATATAACCTATGACCAGAATATATAAAGAATTCTTAGAGCTCATTAATAGACAACCCAATTAAAAAGTAGACATAAGAAGATGATAAACAGCCAGTATAGCACAAGGAATGGTGTGCAACTCTAGAATCAGAAAAATACTAATCAGTACAATAATAAGATTGGATTATACACTCATTAGGGAGATGAAGTCAAAAGTTTTAAAAGCCTTGTCATGACTTTTTCTTTTTGTTGGATTCTCTCCCTTTGCATTTAATTTGTCACGCCCAATGGATTCATTCTGCTGGGTTTCCTGGGGTTGTGATCCTCATTGTCTTTTCCTAGGGTATTGTCTAAAATTTTTTGGAGTGCCAGTTTGGTATTCATGAAGTTCCTGAGGTGCTCTTTATAATGAAAGCATCTTATTTCTCCATCAATTTTGAAAGATAGTTTTGCAGGGTACATCAGTCTGGGTTGGAGGCTGTTTTCCTTTAGGGCTTGAAATACATCACTCCAAGCTCTTCTTGCCTTGAGGGTTTGCATTGAGAAGTCTGCTGTGATTCTGATGGGCTTTCCTTTGTATGTGATTTGTTTCTTTTCCCTCACTGCTTGTAGAATTCTGTTCTTCTGTTGGATTTCTGGAATCCTAACTATTATATGCCTATGTGTAGATTTTTTTTTGATTAAGGCTAGCTGGAGTCCTATTGCCTCACTTATCTGTATGTCAAGTTCTGTTTCCCTGCTTGGGAAGTTTTCTGCCATCACTTCTGTGAACAGTTTTTTTTATGTCATCTGCACTCTCTCCTCTTTCTTCATTAACTCCAGTCAGTCTTATGTTATTCTTCTTTGCATCGTCCAGCAGCTGCTGGATTGATTTCTCGTGTTCCCTTACAATTTTAAAGCAATTTTTCTTTTCCTCCTCACTAATTGCAATCTTATCTTCTATATGTGAAATTCTATCCTCATATTGGTTCATTCTGCTGCGTCGACTTTCGATGGAGTTTTTAATCTCTTGGAAATCTGTTTGTATCTGTTTTATGGATTCCATTTGTTTCCTATGTTGAGATTCCATCATATTGCTCAGATCCTCTATTTTTTTTATCTGTGTTCTCTCTAGATTTATTAATCATGTCTTGCACCATGAGCAAAATCTTTGCTCTTATCTGAGTAATTATTTCTGATTTCATTTTTCCCAGATCCTCTTTTGTTGCCAGTTCAGAGTCCAGGTGGTTGAGTATCAGAGTGTTCCATCTCGTTTCCCTTTGGGGTTGCTGTAGGTGATCTGGAAGTCTGTTTTTGAGGCTTATTTATATGTCTTCTTATTTCCAGGGTGGGGGGGGTGCTTCTGGCACCCACGCGGCTCACCTTCTCTGCCCTAGGAGCTTGGGATGGCAGTGCAGGAGCTTCCTTCCGGGTGCTGGGACCAGCTGAGCTTCACTGCCCTAGGAGCCTGGGATGGAGGCGGGGAGCTTCCTTCTGGGTGCTGGGACCGGCTCACCTTCTTGGCCCTAGGAGCCTGGGATGGCAGCAGGGGAGCTTCCTTCCGGGTGCTGGGACCAGCTGAGCTTCACTGTCCTAGGAGCCTCTGTTGATTCTTTAAAAACTGTGTTTACTTCATAGTGTCGTGTGTGTGTGTGTGTGTGTGTGTGTGTGTGTGTGTGTTCGTGTTCTTTTACTGAGTATTCCAGTGGGGCCTGTGATCTCTAATAGTATTGGGTCTTGTCTGCTAACATTTTCTCCTTGTGTGTTGTTCTCCTTAAAAGTTTGGTTTTGGATTGTATCTCAAAAATAATTACCCAAGGGAATCATGTGCTGTCTGATTGAACTGCAGTGGTTCTGTATGCTGTGCAGGTGACCCTGACCCACGTGGAGGTGTACCTCTTCTGTACACCTTGTAGCACACATTTTCCCTGCCTTTGGGCCTATAGGCCAAAGCAGATGAGCTTCCCAGTAGGTAGGGGCCAGCCCTGCCACCTCTTTTTTTTGGTACTGGGGATTGAACTCGGATCCTTGTGCTTGCGCTTGCGCAGCAGGCGGTGAAACCACTGAGCTACATCCCCGGCCCTCGTGCCACCCCTTTTAGGCAAAGGGGAGACAGTTGCTTCAAAGAAAATGCGTGATTATCTTCTGCCAAATCACCTATCTCTGAGTCACCATTAAAACCCAAAGCTTTCGCTCTCTGCCATTCTCCGGCCAAGGTGCCCACTTTAACCCCTACAGGTGGACAGTCATCACAGTCCCCCCAGCCTCATAGGGACGAAAGCCAGTGACTGAATGTCTACTTTCATAGAAGTCTAAAGTTAAATGAGAACTTGAGGGCCCAGCTTTGGAGAACCTTGTAGAAATCAGGCCTCACTGGAACCCTGAGCAGAGGGTGGACAACTACTTCTCAGAAACTCAGGAAACTCATGCGTCAGAAAAGGTGACTCATAAATCAAAAGGATATGGCTGCACAGATATCAGAGTCTGATCAGATAAAACAGTTTAGGGAATTCCTGGGAACCTACAATAAACTTACAGAAACCTGCTTTTTGGACTGTGTTAAAGACTTCACAACAAGAGAAGTAAAACCTGAAGAGATCACCTGTTCAGAACATTGCTTACAGAAACATTTAAAAATGACACAAAGAATATCCATGAGATTTCAGGAATACCATATTCAGCAGAATGAGGCCCTGGCAGCCAAAGCGGGACTTCTTGGCCAGCCCCGATAGAGAAGTCCCAATGGCTGAACTCTGGGTGGAGGCTGCCATGGCTCTTGCACTGAGGACTCATCAGGTGGAATCCCTGGAAGTGGTGGGCACCATGTTGAACCATCTGTTATGACTGTTTGGCAAATGGAAACCACTGGAAAAACAAAATTGCTGCTCACCAGGAATTATTAAAATAGAGGATCGTATTGTTCAGTGAAAATAATAAGGTGCAACATTAAGGTTGAAGCCTTAAGATTCAGTAGCTTGGAAACTTAATTAGAAAAATAAGCCACTGTTTCTTCAACTGTGACTGTTAATTTTAAAGCAAAATATGTGTTCAATCATGTAGGAGAAAAACATTACTGAAAGTGAAATAAATGGGAATATCACTGAAAAACAAAAACAAAAACCAAAACCCAAAGCTTTCTCTGATCAGTTAAATGCTCTCACTTTTATTTCCAGTGCAGCCCCATTTATGTATCTTTGGTTTTTAGTTCCTTCTTTACCTGGGGGCCTTGAGGATTTTGCTTATTTTTATATGAGCTCAGTTTTGCTTTTAAAGGGACATTTACTTTTAAAAAATCCTTATTTGTGCTTGCTTCGGCAGCACATATACTAAAATTGGAACGAAAAAGAGAAGATTAGCATGGCCCCTGCTCAAGGATGACACGCAAATTTGTGAAGCATTCCATATTTAAATAAAAAGAAAAAAATGCTTATTTTTCTTATATTCAGGCATTCTTCTAAGCACTTAAAGATATTTAAGTTGTGTAATTCTCTTAACCTAATGAACTGCTACTATTGTCATTCCAATTTTATAGGTGACAGAACTGGAAGCACAGAGCTTAAGTTTCTTGCCCAGGATGACACACCTAGTGAATATAGTACATCGTAGTCGGCCTATTTCTAGTGTGTGTGTGAAGTGTGTGCATGTCGTGTGGCCTTGGCTGCTCAAAGGTAATTTTCTTTCCAGCTAAGGACATGGAGCATTAAGGATTGCTAAAAATGATCTCCTATGCTTACCGCCCCCCCATAAAAAACACATTAGCATTTGTTATTTCTTACTGCCACCCACTTTGTTCTTATGGAACTGTTACTCAAGAATGATGTGGACCTTTTCAATTTAGAGTCAGTATGAAGAATGAAGGAATTAAATAAAAACTGACATTCTTACCACTTCCCTCTACATCTAGATTTAGAATATCACAGCGTGGACCCCAGTACCCTGTTTCTAACTCCAGACTTTACCCTTAACAGAAATGTAGTGATTTAGTCACTTGCTTGCTAACAAGAGGTTCCCTCCTGGGCCATGTCCCTTAGTGAGATTTAGGTGCGGGAGGGTTATGGGGATCTCTCACAGATGGTGGGGGATGTGGAGGAGGAGAAGGAGGGACAGGAAGATCTTCCTGACGGCTGACCAGCTGGCGTGTTCTCAAGTAGATTAGAGAAAAAACTTCTTGTGCAAATGACAGTCTAGAGATTGGTTTCTTTAGAAACTTGTGGAGTGTGCTTTAGAGGTTGAGTGACATGCACTCCTCCGTATTTCATGAATGCCATACGAATGCTTCTTGTGTAACGACTAAGTCCACTGCCTGTGTCTAGGCTGTTAAAAGAGTTAGTTGCTAAATGAGGGATTGTATATAGTACGTACATTCCAGTGTTGAGGACAAGAGAAATCCAACTTGATGGCTTTGCTTTTATTTGCATAACTCTGATATGCAGTACTGTAATGTGTAACAGAAAATGAAACTAGTACAGTACAATCAACAAAAGTTACAGTACTGGGGCCGGGGAATTAGCTCAGTGGTTCTGCTGCCTGCCTTGCAAGCGCAAGGACCTGAGTTCAATTCCCTATACCAAAAAAAAATTACAGTACTGTATAAACAAGACATACTGTACAAAAAAGACATTGAGGCTCTCTAAACAAGATGCACAGAGCTTTACAACAAAAAAGATGGGTTGTAAAACTGAGTGGCGGGTTGTGAACAGTCATTAACCAGGTAGGTCGTCAAGCAAGGAATATATGTATTCCCAGATGTATGTCATAGAAAGTCTAGAGTGCACATACTTCTGTTTGAGACCAGTCTTCTCCAGGGTACCGTTTCTCACGTGTGTAGTACTTGAGCCTAATAGATAAGTGGCATGGGAGGTTGTCTGGAAGCAAGTGGGGTCAGAGGTCTGGCAGACCTTTCTGATACCTGGTGGCAGCAGCTGAGCACTGTAAATATCCCAGCCTGATTTATATTCCAAACTTGCTTCTAGAGCTCTTCACACTTAACACACACTTGACATACTTCTTTTTTCTTTCAATATGAGAGAATCTGCTAAAAACGAATGCAAAAACGCAAGGGAATTCTCTGCATATTGAACAGTTCAAGCCTTGGATTTTTAAAACCATGTGTACATTTTTCTGTATCTGTTGTCTACAACTCTCGGGAAATTGCAGAGTTCCCTAACAAATGATATTGATTGGTATTTTATCCCTTGCTTTATTACTGAGTGAAAGCAGAATGGCTTACTGCACTAGAACTACTAATTAACATTTGTTTAGAGAGTATAGTTGCATACCACACCACTGCCAGAAATTTGACAGTAATGAAGTTGGAGTGTAATGAAGTTGACTTTCACAAGTCAAAGTGTGAAATCATGACTCTTAAGTGGCGGGCTGAAAAGCCTGCTGAACAAGCAAAGCTCCTATGATGAAAAGAAAAGACGTTCTTTGTAAAGTTGTGTCTTAGAGAAGGGAGAGTAGGGAGTGATGTTTATTAGATTGGAGGGCTTTCACTGGGTCCTTCTCGGGGCAGGAGAGGAGCAGTTGATGACATCCGGCCGAGAAGGCAGGGTTTGAAACAAGCCCTGCTGTGGAAGCTGCTGCGTCCCCAGCCTCGTTTCCCAGGAGTCTTTTAAGGCACATCTCCCTGCAGCAAGCAGTTGAGTTATCTCTATTTAGTTTCAATCTTGTTTAACATAGAAACAAATTATATTGGTTTTTGTTCTCGGAAGTAAGATCTGAATTAATTTACATAAATCATTGGTTGGTTTGTTTCAGCTTTGCCCGAAGTTTTTACACACAAATTCAACTAGTCATACCTGGCCGTTCAGTGCAGTTGCTGAATTAATAGGTACGTAAGTTAACATTTCATATACTGTATGTTGCTTGCAATTATAGCGTTAAAGAGTTTACTGAACAATTATAGACTTGTACCATAGGGGGAAAAATACCTTGAATGAGAACATTAATGGTGATGCTCACCTACCTAGCATGACAGCTAGTCCAGTGATTCTCAGATTAATGCCTACCCAGCGTTCCACTTCCCAGCTGTTTCCTAGTACTTAAGATTTAATTTGCTAAGCTCATAAAGTGTCTGTATTAAAAATATTTTCATTTGGGTTATGAAAGTAAAAAATGAGAATTATGCTTCTCAGAGGTGCAAGTGGATTCATCTTCTTGGTTGTTAGATTTATATTAGTAAATTCTTACTTCCCCTGACAATGAGGGTTCAGGTGGTATTTTGTGGATGTACTGTGCATTACAGCCACATACCCCCAGGCACACTTGGGATTGAACCAAGGACCCTTGCACTGAGCTACATCCTCAGCCCTTTTTTTATTGTTTATTTTAAGAGAGTCTCTTACTAAATCACTAATTTGCCCAATCGAATTGGGATTCTCCCACCTTGGCCTCCCAGAGTGCTAGAATTGCAGGCATGCCTCCACACCTGCTTGACATAGCTATTCTTATTTTTTCCTCCAGTTTGTTTTTGTTTTTTGTTTTTTTGGTACCGTGGATTGAACTCGGGTCCTTGCGCAGCAGTCGGTGAAACCACTGAGCTAAATCCCCGGCCCCACTATTCTTATTTTTCATGTTATCTTAAAGGAGCAATCCGTGACTCTGATGGCTCTCTTTGTGGTGTCCTCTTGAAGTGGTTGAAAAAAGATTACTTAATTATAGGCTGCTTTATAAAAGGAGAATTTGAAAACTCCATTATGTATAATAAAGACTTTAGAATATATTTCAAGAAAGCCAGGTGTGGTAGTGCAAGCCTTAATCTCAGCATGTTGGGAGGCTAAGGCAGGAGGATTTCAAGTGTCAGGCCAGTTGAGGCAATTTGGCAAGATTTTGTCTGAAACAAAACCAACTATAGGTGAGCCAGGCACAGTGGCACACACCTTAATCCCAGAACTCAGGAGGCTGAGGCAGGAGAATTGCTTCAAGTTTGGGGCCAGCTTGTGCTATGTAGTGAGTTCAAGGACACCCTGAACTACGTAGTGAGACCCTTTCTCAGAAAACAACAAAAAAATAAACCCCCAAAACAACAGATGTAGTTCAGTGTGAAGGCCTTGGGTTCAGGTCCCAGTACTGGGGGAAAAAATTGAGATAAATGTGTGTGTGTGATTGATAAGTAAATAAGTACACATATGACTATTCAGGTAGGTCTTGGGTAATTTATGAGATGATCTTATTCCTGTTACTATGTCCCCTGCCCTCCATCAAACTCGGGACCTTGCGCTTGCCAGGCAGGCGAGGCACCACTGAGCTACATCCCAGGCCCTTTCATTTTTCAGTGTATTTCTTTACACTTACTCTGAGAGAAATGAGTGTGCTTTTAAACAAGGATATTAATTGGGAAGGTATGCAGAGAGATAAGGGTGACCGCCAGAAGAAACGCGGTAAACTGACAAGGGCCACAGCTGTAGAACTTGGTAAGGCGAGTCTTCCATGGAGTATGTGGCCTCGAAGGCCATACTGCTTTTCATCCGTGTAGTAAGTACCGTGTACCTCCACGGCTACTCTCGGTTGCCATCAGGATCACCAGGTCACACCTCCTACCATCCCCGTGTGCCGTGACACTGTGACATGTGCAGTGCGACAGGTGCCAATCTCTGCTCCCTGCTAACACTGAGGGCTTTGGAAATGGTCGATTCTTCTCTAGTCAGCGAACATAGTTTAGTTTCGTGTTTTCAAGCCTTTGGAGTTCCTAAAACTTGTAAGCTTTTTTTTTTCCAGTCCAGGGATCAAACTCAGGTCCTTGTTCTTGCCAGGCAGGCGAGGTGCCACTGAGCCACATCCTTGGCAAACTTGTAACTTTTAAAGTAGTCTTAAAATAATGGTATTCTTTTGCTTATTACAGGTTTGTTCTGAACTAATTGCTCTTTAAAATGCAAACTCAGAATTTCTCAAAACTCTTTGCTTTCCAGATAATGCTTATGATCCTGATGTGAACGCTAAACAGATATGGATTGACAAAACAGTGATAAATGACCGGATATGCTTGACATTTACTGATAATGGGAATGGTATGACACCAGATAAGTTACACAAAATGCTTAGGTACGTACAAATGTGCTGTGCTTAGGAAAGCCATGGCTCTTACCTAGTGGAAGGGTTTTGTGTGTCATACTTTTTTATCCTTAGTTTTTGTTTTAAAACTTGAGCTGCAATTCTCACAGTGTGATTGAGTCTCTTTAACAGTCTTCCCTTTGTTTTGTACATGGCAGATAATCAGGCAGTCCCCATCTTTCTTGTTTCCTCTTCCTTGTGTCTACTTACCTACAATTCCAGCATTCCTTTAGAATTGTAGAGTACTGAAGCTATATCTGCTGTTTGCACTTCAGTGCAAATTAGTTTTAACCAATATTTCTAATAAAACTTAGCTTTGGAGGGGAGTAACTTTAAAGAGATTGAGAGGCTAGAAAGCAGCACAAAATAGTCAGAAGGCCTTGGACTGAGAGCAGGTTGTCAGTATGAATTAAATGTGCGTGAAATGGAAACTGAACAGAACAGAGAATGTAGAAGCAGAGGTCTTCTGTTGTCACTTAAATATTTCTTGGGCGGGGGATTTAGCTCAGTGTTGTAGCTGCCTGCCTCATAAGCACAAGGTCCTGAATTTGATCCCTGGTACCAAAAAAAAAAAATTTCTTATGCAGCCAGAAAGTGAGGTGCCCCCGTGATAAATCATACCATGTAGGCTCACTTAGAACAAGCAGAAGAGATTCCTGGGCTGACGGCTCAAGGTACCGCTGGCCCTTTAACCGGGGTAACCAGACGAGTGCCTGTCGCTGCTGTAACCCTTCTGCCCTGTGATGTAGCTGGGGGTCCTCACCATGGAGGTAGGGAAACAGCAAGAGAGATTAAGAGTAACTTGGTTGACCTTCTGTAGCCAGATAGGCAGAGGCCAGCATGTGAGAGCCAAGCTTTTTACTTGGTATTATATTGGGTGGATTTTTTTTTTTTTTTAAGCAAAGGTGTAGGTGTTTATTGTTCAAAAATCTTTGGTTCTCTTTCTAGCTTTGGCTTCAGTGATAAAGTTACCATGAATGGTCATGTCCCGGTTGGATTGTATGGGAATGGATTCAAGTCAGGCTCTATGCGCTTGGGTAAAGACGCAATCGTTTTTACCAAAAATGGAGAAAGCATGAGTGTGGGGTTCTTGTCGCAGACCTACCTGGAAGCCATCAAAGCAGAACATGTGGTTGTCCCAATTGTTGCCTTCAACAAGCACCATATCCTTTTGCTTGAGAAATAGAAGCTGTGGGGAAACTGGAAAATACTCTGAAATGTTCTACCCTTTTGCCTTCCTCCAAATCCTTATTTTATTTGTTTTTGCCATACTAGGGATAAACCTAGGATCTTCGAACTGAGCCACATCGCCAGCCCTTTTATATTTTGAGACAGTCTTGCTAAGTTACTGAGTGGCCCAGGCTGGGCTCTCACCTGCCACCCTCCTGCTTCAGCCTCCCAGAGCACATTTCTATTTTGTAATCACAGCTGTTCTAGCTCTCTTCTGTGTCCACTGCCTTTACCCCACACCTGAAGCTCTGGACTTGTCCTCTCTGTTAGATTGTGCCGTGGAAATCCTCAGCCTAGGTTGCTTGCATTCTACAGTAGATTGATTCCAGGGGGTAGAGGTGGAGCTCAGTGGTAAGAGTGTGCGGCTGGCAGGGTTTGTTCCCCAACACCACAGAGAGCTTTGTTCATAGATCTTCTCTTTATTCCAGCTTATTTTGGACTAATAAGATTTTGTGCGCTGGCTTGAAAGTTTTGCTAACAACCACGAAAAGCAAGAAAACTTCTGGAAAATGCCTTCTATGTAAACACACTGAAATATTGGATAGCACCAAATTAGTTAGCAGTGATAGTAAACTTACTTGTTTTTAATTCTTCCTAGAGTTCGCTTGAAAATGAACTGCCATTTTATTCATTCCTACATTCATTCATTCATTCATTCATTCATTTTGCAGTACTGGGAGTCAAACCCAGGGCCTGTGCATGCTAGGCAAAGTGCTCTGCAACTGAATTACATCCCCAGCCATTTTTATTTTTTTGAGACAGGGCCTTACTAAGTTCCCCAGGGTGGCCTTCAGCTAGCCATCCTTCTGCCTCAGCCTCCTGAGCAGCTGGGGTTAGAGGTGTGTGCCACCGTGCCTGGCCCAAACTGCCATTTTAACACTTCAGGAAATAGTTTTTCTATTAAGTTTATTAGGGTTGCTTTCTATATTATAATTGTGGAAAATATGTTATTGATCTCAGTCCTTGACTAAGGATGTACGACAGATGATTAACTTAGCAGAATCAAAAGTGAGCCTTGCTGCAATTCTAGAACATTCTCTGTTTCCTACTGAGCAAAAGCTGCTGGCAGAACTTGATGCAATTATGGGTAAGAAGGGGACTCGGATCATCATTTGGAATCTTAGAAGGTAAGTGTAGCTCTCAGGCAGTAGTTGTCCACTGAGGGAAGTAAGTTACCTGTGCAGAATTGGTTTCCTCATGTGTAGCGTTTGTGACACAGTGTAGACACAGGCAGAGGTTCTCAGTGCTTGGCATTGTTAATGATTTGGCTTCTCCAGAGGTATTTTACTGAGGCTGCTTTGGCTTCAGTCTGAGATACTCATATTGCTGTAAACCCAGTCTCCAGTAACACTGTTTTCTATTGCCCCACCTCCCCTTCTCAAAACCATGAGAGAACTGAAGACAAAAGCCCAGCTATGACACGTCCAGCTGTGAAAGTTAGGGAGAGAAATCTTTTTCCATTTCATTTGTTACTGAGAGCTAAGCATCGTCTAGCGTCTGGTAAGAAAAGTAACATAGATGAGGTGGGTTGTCTTGCTTGTTTTTTTTTTTTTGAGACAGGGTCTCACTATGTAGTTCAGGCTGGCCTCGAATTTGTGGCTGCGGCAATCCTCCTGCCTCAGCCTTCTAAGCACTGGGATTACAGATGTGTGCCACTATGCCTGGCTTAGATGAGATTTTTACACTGCTAAAATTTATAGTTTTTTATCCTTGTGAGGAAAAAAGTCCTTTGTAAATAAAACTCCAGAATTTAGGATTAATATGTAAATTGAAAAGTCAAAGATATGCTGCACCATAGGAATAAAGCACAAATAAGTTTAACCCTAAATACCTGTAAAACTTGTGCTTTTTCCGACCCGATCCCTTTTCCTTTTCCCATTTATTTTCTTCCTCTTGCTTTCGCCTTCCTGCCCCTTATCCTGCAGGTTTTTTTCAGCTAAGCTTTTGTTCTTTCTTTTCCCTGCGCCGGTACCGGAGATTGAACTCAGGACCTTGCACTTGCGAGGCAGGTGTGGGGCCACTAAGCTAATCCCTGGCCCACTTCTTTTTTTTTTTTTTTCTTTTCCCTCGGTACCAGAAACTGAACTCAGGACCTTGCTCTTGCCAGGCAGGCATGCGCTAACTCCCTGGCTAAGCTTTCTGCCTTGAAATAATTACAGATTCGTGTGCAGTTCTAGGAAATAATCCAGAGATCTCCTATACCTTTTACCCAGTTTGCCAAAATAGTGCTACTTGGAACTATAGTATAGTAGTGCTGTTGATAGTGACAGGATTTTCCTCAACAGTCACGATACGGAGGACACTGATCATGCTAGGAGTCACTGTTGCCATTTCAGAGCCTGCATCCTTCTGACTCCCTTTCCCACTTCATTCCAGGCAACCTCTAATCTGTTCTCTTGCTATAATTTTGTCATTTCAAATAATGTATCCACGCAGTCACAGTGTGAAACCTTTTGAGATGGCATTTTTCACCTAGGCGTGGTTCTCTGGAGACACATCCAAGTTCTTGTGTGTGTCTGTAGTTGGCTTCTTGTTCATACTGTATTGTATGGACAGACGCCCATTATATTTAACTGTTCCCCTGTTAAAGGACATCTGGATTGGGGCCGGGGATTTAGCTCAGTGGTTTTGCCGCCTGCTGTGCAAGCGCAAGGACCCGAGTTTGATCCCCAGTACCCAAAAAAAAAAAAAAAAAAAAAGGACATCTGGGTTGTTTATGTGGTGCTGTTACAAATAATGCTGTAAACATTGATGTACAGGTGTTTCAGGGGAATGTAGACTTGGTTTTTAAAAAATAAATGCCCAAGAGTGTAATTGCTGGATCATGTGGGGAGAGAGGGAGAGGGCAGAAGGGGGTATTGGAGATTAAACTCAGGGCCTTTGTATGAGCTATACCCCCAGCCCCCACTTTGTTTTGTTTTTTTGTGACAGGGTCTTTGTGAGTTGCTAAATCTCCCAGACAGGGCGTGAAATATCCTCCTGCCTCAGCCTCCAAAAGTGCTGTGATTATAGGCATGTGGCATCATGCCTTGGCTGTATTTTCAATAGGCTAAGAAACTCCTAGTTTGCCAGCAAGACTATCATTTTATATTCCCACTACCACTGCATGCATATATGGTTTTTTGGATTCCTTTTCTTTTATTTTGCTTTTGTATCCAGCCACCCCCCATTAAGTTTACCATCCATAAGTTTTTTTTTGTTTTTTCAATTTGCTTGCTTGATTGCTTATTTGCTGTGAAGTTAAATTTTGCTTTCTAAAATTATTTTTACAGCTACAAAAATTCAACAGAGTTTGATTTTGAAAAGGATAAATATGACATCAGAATTCCTGAGGATTTAGATGAGACCACAGGGAAGAAAGGGTACAAGAAGCAAGAAAGGATAGACCAGATTGCCCCCGAGAGTGACTATTCCCTGAGGGTATGTATGCAGCTCTGTGCTGAGCTTGTCACTGAGGGTCTCTGAGGACTGCGCCGGTGCTGCCTTTGGTCAGCCACTTGTCCATTGGCCTCATATCAGCTGCCAGTGAGCTCGGGAGTAGTGCATGTGTGTTTTATTTGCTTAGAAAAGCTGGTTTAGTTTCAATCACATTTAATAGGGCTTATAGTTCTTCACTGTGCACCCAGGTGGTTTGAATTGGTGTTACTGGAATTCGTTTTTCCCCCTCTGGCTCGAACCCAGTAGGCAAGCACTGTATCACTGAGCTGTGTGCCACCCACAGTCTATTTTTGTGATGGCCTTATTGATCGGTTCAGGCACAAACACCAAATTCAAAGTGCATTTTAATTTTTTTCACAATGTTTTGGAATACTTGTCTAATATATCTTGTCCTCTTAAGTCAATATAGACTATAGATTATTATTACTATAATTTTGTGAAAATTTTATCTTGAGATTTGACCTTAAAAATGGGCATATTGTTAGGATTGAAAAAATAAAAATCTGTAACAATGTTGATACGATAATGAAAATAATTGTTTTTAGTCAGTAAGAGATGTTGACTAACTTTGCCGTGGTAAAACTTTAACTTTGTTCATGTGTGTATGCTAAAATTATTTCATAACTGCAAGCTGAAACTGTTGGAGATTTACAAGGTTGCCATATAACTTTCTGTGAGGTCCTAGCAATTGTGGTAGCAGAAGTATGCTGTTCCTTGGTATGTCCTGTTGTACTGGGGTCCAGGGTAAAGCCAGCTCTTGGGAGAACCCAGCTACTCTGGAGGCTGAGGCAGGAAGTTCTCAAATACAAGGCCAGCCTGGGCAATTTACAGAGACCTTGTGTCAAAATAAGAAATAAAAGGGGCTGGGGATATAGTGGTAGAGTGCCCTGCATAGACTGTCCCTGGGTTGGATCCCCAGTGCTGCTCTTGAAGAAAGGAAAGAAAGAAAAAAAGAATCTTGTTCAAGTATGACATAGGACCAGTGGCAACCAGAGAATCAAAGTGTGCAGATTTTAAATATCATTAATGAATTTAAAAGTGATACACTTCACTTTTGAAATGGGTCGTCAGGGCTAAGAGAAAAGTTCAGATTTTTCATTTGTGTTGAACTTGTTTCTTATCCTTTTTGAGTTACTCAGTGCATTTCCTTTGGAAGTTTCTGATGGCACAGTGGTGGGTAAAGAACATATTTTAACATGTTTCAGGTGTAAAGTTTGCCCAGATGTCTAAAGGATTTCAACATTCATGTTTTAAGAAGTGCACGCATAGTTTGCAGCTCAATTTTAAAAAATTAACTGTCTACTTTGATTAAATGTTAGTGTATTAGAATTTACTTGTCAAACATATATTATTCTTTTGTTTGTGTTAGATCTTGCTCATTTTTGCCTAAATAGAACTATTTATTTTTTAAAATTAAAAACATTTTTTTACGGTACTTGGGATCGAACTCAGGACCTTGTGCTTGCAAGGCAGGTGCGGTGCCACTGAGCTAAATCCCTGGCCCCATATATACATTTTTAAAAATTAAAATGAAGCCAGGCATAATGATGCATCCCTCTAATTCTAGCCCTTTTGGAGGCTGAAGCAGGAGTATTGAAAGTTTGACACCAGCTCTGGCAACATAGTGAGACCTGTCTCAAAATAAAGAAGGGACTGGGGATGTAGTTCAGTGTAAAAGCTCTGGGTTCAACCTCAAGTACTTAAAAATACATATACATGAGTAAAATGGGATCATGCATGCTGTTTATAACTTTTTTTCACTTAGTAATATATAGGTCAGTAGACTGTTACCTGTGCCTCATTTTTTTTTTTGGTATTTTTTATTTTTGGTATTTTTTGATCAAACTCGGGTCCTTGCATAGCAGGCGGTGAAACCACTGAGCTAAATCCCCGGCCCTGCCTCATTTTCATTGACCATAGTATTTTTATATTTATTGTTTGAGTTTTTTTTTTTTTTAATACCGGGGATCAAACTCTGGTCCCAAGTGGCGCGACCACTGAGCTAAATCCCCAGCCCCTTGAGTTTATTTTTAATGAAAATAATCTGAATAACCAGTATAGCTTTATAATACGTGTTTGTCTCTCTCTTGTCTCTTATTCTGTTTTTGTCTTTTTTTTTTTTTTTTTTTTTTGAGGGGAATGTCCTTTTTTTTTTCTTTTTTGGAAGCAGGAATCGAACTCAGGGCCTTGTATTTGTTGGATCATTGAGCTACATCCCTGGCCCTCCCTCTCTTTGTTTACATACATATATTTTTTCTTTTTCTTTTTTCCTTTTCCCATGTGCTGGACTTGAAACAGGGCCTCACACATGCTGAGTACAGCTTTATCACTTACCTGTGACCCTATCTATACATTTTATTGAAGAATTAGTGTGTGTGTTGTCAAGGCAAGGTGCTAGCTTTCTATTTAAAGGCATATCTGTGTAATAACAAGCAAATCTGTAGATAATGCTATGTTTCGTTGCAGGCTTATTGCAGTATATTATATCTAAAGCCAAGAATGCAGATCATCTTGCGTGGACAGAAAGTGAAGACACAGCTAGTTTCGAAGAGTCTTGCCTACATTGAACGTGATGTTTATCGACCTAAATTTTTAGTATCCTTTTTTTGATGCTGTACAAACATTGTCAATCAAGCCCCTTTCGCATTTTATTCTATAGGGATTCTAATCCTCCTCAACTTTGCCCTTCTTTATGTATTTTAGGATTTATTAATAATGGAATAGATAATCTCAGCATGCTGGAGGCTGAGGCAGGAGGACTGCCATAATTTCAAGGCCAGCCTGGACTACATAGTGAGTTCAAGGCCAGCCTGAACTACATAGTGAGACCCTGCCCTCTCCCCACAAAAATGAAATAGAAAAGATAATTGGAAGAGAGTGAGGTCTTGTTTAGAATTTTCCTTAACATTTTAAGACTAGAACAGTGAGAATTACTTTTGGATTCAACTGCAGAAATAAAGATCATTATGGGATAATGATGTATCACAGAAATAGACTCATCAAAGCTTATGAAAAAGTTGGATGTCAGCTAAGGGTAAGATTTTATATTTGAAAAGAAAATGTCTATTTTTTCCCTCTTCTCCCCCCTTTAGAAAATGTCTGCTTTTAACAAAAGTTAGTATCATGCTATTAAGTCAAAGGTAAATTAATTTTGCAGTGTTTCCCCCCAAAGACCTGCAAATATCAAATCTAACATTAGTATGGCATTTGGACTTTGCATTAATTTTTTACTTGATTCTAGAAGGGGAGATAAAACATTAATTCTACTGTACAGAAAAGGAAGTTGGGGCTAATACATAGGTTCTGCAGTTTGTGTAAGATCTCAGGCAACTATGGGCATCTTTGACTGCCTTTGGAGAAGGATTCAGTGACTATTTCTTAGAATGAAATTAGTTGCTGCTTATTAGTGCTGAGTGAATCACCCGGAAAAACGGTATCTGATAGGTTATTTTCTTTATGGAATTAGTTCCTAAATATATTAAAATTGTCTGCTTGGCAACTTTTACTGTTGTAGAATTCACTTTAGGATGATGACTATAACCCATCAGGTCAACCTCTCAATCCTGTGTGTGCTTTCAGAGAGGCTTTTCGTGGGTGTGCATGCATTTTCTGAGAATGCAGTGATAATTCTGAAAATTAACTTTGTTAACAGGTTTTATTTATTTGTTTATTTGTTTTTGTACCAGGGGTTGAACTCAGGACCTTGTGTTTACGAGGCAGGCGCGGTGCCACTGAGCTAAATCCCCTGCCCAATATTTTGTTTTTTTGAAACAGGGTCTCACTGTGTAGTCCAGGCTGGCCTTGAATTCACTGTGTAGCCCAGGGTGGCCTTGAACTCATGGCAATCCTCCTGCCTCAGCTTTCCCAGTGCTAGATTACAGGCGTGTGCCACCACCTGCTTCCATGTTAATAGGTTTTTTTGTTTTTGCATGTAGTACAATTTTTTTTTTTTTTTTGGTACCAGGGATCGAACTCCGGTCCTTGTACTTGTGTGGCAGGTGGCGGAACCACTGCGCTAAATCCCCGGCACCTCATGTTAATAGGTTTTAAGACTGGATGTCTTAGTTACTTGTTGCTAGGACAAAATACCTGACACAAGTTAAAGGAGGAGAGGTTTATTTTGGCTCACAATATATAGAGGTTTCAGTCTGATTGGGGTGGGGGATTTAGCTCAGTGGTTCTGCCACCTGCCTCACAAGCAAAAGGTCTTGAGTTCAGTGCCTGGTACCAAAAAAAATATAGTCATTTGGCTCCAAGGCAGTGTGGCATAGCAGAGGAGCATCACAGAGAAACAGTTCATGGCATGGCAGGCAGAAGGCAGTGAAGCACCAAGCAGCAGCAGTGAGCCTGCCTTCTTTCTGTCCCTTTGTATTCCATCCAGGTCACAAGCCTATTGATTGGTACTATCCACATCTGCCCTTAATCCCAGCACCACATACCCAAATCCACCATCATACACTTTAGATCCAGGCACCTCCCAGAAGCTTCAGCTATGAGTGCGTGAGGCCTTGGGGGGACATCGAGACACAAACCTTAACACTGGGTATGTTTTTCCTAGTTCTCCACAGTTTATTTCCTGTGCACCTTATTTCATTCTCAGTTCTTTCTAGAATGTTCTGAGCTTCATGGTGTAGTAATGTGAATTCATCTTGAATACAGTCCAACATGGGTTATAACTCTGCTTCACCTATTACCTGACACAAGCCCAGAGTAATCAGCTGCATTTTTGCAGAAGTAAAAGAACTTTGTTACGCCGGGGATTTAGCTCAGTGGTTCTGCTGCCTGCCTCACAAGCGCAAGGTCCAGAGTTCAATCCCCGGTACCAAAAAAAAAAAAAAAAAAGAACTTTGTTGGACTGTTGTTTACAACTACTAATTTCAGTCAGGAAATAAATCCAAAAATCTGGCAATCATATGAGGTACCAGTGACATTTAAAATGGTAATTTTCCAGCTATAATTGAAACACTTATTTTTTCCAGAAGTATTCTATAATGTACTATTAAAGTTAATTAACTTTATTAGTAATTAGAAATGCATTTTTGGTAGTGGAATTTTGCTAGTATGTGTTTGCAACATGTGTATTTGTAAATTTCTTTTGTCATTTATGAATTTTACTTAACTAGGTAGAATACAAAGCCCCTTTTTCAGAATTTGCATTGTATACAATTTCTGGGTCAAAATAGACTGGGTCAAATTTTCTGGTAAAAATAGACTGTTAGAGCAAAGTTTTAATGTTTGTCTTACCACAAGATGGAGGATGGAATGGGCCAAATACTTGCATTCTGTGGGTTTAGTGAACAAACAGGTGTCAGATACTCAGTCTGAAATACTGTGCTATGTGCTCAGCTTATTAAAGATAAGATCATGTGTGCCACAGCGCAGTTGGTGAAGGGCCTGTTGCGTATCCTCAAGTGTTGGGAAAGTCTTGTTGGAGGCACTGGTGACTGAGATGTCTCTGTTGATGTCACTGTCCCGCAGAGTCCAAGAAGGACTCTGCCAGCAGAGGTGACTTCTGAGAGCCCGACAGCATACAGGGAGTACATTGGCTGTGTCTGAGGCCCACAGGGATGGGGAGAAGCGGGAGGATGAAGCTGGGAGAAAGGACAGGAACTGCAAAAGAAAGTGGTCTTGGTGTCAGCACGGTTTACAGATTCTACAAGATGAGGTTGAGCAGGTCTGTGGTTTGGTTTGAATGATTTGGTCTGTGGTTTATGAAAATGTTCATTTTGTGCATCACACATGCTTTCATCTTTTTCTCTTTGAATGTTGATTCAGAAGTGTTAGTTCTGAGCAGAATACACTCATTAATCTCATGTAAATATTCAGAATATGACCCATACAATTTGAGCTCAGTATTTTAGGTAGCAAGGATTTAAAAAAAAAAATTGATTCAATTGACCTAGGTTTTATTTCTTCCTCATTAGCAACTGAATGCAAAACTGGTTAAATGGCTTCAGGTTTTTTTGCAGATGGGCTTTTGCTGTGTTGTGTAGGCTAGCCTTGAACCTCCTGGACTCTTTCCAAGTGATCTTCTTGCCTCAGCTTCCTGAGTGCTGGACTACAGGCTGGTAACTTGTATCTAGCAGACCATCAGAATACTATATGCCACCGCCTTTATGAGGCACTGCGGTACTGAGATGAGTTATTTGTGGATCCTGTTCTCTAAGGAATTGCAGCCTAGTAGAAGTCCTTTTTCGCTTGAACAAATTTGAGGCTGGGATGATAATGCTGTACTTGTCTAAATAGATACTTGTGGGCCAGGGATTTAGCTCAGTGGTTCTGCCGCCTGCCTGGCAAGAGCAAGGTCCAGATGAACATCCCTAGTTCCAAAAAAAAAAAAGTAGATATTTGTAAGTAATGGGAATGGTTTTGGAGAAAAGCCCCCCTCCCCCATAAATCACCTTCCAGAAAGTGTTTTGTTTTCAGTCTAAATTTCATGAGACTTGTTTGTGTTAAATATAGGAAAGTATTTTCTACAAGTTGTAAATCTCTGTGTAAGAGTGTTTTGAGCATGATATGTCTGAAGTAATGATTTCATGTTGTTATTTCAGGCAAACAACATGGGTGTTGGAGTGGTTGGAATTATAGAGTGTAATTTCCTTAAGCCAACTCATAATAAGCAAGATTTTGACTACACTAATGAGTACAGGTATGTTTCCTATTTAAATTGTTTACTGAGAGTCATAGGAAATGGATTAACAAGAAAGTAGTGACTTGTGCCATTTTCTTTTAAAAAAATTCATATTCTTTTTTTTGAGACAGCGTTTTGCTATGTAGTTCAGGCTGGTCTTAAACTCATGGGGATCCTCCTGCCTCAGCTTCCCAAGTGCTGGGATTACAGGCGTGTACCACCACACCAGCTGCTGCTGGTTCTTTTTTAAAAATTATATACCTTTGTTATTTTCTTCTTTGCTTTGGGTTTTTTCTCAATTTTTTATTAGTGTATGTTTGTGATGCATAGTAAATACATTCAGTGTGGGGGGAATTAGTGCATACACATGTTGTATCTTGATCCTTGTTTTCTTCCCTTCCAGTCCCTACCTACTGTCCTCCCACCTCCAGATCTCCTTCCCATCCTTTCAGAGAACTAAACCTTTGGTGCTTGATCCTCTGTATTGTTTTATAGTCTTAGTTTCATCAGTTTCTGCTCTGATTGTTATAATCTCCTTCCCTCTATTAGTTTCAGATTTGGATTGTTCTTATCTTTCCAGGACCTTGAGATGCATCATTAGGTTACTTGTTTGAGGTCAATCTGTTCTTTTTATGTGTGCATTTTCCATTTTAGGTTTTGGTGTGTTGTACTTCCATTGTCATTTCATGCTAGGAACTTTTTCTCTTTTTGTTGGTTTGCCTTTTTTTTTTTTTTTGGTACTGGCAAAATGCCAGAACCTGGACTGGCCTGGAGCCAAGAGCTTGTATTTTGATGAGATTAATAGAATTTGTATCTGTCAAGACTAAAGTAAAAAGGAGAAAATACACATCCGTATAGGAAATGAAAAGGAAGATAGTATAGGTCTTATAGACACAAAAGCATTAAAAAGGATAGCAGGAAAAATTTTTTACCATTTTAGATAACGTGGACACTTTACTTTGAAATTGAGTCAGCGTTAGGAAACTCCCCACACAGCAGGATGTGGTAGCTCACACCTATGATCCCAGCACTCCGCAGCCTGAGACAAGAGGGGCATCCCGATACTGAGACCAGCTTGAGCTATGTAGCAAGACTGTCTCAAAAACAGACCAATAAAAGAAAACTTCCACATTATCAAATTAAAACATTTAAGGAACAAGTGACATCAATCTTACAAAAACTTTTAAAGGTTTTATGAGGCCACATAACCTTGATAGTAAGCTGGAAAGTATATCAAAAGAAAGGGAATATGTGGGGGGTGTTTTGTTTTCTGGTTGTTTGAGAACAAGGTCTTGCTTTGTAGTTCTCTTATCTTAGAAATAAAACCTTAATGTAATAGCAAATATCATCCAGTGACATGTAAAAAGGATAATACATTAACATGTTCATGACAGAGCTATAATTTGTGTGTCCTACTGATGGGACTGTCCCATGTTGCCCCATGGGGCAGTCAGTGCATACCACTTATGGCTCGAGCCAGTGGGAATGTGTTACAGCCAGTGGGTTGGATTCCAACACAGCAGCGGTGCTTTTCATGTGTGAACATCAGTGTACTTCATCACATTGATATAAAAATTAGAGAACACTTATGGTTATCTTCATAAATACAGAAAAAAGCTTCATAAAATTTCAGTACCCTTTTGTGATTTTTTTGTTGTTGTAAATTCTAAAAAAACCTCAAACACTTAAAACCATGGATTGAAGGGCATGTTAAGCAGAAAGAATTTATAAGATGACAAGCATCATGTCTACTGGTGAACTATTGACAGCTTTCCTCTAAAAGTGGGAATCAGTATATCAAATGTTCACCACTTTTTGTGAGATAACACAAAGCAAGAAAAAGATTGGAAAGGAAGAAGTAAAATTATTGGGAAGGAAGAAAATAAAACTAATAGTATCAACTATGTAAGAGGTCCAGAATAATTAAAATATACAAAGCCTCTACTGAAAACTGAGAAAACATTGTGGCAAGAAGTTTAAGATTTAACCAAATACATATACTAGGTCAGAGAATTAGAAGGTCAAATATAATAAAATGATAATTTTTCTCCAAAGTGATTAAGTCATTTAATTTTCCAGCTTTTGCAAATGTTTATAAGTGTTGATTTTTTTATAAGTGTTGGTATTAATAGGCTTATTCTAAATTCTGTCAGATACTACCAAAGATAACTACAACAAACATTGACGATCAACAGAGCAAATAGATTTATGCACTACTAGATATTAGTTTGCTGTAAAGCTATAGTGACTACGAAGTGTGATGTTGTTATAAAGGACAGACAGATCATCTAGTGAAATAGAGAGGCCAAACTCCCACTTTAGACATCTGGTTGCCTGATTTATCTCAAAGGTAGAGTACAATGGGAGAATTACCATCCTTCCCAAATTCAGGGTCATTTGGCCTTTGTGTAGATAAAGGAACCTTAACTCCTGCCTCTAAAATCAGCTCCAGCTGAGCTTTTCCTCCCAAATGAGAATGACCAAAACAGCAATGGGAAATACAGAAAAATATTTTCATGCCCTTTGTGAAGCTGGGTTGTTGTGTTTTTTCCTTTTTTCGGCTGTGCTAGGGATCAAATCCAAGCTCTTTCGTATCCTGTGTTAGGTAAGTGTCTTACCACTGAATCATACCTAGTTAGGCGAGTATTTTGAGCAGGACCCAAAAAGTACTGATCATAGTGGGCAAAAGTGGAAAATATGTCTAAGATGAAAAAGGTACAGCATATGTCGGCAAGGTATAGGGTGCTTGAAAATCTCCTAAGTCACCAGAAGGTGAGATTGTTGATCATTTTGAACTGATGGACTGTTGAATAAACCTCTTCGTGGTGCATGTGCTCTGTGACTGTGAGGCTCCCGCTCGCAGGCGTATTTTCAGCAGTGCTAAGGGCAGTCTCAGGTGGAGGTGGAGAAGAGGTGATGAGAAAGAAGGGAAGAGTGGGTCTTTGGACACTACGATACCATGGGCCCTGCCCATGAGAGTCGTCCTGCCTGGGGGACAGCTGAAGTAAGTGGGAGTGCGTGGGGCCAGTTTGCGGGGTTAGCTACCTGCGCACAGGACTAACCTGCCAGGACACAGAGGGCCTGGTTTGTAAAGGCTTTTTGTTTAAATTCATAATGTTACAGTGCCTGCATTGAGTGTTCTGTGTATACTATTCCTGGCACAATGGGTGCTGAACTACTTAATAAACAATTCTGCTATTGTGGCCTTAATTTACATTTCTTATTGTAGGAGAAGCAAAGTCTTGATTTTAGGACTTAAGCTATTTTGAAGTATGCTCAGTAGTAATGATCACCTGCATAAGTTACAAAAGGAGTTCTAATGTGAGCTGAAGCTACACATTTACTGGATGGGGTTGAAACACAGGGAGCGCCTAGCTCTCCCAGGAATTGCTCTACGGCATACTTTCTTATCAGAGGACTGGCATGCTATTATTTTTTTTATATTGAATTAAGATTTGTACAAGTGGTGTGCTTGAGATCAAATCTAGGGCCTCATGTATTCTCAGTAAGCACTCTACCACTGAGCTATACCCCTGTACAGTGTCCCTATAGAAAACTGGGATAACTTTGAATGTTCTTTCACACTGCCATTTAATCATCACCAGAGGGCTGGGGCTGTGGCTCAGTGGCAGAACACTTGCCTAGTGTGCCTGGGAACCCTGAGTTCAGTTCCCCATCCTGAAAAAAGAATTGTTAGTGGATTGTTTTCTCAATGTTTGAAAAAACTTGTGTCCTTATCATATCTTTTCTTGAATTGATTTTATACTGTTTTAAGGCTTACAGTTACAGCACTAGGAGAAAAACTGAATGATTACTGGAATGAAATGAAAGTGAAGAAGAATGCAGAATATCCTCTAAATTTGCCAGTTGAAGATATACAGTAAGTACATTCAAAAACAGTATCAGTCTTATCAAGTTGTAAGAATTAAACACTCTGGACCTGACAAACAGTAACAGCGCACAGCACACCTAGTAACGATCCTGTCCATCAGTAAATGAGTGGTATCTGCATGGACAATGGGCCAGGAGAGCTGAGATACAGTGAAAACTAGGAAAAATGCAGCTCATTGTAAAGCCCCCCACCTTTTTCCTGAATAGCCATCTACATATCTGCATTTTTAAAAGCATGGAAAATTTCTTCCAGGATTCAGAAAATTGATAATGATAATCTCTTTAAACAAGGTTTTTTTTAAACTTTATAAATTTCTAGGTTAATTTGAAGTTTGATAAAAATGTATAAATGCATTTTTATTCCTCATTTTGGTCCTGGGGATCTATCCTTAGGGCCTTGGACGTGGAAAGTGCACATTACCACTGAGCTGCATATGTACCCTTAGCCCAATTTGTCTTGTTTTGTCTTTTCTTTTTCCTCCCCTCCCCTCCCCTCTCCTTTCCTTTCGACAGGGTCTTGCTATGTAGTTCAGGCTAGCCTTGAACTAATTATGGATTCCAGGCTGGCCTCAAACTCATGGCAATCCTCCTGTCTCAGCTTCCCAAGTGCTGAGATTACAGGCATGTACCATCATGTCTAGCTTCCAGCCCAATTTTTAAAAAAGAACAAATATTACACATCAAGTTTAGAAAGTACAAATTTTGATTATTCAGAAATATGCTATAGTAGAAAGTAAAAATATAAACATACAATTAAAATTGCTAATTTTAATATAACTATAATATAATTTCTCTAGTTTTCTGTTATTGTGTTATAAATATACTATAGATTTAACTTTACAGGTCCTAACTTACAATAACTTGCAGAGCAAGTTATTTGTAATATTTTTAAATGTGCTATTAACCTAGAAAAATTTAAAATGGTATTAAACAAGACATTTGAATTTCTTTATTCAAATTGACCTGTGACCTTTAACCATTTGAAGGTAGCCAAATGGTTGTTCTTAAAAGTTTGTTTATTTATTTATTTATTTATTTTTAGATAATTTCTCCAAAACATGGAGAATACAAATACAAGCACTTTATTCTATTTATTTATTTTTTTGGTACCAGGGATTGAACTTAGGTCCTTGCGCTTGCAAGGCAGGCCCGGGAACCACTGAGCTAAATTCCCAGCCCACAAGCACTTTGTTTTAAAAAGCAAACACAAAAGATTGGTGTAAATCCAAAAAGTTTAAATGCTTCCATTTTGAATAATTCAGTTCAGAATCTATACAAGTTTGTTCCCAGAAACTAACATATCACTTGTCTCTATGAAGGAAAATGAATTCTAAAAATTAACATGGTTTTTCAGTATTTCAAATCTCACTATTATATAGAAACCTAGAGAGACCCATGATATCCAGTAGCTTTAAAAGATAAGCTAGAAGGGGCCAGGGATTTAGCTTAGCAGTTCTGGCACCTGCCTCAAATGCAAGGTCCTGAGTTCGATCCCCAGTACCAAAAAAAAAAAAAAATTAAAGATAAGCTAGAAGACTGTGTAATCAACATTACCAATGTTGGCCAGGCCTATTTAATGTGTACACAGGGAAAATACACCCACTCTATAATTTCTTATAAAATAACAAGTAAGGAGTAGATGTAGGAGATGTAGAAGGGGAAAGAGAATTCAAAAAGTCCTCTTTAGTAACTTTCACTTCAGAATCATCAAAAAGCAACCACTTCCCCTCATATTCCTTTAAACTTTGCACTACACAGAAAATTTTCTTCTTAAATTCACTCCTGTAAATGCCTATTTGGACGCTGGATTCCTGGTTTCTGTCTGGTTCATGGGTCCCATTAGTACTGTTAGTCTCAGAACTTCTGCTTTCAGCAAATGGTGTACTGGCAGCCTTAGCAGGATTAGATGCTTTGTTGTAGAGTTTATAATCTGCTTTGCACTTTTGTCCTCCAAGAAGTCCAATAGCTTCTACATTTTTTTTGTTTAAAACTTCACTTGGCTGTGCATTTCCACCAACTCATAGACACTTCTTCATCATCATAATTTTCAATTGCACCCCTTGCTTCCTCTTCATTCAGTGGCTCTAGCTTACTCACTTTACACATCTGGTCAACCATAGAATTCTCCTTGTCCAGTTCTAAGCTGTTGAGGTTGGTGACTTTAACAGAAGCAGTGTAATACCCACTGCTAATTGTAGTACCATTGTGCATTACAACTGCAAATAATCCATAGCTTTCATTGGTTGGCCTTGTGCTCCATTCTTCTAGCGACACCTTAAGAGGTGTCAGTAAGGGAGTGTTGATCTAGGAAAGTCCACCACTGTAACAATCAAACTCCAAGCCACTAGTAGCAAAGCACTTCAGATGAATGGTTATAACGTCGGGCATTTTGTCAGCTTCAGTGTAATGATGGCAATTTTCACAGACATCTTTATCTTCTCCTAGAATCCTCTCCACCGAAGCAAACTGAAATTGCCCATCTCAAGGTCTTCATTTCTGTTTTTGGCTTTGGAGAAATTTGAGAACTCTCCTCTACTTTGGAAAGTTCATCTTGTACTGGTACACTGATGTCCTGGAAATCGTCTCTTCTTTCTGTTAAACTTTCACATTCCAAGCAACGAGTCCTTAATACCACCTGACCTTGAAATATTTTTTCCAGTAGCTCAAAACCAATTTGTTCTGCACCTTTGTTTATGGGCTTAACTTCATCATCATCTACATTTCGATATCTTCTGGAGAGTCAAGTCCACACCATGAGTTGTATTGTCACTTTCCTACTTCCTGCAGTCCTCTTTAAGATCAGATTTGCTTTCTTTAGAGTGTCTTATGGATCCTTGGTTTGCTGTTTTCCCAGACTACAGAATTTAGAATTAATGCTGAGTTGCTTCGTTGCAGACTTTTACCAATTTATTTTAACTCTTGACTTCTTTTTTGAGGGTCCTGTGCTCTCACTTTCAGAAACAAACTTGAGGATTACTTTAGGAGGATTCTCCAGTGTTTCCCCGGTAGCTTTCCTTTTTTATCTCATTTGTTTCTGGTTCTTCTCCAGTGACTGGTGTTCCTTGGATATTTTGACTTTTTTGTTCATGTTACCAAATTCAGTGTCACTTTTTCTTTTCCCATTCCCTTTTGGAGGTTTTTCTTTATAGTCCTCAGAATTCTTCATATTGTCCATTTCCATGCTGTTATTCCACTCACTTCCTCTTTCTGATGAGGCTTTTCTCCTACCTTTGTGGATAATTCTGTCACATTTTTTACTTCTTTTTTTAGGATTGGCATGTTTTTTTGAATGTTTCCCAAAATATACTGTAATATTTCCTGTGCGTCATGCTATAGATATCCTTTGTTCATAGGGTTGAGTTCCCTGTCTTTTTTTTTTTTGGTACCAGGGATCGAACTCGGATCCTTGTGCTTGCGCAGCAGGTGGCGAAACCACTGAGCTAAATCCCTGGCCCTCCCTTGTCTTTTTGATGGGCTTCATACTTCAGCGCCTCTTTCTTCTTTAAAATAATATTAAATAAGTGCGTCACTCCAGATTTAAAACCAGGACAAAAATATAATACCTGAACTATACTATTAAGATAATAAATATTGCCAAGATTATTCAGTCCTACAAACGGCAGCAAGTTTTCTGTCTTCTCACAGTTTAGGTGAGGACTGTGCTGCAGGAACATCTTGGTCAATTTCTGATCCTCTATATTCAGAAGCTTTTTCCTCATTTTTGTGATAGTCTGTAAAATCTAAGGCTCCCTTGGTTTCCTTTTTCTGAAAAAAAAACTTCGAGGAAAGTCTGTTTTTCTTAGTTGGACTACTGCTTGAAAGCTCATTACTTTCACTAGGTATGACAGTGGGCATTTCTTTCCAAATCCCAAGGAGCTGACAAGAATTTATAGAGATCAATTGTAAGCAGCAATTTTATCTGGTCATGGCCCAGCCTGCCACGCTCACATCCTGGGCGGCGCCCGCCAGGCCTCTGAGGGAACTTAGCACGTTTTTCTGTTCTTAAACGTTTACATTGACATACACCCAAAACAGTCGTGTCACAGAATTTTCAGGAAATGAATTAAATAATCAGGTGTCCTGTGGTGGGAATAATGTAGAAAATCTGATGAATTGGATTCGTATTATCTATGATAATATCTTGCTCTTGTCTTACAGGAAAGGTCCTGATCAGACATGGGTTCAGTGTGATTCCTGCCTAAAGTGGCGAAAATTACCAGATGGGATAGATCAACTTCCAGAAAAATGGTATTGCTCCAATAACCCTGACCCACAGTTCAGGTACCATATAGTTGGTAGTACCCTTTTTGGAAAGGCAGAAAGTACTATTCAAGATGTCTGAATAGGTGCTGGTGATGTGTTATTGCCATGTGCTCTTTCTCTCTAGAAATTGTGACGTTCCCGAAGAACCTGAAGATGAAGATTTGGTACATCCCACATATGAAAAAACCTACAAAAAGAAGTAAGTGTTGCAAATCATGAACAGTAATGTCTCAGCTTTTTGATTAATGTTTCCCCCAAGACTAAGCTGTACCTTGTGTACATTTAAAAAGATGGTGATGTGGAATACCTACAGTTGTTTTTTAAGTCTGTTACCTGCTGTGTGATCACTTGATGTTTATTGCTGTCCTGTCTAAAACACTAAGAACATTGGTAGTTGTTGAGCCATGTACACATGAATTGTAAGTACGTGTTCCTCTTAGGAGCATCCAGTCTTAACAGGTCAAGTGTATACATTACTAATTAGAAGTTGTGCGAATACAACATGAATTGTAAGAAAGCTCAAGAGGAGAGATTGCTTCTGGCCAGGGGAGAGGAAGGCAGAGATGGAGCAGGAAACGTCATGCAGGTGATTTCTGTGATCAGTTAATGGATAGCAGCATGGGTAAAATGAGTGTATAGGGGTCAGTGATTCATTCTGCTTGACTAGAGTAGATGTGTGAATGGAAGTAATGGAAAGTGGGCATGGGTAGATAATCTGGGGCAACATTAGGCTGACACGCTGGACAGAGAAGGCCGGGTTCACCAGGGACTGCCCAGATGGTTTTGCTCTGCAGCGCACTCACTCACTATCCTGTGATTACATTCAGTGGCGGTATTGGTTGCAGAGAGAGCTTGTATGATATTCTCTTTCAAGGGCCTGCAGTTGAGGCCTAGGGAGATTGAAAGCTTCAGGAAGATATTTATTTATTTATTTATTTATACATACTTTTTTGTGGTATTGGGGATCGAACTTGGGATCTTGCACATGGGAGGCAGGTGCAGCGCCACTGAACTAAATCCCCAGCCTTCAGGAAGTTATTAAGGTGTTCTGAGATTCTGTTTTTATTTTTTTTAATCCTGTCTCTTTCTTCCCATTCTCCCCTCCCCTCAGGCCCCCAACCCCCCCGATGTACAAAAGTTTTGTTTCCATTTTTTTCTTCTATTTTCATTTTTTTCCTTCTCCCTTCCTTTCTCCCTCCTTCCTCACTTGTTCCCCTTCCCATTTGAACATTTTCTTCCCATTTCCCAATATTTATTATATATTTTAGTTCTCATTTCCACTTTCGATTTCTTACTCCAGAGAAACAATAGTGTTTAAATATGTGTGTCTGATTGATTTCACTTAAGAGTATGATCTCGAGGTCCATCCTCTGAAGCTCATTCTTCTTTAAGTACCATGCTGTTTTTAATCACAGTAGCTTTGTAGTATAATTTTAGGTCAGGGATTGTGATGTCCGCTGCCTTACCTTTGTTGCCCAGAATTGCTTTTGCTATTCTAGGACTCTTCTGGTTCCAAATGAATTTTAGGATTGGTTTTTCTAATTCTGTGAGATATGCTGTTGGAATTTTGATTGGGATTGCATTAAGTCTGTATAACAATTTTGGAAGTATAGCCATTTTCACCATCCTGGTTCTTCCTATCCAAAAGCAAGGGATATCTCTGAGATCCTGTTTGTGAGGTAGATAATATTCCTTCATCCAAGGCCTTGCCACTAATTATGAAATTGAAGCAGAGTTCAATGTACATGTCAGAGTAATTTGGCAATGAAGTTAAGTATGTCTTTGAAAAATAGGATTTAGACGTAATAATGAGGCAAATGTCAAATGTTCATTTTTCATCTTTCTTTTAAAGCAACAAGGAAAAATTTAGGATCAAACACCCAGAAGTGATCCCTCGGGTAAGTAAGCTTTCTGTTTTATACCCGTGTCTTATTCTTGGTAGTACTTAGTTTAATCCATATTGAAATTTATTTATTTATTTATTCTTTTGGTACTGGGGATTGAACTCGGATCCTTCCACTTGTGATGCAGGCGCTGGAACCACTGAGCTAAATCCCCAGCCCCATATTGAAATTCATTATAACAGATGGAAAGGATCTCGTTAATTCAGTTTACATTTTCTTCTTTTGGTACCCCTCCTTGCCCTCTTTTCCAGCTCTCACTTCTAACCCAACAGCCTCATTCAGTCTGTTCAGTTGCACTGTTCAGGTGGGCATTGTCGGACTAAGGGCAAGCAAATAGTCCTTTAAGCCTCTTGTTACACGGGCAGTTACGGAAGTGTCACAGGAACACCTAAGGAGTCACTGGTGCTGACCTAGCAAGAGCCAGGGTCTTTTTCTCCTTTTGTCGGATACTCGGCTTGGCCTTACAATTCGCTCAGTGCTTAGTGGCGTCAAGGAACTTTAGCCAGTCTATGAATATAAGGAAGTAATGCATTTCTTATGTGAAAAGTTACAGTCTGCTGTAGGATGTACGTGTGTGTGTGTAATTACATTGGAGTGAGGGTTTGAGGTGAGGCCAGATCAAGTTGGGGGAGGAAGAGAGTAGTGGGCTTACTGTCTTTAGTTTCTTTCTCTTAGTATGTTTTCAAAAAAAGAACAGGATGTTTTCATTCTGTCTTGTTTGGTCCTGTGGTATGGGGTCACCACAGGGCACATAGGAAAGCTTTGGCTTTGTGGGCCACATGAAGTCCCTGTGGGGTATTTTTTTTGCATTCTTTAAAATGTAAGGCCATCCTGAGCACACTTGCCTGCCAGATTTGGCTCCTGGTTAGCACAAGGAATTTACATATTCAGGGTATTTCTGGGTTTCTTCTGGGATAAGGGGAAGGGAGATCATATCTTGAGTTTGGGGCACATCACATTAAAATAACTCCTTTAAGATCTGCTTTTGTCGGGCCGGGGATTTAGCTCAGTGGTTCCGCCACCTGCCTCGCAAGCACAAGGACCAGAGTTCAATCTCCGGTACCAAAAAAAAAAGATCCGCTTTTCTCCTCCAACAGATCAATGCCGAGCTGTTACATAGGACAACTTCTATGCCAGGTCAGAGCTTTTCTCCTGCAAAGGAAAGTGTTCCAAGAGCACATCTTCCAGAAGTAGCAAATTCTTACCCAACAAGATTTCTAAATAATCATCGTGTTTCACCCCAGTCTGACCCTGAGAACAGCAGGTTAGTGCTTTTCCATTTGCGCCCTTATGTGACACTTCCAGGACAATAGTGCAGCTCTAGGAAATCACAGTTTACATGAATGTAAAAAGATTACTTTACTCTATTGTCTAAACTTACCCCACTTTGGGCCTGCTATGTACTTAACTTAGGTTAAAAATGTTAATTGTTGCTAGGCATCGTGGTGTGCACTAATACTTTTAATATCAGCCACTCAGACGGCTGCTCCAGGAGGGTCACCTGAGTCCAGGAATTCAAGCCCACCCTGGACTCTAAAAAAAGAAAGAGCAAGGAGAAAAAAATTTAACTGTATTCATTATGGGGTTTGACCAACCTGTCACCTCTTTGAGCTTCTTTTTTTTTTTTTTTTTTTAGTACCGGGCATCAAACTCGGGTCCTTGCGCTTGTGTAGCCTGCAATGAAACCACTGAACTAAATCCCCGGCCCTGAACTTCTTTATAGTATAAAATTACTGCTTTTAAAATGACTAGTACCTAAATAAAGAAGAAGACGAAGCATTTAACAGTACAATAATAATGCCAAGTGTGACCCAGAAGTTCTCAGCATAACCCGTGGCATACTGCGGGCCCCTGCTCTGTTTGGTTGGAGAAGGAAATACACAAGTGATGCATGAGTTGTGTAGTCCACCCTCTTGGCCTGGATGGTCAGGGGGTTCCTGTGCTGAAGTGGGCTTTAGCTTGGTCCCTGCCATGGGAACGCAGTGCCCAGGCCAGAGCATGAAGAGCGGGTGTGGTGTCTGGGGCCTCGTAGAACCCGCTTGCTCCACATGAAACTATCCAAAAAAGCCTCTCAGATGGTGGGGCCAGACTTGCTGAGAGGCATTGTAGCCTTCTTCAAATTCTCAAAAAGGGATTCTTGACCTCAAGGCAGGCTAGGAATGACTAACTGCCTTGCTGCAAATTGAGCTCAAGGAGGGCATATTGTAATGTTTGTTCTTCATAACCTGTGCTTTAGGAACTGGTTTTGGAGCTGGATTGCCACTTAATAATTTGTGTGGTTTTATTTTGTATTGGTCTCCTTAGTATTCTTGGGTTTTTTCCATAAAGATGATTCTGAGCTTACAGACACAAGATAAGAATTTATCTTAGAACTTGGCTGCCATCAAAATGGAGGAAGAGAATATTTAAAGTCTGTATTTAATTCTCCAGTTTATAAAGCCAGTGTTCTGTGAAAAGGCAGTACCTAAACTGAATCATAGGAAAGGTAGATAGGAATTAACTTGGTAGGAAAAATAGGAAAGTAACCTCCAGTTAACCAGGGCAGAGTAGAACAAGGCCTCCTTGATACAGCAGACCTGAGAAAGCCGTACCCCGGCCTGCTGGAGAGGGTAAATATGAAAAGCAAACTGGTTTCGAGAGTCAGAATTTAGGAGCACTGGGTACCACCGCAGTGGAAGGTAGGGGCAGAAGTAAGAGGCTTGCTTGGAAGTTAAGGTGGCGTAGGCTTTTAGACCCCTTCCCATCCTGAAAAGTTTGGCAGCTGCTGCTTCTCTTTCTCTGTCAGAAGATAGAAATCTACTTTATTTTTTTTAACATTTTTTTATTTTATAAAAATAAAAAGTAAGTTTCATATCAAAATAAGGGAATAACAATTAAAACACTGTGTATCATTATCTTCAAAGTACTATTCAGAGTACAAGACATAGAAAAAAAGATTCTGTCCTCTAAAAAAGAAACACACAGGTAAGACAATTTACTTTCTGAAGCAGTTTTTACAGCTGACCAAACCTGTGAGCTATCTCAACAGGAAGATTGAATACTCAGTGGCGAGCAATCAGCCCTTCTTTCTTCCTTCTCCACTCCCACCTGTTTCCAGAGAGAAGCTGTCCGCAATGACAGTTGAGCCCTTTGGGACGGTAACCCTTGCCACCAATGCTTCCGGTCAGTTTCGCAGGGAGCCAAGGACTGCCAAGTATGTGATCTTCACATGGGACAAAAGGAGAAGAAAAAGTGTGAAATTCTTTGGGGGGAAGTAGGGTAAATGTTGAGTAAACAAATCTCTTAAAGGATAAGTAGGAGGTAGAGAAAAGAGTACAGGAGGCCAGCGTCTGAATATAAGGGAGTTTCAGTGTAGGAAATCAGAAGAGTCTGGAGGGGAGGAAGTAACACCAGAAACAAATCTTATTTCCATTAAGTGTAGAGCGTGCAGTCTGGAAAAAGACTTATTTCCAAAGTGTGTCATCTTGACATTGTAGATCATGAAGGAAAAGCAGATTTTTTTTTTCAGGAAGGGGAGAAACACTCAGTGATAGATGAAAATGGAATGGCTCTTTTATATTTGTGAGAAAATGATTTCCAACCTGCAAGTTTATGGAACAGCTAGACAAGCAGGAAACTTGAGAGGCGAATAAAGACATTTTCATCTGTCAGGTTCCCAGGATGCTTTCTCAGGATAGAGGTGGTGCTGGTGCCTTAGCATGAGAGAGTAAGCTAGGAAAGGAGAATCCTTCTTGAGATCCAGCAGGTCCTGGAGAGCCTACCAGGTGTGGAGAAGAGTAATCCATTGGTGATGAATTTACAGGACACCACATAAATGAACAAAACAAGACAAGGTTTAGTTCAGGGAAGCTCGCTTTATGTGAAATGCTAGAGAATAATAGTTTGCTTCGTGGCTTACCTCTGATCATGAATGTTGACAAATGAATATGGCCTCGCCATTCCCCAGGGGACCCAAGAAAGGAGTCTGGTGTGGGTGTCACTCTGTCTGGGTATATTTCTTAAAATGCCTGTAGCACCTCTGAGAAGAGACAGATGGATGGCAGTATATGGACCTGGTACTTCATCTCGACTGTTAGTTGTGTACACTTTTGAAAATGAGCACAGGCAGTTCTTAGGATTTCAAGATAATTGTAAAATTGTTGTAACAGGGCATTTGTTAAAAAGATCACTTGAAGGTCATGTATTTTGTTCCTATCTATATTTGATAATCTCATATTTTATATATAAAATTTTTTCCAGCCTGAAACGGAGATTTTCTACTCGTTCCTCAATTTTGAATGCAAAGAATCGGAGATTGAGTAATCAAACGTTTGAAAATTCTTTTAAAAATGATGATGACGATGAAGATGTCATCATTTTAGAAGAAAGCAGTACTCCTAAACCTGCCGTAGATCTTGATGTTGAAGCCAAATCGGAGCAGAGTCACATTAAACAAAGTGGCCTTCAGGTTGAGATTTTGGACGATGCTCAGCCTTGTGGCCAGACCAGTTCCACAGTTCCCTCGTCCAGGTGTGATCAGGGCACTGCTGCGGCCACCCAAACCGAAGCCCCAAGTTTCATTGTTAAAAAGGAAGAAACTGTCGAAGATGAGATAGATGTAAGGAACAATTCAGTGAGGTTGCCCATCTCTGCAGATGCTGATGCAAAGGTGCAGGACACCACAACACAAACCTTTGACAAGTCTGCAGAGACTGGTGGCTCTCAGTTACAAGTACTGAGAAATGAACTCCTCCTAGTGACCCAAGAAAAAAACAGGTATAAGAGTCAGTGTCATGTGTTTACGGACCAAATCAAAGTATTAGAAGAGAAGATCCTAAAAATGAATGACAAATATGTCAAGAAGGAAACTTGCCATCAATCTACTGAAACTGATGCTGTGTTTTTACTTGAAAGTATTAATGGGAAATCTGAAAGTCCAGACCATATAGTCTCTCAGTATCAGCAGGCTTTGGAAGAAATAGAAAGGCTGAAAAAACAGTGTAGTGCTGTGCAGCATGTGAAGGTCGAATGCAGTCAGTGTTGTAATCTCGAGAGTAAAAGGGATGTGGACGAAATGGCTGTGCAGCTTGATGATGTGTTCAGACAGTTGGACAAGTGCGCTGTGGAGAGGGACCAGTATAAAAGCGAGGTGAGTCACGGGACTCCAAGCTGTTACACCTTCCAGAGCTGCCAGGCACTAGCCTGAAACACTTTCACCTCGTAATAACTCTGTCGATTGAATGAAGCCATTAGTTCTTAACTGGGCCATGGGTCTCCTGGGGCATGATGGATGTGGGGGGCACTTTTGATTCTTACTGTATCTTTAGGCGATTCCTGGAACATAGTGGGAAGTGTGCACAGGATAGTGCTGTACAGTGATTGATTGTCCTGATCAGAATACCTGGTGTCATTCGCCCCCTTTTAGACAGCTACGCAGTATAGTCAGAAATTTGCATCCGTTATTGGGGCACCTTTCAGTAACTCCATGAGTTGGATGGTGGACCTTCATTTTAGAGATGAAGCCCCTGTAGGGTAGGACTAGGTTTGTGCGGAAGGACCATCACACCTCAAATACCGTGGCAGCTCCACAGCTCCCAGGGATGTAGGCTGCTCCTGCAGTGTCACTTTGCTTCTCAGGGTGCACTCTCAGGCCTGAGCATCATAGCCACGTTCCAAGCTGCAAGAAGGAAAAGGGGGAGGCTCCTCATTAGAGCTGCTCCTGCTTCCTCTGTCAGAACTGAGGCGCCTGGCTTGCAGCTGCCTGCAGGGCAGTGCAGGTGCTGTTCAGGGGTCTTTCAAGGGGGCAGGAGGAGAAGGTAGCATTCAGATGTTGAGTAACCTGTGCATGTGGCCACTTCAAATCAGGAAGCTCCTTTTTTATGTACTATAGATATGTATGTTATTTTTTATGTGGTGTTTGAGAGACTTTCCTTGCTAGGAGAGTTTGGAAACCATATGGCATGCTGCTGTACTGCCCCAGCCTGGAAATATTGTTAACACAACTGTGCATTAAAACACTCTTCACGGTGTGTTAGTTCAGGAACTACATGACAAATTATACATAATTCAATATGTACTCACTGTTATAAGTTAATGTCAAATGTGTAAGAAATGAAAGCCAGCCGGGCATGGTGGTGCATGCCTGTAATCCCAGAACTCAGGAGGCTGAGCCAGGAGGATCACCGTGAAGTTCAAGGCCAGACCGGGCTTCATGGTGAGTTCAAGGCCAGGCTGAACTACATGAAGAGACCCTGTCTTGAAAGAAAAGAAAAGAAAAGAAATGAAAGCTATTGTTATCCCAGCGTAATTTGGGCATTAGTGGCTTGGTGGTTCAGTTTCTGGGTACCACTTAGTTTTGGTCAGGTGGCAGTTAACATTTTCTGTCACTGTAAAAAGAAGTGATGTTAAACGAATGACACTTATAAAAAGCTATTGGGATATGTGTGTATTAGTGCTTTTTGATGGTCATATTTTTTCTGTATTTCTTAGCTTATTTTTTAGCTTAAGTTTGTACTTTGACAATATTTTGAAATTTAACAATCAAAAGCCATTTTTGTTTTTTGTCAGGTTGCATTATCAGAAATAGAGAAATCACATATGCGTTCCCAGTGCGAACAACTCAAAACAGAAATCGAACAGCTAAAATCTACAAGGCAACAGTTAGGAGCAGATGTTTCGACTTCAAGTAACATGGAGTCTGTCAATTACTTGGATGGGGAAAGGTAATAGTGACGCACTTTCTGGGCTGCAGTTCTGGGTGGCACATGCATTATATCTGTTAGCACGTCAGCTATCAACGGCCCATATTTATTCTATCAAACTCCCTGTGATCTCAGCATTTCAGAGAGTGATTCAAAAGAAGTAATGTATGATTATGGTGTCACATTGCTAACAGTTCAGGTCTTAAATTAAGTGAAAGAATTTAGAAGGGATAAAGACTTATATGGGATGTTTTGGGGGGAAAAGTGAAAACTGAGCTACGTCTTGAATGGGGTGAATTGGGGCATGACTAGAAGACAGGAGGCTCTTAACTAAAACGTGGTTTTGGCTGGGCACGGTGGTGTATGCTTGTAAATTCTAGCATTCAGGAGGTTGAGACAGGAGAGTCACCATGAGTTTGAGGCCAGCCTGAACTACAAAGCGAGATCCCCCCATCTCAGAAAGAGAGAGAGACAGAGACAGAACTAGAGAAAGGCAGAGAGAGAGGGAGGAAGGGAGGGAAGGAAGAAAGAAGGAAAGAAATAGAAACTTACTCCTTCAACCTCATTTGCCTTCTCCTTGGCATATTTACAAATCTGTATCCTTATTTCACTGTATGTGTGTCCTAATCTTTTGGGAAATTACAAAATTACTAAAAATGGCCCTCAGGTGTGGTGGTGTACACCAGCAGTCTAGGAGGCTGAGACAGGAGGACTGCAAGTTTGAGCCCAGCCTGGGCAACTTAGTGACATAATGAGACCTGTCTCAAAAAAATTTTAAAAATCTGGAGACATAGCTCAGTGCAGAGGTCCTGAGTTTAATCCCTAGTACTCCAGAAAAATAAATTTCCTCAGTATAGGTAATATTATGAAGTCCCATTAAAACAAGAAAAGAGCAAATGAATGATGACCCTCTCGGTAAGCTCTATACTGGGCTTGGCCTTGTGTTTAGCTTTGCTTTGGATAGTGAGGGGCAAGAGTTGAGGGGTGGCAGTGTTGGAGAAGTCACAGCCTGTCATTGAAGAACAGTCCTATCTCCAGCCTCCCTTGCCCTTAATGATTACTTAGTCCCTTAGCTTTTCAGTGGATTTCATGAAATCTTTTCATGGAAATGGAAGAGAGCAGTGAATACATGAGAGGTGACAGGAAAATATGGTGTGTGCTTAATAAAATTTATTATAGTAAAGACACATTGCCACTAATCCCCCTCAAAATCTTCCCTCCCACTTGGAACACACTTAACCCATCATTCTTGCCACTTTCTGAAGCTGTTCTGGAGGTCCCTTTTTTATGAGCTATCGTGGGTGCCTTGCTGTCCTGAGTCAATTCAAAACCATTTCCTTTCATGGTTGTTTTGACTTTGGGGAAGAGCTGGAGTCACACCGGGCCAGATCCCATGAACAAGGTGGATGAGTGCACACTGTGATAGTTGACCAGGCTGCCTTTCCGTTGGATGGTGCTTGGCAGCAGCATTCAGTTGTTTTTTTATCAACTGCCTAAAGACACTCTGTAAACATGGAGGCCAAAGGCTCAAAAAAACCTCTTGACCAGTATTTCTAAAAATGAGGACCAGGTTCTCAAAGCACCTATATGACTTACAGAGGAAGATCTTCCTGCCACTTACTTCAGAAACTGTTTTAGGGCCAGGGATATAGCTCAGTGGCACTGTACTCACCTCGCAAGTGCAAGGTCCTGAGTTTGATCTTCAGTACTGGAAAAAAAAATTTTTTTTTTTTTTTAGTACTAAGGATCAAACTTGGGATCTTGGGCTTGCAAGGCCAGTGCGATGCCACTGAGCTACATCCTTGGCCCCAAAAAAGAAACTTAAGCAAGTCTCCAGATGATTCTCTTGCACACTGAAATTGGAGTAACTGGTAGTCTTATGGTCTGTGTACAGCAGCTGCTAGCCACATGTGGTACTGATGCCTGAAGTGTGGCTAGTCTGAATTGAGGTTTGCTTCACATATGAAATACAAGCTGACTTCTGAAGTTCTCATGTGAAAGAGAAAAAAAGATGTGCAATACATTATTTAAGAAGTTTTGTTCTTTTGAGATGAGGTCTTGCCCTTCAGGCTGGCCTTGAATTCACTAGGTAGCCCACACTGGCCTTGAACTGTAGGTGATCCTCCTGCTTCAGCCTCCCAAGTGCTGGGAGTACAGGTGTTGGCCACTATGATTATATTACAAAACAATACTTTGGCCTCACTGGTTTAAGTAAAATATACCACTAAAGTCAGATTCATCTTTCTTTCACTTTTTATTGTGGCTGCTGGAATATATAACATTAAATTTAGGGCTAGGATCTTCGGCAGTCTTGACACTGAAAATAGGAATCTGACATGTTCAATAAATAGCAAGAAGTAGCAGGGACAATCAAAGACTTACGGGAAAGAGTGGATAAGAGGTACTAGTCATTTGTCTGGTTTTCTCTTAGGATAAAGATCTTGTTTGTAGTAGAGGGGATATTCTCAGGAGGACATAGCATAGGGTGGTTAATAAGTTCTGGAAAACAAATTAAAAGGAATTTCAACTATGGACCGTTGATTGGCCATGAGTGGAAAGTATGAAGAAAAAATGGCTGACCTGGGTTGATGTGCAATTTTATTGGTAGTCCAGTGGGGTCTTATCATAAAGGCACATAAAACCAACATACTCAAAATGACATTTTCCTGCACTGTCAACCTACGGATGCTCATCATAACAGCTTCAGAGATTTCCATCCTAGAAAAATCAGTATCTAAATTAAATACGGGCTTGTGGGGTATGGGGAGAATGAGAGCAATTCCGGCATTTTCTGGTGTCTGTCATAGTCTCTGAAAAGCAAAGGCTGCCTTAGTTTTAGGTATTTATGGCTTGAATACTTTTTTTTTCTTTTTGAAGCAGTCTTGGGAGTCAAATCCAGGACCTCAAACATGTTAGGTAAGCGCTGCACCACTAAGCTACGTTGCCAGCTCTGGAATTTGTTTTTAAGTCTAGAATGCTGACATTCATGAACTTGGAAGGAATGCTAATCTTCAGCCAGGGTTTCCCAGTGTTTCAGCAAAACACAGTTCTTGGTGAATGCATGTTGACATGGATGGTCAGTGAACTGGACCATATAATAGGTTCAGAGAAGTCCTATAATTTAAAAAGCTTGTTTAACATTATTTTACACAGCATTTCACAAGTTTATTTGACCATAGAACTATTTTTTCTCTTACACATATTTTAGGGGAACAGTTTCTATTTTCCTCAAAGGGAAGGTGGAATTCAAAGAGATGCATTCTACATTCTTAGACCATTGTTTTCACCAGCATGTGGCTATTTTCCAGGTGATAACAAGACTAAATCGTAAATCATATCCTCTAGTTTACATATTTTCTCCAGTTGGCAAATTAATAGAGTTTGTAGGAACCAGACCACACCACTAGATTTATAAAACAGACTGTTTCAACTTAGGCTAGTATCTAATGGATGGAATGAATTATTAAATTCATGATCCAGTTCTCTGGGGGGAGTTTTACTTTTCTTTTTGTTCAACTGTCATTCTACAGAGATTTAATTTTAGGGCTGGGGATCTCAGTGGCACGTCGCCTGCCTGGTAAGCACAAGGTCCTGAGTTTGATCCGCAGTACCACACACACACAAAAAAACCGAAAAACAAACTTAGGTCCAGGAAATATTAAATGTCTTTGCGAGTTTCAAATAACTTGTTATTAACAGAATCAAGATATCTAAGTCCCAGCATGGCTGGAGATTTAATTTTAATATTTTCACTGTCAGTTTTTAACTTCCACATGAATAGTAACTTGTATTATAATGCTCCTCGGGTCACTTTTCTGTTTGTATTTGCAGCCTCAAGCTTCGGTCTCTTCGCGTTAACGTGGGACAGTTGTTGACTATGATCGTGCCTGACCTCGATCTTCAGCAAGTGAATTACGATGTTGATGTGGTTGATGAGATCTTAGGACAGGTGGTGGAACAAATGAGTGAAATCAGTAGCACATAAAGTAGGTTTCATGCGAAATAGTAAAAATATAGCCACTTCTTTTGCGTGTATAGCTTTCCAGATACAAAGTTTTGTTTTATAAGTAAGGTGGACAGAAGACTTCGGAGTCCTAATCTTTACTGTATTCTATGCATTCAAGCGTGGTCACAGATGCTGTGGACACATTGTTATGCCTTCGGAAATACCTATTAATTGTACTGAGCAGCGCAGTGGCTGACTTACAATTGTGTTTTGAATGTAAATATTTGTGATTAAGCCCACACGTATTTTTTTATTGCTCTAAAGTACATAAGTGTTTTTCACCAGGAGCTTTTCAAGTTGTTCCTAAATTTGGTGCAATTTTTTCTGGTGCTCAAAAAAAGTATTTTTCACTGAGCTAATGGCTGTTCCATAATACAAACAAAAACTTTACTACCTTTGATTTTCTTAAAAAGGAATTTAAATAGGATTTTTAAATAACACCTCTGATAAGTATGTGCTTCTAAGGGAGTTGAGCATTATAGTTTCTTTTCTATAAGTTCCTGTCTCCTGAAATATTTAAAATATGGTAAGCTAAAGCAGACTCCATTTTGCCAGGATTATTCTTGTGCTGAGATTGCCAACGAGCTTAAACACAAAGTGTTTTTATAGAACAAAGAAATGATCTTTAGTATAAAGCATTGAAATTGTTAAATGATCACCAAGCTTACTTTGAAGCCTACTTTTGGCTGTTTATTCAGCATGGAGTAGGCACTGTAATTATTTCATTTTTTTGTGTGAAATTTCTTGTACAGTCTTTTGTAGGGTTAGTGCAGATTAATGTGAATTGAGGAAGACAGTCTTTCTCAAACAGTAGTGCATTCTTTTGATTATACCACAAACCCAAGTGTTCATATCCTGGAGTTGAGGAGCAGACTCCGTGAGGATTATAGTGTTACATGCCAGGAAATAGGTTTTATTGGTTCCATGTTTGTGCAATCCTAAAGAGATGGCTTTCTATTAAATATATGACTGTATATAATTAAGAATCATATTTTCCACAACTAGAATATGCATTATTTTTTCCAAAGGTTTATCATTGCTATTTATTTTTACTTTTGTTTCTGAAAATTCAATACATATTCATTTTATATGTTTGTTTAATTACATGTACATCATACATAATATTGAATTTTTATTATATTTTTAGCTTCTGGAAGGAGCAAATAAATGGAGATGGTTTTTATTTGCTTTGATAGTAAGTGAAAGTGTATTTTTGGTATGAAACTGGGTTTCTGACACAATTATAACTGCCCAAATTTTAAAATACCTTGTAATAAAAATACATGATGGTTAACTCTTCAGATATTTTTAAAGAATTCAATATTAGGGCCAGGGATTTAGCTCAGTGGCACAGCACCTGCCTGGAAAATGCAAGGTCATAAGTTCGATCCCTGGTACCACAAAAAAAAAAGAATTCAATATTAACTTCAAAGTATTCTGTGAAACCCTCAAGTTGAGCTGCTTTTACTGCATTATCACAGGTTATATTTTGAAGACTAAGACTGTTTCCTTAATACTGAGGGAGAGAATATGTGTGTTCTTTGCTTTGTATAAATTATTTCATCTGGAGAAACTTTACCTACATTGAGCACCTGTGTAGTCACAGAAGGTTTGTGATTAAGTTGAAATAGTGGTTCTTTTTGGAACTTGACATTTCCCCCTTCCTCTTGGTCAGCTTCTGTATTCTGGCAAAAATGTACTTTATATGACTGTTCTCTGGCTTAATGGGAAAATTAACCATAAGATTCAGAAGATAAACTTGGTTGCTAAGTTGGGTCTTTAGAACTACTTACATACTTTTCACTCATTAAAATATTAAAACAGACTGAAAATATGGCTAATAAGAAACCTGACAGGACAATGTTGACTTTGAAGGTATATGTACTATTTAGCTATAAAAATGACACTTTGCATTTGTCTCAAGTTGGACGTATTTTCATGTTTTATTGATGTAATTTCAGTGTTTTATGTGTTCTATATTGTGTTCTTTCCGCACTCATTTCTTTCGGGTTGTCTTGCCACTGTAAAGAATTTCAAAGTTTGCATTGGTACAGCCCTGACCACCACCCAGCAAATTCCATTTGAGAAAGAAACCTCACAGCGGGTTGAGTGACCTTGTGTACTAGCTCATAAATGGGCTTGTGTCCTTCTGTTTGTCTTTTGGATATTGGGCTACAGCTCACAGAAAGAATGTCATCAATGCCTGGTTGGTATAAAAGAAAAAATAAATACATTTATACCTTTCAGAATTAAGTTTCTCAGTGACAAGTTAATTTTCCTACAGTGGCCTGTAGGAAGAAAGTCCAGACCAAAAGAGACAAGGGTCACCAGTTAAATACAAGTGAAGCTATTTGAGTGGGCTTGGGAGAATGAATTCATCATCACAGACCCAGAGTGGGAATTACAGCTTCGTCTCCCTCACACTTTCTCATCAGAGTGCTGTGAGCAGGTGCACCTTTTCAGCTGCCGCGGGGCAGTAATACAGCCCCCAGGGTCATCGTTTTGCTCTGTAAGTCAGCAGACTTGTAGAACCACAGAAGGATTTCTTGCAAAATAGGACTTGGTGGCATGGTAATAAGAAATATAGTAAGTTTCAGTGTGATTTAGAAAAACTTTCATCCCAGCTGGGTATGGTGGCACACACCTATAATCCTAGCACTCTGGGAAGCTGAGACAGGAGGATTACAAGTTAAAGGCCAACCTGGGCAATTTAGCCAACTCTGTCTCAAAGGCCTGAAGGTGTAGCTTAGTGAGAAGGCTCTGAGTTCAAATCCCAGTACTAGGGGGAAAAAGCTTTCATCGCAGTCTACCTCCTGTCTAGGAATAGATAACTTTGTAAATATCCAGAACTTGACTTCATAAAGTAGAATGCTGTTTTATATTCAGAAAGTACTTGGATTCACCCTAATCCCCCATGAGGTTCCTGTGAAAGCTATGGCCTCTGCTTTCTACTGCCATGTGAGCCAGGGCTAAAATAACTGGGATTTATAATTTTTTTTGCTATATAGGTAACATTTCCCTTTGTGACCTTGCTTCCTTGAGGTAAAGTATCAGAATGTGTTCATGGGCGCTGTTGCCGGTTGCCAAGGTGCTGCCTGACTAGGCAGGTCATTTCCAGGAGAGAGGTCAGTGGCTACAGAGCAGAAACCTGCTGTGACATCCTTGGAATGTGGCGTTCATAGACTGCTGTGACATTCGCTCTGAACACCAGAAGCCACAGGCACAGCTGGACCTGTTCTCAGGGACAGAAACAGAGGGGTCAGCGGGGTGTGGCGAACACCTGTAATCCCAGCACTCAGGAGGCTGAAGCAGGATTAAGAGTTCAAGGCCGGGGCCACATAGTGGACCTGTCTCAAAAACGTTACATTTCCACCCTCGAAACTTGGGCACGCACATGGTGAGCATTTACGTGTCCAGGGCCTGTCTTGTTTCAACCAAGCTCCAGGACTGACACCTGTCATCAGGGTTCCAGTTCATTTAGAATGAGACTTGAAGTTGCCATGGAAACACTAAGTATGATTCTGGCTCACAGGCTTCAGGGTCACTCCCCCATCCTGTCCTTTCCCATCCCCTGCTCCAGTGCTCCCCTTCGTGCGCCCCTGTGCCCACCTGTGGCCGGTCCTCAGCTAAACTACACTTTGCAAAGTCGGGGCTCAGTACTGCTCTTCCAAAACAGAATCACCTGAAGCCATTTTGCTTTCAAACTTAAGTGAGCCTTCACATCCCAAAGGACCTCATCCCCAGGACTCAGGCGCCCTGTTCCTTTCCCCTCCCTCCCACGGGATCTTTTTATTGTGGTCCTTTGCGTATCTCGCTGAGGATGCCTGGCAAGGGAGCCTGTTTCACTGACATTTGAAACTCCGGAGACCAGGCTGCGCCCTTGAGCGGCGAGTGCTTTTAACCAGTCGCTGCACCCGTGAACATTCTGGCCATTTTGGGGATCTCCGATGTTTCCCCACTTGTCTCTATAAGAAGACTTTAGGGAGATGAAATTCCCCAAGGTCAGACTGACTTAACTTCACTTACCACTGGTTCTCCAGCGCCACCACAGGGTCTAACACCTAGCAGATGCTCAGTAGATGAATGCTAAAAGAATGAACCAAGGAAATAGGGACAGAACTGGATCCGATGAACTCATCCATTTTCCCACCAGTGTGTGGGTCTGTAGAAATCGATGAGCCAGGAGGAAACCGCCCTGATGCCAGTCCCTCGGTAGGGCTGGCCCCGTCCCCAGCGCCCGGGAGGGCCGGGACCTCCTAGAGCCCTGCCCACAATAAGCCATAGCGAAGTCCCGCCCATCAGAGGACCGGGCGTCCCGTGAGCTCCACCCATAGGGGGGCGTGGTGTTCCCTAAGTCCCACCCGTGCGGGGGCGGGGCCCGCGGCGCGCGGGAATCGACTCGCTCTGCGGCGGGAGGTGGCGGCTCAGTGGAGCGGCGGTGTCTGTGCAGGTACTGCTTCCCGGGACTGACCACCCTCTCCCCGCGGGACTCGCCGCCGGGCCAGGCGGGGCTAGGAGAGGGCTGCTCGCCGAGGGCCGGCTGCTGGGGCCGGGGTGGCCCTGGAGCGGCGCTCGCGCGAGCTTAAGGTCCTGCCAGGCCCGGTCCCCGCGCGGCTTCCTGCTGCAGGCCCCGCCCAGGCTCCCTGCGCACAGCCGGGTTCCCGAGCAGGGGTCCGACCTGGCCCGCAGTCTCGCCCCCTCGTCAACGCGAGACGCCCTCTTCCGGGAGGCCCCTTCTTGGGACGGTCCCCTCCCTCGTGACCCCCTCTTCCAGGAAGCAACCCCCTCCAGGAATCCTCTCCGTGACCCCCTTCCCCTGTGGTCCCCTCCTCTAGGAAGCCCCCTCCCCCGAGGATCTCCCTGCCCCTTCCCACTCCTCCCGGAGCCCGTTCCGGTGGGCGGTGCTTCCCAACCCAGGACCCTGGGCTTCTGTCTTTCTGCTTCTCCGGATGTACCAGGCCAATCCTAAAGTTGTGCAAGCCAGGGCTCAAGGAAGCATTTTAGATGAGGCTTGAAGGTGTTCGTTTCAGATAGACGTTAACATCCTCTCCCAGCACAGGGAACATTTTACGCGGTTAGCAGGGTTCCTGGCTCCTAGCAAGCATGCACTCAGTTTGATGCTGTAATATTGCTGTTTTATTCAGTACTGGCATTCTTTCAGCCTTCTTCTGTCTTTGCAGAGAGTAAGCAGCCTGAGGAATTTTTTGTCCCACCCAAGCTCAGGAGGATGAAAGTCATCACGTGCGAAATAGCCTGGCACAACAAGGAGCCTGTGTACAGCCTGGACTTCCAGTACAGCATGGCCGGGAAGGTCCACAGATTGGCCTCTGCTGGGGTGGACACCGCCGTCAGGGTAAGTCAGGCAGAGATGGGAGGACACAGGGAAGCCTTGCCTGGAGCCAGAGTTTTGACTTACCATTTTTGAGACAAGATCTCGAAATGTATTCCAAGTTGGCCTTGAACTCAGGTGATCTGAGTGCTGGGATTACAGGCATGCGCCACCGTGTCCAGCTTCATTCCTTTATTTAAAACTAATGTCACCAAAAAAAACCACTAGTCTCATCAAATTCAAAGTTCTTTGTTATCTGGTCTAGAATGCTAAATTGTCAGGGCGTATGTGAACAATGAAAGCAAAAGAGGGTTGCTTTCTTACTGCACTAATGTTCCCTACATTGTTGCAACTGGATGTCTGTTATCTTACTGTTATTTTTATTATTGTTATTATTTTTTAAGCATAACCTTCATTGGAATGTTGTAGATATACATAATGATGACACACATCACAGGGAACTTGCACCTGTACACAATAGCTCCTACCTCTTTTTTTCCCCTTCCCTCCTCTCTGCAAGCCCCCTCCCCTCCCTATATAAAAAGCTTTGATTCCATTTTTTCCATTTTTCCTTTTTTTTTCTTGTCCCTTCCTTCCTTTTGTTGTTTGCTTTATTGAGATAGAGCCTCCCTAAGGTATGTTGCTCAGGCTGGCCTTCAGCTTGGAGTGATCCTTTTGCCTCAGCCTCTGGAGTGCTGGGATTACGTGTGTGCTCCAGTGCCCGCGCCTCTCATTTACATTTTGAATAGGCAAGCTTCCTTCATTTTATGTTTCAAAAGGAAAATGAAATCTTCTTACTGAAAACAAGCGTAGAAATGTTTCGGTATGAGCCAGATAGTAGGTATTCACTATGTATTTTTCAAGTGGATGTTTTGATATTGACAGATCTGGAAGGTAGAAAAAGGACCAGATGGAAAAGCCATTGTGGAATTTTTGTCCAATCTTGCTCGTCACACCAAAGCTGTCAATGTTGTGCGTTTTTCTCCAACTGGGGAAATTTTAGCATCAGGAGGAGACGGTGAGTATCACTGTACTTCAGAAACCAGATACCCGAGTGTGTCAAGTAATGAGAATTAAGCAGCGTATGCTCTTTTGTTTTCTTGAGATAAGGTCTCACTGTAGTTCAGGCTGGCCTCATACTCGAGGTGATCCTCCTGCCGTGTCTCGAGGAGCTGGGATTGCAGGGGTCTGCCACCACGCCTGGCTGTTGTCCCCATTTTCCAGAGGACACCGAGGCCTCAGGATGTGCAGTGACTTGCTGGCGGTTTCATGGGTCAGAATTGCTTGCTAAGCCTTGCCTTACACTTGGGGATGCAGTTAGTCGCTCCACAGTGGCACTTTGGTGGCCCAGAGACCCCTGCTTAAGGTGGTCGTAGAGGCTCCGGCCTGTGTGAACTTCGCTGTTTCTGGAGCCCAGTTCAGAAGGCAGAGCTGCTTTTCCTTCCAGACCGTGGAAGCAGCCCCCAAGGCCACCATACCCGGAGAGCAGCATGCCGGAATGTGGCTCACTGTGGTTGCTCTCTCAGATGCCGTCATCCTGCTGTGGAAGGTGAATGACAACAAGGAGCCAGAGCAGATTGCGTTCCAGGATGAGGAGGAGGCGCAGCTGAATAAGGAGAACTGGACTGTGGTGAAAACCCTGAGGTAACTTGGGGAGGGACCCCAGGGTTGATCTTTACAACCTGGGTGGGTTAAACAGAATCCTGCATGTCTCCCCCTCCTTTGTTTTTTGAGACAAGGTCTCACTGGGTAGCCCAGGCTGGCCTCGACCTCATGGCGATCCCCCTGCCTCAGCCTCCCAGGTGCTGGGATCACAGGCGTGCGCCACCACACCTGGCTCAGAATATGTCTTTTGACCTTTATATTTAACTTAAAACTTTTACCTATGTCAGATATTCATAAGAAAGTAAAGGATAAAAGCATCGTGGAAATAGACTCTTTTAGTTTCTGCTATAAAATCGTCCTTAGTAAAAGTGAACCTGTTTTAAAGCTATGGGTACCCTTGAAAGGCATTGTTAATAGCCAGGGCTCATACAATTCCAAAGGAAATTTCTAGAATCTCATTCTAATGCGTGGTTCTTGATTTTGCCTTTAAACTTTAATGACTTACCTTTTTTTGAGAAGTAATGGCTTATTTTCCTCTTGGCTTCAGGGGCCACTTAGAAGATGTGTATGACATTTGCTGGGCAACTGATGGGAATTTAATGGCATCTGCCTCTGTGGATAACACAGCCATCATATGGGATGTTAGTAAAGGTAAGTGGTCAGTTTTTGTTCCTGTGGGGGAAGGAATATTGTAAGTATCTTTTACAAAGCCTAACTGGCTTTTGCTTTAAAAACAACATGACGGGTTGTGGTGCACACCTGTAATCCCAACACTCTGGAAGGCTGAGGTGGGGAGGTCCCACTTTCAAGGCCAGCCTGGGCAACTTAGCAAGACCTTATCTCAGAAGTAAAAAAGGGCTGAGGCTGTAGCTCAGTTTGAAGTTCCTGTGTTCAATCTCAGTACCACACACACATCCAAAAAGTGTAACATGCAAAAATTTCTTCAGTGAACTAAAATAGTGGTTGGTGAGCAGGAGATTTTTCCCGAATGCCATGGGTCCAGTTGCATTTTGATGGCTTCAGTCAGCACGGTGGCATCGTGAGTCTCCTGGTTGGGGTGAGGACAGGACAGGGCAGGCCTGGTCCCTGCACAGAGCTCAGGGTTGCAAGTGGACTCGCAGCTGTTTGTAATGAAAACGGCATCATATTCACTGATGCAGTCGGTGGGGTCTGGTGTCCACTTTGGGAGAGGAGCAAAGCCAGTAGCATCTGCGCCTCTGAGGACCCTGCTGTCCAGCTGCGGGGAGAGGAAACGTGTGGGAGATTGTGGTGGTGAATGTCACAGCCAGTGCTCCCAGGTCCTCAGTATCTGGCCCCGATGACCTTTGCTCTAAGACCTCTTCTTGTGCTGCTCCTTGTCCCAACCCAAGGGCCCAGCAGGTGTCAGGATGCCAAGGCAGCCCTAGCGCCCCATCCTCCAGCTCGCCTACTCAGTCTCGACCTTCTGAGTTCCAGGCCGGGCAGCTAAGCCATCTGCCTTCCACCTCTCCTTTGTCATCTTTCTAATCAGGGCTCCACAGAGAGGCAAAATGAAGAGCCTGGAGGCCAGCAGGCGACAGGCAGTGACAGCAGATGCAGAGAGTCAGTGAAGGGGGGAAGGAATGTGGCTAAGGCCTTGGAACAGTGACTTAAGTCGCACGCCCCTCGTCCTTTCCAAGCAGTGTGAGACCCCCACACACACCTGCAGGTGTGGGACCTGGGCAGTAGTGTGGCGTTACTGGAGGACAGACAGAGTGCCTCGTGTCCTTCTGTGGTGAGCGGAACAAGCATCCAGTTCGATGATGGGATTCAGGGCTGTTTGTTGCAGAAGAATCAGGGCTTGGTAGATGAGTTTCACTCCGGGCCCACGTCTGTGGACTCGCACGTAACTGTGACGAGCCTGGTTGTGTCTGGTGGGCGGGATCTTTGTGCTGGACACTGGGTCAGCCCAGTTCAGACTGACGACAGGTAGGGACTCAGGGAACCACTGGGCCACTGTCACAGAGTTGACAGAGGAAACCCATCAAGTGCTTGGTGCCATTGCATAGTGGCTGAGGATCATGGCAGGGAATCTCAGCTTGAGGGTGCCATCGAATGGTACTTCAGATATAGGAAACGAACACATAAGAGATGTGAATCACAGAAAAGGTGGTGAAAGCTTCATAACTCCCTTTTCTTTCTTTTTGTTTTTGGTACGGGGGATCAAACTTGGGTCCTAGTGCTTGCGCAGCAGGCGGTGAAACCACTGAGCTAAATCCCTGGCCCATAATTCCCTTTTCTTATGCAGGTATCTCTGTGCTGCTGGCGTTTTCCTCTGAATACCTTCCCCAAACACTGCCATCCCTGTTTTATTTTATTTATTTATTTTTGTACCAGGGATTGAACTCAGGTCCTTGCGCTTTCGAGGCAGGCGCCAGAACCACTGAGCTAAATCCCCGGCCCCCTATTTTATTTATTTATTTTTTGGTACCAGGGATCGAACTCCGGTCCTTGTGCTTGCGAGGCAAGCAGTGGAACCACTGAGCTAAATCCTCGGCCCTTATTTTTGTTTTTTGAGACAGGGTCTCTGTGTAGTCCAGGCTGGCCTGAACTCTCAACCCTCCTGCCTCAGCCTCCCAAGTGCTGTGATTACAGGTGTGCCCCACCATGCCCAGCTCTGCCATTCCTGTTAATGTCGCTTCTGTTGAGGCCCTTCCTCAGCTCTAGACTGGTGGTCTATATCCTAATTAGTGACCCTTTTTGTCGTCTTTTCTAAGCCTCAGCTGTATCTTTAGAATACAGACCACTTCCTGGTGGGGGTTCCGCGTGGCCTGCACCCTCAGCCCCAGCCCCCTCTGCCGCATGCAGTCTCTGATCTCTTTTCCTCCTGACCGTGGTGTTCGGGCCCTCTGCCTGCCCCAGACTTGACTGCACCTTGTATGCTAACTCAGCTGTCCCGAGCATCCAGAGTCTCCTCCTCCTGTCCTGTCCCCTCTTCCGGGGACTGGGAGAACTGGAGTCAGGACTCCTGTGCGGCCCTCACCTGGAGATGCTGTGTCCCCACTCCGTGGTCTTTCTGAGGCGAGGGCTGGGAGGAGTCGTCTGTGGGACAAGGAGTGGGACACAGGCTCTCTCGTTACTTCTTGCCACGCGATGGAATGGAATAAAGGCGATCATTTTTTGGCCAGTTATGTAATTTGTGCCCATGTCAGTTCTGGTAATGCTGTTGTGTGCTTTTTAAATTTTTTTGTAGGACAAAAGATTTCAATTTTTAATGAACATAAAAGCTATGTACAAGGAGTAACCTGGGATCCTTTGGGTCAATACGTGGCTACACTGAGCTGCGACAGGTATGTGAGTATTTGGCAAGTTGTCTTTTCTGTGTTCCCTGGAATTTTTTTTGTCAGTGTTTATTAACCAAGAGTGAAGCCAAGCCCTAGTTTCCTTTTTAAAAAAATCCCAACTTTGTTTATGGCAAATAATGATTTAATTCTTAATGACTTTTAATTATAAATATGTTCAATACCACAAAACAAAAATTGATTGCTTTCTAATCATTCTTCTGAGATTAAAATACAACTGTAAAATAGGTTAAAATAAGATTCACCCCAATGATTTAAAAAATAACTCCAACTGAAAGACATTTCAAACACTGTTATGTAGAACTCAGGACCAAACTAACCTTAAAACATTTTTACCCTTGAGGTAGCACAATAATGCTGAATTAGGTATCATTTATCACAAGCTTAAAAAAACAATGAGGACTCTACCCTTCAATCAAGGTGGTCTAAATGATTTTCCGCAAATCCCCCATGAGGTTAGTGACAGTTATCTTACTATTTTTTTTAAGTATAAAGATAGCCCTGCCAGTGTGTAAAAGGAAACCCATGGGAAGGCTGCTTCCCATAAAATCGACATTAGAATCACTGAGGAACGTCAGTAGTCAAGATAGTAGGAACAAGAGGTAATAACAGTGAAAAATCAAAACAACTTTTATCTTGGCAATATTGATTTTACAAATACATGTCAAAAACAAAAATTCCAACATTAGCCCATTGAAAACAAAAGATAAAAGATGACATTCGTGGGTCCTTTTCCTTTGTCTCTGCAAAATTCTTCCACTTTTTCTAAGCGAGAGAAGATTGTACTCTGACACAATACAACACGCTGTATCCAAGGTGCCCTGCCCAGAATCTGGGCACTCGGGATGAACACCACTCTCCTGGCTGGAGAACTGCTTCCTACTTTGCTGCCGAGTTCACTCGCTAAGCTGCTCAAAGAAAAGCTCTCTTCTGGTTTCTGAGACTATATAGCAACTATATGTAATATAATTCTATATGAAGACTAAGGACCAAGAGGACAAGAACACACAAACCTTTCATTCAGAAAATTCAGCCAAGGGCCGGGGATTTAGCTCAGTGGTTTCGCTGCCTGCTGCGCAAGCGCAAGGACCCGAGTTCAATCCCTAGTACCAAAAAAAAAATCCACTCAACAGAAAATTCAGCCAAGAAAAGAGCGTGAGAAAAATGGCCAAAAGGGAGGAAAACACTGCAGGTTGGACCTCAAGCCTAAGCCTCTCAGAAACATTCTGTGCCATCCAAAATCAACAACAAAGATAGGCAAGAGGGCATAAAGCCCCAACGCTTAGAAGAAAACATGAAACAATAGAGGAATCTCTTTCCAACATGCATGCCTCCCTGTGAGGCTCAGCTGTTAGTGTTGGGCTCCCTTGGCACAATGGGGACACCTCAGGCCTCAGTCAAACTTGGTCGGTCACCTCTGATCCTCCAAGCTGCAAAGGGAACTGGAACAGTATGATAATGGCTTTGCTCTTTCTTATTCATGCTGCTTCTCTTAATGTCGCCTTCCTTCAAGCTAGGGCCCACCCTTTTACTCCTCTGCCCCAGGGGACTCACATGTAGTGAGGGTCTGGACTGATGGGCCTATGTCCCTTGGAGTTGGAGCTGGAGGACATGAACACGATGACTTCTAACCTGTAAAATGGTAACCATCATTGTGTCAGGGTATCGAGGGCTTTGTGACAGGGAAGACATAGTGGGACTTGTGAGAAGCCCCACACCTAGCAGTAACTGGCACAGGATTCAGACCACCCTAACCAATGCTGGCAGGAAGAAGTGGCAGGGGGCATCTCAGCATTCAAACACAGTCCTAACAAGGTCTGAGGCCGGACTTCTGGGTCACTCTTGAAGCCCAATGCACCTGTTCTCTTTGCAAGAAACAGGTGTGGTTCTTATCTGGTCAAGTACAAGACCTGCTTTCTGAATTTACTTGATAATAAAGCAACCTCATAGAAAAGAAGAACCTTAGGAAAATGTAGGATCACCACATGGGCTTTCCCAGTGCTGGCTGTCTGTTTTGGAGTATTAGTTACATACAGCCTTTCGTGATTCTGAGAATTCCAACATAGGTTACCCAGGGTAGTCTGAAAAAGAGTTCTACTTCAGGATCCCTTGTAGCATCTGATTCTAAATCATTCTAAAGAAAAAAGTCATTCTGAAATATAGCTAATTAGGACAATTCATTAGAATTTTACCTGCTAAAATTAAAAGGTTAAAAATGTTTTAAATACAAGTTAAATTACTGTCTTTAGGGATGAGCAGCTAGAACCCCAAATATCCCAACATCTTAATTAAAAAGGTCTTCACGGTAATTTTTTTTTTCTTCACGAGAATTTTATGAAACTGTAAATGATGTCTGTTGTTTTCTTTTGTGTGGTCCTGAGGACAACCCAGGTCCTCTCGCTTGCTAGGTGAGTACACTACTACTGAGCTTTATCCCTAGTCCCAATGATGTCAATTTTTGGAAACTAACCCAGAGTTGAACTTTAGAATGAATGTCTGAGGCAGCTGACAAAGCTCCATTATAGATGAATACATCCCAACGGGAATTCCCCTAACAGAAATACAGTTTTGTTTTTGTTTTGTTTTTGAGACAAGGTCTCTTAAGTAGTTCAGGCTGGCCTTGAACTCACTGTGTAGCCCAGGCTGGCCATGAACTCAAGAAATCTTCCTGCCTTAGCCTCCTGAGTGCTGGGACTACAGGTGTGCTCCACCACACCCAGCCAAGAAATACTTTTCTTAGAAGAGAAAAGCAAAGCATACCTAAGGAATTCAAAAATTGATAGTTCAACAACCAAACTATGCAACAATTCGAGCAGAAGGAACGGGCTGTCTGTGCAGCACTTCTTGTCAGCATACTGCCATTAGCTAGTAGAAGCAACCAGGAACAAGAAATACCCGGACCTGCTGAGGAAAGGATTTAGCTCAGAAAAAGTAATGGCACCTTCAGACTCTGGCTATTTTTATTGGTACCATGCTCTAACCAAGTGAACTAAATGGCCACCCCAGGCTCCTTATAAATGGATGACAATTCATTTATTCATACAAAATGCAGAGGTTAAACAAAACATTCCCCCAAACAAAAACAACCTCTAACCCAGAAAACCTTTCCTTGCTCTCTACTACTGGTAAAATGTGCTGAATTCAATTATTTTTGCTCTAACATGGGTTCTACTAACCTCAGTCTGCTTTGGAGTACTAACCTGCCATGCCTTTCCATAAGCATCACCATGGATTTGCAAACAGCCATAATGTGTGAAGCTGTTTGCAGGTCGAACAATGCCAGTGGACCACAGACCTTCATCACAGCTGGTACCGTTTTCTAATATAAAACCAAAGACAGCAATTGTGGACTTTCTCAAAGGACAGATGAAGAGACTGAAGGCTACATTTCTTCCCTTGAAAACGATGGGAGGAAAGTGTCTACAGTTACACAACAGGTTTCTGCAGACTTTATGGTAACTTCCAAAAGCAGTAGTAGCAGCAAGAGAAGAAAGGAGGCTGTTTACACTTTGGACTTTATATCAGGCACTTACATTGTTGGAGGGACATGCCATTCGTTCTAAACCAAAGATGCGAAAACTGGGAGTAATCATTACAAGTGGTTTAATAATGGGCTTTCAGAAGCAAAGTGGAGGTGTGGGTCAAACCTCTGCTCATCCTCTAGTGATTTCAAATTTTCTAAATGCCCAAAACCACAGCAATCGCAGCAGTGGTGGCAACAGCAGGGACGGTTCTGTCGTGTTTATTTTCCGTTTGTGTTCTGTGGCTGACCAGAAGGGTCTGGTGTTACACCGAGAAGGGTCTGGGATGTAGCATATCTACTGTACAGGGTCGGTCAGATCCAAGCTGGAGCCAAACATCTTCACCAGCTGTTCTTCATAGTGTGAGATGTTCCTCTTCATTATGTCCATGCAGGGCCCCAGAAGTCTCTCAAATGCTTGAACATCCATAACTAAGCAGGTGACATTTCCAACTGCATACACCGAAGCAGCTCTGGGTCTGTTGGTGACCAGTGCAAGCTCTCCAAAGTACTGCCCCTTGTGGCAGCGGCCAATCTCCACCTCCTGGCTCCCAGCATCCTTGTTTGTTTTAGTCTTGCTCCTAATCATGATGCACACTTCACCAGACTCGATGATGTAAAAGCTGCCAGCCTTATCACCCTGAGTGATTATACGCTCTCCATCCTTATAGTTCTTTTCTCCTATCACGTCCACAATCTTCATTCGTTCTGACACCTCCAACGATTTAAGGAGTGGCACAGACTCAATAAATGATTCGAATATCTTCCTCTTTTTCGCATTGTTTTTCACTATGATTCTTCTGAAAGTCACCCGGTCCAGTCCCCACAGGGAGCCTTCAGAGGTGGCCACGATGGTAGCTGCCCTCAGGGTATTGTACATCAGAGCTAGTTCTCCAAAACTGCCACGGTTGTCATACTGACCAACAGGACGCATTTGATTATCTTTTGTTACTAAAATGTCATAGGTTCCCCTTTCTATGACATAAAAGTTGTCTCCATCATCTCCTTGGTCAATGACATGCTCATCCACTTTGACTGTCCTTTCAAACATGGCATCCAGGACTTGAGAAAGCTGTTCCTGATCGAGATTTTTGAAAAGAAGAATATCTTTGCAAGCTTCCTGAAGTCTGCATCTCTGTTCATCAGTTTTAGGATGAACCACCCGCGGATCAGTGTCTTCCTCCTCATCAGGGTTATAAGCCTCTGCACAGACTGACACTCGTCTGTTATATCTGCTGGGAACCAGGACTTCCAGGTCCTCGTCCACCTCCGAGTCGCTGCTCGCTTCGGCGTCAGGGGCCGCGTCAGGCTCGGGCTCGGAGTCGCCTGACGGGGCGGCGGCGGCGGCGGCGGCCGGGCCGCGGGAGTCGCGCAGGCGGGTGAAGTAGTCCACGGCGAACTCCACGAGGTCGGGCGGCTGCCGCCGCAGCACCTCCACGGTGTAGCCCTGAAGCAGCTCCGTGAGCCCCGGCGGGATCTGGAAGCAGCTCATGCCGGCGGCGGCGCGGGGACGGGGCCGCGGCCTCTTCCTCCTCACGGGCCGGGAGCCCTTAGCTCGTTCTGGCCTCCTGGTGTCACGCCGCGGCGGCCGGGGCGGGGCTGCGGTTCCGGGCCGCGCCACCCTAGGTTCTTACGGCCGGCCTGCCACTGCCGCCGCGGTGACCGGGCTGCGGCGCGGGGAGCCACCAGCGGGCGGGTGGGCGGGCTTGCGCGCGCCCGGCTTGTGACGCAGGACGCAGGCGGGCGTGGGCGTCCCCGCGACCCCGACCCCGACGCGCGTGCGTGCGTTCCCTGGAATTTTCTGCAGAGGTATTTTTGTCACAGTTTAACCAGGGTGAGTCACAGACTGGCTGTGGTTCTTCTGTTCTTGTTTTCATACTGTTACAACGCGATAAGAAGCGGAAACCAGTTAGGGCCGCTGCCTCACACAGTGCTTAGTGAACCTATGGACTGGGTGCACAAATGTAGGAAGAGATGTCTGATATCAAATAAACTTGGAACTACATTTAATTTCCCAGGAGGCCTAAAGAAAAGGCCTTTTATGAATATAACTCAAAAAAACCCGGGAGGATTTAAGTATTTCAGTACAGACGCGTGTGTGTGGTGCTAGTGGAGTGTTCTACCACTGAGCAGCATCCCCAGCTCATTTATTTCTCTTTTTGATGGTAGTTTACTACTGCGGTGATTTTAATGACGCCTTTTAAACTCATATAAAAATGAAATGTTTTGCCAAGCGTGGTGGCACATGCTTATAATGCAGCACTCTAGAAGGCTGAAGCAGGAGGATCCCAAGTTTGAGCCCAGCCTAGGCAATTTAGTGACTTAGTGAAACCCGGTCTCAAAGTTAAAAATAAGGGTTGCGGACGCAGGTCAGTGTGAAGGCTCTGGGTTCACTCCTCAGTACTGCCACCCCCCAAAATGTCTTTTGCTTTCTGAAAGGATGTGTCATTGCTGTGTTTGTTGGTATAATTGCATTCTTGAACAAATAGTTTTTAAAATCGGGGATTTAACAAAATATTCCTTTCACGTATTTATTAACTACTTTTACTTTAAAAATTGAATTTAATATAGCCCCGGGATAAAAGCAACTTAGAAGGGTGAGAGTTTGTTTTCATAGAACCTCCTGTTGTATTCTGAATGCGATTTATTTTCTGGCTCATGTTTTATTCAGGCAACCAGGAATAAAACAGTTTGATTGGTTAGTGGGGATATTGTGACTTAGCCAGATTTACCTGTGCATGTTTTCTTTAGTCTCATAAATCCCCAAAAGTGAAGCTGTTAAGCACAAAACAAACTGCAGTTACACTGACTGCTCCTGGGCCAAATGTCCAAGACCTAAAAAAATAAATCTGGGCCTAAAGTGTGTCTTACTTAGAAGTTGAAACACTGATGAAAAATAAATAAAAATAAAATTATGACCTGTTTCCCCACTGCACTGCCTTTTAGATGTTAATGGGGCTGTGACGTCACCTGTAATGGTTTTACAGGCGGACAGCTGTCCAGTTGGTAGTAGACTGTGAAGCGTAATTCATTCACTAGATGAGGAAAATCACATTTCTTTTTTGTTTGTTTGTTTGTTTTTTGGAACTGGGACTCGAACTCGGCTCCTTGAGCTTGCACAGCAGGCAGCGAAACCACTGAGCTAAATCCCTGGCTGGAAAAATCACATTTTTGTTCTTTCTTCAGGGTGCTGCGTGTGTACAGCACACAGAAGAAACGCGTGGCTTTTAATGTTTCCAAGATGCTGTCTGGAGTGGGAGCTGAAGGAGAGGTAGGAAATACATGGACTTCCCTGTAGTAGTGCCTCAGCCGAGATGGGGAAGGCGTGAGCTCCCTGTCGCATCCTTGTAGCCAAGACCCCAAGGCCAGTCAGTGTGGGGCTGGTCTGTATGGGAATGGGGACACCTGGGGACAGAGCGAGTGTTGTGGTTTCTTCCTGGGAAGTAGCTCGTGGTGAGGAAGAGCACGGGTCGGAAGGAGGAGGCAAACAGGACAGAGTCCTAAAGCAGTCGAGAGTCCTGAGGCAGGCGCTTAGTGAAAGGGGCAACACAGGCATTCAAGAAGTGTTTGAGAAGATGCTGACCAGCTTAATAATCCCCTATTTTCTTTTTAAAAAGTGTTCATTCACTTGGAAATTCTAAATGTGTATATGCAAGTAAAAAGCAAAGGTTCCCTTGTCATCCTCCTGCAAGTTTTTCCCAGACAAACCAGGGTTGCTCATGTGTGTTCTTACAATTTTTTATTTTGTTTTGTTTTGGTTTTTTGGTAGCGGGGATCGAACTCGGGACCTTGCGCTTGCGAGGCAGGCGCCAGAACCACTGAGCTAAAGCTTTGGCCCAACGATTTTTAAATAATATACAGCCAGGGCCAGGGCTTTAGCTTAGTGGTTCTGCTGCCTGCCTCGCAAGCACAAGGACCCAAGTTCAATCCCCGGTACCAAAAAAAATAATAATAATGATATACAGACACACAGACTGACGCACACAGCCTCCTTGACGAGATGGGTGCTTGGCCCTCGTGAGCAGTTGCTCTTACGGTCTTACATCATTTCTTGATTTGTAATATGTTTCATTTCATGTATTATGTCATTAACAACCAGCAGGCCTTCACTGTGGGCGTAAAGATCTAGAATGATGTTTCAACTCTGTATGCCACAGGCTAGAAGTTACCGGATGTTTCATGACGACAGCATGAAGTCCTTCTTCCGGAGACTCAGTTTCACCCCCGACGGGTCCCTGCTGCTCACCCCAGGTGCGTTTGGCAGCGCTCGCTTTAGCGTGTGAGGCAGAGTGGGGTACTGGGCTCCCGGACAGTGGTGCGGCTTTGTGACTTGGTGCAGTCTGCACGTAGCAACCTCCAGGGGAGCTTGAAAAAGGTGCTGCTCCCTATGTCCCCTCCCCAGAGACGGTGGCTTCGCTGGCCTGGGGTGGGTGGCCCGGCTTCTGAAATTTTAAAAAGATTTCCAGGTGATTCTGATGTTCACGCAAGTTTGGGACTTGCAAGACTAGAGTGCTGGAAAGTTATCTCTTAAGATAAATTTTACTGTAAGAAAATTTACTACTTAAACCTTTTCACGAACGACTTTTCAGTAGATATGCACACGGAAGTCATAGTTCTAAAGACAAAGACAAAGCATGTCTTTGTTGTCTGACTCTTCCATTCTGAGGCAGCCTGTGATGGCAAGGTTAGACGGGGGTGGACGTAGCTGGGCTTCCTTGGGCACAGGAGGGGCAGATCTGCAAGTCAGCAGAACTGGCAAGGTCGGGATGGCTTCATGGCCTTCAGCAAGGACTGCAGGGCAGTGTCCGGTGACCCCATGGCTCCCAGCCATTCTGTGTGTGATGTCGGGTCACCCAGGGTTGGTCATCATAGGAGGACCCAGGTCAGGTCTGCCACTAAGAGCTAGCTAGGCTGGAGGCCGAGAGGCATGCATGTGTGTGTGAGAGGCCTAAGGAGCACTGGGGGCTTGGACTGCCCCCTGGGCTGGGGAGCTCTCAGGGCCAGGAAGAAGTAGTTGCTTACATTCCTTAATAACTAGAGTTATTAAAAGGCTTTTATGAAAAGTTATTTACTAAACCCAGTGACAGGCGTGGTGACACCCAGCTGTAATCCCAGAACTTGAGAGGCTGAAGCTGGAGGATCGCCTTGAGTTTGAGGCCAGCCTGGGCTACATAGCGAGTTCAAGGTCAGCCTGAACCATTTAGTGAAACCCTGTCTCAAAAAAACAACAACAAAAAAGAGTGATAGTAAAAAGCTCCTGATCCTGTCTCCTGGCCTCTCCAGCAGATACAGAATGATGACATGTGAAATTACATGTGTGACAGCCTTGTGGCCCTGGCCCCAGCTGGGGACTGCGGAGGCTCTGACACGTGAGCTCTTCCCAGACATAGGCTGGGTCTGGCAGACGGGAAATGTCCAGGCTCACGCTGGATGATGAACACGGTCGGAGCCCGGCTGGCAGGTGGGGTCATGGGCTCCTTCCGAACACTTTGTCTGGATTCTCTGATGAAACACTTGGTAGCGGGGCCCCACTTTGTTTTTCCTGCCTTGGTTGCAGGGCCTCTGAGCCCCCAGGTGGAGATGCCAGGGAGTGGAACTCTAGTACGGAGACCAGACGGTGACAAATACTTGGATTCATCTCCAGTCACAAAAACATTGTCCCAGGATAACATTGTTCCTAACCAGACCGGAAGTTTCTGGAGCTTTCTGGGGGGGCAGTGAGCCCTAACACTGACTTTTTCCTTTCCCTCTCCTGCCGCCCAGCCGGATGTGTGGAGTCTGGGGAAAACGTCACCAACACCACCTACATTTTCTCCAGGAAAAACCTTAAAAGGTAGGCAGGAGAGCAAAGAATGGAGACGTTGCCCTTTCCTTGGCTTCTGCCGAGTGGTCGTGCCTGTTTCTAACCCTAAGTCACTCTCCTAGGCCAGCCGCCCATCTTCCGTGTCCCGGGAAGGCTACGCTTGCGGTTCGCTGCTGTCCGGTCTACTTTGAGTTGAGGCCGGTGGTGGAATCAGGTACGGCGACCCTCGGGAGGCATCCATGTCCCTCTAAGACTGCACTGTGGCCAGGGGGATTTGAGCTCTGTCTCCTGGGAAGCATGAGGGTGTAGGTTTGGTTCAGTTTAATCATCTTTAATTTTTATAGACCCGTTAAAAGTGGTACATATTTATAGGGTACCACATGGTGCTTGAGACAGGCATGCATCGTATAATGTTCACATTTCTTAGTACTTGCTGACCAGCCTTTCCTGTCCCTCCCTCCTCCACTTTCCCTGGCCTCTGGTACCCACCATTCCACTCTTTACTTCTGTATCATTGAAACTACGTTTTTGTTTGGTTTGAGACAGAGTCTTGCTATGTAATACTGGCTGTCCTTGAACTCACTATGCAGCCCAGGTTGGCTTTGAACTTATGTTGATCCTCCTGCCTCAGCCTCCTGAGTGCTAGATTAAGGTGCTCTGCTCTGGCTACTAGATTTGTTTTCCTACTGGTCAAATGGCATTCATGATCGATTTTCTATACAGTAAGATTATGTATGAATTGATTTTTAACTATTTTTCTTCCCTTAGGCTGCTTTGAAGACTCTTCTTTTTATCAGTGGCCTTAAGCAAGATGATTATGATGCCTTCGAGTGGTTTTCTCCATGTTTCTTGTGCTTGGGGTTCCTTGAACTCCTTAGATCTTTAAGTTTATGGTTTTCATCAGATCGGGGACATTTTGGTCTTTCTTTTTTAGGTGTTTTTTGTCTTCCTCTCTCTTCTTCAGATATAGTTAATACCCAGTTACACACATATGAAGCCATGTGACATTATCCTGTGGCTTATTGATACTCTAGTCTTTTTTTTCAGTTTTACTTTAGAAGTTTCTGTAGCTGTGTTCTGCGCCCATGAATCTTTTCTTCCCTGCAATCGTCCCTTGGTCCCTTCATTGTGTTTTCCTTCTGTGATGTTGCAGTTCTCGTCTCTAGAAGTTCAGTCTGAGCCTTTCTTCTATATTCCATGTTTCTAGTTAACTTGTTTCCTTCCTTTTGTTTCTTGAACATACAAAATACAGTTACAATAACTCATCATGTTCTGTGTATAAGAGGTTGATTTTAGTTTTTATTCCTCCTCATTGTGGGTAATATTTCTTGCTTCTTTGCCTGTTGGGTAATTTTTGATCCTATACCAGACATTGTGATTTACCTTAGTGGATGACGGCTGCTTTTTTATTCTTACAAATATTCTTGGGCTTTTTTTCTAGGATGCAGTTAAGTCACTTAGAAACGCTGATTGTTTGGGGCCTTGCTTTTCTTTTTCTTTTTGGTACTGGGGATTGAAGTCAGGGCCTTGAGCTTGCGAGGCAGAGGTGGGGTGCCACTGAGCTAAATCCCTGGTCTGGGGGCCTTCCTTTTAAGCCTTGTGTGTGTGTGATTACAGCAGTTTTTGGTGAGGGGTGGTTTTTCCCACTCCGTAGGCAAGGCCTTCCGCAGGCTCTCACCAGTGCCCTGTGAAACAGGAGTGCCAGGGCTTCTTCCTTCAGCCTCAGGCAGTGCTCACAGGTGCCCTGGTCTGTATCCGGGTGGGACCTCAGGCTCTACAGAGTGTTTGCACACCTGCCCTTGAACCCCAGCCACCTTGGCCTGCTCACCTCTCAGCTCCCTCTTTTCACCCCTCTTTGGGCGTCTCCTGGGCCCTTTCTGGCTTTCTCTACCTTTGCTGGGCCTGGAATGTACCAGGCAATTGTAAGACTTAAATTGCTCATTTTGTCCCTCAGGAATCACTGTTGTCGCCTGATGGCCACTGTCTTCAGAAACTATTGTTCTATGTATTTTGCCAGTATTTTGGTCTTTTTCAGTTGGGAGCATGTGTTAGCCTTCTCATTGTGAGGACAAATCACCAGCTATCTGCAACCTAAAGAATAGGTTTATTGGGCTCATGGGTTCAGAAGGCTCAGTCCATGGTCTAACTGGCTCCAAGGCAGGAGCATCATGGCGGAAGGGATAGCAAAGCAAAGCAGGGGATAGCACCAGAGAGGAAGGAATCAGAGACAAGATACAGTGCCCAGGTGCTGCCTCCATGACCCACCTAAACTCACCCAGAGTGTGCTTTACTAGTTCCCTAGGTGGCTCTCAAGCCACATCAAGTTGACAGTCCAGAGTAGCTGTCACAGAGCATGAATTCAGTCTCTGTTACTCCATGGTTGGAGGCAGAAGCTGTTTTTTTTTAATTTAATTTTTTATTTTTTTGGTACCAGGGATCGAACTCAGGTCCTTGCGCTTGCGAGGCAGGCAGTGGAACCACTGAGCTAAATCCCTGGCCCCTACAGAAGCTGTTTTTAACATAGTCATCTTTAATATGAATGAATATGACTACTCCACAAAGCAGTAAAACGTCACTTGATAGAATGTTTGTATTTTTCCTTATCAGAAAGTGACCCATGAGATTAACTCCTTTTTCCATTTCTTTCTTTCTTTCTTTCTTGTTTTATTTTTGAGACTGGATCTCGGTATGCAGCCTGGTCTGGCCTTAACCTCCTGAGTGCTGGGACACAGGTGTGGGCCACCACGCCCCAGCTCTCCTTATTTGTTTTTTGAACCTCACTGGCCATTATTCTTAGTTCCAGACACTGTCCTCACTTGATACATTTAACATAAGCCTTAAGAACTGCATTCTTTGTAAAGCAGGTAGCAAACTAGTTTTGGGTAAAATGATGTCCCTTACGTCCCCCGGGAAAGGGCTTTTGGGGAACTCAGTTCCCCCTAGATTTTGTCACTGCTGCTTTCCTGTCATCGCCCCTGCAGACAGAGCCACGCAGGAGCTGGCCGGGGAGCTGGTGCGCCTGCCCTACCGCCTGGTGTTTGCGGTGGCCTCCGAGGACTCTGTGCTGCTCTATGATACTCAGCAGCCGTTCCCCTTCGGCTACGTGTCCAACATCCACTACCACACTCTCAGTGACATTTCCTGGTGAGTGGCCGCAGGGACAGTGGCGTTGCCCTGGGCAGAGCTGGGGCTCGGGCATTTCCATACTACACATGGCTTTGGCCCTGTTCCCTAGTCACACACGGTGTCCACAGTGAACGGCAGGCCATTTCGACTTTGCTGTGATGCTGCTTCCTGGGTTCACAGCTGTGGCTTTTGACACCATTTCGATTGCTCTGTGGGATAGATCGAACTTGGGTAAATGGAGGGGAGGCCCAGCGTCTCCTGCTCATTACAGGTGCACCAGGCCCTCCGGAGGAAGCCCTCAGCTGCCTGGCCTATCCCATGTGTGCACCCGGCACCCTGCCCTTCCTCGCTGCCTTTTAGTCCCTGACTTGGCCTCTGCCTGGCCCAGCTCATGGTCTAGCTGAGCCCTGGTCCCTCGCCCTGTATTTCCTGGTCTTCACAGCTTTTCCCCCTTTCTTAGAATTTCCTCTGTATCTCAGGAAAAGATTACCCCACCTTGATTTGGTGGACACTGATGGCTTGTGGTTGGAGCCTTGGGACCCTGCGACAGGGCTGGGCAAGGACACTGAGTGTGTGAGGAGCCTGCAGTTCCTGCTTCCCTTGCGCTGTCCCCTGACTCCTCCTTCACTTCCCAGAAAGCTCGTGATCCCGCTGAACTCCTGTTTTCCAACTAGGTCACAGGGGTGTTGTGGGCCAGCGACTTCGGGAAAGGCTCTAACTTTTTCCCCTGCTTTGGGAACAAAGGTCCAGCGATGGGACCTTCCTGGCTATTTCGTCCACTGATGGGTACTGCTCCTTTGTGACATTTGAGAAAGATGAACTTGGCATCCCTTTGAAAGAGAAGCCCGTGTTGAACGTGAGGACCCCCGACACAGTGAAGAAAGCTAAGAATCATGCCCAGCAGGGGTCTTCCCCGGGGCCCAGACCTGCAGAGGGGACCCCCACCTCCAAAGTGGAGGACCCCAGCAGCCCCTCCGCGACCCCCTCACTGGCAGGACAGGCTCCAGCCCCAGCAGCGGTCAAGGATGCTCCTGCGACAACTCCTGGTACTAAGGGCCCCTTGCCAGGCCCTTCTGAGGAGGTGATGCTGCAGCCCAGTAGTCAGAACACGAAGGGCCACCTGTCCCGGAGGGTCACTCTGAACACGCTGCAGTCCTGGAGCAGGACCACCCCCCGGTAAGGACATTTGACGGGGCGGGAATTCATCAGCCCCAGCTGTGAGAGGTGAGAGGCCACATGGCCAGCAGTCTGATGTCAGATCCAAGGGTGTCACTCTCCTGCTCGTGGGCCTCTGCTGGGTCCCCCAGCCTTGACCTCCAGATGTGCTGAGAGGGGTGCACCGAGGGTGGGGTGGCCAAAGCAATAGGAGCACTTGCCTCCTCCCACGCTGCTTGTCATGTGTGCATGTGGCTGTCAGCAGACTCCTGCCATGGTTCAGGGTTAGTGCTCAGCTCTTTTTACGCTTGATCTTAGCCAAAAGGCCGAGAAGCGATGCTCGGCTCTTTTAAAACCTTCAGCTTCTGCACCATGGCAATGTTTATTTTATTTATTTTTTCTTTTTTTCAGAGGCAGGGTCTTGATACGTAGCCTAGGCTGGCCTCAAACTCATGGTGATCTTCCTGTCTCAGCCACCCATGAGTACTGGAATTACAGGTGTGTGCCACCACACCTCGCCTTCTCTTGGTATTTTAGGTAGAGGAATGTATTCTTAGAAATTTTTTGTTTTAGTTTTCTTGAGTCAGTGTCCATGTAGTTCAGACTGGCCTTGAACTCATTATGTAGCCCAGCCTGGCCTGGGACTCACGGGGTTCCTCTTGCCTCAGCCTCCCAAGTGCTGGGATTACCAGGCATGCAACACCATGCTCAGCGATGGCTGGTTTTGATTTCAATTGGCCATTCTATTTTTTTTTTTTTTTGGTATCAGGGATCGAACTCAGGACCTTGTGCTTACAAGGCAGGCAGCAGAACCACTGAGCTAAATCCCTGACCCTAGTTGGCCGTTCTAAATGTGGTGGTTTAACTTAGTACATGAATGTAACCCTCACTTACTCACATTATTACATTTAATAACCGGCATGGCGGGGCCGGCTGAAACATCTAAGAATTTTCTTGGTAGTTTGGAAACTTAGTATCATACATAAACAACTTCTGTGACACTAATAAGCCATCTATCCCTTTATTTTTTTTTAATCAAGGAGAATAAACTTAACACCCTTGAAGACAGAGAGTCCACCAAATTCTGTACCAGCCAGCCTAGTTTTCACCTCTTCTACTGAAGAAATTCCGTCAGGTAAATGATGATGTTCCTGGCTTAATATTATTGTTACTGCTGTTTTGTTTTGGTTTGGTTTTTTGAATCGGGGTCTCGCTGTGCAGTTCAGGCTGGCCTTGAACTCACTGTGTGGCCCTGGCTGGCCTTGTGAACTGCCAGTGATCCTCCTGTCTCTGCCTCCAGAGTGCTGGGACTTCAGGTGTGTGCCACCAGACCCAGCTGGCTTGATGTAATTAAAGATAGAATATCTTCTCTTTTGTTCTTTTGGAAAGGAATACCTCCTAGTTTTCAGTTCAGGGACAGCAAGAATGCTTCTTGGCAGATCTTTTAGCTCCCGTGATGGCTGCCAGTTTATCCCTGGACAGGAGACCCAGTGCCTGTGAGCCAGGCAGGGGTGCAGGAGGACTGGGTGTGTGTGGCCCAGCTGTGGCTAGGCGGTGGCCCAGTGTGGGTTGAACGTCCTGACCCTGAGTGCTGATGTTTTGTGCCAGCCAGTCATGTGTTGTTGGGAGCTGTCCCGGGTATTAGAGGGTGGGGTTGTCTAGGATCCCTGGCTTCCACCCCTTGCCTTCCTGACATTGTCAAATGTCACTGGACAGCTTCTGCTGCCCTTGGGTAGGCTGAGTCAGCCTGGTCCCTTCTGTTCCTTGCTTTGGCACTGTATTCTGTACATGGCAGCTTTTTTTCTCTTCTTTTCTTTCCATACTGGAGAGTGAGCCTGGAGCCTTCCCACTGAGCTATATCCCTAGCCCTTTAAAATTGTTTTTCTTTTGAGATAGGATTTTGCTAAGTGCTGGTTCACCCAGGCTGGGCTCAAACTTAGTCTTCCTGCGTCAGCTTCCTAGGGTGCTGGGATTACAGGCATGCGTCACCTCATCTAGTTTAAATGTTAAATGCCAGACCAAGCGTGGTGATGCACGGCTGTAATCCCAGCACTTGGGAGGCTGAGGCAGGAGGATTACTGCAAGTCCAAGGCCAGCCTCCGCTACATAGTGAGACCCTGTCTCAAAAAAACAGTCAAATGGTAGAGCCCCTTCCCCTCTTTTGAGACAAGGTTTCACTAATGCAGCTCAGGCTGGCCTTGGGAGTCACTGTGTATCCCAGGCTGGCCTCGATATCACGGTGATCCTCCTGCCTCTGCCTCAGCCCCCGAGGTGCTGGGATTGCAGGCGTGCACCATCACACCTGGCTCAAATGTTAGCTTTTGGTATACACAGTTATTCATGTATTTGCCAACCTCATGTTTGTTGATGTTTCAGAGATGCCCGGAGACCCCCTCAATAGTCCTCCAGAGCTAAAACGGCCCAGACTTGAAGAAAGCAAAGGAAGCCCCCAAAGCCTGGACTCTTGACAGGACCTTGGCCTCTGCTCGGAGCTTGCCAGGCCTGGGTGCGGCACCTGTGAAGTGAAGGGGCGAAGACGCCAGGGCCCCAGGTGGCATCAGCTGGGCAGAAGCACGCTTGGAGAGTGACTCCTGTTGGACTCACTGTCTGCAGGAGTGCATGCTTCTGTGTTTAGTCCATTTCCTTGTGGGGACACAGCTCCTGCAGCAGACTGATGCCCCTCGGATGAGCTTCTGAGACCGGAGCTGCTCAGCTCTGTCTCCATGAGGAGCAGTGTAGGCCCTTGATAGGGGGTTCCTTTCACTTGGAATTAGGGAAAGGAGATGGCAGTCAGAGCTGGTGCTGCGAATCTTGGAGCGTCCAAGTGATTATTAGATACAACTTCTAATTAAACTTCAAAAGTTAGTTACGTTGGTTTTCTGATTTTAAAGGTAATAATGCTCATTCTGTAAAGTTAGGGTGAAGTAAAAAGAAATGAAATGTGGAAGTGGGACTCACCCATGATCTCACTACGGGCTGTATGTAGCATGTTTGCTTTTTAGCATTTTTCTTTTTTTTTTTAAGGTATCCTGAGATTTTACTTATCTGAATAGGTTAACTTTTTATTTTTTTTCTAAAAAATTGTTTTTTCTTTTTGAGACAGGGTCTCGCTATGTAGTTTAGGCTGCCCTTGAACTCATTATATATCCCAGGCTGGCCTCAAACTTGAAGTGACCCTCCTGCCTCAGGCTTCCGAGTGCTGGGATCCTAGGTGTGCGCCACCACACCCAGAGGCCTTTTAGATTGGGTTCTCAGAGCAAAAACAAAGAAAACCCCTTAGAACAAAAGCTTAGCGATTAATGTTTCTGTCTTTGCTTTCTTTAAGCCCCAGGGAGATTCTGATACTGTGGACAGTATCAGAGTTGAAGGCTGGGTATGTGAGATCACACGCTGTGGACTCTTCCCAGTTCAGGAGACACAGGGCAGTTGAGAGGTGGTTACTGCCTGGTGGGAACCAGGTTGAACCCCAGCTTCCAAGTCAGTGTGGCACCCTCCCCTTTAGGAGAAGTGTACGCTGCCTGCCATTGTGACACGTGAACACCCCAAGTATAGCGAGCGAGCACAGGAGCCTGAGAGCCTCCTTCCCCGCTCAGATGGGAAGATGGTGAACTCAGGCTAATCTTGGAGAGATGAGCAGTCCCTGCACCTCATAATGGAGGCGTGGGCCACGCTTGCGGGAAGAGGTTGGCACACTGAGGTCACCAGGAGCTGACATGTGGCCGTAACTGGGCGCCCATGGAGGGGTGGGTCTGGCCTTACAGGTCGGCACAGTGTGAGTAACTGAAAGCCTCTGAGGGATTCCGCTGCTCAGCCAAGACTTAGAAAGCAGGAGGAATGTGCATCCTGGCCACCGACAGGTCTCCACTGGAAGCTTTTTCTCAGTGATCTTTCCCCTATTGCTGACGGAAAGGGCAGCTTGGCCCCACATCTTCCCAGACAGTTTAACTGGCTGCATCTGCTGGGGGAGTTTGTGGCCAGTGCCTGCACACCCTGTACCCTGTGCTCCGTGGGACAGGGACAGCAGCAGTGCTAGGTTCTGCACATCTGTCTGTGCACGGATGATGGGAGCCAGGGTGTGGGAGGCTGGCGCATCTGGCCTGAGGCATACCTTTGTCCATCAGCCATCACCCCTGCGTGCAAATGGCACAACTGGCAATAAAGATGAGCAGTACCAGCCCAGTAGTGTGGCGTGAGACCGCCTGCGTGCATCTTCGTGGTTAGTTGGTCATGGGAGCGCACACAGGAGCCTGGCCTGGAGGCCCGCAGTGCCCACGTCTCATGGCCTGCCATTGTTGGGGTGTTGCTGGGGCTACTTCTGGGTGTCTCCTGCAGCACTGCTGTCTTAATGAGTAGCTGGAAGGGAATGGGGCTCGGGCAGACTGCTGGGGAGAGTAGGTCGTGATGGGAGGACGGGCTGCCCTCTGCCTGGGTGTCCCTTTAAATGACATCGATACTGAAACTGTGGCTCTGGAGAAATCCAAGTGGGCAGTGAGGGGCAGGAGGAGGAAGTGGTCCGTTCCTGTTCCAACCTGGAGGTTCCAGGTGCCTGCTGTCACAAACACAGGGACAGAGGAACAGACGCGGGATGTGACTTCACTGCTCTGCAGCTTTCCCTGCAGAAGTGGTCTCTTTACAGCTCTTGACACTTGGATTTGTCAGCTGTGGTAGGGGCTGGAGCCAAAAAAAAAGGCAGGAGGGCCAACCTTGTTGAAAGAGGAACTGAGTCAGCCAGGTTGCACTTCCCTCCTGTTCCCTTGTTTGTGCATGGCTCCCAGCGGCCACTGGAGGTCACTGTCACCACTGAAACTGCCCAGTGCTGTGCTGATTGGGCCAGAAGCACAGGAACAGGTAAGGCCAGAATGACAGCAGCCCCTGCCCTGGTGGCCAGGCCCAGAGCAGCCTTTCAACAGTGGGGGTGGGCGAGGGTTATGAAAACCACATGAGAGCACACATTTGTTCATTTGTTCACTCAGGAAATATTTCTCAGCTACCTTCTAGGTCCTGGGGGGACACGTCACGTAAAACTAGCTCGAGAAGACCAGCAATAGCACAGGTGAATGTGTGCTTGAAGCTGATTTGGGGAAGAGCAGAGTGGAGTGACCAGATAGGGAGGAGGGTTGAGGTTGGCATCTGGGTCCTCTCGGTGCCCAGGCTCCCCAAGTAAAGACTGGTGCGAAGCCCCACTGTGGCCTCCACCTGCTCTGCAGTCTCTGGGATGTGCCGTGGGCAGCCCAGGGCTGGATACTGCAGAGATGATAATTGGGTCAGGAAGACACCAGATTGATCTTGGGGCTTGGGTTTGGTTTTGGCTTTTTGAGACAGGGTCTTACTACATACCCCAGGCTGGGCTGGAACTTGAGATTCTCCTGCCTCAGCCTAAGTGTGCAGCACTGCACCTGGCCAGTGCCATCCTTACTGCTTTTGGTGTGCTGGTGAGAGTGCTGTCTTTCTAACTTGACCATCTCTGTCCCAGTCCAGACTAGAAGGTGGAACCATGCAGCCTCAGTGCTGGAATTACAGCCATGACCACCACACCCAGGTCCTACTGGAGCCACCCCCAAGGCCAGCACTGTAGACTGGGGCTGAGCTCGACTAAGCCACTTGGTGACCCTTTCCCTCCCCTTTGTCTTGTTCCCCACCTCTTTTGGGGGGGTGGGGGGTGGACCGGGGCTTTGAGACAGGGTCTTACTGGGTACCCCAGGCTGGTCTTGAACCCGTGGCAGTCTTCCTGCTGGGCTTACAGGCGTAGGCCACCATGTCTGGCCTCTCCTCAGCTCTTGCTTACCCAATAGCGCCCCGTCTGCTGTGCACTCCTGAGCTATTTGGCATCAGTAGCTGCCCCTGGTCGCTCCCCACCTGGGGTCGGACGTCAGATGGGGCTGTGCTGGCCTGGGTGTCTTTGACCACAGATGCATTTATTTTCTACGGAGCCCTCTGCGGTCTTAGCTGCGTGGCGGGTGTCCTCTTCCCAGGGCTAAACCACTGCTCAGCGCCGGCTTGCTTTTCCAGCCTGACCACCCCTCAGGGGGAGGAGGACCCCCAAACCACTGCACTTCCCGGGGGCAGAAACCCCTTCAGCGGCAGAGGAAGCCAAAAGACAGCACTGTCCCTTCTCGGCCCCCGTCTAGGTCCCTGGAGTTTTCCTCCTAAGACCAGGGCTTCGGCTTCATGGGGCCCCGTCTGCTGGCCGAGGATGCACACAGATGGAGGACACAGCCCCGTCGTGAAGGGCCAGCGGAGGCACAGCATCCTGCCTGGAGGGTCCCCAGCCTCTGCGGGTGGGACAGACGCGGCCTGGCCTCCAAGTCACCAGCGCGGAGCCCTGGCCGTCGCCTGACTCTGCTTCCTGCGCTGCTGGGCTCCAAGGCGGGAGGTGGGTGACTGGAGCCAACTTCTAGTGTAATGGGGCCTTCTGGGGAGCTGAACTGTGCTGAGGCAGGGGTGTCAGCACACCAGGCGCCCCCTGGTTCTGTTTCTTCAAGGCCGCCCCCTCCTCACGCCTGTGCTTTCTGTCCCCCTTAGACCCAAGTGCGGCAGAGTGGCCTGGAGGAGGTTTTGGGGTGACCTCTGCTGTCTGGACTGTTCCGTGTCACCGCTGGTGGGGGTAAGAGACCAAGCTGACTCTGGAGCCCTGAACGACTAATGCCCTGGGCCCCAAGATGGCCGCTCTGGGGCTACGTGCCCAGGGACAGGGAGGCCGTCATGGCCTGTCTCTCCTGGGGCTCGAGAGGAGGGAGCGGGCAGCCCTGGGGCACACTGCCCTGTCTGTTGGCGCTGGTGGAACCCACAGGTGGATTGAGGGAGAAAGGAAGTTACTGCTCACTGTCGGGAGGCAGGGAAGTCCAAAGGTGGAGGCCTTCTCTCCGTCCTCCCTCCCCCCTTTATTATACTGCGTACCAGGGCCTTTGCCCTGAGCTGCATCCCCAACCCCTTTTTACATTTGTTTTTAACTTCTTACATTGAGACGGGATCTCTTTTAAGTTACTAAGTTGCCCAGGTTGGGTTTGAACTTGAAATTGTCCTGCCTCAGACTCCCAGCACCAGGTGTAGGTTACCACACGCGGCTAAACGTTGTCTATTTTAACCATTTTTAAGTGTACAATCAGTAGCATTCCTTATATTCACAGAGTTATGTAACCATCTTTATATCCATCTGCAGATCTCCATCATCTCAGACACAAACTGAACCAATAAGCAGTGACTTTCTAGTCCCCTTTCCCTCAACCACTGATCTCTTCTACTCTTAGTCTCCACGAATGTCCTATTCTAGATATTTCATATAAATGCAATCATACAGTATTTAACCTTTGCCTGGCTTGTTTCATTGAGTTTAATATTTTAAATAGTAGCACGTTTCAACATGTATTTCCTTTTTTCTGGCCAAGTAATATTCCAGTGTATGGATATGCCACATCTTATTTTCCCCTTCACTGTTGAGGGACAATGGATTGTTTCCACTTTGGGTCTGTTGTGAATATTGTTGTTATGACATGGGTGTAAAGTATCTGAGTTCTTGCCTTCAGTTGTTTTTGGTTTTTTTAATTTGTTTTTTGAGTCAGGATTTCACTATCTTGTCCAGGCTGGCCTTGAATTCACTGTGTAGCCCAGACTGGCTTCAAACTTCCAATTCTTCCACCTCAACTGCCCAAGTAGTGGAATTACAGGTAAACACCACCATGCCTATCCCTTTTTTTATTTTGATACAAGGTCTCTCTTGAGTGGGTCAGGCTGGTTTTGAACCATCAGTCTTCCTGCCTTGGGCCCTGGAGTGGCTGGGATGACAGGCATGGGCCCGGGTATTTTTGTTATTTTGATGGAAAGCAGACTGCTATACTAGGAGAGAAGCCTGAAGCAGACCCTTCCCTAATAGAAGGAACCACCCCAGCGATACCTCACTTGTGGGCTTCCAGCCTCCAGGCCTGTGAGCCAACAGGCTTCTCTGTCTGCGCCTCCAGTTGGTGGCACCTGTCACAGCAGACCTAAGAACTGGTAGCACTGGCATGGTTGTGTTTAGCATTTTGAGGATCTGTAATACTGTTTTCCTCAGTGGCTGCAGCATTTGCTCTCTCTTGCAATGAACAAGGTCTTCAGTTCCCTGACTTCCTTCTCAAAACTTCCTTTCCTTTTCTTTGTTTTAGATTGTAGCCAGCCTAGCAGATGTGTGGTGGTGCCCTGTCTTGATTCTCATTTTCCTAATGAGTTATGATGGTGACCATCTTTTCATGCTCTTACCAGCCATCCGTATGTCTTCTCTTTTCATTTTTAAGTTTTTTTTCAGCCTTAAACTCACTATGTAGCCCAGGCTGGCCTTTAACTCACAGTGATCCTCCTGCCTCAGCCTCCTGAGTGCTGGGATTACAGGTCTGGCTTCTTTTCATTTCCAAACTCATAGTACACAGCACAGTGTCTGGTGCACTTCAAAAATATGTTTGGAATTGGAAATTAATGCGAACTCCATCTTGGGCATCCCATCTGCCTTCTCCACGTACAGACAGTTCCTTGGGGATGTCACAGAAGGCTCATCCAGTAGCTTCCCTTGGGCTTACAATAAACCTGTTGTCTTCTTGGCTTTGATCACAGCTTATGATTGTAGATTCATTTGCTCAACTGCGTTTATTTTTTGTTTGAAAAGAAATAGAACCAACATGTTGCACGGTGCCGTCCAAAGCCAGACGATGAAGGAATCACTGTTGAATGAATTATTCATGAAGGGAAGAGAGGCACTGTCGTGTGACTGCAGATGCTGGTGGGAGATGATAAAAACTTGGCAGAGATTATTCTCTGTGAAGCTGGAAATTGTTAAGCCAGTGAGGAACATTTGTTTCTCAATTTGCCCTTTAGCCAAGGGATTGCAGGAATCATCAATTCAGGCCACTTGTCTCTGAAAGCTGTTGTGACAATGGGTTTCATAGTTCCTGTCCACCCACCACGCACCTGCCCAGCAGTCCCAGCAGCATCCCCCCACTCAGCCTTCTGCCCACCATGGAACCAAGCGTAAGCCATGCCTAGTGCATGGGAGTGGCCTGGAAGACGTCTTCTGGGTCAGGATCAGTGTTAGGGTCAGGCTGATGCGGGGGGGGGGGGGGTAGCGCAGCAAGCCTAAAATCCAAGGTCTGCATCCAGACACCTGTGCTTGGACCCTCAGGAGACTCAGAGCTTCAGGGCATCTGAAGAGGCCTTTGAAGTCGCTCCCCACCTTGGGTTCTCTTCCTGTTATTAGAGATGGAACAGGAAGTGTTTGGAACCCCACCAGGTCCCCAGCAGGCTCTTATCTTCAGAGGAGGTGACCTGAGCCCATGTCCCAGGCTCACCTGGACCAAGGCGTGTGTAACCAGGTCCCATTCCCATCTGAGACTCACGGACAGTCTCATGGCCTTATGGGCTCCCCTTCCCTGGTACCATGCCCTTTTGACTGGAGAAAACGCCAGGCCCACCTGCCATCTAGTGGGGTAAACAGCATCATTGTCTTTACATTGTTTTATTCTTTGCTTTTTTGAGAAAAGGTCTCACTGTGTAGTCTGGGCTGGCCTCAATCTCGTGGTGATCCTCCTGCCTCAGCCTCCCGAATCCTGGGGTCACAGTTGTGTGCCACCACATCTGCCTCTTTACACCAGGGTGCTGACATCTGGTGAGCAAGGCACATCAGGGCCCACGAGCTCTCACAGTTCCAAACACTTCTAGCCACTGCTTGTGGCTCATCATGCTGTCTGGGGCTTCAACCCCACTGATTTGTCTTGTCCCTGGAGAGCCCCTTCTAGAAGCATCCACGAACCAACAGAAGCTTGTTCAAGGGAGAGAGCTTTCCGAGACAGCCAGGTGGCTTTAGGGTGACAGGTCCCACCTGCAGTGAGTCCTGATCCAGGGCCTCTCACTGCGTCCCAATGTCTTCCAGGATGTGGGTTTGTAGACAGCCAGCCACTCTGTGGTGTTCATCTGCAGGGACAAACTCAGGCTCTTTCCCAAGTTCAAAAGCCACCTTGCAAGAGAGATTACTTCATCAGAGCCTGGAAAAAGCTTTTCCTGCCCACCCTGCCCAGCCCCCATACATCCTGCTGAGGATTCGGCCTTTCCCAGGTTTATTTAGTCCATGTAGAAAAATTGTGCCTTCAGAGATAAAGAGTGGGCTGAAGAAAGGAAATAACAGTGGAAATGCAAAAACCAACAGGCGGTGATTGGACATGTGTTAAAAGTTGATGAAAAGCCCATTTGAAAGGGTTTTCTTTTCCATGTAGTGGGTTGAGTGGTACACCCCTTCCAGTGCTGAGGTGCAGGGAAGGGTGTTTTTATCAGCCCCCCAAGGCTGCTGCAGTGGGTGTGCGTGCACCACCACCCCCACCCCGTTTTGAGATAGGATCTGTTATGCTGTTCAGGCTGGCCTTGAGCTCACTGTGTAGCCCAGGCTGGCCTTGAACTCCTGGCAATCCTCCTGCCTCAGCCTCTTGAGTGCTGGGACTTCAGGGGTGTGCCACTACACCCAGCACAGGCATTTTAAAAATGCTATCAAAATGAATTCCTGGAACCCTTAGTAAGCTCCACTTATATTTCACTGTTCTTTGTGTTTTCAGTACTGGGGAGTTGACCTCAGTGTTCAGCGCCTCCTTTTTTGTATAAGTCCATGCATGTCGTACATACTGTTTGCATCCCTTGTGCGGAGCTGGTACATGTACATAACACATCTTCACTGAACAAGGGTTCAGTGCCCTTTCCTCCTCCTTCCCCTTCCCCCATCTCCTGGTCCTCTTCCCCTTTGAAAAGATCTATCTCTCTACCTCTTACTATCTTTTTGTTTTTTGTACCGGGGATCGAACTCGGGATCTTGTGCTTGCCAGGCAGTCGGTGGCACCACTGCATCCCTGGCCCTCTTATTATCTTTTATTTTGCTCATTATTTATAATTAGGTCTCTCTCTCTCTCTCTCTCTCTCTCTCTCTCTCTCTCTCTCTCTCTTTCTCTCTCTCTCTCTCGCTCTCTTGCTCTCACTCTCGCTCTCATATATGGCCTGGGATTTAGCTCAGTGGTTCCGGTGCCTGCCTCGCAAGTGCAAGGTCCCGAGTTCGATCTCCGGTACCAAAAAAAACCCAAACAGTATATATATATGTAAATTTTTTTTTTTTTGAGACAGGGTCTCAGGCGCTAAGTTGCCTAAGCTGGGCCCCAATTTTCGATCTTCTTGCCTAAGCCTCCCAGAGTACTGGGGCTGCAGCTGTATACCACCATACCTAGCTTGACTCCCTCCCCACTGGCTATTTGTACGTATGCCTTTTCTCTATTATTCCTTCTCAGCTGTTCTTTTTTCCTCTTCATGTATGTATTTCAACCTTTTTCCCAGTTGATGGTTCATCTTTTCATTTGCAATTTTTGGGGGACCAACTTTAACATCTGTATTTAGTACATAGGTTTCTTGGCTTTTTTCCATTCTGCATAGAAAGACCTTCATCACACTCAGGTGATACAAATATTCTCTCCTTTTCTTCTAGGTTTTATAGTCTCTTTTAAAGGTTGAATCCTTGCTGGATATGGGAATCTTGTGGTGCTAAGAATGAGGTGGAAGCCAAGTTTTGCTTTCCAAATCGTGGGCCAGCTGTTTTCACACCATTGCTGGAGCAATTTACTCTTCCAGTTAATTTAAAATGCACTTCTTTTATTTAATGCTTTTTCATATATGGATGAGTCTTTCTGCATTTTCTTTGTTCCGTGGATCCATGCTGACTGCTATGGCTGAGCCGAGGTGTCTGAATTGCTGTCGCTTTGCCTGTTAATCAGGAAGCTGTAATTTCAGCAGTGACAGAATCCAAATGTGGTGAATGTTTAAATTTTATTTTATTTTATTTTATTTTATTTTTTTGGTACCGGGGATTGAACTCTAGTCCTTGTGCTTGCGCAGCAGGTGGCGAAACCATTGAGCTAAATCCCCGGCCCCTTAAATGTTTAAATTTTAAAGAATGTACTACACTAAAAGACACGTTGCCATAATCGTCCTCAAAATCCTCCCTTCGCTTCAGACACACTGATCCCATCATTCTTAGTGCTTTCTGAAGCAGCTCTGGAATCTTCTTTACTGAGCGTCTGTACAAGGCATGATCAAAAACATGGTGAATGCTGCTGGTGAGTCATGAAAACATGACGCTGTGTCCTCTTCCACCTCATTCACCAGATCTGGCACCGTGTGACTTCTGGCTCTTCCCCAAAGTCGAATGACCATGAAGGGCAAATGTTTTGAATTGATTCAGGACATGGAGGCATCCATGCCAGCACAACTAAAGACGCTCAGGAAACAGGACTCCAGAGCTGCTGCAGGAAGTGGCCAGGACGGTGGGATGAGTGTGTTAGGGGCCAGGGGGAGGATTTTGAAGGGGATTCAAGGCAATGTGTCTTTTGCTGTAAGACATTGAAAGAACTCTGAATACTGACTGTATTTTTGGATCACACCTTTGGTTGAAGCCATGAGGACGACACTGGTTCCTGTGAATGAGAAGACGGGGCAGGGCGCTGAAACCCCCGGCCTTTGTGCGCTTCCGTCCTTCCACTGTGCTCCTCCTAGCCCAAGGTGGCCCGGTCATCTGGCCCTCTAGCTGCGCCCGAGCCCCACAGTCCGTCACCTACCTGCATGGAGCAGTGGGGCAGGTGAGGATGAGGGAGCTGGCACAGGACCAGGAGCCGCGGCGCCCGGTGTGAGCACATCGAGCGCCCGGAATGCCTGTGTGGCCCGTTTCGCTCCTTTGCCTGAAACGTTAGTTTCGCGCGTTAGTTCCTATGGTTGGATTCAAAATAAGTTTTTCAATTTCAAAAAAAAGGGAAAGAACTTAAAGCTTTCCTTGGATCACACTGAATTTGGAGGTGGATCACGGGGCAGAGGACAGCTGCACCCTATTAGGTGCACAGAGACATCGCGTGGGGATTCTGCTTCCTCCATCTTCATTCATTTCTCTCAGGAGAGCTTGGCCCCTTCACAGGGGTCCTGCCCAGTCCTCAAACTTATTCCCTGGGCTGTTAAAAAAGGAAAAGTTTACAGACTATTGAGTGGAGACTGCAGCGTGGCCACACAGCCTGCACTGCGCTCCTGCCTGTCAGTTTCCCTCGGACACTTGCACACGGTGCAGTGGGGAAGCCACAGTGCTGGGTTATTGTTGCTCACAGCCTGCAGTTTCCAGCAGGCTGCACCCTTCGTGCTGGGCATCCGGTGGGGCCTGACACACGCGTGCCAACCTGCGTCCCCCATTCCAGTGTCCTACTGAGGCATGCCTAAAGCCCCGGGCTCGGCTGATTCATCCCTCCCTTCCCTTTTCCTCCAGATCCCGTGGCAGCCACTGGCCCTTTTCCTGTCTCCTTGGCTGCGCCATTTCTAGAATGACACATAGTTGGTAGCATATAGCACTTTCATACTGGTTTCTTTTAGTTTAGCAACATGTGTTAAAGGTGACTTTCAGTCCTTTGTCTCTTGATAGCTCACTGCCTTTTTTTGAGACTGGGTCTTGCTATGCACTGTATTCTAGACTGGCCTCAAACTCACTATGTAGCCCATGTTGGCCTCGAACCCACAGCCTCCCAAGCGCCGAGATTACAGGCATGTGCTACCATGCCAAGCTCAGCTCCTTGCTTTTTAACTACCGATTAATATTCCTTTCTATGCATGTGGATGTACCATTTCTTGGAATGTTTAAATGTATTTTTAGTTTGATATTATGAATGATTTGTGTGCGTGTGCATGTGTGGAACTAGGGATTGAATCTAGGGCCTTTGTACTGAGCTTCCTTCCTCAGTCTCCTCTACCAGCCTTTTTAAGATTTTAAGACAGGGTCCTTCTAAGTTGCTAAATTGCCCTGGCTGGGCTCAAGTTTTTGACACTCCTGCCTCAGCCTCTCAGGACTGTGGGATTACAGACACATGCTACCCTCCCTAACTCTTCCTTTCATCCTTGCTCCTGGGCTGGAACCCAGAACCTCACACATGCCAGGCGAGTCTCGCTGGCTGCCTCTCGGCCACTTCCTTCTTCCTCTTCTTCCACGCCCTCCCCTCCCCGCCTCTCCCCCTCCTTCTTCTTTTTCTGGTTTTTGAGATGCTTGGCTTGAGCGTATCTTTCAATATCGACTTCTAAGTTGCTGATATCTCCCAGCTCCAGACGCATCCTCCTGTAGTTTGCGGTGCCAAGATTCGCACTCAGAACATTTCTCTTGGGAAAGCTGTACTTGCCTTGGTCCCACCAAACAGCCAGTGGGGACCTCGAGGCCGGGCAGCAGCCTGTTCCCATCTGCTCCCGAGCTTCCTCCGCCAGGTCGGTGCTGAGGGTCCAGACCTCCCGGCCTCTCCCTTTGCTCCCAGCCCTGCAGATGTGACTTCTTTCATGTCACCGCAGCGTCCCTCTTAGTTTCCTGTAGCTACTTTGACAAATAACTGCAAGTGTAGTGGGTTAAAATGGCTCAGAGCGAGGAGGCTGGAAGCCCAACGCCCGGCCCTGGGCAGGGCAGGTCCTTGGGCGGCTCGGGAGAGCAGCTTCCCCGTGCGGCCTGCACCCTGGCTCGTGGCCCTGCCTCCTCCCCGCTCCCGACCGGCTGCACCGTCCTGCTCTGGTCAGTAGGGACCCTGCTCTCCCCGCAGGTTCACAGCTGTGGTTTTCAATCCTGCTCCGACCTCCACTGCAAGGGCCCTTGTGATAGCACTGGGTCTACCTGGACCATCCAAAAACGATCAGAGCTGGGCATGGTGGCACACGCCTGTAATCCCAGCACTCGGAGGCTGAGGCAGGATGATCCATCCAATCGCTGTAAATTTGAGGCCAGCCTGGACTACATTGTGAGTTCAAGGTCAGGATGAAATACACAACAAGACCTTGTCTCAAAAAGCCAAAAAAGAAAACGAACCCAACAGATCAGAGCCTTGAATCGACTTATAGCCTCAATTCCTCAGCCATGTATCCTTATGTGTTCTTGGGCTCCAGCATTATGATGTGGGAATGGGGGTTTTTCTTTTGCACCCCCACCCCCCTTCTGCCTTCTCCAAGGCCTGCTGGACCAGCACCTTCTAACGTCTCTTCTCCCACATGGGACTGGCATAGTTTCTGATTTCCTGCTGGGTCCTGTCTGATATCGATCCTTGGTTATTGCTTTTTACAGGAAAGCTGTTTTTCCTTAGTCCGTGTTCCCAGTACACAGTGACCTCATTCTTCGTGGGGAGCCGGTGCATGGACATAACTCATCTGCATTCGTTCTACATCCCCTCCCCTCCCTCCCTCCACATCTTGGTCCGTTTTCCATTTGCAGAAGATCTGTCTCCTTGTTTCCTATTGTCTATCTTTCATTTTGCTTTTTAAGTTATTTATACTTTGGGTTTCTCATGTAAGAGAAATCATGCAATATTTATATTTGTGCATCTGATTTATTTCACTTAACATTATGGTCTCAAGGTGTATCCATCTTTCTACAAATGACTCATTTATCCTTCTTTATAGCAGAATAGTGCTCCACTGTGTATAAACACCACATTTTCTTTATCCATTTACCAACATCTAATATTAAAAAAGAAATACTTGACCTGCTGGAAGATTAAGTAAAACTCTTGAAATCATAGGTGTGGGCAAGAATTTTATGAACAGAGCCCCAGTTGCATAAGAAATAACATCAAAAATCAACAAATGGGATTATATCAAATTAAAATGCTGGACAGCAAAGAAAGATTTATAACTACCCCCCCCCGCCCCGTCTCCTATCTATCTATCTAGACTTTAGCCAGTCATCATCCTTTTTTTTAAACTTTTGAGACAGAGTCTCACTATGTTGTTCAGGCTGTCCTTGAACTCTCACTATGTAGCCCAGGTTGGCTTTGAACTCAAGGTGCTCCTGCCTCAGCCTTCAGAGTTCTGGGATTACAGGCGTGCGACCCCCGCCCCAGCCACTAGTCATCTTATTGAACTTTTTCCAGGAAAAGTCTTCTCAGGAAATAAGTATGATTTTCAGCCACTTATTTCCCTGCTGGTCCTCTTGTTGTTGTTGTTTTTTCTTTTCTTTTCTTTTTGGTACCAGGGATCAAGTCGGGTCCTTGCGTTTGCGCAGCAGGCAGTGAAACCACTGAGGTAAATCCCCAGGCCTGCTGGTCCTCTTGTTCATCTCTTAGTACACACTGCCAGGGTCATTTCCACAGCAGAGGAGGCGGGGCCTTGTTTCATTCCTGAAGTGTATGTTCACGCCCACACATGTATGTGGGATATGTATTCATTTTAAAGAAATCTGAACTGAATTGTATTTTACTAAAAAGCATCTTTCCAGGTTCTAAAACATTTTCATTTTAAGGTCCAATTTATCTATTGTGATTTTGGATATTTAACACATTCCTGGGATTCAGAATTCAAAAGGTTCAAAAGGTACAATAAGGAGAGGTCATGAGAAATCTTAGGGTTAGGGTTAGGGTTAGGGTCCCCCGGGGGTCGCTCAAGCTCCCAGTCTTGTGCATCTTTCCAGAGAATTCAAGAGAGGACTTCTGGCTCCTTTGTGGCCCCCTTCCTTTTGGAACAGGCAGTCCAAGTTCAGCAGATGCCCTGCAGCTCTTGTGATGATCGTATCTATTTCCCCTTTGAACTGTTGAAAGTTCTGTGATGTATTTTGAATGAAATCATCTTGTGAGTGGGGTATATTTACCTACACATGATCTAACTTCTTTTTTGTTTGGTACCGGGGATCAAACTCGGGACCTTGTGCTTGTGCGGCAGGTGCTAGAACCACTGTGCTAAATTCCCAGCCCCATGATCTAACTTTTTATTAAACATTGTCTCAGTATTTATAAGTGAGGTTGGTCACAAAACCTAGACTCCTTGCATGCTCAGTTCACAGAAGTGCTCTAGTGCTGGTGCTGGTCCTGGCCCCGAGTTGGGGGCCCCTGAATATTAGGTGTGACAAGAAGGGATTTAATGCGGGGCCTTAAGACAGGGATCAATGAGCTCCAGAAACAGAGGGGACGTCAAAGAAAACCAGAGTTAATGACTTCAGGAAGCGGCTTCCCCACTAGGGCTGAAGAAATAAAAGGAGATAAAAGGAGAGCCAGGGCACCCAAGGCGTTGGTGTCAGTCTACCAGCCTGGATGCTGGGTCTGAAGGGCCGTGATGACATTAGCTCAGGCAGCAGCAGATGCTCACCTCCTGCTAGCCCCTCCTACTGGAGTCTGAAGGGTAAAGGGGTTCAGTCCTGGAAACTGGCAGACCTAGAAGGCAAGTTTTAGTGGCAACAGGCCTAGGTAAATACGGTTCAACCTCGAGTTACGACCACCCAGACATAGGAACAAGTTGGGTTATGACTTGAATTTTAGTTTTAACTTATGAACAAAGTCTTGTGTTATGACCCGATGCTGGCTGCTTGTGCTTCCAGATGGTCTCTGACACAGATTTAACCCTTGAAGCGTTGTGGAAGGAACACAACAGCATCCTCTCTCAGTGTGGGGTTCACTGAGAAATCCTGGGCCGGTGTCTCTCTAAGGACACTGAGATCCGCCTTTGTGCAGGAGAGAGACTGTGAAGGATGAGCCTTCATTCACCAACCTGAGTTACAACCAGCCCTCATGAATGAATTGAGTGAAGGGTCCACTGGTGCACAGAAGAGACAGGAAGTTTCCCTGGTTACCTGATGCCTGGGGGTAATTTAAATAGCTAGAAAGTACCTGCGCTTTGAAAGTTGAAAGCTCCCCCCCCACAAGCTGTCAGCGTGAGGCTCTTGTGAGGAATAATTCATTGTCATGTTTTCCAGGTGTTTTTTTTTTTGGTACCGGGGATCAAACTCGGATCCTTGTGCTTGCACAGCAGGCCGTGAAACCACTGAGCTAAATCCCTGGCCCTTTCCAGTTTTTACTAAAATTTTCAGTTAGGCTTTCCATCTTTTCCTCAGATAGTTTTAGTGAGGTATACTTTCTTAGAAGACCATTAACTAGCATGTAGTTTCCTAAGTGGAGGTATTGCCTTATGATTATTTCCCTTTCTTCATTCTAATTTTAGTTTTTGGGTCTCCCCGCTCCTGCTTTTAAAACTTTTTAATTTTTAAAAATCAGTACCCATTTGCAGGGGTAAGTATTCCCTTTGCCGTGAGGGTTAGTGTGTGTAATAACACAGCCCAGTTCTTTCTTTACCCTTTCCCTCCCTCCCTCCATTTCTTCTTCCTCTTCCCTTTTGTAAAAGTTCTATTCCCCTGTTTCCCAGAATTTATCTTTTATTTTGCTCTTTAATTTATTTACATTTTTGAAAATGATCAGGCTACTTTGTGGTTTTTATTCTTTGCTTTTCAAAAAGAAATAGATCTTGAATTTATTATCAATTTTTCCAGTTTTCCTCATCTTTTCTTTCAGTTTTGTATTAATTTTTCTAAGTTTTTCCCCCTGGAGTGCTTGATTAGTTTTTGCATTCCATACAGTGCTTAAGGATATGATTGTTACTTTGCTCTACCCTGTGGGATTTTGATATATAATATCCTCATTATTGTAATTTCCGAGATAGGCTGCAGTTGTAGTTTGATTTCCTCTTTAAAACAAGGAAAAATAAGATTTTTTTTTCATTTCCGATAGGTTGAATATTAATTTTTTTGCTTCAACTTTATTAATTTTAGTTTTATTACTGGTTGAGAATGTGGTTTATATTTCATTTCTTAGAATTTATTGAAGTTTTCTTTATGATCTAATATATCGTACAATTGTGCACATTTTCTGTTTCTTTTAAAAAGACAGTGTATTATATTTTCTCTCCAGAACACAGAATTATATATGAATGTAGAGTGGACCCTCAAGTAACAACCAGCCTGACGTACATATTGACCTACAACCAACCTGAGTTACAACCAGCCCTTGGGAACTGATTGAGTTTGTAAATCGGGATAAGGTCAGTCTTTTTTGTTGGTACTGGGGATCGAACTCGGGACCTTGCGCTTTCGAGGCAGGTGCTGGAACCACTGAGCTAAATCCCTGGCTCTCTATTTATTTTCCTACTTGATGATAGGGCTCGAAAGAAGTGAGGTAAAACATCTTATTATCAGTGTGTTTCTGTCATTTTCTCCCAGCTTGTGAGAAATACTGTTTCACTGTGATCATAAAGTTTATCGCGTTAGGTGACTCTTTTGTATAACTTTGTGAGTTTTCCTTGAATTCTGCTTTCTCTGATATGAATGTTATACACTTCTACTTTTTAAAAACTTAGGTATCATCATTTTACCTATAATTGTGCTTATAATTTGACTTTCAGGTTTTTTGAGTCACATTTGTTTGCTATATAAGCATATACTCAGCATTTTCTTTTTCAATCCAATCTGAGAATGTTTACCTTTTATTAATTTTATGATTGTATTCTGATTCCCTTTATCTGAGGGTAAGGTATGTGTGTCTATTTTTTCTTTTCTTCTGTTTTTTTTCTTTTTTGGTCTTTTGAGACAGGGACTCATTATGTGACCTAGGCTGGCCTTGAACTGCCTCAGAAAGTGGCAAGGATGATGGGATGAGTGTGCTCAAAGTGAGAGGGAGAAGTTTGAGGAAGCTTAATGGCAATGTGTCTCTCAGTATAATGAAGTTTTTCAAATGTAGCCCTTCACTATAGTTTTTGATCACTGTGCTGATCTGCGCAGTGTATTAGAGGAGTCGTATATCTAAGGGCATTGGATGGTGGCTTTCTTTAAAGCACAAAGCTGTGTATTCAGTCACAGATTATTTATTGAGGAACTATGATGTGTAAGGCCATAGGAATAAAACAGGGACCAGGAGAGCACAGTTCACAAGGGAAGGGCAGGAAAATAGAAGCAAGGGGTGAATTGTGAAAAAAATTGTAAGTTATTTCCTAATTGTAAATGTCTACCTTGATTAACGATCATAGAATGAGCACCCCGTGTAGGCGCTTCCCAGGTGAGAAGGAATATTTCAGCATCCAGAAGCCCCTGCCTCGTGCTCCCTCCCATTACCAAAGCAATCATTCCACTTTTCACCCCTCATGTAGGTTGTAGTGGTTTCACTTCTTTGCCAACAGTGATACTTCATCCCGGTTTAAATCAGAACCAGGTTTGATTTTGGAAAAGGAAAAGTGTGTGATGTCCTTCTGCCTGGGTCTTACGGAGTAGTTTGTCATCCTTACAGAGGTGGCTGCTGAACTTCGTAACGGAAGAAGTATCTATGGGGTTCGGATGGGAAAGGAGTCTGGGTGCCAGCACTGTACGGGCGCATGGCAGGAGGGGCTGGGAATCGGATCTGGGTCAGGGTCAGGGTCAGGGTCCCCAGTGTAGAACTGGTCTCCCCACTCCCACACCCTCCTCAGCCTCCTGGTTCCCCACAGCCTCCAACTCGTGGGGAGCTCCTGCCCCAGACAGGCACCTGTCGGAGCCACCGGACCCAAACTCTCCTGTTTTGCCCTCCTATGTTCAATCCTTCCGCCTTGCTATTTATGATGCTGGCTGTGAAGCCTATGCAAATGCTTTATGTTGCCTGGGCTAACTAAAAACACCCCAGACCTCCCCAGAGCTGGAGGCACCTGATCTCAAGCCAGGAGCTGGCGGCTGCCCTGGCAGGATGGAGAGTCCCAGCTGGTCAATCATTCACCAATGGAATGGAGAAGGTGGTGAGCTTTTAAACAGAAAGCCCAAAGGGGAAGGCCTCTACCAATGTGTGCTGGGTTTGCCTGGGGCGGAGCTGGCCGAGCCAGGGCTGACAGGAAGAAGAGGCAGGTGACCGGCCTCCCTGGGGCTGAGCCCTCCCTGATTTATGGGATGACCCCGCTGGCCTTTCCCAGGCCAGAAATGGGCTGTTCACAGTGCCTTCCCCTGCCACACGCCTGCAAAGCTGGCAGGTAGGAATTTTTTTTTTTTGGTACTGGGGATCAAACTCGGGTCCTTGTGCTTGCAAGGCAGGTGGTGGAACCACTGAGCTAGATCCCCGGCCTGAGGTAGGATTTTAAGGTATATTTACTTGAATGAAGTTTCTGTGTTTTCCTTTGGATAGTTACCCAGTTAATGACTTTGTGCTTTTTGATTCAGAAATGATTTAAAATATCCAGGACGTCAGATTGCATTTTCTCTTTCTCTCTCTCTGTCTCTCTTGCATATATATCTCTTCTTAGGCATGAAAGGGGTGAGGAATGAAGATTTTACAGCTCTGATTTCATTTGTCTCAGGTCGTCGCTTCCTGCAGAAGGCGCCAGCACCTGGCTTGCCTTGGCTCTGGCCTGACTCAGTTAGCAGGGCTGGTTCCGGGCACTCTGCCTGCTTCCTCCCGGAAGGAATGAGCCTCCAGTCTGTGGGACATACTGGAGACAGCCAGCAGCGACAGGGCCACAGTGGCTGACATGAAAGTAGGATGCCTGGGGCGATTTCAGAGTCCTTTGATACCAAAGGCCAAACTCATGAATCTATTGCCATAGGTTACAGCTGCTGTGAGTACAGGAAGTAGCTTCCCAGAGACCCCTGGGAAAAGGTTATTTTTTTCTCTGGGGTTCCACAAAGTGGACGAGTCCAGTGCCTGTCCTCAGGGGTGCATGGAGGAGTTTTTGGGAGCTCCGGGGCAGTAAAGACTTCAGGGCCTGGCAGTCAGTGGTTAATCAAGGTGACCCTAAGGACTGAAAATCGGTCCCCTACCCTTTCGAAGTCAAGGGCCTCCATTAGGGCTGAGGCCCAAGAGCTCCTGAGGCAGGAGGAGGGAACCAGTCCCCAGCTGACTTGAGACCTGCCTGGACCAGAGCCAAATTTGACTTGCTTTAGAGAAACAAAGAAACATCATTTCTTAACCCACAAAGGGCAGATTGTAATATATACCTCTCATGGAGGCTTCCTAGAAAACATTTGAGCCTGACTCATGTTTCCTTATTTTGGGCGGGGGGGGGGGGGGGGGGGGGGGGGGTTACCGGGAATCGAACTCGGGTCCTTGATACCATTGAGCTAAATCCCAGTCCCGTGTTTCCTTTTTTATTCTGAAATTTGAGGTCACGCCTCCAAAAGACCTTACTGTTGTCCACACAATCCTGGTCAAGACCTCCCAGTGGGGAAGAACTAGGCAGAAGCAGGCATCTACTTGATGGCAGAGAGGTGCTCAGGGGACCCGAGGAACTTGTCTTGGGAGTGGATGAAGCGCTGCCCGAGGGAAGAAATCAAGCTCTTGTTTGGATCAACTTCCTCTTTAGCCGGCCAGGTGTAGGACAGAACCATCATGCCACTTCCTGTGTGCCACTTCTGTTTCCCAAGGGGATTTAAACTGGGACCACTGGATCTGATGTCATCATCCAACCAATCCAGAGCAGATGCTGCATGGAATGATGGTTTGGAAAGAGCCAATATGACCATGAGACAGTTCACTTTATTATCTGGATTCAGACTGGACATGAATATGATTAGATTATTGGTCATCTCCATGTTGGACCTAATGTGTGTGTCCCCTTCTGCTGGTCTGGGTTCAAATCCTGGCACTTGTACTAAATTGCTCTGTGATCCTGGGCAACTCAACTTAATCCCTATGCTTGTTGATGTGCATGCTGGGTTCAATCCCCAGTACTGAAAAAAAAAGCTATTTTTTCATCGAATTCTCATTCATCTTAATGATCAAACCAGTAAATGAAAAGTATTCCTGGCACATAGTAAATGCTCAACAAATCATAACCATTATTGTTAGTCTTCCTCTTGAGCAGGACAGACATATTTTACTGGTGGTAAAATTCAGAGAAAGGATTGGAAGAAAGTTATTTTTCTTTCCTTTTTCTTTTCTATTCTATTAGTTTGAATGTCTTCACTGAACACATCCTGGATTGTGACTGTCGGGCAAGGACTGATAGAAGGTCATTCTGTCTGTAGAAGATTTTCTCTTCTTTTTATTGATTCAGATTTATTCATTTTCATAATGAATAAATACAAGTAGATTAAAATTGCTTGGTTCATCTTAAGCAAATGGTGACTTTTCTGATTTTGATGCCAACCTTGATGGGGTGGCAGATCCCAGCCTTCTTCACCTCTCTGTGGTCAGATTAAGTCCACAGTGTGCGTCACCTACAGGTGTCACCTGCTTTGCGGGGCCTGGAGGTCACACAAAACAGAGAAGAAATAAGTATGTGACCCTCTCCCTTCACCTGCTGCTTTTCAGTGTTGCTAGATGTCCCGAGAGATTTCGGGGACAGCAGCATAGTTTATATGGGTGTGAATGGTGAAGCCCATGGGAACTGGAAGGGGGTGGCCCAGCCTGTGCGCACTCCTGGTTTCTCATGCCCCCGTGGAGGACTGATGGTCCGGGGACCCCTACCCCCAAGTCAGGAGGAAGCCTGAGGCCAGGAGTGCAGAGCTGACCTTGGGCCTTGCTGCCTCCGGGCTCTGGCTGCAGTGCCTTGGCCTTTCCCTCCGGCGCTGTTCTCAGCCTCCTGAGCTCCATCCGGGAGCTTCCCCAGTGCTGGGGCCCGGCCACCGGGGCTCTCCTTCTGCACGCAGTGATGGCCAGGCTCCGGTTCAGTGCCTGGCTGTGGCCTTGCACTCCCACTCAGCCGGGGTTGGGAACAGGCTGAGCAGGCTGCCGTCGGAGGTGGACAAGGACCTGAGCCCCCGTGGCCTCAGGAGCAAGTCCAACTCCCCGGGCTAATGTGTGTGTGGGTGTGTGTGACATTTACAGCTCTCTGCCATGTGACTTATGTCACAGCCAGAAAGGACATCAGTGATCTCAAAGCCCTCGGACCCTCCTGGCCTCCCAGCAGCTGCTCCCAGCTACAAGAGCCATCTCCCTGCTCTCATGACACCGGGAACTCGCCACCCTGAAAAAGAGGCCACTGAAGTCCCACCAGGGCCCTTGGGGACAAGCAGGGCTCCTAAATGGGCTTCTTGCCAATGCCTAGAAAGCCCAGCTACCAGGTGTGCTGCACGGGTTTCCCTTCTCACTTTTGCTTCCTTCACAGTGGGGACTTAGTTCTCATGAGTAGAAGATACCATTGTCCTTACTTTGTGATTGACATCACCTGTCTTTTATCCAAAGAATGGCCTTCCCCCTGCCCTGCCTCTGAGTTTAAGCAGAGGGTACAGCGACGGTTTTTGTGGGTGTAGGTCAAGCATCTTTGGGATGAGTATTAGCCTGGCGGATTTTCCCATCGTGCACCAGGGTGGCCACTGCCCACATGTCAGGCTCAGCTGTCCTTTCATCAGCATGGCTGTCGGGCCTTGAAATCCTGAGCCCTCCAGGCTGGGACTATGATTCCCAGTACAGCACCGTCTGGAAACAGAAACTCCTGCTGTCCTTTGCATAAACAACCACATCCAAAATGTTTATTCCTGTATCACAAACAAACTCCACTGACCAAAAACTCCGGTTACTTTTTATGACACTCTTATTAAGTCACTCACATAAATACATATAATAAATACAAAAACAGCAACGATTTCTTTTTTAAAGCCTTGGGTATCCAGAGCTTCAGCGTACTCTCAATTCCCGGTCCCTCCCTGTGTTCTAAGCACGTGTCCTCTTGTTCACATTATTTCCTTGGGCACAAAGATGACCCAGAAGTAAACTTGATGCTGGAACCCTGATCAGTCAGCAGGCACTCAGGGAACCGGGCAGGGATGGGGGAGCCACTCACACGTAGTCGTTCAGCCTGTACCCACTGTGGGAAGCCGAGGTCACTGAGGGTGCCCAGTTGTCCTTGTAGGCGGCGGGCGGGCGGTAAGCGGGTGCGGTGCCTGCAGTGGCTGCCCTGGGCTGGGCCTGGTAGGGTCTGTAGGGTGTGTCATCCTGGCAGGACAGGCACAGGAGCATGCCACCAATGAGCGACAGGGACGAGGAGATGAAGCCGAGGTACAGGGCCTGGCCGATCTCGAACTTCATGCCGCTGGGCAGCAGTGGGTTGTAGAAGTTCTCCACCACGTCGTTGGTGACCCAGGAGACAGCCACCATGCAGAGGAGCCCGGCCAGCAGGAAGAGCGCTCCCCCGAGCACGGCGAAGGTGGCTTTGGCCTGTGTGCCCTTGGCGCAGCGCGTGCACTTCATGCCCACGACGGCGGAGGCACAGGCCAGGCCGGACAGCAGGCAGGAGATGACCATGAGCGCGCGGGCTGCCTGCAGGTCGCGGGGCAGCGCCAGCAGCGAACGGTAGATCTGGCACTGGTAGATGCCCGTGCTGTGCCACACGCACTCCATCCAGAGCCCCTTCAGGTAGGACACGGCCGTGAGGATATTGCTGCCCACGTGCGCCGTCCTGCGCCAGTGCGGCAGGAGGGTAGTGACCAGTGTGCCCACCATGCCCAGGAAGCTGAGCAGGAAGCCCAGGAGCTGGACGGCCGTGCTGGCCATGGCCACGGGCACCCGCCTAGCCCCGCTACCGCCAGGCAGCGCCCTGCTCCCTCGGGATCACACCGCTCCTCAGGCACCGGCAGGAGTCCTAATAAGGCCGAGGGAGGCCGGGGAGGGAGAGAAGGGGAAACAGGTTAAATATTATCTCAATGCTTTTATTTCCGTCCCTGAAACTGAAGTTTCTTTAGGCAGTTGGTAGGACCATTAACATTCTGCAAAATTGTTTCTGAGAGTTCGGTAGAATAAACTGCTTTCCTTGGATAAGGGACTCAGGTCAGGGGACCCTGGGAAGGACACTTCCGGTCCCCTGTTTCTGGTTTCCCAGGCCCTACATTTGGGAAGTTCTACCTTATGTCTACTGTCCAGCATTTCTGCTGCACCCCATTTGGTCAGTAGTAACAGCTGCTAAATCGACAGATGTTATTCATCCTGACCGGGATTAACAAGTGGGCTGATTGTGATTTAGAAAATGGCCTTGGGCTGCCTGTCAGATGCAGGAGGCAAGAAGCATTTAACAAAGGGGGTGCCTGTCCCACGTGGAGAGGGAAGAGGATCAGACCCTGATGCAGGTCAGACACTGCCTGCAAAATTCTGGATGGCTGCGACCTAGAGCTTGTCACCCAGTGCCAAAGGACAAGGTTACCAAGGTTATCAGCTCCTTGGCTGCGGAGGGTGCCTGTCCCCTTTGCCCAGGTTAGGTTGAACGTGCAATCTTTCTGCCTCAGCCTCTAAGAGTGCTGGGATTATGGGTGTGCACCAACCACCAAGCTCAGCTCAGATGTTTTAGAAAAGAAATCCTAAGCATAGCAGAATCTGGACCAGTCCATGGGGCAAGGGCCTAACCCATGTATAATGCCTGGCATGTCCCAGATGTTCAGGAAATATGGGAAGGCAGGAAGGCAGGAAAGAAGGGAGAGGTATGGAGGTAAGGTTTTCTATTGTTTCCGGTGACGATTTGTTCCAAGTTCCTGGTTCTCTTTAGACGCCACACGCTGGATTTGCCTGTGTGCTTTGTCGCAGCTTTGGCTTTTCTTAGACCCCACGTAATGTTTTTTTCCCTCCACTTAGCAGGACCTCGGGCTTAGGGCCAGTCATCCTGTGGTCACTGTCATGGTGGAGGTGGGGCCCACCAAGGCCAGGTGGGCGCTCGGGTCTGTGCAGCCTGAGCTGCTGTGAGTGGACCCACCCTGCACCCCAATCTTACTGGGTCCAAGCTCAGTGGGAACACCAACTACATTACCCACTTATTCCTGGCCACCTGAGGCTGCAGCAACTGCCACCCTCCCTCCTTGCACCAAGGAAGCTTGGGGTGTGCAGGGGCTGGCTGTTTTACACCTGACGTGTCTGGGACAATCCTTGGCTTTCTTCCTCCTTTCAACACTACCTTCCCCGATTAAACAGGACCAAAGTCAGCGTGGCAGTGCGCTTTACATCTGTACACCCCCGGAGCCTCATAGTTCATAGGTGGGGCTGTTAGAAGGTGATTGGATTATGGGGGCTCAGAGCTGACTTGCTGCTAGGACCCGGAGGTCTGGTTGGAAGACACGATCACTGGAGATGTGGCCTGGAAGGTTCCTCTCCCTCCCGGCTGCTCCCTCTGTCTGTGCTTCCCAGCTGCCCTGAGGTGAGCAGCTCAGACCCTTCTACCTCGCTGTCTTGCCTCAGAGCCAGCGACTATGGACTGAACCCCCACAAACTGAGTCAAAATAACTCCTCCTTCAAGTTGTGGGCATCAGCAGGTATTGTGTCAGTAATGAGAGTGACGAAGACACGAGGGAACCTAGGGATGGATTCTGGTGTGTTGAATCCCCTCTCCAAAATGTCCCAGAATGGTGGCCTTGCTGCTTTGGCAGTGGCTTAGCAAGCCAGGGTGACCACCTGTGCATGCTGCTTTGCCAGGGACCAATGAGTTATGCAGCATGGGACTTTCCCAAGGACACCGGGACTGATCCAGTATCCCAGGGGCTTTGGACTTCTCCAGAAGACCTCTGAGATGCCTTCCTGGCCCACCTAGAAGCTGCCTCCAGCCCAGGGCATTCAAGGTCATTATGAAATGTACCAATCCTAAAGAACACGGCAGGAAAGCAAAGCCTGCTTGACCCTGTTAAGGTAGCCAAGTGGATGTCCCGCACTGGAAGTCTCAATATTTATGGAAAGCAATGAGGTCTAATTTTAGAAACCATTAAGTTGTTATTTTTAAACTTGCACCATAAGGATTTTCTAATTTAAGCAGTGAGTGTTAATGACTCCCCCTGCTCCCACCCCTCCTATTAGCAGCAGCTGCTACCGGGATTAGGTAGAAACCCAGGCTCCCATGGCTTTGGGCCACTCCATGGAAAAATGACTTGGACTGAATGCATCTCCCTAGAAACCACACACAACTCCTGGATAAGCCCAGCCTCCTAGGAGTGCGTGTGGGGCTGAACTAGACTGGCCGTGCTGCCTGTGGCTTTTCCTGTGGGCCAACCTCTTGTGCACGTGGAGACTTTTGCTACAGGGATACAGGTTCAAAACAAGCAGGATTCCTAGTGCTGGACCCAGATGCATTGGTGGTCACCACTGAGCTGCCCAAGGTGCCGAGTTCCAGGAAGGACCGTGTGGTGGGGTCTGCATCTGGATTACCAGAGCTCCAGAAGTGCACTCCCAGTGGGCGCTGGGCAGCTTTGCTGCAGGTGTGAGCAGGATTCAGGGCAGCTTTCCCAGAGGCAAGTGCTTCTAGGAGTGTCTCGTTTGCAGGCCGTCTGGTGTGGAGGATAGAAGCATTGAGGATGTTTGAAGGAAGCTGAGTGACTAAGATTTCTCCTAGCTGGTAATATGCAAATGTACACTGTGATTTTCCCAGGAAAAGTGTCCTGGGAGGCATTTTCTAAACTCATCTGCCTTGAGCCAGGCACACACCTATGATGCCAACACTCGGGAGGCTGAAGCAGGAGGATTGCTGTGAGTTCAAGGCCAGCCTGGGCTTCATATAGCAAGACCTTGTCTCAAAAAACCAAAACAACTTTAGCTGCCTGCCCTCTTTTTGAAGAACACCTTGAAGTGAAATCACTCTGGCAAAATCACTTGGACTTTAGTTCCTCAATAATGCCCTGCTGGCAATGGTGAGAAAGGATTGGTTTTGCAAAAGATACTTTGTTTTTTAGAGGGTGAATGAGCTCCAGCGGGCGGCTCAGCCCTTAAACCCCAGGCTGGGAAGCCCTGTCAAAGGTCTGTATCGGGCAGCTGTGAAAAGCCCAACACCCACAGCGCTCTCACACTGGGTCTGCTTTTACACGTGCTGGCTCTGAAGGGTGAGGGTTTTTTTTCCATATAAACTTTTATACTGTTTTTTTTGTTGTTGTTTTTGTTTTTTGGTTCCAGGGATCGAACTCGGGTCCTGACGCTTGTGAGGCAGGTGGCAGAACCACTGAGCTAAATCCCCGGCCCTCCATATAAACTTTTATGTTGTCTCCTTCATCTGTAGCCTGTGAGCTACATTTTTCTTTTAAAGGCAAGCATGGGGCAAATGCCGGACGCCTCTGTAGGCAGAGGCTTTTCTCATTTTGCTCAGGGGCCAGGCTGCCTGGACCCTGGTTGGATGGATTCTGCAGTGTTGTTTCCATACTAAGCATCATTTCTTTTCTTTTCTTTTTCTTTTTAGAAGCAAAACATTTATCGGTACATTTTAGATATACATAGTGATCACATTCATCATGAGGAGATTACACCTGTGCATGATATGTCTTGCTTCTGCCTTTTTTTCCTATTCCCTTTCCCTCCTGTCAACCCCTCTTCCCCTCCTTATTTACAAAAGCTTTGCTTCCATTTTTTCCTTCTATTCTCTTTTTTCCTTATCCCTTGTTTCCTATATATATTTTTTTTGGTACCGGGGATTGAACTCAGGTCCTTGTGCTTGTTAGGCAGGTGGCAGAACCACTGAGCTAAATCCCCCACCCTCATCCCTTCTTTCCTTTCCCCCTCCCCTCTTCCTTGTTCCTCTTTTCATTTGAACATTTTCTTCCCATTTCTCAATATCTATTATACATTTGGTGTTTATTCCCACATTCAGTTTCTCACACCAGAAAAATAATACAGTATTTAAATGTGTGTCCAATTTATTCCACTTAAGAGTATGGTCTCAAGGTGCATCCATTTACCTAACAATGTCTCATGTTTATCCTTCTTTATGGCAGAGTTGTACTCCATTGTATTTTTAAAACCCACATCTTTATCCACTCATCAGTTGATGGGCATTTGGGCTATTTCCAAGATTTAGCTATTACAAACTGCTGCTGTAAACATGGGTGCGCATATGTCACTGTGGTATGATGTTAAGCATAATTTCTACAGCATCGGCCATTGGAGATGGCAGGGCCAGGACTGTGGGACAGATGTGCTGGGTACCGGTCCCTGCCCCTGCTTTGTGATGGCCCACTGTCCCAGATCCTGTGACACATGGCTCCCTGGTCCTTTTCCATCTGTGCCGGTGAAGAGGCGCCAGTCCGGGCTGGGAGCAGTGCAGGCTGCATGCAGGGTGGTGAGACAGGAGCCAGGCCTGTGAGAAGCTCCTCTTCCCAGGACCTGGAGGGCACTTCCGGCTGGGTGAAGAGAGGGACGACCTGGGCACTGTGGCTCCTTCCACTCTGGGCTGCCCTGTAGTCGGGGTGCACTGAGGAGTGATCGCGAAGGAGCTGTCTGCACATGCCTGGCCCCCAAATGCTTCTGACAGGATGGCGGGTCCATGGGGAGAGATGGCTTTAACCTGGATTTGCTCACTATAACTTTGCCAGAGAAAAGCAAAGAGCTACCTGGAAATAAACAACTGCTGTTGGCCCTTGAAAAGTGCAGAGTCGCCTGACTTTGACATTCAACAATTGAAGAAAATACCCGGTTCAAACAGCTCTAGGCCACCCCTGCCCACTGCCTCTTTGTTATTGTTTAGATATTTCACAAGGGCTTCATAAACTCAATGGAGATCTCAACTCTCCTACGTGAGATAAATTAGCAAAATGACCCAGCATACAAAATAGAATATCTTTAGTGCTGTGTCAGAAGGAAATCACTTTGATAGTATTTCCTACGGACATGCTGGGCACTGGGTTTCCTAACAATACAGGAAGTGCATGGATCTGTCCTAGAAGATTATGTATACTTTGAACATTCTGTTTCAGCACATCTTCTTACGCAAACATGTGAATTAGGAGAAAGCGATCAGGTCATACGTTTTCAAAAACCGTTTCCTATTCACTTAAGATGAACTGTTGTATGGAGTTTTTGGTTCTAAAAATGAAGTTTCCTTCATTACTATTCCAAACTTTTGGTAAGTTTCCTTGGGTTCCTTTTCAGACTGGCAGGCAACTGTATTTTAAATTTATGAGGCCTTCTATGCCATCCACAAGGTATTTTTCATGCAGCTTTTCCATGAGCGGCAGAGTCAAGATAATTACATGACTAGAACTTACTAGGTCATGATAGTTAATATGGGATATTGTTATTCAGGAAAATCATCATGAAATTTCCTGCCTGAAATCATAGAGAAATGACAAATTATAGATTGATTCCACTCACCCTTTCTTTGAGATGAATAAAGAAAGACCTACTTTTCATACCACAGACTGGTTTTGGGAAAAGGGTGCGTTAATACAAGTGAAAACTCTATGTGGTTGAAGACCTATAAAAGGCCATTTCCACCCCCGTAATATAAGAGATGACTGATTTACCGAAAACTACAAATTTAAGTCACCATTACAAAAAAATTCTAAGCCCTTTCCCTGGAGGCATTGTCTCTCTGATTTCAAATCACCAGGTTTCATTAGAATTCTTTCAAAATAGATCAACATTTAAAAATGAAACGATTGAATTTCACTTACAAAAACACATTGGTGCATTTTCATAGCTGTTTTCCCTGAAAGATAATCTTGTAGATTTGCTATGCTGTTTTCCATTTTTCAGTTTTCAGATGATTTAAAACCCACCATGCAAGAACAAAAAATTAGAGACATAAAAAGAAAACCCTGCAGGTGGACATAAGTCTATTTTCTAAAGTCTTAAATATTCAGAGATGCCTAATAGTTAAAATGTTTTGCAGGAAAGCTTTATAGCTTTATATAAAGAATGTTACAAGTTGAAAGTATCCCCCTAAAGAGAAATGTTGAAATCTTAACCTCTGCCACCTCAAGATGTGACCTGTTTTGGAAGTAGGGTCCTTGTCCATATGGTTAGTTGTGATGAGGTCATGCTGGAGTAGAGTAAATCCCTAAACCAATGAAACTGGTGCCTTTGTGAGAAGAAGGCGTGTGAAGACAGAAACAGTGAGAACCCTGTGTGGCGAAAGAAGCAGAGATCAGAGTGATGCGTCCATGAACCAAGGAATGCCAAAGATGCCAGCAACCATCAGGAGCTTGGAGAGGCCTGGGACAGACTCTCTCTCACAGCCCTCAGGAGGAGCCAACTCTGCTGACACCTTGATTTTAGATTTCTGGCCAGAATTGTAAGAGAATAGATCTCCATTGTTAAGCCAGGTTGTGGTCCTTTGCTATGGCAGCCTTAGTAAATTCCTGCAGCGGACTAGCTGCAAGGCATCATGGGAAGGTATAGAAAAGCCACTCAAGTCTCAATACAGCGAGTGAGTCTCCTTCCAGAACAGGCATAGAGCATGATCAGGCAGCTTCACATTTGTCACTGAAAAAAGCTAAACAAAACAAAAGAAAGCAATGACAAAACCAAGGAGAAGAATCTGGAAAACCTTCTGTAGATGTGAAGTTCAAGAGCAAGTATCATTTCCATTAAGTAGTCCATACAGTGGTCAAGTAACTCGACTTCTACAGTTACAAAGTGTCTGAATTCATTTAATTTACAGAATTCGGTGGGCTTGGTTGTCCAGTTTGTATGCATTTGGCTGGGCTTCACTTGGATTAGTGGCTGACCTTTTCGGCTGGATGTCTAGTTTTATTAAATCAACATGTGTTGGCTTCATAGACTATAAAAACCCAAACTTGGGGTGCAGGTCAGGTTTGGATTAGGTGACTCAGAAATCTGCCTAAGCTTTACCTTGGAAATCCAGCAGGACCAAGCAGGGCCTCCCTTTAGTTAGGACTCACATAAAAAAAAAAAAAGCAATAGGACATCGTCACAGCTTGCTGGAATCCTCTATGAATAAGACAGTCAGTCATGAATTTTGTAACCCTCTGAAAATTATTTACTTAAGCATTGAACTGGAATATATTGCCATGGTTTAAATATTGTGTCAAATGAAAACATAAGGCTAAGATTTGCTAATGCTAAATAAAATACTATTAAAAATGATGCTCACAGCTCATTCTCTATAAGCGCATTCTGAGCCTGGGTGGCTTGAGCACTGTTAGTTATTAAGATAAAAGTAAAAACAATCTTAGCTAAATTTACCGAGTGATTACAGTATACCAACCAAGTGCTAAATCCTTCCACTGGCATTTATTTGATTCTTAAATAAATCTACAATGAGCATATTGTCCTCATTAAAGGTGGGAAAATTGAGACTCAGGTTGAGTAACTCGTCCAAGGTTGCACCTGTGCTTGATCGAGGGCCCAAATAGGAAGGAGCCTACTGTGACTGACCAGGTAAGAGACGTTGGAGGACTGGCCAGGGTTGCAGGGACAAAGTTGGGTGCTAAGAAAAGCTTGGTTTCCAGATGCATTGGGAAAGGTTAGCTGTCGGGTGAGACAGGTAGCCTCACTTATTGTCGTGGGCCACCGGAAGAATGGAATGGCCATTTCTTGAGATAGTGAGGACAGTGGGAGATTGGAAGACCTGGGTTGGAGGCTGTGATGCTTTTATATGTGGGTTTACCTGGGCTGTGAGGTGCCCAGATATTTGGTCAAACACTGTTCCTTGTGTCTTTGGGTTGATATTTGGAATCAAATTAATATTTTAGGGCCGGGGATTTAGCTCAGTGGGTTCGCCGCCTGCTGCGCAAGCACAAGGACCCAAGGTTGATCCCCGGTACCAAAAAAAAAAAATTAATGTTTCAATTGGTGGACTTTGAGTGAAGCAAATCACCCTCAATAGTGTGGTTTTCAGCTAGTCAGTTGAAGATTGGTGTCTTAGCATGGGCAGCCATAACAAAGCACCCTGGATGTGGTGGCCTAAGTGACATAAGTTTATTTTCTCACAGTTCTGGAGTCTGGAAAGTCTAAAGTAAAGGTTCTAGTTAGTTTGGCCCTTGAGGGGTGTTAATATGTACTGAATGACTGGAGAGAGAGAGAGAGAGAGAGAGAGAGAGAGAGAGAGAGAGGTCTTTCTTCTTCACAACCTAGTCCAACCCTAATTTTCTCCCAAAGATTCCATCTCCAAACACTATGGTATTCGGGGTTGGGGAAGGTTTTACCTGGGGGTGACAGAAAAGATTCCTTGAATGTTGCAAGCCTCCAGGGTTGCCCACACTCTCAGTTCTTCCTGCATAGCAGCCCAGAACTGCAGGGTGTTCTTCTGGGTCTCCAGCCTGATGTCCACCCTGAAGATTTTGGACCTTCCTGCCTCTGTAGTCACTGAGCCAATTCCCTAGGAGAAATCTCTTCCTCTTTCTACATATACATCATATTAATTCTGGAAAGCCCTGAGTAATACAGAGGGAGAGGCAGAAGAGAGGCATTTTGGATTGGTTGTGTTGAGTTTGAGATGCCTGTGTCCACTGAGGGAGGATACTTATGTTTGGAGTTCAGGGAGAGGACCGAACTGGAGAAATCCAGCTGGGACTTCTTGGCAAGCAGGTGGGATGGAAGGCTTCGAGAGTGAGTGAAGTCACAAGGGAGTGAATGCAGACCGGACTTCAGAGTGAGCCGAGGGCTGATTCCGAGAACCACCAACATGGCAGGCGGAGGTGATGAGGAGGCACTGGTCTGCAATGGAGGAGTCACCCCAAGGAGGGCGGGGAGAGAGGACAGAGTTCCGTGTTGGAGATGGAGATCCACCTTGTCAAGCCAGGTATCGGGGCAATCAAGTAAGCTGAGTGCTGAGAGGCTATCACTGGATTTAGCAACTTGAAGGAAAGTGGAGACCATGGTAGGTACAGTTTCGGCAGAATGACAGAAGTGGGCTCAAGAGAGACAGGGGACAGAGGGACAGGAGAGAACGAGCCCAGAGAATTCCCTCAAGGCCTTGGACCATTGAAGGGAACCAGGAAATGGGGCAGCCGTTGTAGGACAGGGTCCAGGGCTCATTGGCTTCCAGGTGATGTGTCCACTTGGGTAGGAAAAAAGGCGGCATCTCTTTTTTCATCAGCCCCTCCCTGACAGTCAGTGTTTCCTTCAGTCATGGATGGTGGCGGCCCACGGAGGCAACACCAGTGCCTAGGCTTCACGGGCCGTAGAAATCGCCCACACTGTGCATCGAATTACAGGTGCTGGAGAGACCTGGAAAGGTCATTTACCAGTGTCCCGTTTCCGAGTTACGGTGGCTCTAAAGGGCCTGCCGGGTCGTGAGCTACCAGCCCTTCACAGGAAGCACATAAGTTACTATGAACAAATTGCCTGAGGTATTTGCACCCGTGCATTGCACTATCATCGCAGTATCTTTAGCATCCTGCGTATCATTTTCTACTTTACATGTTTAAAAGCTTTGTGCTGAGAAAAGATACATCGGCCTCCCCAGATGGCCAAAGAGATCCAACGAAACCCCAAACATCCCTCAAACATCGACAACAGCAGAGTGAGACAGGCAGGAGCCTCTGGCCCGGGATGTGTGACCGGGACAGGAGTTTTGTTTTGTTGTTGGCTCGAAGGCATCAGGGGTCAAAGCACGTCTGTGATTTTGGAAGTGGTCCAGGGAGGAGGAAGCACTGAGGAAGCTGAGCAGATGTCCCGGTAGGGGGGACCTCAGGGCCATGGCACAGGCTGTTTCCTCCACGCTGGTCCAGGAACTGGGGAGAAGTGGCCGTGGATGTCCTTGGATGAGCCCAGTTGTGTTGGGGACACCGGAAGTAAGGCGATGTCTTGGGAAGGAAGCTGGTGCGACGGGTCAGTGCTGGTTGGTACCCGGGGGCCTGTGAGGCATCAGGGAACGCTGGGGCCATGGCCACAGGACGGCACAGGCTGCGTCACTGTGGCCCTGAGTGGGCAGGTGGTGGCGTTGAGCTTGGCAGGGACTCGTCTAGGGGGAATGGCAAAGGCAGAGGGGACGGGGAGACCCCGTGCAGTGCACCCAGAGGAGTGAAGGGAAAGTGGGGTGTGGGGGTGGAGCTGGTGGAGGGAAGGAGCCTTCGAAGGGGCACAGACCGTGAGCAGGGAGCTCAGGGGCAGAGGGGAGGGAGCCCAAGGGTGGGCAGGGGCCCGGGAGCAGTGGGGGAGACAGGGCTGGGCTTCTTGGAGCCCGGATGGAAGGACGCTGGCCACTGGGGGTGGGACTTGGGGAGGGTGGGGGGACAAGGTGGGGGAGGTGGGAACCCTGTGGTTGCACAGGGAGTTTGCCATCCTGTTGTCGGACCCCTGTGCCAGGGGAAGACAAACAGGGCTGGAAAGAGCCATGACCCAGAGGTGGGCGTGCAGTGCAGGTCTGTTCGGGAAGATATTAACTCTTGGCATAAGTCTTTGTCCTGCCCTGTATGTCTCTGGTTTGCAGAACCGCTAGGTGCAAACCACAGTGCCATAGCTGGTTGTAGTGGTACACGCCTAGAATTTCAGCACTCTGGGAGGCTGAGGCAGGAACTTCACAAATTTGAGCCCAGCCTAAGCAACTTAATGACTCAGCGGGACTCTATCTCAACATTAAAAAGGGTTGGGGACGTAGCACAGCCTGAAGGCCTGGGCTCTACCCCAAGCACTGCAAAACAAAACAAAACTCGAAACACATGTCGCTAAAATTTAGTTTTCAGTATCTTTTTTCATGAACCACGTCTCTCCATGACACCAGACACCCTGCTCTTTCCTGCAAAGCAAGGGAATAATGAAGAAGCGAAGCATCCTCTTAGCGGGGGCTTACACCCTGGAGTGGGCTCTTGCGCCTGGTCTCCGTCATGAGGTGCACACATGCTGCAGTCTTGTGAGTGACCCCAGGTGGCTGGGCAGGCGTGACAGATGGAGGCTGGGTTCCTTTGGTTCCTCCCAGGGCAGCACAGGGCCCCCATGGGAAGGGAGCCTTCCCCTGCCTGGTGGAGGTGGCTTCCTCCCGACTCAGAAAGAAAGTTTAGTGTCGCTGGGCCAGGTGTGAGCCTGCAGACAGCAAAGGCCCTGTGGGGAAGGTGGCACCAGGGCTTCTCGCTCAGCCCTCAGGCCTCAGCCACACCTGTGGCCGGGCCCGTGGGCTGGTCTGTGGCTACAGAGAGCCATGGCTCACCGCTCTGGGCTGCCTCCCAAAGTAGGACACAGTGCACAGGGAAACGCAGGGCCCTGCTTGGGATTATCAGGAACTGCAGAGCTCTTTGCAGTGCGGGCTCCAGGGGACCCAGGGGATGCGCCCTGGACCGGCCCTGGTGTGGTGGCCACACTTGGGGACCAGACCCTGGGGTTTTCCTCTCTCAACGGTCAGGACGTCGAAAGGAGCAGGAGACACTCCCGCGGTGTCCTGCAGAGTAGAAAACACAGCTTTGCGAGTTTAGTTTTGCTTTCTTTAAGTGCTGCTCAGAGGCCTCCTGAATCCCTGCCAAGGAGGAGGAGCCTTTTGAAAACAAAGCCCTCAAGGGTCTCTGGTGCCCAGAGTGGCCCCCGGTGCAAACAGAACTGGGCTTCCCGATCATGCACAGGAGCCATTTGGTGCAGGCCAGGGGGCCGCCTCTGTCCCCCAGAGGATGCTTCCTGCAAGGGCCCCAGGCCTCGGAGAGTGAGGAGGAGGAAGCCAGGGCCTGTCTTCTCCTTTCCACCTTTTACAGAGTCATCCACGGGGAGACAGAGGAGGCCAGCCCAGCTCAGGTCCTGCCTGCTCCCTCCAGATGCTCAGAGGTGGAAAATTCCCTGTGTGGTGTCACTGTTGGCCACCCAGGAGAAGCCGGGGGCCTGGCAGCGACCCATCCTGAAAGCTGCAGACCCGAGCCTGGGGAAGGCCAGGCGGATCAACAGGCAGAAGGAAGTCTGAGTTGAAAAGCGCCAGGAATCCCTCCTACGCTGGCCGCATCTTCAGAAGCCATTGTACAAGTTGGAAAAACAGACTTTTCTTTTTTTGAGACAGAGTCTCACTATGTAGCCCAGGCCAGCCTCAAACTCATGGAGATCCTCCTGCCTCACCCTCCTGAGTGCTGGGATTATAGGTAGGTACCACCATACCCATGTTTATTTGATGTAAGACAGAAAATGATTTTGTTTCTTCTTGTAGAACTAGGGATTGGACCCAAGGCCTTATGTATGTCAGGGAAGTGCTTTACCACTAAGTTACATCCACAGCTCCAAGAGAATGATATTTTTTTCTATTTTTTGACACAGGGTCTCACTATGTAGTGCGGGCTGGCCTTGAATTCCCTATATAGCCCAGGCTGGGCTCTAACTCATGGAGATTCTCCTGCCTCAGCTTCCCAAGTGCTGGGACTACAAGCGTGTGCCACCATGCCTGGCAACAAAATGATTTTTAAAAAACAAAGTAGACATCTTTAATTTTATTGAACTTTATCTTAGAAAAAGATGAATAGGGAAAACAGGAAATATTTAACAGTAATAGCAGCAAGAATTTGTTTCTTCCTTTGTGCAGATTTCTCCACGGGTGCCCTTTAAAACACCCATCCTGCTAGGTGTAGTGTTGGGTGCCTGTGATCCCAGCACTCTGGGAGGCTGAGGCAAGAGGATCATAAGTGTGAGCCCAGCCTGGGCAATCTAGAGCGAGACCCTGTCTCAAAATTCAGAAAACAGAAAGAAAAGAAAAGGGCTGGGGATGTAGTTGAGTGTAAAGGCCCTGTGTGTGTGTGCGTGTGCGTGTGTGCGTGTGTGTGCATGTGTGCTCGGGTGTGTGCGTGTGCATGGTGGATGCTGGTGTAGGAATGTGCAAGTTTCAGAGGCGGGAGGATCAGATCAGGACAGAGGCTGGCGCTGCGCCCAGCCTGACTAATCAGGGCACATGGCTCCACCTGTGGCTCACAGCCCTGTGCAGGGCGTCCTAGAGCAGTGGGGCAGATGCTGAGAAGAGATCTGCGAAGACCTGAAAGCCACCAGGGGGAACACCGGCTCACGCAGGGCTACGGTCCTGACACATGAGCCAGGTCCCCGGAGCAGGGACAGACACATCAAGGGCAGAACTTTCTGTGCTGGGCCCTCGAGGCTGGGCCAGTTCTCTGGCTCCGGACCCCAGAACTAAACCCGACGCTTAAGAGGTTTTCGGTCTTGAAAAATGTGGGAACGAGCAGCCCAGAGCCAGTGTCCCCACGGCTCCAGGGCTTGGGGACCCTTTTCTCCTCCACCCTCTCAGAGACTGGGAGCGGCCCCGGTTGTGGGTGCGGTCAAGGTAGCCGAGGATTAACTCGCACTTCAGATTGCTCTCGAGATTTGCCCTCCTTAAGTGAGATCTCCCAGCTTCCCGCCTTCTCCCTGCCACTGTGTGGGGGTCCAGGAGAACAGCAGTGAGGAGGATAAGACTTTGAAATCTGGACTCTGACACTGCCTGGCCCTGAGCAGAAAAAAGGAATCAGAACAGATGAGGGTGGGTGGGATCCAGCAGCTCCCCACGCGGACCCGGGGCCCCCTAACACCCAGATGGTCCCGAGATGAGGCCCGGCAAGCGACCAAAGGTTGACAAGAGTTCTGCCCACAGGCTGAGGAGCCAGATTCTTGACCTTCCTGGCTCTGGGAGCCGGTGTCCTCACTGCTGGGCGCAGAGGATCTCGGGGCCCAGCCCCAAGCTGCCTGTCCTGCAGCAGCCCTAGCAACGCCCGCCCTGTCCCACACCCCTGTCCTGCAGGGCCTCATGGCTGCACCCCACTGCCCCCATTCCCCGCTTCACCCCAGACTCACACACAAGCCACCTCGAGTTGCATCCGCCTCGCCGCTCTGGGACCCGGCTGGGAATCCACTCTCGGGGACAACGCAGATGCAGCAGGATCACTGAGGCAGAGGCCTCCGGCCACTGGGAGCTTCCAGGCCAGCCTGCTGGAGAGAAAGCTGTCCGGACAACTATCCTTGAGCGTGACTTGCGTGGGCAGATGTGCCCTTTGGCTAGGAGGCTAACTACCCCACGCCGGGTAGACATTCCAGACTAACCAGAAGGGTCATTGCCACATTTTGGAATGACAGTGCGTGAGACATCTGCACGGAGTGCCTGGCCACAGTGACTGTGCCCTCCATGGGCCGTTCACCTCGCAGTTGTCCCCATTTGGACTTTTCCCATATTGAGCAATTTGGTGTCAACCTGCGGGCTGCTGTGGGCCCTGGGTATGCACCGGTAAACTCCGATCAAAGGGCAACTTGGTTTTCAAACATTTTCTTTGCTACAGCTGTGATTCCGGTGGTTCCAGTGGGTGTGGCGCGGGGCTGAGGAACAGTGTGGCTGAGCTGGAGAGAAGAGACTGCTGAACGGGAAGCCAGAGCCAAGGGGAGGAGGGGGCTTTCTCGGGAGATCTTGCCCTTAGCTAGGAGGGCAGGGGGCTTGGGCCGGGCGTCAGGCTTGGAGCAGGGGTTCTTGATGGAGGATCCATCCACGACCTAGTCTGCACAGCTATTTTTTTTTGTCTTATCTGGCAGTCATAGAGGAAAACATCAAGGTCGTTCTTGGCCACAGATCCTCTTCTATTTAGAGTTTTCCCATCATATCTATTATTTCTTTCTCTATGCCAAGTCATTTATCATAAAGCGACTGTACCTGTCAATCTGCTCCACCGAACCTAAGGAATTCACCCCTCTCCCTGCTTGCCCCACCTCCCACCTCCCACCACAGCCTGCCCTCCATCCTCCCTTCTGCTCCAAGGTGGCAATGATTCTCAACAGCTTCATACCTTATCCCTCCAAGGAGGCATTTTTAAACCTAAATGAGTGAAAGTTTAAGCCCTAATCAGAGGGTAAAGTAGGACTTAGGGGAAGGGGATCTTGAGCATTTTCCTAACACTATTCCATTGAGGTAGGGCGGTTACTTGCCTTCTATATGTGATAGAAAATAGTAGATGGCTCAGGTTAGATCGGGGGATGGTTGTGGATCGATGGGTGGATAATGAATGGGTGAATGGATGGATGACCTTTCTTCTGATCTCCACTGGTCTTTGAGGCCTGAATTTTATTATTTATTTATTTATTTATTTATTTATTTAACTTTGGTGGTACTGAAATGGAATCCTGGGCCTTGTGCATGCTAAGCATATGCTCTACCACTGAGATGAATCTCCAGCTCCCTGAGTTGTTGTTGTTGTTTTTTTTAATTTTGCCGTGCTGGAGACCAAACCCAGGGCCATGTGCATGTTAGGTAGGTGCTGTATGGCTCAGCTACAACCCCTGATCATGTTTTGGTTCCTCATAGGGCCAGGCTAAGGTCTGCCATACATTAGGAAGTTGGTTGAAGTTTGTTGCATGAATAAACTAATGAAAGGACAGTGACATATTTAGAGAGACCTATAATTTGGGTTACTGTTCTGAGTGCCCTTTGCGATGGGCAGCACACATGCAGGCCACCTCAGCTTGTAGTTAGCAGACTTTCAGCTAACTTCCAGCATGAAGTTCAAGGTGACTGGCTTCCTGGGGCTGGGGATGTGGCTCAATGGTAGAGTGCTTTTCTAGCATATGTGAAGCCCTGACTTCATCCAATTCAAGAGCAGCACGTCCTGTCTAAGTCAGAAGACTTCCATGGAAAACTTTGCTCGAAGTTTCCCGCTACCTTGCAGAAGTCTGACTTCAATGGATCCCTTGTGTTACCAACAATGGTACTGAGTGCGCTAGCACCGCTGTGTGCCGGCCACCGATGTAAGCATATTACATATATGCCCATTTAACCCTTAAGACAACCTCTGCTTAGTGCTCTTGCTGCTGTGTGATGGATGAGGCAGCAGAGGCTCTGAGAAGCTGGACAGCAGGAGTGCCAGAGGCAGGGTTTGCTCCCAGGCAGAGGGGACGGCCCTCTGGCTCCTATCACAGCTCCAAAGACACTGGCGGCTGTGAGTTCTCCCCAGGTCCTCGCTTGGCCCCTGCAGCTCCACATCAGCCACCGGCCTTGGCCATGCTCTGCCACATGCTGGTGCCTCTGACTCAGACTGCAGCTGTCCCATGGGGACACTGGAGCCATTGCACTTCCTGCCCACCAAGTGGAGGAGGGTGGGGGGTCTGGGCTTTCTCTGCTCAGACACAGTCTGGACTTAGAATCGTCTCAAATAAAAGAGACTTTCATCAGGAAACTCCCGAGGCACCGCCCCAAGGACTGGTGAGGCAGGAAGACAGTGAGGATTGGATTCTGTGTACGGAGAAACATCTGTGGGGTTCTGAACTTGAAAGCCCCAACTTCTGGGGTTCTTTAGTGCTTTCCGACATAAAGAATGAGCTGAGAACTCAGAGCGGAAGCAAAGAGGCCTGGAACCTGGCCAGCACATTGGCTTCCTGGGGCTCCTGCAACTGAGAGGGGGCTAAAGACACCAGAAGAGAATTTCCTCACAGCTCCAGAGGCCGAAGTCCACGGCTAAGGTGTCAGCAGGCTGAAGAAGCCCTTCGTCGCCTCTCTGGCCTCTGGTGGCAGCTGTGAGTCCTGCGTCTTCCTTGGCCTGCGGCTCCACCGCTGCAGTCTTTGCCTCCGTGGTTGCATGATGTTCTCTCTGTGTCTCTCTCTTCATGTGATTTTTTCCTCTTCTAAGGATACCAGTCACACTGGCCCATGCTGATGGCCCCTTCATCACCTATGTTTGCCAAGGTTTTATTTCCGAGCAAGGCCCCACTCACAGGCGCCAGGGGTTAGGGCTATGACATGACTTGTTGGGGTCAGAGTTCAACTCTTAACAGCTTGTCAGTTATATCTGTGCCTCACCAGTGACATATGATTTGGGGTGAGATGTGGCTTTCACTGGGAACAGAAAGATCCCCTCTATTTGCCAGCAGTACCCAAATTCAAGTTAACCAACAGAAGGAAAGGTGCTGTACCAATGACTGCAGGCTTCCAGTGTGCAGCCGATACAAGGCCGAGGCAAGGGGCCTTCCCAGTCCTGGGCTTTGTGTGGTTTTAGAAGCTGCCAAGTCACTGTCCAGAAACCACAGAGCTCACTGAGGAGAGCTCCCATTTCCCATCCAATATGAATCAGGACATCTTTCCATTTCTTAAAACAATCATTCATAAATAACGAAGGTTCATGGGGCTTCATGTGTAATGTAGAGTTAGACAGAAGTTTGCTTATAAGGAGATTTCCAAATCGAGACTAGTTAATTACTGGCAAATGTGCTAAGTATGGAAGGCCAGGGGGAAATAAATCTGCTCTTGTTTATGCTTTGTCCTCAAAGGCAGGGCACATCTCAATTCAGGCTGAGGCTTCTTTGGCTCTGTTGGGACAAAAATGTGTTTGCTGGTAAAGGCCGGCCAGTTGGAAGGAAATGGGGAGTTTCTGAAATGTAACGTCATTTTTACCCACCTGTGCCCAGGATTTAGCTGACAGTGAGCAACAGACATTTCAGCACCATCCTATGTTTGCTAATTGCTGTTTTGAACTCTGGACCCTGGGAGATTGATCCTTTTGGAACAGATACAGTAGCTTCTCGGCCCAGGGACCCCCCCAATGAAAAGTAACCTCCAAAAACTTATGTCTTGAAATATAAAGAGGTCAAAAGAATTCAAAGTGGGGACTCACAGATTTTACACTTACTTTCCTCACATCATTATTCACAATAATGACATAATTTGCAATAACAATTCATGGTAATAAAAAGTGGAACATGAGCCAAATGTCCACAGATGGATGAATGGATCAATGAAATGTAGTACACACGCCATGGAATATTATTCAGCCTTAAAGAGGAAGGGAATTTTAACACATGCTACAAATGGATCAAATCTGAGGACACTGTCCTGAATGAAATAAACCAGTAACAAAGAGAGATCTGATTCCATTTATCCGAAGACCTTTGACTAAATTCATCAAGATAGTGTGTGGAATGGTGCTTACCAGGGATAGGAGGGATGGTGGAATAGAGAATTGTCCTTTTATTTTTTGGTATGGGGGATCGAACTCAGAACCTTGTGCTTTCAAGGCAGGCGGCAGAACCACTGAGCTAAATCGCCAGCCCGGGAGTTATTGTTTAATCAGTGCAAATGAACAGTAGTGATGGTTGTGCAACAACATGAGTTAGTACACAGGACTGTCCACTTAAAATGGTAAATGTTATGTTGCATGTATTTGCACTAGCCAGCTTTCTGTTACTGTGACCAGATACCTAAGATAATCAATTTAAAAAGAGGAAAGGCTTCTGCTGGCTCACAATAGTAAAGGTTTCCATCGTGGTCACTTGGCCTTCTTTCTTTGCGCCTATGGTGAGGCAGGACTTCATGGTGGGCAGCAAAACTGTTTGCCTTGCAGTTGGGACAGGAAAGGAAAGGAGAGAAGGGACGAAGCCTCCTTCCGTGGCATGCTCCTGGGCCCTCAGACTTCCCCCTAGGCCCCGCCTCCTAAAGTCTACACAGCTCCCAGGACAAGCTTTTGACACAGTGGGCTTTGAGGGGCGGTGACACTGCAGATCCAAGACAGCAGAGTGTTACCACACTGTAGAAGAACACATCGGCCACTCTGAGGACCACCCCACAAATGTGGCCCTGCAGCCCTTTGGTAGTTTATAAACAAGTGGTGTTATTGGAATAAACGCTCTTAGATATTAATTGGACAGCACTGTCCTCCTCTCTCTAGTCTACCTCGTGCTGAGACCAAATGGCAAATCCAGACCTGGCCCATCTGCAGGGAGGGTGACTGTCAGGACTGCAGACCCGGAAGCACTGAACTTCCCCCAAAGCTCTTCTCTCCCCAGGGCCTCTGGCTCTGGGGGCGGTGCCTGCCGGGTGGGTTGGGGAGACTGTCGAGTCATCCTGCGGCTCGGACAAAGATCAAACCGATCCCGCCACCACCTGATTGCTACCTTTGTGGGCACAGCTCTCTGGGCGCCAGTGCTGTACCTCCAGGCGCCTCAGACCTTGTAATTTCCTAGTCTGAAGACACCCGTAGCTCCGTGTACGGGGGCGAGGGCCTGCTATCACTGCCGGGGATCTCTTCCCGTCCTCACAGCTGGTCATCAGGATCCCGGCCTAGAGCCACAGGTTCGAGGCAGAGCTCGGCATCCGGGCACCGAGCACTGCATCCGGAGTCATTGGAGGAGCAAGTGTGGGCCTTGAGCTTGGTTTTCTGAAAGGTCTTGTGCTCCACACCCAGCTCCACTTGTTCCCATTGCAGCTGAGTGGCCTGCAGGACTTTTCAGAGGGCTGGCTGGAAACTCCTCCAGAATATCTCGGCTGGCCTGGTCCAGACAGTGCTGGGATGAGGAAGCTGGAGACTCAGACGTGCTCAGACGCCACCCCATGCCCATCCGAAGGGAGGGGATCACGCTGAACATTCAATTAAATATGCACGGAGCCAGGTTTGCTGTCCCCTCCCGGCCTCCTGTCTCTGACCACACATGAACACACGTGTGCACCCACGTGTGCCTGCCCATGAACACACGTGGGCACCCACATGCATGGATGAGTAGACACACGTATGTCACGCACCTGGATGCACACATGTATTTTTCTTGAAATGACTTGTGGTGGCAAAGAGAGATCTTTCTAAATCCTCAGTAAATAAGATGAAAGGAGAATAATTTTGAGCCAGCGAAAGGTCTTCCCATGCATCATGCTCAGTCCGAACACGTCCTTCGCCATTTTCCATACAAAACGTCAGCCAGTGGCTTCCCTGTGTCCTTATCCCGCCACTGAGTGGGGTCACACGTGACTGTGGGGGACAGTTCTGGCCCGTGAATGAAGGCCCCAGACACCCTGACCAACTGCACTCTCGAAGCTCCTTGCTGAGGTCCGTGCCGAGACCAGGCACCAGTGCCTGCCTTCGGCTCCTGAGAGACAATGGGGCCCCTTCTTGGTGGGTGGCCCTCAGGCCCCCGGACACAGCACACCAAGCTCTGAAAGGCAGCCGGGCAAGGAACACGATGGGCTTCAGTGAGTCGAGGAAAGCAGGGCAGGGAGCTCAAAGTTGGACTCGACACAATCACCATAACTGCCGAGTGCTTTGGGGCCTTTCATGTTGGCCTCACGGAAATTTCTGTTTGCTGAGAAGACTACTGGTATAGGATCGCGCTGTGTTCATGGAGCCCGGTAATAAAAACCATCGGCCCGAAACCCTTTCTGGAACAAGAAGGGGTACAACCAAATAAGCACATGGCCGTAAAAGATCAGGAGAAGAAGAAGGGCTGTTTCAGAAAGGGGGGTGTGGGGGGCCTGGCTGGTGGCTTCTGAAGGTCACGTGCAAGGCTGTGGGAAAACAGTGCAGCTTTGCAATGATTGCATTGCATTGGGGGAGGTTAGGAGGGGAAGGACAGTGGCTCACTTCCCTGGAACCCACGCTGTGCTGGGGGAAGAACAGCCTTATGAGGCGTCATTGGTGAACGACTGTGGGTGGAGTGGGCTGAATTGCCTCCCTCTGGAACTTCAGAAGCTGATCTTACTTGGAAACGGGATCTTGTAGATGTGATTAAGATATGACGACTTCCTGCTGGATTAGGACGGGCCCCGATCCAGCAGCTGGTGTTCTGGTAAGACGAGGACAGGATGCACAGGGAGGCCAGCCATGTAAAGGTGGTGACAGAGCAGGGTGACACAGCTAGAATCCGGAGAGCGCCAAGGTGGGTGAAGCCACCGGAGCCTCCCCTGGAGCTCAGAGGGAGTGGAAGCAGGGCGACACCTTGATTTGGGACTTCTGGTCTCCAGGACGGCGGGAGATTTAATGAGGAAGCCCATGGGGTCCTCACCTCTGGCTGGGAACTTGTAGATCCAAGAATTCCGTCTGATCCTTGGCCCTCAGGTTAGAAGCTGAGTCCCAGGCACAGGGCAGAATCGATCTCCAAAAACCATTGCAGAGCCACTTTTTGTTTTTTGGCTTGTTCTCCTAAGGGGAGACAGACCCTGCAGCGCTCAAGGAGGAGCGGGGGGGTGGGGTGGCCCTGGCTAAGCCCAGGGTCTCAGGGCTCTCCTGGCTGCCCCGGGAGGGAGGAGAAATGGCAGGAAGGCCTGCGTTTCCAGTTGCTGATATCCAGTGTAGCCTTTTATGTTCTCAGCAAGAACAGGGTTCCTATAAGCCAAGGATGGGCAAGAGATAGTTTTCAAAATTCCTTTAGCTCCTTTTACCACATAGAAGGTCCAGACCTGGAGATTTGACCTGTGAAGTTCTTCTAATCCAGAAAACTCAGGGCATAGCATTCAGGTCTCGCCCCAAGAAACAGGGGCGAGAGGTCAATTCCTCCATCTTGGACTGACGAAGGAGAGTCCTATGGTCATGCACATTGGCCCAAGTCTTCCCCACATCTGTATTTGAAGGGACTGCTTTCCCTGTGCCCCTGTCTGGAATACTTGGAGATGGCTCCAAGTGGGGGTTCTGTGAGCACAACACAGCTGAAGGAAGAGGATGGATGAGTGTAAATTAGGATTCCTAGGACCGCTTTCATCCCCACTGTGGCACAGAGGGCCCCGAGGACTCCACTGTGTCCCCAGAGCCAAAAGTCTAGTTGGAAGCTAATGGCTACAAGGGCCCTGCCATGATCAGGGAGAGAGTGGGAATCCCACCAGACAGTGCAGGGGTCACACATGTGACAGCTTCACCACAGTCCCTGGTCTTCAGCAAGGACACCAGCTGGATGCCAAAAGGCAGACAGACCACAAGACCTGGGAGGACACCTACCACACACTGACAGGTGGCCTGAGGAAGTGACCAGTGTGGGGACCACCGGCTTCCCCATGTACCTGCTGCCATCTTGGTTATGGTGGTGAGCAGGAGAAAAGAACAGGACCAGGGCTGACTCTGATAAATATGATCCCGCTGGGGCCTGTTTCCATAAAAGAAGACTCGCTCAACCAGAGGGGCTGAAAGAATATTCATGACCAATGAAAGTCCCATCTGCTGCGGGGACTCATGGGAGAGGGAGAATCGCCTCAGGGTGGGAGAGCATCTCACAAGGAAGAGGAACAGAGGAGCTCCGTGACCCAGCCCACGGAACAGTGAGGGTGAGTCTGAGCTCTTACGCCTTGGCAGGGAAGGAGGATTATGTGAGCAGAATCACGCTCCGCCATGTTCCCCTCAGAATGTGACTGTATTTGGAGACAAAGACCTCTAAAGAGGTGGCTGAGGTGGCACCAGGTTAGATGGGTCCTAATCCAGGCTGCTGGTGTCTTTATAAGAAGGAGAGACCTGGGCCTGGTGTGGTGGTGCAGGCCTATAATCCTAATACTCTGGCAGGCGGAGGCAGCAGGACTACAAGTTCGAGTCCAGTCTGGGCAACTTAGCAACTTGGTGAGACCCTGTCTCAAAGAAAAATAAAAAGGCCTGGGGTTGTAGCTCGGGGCAAAGGCTCTGGGTCCAATCCCCAGTACCAAAAACCAGACCACACCAAACTACACAGAGGGATGGGTGTGTGGTGGCACAGTGAGAAGACCCCGTCGTGCAGGCCCAGGAGAGGCTTCAGGAGCACCACACCCTGCTGTCACCTCGGTCTTACACCCACTTCCGGTTCCCAGAACGCTGGGGAAACGGGCTGCTGTAGCACTTGGCTCCTGCAGCCTGGACAGATGACACGCTGACTAGACTCACCGCCCGCAGGACATAGCACCTTAGAAGAGGAAAGCAGACGAAGCGGAACGAAGCTGCACGAGGACAGAGATCGGGGTGGCAGTAAATGGGGGGACACCGAGGCGCGCCTGCCACCACTGGGAGCTGGGTGGCCAGGACGTACCCTTCCCCGTGGCCCTCAGAGACAAAGACAGCATGCCTGTGGGGACCATGCTCTGGGACTTCGGGCCCCTGGGACTTCTGGCTCCCAAAACGGAGTTTCCTGAAGTCTGATTTGGGCCCTTTTGTTACAGCAGCTCTGGAAGCAAGTAGGTTGTCCTTTATAACTCAGAGCTGCTGTGAAGTGCACTCTGAGCGGCTCAGCAGCCTTCCCTGGGGCAGAGGCTGCCAGAGGGAACCAGACAGGATTCAGAGGCTTTTCTGCGGAGCACCATTGCTCCCCATTCCCAGTTGTAAGCTTCGGGTTTGGATCCTCCCATGAAGCAGGACAGCCTCCAGCCAAGCCCGAGAAGGCCTAGGAGGGAGGCAGGAGGAGAATCAGCAGCAGTGAAACCCAACTTTCTTTGCTTTTCAACAGCAAGTAGCCTACAGTCTGTTTTCTGTTCTTTCCCCGCCTTTAACATGGATCTTTCCTAGCTCCAAGAACTCAGCTTCCAGCAAACACGCAGCCCGCACGTGCTGTGAAGACAGTGAGCTTCAGAGGGTCTGCAAACTGCTAAAGCCCATCCTGAGCCCAGGGAGCTGGAACAAAGCCGGAAACCACCCCATGTCACAGCTGTCTAATCAGGACACTGTCCCCTGTGCAGGTCACATCTGTCACCCTCTCTGCCCCTCCTGGGTCTCCACCGTTTTGAGACACCTGCATGATCCTCTTCCATGGGTCACAAGCTGCCCTGGCTGCCGTGAGATCTAAAGGGCAGGGGAGGGTAGGGTGGATGTCACTTCTCTGTGGTGGACAGGGAGTCATGGAGCAAACAGGCACAGGTGATGGTTCTCATGGGGGGAACTCTCCTGTCTCAGCCACCTGGAGGCCACATCTGAGCCGTGGATGGGAACAGACCAGAGTTGCACTGTGGACAGGGAGGGGAGCTTTTGTGAGCCCGGAGAACTGGGAGTGGACTGAGAAGGAAGACAGTCGAATAACAACAGCAATCACGCCTTTCCTGAGGCCTGAAGCTCTGCCTGGGATTTCTTGTCTGGAGCCAGCTGTAGAAGACCAACAGGACAAGAAACAAGCGAGGGACTTTCATGGTGCCAGATGATGGGGCAAAGTGAGAGGGTGCAGTCTCAGGCAGGGCGCTGCGCTCAGACACAGCAAAGCTCTGTGACCAGGAGCGCTGCCGTAGTGACCCAGGAATGTCCAAGTTCCTCCTCCTCCCCCTGGGAAAGCCGCGCACAGGAAGTGGCTGTGGCACTGGGCAGCCCAAAGGACCCCACCACCGTCTCTTTCAGCCCCCATAAAGAACACCCATGGCCCGTCTGGTGGGCACAGCTGCGGCGGCTGCCTGTGTCCCATGCACGGTGGCCTCTCAGGGCTCCGCTGGGTGGCTCTGGTGTGACACCGGGCGACCTTACACTTCACCATGACAGCCACCCGTGATAGTGTCCTGGAAGAGGACAGCAGCCAGCTAACCCCAGACTTGTGGGCCTTTAGCACTTTCCCGTGAATGGAGCCTTTCTGCCTGCAGCCCGCTCCAATTTCGAGTTTATAGGGGAAGTCCAGGGCTGTAATCTACCGGGGGAAAACAGGGCCATTGTATTTTCCCTTCCAAACAACCCAATGCCAGCGTAGAAAAAGAAGGCCCGCTCTTAACAATCGCTTGGTACACACCTAATCACCCGGAAAAGCCCTTCATTTCCGGAGGGGCCGTGGAGACCTTTCCTACACACGTGGCTCCTGCCGTGTCTACTTGAGCAGTTTGCAGACGAGGAAGAGGACAGTGCGAGTCACAAGGCCGGCTGTGTCCGCCAGCTTCCTCCTCGGAAGGTGTGGCCTCTGCCACCCGGTGGGCACTGAGGAGGCAGACAGGGACAGAGGTCCCCGGCCCAGCCCCGCGGACTGCTTTACCCTGCAGCCCTGTCCTCCACCTTTCCCCCATCGGTGCCCCCATATTAGTTCCTTGTGGCTGGGAACTATCACCAGTCCTGCCTGTGGGATTAGAACGAGCTTTTTGGTGGTGGTGGTACTGGGGACTGAACCCAGTGCCTTTGTATTGAGCCTTCAGTTTTTTGTTTTTTTAAATTTTGTGACAGGGTCTCATTAAGTCTCTAAATTCTCCGGGCTGGACTCCAACTTGTGATCGTCCTGGCTCAGCCTCCCAGAGTGCTAGGATTATAGGAGGGGTGGATTCATCTTAATGGTACTAATTGCAGCTGTAATGATCCTATTTCCAAAGTTACACCCTGAGGTTCTGGCAAGAACAGGAATTGGGGGAAGCTATTCTACTCCTTCACCCCTCCAGTCCCCATGGATTGCTCTCTCACTCTCTCGTTCCTGCTGCGGAGCCCATTAGCTGGCTTCCTGTTTTGTTTGTTCTGTTTTTTCTGACACAGTGTCTCACTAGGTAGCCCAGCTGGCCTTGAACTTGGAGTGACCCTCCTGCCTCAGCCTCTTGGACACTAGGATCACAGGCATGCGTCACCATGCCTGGCTCCGGCTCCCTGTTTCAAGTCTGAACACTGTACCTGACTTTTCAACGCCCCCTACCTCGGACATGCACCATCCTGCTAGCCCGAGTGGGTCCATCTGCCTGTCCCGCCTCTGCCATCTCCGCTCCTCCTCCCTTCCCGGGGCACTGGCCCCCAGCCAGATCTGAGGAACGGGATTCTCTGAGGTCCTTCCCAAGCCCTCCAGGTGCCTGACATCCTTTGCAGGCGAACCTGAGCGTGACGTAGGGGTGGGGCCCCTGATTTGCCTTCTGCCTCTCCAGTTTCGGGGTCCCAGCCAGAGGTCCTCCCTTGCCAGTGTCTGGAGCCTGAGACCCTGACAGGGCTGACCTGGAAGCTGAGAACGGTCTGCATGTTTTCCTCGTCCTCTGCACTGACGCAGCCTTTTCGCTTTCTGGGCTGGGTTCTGAGGAGAATCACTCAGGAGGCAGTGGATCGGTTTAGAGTTTTATAAAGACACAAGAGGGGTCAGGGTGGAGGTGTTTATCTCTGCTCCGTGGAAAGTGTGCCGGGGAGACCCTCCTGCCTCTGCAGGATGCTCGAGTGAAACTCGAATTCCTCCAGCCCTCAGCCCTGACCTCCGAAGTCAGAGCTCAAGGGGGTGGAGCTGGGAATCTGCTGCGATCCAGAGATTCCCATGCACAGTAGAGGTGGGAATCACTGCTCTGGGTGCATGGAGAATAAATGCTCATCCCGCGTGGCTGCCGGAACAGAAGACAAAACTAGAGGCCGCACAGCTCACAGGGCCCGAGGGCAAAGCCAGCACTGACTTGGTGATGGTCACTCAGGGCCCCTCATCTTTGGATGTGGGGGGCCTTCTCACAGAGTCGGGGCTGGCAGGGAGACCCCAGGGCCCACATCCGGCCCCAGCCGCAAACACAGAGCTGGCCTGGCTTCCCATCCTGTCCCCAGGGCTGGGAATTAGAGCTCGCTGTTCATTTATGATGTTTGCTTTGCTTTTGGAAACACCTCAGGATAGGTTTCACAGCGATGTTTGCCTTGGCTGAGCTTCGAAGTTCCCTCCTTCTAGTCTGTTTATTGCAAATGAGCACCCGCCCCATGTCCCGGAGCTTCGAGGCAGAAATGAGGGGCTGTGAAAGTAAACCAGACCCGGACGGGTGGGCAGAGGCCGGGTCAGGCTTGGTCCCCATCCTTGGCCCGAGCAGCCCTGAGGCCAAGCCCTGCTCGGCTGCCTCGCCCGGGGCCGTGACATGAGACCAACCAGGAAGGATGGACATTCTGTTCTCTTTGCTCCTACTTTGCACCCACATTTTCTTTTATTTTTAAGGAGCCAGCTAACTTCCCACTGTAGATGCTAATCCTACCGAGTTTCAGATAGTGCAGCTGATAATGGCCACCTCTCTGCCAGCCGCTCCATTTACATGGGTCCACTTAATCCACCCCAAACCCCACGCAGCGGGTATTCTTAGATCTCACTGAATGATGAGAGCATAACTCAAGGAGCTCCAGTAGCCCGGCATAACCCAGCTCTTAACGGGGCAGGGACTCAACCACAGGGCCTTCCTGGTGCTAATCTGCCACCTCCTCGACCCTCCAGCCGGCCCCAGCCTTCCTCCTTTGCCTTGAAGGATGCTTCTCGGAGGCCTAGGTGGGCCCTGGCCTCAGTTTACCCCAGTGTACCTCGACAATCCCTTCCCAGATGAAATGTGGCCAAAGTTGCCTGTCTAGAGCGCCATGGAAACCTGAGTCACAGAAGTTTCTCGTGGCAGCATGTCTCTGTCTTCACAAACATGAAAGCACAGTTGGGAGACGCCAGTGTAGGCGGTAGAAAGACGTTAGAAATCCAAGCAAGACCTGTGGCATGCGGTCCCTGTCACCCGACCCAGTGAGGGTCTTGCCCAAAGGTGTGGGTGTTTTGTGGACTCTGACCGTGTAGACGAGGTGCCCTGAGATCAGCGGGACCCCTGGGCTTGAGCCTATGAAACTTAACGGGAAGAGTGAGTGCTAGGGAGTGGCCCAGGGGGTCCTGTAGTTCTCCCTGAAGGTGCCCCTCTCCTGTCTCCCCCACCCTGGGAATCAGCGCTCCTGCCCCATCCCAAGCCTACCTCTGAGATTGGTGATGACTGCGGAGGTTCTGGGCAGTAGCCTGGGCCTAAACGAAGGGATCCCTGGGTCTATTTGAAGGGATACCCCCAGCCCTTGACAGCGGTTGTTTTAATGGAAGGAGGAAATGGAAGTGAGTCTTCATCAGAACTTTATTACTCAGCCACAAGAGAACACTAGATAGAAACAAAGTCCTATCAATGTAAAAAGCTCATTTATTGGTCTAACCCAAGGAATCCCAAACAGGCTACATTAGGGTATTGTTTAAACTTGGACACCCCCCTACACACACACCCAGATGAGGCGGGCTGGAAGGGGTTAATGGTGCTTTCCTGCCTTAAACATGCAAACACCTCAGAGCTAAAAGCACTCAGAAGAGCTCACCGATTACTGGTACCAATGATTACTCTCGTATTGGTTGCCTGTGAAGTGTTACTTGTTTATGTGTGTTAACTCTAATATCCGGGACCTTCACTTTATTGTGCCAGTTTTGGATACCAGGGAATAACAACTTCGATGAGTTTAGGAACTTGTCCAAGATTACAAAGTTAGCTCGAGGTAGGGATCAGAAATGAACCGGGTCCTTTCCCTCCAAGTCAGGTCTGGGCTCCCGGGAAATACTATTCTTAGCCTTGTTGTGGTCTCATGGGGTATCACGTTATCCTACTGCACTGGCTAGAAGGTCAAGAACAATTAGCCACCCCTGCAGTCTGCTTAGGAGCCAGTCAGTCCTGGAATTAGCAAGTTCACTCCTGGCCAATAACAGCATATTCCAAGGAAATGTCGTAGACTCCCCGGTCCCCTGAAGTGAGCGGACATTACTTGAGAGGGTTACGGTACGTTAGAGATATATTACTGTGACATCTTGTAAATGTTAGAGCTACCATCTTACACTCCGTCAGCATTCCTGACCTTATTATGGTGTTCACTTCAAATAATAGTGTGTGGGTGAGTGTGTAAAGTGCAAATGCAAGCTGGACATTATGTGACAGAAATGTATTTAAGCTCTAATTTTTCTTTGCATATCATGGTTTCAGGGCAAGAGAATATTGAATCAAATGTTTAATAGAAATATTTAGCATTTCTATTAAAATATTTATATAATCTTGAAAACATCTCATGTAAATGAAGGAAAATGTCCTCAACCCACGCTCAGATTAGATTATTTGAGAAGCTTTTAACAATTCTCAATGCGTGGGCTGCAGCCCTGGACCAAACAGTGCAGCCTCTGAGAAGCAAGTCCCGGGAAGTGATAGTTCAGAAAATTCTACAACTGATTCAATTATTTGTTTTTATTATATTTTTGTGCTGCTGGGGAATTAACCCAGGCCTCACGCATGCTAGGCAAGTGCTGCGCCCAGGACCACATCTCCAGCCCGAAAGGGGATCTATCTAACATGCAGTGGTCATAACTGGCAGGTTTACAGAGTTAGGTTCAGTTCACAGAGTTAGGTCTTTTTAGTATCAATGCAGTAGTCTGTCAAGGGAGAGAGATCTATGTTATGAATTAAAATCAAGAGTTTTAAATATAATACAACTAAGAAACGGGCAGTGAACATAATACATATAATAATCAAGCTCCAGATACAATGTGGATGTGAATAAATATTACTGAACAATGAATGCATGAGATCTGAGAAAGTGTCACATAGAAAATTGTATCTGAATGAAAAGAAGACTTTATCAGTTGTTACATGAAAGATCACTGGTAAATATTTTAATTAAACTATGACATGACATCTATTATGAGCCATATACTTTCAAAAAAGTTAAAAACAGGAAAAATATGGATATTTTAATCAATGAAATGCAATATTTTTAAACTAGTGTGCTCCAACTGTTATACCACCAATGTCCATTAGATGCCGCTGCGACCTACTAGTTCGGACGAGAGAACTCTGAAAACCACTTTTCCCCAAATATTTAAAGTTAAAAGTCTGCCCCTTTTAGCAACAGACTTCACAATCTCATAATTTGAGGGGATGTGGCTCATTATTTCTCCGTGTGAACAGCTATCAGATATATCTCACGAAGGATAATAAAATTGTTTAAAAACTAAACTGGAAAGTTGTGGTGGTTTGGTAGAAAACCGTTGCTTCCTTTATCCTCAGCCCCAGAATTCCCATTTCGCTTGTGTCGGACAGCGACTCTGCACTGGGCTGCACAGAAGACGCAAGCAAGCCTCATGCTTGACTCAAATGAAATAAAAAGTAATACTTGAAAGAAAGACTGCGATGCTTTCTCATCTGAAGATGGCAAATGGCAGGAGGCCCTGCACACACGAGGCCCTGCTTCGAGAAGGAGGAGCTGGTGGAAGAGGAAGAAGCCAGGCCAGGGGGACAGGGTCTGAGATCAGCCCCAGCCCAGACCCGGGCATGGGTTCAGAGCCTCCACACTGCAAACCCAGATTTTCCCTGTTGGGTGAGAATCACTCTCCTGGGAAAATGATCCAAGCTTTAGAACTAAGTAGAAGTCCAGGAAACTCCCAGAGAAGTGCCCAGGGCAGGGCTCAGCAATATCCATCTCCTTGAGATGCAGACAGAATTGAGAGTCAGCACTTCAAAACCTATCCAGCACAGCAGCCGAGTCTGTTACATTGGTTAAATGTAAGAGGAAGCAATAGAGGGCGGGGGCTGGGATGCCTTTAGAGGTGGAGGCAGCACCTGCTCAGCATGTGTGAGGCCCTGTCTTTGATCCTGGGTGCAGAGGAGGAGGAGGAGGAGAATGGGGGAGGAGAGAAGGAGAAGAAGAAATGGAGGAGAGGGAGAAAGAGAAAGGGGGGAGGGGAAGGAGGAGGAAGAGGAGGAGGAGGAAGAAGAGGAAGAGGAGGAGGAAGAGGAGGAGAAAGTGGAGGAGGAAGAGGAGAAATAAATCCAGCCTATATTTTGTATGTACTTATAGTTCATTTTCTAGTCATTCAAATTTTCTAGTACTTTATAGAAGTATGGGCCCATAACAGATTAGAAGTTTTAGAAAAGCGATCCTTTGACTTACAGCTTTTGAAGCCCAGCTACGAGCCCACCTGAGTGGTCAGAGGAGGGAACCCCAGAATGATGAGGCTTTGATGGAAGGGAAGCTGGATTTCTATTCATGGACACTGTGAGTTGGTTATTTATTTGGTGGCCACTGTCCTGCTACCATCCCATCAGTCTTTTTGAAAAGCAGTCTGGTGATAGCTATCAAAATATAAGCTGTGAATACTCTTCCTCTCTGCAGTTCTACCCCAGAGGTAAGCAGAGCCACACATGATACAAAGTCCAATAGGCATGGATTTTTTGTAAGGGAAAATAATCAAGAGAAACCCTAAACATCCTTCAATAAGAGAGTTGTTAGATGACGTGTGATACACCATGCAATGAAGCAGAATATCCCACGAAGAGATAAATGTAGCTAGGGACTGTGGCATGCATGCTTGTAGCCCCGCTCCGGGGAAGGCATACAGTGGGAGGAACTCAAGTTCAAGTTTAGCCTGAGCAATTCAGCAAGACCTAGTCTCAAAAAAAAAAAATTGGATGCTTCCTTAGGTAGCAATATGAGAAAGGTTCCAAGACATACTATGAAGCCAAAGAAGCAAGGTGGAGCAGAGTACAGCATGATCCTATTTGTGTTTTTTAAAAAAGGAACATGAGCACTTTGATGGAGCAGAGAATACTTCTTGGCACAATGTTTAGCCCAGGAAGTAGAGTTAAGGCTCCAAGTTGGACAGACAAATTTGTATCATCACACCCTTCTATGTGGTTTGATGTTTTTTTTTGGTACTGGGGATCGAACTTAGGACCTTGTGCTTTCACACAGGCTGCGGCGCCACTGAGCTAAATCTCCGGCCCCTTATGTGGTTTGATTTTTTAAAAAATAAAATATACATTAGTTTCATATGGGACAAGCTGCCTGTGGTATAGCAGCCAGAGCTGCAAGAAATGGCAACGCCTAGCAGGCAGACCTAAACCGAAAGGAGGGCAGTACAATGGTAGTGCTCCACACGCGAGAGAGAAAATACAACTTCCGGTTTGCTCATCTGTCTGGCTGGTGAATGTTTTTAGTGACAAGAAATAGCCCTAGGCACCCCACGGGACCCTGTGCAGTGCATATGGGGGCTCAAGGCTTGGGGGATCCTGGGCAATACGAGGGAGGCGAAAAAGTCCCAAGTCAAGGGCTAACATGTTCCCTTACTATGTGGACGTGGAAAGGGAGGAAAGGAGACTGGGGTCTGTTACTTAAATAAAAAATGGTTAACAAAATGATTGCCTGGCTCTGCTTCATAAATAGAGGGCGTGTGCTGGCTACCAGTGCCCCTGCTAACTTTTACAAATAGGACACACACATTTCCTGTTTAAATCCACCCTGCCCGGTACGTTTCAGTATAATGCCATTGGTCTCAGAAATATTTTTCTTAAAAGTTGTATATCATTACTATAAAATATGCCACCTTTCCTCCTTTAAGTTGTTTAATCTCAGGGATTTGGTCACGGCAACAGAGAGCCAACTAACGGTGTGCTACGGTGCTCTCAGCCAGTGAGTATTTTCAGAGCTGTTCTGAGTATGGGAAACATATTGTTTACTCCACCTTGGTCTTTCTTTCTGTCACTTACTCCGTGTTCTAGGGAACAGTTTGGATGGACAGCTGTGGCTCAAAGGTGTTTGAATGATAGTTTTGGATTTCCTCTAAAGAGACAAAGGAAGGGGCTGGGGATTTAGCTCAGTGGTTCCGGCGCCTGCCTCTCAAGCGCAAGGTCCAGAGTTCGATCCCCGGTACCAAAAAAAAAAAAAAGAGACAAAGGAAGAAAATCACTCTGCCTGTACAGAAAGCCAGCTTCCATGCAGCTCGTGTTGCCTTCATGGAAACTGTGGTTGGAAGCAGAAGGTGAAGTTCAGCAACCCACGCGCACAAGTGGAAGTCCTTTGCATTCATAAGGGGCGTGACAAACATCAGGGGGTATTAAGGTAGGAAGCCAGGATTAAGCTTATAGATACCCACAGAGCCACCAGCCCTGCCTCACCTTCTGTTGTTTCTCATGTGACAGATATGTTGAAGAGCTTTGGGGGGCTGGGAATGGTAGGCAGGGAGCATGCAGGCACAGAGCCACCCCCCCTACCGGGTACCAGAGGCTTCTTGGTGCTCTGGAAAAAAGCAACATCTTTTAGCCAGGGTGGGCCAGCTGAATGGCAGCAACATCACTGAAGTCAGTCGCAAGATGAAGAGAAAATAGTATTTTCCAGAACTCCCTTTAGGAGAAGTAGCTATGGGAGATGAGAGGGGTCTACAGAGAGGGGCTAGACCATTGAGGATACTGCCTCGTGGGAAAGGTGGGTGCCACTAACTGTGGAACTTTTGTTTTGTTGAGGGAGCTGCAAATTTAGGGGCAGAAATGAATTCTCTGGAGGTTAAGAGAAGCTGAAGCTGTCTTCTCTGGGGCCTTTCCTCCTGCTCTGGGCCATTATTTATTTAAGAGCACTAGGCCTTTCCTGTAAGTAAATATTCTACAAATATTTAAAATACTCTCATAATTGTTACCGTGCCTCCACCTGGACTTAGGCACGGCTGTTGTGCCTGTAGTGCTGAGTCCAGAGTTTTCGTGGTAGAACAGAAGACCCTAATGCCACAGGTAGAGGCAGCAGCCCGCCTGTGTGGGATGGGCATTTCTGTTTTCAGCCATCTTGGGAGGAGCTCGGACTGGAAGTCTGGGGCAGGCACAGTGAGCTGCCAGCTTGGAAAAGAAGTGAGGTCCTCTGTCTTACTTGGGCCGAATTAAGAGGATAGATGTTTGAATGTGGTGCTGGCCACAGGGAAGCAGGAGTGGAGATGGGATGGAAGTTCTTGGTACCAAGGAGTGGGATCCATAGTTAAGCATTTATTGAGGGACTCCCAGTGAAGAAGATAAATATGATGGAGAGTCACTGTTGAGGACTGCTGCCCTTAGCATACAGAACTGCTTTTAGACTGCTACCTCAGAAGCCAAGTCTCTCCTTACTGACCACTTACACAACCTGTCCATCTCTGAAGAATTTGAAGGTTTGAGGCCCTACTGTATACAGGCCTTATCACCTTGAGGCTCATGGGAGCTGCCGAGGCTTTGGCAAACAAATAGTGTAAACACTGAGATTCCATTACACCTGGGACTCGGTTGGATCCTTGGTCCCCTCACCCTCAGATGTGGAGGACACAGCTCTGGGCCAGTCCAGCACTGAGCTCCCTGGGATATTCTCCCACCAGCTAGACTGGACATACCGGAAAAGCAGAGGCTTCTGCCCTCAGAGGCAGTGTCAGTGTTTTGTTCTGTTCTGTTTTCCTTTTGGCCTGTTCAGTTTTGAATAGAAACTAGAATAATAATTATAATGCTACATGTTTACAGATTTTAACTAATTAATCCCTTGGAGTCCTCTTTTGGGGGAAAAGCATTCTACCCACCTCATACATCAGGAAAACAAGAGGCCATATGGTTTGGCTGGGCTGGGTGGTCACTGGTGTCAGTAGAAGAGTGCAGACTATAGCTTCAACAGTCCTTGGCTTCCTGGCCTGTGTCCAAATCACTGGGCCTTGCAGCCCCTGGAAAGGTGACACATGAGAAACTGAAGTGACCCCGACCATAAACCATCAGGAGCAGTTGCCTGTGGTTAGGAGGGGAGGCCCTGTAGCCCTTCCCGGGCCTGTTTCTCTTTGAAGGGCAGGCTTGGAGAGGAGGAAGCCCATTATACCAGGACGGTTTTGCCTACTTTCATTACTAGTTAAAACAAAACATTCTGTAAAGAAAATTCCCTCTGAAAGAAAACTCCACATTGCTGTGAATGTTTCCTCGTTTTCTCCTTTCGATCCTAAGGACCGCAGACATATAATTCAGTGTCAGGAAAATACTGCCACTGTTCCCAGCAACACCCACCCCATGCGGGGTTGGGGACACCAGTTACAGATCAGTGAGTAACTGAGCCAAATCCTTCAAGTTGGGCCCTGATCTGCTTAAGAACTCTCTTAGCTCTTTTGTTTTTTGGGGGGTACCAGGGATCAGACTCAGGACCTTGCGCTTTCGAGGTGGGCCGTGGAACCACTGAGCTAAATCCCCAGCCCTCTCAGCTCTTTTTAATGAGTGGTAGCTAGGTTTTCTCCCGATTCTATCTTCTCCATTGCCAGGAGTATTTTCCCAACAAATTAGGATGAGGAGTGAGATACTGATGGAGGGAGAAGGGAAATCAAGCTCTTCAATAATCATAGCTGGCTCAAGGAAAGGCGAAGGGTAAGAACACAGAGGGAGGCAGTTGGAGGAGCCCTCGACTCCAGTGGATGAAGACACAACTAAAGATGCTCAAGTTAGAAGCCTGGCCTCCTAGAGGGAGTTGCTTGTGTTTCTTACAGGTGAGCAGTAAGGATCAAGCACTCTGTCCAGGGTGAGTCAAGGGCGATCCCCAGCCCCGTTGGGGAACAGTGCTGCCCTCTCAGAGGCTCCTTCTGAGCCCATAACGGGTGTTTCCTCACTCCTGGTCTCATGTCATCGTCGAACTCTTTCTATGTGAATTTTCTGGCTCCCTAATCCAGCTGTAGAATTCCTAGTACTAGGGACCAGAGTTTTCATAATTAAAATTAGTCAAAATGATTGACCAAAACTCTTCCCTTGTGTGCTACCAGCGGAGAGACAGACTCGTTCCAACCTCATCCCTCTCGCTTGGTCCCTTTCCATCGCCCCATGTTTCATTTTCCAGCCCAGTCTTTGAGAGCCCTCCCCGATGCCGGAGCACATCTGGGAGCCATGTGCTTCTTTCCTTTGCTCCCTCCCGATGGCAGGGGGGCTACAGGAACCTCAGCAGATTCAGAAGTACAAGGAGCTACCCCAAGCCCCAAGATGAAGACTCCTTTCTTCACCAGCAGGTCTGAACGCCAACATCTGCTTTAGACAGTGGTTGTCCTAAGAAGCTCAGTCTACTCATGAATTTGGTGAGTCCGTTTTGAGACGACTGTCTCATTTTGAAGTCATTTCTCCCCACCAAAGGGTCTAGAACAGATTCAGCTGTAATCTGTTCTATGTGGTTTTGACTGCTTCAAGAAACCTGGAAAGGGCTATTAAGAGAGTCTAGGCATATGGGTAAGGACCTCAGCTCAAAGTCTGCGAACACCATTAGGAGCCCTTGACAGGTTCTCCAGGAAGTGCTGGCTGTTAATGACTCGGCCCCATGCTCCTGTGTGAACCGAATGAAGAGATAATGTGCAATTCTGCAGGGCCCTTGCTCAGGGAGATGCAGACACTGGCCATTCTGAACCCAGAAAACATTTCCAAAGAAACAGCGGAAGTTGACAACTCTCCTGTGCTAGGAGATCAGCTTGTCTCTCTCTTTTTAAAAACAGATTTCTCATTTTATTTGCATCTATACATTGTGGCTTGTCTCTCTTTTGATGAACAAAAGAGTGACAAACTGGCAGCCTGTGATGCTGTATCTTTCTACAGGGGGAGAGAGGGCTCTGCCAAGACAGTCAGAAACCCTAAAACACTGTTGTGTGGCAAGGGAGAGTTTTCTGTCAGGAACTATTGGGTGACTTTCACTTTGTAGGAAACTATATGAAAATGTATGACGAGAGAAGGAAAATGATGCCTTCAGGATGGTCATAATCTTGTGGAAGCATTAGGACCACAATTTAAATCTAGCTAAAATGCAAGGCAATGAAATATGCATGCTGTGGCATCGTATTCGGCCATTAATGTGAATGACATGGACGTGGATGTATGGAGAGTTAAGCAGAAAAGGCCAGTACCTTCTGGGAGGGATGTCAGATTAGGGAGGGCATCTTTCTTATCTTCTCTCCACATACTTTTGTACTGAATGCATAATATTTATGTATTTCTGATGTAAAAAGGGAGAAAAGTGAAAAGCAGAATATGATACATTTCCCAAAGGTAAGTGTGGTGGCCCAATCTGCCCGACATCTTAAAAACTCTCCAACCAGAGCCTGGGATTTAACTCATTGGTTCCGCCACCTGCCTTGCAAGCTCAAGGTCCCAAGTTCGATCCCCAGTACCAAAAAAAAAAACCAAACAAACCAAACCTCTCCCACCTACCCTCTGCCTCCTTGTTTACAGTATTCCAAGTTTCCTCAAGAATCTACCCATTTTCCTGCAGACTGAAGTGGGTGTGTGAGTCTCAGGAGATGCTGGAGGAAATGTAAAATCTTGGTGGTCCCATCTGGGCGTGATTTGTTGACTCAGATCATGTGATACTGCCAGGGCCAATGAGACTTGAGGGGATGTCCAGGCAGCTCTTAAAAAGAGGGGTGATAAAGATAAAGCACCTCTATTCCCTTTTATTGGGTAGCGCAGTTTCTGGATGTGAAGACTGGCAAGGTGATCACCATCTTGTGCCTTACGGAGCCAAACTGAAGCTGTTGGTAGGAAACTGGGAAAACTTGAGTCCTTGGAGAGATTATTGAGCCTCTGGATCAACCTACACTGGAAATGTCCTGCCTCAGGACTCTGCCTCAGCAAGAGGGCACGGATTGCTTTTCGATTAAGCCAGCTGAGGTGGGATCAACTGTTATGTGCAACTGGACACGCACATCTTGACTGGGAGCCCTGTTTGATTGCAAGGCTCAAACCCCTTGGGTGAGGGAGAATTTGGGTCCTCAGTGTCCCCTGGGGGAGAGGACATATTCCAGAATGGAGAAGGGATCAAGAACCCTGTGTGGTCAGGAGAGAGGGAGCCCTGGGGGAGCTGAGAAGTCATCCTGAGACAAGGCTGGTAAGAAGCAGTCTGGCTCGTGGGGTGTTTGACACAAGTTCTTAGAGACAGGAGCTGCCGCTTGGGGGCCAAAGGAGCCCTCACCGCTGAGAGATGTTTCTCCAAGCAGAGAGTACTGGAGGCTCATGGGAAGTGGGGAGGGAGAATGTGAGCAGCCTCCCGGGAGCCAGAGGGAGCCTGAGGTTTTGGCAGATGGGCTGCATGGCCTGGCCAGGACAGAGGCCCTGCCATGCTGTGAGGGGTGTGCATGTGTATGGACATAGGAACCCCTGTAGGGGTGCCTGGGGCCCACTGGGAGCCATGATGGCTTCTGCTGGTGAGTACGTGCACCTGCCTGAATTATACCCTGAACATCCCAACCTGCTATGGACCTAAAACATTTTCTAAGCCAGGATGATCTCTTGCAGTATGTTGACACTGGGGCCCTAAGGGAGAACAGGGAAATGAAGTGTGTGTGTGTGTGTGTGTGTGTGTGTGTGTGTTTGTGTGTGTTATGGTCTACCTAGATGTTCCCTTAAAGCCTCGTACACTCATAGGTGGGGGTTTTGGAAGGTGGTGGTTTATGGGAGCTTACAGCTGACTTGCTTTTAGGAGGTGAGACCTGGTTGGAAGAGGTGTGTCACTTGGAGGTGTGGCCTGAAAGGATGCATCTCCCTTCCTGGCTCGTCCTTACCCTGTCTGGTTCCTGTCTGCCATGCCTTGAGCAGCTATCCTCTGCCAGGCTCCTCTGCCATGCCGACTATGGACTCCTAGTCAGCTGACTATGGACTGAAACCCTACACTCTGTGAGCCAAGATAAACCCTTCCTCCTTTAAGTTGTGAATGTTGGGTATTTTGTTACAGTGACATGGAGAATGACTTAAGATAGTGTATGTGTGTGTTTGTGTAGAGAGAGAGATACACACCCCCACTCACATAAACACATCAGGAAAGGAGTGGGGAAGAAGGAGAAGGGAGGGATGACTCCTCCTTTGGCTTGGTCCTCAGGAGAAGATGGCTGGTGTCCACCAGGGCCTGACCTCCCTGACCTTTCACTGAGGCATTTGCTTCCTTGGCTGGATTTGCTTCTAGCTTGAAACCAATCACTTCACTCACTTCTTGGCATGAAGTCAAGGAAGGCTTGATCGCACAATGAGAACGCTGAGAGAGGATCAACCCCCAGCTCTGGCTTTCAGACTGATCTACAGAAACCTGAAGTGAATTAGAGTGATGTGCAAGTGTTTCAGGGACTGCAGATGCTCAACTTCAATCTCATAAAACAATTTCCACTTTATGACCTTTCAGATGGCTACTATAAAAAAATCCAAACACGCTTCCCAGAAAACAGTATGTATTGGTGAGGATGTGGAGAAACTGAAGTTCTTTGTCACTGTTGATTAGAGCTAAAATGGTAGTGGCACTGTGGAAAACAGGATGGAGATTTCTCAGAAAATTATGCATAGAACGACTATGTGATCCAGCAGTTCCACACAAAGCAAAGACTCAGATGTATTTGTACACCAATGTTCATAGTAGCCTTAGCCACAATAGACAAAAGCTAGGAACAACCTGGGTGTCCCTTAATGGGTAAAAATAGTGTGGTGGACTCACCCAGCCTTCGAACATCATGATGTTCTGCCACACAATACCATGTGGAGAGCCCTGACACAGGCCACTTATATGTGGCAGCTAGAACAGGCAAATTCAGAGAGAGACAGATCAAATGGTGATGGTCAGGGTCCAGGTGAGGGGAATGGGGACTTGGTGCTGAATGGGTTCAGAGGCTCTGCTTGGCACAATGAGAAAGTTCTGGAGACAGACAGCAGGAGCATTTGCACAACAATGTGAGTGTGCCTAGTCACACCAAATTATACACTTAAAGTGGTTACAATGGTAAGCTTCTTATATATATTTACCATAACTTCAAAACCTATTTTTTTTCTAGTAAAAATTTAATAAGAGCTCCATCCCAGGCTCCTAGGACAGAGAAGCTGAGCTGGTCCCAGCACCCAGAAGGAAGCTCCCCCACTGCCATCCCAAGCTCCTAGGACAGAGAAGGTGAGCCGCGTGGACACCAGAAGCACACCCCCCCCCACCGTGGAAATGAGAAAACACATAAACAAGCCTCAAAAACAGACTTCTGGATCACCTACAGCAACCCCAAAGGGAAACGAGATGGAATAATCTGATACTCAACCGCCTGGACTCTCTGAACTGGCAACAAAAGAGGATCTGGGAAAAATGAAATCAGAAATAATTACTCAGATAACAGCAAAGATTTTGCTCATGGTGCAAGACATGATTAATAAATCTAGAGAGGACACAGATAAAAAAATAGAGGATCTGAGGAACATGATGGAATCCCAACATAGGAAACAAATGGAATCCATAAAACAGATACAAACAGATTTCCAAGAGATTAAAGACTCCATCGAAAGTCTGCACAGCAGAATGAACCAATGTGAGGATAGAATTTCACATATAGAAGATAAGATTGCAATTAGTGAGGAGGAAAAGAAAAATTGCTTTAAAATTGTAAGGGAACACGAGAAATCAATCCAGCAGCTGCTAGACGATGCAAAGAAGAATACCATAAAACTGATTGGAGTCAATGAAGAAAGAGGAGAGGGTGCAGATGACATAAAAAACTCTTCACAGAAGTGATGGCAGAAAACTTCCCAAGGAGGGGAAAAGAACTTGACATACAGATAAGTGAGGCATATAGGATTCCAGCTAGCCTTAATCAAAAAAAAACTAGACATAGGCAAATAATAGTTAGGATTCCAGAAATCCAACAGAAGAACAAAATTCTACAAGCAGTGAGAGAAAAGAAACAAATCACATACAAAGGAAAGCCCATCAGAATCACAGCAGACTTCTCAATGCAAACCCTCAAGGCAAGAAGAGCTTGGAGTGATGTATTTCAAGATCTAAAGGAAAACAACCTCCAACCCAGATTGATGTACCCTGCAACGCTATCTTTCAAAATTGATGGAGAAATAAGATGCTTTCATGATAAAGAGTACCTCAGAACTTCATGAATACCAAACCAGCACTCCAAAAAATTTTAGACAATACCCTAGGAAAAGACAATGAGGATCACAACCCCAGGAAACCCAGCAGAATGAATCCATTGGGCGTGACAAATTAAACACAAAGGGGGAGAATCCAACAAAAAGAAAAAGTCATGACAAGGCTTTTAAAACTTTTGACTTCATCTCCCTAATGAGTGTATAATTCAATCTTATTATTGTACTGATTAGTATTTTTCTGATTCTAGAGTTGCACACCATTCCTTGTGCTATACTGGCTATTTATCATCTTCTTATGTCTACATTTTAATTGGGTTGTCTATTAATGAACTGTAAGAATTCTTTATATATTCTGGTCATAGGTTATATGCATTGTAAATATGGTCTGTTTAAGGACTACTTTTCATTTTAATGATGTCATTTGAAGTTCTAAATATTGATGGAATCTCATTTATCAATTTTTTTCTTTTATACATCATGTCTTTTGTATCCTAGGTAGTTCTTGCCTACCCTGAATTCATAAATATTTTCCCTTATAATTTCTTCTTAAAGTTTTATACTTTTAGGCTTTCATATTTAGGTTCATTGATCCTTTAAAGTTATTTTTATGTATGGATATAAAGGGTTGAGGTTAATTTTTTATATATGGATACCAGCTGTTCTAGTGCCGTTTGCTGAAAACACTATCTTTTCCTCGGCTCTTGAATTGAGTTTATATTCTATAAAATGCTAATGTTAAACTTTCAAAACTCGGTGGACCATATATGTGTGGTTCTATTTCTAGATTCTCTGTTTTATTCAAATGATCTGTATGTCTTTCCTTACACCAACACTGCCTTGATTACTGTAGCTTTAGAAGAAGTCTTAAAATTAGGTACTAAACGTCTTCCAACACTGTTTTTGTTTTTGTTTTTAACTTTTCTAGGTCCTTTGTACTCCTACATAACTTTTAAATTTCAATATCCAATTCTTCATTTATAGCAAGTATACACAGACCTGAATTTTTATATATACCTTGTGTTTTCTAATCCTGCTAAATTCAAGTACAAGTTCTAGGGGCTCCTAGAGATTTCTTAGTATTTTCTCTGTAGATGATCATTTCATCTACATATAAAGACTTTGCTTCTGCCATGCCAATCCTATCCTAGTTGTGTCATTTTATTGCCAGACTATTTTGGTGGGGCCTAGGTTTCAAAGTTTAATGGACAGATAAAGAGTAAGCATATCTGCCCTTGTTCCCCACCTTAAGGAGAAAGCATTGTATATTCTCCATTCATACAAGGTGTTCTTGCTGGAAGTATGGAGTACATGTCTTTAATCTGTTGAGAAGGTTCTGTTCTACTTCTAGTCTCCTGATAGCTTTTACCATGAACAGCTGTAGAATTTAGTCCAATACTTTTTCTCCAGCTAATGACAGGATCATACGGCTTTTTCCTTTCCTCTGTTAAAATGATTACTTTTGGGGGTGGATCTTCCAATGCTGAACCAACACTGCCATCCCTATAACAAAACCACTTTCTACATACTGCCAGATCTGACTTTTAATAGTTTGTTTTGTTAAACAAATTTCTATCTATGTCCATACTTTTTCTTCTATTATCTTTATCCAGTTTTAGGATTGGCATAATGTTGAGTTCCTAAAATGAGGGGAGACGTGTTCCTTTTTTCTGCTTTAATTGTTTGATATAATTTATCAGTTAAAATGTTTATGAGCCTGTTGTCATATAGGTAGGTTTTCAAGCTAGGAATATACTTTCTTTAATAGGTGCTATTCAAATTTTATATTTCCTCCAGAGTTAGTTTCATTAATTTGTCTTCCACGGTACCTCATAGAAGTTGTCAAATTTATTTCAAAAAAGATTTTTGTAATATGCTTTCTATATCCTTTTAAATTCTGTAAAATCTGTGATAATGTCTCCTAGATCTTAATATTGTAATTTAAAAAATGTATAACTGATACTGTGTAACAGGAAGAAAAGGTCTAAAAGAGCAGGGTAATTGGGAGGGGTAGGGGAAGGGAAAAAAGAGAAAGGAAAAAATATGAGAAGAGGAAAAAAATGGAAACAAAGTCTTTGCAAATAGGGAAGGGTGGAGGGGGTGAAGGGAGGGCAAGGGAAGGGGAAAAAGAAAAGAACCAAGAGACTCATGTAATGGTGCAAGATCCCAATGATGAATGTAACTGTATTTTATATCTAAAATGTACCAATAAAGTTAATGGGAAAAAAAATTTAATAAGAAAGACACAAATACTGAAAAACTAAAAAACATGTGACTGATTGTGACTATATCAGAGAAACTGTGGCTTCTGTTTCACTTCTTATTCATGCCCTCCTGGGACTCAAGTTCTTCCAGCATCTGTGCCAGGAAGTTGCCTTATTGCCAATATCTCCAGTGGTTAGGAAGTTTGCCTCTCCTGCTTTGATCTTTTAGAAAATCAGGCTTGCTTTTATCCACTCAAGCATAGCTTCGACATGCCTGGAGCCAGTTGTGTGAAAATAGCACATGACGTGCTGAATCACGGTTTTATAGTTGTCACTCGCTGCAAGTTTGTGAGGTTTCTTGTCTGACTTTTGTGAGTAAGAATATAAAGTATGGTTAGATATTGATAATATCCCTGCTTCAGACCAGAAACTTTCTTCTCTTTCCTTTTTTAAGCATCGGAATCGGCTTCATCAAAGATCACCTTGACCCTGTCATCTGGAACGTCTCCTGGACTTTATATTTTTATTTTTAGACATGGTCTCACTAAATTGCTAAGTTGCCCAGGCTGGATTTAAACTTGTGATCCTCCTGCCTCAGCTTCCCAGAGTTCTGGGATTATAGAAATGCTCTTTGATTTTCATATTTATCAAAATGTAACTATTAGAAATTTGTACTTATAAAATAAAAATTTGCCAGTAAACAATACATTTGTTTCAAGCATTAGGGTTTCTGCCAGATTAGAATTCCAAAAAGTTTCTGCTGATAAAAAAAGTTTGAAAAACACTCTATTTGTCCAATTCCCATTTGGTTCCATTCAGCGAACACTTACTGAAGCATTTGTTCAATTCTTAACTGGATACATGGTGAGTTCATGAGGGATGAGGCATTGGAGAGCTAAATTCTGATCACTCATCACCTGAGAATGGTTTTCTGTTTTAAATTGTTATAAAAAATGAGACTACTTCATGACATAAAAGTTATATTGAATTCAAATGTTAGTGTCCATCAATAAAGTTTTATTGGAACACAGCCACATTCATTCATGCGCTGTCTAGTATTTTTCATCATACCTGTGCAGAGCTGAGTAGATCTGACAGAGACCATCTCAAAATTTAAAGCATTTACCACTGGCCCTCTACTGACAAAGCTTGCGAACTCCTGCATTAGGCGATGGCCATGCCCATGTGACCTCCGCACACCAAGACTCCAGAAATCCCTTCATTTGCCACGATGCTGCCAAGTCAAGTGCAGCACCTGGTCTTATGGCAGAGTCAGGCAGCCCAGACCCACAGCTTTGCAGCCGGGCAGAGCCCACCCCCAAGGAGGGGAGGGGTAAAGAATGTCTGAGCGCAGTTTTTGTTGTTGCAATGACAAGGACCACAGTGGGCAGGGATGGAGTATGCCACATCTGACTGGGCAGTGTTGGACAGCCTTTCCCAGTGGAGAACTCTCTGTCCCAGAGGGATTCGGTTCCCTCGTGAGAAACAGCAACGGAGAGAATTACTATGGTTTATTTGATTATTGATTTATTTAGGGGTATGAGGGATCGAACTCAGGACCTTGTGTTTGTGAGGCAGGTGCGGTGCCACTGAGCTAGATCTCCAGCCCTCTATGGTTAATTTTATGTGCTGATTTGGCTAAGCCATTGCTGTGGCTGAATGTATCTCCTCAAAACTCGTGTGCTGGGAACTCCACCCCCGAATTCATGGTGTTTGGACGTAGGCCCTTCGGGAGGAAATGAAGATGAAATGAAGTCCTGAGAGTTGGGGCCCCTGTGACAGTGTCACTGCCTCTTACTAGGAAGAGAGGACCAAGCTGGCTTCAGTCTGCCCTGCCTTGTGATGCCCTGTGCCACATTATGATGCAGCAGAAGGCGCTCGACAGGTGCCAGGCAGACGTTGGCACCACGCTCTTGGGCTTTCCCACCTTAGAACAAAGAGAAGTCACTTTGTTTTCTTTATCGATGAATTACCCAATCTTGGGTATTCTGTTCGCAACACAAAACAAAGACAATCGTGGTGCCCAGATATTTAGTCAGATGGCATTTTGGACGTTTCTGTGGGAATAGTTTTTGAATGAGATATTTAAGTCAGTGGATCACTCTCACCCCATCAGCCGAAGACCTGAACGGAACGGAGCCCGACCTCCCTGCGCAAGAAAGGACGCATAAGCAGGCTGCTTTCGCACCAAATCACCTCCTTCCCAGGGTCCCAGCCTGTGGCACCCCTTATCCCAGCCACTCTCTTAACCCCTTCTCCCCACAGATCTCCTCTTGGTCCTGTAACTCTGGAGAAACTGGACTTCATCTCATGAAACAATCACAAAACCTTTCGCACTCCTGCACTTAGGGCCCTTAGAGAGACACTGGCCCAGGATTTCTCAATTAACTCCACACAGGAAAGGATGTTGTCATGTTCCTTCCAGAATGCTTTAAGGGTTAAATCTGTATCTGAGACCATCCGGAAGTACAAGCAGCCGGCATTCGGGTTGGAACTCAAGACTGGTCATAAGTTAAAACTAAAATTCTGGTCATAAACCAAGTTGTTTGTATGTTAGGCTGGTTTAACTTGAGGGTCTGCTGTACAAAATCCAACCCGCAGCAGGAGCTGCAATGCCCCTGAGTAACAGGTGGCTCTTCCTGAGGTCAGTCCAGCTTCACGTGCATGCGGATCCCAGAGCGGGGCTCCCTCGAGGACCCAGGCAGGGCACACAAACAAGGCGGCCACTTCCACCAACCTCGGACGTTTGGGAGAGCAGGCCACCCTGCCTCGCAGAGTGGGCACCCTGTTTAGAAAGGCAGCCTTCGAGGAGATCTCTGACAGGTTTGGATGCAGGTGCTGGAGCAGCTGCTTGCTCCAGTTTTCAAGCTGTGCAGAGCAGGTGGTGGTGATGCCAGCGGGTTTTGGGGAGGGAACCCGTCATTTCACAAAGGAAGACGAAAATCCACTTTGCTTTTTTTTTTTTTGGTACCAGGGATCAAACTTGGGTCCTTGCGCTTGCGCAGCAGGCGGTGAAACCACTGAGCTAAATCCCCGGCCCTCCACTTTGCTTTTGGTAGGTGTTGAGTATCAAAGATTTTAAAACTTGGCCATGTCCAGGAAAATATCTGTTTTGGAGAGACCGACTTCTTAAACCACCAGACTGACCACTGGGCTCCTGGCAGTGTCTGGGGACGGTGAAGAGTGATGACAGTGGCCCAGCAGAAGCAGGGTGCCCCAGGGACAGAGGAGGGGGACGAGGGTAGGGAAGGAGTGGGAACATTAGACAGGTGGGTCCTCTTCTTCTCTGGCCTCCCTGAAACGCAGGAGCACAGTGCTCTCCAGACACACCAGCCTGTAACTGGAGTCATGCACACGTCTATTCTGGATGTTCCCATGGCAGGGACACCAATTTCCACAACATTCCAAGAAAACCCTGAAACTGAGTCCTGCAGACGGCTTGGGATTTTTTTTGCAAGGGAAATCCCATTCCGCGTGGTGGAGGTACAGCTGTGCGGGCAGATGTTTTGGGAGCAAGGGAGGGAAGCCCGGGGTCGGTAGGGACCTCGGGGCAGAGGCGGGGGACAGGCGGATGAGGACGAGGTTGCTCATCCCCTTCCAGCGCTCTGCCCCTGCCTTCCCAAGGAAAGAGGCAGCCTGGCTGTGACTTCCAGGTAAAAACTGTGGGATGAAACGTTCTCCACGAGAAGACTTGGGCGGTCAGTGACGATGGATCAGCTGAAAATCCCAGCAAGGATGCTTATTGATGCCTGACTTAAAAAAAAAACCACCTACCTCCCCTATTTTGCTCTTTAATTTATTTATATTTTGGGTTTCTCCCACAAGAGAAACCATGTGATGTTTAAGCCTGTGGGTCTGATTTACTTAATATGGTCTCAAGGTGCATCCATTTTCCTACAAATGACTCCATCGATCCTTTTTAAGGCCAAGTCGTACTCCATTGTGTGTAAACACCATGTGCCTGCATCTCCAACCCCAGGATCTTTGGACTCCTGTTGTGGATTAAACTAGCTCCCAGGCTGAGCCAGTAGTGGCTCCCCGCACCTGTTACTATAAAGTCCATCCTTTTCACGGCTGATACCACCAAGGCAGCCACACCTCATGTGTAGCTGTCTGGCCTTTCTCTCCCCAGGCTAGACCTTATTTTATGTAAAAATGCATTATTACCCCATGGTAGTCACGAAGCTTGTTCTGAAATAAAACCAACATGGCTTACAGGGGAGTGACTCCAACCTGGTGTAGATGTTCTTCCTTGTAGCCACTCACTGGCTCTGGGAGACACAGAGCCCCCCAGCAAGGGCTGAGGGGTTGCCAACATCCCTGCCCCACACGGCCCAGGTGGGTGTAGCCAAGCAGCCTTGATCCCCCGTCCCCCACCCCTCCACCCTGGCCGAGTTCAGCCAGTCGACAGCCACATAGTCACTTCCGCCGTGGTCTTTTCTGTGAGCAGAGGAATTGGGCGAGGGAAAGAGAGTGAAGAGGCACAGGCAGAGCCAGGTGGATTTCACATCGCTGCCAACCCTGAACCGGGCAGCCCGGCCCTCAGCATGGCCCAGCCTAGTGCTGTCCTCAGTGTCGCCCTCCTGGCCCGCCCAGCTTCAGGGAACGAGTGAAGCACAGGCACCCCGGAAACCCCGCTGACTCAAAAGCTACGCTCCAACCTCCCTCAGGTATAGTTTCTTCTGGTGGCCTTTGGACTCGGCGAGGGGACCGCTCCCAATAATGCGCAGTGCATTGGTTTCCACACATCTGCTCCAGCTACTTCAGATTTTAGAAAGCAGCAATCGATCTCTTCCTGAAACTGTAATCTGAACACAGATAAAGTGTGTGTCTGTGTGTGTGTGAGAGAGAGAGACAGAGACAGAGAGAGAGAGAGAGGAGAGAGAGAGAGAGGACATGTTAAAGATTAAAGATAAACTTAGCAAAATCTGTGTTCACTCAAACTTTTGCAAACAAAAGACTGTGCTCCAGACTTTATGATAAAACAATCTAGGAAGCCACGTCCCTTTGGTGGAAGTGGATTAGGCCTGCACCCCTGTGACACTCACTGGGGGCCGTCCCCTGACTGACCGCCTGTCCCAGCCCTGCTGGTCCCTGCTGGTCTTCCAGGATGCGGGGCAGTGGCTTCATCACTCCGCCTCCCCCTGCACCTGAGCGCCGGGAATGGGGACACAGGTGGCCTTGATACTGGGACCTGACTTCTCCAAGCATAGGAACTCTCTTTTCGACCCATCCTCCTCAGCAGTACAGGCTGTAGGCAACATCTGTCTGCAGCAAACGTTAGCCTGCATTAGGGTAACAGCGAGTCAGTGACAGCGGAAATGCAGCGCCGTTTTCAAGAAGGACAGACACGGAGCTCCGCCCCAGAGGACCCTGCTGTGAGCCCAGAAGTTAAGGGGATGGGCAGTGTGTCTGCCACATGATCCGCAGGCTCATATGTCGGGGACCTGCTGGACGTGGGCCAACTAGGGCAAATGCTGCCATCTGGTACTCAAATGTGACATCCAGAGACAGCCACTGGTCACCTTCCTGCAGGGCTGGCAGGTGCAGGAGGAGACAGGAAACAGGAGTGGTGTGGCGAGGTCCTTCCTTTCCAATATCCTTTGTACCAGGCCATGACACCGGAGGGGCAGGGACTGTGGACAGAGGTGACGTGGAGGTGGCCCTGTAGACACCCACATGCAGGGGGCCCTGAAATGTGCCAGCCAGGGCTCTCTGGTGGGGAATAAACGCCAAGGTCATCTAGCAGGGATGGCCAAACCACTCAACCATCAGTCCACAGACTCCCTATGCGGGGCCCAATCATGTGGCCTCAACGGAAATGTAAGGCTGAGGGCCAGATACTGAGAACGTGGGGTCACCACAGCCAAAAAGACATGCACAGAACTAGGGGAGCCAGCAGCTGGCGGGTGCTAGAGGACTCTGCAGGAGGAGAGGCCTGTGGACTCGGTGTAGAAGGAGTGAGCACCATGCCGAGTGTTTAAGCCTGAAGAGGATGGAACCCAGTGGCAAGGAGAGAAAAGGCTCTGGAGGTAGGCAAGGGAAGCCTGGGGCTCTGAGGATGGCGAAGGGCACCCAGCTAAGGCAGGGGACGCTGGTGATGACCAAGGAGCCAGGTGTAAGCATGGAGATAAGGGAGCCACACAGGGAAGCTTCTGGAAACTTGGTAGAGGCTTTGGTGACTTCCTGGGCTGGGGGTGGGGCTGTCAGGCACATGTGGGGCGCACATGTGGGTTCCAGGAGTGGGTGCCCTCCACGTGTGGTGGGCCTGGCTGAGGGGACAGCCCCACGTGGTCTGAGGTGGCCGGCTGCCCAGCCTTCCTCCCAGGGGGAAGGTGGCTTTGGGAATGCACTGAGGAGCCACCAGTGTCACACCCCTTCCTGGGGGCTGCCTGCTGCAGATGGGATGGTGTCTTTAAGCCTGAGCTGGGGCTCCCTCCCTGCCTACCACATTTGCCACTGTGGGTCCCCAAGCGTGGCTCCTGGGCCTCAGGGAAGTGACACTGAGAGAGAAGAGCATGTCTGCGTTGGCCTCTCCACCTTCTCCTTTCTGGCTCTTTCCCATCTTGATTCTGTCCTTTCACTCAGGTTCCTGGAAGCCTTGAGTTTTTTTCCTCCCCAGAATCCCAGATTTCAGAGTCAGGACCCCAGATAAGGCCCAGGGTTGGTTTCCTGTAAATGGTCAAACAGTAGATATTTTCAAGCTGTGCTGGCTCTATGATCTCTTCTGCCATAGCTGGAAAGCAACCACAGACAACACCCAAATGAAGGAGCATGGCTGTGTTCTAATAAAACTTTATTTACAAAGCAAGTCGAGGGCCAGGTTTAGTGCATAGTCATAAATCTGGTGTTTGACACGAGAAACTGGGACCCCAAAAGGCGGAACCCCTGGATCAACGCTAAACAGCTACCAGCACCAGACCAGACCTCAGGGGTAACTCCTCAATCGGGAGTTCTCTTCTTACTGCTCACATAGCTCCATGCTCTGGCAAATCTGGTCCCAGAAAAGATGGAAACTTATTGACTCAAAAGATCTGCAAGTCCAGTAGGACTGCTGGGATGTTTGTGTTTTCACTGAGTAGAGAAAATGAAAACAGATGAAAGGCTTCATTGCTATTATTTTAAAAGGTGCATTCATTTAAATAAACTTTAAATCCCCCCAGGCAATGACTGGTACTTCACACGGGTGAGGCTGGCCCAGGCAATCACACCTGAGACAAATTCCGCTCCTGTTTCATCCTAATTAATCTCTCCTCCCGGCTTTCCAGTCACCAGCCAAGTGGCACAATCCGTCTCACTACCGATATCAGCCACGGCAGGGCGTGGCACATCTCATATGTACAGACCTGCTCCTCTGGATGCTGGGTCAGTAGGCTGACCTCCCAAGGCTGGACAGGATAGGCGAGACCTCAGAAACACTGGGGTCCCCAAAGCTTTGGTTATGCTCAGTCTTAAGAGCCTCTTCCATTGTCTTTTTCAATTATGGATACCATAGCCCCCTGACGTAAGAACACAAATGCATTAAAAGAAGAAACATGCGATCCATGATACATAGGTAACACACACGTGTTCCAACACTGTGAAGCTTGACTGTCCTTGTTGAACGTGATAATTTCATATATTCCGACCACCCTGTCAGCACGTCAGATTTAAAATATTGCATGTGGAATAATGAAACATTGCCAACATCTCTCCACCATCTTTTGATTAATGAGTAGTTCCTCTGAGATGGATTGGTTTGTTTGATTTTGTAACCAGGAGTGACGGATGGCTATTTTAAAAAGTACTTAGCTGTAGAGTTACTCTCCGTGAGATAATTTTCATATGCCTTGTGTAGCTGCATCCAGAATAATTGGACTTTATTGCCTTCCTCCCATGCATGAACTCAGGTTCCCTGGAGAGCACAGCGGCTTCAGACACTGTTGCTTTGACACTTCCACGCACATCAGCTGCTGTATTCACAGAGAGCCTCTGACCAGATGGCCAGCCCAGCGCAGTGCCATTTCCATTTCCCGTCGATTACTCACGATGGAAAATAATGTGACGTGAATTTCCCATTTCGAGTCATATGTGGCTCTATCCTTGTGATATCTGCACTGAAGATAAATGACTTATCATGCAATGATTTCTTCACTCCCCGGGAGGAAAACAGGGGAAACAGCAGGTCACTGGTGTCCGGCAGGAAAAGGGAATCGGCCCTGTTAAGGCATTCCCTAGGATACTTATGTTTAATTTCCTAATTTTGTCTTTATTTTTTCCTTAGTGCTTACTCTTCTGTTGCTCAGAAACAAAAACAAAAGGTAAAATTGATTTTGGCTGCTGAAAGGTGGTAAGCTCTGGTTTTAGGAAGAGGAGCCTTTTATGACACCCTAGTTTTGGTCCTGTGACTGGATGTCCCTTTGTTAAGCACCAGCTCTGAGGCAGAGCTGAGGTGGCAAACATCGGTTTAAAAAATGTCCAATTTTATCTTCCAAGTGGGCTCAAGCACAATCCTTATCCAAAGCTGTTTTGGAATTTTTACTTTTTGAAATCGTAGTTACTATTCTTCACTGTTCACAATATCGTCTAGATTTTAAGATCACCATTTTTCTACATCTTGGTTTGATCTCAGCCTTGGAGGTAAATATTTTTCATAATCCCCTTTCCTTAATTATCATTAAGGACAAGTGAGTAATAATGAGAACATCATTCATAGAGTGTGAATACTTAGCACTAACATGCAACCCTCAATGTGTGCCAGGCAGTGTGTTAAGAGCGTCTCACACTTTAAGTCATTCAATCGTCATCATTGTCCTGTGGGGCTCATGCTATCATTATCATCATTTTCCAGGTAAGGAGAGTGAGACCGTCCAAGTCCCACAGCCTGAGCAGGATTTGAAGTCACAAATCTGATTCTGAGCTTTGAACCTCTATTTGTTGGGGAGGACGATGAAAGGGCAAGCCAGAAAGAAAACTCTTCTTCCTGGAAGGCCCTGATCTTTCTCTTCTCAGAAAGCAAATGACCCACTACTTCTCAGTTTCTGCTCCTCCTGTGTGGCTGCAGGGTCTCTGCTTACCCACTTCTTGTAGCAAGGCAGAGCTAAGGAGCTGGGTTGGGGTCCCTTCCCCAGGCCGCTGATTTTGAGCCTTCTACTCACACAGCAGTCATCTGTTCCTATCCTTAAACCTTATGTTGGCTGCTAGCAAATTGCTTTTGTTTAGTAAAAGAATCTGTGTGAAGGCAGAAGACTCAAAAAACTGTGGAAAGTTCTAGAAATGATAGGAGGTTCTGGACATGGTTTTTTTCCTTCCTTCTCTCCCTCATTTCTACCACAGGCAGAGTCTGCTGCAGAGCCCTTCATCCACCACGCCAAAGAGAACAGAATACACGCCAAGCTGCCGCTGACAGCACCCGGCAGTGAGACTCAAGTGAAGAAGGTCACCAGCTCAGGAGTTTACCCATTAGTAACTCAAGTCTCTTACAAACTCATTTGTATTCATCCATGCGGCTGTTTTGGCTATAAAGAAAAGCTTCCTTTGCGCTAGAATTAAAAATAATTTGAGCAGAAAGCTGAAGGCAAGCATATAAATCATGTTTCAAAGGATGTATCTTTTTATCCAAAGGGATTTCTCAAGTCTAAAGCCTTTTCCCCCACCTCCACTTCTATCTGACCGTGATTTCCAGCTCAGGGAGAGTACATGGCCTCCTCAATTTCTTTCTCTCTTAGCTGACTCCCCAGCAAGTGCAAAAGCCAAATCTTTATCCTATAATTGAATCCTCTAATCATGGTCTTTCTCAGGACCTCATGACAGGTTCAGAAGAATGAACCACTATGAGACATTTTCTCTCATATTTTCTCTAGTTTAAAAAGTTAGCGTAGTTTGATACATGAAAGAGGAGATATGGGCATTTTCTCATAATCTTATTGTTCCTTATTTATAATTGTTATAATGTAATAAAATCAGCATTACCTGATATGGGAACTAAATGTAGTAAAAGAAACGGTCTTAGCCAGGCATGGCGGTGCACGCCTGTAATCCCAGCACTCTCGGGGGCTGAGGCAGGAGGATTGCAAGTCTGAGTCTTGCCTGGGCAATTTAGTGAGACGCTGTCTCAAAATAAAAATTGGGGGGAAAAAAGGGGGACCGGGATATAGCTCAGTGTGAGGGCCCTGGGTTTGATCAGCAATACTGAAAAGAAAGAAGAAAGAAAGAAAGAGAAAAGAAAAGAAGAAAAAGGACGAAGAAATCGTCTTATGCAGACAGTGCACGACTGTGTAGTTTTCCTGTAAGGGTGGTGTCGCAGTTAGCATTCTGGCCGAGCGTCTCTCCCTTCTCACTGACCCCAGTGACAGGTACCGGAGCAGGCTGCTCTGGGGGCGAGGACACGACTGAGGCCGCCAGCGTTTCCACGATTCATTCATGCTCCTCCTTGTGTTTCAGTTAAAGATTAAGTCTTTGCACCAGATTTTCAGCTCAAAGGCAGGTTTAGGAGGGATGTGGAATATTTTCTTTATTTTTTTAAAAAAGAAGCGCTCGTAGGTAGAGTTCGGTTTATTTTTAACAGGGGCAGAAGGATGTGAGAAACGAATCTCCGGAGCGATGGCTCCGCTCTCAGGCACACACTGGGCTCCGAGGGTGAGGAGCAGGGCAGCCCGGTCTCCTGAGGAAGGGGCGCGTTGGAGCCTCTGGGGGGATTGTGGGGGACGTGGTCCACCCGATGGGGGCTCCAGGAATGAACTGGAAGAAAAGGGGCGACTTTCCAAGCAGTGGAGGGAGACAGGAGACCAGGAGCACCTTCAACCAGCTCAGATATAAAGCAATAAATAAAAAGTTTATCTAATAAACCAATACAGAAAGATCCCTGAGAGAAACTGCTGAGGAAAGACTAGATTCATGATGTTCGGTGAACAACACTAAAAAGAAACCTACGTATTGTAGGCAAGCACTCTACTACTGAGCTATATGTCCTCAGCCTGTAAATGGAGTTTTACAAGAACTTTATACCCAGTAATAACTGCCTCTAGGGTTATACAGGAGAGAATTAGAATTGGGTAACAAAATAAATGTTCATCTTTCAGTAATGTTTACTTTTTGGTTTTATTTATTTATTTAATAAACTTTCTTTGGGTACGGCTGGGAATTAAACCTGGGATCTCTCACATGTAAAGCATGTATTCTACCACTGAGCTATACTCCCAGCCTCTGTAATTTCTATTTTTTAAAATTAAGGATCAGGGCTGGGGATTTAGCTCAGTGGTTTTGCCGCCTGCTGCGCAAGTGCAAGGACCTGAGTTCGATCCCTGGTACCAAAAAAATAAATAAATAAATAAATAAAATTAAGGATCATATATTTTGTATTACCTGTATGATTAAAATATATATTTAAGGCCCAGAGATTTAGCTCAGTGGCATGGTGCCTGCTTCGAAAGTGCAAGGTCCTGAGTTTGATCCTCAGTACAAAAATATATATATATATATATTTTTTTTTTTAAATATAATTTACTTTTCATTATAGTGCATGACACTAAGGATATTATGTTATGTCTGTGCATCTAGGTTTGGCATTTCAAAGGCAAATGAATTCTGGAGAAACAGAATTATTGATCCATAAATCTAGAGTTCATCCGGTCAAATTCCCATATTTTCCAAATGAGAGAATGTGGGTTTCTCATGTTCTTTTTTTTGACAGACCCAGGAATAAGTACATAAAGCAATTCATGGAAAGGTCATTGTAGACCTTCATTTTTCTGGACAACTATGAAAAATTATGCTAAAATACGCCCTCACCCAAATCCAGCCAGGCACCATGGTACATGTCAGTCTCAGCTACTTGGGAGGCTGAGGCAGCAGTGTCACTTGCCTGGGCAACATAGCAAGACCCTGTCTCAAAAACCAAAAGCCAAAAACAATCCAGATCATCCACTGCAAAGCTCATGTTCTCTGAAGAGGTTTTGCTCTATTATTAATGACGTTGGAGTGTGACACACTTGAACTGCACTGGGAGTCGGAAGATGTACGCTGCCCCCAGAAGCCCCTTCGTGACCTTGCTATCAATCTCCAGTCTCCAGAGATCTCTTCAGCCCTCAGGGAATACCGTGGCCAATTACCACGGGGGAGCCCTGCACCTGTGAGCACAGAATGCTGGCCTTGCAAAGTTTGCTCGAGCCCTGTTTCCAAGGGAACCTCTCAGTTAAACTCTGCAGGCTTTCTAGGAAGAGACCTAGTTTGGCAGGTTGAACAACAAAAGGAAAGGAAAGCTTCTTTGGAGACTATAACTAGACAGGAAAATCAGTATTTTGGCTAAAGAAAATACATGTTATGACCTGAAATATATTTGTCTAGAGATAAAAAGTTTTCCCCCTTTCAGTATTCCCAGCTGGCCCTCTGGCTGTGTAAAATTATGGTGCCACTACTGATTCAACTTCGACATTTGTATTGGTGACTGACGTTATACAGGAGGGGCCAGCCACCTCTGGAACCCCGACACCCTTGTTTGATCGAGGTTTATTTTGCTAGCACCTAGAGATTCACGCATTTAACATCTGCAGGGCTGCTTCTGAAAATTCCTAGCCATAAAACAAGTAAATTCAGCGTAGTCTGCAATTGCAGAGCATAGCAAACAACTCTGCAGAAAACTCATTTGGAGGGACTGGTGGGCCAGGCAGGGGTTCTGTTCGGGTGGAAGCAGATCTGGATGCACCTTCTCTGGGTGGATGTGGGAAGAGGAATGGGTTGGGCACTGGCACAGGCTCCATGGCAACCAAGGCCATGCCATCCCCAAGGCCGGCTGTGGCTGATTTCTCCATGCGCTTGAAGATGTCCAGGCTTACAGTTGGGGACTCAGCTTCTGCATCGGCACCAAAAGTTGCAGTAAGGATGAGGACAGAGTCATTAAAGTTATGGTTGCCCATCTGACCCCAGAAAGGATGCCCATCATCTAGAAATCAAACAACAAATGCTGAAGAGGATATGGGAGAAAAAGAACCCTCCTACACTGTTGGTGGGAGTGTAAACTGGTACATCCACTAATGAAATCAGTATCAAGACTCCTCAAAGACTAAGAGTAGGCATGCCATTCTACTCAGCTTTTCCCTTTCTAGATATCTTCCTGAAAGGGTTAAAGGCATCATATTACAGTGATACATGCAAATTCATATTTATAGCAGCACAACTCATAATAGCTAAATCTTTTAAGAAGCCTAGCTGGGGATTTAGCTCAGTGGTTCCACTGCCTGCCTCGAAAGCACAAGGATCCGAGTTCAATCCCTGGTACCAAAAAAAAGAACCCTATATGTCCATCAACAGATGAATGGATAAAGAAAGCGTGGTATTTACACACCATGGAGCACTACTCTGCCATAAAGAAGGATAAACTTGAGTCATTTGTAGGAAAATGAATGCACCTTGACACCATAATGTTAAGTGAAATAAATCCGACGTGCGAGCTTAAATATTGCATGATTTATTTTATATGAGAAACCCAAAGTATAAATAAAGAGCCAAATAAAAGACAGATAATAGGAAGTAGAGAGATAGATCTTTCTCAAAGGGATCAAGAGATGGAAAGAGGGAAGAAGGGGAGGGAAAGGGGATGAAAAAAGGAATCAAGATGAGTTTTGTGCACGTGCCAACTCCCCACAAGGAGTGTACGTGTCATGGACTCATACAAAGGTAAAGTAAAAATGATGGCTGTTGGGGGCTGTAGCTCAACGGGAGAGCACCTGCCTCAAAAGTGGGAGGCCCTGGGTTTGCGGTCCAGCACTGGCGAAAAGACAAAGGTAGGAATGAGATTATGAGAGTCGCGTGCTCCCGGGGGGCAAGCGCTGCTGATGAGACCGAGCAGGAGAGGGTGGTGAACAGAACATGGATGCAGTGACAGGCAGGGTGTAGTCAGTCAGAAGACTGTGCTTGAAGCCAGCCAGGGCCTGAAGGGAGCCCAGGGAAAGGGCCATATTAGTTTTGTGGAGCAAGGTGTTCATTTTTTAAAAAACCACATGATTAATTGATATTAGTCACTGTAAGGCTTTTGAAGAGAGCTGGGTGTTGCATCCAGGTCAACATGAGCTGCCCAAGAGAAGAGGTGATGGGCACAGATGTCACCAGCAGGGAGCAAGACCTCGACCGTGAAGCCCCAGCAGAGTCAGGGTGACAGAAACACCTGACCCACGACCACGACCACAGGGCGCTCCGGGTGCCCCGGGTGGCTGAGACCCGCGGAGTCCTCCAGTGGCTCTGCCCTCCGTATGTGCTGGTGAGACGCCTCGGAGAGGGGCTGTGGTGGCCGGGCCCCACTCGGTGTCCCACCAGGACGATGCCACATAGGCTCCTCCACACGGCACAGCCCTGCCTCACCCCTGTCCATCTGGCCCGGCGGGCAGTGACTAAGTCACCCGCCATTGCCAGCCTCAATGTCCCCTTGCCACCGGGGTGGCGGGGTCTAATGGTCCCAGCCAGGAGGGTCAGCCACAAGCCTGCCCGCTGTGCAGCAGGGGTCCGGAAGGGTGATCTGTGGGCGTGAAAGGCCGGGAGGAGACTACAGACTCGGGTCAGGAATGAGACAGTGGCTAATTGCACCCTGGCTTGATTCACTGCAACACCGCTTATCTGCTCAAAAAATGACTCTGTGAAGACCACACAGTGCTGGAGAAAAGTATATGACATGAGATTAAAGAAAAATATCATCCAAGATGTATATGACTTATAAATATTAAATATTTATGTATAATATATAATATCTGTATTATATAACATAATAATATCCATTTAAAGACCGACAGATATGTGGTCTCATACAAATGCAGATGTTTGTAAATGCATTAGTATAATCACAAGTTTTCCTCTAGAAAGCGCTGAGAGAATAAGAGAGGTCACAGGAAGGGTCTCTCAGCAGGCGACTTAGTGATTTTCAGGACCTTGGCATCGTGAGGATTTATTGTTTCTATTGCCAACAATTTCTACAACCATCAGACAGTCTGTCACTGAAACTTGTCTTGGAAGGTGGAGAGTGCCCTCTTTCTGGCAGGTGCACTGTACAGGACCAATGGGCATGAATCCGTGCAGGCTTCAGCAAGGGGGTCCCACAGCCAACCCCTGCCCCATACTGCAGAGAGCAGGTCCCATGTTAAAGTCACCTTCTTAGGTATGACGGGGTTGGTATGGCGGGTGTATGGGAGAGTGTCCTCAGGAGACATCCATTGAAATATTTATTGTGAAGTTGCATGGTGGGCTACAGTTTACTTTCAAGTGGTTAAGAAAACATGAATCCAAAACTGGTATGTATGTGTTCACATTCATGTGCAGAGAGAGGGAGAGAGAGAACAAATATGGCACATTGTGAACACTTGTTAAGTCCAGCTGGGCCTATAATAATAATTATTGACATTCACAATTATTCATTGTTCTATTCTTTGATCTTTCCTATCTGATTGAAAATTGTCACAATAGCTTGTGCGAAGGTATATGAAAGTCTAATACTTCCAGAGCAACCAGAGATACATTCAATCATTTTCAGAAACCCAGGTGTACCCCAAGTGATGTAAATTGCTGGGGTTAGTGTTAACGGGTTTCAAGGAACAGCCATAAAACTTAAAAAAGAGAGAAATCCGGCCCCTGCCCCATCAGCAATGTTCCCACCATCACCCTGCAGGACGGCGGGAGGGACAGGGCTTCCAAGGGTGATGCTGCCCGGGTCACCATCCGTGGGACAGAGAAGCCAGCAGGCTAGGATGAGGGAGCTGCAGCCCACACTGGGGTCGCCCTAAACCCTGCTGACCCCCACAGTTGGAGTGGTGGGCGCCATGTACAACCTGGCCAGGGCCGAGACATTTAGGGGGACCCTCTGTCACTGTGAGGCTGCCCACACCACTCAAAGTCCGAAAGTGCCCCAATTCTATCCCTCCCTGTTACCTGTCCTCCACACAACCCTCCGCAGCCAGGGCAGCTGCCCCTCAGACTTGCTTGGTGGTGTGGACCCAGAGGTGGCCATCCTGGGCTGACCTCCCTCCTGACTGTTGGCTGGAGTCCCCGCTGTGGCTACTCATGTCCAGGATACAGAGAACGTGTTATGAATTGCTTAGTGATTTATTTAACATCTGTTCAGCTCTGGGATAGTCAGCTTCCCATTGCTGTGACAAAATACCAAGAAAAATCAATGTAAAAGAGGAAAGGTTTATTTTGGCCCAGATTCAGTGGCCTCAGGCCATGCCACTTGGCCTTGTTACTTTGAGCCTGTGGCAGCACAGGACATCATGGTGGGACCATGGCTGAGGAGGCTGCTCAGCTCATGGTGGCCAGGAAGCGGTGAGAGGGAAGGAAGTAGATCCCAAGATTCCTTTTGAGGCCACGCCCACTGACCTCACTTCCTCCCATGAGGCCCCGCCTCCTAAAGGTTCCACCACCTTTGGGCGGTCCACAGGTCGGGGATCACACCTCCAACACATGGGCCTTGGGGATATTCACAATCCAAACCTTGACAAACACCTACTATGTACCGGGCATTGGGGCAGACACAAAGATACACCATGAATCAAGTAGGCAAGGTTCTCGAACCTATGGTGTCCAAGGACTACTGAGAGATGAAAGTGATGAGACAAGCAGATGAATGAATGTGCATATGTGTGTTGTGCATGTGTGTACAGTATGTGTGTGCATTGTGCATGGTGTGTGTGTGGTATGCGTGACATGTCTCTGTGGTGTGTGTATATGGCATATTTGGCATGTATGTGTGATTGTGTGTGTGTGTGCATGTGTGTCCATGTGTGTGCTTATACACATATACATATAGATCTAGTGAGATCGGATTTGTTCTAGACCTTCCAGGACCTTTAACCAGCCTTGCAGCCTGGAAGCCTCTTCTGGGTTACAGTAAAGGGAGACACGGAAATCACTCTCTTTTGCCCTCTGATCAGCCAGCCTCATTCCTCTGCCACAGTCCCCTTGCACTGCACCGCTTCCTGGGGTCCCTGTCCCCCACCCTGAGCCAGGTTCCCTTCTTTATGTCCCCACGCTGGGAGTCACAGGCTGGAAACTCACCCCTCCTGGGCTTCACCCTGGCACATGGCTCCTCTGGGGCTGTGGTTGGGGACAGCAGCGCCTTCTCTCCTTGGAGCTGGGTAGCTCCCTCGCTGGGCCTTGGCCTGACCCAGGGGTCCCAGATGGCCAGGGCACAGATGCGCGGGCCGGCAGGAGGCTGTGCAGAGCCAGCGCCCTGGCGTGCAGTGCCCAGTGAATAATTGATGTGCGGAGTGGAATTACCACCCTGGATTCCGGTCGTTTCCCAGCCACCCAGTCCTGTAGCTGCCCCTACCCCACCCCGGGGGCCACTACTCTTTCCAGAAACCACACCAGGGCCAGCACAGCCAGAATGCATTGCCCATAGCTGGGGACACTTTGCATTCTCAATTTCAAGTTCAAATGTGTGGTCATAAACCAGGGTAGTTAGCACAACCTGGGGGTGGCTTCCTCCTCCAGTCTGGCAGCCAGACTGTAACAGCCTCCCTCCTTCCTCCAGCCCCAGGGAGGGCGAGGGGCCCAGCTGCTGGGCTGGGGGCTGGCCTCCAGGAAGGGGCCAGGGAGGGAGCTCCCAGTCCATTTCCAAACTGACACCCAGCATCCAGCGGCTCCTCTGTCTCTGCTTTGTTTTATTCATTGATTCCCAGTTGGTATTTACTGGGCACCTACTATGTACGTGTACTGTGTAAAACCCATGAACAAAAAGTCCTTGCTTTCACGGAGCCCCACTTGGGTGGAGGGAGATGAAGAATAAAAACGAAACAAAGAAACAGAGTTGACTGGAGTAGGGACCAGTCAAGGGCGAAGGTAGGGAAACTGAGTCACCTACTCTGGCTGGGTCCCAGTGGCTGTTTTTTGAAATATTATTTTATTGGTACATTTTAGGTATACAATATAATGACATTCATCATTGGAAATTTGCTCCTTTACATAATCTCTCTTGGTTCTTATTTTTCCCCCTTCCCCTGCTCTCCCTTCAACCCCTCCAGTCCTCCCTATTTACAAAGACTTTGTTTCCATTTTTCCATTTTCTCATATTAATTCCATTCCCTTCTTTCCTTTCCCACACCCCTCCCACTTCCCCTTCCCCTTTGCCCCTTTTCTTCCTATTTCACATTATCTATTATATCTTTTAGTCCTTATTTACACTTTCAGTTTCTCACACTAGAGAAACTATTCAGTAATTACATGTGTCCTATTTATTTCACTTAAGAGTATCGCCTCAATGTGCATCCACTTAGCTATAAATGTCTTTAATTTCTCATTTTTGATGGCTCATTTTTTAGTACTGCATTTTATTAAAAAAAAAACACATTTCTTTATCCAGACTCCAGTTGATGGGCATTTGGGCTGTTTCCAAGTTTTAGCTATCACAAACTGTGCTGCTATGAACATGGGCATGCATATATCACGGTGGTATGATTCTTTTAATTCTTTGGGGAAGATCCCCAGCAGTGGAATAGCTGGGTCAAATGGGACTTCCAATCCTAGTTCTTTGAGGTATCTCCATACTGATTTCCACAGTGGTTGCACCAGTCGACACTTCCACCAGCAGTGGAGCAGGGTTTCTCTTTCCCCACAGCCCCGCCAGCATTTGTTATTGGTTGATTTCACGACAGCAGCCATTCTTTCTGGGGTGAGGTGGAATCTCAGCATTGTTTTCATTTGCATCTCTTGAATGACCAGTGATGTTGAACATTTTTTTCATATGTTTATTTGCTATTTCTACTTCTTTGTCTGAGAAATGTCTGTTCATTTCAGATGCCTATTTTTGGATTGGGTCTTTAATTTTGGGAGATCTGATTTTTTAAATTCTTTATAGAGCCTAGATAGTAGACCTTTGTCTGAGGAAAAGCAGGTGAAGATTTTTTTTTCCCACATTGTGGGTTGTTTCTTCACACTGCTGGTGGTTTCTCTTGCTGTGCAGAAGCTTTTTAATAAGACAAGATCTCACTTGTTGATTGTTTGTGCTAGTTCACGGGCAACTGAGTTTTTATTCATAAAATCTTTTCATATACGAATGGCTTCAAGAGTTCTACCTAACCTCTGTTCCAGCTGGTTCAGTGTTTCTGTTTTAATATTTAGATCTTTAATCCATTTTGATTTTAGTTTAGTGCATGGTGAGAGATATAGGTCTAGTTTTAATCTTTGACAAGTTGACACTTAGTTTTTCCAGCACCATTTATTTAAGAGCCCATCTTTCCCCCAGTGAGGGTGTTTGGCTCCTTTGTCAAATATGAGGTGGCTGAGTGTGTCTGGAGTTGTTTTGGCATCTTCTAATCTGTTCCACTGGTCCTCAGATCTGTTTCTTTGCCAGTATCATGCTGTTTTTATCACAGTAGCTTTGTAGTATAGTTTCAAGTTGGGGATTGTGATAGCCCTTGCCATGTCTCGTTACCTAGAATTGCTTTTGCGATTCTGGGCCTCTTCCTGTTCCAAATGAATTTTTGCATTGTTTTCTCAAGGTCTGTGAAGTATGCTGCTGGGATCTCAATTGGGATTGCATTGAATCTATATAGCAATTTTGGAAGTATGGCCATTTTCACTATGTTGATCCTTCCTACCCAGGAGAAGGGGATGTCTTTCCATTTTCTGATGTCATCTTCAATCTCTCTTTTCAGAGTGCCATAGTTTTCAGAGAAGAGGTCTTTGATTTCTTTCATTAGGTTGATTCCTAGATATTTCAGTTTTTTGGATGCTATTGTGAAAGGAATTGTTTGCCCTATTTCTATCTCAATCAGTCTGTTGTTCGTGTAGAGGAAAGGTATTGATTTTTGTGTGTTGACCTTGTATCCAGCTACTCTACTGAATTTGGGTATTAAGTCTAGAAGACTTTTGGTGGAGTTCTTGGGATCTTCTATATAGCATATCATGTCATCTGCAAATAATGACAATTTGACTTCTTCATTTTCTACCTTTATTCCTTTTATTTCTTTCTCTTGTCTAATTGCTGTGACTAATGTTTCCAAGACTATATTGAACAGGAGCGGTGATATTGGACATCCTTGTCTTGTTCCTGATTTTATTGTGAAGGATTTCAGTTTTTGACCATTTAGTATGATATTGGCTGCTGGTTTTTCATAGATAGCTTTTATCAGATTGAGGTAGAGACTGTCTGTTCCAATTTTTTGTAGGGTTTTTACCATAAATGCATGTTGGATTTTGTCAAATGCTTTTTCTGCATCTGTTGAGATGATCATATGGTTTTTGTCCTTGGCTCTATTGATATAGTGTATTACATTGATTGATTTGCATATGTTGAACCATCCCTGCATCCCTGGGATAAATCCCACTTGGTTAGGGTGTATGATCTTCTTGATGATCTTCTGCATTCTATTTGCCAGTATCTTATTAAAGATTTTTGCATCTGTGTTCATTAGTGAGATTGGCCTATAGTTCTCTTTTTTGGTTGTGTCTTTCTCTGCTTTGGGGATCAAGGTGATGCTTGCTTCCAGGAATGAATTTGGGAGTATTGCTTCCCTTTGAATTGCATTGAAGAGTTTCAACAGTAGTGGCAGCAGTTCCTCTCTAAATGTCTTGTAGAATTCAGCAATGAAGCCATCAGGACCTGGGCTTTTCTTAGTTGGTAAGTTTTAAATTATGTTTTCAATTTCACTGATTGATATTGGGTTGTTTAGAATTTTTAGGTCTTCTTCATTCAACTTTGGTAATTTGTACGTATCTAGGAATCTGTCCATTTCTTCTGTGTTGTCCATCTTAATGGCATATAGGTTCTCAAAGTAGGATTGATGATCCTCTGGATTTCTGCTGGGTCCATTGTAATTTCACTCTTTTCATTCCTAATTGTATGGATTTGGGCCTTTTATTTCCGTTTTCTGATAAGGTTAGCTAAGGGTTTGTCAATTTTGTTTATTCTTTCGAAGAACCAACTCTTGGCTTCCTTAATTTTTTGTATCATTCTCTTCATCTCCATTGAATTGATTTTTGCTCTGATCTTTATAATTTCCTCCCTTGTATGAGCTCTGGGATTGTCCTGCTCTTCTTTTTCTAGAAGCTTGAAGTTCAGCATCAGGTTGTTTAATTGGGATCACTCTGTTTTCCTAATATGAGTATTCACTGCTATGAATTTCCCTCGTAAGGCTGCTTTCATTGTGTCCCATAGATTCCGATATGTTGTATTGTCATGTAATTGAAGGAACTGTCTGATTTCTTTTTTAATTTCCTCTGTGACCCATTGGTTATTCAGAAGTGTGCTGTTCAATTTCCAGGTATTTATGAAATTTTTGCAGTTTCTTTTGCTATGGATCTCCAATTTCATCGCACTATGGTCTGATAATATACAGGGGATAACTTCAATTCCTTTGCACTTACTTAAACATGTTCTATGGGTGAGAGTGTAGTCTATTTTGGAGAACAACCCATGTGCAGTTGAAAAGAATGTGTACTCTGATTTTGTGGGGTGGAACGCTCTGTAAACATCTGTTAAGTTCATTTGTTCAAGAGTTCAATTGAGTTCTAGTATTTCATTACTTATTTTTGTCTAGTTGATCTATCTATTTGTGACAGTGGACTATTAAGGTCCCCCACTACTATTGTGTTACTGCACATATGACTTTTCATGTCCATTAGTATTTGTTTTATATAGTTGAGTGCACTAGTGTTTGGTGCATATATATTTATGATTGCCATCTCTTCCTGTTGGATTGTTCCTTTGCAAGGATGTAGTGGCCTTCTTTGTCTCTCTTAATCAGTGTTGGTTTGAAATCTACTTGATCTGCAGAGGATAGCTACTCCTGCTTTTTCTTGGGTTCCTGTCACATGGAGTATTGTTTTCCACCCTTTAACTTTCAGCCTATGAGTTTTTTGAATTAAGTGTGTTTCATGTATAAAGCATATTGTTGGATCTTGCTTCTTGACCCATTCTGCCAGTCTATTTCTTTTGACTGATGAATTGGGATGATTAACATTGATGGTTATAAGTGATACATATTGACTTATCACTGTCATGACTTTTTCTTTTTGTTGGGTTCTCCTCCTTTACATTTAATTTCTGGTTGTGCCCAGTGGATTCATTCTGCTGTGCCTCCTGGGATTGTGATTCTCATTGTCTGTTCCTAAGATATTGTCTAAAGTTTTTTGGAGTGCTGGTTTGGTATTCATGAAATTCCTGAGGTGCTCTTTATCATGAAAGTATCTTATTTCTCCATCAATTTTGAAAGATAGTTTCGCAGGGTACATAATCTGGGTTGGAGGCTGTTTTCCTTTAGGGCTTGGAATACATCACTCCAAGCTCTTCTTGCCTTGAGGGTTTGGATTGAGAAGTCTGCTGTGATTCTGATGGGCTTTCCTTTGTATGTGATTTGTTTCTTTTCTCTCACTGCTTGTAAAACTTTGTTCTTCAGTTGGGTTTCTGGAATCTTAACAATTATATGCCTACGTGTAGATTTTTTTGATCAAGGCTAGTTGGAGTCCTATATGCCTCACTTATCTGTATGTCAAGTTCTTTTCCACTGCTTCAGAAGTTTTCTGCCATCACTTCTGTGAAGAGTTTTTTTTATGTCATCTGCACTCTTTCCTGTTTCTTCGTTGACGTTGACTCCAGTCAGTCTTATGTTATTCTTCTTTGTATCATCTAGCAGCTGCAGAATTGATTTCTTGTGGTCCCTTATAATTTTGAAGCAATTTTTCTTTTCCTGGGCACTAATTGCAATCTTATCTTCTGTATCTGAAATTCTGTCCTCACATTGGCTCATTCTGCTGTGTAGACTTTTAATGGAGTTTTTAATCTCCTGGAAATCTGTTTGCATCTGTTTTATGGATTCCATTTGTTTCCTATGTTGAGATTCCATCATGTTCTTCAGCTCTTCTCTAGATTTATTAATCACGTCTTGCACTATGAGCACAATCTCTGCTGTTACCTGAGAAATTATTTCTGATTTCATTTTTTTCCAGATCCTCTTTTTTTGCCAGTTCAGGGAGTCTAGGTGCTTGAGTATCAGAGTGTTCCATGTCATTTCCCTTTGGGGTTGCTGGAGGTGATCTGGAAGTCTGGTTTTGAGACTTGTTTACGTGTCTTCTCATTTCAAAGCGGGGGCGGAGGGGGGTGTATTGTTGGTGCCCGTGCAGCTCACCTCCTCTGTGCTGGGAGTGGTGGTATGGCAGCCCAGAAGCCCCTTCCTCTGCGCTTGGAGCACACCAGTGGCTGGATTTTAATGTAGGTGACACTGGAAGTCTGGAAGTCACAACACTGCTGATTCCCTCCGACCCAGATTTCCATTGCCAGGGTGCTGCCCACCAGCCAATGCCTCCAGGATCCAGGGACACTGCAGTCATGCTGCATTCTCATCAGTTTCTTGCCTGCTACTACTCACTCCCCTCCCCAGTGTGGCATCTTGCAGGACAGCGGCCTTTCTTTGGCTGAGGGGTGTTGGGAATCTGAGCCCCTGGTAGCCAAGGTTGTTGGGAAGCCTGAGCCTATCACAGCATGGCGGAGTCCATTGGGTCCTGGGTGCCCTAGAAATCTTTTGTTTGAAACAGGGTCCCGCTATGTAGTTCAGCACAGTTTTGAACTCACTATGTAGCCCAAGCTGGCCTCAAATTCCTAGTGATCCTCCTGCCTCAGCCTCCCAAGTTCTCGGATTACAGGTGTGCACCACCTGCCTGGCTTGCCCTAGAAACCCAGCTCATCATCCAGCTTTCACCCTGCTACAGGAGGATTAGCAGGGACAGAGTTGGGATTGGGAAGGAACAAGCAGATTTGAAGCTGGAGTGAATCTGACTTTTCCTGCCCTAACCACAGCAGCTGGGTCACCCCAGAGTGCACACCCAGATGCTCACGGAGCCCAAATGGAATTTCTCTGTTTGATCCAAATGTGTCATGGACTTTGGAATGAACTCTCTCCTCCTTCCTGCTGACCCCACTGCAAATCAGCTTCTGTCAGGATTGGACAGATTGGGGAGATGGGCAGGGACCATGCTGAAATACGATGACAGGAGCCAGACTGGGGACATCAGCGGAGTAAGACACAGGCAGGGCAGCCATGCGAAAACAATTAAGACGATAAATTTACTAATTGCCGAAAGCAACTTAATAACAAAACCACAGCGCTCTCTGCTATTAATCCTCCTGCTGCCCGGGTAGGGGGATTGTAAATATCAGGCTGGGGCTGCAGTGTTTGCAGATACAAAGCAAAAAAGCTTGCAGCGCTCTTGGTAATTGAAAAATAAATGGCTCTGCAGCCTCATACCAAGCCAGGGGCCCCGGGGACTTGGGGCTTTTTTGAAACCCGTGCAGAGCGGAGGGTGCTTTGCCTTCTGACTCCCCCTTTTGCACCTTCTCTCCTTACACCAGGGCGACAGGAGGCTTGCAAGCTGACTTCTAAAGTAGAGCTCTCCACGAAGCATTTTAAAGATGCCTTGGATTTCAAGGTTGATGGGGTGGAAATGGAGTTCGGGTCGGTGCTTGGTTTGGGTAAGGAGCCTCCCATCTGTTGTCCAGTCTTTCTGGGGCTGCGAATTACAGATTATCCTTCACAGGATTAGGGACTGTGTCCAGGCAACGCTTTGGAGCCAAGAGGGCCCCTTATTCCCTGCAGAAGAGAAAGGACGGCTTTGGAATGTGCTCCTTTGATGACTCATGGTAGGTGAAGGACCCCAGTTTCCTGACCAGATGGGTTCTCTGTGCACACGCCCACAAGGATTTGGACCAATTGGACACATTACTTCCTCATCAAAATCTTCAGGGAAAAAATAGGGTCAAATTGTTGTTGCTGGTTTTTGGGTACCAGGGATCAAACTTGCAGGCAGGCTCCTTGCCCCATCCCTGACCCTATTTTTTTTGAGACAGGCTCTCACTATGCAATCCAGGCTGGCCTTGAACTCACAGTGATCCTCCTGCCTTAGCCTCCTGAGTGCTGGGATTACAGGGGTGCACCACTACACTTGGCTCTATTTCTTTTGAAACATGTTCCTCTCTGCCTCCACTCTGCATTTGACTGCTTATATCTCAATGGAAAGTTGCATTGATTAGGTAGGGGCTCGGTATTTTATTGTGATGCTTTTAAATTGCAGCAAGTAGTTTAACTTTTTTCCCAGTTACAATGATCGTGGCCTGGAATCTTTTTTTTTTTTTTTTTTGGTACTGGGGATCGAACTCAGGACCTTGCACTTGCAAGGCAGGCTCAGCACCACTGAGCTAAATCCCTGGCCCTGAAATTTGAGTCTTAAAGGCCAGGTTAGGTTCATTCTTCTGGGCCATCCCAGGAGCCCCATCCCCAGGGGCCCCATGGAGAGGCTGGGTAGGGGAGGACCTCAGTCTCCTTCTGGACTCTAGACCTCTCTGAGCCCGGCGGGTCTTTCTCCAAGGTTTCAGTCATCCCTCCAGCTGGCAGCAGGGCCGGGTCTACACAGACCAGCTGGTTCAGGAAACAGAGGCCATAACCTGGGACTTGTCAAAGTTTGGAGAGAAATAACACCTCTGAGGTCACCTACCTCTAGCTACTCTGAAATGTATTCTTGGGTTAAATTGGATCTCCAGAGACCTGCATCTGGGCGCATGCGTTTTACTTCTTGCAGGGTTGCTTTTCCTAAATTGCTCATCAGTCTTATCTCACTAACTCACTTTAAGAAAATCCACTGTCAGGTCCATCCCCAGGTCAGATTCAGCATTTCCAGGAATGTGCTAGGAAGCCATGCATGGCCAGGCACCTCTTCAGATTCTGAGATTGAGGCCCACTGCTCTGTAATGTTTCCTTCAGGGCCATGGCCAGGAATAGCTGGGCTTCTTCTGAGCAGCCAGATTATTATTATTATTGTTGTTGTTGTTGTTATTATTATTATTGCAAGACACTGCGATGCTTCTGACTGATCACATTTGTCTTGGGGTTGACTGGAGAAATCTCAGATTCAAATCCACCCTGGAGCACAAATGTGCACAATCTTAGCATAAGTAGGTCCTCCCTCCCTCCCTTCCAGAGTGCTGGGGCTCGGACCCAGAGCCTCACCGAGCTACACCTCCAGCCCTGGATAGGTACTCTGTGTCCACCTCCTGACTACTGCCTTTATTTTTCCTTCCCTTCAACTTCCACCATCCAAATTTCCTCAGCATAAGTATTTACCTTTCTTATCAGGAAACATTTCAAAACCCACAAAAATACCTTTTTATTTAAAAAAAATTCAAACATACGCAAGAATAGCAAACATAGTATAATGACCTTCCATCTCCAAGCTTCAGTGATTTTCAACTTCGAGCCAGGCATTGATGTGAAATCTCACTGGAGTTTGGAATCTCTGTGAGTCCCCCGAATCCTTTACTACAGGGATTTCTAGGGCGGTGTAAATAGCCCCATGTGTCAGCGCTTCTCCCCTGGAGCCAATTTTGCTTCTCTCTCTTCCTCCTCACTCGCCCCAGGACATTTGCAATATCTAGGGGCGTTTTGGTTGTCACCGGTGAGCGCCGCTAGTAGCATCTTTGGGGTAGAGCCAGGAGTGTGGGTCAGAGGACGGTACCCACACCAAAGAACATCCGGCCCCAAATGGCAACGGTGCTGAAGTTGTGCACTAAATACAAATGAGTTGCTTTGAAGTTAAAGTATTCCTAGGAAATTAACTTTGAGAAAATTCTGCTTTCCGGTTGAAGAATGCTCTAAGTAGCATGGGTGTGGTGGCTTTCGGTGTTCCCAGGGTGTTGCGCTAGGACAGCAGAGAGGATCTGGTACACGGTGGTCTTCTCCAGGGAGGAGAACTGAGCCACTGTATTCCCATTTCTGTCTCTGTATAAAGATCTAATAAAGATCTGACCTACGTGCATTTGAATAGCACAGTGTACCTGAATGTTTTCATAGGATCAGAAAATAAAATTCTTTTTTAAAAACAGTTGTGTCCGGAGGCCAAGGGAGTCCCGCAAAGGGCTTTTGATGATTGTCCCAAGCCTGCTGGACACGGGGTGAGAGGCGCAGAGCACTGGCGATTACGGGACTCAGAAACACCTGGCGGCAGCGGGTCCCTGCGCGATGGATGAATTGCTGGGGGAATTGCTGGCGGGGAGCGGTTAGGTGGGATGGTCCTCAAGCCAAGGCCGTGACACCGAGGAGCCCTGCGCTGCCTGTGGGGAGCGGGGCTCGGAGGCCGGCAGTGATGGGGTCGCACCGCGGGCGTCGTGAGGGGCGCAGGAAGCTGCGGCCACGCGCAGGAGGGGACGCAGGACCCCAGGTGGGGGTCTGTCTCTGCCAGCTGGTGGCCTTGCACTTCTGGGAGGGGAACAGCCTTGGCGAATTGGAAGTGGGGACAGCTCCTTGCTTGTTTCAAAAAGAGCCGTTGTTCCCAACAGGAGCGCCAGCTGGACTGCCAGCTCCGCCAAAGCCCGGCGGCCTCCCAGGCCCTGCAGACCCGGGGCCTGCGTCTCCGTGGTCCTCTTTCCGCTCAACTGCACACCCCGGTCGTGTCCAGCCCCAGCCTGTCCCGCGCCCGCTGTCCCTTCGCCAGCTGTGCTCTGCCCTCCGTCTCCTTGGCCAGTGTCACTCCTGCCTACCCTCGCAGGTGGGATCCCCAAGCTGCCGCTGTCCTGTCCTGGGCCTCTCCTTCCTCCCCTGGGACGTGCACGGTCACAGGACCCCACGCATATACAATCGACGGCTCCCTCCCCTTCTCCAGGCCACCACCGTGCCCTGGGCTCCTCTCTCACTAAAGGGCTGGAGACAGTGGCCTTGCTAAAGGGCTGGCACCTGACCGTGCTTGCAGCAACCCAAGTGTGAGGACTGTGGTTTTTTCTCCCCTGTTAATTCCCAGACCAGTTACAAAGCTGCAAGTACCAAGCCGCTCAGCCAATGTGCACAGAGGGCTCTAGCCCTGTCCTCATCATCCTGCCCCGAGGGCTCATCTTTGTTTTTTGTTGTTGTTGCTGCTGTTGTTTTGCTTTGTTTCTTTTGAGACTGGGTCTTGCTATGTACTCCAGGCTGACCTGGAACAAACTATGTAGCTCAGGCTGGCCTTGAACATACAGTGACCCTCCTGCCTCAGCTTCCCGAGTGCTGGGATTACAGGTGAGTGCCACCACACCCAGCTATTTCTGGTTTTGTTTTTTAACTTCTCCATCTTGCGCTGATTGCTGGGAGCATGAGCAGAAGAGGACTGAAAGGGTGATTTGCCTCAAGCAGAAATCTATATTCCTTTCAGTGTTTAGCACACACACCTCCCCCCCTCAGCTACCAGGAATCTTGCTGAAGCCCGAAGTGGTAGACATTGGGGAAAGCAGTGTAAAACAAGAAAGATGTATTTGGTGTTGAAAAGTGAATTGATGAGGAGAGGAGCTGCAGTCTCCGGGGAGCCTGGCCGCCCTCCGGGCACAGAGGCCGAGGGGCCGCAGATCAGCTGGCAGGTGCAGCTGTCAGGGGACACCCACGGAGGCCCTGGAGGACACTTTTCCCCTTGCCTTCTCCAGAGACCAAAGCTCCTCTTGAAGCTTTCACAGAAGAAGGGCAGGCCGGGCTGACATCGCTCCTGGGGATCGGGCCAGCCACAAGCCGAGCAGCCGAGGAAGAGCCTCAGTCAGAAAGCCACTGTCCACCAACACACACAGACACCAAGTCGGGGATGACTGGACGGGTTGCCCTCATTTCTGGCAGGCTGCCACTCAAGTGTGGCCTCCCAGAGAGCCCTCCTCAGTCACCTGCCTCCCTGCAACCACCCCCGGCACTGGCACTGCACCCCTATCCATGAGGGCAGATGCCCCTCACTGCTCATGCCTCAGACCCCAGTGTCCCCAGCACTGAGTATGAAATGCACAAGGTGATTGAAATATACAGTGAATGTTTAAATTAAAAAATCATGACAGTGGGCCGGGGATTTACCTCAGTGGTACCGAGCCTGCCTCACAAGTGCAAGGTCCTGAGTTCGATCCCCGATACCAAAAAAACCCAAATCACGACAGTAAAAGACACACTACCATGAATCCCCCTCAAAGTCCTCCCCCCGGCTTCGAACACACTCATCCCATCCTCCTTGCCACTTTCTGCAGCAGCTCTGGAATCCTCTTTCCCAAGTGTCTTTATGGGGTGTGATCAACAATGTGGTGAATGATGCTGCCCAGTGCCACCCAACAGAAAAGCAGGCTCATAGACACATGATGCTGTTCTTCATCCTCCTTATGCACCGGATGGTGCTGTGTGACTTCTGGCTCTTCCTCAGAAACGTTTTGATCTATCCAGGACACCAAGCCAGCGATGACAGCACAGAACCAAAGACACTCATGAAAGAAGACTTTCAGAACTGCTTCAGAAAGCGGCAAAAATGATGGGATAAGTGTGTTTAAAGCAAAAGTATGGGGAGGGTGTATTTAAAGGGGAATTAATGGCAATGTGTCTTTTACTGTAACTATTTTTTTTTAATTTAAACATGGAGTATATTTTTCAATCACACCTTGTAGGCATTTCCTGAATAGCTGAGGGAACCTCGGAAGCCATCAAAGGCTGCCTTTTGGAGTGCTCACCACCTCCTATTCTGGTCTGTTTAAAGATTCTTTCTAAATGCCCCAAAGCACAGATGACCCCAGCCTAAACTTAAGTTTCAGTGAATTAAAGCAATTTTCTTTTGAAAATATTCTGGGCGTTTCCCAGGTGGCCCTGCAATGGCCAGGATGGGCAGCAACTGCACCGGGAGGGTGGCTCTGGTCAGGACAATAGTACCGGCTCTGCAAGCCTCTCCCAGACCCAAAAAGTTGCATGAGCTCTTTATCAACATTGCTGTGGAAGCCGACAGAGACCTCCATAGGCAAATTCTGCTTATTCTGCACCAAAGCACCTGAGCACAGCGTTTTCACAGTTAAATGTTTGTTGGCTGAGAAGCTGAGGGGCTGGGCTGACTTGGTTTGCTGTGTGTCATCCTCTTGGGAGTCATCAAGGGGCCCCGCCTCATCCAGTCATTGCCAGGGCCGCTCAGGTGGCATCTGGGGTTCAGGGTGGACCCACTGCGGTCTTGTGCACACAGCTGGCCTGCTTCCTGTCTGGTCCAACATGGAGCTGGGGGCACCTGCTTCCACTTGCTTTCTGTTCTGTTGTGCTGGTCTTGGTCCCTACCCCTGCTTCTCCACTTCCTGATCCAGTTCCACTCCACTCACCTCTCCCAAACTCTCTCTGCTCACTTCCTTAAGCCAGCAACAGCCACCATGCCTGGCAAGAGGCACTGGTGAACTGGGCCTGCAGAACACAGTGGGTCCTTGCCCATTGCTGCCCACCTGGGGCCTCCAAGTGTGACCTTCCCCAGAAACAGGGTCTCTGTGTACAGAATTGGTTAGGGTGAGACCATATGGAGCACAGGGGCCCCGCTCCACCACGACCGGTGCCCCCAAAGGAGGCTGCAGAGACAGGAGGAGGGAGGCTGTGTGGGGTCAGCGTGACCCGGCCACAAGCCAAAGCCAGGGCGCAAGGACCATTGGTGGCCACCAGAAGGTAAGGGCAGACATGGGTGCCCTCTGCAGGACAGTGCATGTCTGCTGCTTCACCTCCTGGGCTGTGGTACTTTGTTAGTCAGCCCTGAGGAGGCAGAGCCAGAGGCCACGATGGCCAACTGTGCCCGGGCCCCTGCTGGGAGGAAGGAGAAGCCCCATGAGGGGTCTGGGCCAGCTCACTGTTCTCCTCAGGCAGCCTCTGTTCCGAAGCATCACCCTCCTCAGCCTGCCACCTGTGTCCTCCACGCTATTTCCACCTGCCATTTTGCTTGTCTGTGTTTCCTCTTCTGCCCATGAACTCCTTCTGGCTGGAGCACCGTTTGTTCCCGGCTTTGCTTTTCTGAGCAGGTTCTGAGACAGAATTTTGGTGGACAAATTATCACATGAACAGAAAAATGCATCCAGCCCTCTGGGAGGCTGAGGCAGGAGGGTTGAGAATTCCAGCCCAGCCTGGATACCTTAGCTACTTAGCAAGTGCCTGTCTCAAAATAAAAAATTACAAAAGGGCTGGGAATGTAGCTCGATGGGAAAGACCTAGGTTCAACCCCCAGTACTGGAATGAAAAACAAAGAAAATGGAGACAAAACTTTCACAGGCCATCAGAGACCTGGGAAACAGACAGCACCGAGTTGCAGCCATCCTGCTGGCTGAGAGGGGGCTCAGCCCTGCCTGCCACCCCCTGGTCCCACTGTGGCTGCAGAAAGCCATCCTTCTCGGCTGTATTTTAATAATTTTCTTCAATGGCCGTGGAGGGCGGAAGCAGGGAGGGAGGTTGTCTCATGAGGGGTGTCTACAGTCGCTAACAGTGAAAAATGGGAGCAGCGATAACATTCCCCATCCATCCGTCGCCCAGCCCGAAACATTTGCAGCTGATTATGCTCCCTGCAGCTGGCGCTGGGTCTTGGGTGTTCCCACAAGCGCTGGCCGGCACGAGCCAAGTCCCGGGAGGTGAGGGGGAGGCTCTGAGACTGGCTCGGGAGCAGTAGCCCCGAAGGAATAGAAAAGGTATGGACTCAGGGAGCTGCTTTTCTCAGCAGCAAAACATCCGGGGCTCCGTAAAAAATGAGATGGACCAAATGAGAATAGTTCTAGCAACTGCGAAGATGCATGTGCTTTTGCTGCCTGTCCTGACAGACAAGCGGATGTGCTGCGTCCCTGTCCCGTGTGAAGGAGGCAGTGGGCAACCTCAGGGACACTGGGGGAGTCTGGGTGACATTCAGGGCTGACCCAAGTTGCTCTGCCACTAGACGCAGCATCTTTTCTTTTCTTCTGGTACTGGAGATTAAACCCAGGACCTTCCCACTGAACTATATTCCCAGCCCTTTTTTGTTTTTGTTTTTATCTTTTGGTACCGGGGATCAAACTCGGGTCCTTGCACTTGCGCAGCAGGGGGCGAAACCACTGAGCTAAATCCCCGGCCCCTCCCAGCCCTTTCTATTTGCTTAGTTTTGTTTTGAGACAGAGTTTCACTAAGTTGCCCAGGCTGGGCACAAACTTGAGATCCCCATGCCTCAGCCTCCCAAAGTGCTGAGATTAAAAGCATGTGCCACCATCCCGACAAGGACACATTACCTTAAGAGAGTCCTAATGATGTTTCTTGGACATTTTGCCCTGAGCTTTCTCATTTTGACTTCTAGAGATGGCCATGGTGGGCTTGGATTGAGCCCCTAAATCAATCTTACTTTTGGCCAAAGTAATTTTTACTAATTTAAGAACTAAACAAAATTAAGATCCTTATCACAAAACAAGACAGAAGCAAAATACAAAATCCTTATGGAGCTGGGCAGAACCTCTGTTTCTGCAGTGAATGGATGGATGTGGGATGTTCTGGGAACAGCGGGTCGCTACTTGGAGGCCTCCCTCTCTCACTAGAAGGAAGCCTGGCCCGTGTTCCCTTCCTTACTGACTTGAGATGCCGCTTGCTTTGGGATTTCTGTTTCAGGCACTTTGTTCAGCCTGCCTGAGACTCGGGGAGCATGAACCCCTCCCTCTCCTCAGGTCTAAGGGGCTGGCGGTGGGACACCGGCCCTTTCCCTCGACACTGCCCATCCCTCCCTGCTGTTGGGCCACCTCAGTGACTCCTGAGGAAGGGTAGGACCCTTGGGCCACCTGCTGCGGGCTCAGTCCCCACACCCAGGGACAGAGGCCCTGCCTCCAAAGAAGGGCCTGTCCAGGAAGATCTGAACAGTAGAACTGGGACAGGGGCTTAGGTAGCAGCCAAGGTCATCATATAAACAGCTACACAGCAAGGGGCACCTGGTTCTGAGCTTCTCCCTATGTAGCCCAGGCTGGCCATGAACTTGCAGTGATCCTCCTGCCTCAGCCTCCCAAGTGCTGGGATTATAGGTGTGTGCCACTATGCTCAGCTGGCATTCTGATTTTTGAACCATGGCACTGCAGTGTTGCCAGCGGTACTGGCCTCCGTCTTCCTTCCCCAACTAAAATGTCAGCTCGAGAGACAGAGAAGTCATATCCACCACCCCAGGATGTACCCTCATCCAGGAGTCACTCCGTGAACAGAGAATGTTCTGCCCTTCCCGCCACACAGCCGAGGGGACCCCCAGATCTAATGCCTTTCCCCATTGCTCCTCCAAGGCCCAAGCTGCCTCCGATCCCAATGCCATGCTCCAAACTCTGACGTCCACCGAATTACTCTCCCAGTTCCCGGACAACTTGGACCCTGAAAACCCCTGTGAACAAAAGCCAGCTTCCCTGAGGTCCCCAGAGCCCCTGGCCAACCGGAAGCCTGGCACAGGGTGAGCCTGCCACGGTGCTTGCCAGTCAGCCCAATAGACACAGCTCCAGTTAATGGCCTGTCTAACTCGGAGGATTTGGGGGCCACTTTCCTGCAATAGCTTTCACTGTCTGTCCTGAAGAGAGCTGCTTTCCTCGTCTTTGGAACGGATTAGGAGGGATTTGGGAAGAACTGCCAAGATCCAAAGAGCTAGAGCCACGTTGGCTTTGCCAGAAATCACTGGAAAACATGGGCCACAGAGGGGGCTGTGGGCTGGAGACCCCCAGGAATGAGCTATGTGGGGAACACAGCGGGGCTCCCCATATCCCACATTGGGTGCACTGTTACGCTTCAAAACAGAACTTATCAATGATTTAGCCTCATTAAGTTGTAAGAAAACAGGCCCAGTGTTCCAAGGTCGTAAGTTTTGTCAGCGCTCATTCGTTGCCAATGTTTTGGAAAACCAAAGAGCTCGGGAGCCCGCTGGGGCTTGCTGGGCTGAAGGATGGATGTGGATTTGCAGGAACTTTTCCAGGCTGTCTGGAAGGCAGGGGGTGGCTCTTTCCTGAGGGAAGGCCGGTGGGGGGCGTAGGGGGCGAGCTCCAAGCCTGGGTCCCCCACCACCACTTTTAGCTCTTCTGGAACTGCGAGTGTGGACACACAGCTGGCAGCTCCCTGATGTTCCTTTTTCATAAAATTATTTTTATTAGTCCATGTTTGCAGCACGTAACGGTCTTACATTCCTCGCGGGGAGTTGCTGCATGTACGTAACACAGCTTCATTCTTTTTACCTCTTCTCCCCACACCCCCCCCTTTCATTCCCTCCATGTCTTGGTCCCTTTCCTATTTGCAGAAGTTCTATCCCCCTGTTTCCTACGAGCTGTCTTTTATTTTGCTCTTTAATTTATTTATACTTGGGTTTCTCATATAAGAGAAATGTGATATTTAAGCTTGTGCATCTGATTTATCTCACTTAACATTGTGGTCTCAAGGGGCATCCATTTTCCTACAAATGACTGATTTATTGTGAGTGTGTGTGTGTGTGTGTGTGTCCCTTTCATGGGACACTGTTTGCACAGGGAATCAGAGTTTGGCTGCACTTCTTCAGGCTGAAGAGTTTCAGGAAGTTTCCCTTTGACCATTTCTCGTCTTGCATCTCCAGTTTGTCCCCAAAGAAGCCACCCTGTGACCATCAGCCCCAAGGCACTTCACAGAGGCCGGGCTGTCTGGTTGCTGGTGACCAATTTCACAAGGCCCAAAGGAAGGCTGAGCAACACAGTGGGGATAAAGACATGAAAATATCAATCCTCACTACAGCTGAGATGTGCAAGAACATCCTTATTTTTTCCAAACAGATCAAGTCTTCCTTTATAAGTTCCTCTCCACCAGGTAGAAAGGAATGGACCATGTTAAGTCCAGTTAAAGGACACCACCTATGCTTCTCCAGTCACCTGTGGTAAGGGAACATTTTGGTTTTTGTTTTTTGGTTTGCTTTTTAATTGCTAACTATTTACAGAGACTTATAGACTTCACTAGAAATGAATTATTGCAAAATAAAATTTAAAAGATAAACAAAATCGAAGCTTATGATCAGTTTCAATAAACATGAAATTTATTCCGCTAGAAGAGTCTGTCCATAGCTAGCCTCAAGTTTTCTCTTGTATCTTCCTGGGATGGCAACATTGTGAGGGTCTGCTTGGTTTAAATCCTCCACGGTGGATCGTTGCCCTCAGAGTCCACGTCCACGCTAGTGCCCCCTCCAAGGCGGGGTCTGGGACATTAGAGGAGGTGACTGGGGTTACCACAGCCCACGCATGGGGCTGGCTGTTCCCCTGTGGGTAGGCCCCGCCCGACAATGCCCAGGGCTGGAAAAACCAAGGGCTCTGCCTTTCTCACCAGTCAAGAACTGGTGGCCTTGTCCCATGGTGGTCAGGACAGAGCACCCTTAGGGATTGACTCTGCCATGGCCTCCATCAGCCTCCGGACAGCATCTCATGCAGGTCACTTGGCTCTCACCACAGCAGGACACTCGGGGGCCCCTCAGCTTAGCCATCTGGGGGCCTCATCCTGGAGCCGCTGGACCTCTCTGCTACATATAACCCTTCCACACTCTTGGTTTCTTGGGGCCCCCCATGTTGGTCTGGAGGCCCCAGCAGAATGACATTGCCCCAACAGAGAGTATATCATGAAGCCCTCTTCCTGGCTTGTTCCCTTCCTCTTAGCACTGCTCTCCTCTCTCTCTGGTCTCAGCCAGGAGAGGACCCACATTCCTCGAAATTAACTCCTCCTCCTCCTGTCTACTGCCTTTCTCCACAATCCTCCAGGCCTGGAAGGAGCAGGTGCTTCCTGCTGAGCATGAACTCTATGGTTTATTCTCCATGCCTGGCTCTCATGTCAGTGACATCGAAAAGAACTGAGTATATGCTTTCTCTTGAAAAGGCCTGACTTTCCAGTTTATTGCTTTGCCGCTGCAAGGTCTTGAATATTTTTTTTTCAATGTTCTTTGCATTCCATCCACAGTTGGCCCTTCGTACCCACAGGTTCTGCAGCCATGCTTCAACCAACCACAGATTGCAAATATTGAATAAAATGCTGTCCTGAACATTTCCTAGGCAGTACAGTATAACAACTTTTTTTTTTGGTATCAGGGATAGAACTCGGAACCTTGCACTTTCGAGGCAGGCGGCGGAACCACTGAGCTAAATCCTGGCCCAGGATAACAACTATTTATGTAACATCTTTATTGACCTAGGTACTCTGAGTAATCTAGAGAAGATTCAAAGTCCACAAGAAGATGCCCACAGATTGGATGAAATGCTGCACCATTTAATCTCGGGACTTGCGTGTCTATGGGTTTTGGTATCTCAGGGAGTTCTGAAAGTGACCCAGTGGACACCAGAAGAGGGACATACCTTATTTCCTTCTTTAAATAAGAGAATAAGAGTAGTTAATACACTGTATATCATTATCTTCAAAGCAGTTACTCCAAGTACAAGACAGAAACATAAAAGATTCTCTCTTACAAAAGAGAAATAAACAGATAACAGTACAAAATTCTCTTTTCAATGATCTAAGTGAAACTAGTAGCAGAAATGAAACAAATTAGCATATATATTAAAATACTTTTGAAATAGCAGAGTAGGTGATTTAGGGAATTATTTGAACTTCCCCCTGGGTCCCATTTACCTATCTTCTATTTTGTTCTGCATCTGAGGGATATACTTTCAAGTTTCTTGGTGCAGGAAAATGCAGTGAAGAATGCCGTTATTTTTATTTTCCTCTCTGAAGGGGGATATACCGTCTAGCTAATGTATTTGCAAGAGAAATTTCTCTGATATACCTCCCATGTCCATTTTCTCCTATGGAAACCCCAAGCTAATAGAGCTGAGATGGGGAATGTTGGAAGGTAGCAGAACACCTATGGAAATGGGGCTTCCAAGGGGATCAGTGGGATGGCATCTCGGACCCTCTTTAGCCACCTGAGTCGCCAGGAGACACCAAGGGGTGGGAGTCGCGAGCAGCAAAGAGCAGCCCCAACCCACCCCCTTCATATTGCTGCTTCCATTGCATCCTTCAGCTAAATTCCAGGTCCTGCTTCCTGGCTCTAACCTGTAACAAGATCTCTTCTGGAGCATTCCTGAGGGGAAGGATCCATCTCCCCCCAGGACAACGTCCCCCTGATCTCCAGGGCATATAGTTTCCAACCCATGTGTCATCTTGGATTTACGATTTCCTCTTCAGGTTTTGCTTTAAAAACAATGTTCAATAACCTCTGAAGGAATGCTTTCTCCCTTCTTTCTAAAATAGTCCAATCACCCTCTCTCACCCTGCACTCTTGAGCACGAACAAATTACACCTGGCCCCTTTCCCGCCTGGGCAGTGGCAGCGAGCAGCTCCCGCAGGGTGGAGATGGGCCTCATGCTTGGCACCATCTCTGTTTGTCGAGCAGTGCAGTTTTGTGGTGAGCCCACAGCCCCGAAATTCCAACAACCCTGGCTTCATGGGTAATTCGGGGTGAGTTATTCATTCTGTTCTTCATTTAGCTCCTCTACAAAAAGGGGCAAATAATAACCCAGCCTGATTGTGAAGCCATAACAAGATGATGGAAATGAAGGTGGTCACTTCCCCCTAACCACGAACTTGGGTGCCACAGAAAGCGGAGAACAAAATGTTGTCATTCCTCGGGGGAGTCACGTTTCGTGAAGAGCTCTGTGTTTTAATCACTATTTTTTTTAAATTAAAAAAAAGAAAAGAGAAAAAGAGACTGTAACAGTCACAGGTACATGGTTACATTCTCTGTGGCCTGTTGAGAAAAGTGTTTTGAAAAGATAACCACAGAAGACTTTGAAGGGGTCATCTAGGCCCAGTGACGGGTCCTGCAGGGAGAATACTTTATGTCCAGTTAGTATTGGAGGTTTTAACCCTAAATCACGACGTAAAATGTGCAGTCTGATTCAGGCTTCCCTACTAGACGTGTTGGCTGGTTTCCTCACTCGGAGCTGTCTCCTAATAACCAAACATAGAAAGCAGGGCTTTTTTTCAAACTTGTAAGTCAATGTGCTGTAAACATGGGTCTGAGGTTAGAATATTGAATTCCATGAGTATCAACAATCTGTCTTACTCCATTAATCAGCGGTTTACAATCTCTGTAGTCTTAGGAGCCATGGGGCCGTCACTGATAATTCTCCATCCGGGAGAAATATAATCATCTAGACATGTGCTTAAAGAGGAATTGTCCCCCTTGTTGATTTTCTGTAGGAAGCGATTATTAGGAGATGTTGGCTCGCTGGAGGTTCAGAGGCCTGGGGAGGAGGCTTCCTAACAGGGATGCTGGAGACTGGTGACACACGGAGCCCTTTGACAGACAGGGCCCAGCAGAAAGACGCTCGGCAATTTGTCAGGCAGCTCCTCCATACGGTCTCCTTTGGGACTGTTCCAGAGCATGGAAACTAATAATCCTCAAGTTCACTCTGCTCCCCCCGATGCCATTACACAGCATTTGAATTATGTCATCAAGAGACAGACGCTGATTCGGTGCTTATCCCACGAATGCCAGAGGAAATGTGCTCCTTCCCGGATGAGAAACCCCCTTGGTGACCTAAAAGCTCCTGCTCTGGTCCCCAGGCGGCTCCACCCCAGTTCTGTGGAGTTCTTGGAAATGCCAGGTTGGGCTGGGCCTCTGTGACAGCTAAGTCTGACATCCAGGGGGATGCCAGGTTAAGATTAAGTCCCCCAGGGTCAGAAAAATTAACCTCCATTTTTTTTTTTTGAGTTAGTCTCACTATATAGTCCAGTGTGGCATTGAACTTCCGATCTTTCTGCCTCAGCCACTTGAGTGATGGGATGACAAGCATGTACCACCATGCCTGGCAAAATTAACCTCTTTTACAGTAGTATAGTAGTGTCCTTCATTATGGAGGCATTGGTTCCAGAACCCGCCTTGGACATCAAAACTCTCAAGTTCCTTATACTGTATAAAATCATGACATTTGCCTGTTACCTTTGTATATCTTCTCCTGTAGTTCATATCATCTCTAGGTTACTTATAACAATGTAAAGACTATGTAAAGAGTTGTTACAATGCATCCTTTAGGGTAATGACAAGAAAAAAACTCTGCACATGTGCAATACACAGGCAATTATTTCTCGAATATCTTTGATCCAAGATCGGTTGAATCCATGGATGTGGAAAGCCAACTGTATAAATTTTCCATTACAGAAACCTGGTACATGTCCAGGACGCATGTCAAGTGGGATGCCTGTTCTCTTTCCCTAGTTAGATGTGATTGCCATGTGCTGGGTGTAAAAGCTGTGTGCAGGCTGCAGGAGCTAGGGGCCCGCCACCCATACCCATGCCAAGAAAAAGGCATCGGAGGAGCACGGAATTCCCCTGGAATTCGATGGAGTAGCCACTTAGAGCAGGAGAGCAACCAGCACCTCTGATTTGGGTCCGAAAGACAACCACCACAGGAACACAAGTTTCTAGTATTTAGGGCAGAAATGGTTTCAGCCCTTGGATAGCAGCTGTGGCTGACTCCCAGGAAAGAGGCTGGGGATGACTCACTTCTGGGGTGTCCTTAAGGGACATGTGTTAATGTTCTAGGCAAAATAATTCCCTACCAAAGATCCCCATGGAATTAAGGTTGCTAACAGCTGATTTCACAATAAGGAGCTCTACATAGGGGTGGCCCAAGGAAGTTACAATGCAGAAGAGAGCAGCAGAGAGGCAGGGCCCAGGGGTACAATGTGTGAAGCACATGACCACCTACTGGCTTTGAAGATGCAGGATGGGGCCACGGGCCAAGGATGCTGGTGGCCTCAAGAAGCTAGAAAGAGCCAGCAATAGATGGCCCCTGGTGTCTCCAGAAAGAGTGCAGCGCTAACAACACCTAGATTTTACCTGGTGAGACCTGTTTCTGACCCCTTAACTGTACAATAATAAATCTGCATTGTTTTAAGCCACTTGGTTCATCATAGTTTGTTACTGCAGCCATACTGGAATACAGTTGTCGCCATATTTTCCTCCGATTGACACAAATTGCAAAAGAACTAGTACCTTTGTCCATCTTCCATTACTCTGACTGGCACAGACTTGGTAATCATAAGGAGTGAGGTTTTGGGCTGAGGAGGGAACACCATGGCGGGCCTGTGCAGGGCCCTAGGTTTGATCCCCAGCACCACTGAAAATGAAAAAAGGTCTATTTGGCTCATGGCTCTGGAGGCTGAGAAGTCCCTAGCACCGGGAGGACCTCCGTGCTGTGTCGTAGCTCGGCAGAGGACATCCCAGGGCGACTCAGCGAGTGCTCAGCTACTCTCTTCCTCTCCTCACGATGCCTCCAGTGCCATCAGGGGAGCCCCAGCCCCAACTCCATCTGCCCTAATTAGCTCATGCCTCCAAATACCATTAACACAAATCTGAGGGGAAGTTTCGAAACCATGAACTGGGGTGGGGGGTGCTCCGGAGTTCTGCTCTTTCCCCAGACTCTTTCACCCATAGCAAGGCTGGTTTGGGACAGCAGGTGACTGTTCCCAGGATGGATTTGAGGTACACATGGGAAAGCAGCTTTTTTTCTCCCCGTCTCTTCCTGCTGCTGGGAGAACAGGCAGGAGATGTCACCACAGGATCGTCAGGGCCCTGCTGTGTGGCCAGGCTGGCCTCAACCTCCCAAGTTCGAGGCTCACAGGCAGGCACCACCATGCCTGGCAGCCTTACAGTCTTGCAGAATGCTGTGCTTTCCATTTTTCTCCATGTTTCTTATGTTATTTCTTTTAATAGGTGCTCCTGCCTTGTTGGGAAGATCCTCAACGTTTAAGACTGAACAGAGTTGGGACGAGATGCCCATGATCAGAATCGAGTAGGTGCCAGTCCATGCTGACAGCTGTCTGAACCCCTGAGGGGGCTGTTCAAGGGCCAGGCCCCAGGCCTGCAGACAGCCCCCTCAGTACACAGCACCGTACTCTGCCCCACAGCTGGCCCTGTGACTCAATTTCCCTCTCCACACACTCACAGCAGCTCAGGACCACCAGGAAGGAGCCAAGGGAGTCACTCGTGGTTGGGAGTTGATTAAAGATGCCAGGTATCAGGGGTCAAGGCCAGCCCAAACTCTGGATTGTACTGTCTACAATTCTCTCTTCTTTTTTACAATTGTTTTTCAGTCCATTTTGATTCCTTAAGGTGTTTTGAAAACCACTGATACTTGAAGTCATGACTCTTACAGAAATTATTAGGCAGACTTTATCATATTAGCATGCCTCGTTTTATGTCTGTCATATCAAAGGGAATCTGTAAATCTTACTTCAATCAATTCTGATGGTACTGGAACCTCTAATTAGATGCTTAAGCCAGTTTGTCAGGGAGATCTTAACACATGAACAGGCAAAATGACGCAGACTTAATAATATAATCAGTGATTTCCCATCAGGTTTATAGAGCAGTAATACTGGGAGCCAAGTCACAGGATTGTTAGAAGATAAAGTGAGTTAATATTTGTAAAGCACTTGGGCACAGGGTAAGTACTTTGCAAGAGTTGATAAAACAGATATAAACAAAGCTATATTTTCTTTAGAAAATGGAGACTTTTTGCCAGGCATGGTGGTGGTGCATGCCTGTAATTCCAGCATTCAGGAGGCTGAGGCAGGAGGAACACTGTGAGTTTGAAGCCAGTCTGGGCTACACAGTGATTTAAAGGCCAGCCTGAACTACATAGCAGGACCCTGTCTCCAAAACCCAAAAATAAACAAACAAACAAAATCACTAAACAAAAAGTAAAATTGAGAACTTTGATTTGTAAGACTTGGTCAACTATCACCCAATGCTATAAACACAAATCACAGTGGAACCAAATCATGCCTTCCTTCTGGTTTCTCCAGAAGCTTTTAGTGACTTTTCAGAGAAACTAGGCCCTTGTAGTGGTTCCACAGGTCACAGGCTCCACACAAGCTGTTGCTGTTAAGATTTGTGAGATGTCTCATGAGCTGGAACCCGAATGACTTAGGCAGCCCTAGCGCGACGCCTTCTAAACATGAGGCCCAGCAGGCTGCTGGGGGCCAAGCTATCCTCTTAGGGGTGCACCTGTACAACCAAGTCTCCAGAACCCGAGTGAGGCTGCCCATCCACTGTGGGCCTGCTTTCCCTCCGCATTAACCGTCAAGGCCAGGCAACGCTCGACATTGGCAGGCCCTGCTGCCTGGACTCGGGAGCACAGATCAAGGGCCTCCGGTTGATGGAGGAGCAGACTGGAGGACATCGTCTGCCATCTGGATGGAGGAGACGCTTGCAGCCACCGGGCTGATTACAAACTCCCAAGCTCCCAGGAGTGTGAAGGCTGAGATGAAAGAAAAGCTCTGGGGACATGAAAGATGCCGGAGCTACATTTTCCAGAGCCCAGCTTCGTGCCATTGTGAATCAATCTGCAGCCATAGTTTCTTCAACTACATAGACCTCAAAGTCTCGAGGAAAGAGTCCAGGACCCACTGACATTAGGGGTGTGGCAGGAGAAGCCTGCCCTCCCTGGAGCTGGAGAAAGGTCAACGGCCCATGCGTTCCTGCCGACTTGCTCAGGAGAAGCATGCCTAAAAACGGACCCCGGTTTCTTTCTCCTGTGTTTGTTTCTTGTGTTTGTGTTTCCCTTGGAAGGCAAAGTTGACGTCGGAAAGCAATAATTCTCTGAGGCACACCGCTTGAATTACAGATAGCGCAGCCCAAAGGGCCCCTGAACTTCCAGAAGAGCCAGCTGCAGATTAATGGATGCTAAAGAATGCTACCTTCCAAGTCGGGCCAGCTGATTTATGTCTGCTCACATATTCCAGAGCATCCGACTCGCAGGTGTGCTTTCATCGAAGCCGGATTCCATGGCCACTTTCACCGGGGGGACGAGGAGGAAGGGTGTGTTTATTGGGTTGAGCTTTACTAGCTCAGCTTTTACTGTAGTGCTCTTGGTAAAGTGTTTTTGTAAACCGAGAACAGTTTCCACTTAGTCTCCTCTGTCTCTCTCCTCTAGGCCCACGAATACCCTCCTTGGCTAGGCTTAATACACAGAATGTTTTCTTCTTTGAGTCTGAAATTACCCAGGCTCCATTCACCCCAAGTCCCAGGTGGGTCTTAGGGTGGTACAGGCAAAATCAGCTCAGCCCTTTAGTTAGGAGGAAGGGGAAAGAAGGAAATCAGGGCATTCCCAGCACAAGGCAAAGTCGTTCATTTTTATTTTCATTTGTTTCACCCAAAAGACAGTTCCTTGACACCTGCTGTGTGACAGCCCCGTGTCAGGCAAGAGGGACCTGGAAATAAACATTCCTGCTTCTCCCGTGAGCTCACAGCATGGTAGGGAGAGGGACAGGATGCTCAGTGCTCACAGCAGAGAGAGGCCAGGAGGACAGCAGGAAGGACCAGGAAGCGTCCAGGACCGAGGACCCAGGAGCGGAATAGCCAAGGACATCGGGGGCCCCGGGTGGTAAGGTGCAGCTGGACAGGGAGGGGTCTGCAGGCAGCAGGGCCTGAGGGGTATGGGTGGTTGATTGGGGCTGGAAAGAGGACAGGGTCCTGCCTGCTGCGTGTGCCCACAAGGATGCCCGGCTCAGAACAGCCACCCACTTTCGGCCGCCCGCCTGGGCTTTCAAGCCATGGCTGTGCTGTTCTGGGGTCGCCCCAGCCAATGCCAGAGCATGAAGGGAGACGGAGTCCCAGCTGCTGTCCCCAGTGCGGGTCTCTGTCGTGGTCAGATCTTGCTCTGGGGCTCTCTTTGGGCTTCCTGGAAGCCCCAGCGTGGGGCATGGGGCGAGGAGGGTTGGGAAGCAGTGGTCCCTTGCGTGTCTTTGGTGACAACACTGCAGAACGGAAAATCCAAATGTAAGAGAGCAAGGGGAATGCCATAGTTCTCCATGCTTTCCTCTTCTGTTGGACACACCCTACCTCTAAATCCTCCACAAAATCAGACAGGGCCATGGAAAGCGATGCTGCCGGACAGGGCATTGTCATGACACTGTCACTTGGATCCAGTGACCAATAACTTCATCCGCAGCTCGGACTTTGCCCTTCATCGTGGCTGAATGGGGCAGTTCTGCTGAATTTATTGTGCTCTGCCGTTTTACAAACCCAAAGTTACAGCTTCCATTTACTGTCCCCTGTCTCCTTCCTCTGATTCCACAGATATCTCCTTGGCTATTCCTTTCATTTTGCTTTTGCATTTGAGTTAGGGTCTTTGTGTAGTCCAGGCTGGCCTTGAACTCACTGTGTAGCCCAGGGGCTGGCCTCCAACTCACAATGATCCTCCTGCCTCAGCCTCCTGAGTGTTAGGATTACAGGCGTGCGCTACCACATCTGGCTGACTATTATTCATATACAAGACGTTTTTTTCCTTTGAGCCTGAAGTGATAAAGCCCTTTATATCAGTAAGTTATAAATAATATTTATAGTATAAGGACAGTGAATTACTTTACTTCAAACCTTGAAGCTATTAAGCCATTTTGTTACTGTAATAATTGTTAAATAAAGGAAAATTTGGGCTGTCCACCAGGGTTACGAAAGGGACCGATTTTGAGGGGAAACCCTCCAGCATGAAGGAATGTTACACTTAGTTAATAAGTGTCAAAATAAAGTCCATTTAAAAAGCCACCTTCTGTGACCTTGAATGAAATGATTGATTTGCTCTAGGATCATGAAGGGATCCCCCGGAAAGAGGTGGGAAACCCCAAACCCATAGAGCGAAGACCTTGCCCTGTAAATGCCTGCTGCTCACAAGAGTGGAAAGACAATGGGCAACCTCTTGATCAGGGGTGATGTTCACATCACTAGGACTGATGTACCCTGGCCAGTAACATAACACCCGCTGTTACCCGGTGATACAATTTTTTTCCTTTGTTTTTGAGATAGGGTCTTGCTATGTAGCTCAGGCTGACCTCGAACTTACAGTGATCCTCCCGCCTCAGCCTCCCAAGTGCTGGGGTGACAGGATATGATATGAAGTGCCCAGCATCAGCAATGAGGGTTTCCTGGGATAAAGTTTACCCTGAAATTGAGATCTAACTCCCAGTGAACAGTAGGCAATCGTCAGTGTGTGGCTATGGGACGATGGGTATACTCTTGTTCTTAGCAATGTGTCCTGGCATCCACGCTTGGCGTGTGGTTGCTGCATGACTGCAATTCGCTCTGCAGTGCACCAAAAACAATCGGCACCAATACAGCAAAACAGTAACAGTCATCAAATCTGACGGCGAGTACGCTCTGCTCTCCTCCGTGTGTTTAATTTTTCACACTAGGGAGAAAAAAGAAGGGGATGCTGGAAAACAAATATTTTTAAGATGAAAGCTTTAGGGAATAATTTTTTTTTTTTTTGATACGGGGGATCGAACTTGGGACCTTGCGCTTACGAGGCAGGCGCCGGAACCACTGAGCTAAATTCCCGGCCCTTAGGGAATAAATTTTTAAACCAAATATTCCGATTATCCTGTGTATAAAGTCACATATTCTTGAGGGTTTTGTGAAAACAATGATATTACTGGTACATTTTAGAAATAATTCAAGTTGGAAAAAATCCATGCAGAGAATAGAAATGCACAGAGAATAGAAATACACTTACTGCTGCTGTTATGTCACGGGTGGCTAAAGTTATGTAAGGACTCACAATAAAAATAGCTTTGTTTTCATTTTTGTTTTGAGAAGGCAGGTCTCACTATGCTGTCCCCAGGCTGACCTTAAAACTCTGGATTCCAGGGATCCTCTTGCCTCAGCCTCCATATTAGCTAAGACAACAGGTCCACCCCACCATGCTTGGCTTAAGGTGTTTTTAATCCTCCCTTTATGTGTTTTGCAATGCGAGCTTGTACTATGTAAAGCAAAGATTTGATACAAGGTTGTTTTGCTGTTGTTTTCTTTGCCTACGACATCACCAATGTGTTCAGAGCAATATAAAGAAATTCCCAAAATGTGAACTTTAAAGTTTAGAACAAGCAAGATTCCTTCTCACCCTCAAATCCAAGTTCATGGAGCTCAGGATTTGGAGCAGGTCTTGGAGATGGAAGGTTTCCAGCGGGCTGAAGGAGGAGATGCCTACAAAGGAGTGAACTTCAAACTCACCTGCAAGCGGAGAGGATGGGATTCTTGGAGGGCCGGGCCCTTTGGAATCAAAGCACATACCATTCCCTTGGGGCCCTGATTGATGGAGACAGAGCCTGCCAGATTCGGTCCTCCACACTGGAGATCCCAGGAGAGAGCTGGTACCAGTGAGTGACGTTTTCTTGGAATGTCATCAGAGGTTATAAAAAAAACCAACCCTGCTCACCACTGGATTTCGAAGGCATGAAGGGTAAATATCAACATATAGAAAAATTTAAATTATAAAAAATCCCCAAAGCCATGGCGTTAACTGGGAAGGACCAGCAGAGGATCAATTCCGACAGAATCATTGCAGCCCATTCCTCCTCCCTTCGTGAAATGAGATCTACCTATGGTGTCACCAACTTCAGCCTGTACTGGACACACGAGGCTTCCTTTGACAAGTGTGCTGTTCATGACTAATCGGCCATGTACAGGGAGACCCTTTGCAATCCTGATGCTGGTGCTCTCGCTTGTTACCCTGGGCTCTTACTGCCCGTGGGTGGATTGGTTTGCTTTGGTCTGGAGGTCACTGTGCCACCCCAGCCCCTGGGGTCTTGTGTGTGAGTCTGCACATGTTCCCCAAGCGGCGGGGAGTGTCCACAGTGCACCAAGCAGCCTTCTGACTCTGAGTGATGTGGCCGTGGCCCGTGGCACCATGGGCGACCTGCTCTCTGAGAGTCTGGGTGTGGTCCTGTTTCTGCAGCCACTGAGCTCCTCACCTTCACAGGTCTCCATGGCGACCAGAGAGTGAAGAGGAGGACTCCATCTTCTTGATGCCTACTACGCTTTGTCACCTGAGCCAGGAGGTTTATCACTAGCCCACACCCTATTACATGGTAAGGAATGAAAGTCAGTATCATTTCTTATCGGCCCAAGGGTTCTCAAACCTGGCTATGTTCCTTTTCAATGTACACAGAGCTCAGGAAATGATGTTCATTTTTAAACAGGTGCTTTAGGAGACACTGGTCAAACTGCACTGCAGAGTCCTGGAACTTTTATTCAAATCTTATCTCTGCTACTAATGAACTTGGTGAGCTGGTGAGTGACTTAATCTAAGCCTCTGTCTCCTCATCTGTGAAATAGGTCAAAGGGTGACCTTTGAGTGGAATGAATGAGCCAATGTGTGTACATTGATAAGCTCATGTAGATGTTCCTAAACGAGAGCCTTCATCATTTCCAATCTTTCCCCTTCCTGCTCCAAAGCAAAACTGAGGATTCCATTTATCAAATGGCAATTAGAGGGCATTTATTATTATTTAGTAGAGGGTATTTTAAGACAGCGTCTACTATGTACATATGTAGAGAAACACACTGTAAGAACTGGAGAAAACAGAGACCTGGGTAAGGCGGTGGGAGTTAGTGCAATTGGAAAAGTAGAGGCAAAGTCGTGAATTCTGAAAAGTTACCAAGTCTTAGGGACCATCCAAGTCTGAGTGTGACAGAGAAGCTTGACCACATGGTTTTGAGATTTGGCAATTGATATGAAAGATTTGTTTTATGAGCTCTTTCCTCTCCATAAATCATCCTCATCACCCGGTACCAAAAAACAACGACAACAACAACATAAATCACTCATCAAAACTGTCACCACCACAGCCACCAGTAATAAAACCTTTGGAAGCAAGTGTATTAATTCATGGTAAAAATGAGGACATTTTTAGGTTCTTAATTTATTTGCTACGTAATTAGTCTTAAATTATTCATTTTGTGTTAAGAAAACCCTGTGGATCTAAAAAAATATCAGTAGAATTACATGATTCTTACCAGGGACATAAATGCAAAGTCAAAATACAAGAATCAGCTATATTTCTATAAGCCTATGACAAACACCTGAAAATGAAAGCTTGAAAAGCGGTATCATTTATGATGGCATCACAAACTTCAAATAAATGCCCTAGGGGTGAGGCTGCGGACCCGGAGCGGCGGCCGCACGTCCCGGCGCCATGGTTGCAGAGCGGACCCGCCGCTGCGAGGCTGTGGCGGCCCAAGCGCCCCTAGTCGGTGTGAGCCCGGCCGGAGATCCCGGGCCCCGGGGCGCTCGCTCGGGTCAGTGCCCCGCGGGACACGGCTCTGGGAGCAGGGTGCCTGGGAATGACGAACGGGCTAAGGGATCTGGAGTACGCTTTAGAGAAAGGAAAATTAGGTCTCGGAGTTCCTGTCACCTTCTTCCTCCCTCCTGGTGCCTGTTTTCTTAACTGTGAAATGAGTTAACAATGATGTCCCCGGGGCTACGAGGAGTGTAAAAGGTGGTGAAGCCCTGAGAGGTGGTTTAGGAAGTACAAAGCGTTGTAATAATGTGAGGGAGAGCACCATAATTGTGGGTATGCCATGGAAACAGAAAAGTGAAACTCTGGATCACCTGATTAGTCTGAGTGGGGCAGTCCAGCTCAGGCATCTCTCCAATAACCTAGAGACTCTCCTCAACGGGACTTCCTCAAACTCCTTCCCCTGGAGCTCAGTTTTTATTTGTTAAAATGGCTCGATCCTCAGACTTTACTCACATGCTGCCTTGTCTCTAAACAGTGGAATAAGGGGATAAGTCCCTGTACAGAGGTGTGGCAGACTGCCTGTAAAAATTTGGGCTGGCAGATAGATGATTCTGTTCAGGACAGATTCTGTTCACTTTGCACTGAAAGGTTTATTTGAAGGCTATTTTGAGGATAAAGCAACTGGAGGACCATGAAGTCTTTGATTCATTATTAATTGGACACAGTGCCAGAGTGTATGCACTTTACTACAAAGATGGACTTCTTTGTACAGGGTCAGATGGCTTGTCTGCAAAGCTGTGGGATGTGAGCACAGGGCAGTGCATTTATGGCATCCAGACCCACACTTGCACAGCGGTGAAGTTTGATGAACAGAAGCTTGTGACAGGCTCCTTTGACAACACTGTGGCCTGCTGGGAATGGAGTTCCGGAGCCAGAACCCAGCACTTCCGGGGGCACACCGGGGCAGTGTTTAGCGTGGAGTACAATGATGAACTGGATATCTTGGTGAGTGGTTCTGCAGACTTCACTGTGAAAGTATGGGCTTTATCTGCTGGGACATGCCTGAACACACTAACTGGACACATGGAATGGGTCACCAAGGTGGTTTTGCAGAAGTGCAAAGTCAGATCTCTCTTGCACAGCCCTGGAGACTACATCCTCTTGAATGCAGACAAATATGAGATCAAGATTTGGCCAATTGGGAGAGAAATCAACTGCAAGTGCTTAAAGACATTGTCTGTCTCTGAGGATAGAAGTATCTGCCTGCAGCCAAGACTTCATTTTGATGGCAAATACATTGTCTGTAGTTCAGCACTTGGTCTCTACCAGTGGGACTTTGCCAGGGTCATTAAGACTCCTGAGATAGCAAACTTGGCTTTGCTTGGCTTTGGAGATGTCTTTGCCCTGCTGTTTGACAACCGCTACCTGTACATCATGGACTTGTGGAGAGAGAGCCTGATTAGCCGCTGGCCTTTGCCAGAGTACCGGAAATCAAAGAGGGGCTCGAGCTTCCTGGCAGGCGAAGCTTCCTGGCTGAATGGACTGGACGGGCACAATGACACAGGCTTGGTCTTTCCCACCAGCGCGCCTGACCACAATATTCACCGGGTGTTGTGGAAGGAGCATGGCTGACACCACGAGCCACCACCACTGACTGACTTTGGGTGCCAGGGCTGCAGGCTTTGGGTGCAACCTCTCTGGCAGCCAACTGCATGAACCAAAGTTCTCACCTAATGGTATCATCACGCAGTGCACAATCATTTATCTATGTTTGCCAGGGGCCAAGGCTCAGGGTAGGGGATGGCTTGTTTTATTGACATACAGTGCAGCATGCTAATGGGGTACATCATTGACTTCATTTGTACTTAGTTGTGTTGGTCAGTGTAAGAGGATGCATTTTGGGTTCATCTTCCTTGAGTGAAATATTGGTTTTAAGTAAAAATAAATAAATAAATAAATACATGCCCTAGGAATAAATTTAATGAAAGATATGTAAGACCTCTACACAAAGACTACAAGGCATTTCTGAGAAAAATGAAAGAGCTTTAAATGGCAGGATATACCATGTCCATCAATTGGAAGCCTCAATATTGTGAAGATCTCTTCTATTTCTCCTAACCTTATGTGTTGGCTTTGCCCAAACCGTATAAAACATTTCAGCAGATTAATTTTGGAAAAATAAGTGATCTGATTCTAAAATTTATATGAAAACATGAGGAATATTAGATATTTTACTATCTAAAATGATTTTGAAAATGAAATAAATTCAGAGGACTTACACTACATGGTCTCAAGACATATCATAATGCTACAGAAGTTGAGACAGTAAGGTATTACCATAAAGATCAAAACATAAATCAATTGTGTAAAATAGAGTTGCAGAATAGACCAATATGTAGACAGCCAATTGATTTTCCACAAAGATGCCAAAGTAACTCAATGGAAAGGAAACTCTCTGTCATACATGTTCCTAGAACTGGATACATCATATTCATACAACAGAATACCATTCTCCAACTAAAGAGAAAGGCCCACTGAAACACCCGGCGACAGGTAAATCTCAAGTACAACATGGGAAGCTGAAGGAGGTAAACCCAAAAGGATGCATATGGTTTCATTCTATTCAGAGAAAATCCAAATAAAGACAAAAGCAGTTTAGATACATAAATTGGAAAGTGATAAAATAGAATTGACTACCGGAGCTTGAGGCAAGTTTCTGGTGGAATCAGAAATATTCTATATCTTAGAATATATGACGTATACCATTCTCTAAGTGGGTTGAGCTGTATGCCTGTTAGCTGTGATAATTATACCTAAATAAAAAATTTTAAAATAAGGGAGGAAAATAATGAGTAAATTGCTCCCCAGTTCTGCTTGTTTCCCTTTTCTCTATAATGCTTTTCGCAAAGTGCACATGTATGATGGTGGCGTGAGTCACATAGCACATCTCAGATGGTTGCCTTATTTGAAATTCTTAGAATTCTGTTAATCCAAAATTGTTATGAACAACGGCACAATAGAATATACTGTCTGTGGCAGAGCACTTTCCTAACACAAAGAAACCATCTTTTCTACTTGATCTAAACGACAAGGTTCTGATGAAAGGATTTTGCATTCCAGGTAAGTTTCCAAGGACATAGGCAATGAAAGTCTTTCAAGCTATTGACCCAGTTTCCGATGCCTCTCTTCTTTCCTTCCTTCTCCATCCTGCACCCCACCCCAGTGACCTTTAGTTACTGGTAGAGGCAGTTTGAAGAAATAAAGCCACATTAAAAAAAAAAGGTTAAACTGAAAAATGGATGCCTTCATCTCTCCCTAAGAATAAAGATGGGTAGAACCTGCCACTGTCTTATCTTCCTGTAGAATTCTGCTTACCATATGTTACTGTTATTGAATTTAAGTCTTCCACTCTTTTGAATCCTGGCTATTAATGCTTGCTATGTGGTTGTTGTCTCATCTGCCATTCTGCAGTGTGCAGGGGCTCCAGGGGCTCCTGGCTGCTCTCCTGGCTTGCCAATTCACCCTCATGTTCAGCAGTGCCATGAGATTAGCCAATAACACACCACACGGATGGAGCCTTTGCTATGTGCCAGGTACTGCTTCACGCAATTTACTTATACAGATTTTTAATCTCTATATCTCCTATGAGGTAAGGACAATTGTTGGCCCCATTTTACAAAAAACAAAGGAGGCAGAGGAAGATCAAGTGACTTAGATCTAGCAGGTGGCAAGGCTGGGGTCTGAATCTGATGCCTTGTCCCCAGGACCCTGGTCCTTAGTCAGGCTAAGCGCCGTCTCACTTGTGCATTAGCAAAGGGAACAGATGAAACCCTAAGCAGGGGAGCTGCCATGTTGGGTCCTTGAAATGAAGATAGCTCTTGTCACCGAAAACACGAGCAGTGTTTATCAGCACACTCTCAAGTATGATTCTTGGGACTCCGTGGCTCTTTATGGAGTTGAAATCTCGCAACTCCATAAAGTTGAAATCCCCAGGAATGCTGGTGACATTCCTCAGGATCCCCACCTGGTTTTACACAAAAGAAGCAGCCCCTCTGCTTTCGGAGCAAAAATCAGAGCCTCGCCCACCTTGCTGGCAAGATCAGCTCAGGGGCAGACCTGGCAGCCTGCGCCTCTGGATTCCTTAATGGGGGACACACGGTATTTCTGCAGCAACCCCAGTCCCTCCCACAGTCCAGAAGCTCCATGGAGTTTATTTTCCTTTCAAATCCAGTCTTGCCATTAGTCTATATGAAAGCAAAGTCTAGTAACCCAATATTGTTATCCCATGTCCACGAACGCAACGATTAGATCACAAACCAACCCTGAAGTTGAGGTAGTGAGGTAAGAAAGGAGATATGCTTTGCAGAGTCCAGGTATACACACCCACCTAGAGCGAGGCAAAACAAACTGGGGAGCTAACTGTCGACCCAACCAACTCTTTAAAACACACGGAAGTTTCTCCACCTTCTTCGCCTTCCATCCTTCTTTCCTTCCTTTACCTCCTTGCCTAGCCCACTCACAACTCGTCTGCATGCTCAAACTATTTTGACGTCCCATGGTTGACAGAAACTCAGAACTCAAAACGAAATGAAACAGAGATGCCACGCACCGTGTGTATGTGTCCTCGGCCACGTCTGGTCCGACCTCTGGAGGGAGGCACCCTGGGGGCCTCTCCCGAACATCTTACTCCACCTCTGCTGCAGGGGCCCCCAGCTTCTGGCTTCCACCTGGCTGGGCTGCGTGTGCTCTGGGCCACTCTCACCACCAATGAGCTCCACCTGGCTTCCACCTGGGCCTCCCTGGGCCTCCCTGGGCTCATCCTTCCTCGGACTGCTGGCCCCCGACCCGGGCTGTGGCACACCTAGTTTCAGCTGTCAATGCTGCCCTTTCAGTGTGTGCCATCCCAGCTCTGTCCACTCTGAAAAGGGGCCAGTGTCTCTTGGGCCCAGCTCACAGAGTCACCATTCTCTTAACAAAAGGCCAATCAAATGCTGAGGCTTTTGCTGACGTCTCTCCAGCTCAAATGACCTGTTCTCTGAGGCCTCATTGTGCCTGTGCGTGTTCAAATTTAGAAGAAAGCCCAGGCTGAGAGTGATGCTGGGGGATAGGAAAGTATCTAGAGGAAAAGCAAGGCTGTGAAGAGCCCAGGGGAAAATGCATATGGCGGAAGGGCCAGCACTGAGGGTGAGTCTGGAGAGGAGGGCAACACATGAACATGACGTCTGCCTGGGAGGTGAAGAGAGGCGCACACCGGAAGGCACGCCTCAGGCAAAGGAAAGGCCAGGAAAGGACAATGAGCCTCTAAAGAGAGCAAGGGCGTATGGAATGTGAAGCTCAGGGTTGAAGCTGTTTTGTTATCTGGGAAAGGTGAGGTGCCTTTTCTGCCCAGTCACTTCTGAAGCTTGTCCCCCTCCATTTTCCTGTATTGGCTTTGGCCCAATGAACCAAACCAGGGGCCATGATGGTCTCCATTGTTCATCTGAAGCCTGGCCGCCTGGGAAGCTTAGCTGTCTTGCCCATTGGTCAGCCCATTGGGCCATCTAATGGGCCCCACATTACTCTAGCGGTTGGCTTGAAGCTTGGCACGGTCATCTGTGTTCACTGCGGACCCTTCCCTTATTCATTCCTCTTTCTCCTCCCCGTTCATTGCTCCTTCTGTCCACTATTCCGGTTGAATCGACAGTGTAATGTGCACTAGGCAGCTTGGTCTGTGAAGCTCTGTCCTGGTGCCAGGGCGATTCAGCATGGTAGGCTGGGGGCCAAACCGGTCTTGGAGCCAGGCAAGTGCAGGCTGGGTCCCAGCTCTGTCCCTCACTACCTGCACAGCCTTCATGAGTACCATTTACTCTCTGAGCTTCTGATTTGACCTTGAAAGAATCACGAAGAGAATAGGTCCAAAGTGCCTAGCATGCTGTCTCGCCCCTCATCATTACACACGGCCTCCCATTCTCTCCACTCCTTGCGTCCCTGCTCTTGCACTGTGACACAGCAGATCCTCCCCCTCAGCAGGTGGAGTTTATTTCTCCATCTTTTGATCCAAGGTGTGACTTGCTTTGGCCAATGGGAGATTAAAAAATGTGACATCAGCAGAGATCTGAAGAGTGTGCGTGGTGGGCTTGCCCTCTCCTGACCCTGGGAACCCTTTACCACCAAGGGACAAGTCCAGGCTGGCCTTCCTGGGGATGAGAGACTCTGTGGAGAGAAGCTCCAACCATCCTAGCCTTCCACCTGAGGCCCCAGACATGGAGAGAGGCCATGCTAGACTACCAGTGCCAGCTGAGCTGGCTTGGACTGGAACTGATCACTCAGGCCACAGAATTGTGCTGGTTACTTTGAGCCATTAATTTCGGGGTCCTTTGTTATATAGCAAAAGCTAACCGGCACAGGAACTAATAGTCAATAAAGCATGACGCTATAGCGAGACCTGAGGCCTGGGTCCCTGCCTTCCACCCTCCATCCTCCACAGTTCTAGGAGCCGCAGAAGGCACCCTAGGACCACAAGCCCATTGTCACAAAACCTTAGTGACCCATAGTCCCGCCTCCTGTAGCAGTGCTTGAACTAACAGTCTTGCTGGTTTCCTCTTCCTCCACAGGCCAAGCCTGGCAAGACAGCAGAGGAGATGGGACAGGGGTACAGGTGAAAGCTGCCCCCAAATGCAGAGGCCACCACCTGAGGGGCCCCGAGGAGCCATTGGGGGCCTCCTGGTGGCCCAGCACAGCAGCCTGGTGCTGTGGCCCACGACTCTGTGAGGGATGGAATGGGCAGACTGGGCCAGGCTGCAGGAGTCTCGGAGAAAGGGCATCTGTGTGAAGGTCGAATGAAGGATACCCACCCCTGCTGTCATCTGCACTGGCCCAGTAACAGCCTGGTGCCTGGTTTGGCCATTCTTGCTCTGCTTCTCCGCAGGGCCCACAGAGGTGGCTGCCCGCTGGGCTCTCCCTTCTTGCCCCTGGTGTTTGCTGGCCACACTTCGTGCCCCCTGGCTCCTGGCAGGTGAATGTGACCCTCCCCGGGTCTGCACTAGGAAGTTTATTTGCTCACGGATACAAGCCACATCCTCCAACCTAGACTCTGCCAGGTATGGAGGTCCCCATGGGGTTTGGTTGGCACTCTTCCTGTACTTCATTTCCTTCATTTTCCACATGGTTCAGGACTTGTGCAGGGGAGTGTGCTATTTATTGGATGCCCCAAAGACCTCAGCAACATGCAGGGCTGACTTTTACACGAATTAATGTCTCAGCACTTCCATTTATCTGAGACCCCTTTCCTTAATATGCCCAAATCTATACCTGAAGCTGAAAAGGAACTTGCCCGACCCAAGGCCAGCTTGAACTTTCCATAAAAGGCCACGGAGGGAATTGCTTTCGCCTGTGGGACGTTACCCCATGGCAGTGGTATGCATTCCTAACAAGGGGCAAAAGCAAGTTGAGGAAAGGCTTTTCAGCGAAAATCTTCACACACTGAGATCTCAAAGGAGAGGAAGTAGCTGGTTATGGTCCATTCATCGAAGTGGAGCCCGTTTCCGTACAATAGGCTTCCACCGCGATCTATTTGCAGAAATGTACAAACACAGCCAGGCTACCCTGTGCCTGTGGAAAGACCTGGATCAATATGAGTAACAGGAGAATGAAGAGGAGAGAAAAGAAAAGATTTTATCAAGCCTATTTGCTTTAAAGATACCTTCAAGACCTGCACAAACACACCTGCTTCTTTGGTGCCAGGGGATAGCAGAGCAAACACGTCCCTCCTTTGAAGGAAATGTGTGGAGCGGAACCTGTGGCCACAGAGCCGGTGCCTCCAGGAGGTGCTAGCATCTCAGCTCAAAAGCACAGAAGCCGGAACTCCAGATCAGACTGAGCACATAGGTTTTCTCCAAAAGCAGGAATGAGACAGGGTATCAGCCCTCAGCACTCTTACTCAGTAGACTACTAGAAAGGTGAGCCAGAGCAATTAAACAAGAGAAAGAAATAAAGAGGAATACAGACAGTAAAGAAGGAAGCCAAGAGATCCTAGTTTGCCGATGATATGATTTGATACCTAGAAAATCCTAAAGAACCCACCAAAAGCCTCTTAGAACTGAAAAACAAATTCAAAAAAGTAGCAGTGGATAAAATCAGCGTATAAAAATTGATAGCTTTCCTATGCACCAAGAAGGTGGGAGATCTCTACAATGAAAATTATGAAACACCGAAGAAAGAAATTGAAGAAGACAATAGAAAGATGGAAAGACTTCCCATGTGCATGGATTGGGAGAATTAAAGCAGACATCTACCAAAAGCGATCTACAGATTCAACACAATCCCTATCAAAATGTTATGAGCTGCTTCACAGAACCAAAGGAAACAATCCCAACCTTCACACACAAGTACGAAAGGCCCAGCATAGCTAAACCCACCCTGAGCAAAAAGAACCAGGTGGGAGCATCACAATACCTGCTTTGAAAACATACTACAAAGCCATTGTGACAAAAACAGCATGGTGTTGGCATAAAAATAGACATGTAGACCAGTGGAACAGAATAGAGGATGCAGAAATAAACCCTCACGCAACTATAGCCATGATTCCTGACATGGGAGCCAAAAGCATATTTTGGAGAAAAGACAGCCTCTTTAACAAATGATGCTGGGGAAACTGCTTAGCCACCTATAAAGACTGAAACTAGATCTTCATCTCTCACACGGTACAAAAAAAAAACTAAACTAAAAGGGATCAAAGATCTTAATGTTTAACAACTAAAAAATTGAAACTACTAGAGGAAAATACAGGAGAAACACTTCAAGATATAGGTAAAGGCAATAACTTCTTGAATAGGAATTCCAATAGCTCAGGAAATAATAGCAAAAATTGATAGATGAGATTGCTTTTGCCCAACCAAGGAAACAAAAAGTGAAGATGTGGCCTGTCTAATGGGAGGCAATCTTTCCCAGCTATTCTTCTGACAGAGGATTAACATCTACAATATATAAAGAACAGAAAAATTTAACACCAGGCTGGGGACTTAGCTCTGTGGTTCCGGCACCTGCCTCACAAGTGCAAGGTCCCAAGTTCGATCCCTGGTACCAAAAAAAAAAATTAACACCAAAAGAACAAGTAATCCAATGAATAAATGGGCATAGGAAATGAACAGACACTTCTCAAAAGAAGAAGTACAAAGGGCTAATAGTTATAGGAAAAAGTATTCAGCATTTTGAGCCATCAGGGAAATGCAAATCAAAACTACACTGAGATCCTACCTCACTCCAATCAGAGTGGCTATTATCAAGAATAACGCTGAAGCATCAGGATCACCATGAGTTAAGGCCAGCCTGGAATACATACTGAGACCCTATCTTAAGACCCCTCCCCCCAGAAAAGAATACAAAATACAATAAATGCTGGTAAGGGTGCAGGGGAAAAAGAATATTTATTTATATGCAGTTGGTGCGAATGCAAATTAGTACATCTACTAAGGAAATCAGTGTGAAGGTATTCAAAAAGCTAAAAATAGAACTACCATATTACCCAAGCTATGTATCTCTTGGGTATATACCTCAAAGAGTCAAAGTCAGTATACAATAGAGATACTCATGTTTATCATGGCACAACTCATGACAACCATTATAGAATGAGCCTAGGTGCCCATAACCAGATGAATAAATTAAAAAATGATATATATGCAAGATGGAGTATTATTTATCTATAAAGAAGAATGAAGTCATATCATTTGCAGGAAAATGGGTGGATCTGGAGATCATCACCTTAGTGAAATGAGCCTGATTCAGAAAGACAAGTATTTCATGCTTCCTCATATGTGTAATCTGGGGTTGGGGAGACGACACCAAAGAAAGGAGATGGGGGGGCCCTCATCAGAGTGTGTTACATGCACGTGTGAAATTGCATGATCAGATCCATTATTCTGTATAATTAACATGTTCTAATGAAAAAGTGCTCCCAAGATCTGTCTTCTGAATTAATGCTGTATCACACATGGGGGACAGTGGGGGGCTGAGGTTCTTCCTGTGAGGACCCATATGGAGGACAGACTTGCCCCCAGATGCCCATCCTGCCCCTCTTCGATGAACTTCAAGGCTGATTTGAGTCCTGGGAGCCCTTGGCCCCTCAGCTACCTCTCTGGGAGTTGGGGTGATAGTGTCACCTCACAGAGTCGAGGCCATTCAAGGACCTCATGCCTACGTAAAACTGTGCAAGCATCGGTGGCCACTGCACTGCCAGGAACGGTCCCACTTCTCCTTCCCTGCTGCCATGGCTGAATATGGATAATGTCCCCAAAGGTCAGGTCCCCAGGGCGGTCCTTCTGGGAGGTACTGTGGTCCTTTCAGGGTGGGGCCATATGGGGTCATCCTTAGCACCAGGTGAAACTCTGAAGGCAACTGTGGGACCTGAGCCATCTTCTCTCCTTCTGCCTCCTGACTCGTGACTGAAGTGATTTTCTCTTCCACATACTCATGTCATTGCCACCGGTCACCCACACTGGGGGCCCAAAGCGATGCAGCCACCCAGTCTTAGACTGGACCCTCAGAACCGTGACCTACAGGAAACCTCCCTCCTGATACTATAATTGCCTCGGGTACTTTGTGGTAGCAACATGAAGCTGACTAATACTCTCGAAGATGGCTTTCCAGATTCATGCCGAGTCCCCCTTGGTCGCAGTGATGGCATAGGAACCATCTTTCCCCTTCCCATGGTCTCTTGTGTTATCCTAGTGTTGCCCGATAAAATACAGGACATTCAGTTAAATCTCAATTTCAGATAAACAACAAATACTGTGCAGCAGGAGCAGGTCTCAGACAGTCCAGTGGACCCTCAAGTTATGACCAGCCTGACATATGAACAACTTGGGTTCATTAGGTTAATGGAAGAATCATCTGCCTCTTGTTATCTACAGCACTTACCCAGGGAAACATCCAGATCTCAGCTGTATTGACTTGGCTACAACCAGCCCTCCAGAATTGATCAAGTTTGTAAATCAAGGGTCTACTGTATTTTGATTCTTTCTACCTGGTGACGAGAATTTAATAGAAGACCTGTTTGGTGGGAATGAACATCAGGTGGGATTGATTTGTGCTCTCTGGTCTCTTCCGGCCTCCTTTCTCCTGCCCCCTAGGGGTGGTCATGGAAATCAAAGAAGACAGTTTGGATTGGCAGCATGGCTTCCTGCACCCCGCGGGGGAAAGGGCCCAGGAAGTTCCATGTCCCAGAACAGATCTATCGACAGAGAATTTCCCCTTAGCCCATCTGCCGTCTACAGAAGTGGAGAGCATGCTTCTGAGTGCCTGAGCCTGGAAGCAAACTCCATATGAACATAAAGTGAATTCATAAAATGAATTTCCAGGGATACAGCTGCCATGAAAATGAGCGGGACCAGTGCAGTGGGGAACACCCGTAATTCCAGCGACCCGGAGGAGGCAGGAGGGTTGCAAGTTCAAGGCCAGCCTGGGCAGTGCAGTGAGCCCCTGTTTCAAAATAAATTGAAAAGGATTGAAGAAGTAGCTCACTGTTCTGGGGTTCAGTCGCCAGTATTTCAGGGTTGAGGGGAGATAAGAAAATCAAGGAAGCCCATATTTTGTGTGGTTCATTCATCTCAGGAGCTGCTTCTGCTTTTGAGAGCTCAGCATGACACACCTGCGTCGGTCTCTCCGCCTTTATCAGATGCCACTTTATCTTCCAGTGTCGTAGGCCCGAGCACATTAAGTAGTGAACGAACACATTATACTTTATTATTTAAAACCCATTTTCTTCTTCATCTGTTTCACTCAATTTCCTGTCACTGGGACACAATCCCCAACACTCGGGGAGAGGAGAGGTTTATTTTGGCTCATGCTCCAGCCTATGGCTGGCTGGCTCCCCGGCACGCACAGGATGGCACAAGGGCCTGAAGGACGTGAAGATGCTCAACTCACGGCAGCCAGGAAGCTGCAAGAGGGGCGTGGCCGGGGAGGGACCTACCCTTCCAGACCACGCCCCAGTGACCGCCCCCAGCCAGGCCCTGCTTCCTAACAGCACGTTCGGCCCTGCTTCCTAACAGCACGTTCAGCCCTGAACTGATGAATGGACGAATCCCTCGCTGAGTACCCAGTCCCCTTCCACATGTGAGGCTTTGGGGAGTCATTTTAGATCTAAGCCATAACAGACATGTGCACCGCGAAGCGACGTTATTACCTATGATATTCACTCCAAGGCAGCAAAAAACCAGTAAGGATTAGTTATAAAGGGGTCTCCCACCGGTTAGATCTGTTTCCTGATTAAGGAGAAGTTTGCATCAATGTCAAGCTTCTGGTTTGATATTGTGCCACAGGAGATGTAGTTACAGCAGATGTAGCTAGGGGGAAACTGAGGGAAAATGCCCAGGAATGCTCTGGCCATCTTTGCTGTTTTTTGTGTATCTGTAATTATTTTAAAATTTAAACAAAACTGAGAGGAAGGAGAGCTGTTGAATGTGCTTCTGAGGCACAGGTAGGTGAACTGTGGAGGAGTCTTCTCCTCAGACGGATGCCTGGAGCCCCACCCCCTACCTAAGCAACTCAGCATCTTGTCTCTTCTTCCCCAAAATCAGCTGGGCCTCAATGTGAGCTGATTTTATCCAGGAAGAGGGAGTCGGGAAGAAAACACCAGTATGCTTCAGAATCCCTGAAGTTCTCCTGGCCCTGGCTCCTGTCAGGACCAAACAGACGAAGTAGCTAATTCCCTGCGTCTGTCCACAAGGACTCCCAGGGAGACAGTGACAGAGCTCCAGCTGCACCCTGCGGAGCCTTGGAGAACCCTGGTCACCCCGGGAAGTTGGAATGGGGAGTAACCTGGCTCTGCTCAGGGGCAGGGACACTGTTCTTCTGTGTGCTGGGGGCAAAGTTTGCCCTTGGGAGAGCATGAAGGGGCAGGTAGGAGAGAAGACTTCAAAAGCTGGTCATTTCAACTAGACAGGATGGTGTTCAGCTGTAGTCCCAGCACTCTGGAGGCTGAGGCAGGAGGATCACTACACAGTGAGTTCAAGGCCAGCCTGGAATACAGAGACTCTGTATTCTCAACAAAACAAAAACAAAACGCTGACGATTTCTCCTAGACAATATGTGAAAATGAAATACTGGCCTCTGTGGGCCTTTTAATTTAGTTTTGATGCTTAGAAAAGAAGAAAACATTGAATATACTAAACCAATTTTCAAAGAATTCATTTGATTTAAACTAGGAGATGACAGCCCCCTTCCATTCACCATGTACAACTGCTTGACAAGTTTCTAATTCCCATCTCATTTTATTTGTTCCCTTTCTTACCAGCACAACTGGATTTTTACAGGGTAGCAATGAGTTCAGACTAAAAGACTCCATTTACCTCCCTCCTTTACACATTAAGGAGACCAATAACATACAAATAGAATGTCTTCAATAAGAAAAGAATACTCCTTTTGCCCTTTCCCATTTCCCTATGTGGAAGGTGGATGTGACAGCTGGAACTTCAGCAACCACTTTTGGGAAAGTGGGCCCACCTTGAGAATGGATGTTAAGGATAGCTGAGCAGAAAAATCCAGAAGAACTTGGATTCTAAGTGGAGCTGATATACAAGTCACTGGCTACCTCCACACTTCTTTCACATGAGCAAACAAACACCCAGTCAATTCAGGCTATTAGTAATAGTTGAATTGCTATCACTAGTGTTCAGACCAGGTTACTAACTGATTTAGATGGGAAGACCCATTTTCTAAAATGTCTCATAACTCAAAAATTATAACTATCATGATTGGAAAGAATATCAACATTCTGTACCCTGGGCCTGTGACTCATTTGGGATTATCAAAGCCTCCGGTGCCAAGCACAGCATTCCAGAGGTTACGGGTGGGAAAGCAGTCTGCTTCCCCTGGGGTCTGGATGACGCCTTCGGAAACAGAAAGGCAGAGCCCAAGCTGCAACTCTGAGGCTCTTCCCCTCCACCCCGCAGGCTAGAGCTGTCCTCAGCCTTGAGCCAGGGATTTATTTGGCCATTTCTGTGACAGCACGGGTGTCGCCGTACACCCCAGTGCTGCAGCCTGCATGGGCCGCCCGAGTTTCTGGCTGTCCCTGGGCCTTGTCCTCATGGGGCAGGGCTGGTGACCAGTGTGCTCAAGTGTCCTCTGAGTCACCCAGATTCTGTATCAGTTATCTTTTTCTGGGGCTCATTTGCCATTGAAAACGAGGACTGGAGGAAGGGGAGGGGGGGGACACGATGGGGGAGGGCATGAGGGTTTAGATAGATGAGGATCCCTGGCTGCAGAAAGGGTGAAACCCACCCTTTCTGAACTCTTGAGCGTTCTCATGAAATCTCAGAATGCCAGCAAGAAAGAGAAGATCCTAAAATGCCCAGAAAGAGATTTCAAGCCTCCGACGAAAGAGTAAGAGACACACTAGCACCGGCTATAGTGGGTGCTAAAAGACAACGAAACACTTTCTGAGAACTGAGAAAAAATAATTTCGGATGTAAAATCCTACAGTCAGCAAACCTACATATCAAAGCCGAGCACAAAACACAGTTGATTCTTGTTATCCACTGTAATTAGATTCTATAAAGGGGCCACAAACACTGAATTGGTGAGTACTGAACAACTGTTCCCGGGGAAATACAGGGTCATTCCTTTGAACACCCGGTTGCAATGTTGGAGTCAAGCCATCCAAAGAGGTTTTCCTTGTGTTGCTGTTTGGAGACACCCTATTTAATATATACGATTGCCTTATTAGCACTGAACTCTTGACCAACAGCACTAATAAAACTTTCCCAGCACGTGTGTTCTCTCCATAAGACATACACAGCTTCCCTTTGATTAACACCAATACACACATCAGCACTATATTTGGAGACTAAACAGCCACATCAATAAAAACACACACAAAAAATGAAAACATATGGCACCAGGGACATCACAGAAAAGAACATCATATTTACAGTGCAAGCTGAAACAAGAAGGCAAAAGTTCACCTTGTTAGCATAGCTCTGAACTTCCCTCCATTTACTGGGTGACTCAAATTTTGCAACGCTCTGTGCACGTCCTTTCAAAAATGACCTTGAAAGTGTATAAACAATGATTTTGGGGTCACAAATAAATTTTAGCCAGTAGGATAATTTTCAAAGATGAAATCCAAAAGTGAGGAGCAAATATAAACACATCTTCACACATTTCCCAGTCATAGACTATTTCAGAGAAAGTCACTTGAGGATACTCTTTACCCAGATGAAGGTGAAAACCAAAGAAGGAATAAGACATAGGCTTCTGGGAATTGTGGGACCAACTCAAGAGCCTAACAAAAGAAAATCTCATGGAAACATTTGTGAAACTATATTTTTTCTGTGAGCACATATTCTTTTCTTTTTTTTTTTTTTGGTACTGGGGATCAAACTTGGGTCCTTGTGCTTGCACAGCAGGCAGCAAAACCACTGAGCTAAATCCCTGGCCCTATTTTCATTTTCATAGTATAGATTCTACAGCCAGAATATCTGATAGACATCTCGGCTGTGGTTATTGATTAGCTCTGTGGTCTTGGGCAAATTTCTCAACCTCTCTATGCTTCCATTTTCTCCTCAGAGTAGGGATAATAGTTCCTAGTCACAGGATTTGTGTTAGCTCTCCGTTGCTGTGACAAAACAGCAACAACTTAAAGGAGAAAAGATTTACTTTGGTTCACATTTTCACAAGTTTTGGGTCCCACGGTCAGTTGGCCCCATCACTTTGGGCCTGTAGTAGGGAAAATATGGCTAGAGCATATGGTGGAGCAAAGGTACTGTCTCACAGTGTCCGGGAAGCAAAGAGAGAGGAAAGACAGGCCAGGCCCCAATGACCTAACTTCCTCCCATGAGGCCCCACCTCCTAACAGTCATACTGCCTCCCAGTAGTGCCACAGGGCATCAAGCCTTTAGGGAACATTTCAGACCCAAGCCAGGGTAAGTTTGTTAGAAGAACTAAAGGAATGATTTTTCTTGTAAGACAATGCACAGCACATAGCAATTATGTTTAAGGTTTAGTGACATAAACACATAAGTAACTTTTTAGAAGAAAAAGAAAGTGGGTCTGTAGCTACCTCAGTGGGAGAACATGAGACTGGAGTGTGAGCCCAGTTGAAGATGCTCCTCACGGGTGAGGGACTTGGGGATGAGTCTTCCCCCATTGAGGACAGTGGGGTCACCCTGCTATACCCAAGGGATGACTCCTCTTACCCAAATTGGGGTCAAGACCACAGAGACCCCTGTCAGCTGTGGGACAGAACCAGCCCCTCAGACACTAAGCCTGTGGAGGGCGAGGAGGGGTGTGTTTGGGTTGTTTAATCCCAGCTTTGCCTGGGATATTGGTACCTCTTCTGAGGACTCTAGTTGGCCGGATTCAGGTGCCACTCATCTATAGGGTTTCTTCTTTGGAAATGCAGCAGCTCTGAGCTCTGTGGTGTCAGGCAGCCCCTGAGGCATTCCCCGTGAGGCAGTCCCGGTACCCTACTTAAGAATTCCCAACTTCATCCCAGGGGGTCCAGGCAAGTGAGTGCAACACAGCTGTGTCAGGGCCAGAAGAGTCTGTGGAGTCCTGCCTTGGCCTCTCATCTGTTCCCACAGGAAAAGACCTGACCTATATCTCTTCACCATGCAATCCTTGGGTGACGTCACAGCTCATGCAAATACCTCATGTCTTTCCTTCACAGATAATCCCTCTCTACTTCCTACAACAGGGGTGGACAAGCTTTTCATGCAAAGGACCAAATGATAGATATTTGGCTTTTCAAGACATAAGGTCACTGCCACAAATACCCAACCTGCAAAAGATTGTAATGTAAAGGGGCCCACTGATAATACATAAATGAATGGGTGTGGCTATGTTCCAATAAAACTTTATTTATAAAGGGCCAGGGATGTAGCTCAGTGGCACTGTGCTTACCTGGCAAACGCAAGGTCCTAAATTCGATACCCAGTACTGAAAAAAAAACAAACTTTATTTATACGAATAAGCTGGGGGCCACATTTGCTTCACTGGTCCTAGTTTGCCAAGCCCCTGGTCCGTGAACTGAAGGAATCTAAAAGTGAAGATGTTTTACCATCAGAGTCCTTATATAGCAACATGGCTCGCTTTCCATGTTCCTGGTCCAGTCTCTTGGGCATTTCCCAGACTCTACGTGACATGGGCAGCATGGACTGCAGTCCGGGTCACCATGGCCTCCGAGCCTCCCATGCTGGCAAGACTGCTGGTCCTCACCCCCTTCATCTCCTTGGGGCACACTACTGCTCATTAAACCTCCAGAGTCTCCAGAGAGAATTTGCCTAGCATGCATGAGTTCCCGGGTTCAATCCCCACAACAACAACAATAAACTCTGCTGTTTATTGCTTCTCTTGGAACTTGGCAAAGCTTCTGTCTGGGCTACTTGGCCATGCGCTTGAACTTCCTCTTCTTTCCTGGGTCAGGGGAGACTCCAGGCCTGACCTCACCCACAGCCCTGGTCAGGCGTCATGGTGGAGAACATGGGTTCTAGAACTGCCACTGAGATGCTGCCTGGTCCAGGTATCCTACGGTGCATTGTGAAATTTGTAGAAATATCTGTTTACTGATTGATTTTTCTAGACATAAACAGCACAGCTAGAGACTAGAAGGATGTGAGAGCAACCAAAGGTGTCAGCAGCGAGGCATAAGTGACAAGGGGACCTTAGAGCCAAGTTGAATCCCTGGCTCCAGCACATCATCCTGGTTCTTTGGACTTAGGGCAGGAGCTAGGGGTCTCCAAGCCTTGGTTTGCTCATCTGCAAAGACGGAAAGATCCCCTGTGTCATGCAGTTATGAGGATTCAAGAGGTAATGGATTAGAGCCCCCAAGACCCGGGAGAGTGACCCTGTAACCAAAAAGCAGCCGTTGTGGCCCCTGCTACATCTCACTCTTCACCTTCCCTCACCAACCCCTCATCCCAGAATAGCAGAACAAACCCCTGCACCCCATGACCAGCACTCCGTCCGGTTTCTTTTGCCAGTGCCACCCAGGTCATCTCTCCTGGGCAGCCAACACTCCCCTTTACGTGTGCCCTCCCTGGACCCAAGTGGATGCATCGGCATCTCCGGGAAACATGAATTTTGAATGGTGGAATTTGAGGTTGAAAAATGGCTCCATATCTCTCATCTCTGCCCATCCCCCACCCCACACCTACTGTAGGCTCTCTCCCACCTGCAAGCAAGTCCAGCCACCTCCTCTGAGGGGCCTTCTCAGCGAGGCATGCTCCATCTCTCCATCTTAAGCAGTTGTGGTCTTGGGGTGCTGGCTCTGAGTCCCCAGCAGGCCAGTGCCCCATGGCCTTGTGAAGCCCTCACCAACTTGTGCTGCCTCTTGTGAGTCTGAACATCTGTCTCCTATTACCATGCATGCTCTGGGAGGACTGGGGCTGGGCTTCCACTGCCTTCAGCTGTGCCCCAGCCTGTAGGACAGCACCAGTCACAAGGTGGCTTAATGAAGCGGCCCATTGCTCTGGGACGGCATTAGAGTGAACCTCACCCAGACCCAAAGCCTTGGGAAGGGTGGCCTCCGTCCCCAGGCAGGACATCCACCCTGCATGGCTGGGTCCCTGGGATTAGATTGAGCTGGTGTCAGCCGGAGCCCAGACTGCTCGAAGCTCAGATCACAGCTCCAGAGCCGAGAGAAATGAGCGGCAAGGGCATAAAGCCCTGTTTGAAGAAGCAGCTCGTGGTGAGGAGCCGGGTACTATGCACCGCTGGCGTGGGAGGAAGCAGGACCCTGGGGACATATCCCTCAGCCCCCCATGCTGAGCCAAGGGGAGGGGCTGTAAGAAAACCTGAAGAGCTGAACCCCAGGGCCCCGAGCAAACAGGGAAGAGAGGTGGAAGCCAGTGGCAGCTCCACGGATCTTGAGGTTTCACCAGGGGTCAGAGAAGTGTCCCCGCCCCGGGCACCTGGCTCCCAACACTCGAGCACATGAGAGTCTCGGGGAAGCAGAGGAGGCACCTTCAGATGTGTCCCCAAGGCTCCGCCTGGATGAGGGCCTGCCTTCAGGGCTGTCTCCCACCCCTCCACCTGCAGGATACCCTGGGAGGCCCCTCCTCGGTGTCCCCAGAGCCACCCCACCAGTGCCCCGAGCGCACGTCCAGGCCAAGGGGCCGCAGAACTCCAGATGATTCCGGCAGAAACCCGGCAGAAGCTGTGTGGGGCCACAGGGAACAGAGGGGTTTTGGACCTAATTGCGACAAAGGCTGTCTCACTGCCTCACTCTCTTGGTGATTGCTGGGTTCCCCACTTTGGGGTGGTGAGTGGCTCTCAAATGGCTGCCATTCGCGTGGGATAAATGGGCTGTGACTCTGAGAAACGCACGGGCCTCCCTTAGCACACTGTGGCCTTTGTGGCGGCTGTTTTGTTTACTGCCATTAAAAGACAGGGAAAGCAATCCTAGCGGCCCGTGCAGGGGCCCAGGAGGGCGCAGGCGGGCTGGTGTAAGCCGAGCTGGGGCCTGGCCCCTGGGACTCCCACCATCTGGGCCCAGGCTTCCCTCACTTTGTCACCGTGTTTGCAAACCCTTGATCCTGTGCTGAAACGGAAAGGTTGGCAGGTTCCCTCCTGGGCCTCAACAGCTGCCCCAGCCTCATGGACCAGGACTTCTGGGCTTCTCCTCAATGCACATTTCTTCTCCGGCCCTTTCCCTGCATGGATGCCCGGCTCTTCCCAGCTGTTCACTCTGTCAGAGAAGGACCTGGGGGATCAGCTCCTGGGCCCCGGGCCTCACTCTGCCCAGGACTGTGCTGTCCTGCCCGGCCTCCTACCCACAGGGGCCCTCCCCAGCAAGCCTCACCAGTCCTCTTCCCTCAAAGCTCTCCAGCACCCACAGTCTGTACCCCAGTTTGTCTGCAGCTCACCACCTCCCTGCATGTCTACACTCGGCTCCCCAGCCTGCCCGTGCCCCCCTGGGTGGGGACTTCCTGTCCTGGTGCAGCTCCCGGGACCCAAAGTCACCTCCCACGCGTGCAGACCCTGCAGACACCTGCTGCTTCCACAGATGCATTCCCCTGGTAGTGTGGAAATGTTCTTAATTGCTCAGCGTGCGGTATGGTAAGTGCTCCTGACATTTAGGGGTAGACACCAGGGACAGCAATAAACATCCCTCAATGCACAGAAGCTCGCCCACCAAGAGAAAATGATCCAGCCCCAAAAGTCAACAGCATTTGAGGGCTCTGCCCTAGGTAGATGCCTTGTAAAGTACATACTCCCGACAATCGGTCTGTTTGCTTTGCATTGTGATCCGACATCTCCCGAGGTTCTTCCTTGCCCGGGGGAGCTGCCAACACCACCCAGGGGAATGAAGAATGGAGAAGACGCCTCACTTGGCCAGGAGCCATAAGGAACATGTCACCCACGGCGAAGGAAAGGGAAGGGAAGCCAGAAGGTCTGAAGCGAAGCTGCCTGCTGCAGTTCCCGTCAAGGGAGCTCACAGGAAGGCTCTGGATGAAAGGCAGATGAGGGAGGGATAAAGAGAGCCCTTTGTCTCTAAGCTTACAGGGAAGGGTGGAGACTTTCTTAATGGAGCCAAACCACACACACTTCTACTGGGGCGTGAACAGTGCGCACATCCACAAGACCAAATCACGCACGTGACACTGCTTTTTATGTGCACTGCACACATGGCCCGAGAGTGAGGGTGAAGGCTTATTTGCTTAGTGGAAATGCCCCAATAATGGCACTGCCTGTTACAGCAGGTAGAACTTGCAGTTTAATTGTCTCGACCTATTTCAACACAGGATTTCTCTGTCTGACAGTGTTTGAACAGATGGTGTGCCGGGCAGCACTCAAGACAGCAAGATGCTAGCGGGTTTGCAGCAGGAGCCCGGGTCCCAGGCTCCCTGCTGCTGGCAGAGGTGCAGCTTCTGCAGTATTTATTCTCCACTGGTCTTCTACCACTTCTTTCCTGGGAGTTTATTGATTACATCAATTAGGGTTGCCTTCAGCTGCAAGGAATGGCAAGCCCAATCAGGAATGGCTTAAGCAACAAAGACAATCCATTAAATCTGTCACACACAAAAAGCCACGAGAAAATCCCAAGGTCGATGCTGCATGGCTCAGTGAGATCACTGAGAGGTCTTTTTCTGCCTAGGTAGTCTTCACAGGTGGCGTTTCCTCCTTAAACTGATGAGGTCAGGAAAGAGGATGGAAGACTTGGGTGGCCAACCAGCCCCTCTTGTGTCAAAGTAAGAAGGGTTCCCAGAAAGTCCCAGGAAAACTGGGACAAAGTGGCCACTTATGGCCACCTTTCATTAGGAAAGGGATCCTCCCCTGAGGCACCAGCACATTCCCCTTGTGTCTTTTGGAGCCAAACAAGGTCACATCCTCACCACTAGACCAATGGTTGTCCAAGAGGACAGGGATCCCCTTCTAGGAGCCACCCCCTGAACACAGCTGGAGTTCTACTAGCCAGGAAGGAAGTGGGGAACAAAAATATCTGCCAGGGTGCTCATGAAGTAAGTTAAATTTCCAGTTAACCAAATCATACCAACCAAGCCAAAGTATTCTGGATTACTTGTTGGATATGTCATTCCTTCACTTATTTTATTGAATAAATACATGTGCAGACTCCAGCCTGGGTGCTGGGAGCACAGCCTTTGCTCACTTGGATTGTCCAACCAAGTGGAGAAGGAATGATGCTGAACACATAATTTTAAGTGTGACCAGCAGTTCTAGGAAGTCAGATCTCCAGGGCCCGTGTCATAGGAGAGCCACCCAGTCGGGGGTATCTGGGTGTCTTCCCGGAGAAAGTGTCCACGTGGCAGAGACCTCAAGGGTGGGGGTCCTGGTGGGTGGGCGGGTGGGGTGCCAGGGCTGTTTCCGGCTGAGCAGTGGGAGGGCTGGTCCACCCTGGCCTGGAGGTCAGCCTCGCTCAGTTTCCCCAGCACCCTGGGGAAGACACTGGCCTTTAATTTGCTGCACAAGCTCATGGCTTCATGATTAAAGTCATGGAACTGTTGAGGGGCTTTAAGCACAGAAGTGAGGGAATTAGCTGTGTGCCTCTGTGAGGACACAATAGCATCTGCCGTGGCGGACCACTCTACCCTCGTTATGGGAGGGACTAAGGTAGCTCTGTTGGGCTGGGCCGATTCTTGTGAGGTGGCTGTTGTCAGAGAGCGAGCCTGCGCTCCGTCCCAGCCTCTCTGGCTTCCTGGCCCGCCGTGCGATTGCTTCCTGTCACACATACCTTCCCATGGGAGCCAGGGGGCTCTCTCCAGAGGCCAAATAGATGGGGTCCGCCAATCTTGGACCTTCAGCCTCCAAAACCATCAACTACACAAACCCCTTTAAAAGTTATCATAGGACAACATAAAACAGACTAATACACAAGCCCAGCTCAACCTGGCCCCCAAGACATATCAAGTCCTCTAGGGTAAACACCATCCAGCCAATGTTCATTTAAAAAACTGCACAAATTCAAAGCTAAGCAAATGCCAAACTAACAAGCTTGGCCCCTTTTTGAATAAAAGTAACATAAAATCTAAATTTCCAGGGTTAGGGGTATAGCTCAGTGGTGGAAAGCTTGCCTAGCATGCACAAAGCCATGAGTTCAATCCCCAGCACCGCAAAAATAATTAATCAAAATCTCAATTCCCAGTTTGCCCTGCATATAGCAGAGGTGGTTGGAGAACCTGTTCTCTACAAAATACCAGCCAAGGAGGAAAGACCTGGTGGCCTTATATTCTTTCTACCTGTCAAAGTGAAGGCAAACAACACATTGCTTTTAGTCAATATTTAGGTAACGCAACCCCAAAGCTGTAACTTGATGAAATATAACTTTTCTCTATTTAAACACCTTTCACTTGTTATTCAAATAGGAAGTTATGCTTTCAGAATTAGCTGCATCTGTCAACCTCGCATTCCTGACTGCCAAATAGAAAGTTCTCCCCGTATTCCACTCGCTCAATAACTTTCTCCTGAGCTTCGTTTTCCCCCAGATTTTATTTATTTTTGACAACTCCCTGGAGTTTCTTGACAGGAACTTTTAGACCCAGGGTCACATGGTTTATATATTCAGGCTACATTATTTTTCTTTATTAGTGTTTTCATCTCAGGAGAAGACAGTGGAACAAATCCACACCGAAGGGAGTCAGTTTTTCATTAATGCTTCCCAGGACCCAGGATTTCTCACAAGCCTTAGCAAACCAACTTTCTTGTCTCTTTCATCCATGTAAAAAGTGCCTTGTGTGCTCTCAAATATGTTTTTGTTGGATTGGCATAGATTGTAGCTCTTGGGCAGGGAAGCATGAGTCAAACAGATGAAAATTCACTGCATTTTATCTGTGCAAAATTCCACAAGATAGCTTTAGTTGTTTCCTTATTGTGTCATTAATTGATTAGTGCTTTTCCAGCTTCAGGCTCTGGCTGAAAAACATGTGATTTATTTCATTCTTTTTTTTTTTTTTTTTTTTTTTTGATTTATTTCATTCTTCATCTCATCTTGTGGCTAAGCCAGTCCTCATGTCTCTCTCACCCGCCTGACACTTGGCCCTGTCACACTGCGATGCTGGCATCGGAGTAGTGCAATTAGGTTGGTCTTGGCTGCTTTCTGACAGACTTCCACCCACAGAGCCATGGCATAGCAGAGCTGTCCTTATTCTGGGGGGAGGCCACAGGCAGGGAACATTGAAATCCTTGCTATAAAGTGACTTATTCAAGATGATTACCTTATTTTACGAGAAGCAGACGTTTCTAATAATTGAATACAGCTAAGTATCCATCCAAAAACATCCTTTTGACCTTGAAATTACAGGTAATATATAGCGTTTTTGTCTCTTCCTAATCATAAGGAAATCTGCTGTCATCATGTAAATTAGACGGAATGTTTTTTGTGGACAACATTAAGCAGCTCAGCGATTTGGGGGCACTTTTACCCCATCATCCTTGTTGGTGGCACAGGGTCTTTTGCTCCAGTCTAGGACATCTAGGACGCTCCCATCCGCTATTTTACTTTATCTTATTTCTCTCAATATGGAGCCACACTGATTTCCAGTGTTTTTCCTTCTCCAGGCCCCTTGAACCTCCACATTCCCATGGTTTATTAAAGTACTCCAACGTCCCCTTCATTTTGATTTTATATATAAATGTCTGCTCTGTGGGACTCAGCCGAATGTATGGTTCCCTGGCCGGCTCAGGCTTCCGTGGGACTTCATGGCACTTCGTAGTCTGGAGGACACCCTTGCTGGTCTTCCGGGGAGCCAACCACCCCCTCCCCAAACTTGGCGCATAGATCCACAGGCTCTGCAGAAAGAGCCTCCAGGCCGCCCCCACCCTGGTGTCTTCAAACATGCGACACAATGCGCAGTGCTTTGCTGGCGGATCAGGTGGTCTGGACAGTGAGTCCCATCCGTTGCCAGGTGTTTAACAGCACGCACTGCACGCCAGCCCTCCTGTTGACTCAGCTCCATCTCCAGCAAAGCCAAATGATCCATGTGTGAGGAAGGGAGTGGCTCAGGTGCTAGAAGGTGCCATCCCTCGCAGGGCTTCGGGCTGCCCAGGACCAACTGGGGCTTTGGAAATCAGTTTCCCTCTCTGTGAGGGGGGCCCAAGTCTGGGGCCCCTTCCAGCCAGAGTCACACATGGGCCACCCTGAGGGACGGTGGTGCTGGAGCTTGGAGGTCCTCCCTCTCCTTCTCCAGGGGAACAGTTTGTATTGGTTGTCCTTTCTGTTTGTTTAATAAAAGACAAATGCCACTGAATCACAGCACATCTCAAAACACAACAGAAAGAGAATGAAATCATAGCAAGTGTCTTCCTCCTAGAAATGGTGCCTCCTGTTTGGAGCTCGTGGATCAGGCCACCGTGCTAAGCGACAGTGACACATGGGTCTCCCTGTGGAGGGGTCTTAGTCCAGCCCTGCTGTGGTCACAGAATCCCTGGACTGGATAATTTAGGAACAGCATGCATATGCTTCTCAGAGGTCTGCAGTCCAGGAAGCCCATGATCCAGGTGGCAGCGGGTCTGGTGCCTGGCAGGGCCTGACCCTCTCAGGCGGCTCCTCTGTACCCTCACACAGTGGGAAGGTGCTGGCTCCCTGTGCCTCTGCAGAAGGGTACTCACCCGTTCCCCACCTCACCGCTCAACACGATTGCACTACAGATTCGGTTTCAACAGATGAATCTTGGAGGCACATTGACATTCATTCAGCATACTCTGCTCCTCGTTCCCCAAAACACATATCTTTCCCACATGCAAAACACATTGGTTTTATCCCAGTAACCCCTAATTCGTAGCTTAATTTGACATCGACCCCAAAATTTAAATCCAGGCTCTCATCTGACTATCCTTCCATCAGATGTGGGTGGGACTTATCTTAATTCTTTTCCTGCTGCTACAACAGAATAACAGGAATGGGAAATCTATAAAGAAAATAAATTTATTTCTCTCAGTTCTTGGAATACATCACTCCAAGCTCTTCTTGCCTTGAGGGTTTGCATTGAGAAGTCTGCTGTGATTCTGATGGGCTTTCCTTTGTATGTGATTTGTTTCTTTTCTCTAACTGCTTGTAGAATTTTGTTCTTCTGTTGGGTTTCTGAAATCTTAACAATTATATGCCTATGTGTAGATTTTTTTTGATCAAGGCTAGGTGGAGTCCTATATTCCTCACTTATGTGTATGTCAAGTTCTTTTCCCCTCCTTGGGAAGTTTTCTGCCATCACTTCTGTGAACAGTTTTTTATGTCATCTGCACTCTCCTGTTTCTTCATTGACTCCAATCAGTCTTGTTATTCTTCTTTGCATTGTCTAGCAGCTGCTGGATTGATTTCTTATGGTCCCTTACAATTTTAAAGCAATTTTTCTTTTACTGTTCACTAATTGCAATCTTATCTTCTATATCTGAAATTCTGTCCTCATATTGGCTCATTCTGCTCTGTAGACTTTCAGTGGAGTTTTTAATCTCCTGGAAATCTGATTGCATCTGTTTTATGGATTCCATTTGTTTCCTATGTTGGGATTCCATCATGTTCCTCAGATCCTCAATTTTTTTATCTGTGTCCTCTCCAGATTTATTAGTCATGTCTTGTGCTATAGGCACAATCTCTGCTGTTACCTGAGAAATTATTTCTGATTTCACTTTTTTCCAGATCCTCTTTTGTTGCCTGTTAAGGGAGTCCAGATGGTTGAGTATCAGAGTGTTCCATCTCGTTTCCCTTTGGAGTTGCTGTAGGTGATCTGGAAGTCTAGTTTTGAGGCTTGTTTATGTGTCTTCTCATTTGGACGGGTTGGCGGGGGAGTTGCTGCTAGTGCCAGTGGGGCTCACCTCCTCTGCTCTGGGAGCAGTGGTATGGCAGCCCAGAAGCCTCCTCCTCTCTTCTCTCAGTTCTTTTTTTTTTTTTTAAAATTCTTTTATTGGTACATTTTAGGTATACAACACATTTACATTTATCACTGGGTGCTTGTACCTGTACATGATGTATCTTGGTTCTTATTTTTTTCCCCATTACCTGTGCGCCCTTCACTCCCTCCACCCTTCCCTATTTACATAGATTTTGTTTCCATTTTTTTTCTTTTCTCATAATTTTTCCTTTCTCCTTTCCCTCCTACCACTCCTACACCTTTGGACCTTTTCCTATTTCAAATTATCAATTATTCATTTTAATCATTTTAATCCTTATTTACACTTTCAGTTTCTCACACCAGAGAAACTATTCAGTATTTACACGTGTGTCTTATTTATTTCACTTAAGAGTATGGCCTCAATATGCATCCATTTAGCTATAAATGTCTCTAGTTTCTCATTCTTTATGGCTGAGTAGTACTCCATTTTAGAAATAAACCACATGTTCTTTATCCAGTTTCCAATTGATAGGCACTTGAGCTATTTACAAGCTTTAGCTATTAGAAACTGTGCCGCTATAAACATGGGTGCACATATATCACTGTGGTATGATTCTTTTAATACTTTGAGGAGGATACACAGCAGGGGAATAGCTGGGTCAAATGGGACCTCTAGCCCTGGTTCTTTGAGGTATCTCCATACTGATTTTCACAGTGATTGCACCAGTCTGCACTCCCACCAACAATGGAGAAGGGTTCCTTTCTCCCCACACCCCCGCCAACCTTTGTTATTGGTTGATTTCTTGATAGCAGCCATTCCTTCTGGGGTGAGGTGGAATCTCAGTGTTATTTTCATCTGCATCTTTCGAATGACCAGTGATGTTGAACATTTTTTCATTTATTTATTTGCTGCTTTTACTTCTTTGTCTGAGAAATGTCTGTTCATTTCTGATGCCCATTTTTGAATTGGGCCTTTGAATTTGGGAGGTCTGATTTTTTTCAATTCTTTATATATTCTAGATAGTAGACCTTTGTCTGAGGTACAGCTGCTAAAATTTTTTTCCTGCATTGTAGTTTGTCTCTTAACTCTGTTGATGGTTTCTTTTGCAGTGCAGAAGCTTTTTAATAAAATGTCTTCTCTCAGTTCTTAAAAGAGGAGATCTCACTATATAGCCCAGGCTGACCTTGAACAGCTGGATTCAAATCATCCTCCTGCCTCAGCCTCCCAAGTAGCTGAGATTACAGGCACATGCCATAGCACCTGGCTTACAGGGCAGCTTTTCAAAGACCAGTGTCACCATCTCCACACATTATTCCAGACCACTCTGTATCAGTCACAGTACAACACACCTTCAATCATAGCCCCACCTGTACCTGTCCTTGTAGGACCCCTGGGACTCCAGGAAATGTGGCCCCTTGGGCTTCCTAAGTGCCCAACTCATCAAGACCCCAGCATGAGCAGGTTCCACCATGTCCACACCACAGGCTGCTGGCTCTCCCTCTGCAGGGGGTAGAGTGGAGGAGGGTCAGGGCATCTTCATGGCCAGGAGGCTGGCAAGGATGGAGATTGAAAGGAACCCCTCGGGGCGGGGTCAGAGGCCTTTTGGAACATTGCCCTGGGGAACTGAGGGCCCCTGACCTTCAGTATCTGTCCCTTGCCACGGCCAAGCCCAGAGTCTATGAGGCAGGGACGTCTCACACTTTAACAGCTATCAGGGAAGGAGATGGGAATAATTGTGACCATGAACTCTCTCTACCTCGGTGACACACCTGGGGAAACAGGCACACCGAGAGGAAGAAGCTGCCAAGAGCTGCTTGTAGCAGAACCAGCTCATAGGAGAACCAGCACCAGCACCGAATTTTCTGGCCACTGACCCCAGTTCTCAATGTGACTCCAAGTTCCCCAAGATTTCCTCCAAGAGATGGTAGCCGATGTGGACGGGGGGGGGGGGGTCTTTATTAAAAGACATCTCAGAGCTGAGTCTTTAATATGCCCCTGAAATGCATGATTCCCCATGTCAGGAAAGCAGGCTCAGCTTTTCCAAAATTTTTGGACCATGAGCCCCATATAACTGGCTGGGCAGTGGCTGGGTGCCATCGGGAGCACACCTGGAGGCACAGCAGATCACAATGGTGAATCAAAAGGACTCTAATTCACTCCTAGGAATGTGGAACTCAAGTTTTATCTCGGCACAGGGACTGTTGGAAAATAACATGATCTTCTTATAAATTCCTCGTAGCTTTGAGACAGACACAGCTTTCCCTTTCAGGAAGTCCCTGTGACTGTGTGAGGCCATCATTAATTCTGATTACTTTTTCCACTTTCATTTCTTTTCAATTTTAGCCAAAAGTATAATCAATGTCACAGAACAGATATTCATAGATTCGTTGGTGGATGAATCATGGGCTATCTGGAAAATGTTTTTGCCTCTCTGATGCAAAGACTTTCCCCCCCTTTAATAAAACAAATATTCCAGATCATTCCTCAACTATGAAAAGGTTGCAAGAAACCCGTGTTTTGGCATAATAATGGCCACAATCATGTCATTCTTGACGCATCTTGAAGAAGCCTAAGTGGACTTCAGCTGGGGCCATGGATCTATTCTAAAAAAAGCTGCAAGAATGAGATTGTCTCAAATCACTAGGATATTTTTTTCCACAATGATTCTTTTGATCCATAACACATGTGAAATTAAAATAAGCTTTATACGGCTTTGAGTTTCCCCAAACCCTTCAAAAAGTAAAATTGTATTTAACTGACTCAAAAATAAAACTGTGAAACATACTCCAGTCCCCCTTTACCAGAAGTTTCTATCACACCAGGAGGAAGAGAAAAGCTGGCTCATTACACATGCACGCTGCTGGCTGAAAGGTCTTGGAGGCCAGTGTCCCGCTCGCTGGGACCCGTGTCACGCCCTCAGATCCCCCCGCAGCCCTGAGGCCACACTCGGATGAACCTGACCCTGCACTGCTCTCTCGGCCCCTCTGCCTCCTTGGTGAGCAGTGCGCCATTGTGTCATGAAGGACAAGGTCACATTTCAGCAAGCCCAGCACCTCTCTCCTGCTGTGCCCAGGGCTTCGTCCTGCAGGACACACTGCGGGGGACAATGGGCAGTGGTGCCAGGGGCCCCCACGGGACCAGCATACCCAGGGCCACCGCCGTCCTCTGGGCCACCAGCCCTGCAGGTGCCCTCATGCTGGACTCCTGGCTGGACTTCAGGGAGTATTGAGAGCACCAAGCACAAACCACTGGCCTTTCTGGGTTTGAGGGGAAGCCAACAGCAGAGCCAAGGGGCTGGATGTCACACTGCATGCAAGTAGGTTACATGACATGTCAGTTACAGCATCTCTGTTGGGGAAAACAGTGACCTCCCCAAGATGACACCTAGGGTGTCATCTGCACTCCGAGGGCTTCACATCATGCTTTGGTAATGGCGAGGGGCATGAAAACAAACATGTGCGTTGAGTATGTGTTTTTCCAACAGGGTAGCGCCGGCTACCTGGGATATTTCTAAGTCCACGAAGCACGCAGTCCCACATGTGGGCTTCATTATCCTCGAGTCAAGCCTGGCTTTGCAATATGCACTAAATGAGTGTCTGCAGGAGGGTGAGTTTCATAAAATGGCACCACTTGCTCCTTAGCATGTGCAGGCAATAAAGGCGCAGGCAGCCCAGGGCAGAGGGACAGGCTGGCTGCAGCGTCACTGAGTTGCTCCAAAAGACAGGAGAGAGGGTCGCTCTGCAGACATGCGCCTGGGCAGGCCTGTGATGCACTCCGTGAGGCACTGACGCACATGTGCGCGTGTGTGTGCATGTGTAGGTGCCGCAGTTGTGCATCTCAGGACATCCCACCATCTGCCAGCCCGTGTCCGGTGATGCCTTCCAACCACTATGACGCTCACTGGTGAGGAAAGCACTGGCGGAACCCTCAGCTCAGGCCCAGCAGAGTTGCTCCAATATGGTCCCGTTCGTGCCTCTGCCTGGCCCTTCAGCCACATGAAGACTATTAAGACTCTTCTGCACTGGGGCTGAAATCATCATCAACGGCAGGGCTCATTGTTTCCCTCAAAGAGCCCCATAGAAAGTCAAAAAAAAAAAAAAAGATTTTTTTAGTTAGAACATATTGCCAGGGAGAAAAAAATGCCTTTTATACAACTGCTTGGGCTCCCGTCTTTCTGATAATGGGTGTGGACTCCCCAGGGTCCAGTTCAGCAACTCATCTCAGCAATGACACGGAGCTCCTCATGCTGCAGCTGCCTGAACTCCTTTACACAGTCGCGACTTGATGTCACCTGTGCCCAACTCTTTGGTATGCACCTGGTTTGTTTGTAGCAGTCTCCGAGTCTCCAGCTCCATAGACAAGGAGCCAGCACCGTCAGTCCCAAGATGTCCCCAGGCACTAAGGGGCGGCCCCACTTAAAGTCCTCAGAATTCAGGGAGGGGGATTCTGGTGGGCTTGGAAATTCTGGAACTCTGATTTGCTGATGGGGACATGCACCAGTGATCCGCCTCCAAGTGGCAACTGTGCCCACCCGACCTGGGAGAGGTGGCAGAGATGGCACTGTTTCTGTAAGGAGTCCTTCCACACGAGTGCACCCTTACTTCATCCTCCCCTAGAAGGCCCATTTTAAAAAATATTCCTAGTCAGAAGCCCACATAATCACTGATTAAAAGAAAACCAGGAGCTGGGGATGTAGCTCAGTGCAAAGGCCCTGGGTTCAATCTCTAGTCCTGCAATAACGAGCATACAAGAGAAAACCCGTTTTTGGAATGTAAACACTCACTAAAACTGGATGTTCAAAGCCTAATGAAACTACCATGGTTTCTTCTGTTTCCCACGACACTATCTAACCTACTGTCACCCACCCACGGGAGCCGGAAAGAGGCTAAGATTCATCCGACGCAGTGGTGAGTGCTTGCCTAGCCTGCAAGAGGCTTTGGGATCCAACTCCAGCACCCCCCACCACCGCCACACGCACAATCCACCCCACTCCATTTCAGATCTTTCCAGTGAAATGCAGTAGGAGGTAGGAGGACCAAGAACTCCGTGACGCTGCGTTGCCCTCCGTGGACTGTGTGCGACTGCACAGGGGTTTTAATCACTGCTCCACCCTTGGTAGCTCTGGGACCGTGGGGACTGTGTCTCCTCTGGGCTTCCATTTCCTTATCTTTGCAACTGGAGCCTGTCCTGGATGATCTTCACATCTCCTCTTTTTCTGAAGCCTGGTGGAACTAGCCCTTCCTGGGTGGCCTGCAATGGCATTTCCCGGGGCGGGGGGGGGGGGGGGGGGCGGCGTATCCAAAAGCATCCACCAGGGGGCGTGGGATTCACTTCCAAGGGTGTGACCGGCCAGGCCAGACCCTGCCCAGGTGAGGGGACCCTAGTTTCCTACCCAGTCTAGGAAGGATTCCAGATGTCCAGACATGTGAGGCCAGCCCAGGGCAGGGCTAGCCCCAGACCACCTCCCTTTCTGACCTGTGGAACTATTTTACCTACACCTCTGAGCAGCTGGTCCAGTAATCTGGGCCCAGATCTCAGGTTGGAGAAGGCGTCTACAGTCAACACCCAGCCCACATGGGACCAGGCTAGGGGGCGACAGCCCAGAGTGGAGAAATGTTATTTGGTCCCCATCAAATGTGTCTCATGGGAGACACCGCAAGGAGTGGGTGGCCAAATAGCTGGCATTCAAACTGGACCCCAGTTGAGTGTTTCGGGTGCAAAAAGCCATTAACAAGAAGGCTGAGGTTTCATGGTTTCTACTGCACTGCCAAGGGCGGGAGCTTAGGAGAGCTGTCCTTCCTACTACTTCCTGATCGGAATAGAAATAACCTCTCTGTGAAGGAGGAAAAATGGGATGTTTATGGTTTGGTGAGCTCGACCAAGCTAGATAGATAGTCCCTCTTCCCTGGGGGCCCAAGAGAGCCTCCTCCCAGTCCCAAGGGAGGACACGGGTGTTACGAAAGAACTGTGAGTTACTGGTGTTTTTGTGATGCCGCCTTCCCCTCCTACCCCTCTGTCCACTGCTCCGTTGTGGAGAAGCCGACAGGGCTGGCTTTCCTGGCTGTACATCCATGGGCTCACAGCCCAGAAGTCTGAGCAGGCAGTGCTAACAGAGGCAGAGAGGGGACCGTTCCACCACCTCTCATGAAGTCCGAGCACCAGAAACCTCCAGAACGGCCCTGCTGCTGCTGGAACCCATGGGGCAAAGCAGTTTCACGGCCAGCAGTGCACACCTGCCCACGGATACAGGTCCTGAATGGGGACAAGCCCCTGGAGAATGGGGACACTGCGTGGCTGAGGCTCACGTCCTCCAGCAGCAAAGGACCCCAGGTTGGTTGGATTCCCCTGCAGTGCAGGCGACATGCTGCATGCTACATGACCTGAGCGCTGTGGTTGGAATCGAGAATAATAGCCACATGGTGTTCATGTTGCTTGCAAGGTCTTTGCCTCCCCAGGAAGCATGGGGAGAAAACCCGGGGACCTGACAGGGTGGTACCACAGCTAGGAGCCCGTGAGAGAAGAAAGACAGCATCATCTTGGGCTGCTGGTGGACGCACCCCAGGGAGCCCGAGCCTAGGTGCATGGAATGTTCTGGAACACGCTTTGCTTCTACACCAAGCAGGCTCTATCTGTCACTGGCCAGGTGCTTGCCTTGCCTTTCCCCAGGCCCTCCAGCCCAGGGCTTCTGCTCACACTGCACAGCCCGTCTCCAGTGAGCTCCAACCTGTGACAGGTTCACAGGGCCATGAAGTATGTTGCCACTCTGAGGTGACAGGGAAGGTGAGGACCTCCTGGTCCACTTCCTGATGACAGCATGGGTGCTGAGTCCCTGCAGGAAATTCCAGGTGGGTTAATGGGGGCTGCTGGGCATGAACGGCCACAGGTGGGAGCCTGTGTCCCCAGTGGCCAAGACAGCTCCATGACCCTGGCCATGTCAGAAAGGCACCTGCTCCAACCAAACTGCAGGGAAGCCATGGGGAGGAAGAAAAGGGAAGCAGGTCCTTCCCAAAGCTGTGCTGGTGACCCTGGTCCAGGAAGTGTGGAGATGGCAGCCATGCATTTTCTGAGGGACTGGGGTGCAGGGCTTGGCCAGGGGTTTCCATCAGGAGAATGTGGGCCTTGGCTCACCCACTCCCAACCCAGATACCCTTGGAACTACCTGGGGACAACCTCACGGCACACCACAGCTCAGCGTTCCCCCCTGGCCCAGGCTGGCCGGGTGAGTGGAGGAACATCTTCCCTGCTGGCCGCTTCCTGGAAGTGACTGAGTCTCTCTCAGCTGTTCCCTCTCTTGCTGTGCAATCACGGTGGCCTTCAGCATCCATTTTGTTACTGTGAGAATCAAAAGCATGAAGCTTGTAAAAATCCTTCCTAGAGCTGGGGACAGATGGAAGACTTCCCTCTTTAAGGCTGTGCTGCTTCTTAAAGCTGAGCTCTCCAGGCTTCCCCTGGCGGTGAGGAAGAAATCAAGACCATCCTCTCTCAAGCCAAACTGTGCTTCCGGGTGTGGTGTCTGTTAACATAGCCAAGCATCCCTGTTGGTGGATAAATGTTTTGGGCAGAACAGAATATTACTGTAATGTCAAGGTCGTGTCCCACGGTGACAAAGCATGAAACTGCAGATGGAGGGGGGAGGGTGTAAGCAAATTTACTTAAAATACATAAAGGCAAGAAAGTAAAAGATATAAAGGCAAGGAAGTAAAGCTCCTACTAGCTGAGAGGGGCTTCTGAGTGGAATATCCATGAGGATTCTGTGTAGTACACCTATGAGGGGTTTTAAAGGGTTTAGAAGGGAGCTTTAGCCTATAGGAGACTACATACATTTTAGGGTCCGATCTATGCAGTGTTCACACAGTGTCCATGCAGAGCCATGAGCCCTTGAGCCAATGGCCCACCCGACCATGCTCTGGGGAGTTGCCTACAGCCAAAGGTCACCTGGCAAATGCTACTTCTATTTGTAAGGTCCTCAGAGGGTCCTGACGCAGCAGACTGACTCCATTTTGGGCCCACTGTCCCTACTGCCTAATAGAATCCTAACTCCTGTCTAATTCCTGTTACAAGAACAAATGTAACCAACAAAGCAAGATTTTTTAAATTTACAAAAACCGTATCACAGTAAAAGACACATTGTCATTAATTACCTCCAACACCCCCCACCCACTTTGAACACACTCATCCCATCACTCTTGCCACTTTCTGAAGCAGTTCTGGAAATCTTTTGTGAGTGTCTTTGGTTGTGCTGTCACGGCTGCCTCGACGTCCTGAATCAATTCAAAATGATTCCTTTTCATGTTCCTTTTGACTTTAGAGAAGTCACACAATGCCAGATCCAGTGAAAAAGGTAGACAAGGATACACTGTAAATTTTTTTACTAGCACTTGTTTGCAATACATAGTGAATGCATTCATCCTGGGCAATTGGTACATAAGCAAATCACACCTTCATCCTTTGTACTTCCCCTTTTCCTCTCTTCTTCCCATCTCCCGCATCCCTAGATCCCCTTGCCATCTCCACAAAGTCTACCTTTACAAGGCACGATTTTAAGTATTTAATTCTAAATTAAATTTCAAATGTTAAAGCTTGCCAGCCTAAGACCACCAGAAGAATACATAAGGAGCACATACAGAGAGACCCAACATCTCAGGCCGGCGAGTCAGGATGGGAATGACTTCAAGACAAGCTTTGGAAGCACTGATCCGCCTTGGAACTAGGAGAGCTGCCTGAACAGCATCTGACCTTCCAAACATGTAAGTCTGTGCTTGCCAAGAACGTGTCAGTTTGAATAAGTGTTACAGTCTGTTCAGGTTGCTGTAACAAAATGCTATGAACTGGGTGGTTTATAAACTACAAAATCTACCCTCAAAGGTCCCGGTTTTTCCCACCACCACTTTATGGGTGAAGATTTCAACATATGAATTTCAGGGGGACACAAACTTTCCCGCTGTAACAGTGAGCTTACGCAGTTAGTCACACCTGTCGTGATTCACCATGCTGCATTGTTTGGGAGTCAGGGAAGTTTTGCAAACTGTGGTTGCTGTTTCAGTCATTTCCTCCTTCAGCCTGTTTGTCAATAGGTTCTTTTCTTTCTCTTTATCATACATAATTATGAAATGTTTTTATTAGTGCACATTTGCAGTCCCTAACGATTACATTTATCGTGGAAAGTTGGCACACATGCATGACACGTCTTCATTCTGTTGTTTGCCCCTTTCCACACCACTCCCCCCTGCTCCCTGCAACTCTTCTTCCCCTTTCCATTTGCAAAAGCTCTATTTCCATTTTTTTGTTAGACTCTCTTTTTTAAAAATCCCTTTTCCCTTCCTTCCCTCAATTTTTTGTCCCCCTTGCCTTTTGAAAAACATCTCCCTACCTCCTATTATCTATCTTTTATTTTATTCTTTAAACTTTGAGTTTCTCATGTAAAAGAAACCATGAAATAGTTAAACTTGTATCACATACAATTTTCAAAATGTTACCAAATTAAAATGATGTGCCTTATCTTGATTTATCCACTGCATATCAAAATCTATTGCTATAACATGAAAGATTTACTTCTCTACTATACTTCTTAGCATGTCTACCTTCACCTAATTTTTGCTAGTTTTATTTTAGTTTTGGTTCTTCTAAGGATTATATTTATAACTCTAAACCAATGGTTCTCAGGTAGGGGCAATCTCCCTAAGTCTGCCTTGTGGGTCTCCTCCTGGAATAGCTCTTCCACTTTTTTCCTGTGTTTGGGTTACTCGTTCCTGAAGTCAGATTTCTTTTGTTGGATCATTTTTAGCTCCAAGAGGTCATGATGGTTAAGTGCCAAACTCTACACCCAGGTGCTTGGGCGTAACTTCCAGGGCAACTGCATAGTAGCTTCGTGACTCTGGACAAGTTACCTAATATTTCTATTGTGTCCAAAAAGGGGATTACGATGATAAAAACAGTCACCCAGCATGTAGCATAATAGTGAGGATAAAACTAGTCAGAACACATATATAGTGAAGCACTTAAGCCCTTATAAGTGCTAGCTATTACTGTCATCATTTTGCTGGAGCATATCCTTATGCAATTTTTTCTAATAGAGTATGAAGAAGCTAAAATTTTTCATGCATGAATTGTCTTTATTTTGCTTTCTCATCTGATTGACAAGTTGCTAGATATAAAGTTTTATGTTTAAAATGTTCCTAAAGAATTTTGAAGGCATTATCTTACTGTATTCTAGACTCCTGTTGCTGGTGATAAGTGCAATGCAAATCTAACCATTGTCCTTCTGTAGGAACCTATTCCTTGCATTTGAGTCTTTACGATCTTTTTATGTTTGGTGTTTCAAAATGTCACAAGGATGTGTCTAAATGTGAAACTTAACCTCTCTTACCTCCCCATACCAGCATCGGCCAAACACATCCTAGCTGAACTCTAGTAAATTTTTTAAACTCTGGTAATTTCACTTTCTTACTATTTCTTTCTGAGTATTATCCCCTTGCAAGTTCCTCTTTGGTATTTTTAGAATTGCCATCTGATAAAACCCTGGACTTACGGAATTGATCCTCCATGTCATCTACATTTTCCTTCTTATTTTCCAACTTTTTATTCTGGAAGATTTCCTTTATTTTCTCTTCCAATCCTCTCATTAAAAGCTTTATTTTTAATTTTCAAGAATTCTTCCCCATTCTCCAAGTGCTCCTTTTTAAGAGCAACCGTTCTCATTTAAGAAGAGTTGGATGGGACTTTTGTTCCACATTCTCTTCTGTTGTCTAATTTATCCATGTTTTCTCTGACATCAATTATTCTGTTTCTCATGTTAGTTCTCTTATATGGAGCTATTTTTCCTTTTAACATGTGGTACCCTTTGGTTGTCATTCATTTTCTGGGTGCCGAGTAAACACCTTTGCTGATCCAAAGTGTGTGCCAACATTTTGTGCATGGGATGTTAGAAACCCTAAAACTAAGGCCCTCGAATGGCCCAAATCGGCCTGTACAGTTTTCTGGTATGGCATATGTAATCTATTTGAATGGGCTACAACTTAACCGACCAAGCAAAGGACTCCATTTGACACCATGGCCCTTATGAACCATGGTGACACTGTCAGATTGCTGGGGGGGGGGGTCTCAGATCTTGAGCAGATCTTGAATATCAAGGCTTAAGGCACTGGCAAAGAAGTAAGCAATTCCATAGTCCTAGATCATACAGGAAGCAGAAAGGTTATTTTCATGTATTCTACTAGAGATGGACAGAATCATTCCTAGGACCCAGAAGGCTATTTCTAGAAGCCGCCATGATCCTGTGATTAATAAATCATGGAGTTGGATATATTTTCCATGTGAACGGGCTCCAGTGGGGATGGAGTATGGGTTTCTCATTAACTAACAGCACCTGTGGAATGACATTAAAGACAAACTGTGAGGAGCAGTGAAAGGATGCTACACAAGAGGAATTTTCCAGTGAGGGTAACAAGTCCATTGGGTCCAATGGCAGTGATGAGTGAAGAGTACTTTGAATTCTGTGACTGAAGAATCCAAAATTGACCTTTATGTTGGCCGCTTGTCCAGCTAAACCAGTGAACACCAGAGATGGAACCAGGAGTGAGAGCTATGTGTGTGTCTCGCTTAGCTTTACCTTTTGATTAAAATTATGCTCTGTTCTACTTTCAACCCCTTTGTTGAGTAATACATGGGTTAAGTTTGACCATTATAAATAAGTTTTCTTGCTCTTTTTTAATAGTTTTGTGATGCTCAATCTTGATTGTCAGTTTGATTAACATGAGAGGCGCTTGGGAGATTAATCGACCATACTTCTGGGTGTGTCTGGGTGTGCCACGTGGAGCATCACCTTCCACACCATATCTGGTCCCTAGCCTTTGGTTCTCCTCCTGCTCTCTGCTTCCTGGCTGCCATGAGGTGAGCAATTTTCCTCTGTCGGGCCCTTCCACTGTGATGTTTCTACCTTGGAGCCAGCTGACCATGGACTGAAACCTCTGAAATTGTGAGCCAAAATAAACTTCTTTTTCCTCAAGTTGTGTACATCAGGTATTTTGCCCCAGCAACAGACAGGTGCTGACAGTACAAGTTTCAGTGTAATTATTCTGGGTTAAGCACACTTGGTTTTCCATATTTCCTGGAAGTTAGAAGTTGAAAAATTCTTTTATTGCTCTTAATGAGCTACTATAGTAGTTTCCTAGGGCCGCATAACAAACAGCCATCAAATGGCTGGCTTCAAAGAATAGAAACCTACCCTCTCAGGGTTCTAGAAACCAGAGGTCCAAAACCAAGATGTGAGCAGGATGGGCTCCTTTTTGGGGACTCCAAGGAAGTATCTGTTGCCTGCACCTCTCCTATCTTCCGCTGATTCCTGGTTGTCCTTGGTGTTCTTGGTTTGCAACTGCATAACTCCAGTCTCTGGCCATTGTCAAAGGCTGTCTTCCCTCTGTGTGTTGGTGCCTCCACCCAGTGAGTTTCTGTCTGTTCTCCTCTCCTTGTAAGTTACAGCTTAATTACATCTGCGAAGACCCCATTTCCAAATAAGAGCTCATTCACAAGTCCAGGGGTTAGGATCTGAGTGTATCTTTTTAACAGACACAACACGTATAACAAACTGACCTCTAACAACTGCCCACCAAATCCTATGGAGTGGTCTTGCTCTCTCAAAGGAAGTGGGAACTCAGGGCAGTTGGACAAAAATCCAAATCCTAATCCCCAGACTCTCAGCCCTGGCTGCACAAATTGTTTCTTTTTCTTCTTTTTAAAAATTTTTAAATTTTTAAATTTTTATTTATTTACTTTTAAAATACTTTTAATTTTTAATTGATATATAGAAATCATAGATATTTATGGGGTACAGTGTAAGGGTTTTTTTTTTTACTATGGATGAAAAGTTTTATATTTTAGTAATCTTTTAAAATTTTTATTTTTATTAGTACTCCAATATCAAGTTATATTACAATGCAAGAGTGGTTAAAAAGTAAAAGCATGGTACTGGCACAAAAATGGACTTGTGGATCAGTGGAACAGAGCAGAGGACTCAGAAACAACCACAGATACATTCAGCCATCTGGTCTTTCACAGAGGGGCCAAAAATATACACTGGAGAAAAAATAGCCTCTTTAGCAAATGGTGCGGGGAAAGCTGACTATCTACATGCAGAAGATTGAACAGACCCATACCCCTTACTATGTACTAAACTGAATCAAAGAGCTAAATGTTAAAACAGAAACACCCTGCTGAAAGGCAAGACAGGTAAAACTCTCGGTGTCCCAGGCATAGGTAAGCACTGGCTTTCTGAACAGAACCCTAGTTGCAGGAGTTACAACATCAAGAATTCACAAATGGGATCTTACCAAATTAAAAAGCTTCTGCACAGCAAAGGAAACAATCAACAGCATGAAGAGACAACCTACAGAATGGGAAAAAATTGCCAATGATGTTTCCACATTTCATACATTGTATACAACGTATGATGGTCGTAATTGGCCCATCTGTCATCTCAGATATACAGCCTTTCTTTGTACTGGGAATATTCAAAATCTCTACCAGTTCTTTTTTTTTTTTTGGTGCTGGGGATCGAACTTGGGTCCTTGCACTTGTGCAGCAGGCGGCGAAAACACTGAGCTAAATCCCAGCCCCTCTACCAGTTCTTTTGAAATATTCAGCTAATTGTTATCAACCATAATTACCCAGGTTACATGTGCTGTTTGTGTCAACGACCTCAAAGGACTCTAACGCCTGGTGATGTTGAAGTGTGCTGAGACCACCTCTGAGCTGAGACCCGGAGAGCCCAGGACTCTGAGCTATCTGTCCCTACCCCATTATCAGTGCCCGAAGGGGTCCTGGCCACACAGCCAGCTGTGTAGCCTTCTGCTGCTGTCTGCCGAGCCCCCTGGGGCACGGTGACTGAGCATCTCATAAACAGCAGGATGTGGTTTTGCATGGTAGTTGGAAATGATCAAGAAAATAGATATTTACCAAAATATGAGCTGGAGTTAGGCTATCCAGCTGGTGAGTGTCAATGCGCAGCGTGTCGGTGTCCGACAACTGGGGTGCGGGCTGTTGCTGTCATGGGGCTCCTTTGAATAATGTTTCCAACTACACAGACAACGTAGGGAAAGAGCGCTTGGAATGTTGCACAGAGAAACCTATAAATGAACCGAGGAGAAACAAAACCAACTCTAAGGGGGAAAAAAGAAAGAAAAGGAAAAAAGCTAAAAGGAAAATAAATGTACAAGTGTAACTCTTAAGTCCCACAAATCTGTAGGGATTTGTAACTCAGGAAAACCCTGAAATGAAACACAAATCAAAAAGTGACCAAGAGCCATAAGCCACATTCCTAAATAAGTTGTCTTTTCCGGCCATGAAAAAAGAGCCAGACTGTAAATACACAAGATCTCCCTCCACTGCTGCAGCCTCTTTCATTGCTTTCTTAAAATATTACACACCAAACAAATCCTGCATTCTAATCCATTACAAACCAGTTCCATATCTAATCAACTTGAAGCCAAAGCCATATGGGCAGCGCAAACATTAAAAAAGTAATTCTGAGATAACAGAACAGGAAATTGGAGGTTGACGAGGATGAAACTGATATCCGAATGGTAATTTGAGCAGTAAAGTCACTAAACCCTTCCTGGGCCATAAAGAGAGTTTTTCGGGATGCGGCTCGTTTTCCCTCCCTGGTGATTTGGCGGTAGCCATGAGGTTAGCGCAAATGCACATCACAGTGTTGCTCCTTCTTGGCCCCTGTCAGCACACTGTGCCCAGCTGGAGGACCCTGCACCAGGCGCTTCCATCTGCTCCCCGGCGCTGTGTGGTCCAGCCAGCAGCCGGCGGCCCGGGACAGGGCAGACAGTGGTACTCGATTTCCCAGTGTCTGCAGCAAAAGCCATCTGTCTGTCCGGGGCAGGTGCTCACCTCTGCTGGAGGAGGTGTTCTTGCACTGCAGTGTGCTCAGACTCACCCTGGGCCCCCACCCACTGGATGCAGTAGCACCTGCCCAGCCCCTTTGGAAACAGGGAAATGTCTCCAGGCCTTGCCTTATGTCCCTGGGAGGGGGAGGAAAATCATGCCCAGCCGAGGACTTCTCCAGGAACCTTTGCTGGAACAAGTACAGATCCTACTTTTCAGGCAGAGCTATTCCACTCGCCTTCACCAAGGAGGAATGGATGGCGATGCTTTGGACCGAACAACAGCTTCTCCACCGGGCTTCCTGGAACACCCTGTCGACACTATCCTACTGTTGTCTTTATTTATCTGTCACGTGGATTGTTCAATATTCTTATCTCCCTGGCAGAATATGTGCACCATTGAGCACTTAATGGGTGTTTGGAAAACATCTTTTGATTTTTTTATGAGGGGATGATGGATGAATGGGTGAAACCAGGTTTCACATGGTATAAACATGAAGGAACATACGTATTGCCTGGGGAACCACGGTGCAGTGGGGAGGTTCCAGGCTCCCTGGCTCGGCTGTCACCTGCCTTGCTTCTCACCCAGAGGTGGCAGTGCCCATTGAGAGAGGAGCCATCCGCACCGTATGTCTTCAAAGGGAAAGAAGTTTCCCTGGAGTCCCCAGCTGGTCCCCACCCCTTGTACCTCATTGTCCAAAATGGAACCTCAAACTCATCTCTAGATCAGGAGTTTGCAAAGGAAACTGAACAACCCAAGCTGATGTGAAGCATCAGCTTTGCCCCTCCGCTGAAGACTGGATGCGCTCCTCAAAGAGTGGAGGAGGGAGGTGGCTGTAGGGAGACCTCTGTACCAAGCCCCCAGATGGAACGAGGCAGGTATGTGGGGTTCACGGCCAGCAACAAGGGCACAGGAAGGAGCAGGGACTCGCACAGGCCAAGCAGCCAACAGAGTTTTGTTTTTTGAGACAAGGTCTTGCTGTGTAGCAAACTCAGGGCAATCCTCCTGCTTCAGCCTCCTGAGTGCTGAGGTAACAGGTGTGCTGGCTTGAGATGATGAATTTATTAAAATTTTGTACTTACCGTTATGAGTTCTCAAGCTGGAGACCCCAGAAAAAGGCATGGGTTGCATGGCCACGTGGCTGCCATGTTCCGACAGACAGCCCTGTCCCTTAGGGACATTGTGCTTCATGCTCTGGCTCCTTTTGTCAGCTGAGAACAGTCTACACAGCCTGTTGCCTGCATCCCTCCTGCAGCCTCGCCCTCCCCAGATCTCCGGTTCTCCATAGACCCAGATGCTGGGTCTAAATCGTTGATCCTGCCTACAACCTCGGAGAGCAACTGCCCCAGGTCCAAGACAGCCGATAACCCCCAACTTCTGGTGTGCTTGCGCCTCACCCTGAGAACTCACATCTGCCACTCATGGTGAAGGTTTTTAAAGGACATTTAAATATAAAGGAAATGTAAGGGGCCATGCCAGTCAGCTGCATGTGCGAACTTGGAAGGGGCCAGTTGTCTGGTCAGATGCCGGTCTACACGGTGAGGTGAAAGTGATTAGACAAGATTAATGTGTGCATGTGTGGGTGCCAGGTGCAGCAGATTGCCTCCCTAGCACACGCGACTCCTCGCAGCAGCTCAAGGCCATAAGAACAGTGACTGAGGTCCCGAGGAGGAAGGGACTCTGTCTCCAGGGGCTTTGGGCCCAGCTACGACCACCTCTGCTCTGCCGTGCTGATTTCAGACGCATGGTCACTGGGGTCCTGACACCCGTCTCTCTCTCCAGCCACACGCACACTGCCTATGCACATATGTGTGTACACACACCTGCACGCACCACTTATACGTGTGTATAGACACACCTGCACACTGCATGTGCACATACACAGGCATACAGTCGGCCCTTAGGTTCCACATCCCTGGGTTCAACAAACCACAGAAAAAAATTTTTTCTTCCTTTTTCTTTTTATTTTTTGGTACTGGGGATCGAACTCAGGACCTTGTGCTTACAAGGCAGGTGGCAGCACCACTGAGCTAAATCTCTGGGCCCCCTTTTCTTTTTTTGCAATGCTGAGGATGAAACCTAGGGTATCACTAGTGTGAGGTGAGTGTTCTCCCACTGAGCTATATCCCCAGCCCTCAAACATATATTTTTTTTAAATTACATGTGCATGGGGGCTGGGGATTTAGCTCAGTGGTTCCGCTGCCTGCCTCACAGGGGCAAGGTCCCGAGTTTGATCCCTGATATAAAAAAAAAAAAATTACATGTGCATGAAACTTATACAGACACTTATTTGTCATTATTCCCCAAACAATAGAGTATAATAATTACTTACATAGCATTTACATTGTATTGGGTGTCTACATATTATTTTATATTCATATTATACTCATACTGAAATAATCATCTAGAGACTATTTCAAGTATACAGGTATATGGGAGCTATCTACAAATATGACACCATTTTATATAAGAGACTTGGGCATCTGGAGATTTTGGTGCTTGTGGGCATGCTAAACATACCTGTATGTGAGGTATAATAAAAATATATGGTGAATATTCAAATCTTAAAACTTTATCACAGTAAGACACATTGCCACAAATTCCCCTTTCTTCAAACGTACTTATCCCATTGTTCTTGCCACTTTCTGAAGCAGTTCTGGAGTCCTCATTTGTGAGTGTCTTTACTAGATGTGATCAAAAACACCGTGAATGCTGCTGCCAAGTGCCATCGACAAGAAAGCAGGTTCGTAAAAGCATTATGGTGTGCCCTCATCCACCCAGTCACCAAATCCGGCACCGTGTGACTTCCGGCTCTTCCCCAAAGTCAGAATGACCACGAGAAAGCAATGTTTTGAGTGCATTCAGGACATCAAGGCAGCCACAACAATGCAACTAAAGACATTCTCACACGGGACTCCAGAGCAGCTGCAGAAAGTGGCAAGAACCATGGGATAAGTGTGTTTGAAGTGAGGGGCAGATTTTGAGGGGGGTTAATGACAATGTGTCTTTTACTGTAGTGAATTTTTATTTCAATGTTCACAATGGTTTTTATCACACCTCGTGTAGAATAGTGCACGTGTATCTGTATATCATATGTGATGTAGATCCTATTGGTCCTTTTTTCTGGAGATCCCCGAAAGATAAATCAATGCTACTCATTGATGAATGTTTACTTCTCCTGTACATTTTTTAAAAAGTGTCTTCAGGATGGGGAGCGGCTGTGCCGGATGGCGTGTCTGACGTGAGCTCGGGTGGGGTAGAGAGTAGGGACAGTAGTCGGGGGAGGTGGGAGAGGGAGGGGGTGAATCACTTACAAATGGCGCCCAAGCAGGACCTGGAGCCCAAGTTCCAGGAGGGTGAACGAGTACTGTGCTTCCATGAGCCTCTTCTTTATGAAGCAAAGTGGGTAAAGGTTGCCATAAAGGACAAACAAGTAAAATACTTTCTACATTACAGTGGTTGGAATAAAAATTGGGACGAATGGGTTCCAGAAAGCAGAGTACTCAACTATGTGGACACCAATCTGCAGAAACAGCGAGAACTTCAAAAAGCCAATCAGGAGCAGTATGCAGAGGGAAAGATGAGAGGGGCTGCTCCAGGAAAGAGGACATCTGGTCTGCAGCAGAAAAATGTGGACATGAAAACAAAAAAGAACAAACAAAAACCCTGGTAATGGAGACGGTGGCAGTACCGGTGAGACACCTCAGAAGAAGAGGGCCTGGTAGAGCCAACCGTTGAAAATGAAGAAACATTTATGAACAGAGTTGAAGTTAAAGTAAAGATCCCTGAAGAGCTAAAACCATGGCTTGTTGATGACTGGGACTTAATTATCAGAGAGAAATAGCTCTTTTGCCTTCCTGCTAAGAGCAATGTGGATTCCATTCCAGAGGACAATGCAAATTATAAGAAATCTCGAGGAAATACGGATAATAAGGAGTATGCTGTTAATGCAGTTGTAGAAGGGATACAAGAATACCTCAATGTGAAGCTGGGCACTCAGCTCCTCTACAAATTTGAGAGACCGCAGTACGCTGAGATCCTTGCTGATCACCCTGATGCACCCATGTCGCAGGTGTACGGAGCACCACATCTACTGAGATTATTTGTATGAATTAGAGCTATGTTGGCCTACACACCTCTGGATGAGAAGAGCCTTGCTTTATTATTGAATTATCTTCATGACTTCCTCAAGTATCTGGCGAAGAGTTCAGCAACTTTGTTTAGTGCCAGTGATTAGGAAGTGGGCCCTCCTGAGTACCATCGGAAAGCAGTGTGAGGTGCTCTCACCCGTGTTTGGATTTCCGTCAATATGTTTTGTTCCTAGTCCTTCTCTTGTACAAATGATGTACTTTGAAGATGTTAGTGTACAATAGACTTGATGTTTGTTTTGATTTTAAACAGAGAAAATAAAAGGGGTTTCAGCTCCTCTTTTCTTTATTCTTTTCGTTTCAAAGTTGCTACCAGTGTATTCAATGATGGACAACAAAGAGACATGGTATAGAGTGTTTTACTGCCTAGTTGACAAAGCTGCTTTTGAATGCTGGTGGTTCTATTCCTTTGACACTACACACTTTTATAATACGTGTTAATGCTATATGGCAAAATGCTCTGATTCCTAGTGCCAAAGGTCCAATTCAGTGTATATAACTGAACACACTCATCCATTTGTGCTTTTTTTTTTAAACGGTACTTAAAGAGCCCATCCTTTGCAAGTCATTCTTGTTGTTCCTTAGGCATTTTCTCTTTGCTCAAATTGTTGAAGAATGGTGAATTGTTTCATGGTTTTTGTATTTGTGTCTAATGCATGTTTTAACATGATAGACACAATGCATTGTATAGCTACAGTTTTCTGGAAAAGTCAATCTTTTAGAAATTGTTTTTCAGATCTTCAACAAATTTTTTCTTTAAATTTCAAAAAATAAAAATAAAAAGTGTCTTCATTTTCGCGTGTCCTTGAGTTGTCCACCAATGAATTCTGCTCCTTTTGACCAGCACATTGGAAGTTGTTGTCCTAAAAGTTTAGTCTAGATTCAAATTCCTGCCAGCTCACAAGCACTCTCACGTTCCAGGTCGGTGAGATGACCATGCCATGCCCAACCTCAGTTATTCCATCCCATTCGGTGTCACATGCTCTTTCTGCCTGGGAGTCCCCTAAATAAACCTTGTAAACCTTTAGCCAGAACTGAATAAACAGAGCCAATTTGCTTTGAAATTCCTTTTTGGCCGCTGCTGTGCAACTGTGCTTGAACTCTGTCCGCCTGGGCCGGGCTGGAGCTGTGCTGAGTGCTTTCTCAATGCTGCCCTGGGAAGCCCGGAAGTGCTCTGCTGGTGCCCCGGCCTCTGCCCTCAGGGCCCAGAAAGCTGCGTGGATCTTGGCTCTGAAGAGGTGGAACTGGGGGAAAAGCAGATGAGGACTCCTTCTCCCTGTGGGCTCTGAGAACTGGCCTTTCCTGTTTCTTGTGGAGCTGTCCCTGGGATTTGCATCAGGAGCACCATTTGTTTTGGCTTTGTTTTTATTTTTATTTTAAAAATTGTTTTGGTGTTTTGAGACGTGATCTTGCTATGTAGTGCAGGCTGGGTTTAAACTCACTGTGCAACCCAGACTGATCTGGAAGTTGCAACCATCCTCCAGCCTCAGCCTCCTGAGTGCTGGGATCATAGGTTTTGACTTTAACGTTGCAAAGAATGAGTCATGTGGCAGCGACAGCTCCACTTTGCTCATGGGAGGGCAGGCAGGGGACACAGAAACCAGCATGGGCTCCTTATGCCTGCAGCTGGGCTGCTGACCCTGGCGTGTCCCTCTGCTGCCTTCAGATGGCAGCGCTTTCTGCTGGCGGGCGCTGTCACCAGTCAGGCGGTAGACATCCCACCTCACCATCTGCACACGTATGCAGATGTGAATGCTCACATAGCACATGGGAGGCCTGGCAGAACCAGGATAATATTGATGGAGCCAAGCAGAAGGAGCATTCGCTCTTCCTGTCAGCATCTATAGAGCACCTGCCAAGTGCCAGGACCTTGCGGTGCCCAGCTAAACCAAACACAGCCCCTGCCCTCCTCGCCAGCAGCAGGTGGTGAGCATGAATCATATTGAGTTTTGATTTTTTAATGGTTTCAGAGCCCTGGCCACAGAGCAAAGATTCCGTAACGATCTTAAATTGTGTGTCTGAGTGAGACCCAGAGGAAGCGCACGTGTGAGGGTGAGTGCCTGACACCCCCAGAAGAATCCATTAAAAAGGAAACTTCTGTTAGTTTCTCCAGCAACCATCTCTAACAGTTCATAGGGGATGAAAAGAACAACTAGTTTTCCTCTTGGGGGTTCATACGGTATTGTTTTTCAATGTTTCAAGCCTATAAACAAACACCCCCAGGTGTAAAACCTCATTTTCACCTGATTCCTCGTCTTAATCTCCAATGCACATTTATATTTCTTGGGCAGGAGAAGAAAAACACTAACCAGACTTGGGCGAGCATCTCGTTAAACCCGAGAGGAGGGGGAGGCTCAGATTTCAGACTTGTTCTGCCCAGGAAGGGTTGCGAACTAGAACTAGGTGTCATCTGATATGGCTCGCAGAACACAGGAAACACTTCCTACCAGCAGCCAGGCAGCCAGGGACCGTAGGAGTAGTGGCAACCAGGAGGAGCCCGAGGAGGGAATTCCAAGCAAGACATCGAAAAGCTGAGTAAAAGCCTTCTTGTCAAGGTGAAACAGAATTTGTAACAGCCTTCACAGTGGTCCAAAGCGAAGGTCCTGCTTCTCGGTGATGAGGTTTAAAGGATTCCACTCCAGCAAGAGTTTCCTAAATAATTTGCTCTTGGTGGACATTTCGAGAACTCTACTGAAATCCCTTTCCCCTAACCTGTCAGATCCCCTGCCCTAACTCTTTCTCCACTCCCTGTTTGCTTAACCTCAGCGGGTCAAGACTCCAGTCGCAGCAGTGGACCCCCAAGCTCAGAATGCCTGCTCCATATGCCTCGTACCATTTTACTCTTGTCCCTGGCATGTCCCTATGGCAGGCATTTCCTGGAAATCTCACTCTGTCCACTGCAGTTCCAGGGTGTAAGCGGAAGAGAGTTCATCGTGCTGTGGAATCATTTTCTCACCCGGAAGCCACCTTTTTCTGTATCCATGAAAACAGGTACACGTGAAACATAGTGGCAGGGCAACAAGGCTGCCTGATCACAGAAGGCCAAGGTGACAGGGCTCCAAGTCACTTTAAAAAATCACATACAGCTTATTTGTATCCAGACATGAAGACCACATGTTTCGCACGTTATTCACACGTCATTTATAGGAAATGCCCAGAATAGGCAAATAAATCCATAGAGACCGAGAGAAGACTGGAGGTCGCTGAAGGCTGGGAGGATAGGGAACAACTGCTTATGAGTATGGGGCTTTCTTCTGGGGTGATCAGAGTGTTTACTGGCTAGATAGGGTCGGTGCCTGGAGGTGGCTGCCCACACTGTGAATGTACTAAATGCCACTGAATCGCTCGTGTTAAAATGGTTAACACACACACACACACACACACACACACACACACACACACGCAAAGCCCCCAATTTATAATTCTCTACCTGCAGAATCATACAGGATTGTTAAGAACCGTTTGCTTGGCATTTGATAAACTATAACAACCCTTCATGATAAAAACTCTACACGAAGTAGATATAGAAGGAATGTACTTCCACACAATAAAGGCCATATATGACAAACCCATGGCTGACACCATGGAAAGGGAGATGTTGAACGCATTTCCTCTAAGACTGAAACAAGACAACAATGTCCCTTTCACCACCCTTGTCCAACATAGTACTGGAAGTCCCATGGAGCACCTGGGTAAGAGAAAGAAATAAAATGCATCTAAACTGTACAGGAAGAAGTCAGACTATTTCTGTTTCCAAATGACAAGATCTTTTTTAAAAATTAATTTTTGATACACTTTTGATATACAATAACTATAACATTCATCATAGGGAATTTGTACCTGTGTGTGATATATCTTGTTTTTAAATTTTATTTTATTGGTACATTTTAGGTGTACAATATAATGACATTCATCATTGGAAATCTGCACCTTTACATAATCTCTCTTGGTTCTTATTTTCCCCCTTCCCCTGCCCTCCCTTCAACCCCTCCATCTCTCCTTATTTACAAAGACTTTGTTTCCATTTTTCCATTTTCTCATATTAATTCCATTCCCTTCTTTCCTTTCCCCCACCCCTCCCACTTCCCCTTGCCCTTTGCCCCTTTTCTTCCTATTTCACATTATCTATTATATCTTTTAGTCCTTATTTACACTTTCAGTTTCTCACACTAGAGGAACTATTCGGTATTTACACATGTGTGTCCTATCTATTTCACTTAAGGATATCTCTTCAATGTGCATCCATTTAGCCATAAATGTCTCTAATTTCTCATTTTTTATGGCCGAGTAGTACTCCATTTTATTTTAAAAAACCACATTTTTTTAATCCATTCATCCAATGATGAGCATCTGAGCTGTTTGTAAGATGTATCTATTACAAACTGCTGCTGTGAACATGGGTGCGCATGTATTGCATGCATATATATATATATATATATATATATATTTTTTTTTTTTTTTTTTTTTTTGTACCGGGGATCAAACTCAGATCCGTTCACTTGCGCAGCAGGCAACAAAACCACTGAGCTAAATCCCCGGCCCTGTATTGCATATATTGCTGTGATATGATAGGATCTTTACATTTTTGTAGAATTCAACATTGACTCCAGCATATCCTGGACCTGATTTAGTTGGAAGGTTTTAAAAATTTCTATCTCAGTGTCATTGTTTTTTACTGGATTGTTCAATATTTTTGTCTTCTTGGTTTAGTTTTGATGATTTACATGAGCCTAGGAACGTGTCCATTTCGTCAAGATTTTTCAGTTTGTTCAAATAGAATTGTTTGTAGCAGTTACTATTTTCTAGATATTGATGTCTGTTGTGATTTCTCATCAGATTGTTTGAATCTTGTCTCTCTTTCTTGTGGTAAGTTTAATGAAGAGTTTATGTATTTTGTTTACTCTTTCAAAGAACCAGCTCTTCAATGGTCAATTCTTTATTTTTTTAACAGTCTAATTTCATTCATTTTTGCTCTGATCTTTATAGATTTCCCTCCTTAATTTCAGTCTGCGCTGAGATTATTGTTTCTCAAGCATCTTGAAGTTCCTCATTAGTTTTTCTTTTTGAGTTGCTCTGCTTTTCTACTGTGAGCACTGATTGTAATGAGCTTCACTGTTAGGAATGTGTCCCACTGGCATTGCCATTTCTTACAAACTTATTTATTTTTATTAGTACATGTTTGCCACACATAATGATCACATTCAGCATGGGAAGTCTGTACCTGCACATAATATATCTTAATTCTTTTCTTTCCAATTTCACTCCCTTCCCTTCCACCCTTCTTCCCCTCCCCATATATAAAAGCTGTTTCCATTTTTCCTTCAATTCTCTCTCTTTTTGAAGTCCCCTTTACCAATTCCTTCTCTCTCTCTCCCTTTTTAACCTTCCCACCTAAACCAGTTCTTCCTACTTCCCAGTATCTATCCTCCATTTTGCTCCTTATTTACATTTTGGGTTTCTCACACAAGAGAAACAATGTATTATTTAAATCTGCTTGGTTCATTTCACTTAAGATTATGGTCTTGAGATGCATCCATTTACTTAAAAATATCTCAAGTTTATCCTTTTTATGGCAGAGTAGTACTCCATAGTATATAAATTCAGTATCATTTCTGCATCCATTCACCTGTTGGTAGGCATATGGAGTATTTTAAGATTTAACTATTATAAATTGAGCTGCTAGAAACATGGGTAACAGGGATTGTCACTTGCTTCTGGAAATAATTTAATTTTTTCCCTTGATTTCTCCAATGATCTACTGGGTGTTCAGGAGTGCTCTAAATTTTTCTGTGATGTTTTCTGTGATTGAATTCTAGTTTCATTGCACAATGGTTTGATAGTAAACACAGAGTGATTTCAATTCTTTTATGTTCATTTAAGCAGACTTTGTGGACTACTATTTGATCTATTTGGGGGAAATTTCCATTTGCTGCAGAGAAAAAAGTGTACTCTGCTGTAGTAGGGTAGAACACTCTATAGATATCTATTAAGCTCATATGTTCAAGGGTATGGTTCAGCTCTGATATTTATTCATTATTTTTGTTTAGTCGATCTATCTCTTTGTGAAAGTGGGGTATCAACATCATCCCCTATGATTGTGTTAGCATTTGATTTTCAATTTTAGTTTAGTGCACGGTAAGAGATATGTGTCTAGGTTTAATCTTTGGCATGTGGAAAACAGTAAAGGTGTTTGGCCTCTTTGTCCAAATGGCAAGATCTTATGTATACTGAAAAAAAAATGCACAAAAAAAACTGTTAGAACTCTTAAACAAATTCAGTAATTCACAGGACACAAAAACAACATAAGAATCAATAGCATTTCTATACACCAGCAACAAACTAGCTGAAAAAGAAATAAAAAAGTACTCTCATTTACAATAGCTACAAAAATAAAATAAAATACAATCCCTATGAGTAAATTTAACTAAGAAGTTGTGTTGGTCAGCTTTCCTGTACTGTAACAAATTACCTGAGATAATTAAGATATACGGAGGAAACGTTTATTTTGTCCCACAGTTTTGCATTTTTCAGTCCATGGTTGGTTGGCCTGTTGCTTTGGGGCCTGTAGTGAGACAGTACCTCATGGTGGAAGTGCATGGTGGAACAGAAAGCAAAAGAGACAGAAGAGGAAGGACCTAGAGTCCCAATATCCCATTCAAGGGCACAGTGGCTTAACTTCCTTTCGCTAGGCTCCACCTCCTAAGAGTTTCACCCTCTCCCAGTGATATCACAGTCTGACAACAAAGCATTCAACCCATGAGCCTCTGGGAAACACTCCACCAAACCTCAGCAGAGGTGAAAAATCTCTATGAAGAAAATTAAAAAATATTCATAATAGAAAGTAAAGACAACACACAAAAAAATAAAAAGACATCTCATGTTCATGGGTGGGAAGAATCAATATTGTTAAAATGTCCATGTTATCCAAAGAGACCCACACATTCAAAACAATCACCATCAAAATACCAATAATGTTCTTCACAGAAAGAGAAAATGCAATCTTAAAATTCATATGGAACCACAAAAGATCCCACCAAAAAGCCAAAGCAACCCTGAGTAAAAAGAATAAAGCTAGAGGGACCAAAATATCCGACTTCAAAACATACTATAAAACTATAGTAACCAAAACAGTATGTCACTGGCATTAAAACAGACACAAAGACTGGTGGGAGAGAATAGAGAAGCCAGACATGAATCCACACATTTACAGCTGTTATGGTTTGTGTTTAGATGTTCCCCAAAGAAGTGGGACTTTCTTTTTCAGAGGTAGTTGCATCTGGAATGTGTGATGCTGGGGTTAAGGGCGTGTGATTATTAAACCACTACACATGAGTGATTAGTTTGGTATTGCCCTAATCCCAGTAGCCTGAATAAGCTAAAAGGGGCAGAAAGATATTGTTAAACTCTCTTGTTGCCTTTGATACCTCGTGTGTGCCATGTTGTTTCTGCTCTGCGATGCCTGTTTGTCATCGCTGCCTTGGGGTCAGCTGATTATGGACTGAAACCTCTACAAACTGTAAGCCAAATAAACCCCTTCCCCTCCAACTTTAGGTGTTGGGTATTTTGTCTCAGCAATGAGAGAAAAGTAACTAGCATGACAGCCAACTGAGTTTCAACAAAGCCACCGAGAACATAAATTGGAGAAAAGACAGTCTTCGATAACTGGTGTTGAGAAAACTAGATATCTATATATAGAACCTATTTCTCATTATATTAAAATAAATCAACTTGAATTGGATAACAGACTTAGAAATAAGACTCAAAACTAGAAGAAAACATAGAGGAAACACTTTAAGACATGTATGGACTAAGATTTATTTTCTTTTCTGTGGGGGTGGGGGGTGAGACAGGCTCTGGCTATGTAGTTCAGGCTGGCCTTGAACTTGTGGCAATCCTCATGCCTCAGGCTCCGAAGTGCTGGGATTATAGGTATCCACCACCACGCTGGGCAAGTTAGATGAGATATCAAAAGCACAAAAAGCAAAAGCAAAAGTAGACAAATGGACTAATATCAAACTAAACAGCTATACAGCAAAGGAAACAATTAGCATAGTGAATGGGAGAAATCTTCACACTATTCACTAACAAGGAATCAATGTTCATTATGTGGAAGGAATTCAACTAACTCAACAGCAAGAAAGCAAATAATCCATCTTAAAAATGGGCAAATGATCTGAATAGACATTTCTCAGAAGAAGACACACAGATGGCCAGGAATTACATGAAAAAATGCTCACAATCACTAAAAATCAGGCAAAGGCAAATCAAAACCACAGTGTGGTACCATCTCGTCCCAGTTAGAATCAAAAAATTACAAAATAAGTAGATAACAAGTGCTGGTGAGGACACAGAGAAAGGAGAATTATTACACACTATTGGTGGGAATGTAAATTTATACACCCATTATGGAAAACAATAGGGAAGTTTCCAATTTGTTAAACCACCCTGTGATCCAACAATACCATTATGGGGTATACATTCAAAGGGAATAAAATCAGCATTTTGAAGAGACAGCTGCTCTCCCATGTTTACAGCAGCACTATTTACAGTAGCCAAGATATGGAATCAACCTACAACAAATGAATAAAGAAAATACGGTATAATTATACAATGGATTACTACTCAGCCTTCCAAAAGGATGAAATCTTGTTTTTCACAATAGGATGAACCTGGAGGACATTGAGTAAAATAAGCCAGGCAAAGAAAGACAAATCCTGCATGTTTTTATTCATATGTGGAATCTAAAAGGTTGGTGTGACAGAAATAGAGAGGAGGGGCCGGGGATTTAGCTCAGTGGTTCCGGCGCCTGCCTCGAAAGCGCGCGGTCCCGAGTTCGATCCCCAGTACCAAAACAAAACAAAAAAGAAGTAGAGAGGAGAATATTGGTTACCAGAGACTAGGGGGCTGGGGGTGGAGTGGATAATAGAGAAAGGTTGCTCTTGGGCACAACAAATACAGTGAGATGGGAGGAATACATTCTAGTGTCCCATATCTAGTAGGCTGTCAGGAACAATAATTAATTGTATGTTTCAAAATAGCTAGAAGATAGTATTGTGAACATTCCTAACACAGAGAAACGATCCTCGTCTGAAGTGATGGGTATGCTAATTACCCTGATTGGATCACTTGGTATTGTATACTTATATTTAAATATCAGCACTCTACCCATAAATAGGTACAAATATTGTGTGTCAATTACAAATTACAAATGTAAAAAAGAATAACTTGCTAAAGGGGAAAGACCACCATTCCAGAAGTTTGGCTTTTTCCTCTCTAGGACAATTGTCATCAACTCTGCAGGGATAAGACTCTGAAAGGACAACACCTGATTGCAGGCCTTGCCCCTCAACCTGGGGCCCAGGTGGCTGATTTGCCTTTAATGGGATGCACCTCTCTGGGAAGCCACATTCCACCCCTTGACTTCCACATCTGTGATAGGGCTTGGATGACATGGAGCTTCTTGTTTGGCTGCTGAAGCAGTGCTACGGCATGTCAGCTGTCATGGGACATTAAATAAAGCCATACTGAAATGGAAATTGGTACCATATTTGTTTGGAAGTATGAGCAGCTGCTTAATTGCAATTTACAGGAACAAGCTATTGGCCAAGGGTTATTTTTATCAGTCAGTCCTCATTGGATTTGTTTCTGCCACTTCTAAGGGAAGCCTCAAGGACCCCAGGATGTTCTCAGACTGAGCTGAAGGGAAAACTCAGGGCACTACAGGGTGGAGTATTGGCCACCTGTATAGACCCATCCTTCAGAAATCACTTCCAGGATCTAGGACCTTCTGCAGCCCTGCCCATGGCACAGTGGCTGGCCCGTCCGCGGTGGACCTTTCCATTCACTGGGTCACTGCCCCTCTTCTCCTGTGGGTTGCTGTCATGAGCTTGTCTTCAGCCACGATCGTCTCTTCTGAGGGGATTCTCTGTAGCCTGTGGCTATGGAAACGGCCCTGAAGAGCCCCCCAGTCTTGGCTTCTGTGAACTCCCAGACATCCATCTCATGTAAATTCTCAGATTTAAGAATTCATCACTAGCGCTTGCCTAGCCTGTGCAATGCCCTGGGTTGGATTCCCAGCACCTCAAAGGAAAATAATAATAATAATAATTACTCTCCATACAGCTGAGATAATTTATCCATAATAAACAGCACCTGGTATGGTCCTTATAATCCAAGCGATCACTAGCAGAGTTAAAACCCAAGCTTGAAGCTCCATATCCCTGGGTGGAGAGAGAAGCTGGGGACTAACTGAGATGGCTGGTGACTGCACTGGTACCCATGGGACTGAGTGTGGCCCCTGGTCCAGGAACCTGGCGGTGCATAGGGGTCAAGTAAGATCCACAGTCCATGCCCGCAAAGTAGGAAGTTGAGCCAGCATATCCTTGACTATAACCCGAAGCCTGAGTGTAGGTCATGGGATAGGACTCTGCATGCAGGAGGAGGAGGTAGACACAGGAGCACTGCTGCTGGCAGTAGTTGGGACTGAGGTGCTGGAGGAGGGAGTGAACTGGCCACTTGTTCCACTCTCTGAACTCACTTCCCCGGCTGGAGAAGTCTTCTTTTTGACAGGTCTCACTTCGTTTTGACCTCCATTCTGCTGTTGCTGCTGTTGTTGGCTGCACTTATCTTCAATTCTTAAACCACACCTGCACCCTGGACTCAGCCAAGTTGATTTTCAGTGCCACCTCCTCGAGCATGAAGATGTCTGGGTACCGGGTCTTGGCAAACAGTGCTTCCAGCACATCTAGCTGAGCCCGGATGAAGGGTCATCCTCTCCCGCCGCTGTTTCCAGGGGGTGGCTGGGTAGCCCACAGAGGGGTGCAGCAAGTCCATGCCCAAAGTGGTCAGACTCGGCCCATTGACTGCATAAGGCAGTTGCTTAAGATAAGACATCATGGTAAGGTTGTTTGGAGGTGCAAAGTCGGCCCAAATCGGGGGGACCCAGCCAGAAGGTCTGGATTCGCCTGGGGTGGACAGATTCAAGGTCCTTGGTGGGTGGTTTTGGACAGGTGGAACTAAGGGCAAAGCAAACAAATAAACAGAGGTGCTGGTTTACTGCTTCGCAGGCAGCAGCTTCCCCACGTCCACCACTAACTACAAAGCTTCCTCAACTTCTAAGTCTCTATGCACAGCAGGTCCTGACTTAGGGGACTCAATGCAGTGCAGGGGTCTGAGCTCCAGGGCTCCTGCCCCTCTGTGGCTGTTAATCCCAAGCGTTAAGACCCGCAGTGGTGACATGCCACCCTGGCTGCCCTGGGCTTGGTGACAGCTGCTCCCTTTTCTACCTTACAGGGCCCTGTGTTTCCCTGGGATGTCCCCTGGGCCCTGGAATTTCCCCTTCTATAAGCTCTGACATTTTCACTGCTGATTGCCAGACTTTACAAGTCTTTGCACCCAGAGCGTTTCCCAGAGCGTCCTCCACGCTGCCCAAGCCAGTAGCCCACTGCAGACAGGCAGAAAAACATGGTCACAACTCAAAATGCACTTAAGAGCAGTCAGACTTCTCGCCTATACGGTCAGGTTGCCCGCCGACCCCACTGCTCTCCAGCTGTTCGAAAGACAGCTGCTTCTCCACTTCCGATGGCTTTGCATCCTGATAAACCCATTGTGAGCTGCAAATATTGTCAAGTCAACAACATCTATCACACGCCCCACCTATGGCACATCCCAGAGCAGCGACACAGCTCCTAGACAGCATGGGCTGGGCACCTAGTGACTGGGCAGCCATCAAGGAACCGAAGCTTGCTGCTGCCAGTGTCTTGAGAGAGCACTGCTCATGTGTGTTACTAGGCCAGGTGATGATCAAGCTGTGAATTCCGAATTGCCATCTCTACTGAATGAGTATTGCTTCTATATTACACAGAACTGGAATTTCACAAGTTGAACCGTCTTAGGTGGAGGACTGTCCATACAGAGAACAGGGACAAGTGGCACCCATCTTTCCCCATTTGGCTTAGGACCTTGTCCTCAGCAACAAGCCACTCGGGTGCAGTGGCACAGGCCTGTAGTCCCAGTCACTCAGCCACTCGGAGGCTGAGGCAGGAGAATTGCTCTAGCCTAGGAGTTCAAGGGCAGCTGGATAAAATAGTGAGATTCCCATCTCAGACCAAAAAACAAAACCCCACAAGATCCCAGTGTCCATCACTGGCAACAGTGGATCGCAACTTGGACAGTATTTATGTGCCCTTGCATTAGCCTCTGTAGTGAGTGCTTTACACACAGTAACTCACTTGATTTCATCACAGTTCTGCAGGGAATGACCATGATACCGTTCACACTTTATATGTGCTGAGCCTGTAGGGTCCCAAGGTCTTTACCTTGACTGTGTGTCCCTGGCAAGTAAACAGGCTTGCCGGGATGATCTCAGGTCGTCCAGACTTCAGAGTCTGCTTATTTCCCGGACAGGAGAAGAAAAGCAAGATGTTGGAGTGGATGCCAAATGCTGGGCGTCTTCTGACCGCTGCTGCCTCGGAATCCACAGCGCTTGTGTTGTGAGATTTTGCTTTCCAGATTGAAATTGCTGAAGCCCAGGCCTCCGCCGCTCTGAGACACATACCCAATGGCTTGTCCCCAGAAACTTCGCAGCAGCTTGAGTACGGACTGTGGTCTATCACCTCCCTCATCTCTCCGGCTGCCCCCGGGCCCAGGTACAGCCCAGCTGCCAACCACAGGCTCTGTCTGTGTCCAAAGGACAGCTGGGTCTTGTGGGGCTCTTTGCCCCAGGTTCACAGACAAGTGGGCCTCTTCCCAAAATCCAGGTTGCCTTCCCACCCAGAGATAGCTCCAGGCCAGATTCTACTACCCTCTCCCTGGGGAGGGCTGGCCTTTATTCCGTGCCCAGTTGGGGCCCGTCAGATCAAGGGAGACCTCAGAGGACATTTTAGAGAGAGAGGGTCCCAAAAGGGGTCCGTGATGATCAATGCCAAAGCACTGGACACCTGGATGGGACTGTAAGAGGACACACTCGAGGATGTGGTCCTGACAGCGTCTGTCATCTGGTTGTCTCCTCTCGGGCCGCCCAATAACTTCCCCTTCGCTGGCTTTGTTCTCTCTTCCAAAGCCAGAAGTCCTAAAGAGACAAGTAGACATTTCCCACCACAGTGCACCCCTCCTACACCTGACAACTGACAAAGGTGCATGTCTGTGCTTGTCATTTCGTGGAGGCCAATGGCATTTTAAAAGGTTATTTCCCTTACAGTGAACGGCATAGTCCCGGGACAGGTACCTTGTGAGCGTCTTTATTCATGAGTCCCCATCTTCATCCCAGGATTGATGGGTGACAGCCACCCGCCCTGGGCCTCCCTGAGATCTGTTTACTGTAGTCTCCCAGGTCCACCCTTAATCAAAGGGGCCATGACTCTCAGACACATCTTTGGAATATTACTGAGCAACTCATTAAAATGCTAATAGCTTCTGTCCAGATGTATTGATCTTGATGTCAACTCTTCTACGAATAATAAAGAAAGTTGATTTTAAAAATTTTATCTTTCAACCATGCAGAGTGCTAAAGGGAGCCATGGGGCCTGAGGGGAAATAAGTCAACTTGGAAGCCTCCAGCTGAACAGGAATCAAGAGGAGAGGGTTCCAGCAGGCTGTGGGGTGAGAGGTATTACCGAGTGGACAGAGGTTGACGGGGAAAGACCCCAAATCCATGGATGATGGGTCTCTTTTTTCTAAACAAACTCATCCATAACCTGGAAAGATCTTCTGGCATTCCCTCGAAGTCTTAGCAATGGGGGTAGCAGTAAATCCAGACTGCAAGGAAGGAACACTCCAGGAGCTGGGCTCCCAAGACAGAGGCCTAGGCTGGGAGACTTCCAGTTTCTGCCTGGCTCCTGGATTTCTGCCACACTCACCTTTCTACCTTCTCATCTCTGAGAGGTCACAGCCGCCCCTCACTGGCCTTCTGCCTGGCCATTCCCCCTCAGAAAGGCCCTGCCAGGCTCCGAGGGGCACTGACTAAGCAAGGCTGGAGCTCTGTGCCCTTCCGCCCTCCACCAGCTGCTCCTCTGGAAGAGGCTTCCGGGATGCCCCTCCTCACACAATCCTGCCTTGCCCCCAGCCCCAGTCCCCCAGTGAGAGCCTGCTTGACTAGCAGATCCCAAATCCCTCTCTGACTCCACCCATATTTCTGTCTGTCTCCTCCCAGAAGGACGAATAGGGACAGTGTATCTATCTTACTGCAGGTCTATCATATTCCTCTCTGCAGTCCCACACCCAGGCCCAGGCTAACACACAGTAGGCACTGAATAAATGTTGGTCAAATATATAAATCAACAGTTTCCTAAAACCAGGAAGGAATCCTGGGATGCTCAGAGAGAATTAAGATGGAAAAGATCTCTACCAATAAAAGTAGAGCCAGGCATGGTTGCACACACCAATAATCTCAGCACTCTGGGAGGCTGAGGCAGGAGAACCGAACGTTTGAGTCCACCCTGGGCAACTCAGAGGCTTAGTGAGACCCTGTCTCAAAATAAGAAATGAAAATGGCAGGGGATGGAGCTCAGTGCAAAGGTCTTGAGTTCAGTTTCCAGTGCTAACAAAGAAAAGCTAAGTGGGAGAGAGGCTGGGGGAGGAAAGGCCCTAGACATGACTCTACCAAATCCAGGGAGGAGGGAGCAGTTTAGTTGGGATGCAAGTCTAGACCACCAGCTGCTGCCTGAGCTCAGTTGCAGTGGGAAATCCTCATGGGTCTGTGCCTCAGAACCTCAGGGCCAGGGTTTAACGTTCCCAGAAGACCAGCAACCGGAGGTGGCAGAGCCCAGGCCGGTCAGGAAAGGTATTGTCCATCCTGGCCAGCTGCTGTGATACCCCGTCAATGGGCCCATTGAGACCAAGCCCCGTTTTGCGTATTATTCTTAATAAACATTCCTCGCACAAGCCATAATGGCCCTTTCAAGGCTCCTGCTTTGAATGCGTGCGAATGACAGAGTGCCTTTGTGTACTCACAGGTAAAAATACACTGCCACCCTGTTGATATGAGGCGTACATATTTATAAATATTTATCACCGAGCCATGGCTGACATTTTCAAAATGCTGCATTTGAACTAGACTTTGGTTTTTTTTTTTTCTGTCTCCCAAGCTGAGAGGCCAGACGAGGTTAATTAATCCAATTTTGCCTAATAACATGCAGCATAATGATCTCCATGCTCTGGTTTATTTGTCCAGGGGGAGGGGCTCCAGGGAAGGTTTCAGTGTCTTGGGGAGGGGGGTCCCCAACTCAGGGTGGAGCCTGCCCACAGCACCTTCTGTAGCAGCAAGCTAGGAGCAGCTGGCTGAGTAACGTCCAGGTCTGGGCTTGGGTGACTCCAAGGGAGGGAACACATGGCTTGTGGAGCTTCTGCCCTGCCCCAGGAGATGCTCTGATGATTCAGAAATGACCTGCCAAGTGCACACTGAGGAGCTGGACCGGAACTCCTAGCTCGGAATGCTGTGGTCCGTATAAGGGTGCCAGGACCAGGACCTTGGGCTGAACAAGCATCGGGTCCACTAAGGCTCCACCAACGGCAATGCTTGGTCTCTAGCAAGCATGATGTGGTGACGCCAGTGCTTGACTTCTTGTGGTAGGTTGAGTTCACAAACGGTTGTGACTCCCTAATAAAGTATCTGCACCGAATCCTTGCCTCAGGCTCTGTTTTCTAAGGAACCTAGGCCGGGTTCCATAGAACGCAGAAGCCAAAAGAAATGGGAAGGAAAAGGTTTGGAAATGGAGGCCATGGAAGAGACAGAAGCCAAGATTGCTCAAAGCCCATTCAGTCAGTGTCACTAAGCTGCTGAATTAACATGGCCAGGCCAGCTGCCCCTCTGCACCTGGGCTACCAGAGGATCTGGGAGAGCTGGGGATTTAGTTCAGTGGCACCGTGCCAGCCTCGAAAGTGCAAGGTCCTGAGTTCGATCCCCGGTACCGAAGGGGGAAAAAAAAGAGCTGGGAAACCAGGCTGAGGGCCCTGGGTTCCAGCCTGTCTCAGCCCAGCCTGATGCCCCAGCAAGGCCTGTCCCCAGTCCCTTCCTTTCAAGGACGCATCCTTGTAGCTGCTAGGAAACCAAGCCCAGACAGAGAGCATCAGAGGGGCCCTCTTCCACACTGCGTTCGTTGTATTTAATAGTCAATGCAGATGCAGAACAGTTTTGCTGTCCTGCATGGATGGAAACATGACTGAGCGCATTGGGCAGGCTGCAGGCCCTGCCCTCTCAGGGTGGCTGGGCCCCTACTGGGCTCGGTTTTTTGTCCACAGGAGAATCTGTGAGGCCCAGCTGGCACCTTCCTAGCCAGCTCACACTGGGCATCCCCCAAAAGGGGGAAGAAAGTGGCTCCTTTCGAAGGCTCCTGATGAGGGGGGGGTTCTTTTGAGTCGATTAGCAATTAAATCCACAGACAGCTGCTCACTTCTGTGTTCAGTGCGGTGGCACACCCCTTTGATTCCAATGGCATCGTGTCTTTTCCAAAATTCTTTTCTGTGGACCGGACAGTTTGATTGCAGCTGTACAAGTTACAGATCTCTAGCAGTCTGCGATTAAGTTGAACCATATGAAACTGACCATTTTGTGAGTTGGAAATGGTTGGATATCAGCAGTTTCACGTGAGTCATTGTATTAGGTGGCCAGATTCCTGATTCCGGGGGTGGGGGGAAGGTAAGATGAGGCTTGGAGAAGACTAAGGAACAGATGGAGAGATCCAGTGAAGTCAGAGGAGAAGGAGGAACGGCATTAAATCAAGTGGTGCCAACAGTGACCACTTTTCCTACCAAGAGTTTAGTGTGGTTTTGAGGTCAGAATTTGACCCACATTCTTTTAACAAAAGGACCTTATTCCTACAATTAACACATTTCAAAGTAGATATTTAACAAGTGTTTGCTGACTGATGAATGAACACAGAGGTCAACGCGGGGCTACCAGCACCCCGTAATGAAGGCGCACGGAGGAAAACACAGATTGTTTGTCTAGGCCATAGCGGAGCTCAAGCCTCTGTGATTTCCAATGCAGAATCATCTGTCAGGCGGCCTTGAAGGAGAATGTTAACTCTCTTTTTGTTGCTATGGAAAAGGGGAATGATATTTATTCCATACAGGGCAGCACTAACGGGGGTTAAAGGTGATTGGTCATTGAAACGCTAAGGAAGGAAGACGGCACAATAAATACTAATTGTAATAACTGTTCCTGGCTTCTAAGAAAAATGCCTTTTAAAAAAAGAAGGAAGGAAGGAAAGAAAGAAAGAAAAATTCCTCCAAAAGAGAGCCTCCTGGGACAGCCTTGTTGTGTCACAGCCTTGTAATCTGAACAAACCCAGAGGGGAAAAGGTTTAGTGAGTTCATGACAGCAAAAGGACACAGGAAATCCTATACTTTAAAACTGTTCTTAGATAAATTAATTTCATGTTTCAACTGTCAAATTATCACGTTAATTAACATTACACAAAACTTGTAAGTAACTACACATTTCTTCAGTTTATGTGTAAAAATCTACATAGAAACCTGATAGAAAGGTCCTGCCAGCCCTGGGGCGTAACCCAGGTCCACACAGCAGTAGCTATTTCATCAGCAAGCCTGTGCCCCAGCAGATGGTTGTATCCTGCATAATTCAGCACTCCAGGACTCCAGGACTCCAACCCTGTGTCCCACAACCCTTGGTAGGGTCATCAGGAAACAGTGTTTCCTGAATTTTTAAGACAGCTTTACTGACACTCGAGTCCCTTCAGTTCTGTTTGCTCCCTACTTCTCCCAAACACACACACACACACACAGACTTTAACAGCTGACAGTGTGGCTCATGGTGTTTTAAACCCAGTCAGAACAAGCTGAGCAGGGGAGGGGCGGATCAGTTTAGCTTTCAGCCAGTCCTATAACCGGCAGTAATTGACACTCGAACTCATGACACATTGCATTCCTTCATATCTTGGCAGTAATTGAACACACACAAACCTGCCCTCATGGTGCCCCTGGAGTGTGCCACACGCCTGGAAGTAGCGAGGTTCAATTAACAGTGGCTACCTGTGAGAACCACCACTCACCGGCGCAGCCAAGGAGCCAGGACAGAGCAGGGAGTGACCAGCCAGCTGCTCAGCAGAATCACCCCACACCAGCATTTACAATCTGATTTTTCCAAGAAAACTTACATGCTTCTAATTACACCAATTAATTTTACCTAATAGCTTTGCTCATCTCTCATTCAAAGAGTTATTTGGCTAGAATTTCCAGAATAATCAACTGGGAGAAGTTGGCAATGACCCAGTGAAATGTCTGTGATATTTTTATATTAAAAACAGCAGATTAGAAACTGAATATGATCTGAAAGATGGCATTCAAGAAGAGAAAATGCAGCATAAACACGATGAAGTTCTTTTTCTTCTTCCGTGTGTTCCCCAAGCATACAGGTAGCGGCCCAGCACCTGCAAGGATTTGTGCAGAGGACGTAGACTCAAGTAAAAGGGTCGGGACACCGACATGGGACAAATACAGGAGGTAGAGGACAGGTGGCATTGAGCGCAGCCTCAGCGGGTCCGCAGGCTCGGAGGTCTTCCTGCAGGAGGAGGAGGAGGAGCAGGAAGCAGCTGGGGAAAGGAAGGGAGAGAAGTGTGCAAAGGCTTGGGCCAGAGAGGGGGGAAGAAAACGGCCAGTGGGAAAGGGTGGAGGAGCCTGCAAGGGCCAGGAAGTGGGACTTCTGCTTCCGAGTCCAGGTGCACTTTCCCAGAGTCAGCAGACTTCTCTCCCTTAAACACACACACACCCCATGCACCCACGATACTCAAATTCAAGACAGGCCATATTCTTAGAGGAAAGAAAGGAAAATCGACCTTGTATTTTACATGTGATGAATCCCATTGAATAACAAAATCTTGCACTGCTGTTTGAGTGAGGGGAAATCTACCAAAGCTGAAGGCCAACGCCACCTTACAAAGTCCTACAAGACACTTTGTTCTCCCAAGTCCATTGGGAAGATAAAAGATGCACTATTTTTTTATTCATATTTTATTGGTACATTTTAGGTGTACAATATAATGACATTCATCATTGGAGATTTGCACCTTTACATAATCTCTCTTGGTTCTTATTTTTCCCCCTTTCCCTGCCCTCCCTTCAACCCCTCCATCCCTCCCTATTTACAGAGACTCTGTTTCCATTTTTTCATTTTCTCTATTAATTCCATTCTCTTCTTTCCTTTCCCCTACCCCTCCCACTTCCCCTTCCCCTTTGCCCCTTTTCTTCCTGTTTCACGTTGTCTATTATACCTTTTAGTCTTTATTTACACTTTCAGTTTCTCACACTAGAGAAACTATTTAGTATTTACACATGTGTGTCCTATTTATTTCACTTAAGAGTATCGCCTCAATGTGCATCCATTTAGCAATAAATGTCTCTAATTTTTCATTTTTGAAGGCTGAGTAGTACTCCATTTTATTAAAAAACCACATCTTCTTCATCCAGTCTCCAGTTGATGGGCACTTGGGCTGTTTCCAAGCTTTAGCTATTACAAACTGTGCCACTATAAACATGGGTGCACATATATCACTGTGGTATGATTCTTTTAATTCTATGGGGAAGATCCCCAGCAGGGGAATAGCGGGGTCAAATGGGACCTCTAGTCCTAGTTCTTTGAGGTATCTCCATACTGATTTCCACAGTGGTTGCACCAGTCTACACTCCCACCAGCAGCGGAGCAGGGTTCCTCTTTCCCCACAGCCCCACCAGCATTTGTTATTGGTTGATTTCATGATAGCAGCCATTCTTTCTGGGGTGAAGTGGAATCTCAGCATTGTTTTCATTTGCAAAAAGACGTACTATTAAAACAGCTATGGACTCAGTGGTTCTGTTGCCTGTCTTGCAAGCACAAGGTCCCGAGTTCGATGCCTGGTACCAAACAACAAAACAAACCAGCTATGGTGATGGCCAATTGGACATAATTTCTCAGGCACACTTGTAGTAGCCCTCCCCCAAGTCCCAGAGCTAGCAAGCCTCCTCTTGGGAAAGAGCCTGTCCCCTTAAACCTGGCTCTGTGGCCCAGCTGAGCCCTGTGGGTCACATGTGTATGAGCTGCAGCCCCCTTCATTCAGGGAAATTCTACTTTCAATCTGATTGAAGTCTCTTCCAGAAATCTTTTTCTTCTGTTGATGAAGTGAAAGCTGAATAATATTTCTCAAAGATTCTTTTTCTTTCTTCTTCCCAATTCCCCACTCCCATGTGGTATAACTAAAGGGGATTTCTCTTCACTATTCTAACCAAATGCAGGAATAGGTGAGAAGTCTTGAACCTGAGAGAGAGCAAGGTTGAGTCAGATAAGGTGGGAGAGGGTGCAGTTAGTCCGCTAGACAGTGGGTCTCACATCTGTGGACTCAACCAACTGCAGATCAAAACTGTTTGGGGAAAAAAGTGCATCTGTGATGAATGTGTACAAACCTGTTCCCTTGTCCTTATTCCCTAGCAACTATTTCTATAGCATTTATGTCGTAGTTGGTATTATAAGAAAGCTAGCGATGGTTTAAAGTATCCAGGAGGATGTGCCTAGCTTAGGTGCAAATTTTATATCAGGGACTTGAGTATCTGTGGACTTTGATATCAGAGGGGGCCTGGAAGCAGTCCCCAAGGACATTCCAGGAAGGGACAGTGGTCATGGGTGACAGGCAGAGGGGTGGAAGAAAGAGCTAACAAGTAGGAAAGAGTGGACAAACACCGGAACGGAAGCACAGCACACAGGTTGGTCCCAGGGATTGTCATCTCACAGGGATAAACGGGCCCTTGGCTCCCTCTCTGAGAGTCCACCAGCTCAGAGCGAGTGTGAGCTCCTGATGTTCCTGACCTCCACTGCTTACCTGCTTCCCCTCGGGAAAGGCCCCAGGGAGGTCCTGCTCCTTCTTGCATCGAAGCCTCCCGGGGGCTTCTGAAGGTGAAGCTGCAGTAGCTCTGGTACCAGCGCTGGGCTGACCTGGTCCAAGAAGCTTCTAGCAACTTCTGGAATGTGCAGCCTGGAAGGCCAGTGCAGCCTTGCCCGGGAGAGACAGAGGGAGCTAGCGGATAAGCTGCTGCCCCCACCTGCCTGTGCCATGTCCCGCATAACCATGCAGCCCAGTGTCCCGAGAGGCGGTAGCCAGCGGGCCGTGCCCCACCTCGGGTTGGCGTCCTTCCTGCTTTGCCACCTTTCCCTTCCTACCTCCCGCTGGCAACCCTGGGACTGCAGCATGGAAGCTCCCTGCAGGCCTAGCCTCAGGCTGAGCTGCAAGGGGCTGTGCGTGGTCCACTGCCAGTGGCTTTTCTGGAACTGGTGCTAGAACCCCTCAGTCACCTGTTAGCTTCCTGGAGCTGGTGCACCAAAATACAAGTTGGAGACTTAAACTGTTATTTTCTCATGGTCCTGGAGCCTGGAGGTCTGGCATGGAGGTACCGGCAGCTGCGTTCCCTCCTGTGGTTCTGTGGGAGAAGCATTCCCTTCCTCTTCTAGCTTCCAGCAGCTACTGCACCCTTGGCATTCTTGGCTACGTTTGCACCCTCTCAAGCTGGGCCTCCATGCTCACATCACCTTCCTCTCTGAGTATCAGCCCGGTCTCCCACCCCCTCCCACTTAGGAGGATGCCTGTATTGACACTTAGGTCCACCAGATAATCCAGGATTGTCTCCACACCTCAAGATCTACCTGAAGGTCAGGGGTGGTGGTGCATGGCAGCAATCCCAGCATGCTGGGAGGCTGAGGCAGGAGGATTGCAAATTTGAGCCCAGCCTGGGCAACTCAGCAATTTAGCAAGACCTTTAGGAAGCTGGCTGGGGATGGAGCTCAGTACAAAGGTCCTGGGTTCAATTCACAATACCAAGGAGAACAAAACAAAACAAAACCCAACCACACCTATAATGTCCTTCTTCCAAATAAGATTGCATCCAATGGCTCCAGGAATTCGAGTGTGGCCCTATCTCTGGGAGCCTTTTCAACTTATTACACCATCCTCACTTTCCAGACTAAAATGTACAACAGGGAAAGAAAAAGAAGCAAGTCTAGCAAACTCTAACTTCACTATTAAACCATTGTGGAGAGAGAGAAAAGTAGAAGCAGGGGCAGTGCTAATGCCTCCACTTCTGGTGGTTTCTGAGGCCCGGGAGGCATCCGACCTTCAATCTTCATGTCAACATGTGTTATTCCTTCCTTGAGAGAGGTGAGATGGAACGATCCAGAATTGCTGAGGGGAGCAGCTGGCCCAGGATGAGCAGATGGACCAAGGACCCCAGAGCTGGGTGCTGAGACCCTCCTCCCCGCTATCCCCTCTGGGGCCCAGGGCCCCCATCCTGGCCATCACCCTGAGTGAGTGCAACTGTTAGTGCCTCATTTAAAACCCATTTGTAAAAGGCTCATAAATCACCCAGAGCACTCAGCCCCTCGGTGAATGCAGCCCATGGCAGGTTGTGTGCTTTCCCAGCAGGGCATCATATTCACGGGGTTTCGCACTACATTCTTTCAGCTGTTCGTGTTAACAAATCACTACAGGCATTTCTCCAAGTGTCCACGCCTCTGCTCAGTCTGAGTTCCGGGGTGCAGAAAGGCTCATGCTGCCCCTGCCCTCTCCCTGCTAACCCCGCAAAGTAACTTAGCTGAAGCCCCACACTGAATGAGAGATCCCTTCCTTCGCATTTGCTCCTGGTTGGACAACCGATACCACCGGAAAGGGTCACACTCTAAGCGTGGATATAATCTGTCCACGGGTCCTAGCGGTTTCTAGAGCAAGATGACTACGGTTCAAGATGACCTAGTGTACAGGACAAGGAGGCACCACCTAGGAGGCAGGCGAGCAAAGCCTGGGCTGTGCCTGGAGAGAGTCCACCAATTCTCAAGGTGCAGGACACTGAGGTGCAGAGGTGCCAGTTCTGTGCCCTGTGGACTGCACCATTCAGTCCTCACGTTGAGCCTTGAGGTGGGCGCCTGGAGCCCCATCCATGAACAAGGCGAGGTCTTAGAGGGTGGCCGAAGTCCACTTGCTCCGGTCCAGGGTGACCCCAGCAAGTGGGTGTGTCCATGCAAAGTTAAGTTAGCAAAAAGGACCATAGGTGACGACTTCTATTCCAGACGAGGAGGAAGGAGCATCGTGGGGATAGCCTGGTCCACAGCGCCAGCACCTCAGACACGATGGATTTCTGAGGCAGAGGGGTCCCGGGCGATGCCACAGGAGACAGACAAGTCAGACAGATGAAGGCTGTCCCCCAAGGGCAGGGGTGGTGTGGTGGAAAGGAAGTCACGTGGGTCACTGACGTCCACGGCGACCAGGAATCAGGGCACCCCACCCCTGAGGGCAGGAGGCGCAGAAGTCCCCGGGAGGAATGGAGCTGTCTGAGGTGTGGTCGGGGAGCTCGCCCTGCCATCCTTCCTCGGCCTGCTGCTCTGTGAGGAGAACCCATGAGGGACTCTGCTCTCCGGGTGCTGGCAAAGGCAGAGGTAGATTCTCTTCGGAGGGGTTTCCCTATATCAGTTCTGCAAGCCAGAGCCACAAAACAAAATTACTATGCACATGACCTCACAAACAAAAATTAACAAACAATTAGCAAAACCAAGGCGGAACTTCCTATAGATTCACTAATCCCCTAGCTTCCCCTCTCCAAAAACGCATAAATATTCCCAGCTCCAACCCTCTCTCTCTCTCTCTCAGGCCCACACTCTAATTCATTCAGTGTGTACTGCTAAATTTCTGGCTAATAAATCTCTTTATGCTGCTTTTAAAAAATAAATAATTGGGAAGGCAAGTCACTGAGAAAGAAAGCTAACAAACAAGAATGACAACTTCAGACTCTCAAGGCCTGCAAAGGTTTCTACAACAGTAAGCAGACTAGTTAAGTACACGAAGTTTAAAGAGGAAAAAATACAAAGAAATAGACAGTAGGAAGCCATCAGGCATGAATTGGTGGAATCAGAGAAAAAAGGTTCTAGAAATTATTATTCTAACTATTGAATTAAAAACTCAATGGGTAAGTTAAATCGTAGATTATAATGCAATGTGGAAATTTGTAAACTGGAAGGTAGATCTGAAGAATTTATCCAGCATGCAGCAGAGAAATCAAGAGATGAAAATGTGAGAAAGTCTAAAACAAGATGAATGAGAAGGTCTGGCATAGGAGTTGGTAAACTATGGCCAAATCCAGAAGCCACCTGTTTTACAAATGAAGTTTAATTGGAACACAACCATGCCCATCTGTTTACATATTGCCTATGACTTCCTTTGCACTACAATAGAGTTGAGTTGAATAGATGTTACATAGACTGTGTAGCCTTCAAGACCTAAAATATTTACTCTCTGGCCTTTAAAGAAACATTGTGCTCCTGCTTTGAGATAGATAGGTAGGTAGATGATAGATAGACAGAACTGTAGATATAGACTAGATATGGATAGGGAGGGAGGGGGAGAGGGGGAGAGAGAGAGAGAGAGAGAGAGAGAGAGAGAGAGAGAGAGAGAGAGAGACCTAACTGGGAAGCCAAGAGCAAGAAATGGAGAGAGAGGCATTGTTTTAAAAAATAATGACTAAGGGCCAGGGATTTAGCTCAGTGGCACTGCACCTGCCTCACAAGTGCAAGGTCCTGAGTTCGATCCCCAGAACCCAAAAGAAAGACAATTTTCCAAACTAATTTAAAACATGAAGCCACATATACAGAGATTACAACATATTCCAAGCAGGATTAATAAAAAGAGAAACAGGCCTGCCATGGCGGTTGAATTGTGTCCCCCAAAGATGTAAATGTACCCATAAAGGTGATCTTATTTGGAAACCGGATATTTGCAGATGTCAAGTTAAGGGTCTATTTTTGTTTTTGATTTTCAGGGCTGGAGATGAAACCTAAGGCCTCATGCAAGCTAAGCATGCAGCCTACCACTGAGCTACATCTCCAACCCCCAAGTTAAGAATCTTCAGATGAGATTGTCCTGGATTTAAGGTAAGCCCTAAATGCAACGACTTTTTTGTTTTTTTAAGAAAGAAGGGGAGAAAAAAGAGAAAGCGGAGTGGCAGAGGAAGGAAGGCCATGTGAAGACGGGAGGTGGCCAAGCCAAGAAACACCCGGCACCACCGGAAGCTGGAAGAGGCAAGGACAGACTCCCTTCTAGAACCTTCAGAGGGAGCACGGCCTCACCAACAACTCGATTTTGGACTTCTGGGCTTCTAGAATTGTGAGAGAATAAACTGTCTGTTGTTTTAAACCACTCAATTTGTGGTAATCAGTTATGGCAGCCGCTGGGAACAAACCAATTTTGTTGTTTAGTGTGGTAGAATAAAAATGATTCCAAGTTCTTTGCCATTCCCACACTAACAGACATGAAATTGCCTTCCCCTTGAATCTGGGCTGGTCTGCGATTGATTTGAACATAGGAGTGATACTAGGCCAGTTCCAGGTCTAAGCATCTGGAGTCCCTGGCAGATTCTGCTTTTGTGCTTCTGGGAGCATTCAGCTGCCACATGAGAGGCAGAGACGCTTCTGAAGAGACCGAATGGGAAGCCACAGGAGAGGTTGAGCCTGTGGACTGCATGGAGAAGAAAGGCCAACCTGCCGGCATCCCTGGAGCTGGCTCCCCGCTCCCCCTCAACCTGGCCCATTCCAGGGCCTGGTTCTCAGGTCTAGGATCCCCTAGTGCCTTCTGGGTCCCAAAGCCCTTCCCCAGAGGCAGCTCAGCCCCTGCCAGTCCTGCTCAGGGGCTCCTGTCACGCTCCAGTGAGCCATCTTGAATGTCCCCCCCCAGCTAAACCCTAAGGTAACTCCCGCTCCCAGCAATGGCACGTGCATCGGAAGGACTACCCTGCCCACCCCAGTCAGCCTCGAGAGTCACCAGGCAATGGCAAACTCAACAGAGGACACCCTTGCAGAAAGCAGCATTGTGGGCAGAACCAGGAGGAGAAAATGGTTGGTTACTGGTTCTGCTTCCCAGTAGATGAGCTGAAAATAACAAATGCTTTAGATATGCATGAGTGGGAGTTTCACCACGTCTCCAAATAGAAGTTAATTCTTCTGTCTGTCTATCATAGGACTAATTTTGTTAACCATTTTTGGGAATAAGTCCCCAGACTCAAACTGCCCATGAAGATTACAAAGCACTTAGACATTAAGAAATCTCGACAAGGCATCTTGACTGAGTAAGTTACAGGGGGTGGGGTGTGCTTTGGAATGCAAAGTCCTTGGTTTTTATCTTGGAAACTGGCTATGTTTTGGGAAAAGGTACATAGTCATTTTTTGGAGCTCAGGATATTAACGGCAGGAAGAGGGGTGTAAGTAGGTGTCCAGGTCATTTAAATCCGAAATAGAATTGTTTTGGCCTTGTGCTTTGACTGAAAAGACAAATCCTATTCCTCACACCATACACAGGAGCGGTTTATTGTTAATATTAATAATAATTAGCACCTCTTTTTACATCGACATAAATAAAATCGATCAAATAAAACATCAGATTAGTGAATACTGAATCAAATCATCATTTTAAAAAAATTCCTGGTTAAATATGTGCCTTAGGATCAGAGCCTTGACCACTAGGTGGAGCTATAGAAGCTAAGCGGTACTTCATTCATGGTAACCACGCACACCCTAGTCAGAAAAAAGTCTGCGTGTCATGATTGCCTGTCATGGGCGAGGCCCTCGGTTCAATCTTCAGCACTAGAAAAAAAAAAGAATATTGTGAAAGAAAGGAAGGGAAGGAGAGCACATCATTCCTGAGAAAATAAGCCAAACCGAGAAGAGACCAAAATATAGGAAACCACGTATCTTTCCTATAATTACTAAGTCCCCGGCAAAACCTCCATGCAGACTTTCGCAATGCTGCTTTTGGAAGACCTGTCCAGGTCTTCGTGGAAACGACAACCGTGTGACATGTTTGCCGTTTCTCCACCTTGCACGGGCTCAAAAGCTCTTCAGCCCTGGCAATGCTGTGGGCTTATTTTCCCTTTAAATTCCTGCTGCACTTTCATTTGATGATCCGTTCCTTCTGACCTGTGAATGTCTTGGCAGAGCTTTTTCAGGCCAGCTTTCTTTCTCTAAAAGATTTTCTCTCAAAATCTTCCATTCCCGGAGGCCCTGGACTCGGCAGCAGGCCCCCTGTGGGTGGGGAGAAGGCGCTGCCCGAAAAGCAGGATGAAGCTGATAGCTGTGTTCCGCTTCCCAGCCAGCTTTCCCGGCACTGGGGGTCTTTTCCCCAGGGAAGAAACTGGAGGGTCTGTCCCCCGAGAAGCTAATGTCCCCAGCAGAATGATTTAGATGCTAATAACTAAAGCCCCTCGTAAATCCCAGTAGCCTCCCAGTCAGCCCGCAGAGCAGCCAGGGCCTCCTGTCCTTCTGGACCCACAGACCTTGCACTCCGCTGCCTTCCCCGGCTGGGCCAAGGGCTCCTGCTTTTTCATGTCTTTGCTTTGTTCTCTGTTCTGGTTTTTGTTTGTTGTATCCTCTGTCAGACATCGTCCTCTAATATTACGTTATATAGACTTTTTCTAGGGTTCATTTTCCTTAGTGCATGTTTGCAGTCTGTGCAGTGTACAGTCATCTGGGGGAGTGGGTACAAGTGCCCAGTACAGCATGGCGCTTTTTTAAACCCCTTTCCTCTTCCCTCTCACCTCCCTCCCTCCTCCTCTAAATCCCTTTTCCCCATTTTCAGTTTTGTTGATATTACTAATCTTATCTCATGTTTAGGACATATAACATTCACATTCATTGAAGTTATTAGGTTCCTGTACATGCTATATCTTTATTCTACTTATTTCCCATTCCCTTCCCCCTCTCACCTTGCCCTAGGACTCCCGGACCCCTTCCCATCTGTAAGAGATCTATTCCCTTGCCTCCTTCTATCCATCCCTTATTGTACTTTGTCTGTACTGTGCCTTACTCAAATGAGATACCAGATGGCATTCTAACATGAGATGGTCTCTAACAAGATAGGTAGAAAATAAACAAGAGAAAAAGAAACATTGGCAGCAGAAGAAAACTTCAGAAGTCATAGGCAAACGTCTCTAAGAGAATACAATGCATACATAAAACAAGAATAGAATGATAGGAAAAAGGACATAATCAAAGAGCAAGGATGGGTTCTTGTGAAGTAACAATGCATTAGCTAAAATGGAAATTCAACAGTCTAGTTGGAAAACGGGTTCAACAATTATTCCAGAAAGTAGACTATGACCGATAAACAAGAGGAGAAAAATATGAAGACAAAATCAGAAAGTCAATATGGAAGTCAATATTGCAAGAATAAGAGGTCTAAAGGAAACTAATAATATGGAGAGGAAAAATTGATTTTTAAAATTTTTTATTAATATATGACTGTGATACAAATACGTTTACCAATGGGAAGGTGGGACCTACACCCATCTCCTCTTACTCTTTTTTACTTTTCTCCCCTCTGCCTCCCCCATCCCTCGTCCCCTTTCTGTCTCCAAAAGGTCTCCCTCCCTGTTTCCTATCACCTGTCTTTTATTTTGCTCTTTAAATTTTTAGACCTTGGATTTCTCATATTGTATAAGAGAACCCACACAATATTTAACCTGTGGTCTTAAGGTGCATTGATTTTCTTACAAATGACTCCAATTTGTCTTTTTTTATGGCTGAGTAGTACTCCATTGCGTATATACATGTTCTTTACAGAAGAAATTATTAAAGGAAAAAGACCGTACAACTGCAAGCACCAAGAAGCAAGCTTCTCCAGACTGAACAGGCCAGAGAGTGCCCAGCACCAAAACGGGGGGCAAGCTTCCCACCGAATACCTTTTTAAAACAAATCTTCAAATATTTCAGAGGGAAAAAAAAGTCTCACATTTTTACAAGTTGGAATGATGGCAGCTTTTCAATAGCAACACAGGACATTAGAAGACAGTAAAACAAAAGCCACAAATACAATTTTCTACCTAGGATTGTGTAACTAATCCAAGTAGCAATTCAAGGAGGGGCGAGTAAGATACCATTCTCGAAAATCTCAAGCCTTTGTCCTCCAAAGGATGCTCTCTAAGGAAGCTCACTGGAGACTGCCTTCGCCAAATGGGAAGTAAACCAAATGACACAAATCACTCATTCCACAGTGAACTGGAGCAAATTTATAGTAGGGGATCCCGACAGACACACCTTCCTCAAGGAATGAAATCCAACAGCAACAGTGATGGAGCAGATGAAAACCCTGTGCTGTTTGACAGGAAGCACTGAGAAGGAGGTCTCCAGCCTCCGGTGGAATTAATCCTGGGGAGCTTCAGACAGAAGCTTGAGGGTCTGCTCCAGGCCAAAGAAAGCAACGAGTCGGGGCAGCCACAGGGATGCACAATCCTGGGCTGGACACTGGAGGGGGGTTGTAAAGGGTATTTCTGGGAAAATTGATAGAATTTGAGTATAAGTGCTGGATTAGATAATAATAGTGTTTCAACAGCAGATTTCCTAATATTAATGATTGCACTGAGGTCAAGAGAATATCTGTTTTTAGGAAATGTGTACTGAAGAATTAGGGGCAAAGGGGACATGATGTCTCCAATTTATTTTCAAATGAATCAGAGATAGTAAATATTCCTGTGGGAAGAAATGTAAACAACTCGTGAATCTACAGCAGGGGAAGGGTCTATGGAAGCTCCTTATACTATTCTTGCCACACTTCTCTAAGTTTGAAATGATGTGAAAAGCTACAAGCAGGTTCATTCATTTCTTTGAGTCCACTTCCTCACAGTTTGCATTTGATGGCTGAAAACGTGGTTTTACTAAAGGGCTAAATGAACCAAAGGGCAACACCACAGAGAGGCTGAAAAGCATCTACCCAGGGATAATGTGGAGGTCAACTAAGTTCCCTTAGCCTGACCTTCACACTGTGAACAACAGACTAGTAACAGCACCTGTATCACAGACTTCCAGGCTGGCAGAAGGTAAGATGTGAGCATCCATACCACTTTATAAGAAAGCTCACTTGGAGAGACACACACGTAGCGACACACCTCCTCCCTTACTCAGCTCTCCGTGGGAGCACTGTCACTGTGTGGCTGATATTCAGGCCTGGTTAAGGCTCCTATACCAGAAGAAGGTGACTATTTTCCTAGTCCTGTTTCACTATTTCTTTCTTTGCATTTCATTAGTTTCCCTGCTCCAAGCAGCCATTTGCGTCTCTCTTCCTGGACACCGGGAGAAGGAGGGGGGACTGGAAGAGGCTCCTCCCTCAGCACTGGGCTCCCAAGACTGAGGCCTGAGCCAGTCCCCTGCCGTCTGCAGATGGAGGCTGGAAGAAAAGAAATGCCACCTGTGACTTCTGGTTCTATCTGTGAAGAAAAATCAGAGCGAACTGTGTGCTGAGAACAACCATGAAAGCTGGAAACCTGCACAGCGCAGCTGACTGTTTGCATCAGGCAGTCTCGGGCTCTGATCTGGACACACCCTGGGGTGAAGGAGACCCCATGCTTCTCCCACCCGAGCCTTTGCCAACCTGAAGCACAAGCCACAGTCAGGCGTGCAAAGCAAGTGTCAGTCTCCCTGGGTAGGCTGTGAAGGAAAAAAATGAAACAGATTTAGCAAGGCAGCCAGTACTTGAAGGGCAAAAATCCTAGGGGTGGGAGAGAAGAACTGCAGTGATAGGAATTTCACATTCTGAGTGGATTTTGCTTGAGGTATTTCCTGCCCTGAACTAAAAAACAAATAAAGAGCTGCTGTAAGGAGACGAGCAATCAAAGCAGCGCCCTCAGGAGTCTTGTGAGTTGAACAGGGCCTGCAAGACTCACATCTCCTTCCACACGTAGACCAGAGGAAGTCATCCTGGACTTGGCGAGTTCTCTGACACCCACGACTAGTGTCCTTACAGGAGGAAGGAACACGGAGACACACAGGAAGGTCGAGGAACGGTGGAGGCCTTGACCAGGGACTCTGGGCCTCAGGAGATAGCAGCTCGGAAGGACTCTTCCCTGGAGCCTGAAGAGGGAGCAGGGCCCTGCCAGCCCAGGACTTGGGACTTCCAACCCCAAGAGGCCTGAGAGAGTTAGTTTCCTTTTCTTTAAGCAGCAGTGAACAGCCAGACCTAATGCGGTCATCTGTTTAAAAGTCAGCCCCAAGAAACCCACAGAAGTTTCATGGTGCGGAAGGTGCAGAAATCAGAGCTCAGCCCCCGACAGAGGAGGGAACCTGGAAACTCTCCCAAGCTTTCAACTGAGCTCCTAGAAGGACTGCGCCCCAGACTTAGTCTGAAGGCCAGACCAGGTCTTCTCAGGATGAGAAACATGGAGACTCGAGTGCAAGACACCAGCGTAAGATCTTATGAAGGTATAATTAGTGGGGAGGAGACACAGAGAGGGTGGGGAAAGGAATATTTTAAGAAATACTAAGCTGAAAAACTTCCAAAAATGACAAGACACCAACCCCCCAAATCAGGATGCTCTGCCAACTCCAAAGAGGGTAAATTAAGCTGAAGGATGCAGCTCACTGGTGGAGTTCCGGCCGAGCATGTGCAAGGCCTGCATTCAATTTCCAGTGCTTCCCAAGGATGAATTCTTTCCAGGCAAATCAGCAGAACTGATGAAAACCGACACTAAGCTGGGAGTGGTCACCCACACCTATAATCCTAGTGACTTGGGAGGCCAGCCTGGCAAACTTAGCAAGACCCAGTCCAAAAAAGAAAGGGACGGAGGAGGAAAGAAAGGAGGGAGGAGAGGAGGGAGGGAGAAGGGTCCTCTGAGTCCCATCGCCAGTATTAGGGAGAAAAGAAAGAAAACCAAGGCCAAAGCAAACCTTTTCTTCTTTCACAGCTTTACTGAGGTACAACTGACAAGTAAAAATTATCTCTACTGAGATGCACGACATAATGACTGCTGTATACACTGTGACATGGTTACCATGATCAAATTAACACATGCATCACCACAGTTTCCACTCGTAAGATGAGGACACTGAATACCCACCCTCGACCAAAACTTAAGTAAACAATACAACAGTATTGACTGTAATCAGCATGCTGTACCCAGCCCCTGAAATCCAAGTCTACACATCTGTAAGCCCAGCACTCTGGGAGGCTGAGGCAGGGAGATTGCAACTTTGAGCCCAGCCTGGGCAATTTGGCACTTTAGCAATTTAGCGAGACCCTGTCTCAAAATAAAAACTAAAAGGCCTGAAGATGTAGCTCAGTGTGAAGGCGCTGGGTTCAATCTCTACCAAGAAAAAACAGCAAGCAAACAAACAGAAATCACTCAAAGGAGCTAGAATCAGACTGACAACCAATTTTCCAAGGGGGATAACAGAAGCCAGAAGACACTGGAGTCGGAAGGAACCTACTTACGGGGGTGGGGGACTAGTGACAAAAATCCTGCCGGAAATATCAAACCTAATGGTGAAATGTTGCAATCTTTCCCCTGGAGACCAGGAAAGGATGTCTCCTCTCCTCAGTTCTATCCAGAACTGCTGAGCTGAGTGCCCTCAGGCAATAAATAAATAAAGAGATGGGGCGGGCTGGGAAGGATAAAAGTAACTGGCTGTCCCTTGCAGGCAGTTATAGCAGGTTCCTTGGGCAGCTGGCTAGCCAGAGGGGGGGCCTCTCCCGTGTCCCCTGTGCAAAGCAGGGGTCACAATGTGTGAGCCCTGTGTGTGCAGCCATAACAGTCCTTTGGGGGCCCCCTGCCCCTGTGGCTGAGGTCAAAGACCTGGGGGAGTTCAGCAGCTGGCAAACTGCAAGGTGGGGCACTTGGGCACCAGTACGTTCTGTGTCTGCCACGGAATCCTCCTCGTGCCCAAGGGAAAGTGACATTAAATGTCCAAAACTAAGCCGAGTGTGGTGGCACACGCCTGTAATGCCACCATTCAGGAGGCTGAGGCAGGAAGATCTCCGCAAGTTCAAGGCCAGCCTGGGCTACACAATAAGACCCTGTCTCAAAAAACCAAAACGCAAACAAAATGACCAAAACCAACCAACCATGACAACTCCAGAGAGAGCCTGCAGAACAAAGGAGAAAGGGGAAAAGTTTGTATTTTCAGTACCGGTGAGGTCACTTCCTTCTTGCTTTTGAACAAGGGCCTCACACTATCACCTTGCCAGCAGACAACACCACAGCTCACACCACGTAGTCAGTATTAAGAAAGCAGGGGTGGGGGGTGGCCAGAGAGGAGCAGAGCTGGAGAAACTTCCTGTCTCCTGCCCAGCCCTCCTGAAGCACACAAGGAGCCAGACAGAGGCCAAGCCTTGGGTGTGTTTCCTGTGGGGGCCGGAGGCACTGTCCTTGGAGAATGCAGATTCTTACCGGACCCTGGGGCACACATTCTCCTGTGGGTATTTTTAAAAATTTGTAAATTGGTTGGTATGTCTTTCTAAAATATAAGAACTCTTTTCTTAAAATGTATAGGCATTGTATCACCCTCTATTGTACCTGGAAACAATGGACACTATGTTTTGATAGCCTCAAATAGCCGGGTCTTTGGGTCTGCCTGGTTTGCTTATACATTAGTCCGGATAAACAGCCAACAGGGCCCCAGGGTGCACACACGGTAGATGCCTCTCAAGCCTCTGTCTGTGGCCTCTTCCTGGCCACTTATTTGGTGAAGGGGCTGCACTGTCTGTCCTGAAGCCGTCCCCATCCTCCCTCTGCTGGCAGCCTCCTCCAGGTCATGGATTTCTCCGTTTCCGGATTTCCTGAAACCTGGCACAGTCATTAGGACGTCCGCGTAGGGCCCCAGTCGGATTGAGAGGTGAGGTTTTGGACAAGACACTGAATAAGGGGTGCGTGCTCCACACTCACTCTGGGCCCCTCCTCCCCACCGATGGAGGTCATCACAGGTCTGCAGCACCCTGTACCTTGATTGTACCAGCCCTCTGCTGTGAATCAGACAACTTCCCGAGTTTCCCTTGCTGTCCCTCTTCACCTCTGGATGGAGTTCTAACGCTGCACCTCCAGCGTCACACATTTTCCTATTTGTAGCACTTGACACTGTGGGTTACAATCGTGTTCAAAGCACGAACTCTGGGGAAACTGGACTGGCGGGACAGCTCACTATTATTTTTAAGGAACAGCTCACAATGCCAGACTCGAAACAGCAGAAATGCACTCTGCATAACATGGGGAGCTAGTACTCACCAAGCGCTGCACAGGAACGGAAAGCTCTTTGGCTTTGGCTCATGCTCCTCTTGACCCGTTAAATTATACAAGGGCACCGGTCATTGAACACCAAAATGAACACTTCACAGGACCTGCCAGGGAGTCCTGACGGCCCCAGTGGGAATTTTCCCTGCCCTTGTGATGGACCAGCATCTATTAATGTTGCCACGGCGGGGGGAAAGTAAGAACTAAGTTTCTTGCTTTAGCTTTTTCAGCAGTTGCCAGATGGGCCGCCCGGTTGGCCTCTGGTGAGAAGCCCACCCTGGTCACATTCACTGGCAAATGCTTATTGGTCGTCTGTGATGTGGCTGGCGTGAGGCCATGCAGGCAGAGCAGGGGTCCACTAGAGACAAGGGCACCTGCTGCATCCAGAAGGTGGGGCCTCGCAGACCAGCCCGAGGCCTCACTGGCTGCAGGGTTGGGGCCAAGTCCTAAAATCACCTAGCGTTCGGGCCCTGGAGGGATTCCTAGTGAAAGGCACTCAGCCCTAAGTCAGTCAGAGCTGCATTAGATTCCCAGCTGTTCCCCGCACCAGCTGTGTGGTAGGAGCCTGCGGCTCTTTAGAAACCGTCAGAAAGGAAAAAGAAGTTGCTAGAACGGGAGTGGGGAAAAGAGATCAGAGGGAAACCAGGCAGCTATCCTTTCTTTTCTTTAATCAGGTGTAACCGCCACAGAGTGAAACCTGATAACACATGCGAGGGTTAGGTAGCCGTGTGGCCTCGAGTGCACAAGAGCACTGCCAGCGCCCGGCAGATGGACGTTTTAATGCGAAGTCCAATCGCACGCCTTCTAGCACACGCTGCAATCACCCTCCTGCCTGGCTTTAGGGCCACTTCCTGGGCACTGCAGATTGGTTCACAGCGTCCGGTCCCGCCCCGTGGTGGTCAAGAGCACCACTCACAGACTGATCCTGGCTGTTGGGTCACGCAGAGGGCAGCAGAGGGCAGGACTGAGTCGCGCCAAGTGTCCAGTGCACCTGTGTCACACAAGGTCGGTAGCACGAGGCCCAGAGCTGTCCCCCGGCGGGCGCATGACTCCCCTACACACCCTCACCTGTCTCCAGGGCTCCAGGACAGCTGGGCTTGGAGTTTCAGTGTGAACCAAGCTTACTGGCCAATGAGGCAAAGATGAAATCCACACTCTTGTCTTCCTTTTAACGTACTCATTAGCCAGGTCAGAATTTCTTTATATTATACCATTTTTTAGCTGAGCATGGTGACACCTGTTCGTAACCTCAGCTACTCAGGAAGCTGGGGCAGGAGGATCACGAGTTCAAGTCCAGCCTGGACAATTTAGACTATGTTCAAAACAGTCTCAAAATATAAAAAAGGTCTAGGGCTGTACCTCAATGGTAGAGCACCACTGGGTTCAAAGCCCAGAACCACAAAAATTTTTCCTAAATACTTACCATAAAATTAGTACATTTAATAATATTTGGGGGATCTAACAGCATTATTTGTCACCAAAATGTCCATCAACAGACAAATGGATAACAAAAGTGAATAATAAATGGATAACAAAAAGTATTACTCAGCCATGAAAATAAACAAAGTGCTACTATGTGCTACAAAACAGATGAACCCTGAAAATATTATGCTAAGTGAAAGAAGCCAGTCACAAAAGACTCCATATTGTATGATTCAATTCATTCATATGAAAATCCAGAATGAAGAAACCTGTAGAGACACAAGGTAGGCTAGTGGCCAAGCATAGTGGTGCATGCCTGTAATCACAGCACTCAGGAGGCAGAGCCAGGAGAATCCCTGTGAGTTCAAAGCCAGCCTGGGCTACATAGTGAAACCCTGTTTCCAAAAAAAGAAAGCAAGCAGCCAGCTGTTGGTTGTGCAGGGCTGGTGGTAGGAGAAGAGCAATAAAGGGTTAACAGTCATCAGGCATGGGATTTCTTTGTGAGAGGATGGAATGCTCTAAAATTGACTACCGAGATGGTTTTGCATATATGTGAATATATTCAAACCACTGAATTGTGCTCTAAATGGTGAGTTGTATGGTAAATGCTTTTAAGTCCAAAAGAGGTATATTTTTAAAAAGAAAAGTGGGGTTTGGGAATGTAGTTCAATGAGAGAGTGTGGTTAGCATATCTGAGGCCCTGAGTTCAATCTCTAACATCCCCCTCCAAAAAAATTTAAAAATTTAAAATTTAAAAAATTTTAAATGAGGACAATGAAAAGAAAATAGAAAGATCATTTGTGGCCGTACTGAAGATGCTTATGATCCACATTGTAAGGAAGACCCTTCAGGTATTTTTCTATACATAGTTTTGTTGTTTTACTTACTTATGTTAAGTAAGACAACAGAGTTTTATAGGACTGGTATAAATTTCCAACTTAAATCTAAAAGAATTTAGTCGCGAGGGGCAGAAATTTCTTGAGCTATCTGAAGCAGAAGGAGATTCAGCAGGGGGACCTCAGTGCTTACAAACTTGCCAGAAAAACCAGGGAATAGCATCCAGGCTGCCTGGCAGGTGGGTAACAGGAACTGGCCAGCCAAGGAAGGAAGCGCTGGCACTGCCATGGCCAATAACAACAGGACTAGGAAGCTGCCACTGTGACCATCAAATCCAACAACATTCCCTTAGCTGTGAACTAGGGCTGCTAACTTCAGAGCAACACCATTGGGACTTCTACTAACACTGACACACTGACACACTGACACACACACACACACACACACACACACAAACCATTCACTGATTCTCTCTACCTGCAGAAACAATAGCAGGAACTCCCTTTTACTATGTAAAGCCAGCAGAAATGTAGCTTCCACCTCAGTTCTCTAATAAGTATGTTCAGTTGGCCACACTTAATTCATATTAAGAATAATAGCTGCAAGGGAGTCTGGGAAATATGATTTTATGCAGGAAAGTATTTACTATACCATGTTATTAGAACTTTTAAGACCTTTTTAATAGATGCATAACTTTTCATTGAATATATATAATCAACATTTAATTAATCATCTCCCTTCCACCCATTTAGGGTGGTTCATCTTCAGAGCTTAATAATATAAATATTAAGATTGCAAATTTAAGATTATAAATGACACTGTGATGCTAATGCCAGTAATAGCTATCATTTATTGAATACTTCTTTCTTGCAGGCAGTGTGCTTATATGTGTGTATATATATATGTATATATAAATATTTAAAGGGGTTTTTTTGATACTGGGGATTGATCTCGGGACCTTGCACTTGCGAAGCAGGTGGCAGAACCACTGAGCTAAATCTTCAGTCCTAAAGTTTTAAATTAAAGCTAACAACCTCTTTATGAGATTGCTATTCTCCCCACTGTACAGATAACAAAACTGAGGATTTTAGAGAACTCAAACCAGATCTGATACCAAATCTTACACCCTTAACCACTATACAAATACTCATGCAAAAGGCTTCTTTTGGTATAGGCAAGATTTCCACAGCACATATAACCAGAAATAGAGTTAGTCCAAAGGTTGTGAACTCGATACATACAAGCAGGCCAGTTTTTCAAAGTCATTGTCAGGATGGAGAATGTCCTCAATATCATGAACTCTCTTCTACTGTGCAAATGCCTGGCTAGCGGCCTGGTACTCTGGGCCCACTCTATGGGCGTCCCTGGAATGAGCAGCAGTGTGTGTAGGAGCGTGCAAGGGCTCTTCAACTGAAAGCACTGCATTCCCTCTCCTGCAGAAAGTGCAAACTGCTTCCAAGCCCAGCCTTGGAGTGCACATAAACATGAGCAACGTGGCTGGAACATGCAGCCTTTGATCTGCTTTTGCCACCTTCATATGCCAGGTGAGTCACCTCAGCATCTATGACCCAGCTGACTGTGAAGAGGACTAAAGGGGTCTGGTGAGTCTTAAGTCACACATCTAAGTGACCATGCACGGCCCAGAGGCTGCACATTCTGTTAGGTAGATAAATGGAAGCCTTTTTTTAGCAAGTGCAGCTGCTTCAGTTTGGATTTACTTAATTGCTTTACTAAATATTGATTCTCTACATAAATATTAGCCACCCAAAGAAAGTTAGACTGTAAACCCAAGGTGTTCACCACTGCAGGCTACTAAACAGGATTCATGAGCCCCACCCTACTTCTCTACCAGGAAAGGGTTCATACGTGACCACCAGCTGAAGGTCTTATCTTTGCCAGTGTCTTGCAAACCCCATACACTGCCTTTTCTTGCAGAGCAAGATACACAGCAGGATGGCTGGTCTTGGCAATTTCACTCCTAAGGTACAGAAAACCTGTCACTTGGCTGGCCCGTACCAGGTGGGTCTGTATGCAGAGTCCATTCTGTCTTTCTATCATGTCTTCCAGTCCTATTCCCCTTTAGAAGCCCTAAGATGATAAAAAAAAAAGATCTTCCTTTTTGCATAGCCTTACCCACCTCTCAGACTGTACTATTTAGGGACCTTCTCAAGAGTGACATTATACTCTGCATATCAATATAAAAATATCTGGAGGGCCGGGGATTTAGCTCAGTGGTTCCGCCGCCTGCCTCACAAGGGCAAGGACCCGAGTTCAACCCTGGTACCAAAAAAAAAAAAAAAATATATATATATATATATATATATATATATCTGGAAAAGGCACAAGTATCCCTTGGCTCTTAAACTTATGCATCTGGATCAGATCCTCCTGACACAGTCAGAGAAATGCCAGGAGGCAGTATTACCCAATGATACTGGGGTTTTATTTATTTCACATGGGTTGAAAACATGCTTGAATATAACATGCCATATTTTTCTGGTAATTTCTACAAATCATTTTTTAATTATGAATAATGATTTTGGAGATGCTCCTGAGAAACGCTACTCAAGGTTCCCTTGACAACCATCCCATAAAATATCTAAAGTGGAGCAGCTTCCATGACCCACAAAGAACACCAACTTTAAAGTATGGATTCCTAAAAGATCCATTAGTCATCTTTGCTGAGACCAAGTCTCAGGATTCACAGATACAAAGGCTGGTTGAGAAATTCAGATCAACAAATGTAACTAGAAAAACACACCCACTATCAAATAATTGTTCGAAGGATTTTTGTACAATCATACATTTTCTCACTTCCCTTGGAGCCTTTGTTCTTTTCTTGTAGCTAGGAATTTTCTGTGTTTAAATTATTGCTTTTCTACCCCTCATCTGAGGATTTTCAGCTCTAAAACAATCTCCTAAAGCCACAGCAGAATGGGTTCTTGTTCTATAGTTCAATCCAGGCCACTCAGAAAACAAAATGGCTGGGTGTGGTGGCACACACCTGTAACCTGTAATCCCAGCCACTCTGGGAGCCTGAGGCAGGAAGATCGTATGTTTGAACTCAGCCTGGGAAGCTTAGCAATTTAATAAGACCCTATCTAAAAAAAAAAAACTTATAAAGGTTTCGGGATGTAATACAGTGTAAAAGCCCTGGGTTCTATCACCAGTACCACCCCCCAAAAGAAGAAATTAAATTGTTTATGCAAGATTATTAGTATCAGTTTCCATTTATGGGTTTTACTTTCAGCAAATCCAACTCCTGGATCTCAAATAATCCAACAGGGTCCAAATAAGTACCCTTGGGCTAGAGGTGTAGCTCAATGGTAGAGCACTTGCCTACTGTGTAGCCAAGCCCTGGGTTCAACGACCAGCACTAGAGTGGGATGGATAGATGGATGGGTGGAGAGATAGACACCTGGAGTCCCAGCCCTTTCTGCCACAGCGGCTGTATCTTACCTGAGGCCCACTTTCTTCCATTTGTCACAGGTGACAGCTTCTCCAAACACCAGTTACCATCAGGCTAAACAGAAACACAAATAAATCATTAGCTGTCAGTGAAGCAGCCTTCTATTGCTTACAGACGGAGGTATTTTCTGGTTAGTTACCTTAGACTTCCATAAACATTGTGTAAATTATTTTTATGTAGGTAACAAAGGGATTGAGCCCCAGCCCGACTACCCAGGAATTAAAGCAAATTCGCACACGGCTTTTCCAGTACCCCAACCTTGTTCAAATTCCTCTCGCCGTTGGTCCAGACTGTCGAGGACTAGAAAACAAGCGGAAGCCCACCTTCTGCCTGCCACTACCTGCTCAGTCAACAGTGCTGCCCATGGGTGGGGTACTTCCTACCTGCTTGGATTTATTAAAAAGTCAGATTTCTCATTAAACTCTCTGGGCCCGCTACGCCCAGCCCAGGGCCTGAAGAATGGGTAGAAGGCTCCGAAATTAAATGAAAGTGGGAAGCTAGGTTCTCACACCGTAATAAAGCGGTGTAACTGGCTTGGACCCTGGCAGCAAAGTGGCACCTGGGGCTCAATTCCATTCCTGACCTCTTGTCCCTAAAAGAAGAAAGAGACAAGAGGAAAAATCCTAGCGCCGGCCAGGGCTCAGCCCGCCGCCCGCCCAGCTCAAACGCCTCCGACAGGCGCGGAGAAGTGCTCTGTGGTTCGTTAAGCGGTGTCTTCGTCTACACCCGCAGGGTGTATTTTGTTTCCGCTTTGGAGAAAAGGAAGAGACTGTTGGAGTCAAAGGCTTAAAAGAAAAAATTTTTTTTTCCGGTACTCAGGGCCTTGTGCTTGCGAGACAGGCGGTGGCCCTGAGCTAAATCCCTGGGTCCCTAAAAAACATTTCTAAAACACACAGGTTGAAATCACGTTGTAGTTTATCAGCTAACCAATGTTTTCCAGGAGAAATATTCTTGACTGTAGAAAAGGTGCTATTTTGTGCCGCGGATGTAGCTCAGTGGCACCGCGCCCGACTCTCAAGCGCGAGGTCCTGAGTTCGATCCTCGCCACGGCAAAAAAAAAAAAAAGTGCTATTTTAAAAAGCTTTTCATTTTACGCGAACGCGTGCTTCGCTCCGTGCCTGGCATTTACCCGGCACCGAAGGAGCTGTGTCCGGGGCGGCGGCTCTTCTTCCGCAGGAGGGCCAGACCGGGGAGCCGGGACAAGCGGGGACAGCGTGGGCTCCGCGCGCCGCCGCCCCCAGACACACGGCTGCCTCCCCCGCGTGAGACGCCTGGCCCGAGGGGAGGGGCGAGGAGCGCGCCCCACGAACGCGAGCAACCGAACGAGCGCCACGCCGCGCCCCGGCGGAGCCCGCAGCCCCGGGGCCTCAGGACCCCCGCGGACCCCGGGACGAGCCTCCGCTTCAGGCGCGCGCGCTCCAGGGATGCGCCCCCCCCCCTTGCTGCTCAGCCCGCCCGGGGTCCGTTTCTAGCGCCTCTGGGGACCCCGAGGCTGCGGCGGCCCGACAGGCCGGCTGTGACTCCGAGTTGTCCCCGAGCCGCCCCTGCCTGAGCCCCGAGCGGAAATCAGGAGCCCTGTGGGGATGGGAACCCGACCCAGAACCCCGACCGGGGCGCCCCGCGGCCCCTAGGACCCCAAGCCCGGCTCCTGCGCACCCGCAGCGCGGGCTCCGCCCCCTCCTTCTCGCTGGAGGGAGGCGTGTGTTCCCAGGTAGCTGCACACCTCCCGGAAGCCCACCTTGCACGCCGGCCTCGAAGAGGAAAGAGAAAAATAAAACTGGAAGTCCGCGCGACGCGGGAAGAGGCGCGCGCCCAGGCCGGGCCCCTCGGTCCCTCTCTCCACTTAACCCTCGAATAAATGAGCGTGCCTCTGCCTACAGATCTGTTTAGAATGGGGGGGGGTTCTGCTGTGCAAATAGATCCCCTAGATGACACGAAACGAGTCTGGGACTCTAAAGAACTGTACCGGTCCTCGTGGTGCTCAGCCTCGTTTGGAGCCCCGCTGATCATCAGCTGCCGGGGGGAGTTAAGCTCGTCGTGGTCCTTTTGTCTTTGAAGTCCAGGAATATTCATCTCAGGTGGACGGGTTTTGTTCCGGTTCTTACGGGGGATCAGGGGGGACTGGCGTTTTCTGAAGGGCTCCGGGCACATCACGAAAGAGCTGATCCGTCTGCAGATCCGCGGGAGTGACTGAGGCAACCACTGAGGAATTTCGGTGACTCCCAGCCCGTGCTTCCAGACGCGATTCCGACTCCCTGGAAGCCGTGGGGAGCGTGTCTAGAAGGACAGGGGGTTTCGTCCGGGAAGCCGATGGACCGCATCTCCCCGATCCGGGATGGTGAGGCGGAAACCTCGCCGGCCCAGAGTCATGGGGAGAAAGTGGGGTCGGGCGCCCCAGCAGCCTGCGCCCGGGAGACTCCCCCACCCCGCACCCCCGCCAGCTCCTGCACTTCCTCGAGGTCCCCAGCAGCCTTCCGAAGTCCGGGCCTCATCTCCGAAACGAGGCGAGAGCGTGGCCAGACTTAGGAGACGGGAAGGCAGGCTCACCCCTCCTCTCACGTGAAATCGAAACAATCCTGTGGCCACCTTTTACGAAAGGAAGCAAAGCGCAATCCTGTGGCTCCCCGTGGTCCTCTCTCAGGAACTTTGCTAATCGCTGCAGTTAACTACCGGTGACACAAACGGCTTTCAATCCCGTAAAGGCATCGCCTCGAGAGAAGGCCAGAAGTAGGTAGCAACTACTGCAGTCACTAGGGGCATCTAGGGGCATCCCTGGAGCCCCCCATTCGAGGACAGCCAAGTCCCAGGGGAAGGCCTGCGGGCACCCTCCCAGGAGGCGCGGGGAGGGGGATCCCCAGTTCTGGGAGGCCCCCCCCCTCTGGATGGGGGGGTTGCTGCTCACACCCGGCTGAGATTGGGATCCTTCTCTGGACCGGGAAGGCGGTATAATCAGGTAATCAGACCTCCTCCCAATTTATAATGCAAACTTTCTCCAAAGAAGTAACTTTCAGGGAGAGAAGTTACTGTGTTAGGGGTGGGGTGGGATAGCGATATTGGAATTGTTCTCTGGTTCTTTCTGGGAGTAGCAATGACCCCCGGGGAAAGTTGAGGACATCTCGCCGGCTTACACACAAACGGGTGAAAATTTGAGGTATTCTTTCCATAGCTCGGACAGAAAAGACTCCCAGCCACGCAACAGTCACATCAATGATGCTGGGTGCAAGTGCGGGTTTCTGGGGGAAACCACACAGAGCTGGTTGCCTGTGTAGACCAGAGCCTGTGAACCAACAGGTCTGAGTGGAGTGTCCGCAGTCTCGGATTTCGTTGCCTCTGCTCGCTCAGGCTGCTGTTTTCCGGAACTGCACGGTAGAGGTTGCGGACCCAGCGGGGAATGAGGGGTTCTCCCCACCCCCGGACCCGCTTAGTGACCAGGTCTGCGAGGTCCTTCAGCCACCCGGGCAGCCCCTCCAAGCCCGTGGGAGTGGGGCGCCTGCAAGTCCCCCATGGTTTCAAGCGCACCTCGATTTCCTTCTTCTGGGGATGGGCCTCAGGTAGATGGGGCGCCGCCTGGGGAGGAACAGTTGAGAAGCATCTAAAGTAGAAAGTCCGAACAGATGTGGCGCGCTCCGCATCCACCCCTTTCCTCTTGGGGCCGAATTTCCTCCAGATCAGTTTCCTAATGGAAAGCTTCTAAGTGGTGGGGTCCTTGGGGTGTGACCGAGCGCCCAGACCGGGGTGCTGGTCTCTGTGGGCTCCCGGCTGTGTGCAGCACCACTCCTGCCTCCTTGGGCCCCTCGTCCTGGGCTCCTGGTGCGTGGGTCGTTGGCTTCGCCGCACAGCCCGAGACCCGGACTCGTGCTTAGCTTTCGGCCCAACGCATGCACCGGGAATGCCTTCTTGCCACGCCAGGACCTATGGAGATATCGCGGGTGTCCCGACCCTCGGTCACTGCCCAAGTTCCCGGTCACTGCAGTGAACACTCGGTCAGTGCTTTTCCAGTTTAAACAGAGCTTCTGACTTCCCACCACCCCACACGCCTGCGGTGTCCTGTCTGCAGTGGCCCCGGGCTCTGACGGTAGAAAAGGCCCAGGGGCGGCCTCAACCCCAGGTGAGGTTTTGTCTCTCTATAGTCACTCTGGCATCCGTAATCCTCCCACCTGGGAAACCTGTGGCACTTCTGCTGGCACCCCTGGGGAAGCCAGGCCCCAGTCTTGTGCGTGGGTGAAAGCCCGTTTGGGGAAGGGGTTCATCTGCTCCTTGCTGGCCTTTGCCCCGGAAGCGGCCCACACCCACCGTCGGGCGCCTTCAAACCCCGCCGCTACCTCTTCAGGCACCGCTGCGAACCTAACCTACAGATGCCAGAACAGCGGCTGCGCGGTGGAAACCCGGTAGTCGAAGCTGAGGCGCGCTTTCCGGTAAAATCTGGGAAATTTCGTTTGAGAAAAGTTTCCGTTCTCGTTACTAGGCGGCTCTCTCCCACTTCCACTTAGACATGTTTCTGCGATCCGGGTAATCCCTTTCAAGCAGGGGAGGAATTCTCCGGAGTCCATGACCGGAGGGGTGGGACAAGCGTTAAATCCTCCGGAAGCCGGGGAGGTGCAGGGGCGCACTCGGGGCGCAAGGCCTGCGGAAGCGGTGGCGGGGACGGCCGCAGCCCCCGCTGCTCGCTCCGAGCCTCTGGGCGCAGACCAGGGCACCGCACAGCGCCAGGTTCTGGGCGCGAAATGGGCCCGGGTGCAGGTTTCGGCACGGCACTGCGCACTCCGGGGTGCGCGGCCCGACACCGACACCCCACACTCTGCTGGAAACGGGAGCCTGGATTGCAGCACCAGTGGAAAGTGCAGCTCCTCCCGCGCAGCATCGCGGTTTCCCAGCTCACTGCCTGCGGGCGTCAACCACGCTGCGCATTTGGCAGGGAGAGGCCGAGCCCGGATTTGTGCGCACCCGGTCAAGCCCACGCAGAGAACCCACGAAGCCTCCAAGGCCCTCGAACTTCGGGCCTTCCAAGGGTCCCCAGAAAAGGTCAGGAGCAACTGCTGCAGGCAGAGGGGATCGAAAGCCCGGCCTTCCTAGGGCGGAGAAGGGAGCAGGTACCTGGCCAGGGTCAGACAGGCAGCAGGCGAGCAGCTGGCTCCTCCTGGCCCAGGGGACAAAGCGGTGGCACCAAGAAGGAAAATACCTGCAGGTGGCCGCTGGGATCCCTGTGTCCTCCCGCTGGTGCCGACCTCCCGCTCAGGTGTCCACAGACTTCTACCCCTGTAATTCTACCGCCTTGGGCACAAGGCCAAGAGATCCCACAGGACCCCCACTCCCCAGAGGAACTGCGCCGAGCGCCCCCCCCCCCCCATCCCTCACTGGAAAGCCCGTCGGAGGGCTCAGACTCCGGGGAGGGGTGGGGCTTCTGAGAGCGCCGCTGCAGCTGGGCCCAAACCTGTCCCGGGCAGCAGGACCTGGACGGGACGGGGCCAGCGCGACAGTGTCTCCATCTGCCTCCACCCCACCACCAAGAGCCCCGGGGGACCCTGGCTCAGCGACGGTCCCCTTGAAGAGTCCTCCGGACGTGCGATTCCCCGAAATCCTGGCTGCGTGGCTGCGCAGGCTCTCGGATGCCAGAGCCGGGGCAGGGGGCGCTGCTCTGGGAGAGAGGCCTCGCGCTGCGCCCGGCTCCCTGGCCCTTCTCTCCCGCCCGCGCACCTCCGCTTCCCCGAGGTCTCCCGCATCGCTCTGGAAGACGCCAAGCCCTTTCGCCCTCGGTTTCAAGAAAAGGAAAGGCAGAGGGGTCACTTCTGGGCCTCTCATGCAGTTTGCTCGTATGGGGGGCGCACGGGGTTAGGGGGTCCTCGGGCCACCTCCTTTCAGCCAGGGCACTGCGAGGTGGGGCGGGGGTGGGACCAGCGCCGGCTTGAAGCGCTCGGTCTTCCCAGCAGGGCACTTGGCCGGCGGGTCGCGCCGCCTCCTCTGGGCCGCGCCCGCCAGTGACCTCCGGGGAACCACCGAGGGGGCCTTGGCACCCCTCCCTCCTCCTCCTTCGCCCCACCCGGACGCCGGGGTCCGCGAGTGTCTTCTCTCCCCCCTGGATCGGGTCCCCGCGCGCGGGGCGCACTCACCGCGACTTCCCGGAGCCTGGGCGCGCGCCGCTCTCCCGCGGGCGAGTCCCTGGAGGCAGCGCCGCGTAGGCGCGCCTGGGACTCCGGGCGGCGGCGAGGTCTGGGCCAGTCTGGCCGCCCCCGCCCCCCGCCCCCGCCGAGGTCCCTCCCCCCGCCCCCCGCGCCCAGGCGGCCCGCGCTCCGCCCGAAGGCGGGTCCGCCATAAACAAACGCCGCCCGGGCGCACGTGCGCCGCGGAGCAGCCGAGCCGCGCAGCAGCCGAGCCGCGCAGCAGAACGCGCGGTCGGGGCTCGGGCTCTCCAGGCACAGTGAGCAGCCGCGCAGGGAGGACGGGAGGGCGCGCCCGGCCCGGCCCGGCCCCGGGGCCCAGCCTCCTGCGCCGCGCCACCATCGGCTCCGACCTCTCTCCATGGCTCCGCGGCGGCCACCGCCGCCCTTGCCGCCCTCCAGTCCGGAGGGGCCTCGCGGCCGCGGGTGCAGACGCTCGCTGAAGGACTGAGCCGCGCTGCTTCCCCTCGCCGGCTCCCTGAGCTCCAAGGCAAGCCCGGGCAGGGGACAAGAGGCGGGACGCAGGAGAGAGGAGCGAGCAGGGCTCAGGGCTGGCGGCGGGAGGCGTCTCGGAGCCCAGGCCGATTCTGCGCACCTGCCCGGGCCGGCGCCCAGGACTCCGGACTCACCTGACCGCGACGCCCCCTTGCCCATCCGGACTGAGCGGGCCTGGAGCGCGGCCCGATCTAATATGCCCAGAGCCGAGGCGCGATGAAGGAGAAGTCCAAGAATGCGGCCAAAACCAGGAGGGAGAAAGAAAATGGCGAGTTTTATGAGCTGGCCAAGCTGCTCCCGCTGCCTTCGGCCATCACCTCGCAGCTGGACAAAGCGTCCATCATCCGACTCACCACCAGCTACCTGAAGATGCGCGCCGTCTTCCCCGAAGGTGAGGCCGCGGGCGGCCGGGAACGCTGGGGCCCGGGGCCTCGGCCCACGCGGGAGCTGGAGCCGCTGCGGGGCCCCCCGGCCTTCGGGCCAAGGCGAGAGCCTGCTGGGGAGGCCGCGTCCGGGGCTTCGGAGCGCGGCGGCCCCGGGGACCAAACCATCTCGCCGTGGGCGGCGAACCAAGAATTGTTCCAAGCGCAGGTGTCCCCAGAGCGGGCGGTAGCACTAGCACGGCACGCCAGCCTGTTCAGGTTTTAGTTCTCCCTTCTTTCTTCTCTCCCAGTCCTTCTTTCGTTCCACCTTTCCATCCTTCTCTTCTTTCCGTCTTTTTTTCCTTTTAATGCTTGTCCATTGCGGTGGGGTTTTATGTTTCATTCCTCCTTTATTTTCTACCTTCCTTCCTTGCTCACTTTTTCTTTTCTTCTTTGCCAGTCCTTCCTGGTCTGACTTTGCCTTCTTTCGTTCTCCTTCCTTCCTCTTTTTCTTCCTGCCTACCTTCCTTCCTTCTCTTCTTCCTTCAGCTCATTCTGGAGGGGAGAAGGATCCTTGCTTCTCCCACACCATGAGGCCCGGGTGCTGCAGGTGGAAGCCACAGCCGAGCACTTTCTTGGGGAAGCAGGGGGACACCAAGGGCTCGCTCAGTCTGCCTCCTTTCCAACGCTTCTTCCTTTAGGCTGGGGAGTGGAGACTGGGATGGAAAGATCATGGATTTGTGAGTTAGGGTACAGCCAGCCTGAGAGCAGAGTGATTATTTTGAAAATGGCAGATGCCTGAGCATGGCAGTTCTTTTTAGGACTGAAAAGGTGCCACTGGCCGGCGAGGGTGCTGGGACCCACGGACAAGCAGACTGAGGATTTCGGGAAACTGTGGCCTGCTGGGTGGCTCCCCCTGCGTGCACAAGCCAGCTTCTGCTGGAGACTGTGGCCACCGGGCAAGGACCTCCAGGCAGCAGCTCTGGGGTCTCTGAGGCTCGGCCCGAGAGATACGGACTCATTGCTGGGAAGTGCACTCCTGGGGGCTTCCTGGGCACTGGGACCTCCAGGCCCTGGACCTGGGGGGCCTTATAGGGTGACAGCTTCAGCTGCAGGGTGCTGGAGGGTGGCGCAGTGTAGGTGACAGGTGTCCGGGCCCCAAGGCGCTTCCATTAAAAGCTATCTCCAACCAGGCAGTGGACCTGGTGTCGGAGGGCTCCTTTTGCCCCTCCCGGCTGTTATCTGTGATGGTGTCTGGGTCTGGGACACGCTTGTCACCCTCTCCAGTGGAGCACGGCTTCCAGCCCCGACTCAGAGACCAGAGTGAGCATGGGAGGACCAGGCAGCGCCCTAGAGCCCAGGGCCGGAAGCTGTGGCTGGGCCTCCCAGAGCCTCCTGCCCGCTGGGCTGCACAGGGATCAGCCCTGGTGGTTTCCTAATCAGATGGGCAGAGATGCCTCTGCCCTCCCTCGGCCTCGGCCGGCCACTAAGAGCTGTGGCTGCTCTGGTCGCTGCTTACCCGCGCTAGCCCTTGGCCAGAGAAGGAGGGATCATTCCTCTCCGCCAAAGTTGCAGTGGAATCAAAAAGCGAATTTGGTTTATAAGAGCCCAGTCTCCTTCCTGCCCGCCCAGAGGAGAGAGCTGGTTGTTGGTTGGCTGTCCCGATGAGCCCTCTTTCCGCATGCTGAGAACCAGGCATAAAATCCGCACAAGGCCTGGCTTCCTTACCCCCCCACCCCCAGCCTTTTTTGGGGGAAATAGTAAAAGAAATGATCAGAAGGATAAATGATGTGTTGTCAGTGATTTCAAATAAACCAGAGAGCAGCTAGAAGAGGAGACCCGGCTGACTGTAAGCTGTTCGTTGTTTCGGGGATTTCGGGAAGTGGCAGGTGTGCTGCCGAAGCCTGTACACTGGATCCGGACTGGGAAGCTGGTCTCTAGGCTTTGGGGTCCAGAGTGGCTGGGCCCTGAGTCCCTGCTGCGGTTGGTGCCACCAGCGTGTGTTCAAGAGCTGCCTAGTCCAGGGGCCACCTGCACCTCCTGGGGGTGACCGTGGAGGCTGGCATTCAAGAAAGGGGCAGCAGGAAGCCATTTGGCTCTAGAGTGTTGCAAATGGCCCTGAACCTGTGAAGAGCCACCCAGCCTCAGGAAGGTGTCTTCCTAAGCCCAGGGCTAAAGGGCAGACAGAGGTGCTTTTAAAAAGTAAGACCTCCGTTATGCAAAATAACGTGCTTCGGAGTAACACCAGAGGACTGAAGCGATCCCTTCGCTGATTTAACCTTTTTCTGGGGAACCCAGGTCTACTTGGGGCCTGCCGGGTTCTTGGGGTCAGGGCAATGGCTCTGTGGAGGTTTTAAGGACCGGCCCCCCCTGGGCCCAGTGGAGCTCCTACTTTGCCTGCAGCGCTCAGCTGCAAATCGAAAGTACAGGGTGCAGAGGGAATGCTCCTACCAAGAGAGATTTTGCCTGGAGCAAGTGGGTTCCCTGGGTAAAGAAGAAGCTAGAAACCAGCTTAGGGACCAAGGGGATCATCAGACCCTTCCGACCTGGGGAAATTGGTGGCCAGAGAGGGGACAAGCCTCCCCCACGGTCCCACAGTGGGGTCACTGGTGTGCAGCCTGTCCTTTCTCCACACTGGAGAGGGCTCGGAGTTCAGAGAGGTCCCCACAGCAGGAAGGGAGCCGAGGCCACTCTGCCGGCTGGCTGGTCCTCAGGCTTGGAGAAAGCTCCGATAAAGTTTTTGCAGTGGGTGGAAGGCTGCATTGTCACCTTGCACTCCTGGCCCCGGTCTCTGTAAAATGGGCCCATTACGGACTCCACACCTGCCCGGGGTTGTTGTGACCCAGCGTGAGGATGCAGGGTGGGGCCATACGGTGTAGGTCCAAATCTACCACAGTCACCCAGTCCCAGTAAACCTAGTATTTCCTGGACCCTCGATTTAAAAGACAGGGGCGGAAGAAATAGCTGACCAGAGTCAGAGCTGCTTTCTGGGTGGCCACTTTTTCCTCCTACAACTATGGGACTAAGAAGTGGGAGGTAGATCGAACTGGCCGGAAGTTGGAAAGTGGCTGACCTAGGGAGTGGCTGGGAAGCGGGGAATCCTGGGGCTGTGGCAGTGGCAGTGTCAGGCACTGGGCTGTCTGCGCCCCTTGCAGCCACGTGGCCCTCTACGTTAGGTGGCTCCCGGTTAGCCATGAGCCCACACAGGGAAGTCTGGGCCAGTCCAGGGTGGGCAGCAGCTGGGGCAGCGTCCCACCAGCTGGAGGGCTGGGCCCTGCCGAGGAATCCCGATTCTGGTGCTGGGCGGTGGAGCAAGGGCTGATTTTTCCTTCTGGATCTGGAGCAGAAGTGGTGGGGAGAGGGATGCTCTGAAGGTCCCAGAACAAGAATGAAGTAGGGAAGTAGGAACAGAGCCTGAGCCTCCACTCCTCCCCATTTCCCAGACCGGAAAGAGCCAGGGCAGTGCGCGCCCTTGTGTGTGTGTGTGTGCGTGTGTGCGTGTAGAGGGTTGTGATAATAGTGCTGCGTTATCAAGACAGTGTAGTCAAAAGAAGAGGAAATGTCATTGCTCCTGTCCACACACACAGAAGTAGGGTTCAGGTCCTGCTTATCCCGGATTCCTTTGGACTTAAATTCAGTTCCAGGCAGGGCCCGGGATTTAGTTCAGTGGCACTGTGCCTGCCTCCTGCCTCGAAAGCACAAGGTCCTGGGTTTGATCCCCGGTACCAAAACAAAATTCAGTCCCAGGCAGCCCTTTAACTGCCCTTTCCCCAACCCCCTGCCGGGAGCCTGAGCACCCTGGGGATGCACCCCCACGGCTTCCAACTGTTTCATGGATCAAAACACTTTGGCTTGCAGTGATGAAGTGTATTGACTGACCGTGGAGTCTTAGACCCAAGGTCTTTCTCTCCCAAACCCCGAAATCATGCACATTTAAAAAATATAGGCTTAGTTTTTAGAGTAATGTAGAATGTAACGACCATCTCCCCATTTCTACGTGGAAGCTCACCAGGCTGGGCAGCTCAGGAAGCCAGGCTCACAAGCAGCCGCCGGTGGCCCAGGCGGGGCCTCCCAAGTGTGGACCTGGTGCATGAGCTGGGGACTTGGGGACTGGGGCCACCCTGAGCCCCGCAGCACGGAAAGGGAGCCTCCTTTGTGGCCACTGTACCCCAGCTTCCAAGGTGTAAGGATCGGGCCTTGGGGGTCACCGCCACCCAGAACAAGCGCGACCCTCGCCCTCAACAGTCCCTCCTGGGGCGTCCTTCCTGCCACCCCTTTCCCATCTGCGTCTGGCCCATTGATTTGGAAAGGCTCCAGGGGAGGATGTCTTAGGGACCCAGGAGAGAACAAAGGAGTCCACAGGGGTCGCTTACACGAGGCGCAAGCTCTTCTAGGCACCAGGCCGGGTCCCCCAGCCCCATGCATCCTCCAACAGGCTTGGGGGACTCGCACTCGGTAGCCCTAGAAAGCCCCCAGCCCACCGTCCAGTCTGCAGGTGGATTGGGGTTGGAAAGACCCCAGGGATGGCAGCCTTTAGTCCCCCTGTGCGCTTGGGTGGCAGGGGAGAGGACCAGGCAGCCCCACAGTCCCTCTGCTCCCTGCCTGCCCCACGCTGGAGTGGTTTGAAATCCCCCCAAAGTGTGGCTTTGCACCCCTCTCCGGTGTCACATGCTCATCCCGGAGGGGAGGCTGGAGCCGGCCAGAGAGAGGGGAGCAGGAGGCGCCCTGGAGAGGCGGAGGCAGCAACAGGCTCGCGGACCCCACAGCAGTCCCTCTTGGGGTGCTGTCTGGGTATCAGGCCCTGTGGCGAGCCGAGCGGGCATCCTAAAGGGTAGGAGGGTGGAGCCGAGACTCCTGGGGCCAGAGCGGGCTCCCCACATCTGCCCTGAATTTTTCACTGTAATCCAGCTGTCCTGGAGGGGTGAGGGCTGGGCCCAGGTGCATCCCAGTCCCCAACCCCAAGGTTGCCAAGTGAGAGGGGCTCCCGGCTTCTTCCCAGCCCTGTCTCTAACTCTGGGATAGACCAAAGGAAGGACAGAAACCCTGCCCTTCCCTCCCAGCCCACCTTGTTCTGTGGTCCCGTGTGCACCTTCTGGGACCTGCCCCGCGAGGGTCCCATTTAGCTACTCGGGAGAGAGACCAGATTTAGCCAGCTTCTGTGGGGGTGCAGCAACCACAAACCCTGGGGCCATGTGGAACGGGGTACCTCAAGGCTGACTGGCAGAAGGGGAGCGAGTAGGCTAGGCTTTCCTAAGGACTGCCCACACTTTCCGATAGCCAGGGGTCCTCACCCTGTCCAGTGGAGGCAGGTAGAGTTGGGAGAGTCCAGCCTTAGGCCACTTCACAGCACCAGGGGTCCCTGGACAGACCACCACCAACTAGAACCCCAGGGAAGCTCAGCCCGGCCTTCTGCTCCACCACCTACTTTTCAAATACATAGATCCCTTTGTTATATCCAAATAAGGGCGGCATGCCCCACTTTTTTGGAGTGCCTGTAGCTTTACGGTACCAAAATGATTTTTTTGTTAAATCCTTACTCAGACTGCCTTCAGCCCAAAGTAGATTTTTATGGGCTGAGTGCAAAGACTTCATCCACAGTGGTTCCTGATGGAAGAGCTGGCAGTGCCTCTGTCTTGGGATGCGGTGGCACGGAGCGGGGAGGGCTTGGGGAACCATCCTGGGCCACCCGGCCACCTCCTGCCAGATCCGAAATGGGCATTCTTCCCAAATCTCCACTGGCAAAATGGAGGCCTTTGGAAGTTCTAGGAAAATGCACAGTGATGTAAGCGGACAAGCTGCCTTGAAACAGACGGGTCTTTGAACTGTGCAGGAAATCATTCTGTGTCCCAGTACCCTGTTGTGTGCAGAGCCAGGGCCTTCGATGAGGGTGTTGAGAGTCCAACAGGGAAGTCAGGTCTGGGGACCATTCCCAAAGACAAAAGCTGGTCCCAAGCCTTAGCCTGGGGGCCCCTGGAAGAAAGAAGCCAGAGGTCAGGAGGCCATGCCCACCCTGGAACTGCAGAGGGCCAGCCCAGGAGGACCCAGAGCAGGGCAGAGTGCGACAGTTACCAGGCCACACGTGGTGACTTCCCCAGAGCAGATTTCCTGGATCTTTATTAAATTCTTTCTTCACCCAAGTCTGAGGACCATTACGTTTTCGCTCTTTCTGTTTTGATTTAAATGGGGGTAAGGGTCACCACCGCCAGGCTTCCCGTTGGGGGCAAGAGCAAATTGGGATCAAGGTGAAGCTTGGCGAGGGGGCTCCTCGGGTTACGGAGCCACCAGCGCACACACTGGGATGAGGGGCCTAGAAAGAGAAGCTGCTACCGTACTGGGGGCCATGTGAGAGTCAGCCACTTCCTATGGGAAGATCAGGATTAGCGCCTGATTCCCGAATCCAGGGGGAGATGTTAAAGAACATCCTTTTTGTTTTGTTTTGTGTGAGGTTTTTTTGGTACTGGGGATGGAACTCGGGACCTTGCATTTTTGGGGCAGGCTCCGGAACCACTGAGCTAAATCCCCGGCCCCTAAGAGCATCCTTTTTAAAAGAGCTGCTAGATCGTTTCCAGGAAGGGTCTGCAAAGCCACGGTCCTGGGCCGGAGGTGCATTCGCTGGTGGGTGGAGGCATCCAGAAGCCACGGGTCCCTGGGCACCCGCAGGGACAAAGGGGACCCAGGGTACCTGTGAGGTGACTCCAGAAATCCACACTTGTGGCTGCCCCACAATGTCCCGGATTCGCCACAGCTGGCCAGGTTTCCCGACCCCGGTGGCTCCTGACCTGCGGTCGGTTGCGTGCTGGGGCACAGCCCGGCCAGCAGTTAGTTCCCGTGAGGACGCGCCAGCTGGGCCATAGTCCAGCCTAAAGGGTCACAGCCTCCTGAGCCTGGGGTGCGGGCCAGGAAGGCTGACTGGAGAGCCTGGGCTCCTGGCGGGGCGCGGGGAGAGGTTAAAGGTCCCCCTCAGCTAGCCCTGGCCGGGTTTGAAGCCTACTGGGGAGAGGGGGACTGTGATGCACTCACTGGCAGCCCTGGAGGTGCTGGGGAAGGGCAGGGGTCTTGGGAGCCCCGATTCTGTGGGGACACCACCCAGTTATGGCCTGAGTGGCATCTCCACCTGGGGCTCTTCCCGCCCCAGGTAAGCCTTCGGGGCCAAAGCTCTGGATGGGAGGGGACCCGACCCGGAGGGAGCCGGGAAGGCTCAGGATCTCAGGATCAGCAGGCAGCCCGGTGGGGGTTCTTTCTGTTCTGCAGGCAAAGCTGCTCCAGGCTGGCTGGAGGTGGCTCTGGGAAAAGGCAGAGCTGCAGTCAGGGCAGGAGGGAGGGCGGTCCTTGGGGGAGTATTTATGGGTCAAATCAATATCCCGTTTGGCTTCAAGGATGGCCAGTTTCAAAGCAGATTAGATTACTTTGTGGCATTTCAAATAAAATGGCAATTTCAGAGCCGTGAACACGGGGGTGGCCCCTGGGAGCGATCAGCCTGGAAGGCTTGGTGCAAATGGGCATCTTCTTCTTCTTCTTTCTTTACTTACTTACTTATTCATTTATTTTTTAAGACAAGGTCTCACTATGTACCCTAGGCTGGCCTTGAACTCACTGCTGGGCGAGGGGCCGGGGCGGATACGTGGGGGGGCGGTGCAGGTTCGGAGGTCCCTGCACCCTACTGCTTGCTGAGCACTGCCATTCAGCCCTTCGTTTTGTTCCCCTGTCCAGGTTTAGGAGACGCATGGGGACAGCCGAGCCGCATGGGGCCCCTGGACTGCATTGCCAAGGAACTGGGATCGCACTTGCTGCAGGTAGAGGCACCATGCTGGGGGAAGAGGGCAGCCTCCCTGGCAACCCTGCCACCCTGGGCTCTAGGGGCGCCGCAAAAATCCAAAATCCACAGCCGCCACAGGCCACAGAGGGCCCAGGGGCTGGGGTGGCTGCCACTCAGGAGGGACAGGACCAGGCGTGCCTAGCGGGGTGCAGACTCAGGCCTCTCCTGCCCCACCCTGCAGCCCCAGGGCGAGGCTCCGGCCCTTTCCCACCTGACTCCACTCTGCCTCGCTAGCCCCAGCCAGACACGCAGACGTTGCCTGAGCCCTGGGCTCTAAAGCGTTGGGCAGCAGTGTGTATTTGCCAGGGTTACAGGGATGGGGAAGCAGCACCGACAGAATATTTACAGTTGGCTCCCATGAGTTTATTACAAACCAGATTATTTTCAAACTTCATCTCTCACTTCGACAACCACCTGGGTGGGTGCCCTTAAGAGGATGATGATATTTTGGTGTTGGGAATTGAACACATACCTTTCACACTGAGCTACAGCCTCCGCTGTGTTTTATTTTTTATTCTGAGACAAGGTCTCCTTGCTAAATTGCTCCATGTGGGCTAGAATTTTTTCTTTTTTTCTGTTTGGTTTTTTGAGGCAGGGCCTCCCTTTGTATTTCAGGCTGGCCCTGAACTCACAGTGATCCTCCTGCCTCAGCCTCCCGACTGCTAGGATCACAGGGGTGCGCCACCATGCCTGGCATAGGCTAGAATTTTTAACCCTCCTCCCTCAGCCTCCCAGAGTGCTGGGATTCTAGGCAAGCACCATCACTTTCCGCTTCTTCATTTTATTCAGAGGAGGAAGATGAGGCACAAGGAGGTTAAGTCACCCAGCAAGCTGTCACCCAAGTGGTCCGACACAAGAGCCCAGTGTGCATAGCCAGGACTCGCTGCAGCTTCCGGGGTCACCCAACTTGGTAGTCTTTGCTTAGTTTCGGGCCCGGCCCAGGGCCACTCAGCCTGAGCCTGAGTTTGCAGGAGTTGCCCTGGTTTTCCACATTCTTGGGCGCGGTTGTGCACCCCAAGATTCTGGCTACGGCTAGCTGTGTCACTGCTAGCACAGGCCACTTCCAGGGCAGCCGCTGGGCTGGCAGAGGTCAGGGACGCCCTGTGCCCCGAATCTTTCAAATGCCCTTTACAGAGCCTCATCAAGGACCTATTCATTCCCCCTCCTGTCATTTGTCTCTGCCATCGAAAAATGCCTGCGGAGAGCTATTTTGCATTTCCTCCCTCTATTTTGTGTTTTCTTTAAAAGGGAAGAAAAACGTTGGCTGCGGGCCTTGGTGACTTAGATCTGCAAAGCAGCCGTGAGCGCTGTATTTTGAAAAACCAGATCTTTTCAAAAATTGGGCCCCAAATGCCTAGGTGTGATTTATTTATTAAAACTCATGCGCTGGTGCAGAGAAAAGATCCTGGGGGAGCTGGAGGTTTTGCAACTTAAAGTGCGTTCGGTGGCCAGTGGGGGAAAAGGGGTCCCGGGAGCCTGGCCGCCCCTCCGCCTGCCTGGTGGCTGCCCTGTTTAATGCCCTTGCATATTACGAGCAGCACTAATATGGGGACAGCGAAGTGCCTGAGAACATCAGTGAAAACATGGTAAGCAGAGTCAACAGCCCAGACTGCTCCCCTGCACATTTAATTCCCGAGTGGCTTGCAGATGGTCGTCTTTGCACTTATTATACTCGTGAGTTAGGTCATTTGGAGTTTTGTTTCGTTTTTTTTGGTACAAGGGATAGAACTCGTTGCGCTTGCGAGGTGGGCGGCAGAACCACTGAGCTAAAGCCCCAACCCAAGTCATTTGAAGTTTTGAAGGCATACTCCACACTGTCCATGAAAAATATCATTTATTTTAGCTACCACTGGCAAATTTTAGAACTTAATAATGATAACTTTTCCCCTTTTACTTGCTTTCCTAGCTATTCTGAAGGGTTTACTTTGTTCAGTGTCTCTTTTTAAAGATTTTAGAGTTAAGCAACATGCAGAATAAGCCAAAGCATGTACAACTTTAGAAATGGCTTTCTAGTTCACGTTTCTGAAACTTCACAAGGTTACTTGGGAAAATATTTTGGAGCTGAGTTAGAAACCTGAAAGTAAGACTTGGAATCAGAGTGATCACTTCAGCCTTAGCACAGAGCAAGCTAATGATAGTTTACTGGCAAAGAATTGTTGCAGAAGATTGTGTTTTAGCAAACTATAGTTTTGCAGCGAGTTAGATTTGAGACAGCAAAATGTAAGGCCATCTTCCAAGGTTCACTTCTGCTACGTTCTTTTCTAGCCCCCCTCAAAGAAAGGGGGGCTGGAAAACCCCAAGGTAATCTGGTTTCAATTACATGCTGTAAAAATAGAATTTGCGGCCAGAAATTAATTTGGAATATTTTTTATGGGAACAGTATTGAGGGTTGTATGGGTCTTTCACTGGGTTTATTGCTTTTCTTTGGTTCTGGATCTAAAATATGAATGAGTAAATAAAATAGCTTCCTTTTAAAAAAATGATTTAGTCTTTTTATCCTTGACACATAAATATGATCGTTACCTTTTAATTTTTCTGAATTACTGCTTATACTTTTAGTTTATTTTTGGAAGTGTAGCCAACTTAGGCAAAAATTAGAATTTCATTTGGCTAATTTTAATTTTTTGGAAGTTGATATTTTTTCTCCTTGACCTTGGCAAAGGTTATTTGATCTCTTACAAAGCCTTAGTAGTTAATTCTGTAGACATCGTCTGGTAAGATATTGGGTATTTTGTTTTAATTTCTGGGGATTGGTAGTGGTTGGAATTTATTATTCAAATGGTACTTGGGGGTAACTAGAAGATTGTGGCAAATAAAACATATGTGCTAGTGGTATAAATGAGTCCAATTATGACATTAAATGGTCTATGTAGTGGTAGATGTTCCCCTAAGAACCGTAGAGCTCCGGATTTGTGCTAAGTGTTAAAATAACCCCAAACAATAAAGCTACTAAATTCAAATGGAGCGGGATAGGAATTCTCAAATGTTTTGCATGAGTTTCGTGATGTGGATGTAAGATTGTTTTTAAAGTGCTTTAAAAGCATTTGAGAGCCTGGCTTTGGGAATAAGCCTTGAATGTTGTTACCTGCAGCCCTTAAGTCCCTGCTCTCCCTTTAAAAAATTTATTCCTGGGTTATTCCCTCTTTCCCTGTGCTGGAGGTGGAACCCAGGTCCTCAGGGTGCTGGGCAGGCGTTCTGCCACGGAACTACACCCCCGACTCATAATGTTTTATGCCTTCAGTCCAGGGACTGTGCAATTGCTCGATAAACCTCTGTTGAGAACTACTCATGGCTTACCCTGACACTTTCTGTTTTGCAGACTTTGGATGGATTTGTTTTTGTGGTAGCATCTGATGGCAAAATCATGTACATATCCGAGACAGCTTCTGTACATTTAGGCCTGTCCCAGGTAGGTATTGCTTGATTTTATGTACAATCAAATTATTCAGCGAAGTGTCAGTGGATCGTGACCGCCTTGCCCAACCTAAAAACTAGTCTGTTTCAGCATCTGCTTTGTGTATGAACACAATCCTTAATTGCAAAACCCCACAGCGATTTTCTTCTTATTGTTACATTGCACCTTTTTGACTTGCTTTGTCCTTTGGGGTTAGTGACCAGTATGTCTTCACCTCCTTAGCCTCATGCTGAGATTCCGTCCAGTGCCTGTGGACTGTCACTTACCTAGTAATGTTGGGGGCACAGAAAGAGCTTCCCTGAGGGGCCTGTGCTGTCCACGCTTGCTGGGGCACACGTGGCAGGTTCTTGCATGACTGCAAGGCGAGGCATGCCAATGTACAGCTCATGCTGTGAGCCGCATGTGCTTTGGGGAGACAGACAGGGAAGGGGTAAATTTATGGGTGTTCACATGGAATTCAGGATCATTTTTTCTGAGTTTTTCCAGCTCAGTGGCTGTTTCAGTAAACCGTTTTATATGGTTGTGATAGAAACTCATAAAACTTAGTTTACTACTGTTTTGCACAGCAAGGTCCTGCTTTCTTTAGAACATTTCAGTCTTACCAGTTGTCCTGGGATAGTGGACCTATGTCCTGAAGATGGCTCATCCCTCAGAGGAGAGAGCTGCGGCTGGCTTGGCAACCCAAGCAAGCCGAGTTTTGGTGGCGGATCCAGCTGCTGTCTGAGCCCTTGCACTTCGGGACAGGAACAGACAGACGGATCACCCCCATGCACGTGTCTGCTTTAACAAGCGCGGCACCAGGTGCTAAATGCTACATTTTTATACACATAGGGAGTGATCAGCTTGACTTTTCATCAGCACAAAGACACTAGAGTTAAGGAAGATAGAGAAAATGAGCAGTTGTGCTGCCCAGCCTTGGTTAAGTGAAACATGCCAGTCAGCAGTTAGCGTGGCTTCAGTTTTCTCATTAAAAAGCAGAATTGCCACATTTGGGGTATTCCTATTTTTTTTCTGCTAATACATGTTTGAAAATCCTGTCGGTTTACACTCTTGTCTCCCAGTGGCTGTAGGTCCTTACACCCACCTGGTTTCTGTGCCTATGTGTTTTTATGCAGAGCCCTCTGAAATGAATCACGTATTAAAATTGTTTGGTGCTTTCTTCTTTTCTTTTCTTCTAGGAGACCTGCTCTCCCAAACAATTTGCTAAGGTTTGACTCTCGTGCTGTTCTACCTGTGGGACCAATGTGCTTGTAGAATGGGAAATATTTTTGAAAATATGAAATTTACTATTTCTGTGGGACTGGGGGTGGAGCTCAGGGGTGGAGCCTGTGCTACACATCCGTGAGGCCCTGGGTTCAATCCCCAGCACTCTCAAAATTACTATTTCTACATTTTCCGTGGTTATTCTCTGAATGTCCACTTTGCCCTATTTAGAATTAATCAGGGCTCCTTAGCTTCATCCACATCGGTTTCTGTCAGTGACAATTTGTGGCTGAATGGCCTTGATTGGATTATTTACCTTTTTCAGTTGAAAAAAAAAATTTTTTTTTTGGTACCAGGGATTGAACTCAGGACCTTGCACTTTTGAGGCAGGCATGGTGCCAATGAGCTAAATCCCTGGCCCCTGAATTTTTTTTTTTTTTTTTTTGAGATGGGGTCTCAATGTGTAGTTCAGCCTGGGCTTGAACTCACTATGTAGCATCTCCTGCCTCAACCTCCTGGGTGCTGGACTACAGGCGTGCACCACCATGCCCCGCTTCGATCGAAATTTATAAAACCTTGGGTAACCTTACAATAATGTCAACAAACATGACAGAACATATCGTGTACTTTGAAGATGACTGGTAAAAATATCTAAAGTCACTATTATTGAATGTTAAATTTAGATCTGAGCTCCCTAGCCATCGAAGCAAAAAGGGAAATGTATTCAGTTATATGGTTTTCATTGTCTAACAGGGCAGAAATTTAATGTCCTGGAACCCTAAATAACAAAACAAGGCCTGCTCTATTCCTCTTTCAGGAAGGTGGTGAGAAACAGATCAAAGTAACCATTTGATGTGATATATAAATGACAGGGAACTATACAAAAGCTGAGTGTTCCCACAGTCTCATTAGAACAAAGTTATGAGTAGAACCCTTTGCGAGCACCAGCCGGGGCTGCATGGCTGTTTGGCTTCTCTCTCTCGGGTGGAATGTTCCAGCATATTACTTGGTACCGGGCATCTCCCACGACAGTACGGTTCATTCCGTGTAGCGGCTTAACCTCTCAGCCTACTTTTCTGCCATTTTCCCTTTTTCACAAGCAAAATAGAAGGGACTGATTATGAACAGAGTAATTAAGAATGACCAGGATACTGGAGAGTGATGGATAGGCCTTTTGTTCATGATTAGCTCCATGGGTGGAAATCCAGGCAGCACTGCGTAAAAGTATTATGTTCCATTTTGACTGTATGTGGAAATAAAACTTGTGTCATCACGTTGAAGGGAGAGAAGGGGCCATGCACTACCATTTCCCCAAAAGTTGTAGAGATCCTTTTGTCTCTTTTTCCAGTAGAGGACACAGTTTGAAAAGAGACAAGCCAAACTGATTGTATATACAACTGATGTTTTACTGATTTTTCTACGAGGCTGGGCAAGTCTCCCTCCACAGCCACAGACGTGCCATAGGGAACTATTTAAAGAAGCAGCAATGACCTTCTCTCAAATCTGGAGCTGTTCATGATTAACTCCACAGGAGGAGAGCTAGGCAGGATCGCCACGTGTATTTTTTCTGTCTTCTTTACTTAAATAGTAAAGTATTGAATAGGATGCTACACACTCAGCTGCTCTTTTAAAAATGTTTTGCACCTTTTAGATTATTTTTTATTAGCAAAAACAGGCATATATAACAAACATCAAAACTTTATTAAAAATAGTTTATAGGCTGGGGATGTAGCTCAGTGGTAGAGTACTTGCCTCCCATATACAAGGCCCTGTCTTCCATTTCCAGCCCTGGGAAAAAAATTAGCTTAAAGTTAAAAAAAAAAAGCCCCCAGAAATAAAAGTGTAGGGAGCTGGAGAGGTAGATCCATGGTAGGGAGTGTGTTAAGCCTTTGCAGGTCTGGGTTCAGTACCTTGCACGCACATGCACACACCCACCCACACAGTATTAATAATGTTTTTACCCAGCAAGCAGAAAAACCCTTTCAGCAGACTTTCTGGTGAAAAGCAATAGCTGTACCAGCTTGTACTTACTTGGAGCCCTTCTGTGTCCTTTCAGTTTCTCTTAGTAACATTATCTCCTTAGTGAGCTTTGTGTTGGGTCAAAGCTAAACTCCATGTCAGCAGCCATGGAGAGAATAAAGCCCCTAGGTTTGCTATAACCGTGTGGCCATTCTTGGAAAAAAAAGAAGAAAAGGATAGGTCTGTCTTGTTCTGGTTTTGATCTCAACTATCCAAATAAGTATCTTAATTCTCTATTTGAAGATTCAGAAATTTTTATATGCTATAAACCCATCTCCATTGCACTTAAAGCCTCTTATTAAACTTTTGTTTTTACAAGTGTCGGGCAAAGAAATCTCCCTGTGACAGAGTTTATCAGTTTATTTTTGTTTTTAAACTAGTAAACAAGTGATCATTACTGTAAACTTTGGTACTGAAAAAATGACAGCGATAACCACAAAATACAAGTTGTCCCTTCAGCTGAGGGGCCGAGACACACGTGTGGGCAGACACACAAAACATAGACACATAAATATATTCGAAGAGGGTACTGGGAGGGGGAGCACTGTTAGCCATGCACTCTTATGAAATGATTTATTCCTTGTTGCTATTTTTTATTTTGGGGGGGTACCAGGGATCAAACTCGGGACCTTGCACTTTCAAGGCAGGCGCCGGAACCACTGAGCTAAATCCCTGGCCCACTTGTTGTTATTTTTTAAATAATGCAATTCTTTTTACTCATATTTGAGGCAGGGGGAAAGCCCTATATGGTTGTTCTCTGTGTACACATTCAGGGTTCCTTATGGTTTGAATTTCCTTACCAAAGTCACAACCTTATACAACACCTAGGGAACTAATACACGTTTTCAAAGAAACACAGACATGTATGAAATAGCTGTTTATGAGACACATAAAGAAAAATGTAATATTTAAAATTGATGCCGGAAACTCAACCATTAAAATAGCGATGGTGTCACTTAAGGCACAAGACCTGCTTCTTTTACTTTGGAAGGAAAGAAAAAGGATGGTGTTTTATGTTTGTTGACATAGCTTGAACCCTGAAACCCAAACCGACTTATTTTAAAATGCTTAATTTACCATACTCAGCAAAATACTCAAAACAGGGCATTGCGCATTTTCCAAGCTCTGAGTGTCCTGCCCTGTCACACGGGGCCTTTTAGTGTCGCATTTATCATCTGCAGCTTTCTTGGCAGGAAGCAAAGCTATTCAGCAAAACATAAAAAAGCTCTTAGTAGAAAGTCATTCGTTTTGTAGTTAGAAGGGTTTTACAAATACTAAAATATCACGTGGAAGTTCTGCTTTAATAAGGCTGATGTAGGAGACCTGCCTAGGGAGTTTTATAGTGACAATTCTCTCTCTATATATCTATATTAATGTAAACATATAAAGAGGAGAGAATTGTAGCTTTATATTAATGTAAATGTAAATATATAAATACATGCACATATATATTCCAGCATTCAAAAGCACGAGTAGATATGTAAATACAGGAAATACCATGTCAACCATAATTTTGAATAAAGGTCAGAACTCTTTTATCATTCCAAAATTTGTTCTATAAAAACATTTCCATTATTTGAAGGCTGATTTACGTCTAAGACAGCCTCTGAGTTTTCCAGACCATTTTATAATGGACTCACGAATTCAGAAAAGCACTGGGCATCATGGTACATGCCTGTAATTTTAGCAGTCGGGCATCTGAGGCAGGAGGAACCCCAAGTCTGAGGCCAGCCAGGGCCCCATAGTGATTTTGAGGCCAGGATGAACTACATAGTGAGACCCTGTCTCAGAAAACAAACAAACAAAAATGAATTCAGAAAAGCAAGCTCTTTCTCCATGCTCCTTAACCCTCCCCTTTTTCCAACCCATGATTATAACAGGAATTCTGAAAACAATAAACAACTCTGGGATTAAAACACAAATCTGATTCTGGAGAAGCTTTTCTGTAAGTCCCTGAAGATGTTTCTCTACAAAGACATCCTTTACATACTTTTTTCTCAAAAGGAACTTCAAGTAAACCAGAATGATCATTTTTCCATAAAAACATGGGTGTGAGCGAAATGATCAGCCAATACTAAAACAGAAAATTTTTTTTTTTTTTTTTTTTTTTTTGGAGACAGGGCCTCACTGTGTAGCCCAGGCTGGCCTTGAACTCTCAGCAATCCTCCCGCCTCAGCCTTCCAAATGCTGGGATTACAAGAGTGTGCCACCACGCCAGCAACAAAATTTTTCCATTTTATTTTTTTTCATTTTTTAAAAAAACACTGAAATAATGAATTAAAAAGCTGGCACCCTATTTATTAGCCTCTAACACCCCACTTTGACAAAACTTTAGGAGAAAGGAGTGAATCCTCAGGACAAAGGAGACTGTCCTGTCTTGAAAGCCTGGTTTAAATGTTGCTGCTTTATTTAAACTTTCTAAGGATTACCAGGAATGACTTGAAATGTTTCCATTTTTATTCTTTTTGACAAATGAAATCACACACTAACTTCCCGCCTGGCCCCCTCTGAGGGGGTCATCACAGAGCCCCAGGATTAGGAGGTGGTCTGAAGGGGTCTAGGGAGGGTTTCTGCTGGAGGTTTTGTCTGTGGCTCTATTTTCTCGGTGCTGGAAGGAAACATTCCACAAATAGTGCAGAAAATAGAACTGGGAAAGCCTTCCAGGCACAAGATTCTTGGTCATGAAGCTGCCTGGCTGGGTCGTGCTGCTCCTCGAGCTGGCAGTGCCAGGTGGCCTGTGTACAGATGTCTCTCTGCCACCTTCGGGGCCACACGACCAGACCCCAAAGCTGGTCCCCCTGTCCCTTGAGCGCTGGGAAAGAAGTCTTCAGCCTCCCCTTCCCAGGTCTTCACAGGCGAGGGAGTCCAGGCCTTGAGGAATCAGTATCATACCCTTGCACAGCATTTGTGTTCAGAACACTAGAGAGGTGCTGAGGGTCAGGAATTGGACCTCTGAGAGGAAAATCCTCACAGCAGTGGTTTTCCTGGTGTCGCCCATTCCAGCACAGCGGCTTCCTGTTCAATGTGGCCTCAGCCCAGAGGCCTGCCATGGTGTCTCCTGGGCAGTGCATCTGGAAGTAGGAGATGCCCCAGCGTTGAGGTAGCGACCCCAGGAATAATCTCCATATCATGAGGCTTTCGGGAGGGGACCCAAGTCCTCCTGCAGGTCATGCAGAGACCCAGCCGCACCCCTGGGCGGCAGCCCCAGCATCAGTACAGTCATCTTGGACCAGGAAGGCCAGAGACACATTTCTGGCAACGTGGGAGAGACCTGGCAGGGCCTGAGGTCCTGGCTCACAGCTGAGGAAGAAAGAGCTCCTGTGGGGCAGGTCCTCCTCCACACCGTGGTTCCTGGCCTGTCAGCTGGAGTGGATGGGAGAGCCATGGCGCCTGCCCCCTCAGGCCAGGCCCCTTATGGCATGTGACTGAGGGCAGGGGAGGCCTTGGCTGCTGGCTGTCTTCTCCACATGCTACTGGAAGGAGCCTCTGCATCCCCTCCAAGGCCACCTTGGCACCTTTCCTTTCGGGGGCCTCAGGGGGCCTCTGGCCCTGTCAAGAGTGTGGCACACAGTTCGGAGCTGGCTGAGCAAAAGCAAATGTGTCCCTTAGGATGAAGGTGTGAGCTGTGAGTGGATGTCAAAGTCCTGTCCCTGGCAGGGTGTGGCCTGTGACACGCCTGGCCCTCGCTGAAAGGGGCCACTGGTGACATTCTGACCCTCTCTTCCCTCACCAGGTGGAGCTCACGGGCAACAGTATTTACGAGTACATCCACCCCTCTGACCACGACGAGATGACCACTGTCCTTGCGGCCCACCCGCCTCTCCACCATCACCTGCTCCAAGGTATTTGGGCGAGGGGAAGGAAGCAGGCCCTGTTCTTAACTGTGACAGAGGCTTTGCTGCCTGTGCCTACCCATCCCCCTGTGTACAGACTCCAGCTCTGAATTCCAGCGTTGCAGTGTCTAGGGGTGTAGGGCTGGGCCACTGCTTTACAAGCGGGACCTGGAGGATGGAAGGGCCGTGCAGTTTCAAGGAGAAAATTATACCTCTCTCTCCTCTAGGTGAAATGTAGCACTTCCCTCCCTTCTGACCTGTAGGCTGTCCTGGGAATCAGAGTCCCAGTGGTTCTGCTAAGCACACACATCATGCATATTTTCATATCACATTAGGGTTGTGGTGGAGAGTTAAATGCCTTGTTTATGTGCATGGCTACTTTGAAATTCCAGTTCTGAGACTTGCTGCTAACTCTTACTATTTAATGTAGCAATAAAGCAGCACGTTCACATCCATATCACTAGGCGTTTCAGTATCTTGATAACTCTTTTCCTTGTGTAATCTCATATATTTTACTTCACCCATTTAAGCAGATTATTTTGAGCAGGGATCTTGGTGTTATGCCATGGCACACATCAGTTAGGAAGCCCTGGGAATCGCCCAAATGACTCCTTAAATTACAACTGTGATGAGTGCTAGGAAGACACAGAACTTGTTCCAGTTTCCTGGCCTTTAACTCCCTCCTGTGAATGCCCAGCGAGGCCACCGGGTGTACTCTGTCCTGTGTGCCTTGGACTACAGTTCCCACCTTGGCCAAAATTCCCCACTGGAACAAAACGCACAAGATAAAACTTCAAGAGTAATGAAGAGGGTTGTTAGCTACAGGAAAAAATGAGTTCCATTCTTGTTGCCCCCTCCTGGGAAGCATTATTAGGAGGCACGGAGCAGGGGCCACAGAGGAGCATGCTGAGTTGTCAGACTCCTTGCAGATGCAGCTTTGTGTCCCCAAGTTCTAGCTCCAGAAATATAAGGTATGATCACAGTATATGGGGAATGTTCACATTTTTAAAAATATTTATTTTGGGGTTTTTTGAGACTGTCCTGCTGTGTAGTTCAGGCTGACCTCAAACTCACAGCAGTCTTCCTGCCTCAGCCTCCTGAGTGCTAGGATTACAGGTGTGCACCACCATGTGCAGCAAAGTAAAAGATACATTGCCTATTTCAGGCTCTGACTGTTTCAGAGTCATTCTTCCTGTTAATTAGGCAGCTATCCCATTTCTAAGGACGTAGGAACCACAGACCATAGCCACCTTAGTCACCACATCCGACAAAGTCAAAACGAACATGAAAGGTAAGTTTTCCGTCAACTCAGGACCTTGAGACAGCCATAACAGCGCGACTAAAGATGCTCAGGAAAGAGCACATCCAGAACTGCTCCAGAAAGTGCAAAGAACAATGGGATAGGTGTGTTGGAAGCTTGGAGGAGTATTCAGGGGGAGGGAATATGGCAATGTCTTTTACTGTAGTAAATTTTAAAATTTTTTAAACATTCACCGTATGTTTCGATCCTGTCACGTAGCCTGGAGTCTAATCCCTCCTTCCTAAGGAGAGAGCCCACTGTGTTAGATTCTGAGACATGCTGGGTGGCTGTGGTCTGTGATTCCTACTCCCTTGGAAATGGGACAGCTGCCTACCTAAAGGAAGAGCGACCCTAAAGAAGTCATTTCTCACACAGAGCGCATGGGCTAGAGCAACACGCCTGATTCTGTGGGTTCAAGCTGGGCACATGCAGCAGGCGTCTCGGGCATTCCTCAGGACACCGTGGTGTGTGGCTCTGAAACGCTGCATGGGCACTGCTTGCATGGGGCCAGCCTTTCCCACCAGCCCCTGCTTCTAGTTCCCTCCCCCTCTCAGCCTCCATAAAGATCTCTGCAAAATGAAAGCAAATGAATCTTGGGATCTCATGAGACCCATTGGACCCCTTGCTTCTGAGGGGCTGAAGTCTGAGGCAAGAGGAGGACAGGAGAAGCAACAAGGCGGGGTGGGTGTTGGGGTAACATGTTTCAGTGCCAGTGGAGGGGTATGGGCTGCGCTTCTTCCCTAAGGTCTCATTTGCAGAGTTGATTTCTGTATCTGAACTGAGCCCCCATTGTTATATGGTAAATGTGTGAGAAGTGAGCTCTTCCCAAGATGGATAAAAAAATTGCCAACTGATGTGTTTTAGATCTGTGCTTCCACAGTGCAGCAGTGCTTAGCTTCGTGGTCCAGACAGGTGGCCATAGTAGAGGAAGCTTTAGGCCTGTGAATTCGGGGTGCCAGAGGAATTGTGGGTAAAACATGGCAGCCTGTCCAACTGGGAAGGCAAGGGGCCTGTGGGCAATTCTCCAACTTCCAGAGGGTGGTCCCCACCCTCAGAGTGTGGAAGGCCTTGCTTCCATTCCTAGTGGTAACTCTTCTTTAAAGATTAATTTATTAACCTCCACGAAGTGGCTGTTTATTTAGAGTGGGTGACCTCTCTCTCACCCAGAGGTGTGGCATTTCTGTTTGTGCCTGGGAATGCTGGCATCCCTGAAAGCAGAGGTGTTTCCTTAAGGGGCCATTTGCAATGGCAAGGCCAGAGGTTTGTGTGTGCCGCCTGGGAAAGAAAGGAAAGAAAGCTTTGGCCTAGCCACAGCTGTCAGGGGATCTGGGAGGACAGGGACATTGGCATGCTTCTTCCAGGGCTGGAAAAGAAGGCCAGAGCTTTGATCTGACCACACTGGGTCTCGGAGCCCACAACATCGCTGGCAGGAGGTGCATGTGGCCGGCTCCCTCTGCCAGGAAAGAGCCTGAGTTGTGGCTGGAACTTAGCATCCGCTACCCTGACAGAAGTCGGACACTTCTGGCCCTTCCTTGTAGCTCAGCCGCCCACCCCAGAAGTGGCCCAGGCCATTCCATTGGTGCCAGGCCGCACTGTGGCCTGTGGGCGGGGATGGTGACAGCTGGAGCTCTGCCAGGCCACCCCCGGACTGCGGGCTGGCCTTCCCAGGTCCTTGCTGTGGCTGCGGGTCGTCTGCCCTCCTTTGGTGCCCAGGGGAGCTGAAGTGGAAGCTCTGTGGGTCGGGGCTGGGCTTCTGGCTGTGGCTGTGGCCCTGGGAATTTCTTAGTGCTGTCTGGGAGGAAGATGGGGAAGCAGGTGAGACATTTCGCCTACAGAACCTTGCTCCTGCTTTCAGAATACGAGATAGAGAGGTCGTTCTTCCTCCGGATGAAGTGCGTCTTGGCCAAAAGAAATGCAGGCCTGACCTGCAGTGGATACAAGGTACGGGGGGCCTGGCAGGGTGGGGAGGAGCTGCCGTGGGTCCTCACTGTGTTTTGTACTCTGTGTCACCCTTGGGACCATGCACAAAAAGGAGGGTTCCGGGACCCAGCACATCGCCCCCCGGGGCAGAAGTCACAAGTGACCTCTCCTGGCTGCCCGAGAGCCAGCCTGAGGGCTGGTGCCTTACAGGGAAGGCCAGGCCCGGCTGCTGGGTCTCCTCACACCAGGCCAGGAGCCGAGGTGGCCCCAGACGGACTTCAGCCCAGCACCTGGCGTCCCATTTTTTGTGGAGCAGCTGCCCCTGGAATTCATGTTGCGAACCCAGATTTCAGGGCAGCATCAGGGCAGCAGTGAGAATTCAGAGCACGGGGACATTGCTCATATTCCAGAACCTCCCACCAAACCCAGCACTCATGGTGATGGTGAGCGTGAGCAGCAGCCTCCTCGAGGTGTTGTTCCTTGCTCTGACAATGCCAGGAGCTGGGAGCTGGTCACCTGTGACAGCCAGCTGGCAGGTTTGGTTTTGTTTTTTGATGTTTGAGACAGGGTCTCGATCTGCAGTTCAGGCTGGCCTCCAACTCCCAACAATCCTCCTGCCTCAGCCTCCCGAGTGCTGGGATGACAGATGTGTGCCACCACACCTGACTGAACAGCTGGCAGTATTTCACCTCAGAGTTAGGGTCAGCGGCTCCCAGACTGGAGCACAGGTTGCGGGAACTGACTCCTCACCCTCCTCCCTGGGGTCTTCTCTGAGGTCCCTCCCGCCTGGGAGGAGAGAGATCACTGCCGTCCACCACACTGGAGCCCGACGTGGCTGGCAGCCTTTTCTAGGAGCTTCTGCCCCTCTGAAAAGGAGGAGGGAAGTAGGGTGAGGGAGGACACACTGGTGCCTTGTGGCTTTGTCCTTTCTGGAATGACCTTCCCAGTCTCTGCTGGGCTGGGGTCTCCCTTCCCCTCGGCCCCTCTTCAGTCACCCCCACTCTGAGTTCTTCCCTGTAACCTTGACCTCACTCACTCTGGGTTTTTTAAATTTTAATTTAATTTTTTTCAGTGCTAAAGATTGAACCCAGGGCCTTCTGCATGCTAGGCAAGTGCCATTTTTTGAGGCAGGATCTCACTGTGTAGTTTAGGCTGGTCTTGAACTATGTAGCCCAAGCTGGCCTCCAACACGCAGCAATCCTCCAGCCTTAGCCTCTTGAGGGCTGCAATGGCAGATGTGCATCACCATGCCTGGCAAATGCTGTTTTTATATTTTGGGTGAGATACAATTCTTATTCTCATTGGTCCCAGGCTCCAAGCCTCTTGGGCCAGGCTTACCCTGCATCCAGTAGACACCCCTTAGACCACCTGGGTCTTGATTTGTTTCTGCCTGTCCAGCTGTCTAATCTTAAGCAAAATATACCATCCATCGATTCTCTCCTCAGCAATGAGAGTTGAAGGATTTTAAGATTTATTCAGCTCTAAAGACTGTTAAAATGTTCAGGAATCCTGGAGGAAGGGTTTTTGAAAAGACAATTTTAAGGCTAAGATTTTAGCATTCACTACCACTGTAACGATGGCCATGATCCTAGCAAATTTGACTGATTTTATTTAGTTAGTTAGTTTGGCAGGGCTGGGGATCATACCCAGGGCCTTGCCTGTGAAACGAGGCAGCACTGTGCCACGGAGCTGCGCACCCAGCCCGTTTACTGACTTTAAATGCTATAAATGCTTCTGCTTTTGAGGCTTTAAGACTTCACAGATGTTTCTGCCTGCCCCTGAACACTGTGCATTCTCTTCCATATGGTCTTTGGCTCTAACACTTGGAAGAGCTATGCAGCTTACTGTTTATTAAAACCTTGAATTATAAAAAAGCCCAAGAAATAAAAAAATTCAAATACATTCCAAAGGAAGGCTTAAAAATTCTACAGACAGAATTCTTAACTTACCGGAGCCACACAGCATGTCAGTAATGTAGACATCAAACTCAATCCTACCTAGAGGGTGAAGCTTCACAAAGCAAATGGGAAGCATGAGCAGAACAAAACACCTTTGTCCTGTTCTCTAATCACAACTTGGCAGTGAGTTAATTAATATGAATCTACCACACACGAGAGTCCTGATTGGTGGCTTTCCTTGCACGTAATTGACACTGCTTCCTAAGAGAGCAGTGCAGCAGGGCGGGTTGACAGCAGAGCTCAGAAGGACCTGGCTTGGGAAATATTCCAGAACCTTGTAGAACAGTGAGTCAGGAGGGGCAGGCGCCAGCCTGAGCTCTGGTCAGCCGGGCCCCTGCCGCCTGACTTGTTCCCTGCCCTCCCAGGTCATCCACTGCAGCGGCTACCTGAAGATCAGGCAGTACATGCTGGATATGTCCCTGTATGACTCCTGCTACCAGATCGTGGGGCTGGTGGCTGTGGGCCAGTCGCTGCCGCCCAGCGCCATCACGGAGATCAAGCTGCACAGTAACATGTTCATGTTCAGGGCAAGCCTCGACCTGAAGCTCATCTTCCTAGACTCCAGGTGAGTCTGGCCCCTGCCACCACTGCCCCTGCCATAACATCCTGGACGGCCCTGATGGTGGCAGTTGGCCCCTGGAAACTCTGATAGGAAGCCAAACCCAAACGAGGATAAGTCCCACCAAGAACGAGGATTAGAAAGGGATTTCTGAAAGCGAGTCATGAGTGGAAAGCATTAATGTCAGCCTCAGGAGCGGCCTTGTGATTAATTGGTTTCCGTTTGAGTCACCGCACCGGAGTTTGTCCCAGAAGCCTGTGGGGGGGCACGAGGTAGCCTCTCCTGAAGGCCCATGGCATCAGGGTCCTGCCTCTGCCCTCTGCCAGGCGGCTGGACTTTAGGACAAAGGATGAACAGAGGTTTCCATGCCCAGCAGCACGTGAAGCCCTCAGATCTGCAGCCCCACAGGCAGTTAGGTCGGAGCAGGGAGTGGCGAGGTTGCCCGCCCTGGGGACACTGAACCCCAAGCTCTGCAGCACTCAGTGTGTGTCTGGACCACAGAGGGAGTGGCTGAAGCAGAGGGTGACGCTTGCTCCCCGAGGCCTTGCAGGGGCCGGCTTGGGAAGCCAGAATGGAGAGCTTCCGGTCTCATACACCTGGGCAGCAGTCGGCCTTCTTATCTTTTAAATTTGATTGACTGATCGCGGTACTGGGAATTGGACCCCACGCCTTCACACTGAGTTACGTCCCCAGCCTTTACATTTTTTGTTTCTTTTTTTTCTTTTTTTGAGACAGGGTCCTGCTAAGCCACTAAGTTGCCCAGACTAGGCTTGAATTTGCAATCCTCCTGGCTCAGCTTCCCAGAGTGCTGGGATTACAGGCGGGCACCACCATGCCTGGCACTCACAGGTCTTTTTATCTTTTATTCTTAAATTTTATTTTGTTTTTAATTGGTAAGAATTGTATTTTTATGTGGGATAAGGGATGTACTGGGGATACATTCTGGAATAGGTAAAGAAATCCTCACACACCTTGAGCCTCGGGCTGGTAGGGCTTTCTTCCCTTTTCTCCCTGCCACAATGACAGACCTGCCCACCCCACGTTTTAAGAAAGAAGAAATTAGGTAACAGATGTAACACACATGGAAAACAAAGCCCTCTGCCTCCAGCCCACTGCCTCTTGGCCTGTGGATCCTTCACGGTGCAGGCAGAATGAAGAGAGGTCCGTCCTAACTTGGTGTGCGTGGCATGGCTCTCCAGGAGGAAGGGCGTGTACATTTTGTGTAAAGCCAGGGTTTACCGATTTTGTTTTCTTTTTCTGTTTCTTTCTCCCCACCAAGTCAGGTTCTTGTGCTCGCTCCTTGAACTCCTGGGTTCAAGCAGTCCTCCGGCCTTAACCCTCCAAGTAGTTGAATCACAGGAGTGCACCAAGATGCCTGGCTACTGAGTTTTTAATTGTTGTTGTTTTTTAACTTTATTTATTATTTATTTTTGGCACTGAGGAATGAACCCAAGGCCTTTGCCCTGAGCTGGATCCCCAGCCCCTTTTACTATTTTTTATTTCAAGACAGGGTGTCTCTAGGTCTCTCTGTGTTGCCCAGGGTGGGCTGGAACTTGACATCCTCCTGTCTCTGCTCCCAGAATTCTGGGATTATAGGTGTGCACCACACTCAGCTTTTTTTTTACTATTTAACAATTATAGTAAAATATCACATATATTGATAATTTTTAACCACTTGATTCTTTTTTGAGAAAACCAAACCTACCTGGTTAAGGGCGGGAGGTGAAGACAGGAGTTATGGATGCACCTCAGAACCATTCAGAAGCTAAGAGGTGACAAGCATTGGCTCAGTGGAGCTGGCATTATCCATCCCCAGACTCCAAGCAGAGAGAAAATGGAACTCTTCGGGGGAGACTGCCAATACCTTTGAGGGTGGCCAAATAGTGACAAATGCTGAGGAGAGGGGCCTAGGCCAGCTGCCTCAGAGCCTGGTGTGTAGTGATGGGGACACTTTTCCCAACTTAGGAACCATTTCTAAGGAAGTAGGCTGTCCAAGGGCAGTATTGAAGGAATCAAGGAGAATCCAGCTGATTTCTCCCTAGTTTTGCTTCCTAATATTTCACAGATAATTTGAGAAAAACCCAAGATCCAATGAATTCTCTAGAAAAGGAAGGGAGTATCCCTAGAGGAGAGATCTGAACTCTTTCCAGTCAAAGTTAGAGGAGGTTAGCTAGAAGCTGCCATCTGTTCCCTGAAGAATGCTTCAGATATGGCCTTTGTGGAGCATCTTGGGAGCTCCTACCCCTTGGATGTGGGGGTGCTATCTTGAAGGAGAGCAGAAGGGCAGCCATCTTGAAGGAGAGCAGAAGGGTGGCCATCTTGAAGGAGAGCAGAAGGACAGCCATCTTGAAGGAGAGCAGAAGGGTGGCCATCTTGAAGGAGAACAGAAGGGTGGCCATCTTGAAGGAGAGCAGAAGGCCGGCCATCTTGAAGGAGCCCAGAACGGTGGCCATCTTGAAGGAGAGCAGAAGGGCAGCCATCTTGAAGGAGAGCAGAAGAGCAGCCATCTTGAAGGAGAACAGAAGGGCGGCCGTCTTGAAGGAGAGCAGCAGGGCAGCCATCTTGAAGGAGAACAGAAGGGTGGCCATCTTGAAGGAGACTTTCTGCTCCTCCTGGAAAGCTGTGCTTCTTCCTGCTCAGTATCAGGAAGCTTTCTGAAAAATCTTTGGGCTTTTCCTAAGCTTCATTCATGGAGGAAGGACTTCAAGAGATCACAAGAGTGCTGGAGATCCCCTCACAGTCGCTGTGGTCTTTGTTCCATTTGGTTGCAGTTCCTGTCATCTTTGAAAAGCCTTGGGCCAGGGACCCAGAGGCCTAGGCAGGGCAGACATGTCAGTTTCTGTATCCAAACCCCAGCAGCCCCAGGGAGGCGTCGGCTGGCCCTGCAGGCCCCAGTCACAGAAGCGAGGGTGGTGGGGTTGGGGGTCCACTGCACCCCACCTGGCCCAGTCCCAGGCACAGCTGAACTCAACATAACCTGCAAGCTGGCTCCTTCGGGGTTGTGGATTTCACTTTGAAACTGTAGCTGGTGCTTTTGGGGAGGATGGGTGAGCCCAGCGATGTTTGGGGTTTGGCAGATTCCTGTGACAGGTCGTCAGACACTATGGGTTTGAGCACCCTGCCAAGCCCTTCCCTCCCCTTTAATTTTTAAAGCCAGTGTGGACTTTGATGAGAAACCTAATCCATGTGTTTCTGATCCATTTACATGTTGGGGCCCTTGCTCTAGCCCTCGACATCCAAAAGGTCTGAGAAGCCTCTTTCATCCCCGAGCTGTGGAGATGCCTGGCTTTCTCTTTGGGGGAAACCAGACGTCTCAGTTTTCCTGCCACACAGTTAGACTCTGAGGGGACTTGAAGTTCTAGGTGGCCCCGAGACTTGTCCCTTGAGCCCCGGATAACGGCTCGTGGGGCTTGGGAAGGGAAGGGATGTCCCCTTCCCCCCACCTCCAGCGCCATCCTCCTCCCATCCCGGAGAAAGAGTGTGGGAATGTACGCCAGTGTGTGCCCCGCCAGGGGGAAACACGAGGCTCTCCCAGATTTAGGACCCAGAGCCCAAGCAGAACTCAACAGAAAGGGAAGAGGGTTCAAGAACAGAAGGTTAAGTTTCCTGGTTTAATCTGCAACTAGCATGTCCGGTCCCGGCGAGCAGTGCCCAGGTCCAGCCTGCCCCGGCCTCCCTCCCTGTCCTCCAGAACTGACGTCTCCTTGTAGCCTTACTCCCCGCGGGAATCCCTGCTTGTCCCCCTCTTCCATCTGTCCTTGAGGTTAGGGCCACCTCCTCTCTGGGCCCATTTCCCCACTGCGTGGCCCCAAGCTTGGGACACATACCGTCACCACACGCTCGTCACCTGTGGACGGAGCCATCCCAAGGTTAGCTGGTGCGGCCTCCGACACCACTTTTCTTCAAAGAGCCGAATGGGAAATGAATACGCCCAGGCGTGATGACAAGAAAGAGGGGCCGTGTCACGTAAGCACTGGGAAAAGGCCTCCGTCTCCACGGAGAGCTTAAGGCCTCCCTTGTAGTCACAATATCTGCAGATGTTGCGCTGTTTTCTGGGGGGTCTGAAATAATCCTCCCCTGATCCAAGGCTCAGACATCTCCAGTTGTCCACAGTTCCCTTCAGTGGGAGTGGCCCAGCCACCGGGTTCAAGGCCACCTGTGCTGAGCAGCGGTGTCCAATGTGGAGTGGATTTAAAAGCCCACCCCGCAGTGCCCATCTGCAGACCAGGGGAGAAACAAAGTGCAGAATGCACCGCCCCGTAAACAGCAGGTTGTCCTTGTCAGGGAAGCGTCCCCAGTGTCAGTATTGCCGCTCCCCACAGAGGCCCCTCAAAAAGCTCAACCTTGAGAAAGGGTCTGGTTTGAAGCCGTCCCAAACATTCTGAAGAACACTGCTGCTCACAAGTGCTGCTGGTCCTGGCCAGCCTAGAGTTCAAAGATTTGTTTCTTGTTAAAAAAAAAAAAAGCACCTCTCAGTTTCCACCCCCCACCCCCACCCCGACTTTTAGCACTTGATTAGCTGTCAAAATCAATATTGGTTTAAACAAGCGGGTCTTCAGAGCGGGGTAACTCACGGAGCTGCGCTGTCCCCCAGGGTGACCGAGCTGACGGGCTACGAGCCGCAGGACCTGATCGAGAAGACGCTCTACCACCACGTGCACGGCTGCGACACCTTCCAGCTGCGCTACGCGCACCACCTCCGTGAGTAGCCTGTCTGGGCCGGGTGGGGTGGCCCGGGCGGACACGGCTGAGAATCTTTAAACCTCTGCGTGACTCCTTCCATCCCGAATGGATAAGCACAGCTCTGTGTGGCCGGTCCCCGCCCCCAGGGCACCCTCGGACACGGACGGGAGCGGGATGCGTGGGAGTCACCGGATCCTAGCTGTGGATCCTGATCTCAGCCTCCCCGTGAGATCTGGACACCAGTTGCAAGGAACAGTGGCACCGACTGACCGTCACTGAGCCCTGGTGTGATGATTGTGTCCCACAGTGGGAAAAGGCAGCTTGGAAGGAGAGCAAACAGTGTTTGATTTTCCCAGGGTGCAGCGTGCACATCTGGAATTTGGGCAGGGTGCAGTGGTCACGTTAGGAGGGCTGCTCTCCTCTAGTCCTGATGGAAGCGGGGTGGTTTGGATGGAGTGGACAGCGCCTCCTGCGGCTGCCAGCCCAAGGCTGCTGGTTAGAGGGGCAGGGGCCGGAGGGGCGGGGTCTGCAGTGCGGACCAGGCTCGCTTCCCGGCTCTGCTGCGCTCCGTAATCTGAGAGACCTCACAGGACAGTGGCTGGGGGCCCAGTGGGAAGTGGACAGCAGGTCCGCAGCTCGGTCTGCAGCTGCATCGTCCTCCTGGCTGTGCAGGGTGGATGGTGGCCAGTGAACATGATGTCACCCAAGTGTCACTGCTGTCACCCACAGCACCCTAGAAGCCACTGCAATAAGCAGGACTTTTGACTGGGCAGACAGACTCCTTACCCTTCGTGCGTCCTTTCTTCCTCCTCCTGCTCTTCTTTTTCCTCTTCTTTTTTTTCCAGTACTGGAAATTGAACTCAGGACCTTGCACTTGCCAGGCAGGTACAGTGCCACTGAGCTAAATGCCCTCTCCCCCTTTTTGAGGTAAGGTCTTGCTGTGCAGTTCAGGCTAGCCTTGAACTCAGTGATCCTCCTGCCTCAGCCTCCTGGATGCTGAGATTACAATTATTTTTAAAGATCAAATCATGACCTACAAAAATCTCTATCACTCTGAGACTCAGCTGGGTAGGGAAGCAGCTGCTTAGCGCTTGGATGGAATCTGTAGGTCAGAGTCGCTGACTGGGGGCAAAGTGTTTCTCGTGCAGACAGGGAGAATGATGAGGAGAAGGTGTCAGTTAGAGAATGAGATCTCCTGGAGACCTGAAGATGGTGTGAGGGGGAGATGCCCACTCCACAAGCTCCCCGGCCAAGCGCTGCCTTTCCCAGCGGGCTCCCGGGGTGGACATCAGGCCTCCATGCAGGAAGGGCCTCTCGCATTCAAAGTCTTCATTTCCATTTGTGGTGTGGGAATGGAGCCCCTGAGCTCAGGTCCCCATTGCTCTTATCCCTCGTGGCTGGCTAAGGGAGGGGGCAGGGATTCCCCCTCTTGGAAAGCCCAGGAGGGCTGCAGCAATGCTGGTTGTGTTGCTCTTGGGTCCCGGACATGGAGAGATGACCCCAGGGAGGCCGAGTCAGGCCAACCTGGAGGCAGCTGGTCTGGTCTTGAGTCTTCCTTCTGTGGTTCCCACAGTGGGCTGAAGCAGGCTGGTCTTCCTGAGCACGTGTGCTTGCCACCTGCATTGGAGGCATCCTGTGATGTACACCATAATCCATTCATCTCACAGGGAATCTGCCCTTGCCAGATGTTGCAGGGATCCGAGGGAACTGGGAGAGGGAAGGCGCCCGGAGGAGGTGCTTCATGGCCATGTTGACAGCCATTGCTGCTGCCCTGCTGCTGGCCTGAGCGACCGGGAAGATGGCCCGGCCTGGCCCGGGCAAGGGGAGCCGCATGGCTGGGTGCATGGGGCCCCCTGCGCCTGCCTCAGTGTCTCCTCTGCCAGCTGTGTCCTGTGTGAGCGGGAGGGGTGGCAGCAAGGTGGGGCCTCCAGCATGGCTCAGGCACGGGGAGCGACCATGGCCCGAGGGAAGGTCGCCCTCCCAGCATCGTCTGTCCATGTGCCAGCTCTCCAGAGCTTCTCCTGGTCCCAGCCCCATCCATTGTCCTCTGGTACCCTGGGTCTCACCTCCCCTGGGTCCTCACACCGAGCTCCTGCCCCGTGGGACCGGGGACCCACCGCCCGCCGTCCACTCCTCGGTTGGTGCCCAGGGCTGCCACCTGTGCCCCAGTTCCGCTGTCCTCACAGAGCCCTGCGTAGGTGGCCTGAGCTCTTGTTTCTGGAGGATTCTTTTGCCACCTGCTGTTCAGATCTTAAGGGCCTGGCTTCGTGAGCTCAGCCCGCCATGCCCACGGCCCGGGGCTGGAGGCCAAGCTGAGGGTACCACAGGGCTTTCCTGTGTGGCCTCTCCTTGGCTCCTGGTGGCCTCTGCTCCGAGTCCTCACACGGCTGACCCTGTGTGCGTCTGTCCCATCTCTCCTCCTAAGGACCCAGTCACGTGGATGAGCTTTAATCCCTCTTGAAAGCCCTGTCTTCAATACCGTCACATTCTGAGGTTCGAGGGGTGAGTGGTGAGGACAGGCTCACAGTCCAGCCCGTGACAGAGATGCTTTGGGGGAGCGTGCTTGTCCTCACCCAAGCAAAGAGCAAGGCCCCTTTTCTGTAGTCTGGCCACGCGGGTCGGCTTGGGGAGGGCAGGTGGGAGATCAGAGGAGGACAGTTGTCAAGGCCAAAGCTTACTTTGCTCTCGGAGGCTGGCCTGAGACACGGCCGGCCGTGCCCATGCCGGGACCTCGAGAGGAAGCGGGAAGCGGCCTGCCTTTTGCTCAGCTTTTTCATGGAGCTAGAATTTCTATCCCAAAGCGGCCTAGGTGCAGCGTGGACTGAGGGAGCTCATGCTTCGGGGACATCTCCTTGTCCCTGTCTGTCCCCTGTAAGAAAGGCTTTGTTTTGCAACCCTCTGGCCCACTTTCGTTCCAGGCAGCAAATTAAGGCTGACAGACAGGAGGAGAAATGATGCAGAGCCGAAAAGCTTGTGGCTGAGTGTGTAGGGCTGCACTCTGGATGGGTATGTGGGCTATCAGCTGGGCCGCAGAGAAGCGAACAGAAAGGCCCACGCACGGGTGTGTTTGGTCTCCGTTTCTAAGGCAGAGTCGGGGAGGTCAGAGATCATAAAATCTCTGCAGTTCGACTCTTAAAATGGTTGTGATGAGCTGGCTTCGTTATATCCAGCTTAAGATGATTCTGGAGAGCTTTTAGGAGTGTTGCAAGAAATCCGAGGAAGTAGGAAGTGCGAGGCAGGGAGGGAGCACTAGATGCTCAGTCCCGGGCTGTGAACACCGCGGGGCGCAGAGCTGAAAGGCAAGATGAGGGGGCATCTCGGGAGCCCAGCAGCGGAAGCTCCACCGCCTCTCTTGTTCTTTGGGGGCCACAGAATTGCCGCGGGAGCTTCTGAGGCCTCTGCCCCTCGCCACGCACTCGCTGGTGCTGCCTGTTGGCATTTTGGTTTTGTCGTAGACAAAATTTAGACAGTGTGAAAGTCACCCTTTGTAACCATGGTTTGCAGCATGTCCACAGACCCCGCCGTGCTGCCAGTGCCTTCTCTGTTCCCACACGCTTCCATCGTCTCCAGGGAAGCCTGGCTCTCGCTGTCACTCATTCTCCTCCTTCCTCCTCTGGCTACCCTGGTCGGCTTCCGTCTCTATGGCTCTGCCTGTTCTGGACTTGTGCGGCAGACTCGGTTCCCTGTCACTGTTGGCTCATCTGATGGATGCTGTTATGCCTGAGTTAGACAAGCGCGTGGAACCTGTGTTCAGCCCCTGAGCCTTTCCCTGTTTGTTCTTTGGGGAATTGTCTGTTCTTGCTTTTTGCTTTTAAGGTCGTGGTGGTTTTAATCAATTAATTAATTTTTGGTTGAGACAGGGTCTCACTGTGTACCCCAGGCTGGTCTTGAACTCATGGCGACCAGTTCTCCTGCCTCAGCCTCCTGAGTGCTGGGATTACAGGCATGCACCACCATTGCCTGGTTTAAACTTTTTTGTTTTTGGTAAGCAGGGTCTTGGTGTTTTTATTACTCAGTATGAACTCTTTATAAATTAGGGTAACTTCTTGACTGTTCTGCCTGAAGCATAGTTTCTCCTGCACTGACACATTCTGATGCAGTGTTGAAGTGGAGGACAGAGCTGAGCCATCTGCAAAGAGCCAGTGGTTGATGGCCGGGGGAGGGGCTGGGGCTGGGGGGTGGCCGCGCTGAGGGGGGTCTTGCTTTTGGCCCAGCAGGGGTTCTCTGTGAGCTTCCGGGGCTTCCTCCTGCAGCTGCCTATGCAACCAGACAGCCCCATCGCCGACTCCCTGCAGCTGGAAGGTCTGCGGCCCTGGGACGGCTGGGGTGCCTGCAGCAGCCCCTTTGCTCCGCTGCAGCCCAGCCCGGGGGTATTTCCCTCCCTTCCCCCTGCACAGAGGCCGGGAGGGGAGAGCACAGTTTGGGAGCACACAGAGGCTTTGGGGCTGCTGGGCGGCCCGCTGTTCATACCCATGTGTGGAAGATGGGTCCAGGGGCCCAGTCTTCAGGAACTGCGTCAGGGAGCCGAGGGTTTTTCCACATGTGCAGCATGGGACACTAGCGTGCCCCAGGAGAGCAGGTAGTTGGGAAGAAAACGCAGCGGCAGCAGAGTGACAACCCGTCTCACTCTGAATACACAGCCTTCTGGTGGATGGCAAACAGCAGCAGCAGCAATTCGATGCCTAGGCGAAAGCCCTGGAGTTCCAAGTTGTTTAAATAACTCCGTTTCTCACCGCCTGTGCCCAGGAGAGATTTTGGGCATTAGAGCCTACGTGTGGCATTTTGGATCCTAAAGGGCAAACCCGATTCTCAGTGCCGGGTTGTGGTTCGGTCTGGGGCGGCTCCCCCCAGGCACTGACTGACCTTGGGCATCTAGTTCTCAGTGTCCTTGGCCCCAAAGGCTGGGGCAGGGACGCAGGTCACCAGCGGGGTGGCATCGCCAGAGCGGGCCTGCCGAGGTCTGAGGACTCTGTCCCCTTGTGCTTGCAGTGCTGGTGAAGGGCCAGGTGACCACCAAATACTACCGGCTGCTGTCCAAGCGGGGCGGCTGGGTGTGGGTGCAGAGCTACGCCACCGTGGTGCACAACAACCGCTCTTCCCGGCCGCACTGCATCGTGAGTGTCAATTATGTCCTCACGTAAGTCAGCCATATTTGTTTCTTTCCTCCTCTCTCCCTCCCTACCACCCGCCCCTCATCACATGGCTTGCTCCTGTCAGCGCCACCTCCTCCCTCCCTCTCTCTTTCTGAACTGTGCATTTGTCTCCTGTTCTGTTTGGATCAGGGCAGCCCAGTCACGTGGGAAGGTCCCAGCTGTTTCTACGCTCCCGGGATGCTGAGGAGGGGCCCTCTCCTGGGTGTAGCTTGGACCCCAGCACAGAGCCCATCTGGAATGGGTCCAAAGACGGCACACATCCGGCCAGGATTTGAACCTGTGCTGTCAGTGCCTACAGCCTGCTGGTCCTCTTGACAGCTTCTGCCACTTGGGACAGAGGAAAACTCCCAATTTCCCATTTTCCTACATAGCTGTTGCAAATGATGGTGAATACTTGGCCCCTTAAAAGACCCAGAAGGTGCCAGGTGTGGCAGTGCACACCTGGAATCCCAGCAACCTGGGTGGCTGGGGCAGGAGGATCACAAGTTCCAGCCCAGCCTGGGTTACCTAGTGACTTAACAAGACCCTGTCTCAAAATTTTAAAAAGGGCCGGGGATGTAGCCCAGTGTGAAGGCCCTGGATTCAAACCCTGGTATCCCCCCTCCCACCCCCCAAAAAAAGACCCAGCGATCGGCTTCAGTCACAGTTTCAGGCCATTAGAAGCTGCCAGGGAGGGACTACTCTCCCATAGCTACTAGGTCCCCTTGCACCTCGCCCCGACCTGTACTTGGCGCTCTCCTGTTGCCCCAGTGCTACCCGGGAGGCATCATCTGTCCTGGGCGCACAGGATTTGGAGTCTAGGCTCATTCCTAAAGTGATGGACAGGTCCCGGGGTTGAGAAGTAGGGTGACTGCGCAGAGCTGTGAGCAGAAGCTTTCTACCTGAGCCCTGCGTGGCCTGGCCCTCTGGAGGCGACCCCTGTGCCCTGAGCACGCCTTGGCCGGGCTGGCTCTGCAGGGCAGGCATGAAGCCCTGGCGTGGTACACCTCAGCGTCCCCTGCTTCCGGGGTATCTCGAGGGAACCCCGAGCCTGGATGTCATCAGTGTCCGTGTCCCCTGTCCCTTCTGCCTGAAGCCTCCCTAGGGCCCACCGTCCTGGCCGCATCTGGGGCCATCTGGGCTGGAGCAAGCTGCCTCTGTCCCGTCCCCGCCCAGCCTCGGAGGTGCCGGCCGGCCGGTCTTCCGCTGCTCCTGATGCGAGCCCCAATCTTGCTCTCCAGGGACATTGAATACAAGGAGCTTCAGCTGTCGCTGGAGCAGGTGCCCGCTCCCAAGGCGCAGGACTCCTGGAGGGCCGCCTTGTCTACCTCACAAGAAACCAGGAAACTCGTGAAACCCAAAAACATGAAGATGAAGACGAAGCTGAGAACAAACCCCTATCCCCTGCAGGTAACAAGCCAGGTGGACGTAGCTGATGTGTCTGTTCCTGGGGCTTGGGACACGTGGGAGTGTTTGACTGATCTTCTGGTACTGGAGGCTGAGCGTAGGACATCACTCTGAGCTACACTCCCAGCCCTTTATTTTTACTTTGAGACAGGGTCTCGCTATGTTGCTAAATTGAACTTGCAATCCTCCTGCCTCAGCCTCCCAGAGTGGTGGGATTACAGGTGTGCGCCTGGCTGACACCAGGTCACATTCAGGAATGATGACCTTCTGAACATGCAGCAGGGATCCCGAGGAGTGGATGTCCTGTCTGCACCGTAGTGGCATGGCTCGGGGCAAGCCAGTACCCAGGTGGACAGTCAAGAATAGGGAAAAGATGACTGATGGGAGAAGGCACATCAGGGCTGCGGGATCTGTGCTGTGTTGGTTACCAGCCCATCCGTCCTGTTTCTGTGACATTTTCTGTTTGTTTTTGAAGCAGAGCTTTACCATGGAGCCCAGGCTCCTCTTAAACTCCTGGGCTTAAGCAGTCCTCCTGCCTCAGCTTCCCGAGCAGCTTGGATGACAGGTGCACGCCACTGTGCTTAGCGCAGAGCACTTTGAGAATGAAAATCTTCCCTGTTTTATAATGCAGTTCGTGCACTCTGGGAACTAGTGATGTCCACCTGTGTCTGGTGTGTTGTCAGCTCAGGGTGAGGACTCCTGTCACTCTGGGGCTAGGGCGCTGTCCCCACCAGGGCCTCGGGGTGGGGCAGTTCAGGCTCTCGCAGAGGCCGCGCCCGAAACTCAGACCTTCTGTGTCCCCGGCCGGCCGTCACCATCCTCTCTGCCCGCAGCAGCACGGCGCGTTCCACGTGGACAAACTGGACTGTGGCCAGCTCGGAGCATGGGGAGCCAGTGCCCCCGGTGGCACCCCAGAGCAGCAGCTGCACCCGGAAGGCAGTGACCTCCTGTACGCGCCGCCCTACGGCCTGCCCTTCTACCGCTACGGACCCTTTCCCCTGGATGCACCCGTCTTCGGCAGCAAGAAGCCCGTGCTGCCCGCCAAGTTTGGGCAACCCCAGGGCTCCCCATGCGAGGTGGCACGCCTCTTCCTGAGCACACTGCCGGCTGGCAGCGAGTGCCAGTGGCACTACGCCAGCCCCCTGGTGCCCGCCGGCCAGCCCGCAGCTCCTAAGGGCCTTCCCGAGCCACCTGGGACCGCGGCTCGGCACCTCGTGGCCGGCTATGAAGGTGGGTGCTGGGGACCGCGGGCGGGGCCCGAGGCCAGGCGGCTGGCACGGAACCCCCTGACTTTGGGCAGGCCTTCCCTTCTCTGCTCCGCGGAGGACTCCCCAGCTTCACACGGGGAGCAGCGGGCAGCCTGGGCCTGGGCACACTAGTGGCAGTGTGAAGGGCAAAGGAGAGCCAAGGATCCGGCCCCACTAAAGCCTCTTTCAGCCCCGGGAAAGGGGAGTGATTTTCGAGGTCTCCCAGCTGCTCTGATTTGAGTGGACTGCTTCTCCCTGCGCCCGGTGCCCGGGAGGGGGCAGGCTGTGGGCTCATCTCCCACGCCAGTTCCGGTGTGGGTGGAAACCTCGGGCTGGTGGACAGCAAGGCCAATCTCAGCCGGGCCTCCCACTGCCCGGCGACCAGGGGCGTGCAGGCCGGCATGGGCTTCCAGCTTCCCCGATCTGACGGCCTGCTTGTGACGGTAACTGGGGTAGAAAAGGCCAGGTCCGGCCCAGGAGCAGGGATTCCTCGGCTTCGGGCCACAGCCCCCACGGCGCCCTGGGTCCCTGGCTCGGCTCGGCCAAGGATGGGTTTTCCCCAAACATCAAGAAAGGAAAGATTAGGTGAAGGGTTGGTAAATAGCTGAAAAAACTATGACTTGACATATATTTGTTTCTGTGGTGCTGGGGCTTGAATCCGGGGCCTTTACACTGAGCTGTGCCCTTTTTATTTTCATTTCACGGGTGCGGGAGAGCCGGGCTTTCCCAAGACTTTTCGGTCGCCGTTCGCGACTGCCCCGCGCACGGGGAAGGAAGGGCGCGCTGGGCAGGGTGGCGGAGCTCTGGGCGCGCGAGCGTCTAACGTGTCTGTCGCCTGTCCCCGCAGCAGCGCCCGGCGCCATCGCGCGCAGATTCGGCGAGGACCCCGCGCCCCAGCCGCCGCCGCCGCCGCCAAGCTTCCCGAGCTGCGGCCACTTCGGAGAGGAGCCGGCGCCGGGCTCGGGTGCCAAGGCCGCGCGCCAGGCTCGGGACGCCGCGCGCCTGCCCGAGTGCTGTGCGCCTCCGGGCCCCGAGCCGCCGGGCGCGCGCGCGCAGCTGCCCCTCGTGCTGCTCAACTGCCACCGCGTGCTGGCGCGGCGCGGGCCGCCGGGGGGCGCTGCGCCCGGCCTCGCCTGCGGCCCCGCGGCCCCCGAGTGCGCTCTGCGGCCCCGGCACCCGGGCCCCGCCGCAGCCTCGGCCCCCGGCGCCCCGAGGCCGCACTACCTGGGCGCGTCGGTCATCATCTCCAACGGCAGGTGACGAAGCCGCAGCCCGGCCTCGCCCGCCCGAGCCCAGCAGACGGCCGGCCGTGCGCAGCTGCTGCAGGGCTCCGCGGCCGCTTGAGAGCTGCACCGCAGGTGCCACCTCGCGGGCGGAGCGGGGGACGCGGTGGGGCAGGGCCGCCCGTCCCTGACCCGCAACGCCCGCCGCGACCTCGAGCTCCCCGCCTTTGACTGAGGACACTTGGTTTCTTCCCCTTGACATGGAGCTTCGGTCATCTTGCGACATCCCCAGCGCTGGCGACGGGGATTTAAGGCGTTGCAAGTCGAGACACGGAGGAGGGGAGAGGGGAGCCCCGGTTCCAGGCGGGCGGCCACAGGAGGGAAGCTTTCTTCTCCCGTCCCGAGGTAAAGGCAGAGGTAGTCATTTTGAGTTCCCTGAACAGACAACTCCGCTGTCTTTAAAGTCATTCATGAGTCTTACTAATTTCTAAAACATTTAATCCTTTCTTGAATACAAAAATCAGCAAGCCAAGTCCATTGTGTGTGCATGCGTGTGTGTGTACGCAGGTGTTTCACAAACACGTGAACAAGCGCTTCTGACCTCGGCCCCCGAGGACTGCGGAACAGCACTTCAGAATGTACTGGGTAGGCGTTAAATGCAGAGCTGTGACCGGGTCCCCAGCCCGCCCGCCCTGCACAGCTGTAACCCACTGACTCGCGTTGCTCGCCGCGCTGTGCTTAGGTGAGTTGCATGTGCAATATGGAGACGGCGACGGCCTCGCCTAAGGGATGCCACGAGCAGGACGGACACATCGCAGGCGTGTTCTGTATAGCAGCTTCCTTGAAGGGTCAGCGTGCGCAACAGGTGGACAGAGCTCGTTTATAAAGCACCAGCAGTGTTTGAAAAATAAACGCCCATTACTTTTCTTGCATTTTTATGGTTTTTGCTCAAAGATGCACCATTTAAAAATCCTCATCATGGCTGTGATTTGGATGGATGCCTTGAGTTGCAGGCTTCTGATTCGCTCCGTGCTATGTCAGCACTTCGTCGTTTTGCTGCTTTTTCGAAAACGGTTTACTTTCAGGAAACTTCTTCCACCTTCTGAGTGGAGGGGGCTTTTCACACCTTTTGAGGTCCCTCCAGAATCAAAGGGCTCTCGAAAGGTCAACTGATCTTTTGCCAGGGCCCAGTGAGGACCCTATTATTCCCTGCAGGGTGCACCTGGCTTACAGTGGCAGAGTTACAATGTACACACTGAGGAACATTTGTCACCTGGCGGGGCTGGATGAGCCCACCACTCCCCCAGCTCGGTGCTGTCGCGGTGTGCACTACAGGAAGCCAGGAGTCTCCTAAAGAAACCATAATTCTTGAGAGGCATAGGTTTGATAAATAGACATCACCGACATTTTTCAATAAAGTACCGAAAACTGCTTTTTTGTGTCTACTTTGTTATTAACCCTTGGGGCTGTGTTCAGTATGCACAAATGGTGAAGGCTTCCGAAGCAGTTCAGTAGCAAAGGTTACTGCTGAGAAAAATGGCCCTGCTATATAGACTTACGGATGATGCAAATAGGCTTAACAAAGAGTACGTGTGTACTTGGAAAAGAAAATGTGTTAGTGGAAAACACCTCGTCTGAAACAACACGAGTTTTTATAGCCTAGAACAGGAAGATGCCCCTGAAAGCTGCTTCAGGATGGCCAGGGGCTCCCCAAAAGTGACCCCGTGGTTACCATGGCAACCTAATAGCATAACCTCCGTTTTTTAAGCGTCCAAATCCTGCAGCCAATGAGGTATCAATCCTAGGTTTCTGTGAATTTCTGGCAGGGAAAGGGGAAGTATTTTAATAAATCTGTCTCTCACAGAAAAAAATTGTAAGGGGCCCTAATGTACCATGTTGACAAAAAAAGCGAGCTCAAGTGGATTTGAGACATCAGCCTAATTCAGGACCAGCTGGGCCCTCCACAGGACCCCCCAGGAATGAAGTGCCTTATTATCTGAAGCTGTTTTCTAGAAAAGCCCTTCCATTCCATTCGGATCTCTGCAGAGGTGAGGGCCTGTGTTTCCCCACCCCCTCCCCAAGGTGGGGGCAGCACCAGTGCCCCAGAATAAAGTCTGCCAGGTTCTGATTTACTGGAGCTGTCAGACCTCCAAGGCAGATGGTGGGGGCTGCTGCAAATGAAATAGAATCAAAAGGGCATTTTCAAATCAATACTGCAAAATCACAATAGCTTATTTTGGTGCATTGGGTTATCAGAAATGCGTAATTCACATCATTCCTAAACTTAAGTATAGAATATAAGGCTAAGATCTTGGGGGAAATACTTTTGACAAAGATCAATTGGTTTTCACAAAAAAATACGAAAAATCCCTAAAGAACGGAATCTAAATTGTCACATTCAATTTATTCCTCAACTCAGTTAAAAAATTTTTAGTTTTTACTTCTGGGTTTTGCTAACTTTCTTTGGAGTAATAAGATTTCTCTATTGTCAAAACTACATTAAAACAAAAACCAAGGGGCTGGGGATTTAGCTCAGTGTTTCGCTGCCTGCTGCACAGATGCAAGGGCCCGAGTTCGATACCTGGTACCTTAAAAAAAAAAAAACAAAAAAACAAAAAACCAAAACACAAAAAAGATGCCTGGCTTAACACTTCAGAAATTCATACATATTCCTTATTATGTAAAAACATTTTATTTATTTTGTAAAAAATGTTTAAACAAAAAATGACTTACCAAAAGCAGCCTGTTTTTTAAAATGAAATTTGTGAGTTAAGAAGAATGAGCCTGAACGATGGAGAAAGTTTTATGTTTATTTTGGTAGACTTGCTTTTTATAGGCATTGGTCTAAAGTGATTCTTTGCAGAAATGACTCTTTGAAAAGTTAAAGAAAAAAGCCAAGGTGGACACTTGAGCTGCCCGTGGGGCCTGGGGTCCCTCCCTAGGTCTCCCCCAGGCCTCCGATGGGCCACTTGTTCCCAAGTCAGGTCACACCAGTGTGCTACAGTGTCACTTGCAGGCACGGACCCTTCCTGCCCACCTCCACCACGGCCCCCCAGGCCTCCTGAGCTGCTCCACCAGGGCCACGGAAACCCTGGTACTGTGTCCCATTACACAGGCCACTGCCCCAGGAATCCAGAACTGAGGATCCCTTGCCTTCTGACAAAATGTGGTAGATGCTCAATGCACTTTATTATTATTATTATTTTTTTTTTTTTTGGTTTTTTGAGATGGTCTCGCTACGTAGTTCAGGCTGGCCTAGTACTGGCAGCAATCCTCCTGCCTCAGCCTCTCAAGTGCTGGGATTACAGGCATGTGCCGCCACACGAAGCTCTCAATGCACTTTAAACTGGGGGATGATAATCCAGTACTGTAAACACTTGTGGTGATCATGAGTTGAACGGCCCAGTTTTAAAGATGACAAAGAAAATGTAATTTCAGTGGAGATGTTAAAGCTCCCGAGTGCATGAGCACCCCGTTGTGGAGTCTGCCGCAGCAGACCGATTTCTCTGGTGCAAACTGTAAAAGGCCATCATTTTCTCCGTGAAGCAGAATTTCAACAGTCTTTGGCTCATGTGAGGCAGAACCAGGTTTATGGAAAGTGTGGCCTATTTTTGTCTCTCCCAACACGACTGGCTGTCCTGCACATCCAGGAACGCCCCCCAAAAGCTGATTTCACAGGGCCAAGTGGTGTGCACGGGATATCTCAGGGAGCTTTGACATGGCCACACTTCATCAGTTTTAATTTACAGAAAGGAAATTAAATGATAATGTTTTTCCCTCAAAGCACAGCTATCTAGAATAAGCCTTCACAGTATGTTTTTCATTAAATAATTCCCCAAAGAAATTAAACAAAACAACAACAACAACCACAACCACGGCCCCTCAGAGTTGACCTGCCTTCTGCTGCGAGCTCAGAAACGAAGCTGGGGCACTGGCCAGCAGAGCCCACCCCGTGACACTCCGCGGTGGACTGTTACTTCAACGTGCCATTCACTCCAGAAGAAGACCTGGCCATTTAAGAGAGAGTGATTTCTTAAGAAAAATAATTCTAATGGAAGCCTTATTTGCAAACATGACTTCTGAAGTCCTCTTACAGTAACATTTCCAAAACACACAGATCAGGTTGGGAGACTTAACTAAACATGGTGTTTTTTTCCTCCTATGGGGCTGTCTATGCCTGGCTCAAGGCAGGCAGATTTTACACCGAAAACCACAAGTTTCTGGAATTAGCCTGGCTGCGTAAGACCAGCATGAGGAAGGTGCTGGTTTACAGTGAGGGGGGTCTTGTTCAAAGCTGAGTGTGGTGTCCAGTTTTCTTTCCACTGACTTCAGCTGGGGCTGGCAGGAAGTGAGAAGAGTGAACAGAAATTGGGCTGTTGAAGCTAAAAAGCTTGGGTGTGCTCCGTGAGTGTGGGAGAGATGGACCTGCCCAGGAAGCAGGGTGTACGTCTGGAGATGGTAAACGCACAAAGGCTTCCTCTTCTCTGTCCTGCCGCAGAGCCGTTTAGGACCTCAGATTTGGACTGTCTTCTTTGAAAGCTACATGGAGGCCACATGCATGCATATTCTTCCAGCAAACATGGCTTTCAGTATCAGTATCGTTTTCTTTCTTGGCAATAGAAGGAAGTAGAGAGCAAAAATTAAGACTTTCAAATTCAATGCCATAGTGCCAGGCATGGTGGCACAAGCCTGTAATCCCAGCACTTGGGAGGCTGAAGCAGGAGGATCACTGTATGAGGCTGGCCTGGGCTACACAGTGAGTGCAAGGTCAGCCTGAGCTATATATACATAGCAAGACCGTCTCAAAGACAACAACGAAAAGTACAATGCCGCGTACTCTACCTTCTGAGTGTACAAACTCTGCAGGGACGCTCCAGAAAGTTCCTTCAAAGCTCCCGAAGCCCTGGCTGCATGTGGCACGAGAGAGCCTTCACCTCCCCCTGCGGAGCTGGATCTGCTCCTGCCCCAAGCTGCTCCTCCACATCTGAAGGGCCTTGGGCCTGATCCACGTCTTCAACTGGAACTCAGGAAGGAGAGTTCCCGAAACCACGGGAGGATAAGGAACCGGTTCCAAGGTTCTTATGCGCGGGCATGGGTGTTCCTCGCCCGGCGATCCACCGCCTTCTCTCTCCACTGACAGCCTCTGTCCAGTCCGCGGGAACTGGAACGGGCCGCCCCTCCAAGGGACCACCTGTGCCCGGGGCGTTTCTCCTTTGCTTTTTTAATAGCTTAGGGCTGAAAAGGCCTCCACTACTAGAAAATCATTTGAATGATTCCATTCCTGTTTCCACGTAAAAAAAATTTCCCCAGTAAACCCAAAGCCAAGCTCAAAGGAAGGGGCTGATTTAGCACCCCGTGTGGGGCTTCACCTAAACTCTTTCACCTGTTTGCCCTCCACCTGGAAGCATCTTCAAACACCCAGCGAAACAACAAAACCTTTAAAAATCAGAAAAATAGGGGAAAATAGAGTTAACAAATGACTTGAGGGAGGAAAAATCACCCTCAACACTACATTAGCTTTCCAGGTCCTGGCTAGGGTGGCGGCGACAGAGTGCCACGCTTGCTGTGGACTCGGGGCCTGCGCACTCCGCCCAGCCAGGCCAGGCCCTGCTACTGCCGTTTGGGCAGGATGAGGTTGCGCAGCATGTCGAAGGAGTTACCATCGGGGTGCACGGTCACCACCTCGCCGCCCTCCTGGTGGACCTGCAGGAACCCCAAGTCATCCAGGCCCACAATCCACACCTTCTGGCCCTCGGTGCTGCCCAGACGGACTTGCTGGCCGCTGCAAAGGAAACACAGCAGGGTTACAGAGTGTGACTCTGCAAAATAACTGTCCCTTCTACTAAGGGCCGGGGGTACTGGGGAGAGGACTGAGGCTGACCACGGTGGCAGGAGAGCCCCCTCTGAGCTTTGTTTTCATTACTACTAAATAACCAGGGTCAGCCAGGCATGATGCACACACTGTAATCCTAGCATTGGGGAGGCTGAGCCAGGAGGATCGCCTGAAGTACCTAGCGAGACCATGTCAAAAAAATGAAATAAAATAAAAAATAAATAAAATAACCAGGGTCGTGGATTGGGACTTCTCCAGATTCTGATCATCAGGCTGCTGACCCTGCCCCTCTACCCACAGCAGTCCTAGACACCTGTAACTCAGTCTTTGCAGCTGAGACCGAGGCACAGGGGAGAGAAGAGACTGTCTTATAAAGTTAGGCAGCATCATTCTGCTCCTGCTTCCTCTGGTTGTTTTCCAAAGCAACTGTTAACTTACATCCTTGGCAACAGTTTTCAAAGTAGAGAACCCACCCCATTTTTATTATAGTTTTAGAAACTTTACTTATTAATTTTTGTGGTACTGGGGATGAAACGCAGGGCCTCATATACATCCCAGGCAAACGCTCTATCCCTGAGCCAGAACTTCAGGTCCCCTCGCCCCAAATATTTATTTTGAAGAATTTCAAACCTCCAGAAAAGCTGAGAGAATGGTCCACCAACCTCACCTTCCCCTGCCAAATGACAGCGTTTTCCTTTCCATATTTGCTTTTTCTCTTGACCCACATTCATTTTCCTGCATCATTAAAAATAAGCTCCAGGCATCATGACCCTTGGTGCTTAAACTTTAGTGTGTGTCTCCCTAGCAAAACAGCAATCCCCCCAAACCCTAACCCCACGCCACCCCCCAAGAAGCCCAGCCCTGAAGTAGTGACCGCCTCTGATGTGGGTCATCTGTAGCCGAGGTGCTGAGCTAATACACAGCCAGTTCCTAGCTCAGACCTGGGCCCCGTGGCATCTCTCTGGCTCCTGCCCTGTGGCCAGCACCTCATTAGGCACACAGACCATAGTCAGCTGCAGCCTCCCTAGACTCTTGCATCTCCAGCAGCTCTCGCCCCTTCTCTCGGTCTGGCTGAGGACACTGACATTCTTCAAGGTGGAGGCAGTGTTCTCTAAACGTCAGTGGCACCTGCTGGGACAGCGCCAGCCCCAGCCCCCGGCCCCAGCTTCTTTCGGTGTAGTAGGTTCTGCCTGCGAATTTGCATCTCTAACAAGTTCCCGGATGAGGCTGGGTATCTCGCTGTGAGAACCACCGCTCTAGGATGCTCCCCCTCTAGATGTGCCTGACTGGGGCTTCCTCGGGAAGTCACACTAGCTGGATTTCGGATGCTTTCCACACATCCCACCAGGAGGCACGAGGCCCTGGAGGGCCAACTCGGTCAAGGTGGTGTCTTCTAGTTCCCCGTCCCAGAGGTAACATGCGGTTACTCTTATTCAGACTGTGCACATCCTCGCTTCTGGATGCTGAACTGCGGACCTAATAAAGCCGCTGGGCACTGACCTGTGGACCCAGTATCTGTAATACAGGGGGAGGACGCCGTCAGGCCCTCTATCCTGAAACATGTCGATGAGTCTCTCTAGCACCGTCACAGCCCTGGCGATGACACAGTCAGCTCTTAAGGGCTTCAGTTCTGCTCTGTGTTGCTTGTTGTATTCTTCGATGAGGTCATTGATGCATATGGTAGGGTTACTGTTGGTCACATTAAACCCAAAGCCTGCACAACAAACGAACAAAATGAGCAGCTCAGTGCTCAGCTCCTCGCTGGCGTCACCCAGTCCTCCACAGCCCCTGGAAAGAGCAATGGTTCTCATTTCGTGCCACTGGGGATGGAACCAGGGCCTTGTGCATGTCCAGCAAGCACTCTCCCCCAGAGCTCTTCCCAGCCCAGAAGCTACAGTCTGACCCCAACTTCTTGGCCACCCACCAGGAGTGGGGCACCCTTACTGCAAATGGGAAGGCAGGGAAGGCGGGCAGGCTGGCTGTGAAAACAGGGGCTGCTGTGGGCACAGAGCCCCTGTGTGCTTCCGAAGTAACTGACCCCCGTCCCCCCAGCCTAGGCACGGAGCGTGCCGGAAAAGACCGCTGCTTTTCCTTTTTTGCGTGAATGACACAACACATGCTGGGAGACAGGAATTTTCTTCATGGTTTGAGGACGAACCCTGGTTGAGAGACTTCAAACCTGGTCATGGTCCACCTGAACATCTGTCTCTTAACCCTGTGTCCTCGGGGGAAAGCACACCTTCAGGGTCTCCTGGCAAACAGTCCCCACAATAACGGCCTCAGGAAGAAGGACGACACTGGGAGTATCACTGAAGGGACATTCTGTTGTAAAAGGAAGGATGGACTGGCCTCTGATTTTTAAAGGCATATCCCAGCCATGAAGACACAAACCAAGCTGGCAGGAGCAATGGCATAAGTCTGTAATCCTAGCTGCTCAGGAGGCTGAGGCAGGAAGACCTTGAGTTTGAGACCAGCCTAAGCAAATTAGTGACTTAGTGCAATCCTGTCTCAAAATAAAAAATAAAGAGGGTGAGGGCTAACTCAGTGGTAGAGTGCTTGCCTAGCATGGCTTCCATCCCCAGTGCCACAAAAAGAAAAAAACGCTAAAACACAAGCAATGTAAATTATACCTGGAAAAACAAGTAATTACAACAGGCACAAAACTCAGTTTCTCCCTTCATCTGGCCACAGGGACCGTCAGTATCTGAAGCACCTACTGAGAGCAAAGCATTCAGTCAAGTGCTGCATAAATCTGAAAATTCTCCCTTGTGTTCAGAAAGTGAAGAGTTCTCGGGACCCTAGCGACACCGCGTCCCCTCAGGCTGTCTGTAGAAGGACGGAACAGCGCCCCTGCAGGCAGCTCTGACTCTTTCCCTGTTGAAGCCTCTCCCCTGCACCCCAGGGGTGCCAGGAATTTAATCAAGGCGAGGAGCCTCCCTGCAGGGGCCTTTTGCTTTCCCCAGGCTGACAAAATTCCTTAGCCCCCCGCTGAGGACGCCACGTGGGAGACCTCAGCCCCCAGCTCTCATTCAGAGATAGGAAGCGAGCTGCGCGGTGCGAAGGAGCTGCCCAGAATAATACCTCTGGCTGGCGGCGGGGCTGGAAACAGGCCTTGTGTTCTTTGGCTGGCACTTCCAACACAGGGCCGCATGTTTTCTGTTCGTTACTGATTTCTGAACACTAATTAAATTCCACTGGGCAGGTTGGCGGCTGGATGACCAGAGACCTAAAAACTTCTCAAGTTGCCTCGAGACCCATCTCCTTGCCTGATTTCCATGTGTGAGGTGAGATGGGAACTTTTTGCCCCACCTTCGGCAGTCATTATAAAGTTTAAAAAGAGACTTTTGCATAGCTGGGAAGGGCAATTTTTTTTTGTACCTGGAATCGAATCCAGGACCTTGTGCTTGCCAGGCAGGTGCTGTGCCACTCAGCTACATCCCCAGCCCTGGGAAGGACGATTTAAGAATGCAAGACCACGCCGGGTGAAGTGGTACACACTTATAATCCCAGCACTCAGGAGGCTGAGGCAGGAGGATCATAGTGAATCACAGTGAATCCAGCCTAGTTTATGTAGTGAGTTGAAGGCCAGCCTGAACTACACAGCGAGACCCTATCTCAAAAAAACCCAAAAACCAAATCAAAATGAAAAATGCAAAACCAGAGAGGGAACTGTCTTAGAAACTAACTTTCTGAATATCACAATTTCAAGTTCAACGAAGCAAGAGTGAAGGGGGCAAGAAACACCTGCTGGATGTGATTCCAATTTGGTGGCTTCCACGGCCACAGACAGGAAATGCAAAATCCCTTGAAGTGCTTTCAATCAAGCTGGTCCTCTCCATGTATATACCATGGGTTAGGACTGTAGGGCTCAGAGAAAACAGTTCTCTCACATGACAATGTAGGCAAGCATAGACTGGTTTTTTTTTTTTGGAGGTTGGTTTTTTGAGGGATGGTCTCACTATGTAGCTCAGGCTGGCCTTGAACTCACTACGTAGCCAAGGCTGCCTCGAACTCATGGCGATTCTCCTGCCTCAGCCTCCCAAGGGCTGGGATTACAGGTGTGCACCACCATGCCTGGCAAGCATAGACTTTTGATTTTTGTTGTTTCATTCATGTAAAAAATTGCTGAGGGAAAAGCTTTAAAAACTTACCGATGAGTATATAAAATGTTTCTCCCATAAGTGTCGAGTTAACCAGAACTCCACCAACCTTCATGAGGTCGCTGTAATATATGTCATTGGGCCACTTCACTCGTAGGTTGATATCCTAGAGGAAAATGTGCCGTTAATTAAGCAGTCCCAGGACACAAAGGGACTGGACAGCATCGCCTAGGCAAGAGGAAGATGAGCAGAACTAACAGAACAGGACCTCAGCCAATCACGTCTTTGGGACGATCCGGTATTAAAGTACCTCTTGTGGGTAGGGGGTGAGAGGCCTACAGAACACACGTGGCATAAATCCCAGGATTCTCCCCCTACCTCCACTTTTGCTCTGTCAAAAACACCCTGAAAAGACCTCGCTGTGAATGAAGTTCACCGACTGTCTCAGCACCAAGAAAACCAGCATGGGGGACCCATCACGCCCGGGTGTAGGGCACAGGCTGAGAAGAGGGCGACACCCGCAGGTCCTTCTCCCTTGAGAGGCTCGTGTTACAGAGACGGCCCCGATGAAGTGGGGTCCACAAGGCAGGTAGAAATGTCTTGAGTGGAATGTAGCAGACACCGAGGAGGAACTCACTTTACTGAGTTATTACAGAAAGCCTCCAAGAACTGCCAGCCATAGGCTTGGGTGGGGGCACTGCGCTTGTCACGTGGCCATGCTGCTCCATCCTGCGGGGGCTGTGGCCTGGGGCTCTGCATGTGCCTTGGTCACACCAGCTGGGCCCAGGGTGGACACCCAGGCCTCCACCTAAGCTCAGAAGCAGAGACTGGATTAGCCTGAGCGGGCTCCACAACACCTGGTTTTCAGACCCGGCGCTGCCCGCCAGGTGGGGCCAGGTGTGCGTAAAGGAAGCCCCCGGAGACGCTGGACAAGGTGAAGCCACTGCTGGCCTCCACAACCCTGGGTTGGTCCCCGTGCACTCTGGGCAGCTGGCCCGGAGCCCCTTCCTAGCACTGGTCCGCATACCCCTTGCTCCTGGCGCTGGGCTCTTCCTTTACAGAGGAAGAGATGCTGGGGCGGCTGCAGGTCACACTCTCGGAAGTGGCAGCACTGGGACTCGAGGCCAGGGCTTTCTGACACTCAGCCTGGGCCCCAAATGCTGTGTGCTGTGGCCAGCCGTCCTCGGCTTCCCACAGCTCTTCCTACGATAGCTGCTCTTCAGAGCCCTGCTGCCCCGGCACAGAGGTCAAGGCCAAGAGAAAACTGTGGGAGCCACAGCTTGGGGGGCCTGAGGCCGCAGAGGCAGGAGCTCGCAGGACCCTGCTCTGGGAAGGAGCTGTCTTTTCTGTCCAGAATCCGAGTTCTCTGAGGGCAGCTGGCAACACTGGGAGACATCCTGGGAGAGGCACGGGGGCCGAGCAGGCTCCGCGGACGCTCTTGGTTTGTGTGCTGATGTGACGCCTGACGCCCGAGAGGAGGCCACAGGAAGGCAGCTCCCCGACGGGGCCGCTGTCTGGTGGCTCTACCGTACAGGCCAACTGGGCAATGTCAAAAATCCAGTCCAGACACGCAAACTTCAATGTGGCATGGCTTCTCTTCGATGAGAAACCCAAAGCATAAATAAATCATAGAGCAAAATAAAAGAAAAGTACAAATTTTTTAAAAATCCAATTCAAAAAGTCTCCTCAGGCCAGCAACGCTGCCAAGGACGACTGTGCACAGGATGAGACCTTCAGGGGCACCAGGAAGGACAGGCTTCCCGCCTCCCCACCAGCTGTGGTGCCTGGCACAGCCTCAGCACACAGCGGGAGCTCCAAGAACTCCTGCTAGGGAGGCTCCGGGTCGGACTCAAAGCTGTGAAGAAGGTAAACAGACTCACTTCATCTTAGGCTCGGTATCTGACTTGTTTTCTAAGACCAATTACCTTGTTGCTCGGGTTAAAAATGCCACTCTCATGATAGACCTTTCTATTCTGATGCTTCCTACGAGAGGAAGGATCCAGCTCAGGTGCTGTAGACTGGGCCCAAGGGGGCGGTAACGGTGTGAGGAGCCCAGGACACAGGTGCCCGGTGAAAAGTGGAGGTCGGTGACCTCACGCAGTGCAGGGGACACAGGCGTCGGAGCAGATGCACGGACACTGTGAGCGCCAGGACACGTCACGTGGGCCTGGAGGTGTGGGAGAGGCAGGGATGGTCCCATCACTTCACTGCCAGCGACAGCCCTGTCTTCTTTGAGAGCTCTGCTTTATCATCCAGCTTGAGGAATCAAGATGATCACTTGCTTTAGCCTGACCTAAGAGCCCTGGGTAGAAGGTAGCCAGCCAGGGAGCTCTGTTCAGAAGCATATGAAATTCCCACTTTGGGAAGTGGCACATGGGAAGTGGAAGAAACGCTCCAGTCACCGGGCTCATCGCTCTCTTCTCCTTGTCTTTTAATGGCTGAGACCAAAGCATCAGGCAGTAATAGTGATGCAGGCACATCTGTCCTTACAGATCGAGGGAGACAGTCCCCAACCAACCTGGACAGTGAATGTGGTCAACTGCAGACAGGACGGCTGTGCAGAGCAGGGATGTGGTAAATGGAGGTAGGAAATGAGAAGGCTTCTGGGTCCGTGAGACAACAAAATGCGGACAATCGTTCCAGCCAGGCCACCGTAGTCAGTGCAAGCCATCCTGATCAGGATGTGGAGATGGGACAAGGAGGCCGGAAGGAGATTCCAGGGAGCATGTGCCCAGAGAACCTGACCGTGCTGTGAAATGCCAAGGACACTTTGCTGCCAGCTCTGCAAAGGGCAAGGGGCAGCTCTATTCCATCCACCAAAAATGCAAACAAATGCTACAAACAAAACAAGCCAAATTCTGCAAGTTCAAGAAGGAAGTGACCGACTTAGTATTTAAACCACACATACCTGGTACTCAGGAATGGACCGCACTGCCTCCACGATGGCCAGGGACATCAGGTGCTGGACAAACGGAATCCTCTGTCCCAGCTGGGACCTCAGGGGGATGGCCACCAGCACAGTAGAAAGGGCACATCCCAAGGGGCTCAGCCATGAATTCGGCCCCCGCCCTGGAAGACAGGCCGGTTGGGAAAGCACTGCTTCACCACAAGGAAGTCTCAGCCACCCAAGAGCCAGAGCCACCCTCTTACAGCCGTCCATTCAGTCGAGTGCGCTTAGTACGCTCCTGGATGTTGTAGGTTACTCAATCAAAGAAAGACACTTTAAAATGTTAGGGGTGAGAACAGACACCAAGGACCCTGGGAAAAACCCACACTCATCCCTGGGAAGTGTTGGAAGCCACTTTTCAATCCCTATTGTGGGGATATTTGCACAATCCAGAGAATATACTAAAAACCAGAGCTGCCCACTTTCCACGGGGACTCTGGCATATGAATTTCATCTCACTAAAGTCGTTTTTTTTTTTTTGGTACCGGGGATTGAACTCTGGTCCTTGTGCTTGTAAGGCAGGCGGCAGAACCGCTGAGCTAAATCCCTGGCCCACTGAAGTCATTTTTAAAAGCTGATCCCTGACCCTAACTCTGTGAGTTGTTACTCGTCTTCCAACTGAAGTTAGGAAAGCCCAGTGATCGAAGTGAGAAATACTGTTAATCAAAGTTCTTCTAGAATGCTTTTTAAAATCCATCATATTGAGACCTGTAGCTTTCAGTAAAATAATTTTTCTTCTTTTTGAGTTATGCTCAAGAGAAAGAAGTGGAAAGCAGCAGATCTCTTCTCTCTGCTGCTTCTCAGAGAGTGGTAAGAGCCCCAGGGCTGGAAGCATACGAGGCAGTCGGAGACCAGGTGCCACTGGGGCGTGAGGCACTGGCACCAGGGAGCTGCTCCCAGCTTCAGGAGGACTCTGGCTCCTGCCTCTGACGGGCAGGTGGAGGGAGCCAGCAGCCCCTGCTTGTCTGTGTCACTGTGGGAAGGGCACTGCCAAATGTCCATGCCTGCAAACTCCAGTGCTAACCGGGAGGTGACATGGCCTTAGACACAAGGCTTGTTCTAGACCTCAGGAGGACCTTCAGGAATACGAGTGTGTCCAGAACATGTTACGATTCACGGACTACAAGGTCAGGTCCCTGGATGTCAAAGCAATCACTGCAAATGTCAGTGATTAGCAGACACTGCAGTTTGGGGGATGATTCAATTCCACCAAGGCTAAGTCTTCCCATCATAGTTTCTTTCCCTCTTGCCCCATTTCCGGCGAGTGTGAACACAGCAATTCCAATTCAAGCTGTCTCAGTGATCAGCACACACAATCAACAGGCTCTCTGGCCACTGGATCACAGATTTTAGAAAAGAAAATAACAGCAAAGATAACAAAAGGTGACTGACCTTTGCCCTCAGTCTGCCGGACTGCAATGGCTATTAAACCCATTTCCTGCGGGACCTCAAACATCAACCTGGAAACGGTGGGAAAACCAGTCAGCTAGAACCAGACACAGGCAGCTGGCCCAAGAGCTCAGACAGAAAGTGGGCAGGGCTTGTCTACACCTGTGCAAGCGAGGCCCACGAAGGGCCAACTTCAGGATTTCCAGTCCGTGGAGATATACGGCTAGAGGGATATTACTCTCCTTCTAGCTTTTTTTTTTTTTTTTTTGAGACAGGGTCTCACTACGTAGTTCAGGCTGGTCGTGAACTCAGTATGTAGCCCAGGCTGGCCTTCAACTTATGGCAATCCTCCTGCCTCAGCCTCCTGAGTGCTGAGATGACAGGCACCACCACACTTGGCTTCCTTCTAGTTTCTATGAAGAAAATGACAGAGAAGTAAGAATGAAGAAAATGTCATTTAATGGCTAAAAGGAGTGTAGATTTATCAGACGGGAAGAAAAGGTAAACTGGCCTGAGCTGTTGTTCAGTTTAAGACTTGGTTTTTTTGGAGTATCTGGTCAAGTTCTTTCCTTTCCCTCTGATGTGTGTCCCTTCTTCAAGTGACAACTGGCAAATCCCAACATTTGTTTCTACTTACAGTGTGTTTCTGTTGGAACGCTGGTACACAATCATAACAGAAGTTTCTGATTATTCAGAAAATCCAATATGGTGGCTATAAAGCCGTTTAAAAGATACACTATCCCCTGAGAACTAATTATGTTTTAACTACAGTAAATAAATCTACACCTTCTGAGAGCTCAAGAGAACCCTGGATCATTTTAGGCTTCAGTTCTGCTTTTAAAATGGTTTCATGTAAAAGAATACCAACCTCCCTTTTGGGGATAGGTAGAGAAGTGCACTAATCCCCCCCTAAAGGGTCAAAATTAGCTGGGGTTTTTTTCCAAAAATGAAAGAGGTACACACACACACACACACACACACACACATACACACACACACACGAGGCAAAATCCCTCACTCTGAGAATCTCCTCTGAGAAACCCAGTTCTACACATTTTCCCTCCACATCAGGAGTTCTCCTCCACCCTCCAGGTGGCAGGATGTGGCAGCACGGAGCAGGCCTGCCCACTCGGCGCGGCAGGGGGCCTCCGGAATAGTTGCTATGGGGGAGCAGCAGGGCAGAGTGGAGGGAGAGCTGGTGTTCTGACTTAGCGTAAAGTTTCTGAGCATCAGTCTGGAGGGCCCACAATGCCCTGGCGAGGAGATGGGGCTCCAAACACAAACCGGAGCTCTGAACAAAGCTGGCGCACCAGCCGCTCTCGGCTCTCCTCCGGGCTAAAGGAAACGGGTGGAACTGTACAAATGGCTGGCACTCAGCAGGGAAGGAAAAGCCTTACAAGCAGAAAAGCAAAGCGGCACCACGTCCCCGCCCCGTGCCCCAGGGCCTGAAGAGCTCTGTGCGTGCAGCCCGAGCTTAGGATAAGAGGACCCCGGGTTGGCGGCCCAGGCGGGACAGGCTCTCCGGGCGCGCCGGCATGGGCCAGTCCACTCCCATCGCACATGAAATACAGCCCCTCGGGTATTTCTCTTGGACACCGTGAATAACCCATTGAGCTCCAGTGTGCCCATACACCCCTGAGTGCCAAGAATAAAGCGTCCTTTTCTTGTGTCGGACCGGCAGGGAACCCTAAGAAGGATTCTTTGTCCACGCAGGGAATTAACAACATCTTCGAGAACCTCTGCTTTCTATCCAGTCCCCGGCACCCTTCACCTAGGCTCCTGAGGCCCTGGGCTCGGGGAGAGGGCCCGGGAGACCGGGGAGGGGGGATTAGCACATGGAGCCCACTGCAGAGGCCCTCTGCATGGCAAGCGCTTTCCGAGGTTCTCTAAATAAACATGTGGACAGGAGACAGTCAAATGCTCCAGCCAGCCACGGTGATGGTGGGAGGGGGTTGGGGCGCAGGAAAAGGGGGGTGCAGAGACCAAACCCAGACTTTTAGAACAAAGAGAAATGATTAAGGGAACATATGCACCAAACTGCTAGAGGTTTGGCAGCAGTTAACAGGGCATATTAATGAGAGGAGCGAGTCTGTGCCGCTGAAGGCCAAGAGGAAATCTGCGAGGAGGGAGACAACGGGGGAAGGCTCATGCTCAGCTGAGACAACTGGAGGCCGCCAGATTTATGTGTGCTATCGGAGGTAACTCTGGGGGCCAAACCGCACGGCGCACGGTCAACAAAGACGCATTTATGAACTCCGTCCGTTTTGCATTTCTGAAAACGAACCTGCTGCAGCTTGCTTTAGCAGAAGAAAGAAAACACAAATGCATTTCCATCTTTCCTTGATGATGCCCTTACAAAAGAAAAAGAGGAGAGAAAAAAGAGGGGTTACATGAGGATTACCTCCCAGCCCCCGTGGCAAAGGCTGTGGCATAAAAGGCTTCTGCGAGTGGGGGCTGTGTGCATTATCTGGTCCCCAAGAGGAGCCCCCGTCTGCACTCTTGCCCCTTCCAGAGCCCCGCAGGGTCATTTTGCAAGCCAAAGGCCTCCAAGTGAGTCCTTTGGTTCCTGGGGACGTCAGAGTCCCCCAGTGCTCTGCCAAAGGAACACCTTGATTATCAAGTGATTATTAAGATGGAGTTTTCTTTTTTTTTTTTTTTTCTTTTTATGGTACCTGGGATTGAACTCGGGTCCTTGTGCTTGCGAAGCAGGCGGTGAAACCACTGAGCTAAATCCCCTGGCCCTAAGATGGAGTTTTGATCATTTAGAGGAATACAGAAGACAGGCCAGGGAAACAAGTGAAAATGCTGGGCCAACAGAAATTTAAACCCAGACTCAGTCCTGCCACTTAGGGGATCTGAACCCCAACAGTCCACACTTACCACTGTGCCATGAAAGCAGAAACCTGGAAGTGACCTAATGGTTCATGAGCGAACAGTTCACTGAATGATGGGACAAGAAGTCAGTGGAATAATCTGTACCATTGAAAATGACAGTTACGAAGACCACAGAGCAACATGGAAGAAATGATTGCTATAGAAATGCGAACTAAGAAGGCAAGATAAAAAATGACATACTTCTATTCCACCTAGGTAAAACTCATAGAAAAGAGTGGAGATTTCACTCCATGTCAATAGTGGCTGTATTAGGGTTTTCTTCTTTTAAACAAACTTTTCTTTACTATGATTGGTTGCCTTTTAATTCAAAAACTATTTTGATTGTTTTGTGAAAAAGCATGTTTTTTACATTTAGATATAATATTTGGAATACACTATTCAGAAATATTTCTAAGAATAAGGCCAAAAGTTCTGCTTCAAAAATAAATAAGGGGATTTGAGGAAGAGAGGGAGAAAGAGAAGCAAAAATGATCAAGATGCAACACACATATGTACCAATTCCCCAAGATGAATGTAATTATGTGTCACAAATTAATAAAATTTCTATTAAAATTAAAATTAAAAGGGATATGGAAATTTGGAAAATAAAGGTATTGATGTGAGAAAGGGACTAAATTACCCAGTTGCTGAAATAAAGTGAATATCATAAAAAAGAGAACCAATAACAGCTATCTGCAATACTGGTTTTATTATAAACAATGAATAAGAGCCTGTTTGCTAGAAACTGGTGAGTAGAAACTCCTAAAACCAGCCTGTTCATATGAATGATCACCTTAAAAACTGTATACTTTTTTTTTTTTTTCTGTACCGGGGATTGATCTCGGGACCCCGCACTTGCGAGGCAGGCAGCAGAACTACTGAGCTAAATCGTCGGCATAAAACTGTATACTTTTTAACCTGAGACTACACTTCCATAATTGAATCCTGAAGAGTATTCCAACAAGGAAACAAAGCAATTCCAGGACATAACTATTTACACAGCTTACTGACACACTGTGAAAAATCAGGAACAATCCAAATGGTCCATGACAGAGGAAGGAAAAAAAAAATCATAGCATCACCAAGTGAAAAATACCCAACAGCCACCAGTGACAGGGGCCAATGCCACTGGATGATATTAGGTGATGTCATAGGATACAAGTCCTAACACGTTATGATTGCAATGACGATCTAAAATAGACTTTTATAAATTGTTAAGAAATACCCCAAAATGCAGCAAATGAGTCACTCAGGTAAGTCCTTCTTCTCGTTAAGTCTATGTTCTTCTAGAATTCTTCTCCATTAAAAAAATACACATAGATATATTCTACAAAATAAGTTTCTGATGATTTGAATATTTGTATTTTGGAACTTATAAAATGATGTTTTGGAGGTCCAGTGAGGCCTTTCGGTATGCTCCAGATCAGGCCCTCCTTTCCTCATGGTGTGTAACATGTATTTCATTTAGAGAGAAAATGGGAATTTGAATCATCCAAGGGCAGAACCAAAATACCCTTCTTTGTGGTGTTCCCTAGAAACAACCCCCTTTCCTTATCTGTTAGCATGCCAGTCACTGTTAGGTGTCCTCTGCCCCAGCTCCAACATCGTAACAACATCCACGCCCTGCTAGGTCATTTCATGGCTCTCAGGAAGGAGTCCTCGGGACTCAGCTTTCAGAGGGTGCATCCATCCAGTAGATCAAACACTTACTGATGTTGGTCTGTAGTATTCAACCACAATGTATGTGAACCACTGTTTCTCACCATCAGTGGGGATGCCTGGACATCGAGGACCTCCCACCTCTGACTGTTCCATCACAGAACTCACAGACGGGCCAGGAAATGGGTAGACTGAGACAGGCATGGCGCCTGCAGCTACTGGTACCTCTGTGGCCACGCCTCCTCGACAGCACCGATCCTAGATCCTCACCTTTGATGGTGAGCCTTAATCAAACCTCTGCAGACCGGGATCAGACCATGTCCTGGCTCCTCCCTCCCCAGGAGTCTCCGACCGCATGATCTTCCCAACCCCTCTCGGCTGGTCAGATCTCATAACACATCTGTCATCTTGGGTGGAGAGCACGCACAAGCAACAACACGGTTCACTACCTAGGAAGAGGGCCAGCTTCGGGCACACGCCGTGGTTCTGTCCGAAGATGGATGCTGACACAACTTGCCCACAGGGCAAGCAGATCCCTGGAGATTTTTCCTGCAACCACTGGGTTTCAACTTGGCACCTGGAATGACCTGGCTGTATGCACTACGACAGGTGCAGCAAAACATCGGCCAGGGGCCAGATTGCCCCTAAGCCTCATGAATCTGGACAGCCTCTCCTTCACAGATGAGGACGTGGTCTCAGAAAGCAAAACTGCTTCCATAAAGCTACACAGCTAGAGATCAGAAACTCAAATCAAGTCCTGGTTGGTTCTAAGGCCCATGCCATATTTTTGCTTGTTTGGTTTTTAACCTTTTGCTTTGAAATATCAGGGTCATAATAAAGTTGTGAGAACAGCACAAAGAATTCCTATAGGGCCTTCACCCAGCAGCCAGATTTATGGAAGATACACTTTCTCTGCTTGTTTGTCTATCCATAATATGTTCTTCCTAAAAATTAAGGTTATTATCTTATACAACCACAGTCCAATTGTCAAAATCGGAAACTTAACATTGAAACGACACCATGATGTGATCCAGGACTCAGCAAACTTTTTTTTTTTTTTTTTTGGTACCAGGGATCGAACTCAGGTCCTTGCACTTTCGAGGCAGGTGGCGGAACCACTGAGCTAAATCACTGGCAAAAGACCACTTGCAGTGCAGAAGCTCTTTTTTTTTTTTGGTACCAGGGATCGAACTCAGGACCTTGAGCTTTCGAGGCAGGTGCCAGAACCACTGAGCTAAATCCCCGGCCCAAGTATGTCTTTTTTTTTTTTGGTACTGGGGATCGAACTCAGGACCTTGTGCTTGCAAGGTAGGCACCGGAACCACTGAGCTAAATCCCGCCCCAAAACTTCTTAGGCAAAAGGTCAGAAGGTAAATATTTTAGACTTTGGGGCCCGAGATTTAGCTCAGTGGTTCCACCGCCTGCCTTGCAAGCACAAGGACCCGAGTTTGATCCCCGGTACCAAAAAAAAAAGAATATTTTAGACTTTGCAGGTCTTAATGTTTATGCTGCAGTGACTCAATCCTCTTGTCCAAGGACAAAAGCAGACAGACCTGGACTTCAACAAAACTTTATTTGTGGACATAGAAATCTGAATGTCATACACTGTTCATGTGTCACCATATACTACAGGTTGTTTTTTATTTTGGAACTGGGGATCGAACTCGGGACCTTGCACCTGCAAAGCAGGCGGTGGAACCACTGAGCTAAATCCCCAGCAGCTACAGTTTTTTCAATGAATAGACTTTATCTTCGAGCATATTCAGATTCATGTAAAATTGTGCAGAAAGTACAGAGATCCCATATGCCTTTCCCTAGAACGTAGTTTCCTATAATTATCCTTCTGCATTGGTGTGATATGTGTTATAATTTCTGGACCAATACTGATATGTTCTTATTAACTAAAATCCACATTTTCCATTAGGGTTTACTCTGTGTGTTGTACATTTTGTGGGTTCTGATAAATGCATCATGTCATGTACTCACTATTGTGGTATACAGAATAGTGTCACAGCCCTTAAAATGCCCCCATGCCAGAGTTTGCCAACTCCTGATCTAATCTATAGAGTGTATTCATTTCATTCATTCTCCTAATAATGTTTTTTAGAGCAAAACAGTCTTCTTTCTGGTCTAGGATCTAATCTAGGAACATTCCTGCATCTAGTTGTCAGGTCTCTTTAGTCCACTTTAGCCTGGTTCAGTTCTTTAGTCTTGTCTATCATGATCTAGACATTTTTTAAAGAGTGGGGGCTGTTATTTTATAAATGGTCACCAATTTAGATGATCTAATATCTCATCATGACTCAGGTTTGCACTTTTAGTGATACTGTGGTTTAGATATAAAACGTCCCCCTAGTCTTATGTATTTGGAAATGGGGCTTTTGGAAGGTGAATGGATCACGGGCCACTCATTCGTTGATGAGTTCAGAGCTGAATGTGCTATTAGGAGGTGGGGCCTGGATGGAGGAGGTGGACAACTGGGTGGGTAAACTGGAAAGATATACTTTTGTCCCCGGCTACTTCCTTCTTTCATTCCCTCTCTGCTTCCTGGGGGTTAAACAGCTTTCCTTTGCGGTGCCCTTCTACCATGCCATTTCTACCTTGAAGCCAATAACCATGAACTGAAACCATGAACCAAAATAAATCTCTCTTCCTTTAAATTGTGGGTGTTGGGTATTTTGTTCCAGCAATGGAAAAGTGACTAATACAAGTGGGAATGCACAAAAGTGATGGTGTAAGCGTCCCTGTTATGAGAAGGATATGAGGAGGCTCACAGTGTTGGCTTATCCCAGTCCTGGTGATGTTGATTTTGATCTTTTGATCACGGGATGTGCCTCATTTTGCCACCACTTTTCCTTTGTAATCAATAAGCACTGTGGAAAGATAAGTATGTTTACCATAAAATTTAACCTGCTGGTTTTCACATACGTGCATGAGTCTTGTTTGAGTCAGCTACTTATTTCATGGGTGCCGAATGGTGATGTTTCTGACGCTATCATTTCTTCTTTACTTACTGGGATTCTATCTATCACAAGGAAGAACTTTTTTCCTTCATCACTTGCATATTTATTTATTTATATCAAAATAGACTTAATGGATTCTTATTCAATAGGTGACACCTTCCTATCATTATTTATTGTGAAACCCAAACTGCCCCAGATCTGGCAAGTAGAAACTCCTTCAAGCTGGCTCCCAGGTCCTACAAACATGTCCGTCACCTTTCAGCACTTGCCTATTTTCTCACATAAGACTTTGCACAGTCATTTTGAACTTTCTCAGTCTCACCCTGGCATCGGTTTGTCCAAGCTCTGGTTCATTTAATGGCAAATAGTATTTAAAAGAAATGCAAAGCCAGGTGTGGTGGCTCACACTTAGGACCTAAGGACTCTGAAAAGCTGAGGCAGAAGGGCCATAAATTTCAGCCCCTCTCTTTTTCTCCCTCCCTGTCTTTCATCTGTATCATCTGTATCTATCTACCATTTCTTTCTAATATATCTATCCACCCATTCTAGAAACAATGAGTCCACTGAAAACTCCAATTCAATCCAACACCACAAGGTTTCTAGCCTTGCCCTTCCTATAGTCATAAAATCTCTCTCCAATAGTGAGTAATCTGGCTCCCATTATCTGCAATATATTTACTTATTTCTGCAATGCTACAATACACAGAAAGTGGTCTCAAAGTCTCTGGCTTATACTGCTGTGAAAAACACATGAGCTAGAGTTCAATGTTTGCTTATATTTCTTTTCATCTTTAGCCTGAGGTATATAATCAAATATTATGTTGAAAACTTCCTTGAGTTTGTTCTTTTTTCCTGCTCTATAGTGTGTTTATGTTACAAGTCTGAAGTTAGGTTAGGTTTAATTGCACTTCTGTATTCCATTTCTGCTGTCACTCCGTCCGCCAATCCTTGTTTCTTTTTTTAAATAATTCTTAACTTGGTCCCAAGAGTTAGAGCTATACAGAAAAGTATACTCTGAGAAGTGTCACACTCCCCCCCTCACCTCTTCTCTGCTCCCCAACTCTTTTCTGAATCTCATCCATTTCTGGTTTCTTTTTCCTTGCAGTTTCCACTGTGTAGACACTGCGCTGCCTTCTCTCCCACTTAGCAGAAGCTAGGCGCGTCCTACTCTTCACAGAGTGCTTCCTCATTCTCTCCTAAAGCTGAGTGCTGTTCTACCGTAGGGGTGCGATGCACTTATCCAGCTGCTCTCTGTGTTTGAGCACTTAGGTAGCTCTCCACAGCACCATGTAACCAAAAGCCTTATGTATATTGTACCTTCTTAGAGGTGCATCTGCAGGGTGCTAGAAGCAGGGTGCTGGGTCAGATGGTAAATGCACTCAGCAATGTCAGACACTGCCACACTCCCCTCCCTACTGGGCCAGCCAGGTACCAGACCTCTATCTCCCTAATCCTGCTCAATGGACCCTGATATGTGCACGTGTGTGTGCGTGTGTGTATGCATATGCACAATGAATTGCCTGTTTGTGTCTTTTATCTACGTAAAGAATTACTTATACATTGGGGAATATTATCTGTGATATCTGATTGCAAATATTTTCCTCCAGTTTGTCATTTGTCTTTTGACTTGACTTTGCTTGTGGTGTTATTTTTGTTTTTGTCATGCAAAATCTTTTGGGTTTTTATTTATTTATTTATTTTTTGGAGTCAAATGGATAGATCTTTCATTGTCTCTTATTTTCATATCACAGCTAAAGAGCCTTTCTCTGAGCCCAGGTCCTACGGACTTAAAGCACTAGTTTCTAGTAGTACCTAGAGGGTTTCATTGCCAAGATTCAGATTCTTGATCCCTTTAAAGTTTATTCTTGTTTTAGATGAAAGGTATGGTATCGGTGTGATTTGAACCTTTTTCCCTCCAAATATCTGTCAAATTGTCCCAGGACCATTAGTTAGAAAATCTGTTGTTAGCAGACTCTACTCTTTGCCCTAGGGATTTGAAATCTCACCATATTACATACCATATTTCTCTATGTACTTGGATCTATTTCTGAACTTTCTATCTCTTTTCTACTGGCCTTTCCATTTATTTAGGTGCCACTATCATGGTACCTTAATTATAGAGGCTTCACAGCCTGCTTTAAAATCCAGTGAAGCACCATCTCTCATGGTTCTTCTTTTTCATGATTCTCCTACCTATTCTTGCATATTTACTTTTTAGATGAATTTTGGCATCTACTTGTCTAGTTATATTGAGAAAAATGCATTAAATTTGTAAATTAACTTGAGAACAGACATCTTTGTGAAGTTAAGCCATGGATTCTACATTTGTTCAAATAACTTTTTCCTTTCTGACATTTTAAAGTCATTTTGTATAGATTTTGCTTATTTCTTAAGTTCATTCTTAGGTATTTTATCTTATTTGTTCTACTGTAAATGCATACCATAATATCCTTTAAGTAGTTATTTTCTGTGTACACAGAGACTACCGTTTTCTTTTTAAAATCTTATTGTACATGTTTGCAGTTCGCGCAGTTTACAGTCATCTTGGGGCGTGGTCCCATGAACACACCACGCTTGGTTTGTTTTTAATCCCTTTCCGCTTCCCTCCCTCCATCCTCCTCCAATTCCCCTATCCCATTTTTCATTCTTGCTCATATTATTAATCTTAGCTAATGTTATGGTATATAACATTTATACTACGTGAGGTTACCAGGGTCCTGTACATGGCACATCTTTATTCTACTCATTTCCCCTTCCTAACTTCCTTATCCCTCACCCTTGTTCCCTTGGACACCTTCCCTATTGCAAGAGATCCATCTCCTTGTCCCCTTTGATCCATCCTTTATTATTCTCAATAAACATTAATTTTATGTCCAACTCTCTTACTGGATTCCTTTGTTGCTTAAGTTAGAGAATCTCCAATTTGCTAAGATTTCCCATGTAAACTATCATTTCACCTGCAGATCAAGATAGTTTTACTTCTTCTTTTTTTTTTTGAGTACCGGGGATTGAATTCAGGTCCTTTTGCTTGCGTAGCAGGCGGTGAAACCACTGAGCTAAATCCCCAGGCCCAGTTTTACTTCTTTTTCAATCATGCCTTTAATTTACTTCACTTTTCTATTAGGATCAACTAATGTTTTAGTAAATGTTATATAGAAGTAGGGATCGATAGATAATACACTTGCCATGTTCTTAGTGGAAATGTTTTAGGGTTTCCTCATTAAATAAGATTCAGTCTAAGGGGAACACACACACATACGCACTCACACCCACTTGTGACTCTTGTGTCAACATGACAGGCTTCGAACACCAAGCACCAGCCGGCACAGCTCCATCACTTTGAGTCTTCTCCAAGGTCTTGCCAACAAATGAAACGATGAGTCAGGGAAGGGTATCTTCAGCTACCGGTACAGAATGACTTTTTGGATCTTTGGAAAGTACCTTAAGGTTCTGGATTGTGTACAACCTACAGGTACCTTTTCCTGAGCACCCAATCGTGTCCTGGGCGCTTGGTATGAGAGACAGATTTTCTCACTGACACATCCCAGTGACGTTACCGGTTGTCACTGCCATGTGGCTTCATCTTACCAGTGGGGAAGTGAAGGCTCCATGGCCTGGTGGGGTCAAAGAATGAGGCTGGTCAGGCTCACTGTGGAAGAATTGCTTCATCACAGTAAAATCTAAAGGCAGGAACACCACCAGTCTGTTCAAATACACGTGTGTAAGTTTAACAGACCTGGGCCCTACAAGAATTTTTGTTTGGTTGGTTGGTTGGGTTTTTTTGGAAAGTTCTGAAAACTTACCCCCAAATAATAAACTCAAAATGGAGTTATTCTTTTTTTATCAGTTGTTTTACATTTTAAAAATTAAATATCACCTGTTTTATGGTAAACTTGATTGGCTCTGCCTTGTACCTCTAAATGACTAATTCTCCCTCTTCTCTATACTTCCTGTTTCAAGCATGTTAATTTTTCTCACCAAATTCACATAAAATAATACATTGGACCCTTGACTTACGAACTCAATTTGTTCCCGAGGGCTGGTGGTAACTCAAGTTGGTCAGTGAAGGCTCAGGCTCCTCCACAGCCTTCACAGTCTCTCTCCTGTACACAGGCAGATCTCAGTGTCCTTAGAGAGGCCCCGGCCCAGGATTTCTCAGTGAACCCCCCACAGGAGAGGATGCTGTCATGTTCCTTCCAGAACACTTTAAGGGTTAAATCTGTATCTGAGACCATCTGGAAGCTCAAGTGGCCAGTACTCAGGTCATAACTCAAGACTCTGGATGTAAGTTGAAACTAAAATTCCAGTCATAACACAAGCTGTTTATATGTCAGGCCAGTCATAACTCGAGGGTCCACTGTATAAGAAGAAATTTCCTGACCACAGAGCAAGGGGACTCCAAGCATCTGAGTGGACAAAGCAACGTGAAGGTGCTGGCTTTCTTCCTCCAGCTGGGATTCACCCCTCCCGCTAGTCCCCACTGTCATCCAAGCAAGCTGACCACCAGGGAGAACTTCCTGCCCTGCCTGCCGGCCTCAGACCCAGAGCTTCCTTCATGGCCTGCTGCCCTGAACGTCACTTCTCCCCTCTCGTGGCTCGACCTCCCTCCAGAGCCTCCCGTGGACCCCACCCTGCCAGGGAGCCACCCGCCCGCCAGAGCCCTTGCCCAGGAAGCTTAGCACTAGCTTAACTCTTCACTCGTGGGACAAGGGGCCTCTTTCTTTAATGCAGGGCTTTGCTCCATGATACGCTGGGTTTATGGCCCCCGTGAATTAAACCTGGTTCGGAATCCAGTTCTATAACAGAATTTCATTCAAAGGGCTATTTTCCATGCCCTCCCGCCAGGTCCATTTTCTACACATCTCTTCCAGGTCTCTGCGAGATGGGAAGCGGGTTTCTGGTTGGGCTCAGTGCTGGCAGGACATTTTCTACTCACTCCTTTACTGAATCCTTCTATTGTTGGAGTTTCGGGATGTCACCAATTCTCCAGGGTTTCCCAGGTGTGCTATCCCATCATCTTCAAGGAGAGCGCTTAGCTCCTGTTTGGATCCTTGTGTCTCCAGTCAACTTCCCTCGTCCATGTGGACAAGCTAATGTCTCCCGGATGGTGTAAAGGAGGAGTGGGGATAGCGGAGTCCTAGCCTTGTTCCCTGTGTTTATGGACATGGTCTCAGGGTCCCCCACTCCCTAAGACACTGGCTTGAGGACTCAGTGCCCCTCCTAGCTTTGGGTCTCTGGGAAATACTCTTTCTTCCCATGCTCTTTCAGGCCCAGGAGACAGAGCTTGCTTCAGGGGCTGCTGCCATGGCTATACGGTCCCATCAGCCCATCCTTGCCTCCTATGGCCTCTGCTCAGCTGAGATGGACTTCGTGGCCACATGGCCCTGGTGGCGGGAAGTTCTGACCACAGCTTGGTGCAGTGTGAAGGCTCATCGTCTCACCTCTGTTCCAACAGGGACACTTGTACAAGGAGGAGCGGGTTTCTCGCAGTCTCTCCCCTGCCCTTGCAGTCTCTGGCTCCTTCCTATCTTTTCATGCTCTTTAAAAAGAAAGTGTTTCCCACTTGTCCAGTTTTGAGAGCGTTTACTGCCCTTTTATTCTGCCTGACATCTCATAATCAATCTTCTATGTATGTTTGTGTATGCTTTTCTATTTAAACCTTTCCTTTTTTAAAAATTTAAAAAACACAGCACCATACCGCCAAAGGTGTCAGGAAACACTTTCAAATAAGGAAGGGGTCCAAAGGCAGCCCTGCCAACAAGATGCCAGTAAAATCTGAAACCCAGGTTCAGACGCACTGGGAACAGTCCAGAATTTAAAACTTACAGAACTTCTTTATTCCAGTAAACCAGCTTCCCTGTGAATACCATCAAGATCCTTGGCTTTAATGAGTGAGGGAATATCAGAGGAAGGGGTGGAGAAGGAAAGGATTTGGACCAGTACGAAATTTAATTTAAAAACTATTATGAGAAGTTTAATTTCCCCCTCCCCCAACCAAATACATAAATCTTTTCCATGCATTTTCTTTTTCCTAAAAAATGGAAAAAGGAAGGCATCCCTGAGCATCCAAAATGACAACGGCGAGTGAGTGTGGAGCGTTTTAATGACAATGTTTATTTATTGGATTCCTGTTGATTAAAATGCCACATTAGCTGTACAGGAAAATCCAACAAAACCATAGCCAGAGTTCTGTTCTCACCCAGTTATCAAATCTGGGAGCAGGGTTATCAGGAGGGGGACAGTGGGTACCACAGGGCTGCACCGGCCACTCCAGAGGTGGGGACAACAGGGCTATCAGAGCCCAGGCAGAGACAGCTGCCTCAGTGGGGGTCACCAGGGCTCAGCACACTCTGGATTGCACCAGGAGACGTGGCAAAGCGAGCTCGCCTCTGTGCAGATGACTTCACCCATGCAGAGCACTGCATCCAGCCTTGCTGCAGAGCCCGGACCCATCGGAGACAAGGGAGTTCCGGGTAAGCTGCAAGGGAAGGCCTCTCTCCATCAGCGGGGCGTGTGTGGTGTGTCAGTCCTGCATCTGCTGCAAGTGCTGCCACCACTCAGTTTCGGGTGATCTCCGCACAGAACCCCGGGACCACCTGGCATCTCTTAGCCTGGCAGGAAGTACCCACGTGAGGTGCCCTGGCATAGGGTCTCCCGCAAACAGACGCTGCACCTCTCCTTCCAACTAACATAGCTCTAGGGAAGCAAACGGATGAAAAGCCATCAGGGCTGTGAAGATCCTGGTTGTTACTGTCCTCTGGCTGATAAAATGACCAGGTCACCTGGGCTGATGGCCAGGCCAGAAACAGCCCCTGCAGGGGCTCATCCAGCAGAAGGGCTGCTAGGACTCCTTGGGACACAGCTGCCTGGTTCTTATTTCCTCCACTTTTCATGCCCTGGGCCGGCTCCAGTGTGATCATGGGTTTATTCCATTTCCGCTTTGCTAGGGCCACTCAACTTCCTGACGCTCCTACCAATCCTCTGTGCCACCGTTTTCCATAAAGAGGCATTTTCTGGAGATGCCACTGTGTCATCCTGAAGCTGTAGGTGCTGGGTCCTCTGGGCCCCAAGCTGGATGCCTGGTGAAGAGTCCTGCAGAATGTCCCTAAGGTGCTTGTGCTGCTGGGGGGACAGACGGGCCACCCACCTCCCACACACAGAGAGCTGAGCTCGGCATGCAGCTGCTGTACATGCACAGGCGCACTGCAAACATGGGCACAACAGTAGCCCTTTGCCAATGGAGGGGACCTCGGCGGATTCTCTGGCGGCACTTGGCGAATGACCCTCTTGAAGCCAAGAGCAGTAAACGGAGCCTGACATCCGAACGGAATCAAGATCACTGGGTGTGCTTTCCCCAAATGAAACTGCTTGGAACTCCTCATAACGGTTTTTATGATAAGCATTAAAATGCAAAGAGGAAGATGAAAGTTCCTGCTACAGACCAGGTTTGTAATGAGGAGAGAGCAGGGCTTGGGAGCCGAGTCTGGAAGGGAGGCTTATGCGCTGCATTACAGTTGGATATTAATATATAAAATGAGTGTGTTATTAAAAGGATCCTGAAGTTATAAAAACTCAAAGGAACTTTTAGTGAGGATGAATAACTTCTTTGGTCAAGATGAATAACTCAGATTTCCCGTAGACCAGAGGCGGTCATGTGCTGGAGCTCCTTATTGCCAGTAGTTGGATTTTGTTGTTTTTGTAGGGCACCTTGATTTTGGGGGGACGAGGAGCACATTCTTGGATTAGGGAAGTTAATACCGAGCATGCACCCATCTCCCTAGCAAAGGAGAACCTTGACTATGCCGTTAGGAAAGGCAGCAGAAGAGCCACCTTCCACACTTTCACAGCTGGGAGCACCCGATAGGGTCTGCTGTAGCCCTCAGGCAGGGCACTCGGCCGCAGCCACCCAATGCTCTGACAGAACGGACTCAGGAAGCCAGAAAGCCATAGTCGGAGGTGTAAAAAAAAAGATTCTGTTTCTTTTACTCACATCTAACTTATTAAAATTATACCAAAGAATGACTCTGGGCTTGATCTATGCAACTACCTGAAACATCTTCCCTCTAATTTTGTTTGTGCCCACAAACTAGGAAATTTCGGTATAACTGCTGTTAAGGCAATCCCAAATTCTAAATTAGTTTCTAAATTAGTGAAGACTAAATTAATGTTTTCTTTTACCCTGGCCAGAAGTACATAGGTTATCTGGTTAATTAATTTTTTTAATTCTGAGAATAATCATACCACAGATAGTCTGGAAATCAGAAACAAAAGATTTCATCATTCATCCTGACACAATGCCTCTCACTTCACATTTTGGTTTAAGAGCTTAATCTATGTATCTGACCAGCTTTCTACTTTAATGGACCCAAGCATTTCTGTCTGTATTTTTGTGTTGATGGCCCAAAGTTCATTACCTGACTATATGATGAACTTAACCCTAAATCTTCATGAGTATAGATGTTTCTGTATACATATCAGATAACTTCTAAAGGTAGATTACTAGAAGTAGGATTACCGGGTGAAGGATTTGAACTTCTCATGACTCCTGAAACCTACTACTAAATGGCTTTTCAAAAAGGTAGTTCTAATTTACATACACCAGGGTTTACACAGGATTTGCAAGTACCCGCTTCACTATATCCTTGCCCAGCCTGGATCGTATTACAAACATTTCTGTTTCTTGGCTAATTTCATGAGAACAGTGGTCCAGGAATTGTGAAGGGTTATGAAGCAGGGTCCCCAGAAGTCACCCTATGTTTCTACACTCCAAGTAAAAAAAAAGACGCACAACAGTCATCAAGGCATCTGTGTTTGGCTGCTTGTCTCTGTCTTGTTTCTACTGGTGCACACAGAAAGATGCAGAAGGCAGCAAGAGGACTTGTATCTGCCCCGTCATGACTCGGGCAGTGAGGGGACTGCTGGCTGCGTGGCCTTGCAGGCAGGGTGGCGCTTCTGACAGCCTGCCGGGCACCTGAGTTTCTGGCAGCAGGAGATGGCAGTATGAACTTGCCAGAATTTCCTAAGCCTGCCCATTTACCTCTGCTGCCTGTGTTGATTTGGCACCGGTGCGGCTCCTGAGTCCTTTTTAAGCCAATAATTTGGGTTTGGACAATGTGCTCTGTAAGCAGAACGAAATGGTAACAAGAGGAGGTGTGCCTTCGTTGGAGCCTGCTTGTATTCACAGCTGGTTAAATGCCTTATTGAAGAGCTTCAGGGACAGAAATCACATGGAAATGAAAAAAAGATAGCAATGTATAGGCTTGTGCAAAACAAAATCTACACACACCCTGCCGTGCCTCTAAATTAGAAAAAATCCAATATACACCAAGAATCACACAAGCAGCCTGCACATGACCAGCGCTGGCAGCTGCTCCCGCCCTGGCTCACACCAACTGGGAAGTGGGGTCCTCCGCCCTGACCCTGCCGCTGGTGTCTGCAGCCCATGACTGACTTCCAGCCAGGTCGCTTTTAGTGTCTGCAAGAAGCAGCCCAGCCAACCGCCAAATTCCTGCTGGGCCGGCCAAGAGGCATGAACCCCAAATGAAAAAACACCAAGGGTTTGTTTTTGAAAAAGCAATACATCAAACATGCAAAAGAGCTCTTTTGTATGAATTTTCATGGTGGGAGCCAGAAAGGAGAAAATCATTCTCCCTCCAGGGAGGAAGCAGTCTGACCTCACCTGTGACTTCTCTCTTACTGTGTGGATTTTTCTCACCCCATTAAATGTAACCTACTCAAGGTGGGTTTTACCAGAGAGAGAAATAGAGAGTGATGGGGAACATGGCTGACAGGTGGCTGCGACACCGGGGAAGTGGCCAGCTGGGGCGCCACGCAAGTGGGTGCCCGGGGCCTGTGGAGTGCGCTGTGCCAGGGGCTGCTGGCCAGACAGATAGGACTGAGGTGCCACGGCTTCAGAAACCTTGCAGCCCCATCTTTGCCAACAAATGCATTCCTTGCAAAGGGAAAGGTAAGGAAAGAAAAACATAAAAGCCAGGTTAGCATGGTGTCCTCTTTCCAACTGGAAAGAAAGGGCTGTGCAGTGGACAGAGCAGCATCACTGCAGAGCCCACAGGAAAGCACCAATGAAAGTGACCTTCTTCCGGTAAGGTTCGGGCAGCTCCGGAGCAGGCACAGCTGGCCTGAAAACTCGCACCTGTTGGCCGCAGACTGGGCTCTGAAGGGCAGCAAAAGACCAGCTCAGCACAGCTCCTTAAGTCCCCTTCCCATTAACCAGCGGCCAACAGTGAAACCCACGAGGGGACCTGGTTAAACCACCCTGTGGCAGCTCTGCAGGCCCCAGCACGAAGCCCTAGGGACAGGCAGCCTTTTCTTCTGCCACACGGCGGGACAGCAAGCTCACTCTGGCTTCTGTGTGACGAGGGAGAGCTGCCACCTGCTGCTTAGCAATCGTTCACCGGAGCCGGGGAACCACCGAAGTCACTGACACTGGCCATGTTACTCTGCAAAAATGGTACTTTTGTGTGGCTCAGCCTGAGGAGGAGGAGGAGAAGGAGAGAGATGAGGAAGAAAAACAGGAGGGGAGGAGAAAGAATGAGGAGGAGGAGGAGGAAGTGGAGGAAGAGGAGCGGCTCATGATGAGCTGGTTCTGTTACTGCAGCCCCATGTGACGAGTGCGTGGGGTTTCACTGAAGCCTCAGGCCAGTGCTCCAGTCGGGGGGATGGATCTGCCCATCTGCAGATGAAGCAGTTGCGGGGAACTTCGGTTCCTTGGCCAAGGTCACATGGAGCACTCAGTGGCCCCGACTGACAACTGCCAAGCAGAGAACCAGCAGCCTGTGACCCCCTCCTCAGGAACGTTAGGCTGCCAAGTGCCTCTGGGACCAGTGGCCAGGAAGAGGATGGGTGCTGCAGGGAGGCCTCAGGGCGAAGGCCATGACCACCCCGGTCTACCCAGTCCTGTGGGGCACCCAGCCTCTGTGGAGGGAGTGGGGGTGTGGCGACAAATACCTGAGAACACTGTCTAGACCTGAACCGAGCCAGTGCCCCTCTCCGCCTGCTGTGCCAGCTGTGACCATCAGGACTGAAAGGCCTGGCGCTAGACCTTACCCCTCACCTGTTTCTATCCCTGACTGGATAACCGGTTCTCAGGGGCAGTGAATCTCTACAGAGAGGCCTTTCCACATACAGAAGGTTAACACTGTGGAGAGCTCTAGTCTGTGTCAAACATGCGAAGGCATGGGCCCAGAGGAGGGCTCAGGAGAAGGGGGATGTTCTTACTCTGAGGACCAAAAGAAAACCTGAGCACATAACTTGAAGGTTCCAATATTATTTTCATTTCAAATCAGAAACACACCAGAAGTACGGAGCAAAAAATAATGGAAAATTTGTAAGAATGTTAAGAGAGGAATCAGACAGTCAAGAAAGGCACTGGTAGCCAGGAGCTGTGTGAATGTGTCGGCATGAGGCTGCTAGAGCAATATGCTCCTTTCTCATCTCCAGCATCTTCTGGCCAAGAGACTTTGGCTGGGTACTCACTCCCCCTTGGTGGGAGCTACTTGGCTGAAGACCTCCACGGGGCTGTTTGAGCATTCACATTCACTGAGCTGCAGCTCGTCACAAGCCCCCAGCCCGCACAATCCCAGTGCTTTTTTTTTTTCCTTAAATTCTTTTCTTGGTACATTTTAGGTATACGATATGTTTACATTTATCATTGGGTGCTTGTACCTGTACATGATGCATCTTAGTTCTTATTTTTCCCCCATTCCCTGTGCACCCTTCAACCCCTCCATCCCTCCCTATTTACAAAGACTTCGTTTCCATTTTTTTCTTTTCTCATAATTTTTCCTTTCCCTTCTTCCCTTTCCCCTTCCCCTACCCCTTTGGACCTTTTCTTCCTATTTCAAATTATCAATTATTTGTTTTAATCATTTTAACCTTTATTTACACTTTCAGTTTCTCACACCAGAGAAACTATTCGGTACTTACAGGTGTGTCCTATTTATTTCACTTAAGAGGATGGCCTCAATGTGCATCCATTTAGCTACAAATGTCTCTAGTTTCTCATTCTTTATGGCTGAGTAGTACTCCATTTTATTTAAAAAACCACATCTTCTTTACCCAGTTTCCAGTTGATGGGCACTTGGGCTGCTTCCAAACTTTAGCTATTACAAACTGTGCCGCTATAAACATGGGTTCCACATATATCGCTGTGGTACGATTCTTTTAATTCTTTTGGAAAGATCCCCAGGAGTGGAATAGCTGGGTCAAATGGGACCTCTAAACCTAGTTCTTTGAGGTATCTCCATACTGATTTCCACAGTGCTTGCACCAGCCTGCACTCCCACCAAGAATAGAGAAGGGTTCCTTTCTCCCCACAGCCCTGCCAGCATTTGTTATTGGCTGATTTCTTGATAGCAGCCACTCTTTCTGGGGTGAGGTGGAATCTCAGTGTTGTTTTCATCTGCATCTCTCGAATGGCCAGTGATGTTGAACAGTTTTTCATGTATTTATTTGCTGCTTTTACTTCTTTGTCTGAGAAATGTCTGTTCATTTCAGATGCCCGTTTTTGAATTGGGTCTTTAAATTTGGGGGTCTGATTTTTTTCAGTTCTTTATATGTTCTAGATAGTAGTCCTTTGTCTGAGGAACAGCTGCTAAAATTTTTTTCCCACATTGTAGGTTGTCTCTTAGCTCTGTTGGTGGCGTCTCTTGCAGTACAGAAGCTTTTTAATAAGATGAGATCCCAGTTGTTGATTCTTTGTGCCAGTTCCCATGCTACTGAGGTTTTGTTCATAAAGTCTTTTCCTATTTCAATGTCTTCAAGAGTTCTACCTAACTTATCTTCCAGCAAGTTTAGTGTTTCTGTCTTAATATTTACATCTTTAATCCACTTTGATCTTGATTTAGTGCATGGTGATAGGTATGGGTCTAGTTTTAATCTTTGGCAGGTTGAAATCCAGTTTTTCCAACACCATTTATTAAATAGGCTATCTTTCCTCCAGTGAGGGAGGTTGGCTCCTTTGTCAAAGATGAGGTGGCTGAGTGTCCCAGTGCTTCTTGATGGAATGAGCTTCCTACTCTGCCCGGGCATCTAACTTCTGCTCAGGACCAGCTGCAGGTGTGAGGGGGCCATGCAGTGTCACAACAGGGTGATCCAAGTTCCCTGCAGCACATCTGCCACAACAGACAATCCCATGCACACCTGTGCATAGCCTGCTCCCCAGGAAGCTCATATTCCAAGAGAGGGACAGGGACGCATGTAAATGGTCAGGGAAAGCCACGTTGATGGGCCTTTGTTTGGAGAGCAGAAACTGCGTGCATGAAGATTTTCCGAGAGACAACAGCAAGACCAAAGAGGCTTAGTGGATCAGAAGAGAAAGACAAAGTGACCCAGGTGATGGAAGTGTGTCCTGTGAATGGGGGGTGGGGGGGCACTATAGACAATGGGTTAAACGAATCTGGGGAGACGGGGGCTTTGAGGATCATGGTATGGACTCTGGATTTTGTACTGAATGAAATAGGCGGCAACATTGAGGCAGTCTAGGCAGCAGGAAGAGAAAACCGACTTACATTTTAAAGTTCACCTTGCTGCTATCGGAAACAGCCAAGGGGGTAGTGGAGATGTGGGGAGTAGCTGATCCCAGCCGTTGAGTGGCGCGGTGCAAGGAGCTGACTGAGGGGAGCAGCCCAGGCCGTGCAGTGATGTAGGTGAGAGGCAATGTGCTTAGGGGTTTTATGGTTTCTTTTAAAATTATCTCCCAATGGCTCATGTTCGAGGTGGGGCTTTTGTTAGGTGATTGGATCAGAGGGGCCTAATTTTGTAAGTGGGTTAATCCACTACAGACTCGTCATTGGATGGCATCAGCGTTGTGCAATGGAAACTAGAGGTCTGGCCTGGCTGATGACCTCAGGAGTCTATCTTGTCTTTGGCCCCTTCTTCTCTGACTTTCTTGCCCTTTCTTAGCTTCCTGGCTGCCATGAGGTAAACACTGTCCTCTACTACACCCTCACCACGGGCTTAGAAGCAATGGAGCCAGCAGACCATGGACTGAACCCTATGAGACCACGTTCCATCAGAAACCTTTCCCCCTTCAAGTTGTTACTCTAAGGGATTTTGTCACAGTGAGAGTGACAGTTCTTAGAGCTAAAGGACGGGAACATGTAAGATCCGTTAGGGAATGACTGAGGTTGCAGAAAGTAAGACTTCTGTCTAACTTGACTTCGGTCCTTGGCAAAGGCACAAGGTTATCAACTGAGAAACCCACATCTTTGTTTCAATTTAGAAAACATCAAGCATACTGACCACACCCCCTCATATCTGAGCTGCAAACAAACAGGAGGAGGAAACAGGCCTCCTCCCCTGCTCAGACACACCGGGATGCCGACCTGCCGGGCACACAGGCCCACCCAGGGCAGGAGGGACAGAGAAGCACGGAATTCCCCTCCCGAGAGGCTCATGCCTTCAAAGGCTCTCTGACTCTATTCCGGATGGAGGGAGAGACGACAGCGTGCATCTTCCACAACACAGGGGACCTGTGACACGAGCTACTTGGTGCAGTTCAACTCTGCCTCCCCAAAGTTCCCATGCTGGAAACTTTCTCCCCAGTCACCTGTTGATGGGGTTTCCGGCGAGGCCTCTGAGAAGTGATGAGGATTATATGAGGTCCTGAGGGTGGGCCCCCTCGATGGCATTAGTGACTTTAGGGGAAAGGGGAGAGAGACAAAGTGATATGCTTGTTCCGCCTTGCCATGCAATGCCCTCTGCTCTGTCCTGAGATGGCAAGGAGACCCTCACCAGAGCCAGCACCACGCCCATGGACTCCCAGCCTCCAGAACCACGAGCCAAGTAAACTTCTATTCTTCATAACTTACCAAGTCTCGAGTGTTTTGTTACAGCAACAGGAAATGGGCCAAGACACTTCTGCAGTAGATTTCAGTTTCTGTGCCACATATACTACCCAGCACATAGTAGGAGTTTCATATTTGATGAGTAAGTATGTATATTTCTAACTGAAATCAAGGCCATGCCTCCTCTGCAGCCCAACAAATACACAAGTAACTATTCCCTGAGAGACAAATGCCTGAAGGTCCCAAGCGGTCCACCATCTCCTTCTATGGAACAAGGCGTCCTGCCCCAGTGGAGAGTTATTGTCCCTGTGGCTAAGTTCCGCCCCCTTCTGGAAGCCAAGGGCAGAGCTTCTGCCATTCACTCATCCTGGGATAGTGCACGGTGCAGAGCCAATGCCCAATCAATCTAAATACATGCCAAACAAATGGGTGAATAAATATTCATTAAAAATTACCTGGGCCGTTAATTTAGGTCACTCAGTGGAAAAAAGAAAACAGTGGAATGAAGCAAGCATCTTTTTAATTTAAAAGGTTAATTAAGGACAAGGTTTTTAAAAATATTTTGATGGCTTAAGTAAACCAAGGACAAGTGGGTCCTATGCAGCTGTGATTAGTAGCTGTGAAAACATTCTACTATGTGCCGTGGAGCAGAGAAGGAGAGGTCGTGGGCTCACTTCATGATTCCTGTATAATCTCCATTTTAAACCCAGATAGGGAGGAAAACAAAACAGGCACTTGTACACATAAATATGAGAATCCTAAATAAAATGCTAGCCAACTGAACTCAGTGGTGCCTCTTATGTAAAATACATTATAATTGAGTATTTGTATCCTAGAAATGCAAAGATGGCTTAACATTAGAAAACTGGATCAATGAGACATCACATCCAGAGACTAAATGAGGACAATAATATGGTTTTCTCAACAGGTAGAGAAGACATCTGAGAAACTTCAGGGCTCTGGGTCAGTTCTCTAATGATCCACTAGTCTGATGATCGATTTCCTGATCTTACCAATGTTCTGATTCCTAAAAGCATGTTTCTTTCTCCCATTCCAAGTTTTACAACTATCTGGGTAGGATGTATTGGCAGGGCCCACAAGAGCTACGAGCCTTGGGTGACCCAGGGCCCTGAAGACTGTCCCGCTGGGCACGTGGTCCCCATGCCCTGTGTGGTCCCTCCCATCTTCCCACAGCATCCACCTAACTCATCGGGGCCACACCAGAGAGGGAAGAAAAGCTCCCTGCAGGGAGGCTGCCCTTGGCTCTTCCCCTGGAGGATGTGTGTGGGCGCAGGCTCACAAACAACAACTTCCAGAAGGAAGAGTTCAGGAGGGGTGGCAGCAGTGTGGCATCTACAGAGTGAATCAGCAAGGTCCCTGCGTGAGGACGACCTCCACACAAGCTCTCCTAGCATCACTCTTACATGACTCCTGGCGGTGCCACCCAAAGATGGTGTTTCCTCTGCCCCAACATCTTCCATTTTGGCCTCAAATCACAAATCTTCAGCAACTTAACAAAGTGACAATGTCTGATAACAGCGTCTGTTCCCAGATCTACAGCTGTTTCTATACCATTTAAGCCCAACATTCTATAAATGTTATTAGAATTATTGTCTCCTAGCTTTGCCTTATATTCATGTTTTTGTAAATTGGTGGTGGGGCTACTGAATACTCAGCATGCTACACATCCTTCAAGAAGTTACCTGTATAAAAACCCCTATGTTAATTTCTGAAAAAATGTCCCCAGACTTTCCTAGTGAATTCATGCGAATGCATTAGATTAACGAGGCATTAAGTGCATCTGCATGTATCCCTGGTGCAGATTTTATCAGCTTATCAAAGCTACAGTCAGCAGAAAAATAAATGAGAAAGAGCCACTAACAAAGAGTGCGACAATAGCATCTTGATGGGCACATGCAGCCTCAAGTCCCACGCTGCGCCTGCTGCCTGCAGGCCGGGTTTTGTGCATTCACGGATTAACAAGGGTTTACTGAGCTTCTATGTTACGCCGTTCTATGGACTGAGAAATACAGTGGTGAACAAAATGGGCTTCCTTTCTAGCAGGAGGAGGCAGGCACTGCACTGGAACATGCAAATGCGCACATTATCTGTTGGCAGGGTTAGAGATGGAGAAGTGGGCTACAGTGAGTGTTGTAAAGGATGGTAGGGGAGGCCTCTCTAGTAAGCTGATGTGCGAACAAAGACTTGAAGGAAGAAAGAAAGAATGGTATCTTGGCCAGGAATGGTGGCACATGCCTGTGATCCCAGCACTCTGGGAGGCTGAGGCAGGAGGATCACAGTTCAAGCCCAGCCTAGGAAACTGAGCAACTTAGTGAGCTTTTGTCTCAAAATAAAAAAAGGTTGGGGATACAGCTCACCATGAAGGCCCTGGGTTCAATCCTCAGTACGGAAAGAAGGAATGAAGGAGAGGAGAGAGGGATGAAAAAAGGGAGGGAAAGAAAGAGAAAAAAGATGTCGAACAGAATGATCCAGGCAGGGGAAGCAGCCAGCACAAAGGCTCTGGGTAGGGAGTGTGCACCTGGGACATGTGAGGTGTGCACACGTGTGTGTGCATGCATGCAAGCATGTGTGTAGAACTGCAAGAGGAAGGGGAGGCAATCATGTGAGGATTCTAGCCAGGCAGGGACCGCGGATTCCCCCACACCCCACCCCGTGTGGTTGCATGAATTGAGATTCTGTTCCATCTCTCTGCTGCGAGTCCAGTGATCAAGACAACTTGGGTGGTCTCCAGTTTGCAGCTATCGGGATAAAGCTGCTACGAACATGTGCATACAAGCCTGCGTGGACACGCACTTCCGTTTATCCTGGTGGTCTAACTCTACTGACCCATCTCTCTACTCTATACAACCCAGCAGGGCCCCTACTGGGATTTACCCAAGATCAGGCCAGCCTTTCCAAAAGAGGCTGTATTCTTTTGCATTTCTACCAGTAACATATGAGAATTCCAGTTTCTCCTTATCCTAGCCAACATTTGGTACTGTCAGACTTTTCTGTTTAGCCCCACGCATGCATGTGTAGTAATGGCTCATTGTAGTTCTTTCTTTCTTTTTTTTTTTTTTTTGGTACTGGGGATCAAACTCGGGTCCTTGCGGTTGTGCAGCAGGTGGTGAAACCACTGAGCTAAATCCCTGGCCCCCCTTCCCCTCCCCCTCCCCTCTTTCCCTTTTCTTTTTCACAGTACTGGGGACTGAACCCAGGGCTTTCACACTGAATTACATCCCCAGCCCTTCGTTTTTTGTTTCTTTTGTTGAGATAGGGCCTTGCTAATTTGCTAACTTGAACAGGCTGGGCTTGAACTTACGGTCCTCCTGCCTCAGCCTCCCAGAGTGCTGGGATCAAAGGCATGTTTCAGCCTCACTGCAATTTTATCTTGTATTTCTTCAACAGTGGGAATTTATCATGTGTTTTAAGCATCCATCCATTTTCTTTGGCAAGTCATCTTTTCAAATCATTTGACTTCATGAGGTATGAATGCTGCTGCGAGTGCCATCCAATGGAAAGACAGGTTCGTAAGAACATGATGGCGCCCTCATCCATCTTATTCACTGGGGTCTGGCGCTGTGTGACTTCCAGCTCTTCCCCAAAGTCACAATGACCATGGAAGGTCAGCACTTTGAATCAATGCAGGACACAGAGGCAGCCACGATAGTGCAACTAAAGACACTCACGAAAGAGGACTCCAGAGCTGCTTCAGAAAGTGGCAAGAACAATGGGATGAGTGTGTTCGAAGTGAGGGGAGTGTTCCGAGGGAGGTTTGTGGCAGTGTGTCTTTTACTGTAATAAACTTTTAAAATGTACATATTCACCACATTCTTCAATGACCCCTTGTATGCCATGGACAGACACATGCAAAGAGGCAGCAGATATCCATGCAATACACAGAGAGGGCAGTCATCAAGCTCCGCAGGACAATGGAAATGGACATGCATCTGGACCATAGGCACCTGTGGTCACAGCAATGGGCAGGGCAGCCACGGGCCCACTGCCTACAGCACCGTCCCCTACATTTGACGCCAAGAAACTCATTAAGAGGTGGACTTCATATTCATCCATCGCACTGGGGAGAAAATAGGAAGGATGGTGCCGGAAGGGCCCCATGTTCCCGAGACCACAGGGCTGGCACCTGTACCTGGGTCACAGAGTGTGGGGCTGCCAGCCTGTGCTTCAGTGCCCATCTCACTCACCCTTAGTGTTTGCGTCCCCTCAAGGAGAAGTCAGTCCCCACAGTCTGTGCCATCACTCGCTACCTAAACACCACCTAACTGGCAAGACTTTAGACTGGCAAGCCTGGCTGTGGGGGCCTCCCAGGACAGGAAGTTCAGTGCTGACTGCAATTTCTCTACAGTGTGGTACAAGCTCTCCATGTAGTTTGGGGGGTGGACAATCCTATTGAAAGAAAACATTAAAATGACAAACCGGAAGTGGGCCCGTTATAAAGCATTTCTGGCTGTTTTATGTATCCAAGTCACCAATGGTGACATTCGTCTCGGTGGAACTCGAACTACAACCATCATGTCTGGATGCCTGAGGAAATGGTGCAAAACATCCAGGAAACTGTACTCATCTGGACACAGCACATAAGAAAATTAAAGGACAGACCGGTGAATCACCGTAAGCCACAAATGCCCCTTGAATATTCTCGCCAGCCCAAACACACCCAGTTTACACCAGAGATGCATGTGACTTTTCAACTTGCATCATTCTGCTAGAAATCAATCTGAACAGTTACCTGCCCTGCGACATTTCAGAAATCAGGTTCTCATACATAATTAGCTTCCCGGCTCCATTCATGCGGGCTCCGTTCTTTTGTAACAATAAGGAAGGAGGTATTCAGGGGAAGCAAGATATATGGGGGAGGTGCATTTCTGTCTCATAATTTTTTTTTTTTTGGTACTGGGGATTGAACTTGGTTCCTTGTGCTTGCAAGGCAGGTGGCAGAACCACTGAGCTAAATCCCCAGCCCTCATAATTTAATTTTAAAGGTACAAAAATAATTTGAAGGAAATAAATACGTGGACTAGAGCTGTATCTGTCATCTCCCTTCAAGGTGCATGCTTATGGTGTCTGCAAAGATCTTAAAACTGTGTATTTGGCACATGGTAAGTGCTTAGTTGCTGACAGCTAATCGTTTTTACCATTATTAATGTTTCTAGCCTGAATTCACCTCTTGGTAAGTCTATTAACTTTTCCTCTTTGTCAAGGGATGTATAAGTACCTAGCAAAACACATAACATGGATGTTTCACTGCAAACAATTTCATCCTACTTACAAAAATTGCAGATAGCTCAATTTTATTTCCACTTGCTCTTTTAACAGCAGTGTTATTTCTAATATGATATAAATAGGTTTTAACAACAATATATCATACAGCACTTAAATAATATCAGGTATACAAAGTACAGTTCCTTTTATGCTAACAGCAGCAAAAGGATTCTTCTCCAAAACTATCTGATAGGGCTCGGCTGACACGACAGACTTAACCCGACCCGCAGTGGCTCCAGTCCCAGGCTTGTCATGGGCTCTCCTCCAAGCGGCAACTCAGAGCCTCGGGCCTCTCCCAACTTGGGCTGCCACCATTCTCCTACCAGACCTTCAAGATCACCACCGAAGAGAAAGGGGACAGTGGCTGGCCCTGGAAGATGCTAGGCTCATATCTACCCACCCATGGCTAGCCAGGCAGCACCAGAGCAACCAAAGGGGGCCTAGGTCCCCAAAGAAGATGGAACAGTGTTGGGAATCATCCAGTATTCTTTCTGCTATATGTGTTATCTACATAGAGAATTCATAATTGTTTTATAAATGTTTTCACAGCACTTTTCATTATGTGTTATTTATTCATTTCTGAAATGTATGCATTTAGAAAAAGTTGAAAAGTTGTTATTGGTGTTGTTATTTTCCCAATGAAGAAACTGAGGCTTAGAGGAGCCAGTTGGTATCCAAATGACATAGCTACGACTTAAGTTTCTGCTCTCTGGATCCAAACCTCAAGTACTTTCCACTCTTCTTTGCATTGTAATAAACTTCGAGAACACCGGAGTTCCCGGGAGAGAGTAGATTTACAACAGAATCAGTTACTTTTTCCCTCTCAATGAGATTCAATGGAATTAATTCTCTAGCAAAGGCATAATCACTGAGTAATTCACAGGGATGAACCAACAGTACAGTGTGAGCAGCAAGCTACCTCTTCACATATTAGCCATTTCAGGGAGTATTTAAAAAATGAAACAGGAATTAATATGGCAACAACTCCAAAATAAGACTCCTAATTCTTATTTTAGCGGTCAATGACACAGGCGCAGATACGGTAGGTCCGGATAAGCTGAAAATCACTGCTGTGAGAAGATCACTGGGCCATCGGAATCAAGTTCCTAACCCTGTCTCTTCAGCTAGAAGCGAAGCCCGGGTGACACTTGTGGTCACAGCAACGATGGAGGGATGGAGAGAACACACCCAGGGCCCAGAGCCCCAGATGTTGCTGAACTGGACACAGAAACCAGGTCGTGCGAGCGGGCTTCTTGATGGGACAGAGGCTCACGGCACAGCTGTCGGTGGCGGTGGCGCTGGTACTGCACTGAGGGTTGGATCAGGGACCTTCACAATGAGCCCTGTCCCCAGCCCCTTCTTAACTTCCAGACAGCGTCTCACAAAGTCATGAAGTTGCTCAGGCTGGGTTTGAACTTGAGACCCTCTTGCCTCAGCCTCCCAGGGCACAGCCGGAGCTCAGTCTGCACTTGCTGGTTGGGAGACGGCAAAATGTCCACAGCTTCCTTCCCCACTGCCTCTGTCTAAGGTGTCAGCGCTGCTGTTTAGGACACAATGGATTCACGTGACATCTAAAGTAATGATTTTTTGTCCTGTCAAAATGGTGTAATGTGCACTGTTAAATCTGGGCTCCAAAAACACTCACACAGGGCGACCTTGTGTCCAGAAGTTTATTGCCAGGGTTCCAGTTTATGCCCACGAGGCGTACAGCGAGCTTCCTGGATGCAGTGGCAGCTCCTGGCGTTTCCTTCTGGAGCTCCTGGCTCTGACAGGTTTTGGCTGCAAGAACTATTCCGCGACTGATTTATTCCTCAATATCAATTCTTTTTCTCTACATGAATCATTTCCATGTTTCCAAAGCAAAAGTAGAAAGAATAAAAACCCCATAAGCTAAAAAAATACTCCATAGTTAAGGAAAAAGGAGCCTTCAATACCGGGATGGATTTGCTATCAAATGTGCATTACAGGAAGCCATCAGGTAGAATCGGCGATGTAATGGGCAATTTGGTCTCAACTTCCCCAGCGGGCACAGCGCCTGCGCGCACACGGACACACATGCATTCCCAAGCGATCCACCTCACTAGACCGTGAGCTTTTAGTGAGACTGAATTCCAGGCGGGAGGGCAGTTTCCTTTTCACTATACCAACATGATGCTTCATTACACCAAGACATAGCACTCTCCAATCTGCCGGGTAAATAAGGACTGGAGCCTAAAATTTATAGTTGCCTTTAAAATGCTAAGCATTTCTCCCCTAAATGAATGGCTGCACAGCCCACCAATCCCTGCCTGGGCTGGGTTCAACTCCTCCTGGGTCAGTGGCTCCATGTGTCTTCTGTGGGGTCCATGAGCCCCTCCTGGCTGGTCCCCAGCAGGTGCCGGAACTGCCAGTCACGTAAAACTCCGGGGGATGCGTGCTGACAAGGGTGCTGCTTCTAAGTTGAATTTGTGGGTTCTGTGATCACCAAAAAAAGTTGTGAACCAGTTGTGCTACGGAAATCAGGGTGCTCACAAGCCTGGGTCAGGGACACACTGGGCTCGTCGTCTCCTCCGAAGCCGCAGTGTCCCAGACGGGGCCACCCCGAACCGCCTGCCGTGTACCAGCTGCGTGGCTGCACGTGGCCCAGCCCAGCCCACATGCAGTGCCCCTGACCCACGTGCCACTGGTGGCTCATGCCTACTTAAGATGTCACATCAAGCTGAGACCCCTCTTTCCCCTGCCACTCCTGTCCCTGTGTCCTCCACGGGCCCCAAAGTGCACTAGGTCCCTTGGCCTGAATGTAGGGAAGCGCTTGTATTTACTGGCTGTTTCCTGAGTGCTACAGTCACAGAGCCTTCCGAATAATGCACACAACGCCCATCAAGAACACCAGGTCACTGGAGTTCTCTTATGTGACCATGACAATGAAAGCTGACCTTGGCTACAACGCACGAGGGGACAGGAGCTCCTGAGCCCGGCGTGCCCGGCGGTCACCTGCCACCTGTGTGTCTGACCGCTGACAAGCTGTTTCTCTGGGTGACCTTGCTCTCTGCGCTGGGCACGGGCTGGACGAGTACAGCTGAGCCACAGGGACGCAGCGAGACTGAGAGGAGAGATACACGAGGCTGGAGAGGCCCTGAGCACCCTGCACACGGCCTCAGCCCGCGGTCAACGCAGTTTCTCAAACAGCAGAGAGAGAAGGCCACCGTGACGCCCGGCTTGACAAAATATGAAGCTGGCAAGGACAAAAGATACTTTCAGATTTAAAACAAAAAGACCTCTCGCTCAACCTCAGGACCGTGTGAGCACAAGAGCAGTGCGCAGGCGTCCCCGGCTGGAATCAGGCCTTCGGGCCTGCTGGCTCTGTGCCGACGGGCAGGGCGGTGGGAGGACATGACCTCCCCAGCCCGCGGCGGGTTAAGCAGCCTGATTGAACGCTGCTGCTAATTAAGGGCCCCTCCTGTCTGGCAGGACCACCGGGGTGCCTTCTGCACTTGTTCATGACCACAGCACCTCGCTCAGAAATTAACTCTTGATGAGTGCAGACAGGGGCCCAGCTGGTCCTCGGAGTCCTCCCAAGCAGATAAATGAAGTGTAATCAGAGCGCCGCTGACTGCCAAGGGAAGAGGGGCTCTCCGTGACCTCTCGGTGAAATCCGGAGTATACTTTCCCTGTGACTTAATTCTCCGCACTGGGCACACGGAGTGCAGCCGGGATGCCACAAACAGACCCACAGCCCCAGGCCCGGCACGGAGGTGCCCATCCCCAAACATCCACCTTGGCAGGCAGGGGCTGCCAGAGTGAACGGGCGGTTTATGGGGAACTAATTTCCAACTAGCAAATACTTTCCGGGGTGAGATGCGCTATTTTCCCAGTAACTCCTCACAGGTCTGGGGACAGCAGCTCCATGTACTCTGCAAATCATACAATCATTTGGGTCGGGCTTCAAACAAGAGAGGCTCCCTTTCTAATATCTACAGAAGGCATCTTGCCCTGAAGCTGCACCGAAGGAGAGGAAGACACCACTGTCCAGGCCTCCAGACTTACACATGGCAAAGCTGGGGCTGCGGTGTCACTCACACCTGGCCTCTTCCTGTTCAGCTTTGGCCCTTGGTCCCCACATCACCTCAGCAGTGACATGTGGTGGACGGCGACCAGAAGGGTGTGGAGCGGGAACACTAACAATGCACACACTCAGAGGCCCGCAGGTTGGTTCTTTCTGCGACACTGCCCCAGCTGTGATGAAGGACAAAAGCCAGGCTGCTTTTGTCAAGCTCCTGCTCTGTTGTCTTAAATCACAATGAAGCCACATCCTTCTATGAACTGAAAGGAGCAAATGAGTTCTCCAGAGAAAACAGATGAAATAACACCAAGAGTCAACAAGTGGTCACTGGGCCAGGAGCCAGAAGGGAAGGCAAAGAAATGGGCTGAAGAAGCATTTGCTGCCTTTAAGGAAAAACCCGCAAAATAAAGACTTCCTTGGAGAAGTCAGTGCAGTTTCCCAAGGGCCTGCGGTGGGGTGGATGGGATGCTGAGGGGAAGACAGCAGAGAGCCTAAACTGCTTAGAGTGTATCTGTCATCAATGGCCGCGTAACAGACAACCCCAAAACTCAGCCCTTTAGACAACCTGCACTGCTTATCTCCTAGTTTCTGCAGGCCACACACTGCTCTGTCACTCTGCTGGGTGCCTTTTCCTCCCACAAGGCTGCTATCGGGTATCAGCCAGAGCCACTGTCACCTCAATGCTCAACTAGGGTAGGTGCCACTTCCAGGCTTGTGTCCCCAGCTTCTCCCAGGGGCTGAGAAGGGGAGAAGGGGGTGGTGGCAGCAGTAGCAAACAAGACAGAGGTAGCAAGATAGAGGTCTCAGTCCTCCTGGCGACCTAACCTCAGGAGTGACGTCCCCTTACTTCACCATGCTGACTTGCCGGTGCTCCAGGGTGAGGTGTACGGAAGACCAGGAAAAGGAGAGGGGAGAGACCCAGGACCATAAAGGCTGCTGATCACAGATAGAAGCCTCCGAGGTGGGGAATCCCGGAGCCTGATTATTCTACAGTGCACCCCTTACAACTCCACGGACCCACACGGTGAGGCCACACATGACCACACGCTCAGGGCCCACAGGCACGAAGGCGTCTCCCCATCAGGGCCGGTGTGTAAATAAGGAGAGCGCGCATACCCATGCAAGGCCGGATCCGTCTACAGGCACAGCTGCGCAGGGCTGATGACCCTCAGGGCACTGCAGTGGCTGCTGCAGCACTTGGCTCTGTCCCCTCCCAAAAGGAAGAGAGGAGCCCAGAGGCAGCCCCGACCACAGCAATGACCTGATGCCGCTGAAGGTGTAGACGGGCGGGTATGGAGTCAAGCCCTGTACCGCTGTCTCCACGATGCAGCCCCGCAGTGACTTCCGTCCCCAGGTGAAGGAGGCTGTGTCCCTTAGGCACGGCTCCCCAGGAGAGAGCCACAGATCAGTGCCCACCTGAACGCCCCCGGCGGTGCTCAGCTGCACTGAGGCAGGTGGGGACACGTTAAGGGACCACATGACGAATAGTTCTGCTGTATGCACATCATCTGACCTCACACACAACACCTAAGGGGGTCAGCTGAGCGCTACTAGAATGAAAACAAATTAGGGAAGGTATGAAATGAGCTTAAAGAAAAACGAAGTGCCATTGTGCGACTACAAACTAGCAATAGCTAAAGAAGCCATCCGTATTGCAGAAAACTTGAAAAATACAGAAAGGTAAGACTAAGACATTAAGCCACCCAAGATTCTACCACCCCAGAGACATTCTGGTATATTTCCTTTAACTTGTTTCTTTATGGTGTGTTATAGATTGTATTTTTTTAAACTGTTGCCAGACTACATTGACCAAGTATCCTGTTTTTTCACCTATAACACTATGAACGTTTTTCCATGTTAATATTCTTCAAAAAACTCAATTTTAAACGGCTACTGAATCATTCATCATCTTGTTATAACATAATTTTAAAAACTAGTTTCTTTTATTCATTTAATGGGTCCAAAAATCCAAATTTTGTTCTATTCTTCATATCCTGTTTCTTAAAATTACTTGAATATCCATGTTGATTTTTCTATTGGCTTTTAGCCATATTCCTTTACATTTTTAAGTGGCTGCACCAAGGATTACAACATACGTTGTAACTTTTCACAGTCCACCACAGTCAATATTGTACCATTCCTGGAAAATATAGAAATCTTCCAAGCACAGGGTTCATTTCCACCCTACGTCCTTTATGTTACTATGGGCCCCACGAGACAGTGTTCTACTCCTTGCTTTAAATAGATATATGCCAATAAAGAAATTAAAGGGGAAAACACAAAGAAAAAAACCCAGTTCTTGGATCTATTGAAATATTTGATACTCTTCATTTTTTCCCCAAGAATCTGAGTTCTCTTCTGATATCATTTTCCTTCTACTTGAAGAAGTTTCTTTGGCATTTCTTATAGTGCAGATCTGTTGGTGATGAATTCTCTTAATTTTCTTTTAGCTTTTATCTAAAATGTTTTTCTTTGTCATTCCTAACAGCTTTTTTTTTTTTTTTTTTTTTTTTTTTTTTGGTACCAGGGATCAAACTCAGGACCTTGAGAGGCAGGCACCATGCCACTGAGCTAAATCCCCAGCCCTGACACCTATTTCTACTAGATATGAAATTCTGCCTGAAAATTATTTTCTTCCATCATTTTTGAAATGTTGTTCCATTTTGTTGTGGTGCTTATGGTTGCAGGTTAGAACCCAGACATTAACTGGATTATTGTTCTTTTCTGCTATTTTTCTCTTGTTGCCTTCAAGTTTGGCTTGGTTTTACACACTTTCAAAGAATCCACATGGAATCTTTTATATTTATTCTGCCTGGTATTCCCTGAGCATCTTGTACCTGTAAATTTCTGTTTTTCACTGACATTGAAACACTACTAGTTATTATTCCTTCTATTATTTCTTCTGCTCCACCAGCTCTCTCTTTGCTATCATTTCCATTCCACCAAGTCCATTCTGTGAGATTTTTTTTAAAATTCAGACAGCTGTAAGGGTGGAGGTGTGGCTCTGTGATCCAATGTGGGCTTAGGATGCAAAAGGCCTGGGTTCAATTCCCACCACGGGGCGGGGGTGGTGGTGCTTGGTAATTGTGTCTTCAGTTCTAGAATTTCCATTTGGCTCTGGTTTTGACCATTTCTACTTTTCTTCAGAAACAGCCTATCTTTCCCTTCATTGTGTCTAATGTTTGTCTTCATTTAGGAGTTAGAACAGTTGCTGGAAAATCATCTGTTACTTCTCCCTGCTTAGTCTTAGGCTTAGGCCTGCCCAGCTGGTTTTCTCTCTCCTGAACAAGTGTTCTGTGATCCTAGGTTCTTCAAAGGTTGGCTACATTAGCTTTGCATCCTGGGCTCAATGAATGTTCACTTGTGGAGCCTCTGGATTTCATTGTTTTTCTTCTGTGAGTGCTGTTTCTTTCGCTTTGATTGGCAGTTGTCTTGGCTGAACTTGACCTGCAAATGCTGTTCCTTTGGACTAACAGCTCCAAGCAGAGTTCAGATCTTTTTCCACTGCCTGAGGTGCTTTGAGTCTGTTCCATGCACGTGTGGCTCAGTAGTCGCAGATATGTGGAAACAGAATTTGGAGGTCCCCTCTCCAGTCTCTTCCCTTTTAGGATTCCCTCTAACTGCACTGCCTGCACTCGGGCTGGGCTCCATTTGTATAGCTCCAGCCCTGCCCTTTCCCAGCGATATCTGCCCATCGGGTTCCTCCTTCTGTCTGCTCTCATGGCTGGAGGCAGCTGCTATGCAAAGTTTTCACAGTTATTTTCTGTGGCAAGGGGAGTTGGGGGAGGAGGAAGAGCTGTCTGGGAAAGTCTTGGTCTGTCATTCTCAGAAGTGGAAGTTCCCTGATCTTGGTTTTCAGTTATTCCCCACTGAAGAGAATCCAAGTTCCTTATAAAAATGTAAAAGGGGCAAATTCTAGAGCTGAATATAAAATGTGCCTGGGACGTCTCATTGTGGCAGAGTACGGAAGTGTTCAAAGACAAATGAAGGCACGCTGCAGTCAAAGAGAGTGGAGAGCTACTGGGAAGGGCTCTCACTGGCCAAAACTGGGGTTACCTGAGCAAAGAGAATAAGGACTGTAGTTGATTTTAAAAGCACCCAATAAAAGAAAAATATATTAGTCCACAGTGCTAGTTGAGGAAGAGAAAGAGAAATAATTTATTTGTTGCTTCTGAAGCAACTATGACATCAACTTCTTATTCTGAAAATCATTCTTTACAAAATAACACCAGCCAATGAATGCAGAAGGATTACTAAAATAAGAAAACCTACCATTTTGCCAACGTAGAGAAAAATGGATTCAGGCAAGAATCGCTAAGGTTATTGGAGAACTGAATATTACCTGCGCCCAAGCAAACTCCATGAATCACTTCAAAAGGCCTTTTTGATAGAGACAGCAGGCAGTCAGCAAATGGACAAGCTTAGCATCCTACAAATGTGTGACAGTATGATGTAACAGACAAGAACGTGTACCATATCACCCAGGAAGCTTTCTTCCACCAAATATTTAACCTCAATCAAATTAAGTGTCCAGACCAAACTTCCAGTATACAAAAAATGCAGGAACAAAATGTCATTGGAAAGAAATAATCAGTCAAATCTGCAATATGGAACAATTTTTTAAAGACAACTGGCCTCTTCAAAGAGTTGATGTCACTTTTTTAAATGTTGATAAAAGAAATATAAGCAGAATGCATAACTTTGCTTGCATCTTGGTTGGAAAAAATACACCAACACATTTTTGGGCCGGGGATTTAGCTCAGTGGTTTCGCCGCCTGCTGCCCAAGCGCAAGGACCTGAGTTCGATCCCCGGTACCAAAAAAGAAAAAAAAATACAGCAACACATTTTTATGCAACTGAGGAAATACGAATATAGACTGGATATCATTGAATTGATATTTATATAAGAAATATTGGTATTGTGTTTCTATTGATGAAAATCCTAATGGGTAAGAGATGCATGCTGAAGCCTTTAGGAGTAAAAGGTAAAAATATCTACAACTTATTTTCAAATGTTTCATAAAAAGACAAAATATTAATGATTATTTAATCCATGTGTTCACTGTACTATTCTTCTAACTTTCTAGTGCATTTAAATCTTTGCATAATAAAAATTTAGAGGAAGATTCTAGTTTACTGGATAGGGGTATGACTGTAAGCCAGAGATAAAGTTCAGAAAAAGTGACTCTGACGCCAATCTTGTAATGGTATCTAGGCAACAAGGCAACCACTGCCACTGTCTACTCTGAAAGTAGCTTACAAGAGAAGAGTGATTGCAAGGTAGGAGCTGTCCCTGTCTGGCCAAAACCTTGCTGAACCTGACTTCTTACAGCATCTCTGTGGATAGGGTTGGTTGTGATCACTGGATTAAACCGAGGTTTCAGTGCTATTAATTTATCTACTTCTAGTGTGTCAATCTGCTTTCTCTTGCTAGGACCAAAGACCTGACACATACAACTTATAAGAGGAAATGGCTTATCTCAGCTCACAGTTTCAGAGGTTTCAGTCCATGGTTGGCTGATTCCAAGGCAGAAATACGGTGAAAGGGCATGGCAGAGAAAAGCTGCTCACCTCATGGCATCTAGGAAGCTGAGAGCAGAGGAAGAACCCAAGAAGAAAGAGAAGGGACTAGAAATGGTTCCCGTGGTCATGTCTCCATGAGCCACCCCAGACACACCCAGAAATGTGCTTTAATCATCTCCTAAGTGTCTCTCAAGCCAATCAAGCTGACAATCAAGATTAACCATCAGATCTGGGATTCCCATGTGGGCCTATAATAGGCCAGCTACCAGGCAAAGCCCTGAGGATGTACAAGAAGACACCTCTCTGGCCTTCAGGGGATGAGGGTCTGGTCTGAGAGAGAGAAGAAAACAGGCCATTATGAATTGCTGAGATAATGGGATGACAAGGCAAATAGTGTTTTGGAGTACAAACAGAGAAGGGGCCAAATGGGAGGGACCGTAATGGGGGCACTGCTCAGGTACCCCGAGAGACCCAGTAGGCTGATGGCCTCCAGCTGCCCAGGGAGCAGGCAGTTGCTGGCACACATACCAGGTGAACAGCCCATACTCAGTAACAAATACATGGAACTGCTACTCATGCTCTCCCTGGTCCCTGCCAGCAACCCAGAGGATAGCACTGCTCACAAAGGTCTCTGCTGTGCTTTCCTAGTGCTGCACAACAAATCACCCTAAAACACAGTGGTTTAAATGACTCTATCATTTATTTTGCTCACCAATCTGCAATTTTGGGAGATTTGGGCAGCAGAGTCAGCTGGGGCTGCTCCACTAGGGCTGGAAGATCCACTTCCAAGATGGCACACACACATGGCTGGCAAGTTGGTACCAGTGAGAAATTCAGCTGAAGCTGGACCAGTGCTCAGCTCTTCTCAGAGCTGCATGGGCTTCCTCACAGCCTGATGATTTGATTCTAAGAGACAAGATGTGGAGGGGCCAGGGACTTAGCTCAGTGGTTCCACCACTTCCTCACAAGTGCAAGGTCCTGAGTTCAATCCCCAGTACCCCCCACCCAAAAAAAAAAAAAAAAGATGTGGAGACTGGCAATCTCTTAAGACCTGGGCCCAGAAATCATCAGCGTCACTTCTACCACACGCTAGTGGTCAAAGGAGACACAATAGAGGGGCCAGAGACCCTACCCACCTGCAGAAGGATTAATCCTGATCACATTTTCTTATTGGGAAGTACGCTATTAAGAACTAGAAGGGGACATTTACCTCATGCCATTGTACACACACACACACACACACTCCAGTATTTATATTATCTGCTGCCTAGGGCTTGATAACACAGCGTGGGCTCCCATAACCAAGTCAAGGAAGGGTCTATAAGAGAGACACTGTCTTACAGTGCAAGCGCAGAAGTGACAAAAGTCTAACTAAACCAGACAGCCATCCATTTACTCAACACTAACACTAGGAGCTCAGGGAATATAAAGATTAACCAAATATGATCATTGTTTTCAAAGTGCTCACAGCTTTGCAGGAAGCCAAACATATGTACAACTAGCTCTGATGGGATGGAATTCAAGGATGGTAACAGTGGGTGAGCCTAGGGAGCTGACAAGGGAAGGGGACAGAAAGTGAGGGAGTCAGCACCCCTACCCACCCCCGCGGGGTGACTCGGCATTACATCTGCATTTCCCTCACCTCCACCTCATCTGCCCACGTCACCTCTGGCCCAGCTAGCAACAGAAGAATCCAAAATCCAAACACAGTCAACACAGGACCCTTGAAATTATGTGTCCCTAATTAAGTTGATATAATTTGGAAAGTGACAACTCACTGTACACAGTATTTTCACTTTAAAACCTTATTAGACAAAAAAAAAAAAAACCTTATTAGACAAAGCAATGGATGCACGTAAGAGCTACAGAGCCCACTCCATACCTACATCCCGGCAGCCTTGCCTTTCCTGACACCTCCCCTGGTCTCACCATCTTTCAGTCACAGAGCTGAACCCTGCTTGAAGCAGTGACCTCTGCCTGCCTGCTTCTATTTAATTCAGCTCACACATCACCATGTGATCCCAGCCCGCCCCAGACATTCATGAGCTCCTGAGGACAGAACTTCCTTGCTCGGAACTTTGGTGGGAGCCCACATCCCACCAAATACCTTCGTCTATATTCCAGGAATCGACAAGGACAGTCATTATTACAATTCTAAGGAGAAGCTGTCTTCAAAGGTTTGCACTACTCAAGAATTGAAGTCCTTTATGATTGCTCTTAATCCTATCTCTCCATAAGACCTAAGTTAACTCCTTAGATGTTAATATGCCCACTATAGTATGTGTACATCAAAACATCAAGTTGCATACCTTAAATACATACAATAAGAAATACATTTTTAAAAATGTTTAAAGGGTCACTGGCAGATTAAAGAGCCCTGAACACCATCGAAAATGATGGAGTAACCAGAGATCACTGTGGTAACAACCAGTGCTTATTTTCCAGTTAAGTCTTATTTTTGGGAAAATACAGCATTAAATGAGATGATTTTGACTGCTACCATAGATGATCAGAATATATTTTAATTTTGAAACTAATAACTCTGGTTCAATGCATGCAAAATCAATAACGCAAGCACACTGGAACTATGGTATGAATTGAACAGTGTCACAGCTGACCGAGCCTTGGTAGTCATGGGGCAGACTGGCTTCACACTCAAACAGTCTGTCACAGACTCTACAAGAACAGAGTCCAGAGTGTGCAACAGAGCCAACACCACCATACACATCCCTGAAGTGCCATTAATAGTGTTGTCTTCTTTCCACTTTTGACTGACACACATCTAGTGTCCACTTCTTTTATTCTATGTAGACACAGCACACTTTGACCCTTATAATGGCACAACCACCAGCTCTTTAAAGTGCTATTATTCTAGTCTGTCACAGTTCACCCGAGTACAGGCTAAGTATCCCTTATCTAAAACATGTGAGATCAGAAGCATTTCTAATTTTGGAGCTTTTCGGATTTGGGAATATTTTGCATAGAGTTCACTGGTGGAGCACCCCTAATCCAAAAATCCAAAATCCAAAAAGCTCTGACATCTGAAACTTTCTGAGCATCATGTCATGTTATGTCAGAGCATTCTGGATTTTGAATTTTCAGATAAGTGGTGCTCAACCTGTAGTAACCTGCTTACCATTCAGGGCCACAAAGAGTAGGCATCTATCTAATTCACGTTGGAAATTTATCTTCAAAAACTAGAACCCACGGCAGGGCAGGCAATACCAGGGGTGAAAAGCTCTGCCTTAGGTAGCTGGTCTGAGCCTCAAGGGGTGAGAAGCCACGGGAGCCAACTTCTGCCCTGCAAGGCACCCGAGATGCCCTGCCAGCTGGGGTGCAGACAGGCGGTGCATCTACAATGCTCACCATCTGTAGCTACGGATGAGGGTAAGGCTCATTTAGCAGTGCTCCATGGAGAATTGTGGTTCCCAAGTCAAATATACAGAGAACTCTTCCCCATGTAGGAAGTCCATGTGTCAGTGAGTCACCATCAGCCTCTAAACCGGGAGTTGGGGTCTGCAGCAGCCGGTGTCACCTGACCCCCCAGGGCCTTCAAACTGAGCTACATCCCAGCCCTTTCCATTTGTCACACTAAGTTGCACAGGCTGGTCTTGAACTTGTAACCTGCCTGCCTCAGTCTCCCAGAGTGCTGGGATTATAGACATGTGCCACCTCGCCTGGATGAGCTTGGCTTCCTAAACTATAAAGCCAGAGAGCTGGGAAAAGCTTGCTGAGGCCCCTTCCTACTTTGATATTCTGTGACTCTTTATTGTTCAAGAATCAACAGGGACACCTATGACCTTTGGTGGCCTATGACCATTCTGCTTTAAGAACTTGCAGGCACCTCAAGCCAGCCTCAGAAATGCGTGTGTGTAGTCAGGGCAAAGTGAAGGTTCCCGAGGTGCTTCAGAATCTGTTCTGTCTTGAAGTCTCCCCTCTCTAGCCTTCTGAGTCTTATCAAATCTGGAAGTAATAAATTCTCAATGGCTTTTATGGACAGGAAAGAAAATATCTACCTTCCATGGCATTGGTGTGAATTTTCTAACACAGAATATGTTAACTAAATGTTTTTCTTTGTTTCTTTGTTTTTGAAGTGCTGGGATTGAACCCAGAGCTTTGTGTATGCTATATTAGTGTTCTACAGCTGAACTACATCTTCCAGCCTCGTTAATGAAGCTTTAACATTCCATACTTTCTTTCTATCATTCATGCTATACTCTATTCTTTGAATTTTGATTCACTGTCACTTCTGGAGTAAGACTCCCTAACCCAATACTGAAATCTGAAAAATTATGTCTTAGAATTTTAATTAAAGTAAGTTAAAAAAATTATGTGAGACTTCATAAGCCCCCAAAACTTACCTCTTAGTACTTTGAGTTCAGTTGGTTAATTTGCTAAGAAAGTCATTTCCTTTAAAAAAAGACAAAAACAACTAACTAACACTATTCATCAATTTTTGTGAGTTTAAACTGAAAGTAAGAAGTTATTTATGAAAGAGTAAGCCAGAGTCAAGCACAGCAACATACAGAAAAGATGGAGAAAGAAAAAGTAGGCCAAAGAAAACATTAAATTCTTCATCTCTGGCTTCTTCTCAAAAAGAAATCAGACGAGAAGTCTTGAGTTCCTGTTTTCTGGCAATGTTAAGCCAAACGCACTGTAAATATGTAAACTATACAGATAATTTTGCTGCAACTCAAACTGTCACTTTACCACCTTATAAATTTAGTACAACCTACCTCCTGATACTAAGCAACGCAAACAGACCGTCAAACAACCAGGGTTTTAATATTCTAACTTCCATTTCTCCACCACACAATTTCCTGTAATAATCTCCTTCATGCCTGGGGTCCAAAGAACTCTTCTTTCTCCTCTGTAGGCCAGCGTGCCAATGGCAGAAGACCTGCGCTCAGGAGGCTGAGCTTCACAAATCTGTCCTGAAAGAATTTGAGCTTGCGCCGTTTCCCTAACAGGGATAATATAAGAGCAAATTTTAAGAAAATCATTCTGATGCGATTTTCAGTTAAAAGCACTGAGAGATTTACAACGATCAAGTAATATGCCAATCTCTTTCAAAGGATGCCAACACTTGATGCCAACAAATCACAAGTTGGAAAAATGTGTAATGAACAAGGCAGCTCATAATTTCCCTTAGAATATGTATGCACAACTTATTAAGTGACATAAAAAGCAAAGCGTCATGGCAAATGTTGAAACCTTAAGTCTGCGCTTCCTTGCTTTGGGGCATTTGAGTCAAACTCCATCGTCTGGAAGTGCCTAACAATGAGAAATATTAGGTCACAGGCTGTTCTAGAAACACCTGCAATCCCTCTACCTAATGAGGCGAATAAGACAGAGATTCGTGTTTTTCGTTGAATAAGAAACTTTAATAGTGAAATTTGACATAATAAACCCAAACTCGAAATGAAAACACTCGCATGGAGGCATTTTCTCTTCCAAATTTTCAACTCTGCCAGTTCCCTCACATAAAGCTACCTGTTGGAAAAATGTGCCCCAGCGCAAGGGTGGCATGGGCTTTCCCAGAGTCGGGCTTAGTTCACTTGGTGGTCTGAGGTGCTGCGCAGGAGTAAAGTAGTTTCCCTTGACGCCCCTGCCCCCCTCCAACGCACACACAATCGAGGTGGGAGAAAGGCCCCCTGGCGTCTCATTCAACCTGCCCATCCCTTTCAGGGCACTTCCTGCTCAGGCCACACGGTGGAGATGACTAGATGGTCCTCAGATTACTCCCTCTAAAATCACTTGCACACCTTGTATCCATCACTTTCTGCCTAAGAGGGGTGCAGTGTCATCTTCTTCCAACCAGGGCTACCAGATTCCACAAATAAAAATACAGAATGCCCAGGTAGATGTCTCTGAATGTCCTCCCAAGGCCCCATGTTGAAGGCTCTGCTTCAGCTTGGGATACTCCTGGGAAGTGGGGGAACCATTGGAAGGTGGGGCCTTGCAGAGGAAGTGAGGTCACTGAAGGTGTTCCCTGCAAGAGATACTGGGGCCCTACTCCTTCTGGTCTCTCTGGCTTCCAGGCCACCACGAAGAGTGCAACTTCCTCTGCCACACACTCCTTCCGTGATGTGCTGCTTCACCAAGGCCCAAAGGTAACAGGGCCAAGTGACTGTGGACTGAAACTCTGAAACTGTGAGCCAACATAAACCATTCCTTCTTACAATGCGATTAGCTCAGGTACTTTGTTACAGTGATGGAAACCTCCTAACACAAATGTGAAAGTCATATAAACAACAGCTAGTTCATTACCACAGACAACCCTGACTTACGGTGGCTCAGCTTACAAGTTTCCGAGTTTATGATGGTGATGGTGTGAAAGTGAAGAGCTGTCCCGTTAGCCACGCCATCCTGAGGGACACAACCAGAATACTACAGCGTGCTGGCATTCAAATTTAACAGGTATCTGTATTTCATCTGGTAAATACCTCCAAAATATGCAGAAAGAAATGAACATTTTTGCCTCTTTCTGGCAGTTGGTCTGGGAAGCAGAGGAAAGGTAGCACTGGAGTGTAGCAGGGAGGTGAGAGAAGGAAAAACGTAAGGAGAAAATAAGGGCTTCCTTATTTCAGTAGACTCCTATGGGTATTTCTCAAAGTCTAAAGTCTATACAAATCACTCAGGGATTTGGGCCAGGGAACTGGAATTCCACATGGCTAACCCCTCCCCAGGTGAGACGGATCCCACGGGCCCCAGCAGCAGGCTTCCCAAAGCCCTGCAAGGCAAGGCAGGCTGCACACAGTGTGGCTGTGTGGCCAAGGAGGAATGGAGCTTTTCTAGCCACGTGAAGTACACATGTACGGTTCCTCATGAAGTTCCTCAGAATCTCCACAGTGAGAAATAACCGCTCTTGTCACACATCCTGAGACACAGGTCTGGAGCAGAAACATACACATATACACACGCATGTGCAGAGGAACGCGTATTCGATGTGCACGCTTCTCACAACAAGGATGCTGAGAAACCAAGCGGTGCACTGGAGAGTCCAGCACAAAAGCCTCATCCCATTTGGACAGCCCAGTAACAGGATGGAGTAAGTTCAGCAGAATACATCAAACTGATGCCTCCTAAGAACCACCGAAGACAACAAGGACTCATCATGGTTGGCCCTTGGTGATGCACGCTCCATAGGAGAAAAAGGCTGAGTTGTTCTTTCTCCTGGTCTGGTGCCTTGTTATGCAGACCAAGGATGGGCATCTAAGACTCCAGGTGCAGTTCCCTCAGTGGTCTTGACTCAAGGCCAAACAAAAGGCATCAGAAAGCAACAGGAGGGCCGGGGATTTAGCTCAGTGGTTTCGCCACCTGCTGCGCAAGCGCAAGGACCGGAGTTCGATCCCCGGTACCAAAAAAAAAAAGAAAGCAACAGGAGCCGGGATATAGCTCAGCAGCACCACACCTGCCTGGCAAGTGTGAGGGACTGAGTTTGATTACCAGTACCAAAAAAAAGAGAGCGAGAGAAAGAGCAACAGGAAGTATTCCTGGCCCCCACAGAAGGCCACAATTCTCCTGCCCTGAAATTCTACCACTTGCCTAACTGATGGGTGGCTTAGACTGGACAGGATGGAAGTTTAGGCATCTGTTTTTCCCTAACTCCAGGAGTCCTGCGGTGCAATGGCTGGGCAGCCAGACTACCTGTGCCAAATCCCAGGGCCACGTAGACATGCTCGGCCTTAGTTTCCACATCTGTGAGAGGGGTCAATTAAAGTGTCTGCTGTTAGGCTGCTGAGAAGGATACACTGAATAGAGCACGTCAAGCGCTCAGCACAGTGACTAAGAAGGGTTCAGCGTCGTATCTGTTGTATCCTGTCATCATCATCATCATTATAGTTTGTGGTTTGTTTTATTTTCTATTTTGCATGAAGCTCTGAGTTGCCAAAAGCTACCCTCATCCTTGGATTCTCACCACTCTCACGTAGCCTCCCTGGTGACACAGCCAAGTCTCTGTGAGGGCCTCAAATACTCAGCGGCGCATATGGCCACAGAGGTTAGTGAAATGTGCTACTGCTACTACACCGGAGTGCCTGACACTGGTAACTTACAAATGAAAGAGGTGACTCTAGTTCTCCGTTCCGGAGCCCGAAGTCCCAGATTGGGCAGCCTCATCTGGAGGCCTTTGCTGGTTCTCTTGTGCTGGGAAGCGGAAGGACAAGTGGGGATGTGCAAAGGAGGGGCAAGGGGGCCAACACCCTGGGGTAGCTGACTGATTCCCACAGACATGCAGGAGGCCCCACCCCACGACTCAAACCCCGGCCATCCGCTCCTGCCCCTCTCTGCCACACTGGGAGGGCTCCGTGCACTTGGAGGATGGCCTGCGACCACAGCACAAGCTATCTGAAATACACAGCACTGGTTGGTAATGCCAAGCTACTCTCCCCATCCTAAACACATGCACGTCAATTCATCTTACTACACACACCCTACTTGCCTTCTCATGCTCCAGAATTCAACATCCAGAAGTGACCGACAGCTGTCCCACTAGCACGAACGAGGTAACGCTCAGGAAGACTTCATGAGAGAGCAACAGCTCTCTCTTCGGCTCTTCCCAAAGTCCCTTTCCCCCACAGGTGATCCTGCTGCAGACCAGGAGGGATGGCCTGGAGGGAACACAAGGCACCGTGACCCTGGCTAGCCTCAGACTAGGTCACAGTACCGAGCCTGATGTTCAGCGAGGGTCTGCACAGGTGAGAAGCCTGCAGCTACTGATGGCCTCGAGAGTCCTCCCTGCTTTGCACTGTGCATCCAGGTGTTTGACACACTGGGGGTCACTAGACCCTTTCCACAGCCAGAAGCCCTGTAAGAAAAGCCTTGTGATGATATGAATGACTCAGGCGGAGGACTGGAGAAGTCAGCTGTACCACTGCTCAGATCCCAGCAAGATTCTCAGTACCAAAAACTAACCCTGCTGCCCTCTGTCCTGGCCGACTTCCAGAGTGACTCCGGCCACAAGGCACTCTGCTGCCTGAGGAACTTCTCAGAGCAAAGAGTAAGCATTTGATAAAGAGGAAAGCTAGATTCTAAAATGAAAGATTCAGCACTCGAGACAACGAGATGCATGACATACCATCTTATCTTCAACCTCCCAACACAGAACCCTTTGATACACAGGAAAAGTGGATTATAAACTCTGTCATTTTTCTTTTTACTCCAATTTGGAATTACTTGAGTCTCACCATTTGTATCTTTGCTCGGTCTGGACCAAACTGATTTCTCTGCCCTTCCCTATAAACCCGACTTTACACCAGAGGACCCAGCATTCCCCTGATTCTGATCTTCTGGGACCGCTGCATCTTCATCTTCTAATCACGAATTATCTGTGTGCCAGCTGTGATCAGTTCTCCCACAACTGTTTGTCTATGGCTCAAGATTTAAATTTTGTTCCAAAGAAGAATTTAAATCTCTTAATTCTCCACCACTCACCAACCCTCCACCCACTGGGCATTTCATTTCTCTCCCTCACCCCTCTTCCCTCAGCCCTCCAGCCAGTGCACGGGGTCTTCTTGCCTTTGACATCATGCAATTCCTTGAATAAAGAAGACTGGAGTTTTGTTGCCAGTGAAACGAACTTTACATTAGAGACATCCAAATTGTGTGGATTTGGTCTAAGCTTCTTTCAAAAAGTACTACTCCATTATTGGGAATGTTTATGCCTCAAAAGAAGAGTCTGTGTTCTATTGTGTCAGAGGCTTTCAAAGTGCAATTGTTCAATTTGCAAACTGCAATTGGTTAACCAAGCTAAACTTAATTAGTCCAACGATCTTACAGCCCACATCAAACCCCACTGTTTGATGTATTCTGCAGACGTCCGAGCCGCCTACAGCTGGCTGAGGGTCACAATGAAAAGCCGGCCGGGCTTAGGTCTGGGAACTGAAATGAGCTGTTCTAAGTGGAGCTTTTCTTCCATTTTCTGAGGCTGCACTGCTCTGACCTTAGCCAAATCAATCCTTTGCGGATTAACATGTAAAGCAGTGTCGAATTAATTTCAGAAAGGGAATATGAGATCAGCCTAGGATCATACAAAACATCCAACTCCTAAATACACTAATGCTTCTAGCCATTCAATGAGAAGCTGTCAATAAAGGGAAAAAAGTCGGGGAGGGGGCAGCCAGAAGGATTTGAAGGTTGCAGCGATCTATCAGACAAGCTAGCACACTGCCGGCTTCTGCGGCATGGCTGACGCATTCCTCCAGAAGTTAATCCTATTTCTAAAGACCCTCCCTCAAGGAGCACATAGGCCGTGATGAATGAGAACTAAAATGCATTAAAATTCTCAACAACTTCACCAAAAGGCACGCTATTAGATGCTGAGTGTCTAAAATAAGACGGTTCATTAGAAGTGCGGGTCTTAAAGATCCCGCTTTTGTCCTGGCACACTGGGAAGAGAGGAGCCAGCGTGTCACTTGTGACACCTGCAGCCAAAATATTTTTACATTAGGTTGTCCGAGTAATCACATGAGAAATGCTACGTGAAGTGGCCAGGGAAGGCCTTTTTCACTGAGGGCTCAAATACCGTTGTTCCGCCTCCACTGGGCGCAGTGCACGTCTCCACGGTATTAGCCACACAATGGTGTCATTAAACCCACTTTAAAACTTCAGACATGAAAGAGCACTTAATTTCCCTTGAAGAAGTGGTGGTGTGGAACACTTTGCTTCTTCCTGCATTGTATTTTGCTTGTACTCAATTAAGAGATAATTTAGCCATTTATGAAGATGCAGTCGGGGCTGAGCATTCCTGCTGGCGGTCACCGCAGCCCCTGCACCCATGGGCAGACTGCAGCTAGGTAGGGTGCTGGGCCTGGCAGCACCTGGGAACCACACCCGGATGCGTCAATGTGAGGGAAGCTGCATGGCCCTTGGAACAACAGCGATGGATGATAAAGGCATAGCAGTTCCAACATCAGAAACGCCAAAGATGAGACACTACGGACCAGCAGAAGCCGAAGAGGCTCTGAAAGACAAAGCCACAGTTTATGGAGAAGGGGACAGGTGAGTTTGTTAAATGAATGAATGAAAGACAGAATGGGTGGGGTGTCAGGCTTGGTCATCACCGGGCTCAAGACATTTATAGCAACCCCACAGGCTCACGATGTACACGAGCTTCACCCTGGTGCTGGACACCAGGCTCAACAGAGGGTTGCTTTTGGGGTGAGTATAGGAGGAGGGGCAGGGGCACAATGGAGGCAGGACTCAGGTCACTCTGTTCCCATGCATCTGATGCACACAGTACATGGCGTTGAGCAAAACGCCTACCTCCCCAGGACAGTGCACACCCTCTCTTATATGACTCAGATGTTACACTGAAAAGCTTGAAAACAATCTCCTTCCAGCCGTCCACTTTCATGTCAGCATCTATCATTTCTCTGTGATTTAATCATACCCACCAGGAACGGTTCATGAGTCCAAACTCCACAGCATCTGAACAGGGTCATGCCGGCGACACTTAACACTAGCCCTTAGGGAGTGCTCCAGATAACAGCATCTGTCTCATACCCCTTGACCAATGCTCACAATCCTTCAGGGAGTGGCTTCTTTGTGTGACTGAGGCTCACCTGAGAGGTAAGGCAGACATTAAAGGTCACACAGCTAGCAGTGGCCACAGACAGGACGGAAGTCCGACTCCAAACTCCGGGCTCTTTCCACTTTTGCATGAAGAAACTGGGCAAGATATAATACTATGTATGAATCCAAAACAATCACTAGTAAAGCCTGGAAAGGCTGTGGGGTCCATCATGCTTGGAGTGAAGATGCTTGTGAGATGCTAGGGTAAAGGCTTTAGGAACAAATTTAAAAAGAGCCCCTCCTAAATCAGATGAGGTACACTCACTGGACGAAAAAAGAAACAGACCCAGAACATACTGGGGGTTTCATTAAAAGCAAGACTGTGTGGCCAGCATAGATGGCTGCCACCTGGCACCCCTTCCCTTTCCAAGAAGGCATGCCCTCGGCCAACCCGAGAGGCTTGGAAAGGGCCGGGACACGGGAAAGAGGCATGGGCAGCAGGGGGAAGGAAGTCACCCCAGTACCAGGTCCTGGGCCCAGGGCCATCTTTAGGCGCCTCATCATCACACTCCCAGGTGACAAGGGGAAGACACGGGGAGACCAGAGAATACCTCAGTGGGTGCCCCTTGCCATCAGTAACTGAAATCATTAAGAACATTCCAGAGCTGGAATGGCCGTGAGCAAGAAGGTTTGACAGAAGGGTACGGAAGCTGAAGCAGCCTATCAGCTGCTCATATCTGCGTTTTACCTGTATTAGAATCTAGATCTCCAACCACATAGATACGTCATATATACGGTGTGTCCAGTGTAGAAAACCAAAATACGAGGTGAATGAGTTTTTTAAAATCACTACTAAAGTCTACCAATACACACAAAGAAATGAATGGAACTGGACTGGTCGTTTACCCAAAAAATACCTGCCAGATATCACATCGTAGGTTCTACTTCTCAGGTTGATAGGCTTTTCTCTGACCTGGAGAGAAGCAACCAAAGCACTAAGGAAGCAGAGGTCGGCTGTGCAGGCACCAACCCCAGGCATCCTCGGGAGAGAAAAGCACGCCAGGAAGTAGGATGCTGAGTACAGCCCAGAGGCGACTGCCCAGCCTGGACCAGCGCCAGCTGGTGCCTGGACTCCAGCGAGGGAGTAAAAGATAAACGGCTTGGCCCTTCGGGATCTGAAGCGAGGAAGGACAGAGATCACCATGCTTTCAGCTCCCTCAAACTTCTGCCGCTGCTCTTCCCCAGGGGTCAGGACCTGGGAGCCAGGCCACTTGGTGCTGGTGCCTCCCTCCCACCTCCCACCACCTTGGGCAGAGGGGTGTCCAGGTGGGTGTGCTCCTACTTTCCCTCCCATGCCCCTCCTACTGGCCTTTGGGGCGAGGTGAGCGCCACGGAGTAGGAAGGACAGAGACGGCAACTGTACCACAATGGCTCTGTTGATCCACCGCCAACAAGACTGGAAGAGCAAGTTGACTTAAAATCTGTGATATTCATCGATTCATTTGTTCATTGAAATAGCTAACCGGCATGCCTGGCTAAGATGATTACCATGTCACAATCACAAAAAAAAAACAACACAACACATTACTGGGAGATTTGCTCTCAGCCAAGTCTGGGGAAACCCCTCCCAAATCTCTTGTTTTGCATTTTGTTCTAGCAGTGATTGTAAAACAAGATTTCCGTACTTCTCTAACACAGATGTTCACACAGTTACCTCCCGGGCACCCTCAGTGTCTTATATGACATTTAAGCATTTTTTAAAGAAAAAAGCACTTTCAAGTGCTTGATCTGAATAGTTATCAGTGTGACTCAAATCAGCGACTGCCAGAAAACTCACAGATCTGAAGCTGCAGTGTGCAGGCTATAAAACAGACATAAGAGGGGTTAAAATGTACCCTAAATGGGTCAGGAAATGGGAAGGCAAGAGGATGGAGCAGCTGACACCTGGCAGAAGGTCTATCAGGAGCACAGGAAGGCTCGGGTGGCCATGAGAAGCTGCGTCCACACCTCCCTGTGTCCACAGCTGAGCTACTATTAGCCCTGCTGCAAGTCACTTAAAGTCACCTAAGTAATATGTGGTGATGGAGGATCAATGGATCAATCATCACTTAACAGATACAGCACATCAATCTATTGGACCTGGTAGGGTTTTAAAAAATAGACTGTATTTTGGATGTTTCACCGACACTGTTTACAATGATACAGGAGTCGTGATGGGCTTAAGTGTGTGGTGGCCACAAACATATCCAGATGCCCGGGCAAACAGTGAATAGCAGGTGCCGACAGGGATGCAGAGCCAGACAGGGTAGTACACGGACAAACCTTACTGTGAAGTTTACTCCTGTGATGTCTCACAAGCATGGTGCCACAAGCTATTCTGGAAAATGGAAGAACAAGAACAGGACAAGATCTATGTTTAGTTATAGCAAGATAATCATTTCAAAATGAGATAGCTATTCAATTTATTATTTTATTTTTTATAGTACTGAGGATTGAACCCAGGTCCTGGTGCAAGCTAGGCAAATGCTCTACCACTGAGCTGTATCCCAGTCCAAGATAGCTATTAAAAAAGTAAGCAATCCCCTATTAAATACAGAGTTTAATTCAGAGTATGGCTAAAAGAAACAAAACCACGAAAGTAAAATTTAAATGTATCACTGAAATTACCTGTTCTATAGAACCGCTCAGTTTTGTGACCTGTGTGGAAATACTTGCAGGGGTGGGGGGCAGACAAACATTTTGAAAGAACTGCCAAATATGACTAATAGCTTTCTAAACTCATTTAAGAAGAGTAGCACACAGCTAGATTTCAGAAATGATAGCACTGGTGAAACAATAATACATTTCCTACTTCTTCGGATAGTGATGCACAGTGCTTGGCACAGCAGGCAGACATGTACCGCACCTGCGGTGGCCTGGGGATGACACTCACGCATTAGCTCAGGTTTACGCTGTGCCATGCCTGGAGCCCCCTCTTCTGCCCCTTAGAAATGAGTTTGATCATTGTGAATGTCAAAGGAGTCACTTCCATGTAAAGACTGTGAAGAACTAACTTGGGACCTCTCCAAGGGCACGAGAACCCTTCCGTCTACTCTGCACTCACAAATCCGTGTGTGCACCACCTGGGCCAAGAATGAGACTAGCAGCCACCCATTCCCGCTTCGGATGCACAGGACTGACTGTGTGCCCTGCTCTTCTGCCTGCCTCGCTCCGTCTCTGCAGGGGCTGGGGGCTGCACGCAGGTGCAAGGATACACAAAAGTTCCCCAGGGCCAGGCACGGGATACATGTGTATAAACTTCACCTTGCAGGCTTGCTCCCACCCAGTGCAGAGTCGGGAGCACCTGTATCAATGAGACACAATTGGGTTTTGTGTTTGCATTACCTAGACAAATACTTCTTTGCATGGGAGCTATGCAGAACAGGACAAAATCAATTCATTGTCCTTGGAGGTTCTCTGCGTATGTGACCCTGTGACATCCTGAGAAACCAAACAGAGCACAGCACCACACTTGATGGACACCAAGAGAATGAGAACCAGAAACAGAATTACAAGGACCCTACTTCTCTGCAGTTGTATTTCTGTGACCTTAACAAATTTTTTAAAAATATTCACCATGTATTTTGATCACACTTCCTAAGTGGACACATAGGAAAAAACAGTGAATGTTTGGTACAATTCCCAGTTCCCGGCATCCACAGGGGGGTCATAGACTATATCCCCACACTTTAGGGAGGACTACTACAGTACTAAACTACTGTCAATTCTCAAAAACAGGGTATCAGAAACTTATTAATATATTAGTTAACTTATTAATAGGCCACTAGACTGGCAAGTTTCCTGGTAGCGAAATGCTTCCTGGTAGAGAAATGTTTAGTCCCATCACGTGAACCCTCAGTTATTAATGAACGTTCACTAGCGAACCACCCTGAGGCACTGCAGCAAAGGACTGTGGGCAGCCTCTCTCACTAGCTGGCCCTGCCCACTTTCCCGTCCCCGTTTCAGGAAACTGCCTGGTACCATCCAGGCCAAAGCTGGTGTCATCTCTGGCTCCGGAAGCAGAATTTCTGCTGCTTCCAGGTTTCCTTCTGCCTGCACTATGTGGAAATTCCTCCACGGGGGTGGGGGTCATTTGGAGAACCAGAGGTACAAAAATAATAAATCAGGGGCTGGGGATTTAGCTCAGTGGCACGGCGCCTGCCTTGCAAGCACAAGGTCCTGAGTTCAATCCCCAGTGCTGCAAAAAAGAAAAAAAAAAAAATAATAATAATAAATCAAAGAAACCCACTCAACTTTCCTAACCCCATGAGAAACACAATTTAAAACAATAAAGGAAGCCTAACTTTTCTCCTACTCAAACTCCTGAAGAAAAAACAACCAAATGATCCCACTCACCTTTGGGTGGTGTTTGAAACTGACACAACTGTTTCAGAAAGTGATTTAGTAGTAATAATCTACAGGTGATCAGTAAAGTGTTTATCATCATGAACATGGCAGCTGTGCACTTTGAGTTTGTCTCCAAAATTCTCTTTAAAAGGAAAAAATTGGGTATAAAAATGTGCACCATAGCTTCAGAATCTCAGGAATCTGGAATTACCTCACTATCTAATAGAAAGACCACTAAGGAAATTATAGCAGGAACAATTTATGCAGTTGCAGCTTGGCGGGCAGCCCACAGGGTCTTCTGAGAGGCACAGGGGCCACGTGCCACAGAGGTGGGGCTTATGCCCAAAAGGGATATGCTGACATCCCAACCCCCAAGATGTCAGGATGTGACCTGATTTGGAAAGCGTGAAAAAGAGGACACTGAGCTGGACCCCAAGCCGAAAAGGGGTGGGGGAGTCTGGACGCACAGATCGATACAAGGAAGCTGATGTGAGGACACAGTGTGCCTGGAGTGACACAGCTGTAACTGAGGTGTGGCGGAGACACAGAAGCTGCAAGAGGCAAGAAAGGACTCCCAGAGGGTTGGCAGAGATGTGGCCATGACCTGGCGACAGCCACACTTGTGGTCTGCAGAACTCTGAGACAATAAATTTGTTATTTTAGCCCCCCCCCCATCCAAATAGCCATTATAAAATTCTGAAAATTCTACTGCCTGAATTTCAAACTCCTGGGCTAGGATGTGGTTCAGTGGTAGGACGGCTGCCTATCATGTGGTTCCATTCCCACCACAGGAAAAATAAATTCCATTAGTTAAAAAATTACTACTGCCTTGTTTCCACCAGTTCTTGAGCTGGTTCTGGGGTGTGTGTGTGTGTGTGTGTGTTTGTGTGTGTGTGTGTGTGTGTGTGTGTATGTGTGTGTGTGTACATACACATAAATGTTCTAAGTACTTTTAAAAGATATATTCATTTGTCTTCCAAATAAGTTGGCCTTCTTGTTTGAAATAAAAGGCCGGCAGCAGACCCAGGTTCTATTAGTCTTACTTGGGACTCACTGTGTAGTTCCCAAGGTACCCTGAGACCCAGGATCCCAGGACCATCCCAGGAGCAGAGCCAGTACAACTGGGAGCACATACGCCTCACAGGGAACAATCACACAGCTACTACCAAGCAAGCAGCAAGTTAGGAACCTGAACAAGGAGCCTGCTGATGAAATGCGACTGGAAACATGGAAGGGACCACTAGAAGCCTGGCTCTCTGCCAGCCGGGACCCTGGCCAGCGGAGGGAGAAGGTGAGGAGGGGGCATCCTTCCCCAACAACCAAGAGGGGGAATACCAGGAAAGGGAGCTTTTCACCTGACACCAGGAATTGAAAGCAACTAGTTTTTAAAAATTAGGAAGTAATGAAGGAACCTCACCAACTTTACTCCATGGACTATGATTTTCATGTAAGAGTGACAAAGATGGGAAATCAAAACCATGCTGTCCCCATTACCCTACACACTTTGTGAAATGCTTCCCGACTGGCCTATGTGAATTTCGGTTTTTAAGCCAATGTTTGGAATACATAAGCACCTTTTACTGCTATTGGTTTAAGTGCTTTTTATGAATGAACCTTTCAATCTGCCTCCCTCTCCCACCCCATCCTTCATTTTTCTCAGACTCAGACTCCAGGACTTGAGATTTCCATGACGAAGAGCTTCTCTGATCACAACAGTGGTCTTTCCACTCCTCAGTCTTTAGGATCTGGTGCCTGTTTTTGTTTTAAATCCCTCTATTTTCCATTTAATTATGTTGCTACTGGGCTGTCCCCCACCCCCACCCCCCAGAAGAAACATCAATTTTAACTTTTTAAAGTGACAAACAAGTCCATCTTATACTAAATATTCACTAAGCCTAACCGGGGAAAGGGCATGGGGACGCCAGGCACTGGACAGGGAAGGGCCCCAGGAGGCAGCAGAAGTGCAGAGCCTCCCTCCCAGCAGGTGACAATATGCAAAAACAGGCAGGCCCCTGACAGCGTCACCGAGACCAGACAAGAGGAGCTGGCAGAGGCTGTGGAGGAGGCAGCACAGGAAGTGACTGATCTCCAGGGCCTGCCTGAAAGGTCTTTAGCAACAGCAGGATATATGATATATGGACTGGGTCCAGCGTTTGATGGGAGATCACTGGGCCATCCTATAAAGCACCTCCGGAAAGGGGTTAGGGCGGAAGTGAAAGTTTGGAGCTGAGAGGCAACAGAAGGGGCTGCTCCAGAGATGTACTTTGGGGCCACAGATGGGCAGCTGGAAGAGGTGGACTTGATTACCCAGTGTCACAGAGAGAAATGGGATGGACGGAGCAGGGCCACCCCAGCATACACTCACTGACCAAACCCCACGCACCCCCAAGACTGAGCCCCAGAGCCTCCAGCCCTCCTTTTAGGGTGACTTCTTGCCTCACAGAGGCAGTCCTGGGCTCCCTGCGGGTAAGGCTCTCTGGCAGCAGATGTGGGTTTGCCAGTTGGCTATGTCCACACGAGTGGTGACAGCAGGCCCAGAGACAGAGACCCTTGGCTGCCACTTGCCATTCCGTGTCTGTCTCCAGCGTGGTGGGAACAGCCAGAGGGGGTCCCAGGCCTGGCCCCATGCTTCCTGGGGGCCACGAGCAGGTGGGGCGCATGTGCTTGGCCTTCTCTCCCCTGCCCGAGCAGCAGTCCACCAGGGGCCGGCCCTGCAGCCAGCCTGGAGTCAGCACCTCAGGGCCCCTGTACTGGTCTCCCAAGGCCCCAGGCACCTCTCTGAGCCTGACACTGGGCCCACAAGTGTCTCCAACTTGTCCCGGTCCATTAGCAACACCCTGGCACACAGCATTCTCTAGAACGGCCATACCAAGTGGCAATTCATGCAATGCAGTTTCAGGAGGCCAGGAGTGAGATATGCAACATATATCATCATCCCTGGTTTACCAAGGGAGAAGCCTGCCCGTGCAGACACGGTAGGCAAGGAACTGGGCTGTCATTCCACTACAGGACCTCCCCGTGCAAGCTTGCAGGGTGAACACGGGAGAGACACAGTACTCAAAAGGCCGAGAGGAAGGGATGGAGGCCACAGAGGGCCCAGTGATGGTTTACTAAGTGTCCATATGATCTGAGTCCAAGGGAGAATACCAAGAGTGCTCTGAGACCATGTAGCATCCAAGGCAAGCTGAAGGGACAGGAGGCCTGGCCAAGGAGAGCCATGAGATGTAGGGGAAGGCGCATGCTGCAGGCAAGCTGGGAAATCAAAGTGAATCCACAGGAGCTCACATTTGAACTTTGCTTTGAGGGTGACTAGACTTAAATGAGCGGACTCGGTAATTCAGAATTACACCCAGCTCAGGAGGTGAGCACAACATTTCCACAGCATGAGGAAACATAGTTTCCCTATGGCAGCATTTCTGACTTACCAGTGGAGCACACTCATCAAAGAACTCTCAGTGACCTCTAATGTTTCTTTAACGTTGTATTTCTCATCCTTTTTTTACCCTCAAACTCCATGATGAGTATTTTTCTACAGTTGTTCCATGTTCTGAGAACCAGAAAAAGGATGTTCGATATTTCTGTGAGTACAGATGGAAGTCTGGCTCCATACGTTCAGAAGGACTTGAATAAAACCAGGTACCAGTGTAGGGCCAATAGCCGGAAGGCAGGGGTCTGATAACAAGACTGAAGGTTTGAAAGAACATTCATATTTGCATCTCCAGGGTTCAGTACTTGGTACAATGATGGTACTCAAAAGTCTGTGGGATGAATGGATGCATGAATGAATGAAAGAAAATACTTATGCTTCAGGACAGCAGGCAGGATCAACATGCTGAAATGTTAGAGCAGCTGCTACATGAGACTGCTTTTCTTTCCTGTACTCTTTCTTTTTGCCAAAAGGGTAACAGCTTACCCAGCACTTTTTCTTTTATCTTAATGGTAAGAGATAATATAATACCATATTCTCACTAACAGCAAAAACAATTCACATTAGAAGGGGTTCTTCAATCCACCAGTTAATTTTTTAAGTGGATAAGCAATTAAAGAGGCCAAGAAGATTAAAATTGATCCCCAGCATAAAAGTTGTGATCAATAAAAAAACAATCTGTAAATTTGATTGCATAAATCCTTTTTACCTAAGTCGACCATAAGCATAATTTTCAGGATCGCTATATTGATCTCCCTTACTGGAAAAGACAATGGAATAAAAATAGTGCCGTCGAACGCAGTTTTGCAGAAAATGACAATACACCTATTTTACAATTTTGAGTTGCCCATGGAAGACAAATGTGTGGTGATCAGACCATGCTGCTAATCAAGGAAAATATGAGATTAAAAGGTCCCCTGGGATCTGGCTAAGCTCCCATACAAGAAGTAGAATGAAAAATGCTCTTGCAAACCCAGCTCGTTTTGTGTAACTGGTTCCAAAGCCCCCTCCTGGTTTCCGTGGTCTGGCAACCTTACATATTGTCCTCTGGCTTCTCGCTGTGAGGGTGCAGCTCACACATCATCCATCTCTCCTCCCCTGCACTCACTTCTCTGTTGCCAGTTTTTCTACAGAGTGAGCTCCCAGCGATGCACTGAAAACACCTCTTCCTGTTCTATCTCCTAGACACAAGTCATAGGCCCTGCTGCTCAGTTTGGGAGAGAAGGCCATCTATACTCAGCTGTCCCTTCTCCCTCTCCTCACCTGCCTTCCTCCACCTAGTCACCCTTCACTGTCAAATGCAATGACACTGCTACTCTGTTCAGTACCAGCTGCCTTATCTTTTGTGATCTGTCTATAGATTCATTCTAAAAGTTGACACATAACAACTTTGTGTGTCATGACACATAAACATACCTGATATTATTTATTACTATATAATGTATACTACAGAGTATTGTAAATATCAATGGGTATATGAATAGAGATTAGTAACTACCAATATATTACCTGTAGGGATATTATTTGTAATGTTAAGATTTCCTTCTCAATATGTTCACTGTGCCATGCAATAGAAAATATTTACAGTATCAAAACATCTATACCACACTGAAACCCAATATTTTGTAAAAATAAATAGATATTTTATATTTGAGATAAATATATTTGAGAAAAAACTCCTCTTTTGTCTATTCCAACAGTCGCCATTCTATAGCAGTCATGGCAGTCACAAAAAGGTAGATCCTTACTGGGTGTGGTGGCGCACACCTGTCATCCCAGCCATTCAGGAGCCTCAGGCAGGAGGATCACAAGTTCAAGCCCAGCCTGGACAAGTAAGCAAGACCCTGTCTCAGAATAAAACATAAAATGGCTAAGGGTATAAGTTAGAGGTAGAGCATCCCTAGGTTCAATCCCCAATACCGCAAAAAAAAAAAAAAGCCCATGCCCTAATTTCTGACACCTATTACTGCCTCTTGCAGATGTAAGTAAGGATCTTGAGATGATATCACCCTGGATTATCCGGTGGCCCTAAATCCAAAGACACACGCCCTCTTGAAAGGCAGAAGAAAAGAAACACACAGGAAGACAGGCAGAGACTGCAATGATGCCAACGCGGCCAGCAATCACCAGAGACTGGAAAAGCTTTCCCATAAAGCTCTGGAGAAAAAGCAAGGCCCTGCCTACACCTTCATTTCAGACTTCTGACCTCTACAACTATACAAGAATCAATTCTGGGGCCGGGGATGTAGCTCAGTGGTGCTGCACCAGCCTGGCAAGCGAAAAGTGCTGAGTTCAATCCCTGGTACCGGGGGGGATCCTGTTGTTTCAAGATATCCATTTGGTGGTAAAACAAATGAAAACTAATTGGCATGTCCAGGTTTTACTAAGCATTGACTCACAGTACACACATATCAGCAAGCTCCTTTTTCTTCTAGAAAGATCTTGGAATACTCTGTCCCGTTCTACTCTGAAGGAGTTAATGTAGGCCTCCTCTGTAACTGACTTCCCAGGGCTTCCTTCACTGTTTCCACAGGTGGGACCTCTGGACTTCATGCCATCATTTTTGGTTTCCATTCTTATTTTGCTAGAGCACATCCTGAAGTAACTTGCTAAGAAAGGAAAAGCATGAAACAAACTGTCTAGGTCTTTCAAGGCCCACAAATTTCTATGCCTGTCTTCAAATATAATTGTTTGAGTAGAAACATAATTCCAGACTAAAAAACATTTTCTCTCAGAACTTTAGTACTACTAATTCTAATTCCCTTGTGAGTATCTATTTACTCCTCTGGGAACTTTTAGAACATTCTTTCTTTTCATCTTTGATTCTCTGAAATTTCACCATGGTACATCCATGTACATCTTTTTAAAATCTATGATGCTCGGTTGTTGGTACAGCCTTTCAACATGAAAACTCACTTCTTTGTGTATCATTAATTATCTGAAAATTTCCTCCCATTCTTGCCCTTTCATTTCCATCTCATCTTTGTTGTCAAAGCTATCCAACAGAACTCTGCAGTGATGGAAATTTTCTACAAATCTGTGCTGTCCAGAACTGCACTCCTTGGCCAAATAAGGGTACTGAGTAGTGGAAATGACGTTAGTAGAAATGAGGAACTGAAATTTTTAATTTTTACTAATTTGAATTTAATGGCCACATCTGGCTAGTGGTGACTATATGGAACTGTGTAGTCAGACCATTAGGACCTTTTTTCTACAGTCTTCTATTTTCTCCCATATTTTCTATATTATATTCCTATCATTTAAAAAATATTTTTAGTCCTTAATTAGAATATTTCCTTGGGTTTAGCTTCGTTTTGTTTTTGTGATGCTAGGGATTGAACCCAGGGCCTCACCCATGGTAGGCAAGTATTGTACCACTGAGCCACTTCCCCAGTCTCTTTATTGATTTCTTAATTTTGGCAATCATCATACATTTTCAATACTGTTATTCTTTACGGGGGGGGGGGCTGCTAATGACTGAAATCAGGGTCCCACACATGGTAGGCAAGTGCTCTACTGCTGGGTAATACCACCAGCTGCTACTCTTTCATAGTATATTACTCTTATTTTAAGGATGAATGAGTCTTGATGGTGTATGCCACCCTAATAAGAGCTGTTAAAGTCCTATTCATTTCATCAGATTAGCTATTCTCCTCCTGTTGTCATTTTTTCTTGGCCTCTTGCATAGTATAAGTTTTAATAGCATGCCTGGTAATCCCTGCATATTTCACTCTTCCATGCAGTCCTGGCTCTCAGAGCAAAGAGAATGGCAACTTGGCTAAGGGCTGAACAGAAGACATGGCCTGGCCTCAGGAGAGGCTAATGCATTGCTTGAGAGATTTAGATGTCTCTCCCTGGAGCCATTTGTTTATATCCCAAAGTAGCAAAAACCTGGAGGCCTCTCCCAGTGTTCTCCTGGGACTCGTTTCCTTTCCTTGGGGTGGGGGTGGTGGCTTATATTCCTGAGAAAAGTCTGTCTCTGTCTCTCTGTCTCTCCCTTCTCCATTTCTGCCTTCCAGCCCACCAGCAGGGAAGAGGACAGATGTGCCAGCCATGCTACTTAAGTCCCACATCCCAAAGTTCTGGGACTCTTCTCCTGCGGTAAAGACCAGGGGCTGATCTGTGTCTCTCACTAAAAATTCATGCAATGAAATCCTAATCGCAGCAGCTCCACATAGGCCTGCATCTGCAGACAGGGTCTCTACCAGTGGTTAAAATTATGTTATCCAAGTGGGCCCCATTGCAGAATGCCCAGCATCCTGATGAGAAGAGGAGATCTGGACCCAGACGTGTTCGGAAGGAAGATGGCACGCAGATACAGGGAGAAGACAGCATCCAGAAGCCGAGGAGCAAAGCCTGAACTGACCCTCCTTCACAGCCTCAAAGGGAACTAAGCCTGGGCCGGGGATTTAGCTCAGTGGTCTCACCGCCTGCCTTGCAAGGGCAAGGACCCAAGTTCGATCTCCAGTACCAAAAAAAAAAAAGGAACCAAGCCTGCCGACACCTTCACCTTGGGCTTCTGCCTTCCAGAGCCATAAGACATAAGCTCCTGCTACTTCAGCCTCCATCTCTGCTGCACTGTTCCTTGGACAGCGACAGCTCCCCCTGCACCATGGTGAGTGGGCACCCAGTTTGCCAAAGGTCTGCTCTGTGAGCCACAGCCTTGGGGTTCCTGTCAGGATCCACCCTCCTCTCCGGCAGTTTCTGTGGCCTAACGCAGGGAGTCTGGGTCTCCAGGGCCTGACACCAGATGGGCTTCACGCTGGCACAAACGGACACAGAGGACACCAATCCAGGATAAGGGGCTTTCCGTGCAGTGTCAGCATCACACCACTTGCCTGGCTGGCACCCAGAGGGCGGTCCATTTCTTCACAGGTCAGAGTCCCTCGACAGCTCCATCTGGGGAAGCTCCCTGCCAGTCCACAGGGAAAGGAGGAGGCCTGCTGCCAAGATCACACCCTGGAAATCCTCACTTTGCTCTTCTCCCACCTAGGGATTCCCTTAATGATCAGTGCTCATGATTCTGGGCCTTCCGACTCCCACAGAAGGCCTGACCACTGCTTTGGCTGCTTCTAAATGGTCCCAGTGGTGGCCTGGCTTTCCCTACATAGAATCCTTAGCCCTTGTGTAGAAGGCCTCAGTTTCTCCTTCCGCAGCATGGAGCTGTGTGCACCAGCTGCTGTGGAAGCTGCTGCCCAGGCTTTGGGGCAGGAGAGAGAGGGTGCTGATACTCAGCAGACTGCCCTCCTCCATCCGCTTCCCATCTAAGAGCAGGCTGAAGTCCCATCTGCCGGTCACAGTCCCCCGTTTCCTTTGATGTTATACATGTTTAACTTGAACACACATCTAGCTATTTTAGTGGGGGTCTCAAGAACAGTAGATGAACATGTGCTTAATGAGAAGACTCTGTCTCCAAAACCAAAACAAGACAAAACAAACAACAGCAATAAAAAAAAACCCACAAAGAACAAAGTTCCAATGTAAGCAAGTGGTATAGGATCAAAAGAATCCCACACCACCATGACCCCTGGAAAGACTGTAGTTTGAAAACAACCTACAGGGACCCAAATGAGCTAAAGAACTTCACCTGTGGGATGTGGGATGTGGGATGTCTCCTTCACACATCTGCCCAGGCAGGTGAGGACAAGCAGCCCCCAGGAGCATCACCCAGACGTCAGAGCTCTCTGAGCACACAGTCAGTTCCGTCCTCACCTAGGGATGAGTGACTGGCTCTGAGCGTGGAAACCAATTTTCTTCTCGAGTATAAGCAAGCAGCAGAGAGAACCAGTGTAGAGCAGGAGGGGCTGAGCTCAAGAGTGACCACGCTTCAAGTGGGCCAGGCCACGTATGAAAAGATTCTTCCAGCAAGTAATTCGAAGGCTTCATATTCTGAGTACAAAAATAGGCATTTAGAGTAGAAGAACAACTTAGGAAGGAGCAATGCTCAGTCAAGAATTTTGTTGGCCAGAAATCAGGCTGAGCACTGAGCCCAGGAAACATCTTCTCGGGGAACGACTGTGTTCCCAGATGCCAGATGAAGGTCCTTCAGCCCCTTCTCACCCTGCCAGGAGTCCCCGGCTCCTGCCAGGACAGAGCCCACAAGCGAGGGAAGGGCCGTTTCCAGCACACTAGGCAACTTCTTCCAAGATTTAAACCCAACGGGATTCCTGGGCATCTGATTCAGATTATCAGTAAAGCAATTTCATCTTTCCTAAATATGGTGACAGAGATTTTAATTTCACATTATGTCAAGAGTTTTTTTAGAGCCAAGAAGCTTTCTGGTCCTGAATACTCTTCAATACAAATCCCACAGAAACCAGGCAGAAAACCAGTAATTGTGATTGTCACCTTTTTTAGGAGGGTTAAAAAGTTGATTAAAACCAAGTGACAACTAAAATATATTTTATGAGCAGGAAGATTAAATCCACAGCATATGTCAGAGCTGAAATATGAAGTCACAATTTCTCTAGAATACAGTTGAAGCAGTAATTTTATCACTCTGCCCTTCCCTAGCTCATAAATCCAAATATAGTTCAGACAGGGTCTGGGGCGGCACCTGGCTCAGCGCAGAACCCTGTGGACACTGCTGGCTCTCTCAGGCCACCCTGTGGGCTTCCGGCTCCTGCAGCTTAAGGGCCTGGGCTTCCCTCCTAGCCCAGGGCTGAGATCAGGTGTCACCCACGCCCACATGCCCTGCATCAGCCCGTCCTGGGCAGGCTGGCCAGGGAGGGATCTAATTAGCCATTGTGGGGATGTCATGTTTGGTGAGCAAAAATCCTACTGGACAATTTCAGACCTGAAAATATCCCTTTAGGTGTGTCAGAGTGGCGCCCCCTTTCTGTGGACCTGTGTGCCTCAAGTGACAGCCGCAGAGAGCTGATTTAGGTCAGTGAGAGGCAAGGCTCTTCGTGGCCTTCTCCCCAGCAGCCACCACCACTGCTCACTCAACCGGGTCCACTCCCCACTTCCATCCGAAAGCCACCTCTCAAGCCCACCCTCACTACGGCTCGCTTGGGATGGTGAGTCTGCAGAAACCCTGGATCAGCGCAGCCCCAGGTCCTGCAAGACTACTGTGGAACTCGGGCCCACGCCCCAGTGCCCCACTGAGGGCTCATCTGCCCCTCCCACTGTAAACAGGAGCAGGAACTATGCTACCCTGAGGCTACACCACAACTATTACCTCGCTCTTCAGCACAGTGAAAATCCTGATGTAATTTCAAAAAGGCAGCAGATGTCAAGACATGATCCCAGCTCCTGTCTCGCAGAGCAAGAACAGGACCAAAAATGTGTGCTGAATGACAATAAACGTACACAAACTGGGTAATACCTGACATTCTCAGTACTGAGATCTGACCTGCTTCTTATTCAGAAAGCTATTTTTAAAGGTTTTATGAAGATCTGGAGTAATATAAAAACTACACACTATGTTATACAGACTTTTACAATCTGAGGATCAGATCCTTTTAAGTAAAAATGTCAACTAATAGACAACTCGAAATCCCTCCAAGTATATGTTGTCTTTTAAATTTAGACATTTAAAAATACAACACAAAAAGATGCCATTTTGGCTGTGTCCATGCCAAGGAAAAGTCAAACGGTGAGGGGGTGTGACTGAATTATAAATCCCCACAAAAAGCATTATTAATCAAGAGGGAGTTAATGTTGAACTTGTGTAGTGGGTGCTGTCACAACTCTACCATCAGCAGGAATATAATGACACTACTTTTTAAAAAAGAAAAAGACTCTGCCCAGGAAGCTTGCTTCATAGATAAGTAAGACACACAGCAGTCAAACACGAAGAAATGAGAGCTAATTTTTACAAAATGGAAGAGTTGGTTTTTGTGTTTTTGTTTTTTTCGGTACCAGGGATCCAACTCAAGACCTTGAGCTTGTGAGGCAGGTATGGCGCCACTGAGCTAAATCCCCGGCCCAAGAATTGGTTTTTCATAAAAGCATGATTTTACAGAAATGTTGGCTGTAATCACAAACATCACACCAAGCCAAGCAATGAAAGCTTCTCTTGCCTGGGCCCCTTTCCTCCCTCTCTCACTAATATATGTCCGCATCCTGTGAAAATTCACTTAGGTGGATAAAGATTCTTTGCAAGTCACAATCTTGAGATGAATCTATCCTGAATGACCAGGGTGGTCCTAAATCCAAGGACACATGTCTTACAAGAGACACACAGAAGAGAAAGCCACCTGAAGACTGAGGCTGAACCTCGAACCCATGATGTTGAGTGAAACAATTCAGACATGCAGGCGTAAATATCACATGGTTTCTCTTATATTTACAAACTCAGTGTGTACATAAAGAGCAAACTAGTAGGTAGATCATAGGAAACTGTGACTCCTGAGAGGTGGCATCCCTGTGAACAGGACCCCTGCCAGGGGACCAGATGAACATGACCTAGAACTTCAAAGCCAACGCTCAAAACAGGGACAATGGAAATGAGCAGGCACTTCACAAAAGAGAGCCAAACAGAAATTTCCTAAGAAGGTCCAGCTCACTGGTAAAAATCTTACTTGTTTGTTTTTGAAATTTTCAAAATGTCTTAAGATAGAAGGAACCCTCAAACTCCAATCTGGATCTGTAATGACATTATACATGTGTTTCCCAGCCCAGCCACATTAACAAGTAGAACTCTAATGCATATTAACTTGGACCACAAGCTCTAAAGTTAACATTTATTTTGCTGGATGCCAAGACTACTGAATAACAAAAGGGTTATTTCACTTATAAATGGTGCATTTGTTATTTGTTAGCACAATTTTGGAAGTGCTTCCCAAAGGGGGAGAAAAACCTCAAAACACAAACATGAACTCTAATCTTCAATAAGACTCCATTATTCATAAGAAAGGTTAAGGCTGTATCTTAAATAGCTTATAAACAGAAAAGGTATGCATGGCTTTATTTGAGAAACTCCTAACACCTTGTAAATTTACTTATCCTAGTAGGAATTTTATTGTTAACGTTTACATAATCATATTTCTTGGATAGCCATATCACCTAACATTTATATTTGGCTTAAGGCAAAAAGAAATCCCATTCTAAAATATTAAAATAACCTATCTCTAAAAGAAGTGACTGGACTTTTTTTTTTAAAAATTAACCTTCTTTATGCTGAAGAATTACTGCTGCCACAATAATTGACAGGCACTCAAAAAACACCCTCCCGTTCAGGATCTAAAAAAATTCATTTGAAGAAATTCTATATTCATGATTTTTTGAAGTCTTTTAATTCCTTATAGAGATATTACAAGCCACAAAAATAATGTCTCCCATAATTTAAAAGTAAAACTAAGTGGTGACATGTCAGTATGGTAAAGATAGGAAATAGTTATTAAATAACATTCTTTCTTGGGGGAGGGTACTGGGGATCTAACTCGGGACCTTGTGCTTTCGAGGCAGGCAGCAGCACCACAGAGCTAAATCCCCAGCCCATAAGTAACATTCTTAAACAATGAGAAGGAATATAGGATAAATCACAATATTGCTTTTAGACTAAATTTATAATCATTAGAAAAAAAATGAAGATTTTGATTTTTCACAAAGGAAGGGAGAAGCGATTTGAAGATAAACTATGGGGTGGGTAAATTTTACAGTATGTGAATTATATGTCAATCAAAAATATAAATGACATTAAATTTTAAAATGACAGGCTTTGGGGAAACTCTGGGGTAACATTTAGTTGTTTTCTGCCTTGTTGTCATAAATTAAAGGTGTCTCTTAATTTACCAAAAATAAGGGCCAGGGATTTAGCTCAGTGGTTTTGCCTCCTGCTGCGCAAGTGCAGGGACCTGAGTTCGATCCCTGGTACCAAAAAAAAAAATTTACCAAAAATATTTCCACTGAATTATACTTAGGATCAAAGGTGTCAACCAAGGAGTATTCTGTTGTCTTTTGAAGTAACTGTTCATCTTCAAATAAACAAAAAATAAAACACCACAAACAACTGCCGATGTGCATGAGATCCAGAGTTCATAAAATCTGAACATAAATAGTCCCAAACCATCAGCACATTGCTTACTATTGCTGTGGTTAAGAGTCAAATGCTGTGTTCATTTGAGCCCGAGTAAAGAACAAAGGTAACGGCCTCCCCCATATTACCTAGGCACCATAAAACCCATCTTCATTCTAAGGCAAGAAGATTTAATCAGTGCCTGAATGTGGCAAAGCCCAGGGCTATGCAAAATGGCAGCCTAGCACAGGAGTCAAGATTCCAGGCTGGGATTTAGGTTTCATCTGAGGCATATGACTTGGAACAAAATTACATCATCTTAGTCACAATATTTCCATTTTTAAAATGCGGATGGTGCAACTTCTGATTTTTGTAAACTAAGGCATGAGAAAAAATCTAGGCACAACACCCAGCCCATAACAGGAAATTAAACACATGAGTTGTGTCCCTCAGTGGGCTTGGCTCTGTTTTTCAGCCATAAGTTGGGCAGACAATCCTAGAAATACTTGTCATTGATAACAAGGGTCATCAAGTAAGAGAATGTTGGTGTCAATCCCAAAAGTTCAGAACTCTCATCCAGGTGTTATGGTTTGGATCTAAAATGTGCCTCGAAAGTCTCATGTGTTCAGAAGTGGGCTTCTGGAAGGTGATTGGATCATGGGGTTGCTGTGCTCATCAGTGGGTGCATTCACAAATAGGTTCTTCGATAAGTTCATACCCGAAAGTGCTGTTTGGAAAGTATGGTTTGGTTGGAGGAGGTGGGTCACTGGATCATGACCTGGAAGGGTTTGCTCTTGCCCTGGCTCCTTCCTTGTCTTTCTGCTTCCTGGCTGCTTTGAGATGAACAGCTTTCCTCCACCAAGGCCTTCCACCCTGATGCTTCTGCCTTGGAGTCAGCCAACCATGTACTGAATCCACTAAAACTTGAGCCAAGTTAAACTTCTCCTCTTTGAAGCTGTGGGTGTCAAGGGTTTTGTCCCAGCAACAGGAAAGCTAACACAGCAGGGTCTACAAAAGAACCAGACCCCTCCTAAACAGCACAATTCCTAAAAGCCCCAAACTAGAAACAATCCAAATGCCCGTCAACAGTAGACCAGATAAACAAATTGTGGTGTATACCTCAACAATGACAATAAACAAACTAGTCACACAACGACATGGGTGAGGAGCAAGTCAGAACACAGAAAGTGCGTGGTATATGTTTCCATTTGTAAAAGGTATGAAACCAAGATGGTCCTGCAAGTCAGGACAGTGCTCTCGCGGAGGAGCTACTGTGAGGGAAAGGGACCACAGTCAGTTCTCCGGGGTGCTGGACCCCATCTCTTGATCTGGTTACACAAGTGAGTGTAGGGTGCAAAACTTCAAATGCTGCCCTCTGAGATATGCACAGCTTTTCCACCAGACTCCGCAAGGCCACAGAGTCAGGGCCGCCCAGCCATCCTACTCTCCAGCCCCAGAGGCCACAGATCCACACTGGCCTAACCCTCGTCAGGACAGGACACCAACTGGGCCGCAGCCCCTCTCCCACCAGTGACTCCTCCGCTCCCTGCTAAGCCTGGCGTCTTTCTACTCCTCTTCACGGGCCTGAGTCTGGGCATTTTTCCCTGCCACGGTTCTTGTCTTTAGACTCTGGCGGCCATATATAAAGAGAGAATCTTCAGGATACACAGTCGAGAAGAAACAACAGCTCCCCGGCCTCTTTCAGTTAAACACATCTTGCCTCAGCCGAGTCATCTAAAAGAAATATCCATTACATGTTCAAAAACATTCTTTTAAAGAAATTCATTCCCTCCCTCCCCACCCCTCGGTACTGGGGATTGAATTCAGGGCCTCCACATAGAGCAACATCCCTTTATTTTTTATTTGGGACTGCATCTTGCTGTCACTGAGTTGCTCAAACTTGGCTTGAACTTTTGATCCTCCTCCCTCAGCCTCCCAGACTTCTGGGGTTACAGGCTTGTTATACCACTCCAGGCCAAGAAATCAGTTCTTTGAAGAATAATTTATTTGTACGGGGACCAAGAGATAAAGGAAGGGGGTAAGGAGAAGGGGAAGGGGAAGGAAAATGAAGCCATGTTATGTACCTGTACCAACTCCCCAACATGAATGTAATCATTATGTGCTAATAAAAACAAAAACTTAAATATTATTTAAAGAATAATTTTTTTGTAATCAACTGAAAGGAATCCTAGTGACAGACTTTCTAATTTTTGGTGTACATCATGTCATATCAATCTTAGTAAAATTTGTAAGACACATGCAATTTTAGTTTAAAAATAAAAAGTATGTAAAAAAAAAGGTCTTTGAAATGTTGCACATTCACTTCTAAAATGTTTGGCTCACTATACATGACACAAAGTTGTAAGTAAACACACCCTCACATGAGAATATTTCAGTCAATGATGCCCCACAGTGAAATTCCCATTTGGGCAGTGAAATTATTCTGTAAGACGCTGTAATGCTGGATACAGGTCATTATATATTTGGCGAGACCCACAGCACATATGGTACACAGAAAGAGCCTTAGCGTCAGTGATGGACTGCCAATAATGTATCAGCATGGGCTAATCCACGGTAACCAATGTACCCCACATTAATAATGACACCAGGGGAAATTCGGAGATGTGAAGGGGCTAGCAGGGGTCTGGGGGAGCTCCATACTTTCTGTCCAGTTTTTCTGTACACCTAAAACCCCTCTAAGAAATGAAATTTATTAATTTAAAAATAAATAACCAAGTAAATAAAGCCTCCTCCCACCTTTTGAGATTTCCATATGTTACTGTGAGGCACCTATAGGAATCACCAAGTTAGGACACACAAGCAGCAGGAAAGTACAAAGTGTTCACACATCTTCAAGGGTTGCATTTGTCCATGAAAATATTTTTCACTTATTGTCAGTGACCATACACACACACACACACACACACACACACACACGCACGCACGCATGCACACAGAATGCCAGAAATTCATTATTTAGAATAACTATCTTCTTTTTTGGTACTTGGCTGGCAGACTGTTCTTCCGTGTTAGAAAATATAATGCAAAATGTATTCAAATAAAAGCGAGAATAAGGGCGGACTTTAATACCACGGGGAGAAATCTGATCGATTGGGTCCGTAAGGAAAGATGTATGCGTTAGGTGCTCCCTAATTACCACTGCTTTGGTGGGCAGCAGCGTTGGTGAAACAGATGTGGGAGACCGATTAAAGAAGGGGTTTCGAACATCTGCTTACAATTTTAAGGCAATTGTAAATAGAGCAGAGAAGGTCAATTGGGCCAATTAAGGCCAATGTGCAAATCCAACACTGCAGATTTCTTCTCAAGCTTAGATGGACTTAATATTTTATGCTTCTATTTTCTACAACCACACAAAAATTTTTTAACACAGGAAATGGGCTTAATAACAACTTCTGTCCATTTTTACTGTGATTTTTTAAAGAAAATGACAACAAACTTTTTGTTTTCAAGGTAGTAAGTGTGCACCTTTCGATTCACAAAGAAGCGTCTTTGCTCCTCCTCTCCCACGTCAGGGTTTCCATGGTACCAGGACGGAGAAGATGCCAAACGCTGGCTTCCTTTTAACCCAGGAGGAACGAGGGCGGGCGTCACCTTCAGAAAAGCTGGTGCTGGGCCGGGGATTTAGCTCAGTGGTTCCGCCACGTGCCTTGCAAGTGCAAGGACCCGAGTTCGATCCCCAGTACCAAAAAGAGAACGGCTGGTGCCGTGCCGTACAACTCAACAGTACTCTCCGTCTTGGGGACACCAGGGCCGGGGCGTCTGCATTTCTACAACAGGCTACTTCCTCAGCCTTGATTAGAAGAAAGTCTTAAAATTTCCCAAACCATAATACAGCGGTAAGTTTTACTATCCATAATCTAAGTACACAAAAGCTAAAAAGGCCCCGTGAGATAAAAAGTTGATTTATGTCAGAGATAACGCAGAGAGAACCTTCCAGAAAATTCTAGGCCAGTGTTCCAAAGACTGAGACTCCACTGCTGTTTGACAACCGGCTCCTGGGGGCAGAGTGACTCAGGGACACAAGAGGTGGGTGAAGAGGAGGGGCTGTCCATCCCATTAACTGTAATTGTTCATAAAGCTGCAAGTTTGTTACACATACTGAGTAGATATATGGGTTGCTTGGATGATAGGAAATAAGCATGACCTACCTTCTGTCCCATGAGCTTGGAGTCCTGGCCATCGAGTTAAAATTCCCACTGCTTTCGGTGGCTCAGACCCCTAAATTACTCTCTTTAAAGACACTTTTCTTTTTCTGGTACCAGTGATCAAACTCAGGACCTTGCGCTTTGGAGGCAGGGATGGTGCTGCTGAGCTAAATCCCCAGCCTAAATTACTTTCTTTATAAAGAGGAAAAAGTAAAAGCAAAGTTAAGCACACCTAAACTCAAATCTGCATTCTTCAGTCCCAGGGACCTCAGAGCCTCAGTTTCCCCATCCATAATATGGGAAAGCTCCACCTTCTACAGTTGTTAAAGTTGATGCACAGTAGACATTCGATAAATGGTGGTTTCCCAAAGTGGACATATAGTAGGCATCCAATATTGGGATCATGCTGGGCATGGTAGTGCACATCTGAAATCCCAGCACTCAAGAGGCTGAGGCAGGAGGATTGCCATGAATTTGAGGCCAGCCTGGGCTACAAGGTGAGTTCAAGGCCAGCCTGAATTACAGAGTGGGACGCTGACTCAAAATTTTAAAAAGCTGGCTTCATAAAGGTGATAAACATGAGGTGCTTAATAAATGTTGGGCTCCACCAACACACCTCCAGGGAGCCTGGACCTGTGTCCCACATAGCAGGAGTAGTTTTCCTGAAAGATGCTCTTCTTTCTGGAGGAAGGTGCATCTAGTTTTTGTGTTGTTGTTGATGCTGCTGTTTTTATTATTTGCTTTGTTTTTTCTTTGATGAGACAGAAAGAGTGAAAGGACAAAAGCAGAAAGTGAGTTCTGAAGGAAGGAGCCCTGTGGCAGCAGGATGGGAAGGAATGGCACAAAGGACAAAGCCAGCCGTGGAGCAAAGTCAATACAGCCCAGAGAAATCTAAGTTAAGAAAGGGCTTTTTTTTTTCTTACATCCCTTTTCTACTTTTCAACCTTGAGGCTCGGCTCCCTCAGGTCTGAGCAAGAATAAAGAGTCCTGCTAGTCTAAACAGCCGCTAAATCTGAAAGTAAACAGCTCAGCCCCATGCGGTTCTGCAGCAACATTCCTGTCAATAAAGCCCGGCCCGGCTTGATCGGCCCAACAATGCCAGACTTAGAGCTGTGGCTCATCCGTCTTCCAGCGTGCACGGGGATTTTCAAAAGGCCATTCCAAGAACAGCTCTTGCAATTTTTGTAGCCTTTTCAAAAACACAAAAATCTAACTAATTCACTTGGCTCACTGTTTTGGCTACTCCGCTTAAGCTAATTTTAAAACCTCCCCTTTTGTAAATAGTGATGTTTGAAACACCAGCATTGAGGAAACATAAAATGAATGACCGTATCGTTCTTTCTTGCCATCGAATCACCACCGTTTTATGAAGCTTCAGACAGAAACCTCAGCGTTGGGCAATATTACCTGGGCCTCAGAAGATACAAATGGCACCAGATGCTGGGAGTATTTTTAACATCAAAATAAAATCTCGGTGGGCATAATTTCTTCTCTAAAAAAACCAAGAACAAGTGTTTAGCATAGGATATGGTATAAAAAGTGGCCAATATTATAAGAACTAGCAGTCGTGGCAGCCTACTAGACAGAGCCGGGGCCCTCTGAGCTCCAGCACAGACGGGTTTCTCTGAAGGACTGAAAAGGAATTTCACAGCACGCAGAGTCACAGGAAATGCTAGGGGTGGATATAAACATTACAAACCGACTCCGACTCCTCTCGATTCGTTAGAACACAGATAAGCTAAGTAGCTATCTAAGGTACCTTCAGTTAAAAAAGTCTCAAAAGTAACCTGTATTTAAAATATCGCATAAAAAAATCACATATGCTAAACTGCAAAACCAAAATAACATTTGGGCCTAAACTCCAGAGTTGGGAGTATCACTGGTGTACAAAGAAAAGACAACGTAAAGGGAATATTGCGGATACTGTATATGCCCAGAACACTGACTATTTCTTTCAATAGAATTTACCATTTTTTTCCTGTTTGACAATGAGAATATATATTCGCAGAAGACTTTTTAGAACAAAATTTCTTAAATCACAAAGAGGGAGGAAAAGTATCCTGATACTCCATTTCTCAAAAAAAAAATGCCTCTAATATATACTGATAAGCTTTTCTCATCTTCTTCAAGGCATGCCAAACCTTTTTAATTTTCTTTTTAAAACAAAAATAGGGTCATAGTGTAGGCATTAATTTTTGATGTTTTTAACAGTTTTAACAGCCATACAATAGTAATCAAATGGATGTGCAATTTAAACTATTATCAGACATACACTATGATTTTTCTGTGTTTTAAACAAAGGCACAATGAGCATTCACTCACGTGTATCTTCTCTGCCTACTTTATCCCTCTTACATTAAACTCCTATGAACCTAATTGCTGGGTAAAACTAGGTGCATTTTAAGGTGTGCGATACACAACACACACCAGAAATGTGGTGCGAAATCTGCACCAACACTGCATCAGCACACTCTTTCCCCGCTTTGCCCAGACAATTTTTTAATCTTCACTAACTTAACATGTAAAAACCATGTGGCATTTCCATTTTTATGAACAATGACATTTAAATTTTTCCCCACGTTTTATTGGTCACCTGACTTCTTTTGGGAAATGGCTGTTCATTTCCCTGACCATTTTTTCAATTGTAAAACTTTTTTGTATACTGAAAGTATGAACCCCTAGGTTATTATGTTCCAAATATCTTTCCTCTACTAGTCACACAACTGTTTCACAGTACTGTCTGATATACAGAACTTTATCATTATAGACACAAACCTATCAACCTTTTTCGTCTATCGATTTTCCTTGCATTTTTAAGCTTAGAAAGACCTTCCCTGGCCTAAGAGCACATAAACATTATGTTTTATACATTGAACTAATATCGGGGTGGTACTGGTTTTGAATGCAATTGATTGAGGGGGCAAAATAGAGTTAAGGAACGAAAAAAAAAAATCCCAGAGGCCTGAGAAAGAGGTGAGAAGGCTTCTAAAAATAACATCTGGCAGAAATGAGCTAAATGCAAGTCTAATTTGCCTCTTAGTTAATGAAGGAGAAAATGGAGATGGAGAAGGAATAAAAGGTCCATTCTAGAATGGTAATAATGAAATCCCCTCTGAAGACAATATCAACATTCTTGTTATACATGGAAATCTAATCCTAAAATAATAAAGAATATATTGATATAGCAGCACTGTGAATAAATTCCATTTAAGCTATGTTATTTTAACAATGACCCAGAAAATGTTGAACTAAAGTAGTTTGTTACCTGCCCCATTTAAGGGGTTGAAACCCACTTAGAGAACCACGGGCTTCTAAGAACATGTATGGAAAAGACTTTTGTCTGCAGTCAACTCATCAATAACTGTGCCGACCAGCTGACTAGTGTATGTTTTCAAAGGGCTCACATGCAGACACATATAGATTTTCCCTATAGCAAAGGCAGGGCATCTATCACCTTTGATTTATGTTGT